>NC_135540.1:125344483-127744483 GCF_045843805.1 Urocitellus parryii
CTAAAATGGTGCACATAAACCTACATCAAACATTTTGCACCATCTATTTCCTTAGCTCATGTTTTCTCCTTAGCCTATTTAAATGACCATGAAAGTGAAAAGTCAGATCCTAACTCCAAGGATTAAAACAAAACAAAACAAAATAAAACATTCTTTTTGTGGTACTGGAGGCTCATTCCCATTCCTTTTAAAATTTTATTTTAATACAAGGTCTCTTGAAGTTGCCCAGACTGGCATCGAACTTGGGATCCTCTTCCCTTAGCATCTTGCATAGCTGGTATTACAGACCTGGGCCACGAAGCCTGGCTTAGTTTTTGTTTTTTGTTTGTTTGTTTTAATTTTGTGGTTCTGGGTCTTGAACACAGGGCCTGTGCACACTAGCAAGTGTTCTACCACTGAGCTATATCCTTAGCCCTCCATGATATATTTTGAGCACTGACAATTGCTAGAAAATTTAAACTTATGCAGCATCAAGTATTGTCAAATCACTCAAGTATGCCTAAAAACTATTTACTTGGAAAATCCCTGCAGTTAGAATTATTAAAAAAGGATAAAAGTCTAATATTTGTTATTATTAGAGGTAAAAAAAATTGTACTCTCAAGCTTTGAGGCTTTTCTATTTTAGATTTTTCATATTTATAAAAAATATGTGGGAAGGATACTATGTTATAAAATTTTATTCAGTATTCTTTTCATTGTAAGCTGTTAAAAAGTTTTATGTCATTCACCTTGACTGTCTGATGGAAACATGAAGGTGCTTTTATAAAAAGAAAAGTGCTAATTTATTGCTGATTCTTTTTACAAAGGTAAAACATTTAAGTACTTCTGTTTATTCTAAAGGGAAGGGGTAGAGATAAAGGGGACAATAACAAGTTTATGTGTATACATGAACATATTAAAATCAAATGATTTTAGTGTAGAGCATCCCTTCTTTTTCTACTCTTTGTTAAGCTTCTTGCATTTCTCACTCAGTGCAAGTGGGGCCCATGAGGCACTCACTCCTGTACATGCCTTTTCCAGAGGATGACCAAATGCTCCAATGTCATTGTTGCTGTGCACACCAGTAATCTGGAGAAATCATGAGCTCAAATTCAGTATTGTTCCTCCCTTCAGATTCTTTCTGACCTATTCTTCTTCTTTTTTTTAAGACTCATATAAGAATTAGTTCAGGAATTTAAGCAAACTGATTTTATACCTATTAGAATTAACAATGTGTGTCTCTGTTTCACTGGATTAGAATCAGATGGTAAACCTCAGGGGAAAAAAAAAACTTAGAGTATTCTATTTCTAATCTATGCAACAATCATCAACTAAACAATTACAATGACCTATTATTTTTGATTTTTAAAAATTGGACAGATAAGCAAATACTAAATTCAATGTTTAGAAATGCTCATAATAATTTGTTACGTGTGTGATGATATAATATACAGTGTTATCTTTATTTTTTCATTTTAAAAATGATGCATATTTTATAGCTATTTATACATAAATTTTCAACAATGAATATTTTAAAGCCCAACTTACCATACATGGAAAATCCATGAAAAGGGATGACACCTAAAAAATTTAAAAAAGTATTTCTTATCAATAAGTAATATAACTCTGTTTATTAGGTAAACTTTAAAGAATTAAAACCACAAATAGAATTAGAGTTTTAGAATAGAAATAAGGTTTTCAAGGCTCTTCTTGAAAAACATTACAGAAAACACCATGAATATTTAGAGAATTTACTACAAATTATATATGGGAGATGGTTTAGAAGAAATATTGGCAGGAAAATAGTACAAATTCAGTATAATCTTTGGCAAGAATTACAAGTAAAGTACACATCCTTTTCAGAGAAATACTCAAAGAGTAACTCAGTGTGCTAAACATCTTGTCATATTACAAGTGAAAAATCAGAATCTGTACAGACTAGGTTCAAAACAGAATTTCTGTAACATATATCACTGTACATCTAACACTGCACTAAATCAGGTTGCAAACAGTACAGAAGAAAGATGAGTTTACTTTTTTGAAAAATGGTATAGAATTGTTTTATTCATTTGACATGTTTAGAGACAAAGACTTGGTGTTGGCAGGTCATCTAGAGTAAGTTCTAAGAAATGATAGTTCAGTCTCAGTTGAAAACATGTCCAGCAATAGGGGATGCATTAACTCCCAATGCAATGAGTATAATTTTGCACTGGTTAATTTGGGGAGAATTATTTCTCATGCCAAGTCAAACTCTGGCTCCCGGAAATGCCTATTTCTTATTCCTAGTTCTGACCACAAAGGTCACACAGTACAAGTCTAATTTATCTTCTAGAGTAGATGAAACTTTCAGAAACATTTGCTCTCTCTTTAGCCCCATCACCATAGGAGCTTTTAGCTCTAAGACTTCATGAGTTTCTTTAATTACTCCTCAGATAGCTTCCTATCTAATTTTCTCTGGGCAAGCCACAGTTAATCACGGACCTTAATGCCTAAAACCTCTTGGCATTTTTCTTCCTACATACCCCACAGCTAAGACAGTACATTTGGGAAGTGGTTTCTGGACCTAAGTAAAGGATTACATTCTTATCTCTACTAAATTTTTCTTTGGTGAACCATTCTAATTGGAGATAATTCTGGATTCTCATGACTGTTATCTAATGTGTTCCTATTCTTCCTGATTTCACATTACTGGAAAATTTGATACATGCACTATCTATGTCCTCATCTAAGACAATACAAAAATGCTGACTAAGACAGGGTGAGAACTATAATTGTTACCAGAAACCTCCTGCCATGTTGATATCAGTTCACTAATCAGCACCATACTGCAATTAATGAAGAGCATGACTGGACATCAGCCAAACTTGGTTGGCTTCATCTGACTGTCACTTAAGAGCTCTGTGTGCCTTTGGGTAAGTTTTTCTAAGCTTCAGCTCCCTTATATGTAAATCAGAGATAATGCTAGAATCCACTTAGGATGATTAATGAGATAATGACCATTGCTTAGTCATTAATAAATAGCTTAGGCTGTAGTAAATGTTAATTGTTGGTATTAACACTCATACAGTAGTTCACTTTTCTTTGTTTCTAAAAATATTTAAATTAAAAAATAACAAGATTTCTCTTAACTAGTATGCCAGGCCAGTTTCAGAAGTTTGTTAACATCACAACCAAAAATTCTTGGGACCTAACTTTTCCCATCTCCCCTCAGTTTTATAGCACACTGCACAGATTTATATTGTCTTAACTTTGGCTGAATTCTGTGGTGCTTATCAATTGTCTTATTGATCTCTATTTGATTTGCCAAATATTCTTTTAGAACTTTCCCACTTTGCAAGCAGACCTTACTTTTCCTGTATGAGAGGGCTGTCACTGACATGGATTCTTTTGGTCTGCTCTTTATATTTCATTTTTTTCTCACTTTCATTCTCAGAGGAAGACACACTCCTTTTCATTTTCAGAGCTATTATCCTTACCTGTGCTTTGAATCCTGTTTCCTTGACTTTAACAGCTGTTGGTAAGCTAAGGTCACTGAGCAGCTTGTTTATGTATGGTCTGTGAGTTAAGAATGACTTATACATTTTTTAAAGGATTATTTATAAAACAAAGAATAATATGGAACAGAGACTGTGGCCAGCAAGATTTAAAAGACTACCATTTGGCTGGTTGTTAAAAACATTTGCCAATACCTGCTTTGGAATCCTGCTCCATCAATTATTCCCAACTCCTTCTCTATGCATTGTACAACAAATATGTATTGAACACTATTCTAAGTACTGGAGCTGACATTTTATTATGGAAAGGAAAGTCATCATAAAATAAGTGAGTACATGCCAGATAGTTTTAAATGCTACAAAGAAAAATAATGGAGGAAAGAGAGAGGATGGGAGGTCCAAGCTAGGGAGGAGAAGAGCAGGCCTCACTGTAAAAGAGCACTGAAGACTGGGAGGTGAGACTCACTAGATAAGGGGTGACCTGGAAGCCCTGGGCTTCTTGTGATGATTGTCAGAGACTGGGATGTTTATAGAACATATCTAATCTTGAGATGGACAATGGTGGGGTCTGTCTTTAGAAATGGATGGGTAAGTTCTATCAAAATATTTATCTCTCTTGTCTCATATATCACTGCAAAATTTCAGCCAAGAATATTATAAATATCTTCACATTATGATCATACTCATCATCAAAAGTCCATTTTCTTCCCAGACCCTTTCTGTCAAACAAATGTATAATCTCTCTTCTTCCTTTGAAGCCAACTTAATTTTTTAAAAAAGAAAACTAATTCTATTCACTCCCTATACTTCCTCATATACCAGGAAATGTTTTCAAACAATTTTCCATATCTGTGGTCCTAACTTCTTATTTATTGGTAAATGTAGAGGTCTCCTTTCCTTGAGCGTTGTAGTTAATGGTTCACAGGAACTGAAAGTTCCTTCTCAAACTTAACCATACCATAGCACTGGTGACATTATGCAAATCAGGCTCCTTATCACTGAGAAACTTCTGCTGTTCAGTTTTTTGTTTTTGACTAATTATCTCTCCTGTCCATTCTTTAAGCATAGCTACCTTCCATCAGACTTACTTTCATTCTCTTTTTGTCAGTATTCTCATCATTAACATATAATCCAAACTTTAAAAGCCCAGTATTCTGAGCCTCCTTCCAGAGACCCTATTTCTATAAATGATTTGCCACCTCCCTTGTTTTTCAGGGGAGAAAACTTTGAGCCATTTCTACTCCGGACTCATTCCTTAGCCCTGTCACCAAAATGTCATATGCCCCCTTTTGGTTCTTGGGTGCTTAACTCTAATGTCAGCAGCTTTATTCTTCCTCCCTATCCCATAAACGTACCTCTAACTCTCCCAAATTGATTGTTACCCTTCCTGTCTCTGGGTGCAGGACAAGGACTATAGACAATATTCTCCACTTCCAGCCCTGTCCCTGACTCACCCCTTCAAGATTTTCAACATACACCTCTTAGAAACATCTCTCTGACTCTTTCCCTCCTAGAAAGTCTCCTGCTCCTCACTGCAGGCAATGAGTTCAGGAGCACTTGTGTTTCAGCTATTTGGCCTGGCTGAGGTACCACCCTGGTGTGCTCACGATGCTGTGCAAATCTGGCTCTGCCACTTTCTGCTGGAGACATGCGGGCAAGTTTCTTAACCCATTTTCTCATCTCAAACTGCTCTTAGACAAAGGAAGCTAGGACTGGGCCGAGGGTCCTGCTCTGGCCCTCCTCTAGCTCTTCCTATCTCTGAGTCCATATCTTCCCTTATAGAGCACATCCCAGGCCCAGAAATTCCCAGGCCTTTTTTGGTAGACTTACCCTACTGATGGGTGTATACTCCAGGACACAGAGGTGACAAAAGGGTGGCTATTTGTGGAAGCATGAAACCTGTACAAGATGAAAAGGGGGTGGGACGCTATGGGCTAGGAACAGCTGATGAGTCTGAGAATTCTGAATTTGAACCTGGACTTCCAGATTGTTATGAAGGTATATGTATTAAGGCAAGAAAATGGAGTAGACTTTAACAGTTTATTAATCTGACTATAGCTTTTAAATACTTAGACATGATAGGTTGGCCTTTATTTATTTATTTTTTAATGTTTATTTTTCAATTGTAGTTGGACACAATATCTTTATTTTACTTATTTATTTTTATGTGGTGCTGAGGATCGAACCCAGGGCCTCACACATGCTAGGTGAATGCTCTACTGCTGAGCCACAACCCCAGCCCCTGGCCTTTATAATACAAAGTCAGTACTTAACATGTTAGTTTCCTGCCCTTACATTACTGCCCTATAATCAGTTTTTATTTTTCTCTTTACCAACAGAATAAATCCTTTGAGTACAGGAAATATTTCTCACTTATCTCTATCCCCAGAGATAAACAGTGCTCAGAAATATAATAGGTACTCATTAAATGCTTGCAGAATGAATATATGAAGCCCTAGAGCATCTACCTCTACCATTCTCAGCCATTTATTTCCTTACCTACTTAAAGGTCCTATAATCAATCAGGTTCTGATGAACTCTTTTCTATCATCCTGTAAGAACCTCTTGATTGGTATTCTTTCCTCCAAACCCTGAGCTCCCAAAGCAACTTTTGAAATGGTTCAAATTACCTTGTGAAAATATTGATGAACCATGAAAAAGACCTCTATGTCCATTATTTACTTTTGATTATTCATCTATCAATCAAATATTCACTGAGTTCCTACTCATTAAATTAGCCAATATATAAAAATCTACTCTTCAGCCTCTGGAGATATTAAAATGAACATGTCATTGTCCCTCTATTTATGGAATTCACATTATGGCCCTGTAGTATTGGCAAAATGACTACAGGGTGCAATTCAAAACCTTTGACCTGGCCTAAACACTTACAATCATGTCCTGAAACCTGAGATGCACCTACTTTCCCTTTGCCATTCCCTCCAGACTCCATACTCGGTGTGTCATAGCCACACTAGATGATTTGTCATCACCAGACCTCATCATGCACTTTTTGTACTTTGATAGCTTTGAGCTCGATAATTCTATATACTATCCATTCTATCAGAACCTTACCAAGGAGTTATAACCCCAAAGAAACATTTTCTGATCTCATAATCATAATTACATGTTCATCTTTTGGGTTTTCTGCCACTTTGTTCATAATTCCAACACTACTATTTCACCATATTTTGTTATAATTAGCTGGTAGGCAGATTGTTCAGATGTTGGAAATGTGTTTTATTTATCTGTACACATCTTGTAGTGCTATACACATACTGATGATGAATATATGTTTTCTAAATGAATGAATGGGGAATAGGTAAATAATTATGAATAGAGAAGAAGCAAGATCTTTAATTTTTAATCAGAAGATTAGAACCCCACTGTGGGTTTAACACAAACCAGCTGGGTGACCTTAGGAACCAAACTCCAGAGCTTAAATTATCTGTCTGATGTGCAAGACTGTCTCTGAAGCATAAACTAACTAAAATTAATGTGAGTTATGTCTAAAATAAATGCCAAAAAATTGTGAGACTTGAAAAAAACTGTACATATAAAGATCTTCTAATGGGAAGATTTTTTTTTCACCAATTTTAAGGTACTCTGTTCTTTAGAAACTGAAAATTAAAACCAGATTAGAATAACATTGAAGGCCAGTATGCTTTTCTAATGACATCACAAGCATCAATCCCAGGTTTGGGGGCACCTAGGAAGAGAACTCAAATGTCATCTTTCTTCTTCAAGTCTCTTTAGCTCTTTATGTCTTTGATTGAGTCTTTTTTCTCCCGTGAACACACATCATTTCTGAACTTCTGCATTTGCTATTTCAGTTTATCTTCTTTACTAGTTATATATTGAGCAAATAATAAAAATTGAGTTCTTTATAAACCAATCAATACAGATACTTCTCAAAATAAGAAATACAAATGGTCAACAAATATATAAAAATATTCAACATCCTTAGCAAGCAGGGAGATGCAAATCAAAATTACAATGATATTTCATCTCACTCCAATTAGAATGGCAATCACCAAGAATACAAACAACAAATCCTAGTGAGGATGTAGGGGAAATTGTATACTTATATACTTATATATTGTTGGTAAGTCTGCAAATTGGTACAACCACTTTGGAAAGTGGTAAGGCGACTCCTCAAAAGACTAGGAATGAAACCACCACATAACCCAATTATCCTATTCCTCATCTTCCAGAAGAACTATAATCAGTATATTATAGTGGCAATACTGATGTTTATATCAGCACAACTCACAACATTTAAGTTTTGGAACCAGCCTAGATGCCTGCTGGCAAATGAATGGATAAAGACAATGTGGTGCATGCACACAAAAAACATACTCAATGGAGTTTTATTCAGTCATAAAGAATGAAAGCATATCATTTGCTGGTAAATGGATGGAACTGGAGGACATCATGCTAAATGAAATGTCAGATTCACAAGGCCAAGCAAGGATTGAATGTTCTCTCTCATGCGTGGAAGCTAGAGAGAGAGAAAATAAAAGAAATTACAAAATACAAAGGGTTTTCATGAAAACAGAAGGAAGACCAATGGAGTAAAGGAAGGAGATCGAGAGGGGGAGAGAGAGAGTTATGGGGAAGTACTGGGAAATGAAATCTACCAAATTATACTTGAATGAACATACTACATTGAATTCTGCTTATATACATAATTATAACGAAGTAACCAAAATAATAAAAATAATAAAAGGGGGATTGGTAGAGTAGAACAAGTGGATTAGGGTGAGGGAGGAAAGGAGAGAAAGGAAAGGCACTGGGGAAAGAGACTGATCAAATTATGAGCATGTATGAACATTACATAATAAATCCTACTGTATGTATAAAGCACCAATTAAACAATATTACTCATGGTTAATCATTCTTTTACTACCTTTCCCCCAAGTTCTGGAATCTATAGTTGCTCCATAAGCAACTAGGTTAAAAGCTATTTGAAGTTAAGACCCACATATCATTCTGTGTATTATCTTCAGCATCCAATATAGTATCTTCTACAAATGAGATACTTAGCTCAATATATATTGTTAATAATGGGAATTTGAGCATTTATAAGTATTATAAAGAATTACAAATAAAATATTAAAAAATAAAATTCATTTATAAATACATAAGATACAGAAAAGGAAGGAGGCTCCAATAACTCAGTGTTGAAAGGCTAAATGATCAATGATGTCACACAGACTTGAGTTTTAATTTTTTTGACTTTGGGAAATTACCAATTCTCTCTCAATTCCTATTTTCATTTCTGAAAATGGAGATAAACAAGAGTGACTTCACTGAGTTGCAATGAAACACATATAAATTAACGTATTTAAAATGCACCAGTATGATGTTTAGTGTACCACAAATGCTCATTAACCCCTCGCTATTTTATGTTCTCAGAAGGGAGAGTACCACATTTAATTATGAATTTAAACCTAAGAAACCTATTTCTCTTTTTGTCTGAAATAGATAAGACTGTACTTTAGATTAGCCAAGATTAACTAGGGCATAAGGCTCCAAAAAGTCTACTTTGTTGAAGAGGAACAAAATCAAATTCTGGCAAACAAAAGCAAGAGGCCTAAGAAGCAGTGAGGAATCCATTAACACCCTAGGGCACATACCACCTAGAACGTTTCTTTGATCTAAGAGGTTATCATGTTCTTGGCCAGTTTTTTCAAAGTCCTTTTCCTTGCCTCTCATCACTTCAGCTTCTCAAAGGTCAAGTTTCATTCACCTGGCTATCATCCAAGAGTACACCCAACAGGCATCAGCATGCTGAAAACAATTCTTGTATCTGGTCTTAAAGTTTTAGGAGCATGCTATGAGTAATTGTTTTAAGATCGTTGTCTTCCCTTATGCATATGAAGAAGGTCTAACATATGAACTGGTATTATATTCAATATACATAAGAAGATGATTTAGTGGGGCTTGACAAAGCTCAGAATGGTAAACATTGTCAACAAAAACAAACCTTGAATTAGATGAGATATAAATAGCAAATATGACTCAGAAAATACCCCAAATATTAATATGCTTTGCACTTACTAAATATTTTCCTTTCCTTTCCTCACTGATTTTATAATTCACATCTGATCCACTTCAACTTCATCCCAGCTGAAAGCAAACTATTACACTCTTTCATTTGGGATTACTTAGGACAGTTTATTTAATTCATTTGTTGAAATGATCATTTCCTCTGTTTATTCTCATTCCACATATAACCAACAGGTCTGTAAAAGTAAAAATGAAAATAATGGATAGTTTTCTAGCTATTTCCATTGCCTTTCTGAATTAAGATTCCCAGGTTATAACTGTTACTTCATTTCAATAGTTACAATTTTACAAAACATCAGAATAGGACCATATTTAAATACCAATTTAAAAGTCATATTTGAAATAAAATTTTAATGAGGTCTTCAATTTATATCTAAATTTATACTTCAAATGGATTTTGGAGTATGAGATATTTTCAAGTTAGTTAATTAACGTAGATGACAAGTACACTGCTCCTTATCAAAGAGATTTAAGATTTATTATTTCTTCTAAGATCCTTTCTTAATCTTTGTTCTGAGGGGTTATCCTGTGTGCTGTAGGATGTTTAACAGCATCCACCCCACCTCCTACCCACTGTGACAAGTCTTCAGATATTCCCTTGTGTGTGTGTGTGTGTGTAGGAGTAACGGCCCCTAACTGACAAATCACTGTTCTAGAGTGCTGAAACTTCCCTAACTAGTGTTCTCTAGCAATTACTTGTTTTTCCTACCTTGCAGGAAACAAATGGTATTAGCAAATTATGATTTTTTAAAAAATCATTTAACTCTCAGGCAGACTTATCTGTTATTTTTCCTATAAGTTTAAGAAAATTCTAATCATTTCTGTTTGAATTCTTCTGTATTCTGTGTTCATTCCTGCATTCATTCCCTCAATTCATTTGCCCACTCATTCAGTGTTAGCTGAGAACAGACTTTAGGCCATGCATAATTCTAAATGCTGGCTATGTTGCTTATGAAATTTAAAAGTCTTTGTTCTCTTGAAGCTTACATTCAAGGGACACTTTTTTTTTCTACATACTAGTCAGGATGATCTTTTTAAAAGTATTAATGAGAAATCAGAGGAGAGCCATCACTAGAAGAGTGGAATAGGGAACTCCTAAACTCTGACCCTCCACCAAAGCAATGGTTAAGCTAGCAAGAATATTAAAATCAACTTTTTAAAGCTTTGGAATCTAGTAAAAAAAAAACTTACAACAATATCAAGGGAATGCTTAATGAAAAAATAATTTTAGTAAGACAGTATTTTAGCATTTTAATTTACCTGCCTTCTATTCCCTGCACTCCAGCTTGGCAGCAGTCATGAAACAGCATACCACATTCCAAGTGTAACTTGCTGGTGCAGGAGGGAACAATACAGATCTTGTATGAAAAATTTGTGTTTGTGTGTTTTGACCTGTTTAGAAGCTACCTGAGGAACTGTCTCAGATTTGCCTTTGTTTCACCTGCCTAATCTCAGAGTTTCTTAGTATACAAGTGGCTTGCCAGGCATCATTTGTTAAGAGTGTAAACACAAAGGCAAATACTAGATTTTTCTCTCACCCTCACTAACTCTGGTTATGAGGCCTAACAGATGGGGCAAGTACTAGACAGACTAAAAAGCAATGGAATGCAGAGGATGGGGAAGGAGAGAATAAGTAAAAGCTCCTGGGGGAATCTAGAAAAGCCCTGAGATGCCCTTAGGCTTTCACCTCTGTCTGACTTTCAGGCCCTGTGCAAAAAAAAAAAAAAAAAAAAAAGTAAAGGCTAAGGTACAGTTGTAAATGGCCTGGGTAAGCCTTGAAGACGTGATCCATTCCAAGCTGATGTTCAAAGTCTGAGAGAGTGTGTTTTATTTTGATATTTTGGTTGTAGATGTTTAAGGAATCTCTGTCAAATCACTAGCTGACAATTAAACTAATGGAGCAGAGACTTCAGTGGGCATACAAGACAATCTTTTTATAGAAATAGTTGAAAAAAGTCATTAAATAAACAACTATAAAAATAAAACAACAATAATGAATTCTGGGGTGGGGAGAGAATCTGACATCCAGAGTTACTACATTATAAGGGTTAAGACAGCCCATTTTCAAATTGAGACCATAGAGGAAAGGGACTAGGGGGTGGAAGAAGAGGGGGAGGGAAAATGCTGGGGAGTAATATTGTCCAAATTATATTGTTATGTTATGTACATACGTGAATATGCAATACAAACCCCATCATTATGTACAACTATAATGCACCAATAAAGATGTGGAAAGAAAAAAATACAAACAGCCATATATTTAAAAAATAGCCAATTTTCAATAATGAAACAAATTAGACATAAAAAGAAACAAGAAATTATAGATTATCCCCAATGGGGTGGGGAAAAGAAACTAATAGACATTGTCCTTTAAATCAACTGTCTTCTTATCTGACCTGTCTTCTTAGCCTGGTCCCTGTCTTTTTCTCCTACATTACCTGTATCTGCTCATTATCATTCACTGGCCATCTTGGTGTTCTTCAAACCATTAGCTTGTTCCTACCTTTGACCCTCAGACACACTCTTCTTCTGCTTCTCTGTAGGGCTCACTCTGTACCTGCTGGTCTTTGTTCTATTCCATCTCCTCAGAGGTGCCTTTCCTGTCTACCTTATCTAAAATAGCCACATTCTCCCTAACTTCCTATAATTTCCATTTTTCTTTGTTTACTTATCACTGTCTAAAATTATTCTCCCCCTACCCTCATATGTCTCCTTTACTAGCATGTAAGCTCCTTGGCAGCAAGTACTTTATGCTGTGGATCACTTACTTACAGTCATGAGCCACAAGAGGGCTGAATATTTATCAAATGAATAAAGATTATGCATACATGTTGAATAACTGGTACAACATGTACAACAACAAAAATGAAAAGCTTTAAAATTTCTGTGAGATGTCTCAGAAATGTTCCTTACCAGTTGTTTAATGAATTTATTAGAGAAAGAGTCATTTGAATCCTCAAATGAAGTGAGAAATGCCTGATGCACTATGGCCTGTCCTTTCCATCCTAAAAAAGGTAATCTCAGGTGTGGGTGTGGCGTTGGTGGTACAAAAATCTCTGCCCACTCTAACCACACATCTTGTCAAGGACTGAGTATGCCAGAGAGCTGCAGACAAACCTGTGTTTCCCTGTGGAGACTAAGAAAGACAGGCTGGTTTGCATGGTGGTAGAGGTAGAGGTGTCCTTGGGATTTCACAGTAATATTATCATTGGCAGGGGTTAGAAAACAAACTGGGTAAAAATGTTGCTTAGTATTGCCTAAGGTAAAGAGAAAAGGGACAGTAGACTGACTGGTCTTTGTCTTTTCTTGTTCTGCAACTTAAGAATCATTGCCTACAGAAAGGAGTCCTTAATTCTGGTAGCTTCTAAAACAACCTAAGAGAAGAAAATATTGTATAGAATTAAATTTATGAATAGATGCCAAATTATCTTAAAAAGTTTAATCTTTGGATTAAACTTTTTATTCTGGATGAAAATCTTTCTAAAACCTATCATATGCATCATTCACTTTTTCAATATATTAACCACTTTTCTTTCTTCCAAGAGAGACTATAATAAACTCAGTATTTTCTCAGGGATTAAGGTAATTGTGATAAGAAATTGTTTCTGAAGACAGACAAAATCTGGCTTTGCCACTCACCAGGTGAGCAGGTTCATATTATGGGCCTGTTTTTTATTTGTAAATAGGGATATAAATACCTGCCTCATCGGGCTAGTGCAGAAATCAAATGAGTTTAGCATGTAATATATTTAACACACTGCCTAGTATATAGTACTGCTAGAAAAATGTTAGCTGCTACTGCTAGAAAAACACAGATTCTCTCTCTCTCTCTCTCTCTCTCTGTCTCTCTCTCTCTCTCTCTCTCTATATATATATATATATATATATATAAATACACACACATATATGTGTGTTGTAGCATATATATGTATATATATGCTATAACTTGTAACCTAGGTGATACCTTTTCAAAGGATATAAGATTATTGGTTTAACATAAGATAGTTCCAGGCTGCTTTACTGGAGTGCTTTCAAATACTGTTTTATAGTTTTAATATTTTCTTTTATGAGGTCTCTAATTTCACTTCTCACTGTTGTTCGTCATTTTTCATGTTTATATCAGTCTCTCTCCATGTTTCTATTTTTGCAGGGGGCATAAACCAAGTTTGTTAGACATATGTGTTAAATGAGAGCTAATATGTTCTTAACTAAGTTGACAAAGCTGTCCTATGTAGAAAGAGAAAGAATTGAAATCTATAAACTCTGCTTTTGACTATTCAGAGGTATTTTATTTATTTTTTATTTCCTATTTCTTAATAAATAAAAAAAAGTTATCAGAAAGTTAAGTTTCTGGAATAACTGATGCAACAACAATATTACATTTATATATATAAACATCTAAAAATTTACATATATATACACATTTACACACACATAAATGTTACAAATAACCATTCTCTAATTTAATTCAATAAATGCTCATTACATTCTTACTAAATGCTAGATACTGGGGAACAATATAATCTTGAGCCTTCTGAAGCTTAAAATATCAAGGGGGAGGTAAAGTATAATCAAACAGTGTCAAGAAAATATAGTAAGAGATACCAAAGGTTTTTTTTTCCACCAGGTCTTATAAAGGCCTGGAGGAAGGGCCCTTTACCCAACCAGGGGATTCAGGCAAGTGCTAGTGCTGAGTCTGGGTGGCAGCTGGGTGGAGAAAAGTTATTCTAAGAATGGAAACAGGAGAGGTACTGAAGCAGCATAGTTCTTTTGTGAGAGTATGTGGCTATGAGTAACAAGAAAAAATAGTTTTGTATTGCTATGATTAAAAAATAATAATGAGAAATGAAATAGGAGGTAGATTATACAGGGAACAGATTCGAGAGGTCCTCATATATATGTCATGCTGAGAAACTTGGATGTTACTTAAGGGACAGGAGACACTAAGGAAATTCTTATGTGAATATAGCTCAGGAGCAGAGCGCCTGCATGAGGCCCTGGTTCTATTTCTAGCACCACAAAACAAAAAGACAAACAAATAAACAAACAAAAAAACAACAATTTTTGAGAAAAAATGTCAATCTTCAGATTTTCATTTTAGATATACAATTCATCAGGGTACAAGATAGATCATAAAACCAGAGAAGACAAGGAAGACAGACCAGGTAGGTGGCTAGAGATAGTGAACCTGGAAGGCGAGGCAGTAGCCTTTGTGTGGAAGAGGGTCCAAGATATGAAGAAGATAAAACTGCAGGATATGAGACTGACTGGAATCTAGGGTAACTACCAGGCTCTATGCTTTGATTTACTGGACAGATGATAATGCAGTTAACTAAAAGAGGAACAGTGTTTGCTTATTTTTTAAATTTAGCTTCCTTTTTCCTTTTGGGGTCATAAGAAGATAAAATAGTTTAGGTTGGGACATGTTAACTTTGAGGTAGTCACAGAAAAGGTCAGAACTGGAGACAAAAAATTTAGAATAATTAACCTATAGATCCATGAAAGCAAATGGAAGCCCCTATGGAAAGCAGCAGAACAATGGTAAGGTATCTAAGGAGGGGCAGAAGTAGACAATCATGAATGAAACTGGAACTTTATGTTGAGAGGCCCTGGGAGAGAATAGTGCCATGAAAGCCAGTTTAAAATGTGGTGGTTAATAGAGCTAAACACACTCATTCACAGCTACATTTTCTGAGAACTCACTATGTGTCAGGCATTGTGCTGTTTTACAGATTGTATCTCATTTAATCTATAATCCACATGCTACAGTTGATGAATCTAAAGTTCAGAGAAGTCATGT
This sequence comes from Urocitellus parryii, assembly GCF_045843805.1. Taxonomy (NCBI): domain Eukaryota; kingdom Metazoa; phylum Chordata; class Mammalia; order Rodentia; family Sciuridae; genus Urocitellus; species Urocitellus parryii. The sequence goes on from NC_135540.1 coordinate 125,359,829, forward strand.
AACTTACCCAAGATCATAGAGTGAGCTGGCAGAACTGGGATCTGAACCCAGGTCTGCTGTATTACAAAACCTGTGTTCTTAACTCTGCTGGGGTAAAAGAACTTCTTCAGGATGCAACTTAATATCATCATAATAAGAACTGCTATATACTGTTTTTCCAAGAAGCATATCTTAAAAACTGCCTAACAATCTCAAATGAATATTTAATATCTAAATATTAAATATGAGGTCATTCATATTTGGTCACTTCAAAATAGATTATTTCAGTGGTAACCTCTTCATAATCTGTATTTCATAAATACCACACAGGTCAAATTATGAAAATAAAATGCAGCACAAGAAAACTCACTTCTGCACTGTTCCAATAATGCCAAAAAGAAAGGTCCCAGCTAGACTACTGTTCCTCAGATGAAAACTCGTACCTTGACTTAATAAGCCTAATTAGCTTTCTCACAAATTATTGGTCCAAAGGAGAACCAGAGAAGGTATGACTCGTTTAGCATGGAAAAATTCACTGAAGTATGTATTCCATGGACACTTATTTTAGATGATAAATCATTTTCCATTTAAAGACAGAGAATAAGAAAATCTCATTCCTATTTTATAGAAGTTGTAATTTTTGTATTTCCCACTAGAGGAAGCAATAGCATTACTCTTACCATTTGGTGGATAAAAGACGGCATATTCTTCTAATCCTAGTTTTCCTGTAAGAGAAAACCATAGAGGGTTTCAATATGATTTAAATCAATTTTTAAATTTAACTTATTATGTGAATATACTAATAATGGAATTTTCAAGAATACTATAGTCTGATTTTATTTCATATTATGGAATTTAAAAATTTGCCAATGTTTTGATAATAGCAAACCCTTTCATTAATTAAAATCAATAATATAAACTTCAGTACAAGGGAAGTGATACAAAATAAATAATAGAACAAATGCTTTCAAACTCCTTAAGCATGTAAGAAGGGAAAAAAATCTATAAGCATACCATTATTTTGCTAAATATAAATAATTCTTTCTTTTGAGAGACAGAGAGAGAGAGAGAGAGAGAGAGAGAGAGAGAGAGAGAGAGAATTTTTTAATATTTATATATTTTTTAGTTTTTTGGCGGACACAACATCTTTGTTTGTATGTGGTGCTGAGGATCGAACCCGGGCCGCACCCATGCCAGGCGAGCATGCTACCGCTTGAGCCACATCCCCAGCCCCCAAAATAATTCTAATCTAGTCATTAAAGCAAGTTCTAAGCTTTGCAATATCTCATTAGCTTACATTTTTTATGGAAAGTGCTGAAAAGCTAAACGTTAATTGTCTTTAACTGTACAGTGGTCATATTTTCTATGACCAGAGAATGGGGCTAATATTTGAAATCAGAATGTCCTAGAAAGTATATTCACTATAATCAAATGTTTGTAAGAGTTTTACAAAGTAGCTTTCCCTCAAAGCTTTTAAGTTTCTCAGTTTGTCCCACCTTTCACTGAATATCTTTAGGTAGCTTTTTTCTTGACTGTTTTTCTAACCCCTTTGAGTCTACTGAAAAGATATTCAGACAGGTGCAAGGAGTACACCTGTAATCCCAGGTACCTGGCAGGGTGAGGCAGGAAGATTCTAAGTTCAAGGCAAACCTGGACAACTTAGCAAGACCCCTTCTTGAAGTAAAATAGAAAAGGGGCTGGAAATGTAGCTAAGTGATAGAGTACTTGTTTAGCCTGTGTGAGGCCCTAGGTACAATCCCCAGTAGCAAAGAAAAAGCAAATAAAAATAAATTCATTCTTATGCTGGTTTTTAAAAAAAAGTCTTTAATTAAAAAAAAATTTTTTCTTGTTCTTGTTAGGGACAGTGGCAGAGAGGAGACAAAGAATAAGAAATATGAGAAGAGAAGTTTAGGATAGAGTAGAAACAATAAGGAGTAATTTTTGTGTAAAGAGAGAATAGAATAATGAAAAGGAAACTGATTACTGCACTAGATGTTGAGAGGCAAACAAAAACACAGTTATATAGTTTCTCAACCATATAGTTTATGAAATAGACAAAATCTTAGATTATTTTTACTAACTTTTTTTCTTTTTCTTTCTTTTTTTTTAAAAGCAGGTTTTAAGTGTTTAGAGTTCAGAGGGAAGGGAAATTGATGACATTTTGGTGACACAGTGAGATATACGCAAATTCTTCAAAGTCCCAGAAAATTTTTTAGAGTGGGGGAAGGGAAAGCTTTCCACATAAAGGAACATATGGAGGCTAGAATGAATATGGCATATTGTGGAATAATCAGGGTAGCAAAGTTAGCTAGTTTAAGACTATCAACCAATGAAGGGACTTGAAATCATAGCCGTGTTTAGAGGTGAGTCTATTAGGTAATTAAATTCTGTAAGTTCATTTTAGAAACAAGGAAATTTAAGAGACCCCCAGGGTATGTGGAGCCCAAATCCAACACAACACGAAGTGGCATGTCCTAGGGCAGGCAGGAGTTGGAGCAACCAGGCGGGTAGGTCAAAACACAGGAGAAATAGTTTCATTCTTCAAGGAAACACAGAGAAACCATATACAATAGGGCAATGAGCTTTCTGTGCTGGCTATTCATCACTTAATAAAAAGGAGTTGAGAAGGGCTGTCAGCTAAAATTAGTTCAGTTTTCAAGATCTTGATATGGTGATATATTATAAGCAATTAGTGATAAAGAGAGTTACTAAAATAGGAATTAGAGCACTAATAACACATGTTACTTTAAAAGGCATTTTGAAAGAAGGAATATAGAAAGCTAAAAAATTAAAAAAGCAAATCTATGTGATAAACTCATAGTTAGGAAAAGTCAACAGATACAACAAAATAGCAATACTGGAGAAAATTGAGAAGGCAAAATGTCTTCTGTAGTGAGAAAGTCCCTGAAATGCTGCTTCCGGGACCTGTGATACGTTGTATTGATTTAAGTGAGAATGAAAAGACAGTTAACGTCAACTGAGAAAAAAGTAATTTACAATTAAAAATTGGCAAAACCAATATAAGCTATGAAATAAACATTCTTGGCATGAATCTGTAAGTCTTAAATAAAACTCCTTAATATTACCAAAATATTACCTCTTATGTATGATTTCGGTGGTGAAGCACTGTTGTATGCAAAGTGACCCAATACTGACGTATCCCGGGAAAAACAAAGTAATACCTGGATGTAACATTGGAAAAAATAAGCAATTAGGCACTGTTATAAAGTCAGATAATTCATTATTATTATTGGGAGGCATTAAGGTGGAATCCTTCAAGCTTAGTATCTTGCAATGGGAAGAGTGCCCTCTGTTGGTTTACCTATGTTAAATGTTAACAATGAGATGCCAAGTATAGATAGCCAAAGTTCTTCCAAAGATTTCTCAGTTTGCCACTAAAGTTTGAAGAATATCAGAAAATATAAGTTGCTAGCTACCAGTTGATTCTTTTCTTGTTCATCTGGAAATGAGAAACACCTAGATGAAATTTAACAGATGAGAAATATATATGGTAGACCAGGTAACCATAGTGTCAGAACAATTTGGGAAATGCAGAAAACTGGAAATAGTCATTGCTGAGATGCTGCAGATAGTTGGCCTTATCAGGGATGGAGGGAAAGAAACTCATGGTGTTTAGAAGGAAAGGCAGCAGTGGTTTCCCAATACAGAATAGAAGTTAGTAGTCCTCCTAATCATCAGGTAGACTGTGGCAACTCTATCTGGAGATAAAAATCAGTACAGCAGAATCAGAATCAAGGATGCACATTAGAATAAACTGGATGCCGTCTGACAGTAGCCTGAAATTTTGGGCCAGGAGTCCAATCCCCAGGAAGATGACCAGTGATAAGAAATCTGGGTCCTGGGATTCTAAAAGATAATACCAAAAAAAGAATTCAAGATGACTGAAAAGGGCAAAATAGGGGCATATAGTCAGGGCTGAACTTGTAGCAGAGTGAATGGAGAAGGAAACACTTTGTGTCTAAAACATAAGAAAACAGGCACAGTTTTTCTAAAAGGATAGATGTGGAAATTGGATATTAGTCAGGTTCAATGTTAAAATGTGTAACAACTATTGCCACTGATTTTATTGTTTTAAAAGACTACAGAAGTGATACACGTATATGATAAAAATGAAAAAGGCAGATAATCAAAGAGTAAGAAAACATCCATAATTCCACTACTGGTAGATGTAAGGCCTGGAATACCATAGTCATTGTCACCTATTTTTATATACACATGTACAATTTTTTTAAAAAAAGGATTATGCATATAGTTCTATAACCTATTTTCCCTCAATGTTATAAATATTTTCTATATTCTTTTAGCTTTTTAATTTTTTGTTTTAATTAGTTATACATGATAGTAGAATGCATTTATTTACTTTGATATATCATACATAGATGGGATATAATTTCTCATTCTTCTGAGTGTAAATGTTGTAGAATCATACTGGTCATACAGTTATATATATATTTATACACACAGACACAAAGTAATAGTATTTGTTTCGTTTTACTATCTTTCCTATCCCCACATCCCCTCCCCTCTCTCCCTTCACTTCCCTCTACCCAAACTAAGGTAACACTATTATTCTCTAGTGCCCCCTGCCTTATTGTGAATTAGTATCCACATATTAAAGAAAACATTCAGCCTTTGGGTTTTGGGGATTGGCTTATTTCGCTTCACATGATATTCTCCAACTCTATCCATTTACTGGCAAATGCCATAATTTTATTTCTCCCTAAAGCTGAGCAATATTCCCTTGAATATATATACCACATTTTCTTTATCCATTTATCTATTGAAGGACACCTAGGTTGGGTATAAAATTTTTATGTTGCAGAATATTCCACTTATGTATTAACAATAATTCATCTAGCCCATCTTGTTTTCCATTTCCCAGTTATAAGCAATGCTGCAGTGAACTTCCTTAGAACTCTTTATGTACACCTTTAGTTAACTTTCTAAAACTGGACTGTCTGGTCAAATACTTTACACATTATGTACTTTGCGTGGTGTGTGTATTGCTACTGGGGATTGAACCCAGAGCCTCACTCATGCTAGGCAAGTGCTCTACCACTGAGCTAGATCCCCAGCCCTGCTTCAGGCATTTAATATTTAACACTTTAAAAATTCATTACCAAGGTAGGAATTTTTCTAATTTCTTATTTATTAACACATCTAGTAGTAAGATAGGACACTTTTTTCTTTCATTAAAACTGATTATCATCATTTCATGGATAAAAATGGCATATAATCATATATTGCTTTAATTTAATTTGTGAACAGAAAGGTATTCAACACATTTACAAAAATAATGAGTTGAATTTGCTTTGTTATTTTTTGATCCATTTTTAATTCATTTAAATGTTTTTTAACTTGATTTAAATTTTGTGTATATAAGGATCTTTGGTTTAAGTCTAATTATATACATTGTGTGTGTGTGTGTGTGTGTGTGTGTGTGTGTGGTGTATGGGAGGCAGTACTGAGAACTGAACTCAGGGCTTTGCTCATGCTAAGCACAAGTTCTACCACTGAACTACATAAACCCCAGCCCTAAGTCTAATTTTATTTTGAAAATGGTTTTGCTCAAATAATGTTAATTATTTTGATACAGAGATGTTTTTAATTTTTGTATGCTCAAATCTACCATATTTTCTATCATGCTTAGATATTAATCCATTTCCACATTTATAGTCTACGTTGGACTCTTAAAAAAATTCTAGATCCATAAAATGTTATTGAATCAGTAAATAATATTGACTCTACTCTTGCCAGACCTTCATGGACCACTGTGGTAGGCAGAACAATGCCCTCCAAAAATGACCACATCCAAATCCCTGGAAACCATGGATATGTTACCTTGTATAACAAAAGGGATTTTGCAGATGTGATTAAATTAGCAATCTTTACATGGGAATATTATACAGGATTATCTGGCTGAGCTCAATATAATCACAGGATCTTTTAAGTGAGAGAGGCAACAAGCCAGAGTCAGATTTCAAGATGCTATCTGTTGGATTTGAAAATGAAGAAAGGGGCCACACAAGGAATGCAGTTTCATTCACTGCATTCTAGAAGCTGTACAAAGTGAACAAATGCATACTTTTTCAGAACTTCCAGAAGCAACAGAGCCTGCGAGTACCTGTACGGTCACATGACTATAGGCCAGTGAAACCCATTTTAGATTTCTGAACTTTAGAACTATGGATAATATAATTGTATTAAGCCATGAAATTTGTGGTTATTTATTATAACATCAATAATAAGCTAATACCCAACAAGTTAATGCAAAATAAATGAATACAAGTAAAGTAAAAAATACAAGTAATGTAAAAATATATACTTAACAAATTTCTATCATTGTCTTACAGGGAAAATAATTCCTAATAAAGTGTTCATATTAATTTTCCCTTAGTTAAGCAGAGTGTAGGTAGCATGGTACTTTTAGAAGGAGCTCTGTGCTTAAATATATCCCTCTGGAGTCCCTGATGTCGTAGAGAAGACAAGATAGTTGGGACTACTCTAAGGAGAATATTGGTTACTTTAAGGTGACGATGACAGAAGTGGTATGTTAGACAGTATGGGCTAATGTGAAACCCTCGGACACAAGCAGAGAGCTGCCAGCTCCTATTCTAACTTGAATTGTTACCTTTTGAGATTCTAATGTCTGTATGTGTAAGGAAATGACAATATAATTATAAATTTGCTAGAATATGATTATATGATGATGATTTAAAATTGAGTTGAAAATTTAACTGATTACTTACAAATTAAGAAAAATTAAATTTTACTTGAGTGAGGGTTATACAGGGTAATGATTTACTTTATTTATGGGAATTTCAAGAGACTGGACTTATAAATGTGAATTTATGGTTGCTATAGCAGATCATATCTAAAATGTCTACATACAACTACAAAAGGTTTACTTGGCCTAAATTTTCCTTTATTTGTAGAAAATACATTTATGGTAAGTGATGTAAATAATTCTGAGAAATAGGTTATTTACATCATACAAAGTAGATAGGAAATGGCAGATATCAACTGGACAATCACTTTAACACCCAATTACTATATACTTATTTTCATTTGTGATGCTCTTACATTTTCCTACAAATGAATTTGGAGAATTTCAAATGATAAAATTTCAAAGATGGCTTTTTAAAACATTCTGCCCTAATTTAATTTTCATACATAAAAGAGCCATGTAGCTTACTGGGCTTTGAAAATTGACAGATCTGGCTTGGGGTTCTGGTAGTTGTATGAGCTTGGGCTCTTGAGTCTCTGCTTCTTCATCCGTAAAAAAGGAATAAAGTTACCATGCAGGGCTATTGTAAGAATGGGTTACAGAGTTGGAATTGCTCTAAGGAGAATATTGGTTACTTTAAGGTGACGTTGCCAGAGGTGGTGAAATCTATGAAGTTGAAGTAGAAAATACCAGGAATCTACCTTTCCACTTAGACAACAATTGTACTGGCAGAATATGTCTGATGTAACTATTTGAGAACTCCAGAGTCTATTGAAGTCATACAACTTTTGAGGGAGGATTTGAATAGTAAACTGTGGTTTCCTTTGGTCAATTCAGCTCTTAGTACAGTAGCATCTACCCACCCTCAAACCAAGCCCCTTGGCAGGTAGACATGCATGTGTCCAGGAGCAGCATAAAGAACCCAAGGTAGGGGGAAAAGCACGCTGTCCTCCAAATAATGGGTATCTATACTCGGACTGTTGATTGCTGCTTCTGATCAGAGAGGCACAGACAGGCAGAGGGCAGGAATGGAGGGGAAGCAGAAATTATTTGTTGTGCCTCCTCCAAGTGTCCCAAACCCTTCCCCTCTGGCTGAAGTGACTTTCAGTGAATTTAAGGGAACAATCTCTCCCCACTTTAATTCTTCCAACAGAAAAGGAAAAGGAAAACTGGAGGGGGGTTGCGGGGGGTGGGGTGGGGACTGCATGGCTTTGAGTAGCACGGGAAGATGAGTTTCAGAATCCAGATGCAGTAATGGCCCCTATACTATATAAAAGCAAGGTCAGTTGATCCATTACAAGAGTAAGGGAAAACTGGGTCTGGCATGACGTGCGGCCCGGGTTCGATCCTCAGCACCACATACAAACAAAGATGTTGTGTCCGCCGAAAACTAAAAAGTAAATATTAAAAAAATTTAAAAAAAAATTGCAGGTGCATGTAAGTGGAGTATGTGGGGTGAAAACATATGGAGATTCTCTTCTGATAGCCTATAAATATTCTTTGAGAAGCAGAAATCAAAGTCAATCAGCTGAGAGAAAAAGGAGATTTGAATAGGTTGAAGGTACTCAAAGTTATCTAGGAGAGTGGATGTGTGAATGGACTAAGAGAATGAGGTAGATTTGGCAGGCAGAAGAATGGACTCTTAAAGTTAGTGGTCATGAAATTAAAGTAAAACTAGTTAGCATGGTTCCATGTGTAGCCACAATCAAAATCACGATGTAGCTACAGAATTGATGGGGAGCTCTATTTATCCAGGGTTAAGGCTTTGTCAGATAATTTCTTCTAAAACGAGGGAGAAGGGCAAGGGAGTTGAACACATATTCAAGAAGTGACTGGAATGCCAGATCATGCTGTTGACATGTGTGTCACATTTGTTCTCTCCTATCTATTCATAGAGATCTTGCTCTGTGTCAGGTGCTCATGAATTCTAATCTGAACTGCTGGAGCTATTCACTGCCATACTAAGCTACTCTCTCTTCACCAAACACAGCATATTCGTGATTCATATTTATTTTTGCTTTTCCCATCCTTCTCCTAATTCTTTAACTTTAAAAACTAAACATTTCCTAAAACATTTCTATTCTGCAGACACCACTCAATTCTGCATGACTCCTAGAATTTTAATTGTACTTGGTTAGAACTGAATAGAAATCTTTATTCGTGTACTTATCAATTTATAACTGTGTCTTTTCTCTCATTTTCCACTAAGATGTGACTTAATATCTTCTTTTGCTACCACAGAAGCTGTATCAGAGTAAACACTTAATAATTTGACTAAATGGATACATGAATAAAAGATATCTAATTGCACTGGAAACTTTAATTTCTAGTTGTAGATGGATACAATATCTTTTTCATTTATTTATGTAGTGCTGAGGATGAAACCCAAAGCCCATGAATGTGAGGCAAGTGCTTTTCCACCGAGCCACAACCCCAGCCCTGGAAATCTTTCTTAAACTCCACTCAGTGGCATAAAAGCATCTGTAAATATGGCAAACTCCTCAGTTCTGCTGAGATGAGCAGGGAGGCTTGGGTGTACTACACAAAGAGTCAGTCTCCATGTTTTTCATTTATTATATGAGTTATTTTCTATCAATATTTTATACTTTTTGGACAACATGTTAACTTATATAGGTGTAATAATGCCATTCAGTACTGGAAACTGGTACTGTCAAACTACCCAATTTACTTCTGTTGAATAAAAGGTGTCTTTTGAAACTCTGACATAATTTAAAACTATCAAAATCTCTTAAGTATTTTTAAGAATTTCATGCAAAACAAAAACTGACTAAAGTTTGCAATACTAAAAAGCTGACTTATTACTTAAAGCATGACTTCCATAAAATTCAGTGCTTTTTGCCTACAAAATCTAAGTAACTTTAACATGAGGCACTTAGGAGCAGTTTCTGTGTATCCTAGTAACATGGGCCCATATTTTCTTTAAAAAGGGATTACCAGAGGTTTTCTCATCTGTATGTGGACACAGCAATGCCACATGCCAACTAATTTTGTAGTCTAGTCACAAAATCCAATAAATGGGTAGCAGCTGGAAGGGATATGGGGCCCAGAATCTAGTCAGAAACACTAAATTGCTCCATTATCATTAATTTTCCCTGAGCAGTTGTGTTGCTACAAAGCTCTGCCAAAAGAAAGCCTGTAATGAAAGATGAGAAGCTTTCTTCTGACATAAACAGACACATACATCTATAAATGTAGATTTTGTTTCCAAGAAAAAAAAACAGAACTCAATTTTAATGCAATTACATATATTAAAATGAACTAGTAATAATTCAGATCAAGTAAAATAAATAATTAAAAAATATCACAATAGAAGTCCATGTGAGGAAAATTTACTTTTGCATAATCTCCCCAAAGAAGTCTGTGTAAGGAAAATTCACTTTTGCATAATCTCCCCAAAGAGAAATTTAGGTGTTTGTTGTAACAATCCTTCTGTTAAGTAACTGGGATCTTTATCTGCATTAAAGCTTATTTCTACAGATGAATGGACAAAGAAAATGTAATACATATATATAAGAGAATATTATTCAACTTTTAAAAAGAAGGAAATCCTCCCATTTAAGACAACATGGATGAACCTGGAGAATGATATGTCAATTGAAATAAACATCTCACAGTGGAAAAAATATGATATGATTCAATTTATAGGAGGTATCTAAAATAGCTGAAAAAATGGTGGTTTTCTGGGGTTGGAAGGGAAGAAGGATGGGGAATTGTTATTGAATGGGTTCAACATTTCAGCTATGCAAGATGATTTTAGGGATATGCAGAACATTGTGACTATACTTAAAATTATTATATTGAACACTTAAAAAGGTTTATTTAGTATCATTTCCAAAGTCTAAAATCAGCAGAACCCTTGAAACATAACTGAAGAAATTATTTAATGTTTAAAAATAACATAATTTGGACCAAAATATTGATAAAATGAAAAAGGTTAAAGTACACTCCTATATTACTTACTACACTAATTTAATACTAATGCTTTACACAACACTTTAAAACAATTTCCAAGCATTTTGTATTCATGTCCTGCCTCCCTAGCTAGCATATGCATCCATCAGAGGTAGTATCATTTATATATAATGTAAGGATCACAAAATATTTACTGATGATCATTGTGCTTTTTCTCAGAAAATGTATCCACTGTTTATAAATAATTCTGTTGTCTGGCTCAGTCCTGAGTAAGTTTTCTTAGAACTTACATATATGTCACTAATATGTGGAAGAAACTAAAATAAACATTCCTTTAAGGATATTCCTGACACTATTTGGACAAATTGTTACTATTCTCATTTAAAACAAATGCTCTCAATCCCAGTAATTTGGGAAGCTGAGGCAGGAAGACTGCAAGTTTGAGGCTGGTCTCAGCAATTTAGTGAGATTCTGTCTTAACAATAACAAAATAAAGAAAAAGGAGGGCTGGGATGTGGCCTAGTGGTAAAGCACCCCTGGGTTATTTTAGTATAAAAAATAAAATAAAATAGATAACCTCAGTAACTTTTCCACTAAATGAGGCTGGTTTGTTACTTGGCAAGCCCCTTTCAGTACCACCAAAGAGGGTTTGTAGTTGTCACTTCAAACTGGCAATCCTCTCCACTACAATTACCAAAAGTGACAAATTTAACAAAAAATTTACACCCTTTCTATTCATTCTCTGAAGCAGATTAGCCACAGACTATATATATCATGTCATTATGTATAATTTATGTGTTCATATACTTGGAAAACAGTTTTGTGTTCAGGATCAAACTAGCACTAAAATTACAATAAGAACCAAAACACACAATTTATATGAAAGAAACAATTATAAAATAATCAAGTAAGGTATAATAAATAGTATAAATAAAATATATTACACAGTACTTTGAAAAACACATATTAGATGTCTTTATGTTGAAGGTTAGAGGTTATTCAGGGAAGATGCAGTACATGCAGTAAATTGCATTTACCTGGGAGCTGAAGGGAAAATAGGAGTTTATTAGGTGAAGAGAGAAGGGTGACAGTCTTCCCTATAAGATGACCTGGAGGTCTTATTACCCTGAAGCAGAAAAGAGTTTAATGACGTGATGAGTCAACGATAAGGGTGGCTGGAGCAGCCAGCATCAGGGCAGAGAGTGAGCAACAAGGCGGGAGAGGTGAGATGGAGGCAGGGTGGCAAAATCCCGTGAAAGACTTTTGTTTTTTTTTTTAATCACACAAGTGACGTGAATTTACTGGTGTTTTAAAAAGCCCACTAGGACTTCACTGCGCAGACCAAATTAAAGGTGGGTTGGCCAGCGTTAGCAAGAGAGATAAATAAGATGGTCAGTTTACTTTTTAGTTGTAGTATAACAGAAGACTTGTAGATTAATACCAATAAAATAATTCCATCTTTGGAAGAAAACCAATAGAATTTTTATGTGTAACAGATTATAAAAAAAAAAAGTCAATGAGTAAAATCCAGCAACTATTAACTCTTGAGACAACAGAATTTTAAAACCTGGATTTAAAAAGTATAACACTATCTGTAATCAATACCTTTATGGAAAAAACCAAACTGCTTTGTCTTGTTTTAAATCAGATAAATAGCACTTTTAGGGTAATTCTGATATATAAGTACAGTTTAGTCCATACTCCATTTGAATTAAGAATATGAAGGCCCATGAAGGTCTGGTAAACTGCCCAGGACCGCAAAGACGTCTGTCTGAAGACAAAACTATTAGAATGTGAGTTAAATAGATGGAAAAAAATTAAATATTTATTTCAGCTTCTGAGATTCTCTCATTGCTTTTCGGTTTGACATTCTATGATATGTCTGGGCATGGGTATCTGTTCACTGAGTTTCTTTAGATGTGTAAATTAATGTTTTCCATCAAATTTGAGATGTTTTCAGTCATTATTTCTTCAAATTCTGCTTCTTCCTCCCTTTTCTCTTACTTGTATTCGTTTCATAAATATGTTGATGAGCATAATCATACCCTTAATTTTTCTGAGACTTTGTACATTTACCATCTTCCTTGTTCACTGATTCTTTTCTGATTTTCCAAATGTACTGCTAAACCTCCCTGGCAAATCTTTCATTTCAGTTATATTTTTCCAGATTTTCCATTTGGTACTCTTTTACATTTAAATTATTTCCTTTTCAGCAGTACTGGGAATGGAAACCAGGAGCCCTTTACCTCTGAGAGACACCCCCAGGCCTTTTTATTTTTTTAATTTTGAAACAGGCTCTAAATTGCCACAGCTGGCCTCAAACTTGTAACTCCCTGGCCTCAGCCTCTGAACTGCCTGGATTACAGGCATGCACCACTATGTTCATTTTACAATTTCTTTTTATTGCTTTTCTTGATTTGATGAGACAATGCCATTGTAAATAGCTGTACCTATAGTAAAGATCCTGAAGAATGCTTTATTTAGGATGACTAGAACTTATAATTTTGGAGAGGTAGAATCTTATAGGTTCAGAGCCAAAATTATCTTGGGCTACATATTGGGCCCATTAATGGCCATTTACCTTAACTTTTGTATCTGGCCTAACATTCTCATGATTATTATGTAAACTAGTTGGAATGTGTCACTCAACTTAGCATACCTCTAGCTTCCACCATCCTAAAGCTAAGAATACCATAAGACAACATCTAAATTCATGCAAGAGATACCCCCTCCCTTATTATAATCCACCTGCCTGATGCTCACACCAGTGTAACTGGTATATATTTTGACCTACGACTTTCTTTTGTTCTGTGACTATAAGAGTTTATGTAACCTCTTTTGTGGTAATACATGTTATTCAAGGTAACTGAAGTCTATATTTCTGGGCCATGATCACTTATGCCTGGTCAGAATAAACTATTTTATTTCCTTTAAAGTATGAACATTATTTTATTTTGATACTATCACACTTTTTTTTTACCTCTTTAATCATGGTTTCCTTTAGTATTTTTAGATATACTTACAATGGCTGCCTTAAAGTTTCTATTAATTCTAACATTGAAGCCCTTTTGTAGGCAGCCAGGGATTGTAGTTATTGTTATTTACTAGCTTCTTTAATGACTTGGTTGGAATATGTTATTCAAGTCTAGTTCTCATACAGTATGAAGGCTCTGATGTACCTCAGAGGGTATAAATTTGGACATACTCACTCTTCAATGATACTGATTTTAGCAGGGATTTTTGACTATCTCTTCCTCTAATCTCAGTTAAGCATTATGTCTCTGTTGGTATCACAGATATCCTGTTTCACTAATCACAAGCTGTTTATTTTACTGTTTGCAACCATGTCCTCAGGTAGAAACTGTAATCACAGTCTGATTCAATTAAGTTTAAACCCCTTTGCAGAAGTCATTTTTGAAACTTCTCTTTGAGGTTTGTTCCTATCCCACTGGGACTTGTTGTAACTGTCTCTCTAGTTCTCTTTGGTACACTAGCTACTTATGGTTTAATTAACACTCTCTTGGAGTTAAGAGCCTCCTATTAATTGCCTATCATTAAAATCTCTAGTATTTTAGACTCACTGGGTTGGAACTTTATCACACTCCGTATAAACTCATTTCTTTGAGGAGAGTCTCAAAGGTCCTGTTGTCAAGGCTCCCTTTTCCCCTCCAAACAAAATCTCGGAGTCATTGCTCTAGAGCTGGGATGGGGACATTGACCAACTTCTCTTGGCATGACACTTCTACTTTCTGAGAACAGACACTGGCTAAGGAAACAACCTCTGGTCTTCTCTGCTCACCTCTCCCATAGAACCTCCACTCTACAGGCAAGCTGGGTGGGCATTCGAGCTCCTAGTAGTCTTGGCCTGCTAAGAGGAGGTAGAGCTCTTGAGGAGATCTCTGCCCTGTGGGAAGGGAGCCCCCAACTTCTAGGTAGCACTTCTTCTGGATTCAGCCATCTGTTAACACAGAACTGAGGGGGAAGAGTGGCAGTTTGCCACTCATGTGGAGATACTGTAGCTCTTGACTAGGAACTGGAGGGAGTGGGAAGCCTGATCTTGTTGGCCATACTCAGAACTGAAGCTGTCATTTTGATCAGAAGGTGAGGGGAGGCCAAAAGTAGGTCTCATGTGCCACAAATGGTTTTCACTAGAATTTAGTAGCTTTTTTTGAATAAATGCTTCTTACTGACTTGTTGTAGAATCTTGGGACAGTTTCCAGAGACTTTTATTTTTCTTCTTAAGTAGTTTTTACTAGCTATGTTTTGTCTACTGGGGATAGTTCTATGGATCTATTCATGCCTCCATTGCAGAACTGATAATTTCTATTCAACATTTCCAAAGAACAGAGCTATCAATAAACTAGTAGTGTTATATAAATGATGCTAACTTTAGACATTCAAAAGTTTACTGGGTACCAAGAACTAGACACAGTGCTACATATTAGCTACATAAGCAAGTAAACTTTCCAACTTTTATTTTTACATTTCTCAACTCTTAATTAATATCCAATTTTATATTAAAGAATAGAATTTTAAATCTTTACTATTTTTTTTACATTTGAAATTACAAAATCTCGAAATTGTTTCTATAGTTATTTCAAAATTTAATTTTATAAAGTCTTATACTTAAGCTCTTAGAATGTGTGATTAATTAAGCCTGTTTGAGAGATTCTTATTTATCTTTCCTTTAAAATATATATAAACCACCAACACCATTATCAAAGAAAACACTTGTTCATCCAAACAGCTGGGACTGATTTACGCTTAATCAAGAAGAAATTATTATATGGAATCTATACATTTCCTTGATGACATTTATATTGTCATTCATTCAAAATCAATATTGTGTAATCTTTATCTAAAAAGAACATTATCTAGGTAATTCTATGTGAATTACTTATTTTCTACTTATGATAAATTATTTTGTCTTAGTAGATATAAAAAAGACCCAGGGAAGGATCCAAATCCACAGTATCAGCATATGAAATTGCCAAAGAATAAACATGACACTACACATTGATTTCAAAATATTTACTCAATATTTTTAATAAAAAGTATCATGTAAATACTTTCTCTAAACTTATTTGGATGGATTAAATATGAATACAATTTAAAAATCTCTGTCAACAACAAAGATAGAAAACTTACCTCTGATTGTACTGTATGTGACTAAAAGGAACAGTCTTCTAAAAATTCATTGAGGAACTTTTATTCTCCCACCCCATTCCACTGTAAGGGCAAAAATTAACTTTATCTCAACTTTAGAACATGTAATATGATAAACATGATTTTGATTTTAGAAGGATTTAGTTAACAATAGAGATAACTCTTAAAGTATAATGATTCAGAAAACCTAAAACAAAAAATTACATATTTAAAATTTTAAACTTACCTGATATAAATAATCTTCAAATACAAAATAATAATCATCATTGCTTGCTGTCAACTTTACATCCTATGATAAAAAGTAAAGAATATGTTATTGTTTAGATATTAGACGGACCCCAAAAGTTCATGTATGAGACAATGTAAGAAGGTTTAGAGGTGACATGATTGACTTATGAGAGTCTTAATCAATGAATTAATCCCCTTCAGGTAACTGAAAGCAGGTGGGGTGTGACTAGAGGAGCAGGTCATTGGGGACTTGCCTTTCAAGTTTATATTTTGTTGTGGTGAGGAGAGCTCTCTCGCTGCTTCCTGATCATCATATCCTAAGCCACTTTCCTCCCCCACACTTTTCTACCATGATGTTCTGCTTTACCTTGGGCCCCAAAGAATGAAGTCAGCCATGTATGGACTCAGACCTTCAAAACTATGAGCCCCAAATAAACTTTTCCTCCTCTAATTGTTCTTGTTAGGTCTTTTGGTCATAGCAGCAAAAAGGCTGACTAAAATAAAGACTGCTTTCTGAAAAGAACCCAGATGAATGTCTATAGTCCTAAAGCATAATTATTTAGAAATTATTTAGAAACAATGATGCAATGAATCTATTCCTTTATGTAAGATTATAAACTTCTCAATTAGATTTTATCACTGTTACATATTTACTTGACTAAGATATATGATACATTATTTGATCACTACTTCCTTACATTTTTTAAGGTTCAATTAGTAACTTTATTATTTATTTCAATTTTATATCCCTTTAATATTTAGGTGTCATAAAACTTGAAAACTAGATACAATCATAGCATCTAGAAGCAACCAAAATTAACTGGTCCCAAATTTCTGCTTTAATCTCATAATTCAAATATACATACTTGCCATTCCCTCAAAATACCAAATATTTTCTGGCCTTTGTGAATATTCATTTGCCAATCACCATTTGTTCCTAGGAACCTAATATTGACTTTTCATAAACACATCTTCTAAGAGCTAGTCACTGACTTCTCCGGAGTCAAGTATTAGTTCCTTCCTTTAACTATAACTCTATTCTCACTTCCTGAGCTGAGACCACTTTATAAATTTCTGCTCTCCTTGATTTTTATATACTCAGCATCACCACAGTAACTTCCACATAGTAGTACCCAATACATGTTTGAAGAATAAAGGACAAATAAATAAAAATTAACAGAAATTACACGATGTAGCAGGTATCCTTCCCCAATAACAAATAAACAAAAGCCCAGAAAAGTAAACCAAAACATCTCCACTTTCCCCGAGATATCTCTGAACATTTTGCACAGTGAGTTGGAACCTGCTGCTTTGTATAAGAACATGGATATTCTTTATATATAGAGAGATATGAAAAATTGTGCTCTATATGTGTAATAAGGATTGTAATGCATTAAAAAAAAACGTGGATATTCCAACAGATCTGACAAAGATTTGAAATCCAGTTCAACTACTTCTAGCTGTATGACTTTGGTCAGGGACTCCAAGCCTAGGTCTTCATATCTGTACATGGGACATCATTAGCTACTTCAGAAAGTATGGATAAATGCCCAGGACAATATGAGAAACAGAGCAGGCCCCCAGAAATCTATTTTAAAAGTTAACTCAAATCCTCTATAATTATAGTAATTTTCATTTTTTCATCAGTACATATATTTAAATACAGATCCCAAACTTGTATCAAAAAACCCCAGATATAAAGCACACCATACTTTTGGACCTAAGTAATATATAATCAATTCAACAAGTATTGATTGATTGGTTGGGATGAACACAAACATCAAAACACAAAGAAATAAGAAAGACAATATTTAGTTCCTAAAGTCTACATTCTTGCTGACAAGAAAATATACATAGCAAAAATATGGAAAGAAGTACAAAGAAATATTGCAGAAGTCCATTATAATATAGATGAAACTTTGCTGGTGAGCACATCAGCAATTGGTAGGGATGAAATGAGTCATGGGTGACTGTGGAGGTAGTAAATGTGTACCAAGTCTGGAAAAACTTAAAGCCAAAGAACAAAGGGAAAGAATGGGGTGGGTCTTCTATGTTGGAAGACAATATAGGCAATGGTAGAGACTGCACATCTGCACCACTGGTGATACTGCCTCTTACTGAGTTAACTGGTTCTTGAGGACCAAAAATCTTTGCATGTTTTAATGGTAATGTGATTCTCCCAAACTCATCCCTAGCTAACAAAATCTGACTCTCTAGTATTTCATTTTTCTTATTAGAGAGAAATAATTTTTTTCCCTCAGGGATATGATAATGAAGGAAAGTTAAGAAACCCTAGTACAAATTGTCAGGTCATAGTAACTTTTAGAAAACTGTAGGTATGGACACAAGACAACTTTGTGGGAAAACAGAAAGCAGTTAAGGCAGAACCATTTAATAACTTAGTGTAGTAGGGCTGGAGTTGTGGCTCAGCGGTAGAGCACTTTGCCTCATATGTGTGAGGCACTGGGTTCGATTCCTAGCACCATATATAAATAAGCAAATAAAATAAAGGTCCATCAACAATTAAAAAATATTTTTTAAAAATAAAATAACTTAGTGTACTGAGAGACTGATGATATTTTGTATTTAGAATTGCCTTGTCCCATTCATTCCTTTCACAACTTTATTTTCAGTTAAATTTAAAACTTTGTCTTTGTTATAGGGAGTGTAATAAAGCTTTAATAAGTTTTAAAAATGCAACTGCTACATGCATAGGCCTTCATAGCTTCTTTTTAAAAAATAAAATATACATTTGCACTGGGGCTCCCTCTTCAGAGAGGCACCTCCAGCCTGGTATATTTTTCAGTTGCTGAACTTCTCATAACCACTTTATCAGCAGCCCCAGTGACTTAGTGCACCACTTCCATTTGCATTATTTTATTATTTTTGGTTTATTTCTTTTAGCAGTTGTTTTATTATTATTTTGTGTTTTTAAATAGCTTTTGCCTAAGTGTTTGTTTTTATTAGTACTCTGATTACAAAGCTGCAAAAGTTTTGCATGGTGTACTCTATTTTCCCCTAAAACTCTGTGATTTTTAAGACATATTATTGCAGAATGGGAGTCCTCCTCACCTCCAAGGAAAACACTGACAGCCTAAATGCTGGTGCCTACTATTCTTATGGTAGTTGCCAGGATTAAATGATAGTCTAGGTAAAAGTTTGGTACACTATATGGCAAATAGTAAGCAGTCACACAATCACAGTTGTTATTATTGCCCTTGGCCATGTTCTACTCAGACACATTTCAAGGTCTTCAACATGTTATCTTTTCTTCCCCATTTATGAGAACTGCAGTAAGAATCTCCTTTACATTTTAAATTATGAATTTAAAATCCAAGTCTCTTAAATAGTAAAATTACTAATCCGGCAGTAGTCATATCCTATGTTATGTGTTAAGCATCTACAACTTGACTCAACAAGTTGATTAACAGATGCTTGAAGACAAACATTCAAAGTAATCCTACCCTGAAACTTGAAATATATATGGCCATATATTTAGAAACTAAAACAAATTTAAAAAGACTTTAGTTCAAAGAGACATACAAGTAGGCCCTAAAGAATCATGAGATAAAAATGATGAAATTATTATACTCTGTTTTTCTTTTCAGTTGCTTCTATATTTTGTTTGTGTAGAAAACTTAAATTTTTAAATCTATTTTTCTTACTGAAAAAACAGGAGGCCCAGGAAAGGATCATGAGGACAGATTCATAGGGAAATGAAAACACTGAATTCAGACTATAAGTTTGAAGGCCAACCTTAATTTTATAGGTAGAATGATAACTTAAAATTATTATTTATCTATTTATTTGAGACAAGGTCTCACTAAATTGCCCAGGCTCACTTAGCACTTGCAATTCTCCTGCCTCAGCCTCCTGAGTAGCTGTGATTACAGGTTCCTGGCACTAAAAATTATTTTTCAAGTTTAACATATATCATTGCACCTAGTACCTGTCCTTCATATGAAAAACTCTTAATTTTTAATGATAATGAAATGGAAAAAAACTATACATATTTTTACTTACTTTATATATTAGACTGTCCACCAAAAGGTCATGTTGTATCACATTCATCTTAAGTTGCTCATAATACAAGATGTCCTAAATGTAAAACAGGTCAAAATATTAAAGGTCAGTCACATTTATAAAGCCAGTCTCTATAACTTTAATAAGTAACAATCTTAATAATATCATAAATACTAAGAAAATAGGAACTCTGTTCTATTCATTACTACATCCCCCAAGCCTGACCAATATAAGATGTTCAACAAATATGCCTGTTCCTTTACTCATGATAACATCTGGCACTTTGTGGGTATTCACTCATTATCTGCTAAATTGATTTTCATTTAACTTTAATAGCAAATATAGTATTTATTAAGTAGTTTCTAAATACAAGGCACCATTTTAACAATTAAACATGAATTAACCCATCTAATCCCAATAAAATGGGATTGAATTTTATTTAATTTCAATAAAATGAAATAGATCAATGATTACTATTCCCACTAACATTTCAGAACTAAGGCCACAAAACTATGAGATTTGATTAATCCATACTGCCTAATATGCAAATTATTACAAAATAGTAAGTTCAAACATAATAAGTCACTACTAGTAGTAAAAACAATCATATGGTATAAAAATAAATCAGATTTTATATTAGAATATGGTCTCATAATACTTTAAAATTTGACTCTGTATCATGATGAGATAGGCTAATGTTTATTTAATAGAGAATAAGAAATAGAAGGAAGAAGAGGAAAATTAAAAAGAAAGGACTAAGAAGGAAAGGAAAGGGAATGAGGGAGAAAGGTAAAGTGGGAGAAGGGCTTGAAACTGTAATAAAGTTAAGCATTAGGTTAATACTTTATCAGAAAAAAAAAGTTGATCAGAATATTAAGGACAAAGGTCAGGATCAAATGGGTAGTAGCTGTCTTAAAGGGAGGTGGCAATATTGTCTCACTGCTTTAGCAGATCCCTACATTCTTCTGAATGCCACCATTCATCTCACAGACCTGGTCTCCACCCATGCCCACTGCTTGGCTTTATCATATACACTGCTCTGTGTGATTCTTTCCAGAGATATTTTCCTAAACAAGTAAGAGTTGTGGGACAGGATCACCTGGGACAAGGAGGAGTATTTATTGCAGGATGATATCTTACTCTTAAGTTTCTGGAAATACTGATTTCTGTATATTTTTCATACATACATTTGTCTTACCAAATTGTCTTGTTTACATGTTTTTATTAGTATACTATCAGTAAAGGTAATATTGGTGTTCATTCTGACATAATTATACATGCATGGAATAGAACTTGCTCCATTTTAGCTTCCAGTACTGCCCTGTTCCCCTTTCTCTATGCCATTGGCATTCTTTCTATTTATTTATAGTTAGTTAGTTGATGCTATATAGAGAGACGTGAAGGTAAAATTCACTATTATATATATGTATGTATGATATCAATATATCATAAGCTCTTACTAATCACAGTAATTTTTTGATCTCTTGGATTTTCTGGGTAGACAATCAGTCATCT
Source organism: Urocitellus parryii (assembly GCF_045843805.1). NCBI lineage: Eukaryota > Metazoa > Chordata > Mammalia > Rodentia > Sciuridae > Urocitellus > Urocitellus parryii. The sequence continues at coordinate 125,381,421 of NC_135540.1, forward strand.
GCAAAGAAGATAACTATGTTTCTTTTTGTCCCCAAACATAAACCAATTCATTTCCATATCTTATAGCTAGGACCTCAAAAAAATATGATGAATAATAATAATGATAGTATTACTACTTTTTTCTTAATTCTAATGAAAAGAACTTTGGCATTTCTGTTTATTTTGTACTTATTGTGTTTTGAGAACTAGTCTTACTATGTTTCAATAATTCCATTTACTTTAAAGATTTGATTAGAAATGGCTGTTGAATTTAATCAAGGCCATATGATACCTACTGACATTTTTTCCCCTTTAATACATGGATATCTGAGGGGTAAAGGCCTACTGGCTGTGACACCCATCATTCAACACTCTCAGTGTTGATTCAGTTGATCCAAATTGGCCAGTCCAGTCTCCCTTTTTTCTCAGTGGTTCTCTAAGCTGCATGGTTGGTCAAACAAATGACCTTTGTGTTGAAGGGGATTACCCTTGAGAATTCTTATTACCATTTTTATTAAATGCTTTTGCATTTTATTCAAGGACCTTTGTATCTCCCACATAAAGCACTGAGAATTAACAGGTCTTACAGACATTTGAAAAAACACTGCTTTAGAACAATTTTGGTGATAATTTATTTTAACTTGAAATTTGCTTTAACATTTTTACTGACATAAACAAAGAATATCGATTTAAGGAAATATTTCTTTAGGTAATATATATGGAATATGTATTCATATCTGCATTATAACCCATGAATTATAAGTACTCAGATAATTTAATTTTAGTTGCTAAATTTATTTGAAATTGCATTTGTAATCAATGCTAGAGAACTACTAAATATTTTTAAAAGTAATCACTAAAATATTAATTTTAGTATCACATGCTTCCACAAAATATATCTTCAAAATGCTGTGAATGAAATGTTTTTAACTCTGAAGAAAATTTTTATTGATTCTTGTTTTTTTAAAAATATTTTTATAGTTGTAGATGGACACAATAACTTTATTTTATTTGTTTATTTTATGTGGTACCAGGGATTGAGCCCAGAGCCTCATGCATGCTAGGTAAGCACTCTACCACTGAGCTACAACCCCAGCCCGAAAATTTTTATTGGTTCTTATTGTTCCAAATGGCTAACTAGCCCATAAATATAATTCTACAGTATTCTAATAAATTAATGCACAAATACTGATTCAGATGAATATTAAAATATTTTAATAGCAGAGCATTATATATGAAATACTGACTGACTGAATGAAAACTGTACCACGTTGGTCAACAATTCTCATCTTTCAATAAAAATTTCAAATTTACAGATCATATGTGAAAAGTACTCCATTTCTGAAGTTTATAATTTCTATATATTGTTTCACACAATTTAACAATAACTTAGAATATATTGGCTTTTCCCAACATATCCCTTTACACTGACTTTATTACCTATTAAAATACAAAGTGAATTAAAAGAACTTATTGATAATTGACATTGCAACAAAGATACTATAGACATAAGAATTACACAATTACATATGATCCTAAATTTACATATGTAAATTATATTGTCTAATTACGTATATATTTGACAAGTAAATATTTTATGTTTTGTTATTTTTTGTATATCACATCATATACCTAAGTAAAATGTAAAATTTTAGTATATTTCATTTAAAATTTATCAGATGTTTAATACTCCAGGTTAAAACACAGAGATATAATAGTAATTCAGAGATGAGTTTCCTGATCTCAGAGAAATTTGGGTTAAACTTAAACCTTGGTTATCAAGTGATTTAGACATAAGTTCAGATAGAGTTCACAGAATTTGAGTTATGCTACTGTTTACTAGAATCAACCATTGTCTAATATATTTTATCAATACATGGGCAGAATTGTATACCTTATAGTTTCAATGTTTATTCAAAATAAAATTATTATGTGGATTTAAAATTTCGAGTTTCCTAACAAATGGATATAAATAGTAAATTGAATTAAGGGAAAAATGTTTTTTTTTTCCACCCAATTATAATTTTTGAAGATCTAAAAATATCTGTTAAACCAGTTATAGGGCAATTTGCTGCCCCAGAGCAGCACGAAGATATGCAGTTATCATCTGTATTCCTACCAGGACCCCTACTCACCCATATGAATTAGGAAAGGTTTCCTGGAAGGCAAGGCACTATAAAATGCTGTGAATAAATTAAAGCCTGCAACTTGAGACATATAATAGTGATATTGACAAAATATATCTTCAATTCTAGAGGAAAAATTCAGGAGAATCTGAAACTAGAAAGGAGTTAGGAAATACAGATATCTAGTATGCTTCTCTTATTTGTACAGTTAAAAAAATAAGATTTGGCCAAGCTAAATGTGTTACCTTGTGATTAAACTAATCCTCCTGCTTCTCACTCTACACTGTTTAGTCTCAGCAGATTTTAGTGTAATGAGAGAAAAACATGGATGGGAGAGTCAAAATTATAACATATGGTTTTACTATAATATATCATAACATATAGTTGATAAGGGACAAACTTTATATTAATATTTTAATTTATACTATAAAATACATAAATATTTATACAATTCCGTGATTACCAGTAAAAACAGGACATTTTAAAGAGCATTTGGTATAAGCTCTAGAAATGCATATAGTAGGAGTAACAAATTATGAATATGAAAAGCACACACTGAAAAACAAAGTAGTCCAAAATTTAGCATCAGAGAATATCCAGCAATATCATTTGGTCTAAAAGTTCTCTTAAATAAATCAGGATATAAAATCAACACCCATAAATCAAACACATTCCTATACATCAGCAATGAATCTACTGAAAGAGAAATGAGGAAAACTACTCCATTCACAATAGCCTCAAAAAAAAAAAAAAAAAAAACCTGGGAATCAATCTAACAAAAGAGGCAAAAGACCTCTATAATGAAAACGACACAACACTAAAGAAAGAAATTTAATAGAAGATGGAAAGCTCTCCCATGCTCCTGGATAGGCAGAATTAATATTGTCAAAATGGCCATACTACCAAAAGCATTATACAGATTTAATGCTATTCCTATTAAAATCTCAATGACATTCTTCAAAGAAGTAGAAAAAGCAATCACAAAATTTATTTGGAAAAAATAAGAGACCTAGAATAGCTAAAGCAATCATTAGCAAGAAAAGTGAAGCTGGAGGCATCACAATACCAGACCTTAAACTATACTACACAGCTATAGTAATAAAAAAGGCATGGTACTGGCACCAAAATAGACTTGTAGACCAATGATACAGAATAGAGGACACAGAGACAAACCTACATAAATATGGTTATGTCATAGTAAACAAAGGTGCCAAAAACATTCACTGGAGAAAAGATAGCCTATTTAACAAATGGTGCTGGCAAAACTGGAAATCCATATGTGGCAAAATGAAATTAAACCTCTATCTCTCACCCTGCACATAAATCAACTCAAAGTGGATCAAAGACTTATGCACTAGAACAGAGACCCTGCAGCTAATAGAAGAAAAAATAGGCCCAAATATTCACTATGTCAGCCTAGGATCTGACTTCCTTAAGAAGACTCCCAAAGCGCAAGAAGTAAAATCAAGAATAAAAGGGATGGATTCAAATTAAAAAGCTTCTTCTCAGCAAAGGAAACAATAAAGTGAGGAGAGAGCCTACAGATTGGGAGAAAATCTTTATGACATAAACCTCTGATAAAGCTTTAATCTCTAGGATGTATAAAAAACTCAAAAAACTTAATACCAAAAAAAAAAAGAAAGAAATAACCTAATCAATAAATTGGCTAAGGAACTAAACAGACACTTCACAGAAGAAGAAATACAATTGATCAACAAATATATAAAAAAGTGTTCAACATCTCTAGCGATTAAGAGAAATGCAAATCAAAACTACTCTAAGATATCATCTCACTCCAGTCAGAATGGCAATCATCAAGAATAGAGGCAACAATAAATGTTGGTGAGGATGTGGTGAAAAGGTACGTTCACTCATACATTGCTGGTGGGACTGCAAATTGGTGCAACCACTATGGAAAGCAGTATGGAGATTCCTCAGAAAACTGGGAATGGAACCACCATTTGACCCAGCTATCCCACTCCTTGGTTTATACCCAAAGGACTTAAAATCAGCATACTACAGTGACACAGCCACATCAATGTTTATAGCAGCTCAATTCACAATAGCTAGACTATGAAACCAATGTACGTGTCCCTCATAGCACAAGAGTTAATAACAAGAATCAACGAATGGGACTTCCTTAAACTGAAAAGTTTTTTTTCTCAGCAAGAGAAACAATAAGAGAGGTAAATAGGGAGCCTACATCATGGGAACAAATTTTTACTCCTCACACTTCAGATAGAGCCCTAATATCCAGAGTATACAAAGAACTCAAAAAATTAGACAATAAGAAAAAAAATAACCCAATCAACAAATGGGCCAAGGACATGAACAGACACTTCACAGAGGAGGACATACAATCAATCAATAAGTACATGAAAAAATGCTCACCATCTCTAGCAGTCAAGGAAATGCAAATCAAAACCACCCTAAGATACCATCTCACCCCAGTAAGATTGGCAGCCATTATGAAGTCAAACAACAATGAGTGCTGGCGAGGTTGTGAGGAAAAGGGTACTCTTGTACATTGCTGGTGGGACTGCAAACGGGTGCGGACAATTTGGAAAGCAGTATGGAGATTCCTGGAAAAGCTGGGAATGGAACCACCATTTGACCCAGCTATTGCCCTTCTCGGACTATTCCCTGAAGACCTTAAAAGAGCGCACTACAGGGATACTGCCACATCGATGTTCATAGCAGCACAATTCACAATTGCTAGACTGTGGAATCAACCCAGATGCCCTTCAATAGACGAATGGATAAAAAAAATGTGGCATTTATACACCATGGAGTATTACACAGCACTAAAAAATGACAAATCATAGAATTTGCAGGGAAATGGATGGCACTAGAGCAGATTATGCTTAGTGAAGCTAGCCAATCCCTAAAAAACAAATACCAAATGTCTTCTTTGATATAATGAGAGCAACTAAGAACAGAGCAAGGAGGAAGAGCAGGAAGAAAAGATTAACATTAAACAGAGACATGAGGTGGGAGGGAAAGGGAGAAAAAAGGGAAATTGCATGGAAATTGAGGGAGACCCTCATTGTTATACAAAATTACATATAAGAGGTTGTGAGGGAAATGGGATAATAAACATGGAGGGAAATGAATTACAGTAGATGGGGTAGAGAGAGAAGATGGGAGGGGAGGGGAGGGGGGATAGTAGAGGATAGGAAAGGTAGCAGAATACAACAGTCACTAATATGGCAGTATGTAAAAATGTGGATGTGTAACCGATGTGATTCTGCAATCTGTATTTGGGGTAAAAATGGGAGTTCATAACCCACTTGATTCTAATGTATGAAATATGACATGTCAAGAGCTTTGTAATGTTGTGAACAACCAATAAAAAAAATAAAATAAAATAAAGGTATCATGTCCAACTTAAAAAAAAAGAAAATGTGGTATATATACTCAATGGAATATACTCAACTTTAAAGAAGAGTAAAATTATGGAATTTGCCAGTAAATGGTTGAAGCTAGAGAATATCATGCTAAATGAAATAAGCCAATCCCACAATACCAAAGGCCTGATGTTTTCTCGAATATGCGGATGCTAATTCACAATAAGGCACGGGGCACCAGTGAAGAATAGTGTTACCTTAGGTTAGGTAGAGGGAAGTGATGGGAAGGAAAGGGAGTGGATGGAAGGTAGGAAAGATAGTAGAATGAAACAGACATTATTACTGTATGTATATATGTGACTACATGACCAATATGATTCTGCATATGTACACTCAGAAAAATTAGAAATTATATCCCATCCATGTATGATATATCAAAATTCATAAATGCATTTTACTATCATGTATAACTAATTAAAACAAAAAAATTAAAAAAAATAAATCACTAGTGTTATAATTTTAAAAAGGAAACATAATTTTTGCAGCACTGTTCATAAGAGATTTTAAAAATATACACATACATAAATAAATATACACATGAATTCAAAATTTGCAATGGCAAAAGTATATCTTTTATAATATATATTGTTTTATTTTCTTACAGTCTGCATAATTACTAATTATAATTAATTTTAACATAATTAAATGTAATATGTAATTATTAATACCATTAGTGGTGACTATTTACATGCCAGGCATTGTGATAAAAGACTCACATACATTATTTTGTATACCTGACATGATTATTCTGTGATATATAAGTAAGTATGGGTTAACTGAGGCTTGAAGAAACTTAAGTAACTTCCTCAATGATATATGTTTAGTAAGCTAGATAGACATGTTTAGTATAGCTAGCTAGACAGTTAAAGATATATCTACTAGGAGTACTTCAGGAAGAATCAATGTCTTATAAAATTTTCCTTTATTAAATTGAATACCTGTCTGTTGGTGAATTCCCTTCATATTCATCATACTTCATAAAATAAAATGTTCTTAGATTTGGAAAAATAATATGCCTATATAATCTGTCAAATTTTATAGCCATGAGAATAGTACGTATTTAAAGGTAAATATAAGAACAAATCATTCATTTACTTTTAATACTGAGTTGTCCTTCTTTATTTCTTCCTATTCTAACATTTCCATTCTATCACACACCTTTATTTATCTAAATTATCAGATTCTACTTCTCAAAATGTTACTTATGGTTTTGTTGGAAATATATAGGATCACATAACAAAACCTTCTATATTAAGAACACTGATTAAGTTACATGTTAAGTTTTGTCTTAGAACCTAAAACTACAGTGATTTTGAAAATGGGGGGGGTAAATAACAGACTAAGAAACAAAAGTTTCCATTTTGAATTACTGATTTTTGAAAAATAAACATTAATAGCTCAAATGTGACTTGTCATTTTTTTCATCTTACCTCAGGTTGACTGGAAATATTCAAAATGAGGGCCCACAATTCAGCTCTTAGTGCTGTGGGACTGCCTTGTCTGATGTACTGTTGAGCAGCAGCACTATCTTGTTCTGCTAGAACTGTCAAAGGTACATTAGAATCTCATTAGAAAATTCATAATGTAAGAAGCATCACTAAATCTTTAATTATAAATCTTTTGGGAAGCTAACAATCTTTATATTTGAAAGATTATTAAAATATAAATAATTACACTTTTTCTTCTGGGAGGTCAACCTTACATATGACTGAGTTACACTCCCCGGCTGGGTGCTGAGGCGCTCAGTTGCAGAAATGTGGCACCCTTTTTGGGTGTGAGGGTCGGTGTCTCATGCATGGGTGTGTCTTGTCTTGCTACAGCCCCATGGGTGAAGCTATGCTCACCTGTTCCTTCGTAATCTAACCCCTTGCCCTGTTTAGGATACACGGAAGTGCCTTGTGTGTCCCCTTCTCTTACTGTGTCCTTGGGTGTGGCCTACCCAGGTATCAGTCAACCTGCTGACAGTGGACATCATGAAGATACTCAGCCCCCTGAAACCTGTCCCCTTACCTCATTTTAATAGCTTCTCCTCAATAAAAGGGGTCAGCGCATGCTCTCTCTCTCTCTCTTTCTGCAGACCCTTAAGGTCAGAGGAGCCGTCACGGCAATCCCAAAGAAAAAGGTATTTGTGTCTCTTGTGTGGTTATTTTGTGCAGCCCAGTTAGCCCAGTTTGACTGGAGTGACCCCTGAGCATTTTAGTCTCCAGAACAGAAATCCAGCATTTTCTTCCTTTGATCCCTAGATTTTTTATATTGCCCTATTTATAACCCTAAAAGTGTCAAGTCTTAAGATTTTCTAGCTTCTACCCAGCCTGACAAAAGCTTTCAAATGTAGGTACCTTGAGAATACATTGCTTTAACTATAGTTCCATGGATTGAAAACTACTAATGGTGTGTGTGTATATGTGTGTGTGTGTGTGTGTGTGTGTGTGTTAAATATTTAGTCTCTATGATCAAGAAAGTCATATCTATAAACCCTTAATTTTTTTTTACACATTCCAGTAAATCATGAAAGTTCTAATACCTGTAAATGGTACTGTACATGAAGTATCATTACTAAGGGCTATATAAGAATGTAAATTATCCATTCTATTGGATGACCTTTTAGCTAATCCAAAAATCAATATAAAGAGGGATTTTTAAAGGAGAAAAACAAAGATCTGATGAAATTTTAAGACAGCCAAAATTATTCTTAAGTGGGCAAGTTTAGCAACTTGTCATAAACTTTCATGTTTATTTTCTTTAATGAAAATATGGGTTATTCACTAAGTAAATAAAGGACCAAAAAATAAAACAAACAAAAAATAAGACACACTAGACAATAGTTGATGTCTAACAGTACATTTTATTATATTTCTCTTCAAAGAGGAAAAAAATCTTTTACTAAACAAAAATGGCATGACTAGAATAAAGGGATCATATAAAATAAAGAGATGAAACATTCTTTAATTTTCAATTGTGTTTAATGAAAGTGTCAAATCACACAATGAAGTCATTTAAATATGATTTTGAAAAACTGAACTAAGGAATTTGGTAGATAACTGTCATAGAAGGTACACTTCAACACAAAGACGTATCTGTACTTCAGAGTTCAAAGACACAATGGGATTTATAAACACAAGGAAAAGAATCATCAAAAGAAAGGGGGAAATTATTCTCCAGGACACAAAATAGCTGCTTCAGTTATTAAGTCTTAACCATTGTGACAGCCAGCAGGAACATACAGGAGCACATTCTCATTAATACTAATGAGAGGTGTGTGGGGGCATCAAAGAAAAAACCTGTCACTTTGATTATAAAATTAAATTCTACTGCTGCTAGTTTTAATGTACTGTCACTGAAGAACGTGTGCCTGTATGTCTTCAGTGAGCCAACTGTGCACATCTTTATCTGACATTTATTGATGAGACTAAAATGATGCATTTCCTTCAACATAAAGATACAAATAAAGATCACTATCAGATTATCTGCATTGTTTAATATTACTCCTACTTAGGTTTTTAGCTTTTCAGAGATTAAATTTCAGTTGGAGGTATTTTATGGAGACATTTACTTAAACTGTCCCATTTCTCAGAAATTGTAATAACTTGCTAAAAGCTTACCTTTTTGCCCAATACGTACATGTTCATTTTCAAAAAGTTCTAATAATATTAAAAGAAAATAAAATTATTAGACACAAATGTGATAAATCACATTTAGAATAAGATATATATATATATATATATATATATATATATATATATATATATATCTTCTGGTAGTTATATTTCAATTATTTTAAAATTGAATGGCTTCTTAGAAAATAACAATAATATTTATTCTAATCACAGAAAAAACTTTTTCTAAGTTGTTTAAAAGTAAGTTCATATATTTAATCAGAAGAAAAAGCAGTGAATTAATTTTCCCTTTGTTAAAACAGAGTATTATTCTCATATCCATCCTTGATTTTTTTTCCTAAAACAATCCCCAAACTAAAATTTGTTGATAACTTCCTTTATATAGTCATACTTCTTCTTAATCTACTGGTAAAGTATATATAACAATAGTATATCTTATACAGGTAAAATCTCACTATACAAAAGCCATTTAAAAAGATTTTACAGGAAAGACTATTTTTTTAAGTATCAATCATATTGGAAAAAGACTCATAAACTAGACTATATTAAACTAAAACATCTTCTGTTCACCAAAAATCAACATTAAGACAGTGAAAGATTAAGTCTCAAAGGAATAATATATTTAGAATATATATATCTAGCAAAAGACTAACATCCAGAATACATAAAGAACTTGTGACAGAAAATGACATGAGTCTAATAAATAACTTGAGTCTAATAAACATGTGAAAAACCTCTTGACCACATTAATTACCAAAGAAATATAATTATAATTGTTATGAAACACACAATCACAAATGTAAATGACTGATAATTCTCAATGCAAAAGAAATATGGAGCAAATTGAACTTCTCATACAAAGCTGATGGGAGTAAAAATTGGTACAATGATTTTGGAAAACTGGCAGTATGTACTAATACAGAACTTACGTACATCATATGATAATTACCAATTATCTCTCAGATATGTAAACAAAGAGACAGTACAAGAATATTCATAGTAACACTATTGATAAAAACTAAATAGTGGAAACAACTGAAATGATTATCAACAATAGACAAGATAAATAGTGATACACACACAGTGGATTACAATACAGGTATGAAAATGTGTGGTTTATCATCAATGTTTATAGCAGCACAATTCACAATAGCGAAACGGTGGAGCCAACCTAGATGCCCTTCAGTGAATGAATGGATAAAAACAAAGTGGCATTTATACACAATGGAATTTTACTCAGAAATAAAAGAGAATAAAATCATGGCATTTGCAAGTAAATGGATGGCGCTGGAGAAGATAATGCTAAGTTAAGTTAGCTAATCCCAAAAAAAACAAATGCTGAATATTTTCTCTGAAATAAGGAGGCTGACTCATAGTGGGGGAGTGAGGGGGAGCATGGGAGGATTAGATGAATTCTAGATAGGGAAGAGGGGAGGGAGGGAAAGGGAGAGGGGAGGGGATTAGCAAGGATGGTAGAATGTGATGAACATCATTATCCAAAGTACATGTATGAAGACACGAATTGGTGTCAACATACTCTATATACAACCAGAGATATGAAAAGTTGTGCTGTATATGTGTAATAAGAATTGTAATGCATTTCACTGTCATTTATTTTTTTAAAAAATCAATAAAAAAGAAAATTAGTGGTTTATAAAATTCTACACAACATTATGAATCTTACAAACAACATTAAACAAAAAGACACAAAAAGTACATACTGTATGATTCCATTTTTATAAAGTACAAAAACAGACAAAACTAACCTATGATGCTAGAAGTCACAATAGTTGTTACCCTTAGGGGAGTAGAGTCCAGAAGTGTAGCTAAGGGGTTTTCTAGCATGCTGGTAACATTCTTTTCTTGATCAGGTTGGAAGTTACATAAATGTTTTCACTTTGTAAAAATTCACTGACATATTTAATGATCTGTGTACTTTAAAGCAAGTACATTATACATCTATAAAAGTTATTTTAAAATTATAGCAAAACAAAGAATAAGATTATGAAACTATGAGGGGAGAACTTTTTTAAAAATAATTTTTTTAGTTGTTGTGGGACCTTTATTTTATTCATTTATTTATATGTGGTGCTGAGAATTGAAGCCAGTGCCTCCCACATGCTAGGCAAATGCTCTACCACTGAGCCACAACCCCAGCCCACTGAAGGTGAGAAATTTTTTATCTTTCCCCACCCCAGAGAAAGATCAGTTGTTCAACTTCCTTTTCTCCTCCTTTTCCCTACCTTCTGAGGAAGAAAGAGCTAACAACTGAATTTGGAAGATCCCAGGACAGTAAATAACCTTCTCAAATGATTAACTGTGTATGAAAGGTCATAACTTTGTATGACTTAGTAAGTAGAGCCCTGCTTCAACTGCCCCTTCTACATAACAACAGCAAATACCACAGTGATCTTCTATGTCATTTATCACCTTATCTTCCCTAAGAGCAGAGATTGTCTCATATCTATCTACTCACCAGCTTCTGACCCACAGCAAGGTCTCTATATGCATTTGTTGTATTACAAGTGAATCAAAGAAGTAAAGTCTATTTTCTAAGTATTGTGTTACTATAACATTTAGAATAATTTTAAGTAATTCTTAAAGATTACTTCAAAAGTGAAAAACAAATATAATTTCAGGTCATGTTACTATTTTCTTTCCTTTTCTTATACCTGGCTATCATTGGCCATGGACAAAAGTATATTTTATTCTTATAAAATAAAAAAAAAGGCTAGCAAAGGTGGCAGGAGGGAGGTAGCATAGTATACTACACTTTGGAGACAACCTGCTTAGTTTTGAATCCTGAATCCACAACTTACTAGTTTTATGACCTTGAGCAAGTTACTTAACATCTCTACTTCTTCAACTATCTCACATCATACAAGAAATGAATACCACCATACACCACCAGAATGACTAGAACAAAGAAGATGGGATATACTAACGGGATACATTAGGAATGATGTAGCTACTGTGACTCTCTTGCACTGTTGGTGGAAGTATAAACTAGTATCATCTTTGAGAACTCCCTAGCAGCTATCTACTAAAGCTAAACATATATAAACCTTAGGACACAAAAACTGCATTCCCAGGTACATGCTCAACTGAAGAGAATGGTATGTTCACCAAAAGATACATGCTAGAATATTTAGAGTAGCCTTATTTACAATTGCCTCAAACTTAAAACTTCCCAAATACTTATCAGCAATAGATGGGGAAAAAAAGTGATATAAAGATACAGTGAAATACTATAAAGCAGGAAAGTGACCTACAAATACATACAAGAAATGAATACCAGTATGGCTGAATCTCACAAATAAAACATTAAAAAAAGATACATCAAAAGAAAAACACCATGTTATTCATACATATAAAATCCAAGAATGGCAAAATTTAAGAATGTCTGCTAGAAATCAGAATAGTAGTTATTGAAATAAAAGATAAAGATTGACCTGGGTTTGATCCCCAGTAACACACACACACACAAAAGGTAACGATTGAAAGAGGTTGGGAGGGGAGCTTCTGTTTATTGTGATTAATTTGTACAAATTAATTGAACTGTCCCCTCTGATGACATATATGCTTCATTATCCATTACTGAAGTTTTAAAAAATGGTAACACATATCTTAAAAGTTGCTAGGTGGTTCAAATGAGATAATATACATGAAACAGGATGTGCTAAAATAGCCATTTATTATTATTATATTACTATCATAATAGTAATAATCAATAGCCAACTTCTTTATTTAATAGGAGAAGAAACAAGTTAAAAGATACTAGCAACTTGTCTGAGGCATGTAGCTATCCACCAACGAAAGAAAGGACAGTAAGTCCCCTAACCCTGCCCTGTATTATTTCCACATCATGGGCCTCCATACTTTAAGTCAATTTTTACTTCAATCTTTTTTTTAATATATATTCATTAGTTGCACATAATACCTTTATTTATTTATTTGTTTGTTTGTTGTTTGTTTATTTATTTATTTTTATGTGGTGCTGAGGATCGAACCCAGGGCCTCGCACTTGCTAAGTGAGCGCTCTACCGCTGAGCCACAATCCCAGCCCTACCTCAATCTTATTATTGCTAAATGCCACTCTATTTTTTCATGAAATGTACTTGTATCCATGAATACAGAAATTATCTAGATGATTAAAGTTTAAAAGACATGATTTTGAAACCCTAAGTCTACTTGAGGAAGACGCTAGTGTTCACTTAACTTGGTGATACGAAAACAAAAATAGATAATGATGGCCAGTGAGGGAAATTGAGTGCTGCTGAGGAAGATTTTGCCCATGTAGCTACTTACATGTCTAATAAATTTTCAGAATTATTTTAAAGACCTTCAAATAAAAAGACTAAATCTAGTTGAACTCTGATAATTATAAGATACAGGATCCTATTCAATAATTAACAGTAACAAAGGAGAGACAAAAGCATGCTTTGTTTTCAGATAGTTTATGACACACCTTTGAGAAAAACAAGATAAACTTTAAACTCACTCTCATTTATCACGTATCATTAATTATATGTCATATGAGAAAAATACTAACCAGGAGGCACTTGTGTAGAATCATCTATACCCAGCTGTCCTGTATTTAAGCCAAGTTCTGCAAAGCATTCTTTCTGAAAAATAATACATTTAGAATTGACACACGTCTCAGACTTTGCTACATACTGAAAGATCACCTAAACATCAGCTTAAATAAAAATCATGTGACAAGAATCTATGTTTCATTCAAATATCTAAAAAAGAAAAAGACATTATCAGAAACCTAGAGTAACAAAAAAGTCTAAAATTGAGGAGTGGGACAACCCTAAATCATTTATTACAAATATTACTATATAACATTTAATATTTCTATGTGAAATAAACATAAAGAGTAAAAATTTAAGCCTAAGGAAAATTAATATATTTAATTGTAAAAGAATATTCTCTGAATGTGTATACTAATATATGTATAAAAGATATAATCTCTCTCCAAATGTAGAGCTTTTAGTAATATTTTTCTCTCCCCTAATTTTTCCTGGCTAAAAAACAGTTTTACTTTGATGCCTTTGACCAATATAAGTGCTGCTCTTGTTTACAAAAACTTTTTCAAAACCTCCTCTTGATTTTGCTTTTTTAGGTTATAGACTTACCAGTAAAGTAAGAAATCCTTCTGAGTAAAGAACTATTACATTCAAAGCTTTCCTGAAACACATGCAATCACTGATAGCAGATGTAGCACTTACCAATTTTATATTCTAAAACCATTGTCTAAAATTACCAATACAAACTTGTACTGGGCTTTCTGTGGTGTAGTACTTTATTCAGCTTTTAATCAACTAAATACCATAAATATTCAAAACAACTTATATTTGTTTTCAAGTAAATTTATAGTATCAAGTGCTCTGCTAAAATAAGGATAAACTAGATTTATTCTCCAAACTTCCTTTACTTGTTTAGTACTGTATAGGAGAGTAATTATGCTTGTCTGGCATTTGTTAAACATACAAAACCCCCATATTATTCACATTGGTATTATTTTCTAGGTAATTAAATATTTCTATTAACATTTTCCTGTTTTATTGTTATTCTAATTGGTAAAACCATACTTCCTCCCCCTTTTAAAAAATGGAACTAGTTTAATTTTCACCTTTTTATCTGGTACTTATCTCCTTATTTATAAGAACAAGTGTATATTGTTATTTTTAATTCATTAGTTTCAGATATCTATTGATTTTATATGATAAATCAGAATTTTAGTGCATGTATATTATTTTTTTCTTCCTTCCAATATCCCAATATAATTATATATCAATTTTTGGTAAAATACATAGTATAGATTTGCATTATTGTAATTAGGTAAATATTATTCACTCGTCAGCCATGTTGTTTCCTTATATACCTTTCCTTACTGTTAATTTTTCCCCATACTGTTTCTATTTAAACTGCTTTTTCACTTTTACAATATTCTTTAATCATTTACCTCTTCCTATAGCCTTTACCTTCTCTGAAAAGACCCTTGTCAGTGTAATTTCACGTGTGGTTCGGTCTCTGGGATCATCTATTCTGTTGCATTTCTCTTACAGGATCCTTCCTGGGATCTTTGGCTTCCAGCTCTAGTCTGGGATCATTGTGCTCCAGATCTGTTGTGGCCTTTATCCTGCAAATTCTCTTCACTGTCATTTCTGAAAATTCCCCTTCTCTTTGGTTGGAATCCTGTTGCTTGGTTCCATATTTTCAGTTTTGCTTATGACCTTATATGAAGCACTTCTAAGAGGTGCTGGCATGGAAGAAAATATTTTAAATCATATACATCTGAAAATGTCTACTCTACCTTTGCATTTGATTGACTGTGGTTACATATAGAATTTGAGAATTAAAGTCATTCAGATTTTTAAAGGCATTACTTCAAAATCTTCTGGCTTCCAGTTGTGCTGCTGAGAAGTCAGATGCCACTCTGATTCCTGACACTTTGTATATATACTGCTATTCATCTATGAAAGGTTTCCAGTTTCTCTCTTTTAAGTGCTTTGATAGGGATTTTCTTTCATCCATGGCATCGAGTACTAGGTGTTTCATACTGGAGATCCCCATCTTTCAGTTCTTGGAAATGCTAATGATTATATTCCCCATGTTATCCTTCTATAACTCTTACTGGTCAGATTTAGTCTTCCTGAATTGATCTTCTAATTAAAAAAAAATTCCCTCCTATCTTCCATATCTTTTGCTTAATCTTATAATAGATTTCCTCAGCTTGCTTTTCAACCCTTATGCCAATTTTTATTGGTTCTTTTCAGTTATACATTAGAATTCATTCTGACAAAATTTTAAAAAGCATGGATTATAATTTGTTCTAATTCAGTCCCCAGTACTTCCCATTTCCCTCTTCTCCTCCCTTCACTGTTCCCATCACTGTACTCTACTGACCTTTCTGCTATTTACTTAGATTTTTGTGTGTATGTGTGTGTGTGTGTGTGTCTCATGGATATACATGATGGTAAGAGTCATTGTAGTGTATTCATATAGACACAAGAAATTTAGGTCAGGCTCATTCCACTGTATTTCCTTATCTCATCTTCCTCCCTCCCCTTTAATCCCTTTCATATACTTCACTGATCTTTCTTCTATTTTGTTTACTGCCCTCTTTATTTTGGTTAAGCTTCCACATATCAGAGAAAACATTTGACCTTTGACGTTTGGGGACTAGCTTATTTCACTTAGCATGACAGTATCCAGTTCCATCCATTTACCAGAAAATGGCATAATATCATTTTTCTTTATGTATGAGTAATATTCTATGGTGTATATATACCAGATTTTCTTTATCCATTCATCTGTTGAAGGGCAGATAGGTTGGTTCCATAGCTTGGCTATTGTGAAGCATGCTACTATAAACATTAATGTGGCTGCATCATTGTAATACGCTGATTTTAAATCTTTTGGATATATACTGAGGAGTGGGATAGACAGGTCATAAGGTGTTTACATTCTTAGTTTTTTGAGGAATTTCAAGTGGTAGCACTAATTTGCAGTCCTACCAACAATGTATTAGTACACATTTCCCCCCCTTATCCTCACTAACATTTGTTGCTATTTGTATTCTTGATAACTGCCATTCTGACAGGAATGAGATGAAATCTCAATGTAGTTTTAATTTGCATTCCCCTCACTGGGAGAGATATTGAACATTTTTTCATGTATTTGCTGACCATCTGTATTTCTTCTTTTGAGAAGTGTCTGCTTAGTTCTTTTGCCTATTCATTGACTGATTTTGCCTATTCATTCTTTGGTACTAAGTTTTTTGAGTTCTTTGTATATTCTGGATATTAATGCTCTGGGGAGCAGGTGATAAGAGACCTACTTCCATTTTGTAGGCTCTCTCTTTCAATGCTCATAATTGTTTCCTCTGTTGTGCAGAAGCTTTTGATGTTATCTCACTTACTGATTTTTTATATCTTGTGCTTTAGGAGTCTTGTTAAGGAAGTCATTTCTTTTGCAAACATGTTGGGTATAAGGGGTGCACATTTTATTCTAGCTGTTGGTTTTTTCACCTAATTCCTAGGTCTTTGATCCAGTTTCAGTTGAGTTTTGCGCAGGGTGAGATATAGGGGTTAAATTTCATTGTTCTACATATGGATTTTCAGTTTTTCCAGCACCATTTATTTAAAAGTCTATCTTTTCTCTAACATATATGTTTAGCACCTTTGTCCAGTACCAGATAACTGTTCTCATATGGATTTGTCTGTGTCTTTTATTCTATTTGGTCATCATGATTGTTTTGGTGCTAGCACCATGCTGTTTTTGCTACTATAGCTCAGAAGTATAATTTGAGGTCAGGTATTATGGTGCCTCCTGCTTCACTTTTCTAGGAATTATTTTGGCTATTCTGAGTTTCTTCTCCAAATGACTATTTTTTTCTATTTCTGTGAAGAATGTCATTGGAATTTTGGTGGGAACTGCATTGAATCTGTATAGTGCTTTTGTTAGTATGGTCATTTTGACAATATTAATTCTGCTCATCCAAGAACACGGGCGGTCTATTGCCTAAAGTCTTCTTCAATTTTTTCCTTCAGTGTTCTACAGTTTTCACAGTAGTGGTACTTCACATCTTTTGTTAGATTGATTCCCAAGTATTTTATTTTTGTGTTTTAAGTCAATTATGAATGAGACAGTTTCCCTAATTTCTTTTTCAGCAGGTTCATAATTGAAGTATAGGAATGCAATTGATTTATGAGTGTTGATCTTGTATTCTGCTACTTTAATGAATTCATTAATGAGCTCTAGACGTCTTCTGGTGAAGTATTTTGGGTCTTCTAAATATACGATCATGTTGTCAGCAAGCAGAGATAGTTTGAGGTCTTTTTTTTACTATTCATATCCTTTCATTTTCCTTTTCCTGCCTGATTGCTCTAGCTTTAGTTTCAAGAACTGTTTTGAATAGGAGTGATGAAGCAGGCATCCTTGTCTTGCTCCTGTTTTTAAAGGAAATGCTTTCAGATTTTCTCCATTCTCCAATAATGGTAGCTTTGAGTTTGTCACATATAACCTTTACAACATTGAGGTAAGTTCTTTGTATCCCTAGTTATTCTAGTGCTGTAGACATGAATGGGTGCTATTTTTTGTCAAATGCTTTTTCTACATCTATTGAAATAATTATATGATTCTTGACTTTGATGCTAATAATATGATGGATGACATTTATTGATTTCCATATGCTGCACCGACCTTTCATTCTTGGGATGAGACCCACTTGCGCTTTTTTATGTGTCTTTGTATATGGCCTTCCAATATTTTATTAAGGAATTTACATCTATGTTCATGAAGGATATTGGCCTAAGGTTTTCTTTTCCTTGATTTTTTTGTCTGATTTTAGTATCAGGGTGATACTAGCTTTGTAGAATGAGTTTGGCAGTGTTCCCTTCTTTTCTATTTCATGGAAAAATTTGAGGAGGCTTGGTATTAGTTCTTCTTTAAAGGTCTGGTAGAACTTTGCTGAGAATCTTTCAAGACCCAGACTTCTTTGTTGAAAATCTTTTGATAGCTGCCTCAATTTAATTACTTGATATTGATCTGTTTAAGTTTTCTATATTCTCATGGTTCAATTTGGGCAGGTTATATGTCTCTAGGAATTTGTTGATATCTTCAGGAATTTCTATATTATTGGAATATTTTCTATTTATTGGAGTTTCTGATGACCCTGAAGATTTCAGTACTGTCTGTGGTGATATTTACTTTTTCATCTCTAATTTTGTTAATTTTAGTGTTTTCTCTTTGTCTTTCATTAGTTTGGTTAAGTGTTTATCCATCTTGTTTATCCTTTTGATAAACTTTTTGTTTCACTGATCATTTTTATTGTTTTTTAATTCTCAAATTCATTCATTTTGGTTGTGATTTTAATTATCCCCCCCCCCTTTTTTAAACTGATTTTGGTGCTGGTTGTTGTTCTTTTTTAAAGGCCTTGCAATGTAATGTTAGATTATTTATTTGGCATCTTTCTATTCTTTTCACGTATTAGCTTAATGCTATGAACTTTTCTCTTAGACCTGCCTTCATACTATTCCAGAGCTTTTGATATATTGTACCACGATTCTTATTTATTTCTAAGAATTCTTTTACTTCTTCCCTGATTTCTTCTGTTATCCATTCATCATTCAGAAGTGTATTATTTAATCTCCAGATGTTTGCATATTTTCTTTTTTTTCTTAATCTCACCATTGATTTATAATTCCATTCCATTTGATCTGACAGAATGAAAGGTCTTATCTCTCTCTCTTTTTTTTTGTATTTGCTAAGATTTTCTTTGTGACCTAAAATATGGTTTATTTTAGAAGATGTTCAATGGGCACCAAGAAGAAAGTGAATTCAGTATTTGACACATGAAATAGTCTACAGATGTCGGTGAAGTTCATATTATTAACTATATTTTTTAGTTCTGCAGAATCTTACTTAGTTTATATTTGGATGATCTATCCAGTGGTAACCAGTATTCTTGTATTGTGGTCTATTTGATTATTAATACTGAGATGGATTTGTTTTATGTATGTAGATGCACCATTGTTTGAGGCATAAATATTTATAATCATTGCATCTTATTGTTGTATGATTCCCTTATGCAGTATGAAGTGACCTTCTTTGTTTCTTCTGATTAATTCTGACTTGAAGTCCACTTTAGGTGATATGAAAATAGCTACCCCTGCTGGTTTATGCATCCTATGTAAATTATATGTTTTTTCCCATCCTTTTACCTTTGTCTTTGTGAGGTAAGTATCCTACAGACAGCATATTATTGGGCTTTACTTTTTAATCCAATCTGCCAACCTATGTCTTTTGATTGAAAAGTTTAGACCATTTTCATTCAATGTTATTATTGAGCTGATATTTATTTCCTGCCATTTTGATTTATTTCTAATGTTTAAATCACACTGGATTCTTTGACTATTCTTATAGTACAATTCCTCCCTATGCTCATTTTCATTTCTATTTTTCATTCCTTCTTCATGAAATATTTCATTGAGTCTGTTTTCTACTACAGGCATTCTGATTATAAATTGTTTTAGCCTCTGTTTTTCAGAGAAGGTTTTTAATTCATCTTCAATTCTGAAGCTTAATTTTGCTTAATTTTTGGTATAGTATTCTTGGTTGGCATTCATTTTCTTTCAGAGCATGGTATATATTATTCCAACCCTCATGGCTTTTAGGGTCTGGGTTGAGAAATCAATTTGGATTGAATTACCCTTAAATGTGACCAGCCATTTTTCTCTTGCAACTTTAAAAATTCTATCCTCATTGTATGTTAGGCATTTATAGACACATCATTATAATGTGTCTTGGAGTGAATCTATTCTGATTTTGTATATTTGAAGTCCTACATACCTCTTGTATTTAAATTTCCAACTCATTCTTAAGGTTTGGAATTTTTCTGATATTAAATCATTGAAAAGACTGTGTATCTCTTTAGTTTATATGTCAGTGCCTTGATTTACCCCAATGATTCTTAAATTTGACCTCTTGATGTTATCCAGATTTCCTAAATATTCTTGTCATGGTCTCTTAACATCCTTTCTTTATGGTCAACTTTATTTTCAAGATTAAATAATTTGTGTTTGAGGCCTGAAAGTCTGTCTCAAAGTGGTCTAATCTCTTTTATTTAATTTTTAATTTCGTTTATTGAGTCATTTCCAAAAGTTCAGTTTGGTTCTTTTTCAAAATCTCTTGTTCACTTCTATAATTTCTTTCTAATTTCACATCTTACATCTTCTTTTAGCTTGTAAAACATTTTAACTATGAACTTTCTAAATTCCTACTCTGACATTTGCTCTGTTCTGGCATCAGTGCAGTCAGTTGTTGAAGCATTATGGGCTGTTTGAGATGATTTGTTCCCTTGCTTTTTCATACTGTTTGTATGTCCACCCATCTACTGGTATAGTTCTCACTTCTTCTTTTAAGTGAGGTAATATTATGTGAGCTTCTTTTTCTTAAGAGTTGAGTGATTATCCAGATATTTTTAGTAAATGTGTGACTTCTGATGATTTTAATATAAGCACCAGTCAAGACTTGTACAATTCAACCTTACAAGAATCAAAAACATGTTGCTATTGTTCTCCACAGTTCCTAAAATCCAGGTATGAGCTTATAATAAAGTCCTATAATGTTTCAAAAATTAGTTATTAAGTTTAGTAAAATCACTATAATCTTAAATGAAGGCTAAAAGGGGGAAAGAAAAAAGATTGGGCAAAAAGGAGAGGAAAAATGAGAGAAAGAAATTAAGAAAGAAAAAAGAGAGAGAAATAATAAAAAAAAAGAATAATCCACACCAAGGCAGAAAAGAGAAATACACTGATGATGTTGTATTTGGAGCAGTAGCAGATAATGCAAGAGGATAAATAGGAGATAAGAAGAGCAAGTATAAACTACAGCTAGGAAAACAAAGATAGCAAGATTGATTCTAATCAATGCTTTAAACTATTAGATGAAATACATTCAAATGGGTGGAAGGTACAATATTGGTTATTGGTGTAACAATTACATTCAAGTTAAAGAGTAAGTTATATTGGGCTGGGATTTTGGCTCAGCAGTAGAGCGCTCGCCTAACATGGGCGGGACCCAGGTTCGATTCTCAGCACCACATAAAAATAAAGGCATTGTGCTGTGTCCATCTACAAAAAAGATTCATTCATTCTCTCTCTCTCTCAAAAAAAAAAATTTTTAAAAAGAGTTAGTTATATGTTAAAATGATGTCAGAGTTATTTATAGTAAACCATATCAAAGTGAAGTAAATTCTGTTTGAATCTTGGTTTGAATTTCATTGGACAATTAGTAGATGTCCATCCTTCTTTGGCTAGGGATCTCACCAGAGTTTCAGAGGCACAGGAGTCAATTCCCTCATTGCTATATATCTCCCACCAGCCAATTCTGATTTGTCAGCTCAGGGGCCTGCAGCTGACTACTCAGAGGATGCAGTGTTGTGGCATGACCCTGTGACTTCTGTAGGTTATCATGTACCTGCTCTCCTCTTCAGGATATTTTTAATGGTGGTGAAGACCTTGGTAGCTGTCTGTGAGTGAAGGAATTCTGGTTGTGGTTTTTCCACAGGTGTTCTCTTGTGAAGAAGTATTCACCTAACAAACACCACTTTTTGAGGTACTGTGGTAAAGGGACTCAGGTGGTTCACCTGGGTTCTAGTTTCCACTGCCCCGGGTTTGAATGATGGACACTATTATGGTTTGAATGTGAGGTGTCCCCCAAAAGCTCACATGTGAGACAGTACAAGAAGGTTCAGAGGAGAAATGATTAGGTTGTAAGAGTCTTAACCCAATCAGTGAATTAATCTCCTGTTAGGGATTAAACTGAGTAGTAACTAAACTGGTAGGGTATGACTGGAAGAAGTGGGAACGGGGGCATGGCTTTGGGTATATATTTGTATCTGGCAAGTGGACTTTCTCTGCTTCTTCATCAAATGTGGGCTGTTTCCCTCTGCCACAGTCTTCCGCCATGATGTTCTACCTTACCTAGACAAAGGTAAGGTACAGACAAAGCCCTCTGAAACTGTGAACCCGCAAATAAACTTTTCCACCTCTACAATTGTTTTTGTTGGATCTTTAATCATAGCAGTGAAAAAGCTGACTAAAACAGGCACTGATTTCCTCTATTAACTATATCTGATGCAAGGTCTTGACAGTATCCAAACAATGCCCTTTCACTTACCAGTTGTGATCACGGGTCAGGCTGGGGTACCAGTTAAAGCTGGGAGCAATCACTTCCTGTTGCCTAGACTCTGGTAACTGTATCTTCTGCTTAAGTTTCCTGGGTTATTTAGGGAACTTCTTCTAGCAGCCTTCTGTCTGTGGCTGTTTCACCATCCAGGAACTGGGTCTCTATGTCAGTGGATATTTACGCAACTTCCCTCTAGAACAGCCATGCGGGACAGTCCCTAGGCTTCTCATGGTACCTCTTTCCAGTGGTCAGGGATCATGAAGTCCTGGTCAATCTGTTTCTCTTGCCTGGGAACTAAGCTGCTTAGTTGCTGTCTCTGAGTTGAGTACAGGCTGCTCAGTGCTTTGGTCACTGAGACAAGCAGGACTCAGTATACTTGCAGCACAGACCCTTGTCAGCCCATTTCCCTTATTTGTGGGAAGGGAAAAGGAGGTTTTCAGTGATTTTTGGCTAAAAGTCGTGCTTCTAGAATTTCTTTTTGGACAAATTCCTAAGGGGGCTCACTGCAGGGGATTTCCCTCTCACTTAATTTATAGCTGTCTGGGAGTGGGAAGATCCCATGCTGATTTAAGGGGGTGACTGGCTGACTGAGGGCTCCATAAGATGGCTGCAGACCCCTGGCTCATGTTTCTTTTCATGATTTGATTTTAAGCTGTGCTCTGTTTTTTTGCTTTTTTTTAACTAAAAAAAAAAATCCAAAAAAAAATTTCTGTATATCAGTGACAAATCCACTGAGAAGGAAATGAGGAAAACTACCCCATTCACAATTACCTCAAAAAAAAAACCAGAACAAAACAAAACAAACTAACAAACAAACAAAAAACTTGGGAATCAACTTAAAGAAAGAGGTGAAAGATCTACATAATGAAAATTACAAAACCCTAAAAAGAGAGAAATCAAAGATGACTTTGGAGACTTGCTCTTGGATAGGCAGAATTAATATTATCAAAACGACCATACTACCAAAAGCACTATACAGATTTAATGCAATTCCAATCAAAATCTCAATGACACGCCTCATAAATAGAAAAAGCAATCATAAAATTCATCTGGGAGAAAAAGAGTCCCAGAATAGCTAAAGCAATCCTTAGCAGGAAGAGTGAAGCAGGAAGCATCATTATACCAGACCTTAAACTATACTAGAGAGCAATAGTAACAAAAACAGCATGGTACTGGCACCAAAACAGATTGGTACACCAATGGTACAGAATACAGGACACAGAGACTAACCCACAAAATTACAATTATCTTATATTAGACAAAGGTGCCCAAAACATGCACAGGAGAAAAGATAGCATCTTCAACAAATGGTGCTGGGAAAACTGGAAATCCACATGCAACAAAATGAAATTAAACCCATATCTCTCACCATGCACAAAACTTAATTCAAAATGGATAAAGGACCTAGGAATTAAACCAGAGACTCTGCATCTAAAAGAAGAAAAAGTAGGCCCTAATCTTCATCATTTGGGATTAGGCCCCAACTTCCTTAATAAAACTCCTATAGCACAAGAGTTAAAACCAGGAGTCAATAAATGGGATGGAATCAAACTAAAAAGTTTCTTCTCAGCAAAAGAAACAATCTGTGAGGTGAACAGAAAGCCTACATCCTGGGAGCAAATTTTTACCCTTCACACATCAGATAGAGCACTAATCTCTAGGTATATAAAGAACTCAAAAAGCTAAGCACAAAAAAAACCAAATAACCCAATCAATAAATGGGCCAAGGACCTGAATAGACACTTCTCAGAAGAGGATATAAAATTAATCAACAAATATATGAAAAAATGCTCAGCATCTCTAGCAATTAGAGAAATGCAAATCAAAACTACTCTAAGATATCATCTCACTCCAGTCAGAATGGCAGCTATCATAAAGACAAACAACAATAAGTGTTGGCAAGAATGTGGGAAAACAGGTACATTCATACACTGCTGGTGGGACTGCAAATTGCTGTAGCCAATATGGAAAGCAGTATGGAGATTCCTTGGAAATCTAGGCATGGAACCACCATTCGACCCAGCTATCCCTCTCCTTAGTCTATACCCAAAGGACTTAAAAACAGCATACTACAGGGACACAGCCACATCAATGTTTATAGCAGCACAATTCACAATAGCTAAACTGTGGAGCCAACCTAGATGCCCTTCAGTGGATGAATGGATATTAAAAAAAAAATGTGGCATTTATACACAATAGAATTTTACTCAGCAATAAAAGAAAATAAAATCATAGCATTTGCAGGTAAATGGATGGCACTGAAGAAGATAATGCTAAGTGAAGTTAGCCAATCCCCCCCAAAAAAAGTCGTATGTTTTCTCTGATATAAGGAGTCTGACTCAGGGAAGAGGGATGGGAGGGAAAAGGAGGGAGCATGGGGTTAGAAATGATGGTGGAATGTGATAGACATCATTATCCAAAGTACATGCATAAACACCCGAATTGGGTATCAACATACTTTATATACAGAGATATGAAAAAATATGGTATATATGTGTAATAAAAATTGTAATGCATTCCACTGTCATTTTTTTAAAATCAATTAAAAAATAATAAATAATTTTTAAAAACCTCTTTAAATAAAAAAAAAGAGAGAGAATAAAATCATGGCAGGTAAACGGATGGAGTTAGAAAAGATAATGCTAAGTGAAGTTAGCCAAACCCCCCAAAACAAATGTGGAATGTTTTCTTTGATATAAGGAGGCTGATTCATAGTGGGATAGGGAGAGGGAACATGGGAATAATAGACAAACTCTAGACAGGGTGGAGGGGTGGGAGGGGAAGGGAGGGGGCATAGAGTTAGAAATGATGGTAGAATGTGATGATCATTATTATCCAAAGTACATGTATGAAGACACGGATTGGTGTGAATATACTTTGTATACAACCAGAGATATGAAAAATTATGCTCTATATGAGTATTAAGAATTGTAATGCATTCTGTCATATATAATAAAAATAATAAAATTCTAAAAATTTAAAAAGAAGAAATTTTTAGTTATAGATGGACACAGTTTTTTAATTTTGTTTACTTATTTTTATGTGGTGCTGAGGATGGAACCCAGTGCCTCACACTAGTGTTAAGCAAGGGCTCTACCACTGAGCTACAACCCCAGCCCCTGTTTGCTCTGTTTTAAGAACCCTGCTGTTCCTGTCACACTTTAAATTTTATCTGCCTTTCCAAATGTGTTTTAGTGGGTGAGCTTAAGAGATTTTTTGCACCCTCTTTCTCTGTTGCTTCTCCCCACTTCAGGTTTGGGGCTAGGGAACTCTGCATTTACCTTCTATTCTGGTAACCAATCTTTAGGTCTCTCCAGTTCTCATACTTTGTAATGTTCAGTATTAGAGCATTTACTTTGTCACCCACCTCTCAATTCTACTTTTCTTTCAGTGCCCATTTTCTGTGTTGTGAGGAGATCAGGACTCACTGCCTAGCTCCTTCCTGCCACTTTTTCAACCCATGTCCTCATACCAATTTTTGTTTTATATGTTAAGCTCCTATTTCAAAAAGTTCGTTAATTATTTAATTTTAGTTTTGTTATGTTAATGAAATTCTTTTTAAAATTCATGAGTAGTATTGGCTATTATCTGATAATATTAAGTTTCTTTAAAGTTTTCTATCAGGCATTCCCTCTAAAATCTGGAACAAGACAGGGATGCCCTCTCTTACCACTTCTATTCAATATAGTTCTCGAAATACTGGCCAGAGCAATTAGAAGAAAGAAATTAAAGGCATAAAGAGAGGAAAAGAAGAACTTAAATTATCACTATTTGCAGATGATATGATCCTATACCTAGCAGGCCCAAAAGTTTCTACAAAGACACTACTAGAGCTAATAAATGAATTCAGCAAAGTGGCAGGATATAAAATCACCACGAATAAATCAAAGGCATTCCTGTATATCAGCAACAAATCTTCTGAAATGGAAATGAGGACAACCACCCCATTCACAATATCCTCAAAAAAAATAAAATACTTGGGAATCAACCTAACAAAAGAGGTGAAAGATTTATACAATGAAAACTACAGAACCCTAAAGAGAGAAATAGAAGAAGATCTTAGAAGATGGAAAAAATATACCCTGTTCATGGATAGTCAGAACCAACATCATCAAAATGGCAACATTATCAAAAGTTCTCTATAGGTTTAATACAATGCCAATCAAAATCCCAAAGGCATTTCTTGTAGAAATAGATAAAGCAATCATGAAATTCATCTGGAAAAATAAAAGACCCAGAATAGCAAAAGCAATTCTAAGCAGGAAGCGTGAAACAGGCGGTACAGCGATACCAGACTTCAAACTATACTACAGAAAAATAGTAACAAAAACAGCATGGTACTGGTACCAAAACAGGCGGGTGGACCAATGGTACAGAATAGAGGACACAGAGACCAATCCACAAAATTACAGCTATCTTATATTTGACAAAGGTGCTAAAAGCATGTAATGGAGAAAGGATAGCATCTTCAACAAATGGTGCTGGGAAAACTGGAAATCCATATGCAACAAAATGAATCTGAATCACTTTCTCTCGCCATGCACAAAAGTTAACTCAAAATGGATCAAGGAGCTTGATATCAAATCAGAGACTCTGCGTCTGATAGAGGAAAAAGTTGGCTCTAATCTACATATTGTGGGATCAGGCTCCCAATTCCTTAATAGGACACCCATAGCACAAGAGTTAAAAACAAGAATCAACAAATGGGACTTACTCAAACTAAAAAGTTTTTTCTTAGCAAGAGAAACAATAAGAGAGGTAAATAGGGAGCCTACATCCTGGGAACAAATTTTTACTCCTCACACTTCAGATAGAGCCCTAATATCCAGAGTATACAAAGAACTCAAAAAATTAGACAATAAGAAAAAAAATAACCCAATCAACAAATGGGCCAAGGACCTGAACAGACACTTCTCAGAGGAGGACATATAATCAATCAACAAGTACACGAAAAAATGCTCACCATTTCTAGCAGTCAGAGAAATGCAAATTAAAACCACCCTAAGATACCATCTCACTCCAGTAAGATTGGCAGCCATTATGAAGTCAAACAATAACAAGTGCTGGCAAGGATGTGGGGAAAAGGGTACTCTTGTACATTGCTGGTGGGACTGCAAATTGGTGCGGCCAATTTGGAAAACAGTATGAAGATTCCTCCGAAAGCTGGAAATGGAACCACCATTTGACCCAGCTATTCCCCTTCTTGGATATTCCCCAAAGACCTTAAAAGAGCGCATTATAGGGATACAGCTACATCGATGTTCATAGCAGCACAATTCACAATAACTAGACTGTGGAACCAACCTAGATGCCCTTCAATAGATGAATGGATGAATCAAAAAATGTGGCATTTATACACAATGGAGTATTACTCAGCACTAAAAAATGACAAAATCATGGCATTTGCAGGGAAATGGATGGCATTAGAACAGATTATGCTAAGTGAAGCTAGTCAATCCCTAAAAAACAAATGCCAAATGTCTTCTTTGATATAAGGAGGGCAACTAAGAACAGAGCAGGGAGGAAGAACATGAGAAGTAGATTACCATTAAACAGGGACGAGAGGTGGGAGGGAAAGGGAGAAGGAAAATTGCATGGAAATGGAAGGAGACCCTCATTGTTATACAAAATTACATATAAGAGGAAGTGAGGGGAAAGGGAAAAAAACAAGAGAGAGAAATGAGTTATGATAGATGGGGTAGAGAGAGGTGAGGGGAGGGGAGAGGAGGGGAGGGGGGATGGGAAGGGGATAGGAAGGGCAGCAGAATACAACAGACACTAGTATGGCAGTATGTAAAAACGTGGATGTGTAACCGATGTGATTCTGCAATCTGTATACGGGGGAAAAATGGGAGTTCATAATCCACTTGAATCAAATGTATGAAATATGATATGTTAGGAGCTTTGTAATGTTTTGAACAACTAATAATAATAAAAAAAGTTTTCTATCAGGAAGAAATGTCCATATCAAGATGACCTTCAGTTTACCTTCTCCCAGCACTATTTCCCTAAAAATGTACTGGGTTACCAAAAAATGCTCAGAGCAATGCCAGTTATAGTACTAAGTTTTGGGGGGAGGGCTATGGCTGTGGTTTAGGGGTAGAGCACTTGACTAACATGCACAAGGCTCTTGTTTCAATTCTCAGCACTGTAAAAAATAAAATCTAAAAAAAAAAAAAAAAAATTTACTGGAAAACATAGGCCCTAGCTGCCCTGTGTGGTGCCCTTTGAGAAGTCCTGGAAGCTATGTCCATGTGCATCATGAGAAATGGTTTTTATTGTGTATAAGACTTCCCTATGTTGTGCTTAAGGACTCTCAGTGATGTATTTGATCATGGTGTGCTGGTATGCTAATGGGATACATTTCCTGTCCTATATCATTCCACAAATTTAAGTGAATCAAGTTATGGCCAATTACATCCTGTGTGAACATAAACCCAAACCTGAAATACCTACTAATAATCATTTCCTAAATTGGTTTTTCAGTTTTGTTTTGGGAGTTTCTTTCTTGGATTTAGTTGTGGTCTTTGTCTTTCAAATTAGAAGAGCTCAAATGTCTAGGGATCCAAGGTTGTTCATTCATATTTAGAAATAAGGAAATAAAAAAACTGCCTGGAAGCTCAGTCTTCAAGGATTAGACATACAGTGAGCTGGGCTTCACCATGAGGCTACTGTATAGCCAGCCAGTCTGTTTTTTGTAAGGGTTCTTTACATATGTTAGTCTTTTCTCTGGTATTCTAGAGATGGTGGAGGATGGGAAAGGCACAGTAGTGGTAATAGGAATAAGTGTATTTTCTCACTATTTGGCAGAATATTTTTTAATCCCTCTGTTTTCCATGCCTGATACTTGCCCTGTCTATGTCTAAAGTTTCTGAGTTTATAGCCTTTCTGATTCTGTGTCTGGTGAATATACTTCTGATCTCCTGTGGGGAAAGAGTTACCTAACTATGCACAGGGATTGGAATCTTGGAGTCTATATCTTCTTGACCCAGACTTCCACATACTTTTCTATTTTCAGTCCTCTGGATCACCATGGCCTCTGTGACACATAGTGTCTGATTCCTGGGCCCTTCCAGGTTCTATGGAGAAAATCATTTTCCTTCTTGTGTAAGTCAGTGTTTAGTTATGAAACCAGTAATGAAATGTGAAGAAGGAAAAACAGAATTAGTAAATGCAGAAACTATGACATGTCAGTTGAATGAGAGTAAACAAAGAAGAAATTAAGAACTTAGCAGTCCTCAAAGCCAAGATTTAGACATTTATGAAGAGGAAGTGGCTGCCACAAAAACAGAGGGTGGTGCCCAAAAGGGGCAGAACAACAACACAAAAATATAGTCTCAGGAGCTAGGCTGCTGAGCGCTGCTGAAAGAGTATTACTGGGCCTCTTGCATGCGTATCGGCTGGTTTCTGCACACAGGAACCACGAAGGGAGGCTCTTTCCTCATATTACACCCCAACAGTATCTTTCTAGAACTTTCTATTGACAAAGGCTAACATTAGGCCAGCTGATAAGGGGAAAGTGCTTACAGGGTCCAGTTCTAGAAATAATAAAGCAGAGCACAAAATGCTGGATTTGGAGTTAAAAGATTGAATTGATTACGGACACCTCTCATCCACATTTTTCATCTTCTAGAGGTATTCAGGTTTGGCCTTTCCCCTAATATGAGCTCTCCTTTAAAACACTAAAGCACAGAGTTCTAAGGTGTTTCCTATTTAAACACAGATAGTATTTACATTCAGTACTCCTTATTGGTTTGGGGGTGATTAATGAAGAAGGAGTGAAAATACATTAACTCTACCATCTCCCTATATTTCTTTCTTTCTTTTTTTTTTTTTTCTGGTGGTGCAGGGGAGTACCAGGGATTGAACTCAGGGGCACTGGGCCACTGAGCCACATTCCCAGTCCTATTTTTTATTTTATTTAGAGAAAAGGTCTCACTGAGTTGCTTAGCACCTGTCTGTTGCTGGGGCTGGCTTTAAACTTCTGATCCTCTTGCCTCAGCTGGGATTACAGGCATGAGCCACTGCGCCCAGCCCTATATTTCATTTTAAAGCTAATACCTCTCTCTGAAATGTGATGGTCTCCAGAGCAATGGCAGTCACTAATTCATCCTTATTTCCCTGTTTCCTTCAGTGCTTCACCATGTTACAAGCTCCATGAAGCTGGTTAAATTAAATAAAATGTAGTTGCTTAAAAATAATTTTATAAAACTCACTGTTTGTTCCAATCATTTTTATAGCCATAAAACAGGAACCTGAATCTCCATAAACCGTCTTATAAATCTATGCTGTTTATTAAAATAAGAAATAAGCAAAAGCACTTATAGATCAATATGTAAACTCACTTTGAGTTCTACAAGAAAAGCAACCCACTTTGTCTATGTACATATTTGCAATAAAAAAGAAATGTTACTTTTATTAATTTGTTTAATGAGTACATTACTCTATTACCTTAGACACATGCTGCAATATAATATTTTTAATGGCTATCTTCTAAAGTGCATTAACTTATTTTAAAATGCCTATACTTACCAAT
Source organism: Urocitellus parryii (assembly GCF_045843805.1). Classification (NCBI taxonomy): domain Eukaryota; kingdom Metazoa; phylum Chordata; class Mammalia; order Rodentia; family Sciuridae; genus Urocitellus; species Urocitellus parryii. The sequence continues at coordinate 125,412,787 of NC_135540.1, forward strand.
TCAGGAATGTCTTTTACTTTCAGAGGAACTTGGATTAAACCCAAATGAGTCCTGAAACTAAGAGAATCACCATTTTCATAATTTGGGTTGCGAAGATTAATTAATACCTTTAAAAACAAATCCAACAAAATTGGTTAATTGTCAAGCAGTGATATTCTTGGTACATCAGTAAAAAATTAAAAACTGTTTGGAGTTATACATATATTTTAATCACATTTTAAAATTGTATTGAAATATTAAAATACAATACCATAAATATGCTTTTAAAATGGTTTTAATATCCTAATTAATTATCTACTTTATAAAATTAAAAAGTTAAGAATTTAGTTAGAAAAAAAATCTTTTGACGGTGAAGAAAATAAAAATTGATTACAACATGGAAGTAGTTACCAGAAAAATTTTTAAAATGAACTCCAAGACTTTTAAAAACAGAAATTGATAAGATTTTGAGGAAGATGGTAGAATAACATTGCAGGGTATCTCCTCTAAACCAAATCCAACGAAACAAACAAAAACAAAAGGAGAAATTTCAAAAGCACAGCTAAGAAAAAAGACTGTTACAGCTTTCAAAAGTTTGCAGATAAAAATCATCTTAGATATTTGTATATCCTTTAAAATCTAGTAATCTTACTTCTATGAGTATGGAATATGAATATGAAATTTCATGCAGTGCATTCCATATGAAATTTGGACAACGAAAGACTATTAATCAAGCACTATTATAACAGAAGAATATGAGACAACTTAAATATCTTATTAGAGGAGATGACTTAAGTAAATTAGGGTTAATTCATATAATAAAATATAGCCTAATAGGCTTCCATTTATATAATGGCTATGAAAAATGTTTATAACATTATTAGTTCTCAAAATTAAAATGAAAAGTTCTGGGGATGCAACTCAGTGGTAAAGTACCCCTGAGTTCAATTCCAGTGCCAAAAAAACAAAAATAAAATAATAAGTATAATAACAATATGGTTACTGCTATGTAAGGATATGTAGATAAATTTATTATTTGGTAACTTTTTAAATTTTTTTTTTTAGTTTTTGATGGACTTTTATTTTATTCATTCATTTATATGCAGTGCTGAGAATCAAACCCAGTGCTCTACCACTGAGCCACAACCCCAGTCCCATCTTTGGTAATGTTTTGTTATTTTTCTAACAACATATATTTTTCTGGACAGAATAACAATAACCTAAAAAGATTTTTAATTGAGACTGTTGAGAAAAAGAAACCACAAAAAGTCCAGTGGAGGAGACTATAATGACAGAACACCATGATATCTGAAGAAGGCAACAGGAGTTGGTAACCAATGGCTGATAAAATGGAATGAGTTATGAGGCCAAATGACTTTTCTAAAATTATATATATTATATCACAATTGGGAATATCAATGGTGTTTGTTTTAACAAATAATGTTTGTTTTAACAAACAATGTTGAACGTACATTAGTATAGAACAGCATAACTTTAGCCTAATTACATAAATAAAAAATTATACTGCATGACAATTCCCAAGCAGAAAACAGCAAGTGGAGAAGAAACTGAATATATGGATAACAGAAAAGAGAAAATATTAGAAATGCAGATATAATTAAGAAAATATTATTGAATTAAAGAAAAATATCTCAGTATGACTAATAAAAGAACAAATTCAGCAATAGTCCTCAAGGAAACAAGATGTTATAAGCTATTACAAAATTATCTTTGTAAAAATTACATGAAATTCCAGTCCTTAAGTAACCATGTGCTAAGCACTATTCTTCCTGTTGGTGACAGACCAGTTAAGGATAGAATTAATTCATAGCTGGTTTGTGGTAGCTTTGTTCTTACCTCCAGGGATACCTGTAAATCTCGTAATGTGACCCGTTAGTCAAGATGAGAAGAAATATACTAACTAATCATCTGTAATGGGCTAATTAATATCCACACCTTCCCTGGAAATATTCCATATTTGCTTACTTATGTTATATCTTGAAAAAATTTTTTGGCACCCGATTTAACCAATGGGGGTATAAAAGACCCTCTTGAAAAACTTGTCCCTGATTTAACAGACCAAGATAGCCCTCATGATCTTGATACTTTATAACCAAAGAACAAAGCATATGTTATACAACTAACAAAGGACAGATGGAATGCTGCTGGAAATGTAAGTTTCTTTGTGTTTACTCATGCTGCAAAAAAGTCTAATGGGGTGACCCTATGAAGTCCTGTGCTTGTTGTCAATTCCTTGACACTGTGTAATTGTTGCGGCAATGAACAAAACAGAAAGAAAACCTCCATCCAACCTTCCATTGTTATGGTAGAAAGCAGCCAATAAGCAAAATAAAGAAAGAATGGGTTACAAAACGATAATTGCTGTATAGAAAAAGCTGGAAAGACATAAAGAAATCCAACCAGGGAGTTAGGGGGTGCTTTGCCAAGGTGATATTTAAGCAAAGATATGAGGAATGAAGGAACAAGCAGGGGGGTATTTGGAAGAAAGTTGAGGGAAAGCAATGAGGCTAACATGACTGGAATAGAACAAATCAGGAGGAAAAGTAACAGGAAATAAACTCAGAGATATGATGGAGCATCAGATTAAAGAGGGTGTTTTGGGCCACTGTCATAACTTTGGATTTTATGTAGAATAAGATGGGAAGCCACTGAATAAAAGAAGAGTGACCAGTTCTGAACTGCATTTAAATTTCATTTGAAAGTTGTGCTAAGAACAGATTCTAGGTGGACAAGTAGTGGCCAGTTAGGTCACTATTACATAGTCCAAATGAAAGATGATAGCCTGGAGGTGGCAGTAGTAGTGATGATAAGAACTGGATATCATTTTAAAGGTAAAACTGACAGTATTACATGCAAGATCCAAGAGAAAGAGTAGAATTAAACTTGGGTGAATTAAAACGAGTTCCCATTGCCCACTGAGTTTCAGTTGGATGTTTGCTATACTTCTCAAACTTAACTACACTCATCTTCACTAATGGACATGTCCCTCCTCCTATATTCTCCATCCCAAGCAAATACCTCTGCCCAACTACCCAATCTAGACAATGGGAGGCATTATCATTTCTTTTTATCATAGTCCCATATCTACTCAGTTCCCAAATCTTCCTTAAAATCTTCTTCAACTCTGTTAAATTCTTTCCATTTCCAATGCTGTTTTTTTCAGTTTGACCCCTCATACTTTCCTTCCCTGTACACCTAAAATAGGGAAGGAATAAAAAAGGAAAAGATGTACTGAATACCAGTATGTGCAGGCTGCAGGCTACATGATTTATAATCACTTATTTGTTAAGTAAAATCTTCCTACTTAATTTATCTGCCTCTAATCTTTCCATATTCCAATATATTTTCAAGGAGCAATCCAAACACAACTCTGATGCCATTCCACTCTTTCAGTGGCTCTAGGGTATTTTACAGGGTGATTTCTCTGCCTGGAGATATTTTTTACATTATCATTTCTCTCACATTATTCCTTCATCTGTATATGTATAATTATCCAACTGAACCTACCTCAAGAAAATCCTTAGGTGCATATACAGGTCGGAAAAGGCTTAAATCTAGGATAAGACAGATTAAAACAAAATTTCAGTTAATATGTGAAATCTTAGTAGTAATGACTCTTTCCTCTGTTTCTGTGCAAACAGATCAATTCAAATGCTTGCTGAGTACTGATTATTTGTCATACATTGTGTTAAATATTGGGATAAAAAAATGAATACAATCTCTCTCCTTCCAGCCTAAATGGCATATTATAGAAAAAATTAAGTCTCATGGATAAATTAAAATAAATTATTTAGAAGTGAGTTAACAAAACATTGTCATTGTAATATAAAGGTTCTATTTGGGAATTCTCCAAGTACTTGGAATATAAACAATGCATTATTAGTGAATTCCTCTAGTTATATTGAGCTGTTTCCCCTTTTCAATTCTAATTGTGCACCGCTTCCTCTATTAAGACACTTATTTCTTAACCTATTGCCTTGACTTTTTTTTTTAATGCAGTAGAGGGAGGGCAGGAGAATGAATATGTATTTGTCTGTCTGTACAATTATAGGTATTCATTTATCATAATAAATGAAGTACAGTTGTTACACAATTTTTACCTTGATTTGATCTCATAAAAATAGAAGGGAAACTGATAAAGGAGAGAAAGGGATGGGGAACTATTGGAGAATGACATCTAACAAATTATGCTATATCTAAGTACAAAAATACCATAATGAATACAGTTTTCATATACAATTATAATGCACTAAAATAATAATAAAAATAAAAGGAAAATCAGTAGAGCAAGCAGATGAGGGTAAAGGAGAAGAGAGAGAAAGGGAAGGTACAGGGGAATGAGACTAATCAAATTATATGCTTACACAAATATGACATAATTAATTCTATTATTATGTATAATTATAATGCACCAACAAAAATGGTAAACATTTTTTACCTTAATTAAAAGATAAGAGTCTTGGGAATCAGCAAATTTTGTTTACTCTTTTGTAAAAATGTTTTAAAATGCTACTTTTAAAAAGGATAACCAATTTAAATAGCCTCAAAATAATGGAAAACACAGATCAAAGTTAGGAATTCTTAAATTGCAAAGTAGGAATATAAGCAAACAAAACAGATGACAGAAAAATCAGTGGGGAGAAAAAGTTGTTATCCTTCAAGAGAATTACTTATTGTGTTATTCTGGAATCATAGTGAGGAAGACAATTCTTTTCCCATTACTCCATTTTGAAGAAAATTCTTCATGTACCTGGTTCATCAGTTCCCATTTCATTCCATTTATTGAGCAGTTCTTTTTGTTCTCCAACTGGTCTCTAAAAAAGGTAAATTTCACATTGGTTTTATTTTTGAAACTTAGCAATGCAGTTTAAAAATAAGAATCAATAACTTATTTAAAAATTCAATAATCTACCATAACAGAAGGAAAAATAATCTTATTAAATATGGTGAAACTTTTTGGAATTACACTTAAATTAATTATTTAACTATTACATTATATCTAGTCTCAAGGTGCTAATGAGTCCAAGAAAAGAAGATAAATTATCTGTACTGGCCAGTAAGTTTCACAAATAAAAACTGCTCCTCAGCCACGTACTACATCTCTTACCCCATCCAGCAATCTCAGAAATGCATCGCAAGGGGGACTGGCCAAGAGAGTGTGACTGTGAGTCAGTAGCATCATCTTCCTATATGAAAGACAGTATATTATACAATACTACATATTTAGACAGTTTTCATATAAATTTATTCCTTTTTTACACCACCGTTCTGGTGCCTTCAGTGGCTTGTCTTGGGATATTATCAAAAGAATATCCACTATATCTGTCAACCACAGGGGTAAATAGTAGGTAGGGTGAATAAAATGAAGGGAAACATTTTCTCTTATTTGTGGACAGCTATGTAGAATCTAGAATGTGCCACATGATCTTTCTCTTCTTTCCCATCTCTAACCCACCAAAGCCCAGAGTGACAGATTAATATTGAGTATTAGATCTAAGGGGAATTCTAGTTCTGCAAAGAGATGATAAATTTTTCTTTTCATTTCCTATATTACTACTACATTACCTATTACAAGATCATAGTATGCCTAAACTCCATCTCCAATTCAAGATTATGACTACTGTGCTGAATTAGCCAAAATGTCAGGAGATGAAAGGTAATTAAAATCTTTTAAGTATGCTCATAATTTTTATAGCTAAATGTCTAAATAATCTATACTATAAATTACACATTTCTACTTATTCTCAAAAAAGGTTTGTTAGAATAATAATTAAGCATTCATAATAGAAATCTATATAGAATATACCCACATGATTGGCATTTACAGATTTTTATTTTAAAACAAGCTAATATACTAGTTAAAAAGGAATAATGTGCCTAATAGTTATAAAATTTCATCATTCTTTTTTGTAATTAATTCACAATAAAATACTTAGGTATAAAAATGTTAAAAAGTACCTTTCGTGCCAATGGGATACTCAGTTCAGTGCACATACTATTTAAACTCTTCAAAATTCTTTTTTCCCAACTTCCCTAAAATATAAGGGACAATTCATTATTATTTTTCATTAATAACACTGGAACTAATCAAAAATATTAAAGTTATTATGAATTACACAGAAATGGTAAAGCTGGTTGAGATTGTTAACCTTATTCATAAGTTCACTCAACAAATACTGATTACTGCTTACTATGTGTCAGGTATCCTTAGTACTGTGAATCAAGCAGTGCTACAACTTGAATATTAAATGTCTCCCACAGTATTAAAGACTTGGTTCCCAGGGTGGCACAACTGGGAAGTGGCAGAGCTTGTGAGAGGTGGGGCCAAGTGTAGGTCCTTAGGTAACTGAGTCATGGCTTTGCTGGGGGTTGTGGATATAAGGTGAGCAGTTTCACTCTGCCATATGCTCCCTGCAACATGTTCTTCAGCAACCCTCCCAGAGACCTAAAAGCACTGAGTCTACTCAATCATGGACTGAAACCTCTAAAACCATGTATCAAAATAAACCTTTTGTCTTTATAAGTTAGTCATCTGAGTTACTTTTTTATAGTAATGGGAAGCTAACACAGCAGTGATTAACAGAAAGTCTCCATCCTCAGAGAACTGACATTCTAGTTGAGAATAGAAATGTGGATAAATTTTAAAATGCCAATAAATCATATGATGATAAACATCATTAGGGAAAATGCAGATAATAAAAGAGTAAATTAAGTTTAATTATTTTGTAAATGTATGATACTTATGAATCCCAATAACAACCTATTAAAATAAAAATGTACAGCTATTACACTGTAATTTTTCTAAACATGACATTTCACCCCTAAATATGTTAGAGTTCATTCTTAGAATAAATACCTTCTTCTACAAACCACAATACTGTTATTACTCCTAAAATATTAACAATATTTCATAATATTGTCTAATATTTAGTTCATTCAAAATTTTCCAGTTGTTCCAAACACACAGTTTTTTTTTTTTTTAATTCAGGATCCCCTAACCCTAACACTAAAATTATAAAGTACATTTTTAAGTGACTTATCACAGTTCTACTAAGTGGATCTCCCACTGTACTAAGAATTTTGATTTACCACTTAACATTTAACATTAGATATTATACATGGTGAAAACAGTTAAAAGAAAAAATATACTGGAAACAAATTAGACATCAGAAGAAAGTTCTAAATGGGAAAGAGAAGAGAAAATGGCTATATAATTTACTTGTGCTTACATATATTATTTTATTAAATATATAAAATGTGTTTCTTTACCCTCATTTTACAAATGTGGAAATGTAAAAAGAAACACATGAGAACAGAATGAGAAAGACTTAAGAACTGAAGAAATGCTGATCAAATCTTTATCATTTTTTTCTTTGATCCACAAAAGAAACAGGAACTAAGACAAAATTCACAACAAAAGAAAGAACAGAACTAAAAATTAGGGAAGACAAGAGGAAAAGGATGTTCAATTTAGAAAACCTGGGCTTTTTATAGCTAGAATGAGAGTAAATAATATATAACATCTGACTTTTCAAATAATGAAAATTCATTGATTTGACAAATATTTACTGGACACCAATTAAATACATGCTACTAAAGATGGATAAAACAGCATTTGTTTCACTAAGAAATACATTGCTTTTATGGTGGAGGTGGGAGGAGATAAGACTGATACACAAATAACAAGAGATGAGTTATAAAAAGTTCCTAAGAAGTATATCAGTCTATATGCCATAAACCACAGAAAGACCATAAAAGAATGAGCAAAGAAACAAGAAGCTAGATATAACAAAACTTCTCGTTGTCAATAGAACTCATACCACTTTCTTAAAAATCCTTTTTTAAATAATAAAAAAAGAGATCCCAGTGGTTGGCTATGTCTTCTCCATTTCCTGTCCCATATCTATAAGATAATGAAAAGGTGGTCAAGACTTTTACAAGGTACTCCTTGCAAGAATCTCAGTTAGAAGGTCAGAGAAGTCATTTTCATCAAAGTCTGGAGTTATCAGTGGAGTCATTTCCATAGACATCATAAACAGGAATAGGATTTCCTGACAATAAGGGGAAATCCAAGATGCAGAAGCAAATGACTGCTTTCAAGCTAGATCATACTTTATGTTCCCTCAAGAACTCAAATTGTTATTAAGTAGATTCATTCATGTCTTCTTCACTCATGGACTCACTCATTAACATAATGAATACCTACAAAGCACAAAACTAGGACCAGTGAGTAAAAGTTATAAAGACCATATGAGCATTTAATATGAGAACAAAGCATTCAAACAAGTAGAAAGTTTTAACCACAATAAGACTTAACTCAATGAAATCAGGTGTTCCCCAGTCCCAGAAATCATCAAGTGAAAGTAGATCAGAGATGAATACCTGCCAGAGTTTGGACTGGATAGATTCCTTACTATGATCATGGACATAAATTTCAATGTTTCTGATTGTTTCCTTTATGTAATATTTTAGAGGTGAAATTTAAACTGTATGAATATTTTACAGTAGGGTACATTTTCTATTTTTTGTTTAATTAATTATTAACTAAACCATAATTTACCGAAATATCCATTGAGCACCTCCCATGATCCATGCACTGAGCCAGAGACACAGTGGTGAAAATAGAGACCACAGAATTTATGTGACAATATAAACAATTGAAATATTGTGGTGTGAAAGCACTGGGCAGAAGATGGGAGACACAGGAAAACCTGAGTATCTGAGATTTGGGAGTTAGAGAACCTTCCTAAAGAAACTGTCCTCTCACCTTATAACCTAAATGATGTAAGTTATCCAGAAATATATGGGATTGAGGGGAGGCAGTTTCAGGTAGAAGCAATGGTATAAGCAAAAGTTCTGCTGGAGCAAATGAAGGAGATTACACACTATTTGAGAGAAGAGAATGACGAGATGAATGGAAGGAATGGATGGACAGTGTGAGAAGACAAGAAATGACACTGAAATAGTAAAGAGGCACAAGACAGTTTATTGCCTTGTAAGCTATAGTAAAGTTGAAAAACTCTTATCTTGAAAGTCTTGAAAATTTTAAGAAATGGGGTGACAATACAGAATGCAGAAAGACCAGTTAGAAAGGGAATAAGAACTAAAGTAATATATAAATAACAAGATTCTCATTTTTGCTAATATTACTGAATTGATAATAACTTGCCTCACAGAGTTGTCATGAATATTAAAGAAGTGGATACTTTTAAAGCACCAAAATGATACATGGCAAATAATTAGAGCTCTATATGCTGACTAGTATTTGTTCACAAGAAAATTCATGCATTTATAAACATCATACCTAAGTTTCTTCAAATACTACTTTATTTGAAGCATACCCAATGTATTTTACATGGAAATAGGGTTTTAAGATCACACAACTTTGAATAACACTGAAATAAATAAAAATAAATAGCATTCTTCATAGCAGAACTCTGAGCTTGCTTTAACATGCCAAATTAATTGTTAGCATCAAAATAAAGTAGTACTGGATTAAAATCTCAAGTATAAAATAAATATCCATGAGTCTAGACTGCAGGTGTATCTCAATGGTAGAGCACTTGCCTAACATGAACAAGGCCCTGGGTTCTATTCCCAGCTCCATAAAAATAAATAAATAAATAAAGCAAGCCATAACTCTATACTGATATAAATAAATGATTAAACAAATAAATGAGGGAAAAGAAACAACTTATACAAAGGAATTCCAAATAATTTATGTAGATACTCTTTCCTCAAGGAGGTGGAACAAAAATGTCCCACTCCTTAGGTGTGGGCTGTACATAGTGATTTCCATCCAGAGCATAGTGTGGAAAGAGGAGGGGGGAAAATTAATATTATAGTAGACAAAACTCACAAACACTACCTCAGTCAGGTGATTGAAGTCAACATTGTTTTTTGTTTTTTTATTACAAAGAGCAAAGAACAACCTGTTAAGAAAACACCCATACCCTGTCGTTTCCAGTTCTGCTACAAGACTTCCTGGGCACTTCCTTTTTATCACATAACACTTTCTACCTTGTATTTCAGCTACTTGTGTGCAAGTCTTATTTCAATTATAAAACATATAGTTACCTAAATGCAGAATTTGTGTCTAATTTATATCTAAATCTCTACAAGATAGTGTCTTCTACTCAGTAGGAATTCAAAGTAAATATTTTTAAAATTAAATATTGTAATAATGGATAGAAGAAACAGCAAACTCATTTACTGATAATCCAACACAAACTCACTAAACTCCTTTAAACTGTTAATTCTTTGAAAAGAAACAAAGCAAAAGTCAGAAAGATATACCAGAAATTACTAAAGAATGCAACTGTAAAAGGAGAGCTATAAAATGATAAGAGAATAAAAAGTTCGAGATTGAGATTACACAGTAAATCAAAAAGGGATGCCATCTGAGCTGGTTCTCACACAATAGATGAATTTTCACAATGCAAGTAAGCAGAAAGGGCTTTCCAGGACAGGAAAACAAAATACTGAAAGTGTTAATGCAAAAAGGAAAGAGAAAGAATCATTTGGATAGGTACACAGGACAGTTTTAAGATAGCAGAGATTGACAATGTGGAAAGGGAAGCTGGGGACAGATAGTAAAAATTCTTAAGTGCTCGGCTTTGGAGAAGGAATTTCATTTGTTAAGCAATTTGGATTCACTGAAGACATATTAAAGGGCAGTGAGATATGTTATAAGGGTTCATCTTCTTGTAATTCAAGGTAATAGTATTAAGAGTATCTAAGGAGATGACAAGAGAAGATAGATTGAAAGTTGAAAAGTACAAGAATAACAAAGATTAAAGCACAATGTCTGAAAAAAGTAAGCACTCAATAGAAATCATCAATACCAACATTATCATCATCATCATCATCAATATATGGCAATGAAAAGAAAGAGCAGACTATAAGACTATAGGAAATAATTTATCAAACTTTGTGGCTATTTGCATAAAAGAAACAGAGATCAAAGGTATTTCAGTCTGAATTACTGTAATACTGATGGCTATCTATTAATATAAATAGGGAGGTTAGGAAGAGATGCTCACTTTAAGAACAAAATGAGCTCAGTTTTAGAAATGTTGAGCTTAATCTCACATTTAAGCAGATAGTTCATTTCAGAGGAATGGAGCAAAACGAGATGTGGCAGTAAAAAAGAGGGAAGCTATGGAGACTTGAATAAAACAACCTGAATATTCTTTTTTTAAAAATTTTTTAGTTGTAAATGAATTTTTAAATTTCATTTATTTATTTGTTTGTTTATATTCAGTGCTGAGGATTGAACCCAGGGCCTCATACATGCCAGGCAAGTGCTCTACCACTGAGCCACAACTCCAGCCCCTGAATATTCTTTTTTTTTTTTAAATTGGTTGTTCAAAACATTACAAAGCTCATGATATATCATCTTCCATACATTTGATTCTAGTGGGTTATTCTTAATAAAGTAAATGGCAAATGCTAAAAATGAGTGAGACAGTGATAGAAATGGGAGCCACCCAGGTATGGGAAGGTTTTAGAAAATCTAAATATAAACCAGATATTAAATAAAGAATGAAAAAGTATTAGCAGGCAGCACAAAGAATCCACTGAAAGTTAAAAAAAAACCATGAATTTAGACTAATGATTAACAATTAATTATGTGATTTTCCCCTAAAGTAGTCAATAGTTTGGGAGAAAAGTAGACAACAGAAGTGGCCTTAGTCTGAGGACTAGAACAGCAAACAAAATAGAGTAAGAGGTTATGAAGTGCAAGAGAGAACATGATGGAATGAATGGCATCGTGAAGTCCAGACTAAATAGTTTTCATTCAGAGAAGAGAACTGCCCAAGGGAACAGGAAACTAAAGAACTGGATGTCCCATGGAGAACAAACACAGGAAGATAGGCATACACTAACTGGAAGAAGAGATAATTCATATGACCATACGGATTATACATAGTGACTTTCATCCAAAGAATACAGTGTAGAAAGGTAGGGGGTACGGATATTGCAGTGGAGAAAACTCACAAAATACTACCTCAGCCAGGTGATCAAGGTTAGCATCAATAATAAAAATCATATGACCATGGTTAAAGAATAAATTCAACAAACATTTTTGAGAGTGTTCTGTGGTCTAGGCACTATACTAGATGCTGAGTGCAAAAAGCACAGTCACTGCTTTTTAATGAATATTTATTATTTAATGAATAATTTAGTGCAGGGGTTGGCAGACCTTCTATAAAAAGGCAAATAGTAAATATTTTAGATTTTGCAGGCTCAAGGTCATGACTGGAACTACTTAACTCTGCCATATTGTAAAAGCAACTATAGACAATTGCAAATAAATGAATATAACTATTTTCCAGCAAAATGTATTAATTCCTAAAATTTTCCTGCACCATTCTTTTTAAATTAATTTACTTATTATTTCTCCCCCTTACAACTTATTATAAAACTTTACAAATATATATAAAAGGTGAAAATAACATTTCAGTGAACATTCATGTACAGAAGACCTAAATTCTACCATCAACATTTTACAATTAATACTTTCTCGTGTTTCTAATATCTATCCATTTCTCTTTGCACCTAACAATTCATCTTATTTTTGCTTGCATTTCTAAGTAAGTTGCAGACATTATTATACTCTTCCCCTAATACTTCAACATGCATCATTAACTACAGTTCAATATTTTTGGCTCATTTTTGTTTCTCTTGAGGTAAAATTTGCATAAAACAAAATGCCACATATAAGTATGCCTTTCCATGAGGTCTAGCAAATACATAACACATGTACAACCTAAACCATTACCAAGACATTGAACATGTCTGTCACTCACAGAACATTCCTCTGTATTTCTTCCAATAAATCTCCACCCTCAAACTCTCAGAGGCAATAATTGTTCTGTTTCCACCATGATTATTTTTCCCCATTTTAGAACCTCATTTCAATGGAAAAAAGTATATATTTTTAAGTAAAACTTTCTTTTACCCAAGATAATGTTTTCAAATTTATTGAATCAATACATTATTGATATTCATTGATGCATTACTGATACATTGGTCTATCAATAGTTTATTTCTATTTATTCTTCAATCATAGCAAATTAATTGAAGGATATAATTTGTTATTTATTCTTCCAACTGATGAACAGCTGGGCCATTTCCAATTTGAAACTCACACGAATAAAGCTTCTATGGAAGTTCTTCAACAAGTCTTTTTTTGGACACTTGCTTTCCTTTACTTTGGGTAAATAACTAGGAAGAGAAATGTCTGTCTCATAAAAGTCACATGTGTTTATTTTCACAATAAATTCTCAAACTTTTTCTAAAGCAGTACCATGGGAGTTTTACATGCCCATCAACAAAGTGTAAGAATTCAGGTTACTTCATAGCCCTATCAATATTTGTCTTGTCAGTCTTCAATTGTGGCCACTCTGTTGGTTGTGCAGGGTAGATTTTTTTTTGTATTATTTTGATTTTGATTTTTCAACCTTTAAAAATGTTTTAAAAATTCCTAGCTTTCCAGGACTATAAAAATAGGAGGAAAGCTGAATTTGGACCATAGTCTACAGTTTGTTAATCCCCAATCTAGTGGGTAAATCTGAAAAGAAGATACATTCCTTTATCGTTCACATGGATTTTTATCAGAAACGATGATATACTTTAAGAATGAACTCATTATTTTCAGAATGGACTCACTTTCTCTTCCTTCAGTCATGATAGAAAACCAACCTTTGTTTCTTATACTTAATATATTAAAACTGATACTTTCTTCATATCTTTTAGAAAATTCCAAAAAATATTTAGACCCAACTTTCTTAGTTTTAGTTTCTTGAGTTTAAATCCCTGCAACAAAGACCACACAATTCTTTTACACATGTATTATTTAACTATTATGTTTCATGACAAACAAGTAAGTAAATATTATCTCACCCTAAGAGATACTACCTTGAGAAAGAAATATAAATATTTCTTCAAATATCTCCACATTTTTTGTTTATATTGCCTTCTTTCACCATCTAATTTTCAGGATTTTTAAATAAAAATAAAAGTTGAAAAATAAAAATGTACCTATCATCTACTATTGTGGAACATGGCAACTCAAAGCAGCAAAAAAATTTTAAGAGCAGCAAAATTATGATGATAATTACTGAAGCTGTGTGATGCATTTGTGGGTGTTTCTTTAGAGTATATTTGAAATTTTTCATAATAAAAACTTTAAAAAATCTAATTCCAAGGCTATTTTAGAGAGTGAAGTCTGACTCTGTGATGCCCATGGAGCACTTCAGCAATGGCTTCCAGAGAGCCCTACCCAGCATGGAGAAGAAGGCTCAGGAACAGTACTCTGCCAAAGGGAGGAGGACCACGCTGTCCCAGTGAAGGACAGATAAGAGAATTGGGGGGAAATGTGATAAAGCTTATTTATTGAGTTTCTATCCTAACAGATTTTAATAGCTTTTCCATTTAAATTATTTTATTCTTTTAAAGTGATCTTAGTCATTGCCAATCCATTAGTATGTGAGAACAAACATATTTCAAATATAGTTTCAGTAACACTACTTTAAAGCTTGATATTTTAAGAGGGAGCACCTCAGCAATGGCTGTCAGAGAGCCCTACCCAGCATGGAGAAGACAGCTCAGGAAGAGTACTCTGACAAAAGGAGGTGAACCAGGTTGGAGGTGAAGCCAGTGAAGGACAGATAAGAGAGTTGGGAAATGTGATTCATTCATATTTAATGTTTTTAGTATCATAAGACATGACAACTAGATTGCTACATGATCATTTTATTACATTTTAAATGGCCAGTATAGTACACTTTCCTCTCTTCTATTCAGTTTTTTTTCAGGATTACTAGAGTTAAATAGGTATGATCCTTGGTTACTGAAAATAAAAAGAAAGAGTATGCACGCACTAGGGACACCACTTTAGTTGTTCTACCCAGTCTTTCATATAATGAATAACATGTACTCCTGATATCAATGAGAACTTTACTTTGAATTACATAACTCAGCATGAAAAAGTAAAATTAAAATGAACAATAGCCAACCTGAGCTTTCCTCATGTATACCAAAGGTTCCTTGAGATGTTCAGGAGGTGCAGCAGGATGACTAGGTAAAGGATACCTACAAGCAAAAAGAAGCAGCTAAATATTATAAAGAACTCTTGATAATTAATTCTCTTGATAAGAAGTTATTTACCTCTATAGTCTATGTTATAAATGAAAGAGAATATTTGTTCTATGTGTTTACATGGGGTGCAAAAATCTAATAAAACTTTAATTCTTCTCGTACTAGTAATGAAAAATTTTTAATCATTTTAGAAGTTAAATTGCTTGATAGTCTGAATTCATAAACTGAGCTAATCTCTATAATTACTCACATGAAAATGTCTATTTTAGCACATAAATATTATAATATTAAGAGGAATTTTAAGGTTTAAAAAATGCATTAACTTATCAATACATCAAATCATTTCATTTCTCCCAATTTCTTTGTCTAAATGATATATATTTTTTAAAAACTGAAATGGTAATATAAACACTTCTTATGATACTAATCATGTTATATATATATATTACATAAATTCACAAATTGAACAAAATTTGAAAATTTTATGGCATTATGAACTCTATTTTCCAAGCAACATTACATTTCCCATTCGAAATATATAGTTTTCAAAGAAAATATATTTACTTAATCAATAAATACTTGATGTTGGCGAGGATGTGGGGGAAAAGGTATACTCATACGCTGCTGGTGGGACTGCAAATTGGTGCAGCCAATGCAGAAAGCAGTATGGAGATTTTTTTGAAAAATTGGGAATGGAACCACCATTTGACCCAGCTATCCCTCTCCTCAGTCTATACCAAAGGACTTAAAAACAGCATACTTCAGGAACACAGCCACATCAATGTTTATAGCAGCACAATTCACAATAGCTAAACTGTGGAACCAACCTAGAATCCCTTCAATATATGAATGGATAAAAAAAAATGTGACATATATACACAATGGAATATTACTCAGCAATAAAAGAGAATAAAATCATGGCATTTGCAGGTAAATGGATGGAGTTCGAGAAGATAATGCTAAGTGAAGTTAGCCAATCCCCAAAAGCCAAATGCCAAATGTTTTCTCTGATATTAGGAGGCTGATTCATACTGGGGTAGGGAGGGTGAGTATGGGAGAATAGATGAACTCTGGATAGGGCAGAGGGGTTGGAGGGGAAGGGAGGGGGCAGGCGATTAGAAATGATAGTGGAATGTGATGGTCATTATTATCCAAGGTACATGTATGAAGACATGACTTGGTGTAAATATACTTTGTATACAACCAGAGATATGAAAAATTGTGCTCTATATGAGTAACAAGAATTGTAATGCATTCCACTGTCATATATAAATTTAAAAATTAATTTAAAAATTAAAAATAAATAAATACTTGAGCCATTCTAAGTACTGAGTATGTGGTAGTAATTAGAACAACCTCTGACGTTCTAGGAAAAAAGGCAGTAAATAATTATGAAAACAAATACATAATATCAGGTAGTAGGAAGTGCCATGAGAAAATAAAAGCAGAGCAATGATATAGAAGTGAAGGCCTCTGGGGAAACTCCCCTGCCAAAAAAAAAACCCTGAGTCTCTAGATACCTTAGTAGCGCTTATCTTAAATACAAGATAATCTAAAACTATCTCACATTGTGTAATAAAGAGACATGTGTTTAATTATATCTAAATTTAAAAAGATTTTAAAATTTAGGATTGAAAATTGAGAGCATTCACTGAAGATTTTAAAAGTTATTTAATAATCAAAGAAATTTATCCAAAAATACAAGTAACAAGAGGCAACCAGAAAGTGTTTCATATTTAGAAATACTTAAAGAGCTAAGTGTTCAAGGTAAAAGAGATAGAAACGTGAACAAAACACTCTAAAATTTTGCCCTCATAAGAGTTTACATTTAGTAATTTGAAGAGAAAAGAGTTGTTAGGTAACACACTCTTGTTAAGCAATCACACCCTTGATTCCTGCTTCTTGTCCCCCTCAATACTCCTCATATTTCCCTACCAACTGACAGAAACTTCTTTTAGGCAACAATGATACTTTCCTTGCCCTCATCTAGCAAGTTCCTAACCAGTTTTCTCTGCTTCCAGACTACTGGCAACCTACTTGCCAATTTGCTTGACTGTTAATCAGCATCATGTTTTCTTTATTTATGAACAAATGTATTTCCAATGTCAGATATAATGTCTGGCACATAACTAGATAACTAATATATTGTTGAATGAGTAAAATACAAATGTGAACTTTGTCACTAAAAATTTTAACATAGGACCCAAATACTCGTAGGATCCAGTCTACAAAGTCTTAAGTAAGCACATCCCTGCCTACATATTAGATTCTTCCAGACCCCTTCACTTTCTACCATCCAGCCATACAAAACTTTTTTTTTGTTCTTCTAAAGTGCCACATTCTTTTTACCTCTTTACTTCTAGAGTGCTGGTCCCTTCTGCCAAAAATGCTTTTTCTCTCTACTAATTCTAGCTCAGTGATTCTGATCTCAGTCTGAACACTGTTTCCTTTGGTTAGCCACCATGGCATCCCCAAGTCTAGTTAAGTACCTGTCTTATGTGCTTCTTTTACTTACTGTACCTTAATTACCACTTTAAAGTCTGTGTGCCCCTGGGGGAAATAAGTTTCATAAAAGCAATAATTATCTAGCTTACTCATTCATTATTCTCATTACCTCGAAGAATAAACAAAAGGTGGCATTTAAAACTAAGAGGGCAAAAGAGAACCACATAATTTTGGAGGTACCCAGGTCCACCGCTTAAGCACTCTCTCAGTGAAAGCCATGAAGAGACTCACTCAAAACCTTGTGGTCTAGTGTAAGCACCCATTATCCTAACAGCTTCTATTTTAGGATCCTTGCTACTTGACACTCATACCTCTCTAAGGCATGGTAGACTTTAACATTTATCTGCTATAACAGTGGACTATTTGTGTTATAACATATGTATATGTTAGACACATTCATATATTTACACACATACATGCGTACATAGTAAGGCATTTGTTTTGTTTTGGTTTTGTATGTTTCTGGGGATCAAACCCAGGGCCAATGCATACTAGGAAAGAGTTATCCCTCAGCCAAGATTTTATTCAAGTTTTATTTACTTCTTTAATTTATATTCCTTAAGGGAAAATAACAGTCATCTAATTCTTCATAATCTGCTCTGCACAAATTGCAGTGAAGACTAAGACACAGAAAGAAATCAGTACATTTCGGCTGTCTTATTTAAATCTTTGTAGTGAGGTTAGAATTAATAATTACATTAAGTCTCCCCAATTTAACAAATATTTATCATGTGCTAGCATTGGTAGGTGGCTCAATAACTTTGTAGACTCAATGTCACTTATTTGATGCTATTAGAGATACTAAAAGAAACAATATAAGAATTCTTATTCCAAAATATTTTTAATTCAGTCAAAAGATAAAATACAGACATATGTAAGACGCAGTAAAAATCCATGGGTTTTGAAATCAGATAGCTGGAGGTCAAGCCCTAACACAGCTATTTATTAGATATATCATCTTCAACAAGTTACTTAAGTGGACTACTATGGCTTGATGTCTGTTTTCTCCAAAATTCATGTTGAAATTTAATTGCCTTGTGACAGTATTAAAGTTCCTCTGAGAAATGATTAGGCCATGAGGTCTTCACCCTCATAGGCTTTACAAAAGGAAGAGTTTAGCTTCCTTTTGCCCTTTCTTGCCCAAGTGCCTTTCATAAGGTGACGATGCAGCAAGAAAGCTCTCACCAAATGCTACCACCCTTGATATTGGAATTCCCAGGCTCCAGAACTGTGAGCCAACAAATTTCTGTTACTTATAAATTACCCAGTCTCAAGTATTCTGTTACAGTAGCACAAAAAAGACTAAGATATGGTCTAAGCCTCCTTTTTCTCTTCTGTAAAATGGTAATAATAACAAATTCTACTTCATAGACTTGTTACGAAGACTACATTAACAAGCTAATGTATATAAAATGCTTAGCATAGCACCCGGTGCAAAATAAGCATGCTAGCAATGTCAATTATCATTATTATAACACTGATTAGTTAATAAATATTTAACTAATTGCTTAAAATAAACAGAAAAGATAATTAACCAAAATACACATTCTGAAGTGGGAAAAGCTAACCTATCTGTGTAATCCAAGTATTCCACACACCTATTCGGCATGAATGCATGTTTAGCTTCAATTATTTAGTATTACCTAATGAATACTCCTACTGTACTTTTTACTTTCTTTACTCATCCATCTAATGGTTGCAGCTAATGAAAAAAGGTACAGAATATACTAAGTCCACTTTATTCTCCTGACTTATGTTAGGGGAGACACTTCATCCCCCTTAGGATATGCCTTTCTCTGTGACAAGAACTCCATCACCCTAACTCTCTCCAGGTCCTCACTATACTACAGATAAATTTAAATGCTTTATCCAATGTTGAAATCTGCGAAGAATAAACTGAACATGCTCACGGTGATACATTGGTATTTGACTGGAATATAAAGTCTATTTAGTTTTAGAGTTTAGGTGAGGCACTCATTTTGCTCTTGCACTAAGCTATGCTCTCCTACCTAATCTTTAGCAGTCATAAAGTGTAATTTCAATCTTCCATTTGCCATTTTGTTTTCTTTTTAACTTTCTATTTGTTGAGAACCAAAATGAGGAAGAAAGGTAGTACTACCGAGCTCCTTTAAAATTCCCAACAAGTTATTAAAAATATATTTATTTAAAGTTCTATCATGTAGAATGTTGGAAATATGATAATGAATGAAAGATAGTCCCTGCTATCAGGTAAAAAAAAAAAAAAAAAAAAAGATAGTCCCTGCTGTCTGCCACACAAAACTGCTTTCAGGAATATATTGTCACAAAAATAGCAATCATTAATAAAACATCCTCATATTATCCAATGTTTGGAACTACATACAAGAGGCAGCTTATTGTCATGATAAATATCTATTCCTCTGATTATTAGTACCACCAAAGGTATAGTCACAGTCAACTTCAATTAATAGGTAGCACCTAAGTTGATATTATTTAAGAATTCAAAAACCAATGGAGAAGATAGTAATAAGCAAAGTAAATATTAATTTAGAAAAAAAATGTGTATCTAAAGCATATGTCCACAGGCCTTCATCTGTGTCTTTTAATTTCAGAAGGAAAAAAAAGACTGGAAATAGTCTGGTTAAGCTGTGTAATTTTATTTCCCAGTTAATCATAGATTAGAGAGGGCAAGTTAGAAATAGAAGTGTAAGAATATTAGAAACAAATAAAGTGATAGCAGTAAAAATGCAAAACAAAACAAAACCAACAGGCATAAGAACTAAGACTATAAGCTCCATGAAGGCAGAATTGTGTTTACTTTCTAGATCCCCAATGCCTAGCACAGTACTGGCACATGGCACATGGCAGTTACTCAATAAATAATTTATTCATAATAGAATGTTGAATAAACTACAAAAGCTAACATTCTGGATTTGTATTTTGTGTGATGGCAAATAGTTCTACATGTTTTAACAGACCCTGATGGTAAATCTAGAGAAGCGAAAACACTGATGTTGCCAGGCCCAGTGGTGCACACCTGTATCCAGTGGCTCAGGAGGCTGAGGCTGGAGGATCACAAGTTCAAAGCCAGCCTCAGGAACTCAGCAAGGGCCTAAGCAACCCAGTGAGATCCTGTCCCAAAATAAAGTATAAAAAAGGGCTGGGGATGTGGCTCAGTGGTAAAGTGCCCCGGGGTTCAATCCCTGGTACCAAAACAAACAACAACAACAACAAAAAAAAAACACTTACGTTCTTAATGATGACACCAATTTTGCAAAGAAAAAGGGCAATTGTTTTTATATTTGTAAGTTTATAAGGATAGAAAAAAGTGTAATATCTAAAATTATGACAATAAAAAGAATGTTAGTAAGCTCCAATTATCTGAAATATTAGAAGAAATATTCCCTAATTATGCTGAATGAGTGAATTGTTTTTTTAAAATATTTATATTTTAGTTGTAGTTGGACACAATACTTTTATTTCACTTATTTATTTTTATATGATGCTGAGGATCAAACCCAGGGTCTCGAATGTGTGAGGCAAATGCTCTACCACTGAGCCACAACCCCAGCCCAAATTGTTAATATAAAATTCTTGGTGATAACAAAAACCAATCTCTTCATTATTAATTACCAGGCAAGGTTGTAGTAATTTTTAATTATATTAACTTACTTGAAATGCCATATAAATATGAATGAGAAATAATAATACAATGAGCATACAGAGCGATATTTGGGGGGTTTTTTTGTTTTGTTTTTTTCCTTCAGAAGCATGTTTACTGCATTTGAATTGATACATCAGTGATCTCTGAGTTATAAAGGGTAAAAGGAAATCCTCTCATAACAAACTGACAAAGGTAAAAGGTAAAACACTTTCACAACAGCATGAACCACACACTCAGAAACAGATCTGGGTTTAATACAAATGACATAATTTCTGGTCATCTGCAGCTACTTTTATAACTTCATACAGATAATGAATTAGGCTAAAATGCACTATATATTTGGTAGACTTCAGGACCAGTATCCTTAGTACATCACAAAAATATTTTGATATCCCAAAGAAGCAAGACTTGCAAGTAAGCATTTTAAACATAACTTTTGTTACTTACAAAGTAAATATAGCTTAACAAAACTGTATTTCAAAATAGGTGGGAAAAACTCACACGTTCAGTTCACTGTAAACAGCATTCTGAAGTTTCTTCTCCCAACCTGTTTTTAAGGAATAAAAATAAGAATAAAATATATTAACATAAAGTTCATTAAATAACATACATCTTAACAAAATTTAACTCACTAAATCTTTGCCATCAGATTCATTTGTGAAAGAACTTTGCCAAGTGCTAAATGCTATGTAACACATGGTATTAAGGAATTACTTACTACACCTTTACCATGACCCTCAGCTAATATTGAGTAGCAAAGTCATCAACATGATATATTTTTAAATTTAAACTTTTGTGCCATTTTCTCAAGTTGTGAGAAAAATTTCCTTCTTCGTCTATCAAGGTGCTTGCTGAAGGCCAAAATCTTTGGATGTTGCTATGACAAATGTGCCAAGGGGAAGGCAGGAAACAGTCTGGCACCTGACCCAGACAGGCACAAGTAACTAGTTACAATTAACTAGTCACTAAGTTCTTGGACAACAGATGCATATTATTATGAATTACCATCACTTAATATCTCATTTTCCATATGCATGGGTTTCTATAGAGAAACTTTCTTGTTCTACGAAAAAAAAAAAATTAAGATTTTCTTTTTGTTTGAAAGCACAGAAGAGGTAGAAAAAAAATGTAGAAAGAAAAAAGTCCCAGGTGAAAAGCAAAATGAGAAGGTACTTTACTAAGAATATACTTACAACCTTAAGGACATTTTGCATGATGAAAAAAGATATTTAATAGTGATTATAAAGCACAGAGTGTTCCTTATTCTTGCACCATGGCTGATAGTTCTAATTATCACTAGATAGAAACCTATTCAGCATAGTTTTTATAATTTTGAATAAGTAACTAGAAGTATGGGGACACTTAAAGAATTAGGAAAAAACATACAAACCTGATACTTTAAAGTATTCCTTAATGTCTTCTTTTAGTGATTCAAGTTTAATTTCAGGTCTCTGAAGGCTGGCCTAGTTTTTTGAAAAAGAAGAAGAAAAGACAGGGATCAAAAGTGAATCATTGGGGTTGATATATAATGCTAGTGCAATTTTTAAAAAAGGAATGTCCAAATGTGAGTATTATTTGAAAAATTCACTTTGAGATGTACAGAAATATCTGGAATAACTCATAAGAGAGAGAAGACTTTCCTACATAGTCTTAAAACAGATGTTCCTTGACAGAACACTATAGTCTAATCAAAATATAAAAACTTGAAGTTTAAAAAAATGTTTAGCAGTTATGAATGCTAAACATCAGATTTTATATATTCATTCACTTAATATTATATCCAACAGATACAGCAACTATACCTAATGACCAAAAACACAAGTTATATCTATGTAAATCTATTTTTATACAATGTCTTCCTCTTTGGATTGATACTAAATGTAAATAGGTGTTTACTGTGCATATTTATGAAAAACACATTAAAACTACCAGTCTTTCATCTTCAAGTTCATGCTTTCTATTCTACTGGTTTCTCATACTGCAATTTTTACCATAAATAATATATTTCCCGACTTGTAATGGCTTTGTTTACTCCCAAGGTGTTGATGTTTCATCATTTAGCACTCTCTGTCAAATTCAAGAAGCAGCCCATTTGGGTATTTCATAAGCATTCCAAACCTAAGAAATCAAAAATTGAGTTTGTCTTCTATTTACAACTTTGCTCCTTTCTTGTATTTTTAAAACTTCATCCATGAAATTATCACCCACCAGATCTTCCATGTCAGAAATATCAAAGTTATTCTCAATTCCACCCTAATTCTTCAAAGACTGGACCCCTTTTTTGGAAGATGACACTGGTAGCAGAGAGTTGGGTTTCTATTTGTTCATTCATTTTGGTTTCATTTTTTAATCTCCCTGATTTCCATAGTGGGGAGGAAAAAAACAGATCAAGCAACTAGATAACTAAAACCCTAAGGAAAACATTTACAACAAAATTAAGTTGTAAGATATCCCCCACAAACTCAAAATTCAATCAGCTGGGACCAAACACAGTCACAAGACCTGTATGGAATTAACATCTGTACAAGCAGCAGCAGATAGAAACATCAATGGGATAGCTGATGTGGGTGAATGCAAGAGAACCCCAAATTAGCTAACAAACATCCTCTAGAACACACGATGAGCAGATTTTAAAACAGGAATTAAAATAGGGAGGGCTTTTGCCAAATCCAATATATAGTAGCTGAGATGTGAAGAGGTAGGAGCTAACAGCTATTAATTTTTAAAACTCACCAATTAGCACTCCTTTGTCTTGCAAAGTCACACAAAGAAGAAAATGTTGACAGATTAACTAAAACTGTAGATGACAGGGAACAAACTCGGTGCCATGAAAACCAGTTAATAAAAAACAAAGCATTTAACCTGTTTTTCTTATGGGAACTATACCACTAGATAAGCAGATAGTAAATGAAGGGAAATGTCTCTTTATAAAAGCACTGCAGCTAATAACTAAAATAGATAGGATATAATTAGAATTTCACAATTTTGCAACACCAATGAATTACTAATTCTAGGCATTGAGCAGAAACAGCTATTAACATTGTAAAAGAGAACTAGGTAGTATATGCTTCTCAATGAAAGAACACTCTATTACCTATAGCCAAGCCAAAGGCTGATGAAGCCTTGGGTCCAGTTGTCCATTTGTAAGATATACAAAAGATAGAAGAACATGTTGAGTAACATAATGAATTTAGAATCAGAAAAATCCAAGCTGTGGAAATCTCTAAGTCAAATGGTCCAGTTCTTCAGACAATAAATTGTAAGGGAAAAAAAAAAAAGGGAGGAAACTGATAAGTTAAAAAACTTAAAAGACATATCACAATTTCTTTAATTGACAAGACTAAGCTAAACCCAGGCATATATATTTAAACTAATAAAACTATCAAGAAATGCAGAAAAGCGATTTGCATAAACATCAGATTGTCAGAGAGGGCGGGGTTTGTGACTGGAATGGACAAATGGTGGGGCTTCTGGTGTGGTTGACAGTTTCACTTCTTTTTACAAGGTGGTTGTCACTGTCATTCACCTTAAAACAATGAGTCATACACTTGTGCAGGATTTTTTAAACTGGGGGGTGATTCTATTTTACAATAAAAAGGTTCAAAATAGAAAAAGAAGAAATTTGTCTTCTAATCTATTTCTAACCTACATTTTAAAGTCCAGCCTCTAGTCTGTGTCCCCATCACTTCTTATTTGGACCACTATTACAGCTGCTGAACTGGACCTCTTGCCATTTTACTTAAACCGCAACCACACCCCACCTGGCATTTCCAAGTCCCCTTACTCTATTTTTCCTCTTTCTTGGCATTTATTACCTCCTAATATACTGTATGGTTAATTGATTTATTATGTTTATTGGCATATTATACACCTTGTTACATTAAATTGGTAAACTCAGCTACAGCAGATATCTTGTTCTCTTTTACGGTTGTTAAGTACTTAGAATAGTTACTTTTATGTAGGAAGCACTCAATAAATATTTATTAAATGAAGGAACAAATTTCTCCCTTTCACAATATATCCTCCAGTGTTTTCTTCCTAAATGTAAGTCTGTCCTGGTGTGGTTCTCCATAACACACAAGAAGTCTAAATTTTTCAACAGGCATGTTGAGCCCTTCCTTCACAATGCAGACCCAGCTCCTCCCTACAAATGTTATCTCCTCCTGCTGCTCCATCAAGAACAACACCCTCACCCCCAGTCCTCTCACACCTCCTCAGCACACACACTCCACTCTCTAGTTGCAGTGAACTGTATTCACTGATCCCCCAACTGCCAAGTCCCTGAAGGGCTCCAAGATTTTGTTTCTATTGTGTCATCAGATAGAAGGGCTTTCTCACCACCTGGAAACAACTACTAGCTTCCAAGACATCCCTCAAATACCACCTCCTTTGCCAACTCTCCCAGCAAATGCAGAACACTGTTCCTCTGTGATTGTATTTACCAGATTACAATGTAATGTTCAGCTTAGGGATTTGTCTTTCTGGCTAGAGTACAAATTCAAGGACAAGAGCCAGGTCTTCTTCCTTTTTGCATCCCAAGTATTAGGTATCCTGATAGTGTTGTTTGACAAAATTACATTGACCAAACCACATTCTATTCTTTTTAGCCAATTTCCTTCCAAAACAAACAAGGAACTTCATAAAATTATTTTTAACTAAACAGAGTGGTTTCAAATCTGTTGTTCCCAGGAAATATTTTAAAAGCTGTAAAATTCCTGCTCATTATTCAAAAGGAAATAAGCTTTCTTTTACTAGCCTGTATTTGGAAATGAATCAGAGAGCACAATTTAAAGAATTTTAAGAGAAGTAGAAGGGGTAGAGAGAGAAAAGGGGAGGGGAGGGGAGGGGAGGGGGGATAGTAGAGAATAATATAGACAGCAGAATACATCAGACACTAGAAAGGCAATATGTCAATCAATGGAAGGGTAACTGATGTGATGCAGCAATCTGTATACGGGATAAAATTGGGAGTTCATAACCCACTTGAATCAAACTGTGAAATATGATGTATGAGGAACTATGTAATGTTTTGAACGACCAACAATAAAAAAAAAGAATTTTAAGAGAAAAGAGAATGTGGTTTACCTTTCTAAACATTTTTGATATTTCAAAGTTGTTAGACTTCCTAGATATACTTGTTATACTAAAGGCAAACCAAATTCACTAACCATCCAAGCTAATTGTAAAAATCTTCAGATATTTAAGATTTAAAAGCAAGACAGTGGGCTGGGGTTGCAGTTCTGTGCTTACCATACACAAGGCTCTAGGATTGATCCCCAGCACCACCAAGAATTTAAAAAAAAAAAAAAAGCAGGACAGTGAAGACAAAGAGGACAACACGATAAGGCACAACCATTCTGGAACATGACTTAGAAGCATAACTCTTTTTGCAAATAAATCTAAATATTATTAGGAATTCTACTGTGTAAAATACAATGAAATTGGTATTATTATGCAATAAAAACAAAGAAGGCTTTTTTCTCAATGGCTAATGTCATAATTAACACTAAAAAGATACAACTTTATTCTGATATAGCTTCAATATCTAATTTACTTTTGTATAGTGTTTTGAGTGCTTGTGTAGAGAAAATTTTTGATTCACAAAGGTAAACATAAGCATTTCTAATAGCTTTCCTGGCAACTTCAGCACAGTCCCAAATTAAACTGATACAGGAAATTTAAAGAGAAGTAGTTGGAAATTTTTTGTTTGAAAGATAGATACAAAAATTATTTATCACAAATATAAAAAATCAGACAAAGAGCTTCCAGCCCTTACAACTGCTAACACTATGTATAACATAGTATTACTGCCACATGGCCCAGTTGTCGTGTAACAGCAGCAGGCCATGCCAGGGACTACACTAAGCTCATGCAGGGGTCCCTTCCCTGGCCAACACCAAGCACAGCAAACCTGCTGCAGTAGAATCCTCACTTGCACAGTGTACCTTGAGAAAACATGTGCAAGTCTAAATGTTTTTTAAAAACCAGCACAGCATTACATTCTTCCTCATCCATGGCATATTTATAGGCTCTCCCAAACATATGAAGAGAGATTAAACAAGAGATAGAGCTTTTTTTCCTGGGATCTATCCGTCAACAAGTTTAAATTTAGAAGCAGAGTAGTGAACTATGTACTAAAGGTTTGATACTTAATGTGTTTAGAAGATTGTTTTTTCTTCCTATAACTTTTAAATTAAATGTTTTTAAATGAATAGAATTTTCAGAATCCTTGGATAAAATAGAGCACAGTTTGAAAACTACTTGGGACTAATGGCATTAAAAGTTCTGGAATAATCCCAGCCTTATTTAATAGCTTCACCATGTAATTTAACTTCTCTACATCTTAGTTTCTTTATTTAATAGGGAAAACAATACCTAAACTAAATTATTCAAGTAGAAAAATTTTCAATTACTTTTAGGCTACATAATATAAGATGTGCCCAAATGGAAATGGGCTAAATATTTACAAAAGACTGTCAGGGAAGGACAGGGGGTTGAAGGTAGAGATTTTAAAAATATCTACAACAAACATTAAGACTTCTCTTAAACAAAATGCCTCTAGCTCACCAAGAGAGCTAAAATACACTGCAGCAAGAGAGCATAAAATAAACTCATAGTTATGGCCCTGCATATATCCTTCACCCATACTGATATCCTCCACCTTTCTGTACCCTAAAAACATATGGCCTTCCTTCCACCAAAACACCCCCCCCCCACACACACACACCTAGTTTCTATTCCTAGCAACAGTCTTACTTCAAAGCCTCCATCACTAGAAATCTTATATTTCTAACTTTATTGAGTATAGGAAACTGGAGAGGCAAAGAACTGAAGTAGCAGCTCTGCCAAAGACACTGCGAGGCAGGCTGGGGGGCACTCCATGCAATAGGCATAGGGAAGTCTACACACAGGAGCCGGAGGACTTAGTTCCCTCTAGCGAGACCTGGCCTCTCCACTTCTCACTAGACTGTCATTTAATTTTAAGATTCATCAATCATTCCACGCCCAAAGAATCACAGAATCTCAGGGTTAGACGGGCCTGTAGAGTTCCTCTATGTCAACTAACCTTATAAGGCCTGCCTCCAGTCTCCAAGTGACTTTCTGGATAAGAATCTTAGAAACTTAGAAACTCTAAACTCACTTTCCAGCTATAAACTGCTCACATCCCTACCTTAGTCAACTATTAAGGTTGAACTATTTTGTTAGACAGCTCTTCCTTATTATGAGCTAAAATTTACTCCCCTTAATATCTGCAACCACCCCTCTTTGGGTCACAGAAAATAAATTTAGTCCCTTTTCTGTGAGAAGCCTTCAAATACTAGCTGTTGTGCCTTCCCTGAAATTTCTCTTCTCAAGGCCACACATAGTCCCAGGTTTTTCAACTTATCCTTGTACAAGTCTTCTTACTACCCTGGCCATTCTCTAAGCAGAGTCCAGTTCAACTTGTCCTTGATTTCTGTAGCTCTTTATTTCCACTGAACCACTGATTCTCAACCTTTTCAGTCTCAGATCTTCATTATCTTAAAAATTATTGAGGACTCCAGAGTGCTTTTGCTTATATGAATTACATGTATTGATACTTACAGCATTAGAAGTTAAAACACAAATAATTTTAAATAATTGCTTATTAGTACCATAATTCCTTAAAAAATTAAACATGGTTCAGGAATTCTACTTCTGAGTACATACCTGAAAAAATAAAAGCAGGGACTCAAACAGATATTTCTATACCAATGTTTGTATCAACATTATTCATAGTAGCCAAAAGGTATAAACAACACAAATATAAATGGGTGGATGGATGGATGAAAAAAATGTTGTATATGCACACGATGGAATATTATTCAGCCTTTAAAAAGGAAGAAGTTCTGACTCATGCTACAACATGGATGAACCTTCATGACACCATGGTGTATGAAATAGACCAGTCACAAAGAAGTACCAGAGAAGTCAAACTCAGAGTCACAGAGTAGAATGGTGATTGTCAGGGGGTGGGGAAGGAGATGAGGAATTATGATTTAACAAGTAAAGGGTTTCAGTTAAGATGAAAAGGTTCTGGAGATGAATAGTGGTGATGACCACCGAACAATATGAACGTACTTAATGCCAAAGAACTGTACACTTAGTGGTTAAAGTGTTTTTTTATTTTTATAAATAAATTTATAAATTTATTTTTATTTATGTATATTTTACTAAAATAAAAAAATGTCCAATTCATTTTAAAATAAGAATAATAAAGCTCTTCTATATTAGCTTAAAAATAATTTATCTAAAGTAACTGGATTTTCAGAAATAAATATTAAGAAAAGAGATACTATATTACATTTTTGCAAGTCTCTTTCATGTTTGGCTTAATAGAACACAGATGGATTCTTGAATTTGACATGGTATTTAATATGTGGTTCTGTGTTGTTTTGATTGATATACATGAAACAAAATTGATATACATTCATTGATATACATGAAACAAAAACACATATGTGTGTATATATATGGAAAAAAGAGAAATACTTCACTATCCTTTTCAGATAACTGGAGATATTTTCATTTGAGAAAATGTTGAATTTTTTTTACAAATTTGATTAAGTAGTGGTTTTCCAAAAATTAGTTGTGATGTGGAATCTGACAATAAATTTTTCATATTCTAAACATAAAAATGCATTGATCTGCCTTGCAATTTGATCTCTTACCTATATATGATTCTGTAACGTGTGTTCAAATATATTGGTTAACTAGGTTATGTGGCTGAAACATTTCATTAAATAGTATCAAAAACTAACATTCATTAATATCACCACCAATATCATCAAAAACATTTTTAAATATTGAGAAGCCATCAAGTTCACAGTGTTTTCAAACTCTAATTTTTACTTAAAGCTTGAATTTTGTCATCGGCAACACATAAAACTTTCCTTTGAAGTGACAGACTCAACTTCACTAATCTTTTTAAAAAATCAGCCAAATATTTTTTTAATGACAACATGAATTGTAACAAATAACAACATACATGTGATATATATATATATATATAATGTGTATATTGTGTGTATATATATATTTATATATATTAATATTACATGAATATATAAACAAAGATACAAAGTAAAATGATAATTTCAGGGGTTGGGGAGGGGATGATGAGTTATGATTTAATAAGTACAGGGTTTCTTTTACATGCATTTATATATGCTTATATATATATATATATATATATATATATATATATATATCCATGTATGTATTTATATATACAAGTGAGTATGAATAACAATAGTTTTTGGTCAGCCACTCAAGGGTTTCTTTTTTTAAAGCAGCAATTCAATTTGGAACTCAATCTCATAAATGCTTTTTTCTAGATAACCACCTTCTATCAGTATGCAGCAGAAGTGACTTATGCATACTTTCCATTCATTAAATGGAATATTATAAAGATGTGTATTCAGTGGATAATAATTAATAATATGAATTATTTACTGTTTCACCAAGAACACTGAAGTCAAACTGGCTTTTTTTTTTCATTATAAGTATGTGATGGTAAAGGATGTAATGACTACTAGAGAGTTTGGTATTAGTGTCTTGATTTACATATTAGAAATTGAACCCATCACTATTGCCATTATACTATAAAAAAGGGCAAAAATAGCTTATTGTTATTATAAAATAATTGTGCTCTGATGTGGTCTTAGGGACCACCAGGGTTCCACTGACCAGGCTTGAACAAAAAGCTTCTTAAAGAAAAGTCTTTCTTTTTATATATATATATATATATATATATATATATATATATATATATCAAGATGCAGCACAGTAGCTATTACATAGCATTTAATTAATGCATTTTTATCCACTCTTTAATGTACTAATGATTTCTTGGACAGACCTACAATCTGCAACCTGCAACCCATGAAAAACGGAAGAGGACTAAGACATTGTTTTGGTTCTCTGAAACTTTTAGTATAGTAAGGAAGAGAGCCAATATTTTAAAAGCCAGTATAAGAAAGAAAATATGTTACAACAGAGGTATCATCTATAGAAAACTGAACAATTCTTACTGAAAAAAAATTGAAAAACAGAAGCAAAACAACACAGGCTGAGTGGAAAGAGTGGACAACAGCATGGAAACAGCCTCATGTGCTCTCAGTTTGTGGAACAGCCAAAGATCCAAAGAAACACAGGAAAGAAAAGACAAGAGGCTGAAACTACTTGCTTCTGATTCTATCCATCCTGCTCATTAGCGGCAGATTAATGTTTCCTAAAAACAATCCCATTCCTTCACTCTGCTCAGAATACCTCAGGAAGCCCTTCACTCCCTGTAGCATCAAAGCAAACTTATTCAGAAATTTACAACCCTCTAAAAATCTGGTCCCACCCAATCTATACAATCTTATCTGTCTAGAGAGACTCTATAAACCCAGTGCTCTTAGAATAGGAACTCACTCCCACCCTCCCACCTTGAAGCTTTCCAGACTTCTTAGATCTCTAGACAGTTCCTTTCAATAGAATATGCCCTATTCATTTGTATTATTTTTCAATAATCAATTGAATGCTTCCAATGGGACAGTTGCTGGGTATAAAAAGAAAAACATGATACCTTCCTTTTTTTGAGGAACTCACAGTATATTTAGGGGTATAAACAAAAACCTCAGAGAGAAGTGCTACTAAAAAATAAAAAAGATAAAATGCCCTTTCCCACATCAATTCCTAAACATTCTTATAATTAGCTTTTGGTCTGGACTTCATTTAATTTCTCTCAAGAGTCCAATGCTATCACAAATGAGATGCTCAATTAAAACATGTTGAATTAGGTATCTCCATTTCTTCCTAATATTTGGTTCTTTCTAAAACTGTAGATCTGTAATCCTGGAAGTCACAGTGGACAAATGTTGTAGCCATGAATAAGTTTTAGTTTCCAGTTGGAGATTCTGGCTCTCTAAAAGCTGGCTGTGCCTTCTACTCAATCTGTGTTGAATAATCCAGTCCTGCTCTGGCTTCTCTCACCTGAAGATGAATCCCTCACTGGCTTTCTTTTGCTGACATCCCCAAACTGACCAGCTTTTCTGCCAGCACTGACTGTCTTCTCCACCTTCATTCACATCTTTATTCTTGGCCTCCTTTCATGATGTACTTTAAGCCTGAAACAATTTTCAGTTCACATCTAATAACCAGTCTTTTCCACCTCATTTCAACTTGGTCTTGCGAATTCAGGAACCCAACATGACCTTTTCTAAACATCTCAATGAAACAAAGAGTTTTACTTACACAAGCAAACCCACATTTTAATATGTATCGTCTACCTCAAATACATATACTACACATAGGTAAGAACTTCCTGGGGCTGGAGATGAAAGGGTGAAGTTTCTAAACTGCAAAGCATGGGTTAAATTCCTGAGGCAATTAGGACAAGGCCCTACTGGCCATTTAGTTGAATTATGGCCTGGGGTCCTGTGCAACTCCCCACGTAAGCATTCAAGACCCTGTGCAGCTTGTCACGTAGATATTTAGGGTCCGAACCAATCAGTTTAAATGTAACCCCCTCCTTAGGAATGACCTATCACTCCAGCCAGCCGTGTTCCCGCCAATGAATGTACTAATCAAGTC
This sequence comes from Urocitellus parryii, assembly GCF_045843805.1. Classification (NCBI taxonomy): domain Eukaryota; kingdom Metazoa; phylum Chordata; class Mammalia; order Rodentia; family Sciuridae; genus Urocitellus; species Urocitellus parryii. Next base: position 125,445,638 of record NC_135540.1, read on the forward strand.
TAAAAATTATTGTTTGATTTTCCCGCGGTGTAAGGTGATTTGTTAAAGGAAGCTGTGATGTATGCAAAGCCCCCCCCCTCCTCCCCAAAAGGTGTACTTAAGCATTGTTCAACCCCTGCTCTGGGCTCTGGGCTGCTCTCCTTTCTCGAGTGGGCACGGAGCCCTAGCATGCTGGTTCAATAAATCCCCTTTTGCCAATTGCATGAAGCCAGTCTCTTGTGGTCTCTTCCTCCGACGTTTTGCCGGTCCCTTACAGAGATATAGGTCAACTGGCAAAGTGCTTGCCTAGCATACACAAGGCACTACAAAAAAACAAATAAAAACATTTCTTTATTTTGAAATCCTGTATGTCATCATTCATTTATTCACAAGTAAATAAAGTAAAGGACACAAAAGTAGACAAAGTAGAAATGGGTAAATATGTCATCAATTCCTGGTTCATGCCAAATACAGAATCACTCAATTATTAATATGTCAACTGTAGTAGTCCAATCTAGGTCTTCTTTTATTGAAGGCCAAATCCTACCCTAAAGAGATATCAAAAAAGAAGATATTAAACTGTAATCATGGTATAGAATTTTCAATACCAGTGTAGATTCTGTATATTTGAGATATAATTTTGTAAGTTTCAGCAAGGGATGCCATAATGAGATGCTCTGGGTTTCCAATAAATGATAACAGCCTATTAGTTGTATTGTTCCCTCTCTCTTCAAAGCCTATCTTTTCAGGTTCCTTCCTTTCACAATCCTATTATTTATAATGATAATCTGAGTAACAAGACTTATTAAAATTTTAATGGAACAGAAATAACATTTGGGGTTTTATCCAACATCCACTTTAAATAAGAATAATAAATAACAAAACAAAATAATAATTCTGATATGTGCTAGAAATCAAATTTGGAATTAGACTACCACCCCAATGTCTAGGAGATGAATGAGGAAATTCAATTTTAAGATGTAGTTGACTTATTAACTCAGAAATATTCGGAAAACAAAAAACATTTCCCCTTTCTAGAAAATACTTCACTCTATATGAGGATATATTAAAATATAGTCAATGTTTATATGCGCTAAAAGAGAAGAGTGGTTGGCAGGGGAAAAAAATCTAAAAATCATATTTGTATTTAGCTCTTCTAAAAGCAATGAGAAGATTTAAACATAGAGGATTTAAGTTTTTAAAAGTGATATTTTGTTTGGAATTGTAAAGAACACCCAGTCTTCCTTTTAAAGAGCACTTACTATGAAAGGTATATTATCTTGTTCAATCCTCACAAAATGAAATGTATATTTCCAAGTAGTATGGAGTAGCTGGTAATTGACTAGCACCCTTCCTAGAACAAATAACAGACCCCCCCACACACAGAGAGAGAGATACACACACAGATTATTTATTTGAAGGTACATACAGTTGCTAAGAAACCAGAATTGGAGTAACAGGAAAAAATCTTGACAGATGAACTGGCTACAATAACAACATTTTCTTTGGGATTATTAGCCTATTCTGAGCATGGACAAGACCTGAGAATTGGGTCAAACTCAGAACAAAACCTAGTGCATGGGGCTGGGGATGTGGCTCAAGCAGTAGCGTGCTCGCCTGGCATGCGTGCGGCCCGGGTTCAATCCTCAGCACCACATACCAACAAAGATGTTGTGTCCGCCGAGAACTAAAAAATAAATATTAAAAAAAATTCTCTCTCTCTCTCGCTCTCTCCCTCTCTCACTCTCTCTTTAAAAAAAAAAAAAAGAGTAGTTTAAAAAAAAAACCCAGTGCATGGCTACCAAGGCAGAAGTCAAGCTTTGGCAGAGACTTTGGAAGTCTTAAGCACACAGTTGTTTGTCTCCTCACAAAATTTTTTTGAACACTGGAACCATGTGTGGTGGAAGGTGAAAAACCTAAGCAGGGAAACAGTGAGAAAGTAGAGAGAGTTGGGGATCCAAGTGGGAGGAAAATCTACAGGGTATCTCAAATCCTTTGTTGAAGAACCTGAAAAGACAAAAAAGAACCAAAGAAAGATTGACCCTGAGAGACTAAACCCCAGACTCAATATATCCCCTGATTGGATTAATGTAACTGATCACAAGACTCTCTGACCCCTGGTGGGAAGGGTGAACGCTCTATAATGGAAGATATCATCTGAAGGGTCTATAGTTTTTTCATACAGATTACATGGCATTCAACTAAGTCATATCAAGAAAGTCACACAAAAAAACTAAGAGAAAAAAAAATAGACATCCATGGGTGATCCAGATACTGGTATTAAGCTGATGAAAGCTTTAAAATAATTTTGAGTGTTTCAAAGCCCAGTATTACCAAAGGGGGAGGAGGAAAAACATGGAAAAAACTGATAAAATAGATGAAAAATAGAGAATTTCACCTAATTCTTTTTTTATCACCAATAAAAAAAGAACCATTTGGAATTTTAGAACTGAAGAATATACAATATGAATAATAACCCATTAGATGGATATACCAGAAATATGAAACAGCTTAAAATATGGTTAATGAATTAAAGGTCAAAGAAAATATCCAAACTGAACAGAAAATAATAATAACAATCACAACATAATAATAGAAAATTAAAAATTATTAGAAAATGTGGTACTTGGTGAAAAGAGCTAATGTATAAATTGGAGACTCAGAAAGAAAGAAGACAAAAATGTGGCAGAATTAATATTTGAACAAATAATCATCAATAGTTTTCCAAAATTGGTGAGAGGTTTCAACTCTATATTTAAGAAGTCCCAAAACTCCAAAAGAATAAATTAAGCAAATAATAATACAAATAACAATACCATATCAAAAAGTACATCTTAACTAGTCTGCTGAAAACCAAAAACAGAAAGAACATGTTAAAAACAGCCAGATGGATGTGAGGCATACATGCACACATGAACTCAGTGATATCTGACTTCTCAAAAGAAAACAAGGAGGACAGAAGACAACAGAATGACACCTCATTATGCTGAAAGAAAACTACTGCCAATTCAGAAGGATAATCCTACAGTAAGTATGGAAATGCAGGAGGAAATAATAAAAAGGATAACAACGTGGTTAAGAGTGAAAAAATATTCACCAAATATTAACACTACAAAACACTCATAGCAATGTCTTATGGGATTTGGAGTATACATACATAAAATACATGTCAAAAATAACACAAGAGGTCGATCAACCCACTGTCTACTCCACTACCGCCATTGCCACTGCCTCTGATGCCACCACGGCTGCCAACCTGGGGTTGCCCGGGGCTTTCTTGCTGGGCTGCCACAGAGGCTGCTGCCTGCCTGCCGGAGGTGTCTTTCTCTGGGCACGGCCTCAATTACCTTGGACCCAAATTCCCACACTGCCTGGCGTCCCACGCTGCCTCTGTGGTTGCTGCTGATGATATATGAATGGTGTTCTGCATTTCTGTTCTATTCTTATGTCTTTAATTTTTTTTCTCTTTGGTTGTATTCTTCCTGTCTCTTGTCTATTTTGTTGGATTTTCTTTCCAACTTTTCAACAATCAACAGCCAATCTCTGTCAGCTCCTCTTCCACTCTTCCTGTGAATTTTTACTTCTAGCTTCTCTCTTCCTTCCTTTTAATATTGCTACTGCACCACCTCTGTTCTCTCATCCACCATTTGAAATTGTAAATCATTTTAACAAATATTCTATTTGTACTATAGATAGTTATTGAACTCATCATTTTGGTTTAATGCGAGAAAGCAGCAGACTCTTTAGTGGGAGCTATTAGGTTTAAGGCTACATATTGTGTACACTGGGTGCTGTTGATATTGGTCTCACCAGTGAAAATGAAGCACTGGAAACCTCAGGGACACTATAGGTCTAAGGGTAGAATTTATCCTGCATTAGATTCATACTTTCAGATGGGAAAACACACTAACAACATGAAAAAACAAGGGAATAAAGCACCCCAACAAACCAAGATGCTTCAACAACAGAAGCCACTGATAACACAGTAGAAGAAATGTCCAAGAAAGAGTTCAGATTGTATGTAGTTAATTTGACATATGAAGTAAAGGAGAGTATATGGAGTGAAATTAAAGAAAAAATACAGGAAGTGAAAGACCACTTCAATCAAGTTAGAAATCATGAAAAAAAAATCCAAGCGGAAATCCTCTAAATGAAGAAATCAGTAAACCAAATTATAAATTCAATAGAAAGCATCACCAACAGACTAGACCATTTGGAAAACAGAACCTCAGAAAATGAAGACAAAATATATAATCTTGAAAGTAAAGTTGAACATGTAGAGAAGATGGTAAGAAACCATTGACAGAACATCCAAGAATTATGGGATAACATGAAAAGACCAAATTTAAGAGTTATCAGAATAGATGAAGGAGCAGAGATATGAATCAAAGGAATGCACACTTTTTTCAATTATTTAATAGCAGAAAATCAAATACATTCTTTAAAATTATTGAATAATCAAAAATAGTGAAGTAAGAAAAATAAGAAGCAAATGGACCAAGTAAGAAGAAAATATTAAGATGAGAAATAGGAAACCAAATATATCAGTAAATTCATTAAATATAAATAGACTTAATAATACAATTAAAAGACTATAATTGTCAGTCTAGATTTTAAAAACAACTAGAGGATGCTTTCAAGAGACACACCTTAAATAATAAGTCACAAAGAGGGTGAAAAATTAATGGAAAAAAACCACACCATACAACTCCTAACAACCAAAAGAAAGCAAATGTAGTTATACTAACACCATTAAGGCAAGAACCATATTTAAGATAAAGAGGGATATTTCATAATGATAGGGGGTTAATCCAAAAGGAACATATCACAATATAAATCTATGTAAAACCAATAAAAATAATCATAAAATAAAAGCAAAAATTGGAAAGAATTAAAGGAAAAATAGAGAAATGGAGTAGTTTCCCGCTTATCCTCTATGGTTTCAGTTACCTGTAGTAAACTCTGATCCAAAAATGTTACATGGAAAATTCCAGAAACAAGAATTCATGTTTTAAATTGCATGCCATTTTACATAGCATTATGAAATTTTGTACCATTCCATCCTGCCTGGGATGCAAATTATCCCTTTGTTCAATATATCCACATTGTACATGCTACCCACCCATTAATTACTTAGTAGCCACATGGGTTATTGGATCTATTGTCACAGTAACACAGCGTGCTTGTGTTCAAGTAATCCACACTTTACTTTAAAATGGCCCCAAAGTGCAAGAGTACTGATGTTGGCAATTCAGGCATGGTAAAGGGAAGCCATAAAGTGCTTCCTTTAAATGAAAAGGTGAAATCTCTCAATAAAAAAATAAATCATACACTGATGTTGCTAAGATATACAATAAGAATAAATCTTTTATCCAAAAAAATGGTTCTAGTTTAAGATTAGTTATTATTGTTCATTTCTTACTGTGTCTTATACATAAATTAAAGTTTATCATAATTATGTATGTATGGGAAAATTATAGTATATATAGGATTCAGTACTATCTGAATTTAGACATTCCATGAGGTCTTGGAACATATCCCCCATGGATAAGAGAGGACTACCATACACAGCCATGGTGGGTGATTCTAACATTTCTTTCATTAGTTGAAATAACAGAAAAAAGATTCAATATGAATATATAATGTGGGGAGCCATTCTCACACGTGATCGGGTGCCTCCCGTTAAGGGTCTGAGGCACTTTGGCAAAAGTCGAAGTTTTTCCCGGCCCTTTCCTGATGAGAGAGCCCATCCGTGTCGGGGTGTGCCTGACCACTGACCCCCGGGACCCAATCACTGACCCTGACCTTGGAGTGCAGCCCCCCTCAACCTTCATTGGATGGAATTCTCCCCTGAATCTCTTGTTCCCTAATAAAAGGCTAGTCCCCGGCGTGCTCGCTCTCTCTCTCCTGCTAGCCCTGAGTAATCCTTGCTGCCCTGCTGGGCGGCTAGAGGAGCGAACCAGAGAGGGGAGCCGTCTCTGACCTAGCAATAGAATTAAGGTAATTGAGTCTTGTGTTTTTATTTCGATCTCGTCTAACTAACTTTATGCCTAGAACCTCATTAATGAAACCACTGCGCAGGCCAGGTGGTAGAATATAAGAGTTGAATATCATAATTATAGCAACTTGACCTCAGTGATATATATACATAATCTGATCTAACAGTGACAGTATACATACTTTTATAAGGTCACATGGAACATTCAGCAAAAGTGTCTATATAAAACAAGCCTCAGCAAATCAAGAAGAGGAAGCAAATCAGCAAAGCATGCCTCAGCCTAGAAATCAACAACAAAAATATAAAAATCAACCACAAAAATATAAAAAGAATATCTCAATTGCTTGGAAATTAAGCAATATACTTCAAAATAATACTACTGTTAAATTTTAAAAAAAATATTTTAAAATATTTTTAATAAAATTATAATAAAAACATGACTCATTCAAACTGTGAGATGCAGTTAAAAACAGTGCTTAAATGGAAAATTATAATCTTCACTGTATACTTTAGAAAAAAATAAAGACTTCAAATTAATAATTTAAGCTTCCATCTAAAGACTTAGAAAAAGAATAGCAAAGCAATCGCAAAGGAAGTAGAAGGAAATTAGCTGGGCGTAATGGCACACACCTGAAATCCCAATAGCTCAGGAGACTTAGGCAAGAGGACTGGAAGTTCAAAGCCAGCCTCAGCAATTTAGTGAGGCCCTAAGCAACTTAGTGAGAACTGTCTCAAATTAAAAAGAACCAGTGATGACTTAGTGGTTAAGTGCTCCTGGGTTCAATCTCCAGCACCACCACACTCACACACAAAAAAAAAAAAAAAGTGGGAGGAAATTAATAATATAAGCTGACTTGAAATTAATAGAAAATCAGGAAAACCAAAAATTGAATCTTTGATGAGATTTTAAAAAAATGATAAACCCCTAGAAAAACTGTTCAAACACACACACAACACAATCATCATTACCAGAAATAAAAAAAAGTCTTCAAACACACACACACAAAATTAAAATTTACTAGAAATTTTTTGGCCAATGACTTATACAACTTAAATGGATAAATTCCTTGAAAAGCACAACTTACAACACAGACAGTAGAAGGAATAGAACATTCGAATATTCCTATATCTATTATATCTGAATCTGTTACTTAAAACTCACCAATACAATATTAAAGAACAAAGCGGGAAGATCAACACCACTAACTTTAAGACTTAAGTTAAAAAATCAAAATGTTGTGGAACTGGTAAAAGTATACACAAATAGAATAACAGAACTTAATAGAAATTTATAAATAGATCAAAACAAATATAGTTAACTGATCTTTTAAGAAGTAGAGACAATTCAATGAAAAACCAATCTTTTCAACAAATGGTACTAGGACAATTGGTCATGCATGTATGAAAGGAAGGAAGGAGAAATGAAAAAGAAAAAAATGAAAGAGGAAGAGCAGGAGAGAAGAAAGGAAAAAGAAAGAAAAATGAAAAGAAAAACAATAAGACACAGACCTTATAGCTTTCATAGAAATTAACTCCAAATGAATCATAAACCTACACATAAAACAGAACTTTAAAACTTCTAGGAGATAACACAAGAGAAAAATCAGGTGACCTGTAGTTTAGTGAAATATACAACCCATAAAAGAAAAAACTGACAGGCTGGACTTATTGAAACTAAAACTACTCAGAAAGGTACTGAAGAGAATGAAGACTAGTCACAGACTGGGAGATATCTGCAAAACACACCTGATAGTGCACTTGAACCAAAATATAAGACAATTTTTTTGCTTTTATTGGGGCATTTTAATTGTACATGATAATTGGGTTCATTCTGACTTAATCATACATTCACGAAATTTAATTTACTCCATTCAGTCCCCAGTTTCCCCATTTCCCTTTCCCTCCTTGTATTCCCTTTCTCCTACTCTACTGGTCTACCTTGCACTCATCTTTATATTTTTAATAGATGCTTTAAAGATAAACATAAAGATGGATTTCACTGTAGTACAACTGTATATATACGCATTATAATTTTATCAAATTTATTCTGAATTTTCTCCCCTTTCAGGTCCTTCTTCCCTCCCCCTCAATATCCTACTTCACTGTTATGATATCTGACCCCACCCCACCCTACTTACTTTGCTCTAACTTTTATATATGTGAGAACATTCGACCGTTGATCTTCTAAATCTTGCTTATTTCACTAAGCATGTGTTCTCCAGTTCCATCCATTTACTGGTAAATATCATATTTCATTCTCTTTTATGGCTAAGTAAAACTCCATTGTGTATATACACTACATCTTCTTTATCCATTTATCATCTATTGACCAGCACTGGGGCTGGTTCTATATATTGGCTATTGTGAGTTGCACTATTATAAACAATTATGTGACTATAGTATGCTGTTTTTAGTTCTTCTGGATAAATACCAAGAAGAGTCATACAGAAGTTCCACTCCTAGTTTTTTTTTTTTTTTTTTGAAGATTCTCCATACTGCTTTCCAGAATAGCTATATTATTTTGCAGTCCCACCAACAATGAATGAGTGTACCTTTTCCCCTCATCCTCATCAGCATTTATTATTAGTTTTATTCTTGATGATTGCCATTCTGACCGGAGTGAGATGAAATCTCAGTACAGTTTTGATTTGTATTTCCCTGATTGCTAAGGATGTTGAATATTTTTTATGCATTTGTTGGCCAGATTTATTTAGTTTTGTTTTGTTTTTGCAGTACTGGGGATTGAACCCAGAGCAAGGCAAGTATAACCTTAATGTAATTTAGTGACAAATAATATATCAATACTAGTCAACTGTAACAAATGTACCACACCAATGTAAGATGTGAATGATAGAGAAGACTATGTGCAAGGGAGAGGGAGATAGGGAACTCTGCATTTTCTGCTTAGTTTTTCTGTAAACCTAAAACTATTCTAAAAATAAAGTATGGGGCTGGGGTTGTGGCCTACCACGAGTGAGGCACCGGGTTCAATTCTCAGCACCACATATAAATAAGGAATAAAATAAAGATCCATCAACATCTAAAAATATTTTTTAAAAAGCACATTCAGTTAAAAAGAAAACTTCCCAAATAGAAAACTTTAGACATTGGCCTCCTTGGAGAATTCTTCCAAACGTCTAAAAAATAACAAATTTCATAACATTCTTGCAGAGAATAGGAAATAAAGAAGGAGGTAACACTTTCTTACTCATTTTATGAGGCCAGCATAACCTTGATAAAAAGCTTGACAAAGATATTACAAGAAAGAGAATCGCACACCAATCTTTCTTTCTCATGACATAGCTGCAATCTTAAAATTATTCTGCTAACTCCATTGTAGAAAACCATTCTAAGAGAATGTTACTCTCAGTCTAACAATGAGGATAAAATAGTATCATCAACAAAAATCATAGCTTTTGTACCCATTAAAAAAAAAAAAACAAATGAACTAAATTCCAAAGAATAACAATCTCCTCAAAGGACAGACAGGACTCCAGACTATTTCACCTTTGGCAGAGCACAGAAGGAAAAGGGGGCTACCCTACAAGGGAGCAAGAAGAAATCAACTAAAATGTTCCTATTACACACGCACCGAGTGTGGGCCAGCATGTCAGTTTGGAGTAGCTGGGAGAATTCACAAAGCAGAAGAGAATTCGCTCATTTGGATGCTCTTTTCCACTTGTCTCCACCAGACTCATGAAAGATTGTGGGAAAGCAGGAATATTCAAAGACAACACACTTTTGTGGCACAAATATGTAAGAAGGGCTGTGCTGCCAGTGTAGAATAGGCATAAAACTATTTTATTGACCAAACTTTCCTCTCATGCTGTGAAATAGTTGCAAAATCTCTTGGGCCCAGGATCCTACATCAATACAAAGCAGAAATAAATTAACACTAGGGAAGGGCAGGTCTCTCTTTCACCCAATACCTGCCACAGATACAAGGCACAGTTTGGTTATGCCAAAGGTGAGGAAGATCCACTCCCAGGACAAAGCACATGGACTGAGACAAGAGAATAAAGAGTCAAGTCCCGCTGGGGGAAGAACAAAGGCATGGGGAGAGATCTCCCTCTAAGTAACAGGCAAGCAGAGATGGATGAAAGGTGAGGATAACACACAAATACTGAGACACACTCACCCATTCCCCAAGACCTATTCCAAGTAAAAGGTAACACAAGACCACCACTGAAGGAATTTGAAACCTGTGGCACACTGAGGGTAATGACAACAAAACCCAAACCTAGCCTGACTCCTGACTATACTTTCTGAAGCCCCAGCCTCAGTAAACATGGAGAATTCTTGAACAAAATTTCCCATCTTAGATACTTGGCCTAATTGACATTTATAGAAAAGTACCTTGAACAAAATTATCAATTTTAGTACTTGACCTAATTGAATTTATAGAACAGCAACAGCAGAATGAAAGTGCTTCTCAAGGGTACGTGAAACATTCAACAAAATAGAATTTATTCTATTATAAACAGAACTTTAACAAATTTGTAAGAACTGAAAACATGCACATAGTGTTAAACCAGAAATCAGAGGAAGGTATCAGTAAAAATTCCCTAAAATTTAAAAATTACACAATGCTTTTCTAGACAGCTGTGAATCAAAGATAAAGTCACAGCAGAATTTTTTAAGTGAAAATGCAATAGAATATATCTTAATTCAGCTAAAACATAGAGGAAAATTTACAGTTTTATATCAGAAGAAGAGTATCAAATCAATAATATAAATTTCCACTTAAGTGGCTAGGAAAAGAGCAATTAAACCCAAAGCAAGCAGAACACCATAATAAGTTAAAAAAAAAAAAAAACTAAAAGACTGAAAACAGGAAAACAATGAAGACAATAGCTACCTCTTTGAAAACACCAATAAAATTGGTAACTTCCTAGGCAGGCTAATTAAAAAAAAAAAGATAAAATACCATTACAATATCAAGGATAAAAGAGGAGCTATCACTCAAAGGGAAATAAAGGGATATAAACAACTTCGTGTGAATAAATTTGATAATGTAGACTAAGTACCACCTTTTATTTTTTATTTTTAACTGACACATAAATGTACATATTCATGAGATATGCTGTGATGTTTTGACACGTGTATACAATATGGAATGATCAAATCAAGATAACTGTATCCATCTCCTCAAAACATTTATCATTTCTGTTCAAACATACAAAATCCTCTCTTCTGACCATTTTGGATAATCCTTGTTAACCACAGGCAGCCCAGAACACTGGAGTTGAACCCTCCTATCCAACTGCATTTTTGTGCCTTTCAGTGAACCCCACTCATCCCCCTCCCTTCCCAGCCTCTGGTAACCACTATTCTACTCTCTACTTCTACTAGAACAACTTTTGAAACATTAAGAACTACTAAATCTTACAAGAAGAAACACATAGCCTAATTAGTCCAACATATATTTTTATATTGAATTTTTTATTAAAAACATTTTTGGGGGAAAAAAAAACACAACTCCCAATCCCTGTAACTTCATTGGGAATTCTATAAGACACTTTAAGAGGAAATAAAGGTAATGCTTCACAAATTCTTCCAAAAAGTAGGAGAGAAGAAAATACTTCTGACTTATTTTATAAGATCAGCATTACCCAATATCAAAACCAGATAAAAACACTACAAGAAAACTACCAATATATTTAATGAATAAAACCACAAAATATTCAGCAAAACATCAGCAAACTGAATCATCATATCAAAGTGCAATTTATCTCAGAATGCAAAATTGGTGAAACATTCAAAGTCAGTCAAAATTATTCACCTTACCAACATACTGAAAGGAAAAAAAAATCACATAAGCATCTCTACACATGCAAGAAACATATTTAACAAAATTTATCATTCATTCATAATAAAATTCTCAGAAAACCAGGAACAGAAGATAGCTTGCTCAACTTGATAAAAAGCATCTATACAACATTGCACTGGAGTTGTTATGTAGCACAATTACAGTAAGAAAAATAAATAAAAGGCATACAGACAGAAAAGATAAAGCAAAACTGTCTTTATTTGCACACGATACATGTATCTGGAAAATCCTACCTAAACTATGAAAAGTATGCTATAACTAACGAGTAAGTTCAGCAAGGTCTCAGTCTTTTATTAAGCACTTAGTAAATAGACCAATATCAATTATATTACAGTATACTAACAATAAACAACTGGTAATTGAAATGATAAACTTATTACTTAAAATAGTATCAGAAACATGATATACTTAGAGAAAAATCTAAATAAAAAGTATTCAAAATATGTATACTAGAATACAAAACTCTGACAAGAGAAAATAAAGATTATATAAATACGTGAAAAGATAAACTATGTTCATGAACTAGAAAACTCAATATCGTGTTTGATTTTAATTCTCCCCAAATTAATCTACAGACTCAACATAATCTCAATCCAAATCTTAAAAGAGCATTGTAGTAATTTAAAAGTTGATTCTAAAGTCCTTTGCTTTGCCATATAAATTTTAGAAACTATTTTGAAAAAGAGAAACAATGTTGGAGGACCTGATTTGAAAGCTTACTATAAAGTTACAAAACTCAAGATAGCATAGTACTGGCATAATAATACACAAACGGATCAATGGAACAGAATAAAGAAAGCACTAGACACAATTGATTTTTAACAAAGTTGCCAAGGAGATCAATGGAGAAATGATAGGCTTATAAACAAATGGGTACTGGAAATACTGGATGTTCATTCAGAATAAAAAAGCAGGGAGGCTTTACCTTGCACTGTTTTAAAAAAAAAATTAACTGAAAATGCATCACAGACCTAAACATAAAAGCCAAAATTATAAAACTATTAAAACAAACATTAAAAAAATTGAGGCTCTGCATTAGGCAAAGACTTTCAGGGCACTAAAAGCATAAATCATAAGAAAGAAATGGTTAAAAATTTATGTTATCAAATTTTGCTCTTTGAAATTTCCAGTTAAGAAGCTGAAAATACAAAGTGCAGACTAGGAGAAAATATTTGCAAGATGCATATCTGATGAAAGACTTGTATCATATATAAAGAATCCCTAGGCTGGGGTTGTGGCTCAGTGGTAGAGCCTTACCTAGCATGTGTGAGGCACTGGGTTCAATTCGCAGCACCACATATAAATAAATAAAAGTAAAAGTCCATTGACAATTTTAAAAAATTAAACAACAACAACAAAAAGAATCCTTACAACTCAACAATAAAAAAAACAACACCCAAAAACGTTAAATGGGCAAAAGATTTGAAAAGACTATTTCACCACAGAAGATACAAGCACATGAGAAAGGTTTAATGTCATTTTTAACTAGGGAAATACCACTATGCTTCTACTAAAGGAGTGTAATAAATAAAATGAATTAATCAAAAGTAATAAATAAAAAGCCATTATCGCTTGCTATTAAAGATGCTGAACAGTTGCAATTTTCATAATTGCTGATGAGAATGTAAAGTGCTATTTAGGAAAAGCTCAAAGGCCATTAAGACTCAGCAATTCCATTCTTAGGTATTTGAAAAAAGAAAAAAATATCCAAGCAAAAAGCTATTCTAGAATGTATATATCAACTTTACTTTTAATCAGTAATCCACCCAAATACCATGGGATATCCAAACAAGGAAATATTACTCAGTAATAAAAAAGAACAAAACTACTGAAATATCAACTGCATGCATGAATCTCAAAAGCCTTATGCTAAATGACCAAAGGCATGCACAAACAATTTACATAGTCTATGATTCCATTTACATGACACAACAACAACAATGAAAAGCGAAGGTCTCTTAATCTATGCATTCACAGAGCCTACTGCATTACAAATTAATAAAGGCTGGGTGGACTAATAGGGGGGAAATCACTGCAGAGAAGATAAAGGGCAACAAAGTATACAGAGACCGGGTGAGGGGAAAGCACCTAGGTCCCAAATCCACCCACAAGGCAAAAAAAAAAAAAAAGTGAGGGAAGCCGTAGTCCAGGCCACTTTTAATAAACAGCTGAAAGAATTAGACGAGAATAGATTAATGAATGAGCAGCCTCGGCTCTTCTCGGGCCTGAAGAAAGGCGTGATGCGCCCCACCCTTCTTTTTGAAATCTCCATCCCACGCCTGCGCTGAGCCCGGAGAGAGGAGATTTTAGAGTCCAGCGGGAGAGAGCAGAGGCGAGACCCGACTTGGGTGAGGCGAGCGCCGAGGACCGGCGGCCCCGCGCCCCGCCCGGCCCCAGCCTCCCCCTCGGCCCCACTTACCCAGGCCTGCCGTTCCAGCTGAGCGTACAGATTGGAGCCCTTCAGCTTTTGGACTATCTGGGCAATAATGAGGGACAGATCCGACTCTTCCTGCAACATTTCCCCTGCCCTCGCCCGCCAAGCCGCGGGGACTGACCACGGGCACCGAGAGAACGCGCCACCGGGTCGCGCTCAGGGCCGGGGATACTTCTCCGGGACCTAATTACGCTGGGACTCCTCCAGCGGGCGTTACCAGGCAACTGCCGGGCGGTGTGTCCGTGCCTCTCGGGTCCCCTCCGCGCCTGAAGCCCCCAGCACCTGGGTTCCGCCGGCTGAAAAGGACCAGGGAAAGGCTGTAACTTTCACCTCCTGGTTCTTGCCTGGTCTGTGGTTGAATGGCGACATTAGAAGCCCTGGCCTCCCGAGCTACGACGTCTCGGAAGCGGAAGGGGAACCGAGAGAGATGTGTGTTTGTTTTACTCTAGGATTATGGCTCTGCCCCTTCTCAGTTTCCGCAGCGCTGTGAAGGCAACGATAGGGCAAACGACCCGCTCGACTTCCCCGGGTCTGACGGGGTGGGCGCTGGAGGTCCCAGGTTCCCCCCCTGTAAAATGAGCCAACTCTCAGGATCCTGTGACGATTACCGGAGGTAAAACCCTGAAGGCACCTGGACTGTAGAGAGCACTCGATTTTATTTCCTTTTCTTCTCTTTCTATTCCCTAGTTATATATGAATAGTAGCATTCCAAACCTATTCCCTAGTTATATGCTAGGAGTAAGTAGACCGTCTCTTCTCATCTAACAGCTAAAACTAACCAACTAACTAACTGTGTATATACACACACACATACATATACATACACATATATGTAGGTTTTCTACAAAGTATCATCAACTCAAGGATGAATCAGACTGTCGTCTTCGTGGAATTTACCATCTAAGTTCCTCCTCTTCTGTGTATTCATTAATTCGATCATTTATTCACAATTCATTCAGCTTTCAACTTATTATTTCTTATAAGAAATTGTCCAACCACAAAGATTTGATGAAATATGATTCTTTGGGGGTGGGGGTACTGGATAATTAAACTGAGCCATATCCCCAGCCCTTATTTTTTATATATTTTTATTTAGAGACAGGGTCTCGCTGAGTTGCTTAGGGTCTGGCTAAATTGCCGAGGCTGGCTTCAAACTTGTGATCCTCCTGCCTCAGCCTCCTGAGCCGCTTGAATTTCAGGCTTCCGCACTGCGCCCGGCTTTAAATATGATCCTTATCTTCAAGGAAATATATTGAAAAAAACTTTTAGAACTAGAAGTAAGTGATTCAACTAATCCCATTTGGATAAATTTGTTTATTAAGCTAACTTTGGAAAGGGGTAAACAGGAAAGAAAATGTGTAAAGGCAATTAATGACCAACTCTACAAAACGTATTGTTTCTTCACAAAATATTATCCCCCAACTCAGAATTTTACAATTCCATAAATGAGTAGATCATCTTAGCTCTTTAGACTCCCTGCAAGGCAATACCCCACCCATCTATGAATCTCAATACAATTCTCACTTGAAAGAAAGAGGAGAGAGAAAGAGAGGGAGAGAGAGAGAGGAGAAAAGACAAAAAATCAAGTAGAGGAGAAGGAAGAGGAGAGAAGGAGAGTAGAGAAGATAGGAAGACAACTATGGTAAAGGTTCTTTAGAGATGGGGGTGATATGTAAAGAGATAAAGGTGTTCACTTAAATTAAAAAGGTCATAGAGCATAAAGAGGACAAGAAGAAAACCACAGTACTGGGAATCAGATAAGTTTCTAGCTCTCTTCCTAGTATATACCCTAGGAATTTCATGAGTCTCTTCACCCACCAGAGTTTGACCTTTCTCATCTGCAGCAGGAGGGTAGAAAACCAGCCTGAAGGAAGTTATAAAGATCAAATATACCTAGTATTAAAATATTAATAAACAGTAATAAATTAAATATTGAAACTGAGATAATTAAGTAAAAAAAATATGCCCAGTGGTATTTATAAGGAATGGGTAGTGACTAAATAAACATAGCAATACATTTAAAATTCCCAGAACTATATCGCGCACAGATAGAGGCTTAAGATCATTTAAAAAAAAAACAGAATAATTTGTAACCTTAAAGCAACTAAGAAGTTTAGATTTCATTCTGAAGGCATATTCAAATTAAAAAAAAAAGCTTCAATCCTCATGTTCAAAAAATATTACTTACATACACGGAAACAGGTGTGTTGAAGTATAATTCAATTCTAGAATGGCTTCTCTTTTTACAATTCAATTTGACAAGACCTTTCAGAACACTTGTTCCAGGCTAGGAATGGCAGAGAATACAAAGAAGAGTAAAAAATGGTCTCTTCAATCAAGGAATTATCAGTCCAAAAGGGGTGGTGTAACTCCTTGAGTCTCCACCTGTGTATATGGAAATTCTATTACTTTAAAGTCATTGTTCTATAAGAAATTGAAGGGGAAGAATCCCATCTTCATCCCACCGAGGGGGGATTTTGTCATGTAAATCCTTATTGTACCCAGAGTGTTTTGAGAAAAGCCATTCATTTCTGATATTTCAGAGTAAAACATAACTCAACCTAGAAGATGAATAGCAAATGGGTTCCAATCTCACCTGAGTAGTTACAACTGTATAGAGAAAAAAGAAAAATAAATGCAGAGGTACAACTGCTCAAACTGCACTCAAATTTACAACAGAAATACTTTGGGGCCAACCAGTGTGGGGATCTGAGCCCAATCCTGCCTCTCTCAGACCTACTCTACCTTGATCAATTTTACATATAATGCTGTGTCAAATCTCCCCAGAAGTGGGCAGAGAATGCATTTGAAAACCACTTCTTAGTAGCATTCTATGTCAAGGATGTGGACCACATCAGAAACACCCTGATTAACACAAATGCCCAGTCTGTCATAAAAGCAAGGTACACTTCAGCTATAGCCTATGATATATTCTTAATTTATTCACACAAGTGTGGCTTGCATAAACCCTACCGTGTACAGTGAAAAATATTTTCAGTTATTTTAGAAGGAGATACTGATTTTAGCATGCTCTGTCAATAGAATAAACTGAATTGCATGTTGGAATAAATTTACTCAACATAAATAAAAACTATTATATGTATTGAGTGTGTTATCAAGGTCACAGACCTCATTGTCTGGAAACAAATGAGCTTATAATGATATCCATTACCTGTCACTGTGCAGTTTGCTCATACATGCTGGCCCACGATCTTAGTGCTTTTCAAAGGCTCTTCTTGTTACTTCTGGAAGTCCTCCCCAAGTAATACACGAGGGTTCAGGAAAAAGTCTACACATGACCTTCTGTTCTTCCTACCTCAGCAATGCTTGATAATCTAAAGTCACTGTCCAAGGTGCTATTTCTTGGTGCTGTCAAAACAGCAAAACTCCAAAGATGCTTGAGTCCCAGGGTTTACAAAGGCCTCATGAAAAATCATGGAAATCCTGTCTGATTCTTACAAAGGGAGTCTGACCTTATTTCTGAGCTCAGATTGAGTATCAAGCCATCTTATTCTCTACTCTCTCATTGTCCCCCAGGCAATTGTATATGGACTGGGCTGCTGGCTCCATGAGTAATCTCAGGGACTGTGTTGACACTATGTAAATATAAAACAGGAGAAAAACCAATTACAGGACGTTTATTTTTACCAACAAGTCTGGAAGAGAGCCCAAGGTTGGTTAACAACGTTAACATATTAACAACGTTATCAAGAACCTAAGTGTTCCTCCTCATTTCCAGTCTTCTAACCTCCGCATATCGGCATGCCCCTCCAGCTGACTGCCTCAGTTGCAAGACGGTACTGCAGCTCCAACTATGCATCCTCCTACTGCTGCCTTGAGAGGCAGGAAAGAAGGGGACACAACAAAGGTTTTCTCAATGACTGTATATGTCCTATTTTGAGGAAAGGATATTGTCTCGAGAAGCTCCCAGGAAGACTTTGCCACTATCTTATCACCTAAGGCTTGTCATGTGGCCACCCTAGCTCCACAGGAGTCTGGAAAGATTATCTGGTGTTTTTTTTCCTCAATTCTGGGTTGACTCTGCTTTGTGGTGTGCTTTAGTCCAAATAACACCAGTGTATGATGGTGCTGTGATAGGAGCACTTGGGTATGAGCATCCCTCACTGACATGTGATTCAGTCAGACTACAAATAAACTACTCAGAGTTCAACAATATCCAGATTATGTACTGTACACACACAGATGGCTATGCTCAGATCAGATCCCAAATATATAT
Source organism: Urocitellus parryii (assembly GCF_045843805.1). Lineage (NCBI taxonomy): Eukaryota > Metazoa > Chordata > Mammalia > Rodentia > Sciuridae > Urocitellus > Urocitellus parryii. The sequence goes on from NC_135540.1 coordinate 125,464,116, forward strand.
TATATTTCTTATCTATGTGACATTTTTCTCAGTATCCTGGTGACATTTTAAAAACTAAAAACAAATAAGACCTTACAAACTAAGGTCTAAGATTATATGACAAGAGCAGAACATTTGCAAATGTTATTTAAAAAAAAAAAGACAGGGGCTGAGGGTGTGGTTCAGTGGTAGAGAGCTCACCTAGCATGCTTGAGGCACTGGGTTCAATCCTCAGCACCACATAAATATAAAATAAAAGTACTGTGTCCACCCCAAACTAAGAAATAAATCTTTAAAAAATACAAAAATCTGTAACTTGGGAAGAGAACAGTTTGTTCATAAATTACTCTCAACTGAGGCCTTCTCCTTCGAGGTCACTCTCCTATAATTCTAGGTTATTCTCTCTGTTTGGATGTACAAACAGGGATGAACACTGAACATAGTCTCATACTATTTGGGGCAAAAGAGTGGTAAAAAGTGACATTCTAGTTTCTCCATGTACTTCCTGCAGGTTTTGGGTGATGGTAGAGTTGGATTCACTTGGCTCATTTTTTCCTCCATTTTATGATGACAGCTCTGCTTACTTACCTTCTCCAAACTACATCCAACACACACACATACCACACACACATTTTCACTTCAGATGTTTACTTTTTAGTGGATCTCTCTTATTTTATATGGGCACTTCTCTGTTGTTTCCTGAGAAACTGACATGCCATTGACCATCTTTTTTTTTTTTATTCCAGTTGTCTTGAAGGCAGACAAGCATATGTAGGACAGATGTGATAGTAATACTTGAGATCAAGTTGAAGATTCCAGTTGGGTCTGTTCTTATCCATTAGGGGAGTTAACAAGCTGTCCACATGGAAGCAGATGAAGAATTAGAATTAAGTTACAGACCTAGAAATGTCAGAGGTCCAGTTATATGGGAGTGGAACCTGTGTGCGATCAGAGCCTACAACTCCAAAGCAGAAGCAGCAGACTCACAGCAGATCGCATTTACAGGAGGGATCCCAGGGCAGGAGCCAAGAGTCTGTTCCAGGACTGGAAACAGATAAGCCTGGACAAGCCCTCTGCTGTGAAAGGATCGGGGCCATGGACCCTGAAACAAAGTAGGCATCTTGGCAGGAGAAGCCTCTCAAGTGGAAAATGGAATTACACGTTTCATACAAAGGAGAAAGAGGGGAGAAATACAGAGACTGCACCAAAACAATGGTTCTTAGCTCAGATTTATCTTGTGTTCTCATGCTTTATATCAAAAATCCATGAAACTTTATGTATAGATTCCAAAATATGTCTGCGTTCACTGTAATATAAAAATGTTTGAATATTGCAACATCCAGAAAATTCACACACCAGTTCTATCCTTGGTTTTCAGCATTCTTCCTGTCACACAGAAGCATGCTCCATGGATAGTCTCCCAGAAGTCAAAGTGACATTGCACTCCATGGCCCACCTGAGCCAGGCCCTACTCATTGACCTATCCTGTTTTATCTTCCTTCCCCTCCCTTCCCTGTCTCATTTCCCCCATTTCTTTTTTTTTTAATATTTTTGAGTTGTCAATGGACCTTTATTTAATTTATTTGTATGTGGTGCTGAGAATCAAACCCAGGGCCTCTCACATGCTAGGCAAGCAGTCTACCACTGAGCCACAACCCCAGCCCCTCACTTCCCCCATTTCTTTACTACTGGAATCACTTTCCAATATACTTTCAGGCTCAAGTTGTTATGTCAGCATGTGCCTCTGGAGAATCCAACCTGTGTCTAGTACCTAATAAGGTTCCCAGAAGGCAGTGAGCGTTGGTTGAGGGAAATCCCAACCATTTCAAATGTTCTCCAGGGGGGCACTGTTTGGCTGTGTTCTAGCAGCCTTAAACATGACTCTCCAACTCAACTGAGTCTTCCAAACTTCACACTGGAAAAGAAGAATGCCAAGAGTGATGTATCAGTCTAGGTTCCCCAGAAGAACAGAACCAATGGGGGACGTACAAATAAAGTGGGGAGGAAAAGGGAGAATTGTGGGGACTGGCAAGTCTGAAATCTATAGAGCAAACCAACAATTCTTCAGGTAATAGTTGATATCTCCATCTTGGGTCTGAAATCCACAGGCTGTCAGGCAGAATTTCTTTGATAAAAGAAATTCTTTGAGGCAGAAAACTTTAGGAAATCTCAGTTTCGTTGTTAAAGCCTTCAACTGCTTGGATGAGGCCCACCCACACTGTAATCTGTTTTACTTAAAGTCAGTTGTTTAAACATGTTCATCACATCTACCAAATACTTTCATAGCAACATCTGGATTGGTATTCAACCAGACAACTAGGTGCCATAGACTAGCCAAGTTAACACAATATGAACATCACAAGATGGCTATGACACAGCTCTTGACATAGCTCTTGAACTGGCCTTGTTCTAGTCACAGTTTCCTCAGAGTCTTACCTACTTTGATCCGTCTATCTTCCTGACATCCTATGACACATCTATGCTGACTTTCTGTTTTACAGGGCTCTCTGGCTTTTTATCCTGAAGTATTGTTCTACTGTCCTTGGTTTCTCCACTGCACTGGACTGCATTCTTGGAGACCAACTATAGCTGTGTCCGGGGCCCCTTCCAAGATGACCCTGGTAAGCACCTGGGTCCATTATGCTTGGTCTCTATCTATTGAGATATGAGATGCCCTCCAGATCCCATAAATAAAGAAATAGATAAGTGAATAATACATTAATGATAATAAATAAATTAATTATATTAAATAGTAAATTATACACATTAAATAAATAAATTTTAGAAGTTTGATTCATGAAACTAAACATGGAATTAAATAAATGTCAAATAGCACTTTGGATTTCTGTTAAGGAAAAGAAAATGTGGCAAAAATCAAATTTCAGTCCCTGGCAGATACAAGAGGCGTAGCTGTGATTCACCCCGAGTGTTTTAGTCAAAGCATTTTTTAGTGATGTTACTTAATTTCAAAACATACTGGAAACAATTTTAAAGGGCATCATTGACTCATTACATCAGATAAATAAATGTTTCCATTTCAATTGACTCACTTGCTGGCCCACTTCACTTGACAATACAAATAAAGAAAGAGAAGAGGAAATGGGGCTGGTTTATGGTTTTCAGGGTATGAGTAAAGGTGTGAAATTGTTTGTAAATTTTAAGAATTGTTTCTACATTCCTGAAACATTAACTGTCAGAGCAAACTTGGCAAACCAAAGCTTTCATTTCTTTTCCTTTTGAGAACAGTGGAATTTGTTGTTTCCAAGAGTAGAATTAAGAGAATTGTTTCAAGTCATCACACAAGATGACAGAGGTGGGGTTCCAAGCTCTTATCCCAGTTTTCTGATAATTTCCCTCATAATTTTCCACTACTCAACAAAGTTCATTTGGTGTGTGTAAATTGTTGTCTTGTTTCTTTTCTTTTTTTAGTTCCAGGACCGCAGAGATTCAACATGAAGGGAAAGAAACTAAAATTATCTTATTTAACCCTTGGAATGCCGCATCATTATTTTCTCTAATTTTTATAGGCTAGGAAGCCTATAAAACATTTGAAGTTAGATAATTTGTCAAAAGTCACAGTAAAGTTTAGAATAATACAGCTGTTATCTGAACCCAACTTGCTCACATTTCTTTATTTTGCCTCAAAAATGCTTAGGTCTAGTAGGGAGGATGGTTAGCATGTTCAAGATTGCAATTTGACAGGAGGAATCACTCCTGATGTTTATAGCACGGTGGAATAACTGGTACATATATTCAATAGAATATTATATTCAGCTTTAAAGAAAAATGAAATTATGGCATTTGCCAGTAATATATAGAACTGGAGAAAATCATGCTAAGTGAAATAAGTCAATCCCCAAAACCAAAGGCTGAATATTTTCTCTGATATGCAGATGCTAATTCACAATAAGGGATGTGTGTGTGGCAGGGGTGGATAGAGTTACTTTAGATTAGGTAGAGGGGATTGAAGGGAGGGAAGGGGATAGGGGAATAGAAAGGATAGAAGAATTAATCAGATATTATTACCTTATGAACATATATGATTGCATGACCAATATGATTCTACAACATGTACAATCAGAAAAATGAGTAATTATACCCCATCTATATATGACATATCAAACTGTATAAATGCTACTGTCATGTATAACTAATTAAAACAAATAAAAAATTAATAATAATAATAATAAATTAATTATACGTTTTAAATGAAGTTCCCAACCCAAAGAGATGAAAAATGTTGGAGGTGATGTATCTACCAATTACCTAAAACACCTACATTGTATACATGTATTGAAATATCACATGTATCTCATAAAAATATACAATTATTACATGTCAATTCAATTTAGAAGTATGTACAAAAATATCAGGTCTCACTTTTCTTCAATGAGCCCAACTAGTAATAAAAATGGCAACTCCAGAAATCTTCCCTCCTAGAATGATAATATTAAATTGGGGGACTTCTATTGAGTAAAAAAAAAAAAAAAGCTTACAAAGGATAAAAGAAGAGACCATTTCTTTTTATTCATTGTGCATTTTTGCACATCTCTGGAAGAAGTTCATCTGGACATCTAAAACCTTCCTCTATATTATTAATTTCTGGGTATTAGAAGAATAATAAGATTTTATTAAACTTAGAGATGCAATCTGGAAAATGTAAGAAACATAATTAGTAAGAAAAAAGAATGTAGAGTCCTGCAGCTAAATAATACTATTTTTGATCTTTTCTTCTTGAAAATGCATAATGTTTTCTCTAATAAATGGATAGACCTTAGGGTCGGTTTGGTATTCCTCATCTCAAAGATAACAATAAGATTCAGGGAGTTATTAGTTTCATATCTGAAAGCAATTATTTCCTCAGTCTGTTCCCTGATTTAAATAAGTCTTCTTAGACTCTGAAGTATGTCATCACTTACCAAAAAGACCATTGTTTCCGTGGAAAGATAGTTGGGAGTCCATTTTTTGGGGGGGGTAGTAATCTAGCTAGAAAGACTGAGGTATTGTTAAATAAAAAATTATATATTTTGAGGAATCTGATTTAAATTTAAAAGATATTGTCTTTAGGCTCTTGCAAAGAGGAGAGATCATCCAAACAGAAGAGTACATGGTCATGAGGTTGGGACTCATGTTCAGGTAGACATAGATTAGATATCAGAATTTTACCAGTTGTGTGATCCTGGGTACTTTTATAGGCTCAGTATGCCTCAATTTTATTATCTATGATATGGGAATAATAATGCTTTCTGCCTTAATGAAAATTAAATAAGACATGGAGCATAAAGAGCTTAAAAGCAGTAGGCCTCATAAATGTTTGAAACAGTACTTCTCAAACTTGGGTGAGTATTAGAATCATAGAGGGAACTTAATGAAAATACAAAGATTAGGGCCCTAGTCTATTTCTATGAACCTGGGACTTCAAATTCTCTAATAGTTTTCTAGATGATATTAATGCATATCCAAGTTTGAAAACCACTGGCTTAAACATTAACAATAAACATTTTTTCATCTCTCACATATGCCAGGCATTGTGATAAAGATGCTAAAGACACAGAGAAAAATGTGTCAGTTAGGATTCAGCTCAAAATAAACAGAATCACTCTAGAAAGGGATTCAGGGGAGGGAGGAGGAGAGAGAAGAGTATAATACTGGGGACTGCAAAGGAAAAAACAATGTTATATGCATTTATGAATATGTTCAAATGAATCCCACTATTATGTATAATCATAATGCACTTAAAATAACAGAAAAATATTTGGTAAGGGCCATTAAATATTTACAAAATATTTGGAAAGCTTTAGGAGCAGGTTCTAGACCTCGTCTCCCCCAAAACTCTCCAAACAACACTGCCAAGGTGGCCCACCAAGTCAGCTGCTGTTACCACCACAGTGGGAGGCGGGGTGCAGGGAACAGAAGACCACCATCAGGAACTGTTGTGTTTGAGGATTACCTGCCTTGGGTGCCATCCAGTGATCAAGAGGCTTCCTTGACTACACCAACTGCCTCTCAATGCCCTCAGAGCGAGGGACTGAATACTAAAGTGCAGAAAAACCCAGCCACTCTGTGACTGCTTGTTCCAACAACACCTGCGGCAACTAAACATGGTCCCTACCTCGATCCACCTGCCACATCTCTCATGTGCTTATCTAATTGGGGAATCTAATGCACATTTGAAGACTGGAAGAGAACATTTTAAGCTCTCTGGCAGTGTAGGAAGACACACTGGAAGGAGGTTGGAAGAGCTCTGAGTGTCAATCTACTATAATGATCATAATGATTGTAGATAAATGTTATTAGTCTTCTAAAGCTACAATATCAAGCTGCCACAGAGTGGGTACCTTAAACAACAGAACTTAGTTTTTTATAGTTCTGGAGGTTGGAAGTCCAAGATCAAGGTGCAGATAGCTTCCTTCTCACTGCGTCTTCACATGCCTTTCTTCTGTGGTCAGGCACATTCCTGGTATCTCTTCTTGTAAGAATAGCAATGGTATTGAACTACAACTCCACTCTATGACCTCATTTAAACTCAATAACCTCTTCACAGGCCCTGTCTCCAAATACACAGACATTGGGTGTTAGGGCTGTAACACACAGTCTGTGAACTTGGGGAGGGCCAAGTTCAACCTATAACAATGAGTAGGACAGGCCTCCGCCATGGGAGAGTTTGCTCTAGAGGAAAGGATATGAACAAATGGATACATTGCAGGAGCTGGGCCATAACAGAAGCATGTGGAGATTATGATGAAAATACAGTACAGATGGAGGTAAGCCTTTGACCATGAGTGATCTGTGTTGGTACAGAGCTGATAAGTACATTTTTTAATTGTGTGTGTGTGTGTGTGTGTGTGTGTGTAATGTTAGGTATGGAACCCAGGGCCTTATACACCCTAGGCAAGCACTCCTGCTGCTGAGCTATATAACCAGCCCAGTTTTTTATCCTTATTAATTCTTCTTTTCCATCTCAGATGTAAGGGTCCAGTATAAACTCAAATGTTTGGTTCTGAGGAAAGGGACGGTACAAAACATCACTGTAGGTAGTTGCTGACCCTTTGAACCAACCTCAGTCCTCTAGCTGTCAGATAAGTCTGGTTGCAGAGGGAACAAGATAACTTTGCCCATTAGCATCCTCTTTACTAACTGACAAACGCATAATATAAAAGGGAGCAGTTTTGAACTCTCACTAAGAAGCAGACTTGGTGTTAAGAACCTTACCTGAATATTTCCTGTAAGCCTCATCTCAAAGTGATCTATGCATTTAGCTGCAGTGCCACTCAGAACTCTAACCTCTGAGGTGGTAGTAGTCAGAGGTGGGCCTTTGGGAGGTGACTATGTAATGAGAGTTCTGCTCTCACGAATGGGATTAGAGCCCTTTTCAAAGAGGCTCCAGAGAGACCCTCATCCCGTACACCATCTAGGGACACAGCCAGCAGGTGCCATTTATGAACCAGAAAGTGAGAGCTCACCAGACACCAAATCTTTCTAGTGCCTTGATCTTGAACTCTCAGCCTTCAGAACTACAAACAATAGATTTCTGTTGTTTATAAATAAGAAGTTTACGGTACTTGGTGAAAGTGGCCTGAACTAAGGTGACAGTTGACGAGACTGAAGCTTACCTGGAGTCACATGGCAAAAAATGGGAGATTCCTGGCTTGAATCTGGGCCGTCTGTTCCCAGTACCCGAGCTCTCATTTATGGTGCCAGGAAATCCGGGTGCTCTGCCTTCTAACTCGGGATACTAGGGGAAGCACACTAATCCCACAGTTAAAATCTAGAGCTGCCAGTAACTGGCTCTTTGTTCCCCCTCAAATTCATATTTGCCCTTTAATCTTTTGGTTTTCTTTTGAACTTTTACCTTTAAAATCATTTGATGCTCACTTTATTCTTTTTTTATATATTTATTTAGTTGTAGATGAGCACACAGTTATTTTTGTGTGGTGCTGGGGATTGAACCCAGTGCCTCACACATGTGAGGCCAGCACTTTACCACTGAGCTACAGCCTCAGCCCCTCACTTCATTCTGTATCCAGTCCTTTTCCTCGCTGGCTCTGCTTGTTTTGTTCAGCGTGGGTTTTTTGGTTATTTCTAAACTTCACAGTTTCCCTACTTTTCTTACAGGGTTTTCTTTCCATGTTTCATGGCAGCTTGGAACTTAGTTTTCATTCCAGAGAAAAGAAAGAGATCCAATTAAGGCCGTGTGCCCTAGGTGTTTGGATATTCCATTAGCACAGATTTATTGGGTGTCTTTCATGTGCCAGGCTCTGCCTAGACACAGGATTTACCAGCAAACTGGACCATCGGGGAACTCATTCACACCCCATTGAGAATGGGCTTTAAATACATAACTGAATTTTTTAAATTGACCAGTTTGAATAATATGGTTGTTGTGATGAAAACAAAAATCAATCGTGGAGAAGAGTATAGGGTATGTGGATTATGTGGTCAGGCTCAGCATCTCTAAAACAGTGACATTCAACAAGGCGGGCTCAAGCTGCGTAGCCAATGAGCATCAAGATGTATTCACCATATGAACCACTAATACATACTTGCAGGTGGTTAATGCTTGTGTAAACAAATGGAAGGAAGCCCCAGCAGCTAGTGCTTAGAGGTTTGGTAGCTGTGAATGTAAAAATTCTGAGACTGATGAATAATTAAGAACAGATCTTTCTCATTTGGTTCAACATGCTATCTCAGTAGGTTTGTTCTCCTCTGACTTCTGGGAACCAGGGACTTCTTTGCAGGCCTCCCAGATGAGTGTGAATCTTGGGAAGTACAAGTTAGGTGTGGATATTCGTTCCTGAGAGTAATCAGTAGAACTCAAGGGTTAGTATTCCAGAGACCCTGCCATTATATTGAAACTTGTAAAATGATTATCCTAATGAGCATTTACATTTAAAACATACCTCATTATGGCAACAGTACGCCAGCTTCTGATTACAAATTGCTACTAGATTGCTCAGTCCTTTCTTTTACGTGATATTTTCCTTGCAAGTAATTTTTGCTTTTATGAGTTGTACTATTTCATATCCAACTAGACTGTATTCACTCATTAAGCTAGTAATCACCAAAATCTGTGGCTTAAATTTCCCAATTATATTCTGGTAGAAACAAATTGTTTCTTGACAATCATACAGGTTTGAATTCAATGGAGTTCATTTCTATAAATCTGAATGATCAAAAAAAGACCCTCAAGCAGTCATATGATATTTGCAAACAGCTATATGTTTGTTATTATGTAGCCAAAATACCCAAACAATTTTCTGGATTTTTAGTGGGGGCGAGGGAGGTTGTTTTGTGTGTTTTCAGTTTTACTCCACGTGATTCAGGACAGATGCAGGCAAGGACGTTTTTGAGTTTTAGATGCTTAGTCGTCATGACAGTTTACAGCCAGCAGGACGCATTGGCTTTTCTCAGAAAGAGGAGTTACTCCAAGGACTGGGATCCTAGTTTCTCCATTTTCTTAAGAATTCTTGGACTTTAATTTGGATATGACCTTTTTCTTTAAAATGAACTTCTGAGTTTTAAATGGAAATATTGAGGAAAACATAAATCAAATAGTCGATCAAGATTTTAAGAGCTTTATCTTTCAGTTCATGTTTTCCTTCCTTGTAAAGCAACAGGGAGCTGAATGGAAAATCACACTCTTTGAGACTAACACATCATCTGAAAATATTTCCAATGATCTCATGGAGCCTGGGAAAAACCTGCTAACGCTCCTTTCCTTGTCCAGAATTGGATTTATTCCAAAGGAATCATGCTAGTCACCATTCCCCTAGGTTTGAAGTAGATGGGATAAGTATCTCTTTGGAGCCACCAAATGCTTTTGAGCTTTTAAAATGGTGCCACACAGAAGAGCAGACAGAGAACTAGACATCGACTCAAGAGATCCAGCTCTTACTCTGGTAATGCTTAGAAATTAAGAGTAGAATTCTTTGAGTCCGGATGTCACCCGAAAACATGATATGGCTCGACAAGATGACCTCTAAAGATGTTCCATCAAAAATTTACAATGATGTAACATTTCCTGTTGTAAGGAAGGAATTATGTGGTAATATAGTAAAAGAGCTCTATTTTTAAAAATCCATTGACATTTTTGGAATTCCATTTCATGTTAAATTTCATGGATATACAGAGAATTATAAAAGATTAGTGCAAGTAGTAATAATAAATCTAGGCACAAAAGATAATGACTATATTATATAAAAATGATGTATTGATAGGCATTGATAGGAATAGCAACATCTCCAACTGCTCCAATGTAGATCAGTAGGTTTATTGGAACACCAGAAAACACCTGTCGTGTATAAATAACAGTACATTTCATGTGACTTTTTTAGTCCACCAGATTTTAGTTCTTACATTAGCAGCTTCTTGGATAACTATAACATTTAGGTTTGTGGCTCTAACTAGTCAGAATGATTCAGACTTTTTTTGTCCTTTTTTTCCTTATATACATTGGAAAAGGTTTAGTGGAATAACTCTAAGATTCCCCCATCCCTAAAATTCCGAGGGTCTGCATTTTTGAATGGTGGGAAAATCTGGACTAAATTCAGCTCAACAAATCTAAGGAATCTATGTTACCAACTGTGCAGACTTGGAGAGAAAGGAGTGATTTGCCAGCAAGCAAAATGGCTTCCTAAATAGGAAACTACTTCAGGGGTCTCATTAAGGCAGTCTCCAAGTTCCATGCCCTCCCTTCCCCCAAAACCTCTCTTGCTGCCTGACTTATAGAACTCGAGATTCATCTGTTTAACTTAAGACCTTATCTTCTGGAAAATTACAAATGCCTCTGGAAAGGTCAGACATTAAACATTATCCGTCATTTTTACCTTTGTTTGAATAATTTTTTTTCTTTTCAATTTGACCCTGTCTTACTCCATAAAGGATGTGAGGCTCCTTAGTGTGTGAATGAGTTAAGCAAATGGATTTCTGAGATCAAATTTGATGAAAACCCACAGGAGCCCAGGCAAAATGCAAGAGGGAGAGTGCCACCAACAAGAAAAGCTCTATGTAAATTGCAAAGGGCTGTTAAAAAATATATATTAGAGATCATGACCAAGAACAGGGAGAGGCTGGATGCTTAAAGACAAACCTTGCCCATTTCCCAGTGATTCAGAGTCCACCCTGTCAACAGGTCAGATTATTCCTCCGTCTTATGGGGCTTAATGTTCCTTGTCTAATTCTTTGGACACATTATTAAAATGAAACTCATTCATAATTTCCTTCTTACCTTGCTCATGTTGCTGTCTTATTTCCTGAATTGCACAGAATTCTGTTAGCCACAGGACTGTCTCAGACTACAATTTACGCAGTCTCATGATCAACATTTCCTGGAAATGCAAACATCCTTTCTCTGTCATAAATAGGTATCTATTAAACCCAGGAAGGGGAAAATGACTTTAATTTTCATTGACTCTCTCAACATTGCCAGAGCTGATTGTAGCAAAATGGATAGTTTTGGCATAATTAGCAAAGGAAAAAAATCACGACCTGTTTTTCAAAGAGAAAAGCTTTAGCTGAACACAAAATCTTTAAGAAATTTTTTAATTAGATTATACAGATTGCATTTGGGGGAGGCCACAAATATAGACTAGCTTCAAGAAGGAAAGAAGAGAGAAGTTTTGGACAATGAGGATTAGACTGAATCGTACCTTCCTGGAAGATGCCAATCAGGAAAGAGAAGCAAGGGCTGAAATTGTGGCTCAGTGGCAGAGCACTTGCCTAGCATGTGTAAGGCACTGGGTTTGATTCTCAGCACCATGTATCAATAAATAAAATAAAGGCCCACTGACAACTAAAAAAAAATATTAAAAAATAAATAAAAGAAAAAGAAAGAGAAGCAAGCTTCTTGGGGTAGGAGCCAGTCCCTTGGAGTGGCCTTTCCAATCTTGCTTCTGGGACATAATTTTGAACTGTCTCCACACTTAGACAACAACTGCACTGGCAGAATTGGGCTGATAGAACTATTTTGGAACTCTGGAGTCTATTGAAGGCTTGCAACTTCCCAATGCAGTCTTAAACAGTACACTGCAGTTGATTATAGTTGATTTCAGCTCTTAGCAACAGTTACTCTTAAGATAGGCAAGTGTGCATATATCCTTGGAACAGCTTGCACAGTTTGTGGGAGTCGGGATGGGCAATAAGGACCTTATCCTTCAAATGCTGGGGATCTTTGTTCAGACTGCTAATTATTGTTCCTGATCACAGAGGTACAAAGAAAAGACAGTGGCCATTGTTTTTAACCACCCCACATTGTGATATACAGAGGACTAAAAGGCTAGGACTTTGTTGACATTTTTATTTTTATCTTTTCCCACTTTTGAGAGCCAGACATTAATGTGTACAAAAGCAATCATATTTATGGGGGAAATTAGAAAATCACCATGCATGCCAAGGGAAAGACGTGGGCTCAGAAAAGACCTGAAAAGACCATCAGTGTATACTTTAGACTGATTCTAGGGCATGGAGGCAACCAATAGAAACAAAACAGAAGAAAACAACAAATTTTTTTAAAAAATTCAAAATCTGGAGTAGGGGGAGAATCTGACTTCCAGAGGTACCACAATATTTGATTCAAATATCCCACTTTAAAAAAATCAAAAAGCATACAAAGAAAAGGCATGGCCCATCCAAAGGGGAAAAAAGATTACAAGAGAATACTGTGAACAACCGAACCCCCCAAAACTGAACAACATGGGTGATATGAACAAATTCCTAGAGACTCAAAACCTACTAGGACTAAATCATGAAGAAATAGAAAATCTGAACAAACATGTAACTAGTAAGGAGATTGACTCAATAATAGACAATCTCCCCACAAAGAAGAGACCTGGAGATGATTGAATTGGTGAATTCTACCAATCATTTAAGAATAACTAACATCAATCCTCAAACTTTTCCACAGAATTGAAGAAGAGGAAAGATGTCTACTTATTCTGTAAGAATAATAATTCCTTGACACCAAAGCCAGACAAGGCACCGCAAGAGAAGAAAACTATAGACCAAATTATCTTAAGAATATAGCAAAAACTCTCCACAAACTACTAAAAGGCCCAGTTCCTCAGTGTGGTGAAAGGATTATACACCACAGCCACCTGGGATTTATTCCTCAAGTAAGAGACTGTGGTTCAATATCTGAAAAGTATTGAGTATAATACAACATATTAACAAAATGAAGCAGGGAAACCACACAATCATCTCAATATAGAAAAGGCCTTTGACAAAATTCAGCATCCTTGCATGATTACAAAGCCCTCAAGAAACTAGGAATAGAAAGAAGTTCCTTGACATGATAGAAGTCAAATATGGAAATCCCCACAGCAAATATCATACCCAACAGTGAAAGATGAAAAGTTTTTCCCTAAGACAAGGAACAAAGCAAAGATGCTTCTCATTACTGGAGTGGCCAGAAAGATTAGAAAAAGAAATAAAAGACACATGTTTTATTCAGCTTTTTCACTTCTGTGACTAAAAGACCTCACCAGAACAATTGCAGAGGAGGAAAGGTTTATTTGGGGCTCACAGTTTCAGAGGTCTCAGTCAACAGAGAGCCTGCTCCATTCCTTGGGGCTTGAGATGAGGCAGATGTCATGACAGAGGAGAGTGGCAAAGTGAAGCAACTCCCATGATGACCAGAGAGCAGGGAAGGACTCTACTTGCCAGATATAAAATATATATCCCAAAGGCAGGCCACCAATGACCCACATCCTCCAGCCACACCCTACCCACCTTCAGTTTCCACCGAGTTAATCCCATCGAGGGATTAATTAACTGATTGGGTTAAGAGTCTCAGAACCCAATCATTTCTTCCCTAAACTTTCTTGCATTGCCTCACATATGAGCTTTTGGCGGGACACCACACTTCTAAACCATAACAGCATAAAAATTGAAAAAAATCTAAAAGTGGCTCTATTCATGAATATGATCTTATCTGTAGTTTTCTACAGATTCCATGAAAGATTTTTTAAAGATTCTACAAAAAGAATTATTCCAATTTGGCAAAGCAGCTGAATATTAAGACAGGCAGCACACAAAACTAAGTTTCATTTCCATACATTAACAATGAACAATCCAAAAAAAAATTATGAAAGCAAATCCACTCATGATAACATCAAAATATTTAGGCTTAATCAAGGAGGTGGAATACTTGTACAATGAAAATTGTTTTTAAAATGCTGAAAATTTTAAAGAAGACATAAATAAATGGAAAGATATTCCATATTCATGGATTGGAAGATTAATTATTGTTAAGATGTCAATACTACCCAAAGTGATCTACAATTTTAATGCAATCCCTATCATAATTCTAATATTTTTTCAGAAATAGAAACATCTATCCTAAAGTTTATATGAAATGTCAAGAGACCCCAAATACCGCCTCCCCCACAAAAAAAAAAAACTTCAAAAAGGGAAGAACAAAGCAAAACTTCAAAAATGAAAGAACAAAGCAGTAGGACTCAGACTTCTAATTTCAAAGCTTACTTCAAAAGCTGTAATAATCAACTATGTGATACCAACAAAAAGACTGGCACATAGGTCAACAGAATAGAACAGAGTCCAGGAAATAAGCCCTCACATACATAGTCAAATTATGTTCAACAAGGGTGCCAAGGTCATTCAGTAGGGAAAGGCCAGTCTTTTCAACAAATGGTACTGGGATAGATATCCACATCTTGAAAAAAAAAAGTGAAGCTGGACTCTTACCTAACGCCACATACAAAACTTAACTCAAAATGGATAAAAATCTAAACAGAACATCAAACTATAACACTCCTAGAAGAAAGCATAAGGTGTCATGACATTTGACTTGGCAAAGATTTTGGATGTGACACAAAAACGCAGGCAATGATTTAATAAAAGAAAGATTGCCCTTCATGAAAATTTTTAAAATTTGTGCATCAAAAGACATAATTGCATAAAGAGAAAAGTCACAGAAGGGAAGAAAATATCCATGGGTTCTATCTGCAAAGTCAATCAACAAAGGATTGGAAATTTTTAAATGAATTTCTACTGAACACGTATGGATTTTTTTCTTGACATTAATTTCTACCAGTACAGTGAAACAACACTTATTTATTAGAATTTATAAGTAATCAAGAGATAAATTAGAGTACACAGGAGGATGTGCATAGATTATACCATTTTATATAAGAGACTTGAGCATCCATGGATGGGTATCTGCAGAGTTTCCTGCCAATCAATCCTCTATGAATGATGCTGGCCTTGGCCTTAGCTTAGATATCTTTTACAATGTTGGGGTATGTTCCTACTATCTCTAGTTTTTCTAGTGTTTTGAGCATGAAGGATGCTGTATTTTGCCAAATGCTTTTTCTGCATCTATTGAGATGATCATATGGTTCTTATCTTTAAGTCTATTGATGTGATGAACTATGTTTTTTGATTTCCATATGTTGAACGAATCTTGCATCCCTGGGATGAACCCCACTCGACCATGTTGCACTATCTTTTAAATGTGTTTTATTTTTATGCAATTTGTCAGAATTTTATTGATAATTTTTGCATCTATGTTCATCAGGGATATTGTTCTGAAGTTTTCTTTCCTTGGTGTGTTTTTGTCTAGTTTTGGTATCAGGGTGATACTAGCTTCATAGAATGAGTTTGGAAGAGTTCCCTCCTTTTCTATTTCATGGAATAATTTGAGGAGTATTGGTATTAGTTCTTCTTTGAAGGTTTTGCAGAACTTGGCTGAGAATCCATCTGGTCCTGGGCTTTTCTTAATTGTTAGGTTTCTGATGGCATCTTCTATTTCTTTTTTTTAATATTAATTTTTTAGTTTTAGGTGGACACAATATTTTTATTTTATGTTTATGTGGTGCTGAGGATAGAACCCAGCACCCCATGCATGCTAGGCGAGCACTGTACCACCGAACCACAATCCCAGCCCTGACATCTTCTATTTCATTGCTTGAAATCAATCTATTCAAATTGTGTATGTCCTCCTGATTTAGTTTCGGTAGGTCATATGTCGCTAGAAATTTGTTGATGTCTTCAAGATTTTCAATTTTATTGGAGTATAAATTTTCAAAATAGTTTCTATCTTCTGTATTTCAGTAGTATCCATCATGATATTTCTTTTTTCATCATGAATTTTAGTAATTTGAGTGTTCTCTCTCTTTTTCTTCATTAGCATGGCTAAGGGTTTATCAATTTTATTTATTTTTTCAAAGAGCCAACTTTTTGCTTTGTCAATTTTTTGAATTGTTTCTTTTGTTTCAATTTCATTGATTTTAGCTCTGATTTTAATTATTTCTGTCTCCTACTGCTTTTAAGGCATTGATTTGTTCTTATTCTGGGGCTTTGGGATGTAATGTCAGTTTATTTATTTGTTGACTCTCTATTCTTTTAGTGAATGAGTTTAACATGGTCAAGTGGGGTTCCTCTTAGCACTGCCTTCATAGTGTACCAGAGATTTTGGTTTGTTGTATTATTATCCTCATTTACCTCTAAGTATTTTTTTAATTTCATCCCTGATTACTTCCACTATCCATTCATAATTTAATAGTGCAGTATTTAGTCTCTAGGTGTTAGAGTAGCTTCAATTTTTTATTTTATCATTGATTCCTAATTTCATTCCATTATGATCTGATAGAATGAAGGGTATTATCTCTTTTTTTTTTACTCTTGCTAAGAGTTGCTTTGTTGCATAAGATATGGTCTATTTTAGAGAAGAATCCATGTGCTACTGATAAGAAAGTGTATTTGCTCATTAATGGATGAAATGTCCTATATGTATCTGTTAAATCTAAATTATTGATTATATTGTTCAATTTTCCAGTTTCTTTGTTTAGTTTTTGTTTGGAGGATCTATCCAGTGGTGAGAGAGGTGGGGTTAAAGTCACCTAGTATTATTATATTGTGGTCTACCTGCTTATTGAAATTGAGACGGGTTTGTTTGATATGTGTAGGTGCTCCATTGTTTGGGGCATAAATATTTATGATTGTTATGTCTTGTTGATATTTAATTTTTAAAGTAGCATGAAATGTCCTTCTTTGTCCCTTCTGATTAACTTTGGCTTGAAGTCCACTTTATCTGGTGTGAGGATAGAAACCCCTGCTTGTTTATGTGATCCATGTGAAGTGTTATGTTTTTTCCCATCCTTTCCCCTTCAGTCTGTGGATGTCTTTGCCTATGAGGTGAGTCTCTTGGAGACAGCATATTGTTGGGTCTTGTTTTTTAATCCAGTCTGTTGTCTATTTCTTTTGATTGATGAGTTTAGGCCACTAATATTTACAGTTATTATTGAGATATGATTTGTATTCCAGGTCATTTTGGTTTATTTCTGGTTTTTAACTTGAATTAGTTCCTCCTTTAATTGACTATTCCTTTAATATAGCTCCTCTCTTGGCTTGTTTTCACTTGTTTTTTCATTTAATCTTCATGGAATATTATGTTGAGAATGTTGTGTAGTGCAGGCTTTCTAGTTGTAAATTCTTTTAACTTTTGTTTATCATGGAAGGTTTTTGTTTCATCTTCAAATCTAAAGCTTAATTTTTCTGGATATAGAATTCTTGGTTGGAGTCCATTTTCCTTCAGAGCTTGGTATATATTATTCTAGGGCCTCCTAACTTTGAGTGTCTGGGTTGAGAAATCAGCTGAGATCTGAATTGGTTTACCTCTAAATGTAATATTTTCCTCTCATAGCCTTTAAAATTCTATCCTGATTCTGTATGCTATAGATTTTCATTATAATGTGCCTTGGTGTGGGTCTGTTGCAATTTTTATATTTGGAGTCCTGTAAGCCTCTTGAATTTGATTTTCCATTTGATTCTTTCTTTAGGCTTGGAAATTTTTCTGATATTATTTCATTAAAAAGATTGTGCATGCTTTGGTTTGTATCTCTGTGCTTTCATCTACCCTGATAAAACTTAAATTTGGTCTTTTTATGTTATTCCATAGTTCTTAGAAGTTCTATTCATGATTTCTTAACATTTCTTTGTGGTCAACTCTACTTTTAAGATTATGTATTTTGTCTTCATTGCCTGAGGTTCTATCTTCCAAGTGGTATACTCTGTTGGTGATGCTTTCCATTGAATTTTTAATTTGGTTTAATGCTTCCTTCATTTCAAGGATTTCTGTTCAGAATCTCCCTCTCTTTATTGAAGTGATCTTTCATATCCTGAATTTTATATCTGATTTCACTCCTTACATCATCCTTTATGTCACAGATCAGTTTAACTATGTGCATTCTAAACTCCATCTCTAACATTTCTTCCTCTGTGGTGTCAATGGATTCTATTACTGGAGCATCTTGGTTTGTTTGGAGTGATTTGTTCCCTTGTTTTCTCATGTTGTTTGTGCATCTACCTGTCTAGCAGTGTGAATCCTTCAGAGTACAGTTTTCTGCCCTTTAGATTTATAGTGTCCCTGAAGATTTCCAGTACCTTGCCTTTAAAAGGGAGATAAACAATAACAGCACCCAATGCAAACAGTATACATCCTTAAACCAAAAAGTTCCTGTTAAGACATCTACAGTTTTGTAGCAATAAACAGAAAAGATGTGTTCAATTACTGTCTACAATTAAACAGTTTTCAAAAGGGTTTACAATTTCAAATGGTGGATAAAGAGAGAACAGAAGTCGTATAGAATGTGATGTTTATAAGGAAGGAAGAAAGAAGATAGAAGTAAAAAAAATTATACAAAGAGTAAAAGAGAAATTAATAGAGGTTGGCTGTTAGCAGAAGAAAAGAGAGAAAGAGAATCGAGGGAAATAGATAAGTGAGAGGAATAATATATTTAAAGTAAAACTTTAAAAAAAAAAATTTATTTTTTAGTTGTAGTTGGACACAGCACTTTTGTTTTATTTATTTATTTTTATGTGGTGCTGAGGGTCGAACCCAGGGCCTCGCATGCGCTAGGCGAGTGCTCTACCGCTGAGTCACAATCCCAGCCCCTAAAGTAAAATTTTTTTAAAAAAATTAAAAATAGAAAAAAGTAAAAATAAAAGAATACACAACAAATCTGTAATATACTATTTAGATATTCCAGTCCTCAATAACTGATGCATGAAAAATACTTGATATCAAAGCTGTAGAAATGTGAGAGAGAATAGAAAAGAAAAAAGGATCTTGATGAAAAATTGAACAATTGTTTCCATTGGAGTTCAAAAGTTTCTCAGTTTTCCTTCTCAGCATTTGGTGGGATTGTCTGGAGTTTTAGGTCAGTGCACTTCCAAGGCCCAGCAATTTCCAGTCCATTTTGGAAAATTGCACCCCAGGAATCTCCTTTGGGTTCCACTCAGGTGGTATAGGAGCCTGTTCTTAGCCCACTACTTTGCCTGTGGTCTCCATGATTCCTGGTCTCTGATTTAATCTCCAAAGTCAATTTCTTCTGCCCCAACCCTTTTGAATTCCTGGTCAAGTGCTTCTCTCCCAGCCAGTCCTGCAAGCAGCTGGATTGGAAGGGCTGGGGGAAGCCAGGTGAGTTTTCATAACCAATATTCCCCTGAGTAAACCTCTCTCCATGCTTGATTTTCTTCTAGTCATTTAGGCACTCTGTCCTGCAGTGTGGGCTTGCCAGTTTTGGTTTTCAGGCCAGACTTGGGTCTGCCAGTTATCAACTCCCCCAGCTCCTGGTCCTCAAGCAGTGACTGCAAAATGGTTCCATCCACTGTCCTCTGTGTGTGCACACTACCAAGAGAGATGGTGCCTTCCCTCTGGTACACAGATACTGTGTAAGCACAGCTTACTGTTTTTTATAGCAGTGTCTCTGATCTCTAAGCTTTCTGTACCCTGACATGCCTCAGTCTTCCTGAGAACAGGGGTTCCTCTAATGCCTTCATTGCTTTACTGTATTCACACAGGGACTGTTCTGGTTTGTGCCTCCACCTGCTGTCTGTCACAGCTGTGGGGCTGGGGCTCTTTCCCTAGTTTTATTATACAAGATCTCCTGAGTCCCTAATCTGTTTTGGGTGTCCAGTATTAATTTCCAGTAAAGTCCCCCCTAATTCTTGATCATTTACCCACCTTCCACCTTGTTGAAAAGCTGCCTGTCTGCTTTTCTTAGTTCATGCCATGAAGCCATTCGGAGAATGATCCCTCTATTCTGCCATCTTGCCACCTTCCCCCAAATAATAAATGTTTAGAATATTCACCTGAGATGAAGCAAACAAGCCTTACACCACCAAGGAAACACTTGTTTTCCTACGGGGAAACAATGTGGTTACAAACAAATACACAGGCATCTGTTGCAAAGTATTGTTGGAAGATGTACCAAGAAATACTGCTGCAAAATTGAACAAATTAGAATGAGCATGAGTGAAATTATGGCATTTGCCAGTAAATGTATGGAGCTGGAGAATACCATGATAAGCAAAATAGTCCAGTCCCAAAGAACCAAAAGCCAAATGTTTTCTCTGATATGTGGATGCTATAAGGGTGTGGGGACTAGGAAAGAAACAGAGATACTTTGGATTAGAATGAGGGAAGTGAAGGGAGGGGAGGGGGTATGAGGTTAGGAAGCATAATAGAATGAATTGGACATTGTTATGACCTAGGTACATATATGACTACATGACCGGTTAATCCTACATTGTGTACAACCAGAGGATGAGAAGTTATACGCCACTTATGTATGATGTGTCAAAGTCATTCTATAGTCATGTATAACTAATGAGAACAACAGCTACAAAAAAGAACTGCGTGGCTCAGAGGTAGAGTGAGTGCTTAGCATGCAAAGCCTGGATCAATTGCGAGCAACAAAAGATGAGGAATAAGAATTACACATGTGTGTGTGTGTGTGTGTGTGTGTGTGTGTGTGTGTCCCTAAGGAAAGATGTCAGTAGAAGAGTTCAGTAGTGACTCAATAAGAAATTACTTTCATTAAAAAACAAAAACAAACAAAACATAGGTTTTAGTTAAAACCTATGTTAGTGTAACTCCTGATAGGGCAAGAGCTTTGGTAGGAATAAATAAACACATTAAAGGGTAAGTTTCGAAGATAAATTCCTATGGAGGAATTTGCATAAGTATGCTTCAATGAGATGAGATATGACTTCAGAAATCTTAGGAACCTGTGGTAAACAGAATTATTTTGGTCTCAATTCTTCATTCTCTTGCTATAAAATTACACTTCCATATCCTTGACACGGGCTTTGGTGGACAGACTATTCTTGCTGCTCTTGATCTTGGACTTAGGGTGTGACTCATCTTGGCCAATGGGATATAAGGAGCTGTCTCATGAGCCTTTAAACATACTTGCCAATTTCACTTGGCTCTACCCAGCATTCTTTCTGCTGTCCATTAGCCCGGAATTAGACACATGGAGCAGGCCTTCTGCCCAGAATGCACTCCAATTACCCACAGCCAAAAGCAGAGGTGTCCCTGATCTGTGAGCAAGAACTAATGCTTATACCAAAAGCCATCGAGATCCCAGTGTTGCTGGTCATTGTCATTAATGCAGCAAGAGTGAATTAATATAGTTCACAAACAACACAAACACTACAATTTTCTCAAGGCAAAGGTATTGTCAAAAAGATGCTACTCATCTTTCTTTGATTTTAGTTTTGTTTTCTTTTGTTTATGGTGCTGGGGCTGGAAGCCAGCCTTGCAAATGCTCTAACACTGAGCTGCATCCCCAGCCCTCATCTTTCTTTTACAATAAACAGTATTGCAAGTTTGCCAATAACAAATGGATGTCATTAAAACAATGCCTAACAAATATTTTTGAAGAAATGCAAATATATTTCATCTGTCCCTTCAAGGGGAAGGTAATTTTTTAAGGGAAAGGTAATTTTTAACAATGAGTAAAAAAGTTATTGTTTTCTAAAATATATTTATGCTCTGAAAGGATCATTTTGAAAATTGGTGTTAAAAATCTTCCATGATTATTTCATGATGCTTCTCCAAATAATTTGTTTGTCATCTGCAGAAACAGCCAAAGCTAGACACTCAAAAAACTTGCAAACTGGATTTCATAGTGCTTAAAAACTCTCTACTGATCTTTAGACAAATGTATTTTACTGTGCAAGTTATGGCTAAAAAAAAAAGGAAAAGAAAGAATTGTTTTTTTCAAACAAAGAATTTCAGTGGTTTTAAAACCCATTTGTTAAATATATAGAGATTTAAAAAAAACAATTAATTTGCATGAACAAATGATTGACATGAGGAAAGATGGAAATTTCCTAGCTGAATTTCAATAACAACTCTTGCATAATTGATGGATGGAAATGAAAAATGAGCATCATGATTTGGTAAGCAAAGCAAACGATTTACTCCTTCCAGCCGAACCTGCATATCTTTGTGAAGTGTCTTTTTCAGCTGTGACAGACATAAAATCAAGTAGCAAGCTAAAATTAGAACCAGACCTTTTGATTGCTATGATACAAAATGTTAAACTGAGAGTTGCAAAAAATGGTCATGCATATTCCATCCTTTTGCTGCTAATCAAAATATTTTTGTTACTATTGATGATAATAATGGAAATAAATATTTTGAGTACAAAAGATTTATGTATCATAAATAAAAACACTATTTGAAATATTTTATTCTTATAACATCTGTTAAAAAATGCCCATTTTTGCACGATTCTATAATGTCTCTAATACTGATACATTAAGCAACTTAGAAATAAGTGAACATACTTGTATGCAGAATAAACCTTCAAAACCATTTTACTGATAGGAATGTCTCAAGCAGAAAAATTTCATTCCCACCCACCTAAAAATTAATGTCTATTTCATCAGGTCCGTGGGCTAACATCCATACCTTCCTTTTCAACGTCTTTAGTTTTCCTTAGTGGCTTTTTTTTTTCTATTTGAGCATGCGCACTTCCATGTTGCTTTGAAATCAAGCATAGGAGCATCCAAGCTTGATCCTGTAACCATCCTAGCTGAGGTTCTATTTCTCTCCTTTTTATGTGCCCACCGATGGTGCCCGTGTTTCTTGAAATTGACGGACATATTGCACCTCCCTTGTTTTTTTGTTCTCACCCTACACGCACATTCCTCGCGTGTGCATGCTCAGTTCCCTTTCTTAAGATGCTACAATATGACTTCATGCCTCTGAAAAACTGGTGATTCCCTAGTCACTACAGAGCTGAGTGACAAATCTAAAAGTCTTTTTGGGTCCTTGATTTTCTTGTCCCCAAGTAAATTGATCACTCCTGCATGTTACATTTTAAAAGTATATTAAAAGAAAGTCTCATGCTCACATTTTGCATTGCTACAGGAAATTCAGTTTCTTGGTGGATATAACTGAGGATTACTTGGTGAGGGATGCCAGCCATCGCTCTTAAAATGGTTGTGCAAGGCTGCTCTGCTGGCTACATCTTGCAGTCCTGACACTGTTGCCAAAGTGTGGACATATCCTCTGTGCCTGTCCCCGTGGCCCTGGTATACAAGTTTATTATGAAGAATTATCACATCAGACAAG
The DNA here is from genome assembly GCF_045843805.1 of Urocitellus parryii. Taxonomy (NCBI): domain Eukaryota; kingdom Metazoa; phylum Chordata; class Mammalia; order Rodentia; family Sciuridae; genus Urocitellus; species Urocitellus parryii. The sequence continues at coordinate 125,487,481 of NC_135540.1, forward strand.
AAAAATTAAATATCCTATCAATCATGAATCAGAGACCCAAAATCCCCAAATGCACTGGGTTGGCCCTTTCATTGGGAGGTAGTGATGGAATGAGGTGGTGGGGAGGGGGGCCAGGCAATTGATATTGTCTACCTCCTTGGCTCTAAGCCAGGACTCGTGTTGCAGAGGACCCTGTCCTCAATCAAATTATATTTTCTCCAAGTTCCAGTGTTCCATCTGCAGCCCCATAAAGAGGGAGCTAAACTTCCAAAAGTCTCATACAATCTCTGCCCCCAAGGAAGACCAAGCTTTTACCTTATATAAAGCAATTTAGTTCAATGGTTCTCAGCCCTGGATACATATTAGAGTCACCGGGGGAGCTTCTACAAAATTTCCAGTGATTGGACTGCACCTGTGGAGATTCTGATTCATATGTTCTGAATTGGTGCCAGGATACGGTTATATTTTAAAAGCCCCTCATGTGGTGTAGTGTGCAGAGCAGAGCTTAGTCCCGGCTTCCTTGTTCATTCTTTCAGCTTCTCAATTCCAGTATAAGGTTATACTCTTTTGCATAGCTAAAGGCCTGAAGCCTCCTATCTACCAACAGCAAGGGATTTCAACTTGCCCACCTTTAACAAAACAAATAATAGACAAAAACTTTGAAATTATTCACTTTCCTTAAAGGCTGCAAAGCCCAGACTTAACAAACAGGCTGGGCCCAAGGTCAGTGCTCCAGGTTTTTGTTTGTTTGTTGTTCTGTTTTTATGAGGAGAGATTTCCCTAACCCACGGAAGACCGTCTATATGGGTTGAGTGGGATTGTGCTGGTGAGTCAAGTTTCATCTGTCTTTTCCAGAACAAACCTAGGAAAATAAGGCTTCAAATATTTATTCTTTCCTGGGGGCACTGAAATAAGCACTGCTATTTCACCATTTTTTTTAAGAGAGAGAGAGAGAGAATTTTTAATATTTATTTTTTAGCTTTCGGCAGACACAACATCTTTGTTGGTATGTGGTGCTGAGGATCCAACCCGGGCCGCACGCATGCCAGGCGAGCGCGCTACCGCTTGAGCCACATCCCCAGCCCATATTTCACCATTTTCACTGCACCTTTCTCCTAACTTGGCCAACATGATGCTCATAAGCCAATCTCCCTTCCCACCTCTGGTTTAGTATCACCTTTTCCTCCTGTTGCTTCCCAAACTTCAGCCATTAGCTCTCCACTTGGCTTTTCCCCCACACTTCCTCAGATGGATGGTTCAAGATGATACATTCAGCAAGGACATCAAACTGCATTCAAGGTATCTTATTCGGTGCTGGGGATACATTAGTATTATGGTTTGGATGTGAGGTATCCAAAAGCTCACGTGTGACACAATGCAAAAATGTTCAGAGGAGAAACACTCGGGTTGTGAGAGCCTAAATCCAAGCAGTGAATTAATCCCTGCTAGGGATTAACTGAGTGATAACTGGAAGCAGGTGGGGTGTGGCCAGAGGAGGTGGGGCATTGGGGACATGGCTTTGGGGTATATATTTGTATCTGGCAAGTAGATCTCTCTCTCTCTCTCTCTCTCTCTCTCTCTCTCTCTCTCTCTCTTGTATCTGGCAAGTAGAGATATCTCTCTCTCTCTCTCTCTCTCTCTCTCTGCTTTCTGATCACCATGATGTGAGCTGCTTCCCTCTGCCACTCTTCATCCATGATGTTCTAGCTCACCTCAAGGCCTGAGGAATGGAGCCCGCTCTCTATGGGCTGAGACTTCTAAAACCACGAGCTCGCAAATAAACTTTTCCTCCTAAAATTGTTCTGGTCAGATCTTTTAGTCACAGCAGCAAAAAAAGCTGACTAGAACAGCTGGAGAGTTTAAATCAGCATGGCCTCTGCTCATAGGGCTTACCCTCTGCTGGGAGGAAACCAATGAATTCAAAATGGTAAATATATAGATGCAAGGTGCCTTAAGGGAAGGGAAGGATTCCCATGAGTGTCTGTAACAAAGGAATTCATCTAGTTTGGAAGACTAGGGAAGGCAGCTCTGACATTTCAGTTGGACCCTCAGGGATGGGTAAGTGAAATTCCCATGTATAATGGCCTGGAGCCCAGTTTATTTGGGAACTCCTTGAAGAAGGAATCTCAAACTTTTGCTGTATCCTGCTGCTCGAGTTTAGGTCTCAAATGTCTCCCAAAGGCCCATAGGTTAATTGCTTTTCCCCAGCTTAGTGCTATTGGGAGACGGTGGAGACCTTCAAGAGGTGTGGCCAAGTGGGAGGTCTTAGGTCATGGGGGTGTATCCTTAAAGGGGATTGTGGGATGCCAGTCTCTTTCTCTCTTTCTCTACCCAAAACTCCATGAGGTGAATGGCTTAAATATCACGTACTCCCCATCATGATGTACTGCCTCACCACGGGCCCAAAAGCTTTGTGGCCAGCTAACCATGGACTGAAATGTCCAAAACCGTGAGCCAAAATAAACCTTTCCTCTTTTTAAGTTTCTTATCTCAGATGTTTTACTATAGTAATGGTAAACTGACTAACACATCAATCTTCAATATCCACTTTCAGAAGCTCAGCAAATATTGATGTAAGATTTACCCCAGATAGCCAAACACTTCTAGGTGACCACCTGCTTGTCTCTGCCTATCCAGCACAGAAGCATATCCTGCCACTCTGATAGAAAGTTATCCTATCCCATTCCTTAGCCATTCCCTGTGGGCCATAGTCTCCTGTCCCCTCGGACACAGAGAGAATGGTTTGAAGATGGAAAAACAAAGTCTTTCTTTGGGATTTTTCCCCTTTAGAATTGAGGGGACAGGAAGAGAAAAACATGCAACGATGAAGCTGCTGGTGTCCTTTAATAGGTGAGAATAAACAGAGAGAGACCAAAAAATATGTCATGCAGATGACGTCGAATCCTGGAGCATTAGGGTCCAGCTGTAATTCCAATGCACCTGAAGCTGCCACAATTCCTGCAAGACTTACTTTAAATACGGTGAGCTATTCCAGTCAGGGAGTTCATACTGAGTTTGCTTTGGGTAGTTGCCATTAGTTAAAATCCTACATCTGTGTGGTCCAACTTGTCTTGTCTGGATGGTCTAACTTGTCTTTAATTATCAGGAAAATTAGAGGCCATGATTTATTATAAGTAAAACAACAAATGATATGGCAGGGGATGAAATAATGAAGAAGTGGGTACCACTGTTAGGAAGGTCCATAGGGAATCACTCAGTGAATAGCTGTCATTCAGTATGACAATGTCCATGACAGAATCATATATAGGATAACATGATCTAGTACATTATAATTCTAATTTTATCTTGTTGTTTATAATTTTTAGAAAACAGTATTCAAACGATGCTTGTTTCTGTCTTCTCACTACCCTAAGCATGAAGGTAGGTGGAAGATTTATTTTGAAATGCAATGAAGTTTTTAAAATCTTACTATCTCTTTACTGCATGCCTATTTTTTTTTTTTTTTTTTTTTTTTTTTGCTGAAGAGTACAAAAGTATTTGATAGAGGGAATGTTCTAGATCTAATGTTTGTGTCCCCATTCATATGTTGAGACCTAGATCCCAGTGTGATGGCACTGCGGGGTAGGGCACATGGGAAGCAGCGAGGTCATGCGTGTAGAGGTCCTTTATAAAAAGATGACCCAGAGAGATCCCTCCCCCTACTGCTGCATGAAGTCCTCAGTCTGTGGACCGAGAAGCAGGCTGGCACCAGACACTGAATCTGCCAGCAACTCCAGATGGACTTCCCAGCCTCCAGAGCTGTGAGAAAAACTTTTCTGTTGTTTATAAGCCACACAGTGTATGGTATTTTTGTTATAACAGCCCAGAATGGACTAAGACAGCATTATTAGAGCAGGAAAACAACCTCTCCCCCACCATGAACAAACTGGTCTTTATACCTTCTTACCCATTTCCATTCCTCTAAACCATCTTTCTTTGGCCCTTTGCAGATTGTGTCAAATCCTTTCTAACACAGAGAAAATGAATTAGGACCCATAGCTCTAATTGCAGATAAGGAGAGCTTCTTGGGATTTTCCTGGGGGTAAATTCAATGTGGTTGGGGTGCCGGATAGCATTGGGGCAGCCTGGGAAGGGGGAGGAGCTGAGTCCTGAAAGCCTGGGTGACCCAGGGCATTTAACTAACCTCTGTGGGGGGGGGGGGGTATGATGACATCACCTCCTCTGGGACTCCACATGCCTGTCCCCTAACGGTGTCCCACCAACGCCAGCTGCCATCTTTCTCTAGTGTCAGGGCCGGTGTGGGTGGCACTGCAATGCCACACCTCCATCTGTCCTGGTCACAAAGTCGTCCCCAGCCTGAAGTGCACCCCAAAATTTCTCCCAAATTATCTAATTTGTTTCTCTTGAAGTTCACTTTGATTCACGTGGATCATTTTTCTCTCCAGTAAAGGTGACTTTGAATCATATTTATTTTCCCCAAAGTGGTAACAACAAGGCTCAGTGGAGTAATCAACCAGCAAAGTAAATAAGCTTGGAGATGTTTTCACCCACATAATAAGAACTAAATCATTTTGACCTCTATCTCATAGGATACCAATCAGCATGCTTCTCCAGGGTGACTTTCAGTCTACTTGTACCACATCGTTCTGATTTAATGAAGAAAATAATTATTGGATTTTTATTAATTGCTCAAAGCTGTGCTGGGCGGGGAGAGAACCAGAAAAAAAAATTAATGCAAGAACTTTTGTTGAATAAAATATCAAAAGTGTAAATCAAAACAGGCTGTGGTGGGTTTGCTTTGTGATCCGGCAACAGAAACAGTCATTGCATGAGCCTGAGGTTCCCAGCCCCATGTGTGAGAGCTGGCGGTGGCATGCCAACAGATTATGCAGCTGGAGTCTTTACATGGAGTCATTTTTTAAAATGTAGAACTTTATTACCTTTTTCTAATGGATGCAAAATACCAGAGGATATTTTGATAAACAAAGGGGCTCATGTGTTTTCATTGGCCTTGAGCTCCTCCAATACGGTTCGGGAGGACATTGCGTCTTAGTGGGAAGGTTGAATCTGGATACAGAGCCCAGAGGACAGAAAAGCAGATGGAGCAGGAACACAAATGTGGGGTGTGAGCACATAAATGTGGTATTTAAACTACAGGACTAGTTGAGGTCCGAGGGGGCAAAGCATGAGGATCCAGGAGATAAGAGGTCTTAAGAAAAAGCCCTGTGGAGATCACGAGGAGGCCGAGAAGGAGCAGCCAGAAGGGGGGACTCAAGACAGAGCGACGTTCCAGAACTCAAGAAGGAGAGATCTTAGAAAAGGAAGGAGTGTGAATACAGTGTATTCATGGGTCTTGTGCTGCCATCACAGAACACCTGAGGTTGAGTAATATATGAAGAACAGAGACTTTTTCTTTTACCATACGATTTATTTTTATTTTTTTTAGTCATACATGACAGCAGAATGTATTTTGACATATAATACATACATGGAATGTACATAATGTCTATTCTATTCTGCTGCCCTTCCTATCCTCCCTACTCCTCCCCTCCCCTCCCATCCTTTCTCTCTATCCAATCTAATGTGACACACTTTTTTTTCTTTTTTTCCTCACAACATCATACATGTATTCTGTATAACCATGAGGTTCTCCTTCCATCTTCCGTGCAACTCCCCTTCTGCCTCTTTTTCCCTCCCACCTCTCTTCCCTATTTAGTGGTAGTCTTCTTCTCATGCTCTTCCTCCCTATCCCATTTTGAGTCACCCCCCTTATATCAGAGAAGACATACAGCGTTTGTTTTTTAGGGATTAGCTAACTTCACTTAGCATAATCTGCTCTAATGCCATCCATTTGCCTGCAAATGCCATGATCTTGTTATTTTTTAGTGCTGAGTAATATTCCATTGTGTATAAATGCCACATTTTTTAATCCATTCATCTATTGAGGGGCATCTAGGTTGGTTCCACATTCTAGCTATTGTGAATTGTGCTGCTATAAACATTGATGTGGCTGTGTCCCTGTAGTATGCTCTTTTTAGGTCTTTTGGGTATAGTAGTCCAAGAAGGGGAATAGCTGGGTCAAATGGTGGTTCCATTCCCAGCTTTCCCAGGAATCTCCAAACTGCTTTCCACATTGGCTGCACCAATTTGCAGTCCCACCAGCAATGTGTGAGTACACCTTGTTCCCCAAGAACAGAGATTTTTTTTGGCTCACAGTCCTGAAGGCTGGGAAATCCAGGAGCAGGGTGGGAATCTGGGGAGGCCCTTCTTGCTGTGTTCTAACATGGTGAAGGGCAAGCAAACGTGCGTGAGGAAAGGAAATTGGACTTTTATCAGGAGACATCCTCATAGTAACTAACCCACACCTGCAACAATAGCATGAAGCCCCCTGAGACGGAGTCCTCCTGACCTCTTCCCCTCTCGAGGGCCCACCTCTCAACCCTGTTACAATGCCAACTAAATTTCAAAATGAGTTCTGGAGAGGATGCTCAAACCACAGCTAAGAGATACTATTTCTTCATTCATGAGATTCATAAGATTGATGGAGTTTAACAAGGTTTAATAAACTTGTAGTGGGTTGAATGGTGAACTCCCAAAACATGTCCAGGTCCTCACCCCTGGAACCTGTGCAGGTGACCTTATTTGGGAAAAGGAATTTTTTGTAATTAAGATAATAATTTTAAGATGAGACAATCCTGAATTATCCAAGCAGGCCCCAAATCCAATGACGAGTGTTCCTATCAGAGTGAGGCAGATTATGCAGCCAGAAGATGAGAACCTGCAGGGAAGTCAGAGGTGGAGGGATGCAGGACTCGGAAGGCAAAAAATTCCCTGGGGGGGCCTCCAGAGGGAGGAAAGCCTGGCTCTCCCCCCTTCCCCACCTCCAACTTGGACTTTGCTCCTCTGGGACCTTGTCATATAAGTACAAGTTTGTTCATTGACACATTATTTGTAGCAATAAACTGGAAACAATCTAAACATGTTGGTCTTTATGTTAAATGAACTGAACTCCAGAGTTCAATAAAAACTTAACTCTCAGCTAGGAAGGGTGGGGTAGGACTGTAATCCCAGTGACTCTGGAGGCTGAGGAAGGAGGATCACAAGGTTATCCTCAGTCACACAGCCAGGCCCTAAGCAACTTAGCGGAGACTCTGTCTCAAAATTAAAAATAGAATTGGGGAGGTGGCTCAGTGGTTAAGTGCCCCTGGGTCCAAACCCAGGACCAAAACAAAACAACAACTTAACTCTCTTTTTCTTTTCCTTCTGGGCTAGCTCTTTTCCACAACCAGATGAAATGGCAAGTTACTCTCATACTTTTCTCCAGATATTTAAAATAATAGAAAGACTATTGGTAGTTTTAATTATAAGATTGCTCCTATTGTATTAACATAATATCTAGTTCAGGCTAATATTAAAATTGTCATATTCTTATCCTAATCAAGGACCTCCCCTACGCTCATCCAAGTTTTGGGGCGGGGTCAGGGGGCAGGGGTCATGGAAGGCTGCCATTTTTCTTCCCTAGCTCCTCTCTTCCCAGACCATGTGGAGTCTGCCAAACTCCTCCAGGGTTGAAGCACCAGGGAATGTGTGGGAGGAAGAGAGGTCAAGTAGGAAAGGCCTTAGCTGTTTGTTGCAGAGGAATCTGCAATGGTAGGTGTCAGAGTACGCAAGCCATGTTTATAATGACTGCTGTGTCAATCCGCATGCTCCCTCGCCCTCCCATCAAATCAGACTGACTTAACAGGAAAAGCTTGTTTCTCCCCCAAGTCATTGGCAACTCCCTCCCACTCCTCAGGAGAGCACTACACTACACTCCTCTGCACTACACAGTCTTTTAGAGCCCCACTTCCTCTAGACTGTGGCTTCTCCTCTTGGTGGGCAAAGAGAAAAAAAGCACAGAGGACCCCATAGGTAGTGCTTTGGAGCCAGTTAGAAGGTGTCTGTCACATGACTTCTGTGCATGCTCCATTGGCTGTGACTCAGTCACCAGGTCCCCACCCACCAGCAGACAACACAGCTGGGAAATATAGTCTATGCACCATGGAGTTGGGATGCACAGCATTGTCTCCACTGTATGCAGATTCCCAGAGGTGATTGGTTGTAGGGTGCATTCACGGACCCACCAGAAGTGCCCCATGTGATTGTGGCTTCCTTAATGTAGACAGTTCCCCCCATCTGGCTAGCTATTTCAAACTCTTCCAAAGCCTGGGCACATCTGCCCTGCACTCTTGCTGTTGGAGTCACAGCACCCTTCCAGAGAGTCCTTTAGTGGAGTTCAAGATGGCTCCAAGCAAAGGTGCTCCCAGCTGGTCCACCGGGAGGCACCTCTGCTCCTCTCAGTGAAGGGTTTGCTACTGGTGTGGGCCTTTCGACTTGGCCACCTTGGGCTACTCCACCAGTCACCTGCCTGCAGGATTTGTCAGAAGTGGGTCAGTTACCAATCCTCAGGCTCCTGTGACTCCATCGGCACAGGCCAGGCCCTCAGATGTGGCTTGAGGTGGGAAAGTGGCCCCTCTTCTCTGCACTGATCACAGGAAGACAATCCGCAACACAGGCAGCTCTCTTAGGAAGACCCTCCACCTTGACCCTGAAAGATCATCCACAGGAAACCACCAAACAGGGTTTTAAAAAGATCCTTACAAGCCTTGCCTAGATGGTCTAGCATCTCACTTTGAAATGTGGAAGTTCTGGACACATTGTTTGACTGATGTATCTTTTCCATATATATTTTTCTTGTGTCTTCAAAAAGGGTGACCTAAGTGACATTCTTTTGACCCTCAGTCAAACAACAACAAAAAATCTTATTCTACTCCTTTTCATCGAACTTTGATTCTGTTTTCAGTTTTGCAATTACAGAGTGGCTGAGGGCAAGTTACGTTAAAGGTCTGAGCCTTAGTTTCTTTACCAATAAAAGGGACAAATAGCATGCAACTCACAGGTCAAGGTGGAGGTTAAGTGAAGGATTTTCTGTAAAAGCACCTCAGACCACACTCAGAGTAAATGTTCAGTAGAGCGGATGTATCTTTGCTTCTATTTTAGAACAGAGATAACCAAGCTATTTCCAACTGCAAATGAATAGATAAAATAATTTGTTTATGATTAAGAAATATTATTGAAGAGAGGTCCTAGCAAGAGGATAATTTGCTAAAAACCAGACCCAAACTTTCGCTTTCCTGATCCTGGGTTGAATGCTCTTCTTTTGTAGGCAATGGACCACTTATTTAAGGTAAACTAAAACTAAGAACAAAAGTTAAGTTTATATTTTGCTTACTTTCAAGCACCCCCAAACCCAGTCCTGTATAAACAACATCAAATTATAAAGTCCATCTATTTCTCCCTGAGATTGTCTTTTCTGAACATGAAGTATCCTGGGTAGACTGGTGACAGGATCTGAAACAAAACAAAGAAAATAGATCCAGCATGCAACAGGCACTTGGTTCCTTGTCAGTGTTTGGATAAGCTGTGGCACATCCAGAGACTTGCCAGGTTTGCATACATGAGGATAGTGCAGTGGGTGGTCCTGGTGAGTTAAGCAACCCCTAGATGTGTAGTTCATACACTGAAATCACAAGCCAAACCAAAAGGCTTACTGTGATCTTCTGAGTGGTTTCTCTCACACTGTTTTATGTTCAAAGCATCTTCTTTTGCTGAGAAATTGGATGTGTCTGAAAAATGGATAGATCTGTTAATTTTAGGAATCAGGGACGGGAATTTCATCTGTTTCAGATTCCACTGGCTTGAATGGCAATTATTAAGAATACAAGTAACAACAAATGTTGGCAAGGATGTGGGGGAAAAGATACACTCACATTGCTGGTAAGACTACAAATTGGTGCAAACACTCATAAAACTTGGAATGGAACCATCATTTGACCCAGCTATCCCACTCCTCGGTTTATACCCAAAGGACTTAAAATCAGCACCCTACAATGATGCAGACACATCAATGTTGACAGCAGCTCAATTCACAATAGCTAAACTGTGGAACTAACCTAGGTGTCCTCTAATAGGTGAAAGATTAAGAAAATGTGATATATATAGACAATGGAATATAACTCAGCCATAAAGAAGAATGAAATTATAGATTTGCTGGTACATGGATGGAACTGGAGAATATCAATCTAGGTGAAATAAACCAATCCCCCCAAAATAAAGGCTGGATGTTCTCTCTGACATGCAGATGCTAGCTCACAATAAGGGGTGAGGAGGGAAAAATAGAATTTCATTGGATTAGACAAAGGTGAAGGGAGGATAAAGGGGATAAGCTTGGGGAAGACAGTAGAATGAATCACTTTCCTATGTTCATATATGAATACATGAAATTCCACATCATGTACAACCATAAGAATAGAAGTTATACTCCATGTATGTATAATATGTCAAAATACACTCTACTGTCATGTGTATTTTTAAAAATTAAAAAACAAATCATATTCCTCTAGCTTGAATTAAGCTCCTGCCATGTGCTAGGACTCTCAAAAGTTCTGAATATACTTTAGAAGTAAGACAAAGGAGATAGGCAGATTGGACTCAAGGAGAGCCTTTATCTCTATAAAGATGAGCAGTATGTCTGAAGGTAAGTGGATTTTATAATTCTGAACCTCCAAATTAGATGCACCTCCCCTGATCCAGGTATCAAGGAACCAAATCCGTATTCCCACTTAAAGGAGGGTGTCTGTAGTGTGCAGGGCACAAAGAAGCAGTCAGAAAGAGGAAGAGCCAAGCTGAGCATGTGTGTTAGTTTCTCCCCATTCACCAATTCACTATGTCCTTCTCCGACTCCTAGATTGAAACGAGTAAGAGGGACAGGGACAGGCCAGTGTCCTCAAGCAGTGGAGGGGGACAGCAAGGGTGAGGGAGAAGCGCTGAGGGTGCTGAGGGAGGACAAGGGACAGCATGTGTGAAGTCAGCAAGCAGGCTCTCCAGCCAGCCACCTCTGCCTCCTGGTCCAGCCAAGACCAAGCCTGGCAACAGGTCTCAGCTCTGAATCCTTCACACGCCCCAGGGAGCCCCTACCCATCTCTCAGAGCTGTCCATCAGAGCTGCCTCCTACTGAGGAGCTTCTACTCCCAGGATCTTCCTGGGTCTTCCCAGCAACCTTGCTGGTTTGTGTAAGGAACTTTCTTTAGTTACAATTTAGATTATGAGGAAAAGGAAACCCAGACAGTCTTCGATGAAAACTGGTCCATACCATACGCCTGCATGTAGTCTCTAACTGCCAAGTTCATTGCATGCTATTTTAAGTTTTGAACCAAGAACACCAAGTGAGGAGTGTTTGAAACTGAGTCATATTATTGGCAGTTTTCTAGAAAAAAAAAACACAAATATTTAAGGCTAAAGGATGAAACACAAATTTCCTCCAGTTACCCTGGTTCCTGTCCTTCCATAGTGTTAATTTTGACTCCCACTGGATTCTGTGAGCGGCCCTTAACTCCTAACCTAGTCCTGTCCTTGTGTCAGCTGGTTTGAGTGGCGTTTCTGTTGCTTGTGACTGAGACACTGGTGAAGACAGAGGCCACGTGGCTTTTTCAAAGTTATACACACACAATGACACAACTATGACTTGAACCTAGTGTTCTGTTTCCAAGTCCTGATGCACACTGCACCCTACCCACAGCCTCTCAGCATGAAGGTCCCAGGCTGCAGTTGCCCGTTTACTGATTTTTGGCAGCTGCCCACATTGCCAGGCTGGGCCATGGTCAGAGTCAGAAGCCCATGGGCTTTAGAGTCAGCCACACCTGGGTATGAATCCCGGTTGGCCATTCTTGAGCTGTATGACTTGGTACTATCGCTTTGCCAATGCTTGAGATTCAGTTTCTTCGAAGGTAAAATGCTGATAACATGGCCCTTCCCTGATGGGGTAACTGTAGAGTTAATAAGCAGATGTCTGGGAAATGTGTGACAGAGTGCTTACCATATAGGAACTGTGAAAAAATATTAGCAAAAATATATGGTCAATCCTAATTATTTGCAGATTGCTTATCTGTGAAATCATCTACTCACTAAAATTTAACCCCAAATTAGTCCTCGTGGTGCTTTTAGTCACCCAGCCTGTAAGTTCCCAGCTGAGGTGGAACAAGGAGAGTCTCTGCCTGCACGTTTCAGCCACACACTGTAAGTGTCCTTTTCTTGGACTGTGTTTTTCATATTTTTGTTCATCTTGTTGGTGATTTTGCTTTTTAAAAGCACACCGCACAAAAAGGCTGTGACGTGCCTTAGAGAGAAAATATGGATGTTAGATAAGATTGGTTCAGGTCCGAGTTCAACTGCTCTTGGCCACGAGTTCCATGTTAACGATCAACAGTGCATGTTAAATAAGGTGCCTTTAAGCAGAAGCACACAGAAAACAAGCTGAAAATGTGAGCAGAGGCCTGGAGGAATCTAACCCTGTGTCTCCTGGAGGCACAGCAGTGTTTGCTGATTCACAGTTCATGGCAATGTTACGGAATGTAACCACAGTGAATACTGAGAATCAACTGTAAGAACAGCAAAAACAACAATATATCAGTGGTCATTTGTTTTCATTAATGACACAATAACCAGAACTGTTAGTATTGATGAGGTAGGACAATGGAGCATTGACTTCCAGTCCCCAGGTCTCAAGATCACCAGGACTCTATTTGGTCACTGCACCTTATTCAGCCCTTTCTTAGATTGAAGTGATCTGGCAAGCTTTCATTTCAGACCCTCCAAACATCCATTGCAGGCTGAGGTCAACTGGCTTTGATGAAGGGCTGTAAGATGTCATTTTTATCATGATTTGTTTGGCTGCTAATGGGAGATGTTCCCATGATGAAAGGGTTAGGGGAAATCATTTCTGGGAGAAAACACCAACAAAATCAGCGTCATTTTCCTCCATGAAAGGGGAATAAGCATTAGAAGAGCTTTCCCATAAGTGGAAGAACACTCTGGGACAGTCAGGCCTAAGTAGCTACTGTCTCTTTTTGGTTGAGCTATTGGTACAATGAAGATTGTTTCTGGAGTTGAAATTTCTAGAATATTCCATGAATTCCAAGTTAATAATGAGTCCTGAGCTACTTTTTTTCCCCTTTAAATCGACTCTGCTATTTTCTGTTGGCAATAAGAACAACATATGTTCATGTTTTTTTAAAAAAAAATTCAAACAATGCAGAAAAATGTACAGAAAAAAGTTAAGTTTGCCTGTAAACCTGTCACCCAGAGATGACTTATTAATATTGTGATGAATGGTCTTCCAGAACTTTTTTTCCTATACAATTCCTCTTACAGAGGAATCCGTGAAACAAATCTTCAAATTTCATCTGACACCTTTGGCGTGAGCTCATAATATGGTTTTGTTCCCCTGGAAACAAAGGAGCAAGCTGCTCCAGCCAAAGACTGGGCCTCTTTTCTTTAATGACAGAAAATCATCTACAAATCTCTGGAGTGCTTGTTTAGCTATCTTGTATGTTGGTTGTGTACACACACACACACACACACACACACACACATTTTTATATTTATTTCTCTGTCTTTAAACTAGAGAGAAATTTCTTTTCAACCCAAGTAGGAAAGAGGAAGCTGTGAGTGAGTTTTTTCATTGGTCCATTATTGCTACCCTGGGGCAGAATCCTTTTCTACTTGTTCAGAATAACTTATGCAGGGAGAGGGAGCCTACTTCTTATCTCCAATCCCAACCAAGAATACCAGGTCGAGCCCAAGGATCATGGGGGAAAATAGATTCCCATCTTCAGGCAGGGACTGAAACAATACGGGGAAAAAATCACAGTAACCAATAATCGTGTAGCATTTACTATGTAGTGGGTGCTGCCTTAAGGCCTTTGGGCATTAACTTACTAAAACCTATCAATGAACCAAAGAGGTTGAAAACATTTCATAAGCTTAGATCTCAAAGCTGGTAAGTGACAGAGTGGAGCTTAGAAGCATGGTCTGTGGGGGGCTGGGGATGTGGCTCAAGCGGTAGCGCGCTCGCCTGGCGTGCGTATGGCCCGGGTTCGATCCTCAGCACCACATACAAACAAAGATATTGTGTCCACCGAAAACTAAAAAATAAATATTAAAAAAAAAGAAGCATGGTCTGTGGTTCCAGAGTCTATGCATGCAACCATCATCCAAACAGACTCTTAGCAACTCGTGTTTTGGGGTGTTGCCTTGATAGAGAATACAAGGCTTGAGAAACTCCAGTATAAAAGGCATATGAAACCCTTGAGTAAGTCTTAAAGATTGCTAATTGGAAGAGTAGCAGATGAGAAGAGGCATAGGGAACACGGAGAGGTGGGAAGACTCCCGAGCAATGGTGTTGAGGGATGGGCGTGTGAGTGTTCCAGGTACTGAACTTCTGAGCTGGGTGCATTTGGAAACATGACTTCACGTCTCTAAGCCTCCACTTGCTCATTTGCCAGACCAGGCTGGCGATGCTCATCTCACAGGGTTGCTGACAAGATGAGACACTTCCTGGCCCCCTGTCTCCTGCACTCTGCCTTCTTGCTTTCTGGTGCCTAGGGAACCAGGTGCAGCCACCGTGTCCAATTGCTTCCTGCTCGCCCACATGCAGAACTCAATTTACTTTTTAGTTTTCTCCAAAGAATGTGCTGCACAGAAGCGGTTATAAGTAACGTAGATTATACTGAAGATTGTGCAAGGGCCATGATAAAGAGCTTTACCTATCACCCCCATAGTGAACATCTTAATGCTTCCTTCCCCAACTCTCTGCTAAGTAAGCTGCCATAGGAGTGGGTGGGTTGTGGGGCGGTTTGAATGCCAGATCCCTCTTCCTTTGTTTGTCCCAAATCCACAAATCTACAGTTTTAGATTCCTCCTTCTCTTTCTAAGATCTTATTCCCCAAGCAATTCCATGCAATCATATTACTTGGGCTCTAAGCCAGCTCTGAATTCTACACTCACGTATGCAAACTTGACACACTATTTAGCAACTAAGTCCTCCATAAAGGGTCACACTCTCTAGGATACTTATTTTGCATAAAAATTCTCCCAAACTCATGGGTTTCACATAACTGCAAGCATACATCACCTTGGGGTGACTGCACCCAGCCTGATGGTTCCTCTGGCCACAGGCTTCAGTGGGAAGCATCACAGTCAGCAGGAGACAGGAATGTTGGCAAATGTGTTGGCTCTCTGCTTGGAGATGGACAGGAGAAACTCAGTTACCTCTTGGTGGCCTCTCCATGTGCCCACCCAGGTTTTTCACCCCATGAGAACTCAGCTCCAGGGGCGAGGATTTCAAACACTGAAATTGGAAGCTTCAGTTCCCGTAAGGCACAGCCTTGGTCATTCTATGTAAAAGCTTCCACCACTTTCCATTGGTCAAAGCTGGAGCTAGCTCACATTTAGGGGAAGGGGAGGCAAGGAATTGGAGTCCTCTTTAACCCATCACACCATTGTTCTGAAAGAGTGTTGTAAATAGCAATACCTTTTCAGTTCCCTACTCAAAGTACTTGACATACAAATGCCAGAATGAGATTTTCTAAACTTTTCTGTTTCTTGTAATGAAATGTGGACACTGGACAGTTGATAATGGGGGATGCCAAGGACAGAAAATACTGACCAAGAAAAGACCTAGATTTTCACATCTGTAAAATCTCAGATCACTGCCTTCAGGACAATTAAGAGCTTGTCTACCAGACAGCGTCTTTATCTCCTCTCCACCTAGGGCATATCGCTCATCCCCTGCAGTGGGTCAGAGATGAAGGGGGTCCACTCAGCATCTGCTGCGCTCCCAGGCTCAGGACCACTAACTATCACACACTCCTCAGCTCATCACTGTGCCGAGACCGACCAATTTTTCTTTTCTTATTTATTTTTTTTTTTTTGCAGATTAAGTTTATTAATATCTGAATGCTATGTTTTAATCTGACAGGAAATCAAAGGCATTATATTTTATATTGCCAGAAAAAGCAGTTATCAGACCCTGACTACCATGAATCCAAATCCAAATGGTTTCCAGTAGCCGTAATAAAAAGGAATAAAGAGGATTCTTTTGAACTGCCCCATGTCTGCCTCCACTTTAGCAATAATACATTCAGCAATAACCTTGTAAACAGAGCTGAGGGAGCTGGAGGAAAAATCTACCTCGTGACTGGAGTCATTCCTCTTTCTAATTAAAAGAATCTCATAAGTCTAGACATAGATTACTTAAATTCCTCTAAAAGACAGAAAGTAATTTGGACAATCAAAATAATTAAACTTTCCAAATATATAAGAGCAATTCTTAAGAGACTGGGGGAAATGAAAGCTCATCCCTT
This sequence comes from Urocitellus parryii, assembly GCF_045843805.1. Taxonomy (NCBI): domain Eukaryota; kingdom Metazoa; phylum Chordata; class Mammalia; order Rodentia; family Sciuridae; genus Urocitellus; species Urocitellus parryii. Next base: position 125,503,662 of record NC_135540.1, read on the forward strand.
AGAAACGCCAATAATCTTCAAGAGTAGAACAGAGTTTCAGGCGATTCTGAGAGCCTGGAAAAAGTTTTATTTAGGACTGAAATTGTGTGATTCCTAACGACCATCCAAATAGATTTTATTCCCCTTACTTTAGCCTTGTGTGTGTGTGTGTGTGTGTGTGTGTGTGTGTGTATTTTAAAGGGGGCAAACAACACCATGGGGTGATCAGTCAAATTGTTCATAGGTTTGACGTAAGAAAGACTGGATTTTTAAGTAGTTGAATCTATCGATCAGTTCCTTTGTGATCTCTTCTATTGCTTTTATGCTCCAAAAGTCCTCCTTAGTCCTAAGATTGGTTCAATATTCACCTATATCTTCCGCAGTTCCTTTTGTACAGGTTAATTCTTTAACTCATTAATTGCTAGAATCTGTTTTAAAGGATAGATGTGAACATTCATTGTATTTTTGGATGGCCAGCAATTCTGATGCATGCAACCACCATGCATTGTGGTTGTCTGCTTTCCTTCCTTTCCCAGGTAATTTCACTGACTGCTGATCAATCAAACAGAATCGAGAGCACCAAAACCAACCTGGTGTGGGAGAAGGGGGTGTCCAACCACCTTGTGAGTTTAACTTCCCCTATGGTAGAAGCCAAAAACCAGAATCCCGGCTGCCTTTGTAAATAGTACACAATTATGTAACCAAAGTCCCACTTATCAGTGGGTTTCGGGTGCCATCTCAATGGGAACCAGTGATGAGCAGGATTAGGGGCCTCAAGAGGTCCAGTGAGAGGAGGGTGGTGGCACAAGTCTACTGATTTGGAGGCAGTGATGGCCGAGGTTCTGTGGCACCGCCCTTTGCCTGGCTGGAGCAGCGAGTTCCTTTGGTATGTGGGTGGCAGAGGTGGGGGTGTACATGGGGACAGTAGATTTCCACTAGAGCTGGTCTGTGCTATAATCTGGCATTGTCCCTAGATGTCCTCACATGTGATTCCTGTCCTTTTTAGAGAGTTCAAGGCTACCATATGCTTTAATTCTTTAATCATTTCCTTTCCCACTTCTATGAACTGGAAGGTTTCTGTTGTCTGCAACCAAGAACACAAAGACTAATTCAAGTCGGCTGTGAGGGGAGGATACCATTTATTTTTTCCAGATAGCTAATCAATTGCTCAATATGAATTGTTGAATAATAATAATAATAATCCATATTTCCCCCTATTAACTTGAAATCCCATTTTATTTTCTTAAATACACCAGGTTGGTTTTGGTGCTCTCAATTCTGTTTGATTGATCAGCAGTCAGTGAAATTACCTGGGAAAGGAAGGAAAGCAGACAACCACAAACCTTATTCTGGGCTGTGACAGTGAATCTCTGCTTTCTGATTCCAACCGCAGATAATTGTGTTCTTGCCTTGACTGCTATTCATATCGTTTAAGGTAATATGATTTTTACATTCTGAGTCACCCCTCTAATTTTTTCCTTAAACAAAGCCAACTGAGGAGATGTCTAACCCTCTCCATACCCAAGCCAAGAAAACATTCTGAAGACGATTGGGGAATTCTGTCCTTTAACAGTTTGAGGCTACCAAATAAAAACTTGGATGACAAACAGAATTTTCCCATTTTATTTTAGAGGATGAGAGTTAGGGACAGCTCTCTCTCTCTCTCTCTCTCTCTCTCTCTCTCTCTCTCTCTCTCTCTCTCTCTCTCTCTTAGGAAGTGCAGGAATTAAGCAACAGAAACGTTTAACCCATCATCTTATGATAAAGTAGACAGTGGTCAGCATTGATGTCCAGGTGTTCCTATGTGGACTCTGCCTCCAAGCCTCAAGCTTCAGAGGTCAACAGTCTTAATCGGGGTGGGGCTCATAACAACCAGGTTCAAATGCCAGTTGTTCCATTCACTGACTGTGATGTGGGCCTACAGATGACAGCCACATGGGCTTCCAGGTCATACAAGGTGTATGAGTTTCCTAGGGCAACTGTAAAAAAAAAATGACCACAATCTTGGTGGCTCAAAACAACAGAAATTTATCCTTTCACAGGTCGAGAGGCTAGAAATCTGAAACCAAGTTTTGATGGATCAGTTTATTCTGAAACTTCTAAGAGGATTTGTTCCATGCCTCTCTCTCAGCAATTCTTGGCCTTCTTTGGCTTGGAGGCGCAGCCCTCCAGTCTCTGCTACAGCTTCACATTACAGTCCACTCTGTGTGTCTCTGTGTCCTCACCAGTTCTTATAAGGACATCAGATGTCACAGAGAAGTCTGTCGTCAGTGGAGAATGATCTTTTCTCAAGACCCTTAGCTTAATTACATCTGCAAAAGGCCTATTTCTAACTGAGGTCCCATTCTGATCACATAAATTTTGGAAGACACTCTTCAACCCTTTACAGGGAGCAAGGGGACAGCGAATCCTGGAGTAGGGCTGAGGTCAGTCTCTGACTCTGTATTCTGTAAGGATGCCTGGGAGCCCCAGAAAAGACATGGGTCAGAACCAGGGAATTAAATGAGGAAGCAAGAGACCCAGCTCATCCCAGGAGAGCAGAACAAGAGTGAGAAATTGGGATGTCAACAAAGCTAGCAGGAAGGGCAGGGACACTTGGGAAGTAGGAAATAACCAAAGGACCAAGGGAAGTTGGACAGAAGAGACGGTTTCCTGCCCTGACTACCTACATTGCCCTTCTGCTCCTGTAAGAATTGATTCTGGGTCATTTGGATGGGGTCCCAGCCTCTGGCTCCACAGGAGAGTCCTTAAGTTGATGCTGACCAGACAGTCGGTTCCCACCCATCAGCAGATGGAGTCTGGAATTTGTTTTGCAGAATAGATATCTGTTGTGCCCAGGGAAGCTTGACTCTCCAGGGCAGTGTCCAGGCCAGTCTGTAAGCCCTGTCTGTGCTCGCTCCATTCCCAATGTTCATCAATCCCAATGTTCACTTGGAGTGCAACCACGGCTCATCTACTGGCCAGGGTACCACTCCACTGCGGCCGGGGGCTGCTCCAGAATGCCTGGCCTGCTTTTGCTACTAACATACACTTGCCCTCTTCTGGTTCTTCTCTGAAGGATGGCTTCCTCCTCCACTTTCCACCCTTGTGCTACCAGTGGCTTTACCTGCACTCTAGTTCTCAGGGAGGCCTGTGACTTGGGTGCGGCCAAGCAGCTAAATTTCCCTCCTACTACTGCTGAGTTGAGGGAGGCATGTCACCAGTCAGAGTCAATGAACCATAACTAGGCTTCTCCTGGGACTTCCTGGAGAGAGAGGTAGGCACTGTTTCCTGATGATTGTGAACATGGGGGATGTAGCTCTGGAGCAGCTGGTAGCCATCTTGCTTCTGAGGTGAAAGAACAGACCAAACATATAGAAAGGTGGAGTTTAGAGATGGAGACGGGCTCCTAAGGACTTCAATTGAATCTCTGGATCCAATGTTGAAAGTCAGAATATTGCCAGAAATTTCCAATTTCTTGAGGTGATAAATTCCCTTCTTTGCTTAAGGTAATTTGACTTTGTTTTTATTTCTTGAAATTAAAAATTCTCATTAATGCTCACTCAAAATTTGATGGATCCTATTCACCCTAGAACCCTGCCAATGCCTGCCCTCTGGGATCACTGATGCCCAGTTTCTTGCAGTTGTGCTTTTACTCTGGACCCCAGTATCACTTAGGATTGTCTGGATCTGATGGCCAATCATTACCTTTAGCTACCCAGAATCTGCATATCCCACCATTTCTATTCAAATGGATCCCTCTTTGACTCCAGATCATTATGGCATGAATACCTGGCCCAGGGTTCCTTTCTGTTTTGGTGGGTTTGGGGATTGATTCCAGGGCCCTGTACATCCTTGGTAAGCTCTCTACCTGAGCTCCATCCTCTCTCCTATGACCAAGGGCTTGAGAATCAGTTCTTCCACCCAGAAAATGGTACAGAAATGGAGGGACAATATTCATAGCAGAAATAATAGTTTGAATCCAGTGGACACATTAACCGTGGTAGCATGGTCAGAAAGTTCCAGAGGTGTGGTCTTGTCTCTGTTTCTGCTAACCTGGGTTTCTACCGCTGTTTTCCCAATTGGGTCTCTAAATCTTCCATCCTTTCTGTTAGAAACACAACACTGTCTTAATGACTCCTTACCTTTCTGCCCAGGTTTTGCAACCAAACACTCTGCTGATACACTTGGATGTGCACAGTAGTCCCCATGAAGCCATGAAAACCATGGCCCATTGGGCACTGCTTTTTGTATGGAAGGTGGGGGAACTCAGGAAGAAGCAATCAAGAGCAGTGATGAACAATTTTTTCTTCCTAAATTGAAGTGAAGCCAGAAATATGCACTACTCCCAGGAAGCCCAGTGAGTCTGCTTAACAAGCCACCTAAACCCTGTGTCCTTTGCTTTCCTCATATGTACAGTAGATATGATAACGTGAACCTGCAAGATTTAGCAAGAACGAAACCCCCCACTAGGTTGCATGTCCTGTGGGACAGGCACGTGTATATCATGCTCACTGTGGTATTCTTAATGCCATCAGTGCCTAGAACCTGTCAGCACTCTGTACATCATTCCTGAATAACTTAAAATTTAATAAAATAGTGTTTATAAATCAATTAATGCTATGATTAAATGTTTATGCCTCTCTCAAAATTCATGCAGAAATACTGTGTATTTAGAGGAAAAGAGCTCATGTGAGTGGAGGCCACCTGAATGAGATTAGTGTCTCATAAAAGAAGCCCCAGAGAGTGCCCCTCCCCATTCTACCATTAGGGCACCGTGAGAAGATGGCCAACTATGAACTAGGAAGCCGACCCTCTGCATGCCCAAAGCTTCTGGCACCATGATCTTGGAATTCTCATCCTTCAGAACTATGAGAAACAAGAGTTTGTTGTTTATAAGCCTCCCAGCCTAGAGTGTTTTGTTATAACAACCCAAGTGGATGAAGACAGATCCCCTTTGTGAATCCAGTATCATGAATCTCCATCAAGGAAAAAATGTGCACTCCCCAATGAAGAAAATGTGCACACAACTTTAGGAAGTTCATGAACATGGCAAGACCCAGTCAAACTACAGGTTAAGAACCAATGTGACAACATCCTTAAGCTATGGAGTCAAATAACACTTGTTACAGCAGACTCAGCAAACTAAGACTGTTGTCCCACTATAGAGAGTAACTCTGATTATAACAAGATTATCAGGACTATGATGCTCAGCTCCAGGATTATCACTCAAGTGTGGTAGGTCTCCAGGGTCACGTTATCATTGGAGAAATATTCCTAGTTTGGAGGAGCACCAGAAAAGTCAGACTTTTTCTCTGGATTTTCTAGATGACAGTGATTTAAGTGTTTATATTAGTTAGGATGAGTAACTCTAGCTGCTGTAACACATGCCAGTGGCTCAGCAAAAAACAAAACAACAACAACAAAGCCCACACATTTATTTCTAGTTTACACAAAGTTCAATATAGGTTAGATGACAATTGCCTTCCATTGTGACTCAGGGACCTAAGCTCTGTCCACCACATGACCCCTTTATCTTTAGAGACCTTTTGTTTATAGAGAACAAAATAGCATGGAAAATGGCACAGTAGATGGGGGGTGTTTCCAAAGAAATAGAACTAATGTGAATGTTTACATAAATAGACAATGATCTATTTTAAGGAACTGTCTCAAGCAATAAGATTCCAGAGTCTGTATGCTACAGTTTGGATTTTAAATGTTCCCCCAAAATCCCATGTGTGAAAGGGTTGGTCTGCAGGGTGGTACTATTGGGAGGCAGTGGAACCCTCAGAAAATGGAGGCCAATGCCATATTCTTAGGTCATTGGAGGTATGCCTTCAAAGGAGATTGTGGGACCCCCATCTCTTCCTCTCTGTTCCCTAGTTCATAATGAGGGTGGTTTTGCTCCACCACACATTCCTGTCATGATATACTGTTTCAATACCAAAGCAATAGGAACAATTGATTGACTGGGACCTCCAAAAATATAAGCCAAAATAAACCTTAGCTCTTTATAAGTTAATCATCTCAGGTATTTTGTTATAGTAATGGAAAGCTGTCTAGCACACTTCAGGATGGGCCAGAAATCTGAAGACCAGGAAAGGATAAATGCTGCACTTCAAGTCTGAAGGCCATCTACTGGCAGAATTCCTTCTTCAGAATGGTCTTTCATTTTATATAGAAATTCAGCTGATTGGATGAGGCCCACTCACATTATGGAGGATAATCTGTATTAACCTACTAATTTAAGTTTTGATTTTATGCAAAAACACTTTCACAGAAACATCCAAAATAAGATTTGAGCACATATGTGGGCCCTGTGGCTCAGCTACTTTGATACATAAACCCAGGCCTCACACATTGTACACCTTATTTTCAGTCCTGGAAGTGGTATTACCTCTGACCACCTTGCACTGTCGCTAACTTATGAGAAAGCCCCAACCTATATTCAAGGGAAGCCAAGGAATGTAATCTTCCCATGTATCTCGAAAGAGGAATTGGTGAACACCCAGCTAGTCTTGGTTTGTAGTGGGCTTACAACAGAAAGGATCTTGATCTGGCAAAGAACTATCCAGATGTGTTGGAAAATTGCTAAAGAAGGCAGAGGGTGCCAGGATATAGGACGAGCTGGAAACTCAGAGCAGAGGGCAGGTCAAGATCACACTAACTAAATTTACCACCAGGAATCTTGTTTTAATAATTTAGTTCAATTAAACTAACGGTAAGACTTGACCAATAGCCTACGTTGAATTTTTCTTTCTGGGAAGACATAGCTATAAAAATCAGCAGAATAAAAAATGCATGTGCTGGGGATGTGGCCCAAGCGGTACCATGCTTGCTTGGCAGGCGCCGGGCGCTGGGTTCGATCCTCAGCACCACATACAAATAAAATAAAAGATGTGTGTCCACTGAAAACTGAAAAATGAATATTAAAAAATTCTCTCTCTTCTCTCTCTCTCTCTTAAAAAAATGCATTACTCTGCTGTAGAGTTTTTCACTTCCCAATTCTTAGTGCATGGGAAGTCCCTTTCAAGAAGGAACTTTTGACACATAGAAGCCAGAGGATGGAGACAGAATAAAAAGTGAAGGTTTTCAGGTAGTGAGGGTAATGGTTAGACAACATGAAGAAGCCAAGTCACAAATCACCACTATTGCCTAGGGCCTGTCATTCACAAGAAGGATGACATGATGACATACCTTACATGAGACGATTAGAGTTTAGGACCAAGTCTCCCACACTACACCCCAGGCAAGGTACTCTTTTTCAGTTTTATGTATTATTACCATCATCATCATTTGTTGGAATCAAACCCAGGGCCTTGCTTATGCTAAGCACACACTCTGCCACTGAACTACATCCTCAAGTCCTTCTTCATTATTTTTTATATGAAGATTTAAAATCTTACTGGTAAAAGAAATATGGAGCATATGATCAGTGCTCAGACTTAAAGTTGTGTAGGAAAGCATCACTTATAACAAGTCAAAAGTCTTAAATGCTCAGCACGTCTTATTTCGTTCAAGCATCACAACATCATAAGACTGATACTATCATTGTTCCTATTTTCCAGATGAGGACGACAAGGTCAAGAGTTATTAGCTGGCCCAGTCACACAGCTAGTGAGGGAGATGACTGGGGTTTCGCCCAGGCAGTCTGATTCCAGAGCTGTGCTTTTAACCACATAGTCATCCATACAATGTACAATCTCGAGTGTAGATCAACTGCAACCCTGGTTCCAATTACAAAGACACATTATTTTTGGAACAGAAATGGTGAATTTAGATAAAGATTAAAGACAGGCTTAGAAAACATGATGGACGTCGCACTTCAAATCAGAAGAAAAAGGATTAAGCTGCTATTTACTAAAGTATGTTGGAATAATTGGCTACTAACTAGAAAATTAAGTTCCTACTTCTCACTCTATGAAGAAAAGTAAAATAAAGTATTAAAATATGTTGAGGAAAAAAAATGACTGTTGCTTGAGGAAGATTTTCCCAATGTAAAGAAATCAAGAAGATCACTGAATCAATACATAAAAATGTATTCAACTGCATAAAAATGGAGTATTTATAAATACTGCAGTATTTATAACAACATCAAGAGTCTTGTTGGTGCGTGGCACATGCCTGGAATCCCAATGGCTCTGGAGGCTGAGGCAGGAGGATCGCAAGTTCAATTCCAGCCTCAGCAACTTGGCAAGGCCCTAAGCAACTTAGTGAGGCCCTTTCTCAAAATAAAAAATAGAAAGAAAGGGCTGGGGATGTTGCTCAGTGGTTGAGTACCTCTGGGTTCAATCCCTGGGACAAAAAAAAACTATAAAATCAATAAGAAAAATTTTAAACTTGACAGAAATATAATCAATTATAAGGACAATTCACTGAAGAAAAATTTATGGTTAACAAATATTAAGAAAGTAACAAATTTCTCACAATAGTAAAAAAGAGTGAATTATTTTTGATACTGGGGATTGAACTCAGGGGCACTAAGCCACTGAGCCACTTCCCCAGCCCTATTTTGTATTTTATTTAGAGACAGGGTCTCACTGAGTTGCTTAGCGCCTCACTGTTGCTGAGGCTGGCTTTGAACTTGTGATCCTTGTGCCTCAACCTCCAGAGCCACTGGAATTACAGGTGTGAGCCTCCATGCCTGGCAAAAAAAGAATGAATTTAAAATAGCAACAGGATTTCATTTTTGACCTGCTGCCTCGTTAAAAAGAAAGAAAGAAAGAAAGAAAGAAAGAAAGAAAGAAAGAAAGAAAGAAAGAAAGAAAGAAAGAAAGAAAGGAAGGAAGGAAGGAAGGAAGGAAGGAAGGAAGGAAGGAAGGAAGGAAGGAAGGAAGGAAGGAAGGAGGAAGGAAGAAGGAAAAAATTGATTACCGCCATGTGTTGGCCAGCATTTTTTTTTTAAAGGCACTTTCATAGACTTTGGAGGTATATAAACTGATATAGCCTTTTTGGAGTGTTACTCAACAATATCTATCAAAAATATGGATAAGTGTAATCTCTGACCCAGAAATTCCAGTTTGAGAAATAGAACATTCAGAAATACTAGTGTCGGTGTGCAAAGATCTGTGTACAAGGATATGTATTGCTATATTATTTATAATCATGACACAATTTAAGTAACCATTGATATGAGTACAAGAAATATTATAGGATTATTGACTGCTGACTCTATTACCTAGTGAATGTGTGCTGACTGAACAGTGAATGACTATAAGCATGTGTCCATGATGTAAGGTGGACTGCAGAACTTAGACTTAGTGATGTAAGAGTCCACACCTGGGGCGTAACCAGGTACACCGCAGACCTCACCCAGTTATCAGCTGCAAGCACAACTGAACTAGGACTCCAAAACCCAAACTTCTGGGGGCTGACGGAACTAACCAGGACCTGAACAGAGAGACTAAGACCCCCGTCACTGTTGTCCCCCCTGCACTAGATTCCTCCGGCCTGGATTGAGTTCCAGCAACCTGGACTTAATACACATCACAGGTGAGCATCTGGGACCCTTGGGTGTAGACTCAGTTAGGACTTAAAATTAGGATGTGTGTCGGAAGTGTGATGAGCATCAATAAAATAGATTTGATTGAATCTAACTGCGCCTGAGTCTGTGGTAACCACTCATGACCACCATCAATTGGACAATGGTTAAATAAATCATGATTTGACCAAACTACGAACCTTATATAACATTTGTGAAGAATGAGGTACAAGCTATGTGTGTTCACCTGATAAGCCTTTATCTTATACTCTGAAATAAAAATAAATGACTACAGAATAGTGTAAAACAGTCTCAATGATTCTCCCAAGGGAGCAGAAATTGAGAATGAGCAGAAGTAAATAGTTTCTTTATACATATGCACGTTGTTTTATTTTTTTTCAAAGAATATGTTTGAAATGCATAAAAATGTAATTTGTTGACAGCAGTTATTTCTAGAGAGCTGAACTGGGTAGAGTGGGTTCATGGATAGTAGGACTGTTTTCAATTTGAAGCTAATATTCAAAATGTTTGCAGTAAATATATATCAATTTTGTGATAACAAAAATCACTGAGAGGAAACCATACACAATAAAAAGCCAAAGAAAGAGATAGGAAACATAATCACTAGGTCAGCAGGTTTTACAGGTTTTACTGATTTTTTTTCCTTTAATCTTTGTCTCTACAGAGAGGGTGACCCAGAGTACTCAGGTGCCAAACACGTTGATCAGCCAGGCTCCAAGGCGTTTATTCTTAGGTGCTCAGGGAATGGGACCACATTGCTGCAAAGCCATTAACTATTATTTTTTTAGTTCTTTGGAAGGATAAAGTAAGCCCTGGAAAAAATGAGACAAGGTCACCACTCTACTCAAAATTTAAAAAAAAGGATGACTTTGAGCATTGTAGGCTGGGCATTTTTAACTTTGTTTTTACACTGAAAAGCTGTTACACAAGGTCCTTAAACAACTAAAATACACAACTGCTGGGGAAACGGAAGTTCTGGGGCAGGGAGGGGTAGCCTCACAGCGAATGGCCCCTGAGGCTTTCCAGTCTCACTCCAAGGGGGAACACCTCAGGTGCTTTGAAGATGGTCCTCCCCAGAGTCCAACATCCCAGTCTTGGAGTCAGTTGAGCTGAGTCCTGTGACCTCTGCCATCTTAGAACATGTGGGTTGTGATCAGGACTTGGTAGCAGACTCCCAGGTCACTGGGCGCAAGCTAGAGAGCGTCTTGGCTTTTGCAACCAAAACTTTCATCTGGGTTGTAAAGATGTCGACTTTTTATAAATTCTGCATTAAGTCAATTCCACCTTCAGCTGCCTCTTCTCTGGGGGTGGTGTCCTTCTTCAAGTTTTATATCTGGTAAAAAGTAGGCCCTTTTCCAGGTCATTCTCAATATGAATTCTGGTCAGCTTAGACAGGGTCATTGACCAATTTCCAGTGGTTCCCAAGTGTCATATGACTCTCATATCCTTGTGTGGAACTCTTGGGTCAATTCAACTTTATTGGAGCTAACCCTCTCCTGAGAGTGGAGAGATTAGCTCCAATAAAAATTGGTCTAGTGCCAATAAAAGGGAGAATGGATTCTGGGTAAACAACAGACTACAATCACATGAGGCCAATCATTAAAAATAACTGAGTGCCGGTTTCCTCATCTGTATAATGTACATAAAGGCCCCATCTCACAACATCATTGAGGGGATTAAAGTAATATAAATAAAAGCACTTGTATTCAGAAAACACTATTCAAATGTTTATCTCACCACTGACCTTGAATGATAGAAAAATTCAGATGAACAAAATAAAAACAAAATAAAAATAAAAAGAGAGAAATGAATTCAGAAAAAGGTATGCCACTCAGAGGGGGGGAAAATCAACCTGGGCCACACGTTTAAAAATAAAGGAGTGAAAAGATCAATGGCTGTTAGGGATTGGAGGAGGATGGATAAATAGGTGGAGCACAGAGGATGTTTAGAGTGGTGAAAATTCTCCCTTTGACACTGTCATGGTGGACACATATCACATATTGTCCAGCATGAGTGGGGACTCTCCTTCTTGGTGGCCAGGGATTGGAACAGCAGTGGCTCAGCCTCCAGCCCAGAATAGGCTCTCAAGATGGAGGGACACTAGCGCTACTCTGCAGCCCTTCTTGAAATGTAAATACAGGCGCACTTGGGCTGCCTCCGTTCCCTGGCTCCCAGACAGACGGCCTAGAGTGGGAACTATACACATTTGGAAAGATAAAGGCATTAAGGTTTGTTTTATGAAAAGCAAACATTTGTCCAACATTTAGCTTGTCAGGGCCTGCGTGGGCAGCGCATTAGATAAGGCTGACTTCTCGGGAGGGAACAGGCCTTTTCTTTTCTGTGATAGAATGAGTCTCCATTAAGAGCACAGCTGGGAAGGAGGCTGCCTCCTGGTTTAACTCTCACCTCTGCCAAGACCCTGGCGGGTGCTTCAAGACCTCTGACCTTCATTTGCCTTGTCCATAGGTTGGGGCCAATATGAATACTCACTCACTTTACAGATACACTGTGAGGATTCAATGAATTAATTCACGGGAACCCTAAGTGTATAACAAAAAATATTAGCTAAAATCATTATTATCCTAACTAATCAAAATTTTATCAATGAGGGCATTTCCCATCTACACAGGATAGGCGATCTATCAGATTTCAATGAGATCCATTTTTTTTTTTTGGTGGGGTGGGGGCACCAAGGATTGAACCTATGGGGCGCTTAACCACTGAGTCCCATCCCCAGCCTTTTTTAGTACTTTATGTAGAAACAGGGTATCGCTGAGTTTCTTAGGGCCTCGCTAAGTTGCTGAGGCTGGCTTTGAACTCATGATCCTCCTGCCTCAGCCTTGCCAACTGCTAGGATCATAGGTGTGTACCGCCATGCCCAGTCCCCAGTTTTCTTTTTGGTTGCATTAAAACTCAAACGCCCCCTAACATTAAGAAAAGGAAGATTAAAATTACCATTTATCAAGACTCAAAAGGATCAGAACTGTGCCTGTTCTTGCTTATGGCCGTGTTCTTTCCAAATAGAATAGTGACAGGGGCATACAAGTGTTCAGTCGTTGGGCATCAAGCAATTTTACTCACATTTTTTATTTAGATCTTACGATACCGAAAAGTGGGTGTTTATTGTCAGTTTAAACATAACCAAAAAGTCCAATCATGTTCTTTTTTCCCAAAACATAATTACATTTTATTTACATAATATATGAAATTAGTTTCCAGCAAAATAATAACCTAATCCCCAATTCTTCTCTTTGCTGTGGTCTGAGTCCTGCTGAATTCTTGCCCATACTTGTTTCTTTTTCAGGGTTCTGATTCTGAAGCAGAACTTGCCCTTATTCCATCAATCTTCACCTTGACCTTTGTGCTGATATTTTTTCTCTACGTAAATCGACTTTCCTTGACACCTTGGCTGCTATCTGCTCTCTGATTCCCAGGCATTTCTGGTGTCCCCCTCCTCCTTTTCCCTGCTGGTGCAATTCCATGCTCGGTACCAGTACTTCCCTCATCCAGAAACTCTGACTCTGGAGTGGCTAGTTTTTCAGTATCTTCTCAGGGTCATTTAAAACACATTATAACTTTATCCGTCAAAAATAAGCTCATTTACAATCCCTATAGTTCACAATATTAAAAGACAAGGCCTTTAAAAACAAACGTGGAGGGCTGGGGACATAGCTCAGTTGGTCGAGTGCCTGCCTCGCATGCACAAGGCCCTGGGTTCAGTCCCCAGCACCACAAAAAAAAAAAAAAAAAAAGTGGAAAAAATGTGAATAGTCCTTCCTTCCAATGGAGAAGGTGCCTCTCTGCTCCTTGCAGTAGGAATAAGGCTAATTCTAAGTCATTGTCACCGCTGATCTTGACTAAGTTCTTACTATGTTCTAAGGTCTGTGTATTTGCCTTCTCTGCTCCACATTCATATGCTGATACCTAACCATCAGTGTCCTGCTATCAGGAGGTTAGGCCTCTGGGAGGTGATTAGGGCTTGAGTTTAGGGTTCCCATAAATTAGGTCCAAGGGAGCTTGTCCATCCTACCATGTGACCCAGCTAGCAGTTTCCAGGAACCAGAAAGTGGGTCCTCACCAGACACCAAATCTAATGGCACCTTGATCTTGGATATTCCAGCCTCTAGAGCTGTAAAAAATAAATATTTATTGATTAAAAAACACAAAGTTTATGATATTTTGCTCAAGCAGGTCAAACAGACTGAGAAAACATTTCTCACTGTTTGACTTTATTTACCAATACTGTGACGGAATCACAAAACCCCTGTATTTATATAAATAAATGAATGTCTTCACATTTTGCCTGCTTTGCTACCTTTATATTCAAATGACTCACTTGCTCCTAGATTTGGATTTCTCCCTGGTAAGAATCCTTTGCTAGTTTATAAGTTTGAGCTATAACAGAAGGGGCATTGCCCATTTCAGAGTTTTCTTACAGCTATAAGTTTTTTGCTACTAAACAATGAAATTTATAAAAGGTGAGTTTCTCCCCTATTCTCCAGTGTTCCAGGAGGAATGAGGACAAATAGGCTACTGGTTCCCACCCTCCTTATTTTTTTTTTCAAAATCAGAAAATTAAAATTGTTTTAATACTATTAAATGAATTCTAGGATATTCAAATTTATTGAAATCTGCGATTATTCAAAATCTATTAGTTTCTTTTTCTTCTTCTTTTTCTTCCCCCACCCTCCCCCTTGGAATTGAACCCAGGATCTCACACAGGCTAGACAAGCGTTCTACAACTAAACATCCTCACATTTTTTTTTTTTTTTTTTTTTGGCAACAGAGTCACACTAAGTTGCTGTGGTTGGAACTTGCAATCCTCCTTCTACAGCCTCCTGAGTAGCTGCCCACCTTCCTTATTGACAGGGTGTATTCACTGCATGAATTGCCCATGTCAGTTAAAGATCTCTGCAACTATCGCTTCCGTGAGTCTTTTTCCTCCAGGATTAATTCCGTCATGGTGATAGATGTTAGAGATTTGCATAAAGGGCTTCCTTCCATCCCTACGTTCATAGGGTTTTTCTCCAGCAGAAAGTCTGTGTCAGGCAAGGCTGGAGCGCTGACTGAGGGGCCTGCCTTCTCCAGTCACCACATTCATATGTTTCATCTTTGTTATAAATTCTTTGATGTCCTGTAAAGAATTGAGCATTTGCTAAAAGCCTTGCTCCACCCACCGCATTCACAGGTTCTATCCACAGGATGAATTCTGTAATGCAGTGTAAATACAGAGTACTGGCTAAAAGCCTCCTCACAATTATTTATACCCCTACCATTTTCCTCTGGCATATATTCCTTGATGTTGGGCAAAATGAGATTCTCACTAAAGCTGAAGACCTCCCTCCATTCATGACCCTCGTGGGTTTTGTTCCTTTATGAATTATGTGATGCTAATCACATTTTGAGCATTGATGAAGGTCATCCCATAGTTCTTACGATGAAAGGGTTTCCACCCAGAGTGAAATTGCTGCTCTTACACAGAAGAATCAAATCCTTTTCAAATGAGTGACATATCAAGATTTTTTCATCTTGCATAGGTAATTTTGTGCTTTATTGTGAATGTTTCTTTTGAAACTTTGATCATGTGGATGATATTTATGCGTTCTCATGATAACAGGGTATTGGACAAAAAAGAACTAATTTCAGATGAAAACTTTCCCCAAACTTGTTATATTTGTGTTCTTTTCACAGAGGGAGTTTTGATATGGCTCCTTCTGCTTTCAAATGGATTCTCTTCTCTTTATTTTTTTTTCCTGAACAAAAATATGGGCTTATATATTTTTTCCATCAAGAACATTCTGCATCATTCTTGATAAAAAAAAAATCCCACTTTGGAGTTCACCTCTCTGCCACAAAACGAAACTGCTTCCCTCTCTCTATCCCTGGCTGGGATAGATGGGGCACAAAATTGGAACTGAAAACTCACAGCCACTATTACAGGCAGAAAAATGGCCCCACAAAGATGCCCACACCCTAATTCCTGGACTTTAGTAACATGATACCTTACCTGGCAAACAGGAGGTGGCAGATATGATGAAGTCAAAGATCTTGACATGGGAAAATTATCCCCGATTATCCAAGCAGGATCAGTATAATCACAGGGGCCCTTAAAAGTCAAAGAGGGAAGCCAAAGAGGGAGAAGTGACTACAGAAAAAAAGGTCAGAAGGATGGGACGGAAGGACTCCAGACACTGTCGCTGTCTTTCAAGATAGATTCGCCATGAGCCTCTACAACCTGGAAAAGATTAAAAAACAAATTCTCCCCTGCAGCCTGCAGAAAGAAACGTAGCCTTGTGTGACATTGGCTTTCAGCCAAGGGAGACCCTTGTCAGATTTCTAACCTGCAGGAATACATTTGTGTTGTTTTAAGCCACCAAGTTCATGGTGATTGTTATAGAACCACAGAACACGTGCACAGCAACAGTGGCCATCACACCTGCCGCCATGAGGGTTCAGAACAAGAGAAGCTCATCGGTCGCCATCTTCTGTGACAGATGTGGGAATGAGGAGAGTCGTAGCTGACAGTACCTACAGCAAGCCTGCCCAGGTCTAAGCCCAGACAATGACTGAGCCTGGCCAGGTTCCCGGAGCCCAGCCACTCCTGCCCAACAGGGACTCCTCCAGTGGACACTCTGCCCTGGGCTCCCCATCCTGCAAACAGAGGCACGTCTACTCAATCCTTCCTTCCTTCTCTTTATTCACAGATTTCAAACCTTCTTCTGCTTCTCCTTTTCTCTTCCCTTCTATCCTTACAGGCATTTCTCCCAGCAAATCTCTGTTCTTCTCATTTCATCCAGTGTCTGCTTTTTGAAAGATCTAAAATGATCTATCTTCTAAAGCCTAGCTCCAAACTCCCACGTCCTTATTATATTTTGCCAGGAAAAAGGCTCCCATCTACTCCCTCTGACTCACCACTACCATATCATTTTTTGGAGTTGGGGCACCAGGGATTGAACTCACGGGCACCTGATCACTGAGCCACACCCCCAGCCCTATTTTGTATTTTATTTAGAGACAGGGTCTCACTGAGTTGCTTAGCGCCTCACTGTTGCTGAGGCTGCCTTTGAACTTGAGAACCTCCTACCGCAGTCGCACGGGTCACTGGGATTACAGGTGTGCACCACCAGGCCCAGCCACATCTTTCTTAAATAGCATAATTGGGACTCTCTTGGTTTCTTTCTTGTCAACTCTTATCCTGATGGAACCTATCCCTAATAGCTGATCAAGCAGTCAAAGAATCCTTGCTGTTATAATATGACTGTGTGTGTGTGTGTGTGTGTGTGTGTGTGTGTAACACTGCAAGTGTTCATAATCTCCTATCATCTTTCCTTTTTTTCTCTGTCACACCAAGAGACACAAGGCTTTGAAAGAAAGTGATTTGACCAAGGTCACACACTGAGCATATGATAAGATCATTTTTAGTTCCAGGTCTTGTTAAGGGTAAAGCCCAGCATATTTCAACCAAAGCAAGCCCATCCTTTGTGTGCAAGTGTATTTGTTGGAACTCTAACGGGTGTTTGCTTTAGGCTTCAGATGCACCTGGAGGAGTAGTGGGGAGAATCTTATCAAGATCTCACTCTTATGAAGATCTGAGGATCCTCCTGGGGAACAACTCATGCCAGGCTAGAGTCAGGTACACAGCCGTCATCCAAGCTTAGCAGGATCAGAACCAGGAGGAAGAAGGAACCTCTTGAGCCCACCATGGAGTCCCATTGTCACCTCCATAGTTTGCCCTCTGACCCAGACCCAGAGACTCATTCCTGAGTCCTGGGAAGAAGGAATTACAACAATGAACTGCTTTTCAACGTATTTGTCAAAGTGAAAATACATGGTATTATCATATTCAGTTTTAATAAAGCAAAGAAAAACATCCAGGGCACAGAGACAGTGTGGAAAATACTAATCATAAATAAAGTCCCTCTCAAGGCAGCCAGAAGCAAGAGCAGGCTGGATATTGAGTAGTCTGTTCCTGCAAGTGAGGGGAATTGCAATAAGACAAGAGCTGGAGGGAGCGGTGGAGATAACAAGGTAAAAAAATTCTGAGAGCAGCTGCCCACCGGTCCTGCGGCTCGAACAATACTGAAGTCAGTCTCCAGAATATTCAATGCCTCATAAAACACTCTCCATGAGTTATAAGCAACAGGGATTACTCTATATCAGGGCTGTTCTCCCAAATTCTGTTTTGTTTTGTTTTTTCTCACTTAAAAGGGAGGTGGTGCTTCCTACCTTCTGAGAGCCATAGCTCAGTTGGAAGAGTGCTTTCCTCGCATGCACAAGGCCCTGGGTTCAATCCTCCGCACCACAAAAAAAACAAGACAAACAAACTGAGAGCCTTCTCTTTGAATTCAGTGCCCCGTGTGGCGCAGTCCTGGCAGGTGGACTATGCCTGATACATGGATGATGGCTCATCCACCTAAAGCAAAACAGCACATGCTCACTGCAAGCAATTCCGAAATTAAAAGAAAGAAGAGGCCACCCTCCCCTCTCCACCCCACTGCCTCCACTATAGGAAAGCATAGCTTTTTGTTTTTTGTTTTTTGTTTTTTTTTTTTTCTTCCCATTAGGCTGGAAACCCTGTGCCTGAGCCTTTACTTCATGGCTGGGGTCATGCACAGATGCCACGTTGGTTGTTGAGAAGAGTCAGCTCCTTGACAGGGGAAAGGCTGCCAAGGCTTCCTACAGCAGAGTAAAGATGTGAGAAAGCCAATGCCCTTGACCACCTTTGGGAGATCCAACAACCCACCGCTGGCTCTGCGCATGCTCCTGTGTCCCCTGTGTCAGCTCTGAGCCCGGCTCCTCCCACCTCCAAGGCAAGTGCATGAGGCAACTCACTCAGGGTGAGGCTATTCTGTCTGTCTTGGCCCTCGTCCTTAAAAATCCCCACATAATTTGTAAATAATGAACTAGATCTCTAATAGGAATGCAGGCTCAAAATTTTTTAACTGGGGCTGGGGATGTGGCTCAGCGGTAGCGCGCTCGCCTGGCATGCGTGCGGCCCGGGTTCGATCCTCAGCACCACAAACAAACAAACAAAGATGTTGTGTCCGCCAAGAACTAAAAATAAATAAATATTTAAAAAAAAAAAAGTCTCCTCTACAAAACTTCAAAAATATTAAAAAAAAAATTTTAACTGATGAAGGACAGATGAACAAAATTTAGGTACCTATTTTAGTCTCTTATATTTCAAACTTTCCAGATCTTTGAAGCTATTCATCCCCCCCAACCACCCCTATTCTTTCAGGCATCAAATATTTATTGAGTGTCTTCTGTATGCCAGCCTTGTTCCAGATGTGGGAATATAACAGCGTGTTTGATTTCCCTTGGCTTCATAGAATTTGCTGGGAGATAGAGGTGGGGAGAAACTATCTTATTTATTATGATATTATTACATAGTGATAGGCCTAATTTTAAAAGTAAGAGGAGGGTAGAGATGATGGGTGGTACTCCTCTACATCTGGTCTTCTGAGAAGGGGGCAGTCAAGTGTGAGTTTTAAATGCAGAGTCCAGCCATGTCAGCTCGGGAGAGGCTGATGTGACGGAGACTGTGCAGAGCAGCTGCCTAGACAAGGCATTTATTTTTGTCTCCAATACAAGCAATTCAGAGCTGATACATAGGGAGTGGGAGCTCTCTCTGGAGTATCCGTTTTGTGGTGTTATATCAGAATACCACAGACTGGATAATTTATGATAAACAGAAGTTTATCATGGTTCTTCAATGGGGCAGTTCAAGGCATCTGGGAGGGTCTGTGTGCTCCGCCATTCCCTGGTGGAGCCCTTCTGAGCTACTTATCTCTCATTAGGCTCCACCTTCCAACACAGTTGCCTTGGGGACCTGGTTTCTGGCACTTGAATTTTGAAGGAGACATTCAAACCTGAGCATCTCCCATCCCCAGAGTTTACAACAGCAAACTATGATACAATCATGGGCCAAATCCAAGCCACTCTGTTTCTGCAAATTCTTATTGAATACAGCCCTATTTACCTATCATCTATGGGCTTCCTTCACACTCCAAGTAGAGCTGAGTAGAGGTGACAGAGACCCCATCACCCAGAAAGCCAGAGCTGTAGACTCTCTGCCCTGGTATGCGAAAAGCTTGCTGAGCACTGCTGACTTACTGGTTCACTTTCCCCAGGGTAAGCAGTCAGCATCACTGGAGATGTTAGAGGTATGGGCTCTTTCTGTGGACCTCAGCTCATAGAGTCCTCTAGGGTGGCCAGGGATTAAGGGTTTATGGTAAATTCTGTGGCCTCCATTCCCCTTCCCCACCTCCTCACCACGCCTATAAGCATGGCACCCCAGCCCTGAGTCCTGCCTCATCAATGCTCTGTGAACTGCAAGCTGCAGGGGAAAGGAGGGGAGGCCCTGCTGTAGGACAAAGGAGCTCCCCTGTGCCTGCTGGAGGGCCCACAGTGTGCAGGATTCTGAGCTGGGAAAATGGGAGCCATGTGATTCCTAAAATGAGGAACTCCCAGAGGCCAATCAGGAAGCTGCACTCCAGGGAGGGCCAGGGGGCAGGAGATGGGGGGGCTGGGCCCCCTGAAATGCCATCTCCAGCGGGCATACACTGCAGGCCCTGCTTGAGGCCTTCCAGCTGCACACCAAACGCCAGTGCGGGCTGTTCCGCACCTCGGCCCAGCTGGCCAGAGGCCCACTGGAGGACCATGGATCTGCATCGCATCAAGATTTCACGATTTTGTGAAGTTGGTCCAGAATGAAGCGACTCAAGTCACACCACGATTTGTAGATAGGAGGTCTTATCTCGTCATATTTCATTGACAGGACCGTGTTTTAAATCACAGTTAAAGAATTCCAGGCTTGAAATATGTCACACAGATGAGGAGGCAGCGGTGTCCCTTCCTGCCTTCACCCACTAGCCTGTGTTATATCTGGATTTCTGGGCCTCCCTCTCATGCCACCTTGGTGTCCATTTAGGAGGGTACGTACAAAATTAGACCCAAGAAATAAGCCAGGACACGAGAAGTCATTTATCTGAAGCTGTAAATGTCCGTGATCTAGAAGTGTCAGACCTGCTTCTCAGACTTTATCCCAACAGAAGGGAAGGCTGGGTGACATGAGCCAGTCCTACCGTGGTCACCACGGGAGAACAATGGGAGAAGGAGAGAAATGTGTGGGAGAAAAGAAGGGAAAGGGTGGGAGTCACCTGCCCCATTATGGAGATTCAGAGTGTGAGTGGTCCAGGCCTTGGGACAGACACCCAGGCTTGGCCTCTTCTCTGGGCCTCTTCCCCTGGATCCCTGTATAGGCCCAGCTTCTCCTGAGTGTTCTACTTCCAGTACCCGAGTTCACGCTCAGCAAGCACTGGATGTGGTTTATTCTAAGGGAAAAGACTCACAAGCCCAGCATGGCCCTGCTTTCACATCCGCCCTTGTTGTGGTCTGGCTGTGAGGTGCCCCCAAAGCTCAGGTGAGATACCGCAGGAAACCTTCAGAGGTAAGATGATTGGATGATAGGTGCCATGCCCTGAGCAGTGGATGGATCCATATGATGGATTAATCATTTGAAAGGAATACTATACTGGGTGCTAACTGTGGGCAGGTGAAACGTGACCGAAGGAATTAGGTCACTGGAGGCGTTTCCTTGGGGATGATATGTCTTGTGCCTGGTCCCGCATGCTTTCTCTCTCTGCTCCCAGCTGCCACGAGCTGAGCAGCCTTCCTCTGCCACCATGCTCTGCTTCACCTCAGGTAGAGATGTAGCCAGCCATGGACACAGCCTCTCAAACTGTGATCCCAGATTAAACGTTTCCTCCTATAAGCTGTTCTTGTCAGGCCTTTTGGTCCTGATGATGAAAACCTAACATTACCTCGAACAGGAATGCGAGGTAGAATCGGGGGCTGTGGGAGGGAGGGCACTGACGCTCAGGAGGGAAAGCCTGGTTGGGGAGGGGGGCGTGTTGCAGTGCCTTAATCCACATGGCAGTGGCTGTCACCTTGGTCCTGGTGGTCAGGGAGCACCCAGCATACTGAACGGAGCACTGGAAACCTGGGAAAGGGGTTCTATCCCAAGAAAGCATGGGGGGGGGGCTTGCTTTTGCTTTTATTTTTTAGGGTTGCATGGTATGAAGGGAAGAATGTTTGATAGAGCCACCCTGGAAAACCATTTTACAATTTCTTAAAAAGTTAAACATATATTTAGCACAAGATCCAATAGTCCCACCCCTGGGAATGGACCCTGGGGAAATCTAAACTTAGCCTTGCACAAAAGCCAGAACAAGAATGCTCCTCGCAGCTCTACTCATTATCCCCCCAAACTGGAAACAACCCAAATTGCCTTCTGCAGGCGAATGGACAAGTGCACCGTGGTCCATCCACACCCAAGAATACTGCTCAGCAATAAAAAGAACAAACAACAGTGTGGATGGATTTCCAGTGCATTGGGCTGCGAGAAAGAAGTCATCTTCAAAAGGTCACGCATTTTAGATGCCATTTGTAAGATACTTTCAAAAGACAAAATGATAGTGATCGAGAACGAACAAGATGGGCTTGGGAAGGTGCGGCTACAAAGGGCATCACTGGAGAGTTTTGTGGTAATGGAACAGTCTGTAACTTGATTGTGGACATGAGTACATGAATATGTGCATGTGTTAAAATTCAGAGAGATGTACACATAAACCTCAAAGCCATTTTTACTCTATGATCATTTAAACCACTCTTTTAACATCTTAAATACATTTGAAGAAGTGCTTGGTATGGTTTATGGAGACATGGGTTACTATTTCTCACCAGGTATGATATTAACTCAGTCCTTCCATTCATTCATCCATCCTTCCACTCACCCATCCACGCTTCCATGCATTCACACAAGGCTGGTAGTTAGGGTGCACAGAAGGGAGAGTTTCTGTTCATAAGGAACCCATCTAGCAGAGGGGAACTGTGGAGTGAGGCTGATCACATAGAAAGGCTTAAGATCATTCTGCCTCAGAGGGAACTTGTGGTCTCTCAAAACAAAGAGGTGGTCTTACAAACAAAGATTTTGTAGGTAATTTTTCAGAAGGAAGAAGAGGACAGGATGTCTCTGCATCTCCACAGGCTGAGGCTGTTATGAAAAATGTTTTCATAAATTTGCTTTAAAGTTTTTTGAATGAAAACAGAATTTTACTTCTATTCAGGCTTTCCCCTGCTGTGCTGACAATTTGATTTCTACAACATGGGCCAGAAGTGAAAATAAAACAGAGCTGGTGTACAAGTTACGAACTAAAATCAGATGTAATATTTTTCTATCATTCAACATGAAAAACCTTCAGTTTTTGTTTTCTTGTAGAAAATAGATCCATACTCAATGGGTAAAAGTTGGGGGGTGAGATATTATTTTGGCTATACATGGAAGAATCTTTTTAAAATTAGCCATGAATGACAATAAACAATTACCTTTGAACAATTAGAAATGTCAGGTAATGAGCCAAGCATTTTATAGCTACTGCTTTCTACTTCCACATTACATGGAAAGAATCTAAAGCTCAGACAGGTATCTTTTGAAGTCATCAGAAGTCAACGTTAGTGCCCGGATTCCAATCCAGGTGTATAAATTACAGAGGACAAGCCACAGACTGAGAGAAAATATCTATAACGTAGTTAGAAAGTGTTTAGTATCAGAATGGCAAGCTAATGTACCAATGACAAAAAGAAAATGCATAGAAAAATGAGCAAAAGGAATAAGAAATTCACAAAAGAAAAATACAAATTGTCAATAAAATATAAAAATGTTCAATATCACTAGCAATTAAAAATGTTAACTAAAATAATGAGAAATAATTTTTTATTCATTAGATTGGGGGAAACTGAGGATTGATAAAATAATGGTTTAACATGAACAAATGATAGATTTTATACATTGATGGAGAGAGTATAAATCGACTTCACCATTTCTCAGGGAAATTTGAGATATATATATTATATATATTATATATTTTTTAAATTTGGTACTTGGGATTAAACCCAGCGATTTAACCACTAAGCCATATCAGCACTTTTTATGTTTTATTTTGAGTCAGGGTCTTGCTAAATTGTTTAGGGCCTCACTAAGTTGCTGAGGCTGGCTTTGAACTTATGATCCTCCTGCCTCAGCCTCCCAAGCTGCTGGGATTACGGGTATGTGCTACCATATCTGGCTCATTTATATATTTTGAAATGCACATATTCTATGATTCAGTAATTCTACTATTTGATGTTTCTTTGAGAGAAACACCTGCCCAAGTGGCTGAGAAAAATACACAAAAGTTTTCTGTGCAGCTTTGTTTGGAAGAGAAAAATACTAGAAACAACCTAAAATCAGTTAGCAAGACCTGGGCTACAGTGTGGTACATCATGGAATACACAGGAAACTAAAAAAGGTCAGTTTCCAGAAAAAAAAAAAAAAGCAATAATAGTATCACTTGGGTAAACTCCCTCATAATATACAACCTTATCACATGATTTTCACAGATGTATTGGCATTTAACAGATTTTTTTGAAAATATAAAGTGAGATGATCACAATGGTGATTTTGAGGAAGGGACCTGTAATTGGGTGATAGGGAATTTAGACATCTAAAATCTGAATTTTCATTAGAGAAGATGTAACCCTGTGTTACCTCATAACTAACAATACTTTTAATAAAAGAGAAAGAAACCAGATGTGTCTGACTCAGGGCCTGAGGATGTTGTTAAATTGGTTCTCAACCTATGGTTCACGGTGAACAAGTTCACGAACTTCCTGAAGTTGTGTGCACTTTGTGTGTGTGTGTTAGGGAGTGCGCTTTCTTTCTTTCTTTTTTTTTTTAATAGAGATTCACAATATTGGATTCCCAAAGGTATATATCACTTAGTCCATCCTGGCTGCTTATGGGAAAAAAAAAAAAAACTATGACTGGTCTGGCTTATAACCCACAGACGGGCATTTATTTCTTACAGCTCTGGAGGTGGTAACGCCTCCAAGATCAAGGCAGACTCAGGTCTGGTGAAGGCCCACTTCCCGGTTCACAGAGCGTCACTACATCATCCTGTGACAGGAGGGCAGCTCTTTGTGACCTGATCACCTTCCCCAAAGCCCTACCTCCAAATTCCAGGACTGTGGGAGGTTAGGACTCGACTTGTGAATGGGGTAGGGGCACAAGCATTCAGTCCAAAGCTGGGTCCGAGACCCAAAGAAGGTCTAGAACAACTTTAGTGGGAAACGTTGCTGTACTATTGTTGCCTTGGGAAAGTGACTCAGCCTCTGGGGAAAATGGACCCCCCCCCCACAGCAAGAGTCCCTCCTGAGGGTCAGCGAGGACCCGATGAGCCAACGTGCATAAGGCACTTGACATTGAACTCAAAAAGTGTCGGTTGTTATTATTTTTGTTGTGGCTTCCATTATTCATGGGTTGGGAAAAGCAATTCATTAAAAAGACTTGAGCTCTCAAAATATGTTTGTCACGAATAAAACTGATTTGACCCAGTCTGAAAATCTTGTGATTTCAGACTTTTAAGTTGTCTTCCATCTGTGGGGATGGTAAGTGACATGGAATGACACCAGTCCTCCCACCGTTTAGTGGATGCGTACAGTGCACTAGAATTGGAGAAAGGGCTGGAGGTACCACTGGTGTGACCAGGGCCCACAGGGCGCTGCCCTCAGGAGCCTGCAGTCCACTGTGGAAGTCTGAGGACCTCGCTGTGGAGGGCTTTCTGGGGTAACCAGATTTCAAACCCGAGCTTGGATGATTGACTGACATAAAACGTAATGATTCTTCGTCCTTAAATCTGATGCTCCTGTGGGCTATGGGGTCATGAGGGAGCTGAAATCAAGAGTCTCATTCAGCCCCACTTCCCCAGGAATGAGGCCAGATAAGCCTGTGTGCCTGAACACTTCAGGCCACTTATCGCTCTGATGGCTTTCACCGTTAGTCCAGCTAATGGACTCAGTAGCTGTTAGGACCCTAAAATAGAATGGGGACATGCGGGTGGACCAGATGTCCTCTGGACCCGACGCTGAATGGTTCCCGTAAGAGGCAGGCTGCGTGCCACCCACACCGCTGAGGCACGTGCACCTCGGGGTTTGGGTGACCTCAGGGTGCTCAGCAGCCCCAGCCTGACAGAAGGGGACTGACCAGGGACGGTCGTAGGGCAACTGGAGGCTGAGCTGAGACGGAGACTTCTTGCCACCCCACAGAGGCACATCTGGCCCTCACACCCTCTGGTTTTCCTGGGGGCTTTTGTCTCTCAGTTTTCAGAGGCAAAAAGAAAGGGAAGAGGCCTTGGGACGGGGGCTGGTGGCCGCAGCTGATGGGACGTTCCACGGGAGCTTCCCGTAGTCTGGCCCCAGAGGGGGCGCTTGGGCACTCCGTCCTCACCTGTGCCGCTGGTCCTCAGGGATCCCTGGGCAAGGACAGAGGGAGAAGCATCCTGTCCCTGGGCTCTCATGGGGGTTCCAGAGGGTTCTCCTGCATCTCTCTGGAGTTCAGACCAAACTGTCACCCACACCATGAGACCCTGTGACCTGGCGAGTCGGACACTATGATCTGGACCTTAGGGACAAGAACCAGAAACACAGAGTGAGGGAGGTCAGCGATGGACCTGCCCGAGGAGGATTCTCGGGGCCGCACAGCAGGGACACAGACGAGCATCCTCCCAGCTGCTCTCGCAGCCGGTCCCTCCTGGCATCCTCCCTGTGTGGCCCTGGGGTGAAACATTCTAGGGTAATCCACTTTGGCTTCCTGTTGTCCCAACTGCAGGAAGACCCGTACGTCTCTGCCAGTTTCTGCCATGCATCTGAAATTCCACTCAGAGACTCGTGCCCTGAGCCTTGGAGGCTCACGAGTCCCCTCCACCATCGAGCTGAGGACCACACAGGAGTGAGAGTCTCTGTTGGCCTCTGCCCCCATCAGACTTGGAGAATTGTTCTGGAAACACTTATGCCGAATCCGTGTAATGAAAGGAGTGTGGCCTTTGGCACCAATCCTACGGGTCTGTATGCCTCATCTGCAAAAGGGAGCTACAATATCTATCTCCAAGGGGTCTTGTGGGGCATGGGGGGGTTACCATAGCAACATGCAAAGCTCAGGGCTCCTGTCTTCATGGAGCTTCACTCTAGTGGGGAGACAGATGGGACTCAAAAGTCACACGAACAGAATATTCCAAACCACTGAGGGCTGTGAGAGAAAAGACCCTGGAGCCACGGAAGCATCCGGCAGGGAAACCTGTTCTGGTCTGGTCCCATGGGAGAGTCCGCCAGAGGAGGAGGCAGCCGTGTGGGAGGGGTGGTTAATGGTGGGCAGCCAGTCCAGGTAGGGAGAACAAAGACTCTCGGGGAGGCAGAGGATACAGGCTGAGAGGTTGGCTCAGGGAGAAGGAGAGGTGGGAGCTGGGGAAGGATGCAAAAGGAGACCACAGAGGGAGGAAGGATCATCCTAGTCCTGCTGGCCCTTCCTGGATTGGGCGGGAGAGTTCTAAGTAGGAATGACATTTCAGTTGATATTTCAAAAACATCGGGCAGACTACTACATGGAGAAGGGATCAGGAAAAGCAGGGAGACCAGGGAAGGGAGGCCCTGCCATCTTCCGTGTGAGAGGTGGGGGTCACATGCACTAGGGCCATAGCTGGGGAGATGAACACAGTGAACACTTTGGGCTGAAACCTACATTGATTGTCCGGGATCCAGACTCCCTCGACTCTCTTGACCTGCTGTACTCAACAAAGGCACCCACCTTGTGGAGCGAGAGGGCTGCTCCAGCTCCAGCAATCAAATCTTCCTTCTACTCAAAGTAAAGATGAAAAAGAAAGCAAAGGGCACACTCCCTGTTTGTAAGGTTACTTCTCAGAAGCTGCATGTTCATTCCTTCCTCCTATTGGCCAGACCTTTGTCACATAGCCCTATCTAGCTGCAAAGGAGCTGGATAGGGCTATGTGAAAACACAGCATTAATTCTTAGCATCAAGTATCTAAGTAAAAACCAGGGACCCTGTGACTATATAAGGAGGGAAGAGAAGTGGTCTCTACTCCATGCAGCAGTTTATGGTAGTCATTTGTAAATTAAACATCACCTTTTTTAAATAGGCTTCCCATCGCTTGATAGAGAAAACATTAAGACCAAATAAATACCCCGTCTGGAATGGTCTTGCGCAGAGTGTTCTGTGGCTCATTCCCTCCTCTCCTGTCACCTCCTCAGAAGGGCCTCCGATCCCCACCACTCCCCCAAGCCGCCTTGTTCCCCTTCATGACACTGTCCATCCTGACTCCCTCTGTCCACGTGGCAGCCTGCTGTGTCCCTCAGGAGGGCTCAGGAGGGGACAGACAGGGTCCCGCTCTCTGCTGGGGACAGAGCCTCATCAGTTCCTGCCACTGAGGGGTGTTCCATGCACCTGCGGTGACGGATAGAAATCGGGCAAAGTCCATGATCATTACGGATGCTCTGGCCTGTCCTAGATTTGATTAAGTGACAAAAGAAGGAATAACAGTCAACACAGGGGAGGCTCAGCGGGCACCTCTGGGGACGGAAAGCACGCAAATTAAAGCAGTAACCAGGTACCTTTTCAGTGTTAAAGTAGCTCAATGAAAATGTTACAAGAATGCTGAGTCCTGACAAAAACATGCTAAGCCAGGCTTACCAGCAGCCTGACACTTCAGGATGGTCCTCGGGGAAGCCGTTGCCTGGGCCTGCCAGGGGGCCAGGATCTTCCAGGGACAGCGCCACAGGATGACATTCACACTGACCCCACCCCCATGGAGGTGGCCTGATGGCTGTCCTGAAGTCACCAATGCATAAGAAATACCACAAAAATATGTGTGCACAAGTGTTCACCACAGTGCCACTTATAAAGACAAACAGCTAAAAATAAAACTTAAACATCCAACTCTTTGGGAATATTTTAGTAAACTCAAGTATCTATTCTTAATAGAACAACAGACATCTGTGCAGTACCAAACCACTGCAGCATTAAACCAAAAGGAATGTTCAAAATAATATTTATGTAAAATCGTTTTTAAATTCTCTGAATGATGGGATTTTTTACTTTCTCCTTTATCTGAATTTTTTAAAAAGAAATAAACACATTTCCTCATAACATTACAAAGCTATAATTCTCGTTTAGAAGAAAAAAATTATCTTAAAATTGCACGTTCAGAAAGTGAACGCAGGAAGAGAACCAAATACAGAGTATTACTCCAGTTGTTTGGTTGTCTAAACAACTCATTTAGAGGATGATCTGGGAGGACACCTGCTAACTACTCACACAGTTTCATCTTGAGGCAGCAGCCATGAGGATGATTCTGACATTCCTATCGACATACACCACAGTACATTATTGTTATTGTCTTTTGGGGAGAGTACCAGGGATTGAACTCAGGGGCACTGGACCACTGAGCCACATCCCAGCCCTATTTTGTATTTTATTTAGAGACAGGGTCTCACTGAGTTGCTGAGCACCTCACTTTTGCTGAGGCTGGCTTTGAACTTGAGACCCTCCTGCCTCAGCCTCTGGAGCCACTGGGATTACAAAAGTTGATTGAGCCCTGGTGCCGGGTCTTGCATGTACTGGGTATTTATTCACACACATGCCATGACATTTAATGTCCCATCAGCCCCCTGAGGTGAGTGGATCACTGTGAACCCATTTTACAGGTAAGGAAGTGGAGACTCAGAGAGGCAAAGCTCCTTGACCCATGCCTGGCAAATGACAGCCTCAGGCAGATGTGGTGCTGGCCTTCCTCCGTAGTGAGGACCGGATTAGTCGTCAGATAGGATCCACTGTCAGACAGGATGTCTCCAAGAAGAGTGGCCAGGAGGTGGCCCCAGGCACCTGCCCTCCTTGGTGGCTGCAGCTTGGCTGGCACCCAGTGGGGAAGGAAGGGAGTCCCACTCAGCCACTTCCAGAAGGCTGAGATGGCTAGGGGAAGGGAAGGGGAGAAGGCTGTCAGGCTGCAGCCTGGAGGAGCTGCTCACGGGGAGCAGCGAGGAATTCAGACAGAGACGCCCTGAGCAACAGGCTGCAGGGAGACCGATGGGAGGGAGGATCATGATAAGAAATGTCATGCTGCCCCGTGAATCGGGTCTCTCGCACCCTCAATGAGCCGCTAACCACCTGAGGCTCCTCCATTGAGCTCCATGCCGGCCCTGAAACTTGCTTGTGTTTACATAGACCCGTCTCTTTCTCTTAATCAAACACATCGGCGTTGAGCATGAGATGACGTTCCGATGAGTACAGAAGTACACCCAGGGCTCTGCAGGGTTGAGAACCATCACTCCCTGAGAGGGAGAAGGGTGTGGGGAGCAGTGATTAATCTCATTTCTCCGGGAACCCATTGCCATTCCCCATTTTTCTTTCTTTCTAGACCAGTATTTGGCAAAAAAGAAAGGCCCCGTACCCACAGGGTTTGCAGGAGGCTGTGGGCTTATGCCGTGCCCAGGATCACACGTCTCAGTGAGGGGGGAGGAACCCAAACCGTTCTGTCTCCATTTCGCCCATGTGTGTCAACTTAACCTGGAGCAGTGTCCCACCAGAGGACAAGGCACCAAGTGAGAAGGTACCCCTGTTTGCCGGTCTGCTGATCGCACATCTCCCGTGGTGGACGGCCCTTCAGGAGGACAGGAACCTGCCTGTGTAGCTACAGATCCCTAGCACCTGGCGCAGCTCCTGCCACTGACAAAGCACTCAATAGACGTCTGTGGAGGAGGGAAAGGGGGACTGACACCTGGGAACGCAGCAGCTTTTCCTGGAAAACTCTGGCCTCGGCCACGGGCGTCTCTTCTTTAGTGTAATGGTTAGATCACCCTGGCTCACGAGCCCAGAGCAAAACCACCAGGAGGAAGAGAAGCACAGAGCGGAATCCTAAAAGGGCACAAAAGGGCCTAGCTTCTCAGTCTCATTCATTCTCTCTCTCTCTCTCTCTCTCTCTCTCTCTCTCTCTCTCTCTCACACACACACACACACACACACACACACATCTGCACGCACACAATACACCACACTAGTGTACTAGAGAGACAGACCATCCATCTGGCCATGATAATAGGGCTAAAGACAGCATCCCTAAAATTATTTTTCCATTAATAATAACAATTAGTATCCAGCACTGTGTTCCGGGATTGTTTGCTGTGTACCGCTTCGTTTACAGGTAGCATTATTTTATGTCTATTTTCTAGAAGAGCAAACTGAGACTTGGAAGGGTTAAGTGCTTTGTTCATGCTCCACAACTGGCCAGTGGTGAAGACCAGGCTTAGAGCCCCTCAGCCTGCTGCCTGCCCTCCCACTCGGCATGCTCTCAGGGAGCCTCCCCATGGGTCTTCAAATTGCCAAGGTTGCTGGATTAAAAGGCAGATTCCCAGAATCAAAATGGAGCAAATTATGTAATATGCATTTATGAAAATGTCAAAATGAACCTCATAATTACATAAAACAAAAAAGCACTAATAAAACATAAATTGATTTAAAAATCCCCAAATGCCGATTCCCAGGCCTGGGGGCTGAAGTTATCAGAATCTCTGGGAGGTGATTCTGGAAATCTCCATTTTTTTTTTTTTTTTTTTTTTGGTGGTACCAGGGATTGAGCCCAGAGGCAGTTAACTTCTGAGCCACCTCCTCAGCCCTTTTTATTTTTTATTTTGAGACAGGGTCCCTAAGTTGCCTAGTGCTTCACTAAGTTGCTGAGATTGGCTTTGAACCTGTGTAAGACTCCATTTTTTTAACCATTAACCCATGTAGTTTGGATGTGCACTAAACCTTGTGAACCAGCACTCAAATATGCTGCATCCCCCTTGTGATAGTATAGAATCTCTAGCACCCCACTTCTTAGCAACCAATGGATGTGGAAGATCAGATAAAGAATGAAGGAAAGGAGGGAGACAGAAGGAAGGAACTTGCCCCCAGTTAGTCTCCATTCTAGTTCGGGGGTAGGGGAGGCAGTCAGCTCTGCTCTTCTGGTTTTGTGGCCGGCAGCTTCCCCAATTGCTCAGGGGCCCCTCTGTAGCCAGTGATGCCTGCCCAGGAAAAGCTGATTAAGCAGCCTGTACCAGCAACAGCAATGAGGTGACATCTAGCTGTATCCAGGACTCAGACCTGAGTGCTGTTCCCTACCCAGATCAGGACACTGCTGCTCAGGGTCAGCTCCCAGTGGGCAGGCTGCAGGGGAAGAGTCAACCAACAGACACACGGAAGGGAGGAGAAACAGAGAGCAGACCTCTAACTCCAAACGGGCCACAGGAGGTTAGAATAATGGAGAAGGTTCCATGCTGCAGGAAGTGGCCTGAGGATGGGGCTTGCTGAGTCTCCCAGGGGATGTCCACTGCTGGTTCTCACCAGCAAAACAAGGGGATGTCCACCCTGGGTCTCAGCCTCCTCTTTGTAAAAAGAAAATAGCCATTATTATTGGAAGCCTATTAATACTGTCATCTATGATTTATTGAAAGCTTTTTGTGCATCAGACACTGTCCTGAGTCAATCAGTCAATCTTCCTTACAAATATCTATGAAGTCATTTTGTTCTCATTTGACAGATGAAGAAGGTGAGCCTTAAGAAGGCTAAGCCAGTGAGCGACCTTCAGGTAGCCAGAGAGGCTGAGATCTGATCCCAGGTCTGATCTGAGATCAAAGCTTGTCCTAATAACTACTCATTACTTCACCAATGTCCCTCCCACTCTGGCTTTTAAGATTATTTGCCCCAAACAGCAGGTGTTCATGGTTCAAAGGGAGGAGGTACCACTGTATCTCCCCAGCCCCACATCCTCAGCCCTGGTGAGGAAATGCCAGTTCATCTGACAGCAACTCGGCAGAGACCTAACATGTGAGTGCACAGGGGCCCCAGAGCTATCTGACCAATAGATCAACTCTCAGCCTGACCAAGCATGGCTCCGAAAAGCAGATTCCTGTGCTGTCATCCACTGCCCAAGTGTCTAGACTGAAGAGACCCTCTGTACAATGGGTAGCAAGGGGGTTTCAAGTGCTACAGGGCTTCCTGGAAGACCCAGACCCCTAAGCTGGTCCCCACTCTAACCTCCCCTCCTAATATCTGTTCCTCACTTATTCCTACTTCTATGTCTTCTTCAAACAGGCCACTCTCATTCCCACCTCACCACAGGGTCTTTGCACTGCCTGTGACCCCTGCTTAAAAAAGGTTTATTCTTTCTGCCTAGAAACAGCTTTCGCCAGATCTTCATAAGCCTTCCTCCTCCTCCTTGTCACTTATATCTCAGATCATGGTCCCCTTCTCAGGGAGGCCTTTCCTGACTGTCCATCTAAATTGGCACCCTGAATCCTTTCCTGCCCATTACCTCTCCCTGCTGAGCTTCCTTCGTGGTGTTTAACACCATGTGAGATGATTTTACTCATTATTTGCTGATGTGCTAAGAAAGTGCCTTGCAAATGGTAGGTTCTCCATGTGCATGGGTGTGTGTGTGCGTGTGTGTGTATGTGTGTGTGTGTGTATGTGTGTGAGTGTGGTGTGTGAGTGTGGTGTGTGTGTGTGTGTGTGTGTGTGTGCTGTATGAATGGAAAAATGAATGAACGGGAAGTTTACTCACTTTGTGGTAGTCAGGATCCAGGAGCCCGTATTCAAGTGTCCCCCTCCTTCTGGTTAACAAGGGCAGAGACCACACGAGACAGCGCTGAGCTTGGCAACCACTGCACCACCACCCAGGAGCTGTGTCCACACACAGCTGGGCATTGTTCCAAAGATAAAAAGGCACTAATTGCTTTTCTATAGGGAGGTAGGAACACAGTCCCTCCATGTCCCCTCATCCTGAGGGTCTGCTTTGTCAGATCTGTCACTATGTTAATTGGTCCTGCCTCACCCAGCCAGCATGGGCTTCATCCTGCATGTTGGGGTGGTGACAGGTTCCTCTACAGAGAAGACAGGTTCCAGAGCGGTGCCTGTGTGCACATCTGTGCGGGCAGAGGTGTGTGTGTGTGTGTGTGTGTGTGTGTGTGTGTGTGTATAAAGCGGCATTCTGGGAAGGGTTAACTGGCAGCCAGGCTGCTCAGGGACCTCAGACTGGCCAGGCACGGGAGGGGTGGGCCTGGAAGGTGGAGCAGGCTGGGCTCACACCAGCTGCCTTTCCACCCCAGGAGTGCAGATGCCTGCCCAGCCGGGGCGCAGAGCTCAAGTCGCCCTTAGGGATGGCTAAAGGAGGGCACACCTGGACACGGCTCCCTCCCTGCCCCTCCAGGCAGGGTGCACCGAGGAGGCTGTCAGGAGAGGAATGAGCCTGGAGTGAGCCATCCACTGGCTCTCCGGCACTTGGAGAGCAGCAGCAGGCAAGGATGGACGTGGTCGACAGCCTTCTCGTGAATGGGAGCAACGTCGCTCCCCCCTGCGAACTGGGGCTCGACAACGGGACGCTGTTCTGCTTGGATCAGCCCCGGCGCTCCAAAGGTAGGTGCCACAAGCGATTCTTTTAATTCAGGAAACTACTGAGTTCAGGGAGAAGTCAGCACAGGCAAGACTGATAAAGAAAATATAATAAAGTCATTGTGAGACAGTCAGATGTGCCAAAGTCTGGCTAGAAGACCAAAAGCAGAGGAAAGTCAAAAGAGTGGTATTGTGTGTCGTGGGAGAGTTGGAGACGTGTGTGCAGGACAGGAAGGGGACAAAGGCAGCGGGAGGCAGAGCTGAGAGCAGCAAGAAAGGAGAACAAGTGTAGAAGCCTGGACTTACACGCCGGACAGAAAGGGCACTGTCACAATTCAGCAGTGGCCTTTTCTTGGGGAAACCCGGCGTGAAGAAGCAATTAAAGCAAAATAATGGTCAGTGTCTAGGAGAGAAAGCCCTCACGATTCAGAAGCGTTGTCCTTAAGAAAAAGGGTTTCCCGGGGCAGCTCTTTTAACAGACCAACCTTTTAGAAGCAACCGAATCACACGGTGCTTCTCTCAGTTTGTTTCTGCAAAAACGATGGATGTCAGTTCAGGAATATTTGGGTTTGAAGATGCCCACCCGTAGGGGCACAGGTTGGCAGGAAGGAGCCATCCGCTTGGTGCGCTGAGGTTTTAACATTCTGCTCCCATCACCTCGTCCCTCCCGGCAGAGTGGCAGCCGGCAGTGCAGATTTTCCTGTACTCCCTGATATTCCTGCTCAGCGTGCTGGGGAACACGCTGGTCATCACCGTGCTGATCCGGAACAAGAGGATGAGGACCGTCACCAACATCTTCCTGCTGTCCCTGGCTGTCAGCGACCTCATGCTCTGCCTCTTCTGCATGCCCTTCAACCTCATCCCCA
This sequence comes from Urocitellus parryii, assembly GCF_045843805.1. NCBI lineage: Eukaryota > Metazoa > Chordata > Mammalia > Rodentia > Sciuridae > Urocitellus > Urocitellus parryii. Next base: position 125,538,301 of record NC_135540.1, read on the forward strand.
ACCTGCTCAAGGATTTCATCTTCGGGAGTGCCGTTTGCAAGACCACCACCTACTTCATGGGTGAGTTGCTGCAGGTGACTATTTCTAGAGTTCTCCCCAGACCCCTGCTCATCCCAGAGCTTCCCAAGCCCTGGTAGCCAGGGCAGGGGAGCCCCATTGAGTTTGAAAACACAGAGCACGTGGCTGTGTCCGGCTGTGCACAAGGACAAGGACGCTGGCAATGGTTAAATGGTAGGACAGTTGGTTCCTTGTTGTGTGTCAGAAGTTGATGTGGAAACACAGAAGGGGTTGTTTCTGTTCTCTTCGAGTTTCTGTTCTGTCTGTGCCTTTCTGGATGCCATTCATCGTATCCTGATCTCTTCCCAACTTGAACTTGGGTCAGGGCTTCGAGGGATGGTAAGGGTCATGGAGAAGGGTTCTCTGAGGTTGGGCCTCTTATTTTCTTAGGGAACAAGGTTATTTTGAGCCAGTTTTATCACAGGTCTAGTTTTTCTCTCAGGATTCACTTCCCAGACTGTTCCCCCTCACAGGGCTAGGACCTGCTCAGGCAGAGAGAGAGAGTCTCTGTCCCTGAAGAGGAGTAGAATGTGTTCTGGGGGCAGTGGTCAATGAAATGACCCTGACTGGCTGGGATAGTGCAGCTCTCTGCTAATGCAAATCAAAATTAAAATGTGGATTATTGAACAAATCTCAAGAGCTACTATCTTGTGGGTGCTTTTAATGCATCCGATGTTGTGCTAAATGCTTTTATTTCCATGGACCTGTTTTATCTTCCAACCACCCTACGGAGTAAGTACAGTTATTCTTCCCTTTCTCATCAGGAAGGAACAGAGCATAGAGAGTCAAAACTGTGCCTGAGGACACACGGGCAGGCGCTAAGTGACACAGCAGGGATTTGACCCAGGTTAGCGGCCACCACAGTGTGAGCACACGGCATTAGTTTGTCAACTTCTGTAGTTCTCCTGAAGCTGAAAAAAAAAGAAAGAAAGAAAGAAAGAAAGAAAGAAAGAAAGAAAGAAAGAAAGAAAGAAAGAAAGAAAGAAAGAAAGAAAGAAAGAAAGAGTTTCTTGGTCCCCTGTGTCTGCCAGATTGCCTTGTCCCTTGCCTGTTGTGCAAACTCATTGAGAGAAAGGGAGAAATGGAAATGAGAGGGGATTTGTTTTTAGTTCTGACCCAAATCTTATAAAATATACAGCACTGAGCTGGTGAGGGCAGTCCTCAATGACTGGAAAGCTTTAAAAGCCTTTATTTTTCCCCACTGAGGAAGCGGGATCCAGTACAGACAAAATGAAGATGAATTGCTGAGCCTCGTGCCAGGGACAAGTAACCAAGAACACGTCAGCCGAGTCCAAGGCTGACTCTGAACTTATCATTTAGAAAAGGACTTACAAATGACAAGGATCACTGTTAAGCAATGAAGCGCTAACAATGGCGAACATTCCAGAGTGCTTTACATTTGCAAGTCCTGTCCACATACACCGTAGGGTCCTTCTGTTTGAGAACCTTCCTCAGGGTGCATGAAAGATCGAAAGGGATCTTGCTTTCATGGTTGCACAACGTTATGAGCACCAGGAAAGGGTTTGTCTTTAAATGGTTAACTTTGTGTTATGTGAATTTCACTTGGCTTCTAATAAGAAAACTTTTAAATTTTTAAAAATTACAGTAGGGAAAAAAAAGAAAAATTAAATAACCAAAATAGGAAATCAAGACAATTCAGAAAGTATTTGGAATGTCATAGTGACTTTGTTAGATTTTTAATTTCAGCGATTTAGAGTCTTCTGTCAAATTTGTGGTCTTCTCAATATTAACAATGAATACTCATTAAACTACTAATTTGTAGCAAAAGAAAGAAAGAGAGAAAGAAAGAAAGAAGAAAGAAAGAAAGAAAGAAAGAAAGAAAGAAAGAAAGAAAGAAAGAAAGAAAGAAAGAAAGAAAGAAAAGAGTGCTTGCCCGACAGTGTGAAAGTGGGTTTTACAGTTACCCAGTGTGGACCCATTACACAAGCTGATAGAGTCTGGGGCTGTCCTGTCCACTTTAGTGTTGTTCTGTAGGGTGACGTCCAGGAAGACACAGCAAATCCTACACCAGAACAAACCAGTCGGTCAATGGTTTGGGGATTGATAGAACTTCTTTAAGACTCTAAGGACAGCTAGGCTAGGCTCCCTAGAAAAAGAATTTTTGTACATAGCTAAAGATAATTAATTTATATCCATACACATGGTAAGTTGCCAGGTTAAGAACCTCTGTTCCTAATTCTTTATTAATTCTGAGATTTAAGAAATCATAGTGGGGCTGAGGGCCTAGCTCAGTGGTAGAGCACTTCCTTAGCATATCCAAGACCCTGAGATTATCCCCAGCACCAAAAAGAAAAAAAATCATAGTAAGAGGAAATGATAAGAGTCAACAGAAGTCATAGCTGAAGGATTCAAGGGTAATTTAAAGACATTATAATAAACATATATACATAATATAAAAATTAAGTTTTTTGACTATGACCAAGAACATGTTTTGAAGTGAGATATATTTCCCACTATAATGGTGATGTACACTTAATAAAATACAGAAAAACAAAAGAACAAAAAGGAAAACCCTAGTTCTCTCATCTGGAGAAACCTTTAATTGTACTATGGAATATTTCTCTTGCATTTTTTTTTACTGAATATTCTTTTCAACAAACTATATTTTAAAATGTAGGATGTTTCAGTCTTAAAAATAACATGTACTAGAGCCTTCAAAAAATTAAAGCTTCTAGCTCAAATCCCAGTGACCTTTTGGGTCAGAGCCCTGAGAGTCTTGGGTTTTTAAGGTCAATTTAACCAAACAGATCATGTGTAAAATCAGAGCTTTTCTTTAGGTTTCTGTGTAGGGGCGCCATATTTTTATCCCCCTGTTATTAATTAATGAGCACCCTCAGCCTAGGCAAGAGTTCAATTGCAATCAAAACTCAATAAACTTATCTCAACATTGGCAAGGAGATGTATTTGCAAATACATTTTGTTAACTGCCTTAAATCCTTTCAGAACAAAGCTGGGAATAGATCATCTTTCTGAAATATGCATGCACAGTATTTCTTTACCCCTGGAGCATTCTCTTTTGAGATTAGACCTGTGCAGATCAGATATGCTTTTATGCTTTTGCTAAAGTGCAAATAAACTTTGGATTTCAGTGCCAACATAATCAGCTTCTTTCTTCCTTCCCAGGCACCTCTGTGAGTGTTTCCACCTTTAATCTGGTGGCCATATCTCTGGAGAGATATGGTGCAATTTGTAGGCCCTTACAGTCCCGCGTTTGGCAGACGAAATCCCACGCTCTGAAGGTGATTGCTGCTACCTGGTGCCTCTCCTTTACCATCATGACTCCGTACCCCATTTATAGCAACTTGGTGCCTTTTACCAAAAATAACAACCAGACCGCAAATATGTGCCGCTTCCTACTGCCAAATGATGTTATGCAGCAGTCCTGGTAAGGAGGCACTGTGTTTATTCTTTTTTTAAAATATAACTTGATACATCTGCAGCATGAAAATCTGGAATGCCTTGGCCAGAATACTTGGGGGATCAGGGTCCTGGAGACTTTTTGAGTTGCTAACCTCTAATGAGGCATTCTAACCTCATCCTACAGTAAGAGTAAGCAAACGCACAGCTGGAAAGCTCTTTTTAAAATGCCATATGTAGATTGCTTCAATCTATACTATTGAAACCCTATAGGGTAGATAATATCACTGTGCCCATTTTACAGATGAGGGAACAGAGTCCTGGAAAGGTCAAGTGGCCTAAACTCATAAACCAAATTCACATGGAGCAGAGTCTCTGTGCTTAATGACTCTGCAGTATGCTTGCAGAAGGTCTAGTGGAGGTTTAAGCCAGGTGACTCAGAAAGCTACAATTTTCTAAGAACTGAAGATAGAACAGAGAGTGACTCCCAGATCCCGTGTGACTATTAGAGCTGTGTTGTGATGCTTGCCCAGAACACTTGACCAGAGAAAGGCGAGATTCTAATACCTGTTCCTTGGCTTACTAGCTGGGTAACTCTGGGAAAGTTCACACAGTGCCCTAGGCCTCAGGGTCTTCATTTCTGCAAGGGATTAGTACAATAAATCTATCATACTGGGTGGCTCTAAGGCTCCCGTAAGAACATGAGTAGAAAAAATGTCTTTATAAAGAGGTGATACAAATACAGAGAATCATGTTTACTAATTCCAAGGATGTTTTAGAAGCCAGAAGTAGGCATTCAAAAACAGAGGCTCAAGACGGAGATCATCTCTGCTTTCTCTGCCTTCCTCCTTCATTTTAACCGGGTAGCACACGCACCCACAAAAAGAATTATGCTACATGGGCTGGGGGTGTGCTCAGAGGTAGAGTGCTCACCTAGCATGTGTGAGGCACTGGGCTCCATTCTCAGCACCACATAAAAATAAAAAAGATATTGTGTCCACCTATAATTTAAAAAAAAAAAGAATTATGTTACAAAGGAGAGGGATATTTCTAAGACTTGAAAGGGAATCTTATCAACATGTCCAGTTGTGAGGAGAAATGGCCCAGCCGCGGTCAGCCCCTGACAATTTGATGGCCTAATTGTGCAGCCTTGCACTTGCCAGGCTGCAGAAGTGATTTAGGGGCCGGACTCATAGAGAGGAGGCCGCAGTGCCTCGGGAAACAAATGTGTTTAGAGGAAGCAGAGTTCTACCCAGCCAGGCACTCTACCAAGCATGCCACCGTGGAGAATAAACACCCAAGGAAATCTTTGAGCTGCTGGGGGGTCAGAAAGAGAGAGGATGCCATATTTCATAAAACAAAAAGGGGATTTTCTATCATCCCTGTGTAGGCATATGATTATTCTCTTGCTATAAAGTCAACAAACTGTGTATTGTGATGCTTATGAGTAGTGACTCCAGCGTCGTATTGCTTGGGTTCAGATTTCAACTCTGTCACTAGCTGCATGACTTTAGACACGTTATTTAGGTCTCAATTTCCTCTTCTCTGAAATAGGAATTAGAATAATAGTGTCTACTTCAAAGGTTATTATGGGAGTTAAATGTACTATTTTATGTAAAATGCTTAATCTGGTGTGTAGCACATATTACAAATCCTCAATGAATGTAATCTCTATTATTATGATTATTAATTTTGGTAACATAATATATAAATCACATATTCTCATTTTTAAGCTATTAATATTTTTAATGTATTTTTAATTTATTCTTTTTAGATATACATGCCTATAGGATGTATTTTGACATATCATACATACATGGAGTATAACTTCCCATTCTTGTAGTTGTACATGATGTGGAGTATATTCATGTATGAACATACGAAAGTAATGTCCGATCCATTCTACTCTCTTTCCTATTCCCATCCCCTTCCATGTTATTGTCTTTTTTTTTTTTTTAAGACAGGGTCTCCCTAGGTCACTTAGGCCATCCTCAAGCTTCTCTACCCTCCTGTCCCAGACGCCTGACATCTGGGGTCACATGCATACATCACCAAGCCCAGATTTTCATTATTTTCTAACACGTAAACTTGTTCCAGGCACAAAATCATGCCAACCTTTTTCAGTTTGACCAGTCCTTCACAAGACGTTCCATCTAAAAAAAGAAAAGAAGAAAACAACTTCTAATGACGGAACCTCCAGACATGGAATTTTCAAGGGTATTAAAGACTAGTAATGAATGTGTCTGCTCAGACCAGCTCAAATAAAGATGCCCCTAGATCATCCCTTCCCATTTGAGTCTGAAGGTCCAGAGTTGCTGGTAATTGGATTTCTTTCAATTTTATTAGGCACACGTTCCTGCTGCTCATCCTCTTTCTTATTCCTGGAATTGTGATGATGGTGGCGTACGGATTAATCTCTTTGGAACTCTATCAAGGAATAAAATTTGATGCTAGCCAGAAGAAATCTGCTAAAGGTAAATATCTTTTAACTGTCTGTTTACGTCAAAAGAGCATGAAAGCGTGTTGTCTTGACTTGAGAGGACACACCAGACCCTTCACAGAGTATACTGAAGTCTTTGAAGACAACTCTTATGAAACTCTGTGTCTTAGGCCCAGGATTGGTTCCCACCCTCTATTTCTTCATCTATAAGATGGGGAAATAATTCCTTTCAAAAGGGCACCAAGAGGAATAAAAAGAGATAGTACACATATCACCCAATTATCAGCAGAGAGCCTCACGTCCCAGACTTTCCGTCCCCCTGTATTCAAGTGGACACCCCGCAATAACCAAAGCTGATTATACTCCTGGCCTGTGTTTGGGTCTCTCCAAAGGCCTCAGAAGAAATCTGACAGACACTCCACAAGCCCCATCCTCTCTCCCCCATCTCATGCTCACTCTGCAGTAACCACAAAGCCCGACCCCTTCCCCACTCACTAAAATTGTACCAGCACCTGTGTTGACATAGCCTGTGCCTTCTCACTCCACCTCCTCACTTGGCTTTTTACTACGTAGATAACTTAGTCTCTCTGACTTCTGTGGGTTTCCTTGACTCTTTCTCACCATCTCACAATAAAAACTCTCTGAAACTTAGCAAGCAAGCAGGAGCTTCCCCTAGGGACTAGGAAAGACAGGAAAATTATCTAATAATTTCTATCCTTATACTATTTTGTCCCAGGTATTATTATACATTGTGTCATTCACATATATTATTAAAATTACATTACATTTTATTTGTGTACACACACACACACACACACACACACACACACACTAGTTTTAAGTGGCTTTTCATTCCAAGGAGAGAACTAGTACGGATCAATTCTTACCCAAGGTCAGTGTAGGTGAAGGTGACCTTGATTCTCCAGTTCAGGTTTGTCTTGGCCTCCCAGATGGAGGGAGGCTGAGGCTCCATGCCCTCTGTCTGGCATGACCCTTCCTGAGCAATAAGTGATGTCCCTTGCCCTCCCAGAGAGGAAACCGAGCACGGGCAGTGGCAGCCGATTCGAGGACAGCGACGGCTGCTACCTGCAGAAGTCCCGGTCCCCGAGGAGGCTGGAGCTCCAGCAGCTGTCCACCCGCAGCGGCAGCGGCAGGCTCCACCGCGTCCGGAGCAGCAGCTCGGCCGCCAACCTGATGGCCAAGAAGCGGGTCATCCGCATGCTCATGGTCATCGTGGTCCTCTTCTTCCTGTGCTGGATGCCCATCTTCAGCGCCAACGCCTGGCGGGCCTATGACACCACCTCTGCCGAGCGCCACCTCTCAGGGACCCCCATCTCCTTCATCCTCCTGCTCTCCTACACCTCCTCCTGCGTGAACCCCATCATCTACTGCTTCATGAACAAACGGTTCCGCCGCGGCTTCATGGCCACCTTTCCCTGCTGCCCCAACCCGGGGCCCCCGGGGGCGAGAGGAGAGGTGGGAGAGGAGGAGGAAGGCAGGACCTCGGGGGCGTCCCTGTCCAGGTACTCCTACAGCCACATGAGCGCCTCTGCTGCACCCCCCTGAGCCGGCCTGCCCTCCACTGCGCTGGGAGGAGGGGGCCAGGGAGGGGGAGGAGGAGGGAAGTGCGGCAAGCAGGCCCCATGTCCTCTGGAAGCCTTCCCTGGCTGCTTTTCATCCTTCCCCCAGTTCCAGAAGGAGATGCACTGGCAGGGGGCAGGGGGCGGGGCCTGACTTGGTTTCCTGGTAGGTCAAGGCAAGACATTCCCAGTGACATTCACCATCAGAGAGCCTCAGCAAGCCCCTGGGAGTCCCCCAGGATCAGGCTGCAAATGTAATTACCAAGCACCTGTTCAAAGGGGAGATTCCCACCCTACTGAGCTTCAGAAGGTTCTGGAACACCCAAGGTGGGTTCTCGCTTCTGGTAGTGATACTTCTATTCTCTGTTTCTTCTGCTACTGAAGAGCGGTGAAAGCTCCTTGCCCCTGGGGAGCACCCTGGGCTTTCACTACATACAGTAACCTCCACCAAGAGAAGCAAAGCAGACCTCCTCTGACCATTTTGGTAGGAAGAGAACATATGATTTTTTTTTTTTTCATCTTGAAGTTAGTCAGGACAGAGGCCCATGTTGTCATCAGACGAGCAAAAAGCATGTTTTCTGAAACACAGAATTTAGAGCTCATGTTTCCACAAAGAGAAGAGAGCACAAGGAAATAGCCAGATGGAATGGGATCTTACCCTACAGAATGTTGAGCAGCAGAAGGTGCATAGGATGTTTTTTCTACTTTCGTGATCTAGATTGCCTAACTTCTCCTTTATGTGGTATTTAACATCATAATTTCCTTGCCTTAACTAATTTTTCATATTCATCTATACTTCCTCTTCCAGAAGGACTTTCCAGGTACAGGAGAATTGTAAGACCAAGGGTAAAAATGTCTATAGTCAAGCCCCCAAAGCAGACTCATCCTAACTGGACTTAGTCAGCAAACAGCTTTTGAATGCCAACGCTGTCTATGCTTCTAAATGCAACTTGCTAATAACCAGTTAATTGTATGTGTATGTATACATTGGACATATAATTAAGTTCTTTACATATAAGGAAACTCTTTGGTGTGTTTAAAAATAGAATTAATAATGGATGTTGGAATTCAGCTCTTATTAATCATTTTATTATCCTTCCTAGACATACCAGTTCATGTGAACTTGTTATTGGCAAGATTAATGTTGAAACCTCTCTCCTCTAAGAAATATTAATTTAAAACAAGATGTTCATTACACACTCAGATACCAAGAAGTGCATTTCTAGAATAGTATGTACCAGTCTAGTCTACCAGCACTGCTTTGTTTTTCTTTTAAGAGTAACCTTGTCCTATTTGTTTAGATAAATTAATAGGGACATCTTTTTAAAAAATGCAGACAACTTTGACAGAAGCATGTTTGCATGCTAGCATGGGAAGTAAACAAGTACACGAATTTTAAAAAAGGAAGTTCCCAGCTTCATGCCTTCAAGTATCTGAGAAGAAGTGAGCTTGTCTTTTGCTTCTTATTTCAGGGGCCATAACCAAACACTGATCCAGGCCTGATGCTCTGGGTGGTATAGGGTGAGGGATTTCAATTGTCAAAAAAATAAATAAATAAATAAATAATTTAAAAAGGTGGAAGGGGAATGAAGAGAGTGACAAGAAATGATGGGTTAAAAGACACTGTAGAATTTGGCAAGATGTAAGCATTGCTTTTGCTTAATAGCAGGTAATCTAAATGGGGATTTTCAAGCTAGAGCATTCCTTCCTCTGACCACAATCTTAAAGATTTCAAGGTAAAAGTTCAACCAACTAAAATGTGTCCTGCTAAAATTGTAATGATAAAAGGCCTAAAAAATAAAAGTATCTCCAATATTTGAGTATGTCCTACACTAGCTACAATTTTCCTGTGAGAAGAATAAGTCTTCTCCTCTGGCAGTAATTAGCATATAAATGAAGATAAATTAGTAATCCCCCACTATTGGAAACCTCTGGAAGTTCCAAAGATACGTTATCCTGAAAATAAAGTTCCCAGATTTAGCTAATAAAAATACAGATGCACAGCTAAATTCTAATAGATAAGCAATCAGTAGTTCTTAGCATGAGTATGTTCCATGCACTAAAATACATCTTGTATTTTATAGAGCAACGCTACCCTGAAAACTTTGAAAAAGCATGTAAAAAAAAATATATATATATAAGATTCCCAACATAAATTAATTTATTGGTAGGTCTTTCGCTTAAGGGAAGCTTTTTTTTTTTTAAAAAGAGGGAAAAAAGCTATTAACTTTCAGAATCTGATCTTTGGAAAGGTTTGTTTTGCTGATTAAAACTTTTTTAATATAATGCTCCTCTCATACTTTGCTTACTGCCTCTATTCCAAGCTAAAGCAGTTTACTAATTTGACTTTAAACGGAATCGGCCCCAATAGAGTTAAGAAAACAAGTACATCAGTTTTCTGGCATTTTTCCAGTGTCTTTGTCTTTCCTTCATCACCGGAGTGGTGAGTTAGAGCACTGGAATGGAGAGCTGTCTCTGCTGTGTAATTAAATCGTGTGTCTCAGTGACTTCTTGTGCTCCAGTCACCGTGGTAACCTCTCCTCACATACTTTTGGGGGTAAAAAGAGCAGTGCCTGGATTTCCAGAGCTTGGTTACACATGTCCCTATATGCTTAATAGTGTCCCCTCCGTTCAAGCAAAATGTGATGAGTTGAGCCTCCGTTGTACTTCCCTCCTGTGTTTTGCCAGTAAATGCATACAGTAAGTGTTCAATAAATGTAGTGACTACTGTCACTCCTCCTGTACTTTGGGTGGCCTCCCTTTCTGTCTGCAGCTGTGGGGAAGACTCATTTGTGGGGGTGGGAGAAGCAGAATTTCTACTAGACTTTTCCCAGTCCATATGCATCTCACCCAAGGTCCTGAAGTGGGACAGCGGTGGGAGCTTTCCCTCCCTCTTCCCATAGCCTTGGCTGTGACCTCTCTCTCCTCGGTGGTGTGTGTGTGTAGGTAAAGGGTGAATGTAATCCATGATGTTACTAAGGGAGGTGTCGTTGCTGTTGATGGGGTAACAAGGGCTGGGAGCTCCTGGTGGGTAGAGTCCTTAGCTCTGATATCCCTGATCCCATTGTAAACAGACAGACGGACATTTCTACTTCATGCTCAAGAACCCAGCTCCCCCCTAGGACAGAGGAGGGCTGTCAATGCCCACAGGCCCTGCTGGCTGTTCCTCCCATCCACTTGCACCCCTGCAGGGGCCCTTTGGGAGCCTGGGCCACCCCACTCACGCCGTGTCCACTACTTCCCTGTGGCTGGCTCTCAGCTCCAGACTGGTGCTTCCCTCCCTCTTGGACTGGAAATTTCTGACCTCTCTGACGTCCTGGCCCCCCTCAAGTGGATAGCTTCCCAGATTCCCAGGCCTGCTCCTGCAGACCAGGGCCAGCCCGGCACATGGCACCCCACCCACCAGCTCTCGGAAGCACAGCTGGGTGCAACTGCAGCTCCCCTTCTCACCCAGGAAGAGTTGGACAAGCTCAGATCACCCAGCACTGGGCACTGCTCATGCCCACTACAGACTCTCAGCAAGTGCTTCAGGAATGGAGGGGGATGAGTGAGTGAATGAAAGAAACTGAATAGATTGTCCCCGGTGCAGCCCTTCTCAGGCAGGGCACGTGGGCAGGGCACACCTTCCCAGCCAGGGCTTCCCGGGCAGTGGCAGCGGAGCTTGATCAGGGTGAAGCTGAGCAGAAGTGGCGTTCTCTTTCCTCCCAGCCACACAGTATGTGACATCCAGCACATCGTGCTTGCTAGATTGGTGACCCTAAAAACCACTTCTGTGGGTAAAGAGGTAAAGTCCAGAGATCTGTGTCCCAATCTCAGTGACTGTCACTAACCGGCTGGGCGGTGACAGGCTAAGTCACATCCCCTGCCTGGGGACCCCTCTCCTCCTGTGCATATTGGGGTAGGAGGGGTTGTGGCTTCATATCTGATGCTGTGTGACTGGGAGGGGCAGAGTTGGCTGTCCTTTATCGTCCCCACCTACCCCTTTAATTTCGCTGGCTTTGTATTGGCTTAGTGATTAGAGCAGGTCCTTGACACCCAAGCTTACAACCGCCTCTGAGGAAGACTGTCGGGGAGAGGGGCCAAGTCCCAGAAAGGAGTCTCCCAGCTCCCAGCTCTTCTAGGTCACAGCTTCCCAGAGCGACTGGTGGAGGCTGAACCCTGAACACCAGCCCCATTGCTGCTGAAATATGGAAACAAAAATCCACTCCCCTAATAAATTCAGCCAAGGAAGGACAGGGACACCAACATTTATTGAGCCCTGGTCCATCTAGGCAAGTCTCTGTGACAAAGGTGACAGCAATGAATGAATGTTACATGTGGATTCTTATTTAATTATGCCAACAACACATACAAGGTACCATGTTCCACATCTCGCAGGTGAAGAAACTGAGGCTCAGAGTGTGAGGTAACAGGTCCAAGTCAGACAGCCAGTACGGGAGGAGGACAGGAGAAGCCCCATTTTAACTCACCAGGCTGCTGTTGAGAAGAGGGACATTCATTATTCTAAGTGACCAACAGATGGCTGTGTAGTGCCCTGTAGTGATTTCCAGTTCCTGGTCCTTGTGTGGTCACAATCTTAGGGAAGGAAGTCCCCGTCTTGCCCCCTCTCCTGCCTTCCCTGTGGACAGTTAGCCCTCACTCCAGCCCCTGCCTGTGGATGACCTGAAAGCTGAGTTTTTGTGCCTGTGTCCTGGATGCTCTTTCTCTGTGTTTAGGAGGAAGATAATACACTTGACCACCTCACAGGAGAGCCAAGAGATAGGATAGGTGAACGAGCTTCCACGGCTTGGCAAATTGTCAACGTTATTAAGACAGATCTGTTTTCTCAGAATTATCAGAAAGGAGACAACATGGGCCAAATCAGCCTGCAACTCACCTCTCACCTTTCCGTAGAGTCCCCCTCAACAGGGGATCATGTTTCCTTCCCAACCTTCCTTCCAAATCAGTCAGAACAGAACCATTGCTATTCTCCCACCCTTCCTTGTGCTCATGTCTTCCCTGGTTGGGAATATTCCCCCTTATCTTCAGCACATTCTCATAAAAACTTACCATTCTCCCTGGCTCAGATCACCTGTTCGCTTCCCTATAAGTCCTCTGTGTTCCTCTATCAGAAAGGATTCCCCTCCTCCGAGCTCTCAAGCATGCCTGTGTATACTTGAGATTTCTAACACCGGCTCGTCTCTCCATCCCACTCCTTACTGCTTGCTAATGAAACCCCACTACACACAGACATAGACCGTATTACGTTCAAGGGAAGAACGTATTACGTTCAAGGGAAGAAAAAAATCTAGTTTCAAGGAATGCATTGTCATGGAGCTGTGCCAGACGTGATCAGAGCCTTCCCCCCTGCAGGTTATTGGTTTAAGGGTTGCTTTGTGTTCCAGTTCTAGCCATGATGGCTAAGAGTAGGCTCCCTGGTTTACAAGAGAAAGAAAGCCCTAACTTATGGCAAGTTTGCTGAATTCTGTGGTGTAAATATTTCCACCATGGCCAATCTAGAGTTATCAGTGTGACATCGTCCAAACAAGGAGCTGGGAAGAGATGGGAAGAGCACGCTCTTGTATGAGTGCTACCACGCAAGTAGAGGAAGCATAAACCACCAGGCACACAAATGACCACTAAATGTAGTAATTAGGAAAGGATGCATTTTGAATATTTATAACCAGGTATCCTGAAAAATGAAACAACTGACTCTTAGAAACCAATATAAGCCCACATGGGCACACTCCTGGGTTTCGCCAGTGAAGGTGAGGAACAGTCCACATGGGGCTCCTGGGTTTACTGGTCAGCATTGGTTGCTTTGTGCTTCAGTACTGAGAAACCCCCAAATTTAGCATAGAACATGGAAAATGAAGGTATTCAAAAACATGTTTTATGAACAGAACCTTCATCTATAAAACATTCAGGCTAGATCAGGGGTTTGCAAATTTTAACACAGAAAACCCTTTCCCGTCCTCACCCCCAAAACAACTCTATGGAATTCCAAAATGGGAAAGAAAGGAATGGGGACTTTGAGACCATTCCCAGTGGGACCTCCTGGGATCCATAGAACACAGTTTGAAAACCAGTAATGTGAATCCACTGAGAGACCAATAATCTGTGATGCTAAGGTTGCAGTCTCAGCTTTTTTGGGACCAGCCAATGACTTCAATCCACAAGGTAAAAGTCTAGGACCTTAATTTCCAGAAATGCCGAGCCGTTGGCTTTTGGTAGAGCAGACCACCTTCCATTGTACTCTCAATTACAAACCATCATACATCATTCAGGCCCTCCTGGCGTTGCTGCAAGGCTCTCTCTGTAGGGTTTCCTGCCAGAGATGCGCTGGGCCAGAGATGCTGGCTGGGGGCCTGGGTGTTGTTCTCTCCAGCAGCAGCAGGACTGCCTGCTGCACACAGAAGCCCATCGTCCCTGGTCTGGTTTGTCCCGGCAATCACCACAGGCCTCCTCCAGCCAGCAGGGGGACTGGGTTTTCCGGTCTTCCTATCTGACAAATCAAGGCCCCAGCATGCGCTCCACCCCTGCATTACAGGACCACATATTCTTAGTTCCCAAACCTCCTGTGGAAGGGTTAACTACCCCAGACCTGAGGTCTCTCCTACCTCCTGCCATTTTGACTCCCCATTCCTGCCTGACGGAAATTTCCAGAAAGTCTCACCCCTTGGAACTTGCACGATATCAGCTCAGAGGATCAGTAGCAACCAGCAAGCCTGTCCCCAGGCACCTTGGACAGCCTGGACCTCAGTTACGAGTTCATGCAATTCACCCCTCTGTACAAAGGGAAGGAGTCCAAGGGTCTGTGGTGAGAAATACATGGACCCCCTTCCCCGCAGGCCACGGCATTTAGCTGTGGGAAGACCTGGGGACGGTATGTCCAACAGGCCTCCTGCCATGGGCTGAAATGTGTCCCCCTAAAATTCATATGTTGAGGTTATAATCCTAATACCTCAAATGTGGCTATATTTGGACACAGAAATGACCAAGTAAAAATGAGGCCACTGGGCTGGCCCTGACACAATCTGACTGGTGTTCTTAAAAGAAGAAGAGGACAGCCAGGCTGGGGCTGGGGCTGCTTCAGTGTTTGCCTGGCAAATGGGAGGCCCTGGGTTAGCTCCCCAACACTGGGAGAAAAATCAGTTAAACAGGGGGACTCACAGAGGAACCACCATGCGAAGAAGTAGCCAAGATGACAGCACTCCCCAGAAGTCGACCGCTGACCCCTTGACCTTGACGTGTCCCCTTTAGATTACTGGGGTGGGAGGAATAAATTCCTGTTGCTTCAGCCACCCAGACTGTGCTACTTTGTGATGGGAGCCCCAGCAAATCAAAACACCACCCCTCCTGAAGGAGACAGGCTGGGGGTGGGGGGACACTCTCTTCCCGAGGCCCAGAACCAGCCCCAGCCGGTCAGGGAAGATGGAGGCTCAGAAGGCCTCTTCCAGCCTCTCCCAGCCGGCCCCTGATGGGGGCTAAGACCGCACACCTGTTCCAGGTCCCTCCTCCCTCAGCTGCCTCTGGCTTTCCCGCCTGGTCCTTAAGGACAGAGCACAGCTGCAGCCAGAAGACAGCGAGAAGAGAAGAGGCAAATAAACCAGACAGCGGGAGGAAAACAGCTAGTGGGGGGTTTCAGCCAAGCTGAGAAATTCTCTAGGGGGGAGCCAATAGATCCCGGATCCCAAGACCTGACGCAGCAGGTGTTTTCTTGAATGCCTCCCAGGGGTGGGTGGCCAGATCACACAATCCATTTGAAGCTCAGATTCATGGTGAATAAATTCTCAGTATGTGCATGTCCTGTGCAATGTCTTTTTACTTGCTGAATCTGGCAGCCCTGTCCGGGGGCCATCCCTAGTGCAGTCGTGGGGCCACGGGAAGGAGGCCTGGGAGAGAAGTAATCAAATATGACAGGCGCTGTGCTGTGGCTGCACACACAGAGGGCATGACCAGCAGTCACAAAATAGATGCTGAGCTGATTTGGAAAGAAGGATAGGAGTGATGGTTCTCCATCACCTCCCCAACCCTGTGGCCTCTCTCTTGGAGTCGAGTCAAAGATCTCAGATGTTTCTGTTTCCTGGCACGGCTGCAGAGAATCACCATGAAATTGGTGGCTTCAAACAACACGAATTCATTATCTTACAGTTCTGAAAGCCAGAAATCTGACAGAGTCTCATTAAGTCTAAAACCAAAGTGACAGTAGCACGGCATTCCTTCCGGAAACTTTAGGGGAGAATCCATTTCTTACCAATCCCAGTTTCTTGAGGCTGCCCGAATTCCTTGGCTCCTGGCCTCTCCCGCCATCCTCAAGGCCAGCGGTGTGGAATCTTCAAATCTTGCTCCTCTTCCTTCCTCTCCCTTTCCCCCTCCCATCTCCTTCTCTGACTCTCCTCCTTCCCTTTTATAAGGACCCTTGTGATTATAGGGTCAGCTCACCTGGATGGTGGTACCGTACTCGTAAGTCCTGAAGATTAGGACAGACACATCTTTGGGATTAGCCTGTCTATCTAAGTGTTTTTCCCAGGTGAAACACTTGTCGAGGCTACTGTAGGAAAAGACAAATTTTGACCTGGGTCCACAGCTAGATGTATACAAGGAGTGCGAGAAAACCAAGGCTCTGAGTGCTGGGGGTTGAGACCTAGGTCTCATACAGGAGGGCAAAGGGAAAGAGATGGGCCTAGCAGAAGGCACACAGACTCAAGCTGAAATACAGAGATGTACTCAGACAATACACCCCAAAGGGTTGTGTTGTCTGAGTACATCTCTGTATTTCATGTCTTCTGCATAGTGTGCCCCCACCACCACTACCCTGGGGGACATTTCTAGTGCTCTAAGACTGCTCTAAATATCCCTTTCCACCAGGTCTCACTGAGTTTGGACCGAGAGCACAGAGGCTCTCTGGAGATCACAGCCCTGGGGTGGCTGGGAGCCTCAAACCATCACAGCCTCAGTCTACATGCAGACACCTGGGGAGGGAGATTCAGACCCTAGAGTTGTCATGACTGAGATCACCAGGGCTGCCAGAACTAAGGACCACAGTATGGGTGGCTTAAAGAGCAGAATGTATTGCCTTACAGTCCTGTGGGTCCAAGGAGTCACCTGGGCTGGTTCTTTCCAAGGGCGTGAGGGAGAAGCGGCTCCAGGCTTTGCCCCACGCTCGTGGTTGTGGGCCATCTCTAGTGCCCTGGGCTAGAAGCACCGTCCTGCTGCTGCTTCCGATTCACAGGGTGTTCTTCCATAGGCAAGTCCTCTTCTTACAGAACACCTTAGATGAAAGCCCACCTTAATGCATTCATGAACTAATCGACGTGTAATGATTCCATTTCCAATTAAGGTCACATTCTAAGGTTCTGAGGGATTGCAACTTCCACAGAGAGATTTTTGGAGAGACATGATTCAACCTAAACTAGTGTTCAGAGACTTTGTCTCTAAATTTCACGGTTTTCTGTGAAGTAGGTACGATCACTGTACCCACGAAGCGTTCACGTCTCCCTTGGCATGTGAATGACATCTGACTGCATACAAGCCCCTGGCTACTCGGCTCAGGTCAAAAAGCAGTTTCTAGATGCACAGTCTCCCCCCTCGCTCCTGGGTGCACCAGCTCCTGCAGGTGGGTACAAACCTCATTTTATGTTGAGACCTTAAGAGATGGAGCACCCTGCCAGCGCCACGTCACCATGGAGAGCGGAGCAGGGAGCTTCACCCTCAGTACACACACACCCATTGGCCCCTCAGAAAAAGGCCAAGCGGTCAAGACCAGGTCTAGATTCACCCAGGGACTTCCCTAGCTGGAAACAAAGTCCTCTGCAGGCCGCCAGCAGATGCCTGGGTCTGGACTCTTTTGGTGAAATTGTTGAGGTGCAGCAAGTGCTGCCAGTCAGGCACAGTTTCCCAGGGAACGGGCACAAGGGAAACCTGAACCTATGCGGAGGCCAGACTCCAGGGACAGATGCAGCCCCCTTCCGTGCCAGAGAAGGAAAGCAGGACTCGGGTCACATGTGAACATTATGGCTTGGCAATTGCCAGCCCGAGCTCCCAGGTGCCATGTGGCCCAGCCCTTTGGAAGTGTAGGTCCTTCTAACTATATAAATAGGACTCCTGCCCATACCAGGGCGTTTTTGCAGGGATTTCCTGGTAAAAATAAAGGAAGAGAGTGCTCTCAAACATTATTTGTGGAGGAACACAGGAAGGGTTTAGTCAAATTCAGATTCCTGGGCTCCATCCCGAGGGCCTGAAATATACATTGTTTGCAAACTCCGCAGGTGGTACTTATGCATTTTCCAAATCTCTGGAAATTTCTATTCTTTAGCAGGTTTGACTACCTCTTTTCCAAAACCAAGATTATGGAGCAACAGGTCTCTAACCACAGCCCCCTGCCTGTGAGCCACTGGAAGGGCGACTGAGTCACTTGGTAAAGGACTCAAAAGGTCAAGGGCAGGGAAGGGGTGCCCGCCTTCTTGTTCCATACACATTGTGGATTAGGTAAGCAACTGTGGCACTGCCAGGGAGAAAGGTGACGTGTGGGGGGAGGGGACACAGGTATATGATGTCACCTCACCTTCACAGAATCAGCCTCAGATTCTCTCTCTGGGGCTGAACTGAGGAGGCCCATTGGCAAAACCACCAAGAACTGCTTGACAGTGGCAGGGCTGGCTGGTGAGACCCACACAGGCTGACCCCCCATCCTAGCTCATTTGAAGACAATCCTGTGGAAACAGGAGAAAAGCTGCTTGTGTTAGCACAAATACACCAGGCGCCAGAGCCAGCCTACCTGTGTTTGCTCTTGGGTTCTTCCCTCTGCTGGCCGTGAGCCCCTGGGCAAATTAACCACCTCCCCATGTCTCAGTTTTTAAATTTTGTTTCTGTGTGTGTATGTCGATAAACCCTCGCCCTACAGCCTCTGCCCCCGAGCCTCAGTTGTATCATCCATCAAATGGGAGAAGAGAGCAGTGTTCATCTCCAAAGAAATCACAAAGAACATTTTTAAGCACTGATATCAAATTCTCAAAAGCACCAAAATTATTAACTAAGGAGACGTGGTTGGAATTGCTGCTTTTCCTCCTGGCAAGCCCATATACAGGAAAGCGGCAGGGAGTAGATGCTCAAAATAACTCTTTGCTGGATTCCGGACTCCTGCACCCACCACCTGACCCTCACTGGTGGTTTTGCAAGGCATTGCTATGCGCCTGCCACCCCTACAGTCACTCTGCCTTTGAAAACTTCCTAACAGGCTCTTTCCGTGTCTGCCCTCAGATTGCAAGCCTTGGGGGCACAGGCAGGTCTGGTGCCCTTTGATTTTCCCCATGGTTCTTGTCACATGGTTTGTCCAAAATGTGTACCAGCCCCAGGGTCGCATGGACAGCAGCCCCATGGGGCTGGTTCCTGCAGGACAGTGGTATCCTTTCCCCTATCCAACCTTTCATGCTTTGGAAGTGGGCCCACCGGGCTTTCCTTCTCTGAAACGCCTGCGCCCCAGCAGCTGCACCGGCCCCTGCAATGACTGACGGGTGCACGAAGTGGTAAGTGCGGGAGGCCAGGCCGTGCTCCCCACCAGGCCTGGCGCAGGTCTCCACGCTGCCACCCGCTGGCTCCCTGGGGCCTGGGCTGGCTAGAGGCTCACTGCCCTTGGCTATTGTGATCGGAAACCAGCACCACCCCAGCCAGCAAAATCCTGCCTACCAATTCCTTCTTTTTAGCCGGACAAGACTAAAACCACACTTATTGACCATGAAAATAACCTCTATTTTTGAATTTCCTCTGGGCAAAATAATCTCACTGAAGTGATTCTGAAACTCCAGTTCCCGCCCGACTCCTTGTTTCTGCAGGGATCTCTCAGGTGTTCCACGTGCCCTGGGCAGCCCCGGGCCCAGTACCCAATCCAAGAATATAAAGGTCTGGAAAGGAACGTGAAATCTGATCCCTGTCAGCACAAGGAGTGGAGTAAGTGGGGCTCATGGCCTGGAGTTTGGGGGGATAAGACATGGAGGAGAGCTTAAGAGAGGGGAGCCCTTTACCAGTGAAGTTCTGGTGTCTGGGTGAGGTGGGGGAACTGGGGTGACATGACTTGAAGACCCTGAGCCCCACTTGAGATTCATGGTCATAGCTCCGTCAGGACCCATGAAAATGGAAAGATATCAATGTGATTCCAGGCAGGTGGCGAGGCTGGTACAAACTGCCTATGTAGGAATCAGTTATTGTTCATCAAATATGCTTTCTCCCCCAGCCTCTGGGGGACGTATCCTTCCTTGCCCCATAGATACTGGACTTGGCTGTGTGACTTGCTTTAGCCAAAAGAATGACACTGGAAGTGACAGTGGGCAAGTTTTAAGCCCATTCAAAAAGACGTGAAATGTTTCCACTAATGCCTCAGTTTGCAACTGGTCCAGGCAGGATGAGAGACATGTGGAGCAGATCTGGAGTCACCTCCAACTTGAAGCTGAGCACAGCAGGGTTCTGCCCAGATCAGCTGAACCCAAGTTGATAAATACATAAGTGAGGGAGAAATCTGTGCTCAATATATGCCATTGAGTTTTGGATGGTTTGTTACACAGCATTACTGTAGCAATAGCTGACTGATGCAGAATCTTTTCCTGTTTCCCACCATTTCTCTGTGTCCCTTATGCTTTCCCCTCTGTCTTCTCCCTATCAGAACTCTTCATCCTAAGGTCTTAGGTCAAACCCTTACCTTTTAAACTAATTTTCAGTTGTAGATTTGCCTTTCCCAAACAAATGAGCTTTCCAAGCCACTGTCTCTGCGCAAAGAATGACTTTGCTAAAAGAGACTCAGGAATCGGCAAGCAGGTGAGCATGGCATTGACAGGCTGGGGACATCTTTCTTGAATCTCTTTATTTTGCACTTCTGGCAGCCTAGAGTGAGGCAGATTTATCCCAGCACAAGCTGATTTTTCAGGAAGCCTCAAAATTCTGCAAGAAGATGTCAGCAAAAGCTACGTGTTGGCTTTCTTCTCTCCTTGCTTGGAACAGGTTGGAAGCTGGTGGCAGTTCTAGCTGGGTGTATAAGGACTTTCCTCCCTGCCCTTCCCTCAAGGCTTGGCCAGATCCCCAGTCCAAATGGCAGTATGTGTTCAGGAAGATGATTAATGTTAGCAGAAGGCTCCAGAGACTCTCTCAGGGCCCTTTTGTTTATTAAATAAAAAAGCCCATGTTTAAATATAATGTCAAAGATATGACACAGACCCACACGATGCAGGACAGACTGTCGGCTTTAACCTTGAATAACTACATGCTCTTCAAGTTCTGACTCCCCGGCTTACAGCCTCTAAAGATCTTCCAGGAAGGTCCCAACTGCCCAAGGAAGAGGTCAGCCCGGGCCCACGGTGCCCATCCATTTCTATCAACTGTTCTTAATGGCAGAGGCTGTGGCTCTCATGCTGGGGGCAGGACACGGTGAGGTCAGTATGGGGCACTGCAGAAGGCCACCCTTGGGCCCCCACAGCCCTAGACTCCTCCTGCTCCTGCATCATCCTCACACAGTCGCTAAGAAGCCACCCCGTGCTAACGGCGGCTCCAGCAACTGGAGACACCCGAGGACCTGACATTGCCCACTCTCCTGGCTCAGCCATCAGGGGGTCCAGGGACAGACCACACACAGGTGAACACATCCACAGTTGGATCAAAAGGGCAAGGAAGAAAAAAAAAAAAAAAACCAGGGTGACATGATTGACTTGGGTGAAAGGGGGCAGGCGATTAGGTAAGGCGGCTGAGGAGCAGGAGAGCAGGTTTCCATGCAGTTCACCCTGCGACAGGTGCTGCTCAGGGTACGCTGTGGATCTTGACTCTCAGTTAATCCCCACAGCAAACCCCACAGGGTAGGCACTCTTCCCTCCTCTTTCATATATGAGGAAACTGACACTCAGAGAAGTTGTGTCACTTTCCCCGTGTCACACAGCTAGTAAGAAGTGAGGACTGGAAGGCAGGCCCAGGGGTTTGGCCACCATCCACTCTCCTGCCCTCCGGGGAGGGGGTAGGAACCTCTCGTGGGGCAACTTGGTTGGCGCTGACCCTGAGCAACAGGCAGGGGCCATGGGAAGGACTGGGAAAGAGTGTCCTGGACAGGGGAACAGGAAGGTCACTGTGTTCTGGAGACAGGAGATGAGGGACCCTGGACCAGCCAGCAGCAACGGTGGCAGCCAGGCGTGGCAGCCTCAGGGTCTGTCCCCACTGTGGTGTCATGGCTCAAAGACCCACCTTTCCTACTGAATAGGAAGCTCCGTGAAGGCCAATGCAGCTTCTTTTCTACCTATCATATGTCCCCAGTGCTTAGTAAAATGTTATTTGATGTCTAAATTTCTTTACTCTCTTTGGATTAATTAATTACTTAAATAATTAACTAATGCACACTGGGCCACTGAATCCAAAAGGTTCAACCTGTTAACTGTTCATCCTTGATGAAGTTACTTAACCTCTCTGATCCTCTCTTTGATTTTATGTACAGTGGGGATGATGAAGCAATTGCAGACTGGCTGTTGGGAGGATCAGATGAGATTGTGCTTGTAAAGAATCAGGATGGGTCACCACAGGATGGGCCGGACAGAAGTATCAGCACCCCAAGTTTTCCCCCTACGACGGGCAAAATGAGAATCATTTCAGTGACAGGATCCCAATGCAGAATCTTCAGCTGAAAGAGATGCTAAGCCCTTGGTATTCAAAATCTAGTTCAAGGACCAGACCCCCTGGCTAGTTAGAAGTCAGCTCAGTCTCCACCACAGACCCGCTGAAGCAGGACTGCTGAGACGCCTGGTCATCTGTGCATGGGACACGCACTGCTCCGATCTCCAGAGGGTTCAGATCTTAGGGCAGATGGCTGGGATAGGTGGAGCCTGCCCCAGCCCAGGGCCCCAGGGCCTCTGTACCATCTCAGCACTTGAACCCCATCCTCTGTCTCCCTGCTGCTCAGGGCCTGGGCCTCACACTGCTACCAGTCCCTCTGCCAGTGAGTGCTGCCTGGGCTTCCAGGAAACCCCTGTCACGGGTCCACCCTCCACCCATCAGCGGGAGGGAGGGTCCAGCGGCATCCTGCTAGGAGAGCCCAAGCCTGCTGGCCCCCTGCTCCCTGCACGAGGGCTGTCTCTCCTCTGCAGGCCTCGGGCCCTCAGCTGCGCCTGAGAAGCACCAACAGGGGTCTGCCCTGCACAGCGCCTCCTGAAGGCAGAAGTGTGAGCCCAGCCCCCTTCTAGGTCTGCCCATGCCCGTTAGTTTACCCCGAGCGCAGGATTCAGAGAATGTGTTTCTTCACTTCTGTGATCCAACCTTCCGGAAACTAATTTTTTTTTTCCTCTTAGATGACACAAAAGTCGCTTCCGTGAGGCTGGAATTGGCTCTCATTCCCGGTGACTGTCCTCCTTCGGGATGGCTAGAGAATCTTGCATTCCTTACAGGAACACCTTTGCTTTGCACCTCAATGCACCTGCTTAAAAACATCACTCAGAGGGCTCTTGTCCTGGGGAATGACGAAGCCATTACTGCCCTCCCTGGCATGGAGCCTATGTTAGTCTTTGTCACTGTGACAAAATGCCCTAGGTAACCAACTTAGTAAGGGAAAAGGTTTGTTTTGGCTCATGGTTTCAGTCCATAGTTGCTTTTCCCTGATGCTTTGGGTCGGTGGCTGCACAGTGCATCATGGCAGGAGCCAGTGGCAAAGGAGGCCTGTCTACTCGCTGTGGCCAGGAAGCAAAGAGAGGGAACGGGAATGAGTGGGAGTCCCAACCTCCCCTTCAAAGACACATCCAGTGACCAGACTTCCTCCCGCTAGGTCACACCTCTTGAAGGTTCCCCCACCTCCCACAGATTTCACAGGCTGGGGACTGAGACTTCACTGGGGCCGTTGTGGGACAGTAGGAAAAAAAAACCAAAACATTGCAGTGGCCAGGCGTGGTGACACACACCTGCAATCCCAGGGACTTGGGGGCTGAAGCAGGAAGATGGCAAGTTTAAGGCCAGCCTCAGCAGTTTAGCAAGACCGAGTCTCAAAATGAAAAATAAAAGGAACTGGGCATGTAGCCCAGTGGGCATTACCCTGGGTTCATCACCAGCTCCAAAACCAAAACACAGAACATAGCAGAAGGCATTCAGTACATAGTTCTTACTGAATGTCATCAACTGTAGAGGTGTGGATGGACTTTAAAAAAATATTCATTATGACGGGGGTCTGTGGCCACATTTCCTTTTGTGTTTTCATCCAAAGTTGTTTGATTTCTTTTTTTAACTTTTTTTTTTTGTGTGTGTGTGTGCTGAGGATCCACATCCCCAGCCCTTTTTTATTTTTAATTTTGCTGAGTCTGGCCTCAAACTTTCCCTCCTCCTTACTCAGCCTCCAGGTTGCTGGGCTCACAGGGGAGTACCACCACCCCCAGCTCCCTTTCCTGTACTAGTCTTTACTGTGTTAGGGCTGACTTGAGGGTTTTGTTGCATTAAACACTAGGAAACCTGTTTCCCAGGCTAAGTTCAAACTTGCTGCCATCTACTGGTCCACATTAAAATTATCTTTACCTGTGTATAGTGGAATTTTAACTCAACACACACACACACACACACACACACACACACTTGCAGAAAATCATGGAAACTTTTTTTAAAAAGGATAAACACAAACTACTTTTTGGACTACTAGTATTTAGAAAGTTTAGATTATAAAATAGAGTTCAGAGAATTTCCAATCAATAAATTATGTTATAGCTTCGCTGAAAGATGTGCTGCTGTGGCTGGGTTTTACGGCAACTTCTTCATAGCCTTTGAGCAAACAGGAAGAGAAGGTCTCCCAGTGATGCAGAGGCCCAGAAGGCAGAGATCAGACAAGCCTGGCAGGTGTGGCCGCCCAGTCAGTAGGTGTGTGTGTGTGTGTGTGTGTGTGCGCGCGCGCGCGCACGCCCGATGCATGTGCATGCTATGCTTCTAAAAATACCTGCAGCTGTCACTGAGGGGTGCTGCGGAGAACTCCAGCTCCGCCCTCACTGCCCCCCACCTGCATATCAGAGAAGGTCTGGCCCTGCCCCCAAAGCCAGCAGGCAGGCACAGGGATCCAGTTCCAGATTCTCCCAGGCTCCTTGTGGCTCCGGAAGGGACATCAAGAAACTGATGGTCCTGGGGTGGACCCTGATTTTCATACACGAGTGGCCCCAACGTCTGGTTGGGGATCAGAGCTGCCACTGCTTCACAGAACCGCACAAGCCCGCCCTAGGCCGGGCGGCAGGTGGCTGCGCTGGTGCCCAGGCAACAGTCCCCTCCTTAAAAATAGATGTGGAGTCTCTGAGTCTGGACGTCTGTCCTTGGGAACAGGTGCATGTGCGTGTGTGAGAATTAATAGGTGCCTCCTGGAAACCTCTCCTTGGCAAGGATCCCCCCTCCTCCCTGCCCACCCTGCCCTGTGACGTGTCGGGAAGTCCCCGTGGGGGCCTTGGCCGTGTGGCCAAGACCCACCTGCTCTGTGTGCCCCAGACCCGGTGACAGACATCCTGCCCTGCCCTGGGGCCTCGCCTTTCCCTGGGAGAGGAGGGCAGCGACGCTGTGCAGGGTGGGGAGAAAGAACCTGCAGAAAACAAAGCAGGGGTGAGAGGGAGGTAGCTGTGCTGGGGGCCTGAGGAAAGAGTGCTCAGGGCCGTCACTGGGGTCTGGGTAAGTGTCCCCCAGAGGCCCACGTGTTGAAGGTTGAGTTGCTGGTCCCTGCTGCTATTGGGAGGGGGTGGAAGTTTTAGTAGGAGGAAGTTACGTCACTGGGGGCGTATCCTTGAAGGGGATATTGGGATCCTGGTCCCTTCCTCTCTCTTTTCTCATTCTGGCCATGAGGGAAGTGAGTCTTCTCTGCTTCATGCTCCCACCATGATGTGCTACCTCATCACAGGCCCCAAATCAATGGGGCCAACCAACCATGAAACTTCCAAAGTTATGAGCCAAAGAAAACCTTTCCTCTTTTTAATTCCATCAACTTAGATATTTTGTTACAATAATGGAAAACTGACTAGCACAGTGGCCTCTTTCACAGTTGATATCTGAGCAGATCCCTGAATGAAGCAAGGAACATAACCATGCAAAGACCCGGGGAAAAGATTTCAGGGAGAAGGAACTGTTCATACAAAGGCCCAGGGGTGTGAACCTCTTAGCCTGTTCAAGGAACCAGAGGAAAGCTCTTCCCACACATGACCTCACCTTATCTCCACAAAGATCCTAAGAAGTAAGTATGATTATTATTCCCATCTTACAATGAAGAAGCCAAGACTCAGAAAAGTTCAGTCACTTGCCCAAGGTTATCCAACTGGCAAATGGTAGAGCCAGGGAGGGGACCCAGGCAGTTTGGTCATGGAGTCCAGGATCTTAAAGAACTTATATTGACTTGATGTGATAAGAGTTAAGCGTCATGTGTCCCTGAGAGGAGTTGGTGGGACTGGCTGCACAGAGAGCAGAAGGTGGATCCCAGGACCAAACCTCTCCTGTGGATAAGGGGTGACTTTTCCTTCTGATTGTGGGCAGTTATAAAGGGAAGCTTTCAGAAGAGGGCACAGCAGCGGACCAGAAAGGAAAACGAGGATCCAGAGCATGTCTATGTGGATCCCAGCAAACTTGGACTATGGGGACAGTCACACTCAGCCTATCAGCTTAAATCCCCCACCCCATGCAGACCCAGGTGCCCCAATTGCCCAGGCCCTCTGAGGGCTTCATGCAGCCCAGTGGGCATCATTACACGAGATGGCACCTCCGCGCATCCTTGCCTCCCTCGGCTGGGGGATGAGGTGGCAGCTCATCTAGGGGTGTGTTCCTGCGGCTCCAGAGAGTGGAGAGCACCGCCCCGGCCCGTATCTGAGCTGACCAGAGCGGCAGACCCCGGCTCCACAGCGCATGGAGACAGAACGCTCCCTCCCTAGCGTCCTGAGAGGGGGACCTCTAGTGGAGAGGCTGGGGCAGAGGTACCACGGGGTCTCCTCATCACATCCTGGACCCAAGGCTCCTGACAACTGGGACAGCAGGTCTGGAGTCTGGATTTGACTCTTTACCCAGATGGACCTGGTGCTGTGATGGGGACCCACGACTCCTCGAGTCTCTGTGTCTGAGCCAGGCTCTTCCTGCCTCGGACTCCTTCGCAGGTGACACACCAGCTGCTGCAGCCAAGGTCCTGGGAATCACCCGATTGGACCAACTCATTTCACGTGACCGGCCCTGAGCCAATCGTAGTGGGAGGAAAAATGCAGTGTTCTGATTGGCTTACACCTGGGTCATCAGCTCCACCACAAACCAGGAGGATGGGCAGGGAAGGGGCAGGTCATTCCCATTATGCGTTGGGTAGGGGGTGCCCCCCCGCCAAAAAAAGAGCTCATGTGATAATGCAGGAATGTCCAGTGGCGAACTGACTAGTTTATGTAAGCTATAATCAGTGGATCAATTCATTTGGTGGATTAGTAATTTGAGTGGACTTCCCGGGTGGAAACGAAGCAGGTGGCTTGGCTGGACAAGGTGGGTCACTGAGGGCGAGACCGGGAAGGTGCATCTTCCTGCCCTTCCCTCTCCTCGGCTTGCAGCCTGCAGCTCTTCTGTACCAGAAATCCTTCCACCATGATTTTTTTCCCCCTCACCTCAAGTCCAGAGCAATGGAGCCAGCCTCTGAGCAATGAGCCAAAATAAACATTTCCTCCTCTAAGTTTTTCTTGTTGGATATTTCGATCACAGTGATGAAAGTAAACTAACTTAACTCCCAGTGAAAATCTGGGGTCAGGTAAAGAAAGAGGGAGAGAGGCCAGGGAGGAAGTACAAATGATATATGCCATCCAAGATATGGCAAGGGTAATAAAAATAATAATAAGCATTTGTAGAGAGCTGTTTATGCCAGGTCCGAGTCTCAGCACTTTGCAAATGTTAATGCAGTTCTTATTATAATCCTGTGGTAGATGGTACCATGCAGCCACAACTGAGAATGAAGAAGCACAGAGAGGTCCAGCAACTTGCCCAACTTTCAGTAAAGGAAAGAAGGAAAAATATGTGTCTGAACCATGAGTCAAACCCAAGAACCCAGCTACAAAGCTATGCTGTCAACTACAACATATGTCAAAATGGCAGAGGAAGTCCAAAGGGAAACAAATTAGTGGGCAGCATCTTGGAGGTGACACCCAGTGCCAAGCAAAGCCCCAAAACATAGTAGGTGCTTATTCAATATTTGTCAAACAAGAGATGGATACACTGGCTTCACCCATGTTCATTTAATATCCTCAGAGGCCAAGTGCCTTATTTCTAGGAAAATGCCCTACTTTGCTTCTATCATCTTCTAGGCTGGAGGCTCATCATGGATGCTGACATTTTTATTTTCAGAGGAAAAAGAACAAGTGATAGTAACGGGAAGAAATATCCATCCTCCCTGCCTCAGGGAGAATTCTTATACTGTCACCTACCTTAAATATTTAAGTTTCTGGGCAGCAATTCCAGAAATTACTCTTTAGGGTGACCTCTATGACATTTCCGTTTTCACCTTCCCAGGAAGTCTTGCTTCAGAGACTACGTCGGCATGGGTCAGACACCGGGCAGTGTTGTGGGTCCCACATGCCTCAGACACCTGGCACAACCAAGTGCATGAGGCCTCTGCACCTAGAGGACTTTGGGGACAGAGAAAGCTCCTCGGTGGCTTCCTGGAGCCAGCCCTCCCCTGGCCTGGGTGTCAGCTGGGCAGCTGACGGGCACTGCTCTGCTGGGTGGTGCTCTCCCTCTTGTCAGCCGAGCCTGGTCCTGGGCAGCACTGCCAGAGGGCGCAACGCACATAGCATCCGTTCATCCAGCTCCCTCCCTCCCTCATCCATCTCCTCACTGACACTTAACTTGAGCACTTGCTAAGTGCTTGTCACTCTTCCAGGTGCTGGGAAATTGAAAAGGTCCTTTCAGAAGGACCAAGATTCTCCCTGTCCCCCTGCTCTCCAAACACCAGCTCATTCTTACATGAAGCTGAGCCCCTCCCTTGATCCTAGGGATCAGGCATTAACCAAGGGATGACACTCATGACCGGGAGGAAAGGGAGCTGGGAGGACCTAGTGAGGGAGCAGGGGCAGGCAGGGTGGCAGCAGAAAGGGAGTGGCCACTGGGGGCTTGCCTCGCGCAGGAGTGAGCTTTGGGCCACTCTCAGTAGAATGAGCAGGAGCTTCAGGTGACAGGGAAGAGGGGAAGGGTATTTCAGGCAGAGGGAAAGTCTCTGGGGCTGAGAGGGAGCACAGAGAACCTGACAGAGGACAGTGCAGAGAGAAGGAGGGAGCGGAGGGGCAGAGGAGGCCCAGCCTGGCAGGCAGGACTCGCTAGGACTGCTGGAAATGTGCGTCGTTTACACTGGGACACTGCAACTCAGGAATGACCAGTGGTGTCTCTAGAACATCTCACTGGCTTCTGTGGAAAATCAGAGCGGATGGGGAAAGCGGTTAAAAGGCAGATGGGGAAATCCATGGACAGGTGACAGAGGCAGGACAAGGTGATGGCCTTGGAAAAGGATAGTGGCAGACGGAGGCAAGAGCCATTCAGGACAAAAGTCAAGAAGAGGGCTCCGTGACCAGAGCAGATGGAGGGACACGTGTTCTTCCTCACTCCCCTCCTGCCCGGGACAGTGTGAGACTTTGATGGACCTTACACTTCCTGGAATGTAAGGTCTTTGCCTTTATCGTTTAGCTGCATGTCTGGTTCGTATATTTCTTTTACAAATGGCCAGTTTCTTGGCAAACATCAGACATAGCCCCAACTCCCAGCCTGGGGAAAAAAAACAACAAACCTAACCTATAAGTTGTTTGGTGACAATATGGTGACAATGTTTGAGTGTCACTGCACAATTCACATTGGGAAACATTTGCAGCAGGGTCTCTGTGTCAAGCTTGCCTCACCGTCTCTCTGCCCAGCCCTCTCCTCCAGCCATTGCTGTCACTGCTGGTTGATACACTGTGACCCGGTGGCCCTGTACTGTTCATAGCTCACTCTCTCCTGGGACTTTGCTGCTGCCACTGTGTGGGAACCTGAGGGGACCCACTCTGTCATTCTGACTTTTTTTTTTTTTTTTTGCAAAACCAGAAGTGTGAGGGAGTTAACAACCCCAGGGAGTCCCTCAGCTGGGGAGGGGGATCCTCTTCTGTCCCTTGAGCGGGCCATGCCAGAGAAATTCTACAGGACTGGAAGATGGTTCCCAGTGTCCGTGGCAGTGCTCAGCTTGGTAATGCACTCTACGCAGTCTTTCTCCTTTTCCCGCCATTCTCAAGCTCCCATTACTGTTTCTTGGGATCACTTCCCCAAACAAACTTTCTGCCTGCAAGCCATCACCCCAGGCTTTGGTGACGAAGGCACAGGGAGGCTGAAACTACTGGACCCAGAAGTGGTTCTTAAAAGCAGTTAGAAAGGGGGACCCTTGATGACAGGGGACTGTCCCCAGGTCTCCTTTACCCTGGAGACTGTTGTCCTTTCCAGACTCGATGCTTAGACCAGGTGTAAGTTTACTTCTCCTGCCCAAAGCACCATGGCCAGCGCCACCCCCCAGGACGTGTGTATTCATCCAGGTTCTCTAGAGGAGCAGAATCAACAGGAAGTATAATTATAAAAAGGGGACTTATGAGGTTGGTTTACGTGACGAGAAGCTGGACAGTCCACATGGCCATCTGCAGGCTAGAGAGCTGGAAGGACCAGTAGCCACACAGTCCAAGAGGCTGATGCCCCAGAACAAGAGGGGTCAATGGTGCTACCCCAGTCTGAGACCAAAGGCTTCTGGGGAATCACTGGAAGAGTCCACTTTGGAAGGGTGAAGAAGCAAGAGTCCGATATCCTCAGAGGATCTCAGCAGCAATCAAGAACCCGTTCAAGAAGAACTGAGCTTGCATCTGCTGCTGCTTTCCTGTTCTTCCACATTTTATTCCATCCAAGCCACCATCCAATTGGTCAGTGCTGCCCATGTTTAGGGAGGGTCTCCATTTCAGTTGGTTATCCCACATGCCAATCATTTCTTTACATGCCCCTAATTCTCTTCGTCCTTGGCATCTCTTAACCCAATCAAGTTGACAATTCAAATTAACCACTACAGGGTGGGAGCCTATATGTCAGTGCTTTAGATGAGGGGACAGATTCAGGACAAAGAAGTGTGATGGTGCATCCTAGCCATGTACAAGATCCATTGCTCTTACCATAGCCCTGCATCACCCAGAAACAGAATGATGGATGGACTAAGTGGCCCAGCTAAGGTGGGAGTGCAAGGAAGTACACTGTAGGCTGGGGAATGTCCCTCAGGATGTGGGATATACAGTGAATCAAAGGCCACAATGTGCTGCTGTATTCCTAAGAGCTGGAATACTCACCTGAGAACCAAAAGATGGAAGTAGGATTTCCCCTCTCCCTGTCACTCTCCAGGGACCCATCTGCAGAATTTCCACTCCTATCTCCCCAACTTGAGGCTTTTGCTCAGAGCCTGAGAAGTATCACTGAGTGGTGCATCAAGAGAACAAGAGGCCCCACTGTTAGAGTCTGTAAACAAGTCAGGATGGAGCCTGGCATTTTGCCAGAGGGAGTGGTTTGTGAGGTGGCGCCAGTGAGCCATTAAGTGTGGAGATTCCTTATTGGTTGACTGCTGTATCTAGTTTATGTTAATGCCATTAAGTGTGGAGATTCCTTATTGGTTGACTGCTGTATCTAGTTTATGTTAATTAGATAAGCTGTGTGGAATGTATAAATACCGCTCCTGTCCTACAATAAACGGCTCCCACTCCTGCTGTATCAATGTACACAAGTTGCTCGTCACCCCCAGGTTATTTTGCTGCAGCCGGACTGTGGCACCCCACCACTTCAGACTTTTCAAATGACAGTAGATCCAAGGTGAGAGAGAGAGAGAGAGAGAGAGAGAGAGAGAGAGACACTCTCATGGGTACCTACTACAGGTGGAGGCCAATATCCAGAGACTTGGGCCCTCCTGCCTCCCATCCTACTGTCCCCGTGTGTAGGTGGACTTCCAGGTGAGGCGATCATGGTTGGACAGAAGGCGGGTGTCTCTAAGGAAGGAAAAATCCAATGGGAGGCCAAGACCATAACTGACAGGTCTTCTGGTCAGGTCCTGTGCCAGGGCAATGGTCACAAGGGCTGGTCATTTTAGGCCTGACCTTCACACAGGCCACAATCACATCTTTGACACCACCTTCAAGAACATCTGCTGTCCTTGTTTCTATTCCAGGTGTTGCAAATGTTGATTTGTTAAATATAAATACCTAGAACATATTACGATTTTGAGAGTCCTGTCTTGGCATTCCTTCATTTAAAAAATAAATCAAAAGCCAGGTGTGGTGGTGCATGCCTGTAATCCCAGAGACTCAGGAGGCTGAGGCACAAAGATCATGGGTTCAAAGCCAGCCTCAGCAATGATGAGACACTAAGCAACTCAGTGAGACCCTCTCTCTAAGTAAAATATAAAATGGGGTTGGAGATGTGGCTCAGTGGTCAAGTGCCCCTTAGTTTAATCTCTGCTAAAAAAAAAAAAAAAGGAAAGAAAAAGAAATCAGGAAGCAAGAGGCTTGCACGTTCAAGGCCAACCTGGGCAATTGAACAAGAACCTTGCCTTGAAACTGAAATAAAAAGAGCTAAGTTTAGGTCAGCATTTGCCCAACGTGTGTGAGACCATGGGTTCAATTACCAGCACAGCAAAGAAAAAAGGAAGAAAGGGTGGAGGGGATGGAGGAAGGAGGGAGGGAGGGAGAGAAGGGAAGAAGAAGAAAAGGAAAGGGAATAAATACATAAATAAGGTTTATTGTTGTACCCTTTACAACCAGTGAATCAAATCTTATTGGGTATATAATTCAATGAGTTTCACAGACATAGCTGTGTAACCATGACCACAATCAAGATACAGAGTATTCCCCTCACCCCAGACGCTCCCTGAAGCCCCTTTGTTTCCCAGGCTCTTCCCTCTCTTTGGCCCTGGCAACCCTGGCTCAGGAGTCGGTCCTGAAGTTGTCCCTCTCCAGGTGCCACGATGGGGTCCCAGCGTCCGCAGCCCAGCGTCCGCAGCCTTCTTTCCCTTAGCACAGTGCACTTGAGGACAGTCCAGCTGCGGTATGTGTCAGTACTCTGTTCTTTTATCACTGAGCAGCATCAGGTGGCATGATGTCCTACCACAATTTGGTAGCTTCAAAGCAGAGAAATTTATTCTCTTGGTTCTGGAAGCCAGAAGTTCAAAATCCAAGTGTCAGCATGTGGTGCTCTCTGCAGAGGCTCCAGGGGAAGTTCTTAGCTGCTGGTGGG
Organism: Urocitellus parryii; assembly: GCF_045843805.1. Taxonomy (NCBI): domain Eukaryota; kingdom Metazoa; phylum Chordata; class Mammalia; order Rodentia; family Sciuridae; genus Urocitellus; species Urocitellus parryii. The sequence goes on from NC_135540.1 coordinate 125,570,977, forward strand.
TCCGGGTGTCCCTCACCTCAGCCATCTTCACATAGCCTTCTCCTCTTGTCCTCTGTGTGTCTGTTTCCAGGACATTTGCCATTGGATTCAAGATCCACCCAGATAATCCAGGATAAGCTCAAGATCCTTAGGAATGGCTGAAGACCCTCTTCCCATCAAAGGGCTCATTCAGTTATTGGGTATAAGTGCAGAGGGGGTTCAGCCCATGACATATGGATAAACTGCAGCTTGTTTATTAATGGTTGGTGGCCATTAGGCTGGTTCCCAACCTGGGGACATGATAAATATAGTGGCTCTAAACACCACTGGACTTTGCATGGGCCCATGTTTTTATTTCTCTTGGAGTGGGATTAGGAGGTCAGTTTTTCACTTTGTAACCCATAAAGGAGATGCTTCCAAGCAGAGTCCCTCCCTGCCCACCTAAGTGGCCTGCCCTACTTTCAGGCAAGCTCAGGTCCAGTGCTCCTGCCCTGCTGTCCCTGCTCCCTGCCTTCTCACTACTCCTTGATCCAGAGCTGAGCATATTTACATCAATGGGCTTTTAGAGTGGAAGGTCTTGAGATGGGGACAGGGACAGAATCTCATTTCCCAGGGCCCACTTCCTTGAGCCCTAGACTTAGATGTGGCAGTTTATTTTTTTCTGTCACAGGCCTGACTTGTGAGTCCTTGGTGGCCTTGACAAGTAACAGATGGATGGATGTCATGGGCCACATCCTGTGTCCACCACTTTGCTGGTCCAGGCAGGCTGATGGGAGATTAAAAAAAATAATAAGTAAAAATCAAGGCACACACTCATTGAGATGCAGCTTTATAATCAACCTGTGACTTGATTATCTTGAAAGTAAATGAACAATCAATATTGCCAATCTCTGCAATTCCCCAGCAGGGACATGGAACTGCAGCTCAGCTGGACTTGTGTTTGACTACGCATGTCCCCTCCGCCCCCCCAGCCTTCCCTCCGTTGGTTCAAAGGAATCTTCTGGTTAATGTCAATGTTTGCTTTTGAACTTTTATTTATTTGTTCATTATTTGCTTCTACTTGTCCTTGCCCTGTGTGAGAACAACCAGATGCAGGGCTCTCCTACTTGGGCTCCTCTGGAATTGGTGAGACCCTGCACACCTGTGTGACCATGGAACGCTGACTTATCTCCCGCTGACTGGGACGCCTTCAAGCCCCCGGAGATGAAGGAGCCGAAGCCATTGCTTAGAAAAATGGCTTCCGGTGACCTCACCTGTTCCCCAAGGAGGCTGCCTCTTAGCCAGCCAGCTCTTGCTGGGGCCAATGAATCCCATACAGTCTTCTCTCCCTGGTCCCACGATTGACTCAGGGGCTCTTTACATTCTATGCCCTTGACCTTCTGACTCTATCGCCAGCAGTAATTCAGTGTGTCACCATACTGGGTATAGTTGGACGCTCCACTATACCTTCCAAGTTCAACCCCTCCACTGAAGAGCCCCCACCTCCCACCACCTGGGTGAAATTCTTAGATGTTTTGCAAGAACTCAAAATCCTAACCAGGCTTCCCTTGAGCAGAGCATCTGTAAAGCAGAGACAGAGAGAACTTCCAGTTCAATATGATATTCTCTGCTCCTGGGGGGAAGCTTCCTGAATTCTGTGAGATAATTCACCATGTAGAAGATGTTCCTGGGGGAAGCTGAAAACAGGGAGCATTCACCTGCTTCCAGAGAATTCAGAAGGTTGTTGAGACAGAGTGGACTCCCCTCACCTCCTCCACCGAGTGGCCGATTTCAGAGGGGTGACATTTCAGGTGGAGTCCCAAGGACAGAGGATGACTGCTTCCCACCCAGCTGCAGAGCTGAGTTGCCACATGTCCAGATCCAGCCTAGCAGTGAGTGCTCACGGGATGTGAGAACTTGACGATTCCCATCTCATCTTTGTTCATTAACAACCTCAGTGAGGCCCATCTCATTCATTGTCCTCCTTTTGCCAATGAGGACACTGATGTTTGGAGAAATAAAGCACGCGCTCGAGCCCACAGAGCTAATGTGGAGAGATGAAGCCTGAATCCGACTCCCCAGTTGGTGGGAAGTCCTTCTCCTTTCCTTTCATGTGTAACAGACGCTTCTTTCCCAAAACTATCAAAGTGATTTTTACAACTCCATATTCTTGACTGACAAGACTCGTTCACTGTGTTTATAGGCTCTTCCCTCTGTGTTGTGTGCCTGGTCTTGGGTGATTGCCGTTACTTCTAGATGCTTCTGTCACTGCAGCATTCCAGGGTAAGCTGTTCTTCAAAAGCTTCTGAATTCAATAAGACAGGAACCTGGGTTGTTAAGGTAGATTGACACACCACCCGGAAACAACTAGTCCTCCACTTGGCAAATACTTATTGAGCACCTACCATGTGCCAGACACTGTGCTAACGTCTGCAGATACAACAGGGAGCAAAGCAAAGTCCACAGTCTCGAGGAACTTTCATGCTGGCGGGAGAAGAGAGGAGCATCATGGAACATCAAGTGGCAACAAACGCTATGGGGAAAAGCCAAGCATGCCGCAGACACAGGGCAGATGCCCAGGCCCTGTGCTGAGAGCTGGGCCAGTGCATCTGGGCCCAGTGACCCTGGGCAGAGGGTGGACGGTGAGCTGAGGAGTAGGAAGGCAGAGGGTGAGGGGCCTGGGGAGGGCTTTGTGAGTGCCAGGGAAGTCCCCGAGTTAAGCCACAGACTCCCTCTGGCTGCTGCAGGACCAAGTATAAGAGAGCGCTCAAGGCGGCTTGGCCCACTGCAGTGGAGGGGAGGGGAGAGGTGGTCAGAGTTTGATGTGCTTTGAAGGCACCATTGATTGGCTTCACTGGGGGTTGCTGTGGGCTGTGGGATGAGGAAATGCATCCGGTTGCCTTCAGAGCTGCCTGTTCAAGACCTGGCTGTCAAAGCCTCAGTCAGTCTCCCTCCCTCTCTCTCAGTTTTCCCTACCCTCACCCCATGTGGCGGGTGGCTCTGCTCACCACAGGCCCCAGACTGGCAGGGCCCACTGACTGTGCCCTGAAACCTCTGATCAGAACAAACCTCTCCTTTTTAGAAGTTGATCACCACAGGTAGCTTTTTAGGGTCAGAGAAAGCTGACCAAGGTTTTCCCCTGAGAAACGGGAGGCACCATTTACCCAACTGGCTAAGGTGAGCAGCTTGGGCCAGAGGACAGCGATGAGCATCTGCTGTAGGAGGAAGTGGGGGGCCTGTGACCCTCCAGCTGCCGGGTAGCACCCGCATCTACAGTTGTGGAGTTCAGGCCAGGAGTCTGGGTGGGGAGCAGGAATGTGGGAGTCATGTCCATGTGGCTGGTGCTTCCATAGATGACAACAGGGTGGTGGCCACTGGTGGTGGGAGAGAGGGGCGAGGGGACTTTGTTTTTAGAATATGATACTTAACATTTTCTGTTAAGTGATTGGAATACTGGCCAAGAGTGCGTGAAGAGCAAAGCGCAGGCACATTGGCGTCACCATGGACAAGCAGGAGGACTGGTAGGTGCCACAGCTCTGGTGGCCTAGTTTTTCTTTCTCAACATTTGTAATCAATATAAGGATCTCTTAAGAGATTGAAAGCAGCATGTTAAGGCATATGAAGTACTTTCTATTTCCAGAGTATCTGGGAAGAAAAGAAATCCACAACCCTTGGTTTGGTTAGCTGGATGCAGGGCACTTTATTATAGCGTTGCCTTGAAGTCCTGCAAGTCCTGGGGTTTTCACCCACTTCTGGACAGCAGACTGCTCCCTCTTATTTTTTTTCAATTTTTATTTGTTCTTTTTAGTTATATATGACAGCATAATGTATTTGGACATATCATAATACATGGAGAATAACTTTCCAATTTTGTGCTTGTACATTAATCGTTAAACTGGCCGTGAATTCATATAAGAACATAGGAAAGATATACTGATTCATTCGCTTTTCCTGTTCCCATCCCTAATCCCTTCCCTTCATTCCCCTTTGTCTAATCCAATGAACTTCAATTTTTCCCTCCCATTGCCCCCTCAATTGTGAATTAGCTTCCACACATCAGGGAGAACATTCAGCCCTTAGTTTTGGGGGATTGGCTTATTTCACTTAGCATGATAGTCACTACTTCCATCCATTTACCTATTGAAAATGCCATAACTTCATTCTTCATTATAGCTGAGTAATATTCCATTGTGTGCATACCACATTTTCTTTATCCATTCGTCTGTTGAAGGGCATCTAGGTTGGTTCCATATTTTGGCTATTGTGAATTGATCTGCTATAAACATTATGTGGCTGAGTCACTATAGTATGCCGATTTTAAGTTCTTTGGGCATAGGCAGAGGAGTGGGATAACTAGGTTGAATGGTTGTTCCATTCCAAGTTTTCTGAGGAACCTCCATACTGCTTTCCCAAGTGGTTGCACCAATTTTCAGTCCCACCAGCAATGTATGAGTGTACCTTTTTCTCCATATCCTCATCAAAATTTTGTTGTTGCCTGCATTCTTGATAATGACCATTCTGACTGGAGTGAGATGAAATCTCAGTGTAGTTGTTAATTTGCATTTCTCTAATTGCTAGAAGTGTTTAACATTGTTTTTATATTTCTTGACTGATTGTATCTCTTCCTCTGTGAAGTGCCCATTCAGTTCCTTAGCCCATTTATTGATTTATGCCCTCATTTTTAATCTTCTCATTTGACTTCCTGGATGCTGCACCTTCTGGATACTGTTTCCCAGTCTGTTGTGCCAGCCCCTCTGGCCTCCTTAACATTGGACAGTCCCAAGACAAAGTATCATATTTTAGAAACAGACTCTTTGATGCTATTGGAACATTTTCTGCGGTTTGCAGTGTGCAGCTGTGTTGTGCTGTGTGTAGTGTGCATGTGTTTTCCAACACTCTCCACCTTGGTAAGAGGAGTGAACACCTCAGTTCTTTTCTGGCCCTTCACGTTTCTGGATTTTGCTTCTGTCACCTTGCGGCTGCAACCTGACTTGAAGAGGGCGCTTGTGTATCTCTTGGCTCCCCTGTCACAGTGAGGGGCAGAACATGTGGCCTTCCAGAAACCAAGCTGCCCGCAAGTTCCTCTGCAGAGCCAGCCAGGGCGTGGGTGGCTGCCTGTGAAATCTCAGTTCAGACGCAGTTCATTTAGGTTTTTGTGATGTTAGTCTTTGAATTTGGAGAATTGTCCTGTTAGTAAGGGAACCCAATTAAAACAAGGTTTTTTGTTTTTTAAAAATATTTTTAAAATTCAAGAATTGTTCAGAGCTGGTTAACTCTTGGGTGCAAGTTGCGTTCTGGATGCTAAAAGGCTCTGGGGCTCATGACAGGCACCTTAACAGCCCTGCAAAGAGAATCTGACTGAATCCGAAACAGGGTGATCTGGTCTGAGGCTTTCCCCAGGTTAAAAAAAAACTCCATGCTTAACTAAGGGTCAGGCGGATTTCAAGATTGCTGTTTGTTAGGTGACTTGGAAAATAATGATGTTAATTAGAAACAACTACCTTAAGAGCACAAAGAAGCTCTGTACTGTCAATCACTCCTATCTCTGGCTGGGGATCACTGGCCCTTTGCTATTCTAAGTGGGGCTCTGGGCCAGCAGCAATGGTGTCACTGGCCACTCGCTCGAGCTGTGTCCTAACACCTTCCCCTGGGGGTTCCTCTGCACTAGAGTTGCTTTAAACAGACATTGGGGTCAGGAAGGGGACTCCTCCCTCTATGGTGTCATGACTGTGGCTTTTTATCATCCACAGGTGTTCCCAAGGGTCTGTCCCACTGACTTCACCCTGAGACCTATGCTTGTTTTAACTTGGAGTCCAGTGGGCATCTCAACATTAACATACCTAAATGAGCTCTTCATTTCCTCCCCCAGTTTTCCCCGTTTTACTTATTGGCAGAGGTCATTCCTTCACCAGACCAACAGACAACAATGACACTGCTGTGTGGGCTTCCTCAGCTCATCTGTGAGTTCTTGCCTCCCCTCAGAGTTCTCTAAGGAGGGGTTCCCCAACAGGAGCAAGCCTTTGGGGGATATGGGTACACCAGTCACAGCCAGCTGGGTCAGTTTTGGTGGTCTTTTCCGGGTGGGCCTGTCCACTCCCTTATCTCTCTATCTGTGTGGCTCACAGTGCTCACTCTGCCCCATGAATGTTGTCCCCAGGTGGTAGTTACCTCAAGGTGGCTGAAACAGATCCAAAGACAGACAACTGGGACAAGTGTCAATTACTCAACCATCTTCTGATTGAAATGTGTGCACAGCGTTCCTGATGCAAAACAATGTACTCATAAAAGATGTTTTTATATGGAACATTACTCAATAGTTCTAGAACGTGGATTCTCACACACATGTAGCCCTACATGCTGCTAAGGTCCTTTGATAATCAGGTTTCATCTCTGGGCCTTTCTTAACTGTACATTCATATAGTATTTTGTCTCTCTCCCCTAGACGGCCCGTGATGGCTATATCGGTAGTTGGATTGACTACCTCAGCAAAGAGTTATTAATAGGACACAGATGGCAAGGCCAGGAATACTCATGGGATGTCCTTCCACAATGTACAACAGCAGAATCCAAAAGGGAAAGAAACTGAATTGGGACTGTTCCCTTCTTTCAGCTTCATTCTTCAGGGAAGTTTCTCCTGGAGTCCTCCTCACATGGCAAAACAAGGCCAACTGGATCTGTTTGTTCCCTGCCCAGGCACTGGCAGAACCTGGCAGGAAGTTGCTCAGTGGCCCTGAGACTATCAGCAGTAGAGTGGGGAAAGAACACAGGCCTGGTTCTGAGAGGTGATCCTGCAGAAGGGACATTTCCAGGGAAGGCTGGAGAGGTGGGCAAGGTTTTGATCATGTGCCTCCAGACCCAGTATTCTTTTCAAAAGCTGCCCAGCATATTGGCTCAAAGAAATTGAGGAGCAAGAACTATTTCATATAAAGCACTTAGCACATACAAAAGGATTTATCATCGTCTGTTCCATGTGGTTCTCCATGGCAGCTGCTGACATCTGTCCTCCATTCTGGCAACCTTGGCTTCCTGTTGGGGTAATCTCTTCCTCCACAGACTGAAAATCCAGGTCTCTTACAGCAGAATCCAGAGAGCCCTGAGGTTCCTTTTTAAGTAACTTCTGAATGTATAAAAGGGACAGGCAAGTGAGCCAGGCTCACATGACCAGCTGTTCTCACCCACAAACCTGAATTCTAAGGGTGACTTAAGAAGGAATGTATCCCAGCTCCCTGAACAGGCTGCGCACCAGGACTGAGTGTCAGTAACAGCTATCGTGCTGAAGGTGAACGTTTAATAATCTCTGGGATACTACATGCACAACAACTGCATTACTGTTTTCTTGAAAGAACAAGCAAAAATCAGCAAAAAATCCATCACTGAGCACTAAATCCATGCTGATTCTGAAGACCCAAACCAGAGGGAGCTCTGAGCCTTAAGGCAGCTGAAGCAGAAATCTGGATTTTGTGGCTAAAGTAGACATGCAGGCCCAGGCCAGAACACAGCTAAGGGCTCTTTGTGTGTCCTTATCTAATTACCGGACTTTCTTTTTTTTTAAAAAATATTTATTTTTTAGTTGGACACAATATCTTTATTTATTTATTTTTATGTGGTGCTGAGGATCGAGCCCAGGGCCTCACACAAGCTAGGTAAGTGCTCTACCGCTGAGCCACAACTCCAGCCCTGAATTTCCTTTTTTTTTTTTTTTTAAATACAAAAGCTCTTTAGGGTCTTTAATCATTTCTCAGGATGAAAAGCAACCCTGAGGCCAATGAGTCTGATAACTGGAGTTTCCCCACTTAAAAATGAGCAATTAGTGGAGAATGCAGCAGAAGCTATTCATATGATAAACCAATGGCAGACTAGTATTTTTTCTACTTGAGGGCAAAGCTATTATTCCATACTCTGGTCCTCTGAGTTCTGTTCTGATCTTTCTAAAGCCAATATGAGTACCAGAAACAAGGTCTCGCCTGAAGCTACAATTGGCTATTGATCAATTTATGGCTGAAGATTCGGTACCTTCACTTAGGAAAGGGACAGTGTTCTGAGGTGTCCAAGATCACTCTCCCTAGTGTTGTGCAATGTTTACCTGCAGACATGGCCGAGAGACTAAGAACACTAGAAGAGGTTAGCACACTATAAACAAAAAACATGGCAACAGGGCAGCACTTCTGAGTTTACAAATCATGCTTTAATCCACAATCACAGGTTATTCAGCTTCTCTAGGCCTGATTTTCTCATCTGTGAAATCTGAAGGTTGAACTAGACTGGCCTCTACTAAAGTGCCTTTGGAACACACAACTGTTCAGAGTCTCTTGATAACCCCAAGTCCTCAGCTCCTTAAGAGTTCTGATGGGAGAAAACTTGTGTGGCACTCAAGAGGGCAACTCTGGACCATATGGGTCCAAATCTGAAGGCTTAGCACTAAATTTCACATATAACACTAAATGGGCTCTTTAAATATCCCTATCTTGTCTCATCTCTAAAATTAGGCACATTATCTCATAGGGCTGTAGTGATTGAAAATGGCTATTAAACACCATATACAAGGTCACCGATATGAGTTTGCCCTCAATCTTGCTTCTTCCCTGCCCCTCAGTCCAAGTTCACTTATCATCTTAGCTAACTATTGAGAAATGCTAGTAGGACCTAAAATGAAGGAAATCCAAATATCATCAAGTAACTAGCAGATTTTTAGAAATTGCTCCATTTCACTGTCTGGAGACAGAAGTAATTTAGATTGGTTGGGCAATGTAGCTCAATGACTGAGTGCTTGCCTAGCGCAAGGCCCTAGGTTCCATACACAGCGTGGCCAAAGAAAAGGGGTGGAGAGCCAGGTGTGGTGGTGGCAGGCCTGTAATCCATTACTTTGAAGGCTGAGGTAGGTGGGCTGCAGGCTGAAGGGCAACAAGGCGAGACCTTATTGCAAAATAAAACTTAAGAGAAGTTAAGGTTAAACAGGATCATCACGGTGGGCTTTTTAATAAACCACTTTGTCATGTGATGGTAGAGAAAGTGGCTACTTGCAAGTCAGGAAGAGGCCCCTCACCAGAACCGGACTGTGCTGGCAGCTGAACTAATATATGCCTTAGTAAGAAAGTTTTCAAGAAGTATCTAAACCCTAGCTGGGCTTACAGCCTGAATTATTACCAAACATTTAAACATCCCTACTTGTCCTAACCAGTTCTCGTCTTCTGCACTAGATTAATATTAGGCATGGATATCTGTGCTTCCAGGTGAACAGCTGCACATTCCACTATCCTGCAGCTGAAGTTCTTACCAAAGACCACAATTTGCACCTTAGAAATTTATTAGACACTAGTATATTCCTAGCTCCTAAGAGCTCTGCTTGCTAGGATTACCAGTAACAGAAGCCTGACATCAGTGATAACACTGATCAATAGTCTTCAAAGTCACAATTATTCTTTCCTCCTAAAACTTTTTATTATGTAATATAAGTATCTGAACTTAAGTTGGGAAAGATTAAGGAGAACAACACAGAGTAGGGCAGCTTTGCACAGAGAAGTTCTAGGGAAACAGAAAAGCCATCAGCCAGCTCACATGGCCCCTGCAGGAATGAATGAGCCATGTCTTAACTCTCTTATATGATGCAGGTGGGCTGTTTCTACACTGGCATTTGGACTAAGTAGATAGTAGCAACTCTTCTCTGTCCAGCACCAGAAGAAAGGATCCAACAGGCAAAGGAGCGAGAAACAAGTGACCTGCACACTGGCCTGAACAGAATGAGGGCAGTGGAGCAGAGGAGGTGGAGAGCAGGAACTGCGCTCACGTGCCGGCAGGAGCTCCAGTGATTAACTTTACAGCAGATGCTCGCACTATACCATGTTAGAGGTCCACCTCCCAGATCAAAGTCTTCTGCAAACCCAACACTTATAAATAACCTATTTGCATTTAGTATATTTCTTGCCATTAAACCCTTATTTCTCTACACCAGAGACTACTTACCTCTACTTTCAATAAACCAAAAATTAGTCATGACTTCCACATACACAAGGATTACAGCTCTGAACTCTTTATTTAACACTCATATAGGAAAATAGGCGACCTTATCCTTAATGTCATCTTAAGATCTGGACAGGGCTTGGGTCTTCCCACTATCTGGGCCTTGTGCTTCAGGTTCTAGCCCTGGCCTGAGTCTGAACTCCTCATTTGTTTATAACATGCAAATTTCATCTCCCCTTTGGCTGTTTCCTAGTACTAATTCTTTTAGGGTTTCTTTTTAGTGTGCCTTTTTTTTTTTTTAAAGGGGAGACTTCCTTCTGTGAGCACTCACTTTACTAGATGTAGAAACCTTGCCTCCTGTATCTTCAAAGCCAGTGACCATATTAGTGGTTCAAAGACAGACAATATATTTAATATAACTTTGAAAAGACTGCTCAAAAAGTGATCATATACTATTTAAAGCAAGAATTATAATATTGTTATTAATTATAAACCAAATGACCCACACTGTCAGTAGCAACTTTTAGAGGCCTCACAACTAAATTATTATTCAAGTCATTATTTTAAAAGCAAGATGTCTTTAACAAAACTCCTTACAGTCTTTCTTTGGGAAGGGAGATAAGAACTGAACTTGTTATGACTTAAACATTATAAAATTTCTTTCTTCAAATTTCTGTCTCCATGTTAAACCAAGAATATTTTGTCGCTACTTCTCGGAGTCCCATCTGCAAAGGCACAAACCACTGAGTGTTCTTTGGAATACCAGACCAAATGATAACCCCATGCTGGAAAAGCAAGTTGTTGCTACTTGTGATGCTTCAAATTCACTGATATCAGCTTTTAAATGATCCTGAATGGGAGGTACATCTTGTTTCTCCATAAAAATCACCTTTCTTTAAAGTACTAGTTAAAAACATTGAAAAAGGAATTGATTTGGCACAATTATCACTTTGATGTGATGTAGAGGACAAGGTAAGATTGTAAATACACAAACTAATAGAGAATTTAATTTTATCTTTATGAAGTTTTCTGAAATCAAAGACGATAATACATGCATCAGGCACATCCAACAGAAGACTTTTACAATGGTTTACATTTCCTTTTTATTTATTCCGTGAAACTGCTCGTATTGCAGGTTTTTCATGGATGAAATATGGAACTGAGCAGATTCTTTTTTTCTACAAAATTATGGTATAAACTTGCTCAATTTTCTATCTTATTGCTAATAAACCTTACAGGCGCACAGTTTGTAAAATAAACCCCTTAAGGACTGAATGTGTAGAGCATGCTGCAAGGTACAAGAAATAAGCTAAAAATGAGCGTATAAACCTACATCTGGACCAACACAGTACTGAATGCTGGCAAACATTTACCACGACACAGGGAAAAATTAATGAAGGAAATACAGTTCAGTCCTGAAAGGGTTAAATAGAAACCCTAATATATTATTGTTTCTAACCATCCATCCCATATTACAGTGCTTGAAAACAAAGTCAAAAGTCTGGCACAGAAAATTACACACATTTGTTCAGTACTCATCAGAAACACAGCTGCTTTTGAAATCAAAGTTAACTTGGTTAATAATTGAATAGCATTGTTTCAAAAAGCACCCCCACCCCAATGGATTTTCTGGTGTACATGACTAGTTAGGTTAGTTCCCAAAAATGGCACTGGGAATTTTCTGCGAGCACACAGATGGTACCGGTTTCATTAAAAATAAGAGCAAAAAACCTAACCAGTTATGATGGCCAGTAAGTCTATGTTGTAAGAGTGACAAATATTTCACTAATTAATTCTATGTGAGGTGCAGTTAGTTGCCATGGTTTCAGAAAAGTCAGCAGCAAGTTAAATATTGTACTAGTGTTTGATTCTGAATTCATTCAAAAATATAAAGGGCATTTTACATTTAAAGTCATTAGCTTGCTTTCCGAATCTATGTGATAAATTTGATGCAACTAATAAAAATGTGCGGGGTCACAGACTCAGTTTCTATGCATATTTTGAGAAACTGCATAGAAAAACAGGAGCATAAGATTCATTTCTAAACCCAAAATTCAAAAACATCAAAACACTACACTCTAACTGAAGCATTCACCACTTGAGGAGAGTCTTTATGAGGGTAAATGACCAGCATCTCTTAACAATGCCACCATTAGGGAAGGGACATATTGTACTGTAACTGGAGGACAGGGCTGACATAAACTGTGTACTGAAAATGACTCACCAGTCCACGAGAAGGATTTTAAAAAGCAGCTGACAAAAGATACTGATGAACAACAAGCTATAACAGATGTATCATTTTACTCCTTAGTCTGTGGTATGAAATGGCATAAAATAGGGGGGGGGGGGGAAATGCCAATAATAAGAACATTCTTGGACTTTAAAAAAACAGTGAAAGGGTTTTCAGTCTAATATTTCCATTATCTTATTAAACGACACAAAAGAACAGCAATAAGAGATTAACATTAAAATAAGCATAAGTTCATTTTAATAAAGCCATGAACTTGGAAAATTATTTTGAGCTGCAAAGCTGGGTAAGGGAGTTTGTTCTTCAAAAACCATCTCATTTGTTATTGGTTAATTTAGTTTGATTTCTTAACTAGAAACCAAATTTAGAAAGTGGAAGAAACTTGTGGCCCACTAAAAGTAAAGCAGCACTGAAAACACTTCCCACTCTGAACAAAAGCACTGTATAATGACCACATCTGTGACTAGACAGAGAGAATAAACTCTACCCAGAAACAAGCAACTCTGCAAGAAAAAGCTAGTGAGCAGTTACAACAAAGAAAGATAAGGCCACAATGAGTTCTGCCATTCATCACTGAAACAGACAGACAGTGTGAGGCAGGATTCGCTCAGGAGTGAGTGAGTGAGTCGAGCAGATCTGAAGAAGAAAGGCTATATATAAAATCATGCAGCCTGGGGTGATTAAGAAGGCTTGCAGTAAGAGAAAACCGCAGTAACTTTGATTTAACCACCTCACATGTTTTACAAATGACTTTCCCCTTGAAAATTGAGGAAAAGGCAATTTAAAGATGTCGGGAATATTATTTACAGTGGCATAGTTGAAGCAAAGGAGTGATGAAGATAACAAAGCTGAAAGAAAATGCTAAGAAATGATTTTTTTAAAGTCTATTAATGGAAACTTTGAAAACAGCCTAGGACACCAGAAAGACACTGGAAATGCTGTAGGAAGTTACAGTTTTGCATTCATAAGGTACTTGTGGCTCCTGTTTTACGGGACAGTAAAAGCTTACCACAATCTAGAGGTAGTTTTTACTCTAAGAAGGATGATTGTATAACTAGACGGTGTCCCAGGACATTATACATGTGGTTCCTCTACTAAATGTAACCCGATGAGTCTGCTGTAATTCCAAAGAAATGGAACAAAGGCAAACCAAGATGCAGGAATGGAAGCAATATAAACTGGCAAGGTTAGCATGCAAGGCTGACACAGCCCTGAATGCAAGCAAATCTTAACTGAAAGGAAAAGAAATCTTTTCTGAGTAAGAGACATTTGTGGAGACACTTGGTATGGAGTAAGAGAAAACAGAAAAAGGCAGACAGAAAAAAGAAAAACATAAGTTACATTTGCATTTTCATAAACTTACAACTATCTGTTTCTAAGGTATGTCTTCCAGCTATTTTAGTTGATCATCTAATAAAAGCATCATATGTTTTAAGATTACAATGATGTTCTTGCCTAGGCTACAAAAAAAAAAAAAGGTAATAATAAAACATTTGTTGAGATTTTCCTCATTCTACCATAGGGCACCATCTACCACTTGGTAGCAAATACTTCTCATGATATTTTTTTTGCCATTTGCCAACAAGGTAGCAAACACCCTGCTGAATTAAATCACTGGGAACATTCTGAGTTCAAAATAAAACGTTTAACTTACACATAATACAAGTTATGTACAAGATTAGGAGGGGGTAACCTGAACAAACCCTGGAACACAGATGTGTGGATGTACGGGAAAGGGGGAGAAAACACTTCAAATACCAACATGTTCTGCGCCATTAACTCAGTAATGACTAAATGGCCACACTGAATTCCATGTAAATGTTAGAACCTCTTCGATTACCACTATAAATACATTAAAAAAAAAAAAAAGGAAAATACAGAAATAACTACCAACAGTGTCTGAGAATAGAGACTAAGTTAACATACATTGCATGTATTGCAGGCAAGGCGGAGGCATTTTCTTTAAAGCTTTTGCACAGACTTCATATAATCTTTAAAAAAAAAAAAAAAGCAGGCCTTTACAAGATTTGACTTGCTGAAATCAAAACATTTCCACCTCATGAAAAGTCATAAGATTTCAGCTTAAAAAAAAAAAGTTCCAGCCTTAGACCAAAAGAACCTGGAAGAGTATGTTAATTAAACAAGTGGTCAGGCTTGGAACCTGAATGTACTTTAGAGCAAAAGCTCAAAGGGGGATGGGGAAAACAACCTATTTGGTAACAAGGTATACTATATACTGTGATATAAAAAAAGGTATGGTGAAAATGTACCTTTTACTAAAGCTTATACAAGTTCCTTGGTCCATAAAAACTATGTTAGATTTGTGCCTTCTAGTTTGCTTAATGTTTATTCCAGCCACATTATCTATTTCTTGCCCATTTAAACAAAACCAAACAAAACCAACCAACCAAACAACAGCAACAAGAACAACAAAAAACAGCTGAAAAACTTGATTTCCAACAGTCTGTACATACTGATGTTTTTCTGTTTTACTGTGGCTTCTGCATTTCAACTCAGCACTTGCAGGTAATGGGTTTTTTAATGGTATCACCTGGTATGAAGTTTTCCCAAGAAACCACAAAAGATTGTTCTTTTTTTTCTTTCTTTTTTTTTTCTTTTTTTGTCAACTTTTTGCCACACTCAAGTCAGTTTAAGTCCTAGCAAAAAAGACGGTAGTTAGGACACCACTGTTGCTGTAGATGATGTGACACTGGTTGAATTTGTGCTGGCATTTGTGTAACTCCCCTCGCTGTTTGTGTTTGATTCGTTCGGGGGCACTTGGCTTGAATTGGCTCGAAGGATTGCTCCAGCTGCACTGCAGTGTGGCCGTGGCCCTGGTTCCGGTGTGTAGGTAAAGGTAAGGCTGGTGGAATAAATGATTCCATCATTACGGACCAAAGTTACTGGAACCTGAACTGGCTGCCGGACCCATCTCCAACCTTCTCGGAATGCAGAAATGTCTGGAACAACACAGAGCATGCTCTCTCCACATCTGAGAAGGAAAAATAAATCACTTAAAAGCACTTTTAAAAGCAGTAAAGCATTTCAGAAATGAAACAACGTTGTTTAATAAAATACAATGGATGTCAGAAAATAACTCATGTATCCCACCCCTGACAACCTCTGATGATGTACCTGTACATAGTTTCAGCTTCTACATCCCCAAACCACACTCGTAAATTTGGAGTGAAATTCTGTCCTGTGAGTTCAAGCATTGCTACGTCCCCGCCGCCATTCAACTGCAATTTACAGAAAATCATTTTTCATTAAAGTACACAAATTAGGTTCTCATTCATCTTTCAACATCTATGTTTATTTTAAAAGGCTTGATCATAAAGCTAGCTAAAAATATCCCAAGATAACATATAAGTTGATTTAAATTTCTTTGCATGCATGTTGCTCCTATTTTTCTTTTCTTCCTTTCTCTTTTTTTTTTTTTTTGATAATGGGGATTGAACCCAGGGGCACTTTTCCATCAAGCTACGTCTCCAGCCCCTTTTATTTTTTGAAACAGGTTCTTGCTAGGTTGCTGAGGCCAGCCTCAAACTTCGTGTTCCTCCTGCCTCAGTTTCCCAAGTGGCTGGGATTTCAGGCATATGCCACCATGCCGGACCTTATTTTCACTTTTATTGCAACAAATAATGTTTAACAAAATCCCCAGATTGCAAAATTTAAAAAAAAAATCAGAATTACTATGAAATAAACGATGCCAAGCTATAGCTGAAAACAGCTGCAAAAAGTTAAGTTACATTGTGACTAAGTGGTCTCACCTGAAGACTTTCTACGACAGGCACAGGGGTGACTGGGGCAAGGACAGGGCCCATTCCCTCATAAAATGTATACTCTGCCTTATCTGTGCTAATGATTGTCCAGGAAGCTCCATCATTTATCATTTCTTTATTTGGTTCTTTCGGGCATGGAGTGGCCTTATGGAGAAAGAATGTTCAGAAACTGAGTTTTATATATAATACGGCATATTAAAAACTTCCAACAACATTTGCAGAGTGTTTATAGTTTTTACAGAGTGTCATTAAACAAGGAGAACTCAAGTATATTGCTTTGACAGCATATTTTATATATTCACATATTCATATTCATATTTATATGTTCAACGGAATATTAATGAAAACCAAACAGCCATTTTTGTTATAAAATATTTCAGTGATATATTAAATAACTAATAATACATTTCAGTACATCCCTTAATAGTACACATTACTGGTACAATTTCATTAATACAAGATCAGTTTCTGAGATGCAAAATAGATGCTTAAAATTCTTAAGGGCCCTGTAAGACTCAGACACCATGGGAACTCCTTATGTTTAGAGGACAGCTAGAAGCTGATGCATTTTCAGCAGAAGAAACCAAGATCAGGACTGGCGACCTCCTACTCCTGCCATAATACACCTAGACAGGGGACCCAGGTCACTCATTAGTGTGTGTGACCATCTCTCTGGAATGGGAGTTTACAAAGGAGATGAAACTGTAACCGTACTATTAAATCACATGCCCTTCTCATAATGTTCTTGTGAAACCTGAGTTTGATGCAGCTAAAAATTAGCTTTTGAATCATGTCGTCATTACTATCTTGGGAGATCCCAATGTAAATCTGATGAAAATTTGAATCCTCTTTCAGAAAAATGTTTTCCTTATAAAATGTGTGTACATGATTTCAGAAGATTCTCTAAACACATGGAAATCTATTTCTAGATATTACAAGGGGGCTCTCTGTTCTCCTAAAGCCCCTGAAACATTTTACAGTTTCAAGTTTCTTCCTGAGGTAGAATCACAGGCATGTCTGAGGACCCTTGGATCTGAGATAAATATCTGAATACAGTTTCATGTATTTGGATACAATTAAAAACAAATTAGAATTTCATGTTTCTGTAAACTGCTAATCCATTTACACATTTCATTTATTTATTGTGCTGGGGATCTAACCCAGTGCCCTTAGGTATTACTGAGTTACACCCCCAGCCCTACTTGCATATTTTAGATTTCAGCAGTAATTTTAAGACATACCTGAAACTGGATTATTCTTTCTTGAGAAAGGCACAAGTACATTCTTTCTGTATCCTTCAGGTAAAATGCACATTTATGGAGTTGTGACACAGGATCATCTGCATCCAGTAATGCTGTCTGTTTATCAACTTTCCTAATTATCTATATTTCAACAATCAAAAAATAAAAGGTCATCCACACATGAAAAGAGTTATCATTTTGTAGAGTGTCAAGAACACACAGAACATTATGCTATAAAATAATATATCACAGTTAAATGTCCTTATCTACACAGAAAAACATAAGGCTAGGAATAAAAAAAAAAATCCATTAAGATGGTGGGCGTGTCAGAATGTGGAAATTGTTACTCTCTTCCATGAAAATCTTAAAAAAAAAAAAAAAAAAAACCAGAGCAGACCACTTGTTTTCTAGATAAACATTAATACACATATAAATCATCTCATGTTTTTGTGAAAAATATAGGTTCTAATGAGGCATGGCTCATGTGGGGCCTGACACTCAACATTTCTAACAAATTCCCAGGTGATGTTAATGCTTCTGGTCTGTGGACCAGCTAGTTCTGATGATATTCCCAATAATATACAAATATTACAATGATGAAGGAGAAAATCCCTAGATGGCTACTGTGGGTGTGGTAGTCAGTGCAGACATTTTATATCCATTACCCAATTGTTTACATACTTAATAGAAAGTAAACTAAACTAGTTTTTGCAAAAAATGGGCTCAGAGAGGTAAGGTAAGCTGCTCAAAATTTTATAACCCAAATAGTCCACAAAACACATATGGTTAGCTGATACTAACAGACCTTAATGACACTTAACACATAGAAGGAAATCATTAAATAAATGAAGATGAGGATAGTAAAACTGCTTTTAATTTCTTTTTCCCTTTTTATTGGTCAATCCCAACAGCTATAAACTATTTCTCATTTTAAAATCAAGAGTAAAAAATCCCTCTCTGGAGTGCATATCCCTGTCCCTCCATCTTACTAACTCTGTTATTTCTCTTTTCCCTTGAGAGCAAAGGCCTCTTCTCCACTGACCCATCTCTTATAATCTCTCCGATCTTGTCTCAAAGGTTTCATTACAACTACTCATGAAGGCCACTGAGGATTTCAGACAGATGACCTCATGGCATTTCTCCTTCATTGTCTTACTTCACTTTCTTGGAGGCATATGGCAGAGACATTCTCCTCTGGGTGCCACAGTGCTCTCACCAACCTGTACGGTGTGCAGTGCTGAGTCCTGACTTCTCCTTTAATACTCTATACTCTATGCAATGTAGAGTTTGACTACTCTCAACTCTAAATCTCTAGGCCTATTCTCTCTCCTACATTAACTTTTATATTTAACTACCTAATCAATATACTGTTTTTTAAACAAAGGAAATATATTCTCTCTCAGTTCTTGAGGCCAGAAGTCCAAGATCACCTGTTCAACATTTCTATCTTATGATATCCAATATATGCAACTAAAGTTTAACATAGCAAAAGCAGGATTTTGAATTTCCTAAACTGATCCTTTCTCAACTCAACAATTCAATAAATGACTTCTACTGCCACATCCTTATTGCTTTCTCGACACAGTAATCAGAACTATCCTTCTGGACATAGATAGGCCATCATCCTGTTTAAAAACCCTCCAGTGGCCTTCTATCATAAGAAAGTAAGATAAAGTCCTTTACCTTAGACAGAGAGGGACCCTAAAGATCTTCCCAAGCTTACTTTGCAGCTTCATTTCCTGCCCTCGCACCTGCCTCTCTTTGCTCTGGCTACACTGGTCCTCACACATTCCTGTCTTAATTTCTGCTGGACTCATTCTGTCAGGCTCAAGTGCTCCTCACCAGTTCCTTGACTCCATTCGGTCTCTGATCAAACACTGTCACTTTAGAAAGACTTCCATGAACTCTCTAAGCCCTGTCCAATCCTCCACCTCTTTATCTCACTTTTTAAAAAATTACCTTCACAACCGTTTATTTTTTTCTTATTATTATTTTTATGAGGTCCTGGGGATTGAACTCAGTGCCTCATGTGTGCTAGGTGAGCGCTCTACCACTGAGCTACAGCCCCAGCCCCACAGTTTCTTTAAATCGACTTAGGAAAATGTCATCTTTCCTCTCCCCTCCCAGATCTGATAAGCATAAAACTTATTACAAAAATAACAAATATTGAAATATATACATTAATCTACCATAAGTCTCCGAAATGTCACCAACTCTCCTTCACCCCGTAAACCAAAGGTAAAATGGGCAAATTATTTTTCTGATTCTTGTGTCCTCAAATATACCCTTCATCACTAGCTAAAGTCTCGTTTGTGGGAAAGGCTTTAACCTGTACAGTAGAACACTTACATACTTTCTTGAGGGGAGGACAATTTTGTCCTTTCAACCTTAAACTCAAGGAAGACAGTGGTCCTGCCCTGCAACAGTACCAAAAACTTAACATTCAGCATACAGTTCTTTCTTTACAGAACAGGTCCAAGGGTGAATGAAGCGTTACTTCCTCCTCTTTCCTCCTTTTCTCTTGCCACCCACGCCAGGTGGCCCAGCATGCTTCTAGCCTCCCAAACCCTGCGGGTTCCCTTTCCTCTTGCCCTTCTGGCTCATTTTTCTCCTTTTGGCGGCCTCCTTCTGGTCCCCTTCTCTCATCTGCTTGCTGCTGGCTCTCATTACATCCAGCTGAGGCTTTTTACCATTCATGACTCGAAGTAGCTCCAACTGGTTCTTTCTTTCCACTCCAAAGTTCCCCAAAAGGGGATGAAACTTCCTCTTCTTGCCTGAACCCCAGGAAGCCAACTCTTTGGGGAGGCGAGCGCCCCACAGAGGCTGTGGTGATTTTGGCCACCTGCATAGCGCGGCCCAGCTCCTCCTTACTCTGGTGTCTGGTAGGGTGCATACCAGCCGCGCTGGGCAGCTGCATCTTGTGTGCACCGGCCAGATTACGCAGCCGGTTCAGCTTGTTCTTGGCCAGGCATTCCTTCTTGGCCTGAATCCGCTTGGCGAACTGGTCTTCTACGGGGTTGGCGCCATTGGGAACCTCAATCAGCCATTCCTTGTAGTCATCCCCGGCGCGCTTTTAGTCCCAGCGTGGCCGCCGTCACTAGCAGCTCACCTAGTCACACACCAGATTGTTTTTCTTCTCAGAATGGATGCCCTTAAGGTGCGTGAACTGCTGCCAGCGTGCGGCTTCTCATGCGGGCAGGCACATGGTAGGCTTCGGTATCCAGGCCACCAGCACCTCTTCCACATGCTCTGTGGGCAGCTGCCACAGCTGGTTGATGAGCAGTTGCGTATTGTCCTGTGCCAAGGCCCGCAGCTCGGCTTCTGGCATGGGTCCCACCTGCTGCAGCACTAGGCGTGCGTGCGTGTGTGTGTGTGTGTGTGTGTGTGTGTGTGTGTGTGTTCCAGTTGAAAGCCAGCAGATTACCCAGGTCAAATTCCAGCTCCAGATCCTTGTGCACTGTGGTGCGTTGCCTCTTCTCTACCTCTTCCTGCTCCGCCTTTGCCAGCAGCGCCTCTACTTCTGGCTCCAGGTCGGTCCCCTAGCTCTGAGATTAATAGTTGAAGTCACTTCTCCTCTTTATCTCATTTTAATTGGCCTTTTTATCACTACATAAATCTTTTAAGATATTTTCTGTCTAGCTTCCTAACAGAATGTAAGCTCCACAAGGAGAGGAATTGTCCTGTTTTCTGCTGTTATTTCCAGCCTCTGGGCAGTGCCAGGCACACTTCAGAAGGTGCTCAGGACTGTGTGGAAAATGCATGCGCATATGCACCTACCTTGTAATGCTCTGTGTCCTTACAGCAACTACTCCCCGACAACTGTGAGGACTGAATTAATCAATGTGGTGCTCACAGTGCTGCTACTAATATTGTGCAATGTTACTGATTTCACTACTTCATTCATGCCTCACTGACATTCAGAGATCATCCTACTTCAGCTAAGCCACAACTGTAGACAGCTCTAATCTTTAGTTAGGGTTCCTCATGTTTACACATTTTTAGCTCTGCATTATTTTTAGTCAAAATATTTGTCATCCTACCAAAAGTAATTTTTAAGTTAAAAGGGAAACTACATTTTCAGTGATTATAGCTTCTAAGATAGTCGGAGACTAATTAAACTCAAGCACAATGTTTTAATTCAATGTTCAAGGGCTACATTTAAATTTAATGAGGTTTGGATTTTAGAGAAATAACTGATTTTAAAAATGATGTAAATCTCAAGCTTCCCAGAAGTCTTGGAATTACTTAACATCTTAACCAGTTAACTCTACAACTGTAATCTGTGTGCCTGTTATTTCAATACTGGCTAGTAATAGTACCCACACTGACCACACGTGGTATGTTTTCATTTCCCTCAACAGTACTTCAGACCTAGACACTGATGAATGACTTTGTTCTCACCAATAAAGAAGCCAAAGACGGCATTAAAAATTTACCCCGAGAATGTTTTTAACTATTAAGAGAAAGAAATTTTGAGAAAAAAGGGATTACAAACTTATTACAACTCAGATATGTTGTGTGGTGAATTGTACATTCATTATACATTGGGGGCTGCTTGAGTAACAGGCCCTTTCCTCTAAGCAAGCTGGTTTTGTACATTTTGTTGGTGCAATCACTATATTTCAGAGACTAAGAGAATACAGCCCTCAAACAGAAGCTTATTTTATTCATTTTCCTAACGCTGTACTTGCCCAGTAAACACTGGCTGATTCTATGTTATTGGGCTGCTCATCCAAATGGAGTGATGTGCATTCTAAACGGCACAAAGAGCAAAGACTACTAGTGTGACTTCAACACATCAACACCTAAGGAATAGAACAAATCTTATATGCTCCTAACCCTGGAGTATCTGACATACTGATGAGTTTGTACAATTAAGGGGTTAATAGTTAGTTTCTAGTTAGTTGACTTGACCTGCATACACAATCTGTTTTGAGAGCACTCTAAAACACCAGGATTTTCACTAGGACACTTATTCCACCAAAATTTGGTCAGGGAAGAACAGTGTTTCCAAGCAAAGCTCTCCAATGAGGCTAACATTTTAGGAAGTATCAAGAACAACTTTCAGGGCTGAGGTTGTGGCTCAATGGTAGAGCACTCACCTTGCATGTGCAAGGGTTCAATCCTCAGCACCATATAAAAATAAATAAAACAAAGGTACTGTGTCCAACTATAACTAAAAAATAAATATTTAAAAAAATTTCAGATAATAAGGTAGGATTAACAACTTCCTTCTCTTTTGGGGGAGGTACTGGGGTTTGAATCCCCAGGGAAGCTATACCAGTGAGCTATATCCCCTGTCCTTTTTATTTGTTCTATTTGTTGAGACAGGGTCTCACTAATTTGCTGAGGCTGGCCTCTAACTTGTGATCGTCCTACTTTGATGTTCTGAATCACTGGGATTACAGGCATGCAACCCCACACCTGCTGAGGATAATTTTTTTAAAAGCATATAAGAGCTAAAGAATGTTTGTACCTGTTGAAAACTGCACAACAGTAGAGATCAAACTGCATATCAAGAGGTATAGGAAGTAGTGTACTAACTAACCTCTACCTATGATTCTGAGGAAAGTAGTCAGAATTTCTCAATTATAGAATTTCTAGAAGGGCATGTATCAGTATGTTAATGATGGTGCTACAACTTTTTTCTAATAAATCCCTTAATTTTTTATTATAACTTTGAATATAAAAATTCAATTAATGATGACTTTCAAGCAAGGAAGACTGCTTCTACTTTGCATGAAACCTTAAGTGAAAACACTTAAGATTTGGGTCTGTCTTCTAGATGGTCCACATGTAAGCTGTTGCAGATCAGAGGTATAAGCCTCTGAACTTGAGCTCCTCTAGTATAAGCAAATGAACGTCATCTCTGGAATAGGGTAACACCCAATAAACTAGAAGAAAAGAGCTGAACAATTGTTGACTTTTTTTTTGTTTGCTTCTTTCTTTTCATTTTTTACACCTGTTCTTCCCTACCTTTACAATTTTTGTTATAATTTGTTGCAACTTCAATGCTTTATAGATTAACTGTATTATAATTCAATTAATCTGTAATAAGCTAATATTTTAGCTTATTATATTGAAGGGGAAATTTGTATAGCCATGAAATAGAAAAATAAAACAAAAAATAGATAAATAAATGATACATTTATTCAGAGATCTGCAGACCCCATCTGCTTCTGCTGAAATCAAGCCCCAGAAAACAGAAGTCAATGAAATATAAAGCATGATAAAGAATAGCATTACTGAATATTCTTCCACTTGCCCAACACCTTCAATGTGATCTGGTACAAACTTACCTATAAATCCCTGTCACCTTAGTGTAACTGAATCATATTCTTTGAGAAAAGGAAGAGAGTTGAAAGGGACTTGTTTTCATTTTACTAAGAAAAATAATCTTACAGTTTCAAGATGCTCTAGCAAACAAAAAGCCCCAATTCTTATGCTTTTTCCCCCAAATACCAAATTTTATTTATTTTTAACAAATCTATATTGTTAGACAGTAAGCTAATGAAAATAAGTTTATATTTTGAAAGGAATAAGAATTTCTATGCTTTTGAAAACTTTGATCCCATAGCAGAATAAAACAGGTGCCACACACACACACAAAAAAAAAAAGAGTAACAGTGTATATGCATTAGTAAGGAATTAAAAAATACTGTAACTTACAGTGCCCTCTATCGACACGTACAGATACACAACCAAAAGGAAACTGCCACAAACTTTGCTAGGAGGAGCCTAACAGGAGGTCATTAAGAATGCACTTGTAGCTGGGCATGGTGGCACATACCTGTACTCCCACTGACCCCAGAAATTGAGGCAGGAGAAATCTTAAGTCTGAGGTTACACAAAGCAACTTAATGAGGCCTTAAGCAATTTAACAAGACCCTGTTTCAAAGTGAAAAAATAAAAAGGGCTGGGGATGAAGCTCAGTAGTAAAGTACTTCTGGGTTCAGTCCCCAGTATCAAAACAAAAAATAAAACAAAACACTTGTAGTAATAGGCTAGTCTTTAAACCATTTCAGAAATAAGGTAGGATGCTGGGCAAGGTGGTAGATACCTGTAATCCCAACAGCTTGGGAGGCTGAGGCAGGAGGATCATGAGTTCAAAGCCAGCCTCACAAAAGCAAGGTGCCTAGCAACTCAGTGAGACCCTGTCTCTAAATAAAATACAAACTAGGGCTGGGGACGTGGTTCAATGGTTGAGTGCCCCTGAGTTCAAAAGAAAAGAAAAAGAAATGATTAGGAACTATAAGAAATAGGGATAACTGACATTACCTTTTTAAATTGAAAAGCATACAATTGAGGTATATTTTTATATCTGAATGTTAGAACTTTCCTGTTTTAAGAATTAATTTTTACTTCACACATCACTAAAGCAGAAATAAGGCCTTACCAATCTTGGGAGTGCCATGCCAGTAACTGAACATACAAGTTTGACTGTTTGTCCATAATGGATGTAACCATCTCTGACTGTGAATTCTTCTCCTTCTGATTCATCATCATCCACTACAGAGGATAGAAAAAGAGATCAAATTATCATCTTTTAGAATTTATTATCTGCATGGGAAAATGATAAAAATTAACATACCCATATAACTCATTATCAAAAGTATTTAACAATGCACATTTTAATACTCACAGAGATGAATGTAAAATGCTCCCCACTGCTGTGAACTGGCATGGAAATTACCTCCTTCTACATGCAAGTATCTGGTACTAACTGTCTGGGACCGAAGTCGATTAAACAAAGCCACCTTTGTTCCTGAGGCAATGCATACTGCAAAGGAAAAAACAACTGCTGTTTATGTGACTGGGTGGTGGGAGTGAGAGAATAAGAAGGGACTTCTGCTTGGCAAGTTATGACTATTTGTTATAAATTAATAAATATATAAAATTATATTATAAAAATATGAAGTAATCTGAATCAGAATGCAGATTCTGATGACAAATATTTTAGTCTGATAAAGTACAGATAACACTGAAAAAGGTCAAGTTAACCCCTATTAATAATGTTAAGCTAAATGATATAAAATATGTTCATAGAAGTCATTTTAAAATGAGACCTGCACGGTATGCTTAATGAAAAGTTATAGGAAAAATCATTTTTAAAATAATAAATAGATTATAATACCATTTACATATTTAAACCATGTGTACCTAAATTCACTGATGAAAAAAATATCATTGAAAGAAAAAAGGCCTGTGTTCTACCCTACAGAATATATGCATAGAGAAGCATTTGCCTGTGTTGTGATTTTAGAAAACACTGCTGTCTTCTAAAATACCTTAAATGTTGTACTGCATGAAACCTACCATAAGTAAATTTTTACTTACTTCAGATGTGCAAAACAAGTAAGTTAGGAAAGTTACTTTCCATGTAACTTAGGAAAACATTCTGAAAGTGAAATATGTTCTCTGCCTTCAAGAAATTAATATTCAATATAAATACAGAAATTAAAGATGTTAAATAAAACTATGTAATTTGAACTGAAAATAGCCTGAATACCAGACATTATATGCCTCCTGATACAAGAGACACATGACCATCCGTGAAGTAGTCTTGCCCTTCAGCAACAACAACAAAATAACAAATTTAAATCTTATCAAGATTCTAAGATTAACCACATGCAAAATTTCTCTTCTGAACAAACTTTACAGAGTCTGCTGTGTTTCAGCATCCCCCAAAGCCCTTGTGCCAATGCAAGTAAAATGATTAGATTATAAGAACCATAATTTAATCAGTGAATTAATTCACTTGATGGATTAATAATCTGAAAGGACTGCTATTCTGAATGGTAACTCTAGGCAAGTGGGGTATTGTTGAAAGAGGTAGGTGACTGGGAACAGCCTTTGGAGACCATATCCTGTCCCCTTGGCTCTTCCCCTCCTCTTTGCTTCCCAACTGTCCTGAGGTAAGCAGCTTTCCTGCTGCCCTTCAGCCATGGTATTCTGCCATATCTTGAGCCCAAAGCAATGGAGTTCGTTGACAATGGACCAAATCTCTGAAACCATGATCCCAAAACTTCTACTCAAAAGTTGGTCTTATGGAGTATTTTAGTCACAGTGACACAAAGCTGACTAACACAAATGGTTTGCTTAGGAGGTTGTAGCAAATTCTAAATCATGCCCCAACTCTTGATATGTGATCACCTTTGCTTGCCTTTAGCAGGACTCCTGCTAAGGCAGTTTAGCAAAGATTCCCCTACCTTTGATGTCTCTGCTCTTTGTATTTTTCCTACCCATTGACCACCTCACTTTATTCCATGGCTATACATCCCTACTTGACTGTTGTATTTCAAAATTGAATTCAGTTCTATACTTAGGTCTTTTTTTCCACTATAGCAATAGTACTGAATGAAATCTGTCTTTCACTTTAACTACTGTCCAGCTGTTTTGGGCACCAATTCACAAAAACTCATTAAACTATACCTAAGGGATGAAATTAGCAAAATCCGGGATGTGGAAATCATCAATGATTGAACAAATATGCTGCAAGGCAGGGTGTTTGTTAAAGAATACACAAGGACATCTCCACACAATATATATTTTAATATCCGGAAAATTTCAATTTTGATTCAAATCAATTGAAAACTGACATTTTGTAGACTATTTTAACTTTGAACACAGACTATATATGATGACATTTTAAAAAAGTATTTTTTCTTAGAGTTGTCTTATATATTGTTTTTATGTAATCATGATACTGTAATTACAGGAGAACATCATCTTTTACAGCCACACAGGGATATTTACAGATGACATAATGTCTGGGATTTACATCAAACTAAAATTAGAAGAGAGGAAAGTGGGTCTAGGGTTGGGGTACAGCTGAAAATAAAGTGAGATTTGGTCTGAAGTAAGATTACTATTGAAGGAGAACACAGGGGTTTTATCCTATTATGCAACTCTGCCTACGTTAGTGTGCCTGAAATTTTCCACAATATTAAGTAAATGATGATATTAATAAGAGCTGGATAGAATAAAATATATCCACCATAAAAGCCCATGAGTGCATAATAAAACAAAATGAAATTCAGGCAAACAAAACCAAACCACTGAAACCTCACTGTTTCTAAGAATACTACTATACAAATTAGAAAACAAGCATTTATCCTGCCTTTTATTCTACTGACTACATTCTGAAGCAAATACTTGATATGGCAAAGTTCTATGTAGAAAAAACTTGAACTAACAAATGCAGGTTAGGAATAAACAATTGGGGGAAAAAATCACCATTTGAAGCCCTTGATGAAGTAATGGCTACGATAGCCATTCGGTTACAAATGAACTTACTACAACAACTGAACTTACTATAATCAATCTAACCTGACAAAAAAGGGATAACCAGATATTATATGCTTTCTGATCAGATGAAAATGACCAGCTTGCTTGCCTATTTATTATTTACTCACGGTTCCAGACTTTATTTATTTATTTATGATCCTGGATATTGAACCCAGGGGCACTTTACCATTGAGCCACATCCCTAGCCCTTTTAATTTTTTTATTTTGAGACAGGGTCTCCCTAAATTGCTAAGGGCCTTGGTAAGTTGCTGAGGTTGGACTCAAACTTGAAATTCTTCTGTCTTAGCCTCCCAAGTTGTTGAGATTATAGGTGTGCACCACCATGCCTGGCATCAACTAATTTGAAAAATTCAACTACCAGTTTATAACATGAGAGACAGAATATAATCAGCGAAATTCAGAATATGGGAAATTCCACAGGAAAAATGACCCAGTTTATTCAGCAAATAAATGTCACAGAAAGAAAAAATGAGGGTAAGATAAGAAACCATCACAAATTAAAATTTGCTGAACTTTGTTTGGATCTAGGTTTGAACAAACCAAGTGTAAAATGAAACAGCAAAACAAAAAAAACAACTGAAAAAAAGACACTGAGAAGACACTGATAAATCTGTACAGAGAATGGATATTAAATGGCTTGAAAGTACTGCAGTCAACTTTGTAAGGTGTAATGATGTTTTAAAACAAAATTATGTGTTAAGAGTCATTACTGCAGAAAATTTGGTTGAAAGGACAATATGTCTGAAACTTCCATGAAAACATTCTAGCAGCTGGAAAAAGAAGAAGTTTCAGTGGTGATGAAGAAGACGAAATAAAATTGGTAAAACTACTGAGGTTGGGTGAATTATTAAATCATACTTTTTTCTCCCTTTTATATAAATTTGAAAATTTCCAAAATGAAGTTAAATTTTAAAAAATTGTGCACGGGTACTGACATGTACAATTCAAATACATAGCATGTATCTTTGGTAGTCTAGGAATTTGCTGATGAGACAGCAATCTCTGCTAGAGATGTTAAAATTTTGATTAGGTTCTCAGGATGGCATTCGAAAGTTCATTCAATGTTTTTTTAAAGAGGTACTTTTGACATTCTGGGTCTTTATCATAACCAGTTAATTTATCAGTTCTTTATGGAATGAGAACTATCTTGGACACTACAGGACATTTAGCGTCACTGGCCCAAGACATCACATGCAAACATCATCTCTTTCCTAGTAACTAAGAATGAAAAGAAAATAAATGTCCCATTTTCTTTAATACGTCTAGGGAGCAATAAGGAACCATCTCTGGTTCAGAACTACTTCATTAGACCAGGCGCTACCGGGTACCATCACTAACAACAACAAAACACCCCAATATGACAGGCAGGCCCAAAAGTACTAGTAAGGAATGAATTGGCCAGGCACAGTGGTACAAACCTGTAATTCCAGTGGCTTGGGAGGCTGAGACAGGAGGACTACAAGTTCAAAGCCTGCCTCAGCAATTTAAGGAGGCCCTTTCTCAAAATAAAAATAAAAAATGGCTGCTGGGGATGTGGTTAAGTGGTAAAGCATCCCTGGCACGTCCCCACCCCATGCGCGCAAAAAAAGAATAAATTGGCTACTGAAAAAGCAGTGTCTTCTCAATTCCTGGTGGATAAAAAAAGTGTGTCCTATCAATTCCTGGTGAAAGTTCAGGAAAAAGAAGAAAACTCAAGTGTACATACAGTCAGCATTCTTCAATGATTGCTTCTTTTTGGAAGGTTTGGAGATGACTTTTATCCGTTTGCTCAGAAACACGCCAATGTCATCACTGTTGCCGTAGAACATCTTTACAGACAGCATGAAGTGTTTTCTCTTATCTGAATCAGATATATACAATGTTTTTGCTGTGCAATAGTTCTGTGAAAGAAAAGTAAAGTATTAATAGCATCAAAATATTACTGGTTATAATATCTAAAACAGAGGCCATGACTAGGTTTGATCAGGTTTAAATGAAATCATTCCAATGGGCAGCCCACAGGTCAACTGTAAAAATTATCAAAATTGATCTCTGAACAGAAAATACAAAATCTTCCTTATGAAGTCAATAAAATACAAAAACCGTGGCGGCATATAACGAGCTCTAGCAAGAGGTGTGACTCTTCCTAAACCAGCACTCAACAAGGACAAGCCATGTTTAGCTCAAATACCAAGAATTCGGATCCCAACCATGAAAGTGGGACCAGTTCAAGTCAGGTACCCACACGGTGCTTCTGGAGCTGGAGATGAACTTGGTCCCCCACAGTGATATGGAAACTGAACATTATACAGGAAGCTGAAAACAAAGTTTTCAGCACTTTCAAAAACAGCAAGGATACTTCAAAATACTGCTACTTCAATTATATTTAACAGCTCTAACACCTTTCCTATTCCCTTGAGCCCTGAGGAGGTACATAAATTACTGACATACTTTTCCTGATAGGGTAAAATGATACTCTAAAATATATATTTTTTTAAAAACCCAAGATTATGATTAAAAAGTGCCTCAACTACCTCTGCTGTGTGTTCCTTTGAAAAAACAGGGCAAATGCCACTCATTTAGGAAACAGCCTATGAGTTCCAGGCTTTTTTTGTCTGCAGTTTTACTAATAGGCAGCATTAATAGTACTTAACAATACTGCAGTAATTTCTGTTTCTCAATAGTGAAAGCTACTAAAGAAAATTTAATACTCCATACTCAAGTTTTTATACATTCAAAAGTTGGGAAAAATTTTTGGGAAACTGCTCTGCAGGAGGCAAAATACAACAACACTAATAACAGTAAACAAAGAAAATAAAAACAGTACTTTTCAGTCACCTAACTCTTTTTACGCAAGACTCTCAGAAGATGACACATGTAGCTACTATGTCCATGGGTTCACCGCACTTTTAAAAATGACAGCACTAAAGGTCAAATTAAGCCCAAACAATGAAATTCTGCAACACAAGGTGAGGTTTATTAAAATGGGTACCAATGCACTAAAGCAAATGGTAACAAGAAGCATAAAAATGAAAATGTTTATCTAGATAAAGGGAATTGTATTCCAATGGGAAAGCTTAAAAAGGTTAAGATCATTTAATTTTGAGTGTTAACCTTAATGGATATAATCTGTATCAGGAAAGAGAAAAATAATGAAATCTAGTATAAATAGATTGGGAAACATTTAAGGAAAAAGCAAAGCAGGCTGAGGCCTCAGACCTACAAATAAAGGACTTTGTTTAGAAAAAGTACACATATGTATCTCCTTGGAAAGAAAAAAAATATAGTCTTAATTACAGTAAAGGAGTCAGCAAAAATCATACCTTTATAAACAAATAATCAAAACAAATAATCAAAACTTTATAAACAAATAATTAAAAAAATCAAAGGCCATTGACAACATACTATTCATATTCCATGAGAAAAAAGGAGAAAGTCACTGACTCGCAGAAAATATTAAGACTCCAAGAAAATAAGCAAACAAAAACTAAATTACAAGTGCGCTGACATACTAAAAGGTTAAATTATATTAGCTAGTGGGATTCCAGAGCAGAAATGGCATATAATAATCTTTCCAGAAATAATAAACATTGGTTAACTTAAAAACAACTCTTTGAAGACAAGATCGCTAATAAATAAAACACTGCCCTGAAATGAAAAATAGCAGATCTAATGCAAGAAAAAAAAAAGCAAAATAATTGGATTATGGAAACAAAATAATGCTATCAAGAATATGGAATATGTGATTTTTTAAAAATAAAAACTAGGCTGTAACAAATCTCCTCTACTCAGTCTTTGTCCACCTGGGATAAACCATATTCTTACACCCTTCTGCTCCAAGCACATGCTTATGTTGTTCTTTCTGCCTGGAGTACTTTCTACTGACTGTAATCTAGTACTACTTTATACATACTTCTCTAATAGCATTTTCCATTAAAATTAAACTTAACATGAATTAAATATATTTGGCATACAGACACTGTACTACCCTATTAGCAGGTGTTTTAAAAGCTAGTTAAATGCTCAGCTCCCAGATGTTCTTTTCTGCTAATGTGCAGATCTTGGGAAAAGGTATAATGACAGAAGATTTGAAAAGATATGATAGAGGATATTAAAAAGATCTTCACACTGATGCAGCACTTAAGGGTATAGGATTTAAACATGGTGGTACTATAGCATGATGCTGGGAAAGGTAGTCAGTGATGCTATTGGTTGGTTTGTTTGGTATTACCTCCATGAAAGATAAAATTACTGAAGCTGGAATTGGATAAAATGAGTAATGAAGCTGAATTTAAAAAATTATACACACTGGTAAGCAGAAGCTCTGATGTTCCCAAACTAACTGAAAATCCATAATAATGTTATGAAGAAACCTGATCAATAATAACTACAATGAAACAAACAAATAGATTTGAAAGTGTCTTGCTTTAGTACTCACTTTCTGTAAAATGACTAAAACTAAATTTGAGAATACAAATTCCCTAGCTTATATCTTCCATATCATCCTCCAGCCTCAATCCCTAGTGCCAAATACAACACAGCAAAACCAAGATGTTCAAAAAAGATGTACTAAACAAGGAAATGGCCTCTGTGCACTGAAAAACATTCACATAATCATTGAGACCAAAACCATTTTCTGAATTTTAATATTAAGGGAAAATAATAATAAATTCTAAATGACTAAATAATTATTTATCAGTACTCAGGCACTAAGTAGTTCCTACTTTCTAAAAACACAAAATACAATTAGTAAAACTAGTGGACAAATTTATTTCCCTTGAAAACTGTTTGAAGAAAAACCTCTAAAAGTTTGACTAGTGATAACGCTTGTCTTCTTGTCTATAGCACAGTTCTGCTCTGCATTGCTGTTAGGTAAAGTATAATCTTTATGATCCAGATAAAAGTTCCCCCACCAAGAATTTGCCTGTATCACTGCTAAGTAGTAGTATTTAAAAAAGATTAAGAGAGTAAAACATTACTGATGATGCATTTTCATTGATAACATTCCTGACAGAAGATAAATAATTAGCTTCCTAAATTCATCAACTCCAAAGGATATCTGACTTGCAGCCTCCTAAAACTGCTGGCTAGTTGCAAAAATTTTCTGCCTATCACCTTTAGATGTCAACAGTTGAGACTACAGATATGTGAAAGGAATATTTCTGGTTCTGATTTATATATACAATAAATTTGTCACTAACAACCACTAAAAAATCACTTGCATAAAAATGAATTTGGAAACTACATACTGGTGCCACTTTTACAGGGAACCAACTGCCATGACTTACCTTTCCTTCCAAGTTCAGCTGCTGCATTTCTTGGTCACTATTGCCTATTCCAATAAATGCACATGGTTGAGACTCTTGCTCAGAACAACCATCGCGTTCCATTTGTTCTTTTTTTTTCTTCCATCCACTGCCCATAAGATATACACAAGGAGGAGGACAAAAAAACCTAAAAAATAATTGGGGAGGGGGGAAAAAAACCCTCAAAACACAAAGTAATTAGATCCAAGACATTTCCTTTTCCTGAACAAATAAAACGAAAACCACATTGAAATGGTGCTGAGTGAATCCCCTAATGAAAAATTTCAGTGAAGCCTTTTGTTATGCAAATAATCATGTCCACAGGATAGAAATAAAAACTTCCATATCTGTTCAGGTTAAAATACTAAAGTCATGCATTTGGTTAGTCTATATACTTCTTAGAGCAGAAAACTTTTCATATAGCTCAAAGTTTAAACTACTTGAGTTCAACAAATCAAATAAATATACAAAACCTGACATCCCATCATAGAATCTGTGATTACTAATTGAGGTCTACTCAAACTAATAGAATTAGCCAGACGCAGTGGCGCATGCCTGTAATCCCAATGGCTCAGGAGGCTGAGGCACTAAGCAACTCAGTGAGACCCTGTCTCTAAATAAGATACAAAAAAGGGCTGGGGATGTGGCTAAGGGGTTGAATGCCCCTGAGTTCAATCCACAGTATGTCCCCCCACAAAGAATTATTAATACTATTATTTCTATGTATATTACATTTAACTTTATTTGCTAATTCACCTGGGAAATAGCATTTAGAGCAACGCTTCAAGTATAAATTTTTAAAATATTAATAAAACTAAGTAATTAAAGATTGAAAGCAAACTGAATCATTGCATGAGAGCTCTGTGAAAGCAGTGTTGTTTGTGTTCTATGTATCTTACACCTGGAACATCTTGTGCACTGTATATAACTAAGAAATAATACATACAAAAGGAATAATATACTCCTTTCTTCCAACTCAGAGACTAGTAGCAAGTTTGCTTCTCTAGTAGCCCAAAACCACCCTCACAAATTCTTCCTACCTACAACACCTTCCTTATAATATCTCTGGCAATTAAAAAAAAATTGTTTCAAAGCCTAGTTCAAACCCCATATTTTATATAGCTCAGCCTATGAATACAGTCCTTATGTAGGTGCAATTCACTTTTGCTCAATTATACTTGCTGACACGTATATACATTAAAACATTTATGTCATGTTTTTCCCACAGGCCTGAAAACTCAGAAGGGGCCACATAATATAACTGAATGAACCAAGTGTACAATAAACCAGTAGAAACTATCCTTTAATTATCCAAATAAATAGGTTTCTTCTTCTTTCTAAAAAACAAACAAAAACAGTCCTCACAGTAATTCCTACTTTTTGGATAGTTATGAGTATAGGAGAAATGTTTCTTAACTCTGTTAATTCTACTGTAGGAAAATAAGAGCTTAAAATGCAATGATACTCAGCTACTGGTGTGTGGCTCTAATTGTAAGA
The DNA here is from genome assembly GCF_045843805.1 of Urocitellus parryii. NCBI lineage: Eukaryota > Metazoa > Chordata > Mammalia > Rodentia > Sciuridae > Urocitellus > Urocitellus parryii. The sequence goes on from NC_135540.1 coordinate 125,605,253, forward strand.
AAACAATATCGAGTGGCCAACTATGTGAATAAAAACTCATGCATTGATGAATTAAGGATATGTGGGCCTGGTATTTGTTACACCTTCTGTTTGATAGGCATCTGAAATCAAATTTTGTATGAAATTCCTATTTTAAAATATGGCAAGCAAATTATACTTATTTACACTCCATGGACCAAAAGTGGGCAGACTAAACGTAAAAACTGTTATGCACCTGTATTCATGCATACAAATGCTGTGTGCTCAGACTCTAGCAGGCTGGATGTGACTTTGGATGTCCTACAGGTAAGAAGTATAACTTCTGATTTGCTTCCCCCTGAGAATCTACTACAATATCCAAAGAACTGACTCAACATTCAGGATGGCCACTTTTTTCAACACTATCAAAACTACTTCAGAAGTAATTTATAAAAAGTAAGCTCAGTTTATTTAATATTCATTATTTCTTCAAATTATTTATAACATCTTCAATGTATACCAAACACTGGGAAATTAGTGGTAAAATCAAACAAGCAAAATAATCAGATAAAATTCCTGTCCTCGTGGAAAGTATACTCTAATAAGAGAGACACAATAAAAAGGATTAAAATAACATGTATACTCTGTTAGTTGGTTATAAGTATCGGGGCGGGGGAAGCAGGGATAGAGTACTGGAAATACGTGAAATGTGAATCACATTTAAGGACTTGACCTTACGTCACAATCTAAAATCATGGGGATGTTTGAGAACAGTGCATTTCCACAGAATGGGGAGCAAGTGCAAACGGCTCTGAAGTAGGAACAAGGATTGACAGTGGGGAAACAGAAAAGCAGCTGGATGGAGAAAAGGGGGATCAATAGGAGATGAAGCCAGGGGTAATGATAGACCAAGTGGGCTCTAGAAATCAAATGGAGTAAGGAGGGAAGCCTCTGTAGGCTTCTCATATTTATCTAAACCAAAAGAAGAGTACCTTTCTCTATACACACTGAAGGCATGAATATAAAGGTCACAGCTTTGGTAGTGTGTCCAGTTTCAGGTCACTCTAAGTTTGGAGGAATGCCTAGATTAACTGAGCTAGTTTTGGAGTAGGTTCAGATTAAGTCTACATCAGGGATTGTTCTGGCTTCTAATGCTGGGAGTCACCCAATGCTTACCATGGCACAAATCCAGATACTTAGGCTAGTATGCTCTGAGGAGGCTGACAAGGCATCAATTTTGGAAACTTTCAAGTATTTTATTAAACACTAATATTAAGACTCTTTAGTAAATTGGCACACCAGCTATAAAACTTGAAGAGCTGAACTTTAAGATAGTATAGCAAATGTAGCAATCAAATCTCAAAGAGTCATCTCAAAATATATTTTTATTTCATATCTGAAAAACAGAGAGGGCTAAAACAATAACAGAAGGAGTAGTCTTGTTTTTCTCAGGAGTGCTATGTCAAAATGCATGAAAATAAAAAGGTATGAATTAGGCAAATAGATAAAACAAACAACAATAACAAAAAAATCTCCTGCTAGGCACAGTGATGCAGGATTATGATCCCAGTGACTTGGGGGGTGGGGTGGGCGGGCTGAGGCAGGAGGATTGCATGTTCAAGGCCAGTCCCAGCCACTGAGCAAGGGCCTAAGCAACTTAGTGAGCCCCTATCTCAAAATGAAAATAAAAAGGGCTTGGGGATGTGGCTTAGTGGTTAAGCACCCCTGGGTTCAATGCTCAATACCCGGCTTTACAATCATCTAATAAATCTAAGAAAAAAATGAAGACTCTTTAATGGCCTATGAGATGACCTTGTTTATATATCAATCCCTTTTCAGAAAAGCTGTGATAAGAAACAGCAAATTGAATATAATCTTAACATTGAGAAGATTTCTATCGTGAGCTGGTAAAAATCATTTCCTAAATATCCCAACATTGCCACTTCCCCTAAAAAACAAAAACAAACAAACAAACAACAACAAAAATCAGTGAATAAATCAAATTCTCATTTCCATAAACTTCAATAGTAATACAGCAGTCAATTTAAAAACATAACTGGGCAAGGTGGCACACACCTATAATTTCAGAGACTAGGAAAGCTGAGGCAGAATGATTGCTAGTTTGAGGTCAGCCTCATCAACTTATTGAGGCCCTAATAAGCAATGTGGTGACACCCTGTCTCAAAAAATATAAAAAAGGTTGGGAATGTAGCTAGTGTTAAAGTGCCTCCTCTAGCTTCAATCTCCAGTACAAAAAAATAGTGTGTGTGGTGGTGGGGGGGGGGGGTGTACACACATACACAAAAAAAGGAATATAGACAAATAAATTAAAGGGAATAGGGATGAAAACAAAAGGCCATACAATTGACAGGAGAAAAAATTAAATTAATCTCTATGATAATATGTGAAATTAATGATTTTTTTAAAAAAATGGACAATTGGTCAACATGAACTAAACACTCAGTGAGGAGTTTAACCAGTAAGGAGTTAGCTTGAGTTTAATAGCTGCTATAAAGATTCAATGAAACAATGTTGCCTTTCTCTTCTCATCTTTCCTAATAATTCTAAACAACTATAACAATGCTTTTCTCTGCCACTTGGTGGCGATATACACATTTTATATTTTAATTTCATAATTCAAATAATCAAGAGAATGATTCAACAAGTTTTTCCTCAAATCTCAAGAAGAGATCTGGGAAACACCTCACAGAATCAAAGGTGGTTTTTAAATTCAGTCCAATATGTACAAGAAGTTTGGGCAGACAAAAATCCAAACTCCTGTCATTTATATCTTTTGACTACCTTTGCTGAATCATTAAACTTTGATGGTTATTCAGTTCCAAGGGCCACATTCAGAACCTTTTTACATATCAGTTACTCCAATCCATGCATTTCCTCTTATTATTTCAGAATCACAGTCTGTCTAGAAAGCTTTATTGTTAATTGTCTCAAAAGCTTCACTATTAACTATTGCTAATTACTTCAGAATAAACTTGAACGTTAATATGTCAAATGGCATATTAATATTTCCTCTTGAGAAAACAATGTTTTGGTTTTTTTTTTTTTTTTGGGGGGGGGGTACCAGGGATTGAACCCAAAGGCACTTAACAACTGAGCCATGCCACCAGCCCTTAAAAGAATTTTTTAAATTTGGAGATAAGGTCTCACGAAGTGGCTTACTGCCTCCCTAAATTGCTGAGGCTGGCCTTGAACCTGCAATCCTCCTGCTTCAGCCTCTGGAACTGCTGGGATTACAGCACACACCACTATACCCAGCAAAACAATGTTTTAAAAAGTTTTATTTTTGTCTTGGTAAGACATTCTTTACTGAAAAATTAAAACCAACTACTAACACAAACAGGATAATGGATGTGCTATGTAAATAAGTATTAGTTATTAGGCATAAAAGCTAATATCAAGAATAATTTTTAAGAACATTTTATTAGAGCATTATAGTTATGAATAGTAGTTGGGTTCATTTTGATAAATCCATACATACACAGAATTGGATTTCAGTTCATGTTCTCCACCTTTTACTCTTTCCCCCTTCCTCCCCATTCAATTTTAAAATTTCAGATAAAAATTCCTGTCCAAATATTTGTAGTATCACTCACTGGAGTTATTTTACATGCCAAAGAGCCATGGCCAAACAGACTGTGCTCATGCCTATGCCTCAGCAACTCCTCAAAAAGACCTGAACCTGAATGGGCTAGGCGCCAAGGCAAGAGGATTACAAAAGTTCAAGGACAGCCTCAGCAACTTACCAAGGCCTTAAGCAACTTATTTGTAAGACCCTGTTTCAAAAGGGGGTGAGGGGAAGAGCTGGCCATGTAACTCAATTATACTACAAAGTGCCCCTGGGTTCAATCCCCAGTACCAAAACAAAACAAAATACAAAAATAAACACCAAAAAAAGGAACTGAACCTGGATGAGCAAGAGAGCAAGCAGTGAGTTAAGGACCAGTCAGACCTAATCCTCAAAAGAAGCCTCCTCAACAGAGTTGCCAGTTACCTGGCATTAACAGTTCTTTACTAGAATACTTTTAAAACATCAGGTAAATTTAGTGGGTTTTTCCCCCTCTATTGCAAGGTAAGGTATGTGGAGTGGGGTGGGGGTGGGGTGGTGTACCAAGGATTGAATCCAGGGGTTCTTAATTTAATTTTGGCTAATCAACTTTATAGATAATTTCTGTAGTGACAACAGTCAGGTGGTATGAGAATGAAGTTTCTTTTTGATTTTACAGTACTGGAGATGGAACCCAGGGCCTTGGGCTTGCTAGGCAAGTTGTCCATCACTGACAATATTCCAGCCCCCCTCCCTGTTTCTTTTTTGAGACAGGAGTTTTGCTATTTTGCCCAGGCTACCTCTAAACTCTGGGACACAAGTGATCCTCCTGCTTCAACCTCCTGAACAGCTGAGACTACAGGCATAACACCTCCATGGCATGCAAGGGCAGTTACTCAACAACAACTAGAACAACCACGGGAGAGGGCCTAGAGCTCTTTACAATGGCTCCATTGCTCAACAAACTAAGCTCAGCCAGTTTTAGGATCAGGAGTTTGTTTAGCCTTCTTCGTTTAAAATGGTACTTTGGGAGTTACATTTGTTCATAAATAAACTACATTTTTTTCCACCAAAAAGAAAGCTTCTTTGTGAATCAGCTAATATATCATTGAAACACTTGGGAAATGGTCAAAAAGAAAACTTGTGGATTACTTCATTTTGTAAAATCAGAGAGTTAGCCAGATGATCTTCACTAAATTCTCCTGGCTTCAGTATGCCACATGTTGCTTTGGTTTTCCCCTTCAAGAGATAAATCCTTTTCCCGTCTCTTGGTACTAAGCAAAAAACCCAATAATAGAAACCATCCTCAGATATGAATATTAACCATCATTTACAAATTTATGATAACTACAATTAACTACCTACCAGGGAGGAAAAAAGGTAAATCTTACCTTTTTTCATTTCCATATGACTTCTGTGCAACTTTTGCATGAAGAATAAGTACTGTTTGATCTCCTCTCTCTTTTAAATAATTTCGCATGGCTTCCCTAAAATCAAATTACAAGTTACTACTATTACATTTTTATTAAATTTTGATAAAATATTTTCTTTTTCACTTTGCTTTGTAACAAGAGGGTTGCTTGTGATACTTTTTAAACAAGCAAACTTAAAGGCAGAAACAATATAGAAAAATCTGTGAATGAAACTTGAAGAACAGTACATACTATTCCTATTCAACTCTAAACTTTGTTTTTTAAAGAACAAACTTCTCCATTCTTTGGTATTTATCATGTGGAACAAACCTCAGTTACAACTTTTAGAATAACTAAAAATCAACATTTACACTGGTTAAGTGGATTTAAATAATTTATAATCTTGCTCCATCCCCACCTTTCCTCCTCCAACTGTTAAAATCAATGGTTTTCATTGAATATAAAAGCCATATAAAACATTAAGTCATTCACATTTATTATTATATGACCCTAAAAAGACAATCCCATGTAAGGACTAAGAAAAGCTTATCATTTGCATACAAATATATATAATTATGAGAAGGATATTGCTAAATGTATAAAATTTAATGAAGCCTAATTCAAATGAAAAACTGGATTAATTCTGAAAAACTACAATATTAAGTCCTTCAAGTACAAGCTATTCTGACTACACATTTATTAAGCAAATGTTCTATTAAAAGTTCAATGTCTTACATACATTTACTCACCCAATTATCTTACCAAATATTATAAAGAATTAAGGTCTACAGAGATTAAATCATAACAATTATGAATCAACAAATCCCAATTCTTGAAGTGTTTTACACATCACCAAACAAAAGCCAAGATTATTTCAAAGATATCACCAAGAAATACTTTCACCAAATTTAAATGCTATTCTATTTAGATTGCAAGGGAGGACAAATGTAAAACACAAGAGAACGTCTACATAATGAGTTATAAAATGTGAGGAATTCTAGTTTTATAGCACTTACACAAGAAGTGGCCTGGGAAAAAATCATTTAATCTCACCCAGCCTGTTTCCTCTTTGAAAACTGGAGCTCTGACACCATCTACCTAACACAGCATGGCTGTTTGGATCAAATGATATATCCTATGATAGCATTTATATTTACTGACTGAAAACAAACAACTTGTTAGTTATAAGGCACAGCAAATAATTCCAGAATATAAATAAATTAAGAACTATTCTGTACACTAAAAAGGAACTCAAGGTCAAAATGGTAATGGAATATAATGATTGAAACAGTTTTGTATAAAATGCGCCACAATAAACAGATGCACATGTAAAGGAGAGGGTGCATGATAGAAAACTATGTGTCAGGTAAAATTTCCTAGAAGAGCAGAACTCTAAAGGAAAAGTAGACACAGGAAATGGGAGGAGAAGAAAAGAAGGCATTCTATTCAAGGACTTGGAGTAGTGTGGTCCAGGCACAAACAACCTTGCACACTGGGTCCAGTGGGATACCAGCTGAGGAGTAATACAACCACAACAAGGAAATGCAGTAGCAAATGTTTCTTGAGTATTTATTATGTGCAGTCCCTTAACTAAGAACTTAGCAGTATTTCATGTAATTCTCATAATTTACCAAAATGTGTTGTTAATACCACCTGGACTGCTTTCCCAAAGTTTTGCAATGACTAAGTATAGTCAGGAACTGAAATAAATTCAGGATGATTATGATTTGAGCTATAGCAGTGAATAATGCTTATGAAATGGATAGTCAAATTATGAAAGGCCCTCAAAACTGGACGTTTATAAACTTAAATACCAAGTATAAATATCATTCAAATATCATTTCTTATCAAATGATGACAAAAGTTGTAGAAGGTAATAAAATTGTAAAAAAAACTAGAGAAAAACATAAAACATTAAAAAATCTACCCCTTTGTGAATTGGGACAAGATCATAACTCAATTTTATCTGAATCTATTATTTAAAAAATGTGCTGTGGAATTTGGATTTTTAATCAAGTAAAGGCAATGAGAGATCCTGCAGATTTTTAGATACGTAATTAATTTCCTGTTAGTTAATACTAGAGAAAGGACTAGAAGACAGAGATGAGACAAACATGTAAAAAAAGGCTGTCACACTAAGAAGATAATAGGATATAGTAGGGGAAAAGTCAGAAAAAATAGTTAAGAACTCTTTACAGCTTTTGTTATGGGAAAAGTAGATGTATATTAATAGGTTTTGTTGACAAATGTCAACTCTGAAAGGCCTCTGGTCTTCCAAGTTGGAAGTACTCAGTATGCTGTTGTGAACATACTTCTATAGGTCAAAAGAAGGGTCCGTGCTGTAAAAATGGGGTTGACTGGTATGTAACTGTCAAGCAAAGCCACAAAAATAAATGAAATCTCCAAAAAGGTACAATGCAGACAGAGAAGACTCGAGAATAAATGTATAAAAGGAAATGGAGAAGAACCAGTAATGGACTGGGGTGGTCAGCTCAGTGTAGAACATTTGCCTAACATGTGCAAGGAAGGCCCTAAATTCAATCCCTAGCTTCTCAAAAAAATAAAAGGGAGAAAGAGGAGGCAGAACTGGTAGGAGATAGAACTGAGACTGGTATCTGATGCTGTAGAAGGGCCCAACTTCAAGAGAGGGGAGCGATCAAAAGGTGAGGTATTAGTAACAAGAACCTAAGTGGTGCCAGCTAGGAAAGGAAATAAGGTGTGTTGCTGGCTGCAAGTATTTTACTTGTAAAATGACAGGATATTATGATATCTAATGGGTAAGAAAAGAGGCATAAATATTTGGAAACACCCACTAGGGAATGGAAAAGGAAGCTGACAATGGACAGGTAAATCACTGACGATCAATATTAAAGGAGCAGCTAATGTTGGAATCCAAAAACAATGGTGCCAACTCCCACTAACACTCCAGTGAGCCTGCTGGGTATTAGACAGGATGACAATGAAAGCACAGTCTGGAGAAAGCCAATAACCTGATAAAATTGGCACAAAATTTGCTAGCAATAAAACTTAAAAGAAGTTGTTATTTAGTTAAAAAGAAAAATCTTTAGGTGCAAATGAATTTCCCAAATTATATCTATTTGCATTTATACTATCTATTAATCATTTAACAATTACCTGATTATGTTTATCGATTTTCATGTTTACTTTTCTTGTCTTCCCAAATAGACTACAAAGTCTTTAAGGGCAAGACCCATATAATATTCGAGGCAGTCACAAATTCTTTCTATAAAGATATTAATTATAATCATCAAGAATTAAAACTTCTGTACTAACAGAAGCCAACAACCTCAAGGGTGACACACTAGGCATACTTCAGAAATGGGGGATGTGTTAAATAACTCTCCTATAATAACAATGAAGATCCAGAATTCAAACCTAGGCATTTTGGCTCTTGAGAACAAAATTATATTAACAAAAAAGTTTTATTGGGTATGGGGGTGCATGCCTTGTAATGCCAGCTATTCTGAAGGCTGAGGCAGGAAAATCCCAACTTGGAGGTCAGTCTGGGAAACTTAGATCTATCTCAAACAAGTTTTTAAAAGGCCAGGGGAATGGGGGGTGGGGGTTAATTCCTAGTGTGCATGAAGTCCTGGGTTTAATCCCCAAACCCACTAACAAAATAAGGATAACAAAGAACAGGGCTGGGTATGGCTTGGTGGTACAGCACAATGCCTACCACAGTGAGGAAAAAAAAGTTTTGTAGTAGTTAAGAGCACAGATTTGCTATGAAACATTACATGTCTGAATCTTTTTTTTTTTTTTTTTTTAGAGAGAGAGAGAGAGAGAGAGAGAGAGAGAGAGAGAGAGAGAGAGAATTTTTTAATATTTATTTTTTAGTTCTTGGCGGACACAACATCTTTGTTTGTATGTGGTGCTGAGGATCGAACCCAGGCCGCACGCACGCCAGACGAGCGCGCTACTGCTTGAGCCACATCCCCAGCCCAACATGTCTGAATCTTAACTGTCATTTACTACCCCAGCATTTTCTCCCTTGTGAAGATAAGCGAGTTACTGTGGGGAAAAAAACTTAAAGTTAGCTCCTACACAATGACATGCAGAAGTGTCAGTGTATTCCAACTATTGCCATTATTTCCTTAGAAAAGGTGCTTCAACCTCTTGTTAAAAACTACACAAGGGTATGAGGGTTCGTAGAGTGGGGACTTCCACTAAAGCTTGGAGAACACACCTGGAATTGGGATTAGGGTGATGATCAGACATCTTATCCAACTTGAAAAACACAAGTTCTGAAAGTACATCAGGAAAGCTGTGCACCTCTCCATCTTCCCACTGAAGATTTATTGAGAATCTACTATATTGTGCTAGTTTCCAGCACTGGAAGTGACTATTTGTGATTAATGGAATATTAAACATTAAGAATTATGTTCACTGTCAATTAAGAGCTTGGTAATTTACTTTTTGTACTTTAAGAAGCCATTTAAAAGGATGGTATACTCCATAAAAACACAAACAGCAAGGCCCATGGAATGATGGCCCATATACTTTTCATCCAAGTTGAGTAGGGTTTCTAGCTCAGCACTGTTGACATGCTGTACAAAGTAATTCTTTGCTGCTGGGGACTATCCAGCATATTACAAAATGTTTAGCAGCATCTGTAGCTTCTATCCAGCAGTAGCACCCTGCCTTGTGTTGTGACATCCAAAAATGTCACCAGATATCGTCCAATGTTGGGGCAGAGATAGAATGGGGTGCTGTCATCCTTTTGAGGACTACTCAAAAATATTCCAACAATAAGAAGTCATATCATTCAATGTCTTTTTAAGAAAAAGTGGGGGTAATTTTAGTATTAGAAAAAACACAATGCAGGACCTAAAGAATGTTTATTAGTAGATTTGCAGGGCTGGGGATGTGGCTCAAGCGGTAGGTAGCGCGCTCGCCTGGCATGCGTGAGGCCTGGGTTTGATCCTCAGCACCACATACAAACAAAGATGTTGTGTCCGCCAAGAACTAAAAATAAATATTAAAAATTTCTCTCTCTCTCGCTCTAAAAAAAAAAAAAAAAAAAAAGAATTGCAGGAGCCTCCCTCTATGTACTGTTTTCTTTTTTTTAAATGTATTCTACTTTGTAATATATGCAGCAGAAAGCAATTAAATTCATATTACACATTCAGAGCACAATTTTTCATGTCTCTGGTTGTACACAAAGTAGAGTCACATGACTTTGTGATTTCACCCATATACCATAAACTGACTTATCTGACTCTTTAAAGAGACAGACCAAATTTACATAACCTTTATTACAGTATATTATTATAATTGTTCTAGTGACGATTGTTAATCTCTTACTGTGCCCAATTTATAAATTGAACTTTATCACAGTTATATATATAGGAAGAAATATATATAGGATTTGCTACTATCCTCAGTTTGAGGCATTCACTGGGAGTTTTAGAACTTATACCCTAAAGACAAGAGAGGACTCCTGTACTTAGTTCTTTATAAAAAAAAAAAAAAAAAAAAAAAAAAAAAAAAAAAACCATTTTTGATCCCTGGAGAGAATAAAAAAGTGAAAGGAAAGTTGTAAAACAGAATGAATAATGACATCCTAAATTTTAAAATCTATACATGGTTGACATTTTCAATACATTTTTACAAAACTCTTCTCAAAACTGGACTTGAGGGAAGTTGAGATCTCAGAAATATCAGCTGGCCTCTTTAATCTTGTACTTCAGAATTCTGCCAAAAGGAATTCAAATTTACTCATGTGCACACCAACTCCTTCCTTCCTCCTGGCAAAATCCCATAAGGAACTACCCCATTTTGTCAGATTCTGGCAGTTTCATCTTTTACATCATCTCAGACAATGCTTCTTGAATTGAGCTTCACCATAGTTATGGTGGAGTGTGCCCACTGAAGTTTTACCAAAACCAGATAAAACAAAGTTAAACCAATTCTTTCACAGCAGGACTATTTGGAATCTTAGGTGAATTTTCAAGAAGGAGATATTTATATGCTATATTTTCTGAACTATTTGATCTGACCCAAACCTCCTTGTTTTTCCCCCAAGGAAGCTTACTGAGAATTATGGCTTCCTAAAAGGCTAGTTGTGAAATTGATAATTTAGGGATAGTACCAATAGTCAACAAAGTCCAGGGACCTTTGCAATATTAAGGAAACATTAGTGTGGCTTCATTAAGAGTTTGCATCTACTGGTGTCTAAAGCCAAACAGGAGGTCTTGTTCCTAGGATGCCTGCAAATTTCATTCCAATTCCATGATAGAAGTAAATATTTTGTTTATTTATTTTTATGTGGCACTGAGGATTGAACTGAGCGCCTCACATGTGCCAGGCAAGCATTCTACCACTGAGCCACAACCCCAGCCAAAGTATTTTTAAAGTATAAAAATTACTAAAATTTTAAACAGCTTTATTGAGATTTAACTGAAATAGAGTAAAATGTACTTAAAGTGTACAATGTGCTAAGTTTTCATATTTGTGTATACACCAATGCCTCAATGAACACAAGGATATTCACAATTTCCCAAAGTTGTTCTGCTTCTTTTTAATCTCTTCTCCTGGCTCTCTCCATTCCAGAAAACCAGTGATTTGTTTTCTGCCATTATAGAATAGTTTGTACTTTCTAGAATTCTATGATAATGGGATCATACAGTTTATGTACTTTTTTCCTGACTTCTTTAGAAAACTTGAGTATGATTATTTTAACATTCATCTAAGTAGCTGTTTGTATCAAGTTCATTCTTTTATCATTGCTGAATAGCAGTTCATTGTAGAATATATTACACTTTGTTGATCCATTCACCTGTTGCTGGATATTTGGTTTATGCCCATAAGGCTATCACAACTAAAGCTAACATGAACATTTGTGCTTCAATATTTTTGTATTCACGTTTTCATTTTTCTTGACTAAATATGTAAGGATGGAATGGCTGGGCCATATGGTAGGGATATGTTAAACTTCAATTTTTTTTCCAAAAATTATTATAGCGTTTTATATACCCACTACCAGTATATAAAAATAGTAGTTCCACATATGATCAATCCCTTAAATCTAAGGCATTTTAATAGGTGTAAAGTGGTTATCTCACTGCTACAGACTGAATACATCTGTGTCAAATTCTCATGTTGAAACTTAATCAGCAACGCCATCGTGTCTGGAGGTGGGGCATTTGGGAGGTAATCAGGTCATAAAGTAATCCTCATGAACAGGATTAATGCCTTCATCAGAGAGAAGTTGGTCATCTATAAATTGGGAAGCAGCCCTCCACCACATATCAAATCTTTTCACACCTGATCTTGGGCTTCACAGACTCCAGAACTATGAGAAGTAGAATTTGTGATTTATAAGCTTACCAGTTTCTGACATAAGGTTACAAAAGCCCAAGGACTAAACACTAATTGATTTTAACTTGCATTTCTTTAGAGCTTATCTGTCACAAGGTATGTGCTGTTTATAGACAATTCTTCAAATCATTTATCCCTTTCAAAAATTAGTTGATTTTCTTTTTGTTGACTTCTGAAAGCTCTTTTCATTGTCTAAACACAAAGTCTTTATTCTGAACTTTCATGAAGTAAATGATCAATTTCTTCATTCCACAGAATGCTTTTTGGCATTAATACTAAAAATCTTTGCTTGGTCAAGATCAAAGATCAAGATACTTCCACCTGTTTTCTTTTACAAACTTTAATTGGAACTCTACATTTAAGTCTATATTGAGTTAATTTTTGTATATGGTGCTACGGATGAATGGTAGTTATTTTGTGTGAAGGGGCAGCATATGGATAACAGATTATTCTAGAAACATTTGTTAAAAAGACTATCATTTATCTAACTAAATTGCCTTTGCACCTTGATTGGAAAACAAATGAGCATATATTCAAAGAACAATTTCTGGCTACTATTCTGTTACAATGATCTACATAACCATCTTTCCCTAAGACTACATTTGATTTCTGTGGCTTCATAACAACTTTTGAAATCAGGCAATATATAAGTTCTTGCTGCTCTTTTTCAAGAATGTTTGGTTGTTTTAGATTGTTTGCATTTTCACATGAATTTTATAAATAGCCTGTCCAATAGCTGCTGGAACTCTAACTGGGACTGTGTCGAATCCATTGATCAATTCATGAAGAAAACACTTCTAACAAATACAAAGTCTTCTGTCAGAAGAACATTTACTTAGTAATTCAAGTTTTCCCAGCAATATTTAGTAATTTTCATGGCAGAGTTTTTGTACATCTTTTGTCAAGCTTTTCTCTAAGAATTACATATTGTTTGATGATACCTGATCAATTTCCAATTATTCATTACTAATATGAGGAAATATAATTGAGGGGTTTTTTTTGAGAGAGAATTTTTTTAATATTTATTTTTTAGTTTTCGGTGGACACAACATCTTTATTTTATTTTTATGTGGTGCTAAGGATCGAACCCAGCGCCCTGCGCATGTCAGGTGAGCATGTTACCGCTTGAGCCACATCCCCAGCCCATAATTGAGTTTTCTATGTTGATCCTGTATTCCACCACCCTGCCAAACTTGATTAATTATAGTAGCTTTTAAAAAGATGATCATAACTTCTGAAAATGAAGTTTTATTTCTTTCTTTACATCTTTTTTTAATTTTTCATTTCTTTTTCTGGCCTTGTAATGATTAGAACCTCGAGTACAATGTTGAATCAAAAGTTATAAGAGAGAACTTTATTGTGTGGTCCTAATGTTAGACGGAAATACTCAGTCTTCCATTAAAAATATGGTAATAAATGTAGTTTTTCAGAGGTATCCTTTGTGATTGTTAGTAAATTCCCTTTATTTCTACCATATTATAAATTTTTATCAAGAATGATAGTTAAAAGCATTTTCTAAATCCCTAAGATAACCACGTGATTTTCCTTCTTTGTTCTATTAACATGTTGAACTGACTTTTTCCATTTTTAAGATAAATCTCACTAGGTCTAACCATATTGTTGGATTTCATTTAAAAATTTATTAAGACTTTTTTACACCTTTCTTCACATGGAATATTGGTGCATTCTCCTCTAATGTTTTTGCTTTTAGTAATAACGCAATACTGTTCTCACAAGATGAACTGGGAAATATGTCCTGCTCTCCAGTTTTCAGGAAGACTATGTGAAGAAATAGCATAATTACTTTTCTTAAACATTTCTGCAAATTTGTCAAAAAGTTTATAAAAACAAACTCAATCTCTTTAGATTTAAGGTTATTCAGATTACCCACCTCTTCTTGAGTAAGCTCAGGTAGTTTGCTAATTTTAAGGAATTTGTGTCTTTCTTCAAAAGTTGTTGAATATATTGGCATAAAGTTATTTACAATATTTGCTTGCTATCCTTTAAGTGTCTGCAGAATCTGTAGTGATGTCACCTTTCTTGTTCTTGTTCTTGCTCAGGCCTGTCTGTGAAAAATTCTTTCCATTTTTAGTATGTCTTAAAAAGCTTTATTTTGCCTTCAATGGGTAGAGAACTCTAGGTCGACAGGCATTTTTCCAAACCCTTTGAGCACCTGAAAGCTCTTGCTTCACTGTCTTATCCATAGCAAAGTTTCAGATGAAAAACTTGTTATCATCCTTCCTTACCTTTGCTCTTTTGTAAGTAATTTGTCTTTTGTCTCTGTTGCTTTTAAGATTTTTCTCTTTATCACTGGTTTTAATCAGTTTGATTCTGATGTGCTTCTGTGTAGTTTCACACTTGGGATTTACTGAGTTTCTTGGATCTGTGGTTTAAAAGTTTTTAACAATGTTTAAAAAAAAAATTCAGCCATTATTTCCTCATATATCACTTGAGTCACACCCTCTCCTTCAATGATTCCAATTACATGTAAATAAGGATGCTTGAAGACAGACCACAGCTCGCTCACTAATGCTTGTCCTTTTTTCCAGACTTTTCCTGTTTGCTTCACTTTACATAGTTTTTACTGCTATGTCTTCAAGTTCACTATTCTCTTCTTCATATACTCTGAAATTCACACCAAGTGTATTTTTTGCACCTTATAGTTGTTTTCATCTCTGGAAAATTCATTTGTGTCTCTTTTTAAAAATGTGTATCTTCCATGTCTTTATTAAACTGTTCCATCTCTCCTCTACCAAATAATTATAAATTGTTATTTAGTTGTTTATTATTACCGCTGGTAGGTCAAATCCAACCCACTATGTCTGCTTTAGAAATAGATCTGTAATTCATTACACAAAAACACTAATTTGTTGACCCGTTATGGCTGCTTTTGTGCTCCAGCAGAATTGAGTTATACCAGAAGTTGTATATGACACAAAACAAAAATATTTACCATCTGACCATTTTCCTAACTCTTAATCTTAGCTTCTTCAACATACTGATCACAAGCATATAATAACTGTTTTAATGTCATCTGTCATTGCTGGGTTGGTTTTGACTGGTTTTTCTTCTCATTTTGGATATTTTCCTGCTTCTTTGTATGATTGATGTATATATATTTTTTGTTTTTGTTTGTTAGTGCTGCATGTTTTTTTTTCATTCTTATATTCTTGAGCTCTGTTCTGGTACATAGTTACTTGAAAAGAGTTTGATCATTTCAATCTTACTTTAAGTTTGCCACTTAGTCTGGGCCTAATTTTACACCAAAGCCAAACTCTTCTGAGTTTAGCTGATGCTCTGTGAATTATGAGATTATTTTTCCTCTGTTCATTGAAAAGAAGTACAATTCATAGCTCTAATTGAGTTTTAGGGATTGTTTCCTTTAATTCTTCTGGATGTTTTTCCCCACCGGTGGGTGATTGCTCACATACATGTGCTGATCAATACTTAGCTGACAACTAAAAGAGAAAGAACCCTTTGCCAATCTCTGGAACTCTCTGTACTGTTCTTTCCTCTTCAGATCTCTGCGCTGTGAACGCAAGCCATCTCAGCCTCCATGAATTCCAGCTTCACATGGACTCCCCCTCCCTACAACATGGCCTGGAACTCTCTCCAGGCTTGAAGTTGGGGCAATCATAGGGCTCACCTCATTTGTCTCCTGTTTCTTGGGAATCAGTGTCCTTCCTTGCCTGTTGGTCAATATCTTGAAAACCGTTGTTTCATATATTGTGTCCATGTTTTTAGTTGTTTCAGGCTGGAGAGTAATTCCAGTTCCTGTTACACCATCTTGGCCAGAAGTAGTAGTCCTAAAAACTACTAAAATTTTCCAAAGAGGGAAAACTGCTTAAAGGGTAAATGATGGAAAATCATTATCAAGTAGATGGGACCTAACTAGATTCCTGTATGTATTTAGGAAAAGGAAAGGAAAATTTCTTTACGAAGTGTATTATCATACTGTTATTTTTACAGATATATCCATTAAAGAAACTAACTTATTCATAAAAATATATTTTATTGTTAGAAATAACTCCAACTAATCACTGCTGGTAATAAAATAAAAATCTTTATCTATTAAATTTCAAAATGCCTAAATATGTGAACACAGTAATTCTGCTTAGAAGAACTTATTCAACAGATATATAAAAACAAATAATGGAAAATTTGTGAGACAAATTATATTTTCACAGTGTACTTTACCTAGAATACTTATATAATAATGTATTTTTAAAAATGTTTTTAAATTTTATAATAACTTAAGAATTACAGAAAAGTTATAAAACTAGTACTAAGAATTCCTAGTCACCCTTCACCTAGACTTCTCAAATTTTAATATTTTACCATGTTTGCATATTGCTTTTTAAACCTTTAAGAACCTTTATAGACATATCATTTTACCCAATATACCAAAGTGTTTATTTTTTGAAAAAAGACATTCTTATAATTACAATGCAATTATCAATTACACAATACTAATATCTATTCTACAGATTTTACTCGAATTTGTCACTTACCCAATAAACCTGTACTTGTGGGGGTGGGGTGTTATCAAGATAAACTGCTGCTCTTTGCCCTATCAGGACAGCCACTGGGTTTTGCACAAAAAAAAATGTGTTGGAACACAGAAATTCCATTCCTAAGAACAGAGTTGACAATTCACAACAGACTCAATCTGGCCCACAAAGGCAACATGTTTATTATCTGATCTATTACAGAAACCATTTGCCTACTCCAGCTTTATAGCACAGGAAAACTTTTTTCCTAGCTCAGGATTTACTTAAATGGGGTTATGTCTCTATGGTTTCCTTTAATCCAGAGTAGTTCTTCAATCTGTGGTTTTATTTATTGATTGATTTAGCTAGCTAGCTAGGGGGGAATTAAACCCAGTGAGGCTTAAACACTGAGCCATATCCACCCTTTTTATATTTTTATTTTGAGACAGGGACTTGCAGTGTTGCTTAAGCTGGCTTTGAACTTTCGAACATCCTGTCTCAGCCTCCCAAGCTGCTGGGATTACAGGCATGCACCACTATGCCCTGGCCAATCTGTGGTTTTGACCTTGAGATTTTGAAGAATGAATATAATTTATTATAGAGAATGTCCCTCCTTTTGCATCTCTCTGATGCTTCCTTTCACCTAAAGTGATAGGATGTCCTCCTTGGGATGCACATTATATCTATTTGTCCATTACTGGTGATGCTAATATAGATCACTTACGTAAAGTGGTATCTGCTAATTTTCTGCACTGCCATTTTACTGTCCCTTTAAACTTCAAAGTGGTTTGGAATTAGACATTTTGCTTTTCTTTAAATTTTAATCCAGTTTAAGCATCCACTTGATGATTTCTGTCTGAAATAAAAATCACTATTGTGTCTAACAAGTAGTGATTTCCTTAATTTAATAATATTCCTTCTACATTTATTAGATGGTATTCTTTTATAAGGAAAAGCTATCCCCTGTTCCCTATTTACTCATTTATATAAATAATTTTAAAATATTTACATAAGTAAAT
Organism: Urocitellus parryii; assembly: GCF_045843805.1. Classification (NCBI taxonomy): domain Eukaryota; kingdom Metazoa; phylum Chordata; class Mammalia; order Rodentia; family Sciuridae; genus Urocitellus; species Urocitellus parryii. The sequence goes on from NC_135540.1 coordinate 125,623,038, forward strand.
AATTCTAGAATTTTAGGGACTTTAGAATATATGAATAGAATTCAAGGTTTGAGGTTACCAAAACTAAAAATCCGAAACCCATAATGTTTGAAAATCTGAAACTTTTTGAGCATTATGGTGACACTCAAAAAAGTTTGGATTTTCAGATTAGAAATGCTCAAGCTGCACAGACTACTAAACTGTCACTTGATTCTACAGATTTTAATCCATTACATTATTATTTATTTGATGATGAAAATGTTCTAGATTTGGCCAACAAAAACAGCTCCTTTAAATCGTCTCCTGTGTTCTTCTGGCAGGTCCTATTCTTTTAAGTGCAACCTTTTTTTAAATAGTAGCATTAATTTGGAAATAACCTAAATGGTCACCAATATGGAATATTAAATAAAGAAAGGTATGAAGACAATGGAAAACTAGGAAGCCATTAAGGAGAACTATCCAAGTAGAAGTTGTATTGTGGTTACAAAGTAGGGAACAACAGTAGGATATGTTTCCAGTTCAGTGGGAAAAGAAAAAGAAAAAAGACAGACATATTTATCTCTTTATATACAATTTTCTTGAAAGATTAAAAAAAGAAATTAGTAATAATGAACACTAGGACTATGACTAGGGTTGAGTTTCTTTATTTTATAACCTCTGACCTAAAATTTTTTAGTTGTTTTTAAAATAATATTTTAAAATTTAACATATATAGTAAGATGTATAGTATAAAATCAATTTATGTAATTAGAACATAGTACCAGTTTATTCTCACTAAAAACAGGCAAAACCTCATATTTTCTTTAAAATGGTGAAAAATGTTTTCCTTAAAATTCTTTAAATCATTAAATCTGTAATCAGCAAACTGTGACTGGTTAAACACTTCTGGATACAAGTTTTGTTTATATTGTTGCCCTTGTTACATTCACCATACAATACTGAAGATTAATTCTCAAAATGGTTTCATCTTTCCTCTTTGAACTATATCCTATTATTTCTGTTTTGTTTGTTTCTTTTTGAGGGAAGCAGAGGAGAAAGTTGGGGGATGGGAACGTATTTATGCTCTAGATACCAATATTTGAATGATTTCTAAGAGCACCTAATTATAGTCTCTAAAATGACAGGATCTCCATGCATATAAAATGTTTGAGTAGATGATTAATATAATACTTACCTAGTGAGTCGTTTAGGTGGGGGCCTCTCACCAAATTTCCTAGAAAATAAAGTAAAAAAAAAAAAAATTAAACACACTGCATGAGATACTCCATAGTAAGTTATTTTAGGTACCATGAAATTTCCTTTATGACTTCAACCTCACTGAGTAACAGTGGAAAGAGAAATCATCCAGCAATCAACTGCACCAGGAAATAACAAAATATACACTTTAAAACAGTTCTTAAAACAAGCAGCATACCCCAAGTAGGCCTTATACACCTACTCAAGCAAGAACACTGATCAGATGAGGATAACAGGTTCTGTAATTTTAGAGACATCTCAAAAAAATTAAAAAATTAAAAAAATAACTAACCAAAGATCCCCCAGTTTCTCATAATTGGCAGCACTAAGAAAAATACTCTCAGCTCAAGAGGGGATACAGCATTCACAAGTGTTTGCCATGTTTCAGGCTCTACATACTTTTACACATTACCATATTTTATCATTATAAAACAATTCTATAAGGTATATATTGGCCTCATCTTAAAGATGAGAAAACAATTTGTCCAAAGTCACAAAGTAAATTAAGTGGTAGGACAACTTAAGAATGAAACCCAGATTTTTGACAACTGTTTTACAGTCTAATTAATTAGGCCCTGTAAGAGAAATGTGCAAAATGGGTTAGCATATAGGCATTCACTTAATTGGGAGCAGGCAAGGGGAAAATCATAAGCAAAAGAAAAACCACAGAATTCAGGATGGAATGATAACACAACACTAGAGTGAGGCTCTGGAGTAGGACTGTTTTGAGTTCAAATTCATAATTTGGCATTTACTTGCTATGTAACTGAAATTAGTTGTGATTCTACAAAACTTAAGTTTTCCTATCAATAAAAAGGACATAGTAGTGTTGAGAGAATTAAAGGTGGAAATTGATGTTCTAATTAATATAGAGAAAATATACAGAACAGTTCCTGAAAAACAGTATGTGCTCAAATAACAATTTTTAAGGTTATAAATGGTTAAGCCAAAAGAACTAAATAAAGCAACTACAAAACCAATAGAGACAAGTACAAGAAGAGTAAACTAGTTCCTAGGTGATAATCTCTTTATTTCTTCTGAAACAGGAAAATGTGATTCTCTTTTGAAAGACAGTGATGAAACTGCATTTGAAGAGAAAGGCCAATAGATGTTTTTTTTATCTATAAGCAAGACTGCTGTTATAAGCAGTTACTTGTTCAGAAGCACAGTTACAGGCTGTGAAGGCTTATTGACTTACAATATCTGTGCTATATTTGTGAAGTTCCACAAGACTATTAACTTTGATGATAAGTCTTAGGATTCTATTTAGTTCATTTCCTGCAGTTAAATAAATGTCATAGTGACACTGACACTGTTTATGAATTCAATATCTATAAGTGATAGGTAACTATACCTAATATTTTCATATTTTAATTAATTCTAAAACATCAAAAAGTGGCTTTAACTGAAATAGCACAAAATGAGCAAAATATACATTCTTACGAGCAGAATTCTCATTAGTTTTCTTTTGATTTTTTATACTACAAAATACTCAATTTTTAAAATCAAGAAACAAAACACAACGTTTTAATGGTAACACCAGCAAGGCAAGCTAAAAAGACCATTCAAAACACTCAACTATTGGTTGATCCATGAATCACAGCTATGGAGTTAAAAGCAAAAATCAGCACTGAATCTTTTTCTACTGGAAAGGTTTTTTTTAAAATCCGTAAACTGATTAATTGTACCACTACAGCACATAGGTACAATAAAACTGTCTTAGCATTAGCAGACAGATACAGAATATCTTATAAAACCCACAAAGATTATTATACATGTAGAACCATATTTCTTAGAAGCACAGTGAAGTTTGGTTGGAATCTACCTAAGGGTTCAATCGGTAAAAATTTTAGACAGATAATGAACGAAATAAAAATCTCAATATTGCCATCATCTTTTCTACTAGCTCTAATATTATAGCTAGAACTACTAAGGACTACTAAGAGTCACTACACTCAAAATTCAAATGTTAAATTTTATTTTTACATGCTTAAAATTCTGGAAAAGTTACATTCACAAGTAAATGACGATTAAAATAGCCAAGACCCTTTTTAAAAAATACTAATTAAATCAAGCTAACAATTACAAAGCATGCTTGCACAACATCACTCCTGCATCAACAGAAAATCGGAGCAACAGAGGTACTGCTGAGACTGGAAAACAACACACAAAACCATGAATCATCTTCTACCTAGGTGCCTATTCTAAGGCCAGGAATAATAAAAATTGAAATCAAATTGCTTCTTATGTACATAATAAAGTCATCTCCAATAATTCTGTGTGCAATCCTGACCCTCTGTTTAACACACGTGACATCACATTCCTGTTTATCTCATTTAACTAATGGTTACTGTATTTAATGGAGTGTGGGAAGAATTAAAAAATGGGATGTCAAGAAGATTTCACAAAGCATGTACTAGATTCACAATGTACAACTCTGATGGGCATGATGCAACTAAATTTTGATCATTTAATAAATCCTCTTTGGCATACATATGAAAAAAATGTCAAGTTAAACTAAGATATACAGTATCTTGTACTGACCAACTCCCATCTCCATTAACTAATCTGATACATGACTAACATAAAACTCTGAGAATTATTTACTGGAAAAAAGAAGGCCTTCCCTTTTAATCACTGGTGAGTCCATAAAATTCATGATGTAATATATAGAGTATGCAACCAAAATAATCACTTCTCAGCAGAAAAATAGCAACCAACTGTCAATTACTGAGACTGATTATAACCTAAAGATTAGGAGATGGGCAAGTACAGTTTGCAATCTACCTTGAAAAACATCTGTGTACCTACATAATCTAAATTAACAAGTGACTAGAAATAAGCTGGGCCAAGTTTACACCACTGTATGTAAACCATCATTTTATAATAGGTATAGGCTATGTTTCACAATACAAAGGAAAAAAATGTAAGCCTATAAGTGTCCAAGGAACCTTCTTAATTTCATAGAATAATGAGTTAAACTGCTATTCAATTTCTCTTTTGATGATTATAGATTGTCAACACTGCATTTGCATGAGGTTTCTCAAATTTTCTACATTCTGCATAAATTTACTTTTAATTAAATGTAATAATCCCGATAAATATGTAAAGTGAAAAGGTTCTGATTCTAGGCCTTTCTTTTTTAAAGTAAAAAGCGAAAATCAGCTAGAGTACTGTTGATTTGCACCATGCCCCTCCCTTCTTGTTCTATGTTCACATATTTCTTCCTCAGACTGGAGTGAAAGTGAATGAAACATGTGCTTGCTTTACCCAGTATGCTCATATAATAATTTGGCTCAATAAAATTTATATCTTCAGTGTATATATATCATCAGTATAATTTTAAATTAGCAAATTCATTTTACTTTTAATGCACTGGCTTTCCCTTCTTAGACAATAAGGATCTTATATTCCCCCAAATGAGAAGAGCTAGGGAAAATGCTAATCACAGTAGCTAAATTTAATTTTATACATCAAAAAGTGTGAGATTGGGCTGGGGATGTGGCTCAAGCGGTAACGCGCTTGCCTGGCATGCGCAGGGCGTTGGGTTCGATCCTCAGCACCACATAAAAATAAAGATGATGTGTCCACCAAAAACTAAAAAATAAATATTAAAAAAATTCTTTCTCTCTCTCTCTCTCTCTCTTAAGAAAAAAAGAAGTGTGTGATAGATTGTTTTAAGTTGCAATTTCATTAAACATGACACTTCCTACCTGATGGGTTCCCATATATCCTCTAATCTCTTAGAATTTTCAAAATATGTGGAAAACTTACACACATATTAAACTTATATACTCGTACTTCCTTCTGTTCATGGAGGAAGTACAGCAGTGTTTCCTCCCACACAAGATATACTTCCTTGTATATTCAGTCTGTGAAGTAAGTATATGACCACAAATGTGCTGAGGACAAATATGATAAAAAATTATTAAACCTTTTCTGGCTAAAAGATATTTCACATGAGAAAACCAAGTCAAAAATCAAGAAGGGAGGGGAAACAAACAAGAAAAAAAATGTTTTAAGATACAGAACAATTTGGTAATTACACCACTATTAAGATAAAGCAAAAACCCTCATGTATTTAGAATATTGTCTAGTAACAGTAGTAGAACTTTGGTTTTGAAAATAAACAGATGGCTTGAAAAATAAGCTCAAATCATTAGGGAAACTTCTGGATTGTAGAACTTAAAAGTATTTCTTTCTAGTTTCCAAATTTTCTACTTAATGCAGAAATGAGATTAAAATAAATAAAGAAAGAAACAATGTACAAATGAAAGCATTAACTACCTAAATTCATAATTAAACCGAACTTTACACTAAACCTGTAATAAACAGTTTTTAATTTTATACAATCAAAAGCATTGGGATCTTCTGAACCATGATTTAAGAGAGGGAAATGAAGAAGCACTAAATTAGGGAAAAATAAATAAAAAATGTATATACACACATTAGAAAAGGGTACATGTAATGTTCTTTCCAAATCTGTTCTTCAGCAAGTATTTATTGAATATGTAGCAAGGGCCAAGTACAGGTATTTGGTATGTGCATGTATGTGTATGTGCATGCACTCACACTCACATGGATCAGTGAACAAGAGACACATGCTTCTATGAAACTTATGTGCAATTGGGACAAATGGACAATGATTTACTACAAAAGATTTACTCATTTTCCATCCATGGACAAATACAGAATGAAACAGCTTATATTAAGTCACACAATCTCTAAACAAGACACTATATCTGTGGCTGGGAGTGCAGCTTAATGGTAAAATATTTGCCCAGCATGTATATGTGTATAAGGCCCTGAAATTGATCCCCAGCACTGCAAAAATAAATAAACTAGGTCAGCTTTTTTCACACTTCAATTTCTAGTTGTGAACCTGCTTATACTTTAAGAACCACATTTAACAGCAATGTTGCTCCAAACTCAGGTAGGTATAGCTAGTGCTCCCTCATTACTATAACAAAGATGACCAAGGCATGATGATGTATTCTCCTGAACTAACCCATTTATTAAGCATGTTTTTATTGAAATAAACACTCCCTGGGATACATTTCAAAGACATGCATGTAACTACATGTGTGCTGGCCACTTCTGCGGAGAAACTCCCAACTCTTGTACACTTTGTAGAAACATTTGAAAAGGACTATTAATTTTTGAAGTATCTTCATCCTACCTTTTCTTTTAATCAAGAAACAAAAACAAAACAAAACCCCTTCTTTTTGTAAAAATCTCCCAGCAGTTTCTATAAAGAATAGGAAAAGTGGAAAGAAAAATGAGAGCTATCAATCATCATCTCCAACTATGCTTGGCATGAGGCTTTTTATCTAAAATCTCCAATAATAGTACAGGTTAAGGTTGTCTTTCCAAATATCCATATCTAAAGAAGACTTCCAGTGGAATAAATCTGTAATAGCAAAAAGCTCTGCTTATGTAGATAGCATAAGTAAATTGTGAGAATAATGACCTCCATTAATATCTTATAAAAAGATCTTATATAAAAAAAATTATGGCTTAAAAAGAAAATCTGTAGCCTCAAAAAGAGGTACAATCAGATTCTGGGCAAACTACTCCAATTTCACATATCACCGAATGGGGCTACCACTAGCTAGCTTAGTGATAGAATCATATGTTTAGCATGTGTGAGGCCTTGGGTTCAATTCCCAGAACTACCCCTCCAAAAGAAATGAACAGGGAGACAGATACAAGAGACTGAGAATACTATACCAAATACCTCCTAATATGATACATTAAAATACAATATTACTTTTGTGATATTACTGCCAAAAATGCAGAACCTGATTCTAAACATAAGGAACAAATCCAAATTGTGAAACAGCTTATCCAAAATTAAGGAACTGGCCCAGATAAAAGAATACTGAAGACACATAACAATTGGACAATGCAACATATGGTGCCAAAACTACTTTTGCTATAAAAGACACTATTCAGACAACTGACAAAACCTGGATAAAACCTACAGATAAAGGACCAAATCAATTTCAATTTCCCAATTTTGTAACAGTACAATGGTAATGGAAGAGAAGGTCCTTACTTTTAGAAACATTTGATGTAGAATTTAGAGAGAAAAAGATATTATGTCTACTTCTTTCTTTCAAATGGTTCGGGGAAAAATAGTTCACCTGGGCACATGTAGTGTGTGTGTGTGTGTGTGTGTGTGTGTGTGTGTGTGTGTGAACAGTGACAAGGTGAAAGTTGCAAATGTTAACATTTGAGATATCTAGATGAACTATAATATTCTTCCAACTTTTCTATAAAATGAAATTATATCAGGAAAACAAAATAAAAAAGCTGCACCCAGAGAAACACGCATCTCTTAAAACAAGATGCTGGCCTGACTCTACTTGCTATAGAACCTGATGGTGAAAAATAAATCAAAAAACATTCACATGATGTTTTTTGAGGTGGCATGTAAGATGCTCTGTGGTCAGCTTCCTGGCACAGCTTTTATGTTGTTAAGATAATTATTAAAGAATTGCTTGCTGTAGATTTAAAGTTTGATAATATCCAGTGTTAGTGGTATATAAATGAATAAACAGAACTATCATATACCCTCAGGAGTATAAATTTATTCAGTCTTTTTGGAAGACATTTAGGCAATGTCTATTATAATTCAACATTTGCAGTCATTTGACTCAGCCATTTCAATTATAGAAATATACATAGATAATTTGTGACTGCAAAGTATGCATGAAGATGTTCAATAAAATATCATTTGTACCAACAAAAAAATTTTAAATCCATATATACAATGAATATAGTCTGCTGATTACACAGCACTTCCCATTGATGCCCACATATACAAGCAAAAAACTATTCAGGTAGCAGCATTAATTTTGAATGAGATGCACATCTTTCTTCACTTCCATGTATATACACAACACAGATACAACCTATATACAATTATTAATGATTATGGTGGACAGCTATGAAAATTCCATTTTGCTTTAGAATGTATTACATAATTTGACAGATTTTTCCTTTACTAATTAAGTTTGGCATATGAAAATAGCAAAATGAAATTGTTATTCATCCGCCAATACCCACTCAGTATCAATTCTAGAATACAAGGGACTTGAAATAAAAACAGAGAAAATAAAAACAAAGATAAGAATTCATAAAAATTGTCTTAGAAAGCAAATTTCCTGAGAGCATTCTTAAAAACATATGCCAGACTCAAAGAACCACATTTGTATCTTTATGGAAAAGCTACACTTCCACAAAGGAAATGCAATTTAAAGAACATTAAGAGTTTCCAATCTTGACTTCTCAGTTTTTAAAAATTTTTATTTTGGGTTGTACTAGTGATTAAACCCAGAGTTTTGCACATGCAAGACACGTAGGTTCCAACCTTGACTTTTTAGTTTTTTAAAATTTTGGGGTTGTACTAGTGATTAAACCTAGAGTTTTGCACATGCAAGACAAGTACTTTACCACTACATCTCAAGTCCTTTTTATTTTGGATCTTGCTAAGTTGTATGGGCTGGTTTCAAATTTGTGATCTTCCTGCCTTTGCCTCCAGAGTAGCTGGGATCACAGGCATGCATTAATACACTGGACCCAATCTTAACTTTTTCTACTATATTCTTCAAGCACCTTAATTTTATGAACTGCCTTTTCAAATGTCACATGGTTTTATGAATTTTAGTCATGATTCTCTGATCATCACAAGTCTGCCTGCCTTCTTGTTTTGTCTTCCATCCCCTCACCCAGTACAGAAAGTGAAGATGTAGGGGCTGGGGTTATAGCTCAGTAGTAGAGCACTTGCCTTGCACTTGCTGGGTTTGATCCTCAGCACCACATAAAAAAATAAAATAAAGAAAGAAAAGATATTGTGTCCATCTTTAAAAAAGAAAAAAGAAAGTAAAGATGTATGGTAGAGGTAAAGCAGACCAAAAGGTGCCATGTGATGAGGCACATACAAGTTGATCACATAGCAAGTCAGGGGAGAGAGTCAAATGCTGTGATAAGCACACAGACCCAGGGCTTGCTTCAATCCAAATCCTAGCAAAGTGCAAAATAAACCACGGTGAGACCTGGAACAGAAAAGTTAATTAAATTCTCTATGCCTCAGTTTCCTCATCTGAAAACACAGGTGAAATTATTTCCACACAGAGTTCTTGTGAGAATTTAAAAGGTTCATACATTTAAAGTTCTGACAAGAGTGCCTCTCACCAACTAAGCACTTGATAAAACACCATTATTCTTTTAAGGTTGGATTACTGAATGACATTTACATTAACAAATACAATGAAACTGAAATGGACCCTTCAAAATAATATATTTTTTATACTGTGGTGGGTGGTGGCACATGCCTGTAATCCCAGTGGCTCAGGAGGCTGAGGCAGGAGGATTCTGAGTTCAAAGCCAGTCTCAGCAACTTAGTGAGGCCATAAGAGCACTCAGAGAGACCATGTCTCTGAATAAAACATAAAAAAAAGCTCGGTATGTGGCTCAGGGTGAAGGACCCCTGGGTTCAACCCTTGGTACCAAATCAAACAAATAAATAAAATACAAGTAGCTGAAATTATATATCTGATAAGGGACCAATATCCAGAATACATAAAATGTTATCTACAACTCAACAACAATTTAAAAAGACTTGAATGGACATTTCTCCAAAAGGCAATATGCTCATGAAAATGTTCAAAATCATTAATAAGGCAAATGAAAATCAAAACCACAATGACACCACTTTATACCTATTAGTATGGCTGTTACTATCAAAAACAACAACAAAGTAAGGAAGGTTGGTAAGGATGTGGGGGAATGGGACTCTGTACGTTTCTGGTGAGAATGTAAAAACAGTGCAGCTACTATAAAAAACAATATGGTTCTTCAAAAAATTAAACAGAGTTATCATATGATTCATCAATTCCACTTCAAGGCACATAAACAAAAGAAATAAAAACAGGTGTTCAAAAAGATAGTTTTACATTTATGTTTAAAGCAACTACCTTTTACCTTAGGCAAAAAGTAGAAAGAACTCAATAAACAAAATGAAGTGTATACAGACAAGGGTATATTATTTAGCCCAAAAAGGAACGAAATACTGTAGCACATGCTACATCATGGATGACCCTGGAAGACATTATGCTAAGTGAAACAAGATAGACACACAGAACAAACAGTGTATTAGAGGTACCTAGGGTAATCAAATTCACAGGGACAGAAAGCAGAATGATGGCTGTCAGGGGAAGGTGTGCCTGATATTCAAAAGGTGCTCAATAAATGTTTACTGAATGAACAAATGTATGGGCACATACTTCTGAAATATAACAGCTTCTATAAAACATATGACAATTAAGACACTCAATTCTTTCCAACTCTATTATCATTCCACAACTGCTAACTAGGCATGCAAAACCAGGAATAAGATGAAGAACAAGGAGCAAGCCATCTACACCAGAGGCTCTGGGGTAACCACTAATTCATCAACACAAATGAACTGTAGAGGTGCCCATGTATTGGATACCTAGCAGGGTTCTGGGTGCTCTACATACAGTATGCCTCTCAACCGTCACCAAAAAACAGAATTCCATTCTAAAGATAAGATAGGGGAAAAGAGGAGCAAAGCTGAGTCTGACCCAAACTCACACATTTAGGAAATAAGTGGCAGACAGGGGTGTGATTCATTTGTAACTTCAAAGTAAACTGATTTTCTCTGTGTTAACAAATATGTAGCAATCCTACAAGAAGTTAAGAACTGAAGACATGCAGCAAAAAGGGAAATAGAGAATTATTACTATGGACATGGAGTTTCAGTTGGGAACGATGAAAAAGTTCTAGAGACTGATGCTGTTGACAGCTGTACAGCAATGTGAATGTACTTAATGCTACTGGACTGTACACTTAATTTTACATTGTGGATATCTTACAAGAATAATATATATTTAGGTTTGCCTTACACTGACTTAGCATGTTACTAGGCTTGTCTTGGAGGGCCCTATATTACTGTCACCAGCGGCTCGCCAGTAACTTAGAAAAAGCAAATTAAGTAGATGCCAAAACAAACAAAAAGAATCCAAGGAATATATGTGTATATAAATGATTTTTACTACTATCAAGGCAAAGATGTAAAGGAAAGAGATGGCATGATGAAGTCTGTCTTAGAACTCAAACCTCCCTAGGAAAGGCAGGCAGCTCAGTCAACATACGACAACCCTTGTATGTGGCCTGTGTCTCTCTCCACAAAGACTGCTTAGGACAGACAGAACATCTTATATGCAAAATAGAGTAATCATGAAAAACTGGCTTATACCTACAAGATGAAATCACATAATTTTCTTCCTAATACTTTCCTTCATATTTCTCATTGCCACCTCAAATTATAAACAATTTTCATTGTTTATAAAGAAAATAAAATATTTTCTTTCCATAAAATTGTTGACAGCAATTTTTGAGGTTGTCAGTGGCATTATGTAATCCTGAATTTCTGAAGGCTAGGTAGTAACTCAAAAAATTGTTCTAGGAAGAAAAATACCACACAATTGAGGGTTATTATAGTCTTCTCGGCTTTTAAAATGCTCTTTCCAACATTAATGAGACTCTTAAAAAAAAAAATAAGAAAACAAGAAACAGCAAAAGTAAAAGAGATATTTTTTTCCCTTCCCATGAAATGTAAGGTTGTCCACTGAGTACAACTACATGTAAAACTTCTTAATCTGTTTTCCAAGGGTTTTATTCTTGAAAATAAATGCAACTTTTAGTGTGTAGTCCATCTGTGTGGGAATGGAGTCCAGTTATTTGGTAACCACTGTCCAGAACAGGTAAATAAGCATTTGGTAGGAAGACTAATCAGATCTCCAAGAAGAGACTTCAGCAGAAAGGGCCAAGGAGACTAATGGAGAAGCAAATGAGAGAAAAAAGTAAGCTGAGTATCAGAAGGCATCTCAGAATTAGTTCTTGTCTCTAAAGAATTAACAAACTATAGAAAAATGTAATTAGCAGTTTAAAAGAATAATAATTTAGCCAAAGAATCTGTTTTTAAACCTGGACTCTATATTGAGTCTCAATACCCTAGAAATAAAATATTACAAATATCCAGTGAAAATTCAAGCTATAATATTGGTAGATAAAGGCCAAGTAAGTATACTCTTCAGCTATCATCACATAGATGGAAATATTGGTGACGGAAAAGAAATGTTTCGCTGTAATGGTTTTATTCATCTTGATTCAGCTTCTGGATTCAGACTCAGACACAGTATTGTACAATTAGGTGGAACATGAAGAACCCATTTTTTTTCCCTTCATTAAAGTATACTTGAGAAATTACTGGTACTCCTCGGCCAATAACAAATTTTAAAATATCTGCTGTTGACCTTAGATTTTTTTATTGCTGATTAAGTTCAAAAATAGTTCAAAAATAGTCGAAATAGCCTGTCCTTCAGGAGACTCTTCTGAATATTAAATGTGAGAATTTAGGTAAATGTGAACAAATGGATATCAAAAAAATATGTAATAGAATGCTCACAACATCATTAGATATGATAATCCCAAATTAGAAACAAACCAAATGTCAATGTCTGGAAAAATTATACAATCGCACAACACAGTACTATTAATGTAACAAAATCAAACAACTTATTACTCCTTTTGCAATGTTGTAGTACCAAAAGAATGCAGACTTAAAAGGTATAATATTGCAAAATTCTATTTATATGAAAATCAAAAGCAGGCAAAAATAGTCTCCAGTGTCCATCAGATTCAGTTACCATGGAGAATACAGTTACATGGAGGATACAGACACCAGAGGGGCTATGAGAAGGGCCTCTGGGGAGCTAGCCAGCAATACTCCTTCCTTATGTCATGGCTATTATGTAGTAATTACTATACTATATACTTGGAGCACACAGCAATTAAGAAGGAAAATGGTCCCTCTCCAGGTGGAGGTACAACACAACAGCAGCTAAGGAAAATAGGCATTATGGTACATACTTTATATGAACATCATTACTTTCTACCCACGTGCATCTTATAAGGCAGGTGTGATTATCCCTCATTAGACATAGAAGAAACTTGGCTTAGCACCTGCCTTACCCAAATTCACATACTGGCAAATTTTGTTCAAAATGTAAATAGTTTAATATTCATGATTTTCCACATAATCTGCATTAAGATAGAATTTTAACTGTAGTTCAGTTCTGGATATGAAAATGTGAAAGGGGTGACAAGTTGTGTATGGGTTTTTTTTTTGTTTGTTTGTTTGTTTCTGAGAGGGGTATTGGGCACTGATCTCAGGGGCACTTTACCACTGAGATACATACATCCCTAGTCCTTTTCTTCTTACTATTATTTTTATTTGAGACAGGGTCTTGCTAAATTGCTGAGGGTCTCCTTAAGTTGTTGACGCTGAGCTGGCCTTGAACTTGTGATCCTCCTGTCTTGGGCTCCAAAGTTGCTGGAATTACAGGTGTGTGTAACTGTGCTCAGCTAGGACATTAATGTTAATGCTAGGATTACAAAGTATACTAAAACTTTCTATGATATAGCTTAAATTGGTTTGCTTGAAATGAGGAGGGATGGAGGGAGGTCAACCACAAAAATTTTTTAAAGAAAACTTTCATTACCTTCCCAATTTTCACCTATTGATTAAAGTTATATGAGTAAAGAACAAATCTTTCTTTGATTAATGGAAAGTGAAGAAATGTTTCCTAAATACACAAAATTCAGGAAATCTAATGACATCTCCTGTGAGAGCCAAACCTTGACTAATGCATACATACACAAACGTATGGATGTATGTGTGCTGCTTTACCTTTGGGTGGTCCTGCATGCAGTCTAATACTTTTATAACCATCAAAGGAGTCTCTGCCTGGCACGAGCAAAGGAAAGGTTTAAAATGAAAGTGGTGAGATCATTAAGTAGTGATTAAAAGCACAGATCATCAGTAACTTATGGTGGCACTGCACTATTACAAGAGTGAAGGTTTTGAGGATCTAAGTGAAACCAAGAGGACACTTCAATAAACCTCCCCAGATTTGCTTCCTTTTACTTACTTGCTTATAGTTGACTTTAAAAATTACAGAGACCACTCAGCTGAGCACTAGCTCATTCTACCAGATAACATCTGGCTCACTCTTCATCTGGGCCTACACAGGTGTCTGTCTGACGGGTGAACTATTTGACCTCAGAATGCCAAAGTCGCCACTCTGAGACCACACTAATGGGGTAGTTTTCTCGACTTTTGTCCTATGAAGAGCTATGAAGATGGATTATGTGTGGATGAGCCACTGACTACTTCATCTCCCTTCACCTTTCCCCAGCCCTGTTTCATACTCTGTTGCTGCTGCTGCTGCTTTTTTTTTTTTTTTTTGGTACCAGGGATTAACTCAGGGGCACTCAACCACTGAGCCACATCCTCAGCCCTATTTTGTACTTTATTTAGAGATTGGGTCTCACTGAGTTGCTTAGGGCCTCGCCATTGCTGAGGCTGGCTCTGAACTCAGAATTCTCCTATCTCAGCCTCCCAAGTGACTGGATTATAGGTGTGAGTCACTGCATCCGGTACACTCTGCTTCTTTATCCCATAAATATTCCCAAATCTTATCCTAGGGGAGAGAGATTTGAGACTTATTGTCTTGTCTCCATGCTTGGCTGCCTTGAAAATAAACTTTCTCAAGGCTTGCTTCAGTGACTGGCATATTGTGTAGCAGGCAAAATGAATCTGGTTCAATAGCATAACTGGAGGTGGCACTGAGGAAGACAAGAATAAGGCCTACAGGAAGGAAGAGACTTAACTTTCAGAGTTTGTTTCATTCATGTTATGTACTTAGTTGGTACTTTGTTGTGTTATAAATTTAAACTATGTAAACTGCAAAGCTGTTATGTTACAGAATTAATTTACTATTTTACTGTCTTAGTCAACTGCTTTAAATGAAATTACTGAATTAAAAAATAGAGTAGTTTTTCTTTGGAGATTAGCTCCACTGTAGCTACTTCATTCTGAATACTCCTCTCCCTGCCTTCTGCACATGCATGTTCCTTAAAGACAGTGGAGTCTCTCTTGTCTGTTTCTAGCGTGCCGGACCTCTTCCCTCCTTGTCGCCTTCCACAAGCACTTCACTAACAAATGCCATTATCTATAATCCAAATTCTCTTCTCTATCTCCGTTCCCTTACTCCGTAAGAAGAAACTCTCTTTATCCCTTACACCCACACCTTCCTCAGTCTTCATACAGCAGAGGAAACAAAAAAGAATACACAGGAATAGATGGATCTCCTTGTATAATTTCTCATTTAAGCCTTGCCAACAATCCTGAGTCAGCATTTTAACCTACAAGGGAAAACTGAAGCTCAGAGAATTACAAGGTAGGGCTGACCACACATTGATCATATTATGGTTGAGGACAACAAGTCCCACAGATAAATACATACGGAAGCTATACTCTGGTGCACAAACCACTCATCTTTCTTGCCTTTCCCCCAAGAGGACTTTTCCCCTTAAAACTCACTGATGATGACCATTTGTTTTTCATATTTTTTTTAAAAAGTGTCATATAAAAACTTATTTAATGTTTCACAAAATCATTTTATTTACCTATAAACTATTTTTCAGCAAACTAAAACTGCCAAATCCGGAGGATTATACATTGTAGTAATCCAAACAGAGAATATAAAGAATTCTGTAAAGTTAAATAAACTAGAAAAATCTAATTGTGTTACCAGCTCTAGGGATTAATCAAATCCAAGCTTTTTAAAGAATTAAAGTAACCTAGCAATTAAAAAAAAAAAAGCCATGCTTTTTCCATAATAAACTGGACACGCACCATGGTTATTTTAAGCTGTATATTTTATGCTAGCCGATTTTGTTTGTTTAACTGCAGGCACACACATTGGAGACATATGGCCAAAGTAATAAATTCGTATGATTCACATTTATGTTGACTCAAATGCATGCAATAGTAAACATCAAGTTCTCAAATACAACTCTGTACACAGTGGTGCTTACTAAGAGAATGAACAATAATAATAGCAAATCATCTGTTAAAGAAAAAGCAACAAAAAATTATTATGGAACTGTAGCTCTTAAACCACATTATTTAGACCAACCATTTCTGAATTATAAAAGGATTATAAACAAACTGATAAGAAATGCCTCTGAAGTTTGTTTCTATAATGGAGAAAAAAATTATGAATGAGCTGATATTAACTTTACAAATCTTTCAATGAGAAGAGAACGTTTCACCAAGTTCAAATAGCTAAAAATAATGATTAATTTCTCATCTTAATAAAACTATTTTCCCTATGAGAATTCCCCCCAAATACAATGTTATAGGTTACTGTCACTTGCTCAACAAAGTCATTCTTTTTTTTTTTTTTTTTTTTTTTTTGTACCAGGAATTGAACTCAGGGGCACTCAACCACTTAGCCACATCCCCAGCCCTATTTTATTTAGAGATAGGGTCTCACTGAGTTGCTTAGTACCTTGCTGTTGCTAAGGCTGGCTTTAAACTTGGGATCCCCTTGTCTCAGCCTCCCAAGCTGCTGGGATTACAGGTGTGTGTCATGGCGCCTGGCTTAACAAAGCCATTCTTTATGAAGCATGTTGACACTTCAAAATACCGAACTTTTGAAAGATTCTATGAAGTTCCATCCAGATCTAATTGGGGCTCTCAGTATATACCTTATTAGTTCCTTCATTTAGTTTTGTTGCTTAAAACCAACTGATAGAAAAACTTGCATATATAATGTGTAGGTCTCCAGCAATTTCACCAAAGGTAATTCTTTACTGTAATAATAATCTAATATCTAATATGCCACAATGTTTAAGCCAATAATAATTTGGTTGATTAATTAGCTTCCTGTTATTTAAAAATGTTAGTAGTTTTAGGTATGAAGAGAAATATCAGATTGAAAAGACATCCTTCATTCTAAGTATAAATTAGAACTTTGGGATGAAACTCAAAATTGAAAGGGAGAAAAAAAAGTTGAAAGGAAGTTATTTTTTAATGTTCACCTTTTATCTACTGCTATAGTCTAAATATGTCCTCCAAAGTTTATGTTGGAAATTCAATCCCCAATGCATCAGTGTTCAGAGACTGGTCCTTATGGGAGTTGTTTCGATCCCAAGGGCTCTGCCTTCATAAATGGATTGTCATTGTGGGAGAGGATTTGTTATAAAGTTGGGTTTCGCCTCTTCTTGCCCTCCCTTTCCTGTGCATAACCTCTTGCCCACCTTATACCTCTACCATGCTACAATGTTGCAGGCAAGGACCTCACCAGATGTGGTCCCTCAATGGTAATCTTCTCAACCTCCAAACTGTAAGATATATACTATTTTCATTCACTACCCAGTCTGTGGTATTTTGTTACAGCAGTACAAAGTGGATTAAGACAGCTGCGAATATCTTGGTTTGATTCTAGTAGTCCTCAAGAACTAACCCTGGGTGTACTGGTCTGGTCACTGTGCTCAAGAAGCTCATTTCCCTCAACTCCATAGCCCCCATTCACAATACAGTCCAGACAGGAGGCCTGGGCTGGGGTGTCTATAGGATAGGTTTTCTCTGCCTCCCTTTTGTATATACTCAGCATAAAAACACAGCCTGTGGTAAGCACCAGGAGGTCAACAAGCTCTTTATTCTGAAAACAAAATACTACTTGTCCTGGGTCAGTTCTTTTAACTTTGGACAGCCTCCTAGGATCTAAGATTTATGCTATTTTTATAGCATCCTCCTAACTGACCTTTGTTGGCCAGCTCACTTTCTCACTTGGCCTGCCTGGTTCTGTGACTCAAAAGTTGACTTTATTCAATGTTCACATTATTATTCTTTTATAGTCAGAATGCAGAGGAAATTCTTTTGTTTGCTCAAGTTGCAAGTAATGAGTTGGGAGGGAGAAAAGGAAGAGAGAAGGGAGCTGTGGAGTACAAAGAGCGGATAGAGAGCAAAGGAGACAGAGAACACTGGAGCCAAGAGAGCAGTAACAAAAGACAGAGGAGAACAAGACTGCTTGAGGGAGTGTCAGAGCCACCAAGTCAAAGAGAAACAAGACAGCAATGGAGGATCTGGGTGGCCATAAAAGGGCAATTGTCCACCTCCTAACAGACCAAATCTGATCAGTCCCAAATATGGAAATGTTTTAGTTAGAATACAGAGCCTTTCTTCTGTGAAACATGAGCACAGATCACAATCTGGCTTTCCCTATAAATAATCTCACGCTTGCACATCTACCCATGGCAAGAAAGATCTGTTCAATTATTATGTACACTATTTCCAAGTTTTGCTTCCCCAAAGCCTGCCTTTTGACCAAAAACAAAAATGAAAACAAATAACAACAACAACAAAACAACCTCCACTTCAATGCTTTCATAGGTATTGCAGAGCTTCATTCTCCATGTCAGTGAAATGGGAATACTGGAGATCTGTTGTGAAGCATGAGCTAATAAATGCAAAATGTTTGGCGTGGAACACCTCAAGCACAATATTCGTTAAATGTCAGTGTAATAACACAATTGAGACTTTTCTATCTTCAGACCCACCACCAAACTCACAAGAATTAGTGATAAATATATACTGAAACTAAGATCATTTCAAAATAAAATTACTTCTTTAAATATCTGGTCATTCTCTCCATTTGTAAATTTAGAGGTTCATCAATAAGATGCCTGGTCTTCTCTCCACTTGTAAATTAAGAGATGATTAATAAGAGAAAGGCTTTTTATGCCATGACAGGATAGATGTAAATCTAAAAACTTAGTGTTGCCAGGTACAGTGGGCACACATCTGTAATTTCAGCAACTTGGGAAACTGAGGCAGGAAAATTACAAGTTCCAGTCCAGCCAAACCAACTTAGTGAAGCCCTCAGCAATTTAGCAAGACCCTGTCTCAAAATAAAAAGGGATAGGATATAACTCAATGATCAAGTACCCATGGGTTCAATTCCCAGCACCAAAACAAAGCAACAAGCACCCCCCCCCAACCTAGGGTTATCCAAATTGTATTCATTTGACAAATATTTACTGAGAACCTGCTGGCAGATACCACAGACATCCAAAATAGTACTGTTTTTGAGATGGTATCAATTAGTTTTGAGAACATATTTAATGCTAACAATAATACCCCATTTACTCAAAACATTTTTAAGTTTTGTTATCTTCAGAAGCTAAAACATCATTTTACATATAGACTCACAGAAGCTCATCTTAATCTTTGAAAGGTGATTCTAACTTATTTTTTATAACCAAAAATCAGCTGAAATAGTATCCAATAATGAATACAGAATTCATGATATGCTCTTCTAAATCTAGATATGGAGTTGGGGTGCATCTCTGGCTACTCATATCAGGTTGGAGACAACTAAACTAGAATATAGTTTAGTTTCCTTCTCAACTATTCCCTAGAAGCAAACAAAAAAGTACCAAAGAAAAAGACTATAAGCTGGTATCATGCATTTATGATAACCAGAGAAAAGGGACACAGATCTGAAGAAACAAATGCCACAAGGAGACAACATGAAAACTCATAGCTCCTGACAGATGACCAAGATAAGGTAAGATATGGTGAAGCTGGAAGTGAGTGGGAAACATGATTGAGAAAAAGAATCAATGATCTTAATGATGAAAAGCCAAACAGGGCTACCTACCGAAAGAGAGTAGGAAGAACTGGGTAAGACCAGGAGCAGTTGGGAGATGGAGAGAATTTTGGGAAGCAAAGCAACAGAATAAAGGAATTTTAATTCTTCCGTACTTCAAATTCAGAATCTCTTAGTGAAAGAGGACTAAGTCGCTGACCTAACACTCCATATTGTCCCTTTCTGACTCCATCTGCCTGCCTGCCCCATCCCTCCCCCATCTCTCATTTTTTTCTCCCTTCATTCGGAGTCACTTTCTCCTGCAGCTACCTTGGATTCCAAAAACTACAACTTGATTGATAAGCATCTTTATAACAAGGGACTGAAACTACCCCCAAGCAATTGCAAGCAGAACAGATAACCCAAAGTGAGATGGTGAGGAACCAAATCATGCCCTCAGGTGATGAGGATGTCCCAAAGCTTCACAGAACCCATCCCCATCATAGTCTGACCAAAATGATTTACTCTCAGGAGCTATACAAGCTTCTCAGCCATACAACCCGCCTTTGTGCCCTTTTCTATAAAACCTCAAAGTTTCTGTCAGTTCCTTGAGACATAGTTGATCACGGCATGTGAAAAGCTCCTTTCCTGCCCTTCATCACTGCTTCTCTTTAATTGGCATACTGGGACAGGTGACATAGCCTGGTCTGTTTGGACCAACAGAGCTGAAGCTTCATCCAAGGGCTCTGCCACTAACAGTGTATGCCTGCACACATCTGTACAAAGACTAGCAACTACCATCAGGCAGTTAACCCATGACTAGGAGGCTTTACTTCCTATATTTCAAAACACAATTTCTAAGGAGTATGTCATATCCAGTTTGGAAAAGAAACTATGTACTTTAACAAGATTTCCAAGAACTTGAAGAGAAAGATAAAACAGGCTTTTATTTTTTGCCCTCCTCTTCTGGCAAGAATTATTCCGTTTTTTCAACTCCCAAGTGTAGAAAACTAATGTACAAATTCCATTGTAATGAAACAATTTACCAGAAGTCTTCATCTTCTGTTTTCTGAAGACAAAAAAAAATTGTATTTCTGACATAATCTTAAAACACATGTGCATATGATGATACTGCCCTACCTTATTTATTAAAAAATATTCACCAGATACTGTGATTATCCTCAACAGATCTACAAATAACTGCTGTTACAAGGCCACTGTATAAGCAAATGCACTAATTCAAGAAAAATAAAAGTTTAAACATTATCAAAATCCTCACACACAGAAATTCTACATTTAAACATCTGACCACCTTAAATATTTGTAATATATATCTGATTTATGCTGAATTTCTATAGCTTTATATTTATCTTCTGAATTAAAGAGTCACCTGTTAAAGGAACAAATCCTAACACATAAAATAAATTTAGTGAATCTTAAGATGTATCATCAGGTTTTTTTTTCTAACTACAGCAATCATTTACATCAATACAAAGTAAGAGTAAATCACAACTAAGGAAATACTATAAATTCTTTCTTTCTTTTTCATTTTTTCCCCTTTGGTATTGAACCCAGAGGCACATTACAACTGAGCCACATCCCCAGATCTTTTTTTATTTTGAAACAAGGTCTAAACTGCTTAGGACATTGCTAAATTGCTACGGCTGGGCTTGAATTTGTGATTCTTCTACCTCAGCCTCCAAATTGCTGGGATTATGGCATGTGCCTGGATGGATTATTGTAAATTCTTAATTATAAACCTTTACATGTTTACCAGGGCAAACAAACAATACACACATACTCACAAAATAATAAAACATAGGTTTCATAGCTAATTAACTATTCCCTACCATCAGAAATAAGACCACTGATTTGATAATACTTGTGATGGCTATCTACAGGCTTTTGTAGCTAACATCAGTTTGGCAACATGGATTTATAAACATGGACTTATAAGACCTGAATTCCACACAGCTTTCCAGTTACTCATTACAAGAACATCTGTCCAATCCAGTACCAATGCCTACCCTTGACAGAAGTTTTAAAAAACTATATCAGGTGATACATTCATGAAACTTTCTGTTCTATTCTGTTTCTGTAAGGGGTTGGGGGGGCAGAAACTTAAGGAATTAATTTCAGAACGTGTATGAAAAACACTGGTCTATGAATTGATAAACACCAAAATGTATGCCAAGAGGCAGAATACAATATCACTCTACTTGATAAAATAGCCTTGGTTAATACCACTCTAAAGCTAGTATTGTTTTATTCTCATTTTTTCTTCTACTCCCTATTCTCCTGTTATAACCTTTACTTCAAACAAAAAAGATAAGATAAAAGAGTGACCTTTGAAGATGATGTACAGGAAGAATATGCACACCATATTCTCTTTCACCACAGACTAAAATGTATCCTGGTCATTTCTTTTCAACAAAGCAAAACAATGTAAAGCTAATAGTATTTCTGAGAAACTCTGTGCCTATAGGAGGCATACACTTACTAGAACAAAAACATAACTAATCAATGTACACTTACTAGATATGCATAGATTTTGTTCATTTCAACTGCTTTAAAATTGAAGAATAAGCTTAAAAAAAAAAGCAATGCATTCTCTACATCCAGTGCATTGACACATTCCTATTCTGAAACATGCTTTGATGCTGGTCACAAACCACTAAAATGTTTTCTTGATCCACTAATAAATGGGATGAAACCAACAATTTGAAAAACAAAGCTTCAGAGAACACAAAAATCATCCTAGCAGAGTAATAGAACCATAGATAAATTACCAGTCTCTAGTGGCTACCTTCTTTCACTGATAAAACAAACAAACAAACAAAACCAACCGCTGGGTGCAGTGGCACACACCTGTACCTGTAATCCTAGCGGCTCAGGAGTTCGAACCCCGCCTCAGAAACTTAGCAAAGCCCTAAGCAACTCGGTAAGACCCTGTCTCTAAATAAAATATAAAAAAGGGGTGGAGATGTAGCTTAGTAGTTAAGCGCCCCTGGTTTCAATCCCTGGAACCAAAAAAACCCCAAATAATGACGATTGATTTACTCTTTTTTACTTTGTCCTGTACTCTAGAAAGAGTACAGGACAAAGTAAAAAAGAATCAGGGCAGAAAAAAAAAAAAAAGAAAATAATGTGCATGCACACACACACAAATCCTGATTTGGCATTTAAAAATCATCACTATCACAGCTGATCTGCCATTTTGTCCCATGTGTCCAACCCTGCATAAGTATATGTGTACAATTATCTATGTATAGCAAATACATAAAATGATATTGCAGATTTATATAATAATATGCTTATGTCTCTATTTTTTATACATAAATTCATATTTTTTCCAGATCATTCTCACAACCTATCAAGATAACAAAGTAAGCATTAGATGTGAAGCACAGGTCAGTTGATCCCTAAGCTCTTAAACAAAAACCTATAAACTTTTAGGGTAAGAAGAGAAGTTGCCAACTCTGGCTATGCATCAAAAATCCCTCTGAAGTTCAAAGGAAACAAATGGAGGACCATGTGCTAACCCAGAAGAAATTTTACACTTTAAGTAGCAAGTATTATAGAGAAATATATTTTGTAAACAATACATTAAAAACCATTTTGTTCCAAAATATCTTTCTGTAGGATAGACACTATTGTATGCCATTACACATAAAATGCCAAGTTGAAATGAATGACTACTTTGGCTAATTAAGCACATGACTACCTTGGAATATGATTAGATCACTATCACTAGGGATATTTTATTATAAAAGTTTTGTGTAGTTTTAATAATTAAATTCCATTAGGAATTTAACTTTTGGCCAGGCATGGTGGTGCATGCTTATAATCCAGTGGCTCAGGAAGCTGAGGCAGAAGAATCTCGAGTTCAAAGCCACTCTCAGCAACTCAGGTAGGCCCTATGCAACTCAGCAAGACTCTGTTTCTAAATAAAACATAAAAAAGGGCTGGGGATGTGGTTCGGTGGTTAAGTGCCCCTAGGTTCAATCCCAAGTAAAAAAAAAAAAAAAAAAAAAAAAGAATTTAACTGTTGACATACCAAAAGGATCTTATAGCACAAGGTAACCTAGCAAAAGTCGTGGACTCTACCAATGTATTTCTGTTCATGTTTTCTATCTATGACTTATACCTCTCTTCCAAACATAGTTTCCTTTATTAACTAATAGGTTAAGAATGCTGAATCTGATATAATATTAATAAATTCAGCATTCTCGCTGTTGGTTCAATTGTACCACTCTTCAAAAAAAAGCAAAATTAGTAGCAGCCATATAGTACAAAAAATTTTTTAATATCAGTTAAGAAATAGTTTAAAACTCATTCATTTGCCTCTAAATGAAAATTCTGTGCAAAAGACAAAACTCTACTATAAATGGCCTAAATAGAACAGTTTTGTTTGGCCAAATTAGTACTCTATCTGAAGAATTTACCCTATTCAGGCTACCATGAAATGACGGCACTGAAGAGAACTATTCTATGATGTAAACCAAAAGATAATTACAGACTAACACATGAATAACCCCTAAACTATGTGGTAAAATAAATTATAGCTTATTTCTACACTATTACTATTACTGAAGGAAAATATCTACCCTCATGTCTTCCATAACCTTATCTCAAAAAGGAAAAAAAAATTCAATCATAAAACTTTCAATATTTTTAACAAAAATAGCACTATAAATCTATAACCACTTGCAATCTAAATATTAAAATATGCAATAATAAGATATAGAATCTGAGCATTCATTCTACCCATGACCCTGGGGTCACTGAGAGATTTCTTTTTTTTTTTTTTTTTTTTTGAGAGAGAGAGAGGAGAGAAAGAATTTTTTAGTATTTATTTTTTAGTTTTCAGTGAACACAACATCTTTGTTTGTATGTGGTGCTGAGGATCGAACCTGGGCCGCACGCATGCCAGGCGAGCACGCTACCGCTTGAGCCACATCCCCAGCCCCCACTGAGAGATTTCTAAAGCATACCTTTTAATCCACGCCATGGTACTTCAAGAACATGTTAAGGTAAGTCACAGACAGCTTGGAACACTTCGGTGCACCTCAAAACACCTCAGCCAGTGTATCTTTAGCATTCTCCTTTCCTTTTGAGATCATAATGGTTCCGAAGAACTATAATGCTTCCATTTGAATGATAGTCTCATAATTTCAATGACTTAAAAACAAAAACAAAAAATAAGGACTTAAGTGTTTGTATGTTAAGCCACTAGGGCGCTGTGTTAAGCTGCCATGACTACAAAAACAAAGGGTGCTGCTAGTACCATGTAACACTGTAATTTTTAATGTGAACCCTTGTATGAATGAGAAGCACCAGGTGTTAGCCATTGTTTTAGAGATCTTTCTAGTGAGTCCCACAAATCCCTTTACCCCAATTACTTCTTCAGTTTCTTCTCAGGGAATGAAAATACCTAAAAAACATGTCTGAAGACTTGCTAGGAACCAGGTACACTTGCAAATAACTACTACTCTATTCTTCGTTGACTGAGAACTGGAAATCACCTACACAACTGTACTAAAGGGAACTGGTGAAGTGACAGGATTTCCTTCAAACAATGTCCTGATGTAAATATTACTGAATCACTTACTGCATAGTAGTCATTAAATGGAAAAGAGTACCAGTTTCTAAAGCTTATTTCTAACAGAATGCATATAAATGAACAGATAGTTGACTCTAATACCATGAAATACAATTTGGTTTTCATCCCTGTTTCCTGGCATATAACTCCTAAAATACTTGGAATCTTCAAAGTGATAAGTGTGGTTCTGTATGCTAATGAGTTTTACTGAAGGCAAGCAGCCCCCTTGTAGACTCTGGATATAGGCTGGCCACCAGAAAGATAAGGGCAGGATTAGAGGCTTGGGACTTTACCCCTTACTTACAACTTCTAGGAAGGGGAGGGGCTGAAGGTTAAGTTGATTTAACCTTAAATGACCAATGTTTTAATTAATCAGGTCTATGTAATGAAGCCTCCCTAAAAACACAAAGGGACAGCGTTCAGAGTACTTCCAGATAGGTGAACACTCAGAGGTTCCTGGAGGGTGTAGTATGCCCCATGGAACCTCTTAGCCCCTTCTCCTATACCTTGCCCTAGTCACCTCACCACCTTTTTATTATCCTTTATAATAAACCAGTAAACATAACTGTTACTCAGAGTCCTGTGAGCTAGTCTGGCAAATTAATGGAACTCAAAGATGGAGTTGAAGCAGTCCTGTTTAGAGCAATCTATCAAAAAAGAATAGAAAAAAACACCTGGGACTTGTGCTAGGCATGTGGGAGGGGCAGCCTCCAGGACAAAGCCTTTGGGATCTGATGTTATCTGATGTTATCTCCAGGTAGATAAGTGTCAGAACTGAACTGAACTGGAGGACAGACAGATGGTATCCACTGGAGTACTGTGTTTGTCTGTTGTACTGTGTTTATCTGTTCCATGTGTGGGGGAAAACCCTACACACATTTGATTTGATCACAAGAAGTCTTCTGTGTTAATTGCTATGGAATGACAGCAGAGGAAAAATTACTTTCTACAGAATGGCTTCCATCAAGTTTTACTGCCTGACTGCTCTGGCAGGTATCTGTGTCCCTCTTTCCTGTTCACCACAACCCACCTCTCTTACATAAAAACATTAAAATTATTCCATTATTAAGGTACAGTAAGAAGTATGTGCATCACATTTTTTCTCCCAGTACTACATATCAAACTCAGGAGCACTCTACCACTAAGTAGCACTCTCAGCCCTTTCTTTTAATTTATTAGGGTCTCACTAAGTTGCCCAGGCTGGCCTTGAACTTGTAATCTTCCTGCCTTGGCTTCCTCAACTACTGGGATTACAGGCCTTCAGCACTACACCTGGCTTTATGCATCATTTTAAATCTACTAAGAATTCACTGTTTCTGCTGCAAGTTTAATACTATCCAGTTACCAAAAAGAATACTTGAGTTATGCAAAGAAAGTCGAACTGATTAATCTTATCAATAAATACATGCATTTACTGTCATAAAGCAATGAAAATTACTTTAGGATGATCCATCAGGAAATTTTTTAAAAAGCTAAGCCATAAAGATGGCTTTCCAGAAAAAAAAGAAAGAAGATGAGAAAGTTTCTGTTAATATTCTAGGCATATGGAACAACTGGTGTAAAGGTCAATACACAAAGATGACAAAGTTTCCCAGCTAGGGCAAAGAACACATGCTAAGCAGAAAGTGAAACTATTTCCTCCTTGAAAGATAGAGTCAGCTCATGAAAAACTTTCAAGCCCAGTGTCAGGGGGAAAAAATGATATGTTTTTAAGATTCAGATTGATTACAGATTATGGGGAATGCAGATTACAAAATGTAGACCATGCTTCAGAAAGCTAACAATGGTGGCAGAATCACATGTGGGAAAAAAGCTGACCAAAGTAGAAATAAACTAATGAAGAAAAAGAACAAAGGACCTGGTCCAAGGAAATTCCTGTCTGCAGTTTCAGCCATCTTTTTAAACTGATAATTTCACATTAGTGAAATCCTCTGGTTCCTCCCTGCTCCTACTTAAAATCAGTTAATGGTGCTGTGTATATGTGTGTGCTCTAACCTACACACAACTACCAGGTTCATGCTCCTGAAACACAGTTCCTCCCCTGCACAGGGAAAAAAAAAAAAAAAAAAAGGTTAACCACTGGAAAGTAGGTCAGAAAGACTTACTCATTGCCTCATTTAATTTTCAGAACCCTATTTTATAGGTAAAGCAGACTGTACTTAAAGTACAACCCAAAAAATGTCTGACCCAAGAAAACATATATAGTAAAATAAAAGAATTAAGACTTAAATCTGGACCTTCAATTGGAATTTCTGCATTTCTTTTTCCTACAGCTACACTGTTGTAGAATGTAGTTGGGGAAAGGGAATGGTACTGGTGTTAACATTTGTTAATAATGTACCACATACCATGCTAAAGACTTCATGGTATTTTACTTCATCCTGATCTACCTTCCTTTTACAGATAAAGAGATTAAGGATCAGAGAGATTTAAGCCAAGTGCTCAACATCACAGTTAAGAGATGAAAGTGAGAGGACAAGTATCTAATTTCACAATGTTTAAATGCAAAACCCATTCACACAGCTGTATCAATCTTTCTTTCAGAAGCAACTAGAAAAAAAATCAAGTCAAATACATAAATTTATTTTTCAAGCATGGCTGAAATGGAAATAATCTAATTATGTAAATTCCTCACAAAAAACCTAGTCTGTTTTGTAATTTATAACTACATAAACACTTTGTTGTCTATGTTTTAGTAAGGAACTACATGCACATTTATTAAAAGCCACCATGGAAGATCAGAATAATATTTTGAAACTTCATTTTATTTCTACAAATTAAATCCATAAGTTATGCACTTCTCAATCTTTTAAGGTGACCTAAATTATGGTAGTTATCAATTAAAATTTCAGTTGACAAAGAATATGACCATAAAAGATATTTTCCTTAAAAGGGTACAATGTCTATTTTCTCAGCTACATCTTGTTCCCTGGACTGCTACAAGTCTTATCCTCAAAGGAAGAGAAATCATTTATTAACTGAGGGAGGCTGAAGGCATGCAGTCAGATTAGCAGTGATAATACACAATAGCCAATGGATAGCTCTTAACAATGTTTCAAATAATGACTAAAAGAATAATAAAAGGCACTGACAAAAATCCCCCAAATTAAGGACAGGAAGCTCCTAAGCATCTTTAAGACTTGAATGGAAACCATTCAGTAACACTGCATTCCAAAATTAATTGCAGAAGTGATAAACTGAACTAGAATGCCAATGTTTCCTAACAACTTAGATGAATTGAACAAGAAACCATTTGACACCATTTTTTAAATTGCTGAAACAATCTTGCAGAATTACTATACTGAGGGTTCAAAATCTGTTACCTTAAGAAACTCAAATGATCAGCATAAGTCTTTTGCATAATTCACCGTGAAAGCATAATATTCAAATAGTGGACTATAACAAAAAAAATCCATCAAAAATTGTGACACCCAACTACCTCTTTTAGTTGCAAAATTAATTATTAAAAATCTTACACAAATGTGTATAAAACACTTCAGCTTGTTCTTTTTATAGAAGAAACAAATACATTTCCATTCCAGTTATTACAGCCTCCTTCACTATACTGTGAAGTCTAAAGAGCATAACTTGTCTTTTGTAAACCTAGTATTTCACCACCAAAGTCTGGAATACAGAAGGAATAATGACTACTAAATAAATGAAAATGTTACACACACACTCTCAATACACAAGTGACAGCTACACATAAAGAACTGATGGCAGGCATGGATGATGTGCTCTAAAAAACAGTAGGCACATCAGTATTGCTTGAACATAAGTGAAAGTAAATATTTCATATGACTCTTTCAGGAGAAATAGGAAAAAAACACTATGAAAAGATATTAACCTATTTTTGTCCCTTCATCCCAGAGGCAGAAAACCTATAAAAACCTAAATATAATGTATTATGTAATTATAGATAATATAATAACAATTAACTATAAATATAACAATGAATATTTATATAAAAGTTATAGATTATGATTTCCAACATATTTGAATGCACCTGTGTCAATTTCTTTGAAACAGTCACAGAACTAAAAACTCTGGATTTTAATAGGTTAAGAATCTAAAAATGATATTTGCTAAACCCAACTTTCCATTCTTAAAGTTAACCTATTTGAGGAATTATATTGATATTGTACTAAAACTTACATGTGCAATATATTCCTCAAAATACTCTAAAAATGCATCATGATGATCGTACGAAGGACTGCAAAACTTATGAAGGAAGATGATTTTAAATTAACAACTAAGACACCATTTTTTAATTATTATATTTTGATTACAGTTGGTCTGTCAGCTCCAAATCTACAGATTAGAACTAACTGTTTAGGTTTTAAAATATTTGGAAAACAAATTATGGCTGTACTTAATATATAGACAGACTTTTTCCTTTCCCTCCTCGCTCCCCCATCGTTATTTCCTAAAGAATACAGTATAATAACTATTTACATAGCATTTCTATTGTATTAGAAATTATCCAAGTAACCTAAAGATTTAAAGTATACAGTGTGTACAGATTACACAAAAACATCACACCTGAATATACAAGGGACTTGAGCATCCATAAATTTTGATATCCTAGGTAGGTCCTGAAACCTACCCCATAGGGACACTAAGGGACAACTATATTTTGTTTGGTTTGATTACTGAAATTATTATGCACAGTATTTATGAAGATGTAAGAAAAGCCCTACTGCAAACTACACCTAAAGCATTATTAGCTTTAGGAATATAATTAGAAACATGTTAACAACTTTATACTTTTATGCATTTATCCAGTGTCACATAGTAATCTGAAATGACAATAATAAATGTATTATAATGTTCACAAGGAATGCCTACATATTTCTTTCCAATAACAGGACAATAATTAAATTATGGCACATCCATATGATGGAAGCAGTTATCAAATAATATTGAAATCAAGAATATGACAATATGCTGATTACATGTGTTTAGTTAGTTGTATAGTGTTTTTCCACATTACATATTTCTGTGCACATATATTTACATATTTTAACCAAGACAAAAAACTATAAATACATTTGTTAAGTATAAATGCATTAAGTTGGGGCTGGGGATGTGGCTCAAGCGGTAGCGCGCCCATCTGGCATGCGTGCAGCCTGGGTTTGATCCTCAGCACCACATACAAACAAAGATGTTGTGTCTGCCAAAAATTAAGAAATAAAATATTAAAATTCTCTCTCTCTCTTTAAAAAAAAAAATGCATTAAGTTCCAGGCAATCAAGAACTATTTAAGATGTATATACTTCTGTACCTCTAGCCCTTATCACAGTGCCTTGACACAGGTGGCAGAATGGCAGTCAAGCTTGGTGGTTATAAGAATGAACTCTGGGCTGGAGATGTGGCTCAGCGGTAGCGCGCTCGCCTGGCATGCGTGCGGCCCGGGTTCGATCCCCAGCACCACATACCAACAAAGATGTTGTGTCCGCCGAGAACTAAAAAATAAATATTAAAAATTCTCTCTCTCTCTCTCTCTCTCTCTCTCTCCTCTCTCACTCTCTTTAAAAAAACAAAATAAAAAAAAAAAAAAAAAGAATGAACTCTAAAAGAGAAGACTTCCTGAATCTGATTCCCTGATCTACCCCTTAAGAGTTCTGTGACTTCAGACAAGACAATTAACCTCCAGGTATTTAGTTAACTTCTGGGTACTTTATCTTCTCCTTTTGAAAAACTGGGACAAAAATAACATTCACATGATGGTAGGAAAAAATATATCAATAAATACAAAACAGAACAGTCTCTGGCATAGTGATGACCCAAAGAATTGGACAGGAAGGGAGGGGACAAAGCAGTGGCTCTTCAAATACCAAGAATAAATGACTAGACTATCTAAAATATATACAGAAATGTCAATAAGCATACAGAAATATGAAACAGGGTTTTTCAAACTTTGCTTACAACAACACATAGCAGGTTTTGTGTATATGTGTGTATACATTATAACCTAGTACATATTTATGCAGACATAAGCTATTCAATATATGTAAAATACAAGCTTTTCTATGTCATGACTTTACCTAAATACAGATCATAACCTGCTAACATGATTTTACAATTATCACTTTCTAAGTGATAAATAACTTCTTAATTTTTTTTCTTCAATCATATTATTCTTAGCAAGGGGCAAGAAAGTTTAGCAATTAAAAAACATAAAAATCAAAAAACACTAAACAAGGCTTTAATCTGTCACACATTTCTAATTTTATTTTATTCTTCTCTGAATCTTATTCTTTAATCTTAAACCACCAGAAATTTCAGTATAAAACAGATGGTTTAAAGATATAACAGAAAATCTGGCAATTTTAAATATATACCTAGGATGACTTCCTCTTAAAGAAATTAATTTTTTGACAAGAGCAAAGACATAAAAGAGTAAGTTGGGGGTTTGGTGTAATTTCAACTTAATTCTCATAAGATTTTTTCTGATCCAGCTCTCTTCTACACTAATACAGTGTATGCTTCAATCACATAAGAACTATGTATCTCTCTCAGAGTAAACCACAGTGTTTCAGACCTCTGGGCCTTTGCATATACTATTTTCCCTCCACCCCATTTCTAAACTGTAGGAGCAGTGGGTAAAGTACAGTTAACGTAACATGATAATAATTAAAAGTATAATACAAGAATAAAGGATAAAAATGAAATAGATGAATATACATGAAAAACAAAATAGGACATATTAAATGCCCATAAAACATTATTTATGCTAAGTAGGCATTTAACATGAATTTTTATATGCATAAGATATACAAAAAACTCAAAAGAAAATACTGAATATTGAATTAATGAATTACACCAGATACTATCATTTATATACAGACATCTGAAATTTTCCTATTTATTATTTTTTTAGACAAGGTCTCACTACTAAGTTGCCCAGGCTGGCCTTAAAACTTTCCATTCTCCTGCCTCAGCCTTTTGAGTAGCTGGAATTATAGGCATGCACCTCTGCTTCCTGCAAATACTTGAATTTTACATAAACATTGTCCATCAATTACTTGGAAGCAAGCTGATAAGGTTTAGCTTTTTATCCTCAATTCCTGAAGCAGCTTCGGAGACACAAAGGTGAAAAATCAAGTCTTTTGTTATAATGTTGGGGTGCTTTAGGCCTAAGAAGTAGGTCTCAGAAAACAAACTCTCTCTAACCTCAGCCACCCTTCCACCTGCTCCTTCACCAAGACAAGTCATAGATGCTAGAATTTCTCTTCCCCAATGTGGTCATAGGCTGATCTTCTCCCACATTTGTCTCAGAGTTGGCTATAAAGAAGTTTTCTGACCTACTTTGGCTAATAGATCATAAGTCTTCCATTTCAGAGAGAGTGCATACCCAGGAGGAAGAAATGCTGCAAAGAGGGACCAAAAAGAATCTGAACAGTTGGGGGCATCCTTGGAGACTGACACTTCAAACCATGGGATCTGATGCTATCTTCAGAACTGAACTGGAAGATGCCAGATGGGGTCTGCTATAGAATCAATTGCTTATTTGCTTGTGGGAAGAAATCCCACAAGCTTTGGGATTGCAAAAGTAACCTATATAGTAAGTGCATAATAAGAGAAACTGAGTTTGATTTTCCACTAACTCCTACAGAGTAATTTAATATTATCATCCTATAGTCAAACATTGTAGAGGGAAAACAAAAAGGCAACTTCAGCTAAAAACATAATCAAATGTCTCTACATTTCAAACATACAGATCAGAAATAATAAATTAAATTTAACAAATAACACTTAGATAGTGCTTTTCACAGGCTAAGTATCTCATTTAAATTACCAGGTACCTTCTATTAGTTCTTCTTTTAAGGTAAGATGGAGAAAAAGAAATAAATAAAGGTAAAGAGCTGTCCTAGAAAGAACAAGTCACCAAGGGTCTTCTTATGATCTGTTTTGATTTTATATTAACCTTCATAATTTTGTATTAACGCTTTTCCATTTTCCAATGCACCAACTGCTGTAAAAGTTTAAAGTGCCGCTTTTTATGTGTATATTCTAATAAGAAAGGAATACCAAGGAAAATCTTATGTTGATGTGTTCCAAACCAAAACACATTCTGCTGAGATGAAATTGTGTCAAAATATACTAATAGAAATCACAATTTCAGGCTTTAGGACTACAATTACAACTCTGCTAGATAGTCACTGACTATAGAGAACTTAGAAAGTCAATGTTTTCTAGGTAACAAGAAATTTCAAAAAGAGAAACTTCCTTGTATGCTTATTCTCACGTTATTGGTCTCATTTGAACTGAAATTAGAAATGTTCTGCCATGAAGTTATCAGAATTTGAGACAGTTTCACAGGTGGTAAATAATACTACCTCAATAACAAACTCACTAATCCCTATTTTATGATATTGCTATCACTTAAGGTAAATCATCAGATGCAGGGACTGTTTTATTTAATTAATTCAACAACTCAATTATTTTCAATCAGTTCTTCAACCAGATAATGTATTATACTTTGTTTCAGACACTTAATTTTGAATATATTACTTAATTTTCACAATAAATCCAACAATCGTATATTCAAAATCTTAGGCTTTCTAAGTCCAGTTACTTAATACTATACTTTTGGCCATTACGGTTTCTACCACTACTAATAAGATACCCTTTTAGGCCATTTTTCCTATAGTCCAAATACATTTAAGTTGAATAATATAAGTGTTTCTACAGTTATTCTGGTGGCAACAAACACTATTATCCAACAACAGACCTATATAAGAATTCTATTAAACTTAATTTCATCTATTAACTCTTCATTAAACAATTAACTCTATAATCTTTAAAAATGATTAAGACTCCCTCTCACAAACAAAAAACTGAGCATAAGCAATGCAAATCTTCACAAGAGATAAATGGACTTAAAAAATGGGTCACATAGGGACTGGGGATGTGGGCTCACTGGCGTGCGTGCGGCCCGGGTTCGATCCTCAGCACCACATACAAACAAAGATGTTGTGTCCGCGGATAACTAAAAAATCTCTCTCTCTCTCTCTCTCTCTCTGTCTCTCTTTAAAAAAAAAAATGGGGCACACATACACAATGGAGAACAATTCTAACGTTAAAGGGAAGAAAATACCTACAAACGCTATACATGGATGAACCCTGTGAAATTAGCCAATCACAAAAAGACAAATATTGTATGACTCTACTTATATAAGGTACCTGGTATAGTCAAGTCTACAGCAAAAGAAATAATAATGGCTACCAATATGACTCAGGAAAGAAAGCAATGGAGAGTTATTCAAAACCATGTTTCTTATTAAGAGTTGACTAGCCAAAGATTTTTTTGTTTTTCATTTTTTTGTGGTACTGGGGATTGAACCCAGTACCTTGGGCATGCTAGGCAAGCATCTGACCCATGTGCTACATCCCCGCCACCAGCCTAAAATTTTTTAATCTGTCAGCTCCCCCAAATCCAGAGTCCATAAAAGCATATTGTTCATTTGCATACATGTTCATCTCACAATCATATCTCAAACCTGTTTCCTTTATCAAATGATGGCAACCCTGTAATTAACATTATCCAGGCCAACAACTATGGCAACATCTCTGATTCTTGTCTTTATTTCACATGCCATCTAATCCAGGAACCCTGTGCCTGTGGGTCTTTATATCTGCTGTTTCTTCCAGCTGGCATGTTCTTTCCCTTTACTTACACATACTTCCCCAAATCACTCTTTAAGATTCCTTGCTCAATAGTCACCATCTCAATGCAAACTTCCATAAATACTTTAAAGGCACAACTTTACTGATGTTCCCTGTAGTATTTCCAGCTTTTTCTCTGAAAGCCCTTATCTCAATTACTATTTTATTTGTTTTTAGTCTATGTCACCCACTAAAATGTAACTTCCAAGGTGTTTTGTTCTAAGTAGTGGTTGACTTAATGGCTTTAGAAATTGCAACACTTTCCACTGGGTTATACTAAAAGTAATTTTCACAAGAAAATAACTACACATTTTTTGGGGGAAGGGTACGGGTTGATCTGCTTTTTCGTAATTGTATCCTATTGGCTAGAACAGAGTTGGTGCTCAAAAATATATGAATCTATGGCGAGGGCTCATTCAATCCTGCTAGACGATCATTACCTGAAGTGAAGAGGAAATGCTCCACAATGTGAAGAGTTAATAATGGTGCTCTTTTGGATTTGTTTCAGCAAGTCTCATAAAATATGTGCCTAATTAGTTTTATAGATATAACCTAGTTTAGTGTCCTGAACCCTCAAAAGCAAGTGAAGGCTTTCTGCATAAAGAAAACAGGTGATGAGAGATAATATTAATAATTTAAGTGCATTAGATAAATAGCATAAGTGTGCCTCCACTTCCTCCAAGTATTTATTCCCTCTTTACCAAGCAAAAGCAATGTTTAATCAGATAAAGCAAAACAATCAAGATGACAGAAGTAATAAAATGTCTGTTTAAAAACACAGATTCACATCTATTAAGGACCTCTTTTTACATACAAATTAGGCCCTAAAAGGTTAGCATATGACAATATTAGGTCATCATACTAGCAAGATACTTAAAAACTAAGTACCTAAAACGTGTATCACTATCTCTAAAAGTTTTATGGGTTTTTTCCACCAGCAAGGCTTAAAGTCCTGATTTTCAATTCAGTACTTTGGAAAATTCCACTGAATTTAACTACATTTGTTTATGTGCCTCTTTTGAGGTTTCTTATATTAATAGTGTATGATAAGAAGCCAAATACCATGAGAAAAGACTTGTTCTTTCCATCACTGTGTGTGTGTGTGTGTGTGTGTGTATGTAAAGTATGGCTTGGAAAAAAAAATATGGACATAAACTAAGATGAATTTCTCTTTCAGTAAATTATTATATAAATATGCATAGAAAATACTGTTGAAGATCACCAGCACGGGAAGACTCGTATTAGAAAACTTACCTAGTGTGGGAAATTTTCCATAAAGTTGATAGTACAGTTGGTTTTTCTAATATACTCTACCTTTATATAGCCTTTGTTGGCTTCATAATAAAATGCAAATTTTTCTAAGAAAACATTTTTAACAGTAAATTTATTCTGCAGTTAAATATTTATTATTTGGGGGTTTTTTTTGGTATTGGATATTGAACCCAGGGCACTTTACCACTGAGCTATATCTCTAGTACCCTCTCTCCTTTTTATTTGAGACAGGATCTTACTCACTGTTGCTTAGGATCTTGATAAATTGCTGAAGCTGTTATTGAACTCATGATCCTCCTGTCTCAGCCTCCCAAGCTGCTAGGATTATAGGCATGTGCTACCTTACCTGGTTTGAGTATCTTTTATCAAACAGGCACTCTTCTAGGTGAGAGGGACAAAACACTGAATAAAAAGATAAAGCCACCAGATGTGGTGGTCCATGGCTGTATTCCCATCATTTGGGAGGCTAAGGCAGGAGGAACCCAAGTCAGTCCTGGCAACTTAGTGAGGCCTAAGCAACTTTAGCAAGACCCTGTTTCTAAATAAAATACAAAAAAGGGCCAAGGATGTGGCTCAGTGGTTAAGCGCCCCTGGGTTCAATCCCTGGTACCAAAAACCAAACAAAACCCCCAAAAGACAAGTTCTCAATCTTCATGGAGGGATGTCTTTGATTTCTGTAATAAAAACATTTTATGAAAAAACAGTAAGCATTATCTACCACAAAGCGTGGCTGCTTCAGCAGAAATAAGATGAGATTTCTGAGGAAAGCTTGTGAGATTCAAACTACACAAGACCTTCATTTATTCTTTCATTAGCAACCTAAGAAACTCAAGACAGAAGGCACAAAGTACTACCAGATATCACAGATAAGGTTAGTGTTATGAAACAACCCATCTTCACCAGACAGGGAAAAATAAAATCTGTCACACCTCATAAAGGTTTGCTGTTTATCAAGTGGCAAAGTACTTGAAAGTTGTGAACATTGACAAGTTACTTATTTTCTCTATAAAAAGAGCTCCCCTAAATTGATTACTTTTCATACAAAGAAGACAAGCAGATTCTTATACTATGCAGGTAATTTTTGTGTTTTGGGTGGTGCTAGGGATCAAAATCAAAGATTCTTGGATATGCTAAGAACACACTACCAGTGAGCGTTAAACTCCCAGCACTATTTTTGTAAATCAAAACATTTAGAGTAAATATTAAACAGTAAATTTTCAGCTATAAAAATCATTTGATTTATATTTTAATAATGAACTTGGAACCAGTCTTTGGATGACTCCATCACAAATTATTCACCAAAATTTTAAAAATAAAAGTGTATTATACTACAATTTACCACAATTTTCTTTTTTTAAATGAAGGTGGGGATATTGCTGAGAGGTAGAGCCCTTGCCTAGCATGCACAAAGCCCTGGGTTCAATTCTCCACATAACCAAAAAAAAAAGAGAGAGAAAGCAATCGATATTCAAACACATTGCTCTCACTAAAAATTACTTGTGAACAGAAACTGGGTTTCTACCAATGACTATTAAAAGTATCTTTATTTGCTTTATCTTTACCACAATATCTTTCAAAATTTCAAATTTACATTTATATGTATATATACAAATATACATATATATAATTCACATACATATGTATATATACATATACACACACATACACTTCAGTGCATTAGTACAGTACAATATTTAACTATAATTAACACAGTCATATGTATTAGGATACATGTTAACCTTCTGCTAATAAGAGTATGCAATCAAAAATCTAGGACAGGAAGGAAGGAAAAGAGAAAAGGAAGGAGGGAAAAACAAACTGCTCTATGTGTCACAAAGCTCTTGCAGTATATGGACAGAGGCAAACCAAAAAAAGAAAGAAAGAAAGATAGAGAAAGCAACTGATACTCAAAAACATTGCTCTTACTAAAAATTACTTGCGAAGATAAACTGGGTTTCTACCAATGACTATTAAAAGTATCTCTATTTGCTTTATTTGGGGGCGGGGGAGAACCACAGGAATTAACTAGAGGCAGGGTATG
Organism: Urocitellus parryii; assembly: GCF_045843805.1. NCBI lineage: Eukaryota > Metazoa > Chordata > Mammalia > Rodentia > Sciuridae > Urocitellus > Urocitellus parryii. Next base: position 125,661,373 of record NC_135540.1, read on the forward strand.
TAGCTCAGTGGCAGCATTAATGAAGCCCTGTATTCTATCCCTAGCACACGCGCGCGCGCGCGCGCACACACACACACACACACACACACACACACACACACATACAACAACCTTGAGTTTCTTTTTTTTTTTTTGGTACCAGGGATTGAACCCAGAGGTGTTTTACCATTGAGCTACATACAACTCCAGACTTTTTGTTTTGTTTTGTTCTAAATTTTGAGACAGGATCTTGCCAAGTTGCGTAGGGTCTTGCCAAGTTGCTAAAGCTGGCTTTGAACTTGCCTCAGAGCATACAGAGTTGATGGGATTACAGGCATGCGCCACCTCACCCTCTTGATGAATTCTTTCCAATAAGCATCTAATAAACAAGCCAAGCCTATTCATCCTTTAAAGCTCCACTGCACCAACCACATCCTCCCACAATAAGTTCAGAGCCACTACTCTTGAAAGATGTTTCTATTCCCTTACTTCTAACTCTTCAACTTGTGACAAACCATTTTACAACTCCAACCAGTCCATGAAAATTGCTCTTGCCAGATCTTTGATGTCTTAAATCTAATCAACATTTGGTTTTATCTAACCTGCTCTCTTTGCAGTGTCTGACACAACTGACAAGCTTCCTCCCTTCTAGAATTATGTTTCCATTTTTGTGGCACTAGACTCATTCCTTAAATGTTGATGCTTTCCAGAGGTCTGTCTCTGCTTTCCAAGGTTCCAGTTACCACCTAATAGTCTTCAAGTATATTTTATAACAGGCCACATATATCTACCTCTCTCACAAGGGCCTCAAACTCAACTAAAGTTTTTGGCTAACACAAAATTCCCAACACTAACCTAACTTCAGTGCATTAGTATACTAACCTAACTCCTCTCCCATCCATTTATCTCTGTGCCATCTCAACAAATGAACTACTGTTCTGCGGGTAATATGTGTAAAGCATCCGAATTCTTTCCTTCATGGCAAAATTCTATGACTTCTATTCACTCTTGGGGTTTGCCCAAATAGCTGTATTAGAGAAATAATGCTATACCCTCTCTTCCCAATGGTAACCTGCCTTCACATATTTCAAAATGTCACTGAGTCATTTTAGGTATTATTATGATTTTAAAAACAGACTAAACATTTCTTACTACTTAAACTACAGAGTTGGGCTGGGGATGTGGCTCAAGCGGTAGCACGCTTGCCTGGCATGCGTGCGGCCCGGGTTCGATCCTCAGCACCACATACAAACAAAGATGTTGTGTCTGCCAAGAACTGAAAAATAAATATTAAAAAATTCTCTCTCTCTCTTAAAAAAATAAATAAATTTCAAATTGACTTTTAAAAAAAAAACTACAGAGTAATACAACCTACAAAATTTTTAGAATCTTAATAGATGACTCTTTTGTAAATTTCAGGAGCATAAATACATATGTAGATATCCAATTTTTTTTTTTAATTTCTAATGGGAGCAGGAAAACAGACACATTTAAAAAGGGAAAGTAGCCCATTAACAAAGTCACCACCATAGCTTCAATTAAAAAAAAAAAGATACAATGTTGTAATTGTAAGCTTTTCTTTTTTTTTTTTTTTTTAAAGAGAGAGTGGGGGGGGGAGAGAGAGAGAGAGAGAGAGAGAGAGAGAGAGAGAGAGAGAGAGAGAGAGAGAGAGAATTTTTAATGTTTTATTTTTTAGTTCTCGGCGGACACAACATCTTTGTTGGTATGTGGTGCTGAGGATCGAACCCGGGCCGCACGCATGCCAGGCGAACGCGCTACCGCTTGAGCCACATCCCCAGCCCCAATTGTAAGCTTTTCAATGATTCAAAGTACTGGATGGAGGTAGTCATCTGACTATGCAGAGAAGAAAATGGCACATTAATGGCAGTTATTGAAAGTCAAAAAGTTGAAAAGGTAGCTAAGGAATTCCTGAGGGGACAGCTGAACAAAAGAACATCCAGGGATCAGTGAAACGAAGTATCCAACAATAAGTGATTTCCTCTCATTGGAGCAGACTGTTCCCTTGAGGCATGGTTAACTAAAGCATTTCCCAAAGTTGGAAATATGTATAGTTCACTAAGTCATTTTAATATCTACAATGTCATCTGTTACCAGGTGCAATCTTTCAAAAGTACATTGAGTTGGTGTGATTGGGAAATCAGCCAACATATACATGAACCTTAGTAGGCAACTGTTAAGGACCAGTGCTAGGAAAGCCATCTGTTTGATGGAAATAATATTTCTACTTCCCTAGTGATTACAGCTATCAGTGACAACTATGAAGTCCCAAGAGAAGAAAAGAAATTCTAACTGCTGCAAAACTTTAATTAATCAGATAAACTAGCCAAGAAATTAATGTTAAGTGTTACACAAAGGATCTCTAAACCCCTAATATTTTTTGGCTAATTATTCCATTGGTAGTATACATCTGCTCTTCTAAAATTTGGTTATGAATCAGAAATAACTCACTGGGTATGTTTTTATATCTAAAAGTGACTGTGGATAATAACTACAATTCACAAAAATTGTTATTTTTAATGTGCATAAAAATCCTCCTGAAAACATGATCCACACAATAAAAGAACAGATGTTACTGTCACAGTTTAAATTCCTTTAACCACTAGGAAGAATGAGACTAAATTTAACAAGATTTTTTAAATTTAAAGGCTGGGAGTATATCTCAGTGGCAGAGTGCTTGACTAGCATGTGTGAGGCCCTGGGTTCCATCCCCAACATTGTGAAAAATAAATTAATTAATTAAAGTAACAACCAATAAGCCTGTACATTCAACCTGTATTTTTAACATCTTCAGTACTCAACATTTTATGATCAGGAAGCATGTTAAACATTGACTTTCCAAAGAAAGTAAAATTATGATGATTTAAATATATAAAAGTAGTGAAGATATTTGCAAATATAGTATAAGATCTTCAGATATATTGACCATAATCTCAAATATTTAGTGGGTTCCCCAGTTTCTTTTTTTTTCCTTTTGGCCAGGGAATCCTCATTTTTTTCATCTATTGCTACCCTACTCTTCTTGTGGGGAGGGGGGTGAAGTGGGTACCGGGAATCAAACTCAGGTGCACTGGACCACTGAGTCACATCCCAGCCCTATTTTGTATTTATTTAGAGACAGGGTCTCACTTAGTTGTTTATTAGCACCTCGCTTTTGCTGGGGCAGGCTTTGAACCTGCAATCCTCCTGCCTCAGCCTCCCAAACCACTGGGATTACAAACATGCACCACCTTACCCTACCCTTTTTAAGATAAGATTTTTGTAAGATTCTTTGAAAATCTTCTAAATATTTTAATATAATAAAATAAAAGTAGTAGTATATTATAAACTATAAGTTTAAGTTATCAAAGAAATATCAAAAATATTTTGACAGAACATATCATAGCTCCCTTTGTTTTTGTAGTTCAACTCCAGATGCTATTTTTAGCATCTCAGAGTAAAACAACTTTAAATAATTTACAGTTATTATTTGTCTCAATAACATATTAAAACTAATTTTATTTCTTTTCTTATGGTACCAGGGATTAAAACCAGAGGCTCTCAACCACAGAGCCACATCCCCAGTCCTATTATTATTATTTTATTTTGAGACAGTGTCTTGCTAAGCTGCTGAGGCTGGTTTTAAACTTGCTATCCTCTGGAGCCACTGGGAATATAGGCATGATCACCATGCCCAACTTAAAACCACTTTCTTTTTAAATAAAAGTGGATACAGGCACTGTGGCCAAAAACTATTCAAATGTATAAACTAAATATATCAAACAAAAAATACTTGGCTTCAAACCACCCAACATCTATAGTTTTACACAGTAGAAGGAGGTAAAGTGTCATCCATAAAGCTATTATAAACTATTTGATGTCAGAAATCATGTCCATAAAACATCTTAAATTTACAATTTACCTTTACACTTATCCAAATAATGTGTTTGGAGGAAAAAAATCATTAAACAGTCATGTGAAAATATTCTAAATTCCCTCAAAGTTAAAAGAGGGAAAGAGCAAAAGCTAAGATTACTAGAATAAAAACACTCAGAATTGTACCACACTAATTCACTTCCATTCAAAAAATATTCACCCATAGGGTTTCAGAAATAACAAACACAGAATTCATCCCAACTGTGACTACAATTTGTAAGCAGTCTTTCATTGCTCCATAAAGGCTCATCATTGTAAATACTCATCAGTTTTTAAGCCACATCCACAGCTGCTCTCTTAGATAGAAAAACAACAAATTTTGACATTAAAGATTTTAAAATGACATTTATGGAACAGTTTTACATAAAATAAAATTAAAAATAGTCCAGTATAACAGAAAGAATTAACGGTACCTAGACTACCAAACCATAAGAATCTTAAGTCACTCTCCATGGTAATACCTTTCATTTACATGGTGCTAGGATCATTTTCTAAGCTCCCTGCCATGCCAGAGATATCATTTATGCTTGAAAAAAATCAAAGCAGAGATAATCACCAAATTAGTAGACAATAGATGTGTTTCACAGCCACCAGTCTATATTCTTTCCACAAACCTTTTTCCCAAAATAATACTGAAATGAAGGGAAAAAAAAAAAAAAAGCTCCACACAAATCAATTCTCTACACAGTTTTACCCTCCTGCCTCAATTTATTCTCTGCCTGTACTAAGGGAGAAGTTCCTCTGCTTAGTGAGTATAGCCAGTCATGTGTTTTATGATGACTAAGAGTTAACCATGCTCAGGGGAGAGAAAAAGAAGACTGAACCCAGTAGCAGCATCAAATGCTAAATTATATATCACTACAAGATATTCATACTACAAAATGGCAATAAAATTAAAATCCAGAGATATGGGTTTGACTCTTCCACCAACTGGCAGGTGAACTTGGTTATGTTTCTGTAAAACATCACAATACTAACTTCCTCACCAGACTATGCCAATGTCTAAATGCAACAAAAGATCTCTTGAGCTACCAAACACTACATTCGGGTAACAGAATAAACTGAAAACGCATCAGGTAAATATGAATTCACACCAGGAATCTGTTAAGACCATTATAACACATCATGGTAAAAGTAGCATTTCAAATCAGAAAGAACAGAACAGAGCATTCCTCACATAAATTGGCCTATATTAATTAAACAGTATTTTCTTCTACTTGCTTGGGTTTTTAAATAGCATTTCATCTATGACTGTGGGTATCAATAGGTATGGCTCCCTATTATTCTTAGTGGCCGTTTTGAAAGTGTTTCTCTTATTATTTATGTTGCTGCCCAAGATACATCCGGCAACTCTGATAATGTGAAAACTCCAGACATTTTGAAGTATAGTCTGTTTTGTAACATCAATTTATTGCCCATTTTCATTTTCCTTATGAGTTATTCTTTATCCATATTTTTCTAATGAAATACATCTTATTTTGTGTAATGAACTTTTATTTTCCACATATTACCTTTTGTCAATTCTTGATATTAAATACCTTATTTTCTCTTAGCTTTTCACTTACTCAGTTTTGTTTTTGTTACATAGGAGTTTAAAAATATATTTTTTTCTTTTGCATACCAGGGATTGAATTCAGGGGACTTGGCTACTGAGCTACATCCCCAGCCCTACTTTGTATTTTATTTAGAGACAGGGTCTCACTGAGTCGCTTAATGCCTGCTTTTGTTGAGCCTGTCTCTGAACTTGTGATTGTCCTGTCTCAGCCTCCTGAAGAGTTAAAAAAAAATTTTTTTTTAAAGAGAGAGTGAGAGAGGGAAAGAGAGAGAGAATTTTAATATTTATTTTTTTAGTTCTCGGCGGACACAACATCTTTGTTTGTATGTGGTGCTGAAGATCAAACCCAGGCCACACGCATGCCAGGCGAGCGTGCTACCGCTTGAGCCATATCCCCAGCCCAAGAGTTAAAATTTTTATTTTTTTATTTTTATTTTTTTAAAGAGAGAGGAGAGGGGGAGAGAGAGAGAGAGAGAGAGAGAGAGAGAGAGAGAGAGAGAGAGAGAGAGAGAATTTATTTATTTATTTTAGGGGTTTTTTGGCGGACATAACATCTCTGTTTGTATGTGGTGCTGAGGATGACCCGAGCTGTACGCATGCCAGGCGAGCACGCTACCGCTTGAGCCACATCCCCAGTCCAAGAGTTAAAATTTTTATAAAGTCAAATTTGTTATCTTCCTTTGATTCTGTGTTTTGGTTATAACCATTTCTTACCATAAGATTATGAAAACATTTGTATGTATGTTCTTTTAGAAAGAAAAAATAAATAAAAATATGTAGCAGAAAAAGAAAATTAACAATGACAATACTGCCAGAGTTTCTGACAATATTATTTTTAAAGTTAAATAGAAGCTTGGAGTGGTGGTATACAAATGTAGTCCCAGCTACTCAGGGGACTAAGGCAAAAGAATCGAGCCCAGGAGTTCAAGACTAGCCTGAGAAGCAAGTAGTAAGACTCCAGTCTTTAAAAAACAAACAAACAAAAAAAGTTAACTAAAAGGTAAATAATGTTACTTCAGATAATCTTTTGTGTTCAAAGACTAGTCTAATCAAATCTAACTTTGCACTTCTAGAAAACATAATTTACTTTTAAAGTAATCTAATAGAAAAGACTATAATCTTCTTTTCCTTAAAAACTTCTACCACACTTACTTATATCTGGAATTGTTTTTGCCACCCAGTAATTAACTTTGAAGTGTTTGAAGTGAAAGACAAACACAAGCCCCATCAGTATAGGGTAGGGAATCAAAGGCAAAAGCAGAAGTAAAACTGTATGGATTTAAGTTAAGTTACTAAAATACCCAACCTTCAGACTTCTGTAAAAGGAGATACCATCTCCCTCAAAATGTCCTGGATGACTCATTATATATTCAACAAAATATCAGTTACCTGATCCCCTTAATACTGTTTACTAATATTTTGATATTTTTAACATGTAATAGAGTGTTAGCATTTCCATTAAAAAAAATTGAGGAATATACTCCCAATTCTTTTTTTCTGTAATATAAAAATTTATTACTATTGTTTTCATCAGCAAAATTAATGATCTTGACCTCTCCTTCTTGCCTTTGTGTATAGGACCAAAAGAGAGATATGACAACCTTAAAGTAGACTCCAGGAATGTCACCAACAGCATGACCTTTTCGACCAAATCTAGCAACCAGAAATTCATCATTTTCCTCAATAAAGTTCAAGCAATCATCATTGGGTACAAAAGCCGTGATTTTCTTGCCATTCTTGATCATCTGGACCCTGAAAACAAACTTCTTGATGGCAGAATTTGGCTGTTTGGCTTCAACCCCTACTTTTTCTAGCACAATTCCCTTTGCATGGGAAGCACCTCCAAAAGGGTTGGTCTTCAGGCTTGTGCCCAAATGGGCTTTCTTGTATTGTTTATCATGTCACTTCTGGTCCCTTCATTGACTATGGAGTTTCCTGGCAGTATGAAGACCTCGTCACTTGCCCATTCTGTTGATGCTGCAGGGCTGAGTGAAAGCCCAATTCTTAACAGTAATTATTCTTGCTGTAGGACTACAGTGGTTCACTTTATGTGATATTTAAATAACTTCTTAATTTCTTACGATAAACATTTCTAATTAGAAAAAAAAATCAAAATGACCATATGCAGATGAGACAATAATAAGTCCTTAAGAAAAATTTCCAGGGCTGGGGAGCAGCTTAGTAGTAGTATACTCAACTAGTATACTCAAGGTCCTGCATTTGATGGATGGAAGAAAGAAGGAAGAGAAGGAAAGAATGAAGCCAAGAGATGAGAAAGAGAAAGAAAAGAAAAATGGACATTCCTGAGGCCCTGGGACCAATCACAGAAAAAGAAAAGAGAAAAAAAAAGGAAAGAAATATTCACATGTTTAAGGCCCCTGGATTTAATCCAGGCACACAGAGAGGCAGGCAGGCAAAAGAAAAATGTCCACATCAAGACAGTTACTTCCCAGAAATAACTATGAAAAACAAAAAACAAAAAACTTTGCACCTACCATGTAGATGTGTGTTTAAATTCTAATGTAATTTTAAAAATACTTAATTCATTATTAACTGATAATTTTCAGGAGTTAAAACTAATTAACTACCTATTTAAGTAAATGACATAAATTAATCCTGTATCACATTAAATACAGCAGGGAAAGACCAGGGCAAAGAAGGCTTACTTACCAAGAATCATGAAGTAACCTTTGAAAGCTACAGCTATCCATTCAAGTTGTTTTTTTTTTTTAAATATTATAATAGTCAATCCTCAACTCCCACTAATTCAATGCTAACCATTTAATGGCACACATTATTATAAGCTGTGAATTACAAAATAATATAACTCCCATCTTTGGAAGGCTGAAAAGGATTTAATTCATTTCCTTGACATATGTATGAGCATAGATGACAGATACAACAGATTTAATGAACTCTGTAGTCAAGGGAGTTAATATTGTCTTGATGTATACACTACAAAAATCACTGCATGTTCATCAACAAGTTCATAAGTCCACTTTACAGTATAAAATTTCAATTTGTGGCTTCTCTTCCTTGGAGATGGCCTTTCTTTTCCTCCAGAGGCTCTGGAAACAACCAACCATAATTAGTGCAAGTGGCAGAATCAAGAGGCTAGAGACACAAGAGGCAAAGACTGTCATGAGCCAAAAGTAAAGGCACCTAGCCAGTTCCTGAGTAGGAATAATTAAACCAGAGTGGTGAGAAGGCATAAACAGTGAGCAATGAGGGCAACTATGTTTCTAAAGAGGCCAGCCTGACCAGTTAAAAACAGAAGACAAAGATCATAAGCAGCAACAACTGGAAGAAAGTAAAGGCAGAAAGAAGAAGTAACCCCAAGCCCAACATTTATGAAACAACAATAGCAGTAGCACTTTCCCAACCATGCTTGAAAGCTGAAGGATTTGCATTCTTGGTCCATGCATACTGTAGGGAAAAGGGAATACAGGAAGGGCTGAGTGCATAAACGTTAAAAGGCACCAAGCAATATAAATAGAAAAGAGTAAAAAGACCAGCATATGCCTCACCTCCTGCGCCCTGCCAAAAAACAAGGAGCTGGCTTGTAAATAATCTAACCTGCCTTTGTCTATATTTAAATGTTTAGAATATATAATTAATAACGCCTTTCCTAGCTCTGAAATTTCCTGAATCTAATAATCTATATAATGTGTCACACAGGATGTCATAAAGGATACTATGCTACATGTAATTCTTCAACACACAGAATATAAGTCAAGAGAACAAAGGGCAGGGGGATTGGGAGTACAAAATCATACTTCAGTATCAGTACAGACCACACTTGATCATCTTTCATCTAAGAAACCAATTCCTAGTCTCCTCCTTTAAAGCAATCCACAAAGTGTTATCAACAAACAATACTGCCTAAAATCCAACCACCAGGCTTCATTTCAAGCACATTCAGAAATGAAGAATTTGGTCAACTTGCAAATTTCATTGAACTTCCCTTTAGCTTCTTTCTAGAGAACATATTCTAATACAGTTACATTTTTCTATTTTTTTAAGAGTTGGAGTTTTCAATCTAGTATAGCTTTCACACAACACTTCAAAAAGTATAGTCCACAAAAGGAATAAGGGTGACCATAATCCAGGGGGCAGGTGTCAGTTTCTAAAGTAGGAAAAAAAAAAATCTATACTGAATATCAGCCTTATCATTTAGACTAAGTGCCACCTAGTGGTAAGTGTTATACACTACCAAATCCATTCAGATCATATTCATTTATCCTGCAAGTAGCATCTGGCAGATGGTAATTGCTTCATAATTATGCAAGTAAAACACTGCTCCTGTCCTTTTCACTGAGAGACAGGTAGATAATCAGTATAGATAAATTTATAGACAGTAGAACAATGTTAGGTGTTACAGAAGAGATATGCAAAAATAAGTATCCAATATTTATTATTAACCTAAAATACAAAATACTGTTAAATAGGTTCTCTTAAACCTGTTCACCTCGCTCAGACTTTTCCATTTCTAATTATTACATCACCCAGGTTTCAATTAGTTGGAGGTTTTTCCTACCTTCCTTGCTGCATCCCTCCTCCCATTTTCTCTTTTCAATTCCACACTTCGGAAAAGGAAAGAAGAATCTACTTATTGAACACCTACTACTCCTAAACTGAGCTAATAATTTTATATCCCTTATTTAATCCTAGCATCAATACTATAAAGTATTTTTTCCATTTTCTTAGATAAGGGGAAAAGATTTAGATTAACTGACATTCTTAATTGCCACAGACAATAATATTTGGATGACAGTACACTGATTACAAATTTCCCTATATCCCCATACCACGATCCTCAAAAAAAGCCTTTTTTTTTTTTTTTGCCTTTCTATCCTAGGTCTATCTTTAAGACCATGTTTCTTTTATATAGTAGCCACAAATTTCAATCCATTTCCTACTATTTACATCCAAGTTCACCTCATCTAAATCATCCAATGTCCTACCCCTTTCCTCTGCATCCCTGATTAATATTCAAATACTTAGCTTAGGACTCAAGGTCCTCCAAAAGACCTCCAAACATTTTCCAGTTTAATTTAAAATGCCAATTCTAACCATTTCTATGAACTCCCCCACACACACACCTGACACAATCATTCACACCTGTTTCCATCATCAACACTCTACATCTGTCACAGCACTTGCAATAATTTCCCTTAAATATTAATTATCCATATACTTTCCACTAAGTCATATACCAAAGCACATATTCATCTGTACAGGGCAGGCACAAAGCAGTTTTATACCTAATAAGACTATAATATATGTTGTTATTAAAACAATATATTTATTATGTATTTTATTTATTGGATTTATTACATATTATCATATATGCCACTAAAGCATAGTCATAATCATTCCCTTGAATCGTGGGACAACCTTGAATGTTTTTGCTTACTCCAGTTGGTGTAATTAGGAACTTTGTACAGAATTATATAATATTTTTGCATGAAAAATTTTCTCACACTCAAACCAGAAATATTATTTGAAAAGGTATGCTTGCAAAATAAGGAAAGATCTTAATAGATTTGCAGTTTTCAGAAAAAAAAGAAAAGAAACAAATACTTTTGTTTCAATGATGTAAACTAGTCTAAAATTAGTATGTTCTATAGCATATCAGGTTATACCCCAAAATAAGTTGTTCATAATAATTAAATACCCTACACACTGGTTCTATAGTTCATACAGCAATACTGAACTTCTATAATGCTTTACCACATTTATAAAAAAGTTTTATAGAATGACAAACACTTTTGCTGGTTACATAAACTTTTTATGAGAAACTACTCTTATACTTATTATTATCATCTAATTAACAGTGTACATTAGCTCTACAACCAAGTTAAGACTTCAATACAGAAAAGAAACTTGGGGAGAGAAATTAAAAAGCAACAGTCAACTTGATTTTCTAAGTGCATTTCATCTCTTATCCCTCAGGTGTGGCACTTTCATTGCAAAGCTTTTGCAACTTACAATGCCAAAGAAGCAACTTTCTATCTTTTTTTCTCCCTTTGGTAAAGTTAAGATAGTGTAAATATTTCCAAGACTACCATGAACTCCACCAATCTGACTGAAAAGCTGTCATGCTTATTTCCATGCACTTCGTCAACAAAACAAACTTACACAAATATTTATACACACAGGTAATTACTATAACTTACACTACCGCGGATGTATGCCCCTCCCCCATGCCCTTAAGTAAGTTTGATATGTTGGAGAAGTGCACCGGGATATCATTTCAGCCCCTGAAGCAGAAGCAGACCTAATGAGGCATAAGCAACACCGTGATGCTGTGCCAGGCCTAAGAGGCCTTCAGAACTGTGATCATGGTAAGTGTCTGAGAGATGGTAGCAGCTGGGCATTCAACATTCCTACATTTTTATGGCTGTCCAAGCAGAGAAAAGAGCAGTAAGAAGTAGACCCCAAAAAGTTGGGGGTGACTCAATGACAACATCTGTGGTAAAGCAGTAATTTACCAAATATGTCTGTTTAAAATGCCAAAGCACATATTTCCAAGGTTGCGGTCCTCTGTACTAAATACACTGCTGCTTTTCTAAAACATGACCCACAAACCACAGGCTGCAGTATAAAAAAGTCCATCTTGAACCCTGCCCATGAAAGGGTACCAGAAGAAACTGTTATGATAATTAAGATATCTGTATAAAGTGCTTTATGATTTATAAATCACACCTACCACACCTGTTTTATTTGACCTTTCTAATTATAACTGCACATACTTTACCTGACATAACAGTCACAATGTGCCTGGTACATAAATGCAATCTGTCCACAAAACCTGAGTCTTCCTCTAGATCATAAATTTCTTAAGTGATTTTATGACATGGATCCCCAAAAATGCTGTCTGTAGTGCCCTAAGGTTTATGCATCTAGAAGTACTTAAAACACTTTTTTAAACATGAAATCTTTTGAGAAATATTTGACAGTCAACCACATAAAAAGCAAAATGTGAAAGTTAAGCTTGCCTGTTTTGTACATACAATAAAATGTAGCATTCTAATAAAATTTTGCCTGGCACAGTGGTACACGTCTGTAATCCCAGCTGCTGAGGAGGCTAAGGCAGGAGGATAGAGTTCAAAACCAGCCTTAGCAAAAGCAAGGTGCTAAGCAACTCAAGTGAGACCCTGTCTCTAAATAAAAAATACAAAATAGTGATGGGGATGTAGCTTAGTTGCCGAGTGCCCCTGAGATCAATCCCTGGTAATCCCCCAATCAAAAAAAGTACTTTTCCCCAAGAGCCTTACTATAACTTTCTCAGGTGCAATGACACTATCTATGGCTGAAAATTATACCTCCAGGTATTTCAGGAATTTTTCCTTTACATAATCAAAATCAAATACAAAACACCTATTAGTAGATATATCTCAAATTCTGCCTATATAATCATATTTTCTTTGAAGTCCTATCATGTGCTGGCACTCTTCTAAGAATACATAAATGATTAAGAAAAAAATGGTATATGCCACCAAGTAATGAACAGCATTTGAATATGATAATTACAATTTAATAAGACATTTCCAAAGAATTACACCAGTCCTTTAATAACACACAGCAGGAACACCATACCTAGTCTCTTGGATCTGTATAGAATATCCTGACCTTACTGTTGAATAATAACCTAGTAAAGACCAGTACTTTTGATAAATCCTTATGCATTAAAGTTCTGGGCCTATATAGAGAACTCCAAATTCTTAAATATGAATATGAAGAAAGAGAAAAAGGCAAACAATTTAGCTGGAGAAGATGTTAACAAAATACATTCCGAGGAACCTATAAGCCATGCCAGCAAACATTTTTATATGCACTTACTATGTACCAAGAATTTTACTAAATGTTTTCATGCATTATCTAATTTAATCTTCATAACAATTCTTTAAATTAGGAATAATTATCCTGCAAGTGATGAAAGAGGTAAGGACAGGATAATTTGACAATGTTATTGAGGTTTGAAGAGGCAGAGACAAATGAAATCTGAGCAGTTTAAATCCTAAATATAAGCTCAAAACTCTCCACTCTGTTGCCTCTTTTAAATGAAGGCTGCTAGGGGGAGCCATTGAAAGGTTTTTAAACTAAAGAGTGGAGTGATCAGATTTGTTCTACAGAAACAATGTTCTGCAGCCATGTGTAAGATGGAAAATGGGTGTGGATCTAGAAGCAGAAAGAGGCTGTCTATACATCTGCTATAATCCAGGTGAGATATGACAAGAGTATGAACTATGGTAGTGAAGTAAAGGTTTAATGAAACATGAAACCAAAATCCTGGCCTGGGGAACTAGATGACAATCAATCCAATATCACCACCAGAAATACAGAAGCAATAGGCTTCATTCCTTCAGTAAATATCTACAGTGCCCTCCAAACACCACTTTCCTATAACAAAGTATCAAGTCTGAGATTATAGTTCTGGTGACTAGAAAATATTGTTGAGAACAAATGACAAATATAACATATAATACTAAGACACATGCAAAATTTGTCATTACTATTAACAGGCGAAAACATTTCATGCTATCTTTTTAAAATATTACTACAGGCAGGAAAAAAAATCAACAGAAGGCATCCCATAATTTTATAATGTATTATTACATTTGAGTTTGACAGATCTTTAGTCTCTTACAAAACACAACGACCACTCTGTAATTTGTTTTGCTTGTCCACACTCTCCCTTAAATTGGGGGAGGGGGCAGGGTATCTGTTTCATTACCCAAACTAAAATACATATTTGGGCTTTTTTTTTAATCCCACTATCATTGCTGTAACTTGCCAAGAATTTAGTTCATAACCTCCTACTTGACTTCCTATAAAATATGACCTACTTCACATTAGCTTATTTCAGTAACAATTCGTAGACGTTAACCATACCTCTCATCTGAGGATGCGCTCTATAAATCTTAAGGCACAGCAATCCTGTGCAGATGTGGCAAGTTATTACAATCCCCATTTTACTACAGAGTTAGGAAACTGGCCCAGGGGAAGTAAAATAACTTGGAAATAATCACAAAGCCAGATGCCAAAAATAACAACTTTTAGTCAATCCATGAGAAAATACTGCCCCTAGTTGAAATAACATGGAATTTAGTATTAGGAAGAAGCAAAATGCAAAATAATGCTTTAAAGCCAAGTCTTAAGTCTTATTTCTAAAAATGACTGAACACCAGAATTAAGATCTATAAGAACTTTCAAACAAAGTCATCTTTTCTGAATGCTTTACTCATCCAAGGTTCCAAAGAAAGATTACTTAATCAATTACATCTGCCAAGAGTGGCTTCCCCCCACAAAAAAAAAAAAAAAAACAATTTATCTTATCCATTTAAAAGACACTGGTAGACATCTGTTGGTAACAAGAAGTAACTTTTTAACAAACTTTTAAAAATCTAATGCCTAGAAACATATATTAGAACAGATCCGAACATACTGCAAGTGAGCCTGATATTATCTTCTAAAAATATACTCCTTGCAGTCCCATTGTAATATTCACAGATAATAATTCAAAGTTTTGATAGTCAATATTTGAAATGAAAGTTTCCCAAACATAACTTATCCTATATATTTCCATATATGTTGCTGTTTGACATAAATTAAAGGCATTGTTTTATTTGGTTATGACATAAAATTCTTAACAGTATTTAGGAACTACACAACTCAAACTGTAAAAGTGACTTTATGATAACTATGTAATCATTCTTAGATGCACAAATCAGAGCAAAATACTTTCTATTATTACATAGTATTTACACTTTATTTACAGTCAGAACCAGTATGCTCATGATTTTATCATACTAAGAACAAGCAGAGAGACAATAGTTATTGACAAAAATAAGTCATGAACTGAGATTGCAAATTCTCATAAACACCTCAGGTATCAATCATGAAAGTATGGTTTTCCTTCAAACAGAAGTCAACCTATTAATTCTAATCACTATCTTAACAAACAACAACAACAAAAGCTTTCCACTGTGCCAGGATTCCTTTTAGCAGATCTTGCATATCCTCTATCAGGACCACTTTGTGTGGAACCTCAGTGCATAAATCAAATGACATTCCAAAAGATTTTACCAGTAATGTATCTTCTAAAAGTAGTGATCAACTAGTAGAAAAAAATAATAATCCTGGTAAACCTAATACTTTTTATTCCTAGCACAAGAATAATTCAGGCCACTTATTTACAATACACCACACCCCCACAGATATAATCCCAAGCTTTTAACATTATTGTAACAATAAGAGCTGAGAACAACTTAATACTCCTTTAACATCAGGAACTGCCTTTAAGATAACCTCACTTAAAGCTATTACTTCTATATCTTTTGAGTACATGTGATTAACATATTCCACAAAGATTCTAAAAGCAGTATTCATCATCCAGAAACTGCACTCTTCAGCGTTTAATCCCAATGATGGGACAGAAGATGCAAAAAGCACAAATTGTAAACACTAACTGTAAATTACGATTGTAAAATGTGAACTCTCATGATTAAGAAAAAGCAAATCATTTTTATCAAGTTTCCAAGCAGGACAACTCGCTTTATGAAGCAGGAGTTATTGGCAAAATAAACTGTACAACTAGATTCTGGAAAATGCTCAAATTGTCCACCCCAACATTCACAAGGTTTTAATACTGAAATTCGCTCAATTCCTATTTACATACCAAATGAATATCCATCATGGATATCTGAAACTATTCTCAAACATCGGTAGGATAGGGGCGGGGTGGGGGGGAGCAGAGAGCCACCTTTCGTTCTGCAATACCCGGCCACCCAGCAGCAGGTAAACCAGATGCAAGGCTACGACAGCTGCTCTTGGCCAACGCCATCAGAAACACCAAGGGGCAGAGAGGCGGGGGATAACCATCAAGAGACTAGATCTTTTTCCAGGGCTGCTGTTTCCAAGCACAACCACGAACCCAAAGAGATGGCAATGAAAACCGGAGTCTCTTTAACCCCCCCCCCGAGGGGGGTACATATAGTCCCGAGAGAAAGGGATGCAGAGGAGAGGAGGGGGCGGTGGAAGAAACTAAGTATCCCCAAGCATCCTTCAGACTCACAAAACAACAAGCCCTAGAGTCTGTCCGCACTTAGAAGCACCAGATGGAGTCCCCGGAGCTGAGACAGTTCAGCAGACAAACACGGTAGGCAGCGGATAAATCACACGAAGATGGGAGGGTAAGGGGGGGTACTGGGAAAATAAGCCACTATATGAGGGAGACAAAGCCTCCGGGGGTGATCCAGGGCCAAAGAGAAAGGTGAGAGGGGAGACACACGAGAAAGACAAAGAAAAATAAAAACAGGAATCTGGTGCCTGGGCTGTGGCAGGTCACTGGGCCACCAAGAAGAGAGGAACACAACAAAGGGGCACAGGAGGAAGGACAGCGGAGGGAAAGAGATGGAGAAGGGATGCGGGGCGCGGCGGGGCGGACAAAGCGCCCAAGGCAGCGAAACAAAGGGCCGGGGGTAGAGAGTCGCGGGGGGACAGCGCGGAAAGACAAAGCGCCCGGGGCCCGGGGCACCGGAGGGGCGAGGAGGCGGCGACCGCCGCGAGGAACAAAGCTGCGCGGGGCCCCGAGGCAGGGCCCGCGGGCGGCGGTGCGGGAAGCGCGCGCCGGGCACGGCGCCCGCGGGCCCCGCGCGCCCGGCGGCACTCACGCCCGCACCCCCCGGCCTCGCCGCCGCCGCCGCCCGCCCTCACGCGCCGGAGCCCGAGCCACGGCGGCGCAGAGCGGGCAGCGCACAGGCACACGCCGCCGCGCTCGGCACAAGCGTCGCCACTCCCGCGGCCCCCGGTGTCCAGGCGCGCCGCGGCCCTCTAACCCGCCGCCCTCCACGGGCTGCCAGACGCCTGCAACTTTCCCGGTTCCCAGCGCTCGGTTCCCCCAGACTTACCCTGTCACAACAGGCGCCATCTTCCACAAACTCTCGCCAAAACTCCAACCCTCGCGAGATTCCCCCTGACGCCTTCCCAGGTCCCTCTCCCCCGCCCCTTCCCTCTTTCCTCACTCCTTGATTCCACCCAGCCCCCGCGCTCCTTTTCCCCTAGCAGCCGCCGCGAAGAGCCAGACGCCTCGCGCCGCCCGCGGAGTAGGGGATCCTGCTCTCTGCCTTCCTTGGAAACCTACCCAAGCGATGGAGCATGCGCAGGCGGCTCCTCCGCAGGCGAGCCCTCCGTGTGGTCCATGGGGAGCGCTCCGGTTATCCGGGTTTTGGGACGCGCCCTCAGGGACGTACGTGGAGACTGAGGAAAACCGGAGGGGATTACTACGGGGACAGGGAATGGAAGGGTCAGGAGGCGGGGCCGAGGGGTAGGGAGGAGGGGTCCTGGGAAAATGTGCCGCGTTTCACAGGCCTAGATGAAACACCTCCTCAAGTGGGTGTTTTCCTTGTGGCTTCCCGCTCACTCTGGATTCCCAGCCCTTTTCATTCATTCAGACGTTCGTTGGACATCTCCTTTATACTAATCTCAGCGATAGATGCAGGAGCTATATGACTGGGGCTCAGAAGAGTGACATACCAGGAACTACCTTCATTCATTCGACCCCCATGCAACTGGGGAGACGGGCATGATTACAAAGTGGTCCAACCCTTCCAGAGCTCTGTAGATGGGAAACTTTTGCAATTGAGCTCTGTCGCCTTCGCTCCTTCTTCTTGGGTGCAAAATGTCAGCCGGAGGCCTCTGGCAAAAGTACCCCTAACGTCCACCTCACAGACACACACCAGATTGCTGAGTAGTTATTTCCAGAAGTGAAACCTGAGCTGGAATTGAAAGCCACGCTCTGTCACCCTTGAATCAGACCTGCTTAAAGCTCCTGATGAACGGAGCAGAGAGATGAGCTGCCTGCAGTGGGAGCCTCTCTAGGAGCACATCGGAGCCTCCAGCTGCCTGTGAGCCCAGGAGTTTATGGAGATGCACAGAAGACGGATGCTCCCGCGGGCCTCACGCAGCCGAGGACACTGCATGCAGCCCGAAACTTTCTTCAGGCGGCCTAAGTCCGAAAGCCCCAGCAAACGAGGCCGGCTAGGCATTTAATGGCAAGGTGCAGGGCCGGAACCCCGCCCCTTATCCCCCCTACCTGCAGCACCTGGTTTCCCCCTCCCTCGCCCTTTTCTTTCCTAGAGATTCCCAGATTGTGCACGGCCTCCAACAGGGAGCCCCAAAACCCGGAGAACTGGAATCCGCCGCCTGAAATCTGCTGAAGGCGCTGCAGGATTGGCGCGGCACGCGCAAACGACATTGCGCATGTGCCTAATGCGGGCAGTCCAGTCTCACGCTACACCGCCTTCCTACCGCCTTCCACTACTCCGCTCAGACACAACATAGGCCGTGGGAAATTTTCTAAGCCTCGCGAGAACGTGCCCCCCTGTTGCCTATGCTTTCGCGTCAAATCTCGCGGAGCCCAGGCTGGACAGGTGTCTTAAGCAGCTCCAGGCGCTGTTCGTGCCGCGCGTGCCCGGGCGGCGGGCGCTGCCGGGGTGGGAAGGGAGCGGCTTGCTGCGGAGGCGGGGCGAGTGGGCGCGTGGCCGGGAGCAAGGGGCGGGGGACGGATGCCCGAGGTCTAGCGCACAAACACACACAGTCCCTGGGAGGCTTGATGGAAAAAAATGGGTGGGGGGGAGCCTGGAGTTTAGGAACTTCCCCGGAAGCGGAGAGTGAGAGGTTATGTTCTAGGGCTGCAGGAGCCCCAGCCCAGACTCCCGGGAGGTTTCCTGTCGCCCTCCACGAGCCTGGTACTTTCCTGAAACGTGTTAGACGTCGCGCCCCCAGCCTCCAGGAGCTGACAGACAGCCCCCAAGTGTCGGGTTTGAGTCATGCCTCTGAGTCACCTAGTCTGGCCACCACTTCACTTGCTTTAAAACAAGTTCATATTCCTTTAGCAAATGTTCTTCTTTAGCAGTGGATGGTTTTCTGATCTTCCTGCTGGCTGTGGTATAAATTGGGGCGTGGGGGGGGGGCGCAGAAAATCTGATCCAGCACTCTCACATTGTTGCCTGGTATAAAAAGGACACTAATTTTTTCTTTCTTTCTTTCCTTCAGTTTCTTCCTAGCCTTATAAAGTAATCACTATGTTCTTTTTTTGTCCCACTAATGTGGCTTAAAGTAATGGTTTTGCTTTCCTTCCCCTTTTCATGCTTTTGTTGTAGTGGTTGTAATAAACAGCCCCGTTTTAGGAATCATCTTATTAAGTTCTTTAGTGACTATCGTTTTAAGTGCATCCCTTCTTTTTGGATAATGTCTAATGAGTTCCCGATTACATTCTCCAGTCAGCTGCTTTTCAGATTGACCTGGTGTGGTTTCCAACCAGCTTAGCCTGGCGTTGTACAGGAACTAGTGCTTTGCTGATATCAGGGATCTGCAAATATAGAATTGAATTTAATTTTTATATTTGGAACACTGAATCCTCTAATAGAGGCCCGAGTTCTGCTGATTATATAGTGGCAGGGAAATCAAATTTTTTAGTTGTTTTCAAGGTTTTCTGTGTATTTGTATTTGACTATTTCTTTTGATTATATACTTGGCACAGAAAGAGGAAATGTAACAACATTTAATACAATATATCATTGCAAGTTTGATTTGGAAAAGAAGAGCTCAAGAAAGGACAGTATCCTTGGACACATATTCCTTGAAACCTTCATCCAAAAAGGCATTTCAGCCATGATCTAGGACAGGCCATGATCTAATTTGGAACCAAGGCCACCTGAGAGTCCCAGAAAACTCAGAAAGCCATTGTAACCACAAATCTAATCGTAACACCTCACCTTCACCCTGAAACAGCTCCACTCACAACCTTTCCCCATCTCAATAAATGGCAACTCCTTCCTTCCACTTCAGCCAAGAATCCTGGAGACATTCTTGCTTGTCTCTCACACCTGAAATCCAATCATGCAGGAAATCATGCTGTTTGCATGTATTAATCCATTTTCTGTTACTATAACAAAATGCCTACTTGACTCTAGTAAGGACCTAATGGCAAATGTTGTCAAAATGGTAGGAACACATGGGTAACAGAGATCACTTGAGAGAAAACCAGAGACTGGAAAGGAACTTAGTCTTCTTCACTTTTTCTTCTTTTTTAAACCCAGGTGCACTTTACTACTGAGCTATATCCCCAGCCCTTTTTATTTTTTATGTTGAGACAGGGTCTCACTAAGTTTCTGAGGCTGATCTCAAACTTGCAATCCTTCTGACTCAGCCTCCTGAGTCACTGAGATTACAGAAGCCCACCTCACCAAGCTGTCTTCATTTTTAACAATTTACTTTTGTTCACTCCATGAGACCAGCATTAGTTCCTTCAGAAGGCAGCACCCTCAACAACCTAAGTAATTCGCCATGGGCCATCTCACATCATCACCACAGGGACCAAGATTCTAACACATGAACCTTGAAGGAATACCCTTCATCCATATCCAAACCATAGTACTCCACCTTCAAAATATACCCACTGTCCTAACACCAGTCTAGTCTAATCCATCTCATTTCTCACCTGGTTCACCATAAGCTTCCTGTTTAGTGCTCCATTCTTCCATTCTTACCTTCCCTCAGTCTGTTCTCTGTGGGCCGTTCTGAGATAACCTCTAGAACTGTACAAAGGTCTTACCATCTCACTGTGAAGACCGCTGCAACCCAGCCTGCCATCTCACCTCTATGACCTCTCCTCACTTGTTAAGCACCAACCACCCTTCTTCCTTGCAGCTCCTGGGACACACCAGGCACACTCTCAACCCCAGGCTTTGGTTCTTTTCTCTACCCAGAATGCCATTCACTTAGACACCTTATGGCTCCCTCCTTTGGTCTTAACTCAAATGTCACCTTCTCATGAGGTCTTCCCTGACCATCTAGAGTGGCTCTCATTGTCCTCACCCTCTTCTTTCTTCATTTTGCTCATGACATTCATCACAAAGAAACACCATAGCTCATACTCCTGTGTTGTGTTCACTGTCTGCCTCCTCCCGTTATAATGTATCTTTCATGAGGGCAGAGACTTTTGCCTGTCTAATTCATTGTTCAAGCCTCAGCCTCTGGAACAATGCCTGGTACATGGTAAGTTTTCAGGAATAGGAGAAATAGGGTGTATCCCACTTTAGGGCATAGTAGAAATGATTCTGAAAACTCACTAGGCCTCCTGGTTCAAAACCAATATTGGGGTCACACCAACAATGACCACCCCAGTATCAGCCTACCCAGGAAGGAAAAAAAGTGTATGGAGCTTCCTAAAGAATAAAAAGAAAGAAACTAGTCTTTACTTCTGAGATCAGTAGATGAGGTTACACTTCCTTTAATAAAGAGTTTATTGTACTCTCATTTTAGAACCTCAGGAAAGAAAACACTTAGCAGGATATGAAGAAGTAGCTATTTTGATGACTTGCTAGTGGATGTGGAAATGAATGTAATCTTTATGGAAACCACTTTGCCACATTTATCACTACCTATGAATCCTACAAGTCCATGTTTAGAAGTTTAATCCTACAAATGCACTCACACATGTGTGAAATTACCTATGTATTGCATTATTATTGAAGGTAAAAAAAAAAAATACTGGTAACAACCTAAATGTCAATAAGGTATGTCTTGGGCTGAATTCAGAGCCTTGTATATAGCTCAGCAGGTGCTCTGCTGCTGAGTAGTTATTCCATCCAAGAGATGGCTTATTTTTTTTAAATCACAATAAATTCATAGAATGGAATAATATGGGTCCATTCATATTCAGAGACTGCTTATAAGTTACATGAATGGATCATAAAGTTTAAAAAGCATGCAAAATAGTGATAGATACATATATGCATATTTGCTTATATGTGTCTGAAATAGTTCTGGAAGAATACATTAAAAAATAACAGTGACTACCTCCCCACAAGAGGCTCAACTGTTGGAAAATGTAGGTGAGAAGTTGGATTTTCTCACTTTCTACTTTCTTTTCTCTATTTTCTTGGATTCTTTGAACTCTGTACATGTGTATGTATTACCCACTCAAAATATAAAACATAAGAAAAAGAGGGGAAAATAGAAAAAAAGTGGAATAAATGTGAAATAAGCAAAAAAAAAAAAAAGTCAAAATTTTTTCCTTTCTTCTACTCTAGAGGAATTATTTTCTAATAAAAGTTACAGACATGGTCTGTTATCTCAGTGCAATTAAAATGGCAGAACTGAATTCGTGGTCCTTTCAATCGGCATGTTTATTGTATCTACCACTTCAGGTCAGGCATCTTCAGTGTTTGACAAAGATAGACACAAAGACCCTAACCCCTGGGGACTCCCTGGTTACCAAAGTGCACAGACCAGTTGCAGAATCACTCTGCTAGAACAGAGGTCTGAATTAATGGCATTGGAATACAATGGAAAAAGCGGCTAACTCTTCTTGCCTGGTAGACCCAGGAAAGCCTTTGCAGAGATGACTCTTGAGCTGACTCTGACTGGAGTGGGAGTTCAACTGACAGTAAGAGGAGGAAACTTGACAAGCACAGGAAACTGCCAGCACAGACTCAGAGGTGTGAAAGCACCCCTGACATTCAGAGGAAGCCCAGGGTGGAGGGGGATTGGTGCATATGAAGAGGTGCAGGCATCTAAGAAGGACCTGATAGAACTGTGTCCTCAAAAGTCAACAGACATCAAAACCACCTGGGTCCCACTCTCCAAGACTCTAAATGAGTGCTGAAGAAGAGGCATGGGTAATAGGTGTGTCAGGGATTCTGATGGATATTTTGTTCATGAATTATGCTTTGAGAATCATGTTATAAAACTTGGGTATAACTTAACTCCAGGGGTTTTGTTTGTTTGTTTTAATCCAGAGAGTAATGGTATATAGGTCCTTTTTTTTTTTCAATTCAATAAGTGAAATATTTAAGTAGTAAAAATGATGAATTTGGGAGACCCTGACTGTGTCTTCAGTGGGCAAGAAGCACTTCATAGCTAGTTAGGGGGTCATTACTATTTTCTGAAACATGTGACACAGTTCAACACTGGCTCTAGTGCCACATTGCAAATGGGTTTCCAGCTATAAGACCTTAAGCAAGTGATTTAGAGAGCAGTTTCCTCACCTGTAAAGTGAAGACAATAGTATAAATTTCATAGGGGTGCTGTGGAGATTCAAAATGTTACTACATTTAAAGGACATAGGACAATACTGTAATATAATTGCTACAGTAGGATCTTGCTAAATTGCTTAGCGCTTCCCTAAGTTGCTGAACCTGGCTTTGAACTTGTGATCCTCCTACCTCAGCCTCCCAAGCCACCACAGCCAGCTGTTATTATTCATTATAACTTGTATTTATCTCATCAAAATCCTTAAGAAACATGTCAAAAGATCCTTTGCACTTCAAAAGTCAAACATATAAAGGTCAAATAGAATGATTTAATTCATGTCTTTGGTACATCCCATACAGAGTGACAATATCTTTATTATTATTTAATTTCCAACAGGCTCACATATCCAAAAAGTATGAGAAACCTGCTGTAAATGGCGATGGGAGCCTCTGAGGATATGAACATGATCCGATGGTGCATCTAAGAAAGCCTCACTGATAACTCACGTTAGAAATTAGGAGCCTTGGTGTTCACATCAGCAGCATATATACGAAAATTGGAATGATACAGAGAAAACCAGCATGTCCCCTGTGCAAGGGTGATACACAAATTCACAAAGCATTCCATACTTTTACAACTTGAAAGAAAGAAAGATAGATAGATTAGGAGCCTGTGCTGCACAGACATTTCTAAACTACTTTTCGTTCATCTTTTTCCCTCCCGTGTGTTCATAACATTATCTTTTTCTACTATTTGTTAGCCAAGGTTAGTAAAATACACAAGAGATTGAAAGAATGCCAACAAGGATTCCTCCAGATTGTGCAATTCTACAAGGCAAATAAGCTCTAACTCCAGGATTAAAAGAAATAATGAGAACTGAAAATGAGTCACTGAGTGGGTTTCAGGTGGACTTGAGAAACAAAAAATAAATAATCACCCGTTCCTTCCAATTGTGTTTGATTTTTTTTTTCCAGGATTCTTTGGCCCTGGCAATTTGATGTTTAGGCAGGCCAGAGTTAAGCTTTGCTTAGCTTGCTAACGTGTGCTGCAGTTCCAGAAGTTAAAACAAGAAAATGAACAGGCCGTTTACCCTAGTGATATGGAATGTGAATGGAATCATACGCACATTTGTTGAGAGGAATGTGTACAAATCTAGTAATTTGTCAAAAGTTTTCATTGCAAATATAATTGAAAGAAAGTGTTTCCATGTGTGATTGATCTATTTCATTCTTTTTGTAATGTGAAAAAATAAAGACAGTTATCACTAGCTACACAAATGACAACACCATGTGAATCATAAAATTCCAGTTCTCTGTTTATAATCAATAATTTTAAATTTTGATTTCCTAAACTTTCCCTACTTATTTCCTAGACTTTTTGTACTTTGTCATGTATTGTATATTGCAGCAGTGTAAAGCCAGTGTTAAATGCCTACCATTAAACAACAACAACTGGGATCTGAGTGAAAAAAAACACTGGGACTAGCTCTTTTACCAAGTCCTTGGGCCTCCACCACTAACTAGCAGGTCAACTTTGAACAATCATTTGCAAATGGGTAATATAATCTCATTACAGAAGGTCCTTTTGAGAATTAATTGAAATATTACATGAAATACTAAGCACACAATAGGTACTAAGTAAATTGTTATTTCCCTTAGAAAATTCTGCTACCTATCACTTTTCTTATCTGTTGGATAGTCTAATACCACCTGCCTTAGAGCTTTGTTACATGGATAAAATTAGATAACAAAGTGGATAATTAAAAGGAATGAATTGTGTTTGAGTAAGATATTGGTGTTTAATATATGGCTGACATATTATCTTTATTTTTAAAAGGTTGATTGTGGTTATATAGCAAATCATTAGAACAGAAAAAATATCCCTGCAGTTCTTCTCTGGCCTCTTAACCTTGTACCTTGATAAAGATACTCTTAATTACTTTTTCAAAGAAAGCCTGTCATGTAGGTTTCACTCTTTGCATCTGCATTGTTTGTGTCATAGATGGTGTAATGATAAGTATCAACGTATGGATATGACCTTTGTGGCTAGTACCCTTGCCCAAAATAGACTAAAGACTTGCCACCTCTACTCTGATACATACTAAGATATAAAACAATTTTCATGAAATAAGACTTAACTCTGTCAAAGACAGCTAACTAACCTATAACCCTTTTGAACATCATAATCAAAGTTGTACAATACCTCTTATAAAAATTGTCATTCTGTCCATTTTTAATTTTAATTAATTTAAAAATTTTTAATTGTCATGATGTCAACATGTGGAATTTGAAAAAGGAACTCTTGTGAAATTACTGCAAGAAAAAAGCTCTATGGTAATTTCTGATAAGCTATTAATAGATACTAAATATGGACTTATTGATATGAAATAGGTATTCTTGAAAAGTTTCATCTCAATCTAAAAATGATATATTTCATTTGAAATAATGCATTAGATAAACAATTTAAATAAATCCTTATGTTAGGTAATATAACTGGTACTATCCTGGATGTAGTTTTCACTACTTAAGTGATTATTTTACTAAATTCTATCATGATTAGCATCCTGTGGAAATTAAAGTGTTATGAATATTTTGCCAATGGAGGAAACATTTCCCAAATTCATAACTACAAATAGCCTCTCATCTAACTACTTTGAAAAGTTTTGGAAATTTATGCATGCTGCCTTTTTTTTTTCCTTCAAACTTTCCAAACACGTGGCCCAAATTCTACCCTCAGAATTACTTTTGACTTCAATGAGAGTTATAAAATATCATCTGGGAGAAGTATTTGGCTCCAGCTTTTCAATTCATCTAAATTTCTCCAGAAATGTTCTTCTGAAATGCAAATCTGATTTTCATCAAGCAGTTATACCTACATAGCATCATATTTTCCTTCACCAACAAACTCTAAGTATTTTATTTTTAACTAGCATAGCTATATCTGTATTTGCATGGTACTTTCCAAGTTTCCAAAATAAGAAACAACTCACAGAATCAAGGCAAAAAAAAATAGAAAAAGAAAAAAGAAAGAAAAAGATAAAAGAACTGAAAAATAACTTCTAAAAACAGATTATAAAAAGCATTTAGTCTTTATGCAATAGAGGCTTTTCAAGAGGTTGCATGCCATGGAGTAACTTTCTATTCAAGAAAATGCTGATATATAATTTGTGAAATAACAATAAATGTGATTGAGTTTACAGTGTTTCAAACCCTCTCTGGGATATCAATCATCTCAGTCCATCCTTAGGACAATGCTGAGGATTCCTCCCTATTTTTACAAATGAAGTGGGATTTATTTATTTATTTACACCTAGAAGTGGGACTTATGATTGACAGCAAGTTCTTTGTTTTTTGGCTATAGAAATTTGAACCAATAAAGGATATTTTATGTCAAGTACTCAGAGTATCAGATAATTTTAATAAGTTATGTACAAAAGTATACATGGTAAGACATGCAGGAAAGATTCATTTTAAATAGCTGTAATATTTAAAAAATTAAAACGATATGACTTGGTAACAGTGAGTGGATGAAGATGATTAGCCCAGCCAAGATGAAAACTAATACCCATTTGGTTTTTACCTTGTCTATTATTTAAAAAAAACAATTCACCAAAAAGATTGTAACAGGAGAAGACCATAGACTCAATATACCTCTTTTAGATACAAAAATCCTTAACAACAGCCCTATACAAAATCCTAAACAAAAGCCCAATAAACTAGGTATAGAATGGTTCTTCTTCAACCCAATAAAGGGCCTCTATGAGACACCCACAGTCAATTGCTTATTTAAAGGTGTGACTAACAGTATAATTAAAGGTGTGACTGGTGCTTTTCCCATCAACTGCTGGAAGAGGCAAGGATGTCTACTGTCACCATTTCTATTCAACATTTTACTAATTGTTCTAACCAGGACAATTAGAGAAGGAAACTAAATAAAAGACATCAGATTGTAAAGGAGAAAGTAAAAACATCTCTTTTGCAGATAACATTAGCTTATATATAGAAAATTCTACAGGCTTCACTAAAAACAATTGCAATTAATATTCAAATTCAGCAAAGTTGTAGGATACAAGATCAAGATACAAAAGTCAATTGAATTCTATTTCTTTGCAACAAATATACTGAAAATTATCTTCTTATTTTTTGTATTGAATGTTGAACCCAGGGTCTCATGCATGCTGAGCAATCACTCTACCACTTAGCTACACTACTAACCTTTTAATCTCATTTTGGTATAGGGTCTCACTATAAATTGCTCAGGCTGGCCTTGAACTTGTGATTCTCCTGTCCCACCTTCCTGAGCATTTGGGGTTACAGGTGTGCACCTTGTGCCTGATGTCAAAATGAAATTTAGAAAACAATTCCATTTATAATAGCATCAAAAAGAATAAAATACTTAGGAACAAATTTTTTAAAGAACTGCAAGATTTATGCTCTGAAAACTACAAAACATTATTGAAAGAAATTTCAGAAGATCTAAATAAATGGACAGACATCCTTTGTGGATCAAAAGGTACTTTTATTTAGGTGACAGTCTCCCACAAATTGATTCACAGATTTGATTCAGTAAAATTTATATGGAAATTAGAGGAAGCTCAAATAGCCAATCTTAAAAAGAAGACTGACATTTCTTCACTTTGAATTCTCTACAAAACTGCATTAATAAAGATTGTGTGGTACTGGATTAAAGACAGACATGTAGATCAATGTAATAGAACTAAAGAATCTTTAAAAAGCCCTCATATTTATGGCCATTTGATTTTTGGAAATGGTGCCAAAAGAATTCAGTGGGGAAAGAATAGTATTTTCAACAAATGGCTCAAGAACAACTGGATAATCATATGCAGAAGAATGAAATTGGGTCCACACTTCACAACATACATAAAAACTACCTTAAAATATAGATTGTGCTTAAACTTAAAAACCAAAATTATAACATTCATAGAAAAGAGCATAAGGGTATGTCTTCATGATCTTAGATTAGCAATGGGTTCTTATATATGACACAAAAAAGCACAAGCAACAGAAGAAAAATAGATAACTTAATTTCATCAAAATTAAAAACTTTTGTGCTTCAAAAGACACTATCAGGAAAGTGAAAAAGGGCTAGGTACATGCTTACCTACATACACAAGGCCCTGGGTATGATCCCCAGCATCACACACACACACACACACACAAAAAAAAAAAAAAAAAAAAAAAAAAAACTATGGAAAAGATAACCCACAGAAAGGAATAAAATATTTGCAAAACATATATTTGATAAAGCTCTAGTAGATAAATATATAAAGGATTCTTAAAACTGAAAAAAAAAAAAAAGACAAAGAGATCAATTTAAAAAATGGGCAAAGAGAGCCGGAGGTGCCACTCAGAAGCAAAGGGCTTACCTGGCAGGCATGAGGCCCTGGATTCAATCCCCAGGACTGAAAATAAAATTTTTTAATTGGCAAAAGACATTTTTTAAAAGAAGACATTTCTTAAAAATGACGCAGCCATTTTGAAAAACACTTTGTTTATATGACTCAGCAATTTCACTGTTAGGTATATAACCATAAAAACTGAAAACATGTGAAACATATGCCCATACAAAAATATGAACATTCAAGGCAGCATTATTCATAATAGCCAAAAATAAGAAACAATGCAAATGTCCACCAAATAATGAATGGTTAAATTCAATGTGGTATATCTATAAAATGGAATATTATTAAGCCGTAAAAAGAAATGAAGTACTGATAGACATTACGAAACCTTGACAATATGCTAAATGAAAGAAACAAACCACAAAAAGATACTGTATTCTATCATTCAGTTTATACCTATGTTCAGAAAAGGCAAATCTATAGAAATAGTTGATTAGTAATTATAGAAATAGTTGATTAGTGATTATACGGGGATAATGGGTGAGTGTGTGCAAAGTAACTGCTAAAGGGCACAGGTCTTCGTTTGGAGTAATAAATATGTTCTAAAATGTGATGATGGTTGCACAATTCTGTGAATATACTATAAAACACTGAATGTGAACTTTAAATGATTGAATTACGTGGTTTGTGAAGTGTATGTCAATAAAGAACTGATCATGAACTTTAGCATCATAGATCATAGGCTGATATACATTTCCAAGTAGGGGCAACTAAATAATACAATGAACTCCACAGGACACTTTGTTAGTTGATTCACTCTCTAACTTCATGATAAATTTGAGATCATATTTCTGACAACGATTAGATTCTTCAACGTTTTAGGAGTGAAATCATCTTATTTTAAGATAAAAATAATAGCTGGAATTATTATGCAGCAACTTAATCCAAATGACTTCAAAGGACCTGAGTTTTTGGATCTTTCTTCACCCTGAATAGGCCTTCGACTGATCACCCCACCTCCAGGCCTGGGCATTAACACAAGGCCTAGCACCTGCTAGTCAAGTGCTCTAGCTCTACCACTGAGGTACATCCCCAGCCCCTTTTCACTTTATTTTGAGACAGGGTCTAAACTGTCCAGGCTAGCTTCAAACCTGTGATCCTCCTTCCAGAGTCCCTGGATTATAAGCATGCGCCACCATACACCCTGACCTATTCCCATTTTAAAGGAAGTTATGGTCCAGAGAAAATAAGGAAAGAAGGAATTTCTCTGGAAGTCCAGAAGAATTAAGCAGCTTTCCTAAATTCACACAGCTACAGATTCAGCTACACTGTCTCTAGAACCTGCTTGACGCTCTGCCTGTTTACCAGTATGAATTAGAGGCCAAAGCCCTCAGGCAGGGGCACTTGAAGGACAATTAGATAAGTGTGCGAATGTTACTTGAGGACCTAAGAAATGGGACACCACTTCTAGACTACTCCAGAGAGCTGGTGATCCTGAGGCTGGGAATGGGGGAAGGAAGAGAGTTGAAAACTGAACCTTTTTTTTTTTTTTTTTAAATGTGAAAGAAAGGATGAAAAAATTGAAAGAATGCCTCAAAGTTTCTTTTCTTCCAACTCTAATGGTCCATCTATTTAAAACCCCACCCACCCCCCCTCCACCCTCCCATCCACCCCCCACCCACCCCCCACTCCCAGCTGAAGACAACCTGGAATTCAGAAACTTTTTCTGGCTTTCCTGACTTAGCCTTGTCCCAGAACCCATGATTACGGTATCTTTTTTAAAGCTCCAATCTCCAGTGACCACAATTCCACCAGCAAGTGTTTTCAGATTCCCACCTACCCCTTCACCTGCACCCTTTCCCCACATGCACGCCTTCAAAATCATCTTTGAAAATTTAGTCCTTTTAGTTATTTGTCAAAATTATCCTTAGGGCTTATATTTTAACTTTTAACTTATGTTTCATTCCAGTCCTTTTAACCAAAACTCCCCCTAAAAATGTGATGAATTACAGAAACAACTTTATTTTAAATTTTTTCTAGTATTTTTAAAATGGGTAATACAAGTACATGGAACAAAATCTGAAATTTATAGAAGGGACTATACATAGACTTGCCAGATTTGCAAATAAAAGTACAGAACACCCAGTTACATTTGAATTTCATACAAACACGCTTCTAGTATTGTCAATCTAGAATAAAATCAACCTAGTTGAGAACAACACCAAAAAAAATTACTTTTATTTGGGAATAGTCAGATTGCAATGCAGAAAGGCACAGATTCTAACTGACTTAAATATATGCTCTGAGGTTTTGCAAAAATGGTGGCTGTATTGATAGCTTTAAGCCATGAGAGAGTTATTAATGAAATCATTTGTTGGTCAGGATTTTTGATTAGTGCTGACAAGAGTTAAGCTATCTTCTAAGAAAGAGATTAGGTCTGGTCTCTGTCTCTGGGTCGTTTTGGGGAAAGGGGTCGGTTGTACAGAAGGTCAGCAGAGTTTAACAATGTCTCAAAGGTCAACTAGAATCTAGTCTGGGTGTGCCTGAAGCTCATTTCAAAAGTTCCACTGCAAACAAGTCAGATCTGATTAAGAGTCCATTTTAAGTGTCCTGAAACAAAGCTTCCCCGTTTGTCCCATGAAGCACTTGACATTTTTATACTAAAACTTATTTATTGCTTATCTGAAATTAAAATGTAATCTTATATTTTTCTGATGACCCTATATGTACAGAAAAATAAGACCCCCCTTGGCCATGATCTCCCCCAAGGGACCCAGTTGCCCTCTCCAAATAAAATCCTAAAATCCTATTACTAGTTTTTTGAGTATCATTCCAGGAATATTTTAGAAACAACCTTTTTTTTTTTTTTTTTTTAACAGCAATCAAAGTTATCTGTCCCAGAACAAAGTAGAATCTGAAAATAAAATGATACCATGGTTCTATCTGGATTTATAAGTGTTAATGGAGGTCAAGTAATGCAGGCAATCAGATCTGTCTATAGCAAATTCATATGTTCCTTAACTTCTAAGACCATTCGCAAAAGGAGGATAAAAATATTAATGTTCACCTCATCTGTTGGTAGTGAATAACAAGTAACACATGTAACACTCATTGCAAAAGGCCTGGCATGAGGTAGTCCTTGGATCAGAAGTCCCTTCCTGTTTGGATACTTTAGAGTATTCATTTGTAACTTTCTTAAGAAGTTAATTGTATAGACTTCTGCCTACAATCACAGGCCTGATAGGCTGAAGCTGTCCTAGTGTAACCTTCTAAATTTGGCATTGGATAGTTACATTGTCTCCTTATAGTTTCTACTCTGTCAAATCCTTCTATCATTCAAGAACCTGTTGGTTTCATTCACCCTATCCCTCTTTCACATTTTTTTGGGGGGGTTAGGTAGATTTGCTTTACTTTACATTGTTTATTTAAACTCAAATGAATTCAATCACTCTATAAGATATTTATTTAAAATCACATTTCAGTGTCCTCCTTTCATCTTATTGGATTTTTTTCTGACATCCATCAATTCAAAAATAAATACTTGCTAAACACTCACTATGAGCCAGGTATTGTGCTAGGCTCTGGGGAGACAGCTGAACAAGAGGCTGAGGTCACTGCCCTCAGGGGGCTTTCATTCAAAAATTCAAGAAAGGAGTCAGATAATAAAAGGGTAACAAATAAGTAAGATGTTTTAATAATGATAAGATCTCTGTAAGAGGTTAAACAGGAGAAATAGATGTAGTGAGGGAAGGAAGCTGATTTTATGTAGGTCAACTTTTTAGAAAATTCCCTTTACTGAAGAGTAAATTCCATTTTCTTAAGCTGCCCAAATGACTTTGAAGTTGCATTTCTTAAAGGAAGGTTTTCAAACAAGATGAATGGAGTACCAACAATCTATGCAATTTTAAGTTCACTTGCTAGACTCTAGCACTGTGTTGAAATAAGGGACTCTGAGAACTACAGAGTTGGATATTTCTACCTTTTTTGGGGGGGGCGGCTTATGTGGGAACAGAAATGTGATGGGCATTGAGATTCTGGCTGCCAAATATAAAAGGACAATGACTGATACCAATTACTAACCCCCCACCCCACTCCAACATTCACACCCTAATCTGTAAATTGGTTATTTTTAATCCCTCTTTTATTTTATTTTTCATCCCTATTTGAAAGGCAAAAAATGAGTCCTAAATGTCAAATGATTTGCCCGAGGATAGCCAGGTCAGAAGCAGACAGAAGCTGGCCTGAGAATGGAGCTCAGGGGTACAGCAGGAGCTAGCGCATGTGAGTCCCTGGATTCAACCCTCTGCACCACCCAAAACACAAAAGTGAATACCCCCGACTGGAAGCCATCTTTCTACCTGAGTCTAGAGCCTTTTTACTTGTATCAGTTAGCCTACAATTTTGTGCCACTTTCACTTCTCCAATAGTCTTACTTCTTCATTAAAAGGTTTACATTAAAAAAAATAAATAAATACTGCAATCAGAGTTGGGT
The DNA here is from genome assembly GCF_045843805.1 of Urocitellus parryii. Taxonomy (NCBI): domain Eukaryota; kingdom Metazoa; phylum Chordata; class Mammalia; order Rodentia; family Sciuridae; genus Urocitellus; species Urocitellus parryii. The sequence goes on from NC_135540.1 coordinate 125,694,739, forward strand.
GTGTTAAGGAAGTTTAGCGTGAATGCTTTAGCGCTGGTGAAAGTCCAATATGACTTCCACTTCATTTTGCCTGTGAGGTCACGTATCATCAAAGCTAACATTCAGAGATAATTATCAATTGTAATGGTGATTACCGAATAGTTTTAATAGTGTCTTTGCTATCTTTTCTGAGAATCTGCTAGTCAATTGCCAGGCTAATGCAATTCCTGCTTGTGTGTTGTAAACTTGTGCAATTTATATGCAGAAAACCTTTTTCTTTTGTTCCTTCCAGTGATCTGATGCATTTTCATGCTGATTCAAAGCAAAACAGCCTAGAATGCTATAAAAGTTCACAAAAATTTCTCAGAATAGCATATTAAAACTGAAACTGAAGCACATTATGAAGGTGCTAAAATCTACTCACATTCAATTATTTATGAGCAGCCAGAGTCGGTAGCACCTGTGCCTGCTGATCTACACTGTGTTAATAATGATATTAAAAGTAAGCATGAAATGCAGGGTGATTCCCCTAGATAAGGCTATTCTTTTAATCAGGTTCTGAAGAACTGATGAATTTATAGACCATTAGTTAACTGAGGTATAAAATGAGAAACATATAAGATATTATCATATTAAACTTTGCTAAGAAGAATCATTTTGAAGCATTCTAGGTTCTTAATCACTTCTCCCTTCCTTGGCTTGACACCCAATTTTTTATTTTTTTTAATTTGTGTGCTTTTTTTTTTGCAAGGAGTGTAAGAATGTTTTGTTGAATTATTAATTTTCTAATTAATTTTTTAAATATCATGTCTATTTTCCTTTTTAGGAGTTATTTTCTTCCAGTTTTTAGAATGGGAGAGAACCATGATGTTTCCATAGAACAAATTGCATATTTTCAAGTATTATTACAACTTTCTCTGAGCTACCTGTTCTCCTTGAAGCCTAGATTTTAAATGCCTCTAAAATAATAGGTCTTAATTCTACTTAAATTAATTTTAAGCAGTTTTCCAGAATATTCTTGAGAGCACCTTTTCAAAAAAATGATTTGGTATCACAGTATCTCCATTGGTCTTTCAGCTTCCAAAATTTGGATTTGCCTGGCTTGATGACAGAATTTTTGGCACTGCCCATTGGCCTTTCCCCATTGCCCTCCCGCCCTGATTCAGTCTCCACTTAATAATACCAAACTAATGTGCTAAAGAACAGGCTTGTCAAGTGTACTGCTTTGAACTTGAGTTTATATGAATTTATAAGACAGAATGTTTCCTCAATTTATGAGTGTAATGAACAGCTATTAGTTACTAAGAAGATCCTTTTAATACCTCATTTTCCTCTCCACGCACTGTCAAGGGTTTGGTTTCTTTCAAAGGCACTCAACAAATATGGAATTCAGCTTTGCTCGCCTTGTGCGAATCCCCTGTAGGGTTTGTGCAACAGGAACCCAAAATCCCCTCTTGAAAACACACACTGATTACTTGTGCTTCTGCTAGTTCCAAATATTACAATAGTTTCTGGATTTTTGCCACATTCCTTTCTACATGGTCATTTGGGAGACTTTGTTTATAATGTGTGTTTTGAATGAAATTTTAAAATTCCAAGAACACAGGATGTAAGACTCAACTGTGGCTTCAACTTGATTTGCATTTTTTCAAAGAGGACCTACTCAAATCCCAACAATAAAAAACAGCAAATATAAAACCAAAAAGTGATATGTTGTTGTTTTCTGTACCAGGGATCGGTGTCTGAAAGAATATAAGAGCGTGAGCTATTTTCAAGGATTAGGGAAGTTGGTCAAAATGGCCTGTGAGTATTCAGCTGGTGGTTCAGGTGAATTAAAACATTAAGCTGCTTTATGAAATCAGAACAAACGTTTTCTTCAGTGAATTTGCTAATTGTGATTTTAAAATCAAAGACATAGCCTTGAATTTAAAAATAGCATCTCTCTCCCTCAAAAAGTAAAATTCAGAGAGATGAACACATATCAGCATTCTGTTTTAAGATTTAAGGCAGCATTTAAAATACAAACTTTCCACAGTCCTTTCTCCTACTAATAAATTATAGACTCCAACCCCAAGGCCCCCCTGTTCTTTATTTTAGAAATTGATGCTAAAGAACTCTCAGAGATTTTAGGGAAAAATGATTTTTTTAAAACATAAGTTAGGGTTCCTTGCATTTGATTACAACATCAAAAGATTTTTAAACATTGCAAATGATAGACTATAAACAGGTTATGTCTGGTTTTAGTCGCTTTATGTTCTGCCTCCTTAGTCTTCTGCCACTTGGGTGTATTTCACTCTCTACTATTTATAACAAAGATAACAGAAAGTGAACCCAGTAACACAACACAGCAGAGCACATGGAAGCAAAGGCCAGCGTCTTCTGCGGACATTCTCAGTTCACATTCTCTATAAATGGCACATGTGCACGCACACACACACACACACACACACACACAAAAGTGATTTCTATGACATAACCTTTCTGGAATTCTATAAACACAGGATATCCAACATGGGTTAACCACTTGTCTAGGAAAGAAAATAAGCAGACAGTTGCCCACAGAACACATTTTACATTTGAACTTCTATGGATGCCAAGAAAGTGATTGCCTTGAGTCTCTGCCTGGATAACAGGACCCCGAAAGCACGATTGCTATTTGAGGTAGGTGTTTCTTGCTAACAGAATGCACAGTGAATTACGGCCTCTGAATTAAGTTCTTTAACTATTGACCTTGATCTTCAGAGAGGGTGTGATACATAGCCAACGCAAATATGAGGTTTATATTAGGCACAAAGGACCTATTAGAAAAAAGTAGGGTATAAACATTAGTGGAACTAGTTAAGGTAAAGCCATTTGGTATTCATTCAAAGTAAAGAATAAAAGATATTTAATTGTTCATACATGGTAGCCTCCTAAAAACTTTTATGAAATAAAGTAGCAAATAAGTGAGTAAAGGAGTGCCCAAAGTCTTATGCTTCCCTGCTAAACTGTTTGTCTGATATTGAAATTGATGAGCATGGCCTAACACAGGTCACCATCCACAGCTCAGGCTGGGCAGCTACAGTCAACAGTGGAGTCTGGGTTCAAGTCTACCCCAGTCACCTCCTAGGCGGAAGAAAGCCTTGTTGGCATGGGGTGAGTAGAGAATGGGACTAATAGCCTGTGCTCCTGTCATCATGGGGGAGGGCCATTGTGCTCAAAGTTAGCGATTTTTCTGTTCTATAGAAGAAGTGACATCAGGAAGATCGACTGGTGATGACAGAAATTGCCAATTCAAGTAGCTCCTCGACACTCCACTTTTGACAGACCCCAGGGGAAGATCCTCAGTGAATGAGGAAGGAGGATTGCCTTCTCTCCCTGGGCCTTGCCAGAGTCCCTGGCTCAGGTGCTCCTGTAGCACTGCTATGGGGAGGAAGCTGCTTCTCAACTACCAAGAGCAAAGAAGCACTGCAGAGGGGGAGTGAATTTCTGAGGTTGTATGATTATGCCATTGCTCTCATTTCACCCAAATGTAACTCTATGGCATCACAATCTGTAGACCCAGCAGAGGGGCTGGAAATCTCTATGAGACCCCTCCTTTCCATTCAAATGTCCTTGATTATCAGACCAGCCCTCATCATGATCTTGGAGATCCACAAGCACTAACCTCCTCCAATCCGCAAATCAGCCTTGAGCTTGATTCATGGATGCAGCAAAGCCACGGGGAGGAGGTGACCTGCAGACAACTCGCTCTTTTTTTTTTACAGGACCAATTCGTCACCATCCTTTTCTGGATGACTCCTTCATTAACCTCAGCTACATGGTCTACATGTTCTAGTATGATTCCATGAATATTCCATGTTCAATGGCAGAGTTAAGGCTGAGAACAGGAAGCTTGTCACTACTGGAAAGGGCACTTCCATCTTCCAGGAGTGAGATCCTACCAACATCGAGGGGTGGAGGGGTGATGCTAGTGCTGTATGTGTTGTGGAGTCCAGGGGTGTCTTCACAACCAGAAAAAAGGACAGGGCTCATTCAAAAGGCAGAGTCAAAATCACTTCTGCCCTTTCTACCTTCTACTGATGCTCCATATCTGTGATGGGTGTGAATCAATGAGAAGAATAATAACTCCTTCAAGATCATTAGCAACACCTACTACACCAACTGCTTAGCCCCCCCAGGACAAGGTCATTCATGACAACTCTGGCATCATGGAGGGACTCAGGACCATAGTCCATATCATCACTGCCACCTGGAAGATGTCCTTTCTGGGAAATTGTGGTGTGACAACCATAGGGCTGCATCCACTGGTGCTGAAGGTCCCGGGCAAGGTCATATGTGACCAAAATAGGAGGCTCATGGACATGGCCTTCTGTGTGCCCACCTCTAACTCATCAGTTGTGGTCTGACCTGGAGAAAGTTGCCAAATATAACGACCTCACGAAGTCAGTGAAGCAGGCATCAGAGGGCCCCCTGAAGGGCATCCTGGACGACCTTGAGAAGAGGTTGTCTCCTGTAACTTTAGCAGTGACACTCATCTTCCACCTTGGATGCTGGGGCTGGCATTGCCCTCATGCAATACTTTGTCAAACTTGTTTCCTGGTATGGCAATGAGTAAGATTGCAGCAGTAGCGGGGTGGGCCCTACTGTCCATAGAAACTGCAGAGAGCTTCCTGGACCACCCACTCAGCAAGAGCAAGAGATCCTCAGCTGCTGGGGAGTCTCTTCCCTGACTAAAGCCCCAGATACACTGCGAATCTCCCCTCCCCACAGTTTCCATCCCAGACCCCTTGAAGAAAGCAGGGACTTGGGGGAGCCTTATTTTGTCACATACCTTCAACTAAGTTCACTACACTCAAAAAAAAAAAAGGTAAGTCAAATCATACTTTTAAATCTAAAACTCACCATATGCATGTCTATCAGGTTTGTTATCCCTAAAGAATCATGTCATTATAATCAGCATTGAAAATCTTTTAACAAATGATACAGTTTTGTAGGAAACAGGCTGGAAGCTGAGGACACTACTTTCAGATGTAAGAGGTAAGGTGTTAATGAGAGGAGATGGGGGCTGTGGCCAAGGTAGAAAGGAGAGTACTAACTGCTGACTTGTTCCTAAGGAGGGGGTGAGGTGGAGCAGTAGAAGGGCTCCTAACTGACCTATGAGATCCTTCAAAGTGTGGCTGCTGTCAGCTTCTCCAGCCTACTCTCCCACTTCCACACCCCTCTCTAGGTCTTGTGCTTTAGCTATACCCAAATATCTGTAAATATCCAATGATGCTATCTGCCATGAATCGAGAAATTCATTTCTGCGTATATATATCTGAAAGAAACAAAATCAGTTATCTCAGAGAGAAATCTGCATGCCTGGTTCATGGCAGCTTTATTCACATGAGCCAAGACATGGAAACAACCTATGTCATTGAGGCATGAATGAATAAAGAAATTGTGGTGTGTGTGTGTGTGTGTGTGTGTGTGTGTATGTGTGTGTGCAATACAATATTATTCAGCCATCAAAAATAAATAAATCCTACCATCTATTGGATTGAAAACTCAAGGGCATTATACTAAGTGAAATAAATCAGAGAGAGAAAGACAAACACTGTATGATCTCGTGTGGATTCTAAAATGTCGAACTCGTACAAAGGAAGAGTAGAACATGGCTACTGAGGGATAGGGGTGATGGGAGTGGTGGGGAAATGAGGAGCTATTGCTCAAAGGTAGGGACTGTCAGTTATAAAACCAATGAGTTCTGGAGACCTAATATGCAGCATGGTGGGCAACATGCCCTCAACCGCGGAGCTGCAGCCCCAGCCCAGCAGTCTTTCTAGACACCATGAAAATTAATGTTGATGATTCTGTTTGATGTGGGAAAGATTTTACTTAAAGCCTCCTGTTGAATAGGAAAGGAAATGGCACCTTAATTAAACAGATATTAACCCACAGTCCAGAATTAATATACTCATCATTTCAATAAATAGCTTCTCGGACTAATCATTTCCTTTTCTGGATTATTTCATAAAGATTAGCAGTCATTTTCTCTACCTTTTGCATGTACGTTAGTTTTGTTTCTCTGTAATACTTCTCAATCACATAGTATAGAAACACGTGTAATAGAGAACGGACCTTGTAAGAGAATACTCATTTGCTCTGGGCAAATATACTGTTCAAGGGAATGCTTCCTATTTTGTTTAAAATGAAGTCTTATTTCCTTTATTATCTGTCTACTTCTTGGAAGAAAGACAGAAATAAGGGCTATTGATTTTTATGTATTTCATTTACAATTCTATTCAGAGAGAAGAGACTCATTAATACATAGAAATATTTGTAACAGCTAAACTATTACAATATCTAAATAAAAGTATACTGTCATCTGATGGGGGGGAGAACATTTAGACAGTATTTTCAGCTAACTGGAAAGAACATAAGAGAACTCGCGGGCTTGAAAGAAGGCACGATGCTGCTGGCACTAAATTTGAGTTCTTTTATGGCAGAGCAGGACAGCTGCTAGCACCTGCCTTAGAATATTTTTTTTTCAGGCTAAAGTTATCTTATGGAAGGATCCTATGTCATGTGGTATAAAGCTTTGGTTTCAATTAGTCACTAACACAGAAGCTTGGGTATATTTGAAATTCCTTTCAGGGGCAAAAAATTAGCTAAGGCTTTGGATAGCATTTCTTTTCACACCATGCCAAAGTCGGCTGTCTCTTCTGGGGCAAGAAAGCACACTGATGTCTCATTTTTTAAAAAAATTTTCTGTGGTACTGGTGATTGAACGTAGGGCTTCACACATGCTAGGTATGTGGTCTATCACCGAGCTACACTCCTAACCTTAAATTTATTTTTTTGAGACAGGGGTCTCAAGTTGTCTGGGTTGGCCTTAGAATTTAGGGACTCCTAAAATCACAGGCATGTACCAACCACTGTGCCTGGTGACATCTCATTCTTTTTTTTTTTTTTTTTTTTAATATTTTGTAGTTGTAGATAGACACCATAACTTTATTTATTTATTTTTAGGTGGTACTAAGGATCGAACCCAGTTGCTCACACTTGCTAGGCAAGTGCTCTACCGCTGAGCTATAATCCCAGCCCTGATGACATCTCTTTCTTAAAGTCACAGAATCATAGTATCTTGATTCAAAAAGGGACTATCTCTTCTTAGAGCTCATGCAATATAACAACTTACTTATTTTACATTTTTCTGTAATGTTATATTAGTCTTCCTTGTTCCCTTATAGCAGATATGCAGAGTCCCTCATTTAATTGACAATATAGAACATTTGTATTAGAGGTACCTGTTAGAGATATCAAGATAAATAAATAAGATTCAGCAGTTCTTTCAAGGACTGTCACTTGAGATGGCTTAGCAGACCGGTTACCCACCCATTCATGTATATTAAGTATTATTAAGTACTACTCCTTAATTTAGAATGAAAATAGAAAGTGAGGTACCTGGACCACATTTCCTCAGTTTCTTCCTTAAATGTATTCACCAAATTATAGGCAAAATGATTCCTCTGAGTTTATCTGCAGGGCTAGAATGAGAGTATCGGTCGGAGAAGTCTAATTGAAGATACTGACCACACTTTCAAATGGTGTCATCTCCACAGAGATCCATGTGATAAGGTCTCTCTTGAATTGAGTTTCAGGCAATGATAACATGTCTTGTCGGAAAGCGAAATCCCTGTCACCTCTCATGTTTCTCTTTCCACCATTGCTGCCACAAAAATATGACCAAATTTATGGTCAAGTGTTATAATCTGATCGACTATGGTGTCTAGAAGTATTTTCTCCTCCTTCCTTCTTAAATATTTGGGAAACTGCCTCAAGTACTTTTAGAAATAAGCTGAAAATAATACCTTAAATTAATAAAATGGGTAGAAACAATTGTGGGGGAAGAGGAATAGCCAAAACTGCCATTGGAACTAGTTTGTGCAAAGATCTTCGTGTCAGTTTTCTCACTTGAAGGGAAGTGAAGAGTCCTTACTCGTGTTAGAAAACCTGGGCTTAATTCCCAGCTATACAGCTTGCTAAGGGACCTCACAAAAGTCACCTTGTTTCCATTTCATTATTTCTAAATATGAATTTGATGTTTTTGATCCATGGAGGGGCTGTGACAACCAAGTGAGAGAACAGGGGGAAATGCTTTTTGAATGGTGTCACTCTAGGATTTTTGGCTGCTATTTCCTATAATTTCCACACTTTGTGTTGCAGGGCTCACCAGCCCTAATATAACTATTAGATGTTAGCAGGAGGTTGCCATTAAGTCCACAGATTCCCAAATAAATTCACAAATTCTTTCATGCTCTTCCTTTCAAAAAGTAGAACCCAGTTCCTCTTTCCTAGAATGTAGGCTGCAATAAGCAAGGCATTTCTAGCAGATGGAAATGTGGCAGAAGTGACAAGGTATAACCCATGAAACTAATAAATGTGTTTTAGATTCTGTCTTTCTCTTGCTCTTAGATCATTCATGGCAAGTGAAGCCAGCGGCCATGTCATGAGGATACTCAAGTAGCTCTACAGTGAGAACCACATGGGAGCTGCGGATGCCTCTTGCCAGCAGCCCTGTGAGTGCGCCATCTTGGAAAAGGATCCTTCCAATTAAGCTTTCAGAACTCTGCACCTCCAGTAAACTTCTTGAAAACAAGCTTCTGAGAGACCCCAAACCAGAAACACCCAGCTAATCTGCTTCTGGATTTCTGATTCTCAGAAACCCTGAGAGAATAAATGTTTATCATTTTAAGCTCCTAAATTGAGGGGCGGGGGTGTTGCACTGCTATACTCAACCAATAAACTGTTCATATTTATCCTTGTGAATAGTAGAGAAACACTACTGATCACATATAGCAGATCATACTCTTCCCAGATGTTATTAATGGCAATTCAAGTTCCCAAATATTTTAGCATCATTAAGTAGGAAATCAACTGAGTATCATGTACAATTATCTCATTTTGCAGATGGGAAAACTGAGAAAAGTAGAGGATCAATGAGATGCCCAAGGACATTTAAATAATGGAAAATTAGGACAAGACCATTCCCTGTCCTTTTACTATTTGATGGCATCTTTTTCTTCTCTTATTTAAAAAAATCTAGTTTTTTTTTTTTTTATTGGTCGTTCATAACATTACATAGTTCTTAATACATCATATTACACGGTTTGATTCAAGTGGATTATGAACTCCCGCTTTTACCCCGTATACAAATTGCTGTATCACATCAGTTACCCTTCCATTGATTGACATATTGCCTTTCTAGTGTCTGATGTATTCTGCTGTCTGTCCTATTGTCTACTATCCCCCCTCCCCTCCCCTAAAAATCTAGTTTTTGAGGAATCTCCATACTGCTTTCCAGAGTGGTTGTACTAGTCTGCAGTTCTACCAACAACGTACAAGTGTATCTTTTCCCCACAGCCTCACCAGCACTTCTTATTGTTTGTATTCTTGATCATTTCCATTCTGATTGGAGTAAGATGAAATCTTAGTGTAGTTTTGATTTGCATTTTACTGATTGCTAGAAATGTTGAACATTTTTTCATATATTTGTTGGCCACTTATGTTTCTTCTTTTGGGAAGTTTCTGTTTAGTTAGTTCCTTTGCCCATTTATTGATTGAGTTACTTGGTTTTGGGGGGTTACTTTTTTTTTAGTTCTTTGTATATTCTGGATATTAATCCCCTATCCAAGGAGTCACTGGCCAAGATTTTCTCTCAATCTGTAGGTTCTCCCTTCACTCTTTTAATCATTTTCTTTGCTGTATGGAAGCTTTTGGCACCCCACTTATCAACTCTTAAATTTATTTCTTATACTTTAGGAGTCTTGTTAGGTATGTTGGTGCCAGCACCTATATGATGGAGTGTTGACCCTATGTTTTCTTTTAGCAGTGGCAAGATTTCTGGTCTAATTCCTAAGTCTTTGATCCATTCCTATTTGTGTTTGATGCAGAGTAAAAGATAAGGGCCTAGTTTCATTTTTCTACATATAGCTATCCAGTTTGCCCAGCACCATTTGTTAAAGAGGCTGTCTTTTCTGTCCAATATATTTTTGGCACCTTTGTCAAATACCAGATGGCTATAGGTATGTGAATTTTTCTCTGTGTCTTCTTTTCTGTTCCATTGATCTTCATGTCTATTTTGATGCCAATATTACTCTGAAAAGCGGTAGGGCAATTCCTCAAAAAACTAGGAATGGAATCACCATCTGACCTAGCTATCCCATTCTTTGGTATTTTCCCACCAAAATCTAAATTGGCATACTATACCAATACAGTCATCTCAATGTTCATAGCAGCAAAACCCAGAATAGCTAAATTATGGAATTAACCAAGGTGCCCATCAATAGATGAATATATTAAGAAATTGGAATATATATAGGGATGAGGAAGGGGAGGCAATGCAGAATGAATTCTTAAAAGATGATATCATGTGTATATATAAATATACCACCTGAAACACACACATACATACACACACGCACACACACACACACACACACTCACCTTTAGGTATTGCTGAGAGCCATTGCCAAGTAGGAATGACGCAAGGCATGACCCAGGTCATTTGCAGTGACATTGCATGTAAGGTGACCTTGCTCAAGGACCAGGGTGGATTGGCTTTAGGGCAGTTCCAGGTTTAAGGTGTATCCTGCTGGGAATAGGGCGTATCCTGCTGCCTCTAGGCACCCGCTCTGTGAGTTCCCGTTGAGTTCTCGAGGGATTCAGAGAGTATTTGGGATTCAAAGCCCTGTGGAGAGCGTGGATTTTGCCCAGAACCTGTGTGTAGAGTGCCGGTGACAGTTCGAGAATAAAGAGTTGCTGTTTGAATCTGCAAGGTGTGAGTGGCTCGTGATTTCGTGCCCAGCCAGACTGCGGCAAGGTATAAGTAAAAACCACCAATCTGATACAAATAAATAGATGAGTGAAAGGAAGTCTAATAGAGTAGAGGAAGAAGAGGAGAGGGGAGACAGAATGACAGGAAAAAGGGAAACCATGAACTGAAATGGAATTTCATGCACATATGAGTCTAGAACCTAGTAGATGAGCCCATCTACTAGGTATAACTATAAAGCTCTCATAAAAAATATAAATAAATTAAGTGCTGAAACATAAAAGAAAAAAAGATTTAACATATTCTTTTATTCTTGAGCACAGGTCTCAGAATAATGGAATGGTTCAAAATCAATACTTTCTTTTAACTCTACCATGTTATCTCTTTTCTTTGCTTTTTTTTTTTCTCCTGCAAATGTGCCAACCAATAGCTTGTATTTACAAAAGGGGGCCCCTGAGATGAGGAAACTCAACAAAATGAATGCATGTTAGTGTGAACACCTGCTGTTTATAAGATGCTGTATGTAATCAACGAAGATTAACAAAGCCCCAGTTCCAGCCTTTAAGGTCTTCACAATCTGGTGGGGCTGGGATGTTCTAAGTTCATTTGGAACAATGAATTATGGGGTATTGGAGAACAGAGAGCTTATGTGAAAGAAAATTTATTTGGCCAAGAGCCCATGATACATATTCTGTAACCACTCTCCCAGGGTGATATCTAAAACTAATCTTCTAAATTAATATATTAGGATGAAAAAGTGTGTATTTTAAAGATTTTTAAACTAAGCTCCTCCATGTATTCTTGATGGGTAATTTTTACTCACATATTCAACAAACTGCTGCTAGGTTCTGGGCAAGCAAATAATAAATTTTGTTCAGACAAGGATGGCCCATAAATGTCTGAGAAAGATAGGACTAAGGGAGTAGCAATTTGGTTGGAGGACGGTGCTGGGGACTTGTCTGGAATCTGCATCTGGCAAGATGCTACTTCGACAAAGTGGCTTTGGTGTGGGGTTCTGGGTGGATGGTAGTCATGACTGAGCTGCTACTCTGCACAGACATGATTGATAACCATGGTTTTCTTTGGCACAGAATCATACCCTTCTCTCTTCCTTCGCATTTTCCATTTTCAAATGGTGGAAAGAACCAGGTGGTAATATTTATTTGTTAAAATTTGAAGACAGTGAAAACTTGAAGCAGACACTGAAATGACAGTAGAGGCTTTAGCTATGCAGGAGACAGAGCAGCTCTTGTACTAGGAGTGGATAAAAGGGAGAGCAATGGGGATAGTAGACGCTGATTGCTGATTTACAATGCTAATTTGGGGGGTTACTTGTTAAGCAGCAAAGATGACTGAAAGAAGGTGCCAAATGCTACTTGTCCTAGGGCATCGGGGCCCAGGTGTCATCATGGTAGTGGTAGGAGTGGGGGTTTAGAACCTTTATATGGGACTGGGGGCTACTATGCAGAAATAGCTTTCCAGAATCTGCCCACTAGGGCATGTATTTGAAGGAACATTTAAGCCTAACTTGTTATAAGGATGGAGGACAAAAAATAGACTTTTTTCATCCCAAACAAAAGAGAGAAAAAATTAGTCTATATGGACAAGAAAATATGCTGATTAGTCTATTAGGACTTACTCTGATGTAAGTCCTAATAAGAGCATTCCAATTACAGAGGTTCTTCCAATAGTCATTATTACACACACACACACACACACACACACACAATTGTACCAGAGAATTGAACCCAGAGGTACTTAACCACTGAGCCACACCCCAGCCCTTTAAAAAAGTTCTTCATTTTCAGACAGGCTCTAGCCAAGTTGTTCAGGGCCTCACTAAATTGCTGAGGCTGGCTTTGAACTTACTATCCTCCTGCCTCAGCCTCCTGAGTCTCTGGGATTACAGGTGTGTGCCACCACACGCAACATCATTATTGCATCTAACCCAGTAGTTTGGATATTATGTGAGAAAACCGAGACTTGTGGATCAGAGGACTTGCCAAGTATCATTTGTCTAGAACTTAAATCTTACCCAACCATTAAGAGTCCCTTATTTAAATGTATGTTGTAGGTAAAAAGAGAAAATTTGTTGCTTCTGACTCTTTTTTGCTTTAGAAAGTCCTATAAGCTATCTTTAATGAAAAAAAAAAAACATAGAATGTACATTTAAAAATCAAAGGGACAGTATTTTTCTGGTTTCAACTAAATATTTTCTTCCATCTTAATATAAAACTATCACAAAATAGTTCACTTGACACAATAATTTTCTTAGATGCTTATTTGAATATAAAATGATCATTCATCTCTTCCCCATTCCGGTGCACAAGTTTATTTTGTTAACCAGATATATATATTTTTTTCAATTTCCATGTTCCCATATTTAAAGCTAAACCGGAAGTTTAGTTGAAGTGGAACCTTATAGTGGCAATAGGACTTTGATGTAGTGTTGGCAGTGTATCTCCAGAGGAAATAAATCCCCAGACGCGGATGTGGTCCTTTCAAAGGGCTTATTTCTCTTGGTGACACAATCCCACTGTTCATAGCAAAATTCCTTTTTTTTTGATGATTCATGGGCAAGATTTTAGCAAAAAAAAAAAAAAAAAGGAGGATTTAGGATGAAGCTAATTATTTACATCTTGTAGGATTTCTCAGAATTTGACAAAATAAATAAACACATACATACATACATACACGTACAGTTTGCTTGGAAATCTGTGGGGAAGGTCTTCCTAGGTTGAGAGAATTTTTAAAAATTTTTAACTTAATTTTATATTTTTAGTTGTACATGACAATAGAATGTATTTTGACAAATTATATATACACAGAGAGTAACTTATTCTTTTTAGAATCCCACTCTTGTGGTTCTACATGATGCGCAGTTATCCTGGTCATACCTTCAAGTTCAAGGCTAGGAAAGTTATGTCAGATTAATTCTACTGTCTTTCCTATTCCCCTCCCACTCCCTTCCCTTCATTTTCTTTGTCTAATCCAATGCATTTCTATTATTTCTCTCCCCAATCTCCCTTGTTTTGGATTCATCCACAAATTAGAAAGAACATTCAGCCTTTGGTTCTTGGGGATTGGCTAATTTCACTTAGCAATGTATTTTTCAGTTCCATCCATTTACTACCCGTTGTTTCATTTTTAAATGTCATTATTTCATTCTTCTTTATGGCTAAGTAATATTCCACTGTATATGTATATACCACATTTTCTTTATTCATTCATCCATTGAAGGACGCCTAGGTTGTTTCTATAGCTTGGCTCTTGTGAGTTGAGCTGCTATAAACATTGATGTGGTTACATCACTGTAGTATGCTGTTTTTAAGTCCTTTGGGTACAGATGGAGGAGTGGGATAGTTGGGTCAAATGGTGGTTCCATTCCAAGTTTTCTAAGGAATCTCCATACTGCTTTCCAAAGTGGTTGCACCAATTTTCAGTCCCACCGACAATGTATGAGAGTACCTTTCTTCCTACATCTCAGGTTGAGATAATTTGGAAAGAAGAAAGCACTGTATTTGAGAGCAATCTATAACTTAACTGTTGAGAGCCACAGCCAAGATGGGATGGAGCCTGGCATTTTGCCAGAAGGAGTGGTTGAGAGGTGATGCCAGCGAGCCATCGGGATGATGGTGATTAAGTTAAGCTGTGTATAATTATTAAGATAATGACTGATAGCTATAACTGGATGATGCTGGATTGGGACAAGCTGTGTATTCAGTTGTGTATATAAACCTCTATTGGCAATAAGGCAGCTCCTGCTACCTCGGGTGCCCGCTACTTTTGAGTTCTCGGGGAGTTCCCGTTGGTTCTTGTGGAGTTTCTGTGGAGTTCTAGAGAGTTCCCGTTGGGTTCTGGCAATAAAGTAGTTCCTGTCTGAACCTACAAGTGGCTTGTGAGCTCCCGGTTATTTGTGCCCAGCCAGACTGTGGCATTTAACTAGAAAAGGAGGGCTAAATTAGAATTTAAAAAAAAGGTTTAAGAAATAATTTTATAAGATCAAGTCTAAGAACCACCAAATTAGCAAGAGTCTTCTCTTACCCCACATCTTCAAGGATCTAATACATCTGATTAAATTGGGGATGGACTTATTGGATCAAAATTTTATCTTCTTTATTTGCCTGTTATGAAGATAAATCTACATCTTTCATTGGCTACCAACAGCGACCCTACAGAATCTCTTTCCAACACTAAATTTATGTAATTAAAATAATAAATAAGGGAGTTTTAAAGATCATGTATTAGAGTGGGTTTAAACTTTTTTTCTTTTTCAGAAAAAGCATTAGGACTTTCAAAGTGGTATCTTAAAATATAACAGATTTGAAGAGATTTTTAATATAAATTGTTTTTATATGTTAACATTAAAATAATTCCTTATTATAATGTTACTCCAAGAGATTTCTCTTTAATACAATTATTTACAAATACAGACTCATAGAAGATGGTTACAGCCTCAGCTTCCTATTTACTTCTATGTTTAGTTTTGGTTACTCAATAGCAGGAATTTTACTGATTCTTTTTTTCAGTGCTGAGACTTTGCACATGCTAAGCATGTTCTCTACCAAGGACACCTTCCCCCCCCCACACAAACGCACCATTATTTTAACTATTTTTAAGTGTACAATTCAGGGAATTAAATACATTCACAAGTTGTACCACTATCACAACCATCACTACTATTCATTTCCAGAACTTTTTTTTTTTAAGTAGTAGGGATTGAACCCAGGGGTGCTCTACTACTGAGCCATATCCACAGCCCTTTTTAGTTTTTATTTTGAGATAAGGTCTTGCTAAGTTGCCTAGGTAGTTCCTGAGTAGTGAGGGTCACAGGTGTCTGACACTGAATGTAGTACCTGGCTTCAAATAATTTGCCTTTGATAATCAATTTTTAAGCAGTTAAAAACGAAATTGGTGGGACAAAGTGCCACCAGCCATAGTTAGGTCATGGTGGGATTAGACTCTCTTAGAGCATCAGTCAACCTTTTGTCACTGTGACCAAAATACCTGACATAAACCACCTGGAGGAGGAAAGGTTTATTTTGGCTCATGGTTTCAGAGCTCTCAGTCCAGGGTCAGCTGACTTCATTGCTTTGTGCCTGGGGTGAGGTGGAATGTCATGGCAGAAGGACCTGGTGGAGGAAAGCTGTTCAGCTCCTGGCATCCCAGCAGGAGGGAGGATAGATGGAGAGAAATACAAAGATCAAGAGAGGGGAAGGGTCTAGGGACAAGATATAGTCCCCAAGGGCACACCCTCAGTGACCTACTTCTTTCAACTATGCCTCACCTGCCTATGGTCTCCACGACCTCCCAGTTGGCCATTCAAATGAGTAATTCATCAAATGGATTAATCCACTGATGAGGTTAGAGCTGCCATAATCCAATCCATTCCCCAAAGCCCTCCCTCTGAATTTTGTTGTCTGGGGACCAAGCCCTCAATCTTGGTCTTTGGGGGGGCACTTCTTATCCACCTCATAACACTTGGTCACTGAACAATGCTGCTTTTCTGTTCTCCATTTCCATCCCAAGTAGCAATGTCTTTTCATGCTTTTAATCTCTTTTTTCTTTTTTGTGGTCTTGGTAATGAAACCAAGGGCCTTGTGCATCTTAGGCAAGTATTCTACCACTGAGCTGCACCCCCAGCTCTGGTTTAGTCTCTTCAAAGACACTTTCTACTCATGCATAGAAACATTTCATCTTTCCTCTGCCTGAAAAATGCAAAGTCAAATGTGGTAGGTGAAAACCTACCGTCTCCTCTTGAGGTTTTACTGAAATTCGTCAAGGCCTGTCTAGTCTGGTCTTAGAATTATCCTTCATCAAAAGCAAATCTAAGAGACGACAAGAATTGGGGTAAACATTTCAAATATCCAAGAGAGTAATCTGGTTGACAACATTTGCTCTCTTCTCCCCAAAGTGGCTGCTTATGGCAGGCTCAGATCATCATTCCCCCTCCATCCACTTCATCCACTTTTCTGCTTAATCAGGCTTAACTCAGTGAAATTTATTAGCAACTACCAGGTACCACAGACATTTATGCCAAACAATTAGTTAACATTTATCGAACATCTACTATGGGCCCAGCACTGTGATGGGTACTTCACATATTATGTTCTCTACACAATCCTATGGGATAGGCATTGCTATTGTGTCCACTTTAGAAAGAAGGAAATTGCTGCAAAGGGAGCTAAGATCACACAGGTGCCCAGCTAACCTGCTTCCAAGGCAGCACCTCCCTACAACCTAGTTCTATGGTGGAACTCACACATCAGGTGTAGTCCAAACTTCCTGAGGACACCCCACTCCCCCCCAACCATGCCACACAAGTGGAGCTCCCAAGAGGGCTCTTCGAAAAACAAACTGATCGTGTTTTCTCAAACCTGCTGGAAACTGATGAGGCTTGAGTTGGATTTGTTCTTTGTAAAGCCCCTGTCAGCATAATTATCCGGGACTTGAAAAAGGATCAGAGGGACCCCTGGGTGCTGGCTAGCAGACTTTCTGGAAATTATTGGTTTTTATGGAGGTATGCAACTTTGATTACCTTAGCTTGATTCTATTATTTTACAGTTTTGTGGGGATAGAAGGTAAGTTGTAAAAAACTGATAACAATGCAGTTGTGTCCTGTCTCTAATGATTTCAATACATAGTGTCTTTTGTTTTGGAAATGCGCATAAATTTTATCTGGTAGAGATGTAATTGATTTCTACCTAGTAGATAACCCAAAACACTACATATTTTTCTCTATGCGCTGTTAACCAATTTTCAATCTATTAGTCAATTCATATCAGCTTTCCATGTTGCCTGCATATATATTTTTCAAATTGTCCTTTGAATTGTTTTTTTTGTATTTTTTTCTGGGTCCCTCGTGAATTAAATAAAATCTTTAGCACATGTTCATTTTACATTTGTATGAGAGTCATGATTTTACCTTTTGAAAATTTTATCCACCCCAAGTGTTATGGGGTGGATAAGAAGTGCCCCCCAAAGACCAAGATTGAGGGCTTGGTCCCCAGACAACAAAATTCAGAGGGAGGGCTTTGGGGAACAGATCATTAGGTCAAAAAATTGAAGATGAATATAAAGCATAGGGATAAAATAACTAGAAAGCAAAGGCAGCCAGAGAAGGTAAAGGGTTTACCCATTTCTGGAGGTGCAGAGAGAGCAGTGGTACATGTGTGTTTAGCATGCACAAGGCCCTGGGTCCAATCACCAGCACTAAGGATACAAAAACAATAAAATGTCAACTTTCAATGTCTTAGACTTATCCCTTAAAGCATTCCTACTTAGTGCTGTGGCATCTCATTCATGTTATACACAGTCCTTATCACATAATAGGTGCTCAATAAATGGCAAAGGGGCTAGTTTGAAAAATAAGACGCATGCCCAGGCATATGCATGTGCACACACAAAAAAGGAATAAATGGAAACTAGGAAAAACCATGAAGACATCATGTGAAAGTAACTTGTAAGGATGACACCGATGCTGAGTTCAATTTTTAAAAGCGTGATGGGAGCCTTTGGGGAATAGAAATACATTTAAAAACACTAATCGTCCCTGCAAAATCCTTCCTCTGGGCTTTTGGGGCTAGAGAGGGTCAGGAGGACATTTCTCTCTGGGAGACGAGCCCACACGAACAAACCAAGTCTCTCGCCTCCTACTGATTGCCACCAGAGAGTTTTAAATCCTGCAAAGGAGAACGGGCTCCCTCCACCCCTGCCAGGCTGTGTGTCCTCCCGCCAGCACTCAGGAAGCAGACTTCCCATGGCATGGCCCTGGTCTTCTCGGGAACCTCCAGCTTGGCCAGGCTGGCCCTTCCCCTATACCTCCTTCAGAGTGCCCGGTGTGTTCCCGTGTTCCTGTCTGGAGCACGTACAAATCTGGAGACCAAGGTGACATTAGTTTTTTTCACAGATGGCCTTTTTCTGCTGACCGTGTCATTTCAGGGGGCAATTTCACCAGATGAGGTAGCAACCATCCCAATATTCATCCAGCCTGACTCCAGAAAGAGCCCTGGTCCCCAGAGTTCACCTGGCGTCCCATTTCTTCCAGTCGCCTTAAAGAAGGGTTGTTTTTAAGTCCAACACTTTAACAGTAGACATTCTGTTACTATTGCCATTGTTATTTTGGTGCTGGGGACCCAACCAGGGCACTGTACATGCTAAGCACGCGCCTCTTATTGAGCTACACCCCCAGACCCAAAGTGGACGCTTAAAGTTGAGCACAGTTTTAAAGTCATCATGTCACTAAGTATTTCTTTTGAACCATCAAATCTGTGTGGTTGGGAGAGGAGATGACAATTGTGATCTGTCAAGACACCTCCTGCCTGGGTGGTTTTTCTCTGGACCACTGACTGCCACGTTACTTAACCACACCGTGAGTCACAGCATCTTCCTGGGGTTTAATTTCTTCCTCTGGAGGTCTTAGGACTTGTTCCCTTCCTACCCCACCGGGTTGCTGGGAGGTGTAAGTAGTCCTAGGATGCGAGGTCCTCACCTTTGCATTTTCTTCATGGGGAAAACAGGTACTGCAGAGACCCAGAGCCCTGTCTCCTGTCATCCTGCCAACAAGTGGCGAAGATGAGATTTGAACCCAGGTCCTACGCATTTCAACTGAATCTGCTCAAGATGCCAAAATGTTAGAAATAATGGGGTGCAGCAAGAAATCAAACACGTGCTCAAAAGTGGGTGGGCAAGACCAACCGTTATTTCTGGCAAAAGGGTGTGCTACCCAAACCTGGCTAGCAGGTGCACTTGGGCGGCAGAGCACCGGCTTAGATCTCTAACCTACCCCAGCGCTGCCCTTCACCCTGATTGGAGGAGTTCGGGCTATCCTCTACGCGATTGGCTAATTTTAGAATTAGGGCGGGCAAAAGGGAAGGGCTACAAATGGATCCAGTTTAAGGCGGAATACTAAATTCTGAAAATGGACCCCCAGACTTTCTGTTTCTCACCCAAGTACCAACCTGGGTCCCAAACAAGTCAGGGAAGGGCAGCGCAGTGCCAAGAGCTTGGCTGTAGTCAGACGCGCCAGAGTTTGTCTGACACCTTTTCTTTGATGTACAGCAAGGTAGGTGACGTTCTGTGACGTTCGGTTTCTTCATTTATGAAATATCGATGATGACATTTAACTCACCAGTTTCTTGTAACTCTTAACTGACAACCTGGCCATGCCCTTATCACAAAATACTATCTTTGCGCCTTGTAATCCTGTCCCTCCTACGTTGGAAGCAATCTCCTGGATCAAAAAAAAAAAAAAAAAAAAAAAAAAAACTATACCTTCCCAGATCTTCTTTTGGGTTTCAAAAGAATTCCTGAAATTCATTCATTATCTAATACATACTTATTGAGCACCTACTATGTGCTGGTTTAGATGCTATGGATGTGGCAGTGACCAAAGTAGCCCAAATTCCTACTCCCTGGAGTTTCCATTCTAGAAGTTAGGGAGCATGGGGGGCGGGCAGATGGCAGAAGATATGTAATGCATATAATGCAGGTGGACCGGATGCTAGGAAGTGACAATTTTTGCAGAGGAAACCAAAGCAGGGCAGTGGATCAGGCTACCTCAGGGGTGGGGCTGCACCTGTGGTCAGGAAAGACCTGACAGGGTAGCCTCTGAGCAAGGACCCATGGGTGGCTGGGGAATGGGTCATGAGCAAGCTCTTTCCCCCCAAACCAGAGATGACACAGCACCTCCAGGAGAGGCAGTCCGGGCCTCTGGTGATTGATTCCTAGGGAGATGTCAGAGGCAGTACCTAGGCTGTGTTCTGCTGGACGGAAGAGGGAAGAACCTTCAGTGCATTGAGCTCTGAGTTCCAAGAGGGTGGCTGCAAGGGGAGCCAGGAAAGGCTGTGGTTACCACGGATGAGAACAAGCTGCCCACTTCCCCATGGCTCCCAGGCAGCCTAGAAGGGGAGCAGGCTGCAGCACAGATAGCTCCCAGCCCAGGTCCTCTAGGCTTTTCTGCAGGAGGGTGCAAATCCCCAGGCACAAATGGACTCCGAGTGGCTCTTCCCTGGACCAGGGCCATTTATGCTGTTTCTTAAATTCCAGAATGGCCTTGGAAATGCACACCCCTCCTGCTGCAGACCGACCGACTTCCTTTCAGTCAGCCAGGGCTGGAAGACCTTGGTCCTTGCTCTCTGCCAAGGCCAGGAGGCTCTCTCTGCTCTGAGATGTCTTACCCTCCTGTGGGTTGCCAGTCAGCTACTCAGCCTTGGAAAACAGGGAGTTTTGGGGAAAAAAAGAGTCACTTGAATTTTATAAAGTGGTGACTACTGTGGGACTTTCTGTAATTAAACCTAAATGCCACTTTCCTCCTAAAGCTCTGGGATGAGGTAACGGGTTCTCGTGAATGTCAACTCAGGAAGTTTTACCCAAGAAAAAGGAGGTGGGGGAGCGGTGTTTGCCAAATCAGGAAATGTGAATTAACTGACAAGGAACTTTAAAAAAGAGAGAGAGACTGAGGCAACCAGAAGGGAAGTGGGAGAGAGCAAGAGGTAGTCTGCCCCATACATGAGTAAACTTGGGAAATGCAGGCCGATTTTCATTTCATGTACATTCCACTGGCTGAAACTTCCTTTTTATTGTGGATTGCTTTGAAAAACTTGGAGGAAAAGTAAAATCCCAAACGAGGCACAGTCTCTGTGAAAGGAAAACCTAAGGTATTAGCAGGGATTCCAGCCCCTGCCATGTAAACACCACCTTGGGCATGGAAACTTTGCCCCCAGAGCTGCATGAGTCCCCTGTTTCGCAGACCTAACCACAGCCTGCTGCAGGACTATGGTTTTAAACAATGGATACATTATGTACATCAAACAGGAGTCTCCTCCGCTCAGCAGCCCTCCCCTGGTATT
Source organism: Urocitellus parryii (assembly GCF_045843805.1). Classification (NCBI taxonomy): domain Eukaryota; kingdom Metazoa; phylum Chordata; class Mammalia; order Rodentia; family Sciuridae; genus Urocitellus; species Urocitellus parryii. The sequence continues at coordinate 125,716,366 of NC_135540.1, forward strand.
AGACCTACCTCAGGGTTGCAACGTAGCCGGCACGCCCCAAGGACAGAGAAAAGAAAGCCCTGTTTTTAAGCAGGTGTTCAGGAACCAAGAGGAATGAATCACTTTGGAAAAAATGAAGGCAAAATGCAGGTTTGTCTGTCACCAAATCTGCAGTGAGTTTCAGAAAATACCATTCATCTTTTTGTTCCCTCTTTCTTGTAAGAATATCCTGGTTTTATTAAGAAACAGAAGTCAGTTTATCTACACAAGGTTTTGTTTTGTTTTTTTTTCCAAAGAGTTTTTGCTCTGGAACCCCACCCCCACCCCCCACTCTTCCTCATTTCCAGACTCAGTCCTGGTTAGGGCTGTCTTAGTCAAGAGGGATTTGAAGGGACACAGAAAGTGACCCAAGACATTGGCACTGCAGGGATCTTGAGTGTGCATGTGTCACCATGCCTGTGTTCACGCACGACTTCGTGTGGCTGCACATGTGTGGTGGCAGTGATACTGCATAGAATGAATCAAGGGACATCATAGCCTGTATGTTGAAGTCTCATGGGTCTTTCCAAATTGATAAGCCTGCTTTCACACAGGAGGCCGTGATGCAGATAAAACACACTCCCGGCTAATTGGACCTGGGTGTGATCAAGGGGGATGTGGTGCTTAGCAAGGACTGGGTCAGGTATCTGAGACACTTGTAAAAAAAAATCTCAGAGGTCCCACCCCCAAAGGTTCTGACTCCACTGTCCCGCGTGGAGCTGGGAATGAGCATTTTAACCAGTACCCCAGTGAGGCTAAGCACATGCTAAGCAACACCAGCTTACTCTATCGGCCCAGTTCTTCCTGTCCCCACACAATGATCACTTGTGTGTTCCTTCTTACAGAGATCCTGGATCCTTCCTGAAAGTAAACGTTAGTTTTGCCCTAAGGAGTTCAACATGCCAGCTTGAACCCTTGGTTTGAGACGCCATTCTCTTCCTCTGCCATTCTCTTCCTTCCGTGGTTGTTCACCTGGTTCTCACCCTTCAGTCCTTCTCTCCAATTTTCCTCCCTCTCCCTCCTTACCTCTTCCTCCTTTTCCTGAGTTTAGTTCAAGAAGCCGTTTACTGAGCTTCCACTCCAGGTGGAGCAGCTGAGGTGATACGCATGAGAGCTCCCGCGGGGGCTGAAGTCAGGATTGGAGCCACAGATCAGACAGACCAACAGGGAGAGCTCCATGTTGGGAATACTGACCGGGACAGTGGGGGCCTTCCCAGCAGGCACCTGGGAGACAGGCCCAGAGGGAAGTGCTCTCTAGAACCTGGGTTGAAGAGTGCCAAGGGTTTTCCAGGTAACTGAAATCTCTCGTCCAAACATCCCACTTTCAATCCCACCAAACTAACTCCTCTTACACGCAGTTTTCTAACGGCCAGTGTGCGAGAATAGCCCAAGGAGCCATCACTCTGAGAAAAAAGATCCAAGTCATCACTGAAATGGTGACAAGAATGTCCAAGAATTGATCACAGAAGTTAGTACATGGAATGTGTTCTAAACAGATTTTTCTAAGTGTAGATTTTCATTGTTCCATTTGCATGGAAAGGTGGATGAAGCAGAGGATTTAGAGACGTTTACCTGCAGCCACCATCCCTCCAACGGCCCGTTCCCTCCCTTTCAGCCCCTTTTGACCTTGGACAAGGCACTGGATTTTTGGTTCTCAACTTGTAAGGAAGGAGTGAAGAGGACCTCTGCTTCCAGCTGTTTGACAGTGACCCTGAGATTAATGCACAGTCACCTGAGCTTGCTGGGTTGTGAATCACATGTGTGCCTTTACCAAGGAAGAGAGGGAAGCCGAGGAGGCCCAGTTCACTTCACTGTACTCCTTGCTGGCTAATTAGAAAACAGAGTCATTAAGACTCAGGCCCAGAGAAAAAGCCCACAGCGTGAAAAGAGACCAAAGAGAATTACATCATTTCCTCTGACTCTTCCCTAAGGGCATCCTGGTATTGGAGAGAATGACTCAGGCCATAGAAATGAAGCAAAACAGACCAATTTCCAATACTGATTATTTTGGACCACAACCTTACACAGAAGAGGAGGATTTTTTTTTTTTTTTTTTTAAATAAAGGAGTGAGGCAAACAAAGAGCATGGTTTTCTGACTGGGCTGAAAATAAAACAGAGAGAAGCGTAAGTTAAATCATAACATGTGCTGTTCTTTTCCTTCTCTCTGTAAAAAACCAAAACAACTTACAGATTTTACCCAATGAAGTATTGGGGCACTTAGATTCCAGAACATTCTTGAAAATGTAAGTATTACTTTAGGAGCTTTTGTGTGTGTGTGTGTGTGCTTATTTATTTATAAATATTTAAATACATATATATGTGTGTAGATTTGACCTTGAACAAATATTTGACACTGTTTTTTGGTTTCCAACTTGTAAGGAAGGGATAAAGAATACCTCTGCTTCTAGCTGTTTGATAGTGACACTGAGCTATATGCACCAATTCTGGCAAAATTACCAGATTCTTAAAATATATGCCCCCCCCCCCCCCCCCCCCCCCCCCCCCGTCTTGTACTTGCTAGGGCCTTGTACTTGCTAGGTTCTACCACTGAGCTACATCAATAGTCCAAGAGTTTATTTTTTTAATTTACTTTTTATTATTATAAAATTATCAGATGTAATTGGGCTGATGAATTAAGCTGGAAGATCTTTTTATTATGACTTCTGCAAGTAGCTGTTCCTTTTACATTGAATCTGTAGTTTCCTGCCACGTGAATGCCTCATTAACTCCATTCCTTTGTCTCCAGCAATAGGCTGCACATACAAATCTTTTGTTCAGTGCAGGTGATGATAGAATACTGACACTTACATACGAAAACAAGTTGATTCTTTCAGTTGACTCAGATACACTCCAAGGAACCCAGGAAAAATCCCGGGGCAGTATCCACGGCAAATTCCTAAGTTGGGAGTCTCTTGTTCCAGTCCTGGAGTCTCACTCTGGAGACTGGACTCTGGATGAGCCTCGTCCCATCTCCAAGCCCCACCCTTCAGACTCTAGAGCACACACAAGCTAAGGCTGCCCTGGGGAAAATGAGGTCCTCTTGCTTGGACAGCTTGAATGGAGAAGTTCATTAAACCTCACTGAGCCCTAGGAAGAAGAGAGCCCTCACCTCCTCTATCTTGAACTCAGGAGAAGAGAAAATCACCTGCTATTTGCATCATCAGAAAAATGCCAGCTTGAAGGCTGTTTGGGTTTTACAAATTAATGATGTGGGAGAGAAGGAGAGAACCTCTGTGGAAATTTTGTGACAAGATGATGGTTAAGAGGTTCAGATTAGGCAATGATATTTGGAAAACTTCTTTGATGATGCCCATTTTTACCTTGAGGACAATTTTATCTGGGAATTGTGTTTCCACCACTGAAATGTTTTGTTTGTTTGTTTTTCAGCAGATGCTTGATCTTGAGCTCAATGGCTCATAACTGTCCCCTCCTAAATGTCACATGTGCATTCATCCACCCAGTGATGGGGTTCAGGACAAGCTACCCTAAAGTACAGCACCTTGGCATTTGAGGAAACAGCAGAAGCAGGGCTGTCACCACCATCCCTTCCTCCTAAAGCAGCTCACAAAAACCTCAGAAGCTGTGAAGGAGGTCATAGGCCCCTCCCTTGGGTCACAGAAAGCAATCGGAACAAACAGGCCTTGTTACATTTCCCCCAGTTTATTATCCTGAGATCACATCCTTTTCCCATCTTATTTCTCTACAACTTAGGAAAGACTTAAGTAAATTTGTATGCCTTTCTCTTTCTGTATCTCTCCTTTAAAATTTTTTTTAATATTGTGACAAGGTCTTGCTATGTTGCCCAGGTTGGCCCAGAACTCCTGGGCTCAGACCACCGGCTCCCACACCACTGCCCCTGTAGACCCGACCCAAGTTGGTGGGACCACAGGTAAGAACTGCTGCTTTTCTCTTTTTTAATCTGTCTTTTGTTATGGGTGCCTCAGCCGTGAACCTAGGTTCGGTGAGAAAAAGATATTTTTTTCTCTCTCCACATCTGTCAAGCCATGTTCTATTTCTAGGGGGCAGACTGTGCTAAACAGCATGTTAAGTGCTGTGAGCACCACAGGAAATCTGATGTGATAGGAAAACCTGCCAGGGGAGAAAGACTTGATAAGTTGGCAAACCACAAAACACCTTGGACAGTAGGCAGAGGACCGGGGAAGCACCGGGACCACCCTGGGGGTTAGGGGCATCTCCAAGTGAGATGGAGTAGGAAAAAATAAAATAAAGTCAAAGCTTGGTGGAAAGGAGACAAAAGGAAGAAAAAGGAGGCTAACTTTAATCAGAAATCCTGTGATCAAGTTCCTCATAACCTTTCTCCCAGCTTGTCACTCCCGAATTCTTGAGAAATCTGTAAATCTCAAAGTCACTGTAAATTCACTCACTTATGAAAATTGCCGTGTGCACTATGAATTAGCCTGTGCAATGTACTACCACATGTATCCTTAGACTAGATTGGACAGAGGGAGACACAAGTTATAAGAAATCTGTAGCATTGGGTACACTGCAAACATCACTCGTTGATCAGATAGAGGAGACAAAGTTGACCTTAAAACCCTGACAATGGCCAGACCACCGTAAACCATCTTGGGATCACCAGGCTGACACCATCCCCATGCCCAACACTCAAAAGTTTCCTTTTCAAGAAGAACTGGAGACCCTAGAAATGTCTGCCCTCTCTCTGGGTCTCCCCACGATCGCCAGTTTCTGTCTCTGAGCTCAGACTGCTTTGTCTTTGCGCTGTAGGTCTGTCTGCACCTCACTGCCCAGCGAGAAGAAATTCTTTTCTGCCAAGGACATAGTCATCTTGAGTTGAGGTCCCCTCTTCTGGACCTCCACAGATCCCCCTCCGTAGATACAGGAAAGGGACAATAAGCCAAGCCTCAAGGCCAGGCGCAGTGAGCCACAAGGCCTGGGCTCAGCTGAGCATCAGTGCTTCTGTGTGGCTGGACTGCGGAGGAGAGGGGGACAGGGTGGTGCCCGAGCAGCCGAGCGAGCACAGGAGAACAGCGGTGCAGGAGAAGCCAGAATCCCAGACACAGACGACAAGGAGTCGGAGAATCACTGAATTTTCAAGTAAAGAAAATGAAAGGATTTGATGCACCGTTTAGAAAGAGGCAAAGAGGAGAATTAGGAGGTGCTCCTGTGCCCCAGATGACCACCAGAGAGCTATGCTGATAACCTACTCCTTGGTTCATTCTACTCCCCTATGTTGAAGCTCCTGGGGACCAGGTTATGAGCAAAAGGGCATCTTCCCTCACAGAGCAAGCAGACATTAATAGTCTACCTGTACAAACAAAGGGAAAATGAGAACCGCGTGAGATGCTGTTGTAGTAGAAACTCATTTCCCTCCAAATCTGTTGTTTGCCTCTTTGCCACACAGACAGCTGAACTACATTCCCCAGCTTCCCTTGCAGTGGGGATGGCCACGTGACTTCAGTCTAGCCAATGATAGTAGAAGTGATGGGGGTGGGAATAATCAACTGGAAGGACCCTGGGCACTTGCCTGTGCACTGACATCCTGAGCCCGGGGCCCAGGACTGTTAGGTGAACAAGGCATACTGGCTAAAAGAAGATCAATGACAGACTGTGACTGGGTCTAGTTACCACATCAATATTAGTGTACCATAATAAATACACACACACACACACACACACACACACACACACACACTAAAAGAAAGGCACAGGCAAAATGGAAGCACAAAATTGTGACCTGACATAATCTGAGGAAGAAAAGTCAGAAAGGTTTCATTGTGGAATGCTAAAGATGTACAGACTTCACAGATGGATAGAAGGGGACAGTTCAAGATATACAATAAACAGGAGCAGAACAGGATGTGCAGCAGCAGAATTAGATCCCATGCAGGTGTCTACTCTAGGAAACCTGAGGGATGACGGTTTGGGCATAAGAGCAGATAAGAAGAAGAGGTTTGGGGGGAAGAATGTAAGGCCAGCTGTGGACGTGTGAAGCCGTGGTGCCTGAGGAGCGCACTAGAGATGTGAGACCGTTGGGAGTGGGATGTTGAAACTTAGCAGGGAGGAAATGTGTGACATACAGACCCTAGAGAGTCAGCTGCCTCTGAATAATGGTTGGAACAAGGGAAAGGAGCAGATGATGCAAGGAGATAGAGTAATATCAAAAAAGAGAAAAAGAAACAACAGGCAGAGAGTCAAGAATGAACTCCAACGGAAGGCCAACAGAAAGGAAGAATTGAGGAAGCAAAGTCTTCAAAGAAGGCTCAGGGGAAGCAATTGAAGTGGCAAAAGAAAACTGGAGGGGAAAGCTATCCCAAAAGCCAAGGCAAAGATGTTACATCTCTATTTTCAGTTTAGATTTTGATAGAAGTAGAACAATTTTTTTCTCTTATGCCAAAAACAATTTTGCATAAGAGGAAGGATTCTGGAGTGAGACAAATTTTAGGATAATCACAAAACATTTCTAGATTAGACACTTAGGAGTTCTGATTTAAACTGATTGAAAAGTTTTACAGAATGACAAGGAATTTAAGCACATGCTTTATAAATTTTGGCTAAAACCATGCATTTTTTTTTTTTTTTTTGGTGTGTGTGTGTGTTTTACATTGAACCCAGGGTTTCACACGTGCTAGGCGAGTGCTCTACCGCTGAGCTACATTTCTAGTCCTGTACATGATTTTTTACTCAAAGCATTGGTGTGTCACATACTTGGTCCGGATAAGAGCATTCAGCGTCTTTGGGTATTATTTGGGTCCCTGTTGCTGTTAGAATAAAGCTGAAGGTACAAGTAACTTTAAAAGTATAGTAAAATATTCCAAGCAAGAAAAATCTAATTTGGACCCCAAGTTCCTTTCATGTGGTTTTTGCTTTTTCCCTTTGATTTTGCAAAGTTGTTGAAAACTGATTGCATTTGGAATCATTATAATGACCAAAAAAGGATCTGACCACTTCCCTCTCTTCTTCCCCTTTATCCTCATTTACTTTTCTCAGTTCTCTTACCTTTGACCAGGGGATGGAGCCTTCCTCATTTCTTCTCTACTTCCCAAAGCCCAAATTAGCTCCTCTGGTTGGCATAACACATTTTCTTAAGGAGATTATAAAAATGCTTTCCTGGCCTTTTCTTCTGCCTTTGTCCCCACCGCCCCCATCTTAAAAACTTCTCTTCCTCTTTCTGTTCCTCCATTCATCTCAGCTCATCTCCTCATGATGAATCTTTTTTCCCCCTTTCTGTCTCATCTAACTTTTTTTTTTCCTACTCAGTTTCCTCATCAGCAATTTCATTTTACCTCTTCTGCCTTCAAATCATTTCTTCTTTCTTTGCTTCTACACCTTGTTCTATTTCCTGTGGCGCAGGGTCACCACAGTTAGTGTAATATTTTCCGCATTTCCCAAGTGGTGTTTCAACTTCTTCATCTCTAAGGTAAACCATGACAGTGCCTCTTTCTATGCACCCCGCCCCTAGTTTTCATACCTTTTATATACAATATATTGTCTTTGATAGTTTAGAGAATAAAATATGGGTCCTTATCTCTGCTTTCAAGTTGTTTATCATAAACAAAAATTCATGGTTTTCTTAAATAATCACAGCAGAGGTGCATGCACAAATGGTTTAGGTAATGATGGAGAAATGAGGAAGGTTCAGGTGCCCAGGGAAGGATTCAAGGGCTATAAGAGGAACTGCAAACAGGGACTGAGAAAATACTTCAGCATCACTAGGATCTCAGGGAAGTATGAGGGAGCAGGAGAGTGGCATTTCAATGAAGAGCCCTGCAAACATACAAAACCCTCTGCCACTACAAAGTGTTTTTATTTCTGTTTCCTTGAAAGTCGTTACCATCAAAAAGGTGCCTTCAACAACCTCCATTGTGTAACCATTTTGAAACGTGGGGTTTGTCAGAGCTGCTGGGTGACAGCAGAATCAGCAGGTAACAGCTGCTCTTTTGTATTCTGAGTCAACTACAATTTTTGACCATAGATTTAACAAGTAAGAGAATTGGGGATCAAGAGCATAAAAATTTATGCTCCAAAGTTTAAATCCATTTTGAGTATACTACAGCTAAAAAATGGAATTATAGCCAAAGTCTACAACAAGAGAACAGTTGGCAGTGGCCCTTTGTTTTTACTTTTTACCCTAAAGATTAATATTGTTTTTTCTTAGAAAGATTAGGGCCATTAGAACATTAAAGATTTGCATTTGTGCTAGACAAACCACACAAAGTGTCCACCATTCTCATGATTCATTTTCTGAAAATAGAGGTCCATGCTTTGTTCTATCTAATTCTGCCACCTTGGCCACAGCTGAAGGACCCAGAAATGTTCTTACCCTAGAGATGGAGGGATAGGCACTTGTCTATAAACTTTGAGATGGCCTGATGTAGGAGCTTTGCACAATGGGATCACAATTTCTTGGGTCTACTCAAGCACCCAGACAAATTCTATCTTCCTAATGCAATTTGATTGTGAACCTTCCAGAAAAGAACTTGGGTGGAAAATATAGTCAGGCAGGAGAGGAGATCCCCAGGGTAGAGGCAGAAGACAGAATAGGTAGGAGAGAAGAATAGAAAGAAATCAATCATGGTGAGCAAGTTGAGAGACAGGAGACAAGCAGAGAAGCCAAGCCACAATCAGGAGGGCAGATGGATCTGCTGTTGAATGAATGACCAGAGCTACTAGTGCAACCTGAAGAAAATGGACAATGTTCCATCAGACTTGGCTGTCCAGCTACTGGGACCATTTCTTGGCCTTCCTCACTCCCCCTGGTATTCCTACAACAAATTCCTCTACTAACTGCCATAACACAAATATGTCTGTTTCTTCTTACAGAAAGAATTTAACTAGCAGATTATGTCTTCGTACCAAGTCACCGTGTGCAGAAAACACACCTTTTTGGATCCTGGCCATAACCTGGTGAAGTTTAACCACAACTGAGATCAAAATCAAATCTCAGATTGTCTAGGCCACTCAGACTGTAGAACCTGGGTCCAGCCTTCTCTACTTTTTGGTTCCTCTGTCTTTGAATGTCTCTATACCAGTTAGTTTTGAGATGGCAAGGGATATAGGGAAAAGATAACTCAAGGTAGCAATTTGGTATTTTTTCCAACAGTTTGATAATAGAAAAAAGGAAACTAACGAGTGGAGGATATGACATAAAGAGGTAACCTAAGTATTGGGTTAAGAGTGTGCACTTGATTTTGAACATGAGCATGACTTATCTTCTCTACGACTCAAGTTTCTTTACCTAAAGAACAGGAATAATAATAGTATTTCATAGGCTAGTTCTGGAGTTTATAATAACTTACAAAATACAATAGGCTTAGAAAAGTGCCTGCAATGAAATAATATCTTTTAGCATAGGTGATTCTCATTATTATTTGCCCCTTAGAACTATTGTGGGTATTAAATAGGATAGTGGAATTAACATATGTGGTTTAGTACCTGACACATAAACTAAGCAAAAATTAGCAGTTTTGGAGCTTTGTGATAGAGTACTTGCTTAGTATGAGCAAGGTTCTGGGTTTGATCCCCAGCACCATGAAAAAAAAAAAAAAAAGAGCAATTACTATGGTAGCAGCATAGCAACTAATACTAGAATTCCTAAAATATTTTATCAGTGAATGGATTGATTTTATATTCCAATCTACCATGTTCTGTGACCAGGTGAGCATAAATGATTGAAAGTGGCCAGATACCTACAGCGTCTCTTAAAGGTAGAATGTTGTGATCAGAAAAGTCTAGAGTCATCAATCAGGAGCTCAGAGATTTAGTTTCAAGATTCAGCCCATTATGTGTCCTTGGCCTGCACTAGGAAATTATATGTCCTTGGCTTGGTCATTTGATCCCACTGAGTTTCAATTTTCTCATTGTTAAGAGAACCTCAATGTTCTTCCAGCTCATAAATGTTCGTTCCTATTGTAAGTCTTCATGTTGTTTTAAATTTTAAAATCTTGGTTTGTAGATGTGCATTTAAAAGCAAATTAAAATCTGTTCTCGCAACTAATACTGACTTCAGTTTTTCTAGACATGAAATAAATTATCCTTTTTATTTCCTGAAACTGTTTTTTCCACAGTATCGGGAATGAGGTTTAATGTAAGTTAAAGTGTATGACGTTACTACCTAATCATCATATTATTTTGTAATGTATACTTCTGGTGTATTATAAACTAAGTAGCCAAAAAAGTTAAGCAAGTATAAGACTAGTCATCTTAATTATGTATGGACTAGATATAGTAATTTAGAAATTGGGTTCTGGCAATAGAAGCAGTCCTTAACTTTCTACTAGGGGGTGTGTTTCAAAACCCCTGGTAAATGCCTAAAACTACGGCTAATACTGTACCCTATATAAAAATGCAATGTTTTTTCCTGCATTCCCTGTAACATTGCCACATAATAGTGGTTAATTTGTCTTCTTATGTTATATACATTACTGTCCTCCTTGAATTATTACTCTTGCATTTGGGGGGTCATTATTAAATAAAGTAAGGATTTCTTGAACTATGATACTACAACTGTCCACTTGATAACAGATAGCTACTAACAGGTGAGCTGCATATACAGTATGAGTACACTGGATAAAGGAATGATTCGCATCCCAGGCAAGATGGAGTGGTACAGCACAAGATTTCATCATGCTCCTCAGAATGGCTCAAAATTTAAAACTCATGAATTGTTTATTTCTGGAATCTTCCACTTAATATTTTCAGTCTGTGGTTGACTGTGGGTAACTGAAACCCTGGAAAGCAAAATCCCAGATAAGCAGGAACTACTGTTGAAAATGTCATTATCAGTCTTTCTTATTATCTGCAGGGACTTTATCATATGAGGAGATTTTTATGACATTCTTGTCCTGTCAGTTGCACCTGGATTTCTCTAGAAACATCACATCAGTTAAAAAATCTGGGCAGCTATTTCTTTTCCCCAGCAGCCGGAGATCCTTCTATTTCATATTTGCAAAGGCAGGGTTGGGCTGTGGCTTGGCAGTAGAGGGTGTGGTTTTGATGGGGTTGGCTAGGCAAGGGAAAATAAACACTACAACATGTGGTTGTGATGACAATTTAGTGTCTAGAGACCATCGTACATCCTGGGGAGCTCCATGTTTATGCAACAAATATCTTCCACTGATTTAGAACTATTCATGAATCCAAGAGATGCGGTAAGAAAGAAAGTCAGGGGAGGGTGGTGAGGATCAGGGGGAGGGTGGTGAGGAGCAGGGAGACTAATATTTTAATATGAACCATGGAAATAGAAAACAAGAAGGCCCCTTAAAGATCATCTAGTGCAGCTTGCTAATTAATTATTCATAAAGGAGATTGAGGCCCAAAGAGATTCAGTACCTGCCCTGCTACTCAATAACAAAACCAGGATTAGGACATAGGTGATTTCAGAAGCATTTTATGACTTCTGTGCATGGTTGTCACATAGGCATTAAGAGAAAAGATACTCCTGCAACTTACATTCTAGTGCTATTGCATAAATTAGTTACTGAACATATGACAAAAATGAAATCAGAGAACTGAGTGCCTGAAAGAGAATAAAACATGGTGTTGAACCCAGGGTGATGGCAGGTGCGTGGAGGAAAGGCTTCTCTGAGGACTTGGCTGCGGGCCACGAGAGGAAGCAACCATGCAGAGACTGTGGAACAGAGCCTCTAGGCAGTGGAGACCCTAAAGTGGGAATGCATTTGGAGTGTTTGGAAAAAGCAGACCTGTGAAGCTGTAGCACAGGGAATGAGTGGCTTAGTGGTATTTATGGAGGTGACAGATGAAGATGCCCACAGATCAGATAGGGCCATATGCTCAGCAGTTGAGGACTGACTTTGAACTGGAGTTTGAAGCAGGTGGTGCTATAATTTGATTTACAGTCAGGATAGCTCAATCTGACCTATTATGAGAAAAAAAAATGGATTGAAAAACACTAGGGCAGGAGGGGTAAACTAGCTAGAATGTTGTCCCACACACGCGTCACTGCAGAGGAATGAGGATCAGGCTAGTGGCCATGAGGGGGAAGAAGTGACAGAGCCTCATAATCAGAGAAGGCAGAACTGGGCATGTCCCCAACTTTGTGACTCAGCAGTCTTTTTTATCAATAGGCCAAAGATGGAATTTATAAGTAAAACAAAATTCCAAATCCTTTAAACATGATTATTATCATGTTTAAAGATATGATTAAGATAGGATCATGCATAATCTTGCTTAAGATATGATTACTATTTGTAAACTCTGGGAGACTAGAGTCTCCACCCTCCGTACACTCCAATCTTAGCATCAAAATCTTCAATCACAAGATAATAAGCTGATGCCGGAGGTTTCATAAAATGCAAAGATAAGCTTTCAGTTTATGATAGGACATCAGAGTAGATTTAGCTTAATTTTGTGTATAGTTTATATGCTCACATCTACACAGATATTCCCATTTCATCAATTTTATCATCACCGTGGTGTGGAGGTAAATCAACAAAATATACTCTATAAAAGGGAAGTGAAAGTTTCTAGAAATGTTTTCAAAGCTGAGGATTAAAATAGCTGTTTCAGAATTTTAACTAAGAAGAAATATATGGTAAGAATTCCATTAATTAGATCATAATCTAAGAGTTTTAGTTTAGTTTTGTTTGCATTTTTGCATCCCATAATAGCCCTAGAAAAGACTGCTTTGATTATGTGTGCCATACTGGGTTACCCAGTTTAGAATATTTTCCCCAAATGTGGAAAAGGATTAAGCATGACATAAAACTCATGGAACATGCCAAGAACTTCGAGCTCAAATGTCCCTGTGACATCAGTGGCTGTCATTGAAAACCCCTAAGATGGCCCAGATGCTTTCAGTATGTCAAATATAATACACACAGCAAACATGCAAGTTTGGTATTATTATCAGTCTCTAGAGAAAGTGCAGCTGAGGCTTGTACCTAGGAGAACTAAGTCAGGAAGCAAACAGCCTCCTTCCTAGGTCCTGTCTCTCTCCTGTGCCCATTTTTATTAATCACTCATTCTCTGATTCTGGAGTAGAGAAACATGCATATATGAATTTATGCTCGTGTTCCCAAACTGATATTCCCTAACACAAATGTCAAATGTGTTGATATTTTCCCATGATTATGACCTGGTCTGAAAATTCTGTCTCAACTTGCTGTTCTCAAGTTTGAGCAATGTCTGAAACTCTAATAGGGAAGAAAGATGTATTATTGATTTAAACAAGTCTTTAAAGAATATGGCTTTAAAGTGTGTGAACACGATGAAACTAGTTATAGACTCTTTATGCTTGGAGTTCTTACATATGCAGTGATGGAACCTAAAACTAATTCAAAAATGATATCCAAACAAAACTATTAACTATTTCGTAGTTCATATCACTATAGATTTATTTATCTACCTATTTATTTATCTATTATTTATTTGTGCATGCAGTACTGGGGTTTGAACCCAGGGCCTCGTCCATGCTAGGCAAATGTTCTACAACTGAACTACATCCCTGCCCTTAAAAAAAAATGTGTATATATATATATATATATATATATATATATATATATATATATAGAGAGAGAGAGAGAGAGAGAGAGAGAGAGAGAGGGTCTCACTGAATTGCCAAGATTGGCCTCAAACTTTCAATCTTTCTGCCCTAGGTTCCTAAACATCTGGGATTATAGGTGTGTGCCACCCTGTATGGCCACATCATGGTTGTTTTTCTGAAAATCAGTCAAGGCTCTTGTCATGAGGATATCGGTGACTTTTCGGCTGTACAGTTTTCCTACTTGGCTTTTCTGATCGAGTTCTGCTACCACTCTTCTCAATCCCACCTGCTTAAAAACATCCCTACAGTGAACACAATGTCATTTGGTCATTTGTTTTCCCTACATTCTTTTGTGTCATCCCTGGGTCTGGCACCGTTGCAATCATGAACACAGTAGTAAGTCACCAACATCAGTTGGCGGTACTTGGATAGAAGCAGATCATGCAGCTGAGCTAGGTAATGCTTGCAACCGTATTTCAGATGTCTCAAAAATGAAAAGCAAAAAATTCATTTCAGAAAGAAATCCTGTTGACCTACAAATGCATGTTATCCTAATGTTTTTACAAACTCAGCTTTGAAAAAAAAAAAAAACAACCTTGCATTTACATTATACAGTGTCAGGTTTGGGGAAGATAAATTTTCTTCCCCTAGGATGTCATCCTCATACCATACTGTGGAGTACAAAGCATTTAGCTGAAAGAATAAGGTAACTGTGTCCACACTGACTTAAAAAGATGTTCACAATTTATCAAGTGACAAAAACAACATGTTAGAATTGAAAACAGGGACTCAAACAGATACTTTACACTGATGTTCATAGCAACATGATTCACAATAGCCAAAAGATAGAAACAGCCCACTTGTTCATCAATGGATGAATGGATAAACAAAATGTGGTATATACATACAGTGGAGTGTTATTCAGCCATAAAAAGGAATGAAGTTCTCATACACACTGCAACATAGATGAACCTTTAAAACATTAGGCTAAGTGAAATAAGCCAGACGAAAGGGCAAATGTTATATGACTCCACTTACATGAGATACTTAGAATTTTTAAATTTGTAAAGATAGTAGAATAGAGATTACCGAGAGCTGTGGGATAAGGGAGAACCAGAGTTATTGTTTAATGAACATGAAATTTGTTTGAGATGATGAGAAGTTTCTGGAAATAGATAATGTTAACGGTTACACATTATGAATAAAATTAATGTCTCTGAATTATACACTTAAAGGTAGCTAAAATGATAAATATAATGTTGTATATATATATATATCACAATAAAACTTTTTGAAAAGAAATACTGTTATAGATGCATAAGTGTATACATCTATATATGTGTATACACATGCTATACATATATATTTGTAAATGCATAGAAAATTTTCTCCATGATATGAAGGGTGTTGTTACAGATTGAATTGAGTCCTCCAGAAAAGATAGCTCAAAGATTGAACCCCCAAGACCTCAGAATGTGATTGTATTTGAAAATAGAGCTGTGTAGGTGTAGGTAGTTAATTTGAGTTCATATTGGAATAGAGTGAGCCCCCTGATGTTATATGACTTCTGTCTGTATGAAAAGATGTTCACAAGCAGACAGAAACACAGAATGCCATATGAAGACAGGGGGATGGGGTGGTGCACTTATACGCCAAGGAATGCCAAAGTTTTACCAGGAAAGCACCAGAAGCCAGGCTGAGGCAAGGAAGGATTCCTCTTGCTATGGTGTAGATACAATGGATGGCCCAGAAGCTCCTGCATTAGCCATGTTTGGAGGTGAAATGATTAGATTTTGAGATCTGGAACCAAATCAGCCCATCCTAGTTTAAATCGACTGACTGGGTGGTAACTGTAGGCAGACGGGGCACGCCTGGAGGGATCACCAGGGCATGCCCAGGAAGAGTGCATCTTCCCTGTGGCCCGTGCCCACCTCCTCCTCTCTCTGCTCCCTGACCCCTCCATGAGCAGAGCAGCTTTCCTCTGCTGGCACCCTTGCCCACGCTATTCCACCTCACTTGGGCCCAGAGCAAGGACTATGGATTGAAAGGTCTGACACTGGAGCTCTAAGTAAACCACTGCCAGCCCCAGTTGTTGGGTATTTTGGTCACAGCAATGCTAAAGCTAACTAAAACACCCCTGGGGGTCTTAGGGGGAAGCATGGCTGTGCTCACATTTGATTTCAAACTTCTATCCTCCAGAACCATGAGAGAATAAATTTCTGTTATTATAAGTCACCCAACTTTAGATACTACTGTGTTATTGCAGCCCTAGGAAACCAATACTGGGGACTTTATTTTGAGTACTTTTAGATATTTTATAGTGGACATAATTTAATTTTGTAGCCCCCTAAAATTCACTTACCCTCACTAGCCATGGGGGAATGAAACTTAGAATTATATTGTAATACCATTACATGTCCCCCAGAACGGCTGAAACATAAAAGACATCTGCTGTTGGTGAGAATGCAGTACAACTGGAATCCCTATGCACTGTTAATAGGAGTGCAAGTGGGTACAAACACTTTTAAAACCAAATTTAATCTGAACAAAAAGATTCCTGTTCCATTCCTCAGTGGATATCCTTCAAAAATACTTACATATATTCCTCCAAAGACATGTGCAAATGTTCAGAATGGTATTATTCATAATAGTTCTATCCTAGAAATAGCCTAAATGCCCACCGACAATAGAATGGAAATAAATTGTGATATATTTAGTGGAATGCTTTAAAGCAATGAAAAAGCAAAGTACTCCTATATAAAACAACACGAAGGAATCCTAAAATTTGCTCAACACATTGTTGAGCAAAAGAAGTCAGATACAAAAGAATATATATAGTATGCTTTTGCTTATATGAAATTTAGAAGCAGCTAAAGCTACTCTATGATGTTTTTGTGACTACCCTTGAGGGAAGATAGTGGCATATGGGGTAATAATTTTCTGAGATGTATGATTTATATACTTTTCTGCATGTGTCATCGGTTTTGATATTAGAATTTGTCCCCTTTGCTTTAGTTTTTGAGAGGCTATTACTCTTTTGTCTATTCCTTTAACAAATATTCATTGAACACTCACTGTATGCAAGGCATTGTATGAGGTAAAGGACTCCACCACTTTTTCAGGAAAATGACAGCTCATATTTCGAAAGTTTGAAAAACTCTGTCTAGAAGCTGCCTGTCAAGGCATCCTATTAATCCTCACATTTCTTTCCTATCAGAGCTTCATATTCCCTCATCGACTTCTGCAGAAAACTGTTTTGACATAGTTGTTACCTCCCAGCTGGTGTTTTTGGCTTTTGCCCAAGAATATCCTGCTAGTTGATCTCTGGTTTCTTGTTCTCCCCAGCTGTTCCTAATCTTTGAACTCCTAATCTGCCATTTTGGATACATCAGATTCTTCCTGGCTCCTCTCTCCCATCATTTCCTTTAAGAATCTAAGGAACGAAAAAATTATTTAAATTTATATATCTAATCTATGGGAACTCAAGACTTATTTTGCTCTTAGAGCATTATTCGCTATATATTCTAAATGCAGTTATTGTTACATTTAGAAGGGACATATTTTTCTTTCCTGCTTTGTACTGACTGCAAAATTTTCAAGAACAAATACTCCTGACTTCAATAATAGGTAAATGAATATTACCACTACTCTTTAGTATTATTTGGAAAGTTATAACTATGTAATAAGACAAGAAAAGTAAATGAGAATTTTAAATATTGAAAAAGAAAAAGCATTATTATTCTTAAATGCATATAATATGATAGTACGCCTACAAATTCCAAATGACTCAATTAAAAATATTAAAACTAATAGGAGAATTGGAAGAGTGACTGGGTATAAGATAAATGTGTAATTTATTTATCTGAGATGAATCTTGCTATGTTGCCAAGGCTGGCCTCTGCTTTTCACTATTATGGATCCCATATTTGTGAATTTACCTATTTTCTCAAATTTCTTTACCCCCAAATCAGTATTCATTGTTTTAGGGTCATTTGTACACATGCACATAGCATGAACATTTTGAGTCACCTGACATGTGGGCATGTCCCCTTGTTACCGCTATTTACTGGTGAAGAGTCCTTGCTTCCTCGAATGCTGAAGTATAACACAAGAGAAGCACACCAGGCTGGTGTAGAGTGGAAAGTGGAAGGTTTTATTAAAGGACAGCAGAAAAGACTTCCTTCCGGAGGAAGAAGGGGACTCCGAAAGGCAGAATCTGTGGGAGGGGGAGGTCTTCCCTTTTTTATATCTTAGGTCTTCTTTCAGTCCTCCCACATTCCTGTCCTTTGTTTCCCTCTCTCCTGCAGTGATAGAATGCTGGTGGGAAGGCCCAAAGGTGGGAGATAGGTGGACTGGAGGAGGATCTGGGCAGGAAGGGCCTGGGGTGATTTGATTAGCACCTTGCTGTTTTCTGAGAGCTGCTTCATTAACCATTCCTTAGGATGGGTTCTGGACCTTGGGGACATTAACATTTCAATTTCCCCAGGTGCTGTTCTGATTTCCTGGACTTCATTCAATAATGGTCTCCATTTTCTCTATCCTGATTTACCTAACTACACTAACTACCTATCTTTAAATCAGGCTTCACCCTGCTGAGCTAAGGCACTCTTGCCTTCTCATTTCACCTATTGTACTGCAAACAAGGGTTCTTTTCACGGTCTACCTAGAACTATCGTGGGTTTTTTTTTTCTTTCATTTTTTGTGCTTTTGCTAAGATTTTGTTGTTTTAAATAGCCTCCAAAGTGTACTACTTAGATGTTGTCCAGTGTTCCTAAGTACAAGAAGACTTACAGGGAAAAGATTGGTGTTGTAAAAGTTTCAATGGGAATGATTATAGCGCTGTTGGCCATGAGTTCAACACAAGGAATCAACAATAATATGAAATGAGATGTCTTTAAAATAGAAGCACACAGAAAACTAGGATATGTGTTGATTGGTTGATGACAATGTGACAACAGGTTCACAAGAATCTAACCTTAATTTACCTAAGAGCAATAGTTCAATGTTTTCCAATTCAGTTTTGGAAGTGCCTATAGAACTTTACCACAAATAATGAGAACCAACCACTTAACATACAATGGAAAATTATTTGGACACAAAAAGGAACAAAGTACAATACATACAATAATATAGATGACTCTTGAAAATATGATAGATGAAAGAAGCCAGACAGAAAAAGACACATAGTATATAGTGCATTCAGAATAGGCAAATTCTTAGAGACAGAAAGTGATTGGTGATTGCCAGGGACCAAGGAGAATGCAAAATGGGGAAGGACTGCAAATGGATAGTTTCTTCAAGTAAAAAAAAAAAAATTGTTTTGGATTTCAATAGAGGTAATTGTTGCAAATCTTGGCAATACACTGAAAACCACTGGATTTGTACACATGAAGATGGTGATTCTTATGGTACATAAATTTAAATGTTATTTAATTTGAGTAAAATTAAATATTAAATATTAATCTTAATATTTGGTATTAAAATGTTTTAAAATATTAGAAATTAAATCAATATTTTAAAATGTTGATTAGAAAAATAATTGTAATTTATTCAGTCATTAAAAATAACAAAAGTAAACATTACATTTAGTATATTTTAATAAAAAATAACTATTTAAAAAAATAAAAAACATTTAGTAAGACAATAGGCATTGTTTGACATTTCGGGAAATGTCTTTCCTATCTGATTTAATCAAACACATCTGGAACTTCACCTCTCCTCTGCCTTCAATCTACTCCTACACATCTTTGGGTTGGATGTAAGGAAAATAATCTGGCCTTACACAGATTCATTTTTAGAAACAGGAGCATTTTAATAGCATATAAGGTACTTGTGGGTATCCTTCTTTGATACTGCACCAAAATTTGACAGATTACAGTTTCTTAAAACTTAGTTACCACATGAAATCTTGTAACAACGACCTTTCACATGGACACACTCAACCCACTGGACTGCCTTGCACTTGGACTAGATCCTTTACCCATGCCTGATGTCACAGCCTCACACCTTCTCATTTGGAAGATATTAGTTTACTAAGTTACGCAGATCACCCAAATATCCGTGCCTTTCAATTCAGCGCGCGCGCACGCGCACACACACACACACACACACACACACACACTGCAGAAAACAACAACCCCCAACTTGTGAATAGAACCAATCTCACTAGAAAATCTTGAGAAGTGTCAAACTCACCCCTATGGACCCTGGCATTCCACCTTTCTCTCAAAAGCTCACTTCTGTCGTGGGTACAACTTACAGTCAGTTGTTTTTATTAAAGTGATGGGCCAGTTTAATTTTGAAGAAAGTGTTTGTCAAATGCCTCTGTATTAAGAACAACAGTTTGACAGTTGATGTGCTGTCTGGGATGTGATTTGACCCTAAGTTTACATGCTGGAGGCTCGGTCCAGTGGGCTGAGGTAGTGGAACTTTAAGGGGTGGGAACTAGTAGAAGATGGTAGATCGTGGCAGTGCTGCCCTCAGAACGTTTTCTTGCCACCGTGATGCCATCCACCGCGAGGCCTCACCTGAGCTGAACCAAAGCTGGTGTTGTGTTCCTGAATTTCCAGAACCATGAGCTGAAAAACCAGCCTCTGCCTCAGAGCAAAGCCTGTCCAAGGAAGGGGGCGTGACCCTTGTCCTTGGAAAGACCCACAGAGCACCCCTAGGCACATACCCACCCTGTTGAGTTGTTTATCTACAAATAACAGGAGAGATCTGCTGCGCCAGGTGTCCCTGACTCAGTCAGGCTAGGTGGGGACCCATAGCAGCCCCCTAGCAGCCACCAATCAGCATGAGACAGGGAAATACCTGGGATGCCAGAGGACCCTCCCAGTAGTTTATGGTGGTTGATAACATGTTGGGAAACCATGTAGTTCAGCAAGTACTCCCCTCATGGCCTAAACCAATCAGTTCAAACGAATCTCCCTCTTTTACTAGCCAATCACTCTTACCCAACTTGTTCCCACCAGTGACTGTGCGAATCATGTTTTAGAGTTGATGTTTGATTTTCCCGTGGTGTGTGATGATTTGCTAAGAGATGATGTATGTGAAGTCCCTGCCTTCCCCAAAGAGTGTATAGAACTGCTGCAAACCCTGGGCTTGGGGCCTCTCAGCGTCACCAGTTGCTACGTGCAACTGGAGAACCGAGCTAGCTCGCAAAAATATACCTCTTTGCTGCTTACATCGATCTTGGTCTCTGGTGGTCTTTGGGGGTCCCGAATTCAAGCATAACAGAGCTAAATAAACATCTTTTCCTTATAAAGCACCCATTTCTGGTATTTTGCTCTAGCAACACAAAATGGACTAAGGTAATATGGTGTTCTTCTCAAAAGTGACCAGGTAAGCTCACAATTCCAACCATTGCAGATGTACTTTTCCTCACGGAAACTGTATGCTTCGGCATGCAGCACAAGGACTTGATGTGTACTTCCCATAACATCACACAGAATGGTAAAAAGACATGTTCTTCAGTGTGGGGATTTAAGAAAATCAATAATCTTTGCTACTCCATCAAGGAATTCTTAAATGAACTTGACCAATTTTTTAAAACTGAAAAAAATCTCATGATTATTAACACAGTTTTGCATTATTGCTTTAATTTATGCTTGGGTACCAGAAGTTTTATCTATCATCAATTTGTGCTATTGGGGCAAATGTCAAATAGTCAAAAAGACAAAACAACAAAAAAAGAGAGAAATGTGTCACAGTAGATTGGGTAGAGAGAGGTGATGGGAGGGGAGGGGAGGGGAGGGGGGATAGGAAGAGTAGCAGAATACAACAGACACTAGTATGGCTCTATGTATAAATGTGGTTGTATAACCAATGTGATACCCGCAATCTGTACATGTGGAAAAATAAGAATTCATACCCCATTTGAATCAAATGTATGATATGTCAAGATCATTGTAATGTTTTGAGCAACTAATAAAAAAATTAAAAAAAAAATAAAAAAAGACAAAACAGCATCTGGGGATTAGTATGAAGATAGTTATGACCTTGAGGACTCCCTCTCCCCATCTCAAACGGCCTCAGAAAATCTTATGGGTCTGGGGACCACACTTTGAGACCCTTTGCACTGGACTATCCTTCTGTGAGGCCCAAGTGCAGGACCTCAACACTATGGTTCACTGCTGTATCCCAGAGACACAGGCAAGCAGGTGGACAAAGAAGGAGGACCTCAGTAAACGTTTGTTGAATAAATGTGTGAACAAATCCCACAGAGGGTCCAACTTTGTGTTCTCTGGTTAGATCATGATCTTGTGGTATTAAGCACCACAAGAGCTTTCATGCTGGAGACAGGAATCCGTGAAATACATTCAGTATAGCTTCAATTCCTTTTTGGAAGTAGGTAGAGTACACTGTTTTTCTTTTTAAATTCTAGTTCTGATACCATCTGATACCATCTTCCTTACGTATGAGTAGAATCAAACTGCTTCTCCACCCTGTGAGTTGGCCTGAAATTTCCTTCATGCTTAATTCCAAGTCAGTTCATCAAAGTAGCTGTTCTTCTGCTTACGCCTTCAAACAATGTCAGCTCTCTTTCCATGTTAAGGTCTCACTGCACTGACTTGCAGACAGATCAGATCATAAAACATGCTGGCCAACTTTCATTCAGGTGGGACAAGTGCCTAACTTGTGTAATTTTACTAGAGCTTTTTAACATTTTGTGATGCCTCAGTATGCCATATATATACATATATACATATATTATAAACACACACACACTGATATAATATACATATATTATAAACACATATACATATTACATATCATATATACACAGATAACCCCTTTAGTATCTATTATGTATCTATAGTTGTCCTTTGGTATCCATTGGAGATTGGCTATAAGACCTCCTCAGATACCAAAATCTACAGATATTCAAGATATAGAGACATAGAATTTGCCTATAATCTCTACACACCCTCCTGTCTACTTTAAATGATCTCTAGATCACTTATAATACCTAATACTATGTAAATGCTATATAAATAGCTGGTACGTTGTGTTGTTCAAGAAATAATGACAAGAAAAAATGTCTGTAAATATTCAGCACAAATACAGTCTTTCCCCAAATATTTTTAACTATAGCTGGTTGAATCCACAGATGCAGATCCCACAGATATGGAGGACTGACTGTAAATATATGATATATTTTTTTGCCAATTGTATAATAAAATATAGATTAGTGAAACTTACTTATGCTTAAATTTTTAGATTGAGATTGATATGTAATCCCAGTGGCTCAGGAGGCTGAGGCAGGAGGAACACACATTCAAAACCAGCCTCAGCTATAGTCAGGCACTAAGCAACTGAGTGAGACCCTGTCTCTAAATAAAATACAAAATAGGGCTGGAGATATGGCCCAGTGGTTGAGTGCCCCTGAGTTCAGTCCCCTCACCCAAAATTGAAAATCTATATTTTCTTGCTCCTGTACCTGACTTTGTCCTAAAGGTGAGGTCCATGATAAAGAACTACCCCTAGAATTCTCCCTCCCCTGGAAGACCCTCCTTCCCTCTTCCTCATTAGTTAGATATTCTCTTATGAGATATTGGTATTAGCTTCCCATTATGATGAGGAAATACCTGCTACAATTAACTCATGAATAGGAAAGGTTTATTTTTTGCTCCTAATTAAAATTAGAGGTTCAACCCTAGGTCAAAAGGCCTCAGTGCTTTGGGCCTGTGACAAAGCAGCATGTCTTGGCAGGAGAACGTGGAAAGGTAAAGGTGGTCTTATTATGGCCAGAAAGTGAGAGACAGAGAGGGGTTGGGTAAGGGCCAGGACCCCACATTACCTTCAAGGACACATCCCCAGTGACCTTCCACTAGGCCTACCTCCCAAGCCTCCACAACCTTCCAACAGCATCACCTTGAGGACTCAGTCTTTAAACATGGGCCTGTGGGGGACACTCATCATCCAAATTATGGCAGTTTTATAGAAAACAAAAAGCCCAGGAGCATAAGTCCTAGTCACACCTTCTGTGTGAAAACTTCAAGAGGAAAATCAATAGGATAACATGAAGTGTCCAGCATTAAACCTAGAAAACTATATGGGTTCTAAACCAGATGTTTCCGGAAGGTAAACCATCATTTTGCTTTTCAGCTTCTGGATCTATCCAAGAGCTCCCTTTGTGAGACAGAGCCCATTTCAACATGCCCTTCCCTGAGTACAGAGAGAGCGGGGTTATTTTTTCCTCATCAATTCTGACACTGCACCTGGCATTTGGTAGATGTTTAGTAATTATAAGTCCAGATGAATTTCTTCTAATGTCTGCCTCAGATTCACCTATACTGTGTGAGAGGAGGGAGAAGTCTTTTGGAGCATAAGGGATTGGAAAGGAGAGATAGTTAAGACAGTGTATTCCAATGAACGGCAAAAAGTAAAATCTAAGGTAAGAAAGAAGAGGAGACAATAGGAACTATGTCGTCTAATGGAAAACAGAACAGCCAGGTAAATTTGCATTTCAGATAAACAATGAACACTTTTTTAGTAGGTCCTGTGCAGTGTTTGGCACATAGTTGTACTAAATAGTTTCTACATAGCAGGAATTCAAATTTAACTGTGCATCCTGTATTTTTTGTGTGTGTGTGTGTGTGTGGGGGGGGTGGCGTGGAGGATCTGTATTTTTATTTGTTTAATCTGGAAACCTGAAATGTGGAAGGACAGACAAGTTTTGCTCACACTTGTCATCTGCCAAGGCTCTAAGGAAGATGTGGCTGGAGTCCTAAGGGTTCAGTCACTAAACTTTTGCTGAAAGAATTTTATTTTCTTTGTGTAATAACATTCTTTTATAAGAAAAATATTGCACAATGGCAAACTTACATTTTATATCTCATTAAAAAAAAATCTCTTGGCTTTGAGTGGAACTGCATGGAAATAGAGAATCAAACATTGTAACTGGATTCACCACAAACACTGAAACGTTTAAGGAGACTTTCTCCATTTCCCCATAAACAGTTTCGCTATATCCAGGTCTCCTTCCCCACTCTCTCCCTGTTTGTCTCTGTCTCTCCTCTGGAAATATATACTGGGACCTTTGGTTGGCATTTGCATTTAGTGCAGCTCGAGGTCAATTTGGGCAAAGTTTCTAAGTCTTTCCTTGATTACATTGTGCCTAAAGCATTAACCTGTTAGTAGCCACAGCACAGATTTCTCAATGAGACTCTTGTATTGCAGACAATGTAACTATTTATTTGCTAGTCACTACCATTGACATTTGTGCTGCTCAATGCAAAGTATTACCAATGCTTTCTTCATGTCACTGTTTCTCCTCAGTAACCAAGAAAAGCAAAACAAAGTACAAATAATTGCTTATTCAGAAAGAAATCTCAGATTGTTCCTTAAACCTGCTCTAGGCGTGGATACAGACTTTTGAGGATCTGGGAAATATGCAAAACACTTGGCTGGGATACAAAACCCAAACTGATCTGCCCTGATGGTAAAAGCAGAAACAAGAGCTCAACAATAAAAATAAATGTCTGTGTGACTGATCATGGCTCTGCTGGCTTTGGGAGGGTGGGGAAGGTCTCCAAAGTCAGACTGTTATCTGCAGAGTGCTTGCTTTGGCAGGGGAGGGTGGGGGACAGGGATTTGCTTCAAGGGCTGCCCCTCGATTGTTGGTTGATTGATTGAGAAAGGCAAATGGGGCCGCCCCCGTCCCTGCGAAGTGTTTTCCTCAGTCTGGGCTCTCCCTGGGTGCCTGGAGTGTGGACGCTGGGTGGCTTCACCTGCTGCTTTGTTCCGACAAAGCTGGTGTCTTGCTGCAGCCGCCACGCATGGCTCCAAGCCGTTGTCCCGGCTGTACTGTGTGTGCAATCCCTGCCTCCCCCATCTGCCCGGCCACCTGCCTCCTCATCTTTAAATATCTTCCTGCTGGCCCACCACGTCTGGGAAGCTTTCTGTAGTTGTCGCCACCCGCTTGCCTCCAAGCGTTGGCACCATCCTGTCTCCCAAGCCACTTGGAAAACTGACTGCATCACATTTCTCTTGGTTGTTTGCAGGTCACAACAGAAGGCAAAGCACATGCATTCTGAGTCAGGCGAGGGTTCATTTACCGACTTTGTCACTTACCAGCTCTGTGACCTATTGCCACAGCCGTCTTGATGATTTCCCAAACTGCAGAGCTCCATTGTGTGCCAGGCATGTGCTCAACACTTCACACGCTCCGCTTTATTTTATAGTCACATTAAACCTAGGAGAATTATTCTCCTGTTTACAGGCAAGAAAGCTGAGAGTCAGTGGGTAAAGAACTTGATCAAGGTCAAAGAGATCCTTAAGGATGGAGCTAAGATTCAAATCCAAAGAGTCGAGCTGCAAATCCACACTCTTTTTTTTTTTTTTAAGAGAGAGAAAGGAGAGAGAGAGAGAGAGAGAGAGAGAGAGAGAGAGAGAGAGAGAGAGAGAGAATTTTGATATTTATTTTTTAGTTCTCGGCGGACACAACATCTTTGTTGGTATGTGGTGCTGAGGATCGAACCCGGGCCGCACGCATGCCAGGTGAGCGCGCTACCGCTTGAGCCACATCCCCAGCCCAAATCCACACTCTTAAGGTGACCCAAACACCAGACTGGGTGACTTCATTATGAATACTCTCAACAGTTCAATGAAATGTGCAGTGTCCCCGTGGTATAGACAGAAGACTGAGGGCCCGGAAGCTGAATTTGTACATGATCATGCCTCTAGGAAGTAGGCAATACTAGATTTGACCCCCTAAAGCCTCAATTCTTCACCTATTACCAACATTTTCCAGGTGGAAGTCAATATTTTCCAGGTGGAAGTCAATATTTTCCAGGTGGAAGTGGAGGTGTTGTGTTCTAAGAATCTACAAAATGCTGGCAATGCTGGGTCCAATCCCATTTAATAAATGTATTTTCTTCTAATTTTATTATTAAATTATAGGACTACCTAGAGTCTTTAACACCATGCAAAATGTGCACTGAGAGTCTTCAAAAAAGGATTTACTAGGCTGCCTTTTCAAATTTATTTGACTACAAAGCTTCTTCTTTTCCTTCTTTTTTAGTTTTATTGATTTTGTTTTTAAATACACGACAGAGGAATGCATTACAATTCTTACTACACTATATAGAGTACAATTTTTCATATCTTTTTATAGAGTATGTTCATGCCAATTCATGCCTTTATACATGTACTTTTTTGCATTATAATTCTTATTACACAAATATACCACAATTTTTCATATCTCTGTTAATATATAAAGTATGTTGATGCCCAATTCGAGTCTTCATACATGTACTTTGGATATTGATGTCCATCACATTCCACTGCCCTTGCTAATCCCCTGCCCCCTCCCTTTGCCTCCCACAATTCACAATAGCTAAACTGTGGAGCCAACCTAGATGCCCTTCAGTGGATGAATGGATAAAAAAAAATGTGGTATATATACACAATAGAATTTTAATCAGCATTAAAAGAGAATAAAATCATGGCATTTGCAGGCAATGGACAGTGTTGGAGAAGATAATACTAAGTGAAGTTAGCCAATCCCAGAAAAACAAATGCCAAATGTTTTCTCTGATATAAGGAGGCTGACTCATAGTGGAGTAGGGAGGGGGATCATGGGAGGATTAGATGAATTTTTTTTTTTTTTGAGATCCACCTATTAACGCTTTTTTGCAGTAGCATTTCCCAGAATACAAATTTGGAAAGCGTTGCACGGCCCTGTTTGAGTTGTAGTACATACAGATTAGGATATAGATAGAGGTAGATTTGCTGTTGCTATTTAGGAGTCCCAAGGTGGTGACAGGGTCTCTAGGAGCTCACCAGGCTGGTTCGTTCTCCAGTCTGTCAGGGCCAACCAGCTGCTCTAGGTGCCCAGGAACCCCACATACCCAAATGTTGTTAGCATCATTCGTTAATTAAATTGTGTTTGTTGTTCTACTGTTTTGCCTGAGTTCTGTGGCTTTCTGGTTCCAAAGTGAGATCAAGCATTACCTAGGGTAGCCTCTTGTTAAAATCCAATAAAATCCAACTCAGGGGGCTGGGGATGTGGCTCAAGCGGTAGCGCGCTAGCCTGGCATGCATGCGACCCGGGTTCAATCTTCAGCACCATGTACAAACAAAGATGTTATGTCTGCCGATAACTAAAAAATAAATATTAAAATTCTCTCTCTCTCTCTCCCTCTCTCTCTCTCACTCTCTCTTAAAAAAAAAAAAAATCCAACTCAGGGCAGAGTTAGCACTTAGGACCTTTGTAAAAATAACAATCATTAGGTCAGCGTTTACTCTGTACTGCGTTTCATCTGGGTTGTTTTGGTTAATCCTTCCCACCTGGTATGGAAGTCTCTAAGAGGGCCCTGTGTGTTTACCTCCAACACTGAATTAGGGGCTGCCTTACAACCAATGGACTGTCACAGAGGGGATAGTGTGTGACTCCATAAAGCCATACAGCACAGAGTCAGTGGGGCTTCCACCTTGGTCTCTTGGATGGCTGCTTTGGGTAAAGCTGGCTGCCATTTTGCAAAGATGCTCAAGCAGCACTGCAGAGGCCCACCTGGAGAGAAGCCAGTTTGCCAGCCATAAGGGCAAGCCACTTTGGAAATGGATCTTTCAGGCCCAGTTAGACTCTCAGGCAAATGCAGACACCAGTCAGCATCTGAAAATAACCTCAGGGGAGTCCCTAAAAGAGAACTCCCCAACCTGAGCTCTTCCCAAATTCCTGACCAATCAGGATAACTATTATTATTTTAAGCAACCAAGTTTTGGAGAGAATTTTTACATGCGGGATATAATACAAATTCTGCTACTATCCCCCATTTTTTGAGATGAGGAAATGGAAGCTGTAAGAGAAATTGGCTTATTCAAGGTCGCAGTCAGATTTATATGACTAAGGCAGGGCGCCACAAAGGACTCCTTTCCTCACAACCCAAAATATTGCTCCCAAAGGCTGCAATGGTATCCAGATTTCTATTTCTGGTCTTATTTATTCAGTGTGGTGATGTGATAATACAGATCGTTTTTGGAGCCTGTCCGTACCTTACCTCTCATGAATTTCAGTTCCTTAAGAAAGTAACATCATCTATCTGATTGTGGATGAAATGATTTAATATATCAAAAAACTCAGGCAGATTCTAGGCACTGGATTTTGGCGAGTTGCCTTCCCTTCCAATGGCTCCTTTAACCCAGGCCTCACTTTGGTGGTGAGGAAAGCAGAAGGTTAGCCCAGCCAGTAATCTGTCATTCCCACCCTGAAGGGAATTAGCTCATCACAATCCAGTCCTAACTGGCAGAGGCTGAGGAGGCAGGCTTTTTGCTTGGAGAGCAAAGGACAGGAAGACATAATTTTTGAGTATGGGTTACTTTGGGAGCAGGCCGGCTTGGCGCGGTGCCCAGAGAGCTTTTGGAATAGCTAGAGGGCATCGCGAAAGAAGGCAGCAGTGGAGCTCAGCAAGCGCAAGTGGCAAGGAACTTTCCTTCACAGAAGTGCCTAAGGCTGGCCCTACCGAATCCCATCAGCAAAGATGACCCTCTGTGTTGAACCTTGTTGACAATGTCTGCTGCTTCGGGGTCAGCCAGGAAAAAACCCAGAAAAGAATGTAGCAATTCCCTTGGAAGATTTTATTAAAAAAAAAAAAAAAGAAAACAAAACAAAATTAAAGTCAGAGACAGAGGCCTTCGACCCTAGGCACCAGTAGCTTCAGAGAGCCACAAAAAAACAAAGTTAAGTGTCTTGCTTTAGTCACATGGCCAAATAGAGACTGTTTGGTTTAGGACCCAAATCTATGTTGTAATCACTATGTTTGATCCAATTGATTTGCTCTGGCTTGAAATGCACACATTCCACTCCTTCTGAGAAGTTTTTCCTTACTAACATTGCCAAAGCTTACTTGTTTTTATTTTTTTCAGCATTAATTTGTAGTTTAACATACAGTTTTTAAAAATTATTAATATTATTAGTTTTTGCAGTACTGAGAATTGAACCCAGGGATTCTCTACCACTGAGCTGCGCTCCCAGACTTTTTAATTTTTTTTATTTTGAGACAGGTTCTAACTGAATTGCCCAGGTTGGCCTTGAACTTGTGATCCCAAGTAGCTGGGATTATAGGCTTATGTCACCAGGCCCTGCTAACCTGTGTTATTAAGCACATACATTATTTCAGCAAGTTTCTTGAACAGCTACTATGTGCCAAGCACTCTTCTACCTGCCGGTGATTTGGCAATGAACAAGCTGCAAAACTGCCCTGCTTTTAAGAAGGGTTTGCTCAGAGGTAGGGGAAGGCCAGCACCGTAAGATAGATATAAATAAAATTATATAATAAGCTGAAAGACGATGAAGAGAAAGAAGTAAAACGGGAAAGGGGTCTAAAGACAAGGTTTGTTGGGGGTGGGTGAATTTATATAGAGTGGCCAGGGAAGTTTTCTTGGGACCCAGGACACCTGAGCAGAGACTGAAAGCATCAAGGAAGCACACAGTTAATTTATATATTACTAGAGAATTATGCTCTGGCTCCTTCATGCCTGTAATTTTATTATTCTTCTGTCCTGTACTAAATTGTCAAGAGTGTGTATTTCATCTTCTGCTTCCTTTGGGTGTAAATGCCTTCTGTAGAATGTTATTTGTACCACAACCTTTTAATAAATGCTTGTTGAATATTCTGGTTAAAGTCATTTTCTCACTATTGTCCTTTTTAGGCAAGAAATGATGGGGGAATGACAGAAGCACCATATTCTGTCCAATAATCCAAATTGCTTAGATTGTACAAACCAGCATTTAGCTGTACTCTCCAACATTCGGGGTTAATATTCTTTGCCTTCCATAAACATTACATCTAAAAATATTTGCAAATATCTTGGCTTCTCTTAAATTAAAAACAGGAAGCCCCTATAGTTTATTCACCTCCAAACCCCAACTGAAATCCACCATTTCTATTTTGCAATTGTAGTATTTTTGTACAATGAGCTCTGACATTTTTTGAAAATGGTTTCCTGCCTAAGCTAGAGACATCCTGTTATTCTTAATAAGAGCCCATGTCACCTAAATATTAAGGTGTCTTGAATTCATAAGGACAAAATCATTCATGGCCTGTAACTTGTTTTTCTTTGATTTTTGCAAAAAGGGATGCTTCACGGACATGCTTTCCAATTTCCTTTTGAATAGGATTCTTGGTTCTGCTATCAATGAGATCTTGACCTTTTTTGCTTTTAGTGCTTTCCATAGGGCATGTAACTTGTACTTATTTTATTAGCTCTGATTTTTGTTTTGAAGAGAAAAATTGAAAATGAAAAGGAGTTCTAACAATTCCAAAGATCCTAAGGATTTCAGTGAAAATGGCTTTGGGGAAAATTGAACAGAAAATCAAAGTCGGAAGACAGTGTCTGCAGCTGGGTAATGAATGAACAAGACACCTACACAATGGACACAAGGCAATGTCTTCAAGAAGCTAAAGGGACTGGGGAGTCAGTCCCTTCAGTGAACACATTTTTTTTTTCATTCAAGAATTCTGTACTTCCCATGTGGGGAAATAAAAGTCCAACCAAGTATCATAGCTCAAATTTTCATCATTTAGGATGTCAGATATATAAAAAAGGACTGTCCTGACTCTTTTCACGGTGCATAAAACACTACTTGAACAGCTGCAGGAGAAAAGGCAGATGCTCCCTCTGTGTGGGAGACCTTAGGCAAGTCATTTACCTTTCTGAACTTGACTTCTTTTGGTGGTAGTGCAGGGAAAATAATACGAAACTTAGGTGAAGTTTAGGAACAGAAATAATAGTAGCCAATGACTCCAGATTCCTGGCCCTCTTTTTAACCCTTCACATGGGTGAATCGATTTAATCCTAACCACAGCCCTATGACATAGTTGTGGTGATTTACAAATGAGAGAGCTAAGCACAGGGAGATCCAGTCATTTATTCACAGCATAGAGAGCACATACTCGCTGGCCACTCTAACACGTTTTTCTTGGTGGATATAAAAGGGTGGATATAAAACACATGGTAATTGCTCAATAAAGGATTATCATTACTGGTGGTGTTGTTATAAGGAAGAGATAACATTATTTTTTACACTTAATGCAGATTCTGTCACAAATGACTCCCCTGAGGTCTCTGAGCACATTCTGATGGGAAGGAGTTCAGAATTCATAAAACAGAGACTTTAAAAACACCAGAATCAAGACAACCTCTTCTTATGAATCACATATCCAAGATTTACAAATGAAGGGAACTGACTGTTCATGTCCGTCAGAAAACTACTCTGTTAAATGGAAATATCAGTACAAGCTAGTTCCTTGGCTAAATCACTTGTGGTAGTTTCCTGTAAAATAATCAACCAGTCAGCTCCACGAGGCTCTGGCCTTCCTCTTATAGTTTTGTGGCTCTTCTGGGTTTAAGGCAGAGTTAAAATATTGAACTTGTTCCCTCAATCAATAAACGGACTTTGTAAACAGGTCACATCATGGAAACAGCTGTGTCGTCTACCTTTGCATTTTTATGTTCTGAATCCGTCACTTTCACTGATGTTTATGGAGTGGCTCCTGTGGTGCCTCATTAGATGCTGGCAGAGAGCCTGGGGAAGGGGCTTGTTCCAGCCGCTATCTGGGCAAGGTGCTAAAAATGACAGTCAACGAAGCACCGTGCTCCAGGCATCAAAAGACATCAGTGGAGATATTTCATCATACTTCATGATAGAGTGCCAGAACCCAAAAGACAAGCTTGCTGTCATTTTTTAAAAAAAATTATGAGTATATTTTTATGGACCATTTGGATGCTCAGAGAAAAGTATAAAAATGGCAATTTGAAGGTGAAAAAAAAAATAGAGACACAACCTGACTTTTTTAATAAGGAAAAGAAAGTACGTTATTTGTTTCATCAAAAGTAAAAAGCACTTAACCTAGCAAAGGAATCTATGTCATAGATCAATTTTGCCTGGGCAGTAGAGGCTAGTGGCTAGAGCAGTACTCCTGTGAGTGAACTTGTCAGGTTCAAACCCTGGTTCTGCTTCTCATACACTACGTGTCCATAAACACATTACTAACGTCCTCGTGCCTGATTCCTCCTTTACAAAATGGGAATAAAAATAGTTCCTTGTTCATAGGGTTTCCTGAGAATTTAAGTACTGAGTAAAACCCTTGATCAATGCCCACCATATGGCACAAACCCCCACAGTGCTAGAAGTTGTTATCATTATTGCTATTTATATATTTGTACACAAAAAACACGAATTTGCCTGGAGTGTGGTACCTAATAATGTAGGAAAGCCAGTCAATCTGGCTACTTCCAGCTCTGGGCTATTGCAAACAGTGCTATGGGCATGTGTAAGATGATATTTTAATCCATTTTATAGGAGGTGGCATAGCACCGTTGTCAAACATGGCTCCCACAGGCAGGCGACTTGGCTTCTTAACCTGGCTCTATCCTTTCCATTTATGACCTTACTATCTATACCATTGTTCTTTTCACATTATGATTATCTTATAACAATCCCCTTTCAGTATCGCCACGAGGGTTAATCCACTCTTTACCGAGGAGGGAAATTGAAGCCACACTGTTAGTAAGTGGCAGCAGTGAGATTCGAACCCAGGTCTAGTTACACCTAAGCCTGGGCCCTGTCTTATTCTTTCATTCTGCCTCCCAGTAAGTGGAGTAAGAATGGAAGGGTTCCCTTAACAGAGGAGTCACTGGGGACAGAGTGCAATTTCTTCAAATTGCCAGGATAAGGGGGGCCCCCACCAGGGTGTGTTGAGTCCCCAAGAGAAGGAAGAGCACACCGCAGGGAGGCCAGCCTTGGAAGTCTTCATCCACTTCTGAATCATGCAGGGTTTGGCCTCAGAGGGCAAAGCACACCGACCCCCTCACGACGCGTCCCTCCCATTTCAGTTCCCCAGCTCAACCGAAGAGGTGATTGGCTAACCACAGGCACCCGAAGAACTTTCCAGATTGAGGAAAATCTACCCAAGAGGAAAGAGAAGAGAGGCACGGGGTCTAGTGAATTTCTTTCAGGCTTCCTGCCCGATTCTGTACCCTGCTGCCCGACTTGTTTTCATTTTTCCTGAGGGAGCCCATGGGTATGCTTGACCACACTGTGGGTACTTTTTAGGAAAAACAAAACCAAGAGGAGCTTTAAGACTCTGAGTCTTGTCCCATCGGCCAATAGTGTTGCATTAAGTGCTGATTCCCCCGTGGAGCTGAGTTAATGGAGGTGGGAAAAAAAGGCAGGACTGAACCAGGAGCCATTCAGACGTGGGATTCCAAACACAAAGGTAGCAGAGAGTTTCTGTAGCTGGCTCTGCAGGGCCGCATCCTAGGAGCAGTTGTTCTCCATCCATGCAGCCGAGCTACTCAGAGACCCAGCACGAGGGAAAGGACCCTTCACCCTGGTCTCCGCTTCTTGCTGGCTCCAGGTTATTTTCTATGGGAAAGACAGTTCCTTGCGTTCTCTCCAATTTCATTTTAAAATTTGAGTTTTACCTAGAATTTCATTGATTAGTCACATGTTGCATTCTGGGGTCTCGTTTTTCTCCTCTTGCTTTCCAAAAAAAGAAGGAATCAAAAGACTTGAAAGCAAGATGCAGGTCAGAAACTAGAGGCTAGAATTGAGAACCTTGAGAAATGTGGAATTGAATACGAATTGGAAGGGGAACTGAAAGCCGTGCAAATCGTGGAGATCGGAACAAAACAACACTATTAATGGCAAATACTTGTGGCAGTAAGATCTAGATAGGCCGCTCACTAGAATTCTGACCCTGGATTGATGCCTTGGGTATCTGTCTGTAGGCATGAGTGTGTGTGTGTGTGTGTGTGTGTGTGTGTGTGTGTGTGTGCGCGCGCGCAATAGTGTGTTTGGTGTATGTTTTAAAAGGAATTACCCAAACAGAAAGAGACAGTCTGCAAAACAGCAACTGGGCAAAATGGCAAAATGAGGAGCCATGGATAAAGTAGCCAAACCCAGCGTCTGCTACTGAAATTACAACCAGATTTGCCTCCCAAAGCAGGGAAACTCAACAAACTTGCCCTGGGGTGGATTGGCTTTCACAGGTGTACCTGAGAGACAGTGTCCAGACCCCCCTTCCCGATGGAAAAAAAATGGCTAAGGAGAAGAGGGGTCCCCGCAGTGCTGAGGCACTGTGTTCCCAGCAACTTGCAGGGGAAGGACAGAGAAGCCCTGAACTGTCCCCAAGAGGCCCTGGCCCAATGGCTCACTTATCTTCATGGACTGACACAGGGACCTGTCCTTGAGGCCTGGAGACAAGTGGCAGTCCAGGGCACAGAGCGGGTGGGAAGGAGCATTCTCTTAGGACAGGTCAGGAGGAACATGAACCCAGCTGGAGAAGGACTAGGCGAGGGAGGGACTAAAGCAAACGTGTCTGACTTGTTGGACAGAAGTTCATGGCTGAATGCATTTGCCCATCTCGAGCTGCAGATTGGAGAGGGAGTTCTCTGAATGATGTGGCTGGTGCTCATGCACTCTGGGCCTGCGGTCCCAGAGGTCCCTCAGCAGCCAGAGCTCCAAATGGAAAAGAATCAATGGACGTGTTTAGACTGCACAGAGCAGGGGAGGGGTGCTACTCATTCACCTCACTTAGATCCAGTGGGGTTTCACCTTGGGCCCTTCTCACAGACCCTAATAATTAACATTATGAGGAACACTAATAACAATCAATGTCATGCTAATATTCATTTTCCCTTATGGTGTGTCCAGTTTGTTATCTCCTTTTTCTCATCGAGTCCTCCCAACATCCCTGTGCAGTGGCCATTATTATAATCCATCTATTATACGAGGGTGTTGGCCAACTAGCCAAACTGCCACAGTCAGGGTCAGGCAGAGCTGGGCTGAAACAGCAGGCAGTGCTCACTACAGGGTCCACTTAACCAGCTGCCCAAAGGACAGAAGACCCGACCTTTCAATCAGATAAAAAATTAACCAACACTTTGCCATAACAAAGGATACAGGAAAGGATCCAGATCAAATTCCGTGGCAACCAGTCAAGCAGTACTGAAGCATCAGAGGACCTGCCAGGGTTTCTGTCCCTCCATGCTTCACGGACATTCCCCACCCCACCATCTCGAGGTGGAGACAAATGATCAGCACAGGTGAGTACCTGGGAGTCAGGCAGAAGAGCTACTCCAGGGCTTGACCTTATGGTTAGTGAGGATTCATGGGCCTCTCTCCGCCCCTGTGTTCTACAAGGAAAAGTGACATTTGGAGTGACACACTGGGGCCCTACTAGATCCTGGAGTGCTACATTTAAATTATGTTCAGTCTAGTTTTCTCATTAAACCAGTTCTATTCTAAGAAATGCATGCATCCTAATTCTTAGAAAATTGGATGGTTATGCCTGGTATCCATGGCAACCCTCACTTAAACAGAATATGAAATTAACTAGACGTCTCTGAGCATGACGTTCTAGATAAATGAGTTAACCACAAACGGAAACTGGTTAGCACTTTTTTTTTTTCAAGAGAGTTTTGGGGATTATATGGCTATAGGGCTTTAGAAAGGATTAGATTAGGGTCTGTGTAAGTCTCACACAGGTAGACGACCATCACAGAGCTGTTCAGAACCTCACTTCAGAACTGCAGAAATTGGGTGGCTAACTCCTCTAATTACTTCCCCACCCCCAGTTTCCAGTAGAGTATTCCAGATGTTTTACTTATTTATTTTTTTTGCCTCAGTTACTAGCATGGCAGTTGAAAATTTACTTTCATTTTACTAGTATTTGCCATTGATTTTTTTAAAAAAATTAATTGACATTAGTTTTAACAGCAGTTTTAGGTTTACAAAAAAATTGAGCAGAAACTAGTTTCCATATACCTCCATTCTCTCAGTTTCCCCTACAACTAATGTTTTGCACTGGTTTAGAATATTTGTTACAACAAATGAACTAATACTGATACATTATAATGAATTAAAAGCCATAGCTTTCATTAAGGTTCACTCTTTTTTGGTACAATCTATGGTTTCTGACAAACGTATCTACTATTAGAGTTTCACCACCCTAAAAATCCCCTGTGCTCCAAGCCTGAAAACTACAAAAAGAAAAAAGACAAAAAATAAAAACTTACTCAGTCTCTATAACCCACCCTGTTTCCTGACCACAAAGCAATGTAAATATGTACAGTTGAATTGTTTTCCTTCCTTCAGTTACCTCCAACTTTGATTTTATTAAAATTTTTGTCCCAGATGAATATTAAAGTTTCTTTTGACCTTTTACCTCTTACATGGGACAAATCCCTTTTTTAATGTATGAATCTTTACAGTTTCATTGCCTTCAGTTGTTTAGACGGCACCCACACTTCACAGTTTGTTTGGTTTTGTTTTCACTTCTCACTGTTTCTTGGCTACCACTCGATTTTTTGCTCTGGCTCTAACTTTTCTAGAACTCTCTTTGGGGCTGGGTGAGCACAGTTAGGTCAGATGGAACAGGAACGCATTTGAGGTTGAAGTTCCAGTTGGAGATATTCAGGCGTCTCGCTCTAGTACTCCATGACTGTCTCTGGAAAACTGCTTTATTTTTGATTTACTGAGAAGTATTTTTACTGCATATAGTTTAGCAAGTATGTGTTAAGCAACTACTCCATGCTAAGGCTGCGTGCCTCAAAAGAAGTCTATGTCACTTGGATTTCACCATCACAAAAGTCCTGTTCTTATTGTGCAGATGGGCATACAGGAAAAG
Source organism: Urocitellus parryii (assembly GCF_045843805.1). NCBI lineage: Eukaryota > Metazoa > Chordata > Mammalia > Rodentia > Sciuridae > Urocitellus > Urocitellus parryii. The sequence goes on from NC_135540.1 coordinate 125,753,504, forward strand.
GGGACAGGATGGTGGCGACTGGTGTTCAAAGTGACCCTCTGAGTCAAAAAACAATAGAGAACAATTCAAAATAATTAATAATATTTTCTAGTAATATTAATCATGAATATTGTTGAGAGGGCCAGGCATTCTACCAAACTCTCCATACAATAACCCTGATGTGTACAATTACTCTCTTTCATAAGGCATAGAGAAAGCAAGTAGTCACCCTGAGGTCACAGAGTTAGTTTTAGAGCATGAATTTCAACTTGAGTAATCACCTCAAATTATACCATAAGATCCTTTTTGTGTAAAGTACTGGGCTCCACCCTATGGAAGAGAAAAGAGTTTCCCTGCCCCGATTTCCACACTTTCTATCTCTCTAAAAAGATTCTGATACTCTCAGTTTCCTCTTTGAAGATGTCAGCTGACTTAACTTTCTACAGAGCCAACTACCTCGTCAACTGGAAGTCTGTGTTATTCAGCTTTCTGCCACTATGACAAAATACCTGAGATAATAACCTTAAAAAGAGGAAAGGTTTATTTTGGCTTCACAGTTTTGGATGTTTCAGTTCATGGTAGGTTAAAAAATTCTTTGGGCTTATGATAGCAGAGAATATCATGGAGAGGAGAAAGCTGTTTACGTGGGGCAGCCAGGAAGCAGAGAGAAAGACAGGAAGAGGTTGGGGTCCCAATATCCCCTTCTAGAGCACACTCCCAACGACCTAACCTCTTTCCACTAGGACCCACCTACTGGAGTTTCCACCACCTCTCAAGTGCTGTGGGTGGAAGACCATGCCTTCAACACAGAACCTTTGGGGGACATTCAAGATCCAAACTATAACAGAGTCCAGGCCTTTACCACCAGCCTAACTATCCTCCAGGACTACAGCCTCTCTGCATCTTCTCTCTCTCCACCTCTGCCTTCCCATATCAGGACTGCCTGCCCCTCCCCGCCGCTCCTCCCCCTCTCCCTCACCCTCCCCAACACTATACCCTCCTCCTCCTCCCCCTCCTCCTCCCCCTCCTGCTTCCCCTTTCCCTCCTCCTCCTCCTCCCCTCCTCCTCCTCCTCCTCTTCCTCCCCCTTCCTCCTCCCCCTCTCCCTCCTTCTCCTCCAACACTATTCCCTCCTCCTCCTCCTCCCCCTCCTCCTCCCCCTCCTGCTTCCCCTCCTCCTCCCCCTCATGCTTCCCCTCCTCCTCCCCCTCTCCTACCCTCCCCCTCCCCTCCCCCTCCACTCCCCCTCCCCTTCCCCTCCTCCTCCCCCTCCTCCTCCCCCTCCTGCTTCCCCTTTCCCTCCTCCTCCTCCTCCCCTCTTCCTCCTCCTCCCCTCCTCCTCCTCCTCCTCTTCCTCCCCCTTCCTCCTCCCCCTCTCCCTCCTCCTCCAACACTATTCCCTCCTCCTCCTCCTCCCCTCCTCCTCCCCCTCCTGCTTCCCCTCCTCCTCCCCCTCCTGCTTCCCCTCCTCCTCCCCCTCCTGCTTCCCCTCCTCCTCCCCCTCCTGCTTCCCCTCCTCCTCCCCCTCCTGCTTCCCCTCCCCCTCCCCCTCCCCTCCCCTCCCCCTCCCCCTCTCCTCCCCCCCCCCTCTTTCCCCCTCTCCCTCCCCCTCTCCCTCCCCCTCCTCCAACACTATTCCTTCCGCCTCCCCCCCCCACTCCTTCTTCTGTTTCTCCTCTTTCACTACCTGGAAAATTTCTGCTCCTTACTTTTCAAGACCACGTTCATAGATAACCTCCTTTGCACAGATTTCTCTTTGACTCTCAGGCAATGGTAGCCATTCTGTTGTGGGAGCACCTCCGCACTATTCATTTCTATTTCAGTCCTTGACAAGGGGGGACATCTACTGCCGACTAGACTTGTCGGTGCTCCCTCAGGGTTGGGGAGGGTGTCCTATCTGTCTCTGTGCTCTGCCTTTCATCATGCCTGTCCCATGGTACAGCCCATGCAAAGCCAGCAGGCCCCATGGTCCCCAGATCCTGGGGTGCCCCTCAACAATGCACATTCACCATCTGAAATCAACTCAAGTATTACAATTCTCAGTCTCCCGAGGAAACATTAAAGGTGTTCTATGTGCTGCAAAGTCTCTTATGGATGCTCTTCTTATGGATTCGACTTTGAGTGGTCTGCAGTGAAGGCAGCTTTACGTCATCCACTGGGTCATTTGTTCACCTGCTCATTCATTATTCATTGGGAAACTACTAGGCTTTTATTTTTTTTCGAACTGTATATTTTTTTCTAAACATAGTTTTTCTCTCTCTCTCTTTCTCTCTCTCTCTCTCTTTCTCTCTCTCTCTCTCCTACTCTCACTTTTCAAATCTCAAAATTCTCTCCAGACAGCAGGTCCAAGGATCTTTCTGTCCTTTCCTCCTGGGTCTAAGCTGGTCTCTGAGGACCAGGCTAGCCTTCCTGGCCTCCTTAGTGTTCTCTGTCCGTCCACCAACAGGAATCCCTTTGATCAATCATATTCTAGAAACTGACCCAGAAAATTGGAATCCTTTCCCCTTAGAATCTTTCCAAGAGGAAGGAAAGATTATGAGTATTAATATATTAATGATGTTTGTCCTAGTTATACATTTAGGAGTGCTTTTACAGACAAACATACAAAAAGAATCAGGGCCTGGGGTTGTAGCTCAGTCGTAGAGCGTTTGCCTCCCACATGTGAGGGCTGGGTTTGAAAAATAAATTAATAAAATAAAGGTAGAAAAAAAAAAAAGAATCCGGGCAAACACGCCCTGAGTTCCAGATAAGTGATGCTATAAGGTTAAGGACCAAAATATTTTGGACCCCCAGTAAAAGTCCTCCTAGGGACTAACCACTGTGGTGCAGTGAACTGAACCTGGACTTCAACTCCTGGCTCTGCCCGTTAGCACTGGCTGGGTCATCCAAAGCAAGCACCGTAGCTCTTTGAGCCCCTGGTCCCTATTCTCTAAACATGGAGATGATTATCCTAATAACAGCCTCTCCCCAAAGTGCTTGGAGAATCTGATGACATACGGGGCCCGGCCCTAAGGGGTGAAGGGAAAGGGAAGTCAATGCGAATTCCATGTTTCAGTTCTTTGTGTGAGAGGTAAGAGGCACTGTGACCACAGTGGAAGACCTGAATCATAACAAAGTCCCCTCAACAGAGCAAATGAGCTGATAGGGCTGGGCTATTTGTCTCTTTTGTTCATTAATACACCCCAAGTGCCTGCAACAACGCCTGGCCCATTGTACGAGCTCCATTGACATTTGTTAGATTTTTACAAGTTCATGCCACAGTATGAGATAGATTTCGGTGCCTAGAAGGACTATTAGGACAGCCATTTGAGGGGGCAATCGGGCAGAATCTATGAAATTTCAAAATGCCCATTTGCATCTTGGTAGGTGAAATATAAACACTCCCCCCAGGCAGTCAATGAAGTGTCATCCCAGCTCATCTATCTACCATGCAGGCTGACACAGTTTAGCAGTAGCTAACATTTTTCTGAGTACGCACACAGTGTGAAGGAGTGACTCAGAGCAAGAGCTCTGGAGCAGAGTGCCCGGGTTTAAACCCTGGCTCTGCCAGATACCAGCCAGTGTGACCCCGATTGAGTCACAGCCTTTCAGTTTCCTTGTCTGTTGGATTTGGGTGATAACAGCAGCTGCCACCTCCGAGGGCTGCTAACTGTACTCAAGGGACTCACAGGCGTAAGTCCTTGGGCATCAACTGCAGCACAGAGTTACGTCCAGGCTCACTTTTGACCGTGTGACTTCAGATGCTTTCCACAGACCTTGCTGTGACACTGAAGCTTAGAGATGTTGGACAACGGAGGTCAGGAGCAGCTGGTCTTGTCCGGGTGCCCAGGGCCTGGGGTGTCACCGTCTCACTCCCCAGGGATAATGGGCAGTACCAACATATTCTTTTGGAACTGCCAAGTGTTTTTGTCCTGGTCTGTGTTTTCCATATGTTCTGAGGCCAAGAAAACACAAATACTCCCACCCTGAACAGGCTTATGCCAGAGTTCAGATATGGAATATTCCCCAGAGGCCCGCGTGTTAAGGGCCTAGTTGCCAGCCTGGTGCTGTGGGGAGAGAGCAGAACCTTTGGAAAAACGGGGTCCAGTGGACAAAGACGGGCCACTAAGGCATGCCCAGGAAGGGGATATTGGTGCCCCCCTGCTCTCTACCTGCCATGAGATGAGCAGTTTCCTCAGCCACACACTCCTGCTGTGACATACTGTGCCACCACAGGCCCCAAGGCATCAGGGCCAAGTGACTATGAACGAAAACTTCCCAAACTGTGCATCAAAATAAACCTTTCTGCCTTTTAAGTTACCTCTAGTATTTTGTCACAGCCATGGAAAGCTGACTAACACATCTTGTTTCCCGCAGTGTGATACCCATGGTTGGACGGCAGACAACAAAAGAGGTTTCGTTGACATAGCAGAACTGCCTTTCCCTCTACCGGGATTTCTAACATGAGGTAATCCTACTCTTATTTTCCCTTATTATTATTATTTTTTTTTCTAAATTTCCTTTATCTAACACTATCATTTTCATCTCTGAAAAATGCCTTCTTGGGACAAGGTGGGCCCTCAATATATTCCTTGCTTTTTAAGCTGGAGACTGGGGCCTGCAGGAGGCTTAGCTAAGGACCTCTACTCTCTGGGGGCAGCTGCACGTGGCTCTGTGCCCTCCCTGTCCTGTCCAGGCTGTGAATGCCCAGCTTGGTCACAACTTATTGTCCTTATAAGGGTTAATCCCAAGTGGTTATTGAAGGCCTGTGTATGCAGAGATCAGGCTGCGGGCCACAGCGGGGAGGACACAGAGGCACCAGAAACAAATGGAAGATCCAGCCCTTAGGGATTTACACTTCTGGGAGAGCCAGAGACGGCAATTGCAAAAGCGTAGTCAGAGGGCCCACCAGGCCCCATACTGTCCTGGTAGCAGTGCGTGTCCCTTAGTGCCCTGAGGACCGAGTGCCCTTCTGAGGGTGGAGCGGAGGAGACGTGACTGGGATCATGCATTTTGGTACTCAGTGCTAATCAGAGCTCCCATGGGGACTTTCCTCAGAAGGCCCCAGTCTGGGTGGACTTTCACTCTGTGGCTGGTGTCACCTACTCTGTTTTCTCTTGGTTACATCACCAGGATGTGTCCTGGCGATTTCCCCATCAGCCACAGGGAGCCTGTGTTTGCATGTAGCCACAGATGACAGCTGCTGGGCCCTGGCCCCAGCTGCTGGTGCCTGGAGTCTCACTTGAACTGAGCCCCAGACAGGCCCCGGGGCTGCTCAAGGTCACACAACTGGAAGGACGCTGAAGGGAGGCTTGAGTCTTCTCGCTCCCTGCACAGGACTCATCGATGCTGCTTCCACCAGGATGAGCCTCTGCCTTGGGATCAGGCGGAAATGCCCTGCCCTGTTTGATTTTAACCCCTTCCCAGAGCCTTTGAGCACAGAGCTACTCATCCAGGATAATTTAATGAACACGTCTATGGGTCCAGAACTTCTGGGGAACTGCAGGAACCTCGGAGGCTCAAAGATCCAGGCTTTGTCACCGTGGAGAACGGAGGGGACAGATGGGATCAAGTCATGACCTGGGGACAGTCTGAACCCAGGTCTCATCCTGAAGACAGCCCCAACCACAGAGCAGACTGGCTCTGATGGGGGAATTCAGAAGTCTTGTGTCATAATGGAAGGAATTGGGTGAAAATAGCAAATACTTGGTTTTCATTTTTGTTTGGTTTTTCCAACGGGGCCAATTTTCCACCAACTTCAGGCTTTACGTCGAATGCAAACGGCATTGTCAAGAGGGGAGGGAGGTTCTATTTTCAGATCGGGGGCCTGCTGCACAGTTCTGAGTGGTGCCAGGGTGCACAGCCCTCCGTCCTGGGGCAGCTGCTTCTAGAACCTTCCAAGTTGCTGGGCATTCAGATTCCTAGAGACGGTAATTGGGCTTTTGGGGTCTGCTTACATCCTCCCAGCACTGGGATGCTGGCTAAAATAGCTCAGGCCATAAAAAATACCAGAATGAAAGCACTTGAAACAACCGCATATCCACATATTCCATGCAGAGGCTATTAAAACTTCTAAATTACACCAGCGTTGCTTTTCAAGGCCACAAGAGCACACAGCTGAATGGAAAAGGAAGAGATATTTTCAGGATGAGTTCAGCACCAATCAGTGTAGGCTTTCATTTATCCTCCTAAAAAAGTCTTCTTTAAGCCTTTCAGGGTAATTTATAAAGGTCGACTCCCTTTTTAAATGGTTTTACCAGGCCACAATAAGGCATGGGCTAACATATTGTCTTTCTCACTGTGACTAGTCAATTCTCGGGCTGGGAGAGACAAAGTGCAGTAAAACTCAGTGGTTCTGAACCACCCATTCTACTCCTAATTTCTCTGCCACCCATTGAGTCCAAACCACCGCCATGTTTAGTCTGTGCTTGCAACAAGCATCCTAACTGTCACATCCACCCCCAGTCTCTCATGTCCCTTTTCCCCAGAGCACACATCTTATTTTTCTTGAATGCACACATGGTCATCCTCCGTCAACAACTCTGGTAGCTTCCCACTGCCATTTTTTCCCAGAACTTAGGGGTCTCTCAGTCGCCCAGTTTCCACTCAACCTCTCTTGCTTCATCTCATATCATTTCTAATTTGGCTCCCATCTGTCAGAAACTTCTCCTGGATGCTTTCCCTCTGTCCTTCACTTTGGGAATTCACATTCACCTTAGGTCTTGATCACTATCCCATGGGAAGAGGGAGGAAATCTCACATTCATTACCTATGGTTAAGTTGCTATAGCAAAATACTCAAGACTAGGTAACTTAATAAAGAAGAGAAGTTTCTTTGGTTTATGTTCCAGGAGCATGGCACTGACATCTTTTTGGCACATAGTGAGGGCCTTCTTGCTGCATTATAACATGGTGGAGGGCATCACATGGCCAGACAGAGCAAGTGTGCTAGCTCAGGTCTCTCTTCCTCTTCTATAAAGCCATCAAGGGGATCCACCCTCACAACCATATCAATTCCTAGTTAATTTCCCAAAGCCCTATCTTTAAATACCTTTAGCGTGTGAATTTGGGGACTAAGTTTCCAACACATGGCCTTTGGGGAACATAGTCAAACCACAGCAGCAGCCCTGTTTTCACAGTACTCCAACGTGTCTCCTATTTTCTCAGGGGGTGTTGCAAAAATCTCAGAAATGTTCTTGAATGTTAGTAAGATTAAATTAAATTCTCTGTTAAATAGGTAGCTGAGTATTTGAAGACGTATTTCAAGCAGTTAGTGAATCTATTCCCCATTTTGTAAGAACACCAGTATACTGGGTTAGAAGTCCACACTGCTCCAGGGTGACCTTGTCTTAACTAACTTCATCTGCAATGACCCTATTTCCATATGTCATAGCATGGGATGTTAAGGATAGTGACATCAATGCATGGACTTGGGAGGACATTCAAGCCTATATCAGGGCATAGTGATTTGATTATTTACTCATCACCTACTCCAGTGGAAGGTAAGTTCTAGAGGGCACAGTTGTCTCTCTTGCTCTTGTTACTGTACCCGCTGCATAAGGGCAGTGCTTGCCAAGAAGCTCTTGGACATCCCTTATCACACAGTGCTAAGGCTTTGCATAACTGTGAAGATATTTAAAAAACCACTGGATATTACATTTCATGTTACATTTTTTGAATAATACATTTTAAAAGTGCAATAATACATTTTAAAAGTCTATGGTAGGTGCAACAATATCTCAAATACAAATGAACAATCTTTATAGATGAAATGTTTACTTATTATATACATACATATTCTTTCTGGGACTCAGCTGTTCTCTGCTTTGCTTCCTAATTCCCTGGAGGGTCGCTGGCAGCCCAGACTTACTGTCTTGGGGGCCATGTTGGCCTTGAGTGGATGGTGAATCTTTAACATTGTTGAGAATCTGGTAGACATTTTGCTACAGTTTGAACAAGGTTTGAATGTGTCCCCCAAGGGTTCTCCTGTTGAAATGTCATCTCCATTATGAGGTATTAAGTTGGGAACCTAATCCAACTATAGTGTTTAAAGGTAGGGTATTTGGGAATGCTTAGGATCAGATAAGGTCATCAGCGTGGAGCCTCCCTCTACAATTGAATACTCATGGCTTTCTCTCTTGGGGTGTGTGTGTAGAGATTAGAATATATATACAAGAGCTAAAACCCATCTCTTACTACAAAATGCCCTTCCCTTCCCTGAAACTCTGCCATCAAAAGACCATTCGATGTGGGTCCTTTACCTCAGACCTCCAGAATCATAAGCCAAAACCACTTTTTTTTGGTAAAGTTTCCTTACCTCAGGTATTTCATTACAGTCATGTAAAACAGACTAATATATTTTTCCCAGGAAAATGCAGTAGACACATGTACATGTCTACCCATTCCCCACGAAAGCACTTCCTGTATAATTTTAGGAAATTTACAGACATCTTGAATAAAGCTATTTCCATGGATCAAAGTAAAAATGCTTGCATTATAGGATTTTACCAAAGACCCTTCTAACTCAGAAGTTATGGTATTCTACCCAACTGTGCTTTACAAAGCACTGTAGAAATATGGGGAAAGTGAAATACTTTGCTTCTAATTGCAAAGGACCCTATAAATGACTGGGAGAGAAAAAAAATTATACAATACAAAACTATATGTAGAAGTCCAAGCAACCCAGATAAAGCTTACATGCAGGTTTTGAGTTCAGAGTTCCTCTACCTGGGCTTTCCACTGGCACATTGATAAAGGAGCCAGAAATATGTGCAAGAAAAGAGAGAAAGAGAAAATAAGCTTGCTTAAGGGTTTGAAACCTATCCAATCAATAAAATTGGATTTTGCCAAAGTAAGTCTGACTGACATTTCAAATAAGTCTTATTTTTATTACGTGTGTGTGTGTGTGTGTGTGTGTGTGTGAGTTGCTGAAGATTGAACCCACATCCTTGTGCAGGTGAGACAAGTACTCTACCAACTGAGCTATATCCCTAGCCCCTACCTCTTTTAAAAAAACCTTTAATGTCAGGTAGCTTCATGTAAAAATATCAACTTTTTTTATGAAATGGGAATGGTTTTGAATCAATATAATTGCTTTCTGCTGCTCTCTGCACCCAGGTGTAGTTTAGGAGCCAGTTTAATAGAACCAACTGTTAAACTCTCACTGCGCAGTTTTGAAGGAATCAGTTTTATATCTGCCTGGGTCTTTCCCTCTCCCCTCCCTCCCTCAATACACACAGCAAATAGGAATTCTCATAACCTGAGGTTTAATAACGAGGAGAGGGTAGGCCAGTAGGAGGGGAGGAAACTGGCAGTTAGAATCTTTATAAATTCAGGGAAGACTAAGTTCCCTGCCCGTTGGACTCTCAGATCTGTGCTTAGAGTCAGCTTCTCCCTCTGAAATGACTGTGCCCAGGATACATCCTATAAAGGACACCCTGGGAGCCCTGAAGGAAAAGCTGAGGTAGAGGAAGGAGCATTTCCTAGCAGACTGGCTGGAAGGAAAGCCCGTCCACTTCTTGCTTTGAATCCTGCAGGAGGTTGGCACGTGGGGGTCGGGTTGGCCTCGCGGTGTTTTCTCAGCTCTGCAGTGACACTGTAGTGAAGAGCGGAACTCAGCAGCCAGATGAGGATGGCACAAGATGATGAGAGAAGAAAGGAAGGATGATGGAGGGAGGGAGGGAGGGAGGAGCAGGAGGCCGGAGATAGAATGCTCCCCGGGCTTGAGAGTATATTTCTTAGCTTCATCAATTTAAATATAAAACCTTTTCCACAACTTGAATGGCTAGGTGAGTGAGGCTACATTGCTAAGGATTGTATTTCAGATTGTCACGACACAAATCAAAAAGAGACAAACCTGGTACAGTCTCTCTAAGAAAGCCTTTGTTGAGAAAAAAAACCAAAAAAAAAAAAAAAAAAAAGGCACCACATCCATTAAAGCTCATATTTTTGGAGAACAAACTAGTGTTTTGGAGCCATTTTAGTAGAATCAACTGTTAAACTTTCAGGAATTTTGCAAGCCAGGTGACATCATGCTGGTAGCTTGAAATAGGCGACAATGAGAGTATTTGTATTGTGATAGAGGCTACAATCAGAGTTCTTTTTTTTTTTTTTTTCTTCTTGGACTGCTGGTTGTTAAATAACTATTAGCACATTGTCTTTATACATGAATATTTAGAGTTCTAACTGCAACAAAACAAAGAAAAAAATACCTCTTACCAATCAAGAAAGAAAAACAAATACATCTTGCCAACCAACATGGAATATGCCTAGATACTTTTGAAGAAGCACTCGAGAGCTCATCTTAAAGATTGTCCTTTAAGCAGTCAACAAATACTGAGTCCCGCCACCCCAGGGTGATGCTAAAGGGCCCATGAAGGCCTGTGATATAGATCCCCGCCATTAAGCATCTTATAATTTGGGGAAACAGGATGGGTACACATGGAATAATTATGGAAGAGTCTAATTACATATAATATTGTCTTGTAAAGGCTGAGTACTGCAAGAGTTCAGAGAAGAGATGGATCAGAGGATGGCTAAAATTAAGCAGGAAAATCGTGCAAATTACAGTCTTCTGTTAATTCAGAGGAGTAACAGATAGACTGACTTCACCGTAATGGGACGTTTGGTTTGTGGCAAAGGGATCTTCAGACAATTCAAAAACACCCTTGGAGTGTGTCTCTCTCTTACTATGGCTATCACTCTTGAGATGTGTTAGGAGCACAGAGAGATCATTGTTCTCTGTGGCAGGTGGTGACATCTCTGGCAGTGTGGCTGTTCATGTGTCCCTGGCCAGTTGATCAATGGAGCAGTCTTCTTCTCTGCCCCTGGGCCCAGAGCTAGAGCTACCGTTGGAGGAGGCTGCGAGGGCTGGAATCTGCGTTCCACCGCTTTCTAGAAGTGTAAAACGTTAGGCAAGCTACCCAACTTGCTGTACCCCAAGGACCTCAGTGTTAGATGGGAAAGTAGTGGTGTCTGTCTTGTTGGGATGTTCTGAGGATCGGAGTGGGTGACTTCACAGGAAGCACTTATATTGCTGAGTGTGCAGTCAGTGCGGCAACATTTATTGCTGTTGCGATGACTCTGCTGAGCTCAGAGCCCAACCCTGCCAGGTGGGGGGCACGACCTTGGTCTTGAAGTCACTCTGGTCTTGAAGCCCTGGTTTCACCCTATAGGATCATAATGATAACCACTGCCCACTTCGTGGGGCTTTTGTGAGGACTGTAGGATCTTGTCTGTGGAAGCACTTGGCAAACTGGAAAGCTGTCCTGGGTGTGAGCGGTCGGCGCAGGCATGAGACGTCTGTGCTCCAAATGAGCTCCTTTGTTCCTGGCCTCGTGAGTTTTGTGCCCTTAGGGTGTGGCTGTGGTTTCTGGAACCCCATTGCTTGGTCCAGGTTCACAGTCCTAGTTTGCTTGTCTTTGCTGAGACACTGACATATGGGTTTACATATGGGTTTACTCGGAGCGTCGCCTCTGTGAGATTAATTTATCGTTTATAATGTACCCCTCTCCTCCCAGGAGAGTTGGAGCTCCTGAGTGCAGGGTGGCTGGTCTGTTTTATACACAGCTGTACTCTAGGTGCCCAGATGGCAGCCTGGCACGTGATAGGAAGTCAACCCACATTTGTTGTAGGATGCCCACCTTTATCCTCAGTGGATGTTGCCTCCAAACAGGAAGAGTGAACCAAGAGACATGGGAATGCATTAGTATACAGCAGGCTTCCAAATTGAACCAGTCCCTCAGCTAGCACTTAGCACCATGTGTGCATGCACACCACCCAGCTAGATCCTTGGGGGAAAGGCAGATGTGGAGAAGAAGGCAGGACCTCTGTTAACATTGATTATTATTATTATTATTATTTTCAAAAACAAGAAACTGCCCAAGGCAAGATCTCAACAAACCTCATTATCATCCCATCTTTGTTCCTACCCTAAACCTGACCTGCTCATCACTGACACCAGCTCCCACAAGTGGATGCTTATCTGGATCTAGAGGAGCCATGAGGAACTAGTTTACAAAGCTCCATCTGCTCACTATTTATTTGCTAAGGTTTTCCATTTCGGAATCAGACGGGAACCACAGGATCCTTTGCCTTCCCCAAGGGGCTGAGTAAAGACTGTCATTTCCACACTAAAAAGGGGAGCAGGAAGGGGAGAGTTCTGCTTGAATCCAAACCTGGAAAGAGCTAAACTGATGGATGGAATTCTGCAGATGGGGAACCCTAGGGCACAAAAGCAAGCCCTAGTCACCTGTACCATGGAAGTCCGTGACTTTCACAAAAGGTATGAAGATTTAGGGGACTTTTAAATGGATATTTTGTATAATCCTACTTTTTAAAACTACCAGCATTCAGAAAGAAAAAAAAAAAAGTTTCCTTGGCTATGTTTCTTAAAGTGACTGTGAAAACCCATGAAGTAGAAAAACTAGCCAGGAATTTTTTTTAAATTTTTTTTTGAGGGTATGAAAGCCTCTTATTTTTATAGTTTTGAAAATCCTTGGAGTTTAACTTTGAACCTTAACCAAGAAAAATTCTATCTTATAAACAATGGCATTTGTTGATTGGATGAAGGACTAGATCAATATTGGTCTTGGCAACCCATTTGGACTGCTGTTCCAGAAATATGCTGGTTGTGGTGTTAAAAAATTATGTCAGCTCCTCACCCTGCATCTCTTTTTCTTGGAGTTTTGCCTGAGAATGAGTTTCCAAAGATACTTCCAGAAGTTAACCTAGAACCTGGCCTGCCCAGCAAAGGAAGTTACACATAAACTCTCGGAAGGCAGTTGGCCACGGTGAGTTTCTGGAAGAGTGGAGAGAGGACGTGGCCTGGGCACCTCCTGCCCCTGCAGGACACTCTCAGTCCCTCTCATTGCTCAGATTTTCACTTTGACTTCTCGCAGGGGGGGCCGAAGAAAAGGAAACAAAACCAAAATAAATCAATGTCAGTAAAAGAAAACCCTTGCTTTGAAAGAAAATAACTATATTGTAGCCAAGATGGAACTATCTAGCTAGAATGTCCAAATCTTTTCATTTTGGGGGAGGGATGCTGGTGGTGTGGGAATGTTTATGGAGGGGGATAGAAAGGCTTTCCGTATGCATTTAGTATGCATTTAGTTTGGGTAGAAGTCTCTTGGCCACATGTTTTCCTCCTATATGTATATTTACAAAGAAACTAGGCACATATGGCAACTACTTTACTCGATGCCACAGAGTTGGGTTATTTTTTCTTTGTGACTTTGATCTTTATTTTCACATGTAAGTTTAATAACAGGAGTAATTTGGGAGTCCGCGAGTTGGTAAGGAGGACGGTAGACAACAAGAAAAGCTAAAAGAGAAATCCCACACTGACCCAGGGGCCTGGGACTGGCCACCGCATGGGGCTGCTAATCCAGCCTCCTTTGCCCTCCGCGATGGCCGTGGGGTCCTCCTGCACTTGAGGGTGAGGCCATGTCCTCCATTTTACTCTGTTGGCAGCAGAGGATGGCACAGGGAAGTGGCCACTGCAGCCTCTCCTTGCTGAAGACGGACACACTCCTGCCCACCGCTGAAGGAAGACTGAGCCAAGCGCTGTCGCTGCGTGCCCCTTCAGAGGACCTGCTGGCTGACCCCATCCCTGCACTCTGGTGGCCAACGGCGGAGCCCTTGCCCTGCCTTCCAATTAACACTGCCATCAGGGACATTCCCTTCCAGCACTGTGGCCCCTGGCACTGAAGCCTGGACCTTGGCACGTTGCTTTGGAAGGGAGGCCAACTCTGCGCTGGCCAGATTCTCACAGAGCTTTTGACCAGTGTCTCCATGAATGAGTGCAGGGGGCAGGGCTCCTGATGGCTCAACTCAGGAAGGACAGGCCAGGACACATACTACCAGCACCACAATGAGGCTGGTGCCAACGTTCGTTGAGCCCTCACTGCCTACCAGGCCGCACTCTGAGCACTTTGCATGTGGAGTTTTATTGAACCCCAACAACCACTTTGTCAAAGCAGCACGACTGCACCCAGAACTCAGGTTGGGCATCGGCCAGCCTGCAACAGGGCTGCGATTCCTGTGGTAGTGAGTCATTCCCCCGTCATCCTGACCCACTGTGCCACCTCTTGGTAAGGAAGGCTACACTGACCAGAGTGGCCAGTGGTCCTATCCTCAGTGATGACTGAAGGGCCCATGGGCATGCTGGGGAACCACACAGGTGACAGGTTGCATCTACCTGTCCCCAGCACCAGCAGGGGCTGCTTCTGCAAATCCTTTCTTCCCTCTCCTCCTTCATTTTATTTGTTTCTGGTATAGAATCCCCAAGGAAGAAAAACTCATCTCTTCCTCCATAGTTCACCTCCCTTATGAAAGAGACAAATATTTTACCAAAATAGCAGCAAATACAAATTGTACTAAGCATGATTCTAAGCAATGAACACGACTAATCCTTACCATAGAGCTGGAAGAGACACGTTATCATTTCCAGTTTGCAGAGAAGGAAACTAAGACCCAGAGGTTAAGAAACTTGCCTGGAGCCACATAACTGGTGGGTGACCAGGCTTTGGGCACCAGTCATTTGCCTCTAAATCTACTAAGTGTAAGCTCTGCTTTCTCTCAAAGTTCTCCTTCCCTCCAGAGGAAAAGGAAGCCTTTTTTGTGTGTTTTTGAAATTCTAGTTTTCAATACAGGGAGGAGGGACAGGGTGGCTAGACTCTGTAAGTGACAGTGATCTATACTTTATACCAACATTGGGCCCCTGTGGGGCACACTGCTTCCCAGGGATGGCTGCGTGGGAATCTGTGAGGGCTGGGAACAAGGGCAGAGTAAAGGCAGAGGTGAAGGCAGGGGAAGAGGCTGCAGGCCACTGCCGCCTGCTGCCACCTGCTGCCACCTTCTCTGGGCCTCCACAGATAGCCGCAGCAGAGGCAGTCTAGCATCTCCCAACAGACTGAGCCTCTAGCCTGAGCAGGGTCAGTGGTAGAGTGCATGTTTTGCACACACGTAGTCTTGGGTTTGATCCCCAGCACTATAATAAATAAATTCTTTTAAAAAAGAATTCATTAAAAATTTATAAAGGTATGAGGTAGTTAAGAATGACTTTGAGTTTTTTAGCCTGAGCAAAAACAGTGCAATGTAATCGTCACTTGCTGAGATGAAAAAGAATGAGGGTAAAGCCCAACTGAGGGGAGAGGGGATCGGGTTTTGGAAATGTTAAAGTGAGACATTTTTATCAGTCAGTTGTCCATTGCTATAGTGAAATACCCAAGGTTTGGCAATTTGTGAAGAAAAGCTTATTTGGGTCACAGTCCTGGAAGCTCAGGCATGGGGGAGCATCAGCTGGCCTCTGTGAAGACTTCATGGTGGGTGCCAACCTAATGGCAGGAGTGTGTGCAGGAGGGAGCAATCACATCACTATGACAGGAAGCCAGAGCAGTGGATCCAGTGAGAATGACCTTGATCCTTTCTAGAGGGACCCCCACTGCCCACCAGTGACCCACAGGCCTTCCACCAGTTCCACCTCTGTGAGGTTCTATTACCTCTTGTTACTGCCACACTGGGGACCAACACATGAACGCTTGAGGGACAAACTACATTCAAACCATAGCAGTGTCTATTGAATAATTTAAGCGAAGATGTCAAGTAGGCAGTGAGCTATCAGGGTCTAGAGTTGAAGGAAAGGCTGAACTGGAGATTACTTTTGAAATTATCAGTTTGGTTGATGGCATTTAAGGCCATGGACTAGCTGAGCTTATCTAGAGAATGAGCGAAGATAGATAAGAGGTCTAAAGAAGGAGGTGTGTGGTGCTCCAATTTTGAAGTAGAAAGAGCTAGAAAAGTCACTAAAGAGCAACTGGAGAAGGGGGGAGGATGATCTAGAGAAAGGGAAAGACAAGATCTTAGGAAAAGGTTGAAATCAACTATGTTCAGGGCTGCTAAAGATCTGAATAAGATGAAGACTGAAAAATTGGCATTGAATTTTGCACCTGTTACCTCCCAGGTATCATTGAAGGGACCAACGGAGGACCATCACTTGGCCACGCCTCAAATTTCTGATCTGTAGACGCCCTTAGTTTCTTGCATGACTTAGGGGACAAGCATAAACTATAAAATATTGAGGGGATTAGGCAACTCTGGGTCTTTTCGAGTGTGGGACATGAAATAGATTTAATCTTGGTTAGAATATTAAAGAAGCATCGCTTTTTTTTTTTTTTTTGTACTCCAGAATGTCACAGAACGGTCTTCCTGTTGCTCTGAGATTTGCCTCAGTGTGCCTTTTGTTCCCAGGGATTATGGATTTGGGGTTGTGCCTAGAAATGGGAGGCAGAGGTAAAGGCAGAGGAAGGGTAGGGGGCTGTACTAAAACTGTTGTTGTAAAAATGGGAAATGAGGGTAAAAAGGAAAGTGTGGTGTTTGGAGTCACCCTGGTGACCTCCAGGGAGGGGACTGCATATCTTTAAAGGGGGGCCATGACAAGTTTCGGTCCAAAAGTTATCACGAAATCTCTTTAACTTTGAGCACTAGAGAGGGAATTAGGAAATACCAATTCACTTATGTCATCCAGTTAAGTAAAAGTTACACCATCCTTTTTCCATCTCCAACATCCTAATTACACCACAAGTTTGGGACCACAATTAAAACCAGGAGGACAGACCCTGCAGGCAAAATCCAGTCAAACAAGTCTGAGTCATAGAATTAGAAAGGCATCAAGCATTTGGAAAGAGAACCCACTGGGCAAGGGGAGTTTTGTATTATGGGCATTATTGATAATGAGGCAACATGAATGTCCAAATCTTGGGTTCTTTTTTTTTTTTGGTGAAATTGCTGTGGAGAGACTCTGAAAAGGTTCTTGAGAATAAGGATGGTAAATGGTTTTGACTGATTGATTCTTTCATTCAGTTTGGTTTTGAAATATCATCCATATGCCAAGTCAGAGAACAGGTGGAAGTGATCCCTGCCCTCACACCATTTACAGGCGAGGTACCACTGAGTAAATAGAAAGCACTCCTGGGGTAAATAATGTAAGATAAGGAAGAATGCAGACATTACAAAGTTAGAGAAGAACACCTAACCAAATTTAGGAGGTCAAGGAAGCTTCTGAGATGAAACAATGCCTAAGCTTAGACCTGAGGATGAGATCAATAAGGTGATTTATGGGCACCTATTATTGGGGGGGGGGATGTGTCGGGATAGTACAATGGGTATTGGGATGCACTTATTTGGGTTGAAGTCTGAGACCTGCTACTAGCTGTGGGTCTTGTTGAAGTTCATTATCTTTCAATGCCTCAGTAGCCTCATGAAATAATAAGGCCACCAATTTCAAGGAGTTGTGATGATTAAATAGTCTGTAAAACATTAAATACTTCACTAGCCCTAGTTAAGAGATTGAATAAAATGTCAATAATGTCTTTTTAATTTAAAGTTTTGTTTCATAACTGCAATTGGAAAGATTTATTTCTAAGATTTTTACTAATTTCATCCAAACCCTATCTTCCTACAATGTCTTAGGTTCTCCAATGGAGAATGCTCCCGCTGCCAGGTCTACAGGCTCTGCCCTGGACATGCAGAAGGGATGGCCTAAAATGAGGACTGCCAAAGTCCATTTGGACCGGAAGCTGGAGGGTGGATGGAACCCTCCTCAGTTACTGAGAGCAGAATCAAATCCCAGGGCACAGGCTCAACCAAAAACCTTTCCAAAAGACAAGAGCAAGGAGGGGTGACATCGTTGAATGGTACTAGCCAGGATTTGCATTTTTGTGTGTTCTAAATTATTTTTTAAAAATTGAGATACAATCCACATACCATAAAGTCCACCCAAAGTGAACAATTCAGAGCTTTTTAGTATAGTCACAAGGTTGTGCAACCAGCATCACTATCTAATTCCAGAACATTTTCATCACTCCGAAAAAGAAACCACTTGCCAGGCTTTTGAGAGGTGCAAGTCTGTGCCAGAGACTTTTGATGCAGAAATAAAGGATGGGTGATCAAGAAATTCATGAGCAGCATCAGACCTGAACCGGACAGCTCATTTCCAAGAAATTACTGTCTCCCTCCTTCCCATCCCCTGCAGGTACACTCTGGAATTCCCATCTCTACTGACCTAGAAGAATCATACCATAGCCTCACTGTCCTGTTCTAACCCGTGTGTCTGTTTTATTGGTCTCCTGTTTTGGACACCTCTAATCCATAGTTAGCTTCTCCTGTTCTCAGTCTTCTCTTTCCTCTCTAGCCCCACACACAGAAGAGGGAAGGGTCATACCAGCAGGACCTTTGGGTTCCTTTTCCCCAAACCCCAGACATCCACTGTCAGGTGTTTCATAGCCTCACATGAACTTGACCAAAATGGAAATGATTAATTTCCCATCCCAAACTGCTCCTTCCCTGGGGTTCTTGGTGTCAGCAAATGGGTGAATGGAGCCACTACCCATTGAGTTATCCAGTCAGAAAACCCAGACATCATTTGTGACTCCTGTCTCCCTGTCTATCCGTGGCATCCCCAGATGGCCACTCTTGGTTCAAAGCACCCTCGCCTCTAGCCTGCTTTACTCATTTGCTACCCATCTCCCCGTTCCCAGTATCCGGCTCCTTCCTTTTCATCCTCCACATTGCCTGAAATACAAATCGGACGATGCTTCCTCCCATCTTAAAGTCTTTCGAGTTGCTATCAGGTTGAAGTCTGAATTCCTTACTTTGGTTCACAAGTCTCTTTCCTACTTGAGCCTTGTCTCTCTCCCTGCAGTCACACTCCCTTGTTGGTCAGCGTGCGGGTCCTCAGGTCAGCTTCTCACGTCCCTCTCTTTTGCAAGGTGTTTCCACTTTCCTGAAAATTCTTCCCACTCTCTCCTCACTACTCCTTGGTCTCTTTTGCCCAGCAAACCCCTACTACAACTTGAGATCTTGATTTAAATGTGCTTCTCCTGGCATGTCTTTCTGGAGCCCATCAATGTATTTCTAGGAGCGTGGAGCACTTCTTCTAGACCATGGAGGGTCACACTATTTACTCCTCCATCTCCCCATGAGAGTGCTCCCCAGCATGTCCCCAGGGCCTCAGTAGTGCACGGAACATCATGAAGTGAGTGAATGAATGAAGGAAGCTTCCGGTTGTGGGCAGGCTACTAGGAAGGAGAGCTTCTTGGGACCAGCCTTCTGAAGACCTTGAGCCCTTTTTGGATGCTGCACATAGACTTCCAATGAAGCAGCTTCATGTTCTAACCCTGTCTTTGGGTTCTCATAGACCCTGAGATTTTCAACAACCAAGGAATGACTCCCTAATGGCAGAGTTCCCACGGGTATGAGAGATAAGCAAGAAGCAAATTTCAAGGGCAGGAACTCTTAATTTCCCTTCTCAAATTATTCCACATGGATGACTTCCTGCTTCTGAGCATAACCCTGGCTACATTTCTCCTTGCTAAGAATTTCATAGGAATTGGGCATTCTATGGGTACAGAGTTCCATCTGGGAAAGATGAAAAAGTTCTAGATATGGATGCTGGTGAGAGTTGCACAACAATTTGGATATACTCAAAGCCACAAAACTGAATACCTAAAAGTGACTAAGATGGTAAATCTTATGTATATTTTATCCCAATAAAAAACTTCTAGGTTATTGATGCGGTGGTTTGTAATTAGGCAGATCTCACTTTGAACCCTAACTGGTCCTAGATGCTGGGAACCTAATAAGAAGCTACATTTTCTCTTCTGAAAAATGAGTACAGTCATTTATTCAAGAAATATCCCTCGAGCGTGCATCATGAAGGAGGCAGAGCAGTATCATGGTTAAGAACTGAGTTTGAATGCTGGCTCCATGGCTCGGGCATGCCAGATTTTTCTCTGTGTCTCAGTTTCATTATCTGGAAAAATAGAGGTAGTGGCTCATCCATCAGAGGGTTGCTGTGAGGGATAATTTGAGTTAGAGTGTGAAAATAGAACAGTGTTTGACACAAGAGATGTCCCACTTTTGATTATTATTTTCTTGAGTTAGTGCATGAAAATATTAAGAATCTGGCACAAGAGCTACCTACACATATTACTTTTTATGATGTGCCAAGCACCGATCTAGAAAGTGCAAGAGATACTGCAATAAACCAAAGTTCTTGCCCTCCTGGAACAGACAATAAATAAGCGAAACAGAAAATAAATGAGTAAATGCAGGGGTTGTGAAGGCAGCCCGTGAGAGAGCACGGAGTTAGCATGTGTGAGGTCCTGACTTTGGTCCCTAGCACCACACACACACACACACACAGACTAAGAAGTCAATGTATGGTATGGAGGAAGTAGCTGATATCTCGCAAAAATTACAGAAGATAATATATGCAAAATGGCTAGTAGAGTCAGAACCTGGCTCAAAATGAGCGCTTAATAAATGAGAACCCCAACATCCCACCCCACACTTTGCTGGAAAGAAAACCTTCAGAGGAACAAGCAGCCAGAGCAGTCCCTGCCGTCAGCAGAGGAGGCGGCAGGAACAGCCCAAGCCAGAGCCTCCAGAGGTTGGCTGCAGTTTCTGCAGCAGGTAGTTTCTTTCTTGCTACTTTAGAGGAAACATGAATCAGCCGTTGTTTGGCTTCCATTTCCTGGGAGGATGCAGGCCCAGGAAATCTGTGGTTTGAGCATCAGTTGAGAGATCAGATGAAATGGCTATTGGGCGGTAGAGCATGTTGCCAGGACCACTGACAAAGTTCACTTGAGCCAAATGACTCATTTTGAGCTGGCTCCTTGGCCTTCTCTCTCCTGATCACATTCATCTCGTGAAAGGGGTAGAATTTCCTGGCCCAGGGTGACTCTGGCTTAGCTATGCTGCACGACAGAGCACATCTGGAACAGGATGGGGTGGGGGTGAAGGGTCCAGCCTGGGGTCATCTGCCCTGTACAGATGATGGATCTGAGGCCTGGCTCACGGACCCCTCGTGTATGCTGCAGCCAACAAATGGTAAAGTCCAGAAAGCTCCTTCAAGTCTCCCACTCCACATAATGCTGCTTTCTCAGCTGCTGGGCAGTTCTCACTGCAACCAGGCCTGGGGCAATCAGGCCATTAGCAGCCACCATCTTGCCAATGGGTTAAAGTCCATGTATCTGATACTGCTATCCTCCAGCATAATGAAATGATCAGGACAGTTGGGGAGTTTTTGCCAGGAGGGTTAACCAATTGTTAGAAAAATGAGAAAGAGAGAAAGGCAGATGTTAAGATGAGAACATTCAATTGTTTCTAATTCTTCTTCCCTTTGGGTCATGATTTCTCTTTCAAATAGTTCTTACGTACCAAGGGATCCTCACGCACATGAATTTAAAAGTGAGGGAAGAGGGGGTCCTCCATGACAGAGGAACAATCTGCTCTTCTCCAGAATGGCAGATTCTGGCACAGGATAAAGAAGAAGGCTGTCAAGATGAGGACACAGTGGGAGGGACACCCGGGAGCTCGCAGCAAATACGGCAAAATGCCGACATCTGTTTCATCTCAGTGGTGGGTACGTGCATGTCTGTTTTGTGATTTTGAACTCATTATGTGTTTTGGAAATATTTCATACCCAAAAAGCATGGAATTTGAAGTCAGAGAATCTGAGGTCAAATCCTACCTCCATGAACAGGCCACCCAATTTCTGAACATGCTCATCTGTAAGATGCAGATAACCATTAAGCTAGGCATAGGTTGTGAGGCCCAAGATGAAGTATTTGAAGCATCTTAGGAATTGGGAGTCCTTATATAAATTCCATTTGTGATAATGACAACACTGATGACAATAATGGGTTGGCCCCTCGTTGAAAGAGTTCAAGGGTAGGTTGACATTTAAGAAGAGGGCCTCTAGGATATGAAGGAGGGCCCTGTCACATAATTTTGTAGGGAGGTTGGAGGAGTGATCAATTGACATCTTTTCCAACTTTCAGATTCTGTGATGGTCTAGACAACACCTAGGCCTGGCAGAAAACAGTTGGGTAAGTGAACCAAGTCGGCAAATTGGGGCATAGGGGAGTGGTGGAGATTGTGGAGAACGGAGGAGCATGCCTCATCTAGAGGGAGTGTCACCCCTCAGATGCAGCCAGAAATGGCTGGAATTTCACAGGTAAGTGGGCCCACCATTGCTATAAATCTACATCTATTCACAGATGTATCTACATATCTATGTACACATGTACATATACATCGTCAGTAATCCAATATTTCTAGTATATTCACAGAGGTGTGCAACAACAGTCACAATAAATTTGAGAATGTTTTCATCAGCCCAAAAAAGAAACCCCAAACCCATTAGCAGTCACACCCCATTTCTCCTTCCCCAGCCCCAGGCAACCACTGATCTACTTTCTATTGCTGTAGATTTGTCAATTCTAGACGTTCCCATGAAGTGCAACAAAAGACACTGGGTCTTTTGTGACCTGCTTCTTTTACTTAGTATAATGTTTTTAAGGTTCATCATGTTGCAGGATGTATCAGTAGTTCTTTTTCTTTCATGTACTGTTATACCATATTTCATATGTCTATTCATCAGTTGATGGACATGTGGGCTGTTTCTACTCTGGGGCTGTTGAGAACAATACTATTACGGTCATTCAAGAATATGTTTCTGTGTAGATGGATGTTTTCACCTCTCTTGGGTATATTCCTAGGGGCTATCCCATATTTCAGTATTTTAACAGAACTGGGACCAACAGGTCTCCCTCTATGTATGTGCGTGGGGAAGTACCCAATTTAAAAATCCTGACTCCAACAAAATCTTTTGAGCCAAGTACAAAGCATCCAGAAACCAGTTTTCAAAGTTTGGTATAGAAGTTATTTCTTTTAGTTACAAAAGGAGGGGCAGCTGAAGCAGCTGGCGCTCATAAATCTCTTTGGCTTTTCAACTTTCCTAGGATTTTATTAAATCTCTGACATAAACAATCATTCACTTATTAATTTTAAAAAGACAATAATTCTACATTTTTATTTACCAGGAGATTTTGAGATGACTTTATGAACCTAATAGGACAGTTAAAAATCAGTTTGGAAAGAGAACTCCTAATAGGCCCCAGAACCTGGGCTGAGCGGGGCAGTAGGAGACCTCAAGCCCAGCTCCTTGGAAGGTTCATGCACACACACGAATGTGGTTTGGAGGGTGATCAAGTCCAGAAGAACAGGAAGGTCTTGGGACCACTAGTCACAGTTGCTCACTCAGGAAGACATGTGCTTCTAGAGTGAGCTGAGAGACCAGGGACTCCTCCCTGTGGGGAGCTGTGGTCTAAGGGGAAATGCAGGTGTCCCCAATCAGAACCCTGGTGCTGAATGCCAAAGTAACTTTGGTGGTTCAAAAGAAAAGTGCTTTAAAGTGTGGTGGTTGCAGGGGTGTTGACAAGGACCAGAAAAAAATGTACTGGGGTGACCGCACTGCCTCGCTCCCTAGAGTCATATGACCTAGTGGCTAGATCACTAACAGGCTGTGTGGTGTAGGGCAAGTTACTTCATTTTTTTTCTTCCTTTTTGGAACTGAGGATCGAACCCAGAGACACTCCATCACTGAGCTACATCTCTGCCCTTTTTAATTTTGAGTCAGGGTCTTGCTGGCCCTGAATTTTCAGATCCTCCTGCCTTAGCCTCCTGAGTAGATTACAAGCACGTGCCACTTTGTTTGGCAAGATATTTCATCTTAATGAAGCTAGTATCTTCATCTGTCAAAAGAGATACCTGCTGTATAGGTAATTCTTTTAAAATTAAAGAAATAATTAAAATGCTTAGCAAAATGGAGGTCACACTATAGGCACATTCAGTAGGTATTGTTCATTGTGATTTATCAGTTGTCTCCCTTAGTGCTTTCTCATCTGGGTTAGGAGTGTGTGTGTGTGTGTGTGTGTGTGTGTGTATTGGAGGGTAGCAGTTATGCACTGAGGCTGAACCTCTGGGAGTTTCTCTGACCTGAACCTGCAAATAGTGCTGCATCCAGGAGCGGGAGCAGGTAGTGCCAACTGTCCTGTGGGAAAGGCCAAGATGAAAGAGGCAGAGAAAAGAGACTGGTAGGTCAGTGCACAGCCATGAAGCGAGAGTTAGGTGACACAGGAGGGTACGACGGGCAAATAGGTTGAATGTTCTGCAGAAACACTTGCCAGTCTGTCAAGAGCTTTGCACATGGCACCAGTTCAGCTAGATGTATTCACCAGCCAAGGAAGGCATGGGCAGAATCAGTCTGATGGAAAAGACAACAAATGTTGCCCCTGGAGAAGGAAGCAGAGGCCTGAGGAGCTGGTCATGTTTTAGAGCAACGAACAGCTTGGTAGGACTGGCCTTTGCAAGATTGTGGGGAAGAGACCCAGGTGAGGCTGGGGAGGCAGCCAGGTCCAAGATGACAGGCTCTGGCTTTCAGGTTTAGCAATCTGCTTTTTATTCTGAGAGCAATAGGGGGTCAGGGAAGGAATTTAGGAGAGGAATAGCATTGTTGGGATTTGTGGATGAAAAAGCTCCCTCTGGCTGCTGCTGTGTGAAGCTGAGGGGCTGAAGGGCAATCTGACAGCAGCAACTGCACTTATGTAAGAGTGGAGAGAAGGTGCTTACGCTGGACCCGTGGTCATAGTTACATGATTTATTAGAGTGGCAATTAGAAGGATGCCAATGTTCTGGAGGAAGTTAAATGGTAGAATCAGGCTCAAATCCAGTGGAAAATGTTCTGGAAGGAAAAGTTTTGAAAAGTCTTTAAGTAAAAAAAATTGACACTGAAACAAAGAGGGGGAAATTCAATAAAAAGAACCACCAAAGTCAACTTCATTAAAGTAAAACTGAGAGTCTCCGTGGATCATCTTTACTTATTCCAAAACTGAAACCAGAGACACCTTCATTTTCAATACCAAGAACCTATCTGTTGCTTCTGGGTCCCTCAAATGTGTTTCCTGGCTTTGTTTAGGCAGCCTAACCCTGCAGTGGGCTTGAATAAAATGGTTTGCAAATGCTTGCCCTCTTTTGCATCAATGTCTTTTATTAGTGCTTTGTTGATTGTATTCATTTCCTATTGGTGGTGCTGTAATGATTTACCATCACCTTGTGGCTTAAAACAACACAAACTTATCATTGTATGGTTTGGGAGGTCAGTAGTCCAGCTTGGGTTTTATGGAGCTAAAATCAACATGTCGGCAGGGATGTGTTTTCTTCTGAGTGCTCTAGGGGAAAATTCATTATTTTGCCTTTTCCAGCTTCTAGAGGCTTCCTGCATTCCTTGGCTCATGGCCCCTTCCTCCGTCTGCAAAGCCAGCCATTGCCTCACACTAAGCTCTGTTTCTATCATCACCACCCCCCTCCCCCCCACACACACTGGTTGTCCTGCCCCCCTCTTTCACTTAAAATTGTAATCTTGTGATGACATTGTGCTGACCAAGGACATTCTTGTTATCTTGCCATCTTTCATTGTGCAATGTCCCTTTTGCCCTCTATTCACAGGTTCTGGGGATTAGAACGAGGACATCTTTGGGAGGAGCACCATTCTGCCTACCACAGTGATGGTGCTTATTATGGAATGAAAGTAAAAAGAAATGGACTTCTGTGCCAGAAGGCAATGTGAGTGATGGTGAAACCCAAGCTCTGGGCCAGGTACCCTGGCCCTGCAAACTGCTTCTCCCAGCTGCCAGCCCTGTGGCTTCCGAGTGCCTGTTTCCTCATCCAGCAAGGGACATTAATCAGACTCACCTCGTAAAGTTGCTGCGAGGACCGATTAAGTGCTTTTTTATATATATAACATTACACAACTCTGAATAGTAACTGACACATAGTAAGGGCTCATTAAACATTGGCCATTAGGATTGATGGATGGAAATTATATAATCCTTTCTTCCCTGGTTGGATTTAATGATGAATAGCAATGTCTGGTCTTGTGCGGTTAGAGGAATTTGTATGTTTGAGAAAAGTTTGTGGATGAATATCACAATATCACATTAAGTGATAAAAGGTAAACATGGAAGAGCCCATACCATAGGTTTCTATTTCTAAAGTTCAAGAACAGGACAAATGTATGCTCAGAATGGTGGTGTGCAGAAAAGCATTTCAGGAGACTGCTATCTTTAGAAATGTTGACTTGAAAGATTAGCCTGCTGCAGTGTTAGAAGAACAGACTTTGGGCTCTGTGTTTCTAGAATTCTGCAGCAGTGTAGACCAAAAATGCCTCAGGATGCTCTGTCCCAGGGTGCATGTGCCTCAAAATGCACAGGGTTGGGCTATCATAGCTAGAAAAAAAGAATGGACCTTACAGAAAAATGTAAGTGAGGGACGGAGGCCATGCGATTGGTTACAGCTTGTGTCTATCTCATTTGAACATGGTTTGAACAGTTGGTCACTTGTGATTGGCTGAGAGTTGACTACTTATTTTAAGAGTAGGAGATTGTGTACATATGAAGTTAGGCTAACATTCACCATGTATGGAGAATCCTTTAGGCCATATTTGAAATATGTTCAGAAGCAGCTTTAGGCCAAACAGTTCAATTTAACAGCTAGCATCTGGGAACTTGGCTCTCGGAATATTCCCCCAAGAACAGTTAACGGCTCTGGGTGGATCGTTGTGCCTAAACAACATGATTTATGTTGAATACCTACCTTGAATCTTGGAATGTGGCATGTAGAGGGGGCCTACATGACCAGCCTCCAGTTAAAACCTTGGACATTGAATCTCTAGTGAGCTTCCCTGGGAGACAACATTTTATGCATGTTTTCACTAGAAATTTCTGGGAGAATTAGAGGATCTTGTGCAGTTCTGTTGGGAGAAGTCCCTTGGTTGCTGGTTCCCGCTTTCCTCCAGAATTTGCCCCATGAAACTTTTTCCTTTGCTGGTTTTGCTTTGTCTCCTCTCACTGTGACAAATCATAGCCATGTGTACAGCAATGTGCTGAGTCCCGTGGTTTCTCTTAGTGATCATCAACCTAGGGCACAGTCGGTGACTATTCTGCTCTCAAAGAGAGAGCTCCAAAGACCAAAATGAGGTCCCCTGCATTAAAAGAAATTGCTTACAGACAAACAGTCTTCACTCACTGAAGGCTGACCATGAAGTGCTTGGGTGAGGACAGTTTAAAGACTCTCCTTCCCAAACCCTCAAGAAGAGGTTGGCATGTTCCTGCCAACTCTCCTCTTCTCTGTCACCATTTCCTTCCTCACTAGGCCAGAAGCCTGCCCCCAATCCTAACCATATCATGGTGCATTGCTCTGTGGTTATTTATTCCCCAAGCTATATATCAGCATTATATGTGCACATTTCACAGCCTGAGGAAGAAATATCATGCCTTCTGTCACACTCCTGGCTTCATAAACAACAGAATTAGTGACATAGTGTGCTATTTTATTGCAAACCAAGTAATAAGAAACAGCATTGTTATTCCGTTTTATACCTAAAGAATTAATTATATC
This sequence comes from Urocitellus parryii, assembly GCF_045843805.1. Classification (NCBI taxonomy): domain Eukaryota; kingdom Metazoa; phylum Chordata; class Mammalia; order Rodentia; family Sciuridae; genus Urocitellus; species Urocitellus parryii. The sequence continues at coordinate 125,780,763 of NC_135540.1, forward strand.
AGATCTCCATCAATGTAAACTTGGCTGCTTTTTGCAATCTGTTGTATATGATGCATCTCAGAATTTACTGCTCAGTGGTTTTTAGAATATTCTCCAAAATGGATGTTAAGACACTTAAGCTGAAAGACAAAGTCACAGATCTAATGACAAGAAATACATGTAATTTGGCTGATTGACTTGAAAATTAGGTTATGGGATAGAACATTTTGCATCAGTTGGTTGAGCCAAATCTGTAGCTTGAAGATCCAATGACATAAAAGCATTCATGTAGTTCACTGTGAAAATTTTATGGAAATAAAAATTTTGCTTTTCTCAACTGGTTCTGAGACAGTGAAGGACAACAATTAAAATCATAGCTCCTTAAAAGTCTCCGGACTCTTCATAGATTTCACAGAATAAGACATTAATAAAACCTTTTTCAAGCTGGATGATTTCCAAAGATCTGTTTTCACTGAAATTGGAGAAAGCTCTAATCAAATGATAGAGCCTGGGGCTGGGGATGTGGCTCAAGTGGTAGTGCGCTCTTCTGGCATGCATGCAGCCCGGGTTCGATCCTCAGCACCACATACAAACAAAGATGTTGTGCCCGCCAATAACTGAAAAATAAATATTAAAAATTCTCTCTCTCTCTCTCTCTCTCTTTCTCTCTCTCTCTCTCTCCCCCTCTCTCACTCTCTCTTTAAAAAAAAAAAATGATAGAGCCTGAAGAACTAACTGCTTTGCAGTTGGGACATACAATTCAGGGGTGCAGAGAATACTTTCTCTTCCCCCTGCTTCTTTACGTGAGAGTTTTCAGTGTTCACATCTCTGAGAAACAGGGGTAGAAATGGCTCTAAACCCTATCACTTTCTGGTAGTAATTGTCATTTGTAAATATACAAACTGATGGGGTAAAATATATAAAACCATCTCATGGAAATGCATTAAAAATTATTTTCTCAGCTTGGGAGGCTGAGACAGGAGGACCTCAAGTTGAAAGCCAGCCTCAGCAACTTGACAAGGCCCTAAGCAACTTAGAAAGACCTGTCTCCAAATAAAAAGTTTTTAAAAAGTGGGGGAGGGGAGCTTGGGACTGCCTCTAGCTTTAATCTCTGGTTACCCCCCCCCCAAAAAAAAAATTACTTTTAATTTAATTATCAAGTCATATGCTATGTAATCATGACATTTGGGCCAACACATATATGATAATGGTCTCATAACCTTCTGATGGGTCTGATAAATTCCTATCATGTGCAATTTTTACTGTACCTTTTCCATGCTTAAATACGTTTGTATGCATAAGCACTTACCATTGTGTTATAGTTGCCTACAATGCTCAGTAGAGAAACCTGCGGTAGGGGTTTGTGTAAGCATGATTTATGATGTTTTCATGACAAAACCACCTAATGAGGCATTTCTCAGAATTATTTTATCAATGGATGTGTGACTGCGTATCAAAAGCTAAAATGTATTTATATTTTTTTTCATTGTGCACTACTAGTAATTTTGTAATAAGTCCAGAAGAATTTTTTTCTTTTTTCTTTCTTTTCTTTTTTTTTTTTTTGGATTTAGAGTCTTGTGTTTAGAGGAAAAAGTTTTAAACTCACATGTGTTGTACAATAAAATAGGATGATCTACAAGACTCAACACCATAAAAACATGCTAGGATAAAATTCAGAGGGGGGAAGAAAAACAGAAATAGTAGTACAAAGAGATATGAGAACACAGAATTTCTGACCATTAAAAGTGAAGTTTCTCTGATATTTTTAAAAATGGGTGATGGTGGGTGACAGATTGCTAGGATGCTACAGAAGTAAAATCCAGGGGATCCGTTGAAAACAGTCCTGCAACTTTTCTATTTTCAAGTACCAATTTTTATAATATATTGTAAATCCTTTGCTGTCATTTAATCTTGATTTTTAGAAACGGTAAGTTTAAGTTGAGGTAAATTAAGAACCGGTGAAGAGGTATAGTTTTGAAAATTCCTTTTCAGAGAGTTTTAGAAGAAAGAAAGAAAGAAAGAAAGAAAGAAAGAAAGAAAGAAAGAAAGAAAAAGAAAGAAAGCTGCTTGTTTGTTTCTAGTAATGGACATTTAGTAGGTCTGTGAAAGCAAATGTCCTTGAACCCTGCACCTGACCCCTCACTCAGGTTCCACTGTGGAAGAAGAGTGGTCAGATCTGCAGGACACAATCAACCAGTATTGCCCTTCCGACTACTTTGCTTGATTCTATTTTTGGGGGGGGTGGGGTGGGGGATACTGGGGATTGAACTCAGGGACACTCGACCATTGAGCCACATCCCCTGCTCTCTTTTGCATTTTATTTAGAGACAGGGTCTCACTGAGTTGCTTAGCACCTCGCTGTTGCTGAGGCTGACTTTGAACCTGAAATCCTCCTGCCTTAGCCTCCCAAGTCACTGGGATTACAAGTGTGGGCCACTGCACCCAGGTGCTTGATTCTATCAACCACTTCAAGTGAATTTATCGAACACACATACAGCATTTATAGAATGTGCCCAGGCACATTTTAATTACTTTATAAATATTAACTTCTTTAAGCCTCACAAAAACAATAGGAGGTAGGTACTGATATCATTCCCCCTAAACAGATGAGAAAATTAAGCCACAGGGAGATCCAATAACTCCCTGAGGGTCTCATGGCTAATAGATGATGGAACCAGGACTCCTTTTGTGTTGATCTGTTTTGTTTTGTTTTTTGTTTTTTAAGAAGCAGAACTAAATTATCCTATTCTCTGTGCTCTGTGGATGCTGATCAGACTTCTTTTGCCCAACATGCCCTAGTAGATCAAACTTCTGTTTCTATATCCAGTACTTCCTGGCTACATAGAGTGGATTTACCTGTGGGCATCCTAAGAATCCGGTTTTGAGCTGCAGATGGAATTGAATTTCAGTGACCTGTTTATTGATGCTGGCTTTTAGAGCCCATGAGTCATCATCTAAATTTCTTATTCAGAAGCCTCGGTGGTAGAGACCAAGGCAGGCTGGATAATTAGTATAGCAGGTCACTCATAAAAGGCCTCAAACCAGAAAAGCATCAAACCATCCCAAGAAATTATTTTTCCTGGCCTCTTCCCGACGACCTCATAATTCCCATTTCAGATGTCTGGAGAGGCCAAATGCTCGGATGGTTTCCTCTAAAGCAAGGAGGGAAACCAATCAGGCCAACAGTGGTGCAGTTGAGGAGAGAAGCCATTTTCCTGCCATCTCTTGCCACCGTCTTCCAAATGACTTCAGTGCGCTTACCACCCGACCCAGCGGGTGGGTGTAAAAGAGGTGGCAAGAACTTTGAGGGTGAAAAATACCTGAAGAGGTTTGCCACTTTGCAGAAGAAAAACCGCTTTAAAAATATCCCTTATTCCTGGGAAAAGTGATCCCTCCCCTCACCACAATGGAGCTGTCTATCAATAAGTCCTGCTTTTACAGAGAGCTTGGTATCTACTGCTATGCTTTGGGGCAACTCTGGGAAGTTCCAACATCCTTAATGTTACACAGATCCATTTCAGAGCTTTGTGCCACCTGCCCCGCGGCCTGGTCCTGGACTTGGCTTCCCCACACAGACCTACCACGGGACTCACGAAAACTCTTACCTTTCACCAAGCTTCACCCTGGCTTCTGAGTCCACCACTAGACTAGGCCTGACCTTGTGCTTCCTTCTCCATCCTCGTAGAGGAAGAATCCTGCTAAATCAGTTTAGCAAAAAATCTCCCACCACAGGTAGCTGTCCACTCTCAATCGCTTGTCCCGTGGGGCCTGCCTTCAGCCACAATCTTGTCAAGTCAGGTTCAGCAGAAAGCCTCTGTCCTTGATGTTGCCTTCTGGCAATTTTCCATGAACTGACACCCACCCCCCTTGCTCTTTGATTGTAAATCTCTCCTTTTCCTGTTGAAGCTGGAGTGGAGCCCAGTGTCTTTGCCCCCGTCTAAGACCTCTTTGCAGTGGGCCCCCTACCTATGGCTTGAATAAAGGTCTGCTTCACCATCTCAAGTGTTGGACAGGTTTGTTTTCTTTTCCTTTTGCAGAGCTAATCATCATAGGTGGAGAATCCTGCTTCACCACCAACCACACTTAATACTGTTAGAAAAATCTCCCCAAACCCACCTCCCACCAAAGACTAAATTGCTTTCTTTGTCTCATTTTTTTGGGAGCATCGAAACACAGGACTGGAGAGAAAAACTTTGATTTGGAAGTGTTATGCAAGGTCACATGGTGCTCATGGTACTGGACAGCTGGAGCTGCAGAGGGGATAGAAAGTCACCCAGTAGGTACCTGAGCTCTGGCCCTGCCTGATTCCTGCCCCATTCAAAGGTGCTCAGTCATAAGAAACTGGGGGCTGAAGGAAGGGAAAGGAGTGAGGATTTTCCTTGTGACCTAAGGACATAGAAAGATGGATGAGGTAGCACCCTTGAGTGTGGGCAGCAGAGGGGTTTGAAGTGGTCCTGGGGATTATGAATTGGGTCCCCTTTAAATTTGTTTTGCAAGTTGCAAGTCTGGGATGGACATATGCTTTATAAATTTGCTTTGGCTATTTAGATTGTGCTTCTCTGGATGCCACCTTGTGCTGATTCTGGGCCAGGCACGCAGAGCTGCAGTGATAAAGAGACTCAGGACAGAAACTGTGATAATAATTAAAACCACATTTCCCATCGATCAGATAACTTTCAGGATTTCAAGAGAGAGATGGTTACTGGTCCTGTTAGGCTGCAGCACGGAAACAACTGACGGGGTGGGTGGAAGAGAGGACATCATATCAGCAATATCTGCTGTCACATCCCCTCTGTGCCGAGAACAGCCCATTTGCCTGGGTCACGTCCAGCCCATTTCCATATTATGCAGGTTTTGAGAATCACATGAGATCTGGGAAACTCGTGTGTTACCGTGTGTTCCACATTCTAGTTGCTCAATAAATGTTTATTAAGAATTATAGATTAAAGTTTAAAGGTGGATGCATTTTTGTTGAAGTAAGGAAGCCCTAATTTGTTTTAAAATGAGTGTAACATTTTACAAATGCATGTATCATTTTGAGCCCACATCTAAGTTAGTACAAATGCATATAAGGAATATTTGCTCAGTCTTTTTAAAAAATTAGGCTGAACAAATGCATTTTTATGAAATGACTCTGGGTTCCAACGGGGCTGAGCTCTCCCTGACTCTCCCCACTGTCGGGATCGAATGTGTTTCCATAGTGCTCATTTGTTCATTAAAGAAGAATTTAAAGCCTTACTCCATGCCGGGCAGTATGTCCTACTTGGCAAAGGGCTAATTTCTGACTACTGGGTAGGGCCCCTCGGTTTACAAAGTACTTCCACATGCATCATTTTATTTCAGCTGCACGCCGCAGGCTAAGTATATGATTTCTGCTGTTTTTTTTTTTTTTTTTAAATGAAAGAAGGTATAAAGTGCTTCAATGGCTTGTTTAAGGTGTCACATCTAAAAGTGTTAGAGCAGCATTTGAACTTGGGGCTTCTGACTTTCCAAGTTCTCCACCTTTTTTGCACCCCCATGTGTTCAGGGCTGAACTGTGTTCCCCATAATTCATACACTGAAGCTTTAACCCCCCAGTTCCTCTGAATGTGGCTGTATGGGGATACAGGGCCTTTGAAGAGGAAATTAAGGTAAAATTAGGTGGTAAGGGTGGGGTCCTAATCCAATGTGATGGGTGTCCTCACAAGTAGAGGAGAGTGACACACCCAGGATGTGCCAATAGAAGAAAGATCACCTGAGTATACAGAGGGAATGTGGCTACTGCAGACAACGGAGAGGGGCTTCAGGAAGAAACAGCCCTGCTCTCGCCTTGATCTTAGACTTTGCCCCTAGCACTGTGAGAAAGCCAACTTCTATGAGTTTTAAGCCAATGTCGGTGGCATTTTGTGATAGTAGCCCAAGGGAACAATAGACCGCGGTACTTATCTCATTCCAGCACTGGAAGCATCCCTGGCTCTCACGGACCCTAAGGAAGGCCCAATTTCTTATCATGCAATTCAGTATAGGTTAAGCATCTCTAGCCCCCTAATCCAAATTCAGCAAAATTGAGAATTTGCTGGTGTGTTGGGGAGCGGCCCTGGGTCTTCAACAGGTCTCCATCCACACTGGTAACTGGGAAATTGGACATCTTTCTTCCAGGAGGAGCCTTAAAAGCTTTCGAGAAGCAAAGCATAGTAATCATCTCACTTTCAACCCCAATGCAGCTAGCTGTCAAGTGGAGATGACAGCTCTCCATGACACCCCGGGGCATCCCCAGAAATGGGTCCCTGGACCAGTGACCACCCTTGGTTTTGTTTCTCTTCACCGCCCTCTAAGTACACAGCTGCCTTCTCCGGCCCAAAGGGTGCGCTCGCCACTGGTCGCTGGAGAGTGTTGGTGCTGGAATTAGAAGCGGGGCCTCAGGGGCAGCTGGAATGATTCTTGTTGCTCCACCCTGCAGGCAGCACGTGAGGCCTGACCACAAGACGGGCGGCAGGCCCTTTAATCCTGCACCCAAGCCTTGGCTTCCAAAATCTGATCCTCCAAAATTTAAGCTTATGTAACTTATTTGTTTATTTTTAAGCCCATCCTGTCCAACTTGAGAACATTTAAGACTCGCTTTTAGAGGAAATTTGGAACCCAACATTATCATTAACTAAATCAGCAAGCAAAGGTCCTATAAAAATACCAAGCCATCCAGCTCTGAGGAATTATATCGCCCGATTCCCAGTGGAATTACAATGTGTGTTGGTTTCTCTGAAAATTGTTCCTGGGATTTCACTTTTTTTCTCTCTCTTTAACCATAGCTGGAGGCAAACGGCCTGAGCCTACTGGGCCTGAGACTTTCTACTGGGTAGCATCCCTGCCCTGAGACAGGGACCATGAAGTCCCTACTCTAAAATTGGGTCCAGGGACTTTTCCACCAGGCTGGGGCTTCTGGAAGACACAGTGCCTCTTGCAGAGTACGGTCAAACCAAAAGCATGAGAAGACACCCATCTTTGGGTGAGACCAGATGCCATTTTATGTTAGATTCTCAACACAAGGAAACAGGTGCTATGTGAAGGAGTGGCTCGCTGATATTTCTATCAGGGAAAACACTGGAAACAATCCACATGTTCATCGAGAGGAGAATAGTTAAATAAATTATGGCCATTTCCAATGTCTCCAATTAAAGATTCATCAAAGTCATGTAGAGTCTTTGAAGAGTCTTTCATGATGTGAGGGGTGTGTTTATGATAGGTTTAAAAAAGTCCAACACGAAAACATGCTTGATGAATGACACCAATCCTGTTTAATGTAGGTCCTTAAGAAATGCACCTTAATATCAGGAGAGGTTATAGGTCTGTGTGATGGGATTAAGGGTTAGATTGTATCACTTTCTTTATACTTTTCAGCATTTCTTTTTTTTTTTTTAGAGAGAGAGAGAGAGAGAGAGAGAGAGAGAGAGAGAGAGAATTTCTTAATATTTATTTTTTCAGTTTTCGGCGGACACAACATCTTTGTTGGTATGTGGTGCTGAGGATCGAACCCGGGCCACACGCATGCCAGGCGAGCGCGCTACCGCTTGAGCCACATCCCCAGCCCTGAACTTTTCAGCATTTCAAACCTTTCTACAGTAAGCATCTATTTCTTTGACTGTCAGAAAGTAAAATAAGTAGAAGGTGGATGTGGCAGATTTGAGTTCACATTTTCCTTAGATGTTGTTTTCTTTGGTCTTCCTTAACCTCAGCTCACTCCTCAAGTGAGGGGCCATGGGAAGAGGCTGGGATCTAAGATGAGACGGGTACCATGTTCCCTGGGGTGCAGACCCACAGCAACGCCCTCTTGGGACCTGCAGGCCTGTGGCGTCTATGAACTGCATGCTCTGTACAGACTCCTGTGTGAAAACTCACAGAGCCACACCAACCTGAGGAGGAAAGTGGGCTAAAGGGAGCTTTGTATCTTCCAATTCACCCCGAATCAAGAAAGAGCTCTAAGGGAACGGCCCTTCCTTCCTCCTGCAGCCTCTGTTCCCCTAAAACACTGACTCAAGTGCACACAGACATCTTGGCGGCCTGGCCAAGCAGCCTGGTTCAGGCCAGGCTATGGGGCCGCTCATGCCTCTTCAGCCAAGAGAGGCCGGACGTGCTCCCCGGGCCAGCCCATCCCTCCAGCCCCTGTGGGTTTCCTCTGTGGGCATCATGAGTGTAACAGGACTCCAAGCTTCTTTTAGAGCAGTGTGCTGTGACCTCATCTGCCTCTGCCTGCGCACGTGGGGGAAGTGTGGTGCTGAAGGGGGCTTGGGAGTGGAGGGAGAAACTCACTTCACCTTCAGAGTGTTTGCAGGAGTGGAGGTGTCTTTTAGCTACCAAGCACGGCCACGATTCCTTTCAATCACACCCACCAACTGTTTCCTGAGCAATCATCCACATTATAAGCGAGGCATCCAAGAAATCCCCACGCTCCTTGGAGAAGGCCTCAGTTTCCTCCACAAACATCCCATGTCTCCCAAGTTTGAATTCTTGTGTGGTGGTATAGAACCAGCATTGGTCTCAGAATCAGTGGATCTGGTGGAAAAATCCCATCTCTACTTTGCCACCCACAAACACGATAGCTTCAGGCAGGCTGCAAAAAAGTCCTCTTTTCCCCACCTGTAACATAGGCATGATAAAGCCAGCTTCGTGAGTCGTTCTTGTGTATGGTGGCTGGATTTAGAAAATAAAACATGCAGATGCCCAGTTAAGTTGGAAGGCTCTAGAAACAACACATAATTTTTTTTAATGTAAGTCTATCCCATGTAATATTTAGGACATATTTATACTAGAAATTTATTTGTTGCTTCTTTAATTTCTAATTTAAAGGGACAGCCTGCATTTGATCTGGAAACCCTGTTCTGGAGGCTGAAATAAAGGGTTTTCATCGGAAACCCTGCCCTGGGCTCCCCGATGACACTTTTCTCCCCCGATGACAGCAACTTCTGCTGTCACAGTGAGTCCCCAAGGCGGTCAGTACCTTCCGCTTCCATGCCAGAAGGAAGAAGGACTCCAACCAGGTTAACGGGGACAAATCAGGATGCTGAAGTAGAGGTAGACATTTCCATGGCAGTAATCAGGGAGCAGACTTTATTGGTTCATTGTTAAACCTCTGCTTAAAGATTGTCTTTAAAGATCTTAGCAAATACTGTCCCCTGGTGCTTTCAATGCACCATGTGGGATGTACTCAAGCCTGCCAGTGTAGACACCGCAGGGTCCACAGGAGTCCAGAGGGGCACACAACCCCAGGGAAGCTCCATCTTGGTGTGAGCACTGGGCTGCCTTCAAAGGTCAGTGGTCATGAGTATTAGACACAGGGACTTTCCTGAAGGTGATTTCTACAAAAAATGGGTAAAGGTCAGTATGTGCCCCAGAGACCATACTGCAAGTTATGGGGAACCCCGGGTGAGATCCAATGCAGGTCTGTCTTTCTGTACCTTTTGGTTTTTTGGCTGCCTTTGAATATCTGCTCCCTGCTGCCTCCCAGAACTCACATCCCCTCCTACTAAAGCTCCCCCAGCTCATGGGGTGGGGTGGGACAGGTGGCGGGTGGCTGTCTGGCCTCTGTGTGCATCAAAGCTGATCAGGCGCCCTCAGGACCTCAGGGTGTAATTTTCCTCTTCTGAATGTGAATTCCAGGCCGGGAGCTCAGCTGTCGTCGGCTTCAAGGGATTTTTTTCCACCAGAACTGAAATCAGTGCCAGGAAAGCGTGGGTCTGCAGAAGGCATCTCTGGGCTGTTCCAATGCGCTTTCTCTTTCGTTCAGGCATAAGAAGATGGTGCCTTTCGCCAGAGCCAAAGAGCAAAGTCTTGAATTTCTTTGCAGCAAGAAAGGCATGCTGCATGTCCTGATCTCTGCCATTTCCCCCCATCCCTTTCCCACCTGCCTATTATTCACTAAATAATTTTAAGTGATTTTCTAGTTTAATATCATTTATTCATTTCAGCTAGATCTATAAAATCTAGCATGTGACAGGCTCTAAAATATATTTGCCCATATGTGAAGATAAATCTATTTGAATTTAAAAATGCTCATCTTGTATCCTTCAAAACCAACGCTCACAAACACAGCTCTACTGCTTGAAGCTCTCTGAAGAGATTCCCTCCTGGGTTCCCTTGAACCCTGAAGAGGCTTACTCCTCCATCCTCCAGCTCCACAAAGCACACATTTTCCTTGGCCCCCTTGTACAGATAAGGAAACGGACTTAGGAGAAGTGAAGGTCATATTACTAGAATATGAAAGCCAGGTTGAAACCCTAGCAGTAGGAGTTCAGAGTCCCTGAAGCTATCTCTCGACAACCTTTTGGGAAAAAACCACACAGGTATGGCTACTGTTCTTGCCAGGAAAAAAAAAAAAAATCTTAGAGATGAGCCTGTTAAAAAAATGAGTTCATTCAGTACTAAAAGGCAAGCCTGTCCTTCCCCAGACTTGGAACGCAATGCATGCAGTTCCCAACTTGCGGAGGCTGGGTTCTAAAAGTTCATCTAGAAGCATTTTCCCAGTTCCTCCCCCTGTGCTGCTCTGCTCACCCCTCTCCCGGGAGGCTTGCTCACCACGTTCTCTCTTAGTCACTTACAGCTCTCTCCTTCCTTGGGCTCCAGGCTGCTCAAGGGCAAGGACCTTGCCTCCTTTACTGTGATATCCCCAGCACTTACCACAGTGGCCAGTCCACAGAGCCCCAGAGAATACCAGGCGCAGCGCTGAATTACAAGTCGTTAGTTTGGAACTAATGTTACCATTGCTTTGCGTTACCATTTCTTTGGAGTGGAAATGTTATGTTTCCAACAAACCCACAGTGTTTATTTAACCCAGCTCATATCCTACCCCGGAAACTAACCTGTTATCTGGAGCTGTGAGTGGAACAACAGTAGGTGCACGGAAAGAGGAATCTTCCTCCTCTTTCTTGAGTGTGGGGTTAGATCTTGGTGACATTTTACATAGGTCAGAGTTCATCTTGGACTCCTGCCAAACCACCTCCATCTATGAACACTGCTGCCTCCAAGCCTCAGACTCAAACCCCACTATGGCTCCTCACCCCATCTTGTCCCCAAATAATCTACTTGCCCCTGCTCATCAGTTAAAATTCCTGTTTTCTGGGTACAGTTGAGCTAGGTTGACTTTAAGGATGAAAACAACTGAATGGAATTAGTCCTTGTTAATTTGCTAATGATTGCCCCAAATCCCCACCGCCTGCCCCCAGCCTCCTAGGACAGGTATATGACTCCTCATGGCAGTGGTTAAGACTGTGAGCTTTCGAGACAGATCCTGCCTTGAATCCTGGTCCTACCGCTAAGTTATGTGGCTTAGGTAGAATGGTGTGACATCTCTGTACCTATCAAATAGGAATAGTTGTAATTTTAAAGAGCGAGAGAGCGCACTTTTATAATACTTACTGTCATATCACATATCAGGCACAGTTGTAAGGACTTTTTAGTTATTGATTCACCTGTCTTCACATGAGGCAAATATTCTTATTGGCTCTTATTGAGAAAGGTGACATTGCAAAAGAGATTTCTAATGGTAAATTGAAATTAATTTATTTATTCCCTGCCTTCCTTTCTCCAAATATTCTTTGAAGTAAGAATGCTACCTTGATAAAAAAAAAATTTTTTTCTGGCAGTGTGGATGGGGGAGGACAACCATTCTTGGGAGGAGATTTTCAGGGCCAATGGGTAGGGGCTGCTCCCACATCACCCACGGCTGAAAATTTGCCCTGGGCGTCCATTCCCTTGTGTAGGTCCTGTTTCCACAGCTTCTCCCTCCCTCTCTCTGCCTCTGAATGTGCAGAATCTGCAAGTGGTCCAAGTTTTCCTTTCTCTCTCTCTCTCTCTCTTTTTTTCATCCCATTCTTTCTTTTTAAATTTTTTTTTTGCACAGCCCATGGCAGCTGCAGGGTGGTGGGGGCTGGCGGATGGTGGCAGCTGTTTGTATGTATGGGACCTCGGTCGTCTTTCTTTGTGAGTCAGGAGCTGTCTGTACGTATCGCCAGCGACCACCTGGCAAGACATTTAGTTCCATCTATGTTGTTTAAATGCTTGCTGCGTGATGTCATCTGTGAGAAGGGTAGGAGGAGGAGCTTCAAGAGGATGTGCCTAGCCCTTCACTGTCCTCTGGTTCTCCACTGAAACCTGCTGGGGGAGATTTATCCTCCTGCTTAGCACTGCACTTCAGGTTTGCTCCCCAGTCCTCTCTGCTTACCCACTGCAAAGGTCTTAAAGCTCCTGGGGCCCACACTGGCCTTGACAGTGTAGCAGAGAGGCAGAGCGCACCAGTGGCAGAAGGCAGGTGGCAGGCTGGCCGTGGGGGTTCTTGTGATGGGGTAACTTCGCTTCCCTGGGCCTCAGTTTCCTCTTCTGTCAAGCTTAGGGGGATGGAATGCCTCTGCCTTTCTTGAGCATCAGGGCCCCGATCCTCAGATCAACTCCCTGGGGCAGATGGCTGTTGACACTTTGTAGAGTTACCTCATGGTGGACAGTCCATGGTGACTATTTTAAGTTTGCTGCCTCTTCCTTAAAATTGGGAATTTTCCCCTTATGCTAATTATACAGTTTTTGGTGCAATTTGAGATTCTGTGGTTGTTCTTGGGACTTCTAAAAATATGGATAGAATTCTACTCCCTATTTCTATTGCAGTGATACCTTATATATTGTAAAGTGTCTATATTTTAACCTACATTGTTAATTTTTAAAGGCTTACTAGCAATTTTATATATGTGTATATATATATATGTATATTATATGTATATGTATATTATATGTATATGTATATTAAACTCAAGTGTGCTTAACCACTGAGCCACATCCTCAGCCCTTTTTATTTATTTTTTTTATTTTGAAACACAGTCTCACTAGGTTGCTTAGAGCCTCACTAAGTTTCTGAGGCTGGCTTCAAAACTGTGATCCTCCTACCTCAGCCTCCCAAGCTGTTGGGATTACGGGCATGTGCCACCATGCCTGGCTGATATTCTATTTTCATATAATATTCATATTTAAGCACTATTCCAGATGAACCTGGACATAAAAACAGAAAGGGAAATGATGTTCACTTTTACATGTGCAGAAATTCAGGACAAATGAGCCTCAATGCCTTCAAGGATATCTCACAGTTACGCAGTGGAGGAGTCACGGCCCTTTGATCCAAATCCTAGTTCCCAAGCCACGAGATCAAGTGTTTACAGAAACCACCAGCACTATAGCCCAGCAACAGCCACCCCTGACTCAGTTTCTGTTTCATGCTGGGCACCTGACTAGGTGCTCTGTGTACAGTGTCTCTATCCCTTGAAGCAACCATGCAAGGAAAACATCATCTTCAGGTTAGTGATGGGAAAAATGGAGTTTCAGATAAATGAAGCATTATGGATTCACTTGCTGGAAGCAGCAGCAAGCAGACCTGAGCTGATTTTTTTTGACGGTGCTGCCCTCTTGCTTAAATATGCACCACCCCAAACTAGAGCAGATGGGTCTCATCATCAGGAGCTTTTAGGGTCTCATGAATTCTTGTTCCATGAAAGTACAGTCAACAGAATTACTGGTTGGTTGAGTCATGTTCAGTCAACCTACACCTCGCTCACTGCTCACAAATTTTCCTGTCGTGCACCATTCTGTCTCGTTTTTTCCCCTAGATTTTATTTTCATTCTTTCAAAAATATTTTTTATCTTTTTTTTTCTGGGCCCTTAAAATATCTCTGCTTCAATTTTAAGAGATGCACATTTAAAGTGAATCTGGTATTCTTAGAATTCCATACAAGAATGGATCCTCTCACTTCCCTTCCCCTTCCCTGGTCCAGCTCGGGTATCCCAGTATCATTTTGCATTCATCCAGAGTCCATTTTTTCTGGATCACTTTACATAGCTAACCCTTGCCTGGTTTGTGTCTGTATCATTCCTTTCTTATCCTTAGTGCCCTAACCCCATCCTCTAACCCCTGCTCTCGTGGCTAAAGCTCAGAGCTTGGAAGCCACTAAAGTTGTTTCCTAAATATCCAGTATACAGTAGGTGCTCAGTAGTTGTATAGTGAGGTAGGCATGCATGAATGAATGAGTGCATATGAGTGGATATTACTAGCTCCCAATAGCTGATGGTTTTGAGGATGGTAGGTATATCGGAGGCTCTTGTCTGTCTCCCACAAAGCCCAGCATTATGCTTCCAGAAAGAACCCTGCTTTCAAATAAACAGCCAACTTGATCACTGTCACCAACCTACAGGTGTATTTCTGGAGGAACTTATTAAAAAGAGCATCTGAAACCTTAACTACTCCCAGGGTACCATAGATGTCTTGGATTCCACGTTTTTCTCTGCGAGGCTCAGTAAAGGAAAGTGGGGCATCAGAAGAACCCACAGGGAGGTGAACGGGCTCAGGGAGGACGGTGTTGTTGGCTTAAGGAATGGAGCAGAGCACCGTGCCCATGGAGGGGGCAGCTCGGCCCTCGCAGTCTGGGCTTGCCCTCCCCTGAGTCAGAACACTCCTGTGCAGAAGTTTAAATGGCCAAGGAGATGACGAACTGGCCGCCCTCTGGGGTGGCAGTGGCAAAAGGCATATTCACAGTCATGAACAAAATCAGGTTAGATATTCTGGGCACCGCGACATGAGCACTTTCTTAAAGGAGCCACTCACCTCAACACTGCTGGATGGAGCAGCCCAATCATCTTGAAGAGAACCTCTCAGTGCCAGCTCTTCTGGGGGACTCAGCCTTAGATGGAGAGTCTCTTCCCCTGGAGTCTGCTGGCCACTCTGCCTGGCAGCAAAGGAAGTGAAAATGTCCAAACAAAGAGGAAGAGAGTCAACGTTCTCTCTCCGGGTAGAACTGCAGACACAAGCCCTTTTGCCCCCCTTGTGGGTTGGAGGGTTCGGAAGTGCTTTGATGACGGAGAGTATCTGTAAGGAGAAACAAAAATTAAGCTTTCTTCCTTCTTGTTTTTCCTCGGAATATCCTGAAATCTGTGGTCTGATAGTTTTCTGTTTTGCTTTTTTTTTTTTTTTTTTTTAATAATAGCAGCCTAGGAAGCAAATCACCAAGAGAAAAGGCAGATAAAGCATCCTATAGCTACTTTAGGGTAATTTGGTTTTCTTTCACGGTTAGTGGCTGCCTTGATATTCTTGACTTCAGCTATTTCTGTTGAATTGAAACCACTGAGTGTCTACCTGATTTCCTCAACCCTAGATGAAGCCTTCATCATCATTTGGGTGAGAAGCTCAATCTTGTAGCTCTGGTCGCTGGGGGACAGTGAGGTGTGGCAGTCCCACTAACCCATGACATCATATCTAGGAATATAACATCCTATCTGCTATGGTGTCACCCTCCCAGACTTAACCTCTGGCCCAGAGTTTACACCCAGGTGCCACATAGCTGTGCCCTTCCTAGTCCCTCTTTGTCTAGATGCTTGTCAGCCCGATGGGGTACTGCATCTGGGGTGGGGCCTGGAGGGCATGCTGGCTTTGGATGGATGTGGACTGGACTGCAGCCTCCATCCAAAGGCCGGGCATCCTGCAATGGCTACTGCTCCACTGAGTGTATGGCTGTTGGCCCGTGCTCTGGAGCCTGATTGTGCAAGGTGGCCTAGTCCTGACACTTAATAACAGTGGGACTTGGGCAGGTTACCTAGTCTGTCCGTGTTTCAATTGTTCGTCTACAAAATGCAGGATAATAGGGGCAGCTTTCCTTAGATGATGGTTAAGATTAAATAGACACATGTGAAGTGTCTATCTATCCAGCACAGGTCTAGGCACTTCACAGGCCTCTAAGTGCCCTCGTCTTTCAAGGGATTCAAATTCCTTTTCTGCTTAAATCACAATGCTAGTTAGCTATCGCATGGATTCTACCACCCTAAATTCAGTGGCATGAAGCATAACCATTTATGTAGCTGTGAGTGTCATCAACGGGGCTCGGCTCACCTGGGTTCATCCATGCATCTGCAGTTGGGGGTGAGGTTGGCGGGGACTAGCTGGTCTGGGATGACCTCATCCCAAATAAGCTGGGAAGGCTCCTTTCTGGTCCATGTGGTCTATATCCTCCAGCAGGTGAATCCAAGCATCATATAGTGCTCAAAAAAGTAGGGGCAGAATTCTGAGGGAAAAACAAAGAAGGGTGGAAGATGGCACGAGGCCCGGACTCAGAACTGGCACTATGTCACTTCTGTCCATTCCGTTTGTCAAAATATGTCATAAACCCAGCCGAGATTCAATAGCTAGAGAAATGGGCTCTACCTCTGGTACCCTGATGGAGATATAGGAAGAGCAGAAACTGGAAACCTTCTTGCCTGTTACACAGTCATCTAGAGCTGATGCTGAAGGTCCAACGGTACTACATGGCCAGTGGCAGATGAGGGAAGGAGGGGTAGGGGAGGCCCATTCCCCGACACCTTACGGGAGAACCAGGGCAGATCTGTCTGATGGGCTGCCTTGGTTCTGAGAGCCAAGCCTGGTTGGAGGAAGATGCACATGAAGGCTGGGAAAAGCCATTACTCGGCTCAGCTTCCCTTGAGGTTGGAGGTGATGCACGATTCGCCCCATGCTTTCTACTTCTGCTGCAGAAATCAGCCTTGCTCTAGATGGCAGCTTCTCCATCAACCTTGTGCCCAGAGCAAGAGGGAAATGTCTCCCCTTGGACTTGTACAATATCTAAGCTTATGAGGCTCTGGGATTTGGGTGTTGCTGGTTGACTGCATGACTAACTATCCTATGCCTAATACGGTCAGTACCTCATGAGGCACTAATCCTGGGAGACAAAACATAAAGTAAGTTTTATGGGTAAAAATCTTGGGACAATGAGAAATTACTGATTGTCTTTGGTGTTTGCTCTCCCTTTGTCACTTTGGTGACACTGAGTTTCAGCTGGGCACTTGGGTGCCTCCCTGTAGATTGCCTGTCCTAGCTTCCCTTGTATCCGGTTGGGCCTCTGTGTTAATCAGCTTTCCGTGACTGTAACAAATGCCTGAGGACATAAACTTATAAAGAGAAAAGGTTAATTTGGCTCATGGTTTGAAGAGTTTCAGTCTCTTATCAGGTGGATGCATTGTTTTTAGGCCTCTGGATGGCAGTGACAGGGGCAAATGGCAGAGCAGAGCCATTTGCCTCTGCCTGGGCAGTGAAAGAGAGAAAGGTTAGACCAAGGTCCTACAATCCCATTTGAGGGCATGGCCCCCAGTGACCCAAGACTTCTTTGTAGGCTCTGCATCTTAAGAGTTCTGCATTATCATTTACAGAGTCACTCTGGGGAATAAGTCTTTAGTACATGGCCTTTAGAGGACATCCCAGATCCAAACTATAGCAGTCCATATTATTGATTTCTGGCCAATGGGACAGGGCACAGAGATGTAGTAGTTTCCATGTTATCTCCTTAAAAGGAAAGTTTTTTTGCACTGGATTATTCCAGCTTCTCGTGCCTGAGAAATGGTTCCTGCTGGTGCCATCTTGGAAGACTTGTGCTGAGGATGGAAGAACCATTTGCAGCCTTGTATTGCTCATCTCTGTACCAATGTAGGAAAGAGAAATTAATTTCTATCCTATGTTAGCCACTGTGTTTTAGGGTCTCTTTGTTATAGCAGCGAGGGCGTACCCCAACTAAGACCACACTCTGTTTTCTTTTTGGTCATTCATGGGACACTAGAAAGGAAACTTTTGGTTCTAAGGTATCCTGTGGTAAAGCAAGCAGCTCAACTCTTATTTGCAAAGAATCCCTCTTTGGTGGAACATTTACACAATCAATCTCTCTCTCTCTCTCTCTCTCTCTCTCTCTCTCTCTCTCTCTCTCTCCTCTCTGGGAAACGTTTCTTGCAGAGACAGCCCTAAGGTAAATTTGCTCTTTGGGAGGTGCTGAAATAGATTTGTCTTGGTGACTGACGAAGGCTTGCACAGGGCCTCTTCTAATGACTCTTGATAAGTGGCAAGTTGCCATCCACCTCCTTCCCTGACTCAGCTGCCATAGCTTTCTTCTTGGAAAAGAAGCCAGGTGATAAGTGTAATAAGAATTGTAATGCATTCTGCTGTCATTTATTTTTTAAAAATCAATAAAAATAAAATAAAATAAGTCACAGTGTCACAGTGGCAAAGCATCGAAGAAGACCCATCACCAAAAAAAAAAAAAAAAAAGAAGCCAGATGATAGAAGAAGCAGGAGCCTGGGCTTGGTTCAAGACTTGGGACCTTATGTATCGTCTTTCATGTCTCCACATCTCTTCCCATTTGTAGAATGAGGAGGTTTCACGGGGACCTTATGTATACACACTAGCACGGGAATGTCTGGCCTCCCTCTGTTCCTCTGTGCCTTCCGTGCAATTTTCGGGGCCTCATGGAGTTCTTCTAACATAGTCCACCCTTGGGTTTCTTTTAAACTCAAAAGAAAGCAAAGATCAGCTAGACAAATATTTTCCCTTGTGTTACCTGAGAGACTAAATTGAAAAAGAGACCAAGAAAGATCAAGTGAGTCTTCTTAATAGTCACAGGGAAAATAAGTACATCCCTTCTGGGCTGTAGGATTTTTAGGAAGGGACGTGACTTAGTTCCTCATCTTCCAAGGATCCGAATGGCTTTAGGCAAGTGGGGAAGAATCAGATCTGCCTGTGGGTTTTCCTGGTAGAGTCCAGATGACACATGATTCTAGAATTCAAGTTAATCAGAAATCATTCCAAGTCTCCTGTGTTGGCAGAACTCTCTTAGTTGTCAAGTCTGCAAATCAAGGGGGGAAAGTAGGCAGAAAATTGAGCAGGTAGACTCATATTTGAGACTCCCTGAGAGTAAGGTCAGTACCTTCTCTTCAGTCCCTCCTCCTCTGCAAAGACCAGCATGGTACCCTAGGCACAAGCAGGTTTCAAGCACACTCACTAACTGCTTGTTCCTTGTCTGGAGGGCGAAATTTTTCATAGGGTAATTTTACTCACCACGAATTTGGGGGGAACAAATAACAGAAACTAACTCTCGCTAGCTCATGGGTAAGTGCATAGAGAACAGGGATTTATTGTAAACACTGTATCCCTCAATAGGATCACCCAATATAGATTTTGTGCATCAATTAACTTTTGTGCGGAAAAGAAAAATCATCCCAAAACTGGTTTTAAGCAACAACTGGTTTACTTGCTCATGGGTTAGCAATTTGGGCTGGGCTCACCTGCATGGTTCATCTGTGGTTTCACTTGGGATATGTTTATGATAGCTATCTGGCAACTCATCTGAGGCTCATGGTCCAAAACTATTTCACTTACACATCTGGAAATGGGTGTTTGTTACCAGCTAGGAAAGCCGTTTGTTCCCCCACGTGACCTCTCATCTTCAAGTGCACTTCTTTACATGGTAATCCCAAAGAAGCAGGAGAGGGAAGGACCAACCTGTCTCTGCTTATATTACATTTGCTATTGTCCTATTGAAAGGGCATAACACAACCGAGCCTAGAGCCAAGGAGTTGAGAAATAGACTCTCTTACTCTCCAAATGGGATAAGAGGAAAAATCACATTACAATGAAGAATACATACAGAGATTGCAGCAATTTATTGTCCCTATTTTTTTTTTTTTGCAATCAAATCCACCTTATTTTGGCATCTATCTCCGCATATTCCTTAGGCCATAATTAAATGTTAAATTCTTAATTTTCCTTGATAAGTAAATAGACCCACTTAGAGTAATAAAATTTATCTGTGAGA
Source organism: Urocitellus parryii (assembly GCF_045843805.1). Lineage (NCBI taxonomy): Eukaryota > Metazoa > Chordata > Mammalia > Rodentia > Sciuridae > Urocitellus > Urocitellus parryii. The sequence goes on from NC_135540.1 coordinate 125,800,365, forward strand.
AGGTTTAATTTTAATCACAAATTCTAACTCTATTTTTCTGAGTAAATGCAAAGTGTAAGGATAATAAAAGAAATTGAATAAGTCCTTTTTATATTTGAGACTCTATCCAATTGGTTTTTGAAATGCAATTCTTGCCCAGCTGACATTTATAATATCAGATTAGGAACTTGACTTTGGCTTCTGTGTTCGTCAGCTTTCCTGTCTGAGCTAATCAAATTATAAAGACTTAGGAAGGTTTATTTTGGCTCACGGTTTCAGTCTATGACTGTTGACCCTGTTGCTTTTGGGCCTGAGGGTGAGGCCTCATGTCATGGAGGGAGTGCATGAGAGATCAAAGCCACTCACCTTGTGACCAAGTAAAAGAGAACAAAAGGAAGAGGTTGGGTCACATGGTCACCTTCAAGGTCACACTCCCATGACTTAATGACCTCCCACTAGTACCCCTCTCTTAAAGGTTCCACCACCCCTCAAACAACATGCTGGGGCCCAGACTTTGCATGGACCTCTGGGGAGATCCTGAAGATTCAAACTACAACTGACTGTTAACAGCAACAGTCGTCATTTGTTTGCACCCAGTGTGCACCGTCTTTTTGTACACCATCTCTGATTCTTGCAGCACTCTGTGAAGGAGGAATTACTATTCTCATTTAAAGTCGAAGAACTTCAGTCCATAGGTTATGTGTCCTGCCTTTATTGCTAGGTGTGAATAAACATCCCCCAGTGGTCTATGTGTTAGAGGCTTGATCGTCAGGGTGGTGCTATTGTGAGGTGGTGGGACAAATGGTGGGTCCTTAGGTCATTGGGGAATGTGCGTGCCCTTGGAAAGGATTATGAGACCCCAGCACATTGCTCTTCCTCTTTCTCCTCCTGGCCATGAAGCAGGCACCTCTGTTCCACCATGCTCCCTGCCATTGCTGTTTGGCACATCCAACAGGGGCCTAAAAGCAATGGGTCCATCTGATCATGGGATGAAACCTATAAAACTAAGCCAAAATAACCCTTCTCTCTTTATAAGTTAATTATCTCAGTTATTTTGATATAGTGACAGATAGCTGACTAACACAGAAAATAGGCACTAGGTTTTTTTTCTACTATAGCTCTCATTCTCGCAATACTCTAGGAGAAAGGAACCATTATTTCCATTTTGCAGTTAAGAAACTTTAGCCCACAGGGAGCTTCCTGCCTCCATGATACAAGTTGTAAGAGACAGGATTTGAACCTGTTCTGTGTGACTCCTTGGGCTCTGTCACTGTCCTCTTGACCTCTCAGTGATGCTTGTTTGTCTCCAGAGGAGATAGGTCTCAAGTGGATGCAATGCTGAAGGAACCACATCATGCTTTCTTTTCCAGTTGGTCAATTTTGTGAATAAAGAGAAAATACACCAGGGATCAAAGCTGGGAAGGCTCTGAGTTCTTCCACCTCCTTGGCCCAAGGGGTTGGTCAGGAATTTGGGCAGTTCACATTACTCTCGTGGTCTCGTGGTGCATCGGTTCCACACAGCAGTCTCATGGTGTGTGCACTTTCATTCTCCACTTTCTCAAGCTCCGCATCCTTCCTCAGTGAACAAGGAGACGGCCTGGGCGGGTGACTGAGAGCTTAGGATATGGAGAAGGGGTCGTCAGGGTTCAAGTTCTGGATCTGTTCGTCAGGAGCTGTAGGCGCTGCAGGGTCCTCCTATGGTTTCAATGTGTCCTCCTAAAGTTAATCCTCACATATATCATAAGTTAAAGGTATTGGAAGGTGGGACTTTGGGAGGTAATTAGGATTGGGAGAGGTCATGAGGGTGGGGTCCCATGTTGGCATTAGTGGATCTATGGGAAGTGCAAGAGGGACCCGGGGTGGCAGGCTTGCTCTGTCTCACCATGTGATACCCTCTGCCATGTTGTCATGCAGCAAGAAAGTCCCAATCAGGTGACCAGCAGAGAAACTCAGCCATACTACATGTTCTTAGACTTCCCAGCCTCCAGAACCAGGAGCCAAATAAATTCCTATCCTTTACAAATTATCTGGTTTCATGATTTTCTGTTACAGCAACAGAAAACAGACTAAGATAGTCATTATTTCAAAAATAGGGGTAGGAACCATGTATACAAGTTGTAGGCTCATTGAGAGACTTAATTAAGATGCTATATGTCCAGAACTCACATAGTTCATGCACTGGTGAAGCCCTCATTTAATATTAGGGGTGAGCTATCCCACATACCAACTATGGGATCTCATAGTTTACCAGCTAGTCAGTAGAGGCTGGGTCATGCTGCTGTAACAACAACGTGAATGCATCTGCAGCTTATGAGGCAGAGGTTCCTTTAAGTCTGGCTTCTCCAACTTTCTCAGGGATTCAGGGAAGCCTCTGTCTGGTGACAGATGAAAATGGTGACAGTCTCTGGTGACAGATGAAAAACACAGATGGCAAACCACAAGTTGGAAGACATGTGTCAACTCTGTCTACATCGCATTGGCCAACACAAGTCATATAACCACTCCTGAGTTCAATAGTGCAGGGGTGGATAATATTCCTACAGGGTGGTGCTTTGAAAGGAAGAAAATAGTAATATTTTATCAAGTAATTTCCCAGTTATTTATCCTGAACCCTACCTCTCTGTAAAGTTTCTGGCATATAGTAGCATTTTTTAAATAAAAATATTATCGTATTTCTCTCAAGTGCTTTTGGAGCCCCTTCTGCTCCCAGTTTGGCTTCAAGAAGTGTCAGAAGGAGAAAGCCCAATTGTGCCTTATTTAGCTCAACATCTGGAGAAACTCAGCCATACTACATATTTGTTCCTAATCACCGAATTGCTCACTAAATTGGCCGCCAAGCCATCTTTTCCAGACAGGAGAAGAGGAAAAACTTGTTTGCAAAGAAAAAGAGAAGGTTCCTCTTGGCCGGGCTGAGGCCTCCTTTGGAGGTTGGCCATAGCCTAAATGAAGAGTACTGAATTCCAGGGCACTCGTGGGGCGGAGTGCAAGGAGAGGGCCTTGGGTGTCAGAAGGCTGTCGTTGGTTGGCGGTATGACCTCAGACAAATGGCTTCACCTCTCTGAAACTCAGTTTCTTCATCTGCAAATGGCTGGTGAAGGTGGAGGTCCAGGTGGGGATAGTAACTATGGCCCCCAAAGCAAAGATGACAGTCAAATTAGATGATGCGACGCGTTTTACTAACTCTACAAACCCTTCCACAAAGGTTTCACAAAGCAGTTACATGGAACAACAGGCTAGTCTACGGATTAGATCTGATTGTAACATTAATTTGGTAACAAATATGGAAGAGATTGTTCGGGCTCCAAAATAGGAAACATATTCTTAGTCCTTGGAGATCCTCAGAGGGTCATGAAGAAGGGAACTGTATCATTTCAGTGTTTAATTTGCTGGCAATCATTTTGTGCAAATAATTTAGCATTAGTCATGGCTGGCTAATTTTTTTTTTTTTTCTCTAGAAAATTAGATGGAGCATACAAACATAAAGATGCAGTGTGGCTGCCTGGTTTAAAAAAGAAAAAAAAAAGCCTCCAATGTTCTGAGCCTTGGGGCAAGACGGAGACCCAAGGCCAGGTGGGCCCCTGCTCTGTTGCCCGGGGGCCATTTGGTATCATTTCCGTATTTTATTCAGCATTGCTCAACTTCCACTCTCTCCATCATCAGAAAGTATTTTTAGTCCCTTTCATTACAGGAAATCTTTGGCATTGTTCTCAGGGCAGCTCAGATGGGGGAACGTAAGTTCTCCATCGTCAGTTGTCTGTTCATCAGGATCTGCTAACACATCTTCACGTCTTAAGGCTTTGGTCTGGTGCGCCATTTCACATGGGATCATTGGAGGGGACCAGAGAAAGGTGCAATGCGCTCTTCACTAGAGTGCCAGGCCCAGCGGTGGCTTCCCAGGAACTTTTTCCTCGATCCCTAAGATTGAGGCCCTCAGCCCTTCCTATGTGTTCCTGTGTCCAGTATTGTCCTTGTCGCCATGATTTGCACCACAAACAATCGTGTACGGCTAGGTCTGTGCCAGGCACTGTTTTAAATGCTTTAAATATGTTGATTCATGAGATGGTCATAGCAACCCTTGGAAGCAGGGTTTTTGAATCTACTTTTTCAGATGACAGATGGGTGACACGGAGAGGTTGGACATCTTCCCTAAGGTGGCACAGCTTGGGCTGTTGTAAGGGACTGAATGAGTTAACGTCTGAAAGGTGCTTCACACAGTGCCTGATGTGTGGAGAGTGCTCTACAAGTGTTTGTTCAGGGAATATGGAGGGTCCGGGACACAGCCATAGCACTAAGGGGCAGGAGGTGTTGGCACCAATTGCGGGTGCGAAGGCCTGGCTCACCCACAGTAGCATCTTGGCCAGGTTGTTTGCTTCTCTAGGATCTGTGTGTAGAATGCATATTATGACTGAGTAGACCTTTCCCGGGTTCACACATTGCTGGTTGCATAACACGTGAAAGAAATGCAGCCCTAGGGATATGGCGAGAGAATTTTACCTTTGATAGCCACAACGTGGATATCAAAGCCTCTGGGGCGGAGGTCCGTTCGTCTGTGCTCTGAAAGGGGTTTCCCCTAGAATTCAGAAACCCATCTGATCAACAGAGACATGGGTTTCTCCAGGACCTCATAAATTAGTGGCATAGATCAAGGGCATACAGAGCTGAGTTATGGTGTGGGAAAATTCTTAAATGCTAACTGCAGTCTCATTTGAGGGCTGGGAATATAAATTTCCGGCACGGCCGATGCTGGAGGAATTGATGAGGTGGGAAAAGTGGAAAGGGACAGGCAGCCCCTACAAAGGCAAAGGCAGACTCCCCAGTCACCAGTCTCTTGGATGTGACCTGGGGTATTCCTGTGACAGGTCCAGCTAGTCCTCTACCGTCATCTCACTTGACCAGCGTCAGGACAGAGATGAACCCCTTCCTCCCTTCCTCAGAGCCAAAGAGGACCTCTGACAGGTCAAGCGACTTGACCATTCTCTCAACTTCGAAGTTGGGGAGTGATTTGAACTTTGAATTCTGAGACTTGTTAAAAGACAAACTTTTTCCAGATTTAATTTTCCAGATCCTAATTGGCTTTGCAACTCTGGAATCAGGCAGCATTTCTGACCAAGATGATCCAGAATATCCTGCCCCACAACATGGGCAGGTCACACTCATAGTCACAGATTTAAAAAAGGGACTCATGGAAAATGGAAGTGAGGTTCAGAGTCAGCCTTGAACACGGTCTGAACAGTTGGCTGCTTGTAAGAATTGGCTGGGCCTCGGCTGCTTCTGGCAAGAGAAGCTTATGTGTACACGTCCAGTTAGGGTACAGCTCACTGTGTACAGAGAAACTGGAGCCCACGTGTTGAACACGTGTGCAGGCAGCTTTAGACCAAATTAATTCACTGTCACAGGGCCTAACCCAGGCTCCTCCTCTGCTCTCCACCGACTCATGTGATGTGAACTTTTCCATTTCCTTCCTGACTTTGGAAAAACGGCTTCTCACTTCCTTCTTAAACCTGACTTGACTAATAGCCTTCCCGAAGCACTTCCACGGTGGGGCCAGTGAGGGGCATGTGTCCCTTCTTCCTGTGTCACTAGGTCATCAAGTAGAGAAGGTACTCAGAAGCCGATGGGCCCCAGGATCTTCAGTCTCTAGCCTGACCGCCAGGAACAGCTGCATTTCCACATTCTGACCAAGTCCTCTGCCTGCTTCTCCTCTGGATCAGAGTGTACCCGGCCCTGTTCCTGAAAACACTTCTAGATGGCTCTGACCCCACCCTCTAAGAGGCCTCACCCCGTCCCCTGGGCTGAATCCTCCCCTGTGCTTGACTTAGGCTCTTGAAGTCTGTCCTGGATCCTGCCTCCTTCCCTCTGTGCACAATGTCCCCTGCTGATGTCACCAGGCCTCTGTTTTAGACACTACCTGAATGTTGCTGCTAAGCCCTCCCATCTCCCCAACGCTGGCCTGTCCCCAGAGCTCCCCACTCAGAGCCCGCTGCCCCTGGTTCCTAATGAGCTTCCACAAGAGACTTCCCAACTGCCCATTTCCTCCATCCTGGGGAAAGGCACTAGGACCCAGTCAGTTCTCCAGTCAAAATCTAGGTTGTTCTCTTAGATTCTCCTCTGTCTCCACTAAATCCCATGGTGAACCCATCAAGAAGTTCCACCGACGACTTCCAAGCACTCCTCTCCTCTCCATGTCCTACACCAGTGGTTCTGAGTGTTAGCCAGCCTGCATCAGAATCCTCCGGGTGACCGGTTAAAAACAAAATTGCTGGGCCTCACCCTCAGTTTCAGATTCAGTAACTGTAGGGTGGCGCCTGAAATTTGCATTTCTAATGAAGTTCCCAGAAGGTGTGATATGCCCAGTCTTGCTCTGAGAACCCCAAGCCTGGCGATCTATTAGGGCCAATCAAGTCTCCCCTTCCCCAGGGCTTGAATTACTGCAATAGCCTGAATGGGATCCGTGTTTTCACTCTCACTTCATTTCCTGGATTTTTATGGTGTTTTCTAACTTCCTTGCTCTTTTAAGAAATATCTTCCTTATATATTTTGGGAAATTCCAACTTTGGTAGTTTTTTTTTTTTTTTTTTAACTTCCTGAAGTTAGAATCTAGAAAATGCAAATTCCCAGCTTTCTTTGTAACTAAGATGTAGGCTGGAGACCCAGCTCTGTCACAGGGTATGTGTGGCAGAAGGGGACTCAGTGGTGAAGGGCTTGGAGGAAGGTCGGTCTGTGTGAAGTCCTTTTTGGGGCACCAGATGAGGCAGTGGGCTTGGGCTGGCCAAAGTAGATCCCACATACTTGAGATTGGATTGACTGAGGGAGGAGGGGTTCTTCCTGTGGCTTAATGGATTATCCCTGGATCCTTGATCTTGATTTTTTTTTTTTTTGAATCTTCAAAATATCTATGAGCTGTCTAATATCCTTTTAAGAAGAGTTTCTCTCTGCTCAGCCAGCCAAAGTCATCTTTGTTATTGGAATCTGAGTGGCACATCCTTTTGAATCCCTTCTCTGCAGTAGCTCACACACTGACCTGATTCAACCACATGTTAATACCACCTCCCTCCTTGCCCTCATTCACAATGCCCTTCAGGAACAGACCTCTGCTTCCTGTTCTCACCTCTTTCCTGAACTACACAATCTTAACATGGCCAACATAGGATAGAAATTTAGTCTTCTGCAGAGCACTAATCACTACTTGATAATTTTTCTTATGAATTAATTTGTTTATTGTGCTTTCTGCACTCCCCCTTTACCATCTAAAGAAGATAAACTCCGTAAGAGCATGGCTGTCACTCCCCGTCTGTCTTTTCATGTTCTTAATGGTATGTCACAAAGCACCAAGTTTTTAAATTTGAGGAGGTCCAGTTGATGTGTTTGACCTTTTACAGATCATACCTGTGGCATCCTAACGGTGAAATTTTTGCCAATTCAAGGTCTTGAAGCTTTTCTTTTATGTTGTCTTCTAAACGTTTTGCTTCTTCTACCCCTTACATCTCAGTCTGTGACTCTGAGCTAAATTCTGTGCATAGTGTGAGGCATAGACTAAGATCATCTTTTGCATGAAGATCTCCAGCTACCAGAGCACTTTTGTTTTAAAAAGTTATTCTTTCCCCATTGAATTGTGTTGGCACTTTTATTGAAGCTCCATCGACCATAAATACAAGAATAAATATAAGGATTTTTCTGGACCCTCGATTCCGTTTCATTGATCCAGGTCTGCTTAATGATTTGGGTTTGTATTATTTATCTCTTTAGTCCTTCTGGAACTTGGAGGGCCCCAGAGGAGCTTCTCCCCACCCCCCAACCGCCTATGAACGCTCCAGCATTGTTTATTGAATAGCCCTTCTCTTCTTTGTTGATTTTTAACATTTATGAATGGCTAAAAATCTTTCTTATAAAAACTTCCTCCCCGTTACTCTGACTCATCCCATCTCTCCCTGTCCAGCATTTTAAAAGTCCCCACTACCATATTGTTTATGTAAATGACAAAAATTGTCCCTGCCTCCAAAGAGCTTATATTGGCAAGGTGAAGAGGACATTGACTCCTTAGAACAATAAACAGAGGATGGATATTTGCATTGGACCTCGAAAAGGGCCAGTGCGTTTGTGGAGTAGCGGAAGCGCAGGGGCTCTCAGGGAGTTTCAAGTTGACTCTGGGTAGAGCGGTGGCCGCGAATCTTCAGGTTGCCCAGCTCCTGCCCCGATGGCTCCTACCTGTTGGTCTGACCCTTACTCTGGTTGTGAGGTTTTTAAATCCCAAATGACTATGAAGTTCTGCAGAAGGCTTCGCCCACTCCAGCAGAGTGTAAAAGTTCATTGTCCTCAGTGAAGCTACCAGGGTCACAGTGGTGACGCCTATAGGACAGCCAAAGCCCGGAGGAGCAGGCTGCGCGCAGGTGATTCAGGGAAGGTGCTGTTGGCCTGTCCCGCCCTCTGGGAGCCCCAGGGAAACCAGGAAGCTGAAACGAAACTGAGAAAAATGTCAGCTGCTGCATTTTGTCTCAAAGTGGGGGGAGAGAGAGATAGAGAGAGAGAGAGAGAGAGAGAGAGAGAGATGCTAGGGCAAGGGCAGGAGGGAGCGCGTTTGTTCATTTTCTGTTGCTAATTTCAGAGTGGGCAAATTTCAGTGAAAAGAGTTTTATTTTGGCTCACAGATATGGAGGTGCAAGGCCAAGGGGCTACATCTAGTGGTGGCTTTCTTGCTGGCAGGGTCCCTAGGAGGTGCAGGGGGTGACATTGCAGGAGACAGGGTGTGTGTGTGTGTGTGTGTGTGTGTGTGTGTGTGTGTGTTTGCACATGCATGCACATGCACGCAGGAGTTTTCCATTCTCTCTTTCTTCTCAGCCATCAGGATTCAATCCCCCAGGGGTTTAACTGATCCTGACCACCTCCCAAGGCCCCACCTCTAAACCCTACAGTCAAGCTGTTTCCCTCCTCTCAAAGCCTCCTAACGGGGACTAACTCGCACCACGTGGAGCCTTGAGGGACACTCCAACCATGGCAGGAGACTTGGTAAAAAGAATCCAAAACTTTAGTTGCCTGAAACTCAGAACTGTGTTGCAAAGAACTCAGTTCTGTTTGCAAACAACGGTGATCTGTATTCGACTAAGGACACAGGGAAGAGTTAGGGAATCACAGGGCAGGAGACTGGGACCAGTTTCAACTGCTGCATCATCAGGCTGCCCTAGTTTTTTCACCAGGCTGTACATTAGATGTGTATCTTACCTGGGGCTAGGTCAGAGGCAACAACAGCCCATCCAAACAAAACAGACTAAGAACTTGAGGTCCCTATTTCTTAAGTCATTAGAAACTGGGCTGTTGGCAGTATGTTAGTTTGTTTGTCATTAATGTAAGAAAAAACCTGGGACAGTTTGCCTTATAAAGCAAAGAGGTTTACTTCTTTCATAGTTTTGGAGCCGAATGTTCAAGACTGGTTGCCCCATTGGTTCAGCCTCTGGTGAGGGCTGAATGGCGAATGGCATCATGGTGTGAGCATATGTGGAGCGAGAGATCACAGGAAGCTGGAGAGTGATTCATGGGCCAGGCTTGCTCATAACAACTTGCATCCTTGGGAACTAACTCAGGGTCCTAACTACTTAGTCCCTTCTTAGGGCAGTGCCACCAATGATCTAAGGACCTCCCATTAGCCTGCCTCTTAAAGGCCCGACCACCTCTCACGTTGCCACTCTGTGGATCTGGCTTCTACTACGTGGACCTTGGGGGACACACATAAACCATATTTAGACCACAGGAGTGGTGGGACCCCAAAATGAATTTGCTTTTCACACCAGTTGTGACCATCCTTTTCTGGGATTTAGAAGTTGGGGGGATATAGAACAAATAAAATGATCTCTTTTCTCCCCCTCTTGCTCCCTGCTCCTCTATAAAGAAAGGAGCACAGGGCTGGGGTTGTAGCTCAGTGGAGAGCGCTTGCCTTGCAAGTGTGAGGCACTGGGTTCGATTCTCAGCACCACATACAAATAAATAAAATAAACGTTCTTCGACAACTAAAAAAAAATTTTAAAAAAGAAACTGGTACAAATAAATCATTGGCAATTTTATTTAAATTGTGAGTTTCCTTTTGCAACTAGCTTATACCTATTATGGACGTGGTTTTATTAAATGTTCAAACTGTATGAAAACTATAGATACCTTGCACACTAACAACTTTTTAAATTTTCTATGTACTGTTTTTATAATCTTTAGAAACTTAATGCATGATAAAAAGCTTATTCTTGGGCTGTGGCTATGGCTCAGTGGTAGAGCTCTTGCCTGGCATGTGTGAGGCCCTGGGTTCAATCCTCAGCATCACATAAAAATAGATAAATAAATCAAGGTATTTTAAAAAAATATATATTCATGATTTCTTAAAAGCTTATTCTTTCATTAAACTTCTTCTGATAATCGAGGCATTTAAATCATTTTAACGGCAAACTAATTTTTTAATGTGAAATATTAGGGGCTATCTATTGCTATATAACAAACCACCTTACCTTTAGTGGCTTCTAAAAATAACAATTGTTTGGTTGTTCTTTTTTAAAAATATTTATTTATTTATCTAGTTTTCGGCGGACACAACATCTTTGTACGTGGTGCTGAGGATCGAACCCGGGCCACACGCATGCCAGGCAAGCGCGCTACCGCTTGAGCCACATCCCCAGCCCTGTTTGGTTATTCTTGATGCTCAGCAGAGAAAATTCACGTGGGCTATGGCGGGTCTTCTGGGGCTGGAGGAATCATTTCCATGGTGGCTTCACTACAAGTCACAGGGGCCCTGGAAGTCTTCACTGGAACCACTTTGGCTTTTACTCCTTTTGTTCTGCTCAGATGGGAAGCCACTGGAGGGTTTGAGCTCAGGAGGGACACGCTATAACTCACACACTGACAATATTGGCTACTGGGTGGAGAGTACATTGAGAGGCAGGAGAGGTGTCCAAGATGGTGGAGGGAGACCAGTTAGCCCAGGGAGGGCATGGGGGACGCCTCGGCAGCAGGGGAGATGAGAAGGTGTGCTTGGATTTGACTTGACATTCATCTATGGCATAATTACCTTATATAGGGTTTATTTTGGGGTAGAATTTGAGATAGTCGTCGACTAGACACATTTCTCGAATGCCTATTCTTTGTTCTGAGTTTCACAGTGCAGGAAATGCACTGGACAGACAAGAACGAGCTGTCAGTTTGACCTGAACAGCTAGCTCAGATCACATCCAAGCGCCTGCTAGTGAAGATCCTGGCCCTGTCCTCCCAGGAGATGGGAGGTTTGTGAACACTTTACAACTTAGATTCTGTGGTGATCAAGCACGCTCTTCCCCAACCAGGAACCTCCTCCTGCATGCTCGCCTAGTGTATCCATGCTCAGCAAATCTACAGTTAATAATCCTTTGGAACTCCGCCTTCCCCTCCCCAGACACCCAGTGGAGGCTCAGTGGGTGCAGGGTGAGGTGGTCTGCACCCCGTCAGCCCCCGCTCTGGCTGGACCGACGTGGAGTGAGATTCCTAAGAATAGCTCAGTTCTTGGCGCCCGGCTCTGGCACAGCATCCTGGGCTGCACTGGGCTTTTTCTCTCTCTTCTTCTCCCTTCTGGGAGCCCCAGCGTTCTGCAGCTGTTCCATCCGCCGGCTGTCCCGGCTGCCAGATGAGCAGAACAAAAGATGCGACTTGGTGACTGCTCACATCTGCAAGGCCTAAAAGCAAACAGAACAGAGGCCCTTAGCAACGGGGCTCTCCAGCCCAGGGCAGGGGAAATGTACCCTGCAGGGGGAAGTTTCCCTTCTGAGAGCTGCCGAGCCCCTTCGCCGTGGCAGGGAGCGTTGTGAAACAGAACATTAAACTTTGATGAACTGCAAAGCCTCTGAGGTTTCAGCTGCGAGTCGTCAGAGATGCTCTGATCTACATAAACACGCTGCCCGCGAACCCTGGCACCGCTCCGAGCCTTATTTGGATGGTGTTTTGAGACAGGGCTGTGAGGCACCAAGACAGGCTATGGGTTCCTCGTGAGCTGGGTGGCGGGAGACTCCTGGGGTTCCCGCACTCGGGTCTGTGCCGCTGCCTGGCTTCCCGAGTCCTCCACTCTCCGCTGCCTCCCCAGGCCCTTAGAAGGGTGACAGGAAACCTTTGAGTGCCACCTGGCACTGTCCTTGTCTTGCCTTCTTTGTCCTGAGGGCTTTCAGTCCAGGGCCTGGCACTGGGTCAGGCAGCCCAGAGCTGGGGTGGCGACTTCAAGTGCAAGTGGACTGTTCACCCAGGGCTGGCCACGCTCTCCCTAGGCCTTATCCTCGCACTGAGGTTTCACGGCACCCTGGGAAGTAGGGGGGATGCCTGGCCTTGGCTTACAGACCAGGTGACTGAGGCCCAAGGCAGTGAGCTGTCCCCGTCACACACAGCCAGGCTCGGCCCACGCCATCTGATTTGTCTGACCCTGGAGCCTGGATCTTCACGGGGCCTGGCTCTTATTTTTGGAATAGAAAGAAGAACTGTTCTTCTCCTTCCTCTGTGACCACCCTCTTCTGCCATCCCAACTGCTGTGGGGACATCCATTTCTTTCTGTGGCTCTATTTCTGGCTCCAGGGGTGGCACTTGACCCCCGACCTAGCTGATCAACCTGCTGGTGACAATCACACCATCAAGTCAGGCCAATCATGGGCAACAGGATTGGTTAGGGGCTCTCGTTGGAGCCTCTAGGGAAGCAGTCTCCCCCTCTCTCCCCCTCCCCTCACTCCGTGAGCCTGGGAGGCTGTCGCACCTGCTGCTGTTGGCAGCCACTTTGAGGCTGTGACTGGAGATCAAGTCCGAGAATGGAATCAACACAGGAAGGAGGGCCAAGCTGGGAGAGAGGGACACCAGAGCCTGACCTCATCGCTTGGGCATCTGAACCAAGCCATGGGCTCTTCAGTTACGTGAGCTCATAAAAATCTCCTTTTTGCTGATGTCAGTATGAGGCCAGGTTTATTGTTACTTGGAACCAAAAGAATCCTAGTGGATGCCTTCAGCCTACGGTACATTTGTGGTCCCTGTCACAGTCGGTGGTGTCACCTGGCAATGAAGGAGGCCTCTGTGTCCATGCTGGAGAGGGCTGCGGTAGCTGGAGAATGTGACTCCAGGCCATGGAAATGGTCGTAGCATGTGCTTGTGTGACACCGACCAAGTACTGTTTCAAGGGCTTGTATCCATAGTAGCTCATTTAAGTTGCTGTCGTCTCCCTCTGGTTTACCAACGGGACTCAGGCACAGACATGTTGGAGAACGCAGGCAAGGTGGCTCAGCTCCCCAAGTGAGGGGTCGTGGTGCTGGTTCCCCTTGTCGCTGTGCCGGCAGGTCCTCAGCATCCGTCCCACTGTCCCTCACCACCTAGTGAGGAGGGTCAGCAAGACACAGGAACATTCTAGAAGAATATGGAGCTCCTAGAAATTATCTTCCTTAACTTTATAAAACGAAAATACAGACGCACTGGTGGCCATCCCGGGGCCTGTGGCTGGGGGAATTCTGAACTCAACAGCGGGAGGCAGAGACCCCTCCCCGTGGCTTTCCTTCCGACTTACTGGTCCACCCACATCCAGGAGAGAAGCAGAACACAGAGGCTGCTGTGGTCCCCTCAGGGCAGCCTCCGGCTCTGTTTGCCTCTGTCTGCTTGCCCAGGCCTGGTGTTGGTCCCCTGGGACTCCCCGGAGGCCCGACTGGCCCTGCCCAGATGGCAGCTTCTCTGCAGCTGGCTCACCCACAGGAAGGTGCTGGCCCAGCCCCGAGGGATTCGGCTCCTCTGAGCTGCAGGCTGTCTCTCTGCTCTCTCCCCAGCTGGAGCAGGGTACCTGCTGCTGAGAAAGAAGGGTGAGCACTGGGCCTCTGCTTTGCTCCCTGCCTCAGCCCCCCAGAGACTCCCAGCTCCTTTGATCCCTGGTAACCAAGGGGTCTCTTTATTCTAAGCTCCACCGTGTGCTAGGCCTAGGCACCGGGCTCACCACTTTCCACGCACTGATTCGTCAAAACAACCTTACAAAGGAGGAGTTATCACTATTCCCCTTTCCCAAATGAGGAAACGGAGCCTGCAAGAGGTTCTCAGAGGGCAACAACTGGAATTGTTGGAGCTCAGCTTGACTCCTGCTCCTCGTGGTCATGCCCTCCGCTGGCGGTCACCTCTCTAGCTCCCTGCTGCTGTAAGGGGTCCCAAGTGCTGGTCGCTGCCTGAGTTGCCCCTGCACTGTCCAGCTCTGTGATGCCCTGGCTCTGTTGACAGTTACTCCATTGTCCCCCCCAGCCACCTTCCTCCCTCCTGGTGGGCTCAGAGCAGTCTCAGGGGGTCCTCCTTCTCACCAGCTCTAGCGTGGAACAGCAGGGAACCACTAAGGCTTCTCAACTCCCACACCAGGAGAGTTTCAGTTCTCATACTGGCTCCCTCAGGCCTCCCCATCTCTTCTTGGGGCAGGAGGACAGGGGCTGAGGACATGCTGCTCTCCTGATATCTGCAGAATGGCTCCCGGACTCCCCAGTGGGTCTGTACCCAAGATGTCCCCTGTCCCCAGCCCTGGGGCTCATTCTGAACGTGCGCTATGGGAAAGCTCAGGATCCCAGAGCAGTGATCTGTCCCTGGCTGTGTTTGCCAGAGACTAGTACACCAGCCAACTCTTGATTATCTGCGGGAGAAGTGGGAGGAGAGACCACTGAAATCTCCAAATAACCCGGCAACTTATTTTGGCCAGCAGCTCTGAGCCTCCCCTGCTGGATTTCTCTCCACAGCAGCTACCAAGAACTCAAATCTGCAGTCTCAGCTTTCACCGTCTTTCTCTCTGCTCTCTTTCCTCTTCTCTCCTCTGCTCTTTTCCCTGTGAGAGAGGCCTGGAGCACTAGACAAGGTGAGGCAAGAGCTGCAGGAAGACCGATAACAGTCTACTCTGTTGTAAATAAGAAAATTCGTCATAAACGGGCTGAAGCATTTTATTTGCTCCTAGAACCTAAAGCCCAGTGATTGTGATGCCATCAGGTAAGGATTGCTCCAGATCTCTGAAGTCGCCAAGGCCCCCAATTTCTCTCCATCTGCCTCCCACAGCATAGGCTCCAACCTGAGGTGTCACATGATGGTCCCCAGGAAGTTCCAGGTTCTCACATCATGTTAGCAAGTGGCTGATAGTGTCAGCCCTCACACTGTCTGAAGGAAGAGTTCACATCTTCTGGTAGCTCCCGCCAAGGTGTAAGGAATCACACCTTCTGATTGGCTCAGACTGAGTTATGCGCTCTTGCCTAAACCAATCACTGTGCTCAGGAGGAGGGTTTGGGGTTTTGTCCTTTCTGATTTAAACTATTTGGACTCCATCCCCAGAGGAAGGGTAGAGGCAACATATGCAATACACATGGCAGACCCTGGGGAAGGTTTAATCCCGCAGATGAATAGGAGTACTGTTGGCAGGAGAAGGCAGACTGTTCATCACTGGGTGTCCCCGAGAGAGGCCACGTGGAAAGCACCTTGTTGCTAGTGATGCCTCACAGTGAACTGAGCACACACTTGGCAAAGGCCTTTCTGTTTTCCTTCATTAGCTTCTCAGGAAAAACCTGTCTATCTACTACAATGGCTCCGCATTATTCTTCATGTTTTAAAAATGAAGGTGCAATGACTGGCGGGAGACCACCAGCCACGCTCCACAGAGCCTGGACTTGGACTCAGGAGGCTTCAGTCCTCCACGCTCCAGTAGCTAGCTGGTCACTGCAGGGCACAGTGACTCTCCGGGCAGTGTCATCAGCCACGTCCCTGAACAGGCGTTGGTTTAGAGCAAAGTAAGTAGTTCAGAGGCTGCAGGTTCTCAGTTCAGACACTAAGGTCGCTGGAGGGCAGGGGCAGGGGTCAGACAGTCGATGGAGATGGTGGTCAGGACACAGAGAAATCCTCCCAGTTCTGTAAGCTGTAGCCAGCCGCCTGGGTGGGGAAAGATCCCCGGGGCTTGTGAAAGGAAGAATCCCCAAGTCTGTGCCTTCTCTGAATGCCCTGTCCTTGATTCTGACCTTCCTAACCCTGAGGCACCCTCTTCCCTACTGCCTTGGCCCCCTGCCTACGTTGGCTTGATGGGTTCCGCATCTGAGGATGCAACTGACCGCTAATGGAAAAGCTTCGGGAAGGAAACCTGTGTCTGTACTGAACTTGTATGGCCTCTTGTTCCTTGTTGTTATTTTGTAAACAACATAGTGCAACGACTATTTACGTAGCATTTGCATTGTAGGAGGTGATAAATGACCTAGAGATGATTTGAAGTACACAGGAGGATGTACCCAGACGATAGGTAAACACCACCCATTTTATATAAGGCCCTTGGGCATCTGTGGGTTTTGGTGTCTGCTAGGGGGACTGTCCTGGAAGCAATCTCCAAGATATGGAGGGACACTGCTGCCCACTTCTCCAAGGGCTCCAGTAGAGAAACCCGACTTGGGGACCTGACCGTGACCTTGGAAGGCAGGGGCTGCGATGGCCACTTCTCTCCTGTCTCCAATGGCAAGGCTTTGGCCACACAAACAGGCCTGCTTATTTCTACAGTTTTTCTAGTTCTGGAAGTGACTCCTAAAGATCTTTACATGGTATAAGTACAGGCTTTAAGGTCAGGAGAACTTGGACTTGGGTTTCAGGTTCATCACTCGGCCCCATGACCTTGAGCAAATAACTAGAAATTTGAGCTTGAGCTTTCTTGTTTATAAAATGGGGGACTCACAGCCCAGCCCCTTAGAGTCACTGAGGATATGAGATGAATAATGTTAGATGGAGTAAATGTTCAAAATCAGATTACTGTGTGAAAGAGCTTAAAATAGTACCTGGTACAAAATACCTAGTTAAAACAAAAGTGGCTGGCAGTGTAGCTCAGTGGTAGCATGCATGAGGCCCTGGTCCTCGCCTAGCAGGCTGAGGCCCTGGTTCCATCCCCAGCATGCCCCTGCCTCCGCCCCACTATCAGCAATAATGGTAAAGACAATAACAACTGTGACTCCAAGTGCCCACGTTGACTGAATTTACTTTTCCTCCTAAGTCATCTGAATTTCCAAGAGTCCTGGCTTACCAGGGGCAGTCAGAGTAGAGGCTCACCTTGGGGAGCTGCTACTTCCTCTGAAGGCACCTGCCCTGAGTCTGGTACATCGCCAGAGTCTCTTGCTTCTGGGTCACTTGAGGCAGAGTTGACCCTGGATTTCCTACCGTGGCTGGAGACATGGAGGTGGGGCGAGGGAGTCAACGAGGAGGGGCTCATGGGGCAGGCCTGGACTGCACCCCATGTCCAGTGGGGGAGAGGGGAGAAAGGGGGTGAGGCTGCCGGGCTGTGGGAGGAAGGGGATTCTTTCAGCACCTGATTATAAAGCTGGGCCCGAATCTGAGCTTCCTCCTCAAGAAGGGCTTCCAGGTGTGGACCTGGAGGGGAGTGCCCCCCACACCTGGGCCCAACATCTCCAGTGGGCTGACCTCTCCTGGGTACAGGAGGGTCACAACTCTTATGCAAGAATTGTGTCGACCTTCCCCGGGAACCAGGAAGGTCAGCCCTTGGCCATGCTTCACTAAGTAGGGAAGACGTTCTTCTCACGCCCACATTCAACTCCTGCTTCAAGGCTCCTGCCAAATAGGACAGGGGGACGCACAGGAGCAGACGTGTAGAGGAGGTGGGCCGGGAGGAGTCTAGGGCCTGGGGTCAGGTCACTTGGGACCAGATCTCAGCTCCTCTGCTTGCAGCATGTATGACCTTGAGCAGTTGCCTACCCATTTGAGCCTCAGTTTTCTCAGCTGTGACACGAGGATGCAAATGTCTGCATCACCTGCCTGGCAGGGTGGTGGTGTTTAAATCCCATGCCCACCACTTCCTATCAGAAAAAGCCACAAATCACCCTCAGCTTCCTCATCTATAAAATGGGGATATAAAGCCTCCTTTAGAGGGTTCTGGTGAGGGTTAAATAAAGTGATGGGTGCACATTGCTCTGCAGGTGGTGATTTTAGGACTTGTAAACTCCAATGCATGCTAATATCCAGGATCAGGGAAGAAGCCCCCTTTTCTTTCAGTAATTGAGAGAAACTTGAACTTGACCTTGAGTCTACCTGCCAGGCACATTGAGGATGTTGATGGAGAAGCATTTCCTTCCACAGCACCCAAGGAGCCCAGGAGGCAGAATTCAGGAGGCAGGTGCAATCTGGAAACTGCCCAGGAGACATGCAGAGAGGAACAAAGCAGACAAAGGTCTGCCCTGGTGGCCGCAGGAAGTGCGGTGTGGTGAGCCCCCAGCTGCAGGAAGGACTGTGGTACCCACCACCCCTGCCACCACCCCTGCCACCACCCCTGCTTGGGTTGCCACCACCCCTGCTTGGGTTGCTGTTCCTCAAAGGCAGTTTTGTGTAGCTGAGGGTCCTCCTGGTGACTGGCTCTTTCAGTTCAGATACCTGCAGCCTCAGGGCCACTGAGTCACTGAATGCTTGCTTCTGAAAAACCATCACTTTCATGGAGTTGGCTACTAGTTGAAGAAATTAACTGACCAGATTCCTACAAGTGCGATTGCCCTTCTTGTCAGAACCACCTGGGGGATCTTTGGTAAAAAGCACATTTCTGGGCCCCAGCCTGAATCAGATGGATGGGAACAGTGCTGGGAGCCGTGTCTGCAAGGAGCCGCCCTGGTGGGCCTTCTGGCTTGAGAACCACTGGCCAAGGGAAAAGAATGGACCTCTCTTTGACCACTGGATTCTCCTCACACACTTGCAGGGGCCCTGCATAATCACGTGGGGCTTGCATCCTGGGTAAATGTTCTGCAAACACCATCTTGAAATTCCTCACAGGTTTTTGAACAGGGGAGCCCTGAAAATGTAGCAGGTCCTGTCCTCTAAGTAGATGAGAACTATGCAAAGGAGAGATTTGCTTAAGGACACACAGCTGAGTTGTGGGAGTGAGTTCAGGATCCTGATGTCTGATTCCATGACTTTGTGAGCAAAAAGGCATGAATTCTAAATGCGTTTCAGACGCCGGCTGCTACCTTGTCAGGACCCATGAGGCCTTGGGAAAGGGGGTCTTCCCCAGGAATCCTCACCCTACACCAGGACGGGGGCGTTCATTATTGCTGTTGGTGAGGACAGGTCTGATTTATAAACTCACTAAACTTCAGATTCCATGTAACTCCAGTCTGAGAGCCCCTGCTGTAGGAAGAGAGTAGGGAATTTCTCTTTTCCTTTTCCTTATTTTACTTTTTAATTTTTTTTATTATTTACTTATTTATTTGGGTACTGGGAATTGAGCCTAGGGGCTCTTTACCACTGAGTCACATCCCCAGTCCTTTTGTATTTTTATTTTTATTTAAATTTTGACTCAGGGTCTCACTAAGTTGCTTAGGGCCTCATTCAGTTGTTAAGTCTGGCTTGAACTTGAGATCCTCCGGTCTCAGCCTCCCGAGGTGCTGGAATTACACGTGTGGCGCCCCCACTCCCAGCTCCTTTCCCTATTTTTTTTTTCAGCTTTGCCACACAGAGAGGATAAGGCAAGGAAGTAGAGTGGAAAGTGACAGGGCTAAGTCACGAGAGGGGCCCCCAAGTCAGCTCTGCTGCTTACTAGATGTGTAACATAATGAGTCTCTTGAGCTCTTGAATTCTATTTCCTTAATCTGTAAAATGGGGTGATGCAAACACAACCAATTCCTGTTTGGGGTGAGGATCGGATGATCAGCTGTCCATGAAAACAGTATGAAAGGGACTCTCAAAACTCTGGTCCTGTCCATCACTATTAGATTGACTTATACATGTGCAAAAAAGCAGTTTGGCCAGAGAGGACACTGGAGTCACACAGAGGCTTCATCTTAAGGCAGCCACCACTGGTAGCCCCAGGGTGGAGCTGGAGCTCAGGTGTGACCTGGGAGGGAAACAGGTGGACAGGTGGGAAGGTTTGGGATGCCACAGGGATCAGGACCCCAGGGACTGGCAGCTTCGGGCAATTCTACTACAAAGGGATGCAGAACTACCACGAATAAATAAATAAATAAATGGAGTGGGGCAGAAGGGCTCAGGGTGCAGACCTGGGCTTTGTGGTCGTGATAGAAGCTCCTGGCACGCAAGTGTAGATTTTGCTTGTTAGGAAGGGACCCTGCCCATCTTGCATAGGCTGAGGTGGGCTGCAGGTTGAGAAGTAAAGAGGAACAGAATCTGGCCCTAGGAAAGGAGTTTGCTGAACCTCAGAGACAGTGCTGTTGTTTGGTGTGGATGTTAAAGCAGGATTTTGCTCAAAATTATCCCCCATGGGGATGAGATAAGTTGTCCTCTGAGACTCTGGCCGGCAGAGGGGCAGAGGCTCACAGGAACAAAAGGTGATGAGAGAGAGGTAGAGGGTAGGGTGAGGACAGATGGTCAGGTGGCTTTCAGCCTGCACAGCGGGGCCTCCACAGGTCTCACACCTGCCTTCTTGGGTAGGTGGCACCATGTTGAAGAGTAGGTGACAAGAACACCCTAAGGAAGGAGGGCAGGTGGGCACATCCCAGAGAGGGCAAACTCACACAGATTAGTTTAAGGTGCAAGAGATGTGAAATACTTGCCTGATACTAGAGGGAAGTTGTTCTACCGAGTTCTCAAGCTGTGACTACAGATGGATCTTGGGAGTCCACACAATTTCCGTGAGAATATCTAACTTTTTGTTCTTTGATGTTGATGGCAACCTAAAAAGAATCAGTCTGTCTAAACAGATTCTGGGTTATCTGAATTAGTAAGCTTCAAGCTCATTTTCCTTTTGGCAGTCACCCACATCAATGATCCAATTAACATGGTGACCCAGTTTCCATGAGCTGGTGTTGTTGTATAAACAGAACCAAAGGGTGGCCAGGCTCGGCCAGTGCAGCTGTAGCAGGTGTGAGAACACTGAAATGCTCCAAGCCATTGGGGACAAAGCTCTGAGCCTCTAAGTGTCATCACCCACCCCTCCATGAACATCTGGGTGCTTCCTCTGGGATTTCCCCAACCGCCCAGAACACAGCCACAGCACTTAGCCTAACACCATATGATACTTGATATTTTTCTTCTTTTCCATATCATACTTAAAAAAAAAAAGTCTAAAAAAACCTGCCTGTCCCTTATACCTGGTCACCTGGCTGTGCCACTAGCTCCCACAACCTGTGCTTTGTCTTTAACATAATGGCACTAGTCTAAATCACTGCAGGGCAATGAGGAAAGGAAGGAGGCAAATCTCCCAGTTAAGTGATGCAGTTATGATAAGCAAAGGTCAGGGGTGAATCGAACAAACGAATGCTGGGTAGCTTCTGCTTGAATGGCAAAATAGGGAAGGGACAACTGAGCTCTCACATGGCACACGATGGCACAGGCATCCAAGTTCAAAGGATTCCATGCCATGGTGGCCGGAGCCACAGCCATAGTCCATGCAAACATTCAGTATTAGTGACTTAAAATGGCATCGTCTCTCACCTTCGATTAGTAGTTTAGATTCTGTGGTATTTGCACATCATTTATACGACTGTTTTGCCACCTGTAGATTTGCTTTGATTCTTCTTCTCCGTCTCCTTCTCCTTCTCCTCCTTCTTTTTTGGTAGTGATGATTTAACCCAGGGGTGCTTTACCTCTGATCCATATGCCAGCCCTTTTTATTCTTTCTTTTGAGACTGGGTCTAACTAAATTGTTAGGGTCTTGCTGAGTTGTAGAGGCTGGCCTTGAACTTGCAATCCTCTTGCCTTGGCCTCCAGAGTTCCTAGGATTCCAGGTATCTGCTACCATGCCCAGCTTTGCATTGATTCTTTAAAAATAGATCCATCTCCAGTGTTAAAGAGAACAAAACCCCTTCAGGTGATATCCAGCACCATCCTAGGTAGACCATCTCGAGGTCACTGATGGGTGAATGGCCTGGTTTCCATGATCCTAGCTCCTCGGGGGCCCCACTGGAGACTACTCTGATTTGGCATGGCTGGGCAACACAGTCCTGCCATTCCAGCATCATATGGGTCATTTAAGAATCAGAAGGGGAAGTCAGTTAATAAAAACTCAACCTCTTCCTATTCAGATGTGCAAAGTTAAGTTTCGTGGTCAAGATTACTGAACAGACACGATGATGCAAAGAGTAGAACCCCAGAAAGCCCTGAACTTCCACTTGGGGCTCTTTGTGCATCAGCTTAACTCCCATCTTACTTAGTGTTGACACTTTAGAAGATATATTAACACAGTGACTGTCCACTATATTATCTAGGAGCACATCTGAGGCATGGTCACTTTGAAGCACGTGTAGGACGCACATATCCAAGTACATATATTTGGACACAAGTACTCTTAGGCTTCTTTGAAATAATTCAGAACAGGGATGAATAGAAACAGTGCTGGGCTGGGAAGCAGAACACCTCGCAAACCGGTCGCTCTCTCATCAGTACTTCCTTTATCTTCTGGGAAAGTCGAGTCCTCCTCTGTGAAATGGGAATGACAGCAGCACCTGCCTTGACTCCCTCATCAGACTAATGTGAAGATGAGCTGAGACTGTCTCCGTGGAAGAAGCTTGTGTTTAAAAAAAAAAAAAAGTTGCAGAATGTTTTGGGGCGTCGTCTTGTAAGAGACTTGTTAAATCATCAAAAACTGGTTAATAAATACAATGGTTGGGGCAGGTGGGCGGACTGCCAAGCTAGGTGCACATACAGATATATGTGGATACTCCACATATGCCAGTTCACAGGTTTACCCTCTTCTGCTGGGTCTATCTTCTTGTTGTTGTTGTTATAAGGAATTGAACCCAGAGGTGCTTAACCACTGAGCCACACGTCCCCAGCCCTTGCTGTGTCTATCTTCCGGGGGTTTTGTGATGATTTCAGGATTTAGCTCCTATAAGCTACCGCTTGGCACATTCTAGCTGCTCAATAAATGTTAGCCGTCTTCATCCCACAAAGTCCCTGATGGCAATGTCTTTTATTGTTGCCAGCATCTTATCCTTCCTAGTGTGTGTGTGATGCTTTAGAGGTCAGCAGACCTCAATGCCTCTGACACTCTATACCTCTCTCCTGGGAA
Organism: Urocitellus parryii; assembly: GCF_045843805.1. Lineage (NCBI taxonomy): Eukaryota > Metazoa > Chordata > Mammalia > Rodentia > Sciuridae > Urocitellus > Urocitellus parryii. Next base: position 125,823,304 of record NC_135540.1, read on the forward strand.
TCCTTCCATTCTTAGTGCTAAAACTAGCACCAAAAGCCACCTGCCAACCCCCTCCCGCCAAAGGCCCAGCTAACATCAGTGGGAGCCTCACCTGAATGAGAAGGGATGCTATCTGAAAGGCAGCAGGGGCCCCAGGCCAGGCCACCTTGCAGACATCCTGGCAGCTCCCACAAGTCAAACAGGATCAGGTGGGGCACAACTTGGCCCAGAGAACCCACTGGCACTGGCTCCTAAGGGTGGGAACAGGGAGTGCCCCAGGTGATTCAATGGGTGGCAGGTTTCCCTCGGAGCAGCTGCTGAAATGCCTCAGGGCGCATGGTTAAGAGGCAGTGAGTACAAAGGGTGGCTGGAGGGCCAACCCCTTGAGGGCCACTGCAGCTTCTCTGCACCTCTGTGCCTTTCTATCATGGTCCCCCCTGCCTGGAATGTCTTGCTCTATTTACCTGTTGGTCAAATCCTGCCTCCAGCTCACCCTTCAAGTCCTCAGTAAAGTCTCAGGAGAACCTACCTTTCTGGTTTCTTTTAGGCAGACTTAGGTATTTTGTATAACTCACAGACTGAGCTTATATAAATGTTCCGTCCACTACAGATGCATGTATTCCATCTTACAGAGTTACGTCCTCCGTCCACGATGGCAAAATTACAATTGGATACTGGCAGATGGGCAAGACATGGATCCCACACGACCCCTAGCAACAGGATTTCCTCCTACTCTGCCCACAGACCTTGTCAAACAGGTGAGTCTGGAATGGCATGTTTACACGGCATGATCTTGCTGTCTAACCAGAGCTGGGCGGATCGAAGGGAGCTCATCTCCAGGTGGCTAGTGACCTGAGCTATGGGTCAGGTTAGGTCAGATTCTCACCATTGGTGATTTGAACTGTGAACGACTCCAGCCCTGAGCAGTAGAAGCTATAGAATGTTAGGGTTTAAATAGGAGGTGTCCCCCGAAAGCTCATAGGTGAGACAGTGCAAGGAAACTTTAGGCAAATGATTGAGTTAGGAAAGCCTTAACCTACTTGGTGCATTAATCCTCTGATAGGGATTAACAGGGTGATGTTGTAGATCAGTAGGGTGTGGTTGGAGAAGGAGGGTTTTCTGGGTGTGTCTTTGGAGTACATATTTTGTCTGCAGTGAGGGGAGTGTCTCTCTCTCTCTCTCTCTCTCTCTCTCTCTCTCTCTCTCTCTCTCTCTCCTTCCTGGTTCCATGTTCCCAGATGCTTTTCCCCACCATACTCTTCCACTATGATGCTCTGCCTCATCTCGGGCCTGGAGGAATGGAGTTGGCCATCTAGAGACTGAGACCTTTGAAGCTGGGAGTAGGGATCATCTTCACTGAAGGCAGCCTGTACCTAAAGACTGGTTGACAGAAGCAGGGCCAGCCCTTTGGAAGATTCTGCAGTGCCAGTTCATCTTCAGAGTGAAAGACACAGTTGGCTGAAGCCTTCATCAGTCAAGGGGATCACTGTTTCTGTTTTCCTGGATAAGTTCCCTTTTAAGACAGACTACTCTTTAAGCTCTGTGCCTGACATCTGCCAAGACTCTCCTGTAATGACATCTGCCCTTACATTTCTAGGCCTTGGCACGTCCTATATTGCTCTTGAGATTCCTACCATAAACCATCCCATTTTTTTAGAGATGGTTTCAGTAGGTTTCTGGACATGGCTTCCAAAAGCACCTAAAATTGATCCACAGTTCTGCCTTGGTAGGGGATTTTGTTACCAACCACAGAAATCCACTCTGGCCATCTTAAGTGAAATCAATGCACTTACTTATGATGTGAAAGATTCTCAAAATCAAAACAAGACTGTGTAGCACAGGGCTGCAAAACGGGCTGTGCCTCCGTTTAATCTGCCACGATGACTATAAGTCACGGCCATAGTCAAACCACCCTGTCTACCATAATTCAGCCAGCAGAGGGGGAGAAAGAGGAAAGGGAAGGGGGAAATGAAAGACACACTCCTTCTCTTTAACAATGCCAGTGGGAAATTGCACACCTCCCCTCCACTCAATCCTACTGGACAGGACTAGTCATATACTAGTCATATAACAATACTATGCTGCAAGGGGTGCTGGGTAATGTAGGCATTACCCAGGAGAGCATCTGATGGGCCGAGCCCAGTCATGTGCCCACCCTGTGGTTGTGCCAGGGCTGGCAGAGAGAAGGCAGGGTGGTGGCCTGCGTCTGATTCCTTTGCTTCTGCAGTCAGTGACATGTAGCTCACCCCAATGTACACTCTGGGAAACTCTCCGAAAGGGAGAGGGGTGGAATATTCGGGGAAGGAGGGAGTTGGGTTTGGGGAGCTGGAGGCCAAAAAACAACGACTGTGTGCGATACATACACACACACACACACACAGAGCACAGGTTTCCTTCATCCACGACGCATTGGGAGAGCAGTGGAAGAGTTCTGTCCTGCTGCCTCTTTTAGTTGAACCATGGTCATGTGTGGAGTCCTCAGTTCCCCTGTAGACCAGTGAGGACACCTGCCAGTGACTGAGGAGGAGGGCGAATCCCCTCCCCGCCCATCCCAGATACCACTTTGGCTCCATCTCCAAGGCAATCACATGCAAACCTGTCCTCCCAGGGAAGTTTGAGCAACATCTTACTGAAGGTCACAGGGTACCTAAAGACTTCCCTGCATCAGGAGTGGAGAAAAGTCAACCACCGTGTTTCCAGACTCTGCCTACAAAGGTGCTGGGGACTGACCTTACTGTCAAGACTGTGGGGTGCTCCATGTGGGGCTCCATTGTCTTTCGCAGCCCCATGTTGCTCAGAAGATAGCCTACATTACCCAGCACCCCTTGCAGCATAGTATTGTTATATGACTAGTATATGACTAGTCCTGTCCAGTAGGATTGAGTGGAGGGGAGGTGTGCAATTTCCCACTGGCATTGTTAAAGAGAAGGAGTGTGTCTTTCATTTCCCCTTTCCCTTTCCTCTTTCTCCCCCTCTGCTGGCTGAATTATGGACATGCTGGTAAGTCAGCTCAGACCATGTGCATAAGGACATCATCCTGGGGTGGCAGAGCAACAAGGTGGAAAGAGTCTGGGTCCCCCGATGCATTGCAGTTGCAGTAGCAGCCCTGAACTAGGTGCAAACTGTTCTTGAGACAGAAATGTCCTTCTAGTTTAATTTAGGTCACTATCATTTGGAGTTGCTGTTAGAGAAGCCAGAACTGTATCTTCAGGGTCAGCCAACTATGGCCCTGTTTGACCCACCACCTGTTTTTATAAATAAAGTTTTATTGGGATGCAACTATCCCCATTTATTGTTTTTTGGATTTTTTTTTTTTTGCATCCTCTATAACTGCCTTCTTCCTACAACAATGGGTTATAGTAAAGGCCATATGGTTTACAAAGTCTAAAATGTTTTTTCTTTGGACCTTTACTGCAGAAGTTTACCAGCCCCTACTACATCCAGTTAACCCATGTGTATACCAGAGAATTAATGGTTTTTACCTCAGGCTATTTTATTTTCTCTTTATGTTTCTCTGTCTTCCACATTTACTGCAATAAATATGTTTTACATTTATCATCTCAAAAATGCCCCCAGATTCTAACATGAAAAACTTTAGTTCAACTCTTAACTCAATATCATTATTTCAACCACTCTGTACTTTTCCACATGTCTTCATATTAGTTGAGAAGAATTTATTCAAAATAATAGCCTATTTGAATCTACAATATCCATATTTTTGTTGTTACTCTCCTTCCTGCTGAAACATTTGAACCACTTAGCAACTCACATAGAAATGCTGCTGTGGGAGGCATCACAATACCAGTCCTTAAACTATACTACAGAGCTGTAGCACATCTGTAATCCCAGGGCTCGGGAGGCTGAGACAGGAGAATTGTAAGTTCAAAGCCAGCCTCAGCAACAGCGAGGCACTAAGCAACTCAGTGAGACCCGGTCTCTAAATAAAATATAAAATAGGGCTGGGGATGTGGCTAAGTGGTTGAGTGCCCCTGAGTTCAAACCCCACTACCAAAAACAAACAAACAAAAAAATCCCAGCATGGCTTTGGCAACAAAACAGACATGAAGACCAATGGTACAGAATTGAAGACACAGAGACAAACCCACATAATTATCTCATTCTAGAAAAAGGCACCATAAACGTACATTGGAGAAAAGATAGCCTCTTCAACAAATGGTGCTGGGAAAACTGGAAATCCATATGCAACAAAATGAAATTAGACCCGTATCTCTCACCATGCACAAAACTCAACTCAAAGTGGATCAAGGACCTAGGCATTAGATCAGAGACCCTGTGCCTGATAGAAGAAAAATAGGCCCAAATCTCCATCATGTTGGCTTAGGATGTGAATTCCTCAACAAGACTCCTAAAGTGCAAGAAGTAAAATCAAGAATCAATAAAACTAAAAAGCTTCCTCACTGCAAAGGAAACAATCAAGAACATGAAGAAAAAGCCTAGAGAATGGGAGAAAATCTTTGCTGCATGCAACTCAGATAGAGCATTAATCTCCAGGATATACAAAGAACTCAAGAAACTTAACACCAATAAAAAAAACATAACCCAATCAATAAACAGGCAAAGGAACTAAAGAAACACTTCATAGAAGAAGAAATATGATTAGTCAACAAATGTATGAAAAAATGTTCAACATCACTATGAACTAGAGAAATGCAAATTAAAACAGCATTGATATTTCATCTCACTCCAGTCAGAATGGCAATTATCAAGAATACAAGTAACAGTAAATGTTGGCAAGGACGTGGGGGAAAAGGTACATTTATACATTGCTGGTGGGAATGCAAATTGGTGCAACAATTCTGAAAAGCAGTAAGGAGATTTCTGGGAAAACTTGGAATGGAACTACCATTTGACCCAGCTATTCCACTCCTGAGCATAGACCCAAAGGACTTAAAATCAGCTATAGTGACCCAATCATATCAATGTTTATAGCATTTAATTCACAATAGCTAAGCTCTGGAACCAGCCTAGGTGCCCTTCAACAGATGAATGGATAAAGAAAATGTGGTACATATACACAATGGAATATTACTCAGCCATAAAGAAATCATGGCATTTGGCAGTAAATGTATGGAACTGGGGATTATCATGCTAAATGAAATAAGACAATCCCCCCAAAACCAAAGGCCCAATGTGCTCTCTGATATGCAGATGCTGACTCACAATATGTTGGGGTGAGTGGGTAGGGCGGGAGGGAGTAGTGGAGGTTCACTGGATTGGAATGGGGGACTAGGGGGATGGGAGGGGGGATAGGACTAGGAACCATAGTACAATGAATAGGACACAACTTTCCTATGTTCATGTATGAATACACAACCAGTGTAACTCCACGTCATGTACAACACAAGAATGGGAGGGAGGTTCTACTTCATGTATGTATGATATGTCAAAATACATTCTACTGTCATGAATAACTCAAAAGAACAAATAAAAATTGTATTATTAGAAAAGAAAGAAAGAAATGTTACTTTGGTACTGTATTTGGGTGGAAAGCTTTTGGTGATCTGTAACTAAAATTCAACTTTCTTGGGATAATATTGGCTTTTGTTATTGGGTCGTCCAAAGACACCAATGTTAGATGTCGCTTGATGCAAGGAGCACACAATATTACCAACACTGTTTTTCTCCAGAACTCTTGACTCTGCTTATCTCTAGTAACGTGTAAGTCAGTTTTACATGCCTTGAACTTGTGTCAGCTGGAAGGATGGATGGCTCTTAGATCCTGCTGGCCAATAATCCAACAGTGTGTTCACATATCAAGTTATAAAGGTGATTCTGATTGGGCAAAGTGTATACCTAAACCAATCATCATATCCAGGAGAAGGGAATAATTTGATTGACTAGGTGAGGAGTCTCAAGGTCAACAATGGAATGTTTCCCTTAGGGGGAAAAATGTTTTTATTACATCAGAAGGACTAAGAGGGCACAGAAGATGAAAATAAAAATAAAAACCCATGTGGATGCTCACTGCAGGAAAGTTGGGGCTCTCGGGTGTGGTTTTGATACTTGTGGGTGAGACACGGAACTTTTACTTTATTTATTAACAGTGTGCCCCTATTTTCTGACTTGGATGCTACCTAGTTATTGTTTAAATTACTACACCAAGCACAGCCCATCATGATGCTCAGGTGAATTTCTAATAACATTTTTTTCTTTGCTTTTTTTTTTTCATTTTAGTCAAAACTATGGTTTAGAGAGTTTAAATGTCTGTTTGAAAATTGGAGCATACTTAATGATCAGTTTTCTCCAAATGGTAAACTGTAAAAAGACCACACCACGTGGCACAAAGCAGGGCATGGGGAGTTGTTCAACGGGGCTCCAAGCTTCCGATCTACTTCTCGGGGTGACCCTGAACAAATTATTTTGTGTCTCTGAGATTCAGTTCACTCTTCCTAAAATGAGGATGATGACATTGATCTCTCATGATCTCTTTGGAGGATTAAATCTCTCTTGCCAGATGATTCCATTCTGGGCTTTCAAGTGTTTGGGTGCAAATTGGTCTCCACTTATTTGGCTCTCAAGTTATTGACAGACAGCACAGGAGCATTGACAGGGAGAAAATTCGTTGATGAAATAAAATTCAGAGGTGAAAAAGCAGAGCAGCCAAGTGACTTTAGATCCATTACATTATCAGATTAAATCTGTGCTTGTGCCCACAGAGCTCCACGCTCAGGTAAGCGCTTGGAATCCATCATTTTCTGTAGATTTTGAAAGGGTTCTCAGGGGGAAGTCAATCCTTTTGTTAAATTGCGCTTTAGTCACTACCTGCCTTTTGAAGATGGTAGATGCTTTATTTCTTTTTAAGAATTATGTTCATTCATCTCGGTCTAATCACATTGGGTCTAGAAGGGAAGGAACAGCTGGAATTCTAACTTATAGTCTTGCTCCTGAACCAGAGTCCTCTCTCTGGCCTCTATCTTCCAGGCTGCACTGGTCTCGTCTATAAAGCTGGGATAATGATGAAAATAAAAACTGAGCGGTGGCGGATGGATAGAAGGTTGGTCAGAAGGAAGAGGTCAGGCATTCTAGGTCAGAGGGCAAGGCCTGGAGAGGGTTGGGGGAATTGGTGAGTAAACTAGCTCGGTGGAGAGGGAGGAGAGGGGAGCTCAGTCTGAACAATTTAAACACCAGGCTGCGGAGGCTGGACTGTATTTATTGGGTTGTCATTGGGGGAGTCACTGAAGACTTCCAATTTGAGTGGCGAAGGGCTGGACTGTTCTTAGGAAGTCTCCTGACAGCTGGATATATCATGGGTGGAGGAAGGAAAGAGGGGGAAGACAAGGAGGTTATTATTGTCACTCTAGGGTGTGTCTGAGAAAACAAGATGAGGCAGTGGATGTGAAATACTTGTCATAAGAACTGACAGTTCCAGAGGTTCACTATGTACAGCCTGGTCCCAGGGGCTTTCCTTACAGTATAATCCACAAAGACGGCAGAAGGTATGGTTCTTAGTCTGGTTTTACACATCATGAAACTGAGACTCAGATCAACATAGGGACCTGTGAGAGGTCCCATGTTTAGTGAGTGATAGAGCTGGACTTGGTACCCAGGTCTAGGGGACTCTGATCCATGATCCTTTGGCCATTCCGGACTGCCTCCCCAAGGGGCTGATTATTGACTTCACAGAGGGGACAAGAGAAAGGATGGCGTGTCGAATAGAGCTTCAAGTCTTCATGAGTCTGAGGGAGAGTACAGTGGGGATATGGGCAAATAAATCATCACTTTTTCTTGGGAGCTCAGAAGAAAATTTGGGGAGATGCTTAAGGTTGTGACTTTATTTTGGCCTCCCTCAAGGAGAAACACATGAATGAACTTCAGGAGCAGCAGAAATCAGAGGTCAAAAGAATCAGTGTTACCAAAGAAGACCAGTGGATTCTTCTGTCTTCCCCTCGATTTGGTCTGGCGTGAATGGCCACTGTGTTCCCTGGGGCCTCTGCCTTATGGCCCTGCAGCCCCGTCTGATCTTCTGCACCTGCCCACGGGTGTAAGACAATGTTGATTGTGGACCTGTCTACCCACTCGGCCAGGGGAGAGCAGTGCCTGCAGCCTCAGTGAGGAGGTGCCACCATGTTTTGTATCACATGATTCCACCCACTGGGCCACAGCGGGTTGGAGAGTAGCCAGACCCCGTATTGACAGTAACCTATGCCCCACCTGGTGGAGGATGACAAAACTGAGCAATGAACTTTCCCCAAAGAGATTCTTGGTTTCTCCACGAAAATAAACATCTGGTAGACCTGTATCTCTGATCCTCTTGACAACCATTGATTAAATTGTCAACGTTTCAAGGACCGGGCTGTCTTTCTTGTCACCCTGTCTTCTAGACCCAGCACAGTGTCTGATGCATGATAGGCAACCTGCAAATACTTCTGGATGAAGGTATATTTGAATCTTAGCAGTGGACACAGCTCCGGCTCAAACAAGGATATACATGTGTGTATAGTTTTTTTGTACTTTAACTGTGCTTCTAAATAGTTCATTTCTATCATATCAGACATAGTTATGTCTCCACTGATAATTATTATAAATGCTAATGGTGTCAGGCCCTTTTCTGAATGGCTTATGTGTATTGACTAGTAACTTCTTCACACAATACCAAGTCTTCCTAACTCCACTTCAAGCATGAATGAATACATAAGTGAAGTTAGTTCATCTGTCCGAGGTTGGCAAAGTTAACTAAGTGGAGGAACCCAGCTTTTCATCTGTCTGTACTCTTAACCCGTTAGGCCACTCTGCCCTTTTGGAAGATATGTATGGTAAATATCATGAAGTCAGACTGATTAATCTGCTACTCTAAGGTATGCTGCCTGGTAAGGGGTCAGTATACGTGTGCAATGTTCAATTGTCTTTTCTCAACTTGACCACCACTGGCTATTATATATTGCATACTAATAATTATGAAGGGGTCTGGTCTTTTTTTTTTTTTTTTAAGAGAGAGAGAGAGAGAGAATTTTTAATATTTATTTTTTAGTTTTCGGCGGACACAACATCTTTGTTTGTATGTGGTGCTGAGGATCGAACCCGGGTCACACACATGCCAGGCGAGCGTGCTACCGCTTGAGCCACATCCCCAGCCCATAGAGTTCTGATAAAATGGGGAAAGTTGTTCGAATTTGGGGTCCCAGGAAGTAAAGTGAGATATCTGGGGCCAGAAAGACAAGGGCAGATGATTGGACCATAAGAATCTGTACCCTGTTTCGTGGTCATGGAAGATGTTTCCAGGAAGATGGGGAAATCTTCATGGGGCAGGAGTACTGATGACAGTGTCCTTGACAGCTTTCTCCTGTTTGGAAACCACCCTGTTCTTAAAAGCAATGTGAACAGCCTTATGTAAAGAAATCAACTCACCTGCCTCGGTTGACCTTCAGTGGTGTTTCAAATTCAGTCTCTGAGAAGTCAGGGTTCTCTGTGAGCATGGAACTGTTTTCTCTGTAGGGTTATTGGCCTGGGCTTATGCACATACAGTCTTCTGGGATAGAACTCACCCTGAGAGAAGAGAATCCAGGCCCCACATGTGGGGCCCAGCAGGAGTCTCAGGGTCCAAGCCCACAGGCCTGTCTCTGATTTCCCTCTGGCTCAGCCCTGGGCACACTGATAAGTCTTAAGTTTTTTTTTGTCCAGAATCTATGTGAGACCCAGGGCCCAAGTCACATCAGTACAGGGATTGTCCCTAGTGATGGAGAAGGTGAAGTGGCTTGCATACCACTTTGAGCTGGTTAGGACACCCTGAGCAGCTTATGATGTGGATGGCATCAATCACACTGTGTCATCCACAGTGGCAAAAGTCAACCCTCCAGTGGTTTTATGGAGCCCTGTATGAACTGCTCGTACCTTTGCAATCTATTTGGTACACCTTTGAGGGGCAAGAATTTTCTACCACAGTTTTTTTCTAGAAATCCAGAGCTATAAAGGAAAATAAAAAGGCATTCACTCAAAGTAGCTGAAAAAGGAGTCCTAGGACACACAGATACCACGAGGAGGCTCCCAGAAACTGCTGAGGGGTGGGAGGCATTGAAGGTGGGGAAGGTTGAGGTTCTGCAATAGCAAGCTAGGAAAAAAGAAATAGTGTGTGAACCTGCTCTGCTCAGGCCAGGACTCCCTCAGACAGAACAGGATTAGGGAAGGTGTGCTTCTTTTTCCCTACAGGGTACCTGGCACTCCAAATGAGGAGGACTCAAGTCAGGCAGCAGACTAGAAGAGCTTCTGACATCATCTCTGCCCAGCCGCAGGTTGGATCCCCTTCCACTGCATGCAGCCTGCTGGTGCCTCCGCATGAACCTGTCTGATAGAGCGGGCCTCTGGGAGTGGATGTGTCATTTTAGAGCTGATAGCACATATGGGAAATCTTGGATTGATTAATTTTAGTGAATGAGAACTTGATGAAAATTTGGAATCTTGAGTGAACTGCTAATTTTGGTATGGTTTTATTTGGAAAAATTAAATCATGATTCTTGGCTATCTTAGACTGAAGGCTAAAAAGGGACTCTCCTCATTGGGGAGGGTTTTTTGTTTGTTTGTTTGTCTGTCTGTTTGTTTTCAGAATCTCCCCAAACTGAGAAGAGCATGATGTGTGTCTTATACAGCCTTACCTGAAGCCCAGGGCAAGACCACCTGTGCAGAACATGCTATGACATCACAAAGCTTTGCTCTGCTAACTTTAGCCCATCAGTCTTACCTGGGCCACAGACGCAGGAGAAAGGAGTGAGGAGTCCAGTGGACAAGGAGCATTCCTTGGGGTGCATCGTGAAGGTGCTGGGTACTTCTGTGCCCACTCCATGAGATGAGGAAAGGAGTGTGCCCCTCCCCCTGAGGCCAAGTAAGGAGGACTTTTGGGGAGCTTCTTGCTGGGATGGACAGAAACCTCCTAGAACTTGGGGGTACAGGGCTGGCATGTGGCCCTCACAAGAACAGTCTGAAGGCTTGAAGCTGGGTAACTACCCTCTCTCTGACAATAGAATGAATACACATGGTGGTATCCAGCAAGATGTATTGTTGGGAATGATGAACCCCTGGGATCTTGGAATTGGCCCCTGGAAGGAAGCTGGCCTGAGGTCACCTTCCAAGAGAGCTGGCCTGGCGACTTTCTAGTGAGGGGCATCTTATCCTGGTAAGAGTTCTTAGTCACCAGTGTCAGAATCCCCACCTGCCAGTCTATACAGGAAGGGATTTATTAAAAGGCATTAGTGACTTACAAAATCTTTGGAACAAACTTTTGTTTGATCTCCCAGAAACAAGCCTCAGAGCCATCCCAGAGGGACTTGCTAGAGAAGGGAACTGATGCAGGCCTTCCATTGGCTCTCAGTCACCCACATCAGCACTGGGAAAGCCAGGGTCCTTGCCTGTGGCCTCACTTGAGTATCTTCAGCATGAGCGCCTGCTGGGGTGACTCTGAGCGGCAGAATGGTTGTCATCTATCCATGCTTCAGGAAAAAGAGAGTTGGAAAATGTTGCATTGTGGGTTCTTCTGTGAGAATCTGAGCTCATACTGTAGGAAACTGCAAAAATGTGAGCGGGTGTGCGAATGACAGCTGTCCACTTACCCTGGCAGAAGGGAGGAGGGTCTGGCAGCTGGAAGTCGACCTCAGGAAAAAGTTATTCAGCCAGCTGGGGGACAGACATGGTCTACACCAGAAGATCTGCACTGGGGAGTGCCCAGTGGGAGGTTTTCCAGAGAGACAGCAACTGAGGTCCAGGAGAACAAGGGTCAGCTTTGTGTGTGCATCATGCCAGGACACCACAGCACTTGACAACTACTCAAGTGAGTCTTTTCCTCCACCCCCTCCTCCCCACTGTGCTGAACCTGCAAGTTCCCCAATCAGCAAACAGTGAGTGGAGCAGAAGATGGGGTGAGAAGGATAGGAAAACTGGCCATACCCCTTTGCCCACTGCAGGCCTGGGTGAGGGACTGGTGAAGTTTTAATCAGGGGTGAGCTTGCAGCTTGATGATTGCAGCTTGCAGCTTGATGATTTGATTATTACATTAGATAGATCCTTTCATGTTTGGGCATGGCCTGAAATTTTTTTTTTTTAATTTTCTAGATCTGATGGGAAAGTTATGAGACCTTGCCTGAGAATTTGTCCCTGAGTGGGAAACAAGAGAGTCAAAGAGCATATTGAACCAGAGCTGGGAGAAAAAATAAAAGGACTCTTTTATTCTGCACTTTAGCAACTCTGTTTTAACATTCAATCAGTTGGTTGTAAACATTATTACTATGAAGGTATTTGTTGCTTTGACTATTTTTTTCAAGTTCATTTTGTTCATAAAATCAGGAGGAAAAGAAGAGATGCAGAACAAAGAGGAAGGCAGGAGAGAGATTGGTGGCTTACAACTGCAGATGCCTTCAATCCCCAAAGGCTAAGTATGGAGGGGCAGGAGTAAGAGAGGCCAGGCTGGCAGTGGAGGCCACTTAAGGGACTTAACAGTGTCACTGTGCTATTCTCCTTATGAATGCTATCACCTTTTGGCCTCAGAAGAGCCCCACTGGGTAGGTATAACCTCTCCCCCTTTCTGGAAGGGGCGAGGTCTGTGCAGGGTCACAGAGCTTGCAAATAGCCACAGGAAGATTGTATCCCCTCATCTCTCTCTGCCGTGTAACTGGCCTGTGCTGACTCTTAGATGATGGGCCGGTCCCAGTCTGGTTCCTTTTAAGAGGACACATTTGTCACCATAGTCATAGCTGACTTTTACTGAGCACTTAAGATACTGTGGTCTTTATATACAAACAGAGATATGAAAAATTGTGGTTTATATGTGTAATAAGAACTGTAATGCATTCTGCTGTCATTTTTTTAAATCAATAAAAAAATTAAAAATTTTAAAAAAAAAGAGAGAGAGAGCAAACAACTTCTAAGTAAAAACAAAATACTGTGGTCACTGCTCTATGTCCTTCACCATTTTCTCACTGAATACCCTCACAAGCCCTATAACAAACAACATAGTTATTTTCATTTTATAAACGTGGAGAGTCAGGTACACGTGCCTGCAAGCCCTACAGTGGTGACTAGTTGGGTGAGGAGTCTCACGCAGGCAGCCTGGCTCTAGCTAAGACTTAGCCCTGGAGCGGTCCACTGAGGCTAAGGGGAGGGGAAAGGGCCTGTCTGTGCACCCCCAGGCTGCCAGGAATGTAAGCAAGAACTGTCCTCCTCATCTACCCCTTCTGTTGCCCACTATGACCCCTTTCCAACTGCCTCAGTGGGAGGAGGTCAAGAGAATCATTATTATGGTTTGGATCTTCAGTGTCCCCCAAAGATCCTGTGTTGAAGGCTTGGTCACCAGCCTGTGATACCCTTGGGAGGTGGGGCCTCATGGGAGGAAGCCAGGTCATGGAGGGCATGCCCTCGAAGGGGATGCTGAGACCTGACCCCTTCTTCTCTCTTTCTTTGCTCCTCGGCTGCCATGAGGTGAGAAGTTTGCTCTAGCATACACTCTCCACCATGATGTCCTGCCTTGCCACAAGCCCAAAGTGAGGGGCCAAGCAACCGTGGACTAAAACTTTGGAAACTAGGAGCCAAAATAAATATTTTTTTCCTTGTAAGTTGACTATCTCAGGTATTTTGTCACAGAGATGAAAAGTCGACTAACACAATCATCCTCCCATCTGGTGTTTGGATGGCATCCGTCATCCCTCCTTGGAGACTTTGCTCCATGGGAATTCTTTCTACTATGTCGTGTTTTCCCCATTTTGTGGTTCTGGGACCTTGTGCATGCTGGGCAAACTCTACCACAAAGCTACAATCCCAGTCCCTCTCTACCATGTCTTCAAGCCCATTTTTTATTTTTTGCCCTGATTTAAGAGCGGATGTCACAGAATTTTAAGAGACTAACTGTCTCAATGCCATTTTGCCTGGAGAAAAGACCCATCTGGGTAAGCTGTGCCAGACAAAAATATAAACTGACCTTAATGGCCGTTCTATTTCTCATCCCTTGCATGAAGTCCACCATGGAGCATCTTGAGTTGGTGGCACTTTGGGAAGATGTCCTGGCAGTGGCGTCCTGAGGCCAATGACCCAGGCATTGGCACAGCTCTTCGGGAGGATGGAATTTGGAGCTGAGATGGAACTACAGTGGACACTGGGGCCCTAGAGGGTTGGTGGAAACATGAGTCACCTGTTCTTTCCAAGGTGATTTGTCGCATTGGGAGGAACGCTGGATTTATGAGAACATGGGGATGGCTTGTTTGGGCCCATTTTTACCTAATTCTTAACAACCAGTTGACCACAGAAGAACTTGGGGTTGCCCAGAATGGAACATTTCCCCTTCCTCCATGCTCTGAATTTCCCTTACTATAGACCTTTCAACCAAATTTCTTCATTACAAACTTCAGTCTCAGCCTTCTTCTAGGCTCCCATTTTACATAGAATTTAACTTCTCCTCTGCTCTGACCTTGGCTCCATTTCCTGGCTTCTGATCATCTCCCCTTCACAACTCATCAGTTCAGAAATAGGCTCCAGGGTAAAATTTTCCCCTGAGTCAATCAGCTCCTGGAAACACTCCTCAAGTTTCCTGCTCCACCCTCACTCCTCGTTCAGCCTCCTTCAGGTCCATCTGCAAAAAGTTGGAAGAACTTGGCATTTCTGTAGATGTCAGGGAGAGGTGTGTTGATCAGGGTTCATATACAGAAGGCAGAACACACACTAGCTGGTTTCATGCAGAAATAGAATTATGAGAGAAAATTCGATGGCGCATGGAATCACTGGGAAGGTCAGGTTAATAATAGCTCTTGAAGCTATACCAAAGTGGCTATTAATTCTTCCATAATCATGAAGCTGTTCACCAACTTCCCAAGCTCATGTTGTAGCTACTGCTCTAGAAATGCCACACCAATGCCACAATCAAGAAGACAGGACAAATAAGACTCAAGTTGCAGGGCTGGGGATGTGGCTCAAGCGGTAGCGCGCTCGCCTGGCATGTGTGCGGCCCGGGTTTGATCCTCAGCACCACATACAAACAAAGATGTTGTGTCTGCCAAAAACTAAAAAATAAAAGTTAAAAATTCTCTCCTCTCTCTCTCTTTAAAAAAAAAAAAAAAAAAAGACTGAAGTTGCCCACATGATCTGGAACGTGTCATGATCACAAATACCCTGCTCCTTTCCAGCTCTGGAACCTTGTCATGCCTGCCATAGTCCATGCTGGCAATACAAATGGCTAGAACCCTGCCACCAGCTATCCAGTGACTGGCCACTGGGTCCATGATCATAGTAGAGGTATTTGCCTCCAGAAATGCTAAAATAAGAAGTATAGCATTCATCTCAATATCCACCTTAAGTCTTCTGCTAGTGGTTCCAATTAGTGGAATCCAAATGATATCTAGAACTCTAGCTGCAAGGGAGCCTGGGAACTACTATGGAGCTTTCTGACCTCTGCTGCACAGCACACATGCAACAAGAGGGCTGACAGAGGTGTTTTGCTTTGAACAATGGTGTTTACCATTGAGGGTTAACCTTGCTCTTCAATGTTTTTTCAGAATCCCTTTCTCTAAAGAGATTTATTGCCCACTTAGTGATTTGGAATGACTGAGGAGAGTCCTATTTGGCTCAGGGAAGAATGACTCATAATCAGGTTATTATTTATCATAGGTTGCATTGTAGCCTCTTCCAAGTTGTTGATGCACAGTCATTTATTAATGGCTTCGGGCAGACACATAACAAACCACGGCACTAAGCCATTGCCTAGATTTGCTCCAATCCACACTAGAGATGGCATGAGGTCCACTTTGTAGATCTGCTTTCTGGGGGTAGTACCAAATGCAGAAAGGATAAAACCCTTCAGATTTTTCCCCCCAGGAAAATAAAAGAAGTAACAAGTCAACTTATTTTTCAGAACCATGTTATAATGATCATTCCTCTTGCAGCTCGAAACAAACAACACTCACTATATTTTCTCTTGTTTATTTATGCTCTTTTAAAAAAAAAAAAAAAACTTTTGAGTGTTCTCCAGTTCTATCCAGCTGGTTCCAGTCATTAGTAGACTCTTCCCAAGATTGTCCAGTCCTACTGGAAACAGGAAATACTAGAAACTGCACTAGAAAATAGAGTCCATTTCTGGCCCAGTTTTGCCAGAGTTTTGATAAGCATCCAAAGTTTGGGTTGTTTATGCAGATTGAGCTTCTGAATCTCCTGAGGTTTACTCCTTGCAATTGGTGAGCCAATAGCCTTCAGGGGGAAAAAAATTACACATTTTCTGACCCATCCTTGGAAAAATGTATGCCTTTTCTCTGCCAGGTTTACTAATTTACATGTGTTCCAAATCTGAGGCCAACTAGTTAAAACTGGAAAGATGATTTTTTAACAACTGAACAACCCAGTAGTAAAAAATATTCAAATCACTCCAGGACTAAATCAAATTAAATCTTATTTATCCTTACTTATGTTTCAGGGGAACATGTGGTTTATTAAAAATTATAGGGATTGAGATTGAAAAATATAGTTTAGAATTTATAAAGACCATCAGAGATTGGATTGCAGAGTCAAAAAAAGTTTATATTTGGAAGGGAACTTTCAAATGCCAACATTCCTGATAGGTTATCCTCACTTATCTTGGGTAAATGGGTGTTACTGGAAATCTGGTTTAGTTTCTCATCCAGTGTTACAAAGATTCTTGGCAAAAAACAAGAATGCATTTGTTTAGAAGAAGGCAATAACATTTTTTAGGAAAAAACATGACCTTAAAATATTCTTTTATCAGGATTTGGTGCTGATGCAAATTGTGAATCTCTCTACATGAATTTGTGCAAGTTATGTACCCTTTCTGAGCTTATTTCTTCATCTATAGCAATTCAACTATGTACTTACTAATCTTTTGCTTGAAAACAGCTGAGTTTAAGGGCTGTAATGCATATTCCGTGAATTCTTATTCCATCTCGTCAATGGAATATATTCCTCAAATATTTCTGGGAATCTCAGGTGTATGTAGCATTAATTCCACCTAGTTATCATGTTGACCATGTGGGGTATACTTTTCTCTTTAGCTTTTTAAAATTATTTTTTAGATGTTAATGGACCTTTATTTTATTCATTCATTTATATGTGGTGCTGAGAATTGAACCCAGTGCCTCACACATGCTAAGCAAATGTTCTGCCACTGAGCCACAACCCCAGCCCCTCTCTTAGCTTTTGTGGACACCTTCAGACATGCTGATAACCACTGGGCAGTGTTGTTTTCTGATGGATATCATCTATTCAATGTCATATTTATCCTGAAGTAGCCATCAATACACAGTATGCTTCAATGAGTCAAAGCTTATAGTGTGGATTTGTTTTCATGCATTAGAAGAGTGGGTAAAGCTCCAGCCATGGCATTCATGCTTCCAGCATAGGACAAAGACAGGATGAAGATGTTTATGAACCAAATGTCCTGTAAGAAAAATTCCTTGGAGTGGCCATGTGACATTTCTGCTTATATTTCATCATTCAGAGCTTATTCCCATAGACACACCAAGCTTCAAAGAGACGATGTCTTCACTTTAATGGCCAGGTGCCCAGCTATAAAAGGGACATTAATAAAAGATGGGGAGAACAGCTTTGGGAGGGATAATTTTTGCCAAAGCTACTTTCAGGTCAGTGAGTTCTGGGGACTTCAACTCTCTACGCTTTGTCTTCTCAATATCTCATTTTAATTCAGTAACAAAGGAACTTGAGCAAATTCAGAACATGCCCACCATGAAAATATCCAAAGAGAAGAGGTTATTTCTGGTTCTTCTCCTAAAGACATGTTAGAGAATTTTCTCCCAAGACCTGGAAAATTTGGGCTCCGTCACTCACATTCGATCTCGTCAATGGAAAGAGGGAAGGAATTATTCTAGGCCAGCCAGGTCCACCTTCAGAGCAGAGAGCAGAGCAAGCTTCCTGTCAATACGGAAGAGTGGATAGCTGAAGAAGGTGGGAGTCTGTTGGGAAAGAAGAAGGAGGGGGTAGGTGCTGGTCCAAGGAGGAGCAGCTCTAACGTCTGCTGCTTGTGGCCCGTGGACACACACAGTTTTAGAGAAATGATTCTTCATGGTTGGTTTGATTTTGCTCTTTTTGTTTACACCCCCTTATCTTCTTTGAACCCAGATCTGAATCCTTATGAGTGGGTTCAATGGCAAACGTCACATTTAACTGACTTCTGCCACTGAGTATTTGCAACTAGGTCAAGACCGTTGTCTTCAACTCTCTCTTCCCTCATTGTGAGCTCTCTCTCTCTCTCTCTCTCTCTCTCTCTCTCTCTCTCTCTCTCACAAGGGTCTTCATGCTAATAGACGTCTGATGGCTTACTCTACAAGGCATAGCAAGATGGAGAGAGCTCAAATCCAGGCTGGAAACTTCATCATATACAAAACGGGAGCAGTAGTTACCCATCCCTGAGGTTCTAATGAGATTTAAACACAGGCCTTTGAGTGTAGATTCTCAAATTTTTCATATGATCAAATATCCAGGGAGCAGTGCATAACCATGGTGGTAAATAACACACAAACAAGGTTGTTAGACATTTTCTGCATTAGATTAAATGAGATAGCACGTGTAGATGCTTCATATAGAGTAGTTGGTTCATAAATGTGAGTTTTCTTCCTGGAACAGCTCCTAATATCACAATGACACCCATTACAGAAGAATTTCAGTGCCTGAGTCCCTGGTTTATGCAAATCATATTCATTTTAAAACTACCTTGAAACTAATGCCCTAGGCTAAAGGATGTCTTAGGATGACAATTAATTCTTTCCTTTCCAAGAATTGAATCCAAGGGTAGGAGAAGGAGCATTCCCCACCGTCATTCCGTGGGGAGGGGCTGTTGAGGTTACAGACATCAATAGTTGAGTCCAGTGATGAGCATTGAGTAGTGTGGAAATTGAGAAGTCTCTAAGTAATTCATTCAGATGGAAATAGTATTTTAATGAAGAAAGAAGGCATTGTTAGGAAATGCAATTACACTATCATGAATTGTAAAAAATTGCATTTTATTATTGATCTTATAAGGCCTATAAGAGAATAAATGAAGGGAATCATGGGTCATTTTCTTTTAGATTCCTAACCATAGTATTTTCAGACAAGGTATGGATGTTTCCTGGGTTGTTTAAACTTTATTTAACCATATAAAAATTATCTTGGTTGGGGCTGGGGTTGTGGCTCCGCGGTAGAGCACTTGCCTAGCACGTGCAAGGCACTGGGTTTGATCCTCAGCACCACATAACAATAAATAAAATAAAGATATTGTGTCCGACTACAACTAAAAAAAATAGTTAAAAAAAAGAGTATAGAAAAGAAAAAAATAATTGAAAAATTATCTTGGAGGATTTGCAATATTATATATATTTTTTCTATTGGAGCGGATGTTGTCTATAGGTCCTTCTTATGTTGGTTGTAAAGTGCACTCCTAAAGCTAAGAGACCTCGCATTTGAGTTTTATGCTTGTTAACACATGGCAATCCCAAGTAAGAATCGGGTTCTTGGACTTTTTATTCCTGTTGGAACATGTAACCCTCTGTCCTCTGTGGGCATCTCTCTTACACTGTAACTTCTCAGCTCCAACCCCATATCCCCAGAGAGGCCTGGCTGACCACCCTGTCTGAAGGGGTGACTCTCCCCAGTCACTTTCAACCCTACGCTCCTGTCTCCTGGCAACCACAGCAGGTGTTCGTATTGGAAATGAGCTTGAGAACACAGACCCAGGGATCTTGGCTGTATTATTTCTCAGAACCAGGAAGAATGGTGTAGAAAGTCGGAAGCACTCAGGAAGTATGTGTGGAGCAAACAAATGAATGAAAGGACATCCATGGGAAGGTAACGCAGCAGAGGCCGGGTGTCGTGGACGCGTGTGAAGAGGAAGCCCGAAACAGGAATAGCAGCAGCCCTGCTAAGAACCAGTCCAGAGACATCAGCTACAAAGAGCATGTGGAAACAGACTCTGTCCTCATCTTTTTTCCCCCACAAAATAGTTCTCTGCTCTTTGTTAATCCTCCCTGCACTAAAACATTCAATATCACAAAGTATTAGTAAGCAGTGGTAAACAGAGCGCTGGGTGTGTGCCAAGCCTACGTCAGTCCTTCACGTGTACTAACACATTGAATTCTCACAAGAACTTATGACACAGGTGCTACCAAGCATGAAGATGTTAGATTCAATCACACAAGGAATGATCTAAGTTAAGAATCTGTGTTCTTAGCCACATACTTCTGGAAAGGCTGGTGGAGGCATTGGGGACACATGGTGGGGAATGTCCTACCCCGCAGCACAAGGCACAAGAACGTGAACCCCTGTTAAGCAGCACAGCTCTGCCTGCAACAGTTGTTTCCTGTCAGTAGCTGCTGGCCCACCATCTCCCCAAAGAGACCCCATGCTAACAGGCACCAAAACTGTCTCCTAACTTGCACCCCACACCAGTTCCCTGGAGAACAAGCAGGAAGTGAGGAGCTATTTCTCCTGTCGCAAATTTATTTTTTCTTCCATTTCACTGATAACAATGATATTAATGTATTCAGATTTGGGGTGAAGATGGTGAGGGGTGTAATAAGATTCATCTTTCTAGTTCAAATTCCTCTTCAAAAAAAAAGACATGTATGGTAATATTAGTTAAGGACATTTTCTGATGATGGGGAAATTGCTTACACTCAGGCTTGGTCTTTAATTGTTCCTGGGAACAAAAGCATTTCCTAGAATAAAGATAAAAGTATAAATTAAAATAGGAAAGACAGCAGACAATGCAGAGAGAATATCCTCCAACAAACAATCAATATGGAAAAGCATGCTTGGATATGAAGACCTAGGGAAGGAGGGATACGGAAGGTCTCTGGACATGCTTCTCCTCTGTGCAACACCTTAAGTGATTGATCTCTCTCTCCCAGTGCATGAAAATCGAGGAACACTCATCATTTTAGGAAATAACTGTACTTAGTGACCTCACCCCCAGCTCCTACCTATCTGCTTGGTGGCATGGCTTATTGCTGGGCATGCCCACATTCTGGATGTGACTAAGGCAAAGAGCTTGGCTCAGCCCCCTTGGGTCCCAGCATGAACTGCACTGAGTGATCCTGGCCCCTGAGGGTCTCAGGAGGGATCTGACACTCAGAGGATCTGGGCTAGAATTGATGGCATTGTGTGCACTGTGGGCGGAGGCATTGAGGCGCAAGTGTCTTCTTGTTCACTCTATCAGGTGATGGGCCATGCTCACACGTGGATTTCCAGGAAAAGAATCAGCACAAAGCATAATAATCACA
Source organism: Urocitellus parryii (assembly GCF_045843805.1). Lineage (NCBI taxonomy): Eukaryota > Metazoa > Chordata > Mammalia > Rodentia > Sciuridae > Urocitellus > Urocitellus parryii. The sequence continues at coordinate 125,844,489 of NC_135540.1, forward strand.
TAAAGAGGTGTCTGAGATCAAAGTTGTTTTTAAAGAATGTTAACCTGAAAGGCCCTTCAGAGTGTTCCAGGGAAACCCCTTTCCGAATGGCAGGGTGTGGGGTGGGGTGGGGGAGGCAAGCAGGTCTGCAAGGAGCTGCCTTGCAGCTGGTTAATGGCCACCAGCATCAGAGCATCTGATACGGTGCTCCTCCATCACAGATGCCGCTATCACCCACTTTCCATCAGAACTACATGGACTAACCTAACCACTAATGCCACACGTCACTCTGAAGGTGGCCTTTGTAGGAAGCCGAGCTCTGGAGCTTGACTGGAGAGCATAGAAGAGTTCATGTAACACTTCTCTTGACCCCCAGGTCCCATTTGCTAAAAGTTTATTACTCTTCTTTCCTTTTGAGACACTTGGTTACAAGAGGTGTCTGTACCTGTCATTTCCTCTCGTTACTATCTCTAAGTAGAATTTCCTGGAGAGAAACCTCTTTGACCCACTGTATTAGGCTGCCATTTCCACCACTTTGCTAAAGCTTTGGCAGAGGTCACCAATGATTTCACTTTGCCAAAGATGATGGCATATTTCCACGTTTTCCTTATCTTTCCGGGACTGTGCTGCCTTTGACACTGGTGGCCTATTCTTTTTCTTTTCTTTTTTTTTTTTTTTTAGAAAGAGAGAATGAGAGAGGAGAGAGAGTGAGAAATTTTTTTTTTAATTTTTTTTTTAATATTTATTTTTTAGTTCTTGGCGGACACAACATCTTTGTTGGTATGTGGTGCTGAGGATCGAACCCGGGCCACACGCATGCCAGGCGAGTGCGCTACCGCTTGAGCCACATCCCCAGCCCCCTATTCTTTTTCTTGAAGTTGCTTTGGGTTTCTCCTTGCTCTCTGCCTCTCTCTTTGATTATTCTGCCATCTACTTTTGGAGCTGTGTTCTAGCCACCTAAAATTCTGTTCTCCCCAGTATTTGTCTTTCTTTATTACTTATATGCTTTCCTGGTGATATCTTAGCCAATCTCCCTGTTCGTTTGAATCTTTATCTGTTTTGGTTACATGTTGCTACAACAAACCTCCTGAAACTTAGTGGTTTAAAACGGCAACAAATTGTTATCTCCGCCATTCTGTGGGTTAACAGGGTGCTCTTCTCACTGTGGTGCTAGGGGGCAGACAGGCATGATTGCTCCAATATGGCCTCACTGGGTACTGGTGCGGGCCATCAACCGGAAGCTCAACTAGGGTTGACCGTGGAGGTCTTAGTCCTCTTCCATATAGTCTTCTTCTCATGGCTGTTCCAGTTTCCTTAAGATGGTAGCCATGTTGAAAAAGGAAGAAGGTGGAATCTGCCAGTTCTTGGAAGAGAGAAATTCAGCCTCCTAGGTGCCATTTCTGCTGTAGCATATTGGTCAAAGCAATCACACAGCCACCCAGATAAATTAAATATCTCTTGATGAGGGTGGGGTGTGCATGCATGCAAAAAGGGGAGGAATTGGTGGTGGACCTATTTGGATATCTGTTTAATCCTCTTGCCACAATAATTGATAACAGGTCCATGAGCAAGATGCACTTAAAATTCTCATCCTGTTATGGAATCAGCTCAAGGTGTAGGATCCATCACTGAGTCAAGAACAAATGAGAATGTGGCATCTCTGGGCCTTGAATAAAGCTTTTCAGCTGCATTTTGTTGGGTGCAAAGATCTGTGAACCAAAAAATCAAGTGATATTACAAGCAAATGTATAACTTCTGCAAAAGACACAGAATAAAGCAATAAATGCTTCTGCTCCAACTGGGAGAGCACAGGAAGCCACTCTTCTAGCAATTGTGAAATCAGGCTCAGCACGTGTGGCCATTTTCTCTGACTCCTGGGGCAGAGAATGTTCTTGGATTAGGAGCTCATTTCAGCTCCTTGTGAGTAGTTTTCCGTGGCTCTTGGCTCTTCTCTGTGGAATCTTGGCTTCGCCTTCTGCGTTGTCCTTCTTTTCTTATAAGAAATGCCCTGTGGTCGAGTAGCTTTCTCGTCCTGCTTCCTGTTCCTAGGAAGTTTGAGGTCCAGGATGTCTTTTCATTTTCCACTATCTGTCCCTTTGAGTTTAAGCTGATTTAATTCCCGTAAAAGATATTGTGATCTCTTGAATTTTTAATTATAATTCGTCTGAAGACAAAGGAATCTCCACAGATCTATTTGAGATAGCACCTCAAAGTCGGGAAGTGATGGGGAAAATCCCCTTTAAATTCTCAGAAGCGCTGTTGTCTACCCGAGCGGCTCTAGGAGGTTCCTGATTAGGATGCTTTTTTGTCTAATCAAGAGGTCTGTGAGGTCTTTGAGCAATCGCCTCTTTCGGAGGCTTCCACAAAGGGTCTTCCAGCCATGCCCTGGCTCTGGACTTCACCTGGAAGCTGTGTTTTCCTGGTGGGTTTTGGATCTGATTTTTTTCACTCGTGGCCATTTTTCACTTTGAGAATCTTTTACTTGCCAGAGAATCGGACAATAGGAAATCATTTAAGAATATCCCATCAAGCAAGTCTTGAGTTGAAAATAGTTCCTCCAAATTCTGCTTGAGCACTGAATGTCTCCTTCTCAGCCTTGTCTCAATCCTCCTGTACTCTGTCATTGGCTTCTGCCCTCCTCCCTGACCACCTTAGCCAGATCCACACATTTATTTTATTTTTTCAAGCTTTCATGTTACCACTTGGCCAATTATTTTGCTCGTAAATAACTCACGCCCCTGTTAACATCTATTTGGTCTAAAGCTGCCTCTGTACTTTGAATTGCTACACAGTGAACTGCAATGTGACCCAGGAGGTAAACCAACTGCAACCTAACTTCGGAGAATTCTCTTTCAACAAAATACAGTCTCAGCCAATCCGAGCAGACTAAGTCCATAGAAGGCAAATGCTTCATCACCTCATGCCCAAGTTAGGCAAAATCCAACCTGCAACTGACCCAGCGATTTCTGTAAATTACTTCCTTTTTTTTTTTTTTCCTGTAAGTAATTGACCCTCCTTATCTATGGGTTCTGCATTCACAGATTCAACCAGCCTCAGACAGATCATGGACTATTTAGTTGGATCTATGATGGTGACATTTGTACTTAAAACATACGGAATCAATTTTCTTATCAGTGTTCCTTTATACAGTATAACAAATATTAATATTTACATTTTAGGTGGAGTTATAAGTAATCTAGGAATGATTTAAAGTATAGAGGAGAGTGTGCATAGGTTACATGCAAAGGCTATGCCATTTTATTTAAGGGAGCATCATGGGTCTTGGACCAATCCCTGGTACTGAACCAATCCCTGATGCTGTGCTGGCTGCTCATGTTGCTGGGAAAAGGCCTCAGAACCTCTCTGGGTTCTCAGTGCTGCCTGACTCATGAAAGGGTCTTTGCTCAAATTAAACACTGCTAAATTTCACTGGTCTTCTGTTTTTCTTTTAACATCCCTTATCCTTTAATCACCATCAGCAATTTCTTCACTGTTATTTCAGCCTTTGTGTCTCTTTCAAGCCTTCTCAACTTCTGTCTGCTACCAAATCCCAACCAATGTCATGTACATTAAGTGTTTGTTTTAGAAGCTCTCCGCTCTCAGAGACTGCCTTAGCCCATTCCTGTTGGTTATAAAAATAATTCTGAAGCTGAATAATTTATAAAGAACAGCAATACATTTCTCACAGTTCTGTGGGGCTGGAAGTCCAGGATGAAGGCACCTGCAGCCTCACCCACCGTCTGTCGAGGGCTGTTCTCTGCTCTAAAATGGCATCTTGTTTCTGCATCCTCCAGAGCAGAAGGCAGAAAGGCAAAGGGGGTGAACGCTGTTTCCTCATGTGGCAGAAGAGCAGAGAAGACAAATGGCCTGGCTCGTTCCCTCCAGCCTTTTATAAAGTTGCTAATCCTGTTCACTAAAGCTCAGCTCTCATCGACTTCATCACTCCTGTAAATCCCACCTCTTAATACGATCACACTGGTGGCTAAACCTCAGCATCCAAACTCTGGAGAACACACTCAGACCATAGCAGGTACCATTTTCACTTCTATTGCTATGCAGCAAACCATTTAAAACTAGTGGCTCAAACAACAGCCATGTGCATTATCATGATTCTGTGGGGTGAGAGCTTGGGCTTCCCCAGAGCATGGTGGCTGCACCCCATGCTCCACCTCAAGAGGAAGTTGGGAATAATTGCCTTTTCTCTGGGGGCTTGAGATCAGAAGTTCCAAAATGTTTCTTACACAGCATTCTATTAGTTAAAACATCTCCAAGTTCAGATGAGATTCAAGAGGTGTCCTCTGAAAGCTCACGTAGGAGACAATGTTTCAGAGGAGAAACGATTGAGTTGTGAGAATCTAAACTAATCAATTAATCCCCTGATAGGGATTAACGGAGTAGTAATCGAAGTGATGTGGTATGGTGTGGCTGGAGGAGGTGCGAATTGGGGTATATATTTGTATCTGGCAAGTGGAGTCTCTCTCTGCTTTCTGATCACCATGTGAGCCGCTTCCCTCGGCCACACACTCTGCCATCATGTTCAGCCTCACCTCGAGCCCCAAGGAATGAAGCCTGCCGTCTATGGACTGAGACCTCTGAAACCATGAGCCCTCGAGGGAACTCTTCCTCCTCTACGGTTGTTCTGGTTGGGTCCTTTAGTCATAGCAATGAAAAAGCTGGCTAAAACAAGAGGAGAGGAAATTAATCCAGCCCTGGGTAGGGGAGTGGCGTGTGCAATCAGTGAAAGAAGAAACTGATAGTGGTCATCACTAGAACTAGCTGTCAGCCTCTACCCAATAAGTATCTCATTTATATTTCCGATTCTGTTACCACTCCCTTGGTTTCAGACTTATACATCCTCCTTCCTTTTGGACGCTTCCACATGCACTCGAGGCCAGCATGCCCCAAGTGAACTCCCAGCATTCCTTCCTAAACCTGTTTCCCTTCCTCTGTTCTGCATTTCAATAAATGAAAACCATCCAGGCCCAAACCTGGAAATCATCCAGATTCCTCTAACCGGTCACTAGCTCTGCTCCCCATGCACACGACTGACTGATTTAACTCTTCCATGTTTTTCAAGTGTGTTCCCTTCTCCTCCATTCCTGTTGCTATAGTCTGAATGTGTCTGTCCCCCCAAATCCATACATTGAAATTTTAACACCCAAGGTGAGGGCATTAGGAGGTAGGCCTTTGAGGGGTGATTAGGTTGTAAGGACAGAACCTTGGCAATGGGATAGTGTCCTGGTAGAAGAGACAGGAGAGAGACCTTCACTCTCTCCTGCCATGAGAGGACACAGTGAAAAGATGGCTGTTGATGATCCAAGAACAGGTGCTCACCAGACAGCAAAGGTGCTGGTGCCTTAAGCTTGGTCTTTCCACATCCAGAACTGTGAGTGCCGTAGTCTGGCTGGGCACAAATAACCGAGCCGCCACAAAGCACTTGTAGGTTCAAACAGCAACTCTTTATTGCCCGAACTCCACCAGCACTCCACACAGGCTCCCCGGGAACCCACTCTCTCGGATCCTGGGAGAACTCAACGGGAACTCCAAAGTAGCGGGCGCCCTAGGCAGCAAGAGCCGCCCCATTGCCGGACAATAAAGGTCTATACACAATTGAATACACAGCTTAACATCATCATCTCAATGGCTCGATGGCAGTCACCTCTCAACCACTCCCTTCTGGCAAAATGCCATGAGTCATCCCCACTGGGCTGTGGCCCTCAACAGTGAGGCTAACCTCTGTTCTTCATAAACTGCCCAGCCTGTGGTACTCTGTTGTAGCAGCCTGAATGGATTAAGGTGTCAATATTGCTCAGCTCAGACCCTCACCGCACTCTCTCACCTGGATCCTCAGGCAGCCTCCCAAATAGATTTCACAATTCCAGTTCAACGTATGGTGAGGCTGAGATGTGACGTGGGGCCGATTCAACCACTTAATGAAATACATATGGTAAGAAGAAGAAAGAAGAAGAGGAGGTGGAGGAGGAGGATGTGAACCACAAAAGAGAGGAGAAGAAATAAAGAAAAAAGAAAAGAAATCTAGTTAGGCGTGTATTAACATTCCTCAGCTGATGATGTCATGTTTTAATTTGTGGATGAAAAAAAACAGTAAATGCTATAATTTATGTTTGGATTAGTAGGCGGACTTGTAGTAAGAAGAAAATTATCATTTCAAGACAAATCCTTTAGCTTTATCAGCTTCTGATGTTAGACCTCCCTATAAATCGCTTCTGAGAAAAAAGATAAACCTGCCCCACTCCTTGGGCTAAAAGAGACATATCATCTCTTTCCATGTGTGTTCTTAATGGTCCCCTGAACTAAAAGCTTCCCAAACACCCTGTACACATCCATCGTTTTCTTCCACATACTATTAGCTTTATCTGTTTATGTGTCCATCTCCCCATAACCTTGAGAAAAGAAACCATGTCTTAAGAGATGCTGTAAGATAGTGATGCAAAGACCATCCTCTGGAGACTCGCTATCTGAATATACATCCCTTCTCTGCCACTTACTACCTGGATAACACCAGGAAGTTTATTTAGCCCTTTGGTAGTTTTTCTTTCCTGCATCGTTAACCTAGGCATACTAACAGGTTAAATACCTTGCTAATTTGTTAGGAAGAATTAATGCATTAATACATATAATATATTTGAAACCGTGCTTGGTACCTGGAAAGAGGACAGCAAACATGAGCTGTTCTTCTTATTGTTCGTTATGATAATGATTCACCTAGAACTTCATAAATATTAGTGGACTTGAATTCTTTGTTCTTTTATAATACAATCTTCCATTCCTTCAGAACTCCAGAATTTTCTCTGTAAGTCAAAGGTTGTCTTTGAAAGGTGGGGGTTTCCCCGACCCCCTCTGTCCCCTCTGACCTGGGGACACTTAGGGAAGCAGCTCTGAAGACACCCTTCGAGCTTCCACCTCTGCACTGGGGAATGTCTCCTGGGCCTGCAGAAAAGGTTCTTTCCCAACACCGGCCAAACACAGACCTAACATCTCTCCGTGGCTGCTACTTCCTCATCTGCCCACATCCTGAGCAAAACAGATGGGGGAATTCTTCACATTACCCACGGGAGTCCCAGAGGTAAAGAGTCAAATATGAATGCCTAATTGCCTACCACGATTCAAAGAAAATGTAGCAGCGAAAAAGCCTGTGAGTCCCTCACCATGGAAACAGCTCTTCCACAGAGGAAAGGTGTGTCCTCGGCCAGCAAGGACAGAAGTAGTGAATTTGTTTCTTAGCTGTGCCTCTGGCTTCCTGTATGAAAACAAAATGAGGTTAACCATGTTTGCACCGTGATCCCCATCAATAGGTCCGCCCGGCTGTTGGGGGCATCTTCTCCAGCCCCGTGCTGAGGACCTCCTTATGACCTCTCCTGGAGAAGACCCAAAGGAGGGCCTCTGAGCCTCAGGTGGAAGAGCATCTGAAAGGACGGCTTCAGACTAAAAATACCCTGCACCCCTTTCTTGGTACTTTAGGAAATATGTCTCTACCATGCCAACAAAACGATTTGGATAAGTTAAAAACAAACCAAAACCAAAACAAAACAAAAAAAAACAAACCAAAACACTATTATAAAATAAAACCCTCAAACAAAAACAGCCTCTATTAAAAACAAAAGCAAACTCGTGATGGACATTCTCCTCATCACACAGCATTAGCAGATGTAGCCACTGGAAGCCTGGCTTCACTTTAACGCAGGGTTTCTCAGGAAACACATTATAAGGAATGGGACCTTTCTAGTCTCTGTCCTCAAGGTTCCAGAGTGCTCCCCTCCTCTTCTCAGGTATTGAGATGGTCCAATACAACACCACAGATTTCTAGATGCTAAAATCCTTCCCCCGTCCCAGGAGACAGTACTGCAATCTCCCCTTCCCTAGTTGAAGGCTTCCTCCATATTCTCTAGCTAAGATGTATAAGGTAGGCGTCAGTTCTAGTGTTTACAGACCCAGCCATCACCATCCTGGGGAACACTTGTCCCTCATCTTAGCTGAGTAATTCCCAAGGGACATGAGACCCAACTTCTCTCCTCCTTCATTTAGGCCACTAACCATGAGACGTTTTCCCAAGAGCTAAATTGTCTACTTCTTGCCTTTCCCAAGGACTTGTGCATTAACTCTCCATTTCACTGGGTTGATTTCTCCAGTATCCTTTCCTAGAACTCCATGTGTTCTCTCATCCCTACTGGAATTGTTGTTTGTAATCCCAACTCGCAGCTCCTTCGTCATTTGAATCACCATATTCCAATGAGGACACTGGGGCGAGAATAATTAAGCAGCTTAGTCAAAGCTCACATCATCACGGGGTGGAGTTGGAATCTGAAGTCACTCTTATCCCAACACACTGTACTGCTGCTCATAACCCCAGATGGTGCCAGAATGAACACAAGTGATTTGAAACATCCATCAAGAGACTTCATGAAGCCTTAGGCATCACTTAGGAATGTTGTTGTGGTCAAGTGACAGTTGTTGGGGCCGCTCAGACGGATGGAGAAACCACCAACAGGTTGCAACAGCCCCATGGGAGAGGGCCACACTTTGGCTCTTCTTCGAGTAGCATCTGTGGCTGCCCATGCCTATCAGGGATGGGAGTAGCCATGGCAGAGCCCTTTTGGTCTCTGGAAAAGTCTATCCTGACTTTTAGTCAGAAAAAAAAAAATGCTTATATTACTAAATTGGCAGAAAAGACCTCTGGCTATAATAGACAGCAATGCTTCTAGGAGTAAAGGGGGTGGATTGGGGATAATCTTCACTAAGCTTCCTGCATCTTTTTGTATTTCTTTCATCCCTGAAGCCCACACAAACATTGTCCAGACCTCAAAGATACAACGGTTCGCCAGTTCTTTTTTAGTTCGTTAGCCCTTCTGATACATTAGTAGATTATCAAAAGCAGTTTCAGTGTGTCATAAAATCTGTTTGGAATTAAGTTGACACACGATGTGTTCTTCTCCATCCAGCTAAATAGTTTCCCTCCAATCTGGACCAGATGAGCACCCTGGGACTTGCATGAGCTCATAGTACGTCCGTGTGGAATGCAGTGTGTTGTGTCCCATTGGATGCGTGGAGCATGTGCTTGGCGCAAGTGGAAACATCCTTAGGCCCCGATGCCTCAATTAGGGGAGAGATAAAGACAGGAGATCAGATACGGCATCTGTAAAATGTTAACATCCTGGTGATGCTCTTTGTTTAGGTTGCTTTGGGGCCTGTTTGATGGCTAGATTAAACATAATTGTGACAAGCATGAAATTGCCTTTACTTGTGCCTTTTGAGCATAGATAGCATCCCCCTGCCGTGCCTTCCCACTGCCTGCTGCTCACTCAATCCCCTGGCTTGCCCCTGCTCATCTATCTACTAGTTCTCCTTTGAGTACTTAGTATGTGTCAGACACAGAGGAAAGAGTAAAAACAGTCCTTGTTTCTAAGATATAGAGGAGGGGACAGAAACGTGAATAGATGATTGTCCTTCAACCAGATAAATATATCTATGGTCCTCATCAGCCTGGGGCAGGGAAGGCTGCCTGGAGCGAATCTTGAAAGCACCCAAGAACCTCCCCGGCCACTGCCACACAGTGGAGTCACCTTTCCCTTTCTACATTGTTCTCTGTCTCCACCCCACCCTTTGCCAAGGGTGACTGGCAGCGGTCAATACCACACCGTGTCGACCCCACCTTCTCCATCCCAGACATACAGTGGTGCTTAAAAGTTTTCTTAAAGCTGGAGTGAATAATACCTCAGCAAGCCTGGCATCTACTGCCACTCCAAGTAGTGGACGCACTGCAGGGAAGGCCAGACATGTTGCCACAGAATGGCCGAGTGAGGTGCCTGGGATCAACCGCGAGACCTCTCCAGTTCTGTACCACGGTGCTGTCACATCTCAGGTAGCAGTAGGTTCGTCAGCACTACTCTTCACAAGTGAGCTGGTTGCCCTTGACAAAGACTCTGAACACATCTTTTAAGAACTGTTCAAGCATTCCAACTGAAAAGAGTTAGTGCCCTCCAGAATTTATGACGACCTAGAACCTGTAAACATGACTATTTGGAAAAGAGTTTGCAGATATCATTATGTTAAGGATCCCAAGGTGAGATCATTGTGGCTTGTCCTAAGTGGGCCCCAAATCCAAGAACCAGTTTCCTTATAAGACACACACAGTGGAGCGAGAACCACACAGAGAGACAAGAATGCCATGCAAAGATGGCGGCAGAGACTGAAGTGATGTGGCCACAAGCCAAGCGATGCTGACTGGACTCCAGACTTCTGGCTTCTAGAACCGTGAGAGAATTCCTTTCTCTTGTTTCAAGCCCCCAATTTAGTACTAATATGTCATGGCAGCTCTGGGAAACTACTGCAGGTTGATAATGAGCATGAACAACTTTTGACATTAATAAGAAAAAGGCAAGTGGGAGGTGTCTAGAAAGAGATCACTGTATGGGAGCTCTGTAAGAGCAGTCATGCTTGTTCCAAAAACAGGTGGGGGGGGCCACTGGTGGCCTTTTCCCAAGAGGCCCCTTCCCCCTGCCTTTGGCTGTGCCTCTGGAGACACTGCTGTCTTGACCTTATAAGCAAGCCAGCAATAATCCACCTGTTCTCTTTGCTAAGATAGCCCTTCCTTCAGCCTTGCTAGTGCACACCCAGGGAGCTGACACAGTTCCGACTCACTTTCTCTTGATATTAGTCATGCAATAAAAATGACAAGATGGTTAGTCTGCCTGGGAGGAGAACCCTTTTCCCATTGTAAGAATGATCTCATGTTGTAATCACCTAGCGGCTGACAGCAGCCAAGCACTTGCGGTCGGAGAGTCCCTAGAACAGGTGAGCCCTGTTGAAAAGCATTCCCTCTGTGGTTTCAGCTGTTCTGCAGATCACCTTAAGTCTCTGTTTCTGAACTGCAATAACCACGCAGAACTCATGTGTCCCTGAGTTGATGACAACCTTCCAAGGTCATGTTTTTTCTTAGCCCATGAAAATCAAGTAACTTCAGGTTCCAACTCATAAGATTTCAGGAAGCCCGGGACTCTTCCAAGAGTGCAGACACAGCTTCGGTATTCACCTATCACTTCTTCATCTGAATGTTTCCTTCGCTTTCAAAATGGACACACTGCCTCCCTTCACCCTAAGACAATGCTGATAAGGCAGAGTTCTGGCTCACCCAATAGCTTGACAGAAGCTCAGGGTCAGCCGTGACACACCAGTCTTTGGCCATAATTCCCACCCATACCTCCAGGTCTTCCTTGACCTTAACCTCCTAACATATGGCCAGGAGTGCTCCCTGTTCCCTCCTCTCTTCCATTTTGGGTTTTCCTTCCTGAAAGCTGAGCCCTAAAGGCTTCCTCCCTCCTTCCATCAAGTCCATTAATGCTGGAGGGATCCTATCCATTTACTCTGGTAGACACAAGAGCTGCAGGGTTTCCTCGTCTAGGCCTTCCCCTTCCAGCGCGGAATTGCCTTTTGCACAGATAAAAGCCCAATTAAGTGCTTTTTCTTACTAGAAGACTTGGCCCCCATAGACCAATTTGGTTTTCCATTTTTAGCAGCACAGAGAATTGGCAGAAGCTTCGAAATGACAATTATTCCTCAAAGGCTCTGAAGGGCCTCCATCCAACTCTCAGGCAGAATCAAAGTCCCAGGGAGTTTCCGTCCCCTTACCTCCATTACAGGGACAGCTATCCCTGGACTGTGGGGATCTTGACCTTTGTAAAGCAGAAGACACATTTCTTCTCCGATTAGTCAACAGCGGGTGACTTGGGCATGAGGGTTAACTTGTCTGAACCTTGGACTGCCTATCTGTAAAATATAAATAGTAATAGCCTTTGCATAGGGCTATTGTTCAAATGCTTCAGAGTCCAATATGGCGCCTGGCCCACAACAAATGCTAAATAAAACACAGCCTCTGCTTCTTCCTCTCATTAGATGGTTAAGCAATGGTTTTCTTTTTTGTCTCATACAATTATTATGATGTAGTTCTAAACATTAGGTGAAGGTTCAGAAATTGTTAACAAAGATACACTGAGCCCTTCAAAGAGCCAAAATATTCTGCTTCATTGAATGTCTTCTGAGCTATATATTTGCACATCTGTGATTATTCTTGGAGATTAACTTCCAGATGTGGAATTGGGGGCGAGGGGGTAGATACATTTTTAGGACCGTCCCTGCACATTGCCAAGTGGTGCTATAGAGAGTTGGTGCCAGTTTACATTCCCCAGCATTGTGTCAAAGAGCCTCCTTCTTGGAATCTCAAGTTTTTCTTAAAACGTATCAATTTACTTGGTGAGAAGTATTGTCTCATTCTGGTTGTAGAGTTGTTTTTCAAACATAGAAAACATGGCTGTAACAAGTCCAACTCATTTATTTTTAAAACAAAGATCCTGAGACTCAGAGAGATTAAGTGACTTGGCCCATGGAACTAATTAGTAGAACAGCCAAAATCCGTGTCCCAGGTTTCTGAACTCCGGAATTCTTTCCATGATTCCACTCCAGGGAGGGAGAGTTAACCTGGAGGTGAAACCACTCAAGGCCTACTTAATAACAAAGTTCAATTAGATCAGAGGAAAGAGACAATGAAGAGAGCTTTAATTAGTGTTTAGCTGATTCATCATCAGAAATGAGAACCAGCACCATCCACATGAGCACCACCTACTGGTGAAAACTTAGACTGCACAGAATTACTCCATAGCGTGGAAGTTACAGTGGGGAAAAATCACCCAGGACTGGTGTGAATTCCATTATTCTAGAAAGAAGTAGGTAAAAAATAAGTAGTCTGGGTCCTTAAGCCATTGGGACTTAAACTGCTGAAGTCTCCAGAATTGCTGCGAATGGAGTTCCAATTTCCTGCAGTGGCTAAGTCAGTTTCCTGTTCTTCCTATCGGGCACCCAGAATGTAACTTTTCATTTTTCTATAACCTAATTTCCAGCTTAAACATACATTCTGTTGGTGGCAGAAAACTTTATAGAGAGTGACTTCTAGGTAAAAATCACTGCCTTTGATGTTTATGCAGTTATTGCAGGTTTCAGCACTCCTTTCAAAATTTCATCCCCTTCCTTTCTTCCTGGAGTTACAGCGAAGATGCTAGAAGTCCAGGACTGTTTAGGTACAGGAAATGAGTGCATGGGGCCTGGGAGAGAGAGAGGGAGACCTGTGTTCTGGTTCACAGGCATCCTTAGCCTGGAGTGGACCTGTTCTTTGGCCACTGGCATCTGTTCATACTGGTACCCAAGGGCCAAAATTGATATTCTGCAGACCTCTAAATTGCTAGAGAGCCCTCCCTCTCAAATGCATCCATGTCCCAGCTTCAAGCTCTGCTCAGAGCTGCTGGCCCTCTTGGCCATGTGGTGCCATTTTGGAGGAAAGAGCAAAGGAGACTGTTAGATGCTCTCCTGGAAGTTCTCGTGTGGCCTGACCAGAGGCTTTCTGGAGGCCTTTGCTGGCTTTGCTCTGTGGCCCTGCTTCTCCTCTATGGCCAGCATCTGGCATAGCAGTTGTAAAACTGCATCCTGGAAAAGGCTAGATAGTCACTATTTTAGACAGGTATCCAACTCTGCCACTGTAGCGTAAAAGCAACCAGAGATAGTAGGTGGATGAATAGGCGTGGCTCTGTTCCAATACAACTTTATCTACAAAAGAGGTAACCGGATGAATTTGGTTCTTGGCAATAGTTTGACGAGTTGCTGAGAATTGAACCCACACGTGTGAGGCAACTGCTCTACCACCGAGCCACAACCACCCCCCCACCCCGGTCTCCTCTTTCCTTTCTCTTGCTTATTGTCTCAACAAGCATAAAAGATTCTGCTTGTGTGAGGCCTCACCTTCAGATTCAGCCCCACCTTCCCATCATGCCCCTTGGCTCCGTAGACTCTAATCTCTAAGGAGAGTCAAGAGTTTAAGTGACTCAAGGTCAAGTGCTGGACGTCTGTTGTCTGTGTTCTTTATAATCCTGCCCTAAGAGCCCTGGATTCTAGGAGTGACTGGAAAAGTGATCAGTGACATCCTTTCACCTCTTGCTGAGTTCTGGGTCTTGAGGGAATCCATCTCATATTCTAAGGGCAGCTGGATTTGAGAGTTTACTGGTCCAGTCTCCTCAATCTGCCTTGATCTTATGAGGAACTGAGAAGAATGAGGTTCGCTTGAGATTCTTAGAAAAAACTACTTCCTCACAGGGACAGGAATGAGTGTTTTTAGAGGCAGATCTGTTTAGAGCAGAGCTTTGCACACGTCAGGATGCAACCTACACATTTTTTCAATAAAGTCAGAAATTGTAAATATGTTAGGCTTTAGCTTGTGACTACTCAGTTCTGCCTTTGTTGTTGGAAAATGATCACAGATGAGTGGATCAGTGCAGGAGGATGGCTGTTTTCTAATAAAATTTTATTTGTGGAATCAGAAATTTGAATTTTATATAATTTTTATATCAGGAAAGATCATTTTCCTTTTTATTTTTTCCCCAACCATGTCAAAAGGTAATAACCATTCTTAGTTTGGGAGCCATATACAAATAAGGGGCTGGTTGGATTTTTTGATTTGGCCATTAGGCTGCAGTTTGGTCATTATTTTTGCTTTGTTTTGTTTTTTGGTGGTGCTAGAGTTGGAACCCAGGGCCTCATGCATGCTAGGCAAGCACTCAACCCCTGAGCCACATGCCCAGCCTCTGGGCCACAGTTTTTTGACCCTTGCATTTGGGGGCTTATGAACTCAGTTAAGTGAGGCTGCACTAGGACCCATTAAAAGGAAAAACAGAATAAAGTAGAATGCAGAAGACAGGTAATAACTGTCTGCATCACACACAGAAAATGTGAAGACACATTCGTACATACACATTTGGTTGTGGCAAAACATTTCTTGCAGTGGAATGTGGCAAAAAAATATGAAAATGGTCAGTTTGTAGAAATATTCATTTTGGCATCTTATTTTTTTTTTTTAATCTCTGAGGGTTTGTTTTTTTTTTCCCCCTCAATTCATGCCACACCTTACAATTCCATGTTAGCCTGGCTGGTTAAAATATAGAACACCCATTTAAATCTGAATTTCAGATTAAAAAATTAAATTTTTGTATAAGTATGCAAAATCTGCGAAATACTTATATTAAAAAAATTATTCATGGAAGCAAAATTTGGAAAATACTTATACTGAAGAAATTATTCACTCTTTATCAGAAATTCCAGTTAAACCCAACTCCTGTCATTTGTTTTTCTAAATTAGATGACCCTACATGGTATGTTGTGAATTGTTTGTACTGTTACTGTAATGATCTTAAAACTCAGGTAGGGAGCCTGGCCCCATGGCGGAGGCCTGTAATCCCAGGAGGCTGAAGCAGCAGGATGGAGAGTTCAAAGCCAGCCTCAGCAATGGCGAGGAGCTAAGCAACTCAGTGTGACCCTGTCTCTAAATAAAATACAAAACAGGGCTCAGTGGTCTAGTGCCCCTGAGTTCAATCCCTGGCACCAAAAAAACAAAACTCAGGTAAGGGCAGTCTAGTACCTTGGTAATATAAGAAAGAGTAACTGGCGTGGGAAAGGTCCTCCTCTGTCCCAGGCCTGAGCCCTTTCACAATTGACACTGGAGATAACAAGGTGCAGCTTTGCTGTCTCCACCGCTCAGGAGGGCAAACAGGTGCCCTTGGGTTTCAATTAAGGGCCACAGAGCAGCAGGCTTCTGACTTCAGGCTGCTGAGCCTCGGCTGGGTCGGAGGACCCTCGCGGCTTTGGAGTGGGCGGGGCACCGAGTGGGGGAGGGGCAGTGGGCGTGGTCCCGCCAGGGTTGGGGGCAAACGAGGTGCTTTATCTGGACCGCTGAGGCACCATGTGAAACTGGCAAAAGTCTGCTTCTTTATGAATCTGCCTCATTGGCGATAAGACACCTCCGTCACCCACTGCCGTGATGTGCCCCTCCTTGGTGGTGGGTGCTCCCTAAATGTTACTTTTGTCTCTCTTCCGTCTCTTTTTCCTTTTCTACCCACCCTAGCAGATAGGTTTCAAAGCAGGTGCTAACTGTAACTGTGAGGGCAGCCTGGACCGTGGGGTTAAGAAGGATTCTGAAGCTGAGACTTGCTCAAAGCAATTGGGTGCCCTGCTTTACTGGCACGTACTTAGGAAGGTACGAAGTGGCGACCTCGTAGGCCATCCCGTAGTGGAACTTGGCCACCTCCAGAGAGCCAGCAGTCATGCTGAGCGACTGTCAACCCTGAACCCAGTGCTCCTTCCCACTGCCCCTCCCCGCTCCAACACACACTCCTGAGTGACCTGGAGCTGGGTGCCGTGTGCAGAGCTGAGGCAGGGAGGGGATGTGTTTGCTGGGGGCCAAAGGCCAGGAGCAACTTACTATCCCCCCTCCACCGACCCTCAGCTTCTGACTTGGCAAGCCGTAGAGGGGCCAGAGACCTCTGCACGCATGATCCTTCCGGAGGCAGTGGCGAGAAAGCCCCCCCTCTTGATTCAGATTTGTGTATGGTGGGACAGGGCTCAAAAAAAAAACAGGGCGAAGGTGAGACTTTCCATTCCTCCATTTCCCCACAGCAGTTTCTTCCTGGACACAAACCTTCACCTTCCTTAAATTCCCCAACTGAGTAACCACTTGGAAAACTTTCTTGGTTGTTTTATTCAAAAATGATTTTTCCAGCTGTAATTTTTCCTCAATCTGGAATTTTGCTCTTTTTGCTTTGAACTTCATTGTAAATCCAAGTTTAAAAGCAGACCTGTTATAAATAGCCCTTGTGTACAGCAGCCTGGGCAGGGCACCTCTCAACCATGGAATAATCTTCCCTTCAGATGACTCCACCATCCCTTGGCACCTCAGCCCACTCTCTCCCCAGCCTCCCCACTTCCCCCCAGAGATTCAAGGGTCGTGAGGACGGTCACCTGGAGGCCTTTAGATGGAAGGAGTGGATCAGTTTAAGGACACATCTAAGGTCAAAGAGAAGGAATGCTCAAGAGCCCATGAAGGTACTCAGAGAGTTTCCTGGCAGTATCTGATGTTGTTCAATTAGTGCCCTGTGGGTCTGGAATGGATTCTAAAGCTAACATAGGTGCCCTCTTAAGGAGTGGCATTGTACAGGAGTGGCCAGGCGGGCACTGGGCTCAGATCAACCCCCTACTTTGTCCAGAGCTCAGGATATTAGTCACAATATGAAGAAGAATCCATGATATTGTGATAATTCTGGCATATGGACATCTCAAAGCTACCAGTTTGATTTTCCTTAACATACCAGAAGGACCAAGGTTTCCAAGGAAATGGGTCTAGACTTTAGGGCTTTGTTTTATGCTGCTGTAGCCAAATGATTTGGTGAGTCACTCACCATGCTGTTCCCCGTGGATTTGGTGTTGTTTTTCATTGTGTCCTTAAACCCAATTCCAGGCCACTTTGTTGGGTCTTTTTATGATTCTCGGGGGGCCATATTAATTCCTAGCAGAGATTTTGTTCCTGCTCAGGATCTCTTCTCGTCCCCCCACCCCTGCATTCTCCCCTACCCACCTCAGCCCTCCAGTTCCCCTCTGGATCTCAGATCCCTCAAACTCTCCTGGCCTTATCCAAATTCCTATCTTTCTCCCATCTCTGAACTCCCCTGGGGGATCATCATCAATACTGACCTCTGCCCTTGACCTTTGATAATCTCTGAAAGTTGTTCAGATTTTGCTTGAGGGAAAAGCCTACGCCTTCAACTTTTTCTCTGTTTTCTAAAATGCCTCTCCCGGTGGGACGTGCCCCAGCACACGCTGACCCAGGTTGAGAAGTCTTCACCGGGCCTCTCGCCTCTCGTTCATGCGCCCACAACCGGGGAGCTTCCCTTTCTCTCTGACGGCCTTGACCAGAGTTCGCCCCCAGCCTTACCCAGTTACAGGAAAACCAGTTCAAAGTAGGAAGACTGTTCTGTGAATCCACGTTTCCTCTGTTGGGCAATGAGCTAGCTGCATGTGGCATAACATTGCTGACACACAGTGTACTCACTCTGTTTTTTTTTTTTTTTTTTTTAATGTCAGAAAAAAAAAATATTTCCATTCAAGTCACAAGTGTGGTTTCTCTGTGACCTTGGGGGAGTCATATCACCACCTTTGGCAGCAGTTTCCCCTTCTATAATTTTCCAGCTCCGGGGCTGGGTGATTCTATGGTTTTGTGGCGGCTGCAGGCTTCTAACAATTCATCTAACAGATTTGCTTGTAGTTTCCTCTTCGTTCTCTGCTCTGGGCCTGATGCAGACAGATGGAGCCGGTGATGTTGGGTCTGTGGCCTAGATCTTCTCGCTCTCTATGGATGGTCGGTCCTGACAGCCTCTTGCTAAGGCTCAGAGCTCACTTTGAGGGTGGTGGCCTGTACTTGTCTGCCCAGGGACATCCAGATGCTCCGGTTTTAAGAAAATTCTTCTGCTCATCTTTGTCTCCACCAACACGTGTTTCTCTGGTAGTGAAGAATCTTCTCCCTGTGATTTTTCAACAGGAACCAAATTTGTTCTTCTGCTAGACACCGGGAAATTCAAGACATGTATTGGTGACTAAGAAAACAACTAATAAGGCTTGATCAGATGCCCTTTCTCTTTCTTTCATGTGGTTGGCATGACAGTAAGACCGTCTACCATCGTTAGCCATAATTTTATAAGTTGTTGCCGTTGGTGACTTAAGCTGTAGCATGACAGTTGCTGCATCTTGAGGACAGATGTCTTGGAGAAGACGTGGGTTCATTTTCACTCATCAAACTTGGCCCTTGTGTCACAGAGGGAGTGGAGGAAGCCACTCTGCTCTTGGGCTTTAGTGAAAGTTTACATCCCCATAAAGGGATTAGCTGTTCTGCCCTGTGCCATGATTCTTTGAAAGAGAAACTGAAGTTAGGTCTTAATAAGAAAGATGTATTATCTAATTTAAAGAGTAAATTCAGCGTGTGACTTAAGTGCTTCTATTTCCACTTATGCTCCAAGAAGCAAAAAAATTCTCCTTTGAAATTTACAAAACAATGATACCAAAGGAAAAAAAAAAAGAAAAGAAAAAGCAAGAAAAGACCATTGGAGTTTTAGAAGAAAGTAAGCAGTTTGGATGAGAACTGAAGCCATGTGGGGCCCAGAACTCTTGTAATATTCTGCCTGTTAAAAGTTCTTCAAATAAATGTGCGCCTGCAGAAAAGGGGAGGGGGAGGCCATCATGCAGTTGGATTCCACAGGCTGTCAGCCTAATTATACGAGACAAGGGTGAGCTCAATAATTCCACTTTTGATCCATTGCTGTGTGAAGTTCATTATTATCTGTTTCAAATTATTGCTCATTTCAAGAGCTGTACAATGAAAAAGCATGTCAAGACCTTGAAAGAGCACTTGGCCTTCCCGAAAGCTTTGTGAAACATTTCTTTGGAAACATTTCTGCTGAGGCTGCGCCTTGGTGGCCAGTGGGCGTTGGGGGCAGGCAGCAGTGTTTCCCCTTTTCAAATCTGTTTACCTTCAGTATGTCTCCATGGAAACAAGGCCTGCTTCCGAGTTGACTGTAGGGTTACCCATAAGAGAAATGAACGGAAAAATCCAGATAGCCAAAACTGACATTTCAACCCCTGATGTCAGTCATGGCAAGGGACCCTAAGTGTCACTGAGGCCCTCCTTAAGACGGATGACTTTGAAGTGTGCTCATTTAATGAACTAGATGGCATTGTCTCTGTCTTATAGATGTCCCTTTAATTTCTGAACTACTACTCAAATAGTAAGTAACAAACCTAGATTTGAACCCAGGGCTGTCTGGTTCTGATGCCCACGTTCTTTCTATAAAACCACATTGCCAGTCATTTTGACCTCTCCTCCCACCTCCCCCAAACATTTTCCAGAACAACGTAGAAATGTGCCTGCCACTCTTGATGTTACCTTCTTTGGGGTCAATAACATGCTGATGAGGAAAGAGATCCTAGGAAGAAAGAAAAATAAATGGCCTGAATAATCCAAGCATGAAATCAGCAGCAGTGGTATGAACAATTGTTCCAAATAATTCCGTGATCCCAGGTGGTCCAGGAAAACCTCATGGAGCTAACAGCCTCCAGCAAGAAAACTTCCTTTTGCCAAATTGTTGGCTGTGCTCTGCTTTGAGGAAAGGGGTCAATACAGGGGGCAACCAAGAGGCTTGCAGATCTGGATTCAAATCGTGGACCCACACCACTTAGGACTTGTGGGAAACTGGAGCCTCAAGTGTGCAACTTCTCGGAGCCTCAAATAATGTAGCAGAATGTGGCCTCCAGTGCTCTCCCAGCCATGGCCACAGGCAGGCTGCTCAGGTGTCTCTTTATGTCCACAATCTCTGTCTCAGACATATGCAAAATTCAGTGTATAGGGGGGCCCACAAGGGCTAGGAAAACTCACGCTAAGGTCAGTGATAGTGTGTGGAAAGACAGGCTTGGCCACCAGGCCCGAGTGTTGGGGAGTGTGGCCCCACACTGGACCTCAGCCCCAGCCTGGCCATCAGTGTCACTGCACTGGAGCTTCTGCAGCTGACTGGGGGAGCCACCTGCCCCAGGTCCCGCTGCCACAGAAGGCAGCACAAAGGGGCATTCTCTTTATTTCAGGGTGCCCCTGTCTCTGGCATTGAGGCCCAGGGAGTTCTCAGCTCTCATGGTACCCAAGAAAGGGAGGCAGAGCTGAGACCATCAGTCTGGGCCACCTCTTCCTGGAACACTGAAGAGCAGAGGGCACAGCGGGAGACCTCACTCTGAGTCGTGGAGGGACAAGGACAACCGGGTGGGACCCATGGAAAGGTGCAGGAGGCCCTGAGTTTTCCCAGAAATATCTGGGAACAACCCACTGAATATTGAACTTCCTTCAGTTAGGGAGGGAGGGTTTGGCGCCAAATACACTTGTGTAGATAGTGAGGCTACGCGGGACTACGCTCACGGGAGAAGTTGCCGGTGTCTGGCACATAGTAGGACTTTAATAAGTGTGAATTATCTTGATCTGTCTGGGACACAAGCAGAGGTTGGCAACCTGCTGGGGACACAGGGCAGAGCCCTATGTGGTGGCCCAGATCTCAGGGGGTGTTAAGCCAAAGAGATCAGATTTCAGGGTACTGCCTGAAATCAGACTCGGGAAGAGCAGACAATGTGCTAATCTGGAAATTAGCTGGAAGGATCCAGAAAGAGAGAGGCCAAGCCACCAGGCCTCCAACTGGAAGGCAGGAGCAGGCAGGATGGGCTCCAGGAGGCCAAGAGTCTCCACCAAAATACACACTCAGGCCAAGCGGGCACTGGTGCCCAGTGGCTCCTCTATTCCTTGAGTTTTTTATTTTGATGTAATTTCAGACTCTCAGAAAATTTACAAAAATTTTACAAAGACTCCCCATATGCCCATGTGCTTTTCCCCTAGATCCCCAAAATGCTGACCCTGTACCACTTTGCTGTATCTTATATCTGTATCTATAGCTAATCTATATCATCAGTATCTGCATCCTCATCCATATTATTTTTTCTAAACTGTTGGAGGGACAATGCCCCTTTAGATACTCAATGTATTTCTAAAAATAAGGACATTGTCTATACTAACCATAGTGCAATGATCACACTTGGGAAATTTCCACTGAAACAATATCATTATCTAACACAGACCTTATTCATATTTCACCAATTATCTCCATGCTGTGTTTTACGGTAAAAGACAGTCCCCAATCCAGTCTCCTCAGTCCCTGGTACTCAAAAATACTTCCTCAATGCTCGTCTTTCATGATATTGACATTTTTTAAGAATATAGTCCAGCTATTTTGTAGAATGCTTTTCAACTGGTTCCGCTGAAGTTGATTAATGAGAAGATTCAGCCTATGTGTTAATCACACAAACGGATCCTGAGTTCTTCTCCAAGGTATCACACCAGGAGAAAAATGCTGTTGAGCTGGGCGTGATGGCACATGCCTGTAGCACCAGTGGCTAGGGAGGCTGATGCAGAAGGGTCGTGAGTTCAAAGCCAGCCTCAACAAAAGTGAGGTGCTAAGCAACTCAGTGAGATCCTGTCTCTAAATAAAATACAAAATAGGGCTGGGGATGTGGATCAGTGATTGAGTGCCACTGAATTCAATCCTTGGTATCCCCCAAAAGAAAATTTTTTGGTCATTCTTGTGGATTGCAGTGTTAACTTTGATCCCTAGTTAAGGTGGCATCTGCCAGGTTTGCCTCTTGTAGGGCTAGTACTTTCATTTTATCATGAATAAGAATCTGGAGGGTGGATACGTTGACATTTAAACAGACTCTTATTTCCCAAACCTGCCCATTACTCGACAGCCCCTGATGTTCTCACCTGAATCAATTATCTTTACAATGATTGGGAGATGGCAGAACCCAGACTCTTGGCCTCTTTGATTTCAGTTTAGTGAGCAAAGAGTGTCTAAGCCCTCAGACCCT
Organism: Urocitellus parryii; assembly: GCF_045843805.1. Taxonomy (NCBI): domain Eukaryota; kingdom Metazoa; phylum Chordata; class Mammalia; order Rodentia; family Sciuridae; genus Urocitellus; species Urocitellus parryii. The sequence goes on from NC_135540.1 coordinate 125,866,797, forward strand.
GCAGAATCCAGAGCTCCTGTGAGCCTGAGGAATCTTCTTGGAAAAGTCCTAACATTCCTGATTACTCAATATTTGCCAACAATTTCTGTCAAGACCCAATTCAAGATTCACCTCCAAGGATCTTCTCCTGATTCCCTTCAACCTGCAGTGTCACCCTGGCCTCCTTTGCTCCACTGTCTTTAATCTTCCTTAGTTTCTAGGTGTTTCTGTAATGCTCGACTTTTTCAGTCTATCTGTGGTCGAGGACCGACGTTTTAAATTTTTCCAAGATCTTGAGGTAGCTCTGATCTGTGGTCCTCATGTGCATGCATCACTCACTGCCAAGTTCAGCAGCACCTGAAGTGGTCCCTCTCGCCCCGATCACCGAGCTTTGTGGCCACGTGCGTGGGTGTGGAGGCAGAGTGAAATTGCCCTCCAATCTCGAAACCCTAAATTTCTGCATCGAACATGGGCTGGCGACATCTGAGTGGCAGGTTTCAGGAATGCTCCTCCCTCTCCCTACACATCTCCACCTCTAGACCCCAGAGAGATGTACAAAGGTAATCAAGTGAGAGAAAATGCTTTCCGCCGATTGCTTCCGTTCCATTTGAGTTTGACAAGATTCCTCTTTGTGACATAATTACCAACAGAGAGACTTCACAGGGGAGGAAATCATGAATAGCAGCTTCTCATGGAGAATGAGTTGGGGGGACATGTGGAGAACATGAAGATTAAGGAAGGAATCCCCGACAGCATGAATTTTAAAGGAATAAGCAAATTTGCATTTGTCATTTGAAAAGTTTACAATAATCAGATGAATGAAATCACCAATTCTCCCACTCTGTTTCTCTTGGTAAACATAGAGCTGTTCATCTGAGATCCCAATGTTAATACGGGTGCTATTTATAAAAATGTCCTCTTTTTTTTTTTTTTTTTTTTAGTATGGTTTTTCATTAGATTTCACTCAGTCACTCAGTGGGTGTTGGGAAAGGGAGGAAAATAAAACAGTCTGTGTCCTGGAGGAGCTGAGATTGCAAGTGGAGGCAGAGAGAAAAACGAGAGGGGAACAGGAGCTCTGAGATCCCAGGGGCTGGGGCTGAGCAGAGCAAGGAGCCAGGGGAGAGCTGATCTCCCAGCTTGGAGGCCAAGTGCTCAAAGGTGGGAGGGGCACACGTTCAAAGGCCTGCCAAAGCCCTGATATGGCAGATGCAGAGAGAGAGAGAAAGAGTCTGGATGGGGGGTAGGGAGCCCGCAGGAGCCAGGCACGTGGGTCCTAGGGGCTGCAAAGGACCCGGATCTTAGGGTCATGCAAAGGGATTGAGAGTTCCTGACCTGGGAAGTGATGGGATTAGGCTGCTCCTTCAGGAAGAGTGCTGTTACAGAGGGAATGTGCTGGAGGGCCAGCGTCGGCTCCGTGGGACCAGTTAGAGGGCTATGGCTTGGGTCTGGGCCGGAGATGACTCTGGCTTGGATTAGGCTGTGAAATCTCTGCTTTTCTCATCTTTGGGGGACCTGCCAACAACCTAACTAATTAAATCCTTGGAGGCAGGAATGGCAGAACTCCCATCGTTCAGATTGGGACTGTATTAGAAGGGGCCCTGATCAAGATGCTCCTGTCCCTTGTGTGTAGAGAAGAGAAAGAACTTCTTGGAAAGGGGGCTGAGTGGAGCCTAGGTATGTGAGCTGCTGGAGTTACAGGACTTGGCAATGTCCCCAAAGCCAGGACTAGCGCCTCCTAGCACCCCCTTACCCCCGACATGTCACCCAGCTGCCCCTGAGACTGACAGCTGTATCATGGGAAATTAAAACTGAGTTTTGGTTTCGAATTTATTGAGAACAACCCAGCTCCCAATCCCACAAGTGTTACCGACCGCGAGCAGAGGGGAAGGCCAGGCGGATGAGCCTGAGTTTGCATCCCGGTGTGTGACCTCTAGGGACATTGCACCCATGGGAAACCGTGGGTGCTAGTGGTCTCCCTCTCTCTAATAGACGAATCTGTAGCCACAGGATTATACACACCGGCAGGCCCCCTCAGCTGTGGGACATGCTGCTAATGACAGGATAATAGAGCAGCAACAATCAAGGAGATGCCGTCCGCTGGGTGTTAGCACCTGGCTTGCACAGTCAGACGGGCCCTGGTGCCCTGCCCTCTGTGGTAGGAGTTCTACATCCCCACCGACCGCCCACGAGGAAGCCGTGACTCACCGAGGCTGGGTGACCCACCCACAGCCACATGACCTAGACGGGAGGGGGTGCAGCAGGCCTCTGCAGCTGGCCTACAGTCTGCCAGCAGTGAGGAAGGTATCATTTGAGCTCAAGGTCGTCCCCCTGGGAGTGTCACCTCATCTGCCGGTGCAGGTGGCTCAGGCAGGCAAAGGTCATGTGCCTTATGTGTGTCATCAGGAAAAAGGCCGAGGGCCAGTAACCCGGCAAAGAGATGGCTAAGCCCGATGGCGGGCAGCGTCAGATGGCCTCCCTGGGACTCCTCTGTGGGCCTCCAGCCTCCTTGCCCTTCTGCTCCACGCCCCAGGGTGGCCTTTCCCAAGGAGATTTCCCTGGGTTCCCACACTGTCCCCAGCAACTGTGTGGCTCTGTGACTGCCTGACCCTGCAAAGGCCTGATCCAAATCCTAGGAACAGCCTTCTGCTCTGGGGTCCCAGGCAATGAGCCTCGTTACCCAGAAACCTCCTCTCCAAGGAAGCACTAGCAGCCCCTCCCCTCACGCCCTCTGATCTGGTCTCCCAGGGCCACCAGAGGGCATGCAGATTCCTCAACAGTTGCCTTGGTGATCCAATGATGACCGCCTTCTGGTTGACCCTCCTCTCACTAGTTCTTTCCAGTGACCCCTCTCTCTGCCCTCTGGCCCCGGGGTCTTCCCATCTCCCTGCCCTCGCTCAGGCTCAGCACCTGCACTGCAGGTGCTTCAGCTCTGATGGGCCACCTGCTGGGTCTGTGCAGGGTTCACTAAGACCTATGCCAGCCCTGCAGCAGCCTCACCAGTTGCTGAGGATTACCATTTTCGGTAGGGAAACTTGAGTAGAATATTATAGAGCCATCAAGAAGAGAAACCTGGGAGACTGTACAAGGCAAGGGGAGGGACAGTATGTATCATTAGAAATCTTGAAAGACCTAAGCAACCGCATTTTACTTGGGGCCTCATTTTGCTCTGAAACTTAACCCCGGACCTACTGCAGTCCTAAAGTCAGGAAATACCACAGAAAGCTCTGCCCAGCACAGATGGTGATTGCCTAAGATAGGCCAAGATATAGAAATATCTGGAATTCCAGACGGCCCCCACCTAGATGTGGTGACCAATCCCTAAACCAGAAGCCCTGCAGCTTGGCACGTACCCACCTTGCAACACCCTCACAGTTTAAACCAATCGTTTTTAAGTGCGTCAACCCCTTGAACTAACCAATAATCCTCTTCAGATTTTTTCCCACCACCGATCCGCTAATCATGTTTTTTTATTTTCCCGCGGTGTGTGATGATTTGCTAAGAGATGCTATGATCTATGTGGGGTCCCTGCCTTCCCCAAAGAATGTTTAAAACTGCTGCAAACCCTGGGCTCGGGGCCTCTCAGCGTCACCAGTTGCTGTGTGTGCACGCAGAGGACCGAGCTAGCTCGCAATGAACACCTCTTTGCTGCTTACATCGATCTTGGGTCTCTGGTGGTCTTTTGGGGGTCCTGAACTAGAGCATAACAATCTGTTGTTTAAAAGAGAGGGTAGGCATGTGGGGTGGTACATGTGTATAATTCCAGCTAGTCAGGAGGCTGAGGCAGGAGGATCGCAAGTCTGAGGCTGCATCTCAAAGAATTAATTAAATTTAAAAAAATTTAAAGAGGGAAAAGTACTAACTTAGTTTACGTAAATATAAATAGGTCTAAATACACAACACGTGTGGCCTGCAAAGGTACACGAGAAGCTCAGAGTCACGGGGGTTTGGGAGAGGAAAGAAACGGAGTGCACGGAGACCAGGGGTGACTTCATGGCAGTCCTCTCAGTATGTGTTCCAGAACTCTCTCCCATGCCTACATAGAGCCCTGGGAATTTTAAAATGTTAGAAATAAAATAAAAGACGCTCCTCTTGTGGGGCTGAGCGGGGAGGGAATCCTGAGCAGGGTTTCACTTTTGACTCTCGGAGACCAAGTTCACCAAACAGGGGTGCGGGGGTGGGCATGTCACTTCGGGCCACCTTGGAAGTTCCTGGGTGAGCAGGAGGAACCCAAGCCCGGTCAGAGGCTCCACGAGGGGGTGAGGCAAGAAGCCCAGCTGTGATTCCCAGTCATCAGCCCTGCCTGGCCACTTGCACCCAATGGGACAAGCGTGACACCTTTTCATTTGCAGGGAGGTTTCACCCACGGGGCCTCAGGGGGCTTCCCAGTGACACGCTGAAGTTCAGAGTCGTGTCCTGAGGGCCCTGTGTGGTCTGTGGGGGGCACTGCCGTGATCCTCCTCATGCCCTGGTTCGCCCCATCCCCGGTGGCCTCTCACTGTGAGCCCTGGGGTCCTTCCCTGCCTGCCAGGTCAAGTGTCCCCCAGACTCAGGCCTGGAGTCCCCAACATTGACTTCTGGAAGCTGCAGGCCCAAGACAGGGAGCCCACAGACCTGGTGTCGGGCCGAGAGCCTCTTCTTACTAGGGCACCCCTGCGGGGGGCCTCCACCCATGACCTGCTCATCTCTCAAAGGCCCCCTCCTTCTGTCCCTTGGGAGGTGAGGGTCTCCGCAGAGGAACTGGGGAGGGACCTGAACAGCAGCTACCATGTTGCCTAAGGGCTTTGTCTGCCTCAGGCTCTGGCACAGCTGGGGATAAGGCAGGGTGCCAAGGAGGGAACGCCCCTGGGAGCAGCCCTTGCCCCAGGCACGAGGGAAGCTGGTGACTGAATCCCCAGGTTCCTCACTCTGTCACTGATGTGTCCTCCCGAGGTCCCAGCTGTGAGCTGGGAAAGGTCCATCGATCTCACCAAAATCATTTGAAAAATTTAAAAAGAGAGAGGAAAAAGAAAAAAAAAAATAAGAATCCAGCCTTAACTCCCTTGGTTCCTAGGAAGACTGGCGCATCTAGAGACAGAGTGAGTTTGAAGTGGGTGCTCCGTGGGGTGGGCCTATCCACCACGCAGATTCCGCTCACAGGCAGCCTGGCTTCTCAGCCACACGGGTCTGAGGGACGACACTTTTGAATCATGATCTGGGACCTGAGGTTGACCAAAGGGTCATTTCTCGTTTGTGAAGCCATTTGTAAAAAGGAATGCAAACCACACTGCCTTCAATCATGTGTTGGAAAAAGGATTAGGACTTAAGAACAGTCACCAGGCCGATAGAAATCGGAGCTGCCCAGCGCCCTCTGGGGTGAAGTGGGGGGATGACCACTGAGCTCGCCAGCTTTCAGGACTTGGACTCTGACTTCCAGGAAGCCTTGATTTCCATGTGTGGGTCAGTGGCCCCACGATATGCGGCTCTTCCTTGATTTTAGGAAGGGAGCGTGAGGTACACAGCAGGCCAATGAGTCGTCCTGTGCCTCGGACACGATGACTGGTTCCAATGGCAGAAGCTCATCTAAGCAAAAGGGCTCTCGGGAAATTGGGGACAAAGGCACGGAGTGAAGTAGAGGTGGCTATCCTAGAAGGGACCTAGAAGGTAGCAGACCCGAAGACGATTAGCACACACACCTAAGAGACCAGTGATTAGAAAATAGTGTGGGGCTCAGATCGTATTCATACCCTTTGGATCAAGTTGTGCCTAAAGACTGCCCTTGGTCTGAACTCTTGGATTACATAATCCAATAAATTTACTCTCTCAGATGGGTCTCGGTCAAGAAAAGAGAAGCTACAATATGTATTTCAAAATACAGGAGATGCAGAAAAGAACTTGTTACTCAGTATATGAGTTCATTTTCTGTTGCTATGATAAAATACCTGAAGCTGGGTGCATTTAAAAGAAAAGAAATTTATAGAGCTCACTGTTTTGGAGGCTGAAAGTCCAAACTGCTAGTCTCTGATTCTTGCAAGGACCCCTTAGCTGCATCACATCATGGCAGACAGATCACAGACGGAGTACGTATGCGAGGAGGAACACCAGGCAAGTTAGAAAGCCAGAGTGTCAGGCTTGCTCTTTTTATAACCACGCTCTCACAAGAACCAACCCATTGTCCCATGAGAGCTGCCTTAATCCCTTCTGAGGGCAGTACCCAGTGAACTAGTGACCTATCCCAAGGCCTTACCCCTTAAAGCCCCCACCATCTCGTAAGTACACTGTACCGGGGACCAAGTTTCCAACACATGGCCCTCTGGGGGTCACGTGTGTACCATACCCAAGCCACAGCCCACAGTGAGTGATCAAAATGAGCACACAGAGGGAACGCCGAGGTTGGTGACTCTGAGGGCTGGCGGGAAATGGGAAGAGGGTGATTACCAGAACGTGGGACCTTGGAGGGTCACAAGGACTACACTGTCCCCTGGGGAAACTACAGAACACAGGGTCTGACCACTGAAGAGGAGGGTCAGGAGTTGGTGGGTGTCACACCTGCGAGGTGGGCCAGGGGTTGCTTAGGTGCCGTGGAGTGCCTGGCCAGGGGATAGAGAAGCAATCCTTGAGAAACTGGTGCAGGTGATGTGTTCCAGGGCCTCTGCCCTGGCACCTGGCCCAAGGCTGCAATGTGGCCTGGGGCCTGCCACTCTGGCTCACGGAGCAGAGGGGAGCTTAGAGATGAGAAATAAGAGCAGGCGCCATGGTCTAGCCACTCCTTGAGCCTTCTGTGACACACACCCTATTGATCATGTTCGATTATCAGAAACACCAAAATTATAGCCTCGTCCCATTTTCCCTGGGCTACGATCTAAGAAAGATTCCTGGAGTCATAAACAGCCCCGTTTATCTCTGAAATCCTCTGTGGATTGCTAGGCCTTTCGCCTTCTCTCAGGTGTGAAGACCAAGTGCAGAGGAGCCAGACCCAGGTTCACCCCACACTTTCCACTCCCCTTCTGGATGAACTTTAGGGCATGGAGACTTGGGGGCCGGCGGGCCACAGGAGGGAAATGGGATGCTTCTTTTTGAAGTGGGGCTTCAGTGAAGATGTTTTGGGCCACAAGAAACAAGAAGCTGCCTCAAGTGGCTTGGATAATGAGAAAATACATGGGGCCAAGTAACTGGAACACCAGAATTAGGTGTTCTGGTAGGCAGCTTCGGCCAGCTTCACCCTTCAGCTGCGCTGGATGATGGAGAACGCACGTTCTTCTCATCTTATTCTGTCTAGGTCCTTCAGGTCCCAGCTTGTCATGGCTACAAGCCTGCCTCGGCTCCAAGCACGACCCACAGTTAAGGTGGCCAGTCGACAACCATCTTTCCTTTGTGTCTCTCTTTTGGATTAAGGAACTCTGTCCCTAAAGCCACCACTGGAGTTGCAGGTCACACGCCCACTCAGAACCCCTCACGATCAAGGGGCCTGGGAACACTGTGATTGCCTCCGACCACCAGGACCCATCCTCAAGCTGGGGACCTGGTATGCACATGTATATAAATAAGTCCGGATCAATCCGAAAGACGGAACCACATCCTATGTGTTATGCCTATAAATGCGCTCAGGGACTTGTTTTGGGGACTGACCCTCTGCAGCTGTGGGGACTGGTTAGACCGTCTCTGTAGGCTGTTGATGCAGCTTCAAGTCCATGGGGCAGGAAGTGGGGAAGGACAGATGGCTGCCAGGTGAAGACAGCCCGGACAGGCTGTGCCCCCACGAGGCTGGACAGGTCAGTTCTCATGGACTCCGACCTGCATGTCCTCGGGAGAGACTGGTGTCCTTTGTCATAGGATCCACAAGGCCTTGTCAAAGCTCAAGGAAGATCCGGGGAAAGTGAAGCAGTGGTAGGCATGGCCACTGCTCCCTGACCCTGAGGCTGGGACCCTGCCCGAGCCCCAGATTTCAGGAGAAGAGACCTCTGCGGCCCCACGGGAAGCATCCAGGAAAGAATATTCTGGATTCGAACCTTCGGCCCAGCCAAGCGAAACATCACAGTGCCACCACAGTGTTCCTGAGGAGCGAATCTTGAACAAAACGGGGGAGCAGTAAGCAAGCAAGAAGGGAAAACCAGACCCCGGGAGGTGACCCAGGAGTCTGTGTCCCGGGGGGCCTCATGCTGGAATGTGGTGTTAGGAGAGATCTGTGTACATAAAGCCCACCCGAAGGTGAGGTGTCACAGAACTGCCTCAATACAACACTGCCCTCCCTGCTTCTTACCCCCACAGAATAACTGGCCCTCTGGGCCCATCGGGAGCCAGCCCCTGGCAGGAAACCCCAACAAAAAATAGACGCCTGCCTCCAGCGCTCGGTGGAGCCTGCCCTACCGTGAATCACCACCGCACTGCCCACCTCCCTCCTTGGAATTCCCTCTCTCTGCTTCTCCTTCTTTTTCTCACTACATATGTACCTACTGTGTGCTGGGCACAGTAGAAACTAGATGTGAAAGCAATAAACCTGTGTTGTCACTCCTCCCCTGCCCCTGTCCCCGTCTCCTTCCAGAAACCTTCTCAGATGTCATCCGATGCCTCTGGCACGGTCTTACAGCCCAGCTCCCTGCTGCAAATGATTAGCCACAAGTATGTGCGGACGCGGACGGACGTGTCACTTTTGTTTTCAATGAATGTTTTATTTCGATCGGTCCCATCTTCCCCCTGGAGCACAGGAGGACTTGTGAAGGTCAGGTTTCTGCGTCCTCTGCTGCTCCTCGTGACCTGCGGTGTGCATCACGGCTGTGCTCTGCCCGAGAAGGAGAAGTCCAGGCAGTGTTTCCAAAGACAGCCAGCGGCCTTCCCACAGCGCCCTGGGGTGCAGACTGTGCTCTGCTCTCACGAGCTCCTCGTTTCCTCAACGCCCTCTGAGGTCCCTGGCACTCCGCTGCTATCCCTCCTGTTATTGTCCCACTCAACCCATAGGAACTCGGGGTTCTGGGTGGTTGAGAGAGTGAGGACACAGCTTTAGCACAGGCTGCTGCCTCCTGGGTCCTCTCAGCTCCAGGTTCCGCTGGCCTTGGGGGCTGTGGTGTGGGCAACTCACTCACTGGGGCTTATTCTGTGCCCAGAGGCAGAGATTACTCCTCTCCCCGTTTTTAATGACCAAACCAAGGCTTGGGGAGTTTCTGTAACTTGTAAGATGCAAAACTGGGGCTTAGATCCAGACCTTTCTGACACCAAAATGCGCGTTTGGGCTGTGTAGGTCAACGGTGATCTGAAACGATGTGAGGAAACTTCTAGAATTCACTTCTCCACACATAGGACAGTGGGCCTTGGAGTGAAATCATCAGGGTGTGAATCAGCTCTGCGGCCTGAGACAGGACACTGCCTGAGCCTTTCCTCTTCCGTGCCACGCAGCTTAACCAGACAGAAAGCTGGCCTAGGCCTCCTCAGCTTGCTGTGGGGATTAAACGAGAGGGGAAAAAAGTGTGCACACGAGAGCTGTCCACAGTGACTGGCAGGAGATGAGCATCCAATTAATGGGAGTGTTTATTCTCATAATAGCAGTCGTTTTTATGATCAGCCTTGTTCAGTCAGGCTGGCCAGCAGCTCCCTAGCAGAGCCGTCTTGATACCATATTATATTGTTAGCACTGAAAGGCCTCAATTCTGGGAATCCACGGATTCCCCCAGAAGCTTGTACCAGAACAGCCACTGCAGCTGCCCCAGAAAGCCTGTGCACACGCCCAGGCGGAACCCCAGGCCTCTCTGATGTCCTGTCGTAGCCAGCCCCCTCAGCTGCTCAGCACATGTTCCATAACGGGAGCCTCCTGCCCGTGCTGGGCTGCGGGTGCCGGCTGTGTGGCCATCGAGGTCCAGCCCATCAGCCCAGATAGGAAACAGCCATTGGCATGTGTGCAGCCCCCAGCGTGCCCTGAACAGAGTGGCCCGCTGGTTGCTTGTACAGACTCTGCTTTCACTCATCTCCCTGCAAGGGGCCAGTCAGTTCAAATGAATAATCACCGAGATCTGGCCTGGGCTCTTCCATGGGGATATTTGAAAGTGATGATCTTCTTTGCATTTAATAAAACTTCTTTATTAGGTTTCCCGTACTCAAGTTAATGGAAGGAGCAGATCTGCTATAAAGGGGCTGACCGTTTGGATCTTGCAAACCTGAACTCAGCCAGCCCTTTGCAAACACATGCAAATGCCTCATGTGTTCAAGTGGCTGAGGAGTCAACTTGAACTGTGGGAGCTGTGTCAAATGAAAACAGTCCTGCTCACTCCCAAGGGGTCCTCTGGGAGCCTGGGGTGTGGAAGCATGTGCCAGGCTTATGCTACATAGGGTGGGGGAAGGGGCAATGGAAGCTTCCGGAACCTTGTGTGTTGGTGAAGGGGAGGTAGAAACAGGCAGGACGGAGAACTGAGGTTCTCATCCTGATGCAATCATATTGCCTGGGCTTTTCCTAAGAAGATGGGATTAGATGTAATTAGCAAGTGATTTCTCAGTTGAGCTCTGGAAAGCAGGTAAAATCATCTTTATGAGTCTCTGTTTTCTCCTTTTCCAGAATGGAGGTAAAAGTAGATCTGGTGTTGGAAGAAGCCAGTTTTCTTGGCTGGGATTAGACTTGTGACTGGCACAGACAGAGACACCGTTATTATCCCACCCCCTCTCCAGTGCCCATGAAGGTGTTTAGGGGGGAAAGAAATCCAGGTGTGGAGCGTGGTGAGGGGCCTTTGGAGAAGCCACAGCTTGGCATGAAACCAGTCCCGGGCTTGAGGCCATCGAGACCAACTTCCGATGACACCCCGGCCTTCTGCCAGGGAACAAAAAGGACAGGAGGAATCCGAAGATCACAGGGGCAGAAAGAGGAAGAGAAAGAAAGAGGGGGCGAGGAGAAGGCGGAACAGAGAGGAGGCGGCTGGGACAGCTGGGGAGAGGAGGAGGAGGCAGGGCCAGGAGGGGCAGGAGGATCCACAGGGCGGCTTCCTGAGCAGCAGGAAACTGGCCCTTTGGTCCAGCCCAGTCCCTGAGGGAGGGGAAGCAGGGACACGGGTTCTTGTGCAGCAGGTGAGGTGCCTGGGGCACAGGGAGATTTAAGAAACTTTCTGCCTGTCACATACGTGACTTTTTCTGGGTAACAGAACACCGGCCCACGAAAACACCCCAGAACCCAGGGCTGGGTTGCTGTCTCCCAGAGCTGGGCATTGGATTAAGGAGTCACCATGGACTTTGGTTCCACAGTGTCTGTCCCAGGAGTCCAGGGTCGGGAGGAGATGCTCCATTCTGCCCGTTTCTTATCTTGGCTGCTTCTGTCTCCAGGCAAATCATCCTGTTTCTGTATCTCCAGCCTTTGTGAGAATGTAGCTCCTGGCCTCTTCTCAGTCTCTTCTTGGGAGTTCTTTTTGATGGGTGAGAAAGAAGGTGGGGTAGGACATCCAGGAGGGGGGCAGGTGCTGCAGAGAGAGAATGAGGTTGGGGAACGCAGGGACACCATCAGTGCTTTGCCAGTGGCCCGGAGGACCAGTGACAGATACACTAGACAAGCAGCCCTAGGTGGGCTCAGGCAGGTTACCATAACAGGAATTAGATCAATAAACAGAGGATTTGCTCCCCTGTCCCTGAGCACTGCCCATGTAGCACCACAGCGCCTCTCCTGGCCGGTCCATGAACTGCACTAGGATGGATGGAGCCCCAGGTCCGGCCATGACCCCAAGCCCTGTGAGTCTCTCCCTGCAGAAGGAAACTGCTTAGGGGCCTTGATCCCCTTCCAGGACTATCTGTATTTCTCTCCCAGATGACACCCCACTCTGGCCCTCAGGAGGGACTCTTCTTAGTAAATTCACTCCAACACTCTTTCCTCTTCTCCCCTTTCCTCCTCCTCTCCTATTTCAGGCTGCTGAAATGTACCTAAAAGGATCTGTTTCTCCTCCAGAGCCTTTATTAGTTCGCTCCTGCTGTCTGTGCCGCTGCCCCAGCCCTGTGTGAAACGGTAATAACTTCAGAAATAAACCCGAGGGGGAGAGGGGGAGGTCCTGTCATCCTCTGAAAAGGCAGATGGAAATTTCCCTGCCCGGGCACCTCCAACCTGCCATCCCGGGACCTTCTCAAAGTGGGCCTCGCCCTCCGCACACCACCTGCCCCCCTCCCCCAGCTTTGCCTTCCGTTTGTTCTTCTTTAAATTGCAGACCCCCTTTAGAGAGAAAAAGAAAGTTTGAAGTGGAGAACAAAGAAAGTTAAGGCCCTTTAAAGTACAGTTTATGGAGGCTTTTTCATGAACTTTACAAATGGAGTGAAAAAAAAAAACAAGTGTGAAAGGATTTTTCAAGGAAGGAACATGCTTTTGCAATTTGCTGGAAGTTTTCCCTTGTGTTCCAGAAAAGCAGCCTCCCCATTACTCACCAGGGAGGCACGCAGGCCAGGGAGGAAGGGGGAATCTGCGAATAAAAACAGGCCTTCCCCTGTCCATGTGTAAACGGCACTTAATAATCAAATTGAAAAAACACACAAATGAAATTAAAACGTTTTCCAAATGGGCTGCGGCCCTGAGGCCAGACTTTGTGGGGCCATGGCCGGGCAAATTTGTGTCTTTGCTCTAATTGAGCTCCAGGCAAAGTAGCTGATGAGATTCTGGTGTCCACCAAAGAAGGACACAGAGGGCCCCTCCAGGCTGAGACCCCCTTCCTTAGGATATCGCTCCCCTCCTGGACCCTCTCCAGTTTATAAACCCACTCAGACCTCTCCCATGCGGGACAGAAGCCCTGCTTGACCGGTACAGTTCTTGGCTACTCACCCACCCATTCACTCCTTCCTTCCCTCACGGAGTCCATCCACATACGAACTGGGTATGTTTTATCCGATCTTAAAGCAAAAAGCCGAAAACTTCTCTTGACCCTACTTTCCCGTTGGCTGTGACCCCACATCTCTGTTCTCGGCTCAGTTGCCTGGACTCCCTATTTCCAATTACTCCCGTCCTATTTTCTCCTATGCCCCATCTGATCTGGCTTTTGCCCGCCTTGCTCCACCACAACAGCATTGCCAAGGTCAAGGTCAGCGTGACTGCATGTGGATAAATCCAGGTCTGGCACCTCATCCTTAACTCACCAGTCACAGGGGACCAAGGGGGACACCTCATCCCAGAAACACTGGATTCCAGGATGCCATTTCCAGGGTTCTGTCCTATTCCACCCTGGCTGGTCCTTCGCGACCTGACCTCTTGCCTTGGGACTCTGCAGGGCTCACCCCCGGGTCATTCCTTTATGCTCATTCTTTCTGTGATCTCATCCAGTCTATGGCTTTGAAATCAGCTAATATGGCCATGACTCCAAAATTTTTATGTCTTCCTTAGCTTTTCCCCCAAACTTCAGACTTGCAGACCCTACCGCCTGCCAGCTTAACATGCTGAAACGGGGTCAAGTCCAAGGTGTTTACAATGGCTTCCAAGACCCTCCACTTGCTACCCTCCCCCAGCGTGCTCACCTCCTCCAGCCACTCCCGCCTCCCGCTGTTCCTTTGGAACATCTGCACCTGCTGCTGCCTCTCCTTGTAAGGTTTCTCCCCCAGATATCTACAAAGCTAAATTCAGAGGTCATTTTTAAAAATAAAACAGGATCCAATCAAAAGCATTTTACAGGTGAGCCTTCTTTAACTTCTTATATTAAAAAAGAAATGTTCTCAGAAAAATGAGAAATTATTCCCCATCTGATTCAAATGTATGATATGTCAAGATCATTGTATTGTCATGTGTAACTAATTAAAATAAATTTTAAAAATTAAAAAAGAAATGTTGATTTATCTTTTAAGAGACCTTCCTATTGTCTTGTAAGTATTCCATGCTCTGAAGTGCTTTGGTCATTCCTCCCTGGTGGGATATAGTTTGTCCTTCTACAAACACCACCTCTGCGTCTCTAGAGAGCATTTCCATGCCTTCCTGTAGCCTTACACTCTCTGCTGGGTCTCTGCTGTGTGGAGAAGTTCCCACTGAGCCTGCAGGGTTGCTTCTCCTTCCTTACTATGCAGTCACCTGAATTGTCATTGTCCCCCAGTGTCATCTCTTCTCACTCTATACAAACTCCTGAATTTCCACATCTTCTTTTACTCCTCCTGTGTGAATAGCCCCAAACGCATAGCTCAAATTTTCTGCCATCATAATCTCCAGTTGATTGTTAATTCATTCTTCTTCGTGGTCTCTGTCTCTTTCTCTCCCCTCCACTCTCTAACTCTAGAACCACCCATGTGCCAGGCTTTGCAGAGGGAGTCAAGAACAAGACGAATATACTTCCTGCCTCACGATGCTTGTGGTCTCTCAGGAACATGCACACAGGGTACCACAGGGCATGTGAGGAATCTGGACAACAGCTAAGAGGACCAAGGGGCCCCTGATTAGATCTGAGCAGAGTGGCCTTGGAGGTGATCACTCAGAATACAAAGTGGAAGACAGACTTCAGGGGAGCGAGGGGAGGCACACGCCCAGGTAGGAATCAGATAAGGTAGGGCGCCAGCCCAGAGGCAGCGGCCTCGCCTCCTAGGCATCTCCTGCATCCCCCCTCAATCCATCTTCTTTGTGGAGAGGGTGGGTTTTTCCTCCCCTCTTCCTGCTTCTCCCATTTCCTGTGGTGGTTCCCCTGAAGGCTAAGGAATGAGAACACTTCCATAATGTAGCTCTAAGAAGACATCTGAGGTCGGCTCAGGGACTGAACCTCTGCTGGCCTGTTGATGCCTATGCTTGGCGTGTTTTTCCAGACAAGACAATCTTAGAGCTAGCTTCTACCTCAGCGTTTTATTCCTCCTCCTCTGTGTGCAATATTTCAAGTTCCTCCAGATACCCATCCAGCGGTGGCGGCTGGCGGACTGGGGTGGGAAGGGCAGGAAGAGGAAGATATAAGGTGCAGGGACTGGAAGGGCATGGGAGAGGTTCCAGGGAAGAGCTCCCTGGGCGTTTTGCTGACTGAGAGGTGACGCTGGGTTAGTCCAGTAACCTAGATGTTAATGGGACATGGGGAAGAGCCAAGTTATCCTAGGAGTCCACTCACATCTCCTTGACACTCTGGCAACTCAAATAGGGATGGACCATGGCACTTGAACTTTCTTTGAAGGCGTGTAGAGGGGTCTACTTGTGTGAAGGACTTCCCTAGTTAAGGGAGGGACATGCAGTTTCTCCTGGGCCTTTCAGATGTGAGCAGAAGCCTGGATTCCTGCAGCTGGAGGACAAGAGGTTGTTTGTGAGCAAATGGAAGAGCACACAGAAGCCGGGCGTGTGAGGTGGCGGCCACGAGTCAGCCCAGGCAGCCCAGGGATGCTGTCTCTTCCTGAGAGTTGGGGTCACAGGCAAGGAAAACACCAAGAACACACTCTAGGATATTCAGAGGGGAAGGACAAAGTCAGCAGGGAGGAGCAGGGACAAGGACAAGGGGTGAGAGAGGGGATGGGGCTCCTCTACAATTATTGGCCTATGACAAGAGTGGCTCTTAGGAGAGCTCAGAAAATGCGTTTCAGTTCTGGAGCTGAAAGGTCACTCCAACCTTGAACTCCCTCTGCTCCCTCCGCCCTCCCCTTTGGGCCCAGACAGGCAGGCGGATGTAAGGCCAGCTGTGCGGAGCTGTCCACAGCACAGCAGGCAGGAGAGTGGCACAATCCAAGGGGCTGCGTTTCAGGTGTTGGACCATGGCGGTCACCTCCTCACTCATCCCAAGAAGGAAAGAGCCTGCGGCTGCCAGAAAGTGTGTCTAACGATAGAACCCTATTGACTCTTTCCACTGACGCCAAGAGAAAAAGTCACAGTCGACATGATTAACAATCTTCCTGAGTCCTCGTAGAGGTTGGGCCTGAAGAACCCAAAGAAGTCTTTGAAATGTTTGTTCTCGTGTCTTTATGGAGTTCTCGAGTGGCCCAGGCATAGGATGTGGAGAGAATGATCAAAGGAGGCTCCGCTCTTGCTAAATGGTGGCCTAGTGAGCCGGGAAGATGGGACAGAAACAGCTGTGATTTAAGGGAGCCAGAAGGGTGGAGGGTGCAGAGGGCAGACAAGGGCCAGCGAGGGCGTGGCTACCTCTCCTGGATTCGCTTAGTCTTGCTGGATGAACAGGAGTTCCTCAGAATGAGGGGTGGACGATGCCTCTGGGCCAGCTCTCTAGCCAGGAGGAAATTCTAATGTTTTTTTCTTTTTTAATGGGGAGAAAAAGAATCGAAAGCAGGGCCATGAACAGGACCTGTGTGTCAGCCTTCATAGCAGCCTACTCACAGTGGTCAGGAGACGGAAACCACCCGACTGTCCATCCACAAATGATAGGTCAACGCAACGTGGTGTGAGTAGACAATGGAGCACTCTTGAGCCTTAGAAGAAAATGAAGTTCTGGTCTATGCTAAATATGTCAAGTGAAATGAGCTGAATACGAAGGGACAAGTGCCATATTATTCCATTTATCTAGGGTACCTGTCTTGTCAAATTCATCAAGACAGAAAGTAGAATGGAGGCTTCCAAGAGTCAGGGACAAGAGGGAGCTGGAGGTATTGTTCATGGGGTGCAAGGCTTCAGTTGAAGAAGAGGGAAAGTTCTGAAGACTGTGGCTGGTGGTGAGGGGGTGCGACAGTGCGAATGCACTTAGTGCTACCCAACTGCACATCCAGGATGGGTTGCCACGGCAAACTGAAGGTGAGAGTGCAGGAAGAGCTGAGCTTCAGGTGTGGGCACGAGACTGAGGAGGCCATGTGCTCTGGGTGGTGAGCAGTCTCCCACCTAAGGTTGGGGGTCCTGGAGAACGCGAGAGGCCTGGTGTTTAGGAAAGCTTTAGCCACCCAGAAGCAGGGCCAGATGGGTGGCCAGCTAGGAGGCTGCTGCCGCAGTGGCCATGTGACAATTTACGGGAGCTGGAGCTCACTGTGGAGACAAGGGGAGGCAAGGGCCTGAGACTAGAGTTGTGGAATGGAGGGAGCCCTTGAAGGATGGTCAAGACTGAGGGTGTGTCTATGTCTTCTGATTTGGGTGACTAAGTGGACAGTGGGTCCAGCCACAAATGGAGTTCAGGAAGAAGAGTGTGTTTTGTGGGGAAGGAAAAAAAATGACTTGAGATGTATTTAAGTTTATTTATTTATTTTCTAATTTTTGGTGGTGTTGGGGATCAAGCCCAGGACCTTGCCCAGGCAGGATTAGCACCCCACCCCTGAGCGACGCGTGAGGCCCTCATGGTTAACCCACCGGGCACTCTCTATGCTCAGTGCCACGGGACTCTAGGAGGCTTTTGTTTGTGTCCGTATCCTCCACTTGGGTTGTTCCTGTTTCTAAGGTTAGATTCTCAGGCACACGGATCTGGTGAATCCATTCATTCATTCAGGAAGCATTGAGGGGGGACATTCCCATTGCTGTGACACTGACTCTCCTTGACTCCATCTTACCCCATACCTAGAATAGGCAGTGCCAGTGGGCACAGGACCCCGGCTTTCTGCTGGGGTGCCATGGGTTTTGCATGGCCTCCCCCACCTGAAGAGATCAGGGAGCACAGCAGCCCTGGAGGTGGGGTGGGTGCTGAGACTCTGGGCGGAGTGACAGGAAGCCCCACAAGAAAACGACAGGAATCAGGGGTGACAGCTCTGCTCTTAGGATCATGGTCCTTGGGTAGCAGGTAGATTCAAAGGTCCAAACCCTCCAGTGTGGATGCTGTTCACCGCCCAGGCCCACCTCAGGGAAGCCAATGTATACACGTCAACAACCACAAAGTGACTTTTCTAAGTTGTCATTTGCCGAGAGAGAATCAAGTAATTTCCACTCAAAAAATGAGCAAAACTCTTTCTGTGTTTTCCTCCATGTCTTTCTTAACACTTAACATGTTTCACTTTTTTCTTTCTGTGGTGACTCCTTTTTCTTTTAGATTTTCTCTCAAATTGCTTTGGTCCACATAGAGCAGGGTTTATGTTTGTTTCAGGGATTATTTCCATATGGCCAAACTCACCCTTTTTCATACATAGTCCTGTGTGTTTCGACAAACACATGCACATGTGTAGCCACCTTCCCATGGAGACTCAGCACCTTTTCACCTTGTGCACCCTCCCTGTGCCCTTTTGGAGTCAATCCCCCGCCTTCACCCCCGGCTCCTGGCATCCAATGATATATTTTCTATTTGTATATAGTTGTCTCTTCTTATCTGTGGGGGTTTCAATTCCAAGACTCCCTCAAATACTAATGGATATTCAAGTCCCGTATATAAAATAGTCTAGTATTTGAATATAACCCATATGCCTCCCTTGTATCATGTAGATTATTTAATATAACATAAATACTGTGTAAAGAGTTATATCTTGTCTTATTCAGGGAATGATGAGAAGAAAAAAAAGTCTGTACATGTTCAGTACAGATGCAATGTCTTTTCCCAAGTATTTCTGATCTGTGAGCGGTTGATTGGCAGCTGTAGAACCCCTAGATATGGGGGGCCACTAGATTGGCCTTTTCTAGTTTGTCACATAAATGGACGTATACAGTAGGCAGCTCTGGAATCTGCTTTCTCGCTTGTCCTAGGGCTCCTCACTGTCTGCACTGATGGACCTTGTGGGCCAAATCGTCCCTGTCATGGGGCCTGTCCAGTGCTTGTGGGCTGACCTCCATCACTGGATTCCAGCAGCACCTCCGTCTCCAACTGTGACAACAAAAGTGTCTTCAGACAAGTGTTCATGGGGACTGGATGGGGCTCCTGACAACAGTCTGGAAGCTCTCATGACCAGCTTCGTCTCCTTCCCAGAATATTCGCTGTGGTGGTTTGCACACAGTCAGCACCGGCTGTAGCAGCATGGGTCTAGACAACAGCACTGGGAGCTCAACTCCGCAATGCTAGGTGAGAGGTCAGTGTGCAAAATGTGACAGTGAGCAAGCCCCAAAGATCTGAGCGACGTGGATCAAAAAGCACAGCTCGAATGGGTTTCTTTGGTGTGTGGAGCGAGCCATATGAGAATGACAGGTTCCTTTTCCTCTGGAATCAATTCTTCAAGACAGACACTTCAAGAATAGTCAACTGCTCTCATCTCAAGTGGAAAAGGAAGTGTTGGCCAAAATATCTACTGTCCCTGAACTTCCCATAGAGTAGCCCTCTCAACCACGCTCAGGTGTCAATCACTGAAGGGGCAGGACTTGGGGCCCATGAAGAATGGTGCCACTCACTTGCAGGCAGGCTGAGCGTCTGTCTCTCTCTCACTGTCTGATGTATAAAACAGGGCTGTGACACTAACTGGACATTTAGCCCAGCTGTGGCGAACCACCAAGGAGTGAAGAAGGAAAGTGTGTTCAGCCTTCTGCAAGTGGAGCGGGCACCGAGTCTCGCCACTCCCGGGCTCCTGCTGTTTGCTGTCAGTTCAATTGTGCACATTCATTCTGTCTGTCCACCAAACGGCCTGTGCCCACTTAAGTGTGTGACCACACATCTGCTGTGGGTGGGGAGCGGCCAGCCTTGCCCTTGAGGGGTAGGGGAAGGCTTTCCTTAGGGAAACATCCTCCAGGGTTCTGGAGAAGGGATGGGGAGCTAAAAATGCCCCGTGTTTGGCCAGACAGTGCATCTGGGATCTGTGCAGACTGGACGGGGGCACTTGACATTTCTATTTGGAACAAAAATGCTTTTAGGGAAGCCTGAGAGGAATCGTTTTTTTTTTTTTTTTTTTTTTTTTTTTTTTGAGAGAGGGGAGAGAGAGAGAGAGAGTGAGAATTTTGAATGTTTAATTTTAATTTTTAGTTCTTGGCGGACACAACATCTTTGTTTGTATGTGGTGCTGAGGATCGAACCCGGGTCGCACGCATGCCAGGCGAGCGCGCTACCGCTTGAGCCACATCCCCAGCCCAGGAATCGTTCTTTTTATTTTCTTTCTGAGGAACACTGTTTATAATAATAACGATCACGTGACTTGCAAAGCTGCATTTATTGACTGACCAAGTAAATAAGAGAATAAATATAGTACACAGCTGGCCGGAGGCAAATCTGGAAAGCAGATAAAGCTGGTCGTGAGTGCCTCCAGACTGTTTCCAGGAGCCCTTTTCTTGCTTTTTAATGAACTTGAACCTTGTGAAGTGACTCTGTGCTGGGTGGAAAGGATTCCCGAATGCTGAGGTCTTTGCCCTCCCATAGCTCACCATGTGTGTCCTGGGGCTGGATGACGAGGGCTGGATGGCTCTGTGCTGAATGGACACGAGGGATGGACAGCCCACAAACTCCGACTTGTGTGTGGCTCTCTCATGTCACGAGGGCAAGACATTTCCAACTCTCCGATGCTGGATCCCGATCGAGTCATTCAACAAATACCTGTGAGAGAGTCTCCCAGGCACTGGGTACAAAGCAACAGATAAAAATGATAAAACTCTCTGTCCTGGGGGTCTTGTAGTCTAGGGAAGAAAAGCCCACAGTACAGGTATGTAAGTAAGCGAGGTAGTGAGAAACCAAAGGTATCTAGGGAAACAGAGCCCAGGGGGCCTGGGTTGCAATTTTCACTAAAGTACCTGGGGGAGAACTCCCATTTTTGAAAAAATATACCCCCAAGAGTTGAAAGGTCTGGTATTTCTAGAAAGAGCATTCCAGACAGAGAAATCAGCAAGTTCAAGGATCTTGGGGTAGAAGGATAGCTCTTGAGGAACTGCTGAGGCCAGATTAAATGTGGTGGAATAAACGAGGAGAGCAGTACTGTGGGGTGTTCCAGGAGGGCTCTGCAGGCCACCGTGGGCACTTGACTTTCATTCTCTTTACAGCTCTTTGGTGTTGGAGGAATGACATGATGTGACATAGGTGGATAGCTGCTCTCCCTGGCTGCTAAATTGAGAACATACTATAGGGGTCAAGGCTGGAGGAAGTTAGGATGCTCTTGAAGTAACTCAGGTGTGACAGGAGGGTGGCTTTGACCAGTGACCAGGGAAGGAGAGATGACGGGATTTCTCATGTTTTTTTTTTGTTTGTTTGTTTTGTTTTTTTACGTAGAGCCATTGGGGTTGCTGACAGATTAGACTTCAGGTGAGGGGTGGGTGGGAGGCAAGAGTGAAAGAACCTACCAAGAACTTTCACCTGAGCACTGGAAAGAGAGGATTTCTGTGTAGGGTGCTGGAGAAGACTGGGCAAGAGAAGGAGAAGGGAGGGCCAGGAGTTTCGTCTGGGGACACATCAGGTTGTGGTGCCTATCGGAGGTCCAAGTGCTCACGCTGGGTGGGCGCTTGGCTGAGAGTCTGCGGTGCAGACAAGGTCTGAGCTGTGGCTTCTGTGGAGTCTGTGGAGCACAAGGGTGGCAGAAGCATGGGGGGATCTCAAGGGAGTGAGTGTGGACAGAGGAAAGATGGACTCCACAGACTTGTGCCCACAGGAGGAGACTGGAAGGAGCATTCAGGGATGTGAGGAGAAGCAGGAAGAGAAAGCATTTCAATGAGGAGGAGTGAGCCTGGGGTCCGTGTTGCTGCAGGAGGAGATCTGAAACCTGACCATCGGGTTCAGCATCGCTGAGGTCACTGGGGACCTTGACAGGAGCAATCTGTGGAGTGGTGGGGACAAAAGCCCAGGGCAGACGGTTCCAGAGAGAGGAGAAGAATGGGTGGCGGCGAACTCTGAGAGATGCGTTCCCTTGAAGGCAAGCAGAAGATGACGCTTGGAAAAGGAGGGTTGTGTTGGGACGCTGCAGAGCCCAGGGAGGAGGGGCGTTAGGTGGTGCAGGGGTTGGACCTGTGGAGATGGGACTTGGCAAGGAGGTGCTGCAGACCATCGTTTGCAGGAGAAGGCAGCAGACTCACAGCATGACTTGTCTGGATAAAAAGAACACAGAGGAAACAAATGGAAGAGACGAATAAAAGCAAATGGGTTAACTTAAATACCACAGGAACAAAGATTGGAGAGGAACGTGCATGGCTTCCAAAGTGGAGATTATTGATACTTGCTTTCCATTTCTAAACCTTCTGTAATGTTGCCTACTTAATAGTATCAAAACATTTTTTAAAATGAGGTGAATTGACATTGGCTGCCTTATACAATATGGACACTGTCACGGGGAGAAAGTGTGTGTGGATGAAATGTGTCATAGGTTCTCAAACGGATCTGATTGATTTGCACTTCTAGTCAGCAAACACTTACTGAGCACCTTCTGTGTACAGACACCTGGGATAAGGTGGTGAACAGGGCAGGTGAGCTCCCAGCCCTCAGGATCAGACCTGGCTATCTGAGGGCACATGGAAAGCCTCATGGGACTTGAAGGACCATGACCAGGAGAGCCAGGAGGACATTCACTCTCCGGAAACAGCATTGCGTATCGCCAACTGCTGTGCTGCTCGGATCTGCCCTTCAGATAGAGGAAGCCTGGATCTAGAACCAGAGGGTCACCACTCCATCCCTTTCATGAGGACCATTCATTGCAATGACTGCCCTCTGGGCCTCCCCAAATCTATACTGTCCCTGAGACTATAGGCTGGCCAGCCTTGGTTGTGAGTCCCGTGCTGGCGTCACCCACACTCCCAGCTACAATGCAGCTTTGTGTGCACATGGAAAATTCCTTTCCCAAGTCTGTACCCGGTGCCAGAGTTTGTGTTCTCAACACCAATGCTAAATTGCCTCCAGATGCCCCTGCCGTGCCACCTCTGGGGACTATCCTCCAGCACTCTCATCCTCAAACAAGGGCAGTCCTTGGGAAACCACATGGGATCCTGCGATGGTATATGGGTATGAGCATTTGTAGGTAGTCCCTGAACTCAAATCTAGGGGCCACTCACCAGGAGATGGCACTCTTTGATACTCAAAGGTGCTAAATGCCTTCGAAATAACTGCTTGTTCAAGTCTTTCTAGGAAAATAAGAAATCGTGCCAAGACAAGAATAAAACGCCATTTATGTAGATGGAGAAGCAGCGTGGTAGGGGAAGGATGTGGACTATGGAGTTACATGCGGACCCAGCTGGACGCCTTGATCTATTGTTTATTTGCAGTGTGAGCTCAGGCCGGCCTCAGAACCTCTGTGCACCTTTTCTCACCTGTAAATGAGGGTAAGGCCTATGTTAGGGTGCTTTCAGGAGTAAAAGAATCAATTATAAAGCATGTGACATGCCCGAGGTGCTCAATCAACTCTCGTTCTAATTATTTCTTCTGCACTTGGCAGAGATGGGTGGTGACATTGTGAGCACATGCTTGTGAGTGTGCAGGAAAGTATGTGCACGTGTGTTGACCATGAAATCCCAGCTTGAACCCATCTGGAATTCCTCCGGGTGTCTGGTAAAGGGTAGGTGGACTTCCGGGAATGGGTTTGTGCCATGTCACCCTTGTGTACTGCCGGAGAGGGATCGTTTGATTAGATGGACCAAGATGGGAAAAGGGGAGCCAGTCTCAAACATTCTCCTTTGTTTGGTTCCAGAGATGAGTGTCCAAGGAGGGTGTGGGAGACCAACCTAGCACGTGAGGTGACTTGAGTTAAGTCCCCTGCTGGGCCATGTGGCATCAGGCACCCATGCTGCTGGACTGCCCCGCCCTTCCAGGGTTAGAGTAACTGTCTTTGTGCATGACTTGCTACAGCCCCATGGTAGAGCTACGCTCACCTGTTCCTTTGTAATCTAACCCCTTGCCCTGTTTAGGATAGAATCTTCCATGGAAGTGCCTTGTGTGTGTCCCCTTCTCTTATTGTGCCCTTGGGTTGAAAAACCAGCCTCTACCTCAGAGCAAAACCTGTCCAAGGAAGGGACATGACCTTTGTCCTTGGAAAGACCCACAGAGCACTCCTAGGCACATACCCGTCCTGCTAAGTTGTTTATCTACAAATAACAGGAGAGATCTGTGGTGCCAGGTGTCCCTGACTCAGTCAGGCTAGGTGGGGACCCATAGCAGCCCCCAGCAGCCACCAATCAGCATGAGACAGGGAAATACCTGGGAAGCCAGATGACCCTCCCAGTAGTTTATGGTGGCTGATAACGTGTTGGGAAACCATGTAGTTCAGCAGTACACCCCTCTTGGCTTAAACCAATCAGTTCAAACGAATCCCCCTCTTGTAGTAACCAATCACCCCTACCCAACTTGTTCCCGCCAGTGACTGTGCGAATCATGTTTTAGAGTTGATGTTTGATTTTCCCACGGTATGTGATGATTTGCTAAGAGATGCTATGATGTATGTGAAGTCCCTGCCTTCCCCAAAGAGTGTATAAAACTGCTGCAAACCCCGGGCTCGGGTTCTCTCAGCGTCACCAGTTGCTGTGTGTGCTCGGAGGACCAAACTAGCTGGCAATAAACACCTCTTTGCTGTTTACGTTGATCTTGGTCTCTGGTGGTCTTTTGGGGGGTCCCGAATTCGAGCATAACAGGTGTGGCCTATCCAGGTGTCAGTCAACCTGCTGACAGTGGACATCATGAAGATAGACTCAGCCCCCTGAAACCTGACCGCTTGCCTCATTTGAATAGCTTCTCCTCAATAAAAGGGGTCAGCCTATGTGGGCTCTCTCTCTCTCTCTCTCTCTCTCTCTTCCTGTGGACCTTTAAGGTCAGAGGAGCCCTCACAACGACCTCAAAGAAAAAGGTATGTGTGTCTCTTGTGTGGTTATTTTGCGCAGCCCAGTCAGCCCAGTTTACCTGGAGTGACCGCTGAGCCTTTTAGTCACCAGAACAGAAACCCGGCAGGAGGGCTGCAGGAAGAAGCCCTTTCCCCAACACGCGGAGGAAGAAGTTGGATAAGTTGTGTTTATGAAGGGCTGTGTAGTCAAAGGAACCATGGAGTGGAAAAGGTAGCTCTCCACTCCTGCGAGGCCTGGGGAGGCTCCGTCCCACGGAGGCTTCTGGGTTTTTCCTTGCCACGTTGGCACATCAAGTGTTTTCTGCCTCGGGGAGGCACAGGACAGCCTCCTGGGCAGAGCGGCTTTCTCAGGAAGAAAAGCGTCCCATCTCCGTGACTTTGGATATCACTGGGTCGAGGGAGCTTTTCTTGAGCTCACGAGAGATACCCCCACGGATGCACAGACGTGGCCAATGGGACTTTGAAGGGCACCAAGAGACCCGCTCTATCAAGTAGGGGTGACGCCCAGGTGATCACTGACAGTGTGCTCTGTGGGCTGCTTGGGGCTCTTTGTCCTCAAGTTCCTTCCTCACCCTGGCCCTGCTCTGTGCTCTAGGACTTGCAGGCTACTTCTGAGGCCTCTGCAGCACAGGGTTCATGGTCAGCTTCAGCCAACAAGAGGCCCTGGCAGGTGGGAGCTGGAGGAAGGGCAGAGTCAGGCTTCTGCTCTTGATCCCTCTTTGTCTTGGGTCCCTTCTCTAGTAGAGGCTCTGTCTCTCTGTGACTTCTGCTCCCACCAGACAGATCCATTATGGCTCCAGCTTGTGCCATGTCACCCTGCTCCCTGGGCTCTATGAGTCAGTGTCTTTTCTTTGCCCCTCCGGTCTTGAAGTAGCAGTGATAAAGCCATACATTGCTCGTCCCTGGATTGTCTCACCCCTATTTGGCTTCCTGTTTCCCCATCATCAGTATAACCAATCCCTCTGTCGCAGAAACCGGAAGAGGTGCCTATTTTTTTTTTTTTTTTTTTTTTTTTTTTTTTTTAGATTCTATGGCTATACCACTGTTTCCCCCACAGACGAGGGAGGACTGGATATCTGTGTGTGGTGTGTGTGTCCATGGAGGAAGGAGATGCTGTAACAAATTTGAGATGCTAAAAATGATTGCCACTTGAGTTATTCCATTCTTACTAATCCAAGTGTCTCCCAACCCTAACATCCCCAGGAAACAGCAGGCTCATTCCAAAACCTCAACAAGATGATTCTCTGGTCTTTCCTCCCTCCACCTAAGCTCATAAGAACACTGACTCGTATGGTTTGCATCTCCCTGAGGCTAGGGCACTCGGTTCCACTTGGGATTGACTTCCTTCTTGTGGGTAGACTGTTACAGTAATGGCTCCCCACAGAGCCAGGCCCCTGCCTCTGTACTCCCCCCACTGCACCCACACTCTGGTGTGCTCCCCTTCCACACAGGATCTTGGATCTCGGATCTTGGCTGTACGAGTCACTTTTACTAATGGGATAGCAGATGTGACACAAGCAGACTTGAAGAAAACAGTCAGCTTAACATTGCCCTCTCCCTTGCTGGAGCCCAGCCACCATGGAAGGAGCTGGAGCTGGCCTCTGGAGATGCACAGTCCAGCTAACAGCCCGCTTTGACTGCCAGAAAAGCGAGGAAGGACATCTTCGCCTACCTGACCCCGTCTGAGCTGCCGCCTGAGCAGCCCGAGGAAAGCCAGGCGAGAGGAGTAGAAGAACCACCCAGCTGAGCCCAGACAAAACCGTGGACCCTCAGCTAGTGAGTCAAGAAAGGGAGGCTGTATTCAGCCTCTGGGCTTTGAGGGAGTTCACCACGCAGCAAAGCGTAGCTCATGCAATCCTTTTTCTATGTTTTGTCCCTTTCTACCAACTTCCAGCCCTTTCCTTCTGTTAACCAGCTTTTCTGAAAGGCAGTGCCCTCTGCCCCTGGCAGGCACCAAAGCCAAGGGAAACCCACCCTGCACTCAGAGCTGGGTTCCCCCAGCACAGACCCAGGGGCCAGCCTTCGCCTGCTTCCTCTCAAGGGTTAAACCCTGACTTCACTGCATGGAAGTTTCTTTCTTTCTTTCTTTTTTTTGGAACTAAAAATGTGGTTTTGCTTCCAAAAGATGTTCCAAACTCTCTGGCTCACCAAAGAGTAATCCCTCTGCTGGAAAACTCAGCCCTGCTGCTATTTTAGAATGGCACCAGGCCTCTGGCTTCTTGATTCAGCCAGGCTGCTGATGCTTCTTCATGGAAAACTGAAACAACTGCCTAAGATACAGAGCCTTGTCCCAACGGATATTTCAGAAAACAGAGGCTCACAGCCTTCCTCTCCTGTCTGGCCCCTTGCTACCCAGCCCCTTGTCCCAGCCAAAACTGGGTCGGCTTCCTCTGGAGCCAATGAACTTCTAACCTGCTTAAGTGGAGGCCCATCTGCCGTCCCTGACCCTTGGCCTCCCCCACACACGTCCTAATTGTTCTCTGATGAGGCTGAGCCTGAGCCTATGTAACACTGCAAAAATGCGCGGCTGGCCGGCTCGCAGGAGCGAGAGAGACAGCGATGAACAAACAGTGTGTCTGTTTGCTCAATGTCCCCTTCGGCAGATGACTCTGGAAGCTTTCCCGCTCTCCCAGGGAAGAGGTGCTTGCTGATCCAGCCAAGGGTCAGAAGGGATGGCGTTGGAGCGGCTTCCTCCAGCAAGAGCTGTTTTTCAGTCTGTCCCTTGGCAGAAACTCCTGCGGATTCTATGCGGAAAACTCTTCTCCTGGACCCGGGGAAGGGGACATTCTGGGGAAGGTGGCTTCCTGTGATCATCGCCTTCTTCAGCACTGCTCTTCCCCAGAAGGGAGGGGGGTGCAGAGTTCACCACTGATAAGCAGAGGTTCGGGCCCAGCCTCTGGAGACAACTCGTCGACAAGGAGAAAGGGACTGAATCCACAGGACCAGGGACCAGGCCAGAGGACTCCATGTCCACTGAGACCACCTCTCTGGAGATGCCTCCAGAATCCAGGACTCCCAGGCCTCATCAAAGCTGGTGGAAGAAGGCTCACGAAGACAATTGAAGACTTGGCATGTCTCGCTCCTTCCCTTCCCCCCAGAAGTTCCGGAAGTACTCCCTCCTGCCCTTCCTTCCTCAGGGAGGCCATCCTATCCCATACCCAGCAAGATCAGTCCCTGTCGTCTGTTCATCCATCTCTCTCTCCCTTGGGCTTCCACTGGGTCCTGCACACTCTTCCATCTAGTAATGGACCCTGGCCCCCGACAGAGGGGGACAGGTATCACGCACTTGTTCTCTGTAGCTACCCACCCAATGCATGAATCTCGTCGGCCCTAAGTAAAAGCTTACAGTTGTGGTCTGCCTAGGAGGTCCCTCCACCCACCCAAAGCTTCTGTGTTAATGCAGGAATGTTCGGAGGCGAAATGACGATTGTGACAGCTGTAACCTGACCTATCCTTCTAGTGTATCAGTTTGGATGGACTGACTTAACTCCAGGCAGGTGGGGAGTGGCTGGAGGAGGGGGTTACTGGGGGAGTCCCCCCCAAAGGGCTCACCTTCTCCCTGTTCCTCTCTGCTTCCTGGTAGCCATGAGCAGAGCTGTGCTCCTCCACTAAGCCCTTCTGCCTCACCCTGGGCCCAGAGCAATGGATTTGACCAACCACAGGCTAAACCATGAGCCAAAATAAACGATTCCTCCTCTAAGTTGTTCTCGTCAGGTGTTTTGATCTCAGCGTTGAAACGCTGACAAAATCACTTACTACACAGATGAACAAATTCTTCTTCTTCAACTAACTCAGAGTAGGTGGCAGGCCCCGGATCCCCTGGCAGGGCAGGGACTGAGCTGGGCTATGGATCCAGGTCTGTCCTCATCTAGAGCCTGTGCCAGTTCTACCCCACCTGCTCCCACACTCCACAGGCACACAGACCATAGAAGAGCCTGGACAGAATTAGAGAGGGTCAGAGGCGGGGAGGAGGTGATCTAAGACATCATGGAAACCCGTCCATGATTCTTCAAATGAGGAAACCAAGGCCAGAGAAATCCAATCATCTGGGCCTCGGGGCCCGCTCTGTCGAGGGCTCTTCCTGTCGGTGATCACGTTCCATTTAGGTTAACCAAAGCCTCACACAGAAGACATACGGCTGCGTGAATGACTCGAAGGTAGGACATAAATACACACATGGCTGTGAATAAGCTGGACAGGCCTGCATAGGACAGAAGAGTCCCATCGGCTTAGTAGAATTAGCAGAGGCTGCACACAGAGGGTGCTGTGGAGATGAGCCTGGGAAAAGGCAGGGTGATGAAGCGCCGAGGGGGGCACACAGCACAGGCAATGGCATGGCGGGGACAGGCTGCAGGAGGCACTGGGGCATGCTGGGAAGCCATGAGAGCAGGTAGGAATCACATCTACTACTCACATATACTATATCACCTGATGTCTTAGAGGAGAGATGCTCTGACAAGTCCCTTTGAAGAAGTAAGCAAAGGGGACAGAAACTGGGAGTCTATCACAGTAGCAAGAGAAAAAGAAAAGCCAAGTGATTTGGAGTTGATGAGAATCAGTTCCTGGCTGCCAGCAGGGGCAGGGGTGTCGGATGTGAAGGCCCTGGTCTGCTTTACTTTCCCTGGTCCTACTCTCCCTGATTCTCTCAAGATACTCCTCTGCCCTGGGAAGCAATGACATGCATGTCACCAGAGGACGAGGAGGCAGAGGGCGGCAGGAGCAGGAGAGGAGAATCTAGGTGAGCAGACTCTCCCTTTGGTTACAGGAGGAATTCCAAGGGAAAGACCAGGTGATGTTCAACTCCAGTCACTCAAAGTAGCATCCTGCAGAAAGCCCCTGCCAGACCACGATCCTGAGGAGGGATTTTCCACATTCTTCCTCCTCCTCCCTGCATATGTGGAGATGAAACCCAAAGCACCCAGCTGGACGTGCTCCCATATACTACAGACCAAAGCCAGTCCCCCAGGACACATGCACCAGGGACAGGAAGAGCAAAACCAGTAGAGGAGAAACTCAACCCTTTGCTATACCTGGGAATCTTCAAAAAGGGAGAAGGAAGTGGGCTGATCAATAGTTGTCCAGGAATTGGCAGAGCTGTCCTGCTTCTGGAATCTAAGAGAAAGTCCATTCACAAGTGGACCCAATGAAACCCAGAAAGCAGGTGCTCAGTCTGGAAGGTTGATGTGTACCACCCAGGGACCCCCAATCCCATGGGGTGCTGATGCTAGGTTGGGAGCCAGCAGGCCCACCATGAGGCTTGCTCCTAGGAGACAAGGTGATCTCCAGGCACGCCTAAGGGGAGCTGAGGTTAGAGTGTGTGGAGGATAGGAAAGCCCTCAGTGTTGCTGCTCAGCTGAGCCTGCATCCCCAAGGCCTGAGTGGCACTCGGAGCATTGCCTGTGCTGGAGGAATAGCAGGCTGGGAGGTCAAGCAGGATCCCGGCTAAAAATAGACTCTGCCCCAAGACAGTAGCTGGCACACATCCAAGGACCTTCCTGGGCCCATAGAACCCAGGCCCAGGTGCTACACGTGGAGGACTCCTTGTTCCCTGCTGCCAGTGCCTACCTGTCAGAGATGCTGAGACTTTATCCCAAAGGCCCCGGGTTATCTGAAAGGTTTAAAATATCAGCTCAAAGATAAACTGGCTTGGACATTTAACTTACCCTCCCTTCCCACTAACTAGTGGGTGAGGCTCAGAAGAGGAAGACCAGATTAGTTCTAAGCAAAATAATGTGACTCTGTTTTCCCTTGGTGTGCCATAGGCGGTTAGAATTCTGTTTGTGTCCCTGGCTGCACGGAGTCCTTGGGGCACTTGGGCCAGCTGTAAGCTGAACTCTTACACCCAGGGAGGGGCCCCATGAGCCCATGAGGAAAGCCCTGGCTGCTCCCCACAGGGGCCTCTGCAGGTGGACCTTGCTGGCAGAGTCACCCCTGCTCCCGGGTGCTGCAGAGTTGGTGGAGAAGGCCCTGAGCCAAGGGGGGCTGTCTGTGGGGGCTGGGGCTGGGGGTTGGCCAGGGCTGCAAAGAGAAGCCAGAGAATTGCCTAGGAGGTCTGGGAGTGGTTCCCCAGGGAGCCTGGGGGCGGGGAGGCAGATGCCACAGGGCTGCTGGATGGCCAGGAGGGTGTGGAGGCAGGTTCCCCCCATGGAGCTCCCCTGGGAGCCACCCTCTCCTGGAAGCCCATCCTGCTCTGTAACCCTGTGGCTTGGAGCAGAGGCAGCAGCTTTGCTCGTGTCGCTACTGCCCCCTCCTGGGAGATGCTGGGCAGGCAGGTCCTTCTGCTCTGGAGTGGTTTGCCTCCAAGCTGGGGCTGGGGCCTTGTGGCCCCGCTGCTGGCCCTTGCCTTGGGGTGACTCTGTGTCTCCTATGCAGCCCCTCCCTTGCATCTCCATTAAGATTGCTTCAGTCCATCCTCCCTCTTCGGGCCACATCTCCTGTGTCTTCTCCAGGCCATCTGCTGTCTTGGTCACACAGAGAGCTTGGTGACCAGCTATGCCACAGAGGACTCAGGTGAGGGCCCTGGCCCTGGCCAGTCACTCGACTTCACTGAATCTCAGGTGTTTTTACTGGTGAAATGGATACTGCATCCCCTTTATCTATGGAAAATATATTCCAAGAACCCCAATGAAGCCCAAAACGAGGCACGGTACTGAACCCCATGTATATATGTACACAAATACATACATGTATATATGTACATGTATATATGTACACAAACACATACACACATGTATATACACCATGTTTTTTTCCTGTACACACATACCTCTTTATAAGTTATGCACCATAGAGCTTAATGCCAATAACCAATACCTAATAATAAAATAGAACGATGATGATAATAACACACTGTAAAAAAAGTTTTGTGATTTCTCTCTCTCAAAATTGCTTCTTGCACTTTCCCCTTCTTGGCTAGAGGAAGCGCTTGCTTGTCAGCTTCTCCCGGCCATATCTGAACTGCCAGCATCCTGCTTTTGCAGTTTGAGGCCATTGTTAAGCAAACTGAGGGAAACTGTTGGCACACCAGCGCTTCGGGGTTGTGACAGTGGATCTGATCACTGAGGTGGCTGAGTGGCTGGACGGTGGGCAGCATATGCAGTGGGCAAAGGTGTGGCCATGTCCTGGGTGGGATGAGGGGACATGCAGGGTTTCAATATGCTCTCAGAACAGCAAGCAATTTAAGACTTACAAGTGCTTATTTCTGGAAGTTTCCATGAATATTTTGAGATTGATGCAGGTAGCTAAAATCGGAGGAGAGCAAAGCCAGTACCCCAGGAGACCACAGTAGCACCTCGCAGGCCTGGGTGAGGGTGTGTTCAGCCTTGGCACTGTTCACCTGGCACAAAGTGACTCCATGCGGGTCAGACACTTGTTCTCCTCCCTCCCTCTCTGGCCCCGCTTAATTCTCTACCCAACTCTGTCCGTGGAAGGTCAGATTCGGAATTTCCCCCAGTTTTTGAGCCTGTCACCACTGGGCGGCTGGGCTTCCCGGTACCTCTGTGCACCATTTTCTACACTCGGGGTGTGGGGTAAAGCCCTGGCCCCGTGGGGCTCCTCAAGATTAGGTGGCACTTCTCAGCTTCCTGAAGCCTCCTTCCCTCTCTGCCACTTCTCCTTCAGACCCCATGGCTGCACAGCCCCCTGCTTTTCTGGCCTCAGACCTTCTCCCTGCCCTGAGGCTGCCTCCCAGCCCCACCCTGGCCCTGAGCCTCAGGGGCCAGACTCCCAGCAGCCGCTTTGCCCTTCCTCCCAGCTCCCCCCTCAGACGGCGATGGCTCTGCCCCAAGCAGAGCTCTCCTCACTTCTTTCTGTTTGGCCCTGGAACATGCCCAAAGGCTCAGGTGTCGAAGCCTTTGTCCCCAATGCAGAAATGTTCATAGAGGGAGCTTTGGGGAGGTGATTGGACCACAGGGCTATAACCTGGTCCCTGGATTCTTCTCTTAAAGGGCTCATAATGAATGGACTGCTGCGAGATGCTGGGAACTGTGGGAGGTGGGGTCTCGTTGGAGGAAGTACCTCACATGGGGGGGTATCCTGGAACCATCTACCGTGTCTCCAGCCCCTTCTTCCTCCTCTCCCTCCCTCTGCTTCCCCGCTGCCATGCAGTGAGCAGCTCTGTTCCACCATGATGCTCTGCCTTGCCACAGGCCAAAAGCAGTGGAATAATCAGCCAAGCTTGAACTAAAACCTCTGAAACTGGGAGTCAGAATGGGGCTTTTCTCCCTTAAGTTGATTTTCTCGGGTATTTTGTCACAACCATGAAAAACGGACTAACACCTTCTCCCTGGGCTTCCTGGAAACACTGCTAAGTGCTCTAAGGAGCATCTGCCATAGACATGCTGGGACTCACCAAGTTGCTGAATGTAAGGAACAGCAGCCACTGAACTGCTTAACCATGTCTGCTTGCAGCTCTGTGTTCACAGCCAAGCCTGCCCCCTCCCCTTGCTCGCTCCTCTTGACCCATCAGTGCCACCCTCAAGGGTCCCTCTCGATTGTCTTCTCTTTTTATTCCAAACTCACCTGTGATCCCCTCTGTCCCCTGGGCTCCCCAGTCTGTTTCCAGCATAGACTCCTGTCCCCACCGTGTATGCTTGCCATGTAAGCATTGGCCATCTCTCAGCAGATCCAACTCCACAGGCCCTAAACCAACCTCCTTAGAGGTCTTTCTCCCTCTAAGGAGCATCTGCCAGAGACATGCTGGAACTCACCAATTTGCTGGCCATAAGGCAGCAGCCATTGAACTACTTAGTCATGTCTGCTTGCAGCTGATAAGGAGCTATGCGGGGAACTAGCCATAGGCATGCTTAGCAATAACTGGTTACAATTGATGGGGAGCCCAGCTCCCTGAACATGCACAAAGAACATGCCCAGCTGCAATTACATGACCTCGCTGGACATAACCAATGGACACTGACTCTCACTGGGTGTAACCAATCACCAACATACACCACCAACCTGGAACCCTGGTGCCTAAAGAAGAGGACACAGGAGATGAGCATGGTCAGCTCACAGGTTGATGCCATGCACCAGGTGATCATCCACCTGGAGTAGGTGGTAATGGCGGGGGATAGGTTTCATCAGGGATGCAACCAAGTGAAACCCGGGCCTCCGTGTTGGCCTGTGGCTGCTCTTAGCTCTGGCTTTAGTGTTGGCCTTTGGAAGGCCAAGTATTCAAATTCCTGCGTCAATGGCATGCTGATACACCTAAACCTGTACATCATCAATAATCACGCAACCATGCAGGCTGCCAACACCACGGCATCGTGAACTTCACTCACCAACTTCACCATTTTTTCTGCTTGAGTCCCTTGTCTTTTCTGGGGGTCCAGTGAAGGATACCCTATTGCCTATTGCACTTAGACTTTTTTGACTTTTAACTCCATTCTTTAGTTACCTCGGTATATGATGATTTTATAATGCCATCTTCTAGAGAGAGACTAGAAAGTTATTTCAGTCTACCCCCGAACGTGGGTGATCAAAATTTATTTTTTATTATTGACAGTTTGTTTTCTTTCTTTGAGCTTTACAATCACTTTTGGCTACCAGCCTGTGTTTAGATTGTTGTCAACTTTGGGGAAACATTCATGAACCGTCTTTCACAAATGATCTGTAAACACACGATACGTGAACAATCGTATGCTCTGCATTCACAACTGCATGCTTGATGGGAGAAGTCTTGCCTCCTGAAGAGGCCCGAGTAGTCTCCACTTAGGGTTTTGAGTATCTGATAACGGGGATGGTTTTCCACAGACTATCTTCTGGTTTCCTGCATCTTAAATCTCTTCCTCTGCTAGCCACATGTCTTTGGCACCGGGCATTAAAGGACTGTGTACATTCAACATCTCCCTCAGTCAGCACATAGGGGGTAGCATTCGGGAAGCCAATTCCGACATCTGGACACCCAGCAAGAACTAAACGACACAGGGATTTGGGGCCCTCTTAAAACAGTATGAACGGAAAATTAAGAATAAAAGTAAATATTGAGCCTGGGCCTTGGGGACCCTCTGAGGGAACCCTCTGAGAGGGAAGTGACTGCAAACCACCAAATGCAGCTCCCAGAGCCCCACGGTCATGTGTGCCAATTCATCCTCCTTCCTCCCCAAGGCCCATGTCATTCCACGAGCACCAGAATGAGAAGGTGGGAAAACGCATCACAGCTACGTAATAACAATCTTCTAGATTTTGCCATGTCTGTTTTATTTGTCGCCTTCTACAATTTATAATTTGTTGAGGTTTTTTCCTCATGGTGTACTAGGGATGGAACTCAGGGGCACTCAACCACGTCCCCAGCCCTATTTTGTATTTTATTTAGAGACAGGGTCTCACTGAGTTGCTTTTGCGGAGGCTGGCTTTGAACTCACAATCCTCCTACCTCAGCCTCTCAAGCCACTGGGATTACAGGTGTGCACCACTGCACCCTGTTCCATATTTACTTTTATTCTTAATTTTCTGTTCTTGGTTTGTATTGTTTTAAGAGGGCCCCAAATTGCAGAAGCTTCAGGCCCCAAGCAAAGTGTTTCTGCCCTTGCCTGAGAGAGTTTGCTTCCCAGACATCTTGACAAGCTGTCCAGAGATGATCATCGGGAAGAAGGAAGATGTAGGGCTCAAGAGACAATGAAATTACTAAGTAAATGTTAATTAATGACAATAATCATTCCTCCCCGCACTGGGTATACGAGCTGAACAGGAACCGGGGTTTCCCTGGCCCCCTGGGCTTGGCCTTTGTATCCCAGCTTCATCAGGCACCAGCCCCGGGTACCCCGGCTGGAGAACCAGCAGCCCCCGGTGAATGCCTACAGAGTGAAGGCACAGGCAGCAACCGAGGGCTGGGCCGGGAGCTCTTGCCTTCCGTCTGTTGCTTCAAGAGCGCCTTGTGGGTGTTCCATGGAGTCACTCCCCTGCCTCAGTGAGCACAGGACAGTCTTCAGATGACTGGGTTGCCTGCGATGTCTGGGCCCCTGTCCACAAGCTGGTACCCCTGCCTTGCCCCTTGGCCTACCCCACAAGTGGCTTCTGGAGAGCTCCTTGCCTCTGCCGGAGGACCGTCCCTGGCTGTGGCAGTGCCTCGCAAGTGCCCAGAGGTCAGCCCCAGAGGCAAACCTCAACCTGTGGGGGACAGTGTCCTCCTACCCCTGTGGGCCATCTCAGGGGCATCCCACAGCCCTCAGAGGGTTCCCAAGGCCCAGGATCCCTTCCTCACTGAGCGATTCCTGGTGTCCAAGGACAAAATTACAGCAATTCATTACAAACCCCTTGGACGGCTCTGCCTGGTGAGTCTGGAAACAGGCCACACGTGGGTCCACGAAATAAGCGCCCGGATTGGCTGAGCTGCGGAGACCCTGGCCTGGACAGAGAAAGACAAAGTAGATCCACGTTTCCAAAGTCACTGTCCTCGTGAAGTGAGGGCAGGGACAACAGAGAAGCAACCCACTGTCTGGCCGCAGGTCACATTCCCTAGAGGAGGGAACTTCCTTGTCATGCAAGTGGCAGCAAGTCTTCTTGGGAGTGTGGGCTGTGGCTTTTTTGACGTCCCCGGGTCAGATAACAACCTGGTTTGGGTTTGACTTCTAGTGGGTGTGACTCCATCCTGATTTCTAGCCCACTCTGTGGGGCCCCATCAGGAACTTAGTCCCGATCAGCAGCTTCCTGAGATTTTTGTTTACACTGAGGTGACCCCCCACCCCTGCCACCCGTCATGTTTTGATGGCACCCAGATCCTGTCCCAGGGTCAGCTCAGACGCTGCACTGGCCACCACCTGTTGTCACTGCTACACCCGATACAGCAGGTGCAGGGTGTTGGCAGAATCTGTTTGACCCCAGGAGAGGATTCTGGGAGACAGAGATTTGAAAGAAAGAAATTTCTGGAAAGTATGAGATTTGATAGAACGACCTTCCTCCTAAACGTTTCAGGATGCTTCCGGCTTCCAAACTGGAGAACTGAAAAAGAAAAGTCTCCAAAGCAGACACTTGGTGGACAGAGTCAAAGAGAGGGGAGTGTTAAAATATAAAAATTAAAATAAAAAAAGGCATCTGGGTTACAAGAAGTTTCACTGGAGTGACTAAGGTAAGTCCCCCACCCCCTGCCCATGCATTACACATGGCCCCTGGGCAGAGAGACTGGCAGCGAGGCCTAGGCTGAGTTCCAGCTTCCAGGGAGCCCAGGAAACCTGCTTCTGCTCCCTCTGTGAATTCTGAGTATTTGCAAACAACCAGGACCACTCATCTCTCTCCTCTGGCTCATCACGCACAGGCAGAACTGCTGGCAGGCGGCCTCCAAGAAGGGAGACTGCAAAGGTCTTCAGGTTGCCTGGTTTGCATCTTGCTCATCCAGGAAGACAAAAGCTACTGCCCATCCTCTCCAAGGCCCTGGGTGCCAGTTCCACTGGCCAATAGCAAACCATCCCCAGGAGACCCCTAACCTTGGCAGGAGGAGCTCAGCCAGGTAGGTGCTTCTCAGATTGTCAATGTCCCTGCATTTCACAAGAGACTGCAGACTCCAAAGCAGAGCAGTGAGAGAGAATCCTGGAAGCGGAACAGTTTATAGACAGATCCAGGGAGCGAGGAAGGGAGGATCCAGCCCGAAGCTGCTTGTCTGGTGAGAGGGAGGTAAAAGCATGCAGAGCTTTCCAGAGAGGACCGAGGGCTGCAGATGGTAAAGCCATCAAGGAGCGTCAGCGCCAGGATCTGCACAATAGGTGCCCTTGTGCGCTCCTGGGGGACTTCTGTGTTTGTATGTTTGCAATCTCTGTCCCCCCTACGACCCCAAGCTGGGGTCTGCTAAGAAAAATAACCTGGCTCCCAACAGCATTCTTCCAACTCCACTTGAAAGTTTGAAAAACCCCTGGGTAGGAAAATAACCTCGGGGAGCCAAGTCTTCCTACACTTGGCGAGGCCCTGGAACCAAAGCTCACATACGTGCACTTGGCTTTGAAAGGCCTACAGTATTCCTATCTGAGTCATCTGAAAACAAAAAGAGACCTAAACAAACAAACTTAATTGTGTGCAGAATCTTGTCCAGGTTTCCTGCCCGGCTCCCCCTCTGCTCTCACTAGCAGGAGCCAATATACGCAGCTTCCACCGCTTGGCATCCAGAACAAGCAAGGATATTAAAAACAGTCCCTCCTCCCTCCTCCCTTCTTGGTGGGCCCCGTGAGCCAAGTCTTCGACTTCTCTGAGCAGCCTTTGAACCTCTTCCCTTCAGTCCTGATGGACAGCTGCCTGCATACCAGGCTGCCCACGGATGACCACAACCCTGAGTGACAGCCGCGATTAATGGACACTGAGATGAAATTCAAGCAGATCGGTTCAAGGTCTTGGGATATTGTTTTTACCATTAATCAACAAAACTGGCTTGCAAACCAGGCCTCCAACCCCAGTTCATTCAGCACAGACCCAGTCACCACCCTCCGCTGTACCCTACCAGCTGCCTTCTTCCCCCAGCTCCTGTTATTTACTTCACCATTGGGCAGGCAGTCCATGGCCAGAGGGAGCTCACACGTCTGTCCAGCCTCCTTTCTGGTAATATCACCTCACTTTTCTTGGGTCACCAACTCTCCGAATTTTAGCCCATGTACTTTGGTTGGGGTCTGGCTGATCCACCCTGTTTCAGAAGTGTGGGATCAAGGCCTAGTCAACTTGGAGATGTCAAGATTAGTGTAGGGATAGATGCTAAATCCTCGTTAGGGTCTTGAAGTGTAAGCCTGGGCCTTTGGCAAAGTCTCTGGGGAAAGGAGCACACATTTGCTCTAAGGCTGTTCAGCGATCAGAAGTGAGTCTGAAGCTGCTGGCAGTGACGTTGACACCGTGTGGGGAGAGTTTGTCTAACCAGTAGAAAATCAGAGCTGGGAGGGAAGAACTAGAACTTGCACAATCATGGAATCACTATGATCCAGCCATGACTAAAGACTGATCTATCCTGGACTTTTTATAGCACAAACAAAATTCCCATTTTTCTTAAGCTACTTTTAGTTGCTTTTATTGTACTTTACAATCTTACAACTGAGCAAATTTTAGCACACACACACACACACACACACACACACACACACACACACACCCCTCTTAAAATGATGCGTACTTACATTTTTGCATCTTCCAAGTGAGCTATTACTTTTTTTCTTTTTTTAACTTCTGGGGATGATTTTCTCAAAAGGAATTTTTTCTTTCTTCTTTTTTCCTCTTTCTTTCTTAAAATATCAGTTTCAGTTAAATGCTACCTGGAAGCCCTAAAGATCATCTACTTTAGCTCTGACTCCTATAAGGAGAAATTGTCCCTGTCCCTTACAGTGTGGTGATACAAAGAACAAAGATCAGGTAGTCGTTATGGAGAAAGTTCTGTGCGCTCCTTGGCTTATTTTGATGATCAGTTCCAGGGGGATTCTGTGAGGCCAGGGGACATCTACGTGCCAAGATCAGTCTAGGTCCAAAGCATACTCTGAGCAATTTCAGCAACAACAAATTCCTGCCAAACAAAACCAAAGTCACAAATGACATACAGACATTTGGGGGAAATTGAAACTATGGAGTCAATGTTTTTTCTTTCTTGTTCCATGTGCCATGAGAAGGTGGAGATTTGGCCTGTTTTCTCCTCCTGAGAGCTCAGTAGAGAAGGAACTGAGGATAGCACCTTCACTCCAGTTCTCCAGTAAAGAGGGAGTGCAGGGGTGGGGAGGAGCCTGAAGAATAGAGTATATCATTGAAGGATGAACAAGTTTGAAAATCGTTAGTTTTTTTTTTTGTTTGTTTGTTTGTTTTTTAAGAGCTAGCAGAGTTTCATCAAAACTTGATCCAAATGCCGCCTCCTCCAGGAAGACTTCCCTCATGCTTCCATTAGAAACTTTCACTCCCTCCTCTTGCTCGGGCACAACATCTGATATTTAGATGGAGCTGTGTATCTAAGATAGGGAACTTTTAAAAAAAATTTTTTTTTCGTTTTAGGTGGACACAATGTCTTTATTTACTTATTTATTTAATTTTTATGTGGTGTTGAGGATCGAACCCAGGGCCCCGTGCATACCAGGCGAGTGCGCTACCGCTTGAGCCACATTCCCAGCCCAGGGAACATTTTTACCGATAAAAGAGATCTTGGGGAACACATTGGAATTGAGAGATAAGATCTCAAAGGAAATGATCCAGTCACATAAGATGATTCCTACTCTTCTAAGTTTGGGAGTCAAATTTTACTGACAGGAGTAGAAAAAATTGGGGGTGGGATTCTGGGGATTGAACCTGGGGCACTCAACCACGGAACCACATCCCCAGCCGTTTTTTATTTAGAGATAGGTTCTGGCTGAGTTACTTAGGGCCTCACTAAATCGCTGAGGCTGTCTTTGAACTCTTGATCCTCGTGCCTCAGCCTCCCGAGCCACTGGGATGACAGATGTGTGCCACCACACCTGTGGAGAAGAAATATTTTGATGTGGGGAATTAGGAGAGCTGTGTTTCTTTGCATAACAGAGGAAAGGAGCTAGTGAGGCTGGGCCACTCCAGGGAAGAGTGGGTGTAAGAACAGAAGATGCTCCTGGAGGTGGGCAGCTAAGGAGCTTAGAAGAGCAGAAACAACTGATGGGTGTGGAAGCCCACCAACATCACTGTAGTTTGGGTGCGTTCTGCGTTGGAAACTTAATCCCAATGTAACAGTGTTGGGAGGGGGACCTAATCAGGGGTGACTAGGTCAGGAGGACTTTGTCCTCAAGAATGGATTATGTGATTATCCTGGGAGTGCATAACTGTAAAAATAGGCTACTATGTGCAAATTGGGCCTTCTCTTGCCCTCCCACATGGAATCTTCTTGCCCTATCACTTCTGCCATGGATGATACAGCATTGAAGCCCTTGCCCCATGCTTTTGATTCTCCTGCCTCCAGAATCATGAGGGAAATAAATCTCTGCTCTTCATAGATTACCCAGCCTCATGCATTCTGTTACAGTAGCAAAAAGCAAACTAACGCACCCACGGATGTGATGGGTACCCAGTGCACCTTTATGTTTCTGTAGCAAAGCTGCCAGTGGAGTTTACATTGCTCACAAGCACTGTTGTCTATGTGGAGCTCTGAAGGAGCCAGATTTCTGTGCCAGTGGCAAAAGGTGAGAAAACATAGACAGATACAAATCTGAAGTTCAAGTTGACTTCTGGGTTCCCATGACCTACATGCCTCTCCTAGTGGATGAGAAAGCACCTGGGGGCAAGAGGTCATTTTCACTTATTTTAAAACTTCCCGTACACCTGGTGCAATGTCTGGCACATAGAGACACCCAGAACCTCTACAATGGATAAGTGAATTAATGATTTAACCTCTGCAGCGGATAGATGAATCAATGTCATGGCTTGCCAGAAAACATCTACAGTAAGAATTGTGCCTGAGAGACAATAAGATTGTCCAGTGACTTAACTCCTGGGGCTCAGCATACAGTGTCCACTGTTAACCTAAGTACAGACAGAGAGATTCTCCAAAGGTAATGCATTTATTTAATCAGGAATGAGCATCGGAAGGCAGAAGACGCAGGCCATGGTACATAATGGGCATATTTGGGGAGGCAAAGGAAGACAGGAGTTTTTTTAAAGTAAAATGAGGGGTGTTGCATGGTGGTTTTGAAACAACTGTCCTTGGTTACAAGGATAGATAACAAGGGTGTGGTGAGTCCAAGGTTGGCCAAGCAGAGTTACGGGGTGGACGTCCTCACTGAGAACATGTCCTCATTTGTTTTTTTGTGTAAGATTGTGGTGGTCTTTGTGCAAGGTCATGGTAGCGATCCCGCCAGGTACTGGTTACCTTGAATGCTTCCCTGAATGCTGACGTATAACACCAGAGAAGCACGCAGAAGCAATCACAGAGTCGAAAGTAAGAAGCTTTATTAAAGCATAGTAAAACAGACTTCTCCAGGTGGAGAAGGGGACCCAAAAGCGGGAATCCACGGGATGAGGAAGTCCCATCCTTTTTACACATGGAAAGTTTCCTTTGTCCTTTTACATTCCTCTCCTTTGTCTTGTTCACTTGCCTTCCTGCAGCACAGTAATGGGGAGGTGGGTGGGCTGGCCAGCAGGTGGGAAACTGGTGAGCAGGAGGGGCAGGGAGGAGTGACCGGCAGGAAGGCCCCCCCCCCACCCCCATGAATTAATTAGCAATTCCCTTTCTGCTCCGCAGTTGCTCCATTAACAACTCCATCAGGATGGGCTGTATGGGCTGCTTTTCAATCTCCCAGAGGCAGTTTCCAATATCCCTGGACTCTAGATCCGATTTGCCTAACTACACTAACTACGGTCTTTAAATCTGGCTTCAGTAGTTCTTGTTATTGGACTTGGGTACCTGAAATCTCCTCCTTCACACTCTCTGACTTTACCTCTTTATTTCTGTTAGAATCTGACACAAGTGATTCCATTTAGATCCTGACAACTCATTCACGGACAGCACTAATGAATCCAGAGATCTCCTGCCCATTCCTTAAAAATTCAATGTCCGTGTCTCCTTTCCGGGGCCCAGCTGGCAAGATCGCTGCCTCGTCAATGTTGCTCCTGTTTCCTGGGACACAGATCATAACATTAGCCAGGGTGTGATTGCACTTCTGAAGACACAACCCGCCCTTCTGCTCTCCTTGATGGCAGGAAACAATAACACAGCGCCACACACACAACACATGTTGGTGCAATCAACTGTGCTGTCATCGTATCATCAGTGAGCACATACATCCAAAGGAAAAGTAGGCCCTTGTTGCTAGAATGCCAATAGAGCTGGATTTTATTTTGCTCTGTTCACAATGATAGGAAGCTGAGCCGCGCCCTTGATAGTCTTCTCCCACAGTGGCCTTGGGCTGTCTGGATGTCTTGGCCTTAGCAAGCAGATGTGAACTGTGGGACTCACACCCTGGCAGTGTTATGCTCGAATTCGGGACCCCTAAAAGACCACCAGAGACCAAGATCGATGTAAGCATCAAAGAGGTGTTTATTGCGAGCTAGAAGGCAGGGACTTCACATACATCATGGCATCTCTTAGCAAATCATCACACACCGTGGGAAAATCAAATCACAACTCTAAAACATGATTAGCACATTCACTGGCGGGAACAAGTTGAATAGAGGTGATTGGTTATTACAAGAGGGGGATTCATTTGAACTGATTGGCTTAAGCCAAGAGGGGTGTACGTGCTGAACTACATGGTTTCCCAACATGTTATCAACCACCATAAACTACTGGGAGGGTCATCTGGCATCCCAGGTATGCTGATTGGTGGCTGCTGGGGGCTGCTATGGGTCCCCACCTAGCCTGACTGAGTCAGGGACACCTGGTGAAGCAGATCTCTCCTGCTATTTGTAGATAAACAACTTAGCAGGGTGGGAATGTGCCTAGGGGTGCTCTGTGGGTCTTTCCAAGGACAAAGGTTATGTTCCTTCTTTGGACAGGCTTTGCTCTGAGGTAGAGGCTGGTTTTTTATAGTCAGTGTAGACAGGTAAATCGAGTCAGGTGGGATCAAGGAGGACAATTTTGAGTGAGTCTGGGAAGTTGGAGACTGTCTCCAGAGCCCTTCCTCCACCCTTATCAAGAACCTGCCCCTGCTCTAACCTGTTGCCAAAGTAACCTGTCCCAGGAATTGTCCCTCCCTGCCGGGAGCTCTAAGGTTGTTAATGTGTCCTGGGCTGCACCATCCTGCCCTTCCCCCTTCAGCCCACCTGGTTCCCACCTGTTGGCCACCCCACCCAGCATTTCCTGGGCCTCCTCAAGTCTGCTGGAAGGAGAGAGATAAGGGGAAGAGAGCAGGAGAACAAGGAAGCCTAGGACACATAAAAAGGGCAGAACACCTGGCATCTCGGGATCCCAGGACACCAGCTATGGCCCCCTCCTCCCTCCTGGGAGAAGTCTGTTCCCCCTTTTTAAATAAACCCTGCTTTATGTGCTCGCCTCGGCCTGCTTCTCTAGTGTTCCAACTCCAACATGTGGGGAAGCAGGACTTGTCACCGGTAACTGGTGGTATCAATTCTATTTTATCAATTCTGTTTTATTGATTAGGAAACCAAGGGTTAGAGACACTGAGAAAATATCCCAGCTCAAACATCTATCTAAATGTGTAGCTGGATTTAAGCCTCCATCTGTTTTCTTCCAGGCTCTTGTCCCTTGCTAGTGTCCCTTGGCTTTCCTTCCTCCAAAGAAGCTTCCCTTCAAGTCCAAAGCCAGGGCCTGCCCAGGAGCACTGGAGGACCCCCCATCTGAACAGAACAGACCTGATGGCGCTGCCGCCTGCCGAGAGTGGGGAGACTCTTACCCCACACTCCCGGACACCCCCCCCCCCCTTCTCCAACCTGGCTGCACATTTGCATCTTCAGGGTTTTTAAAAAAGTCTTAATGCCTAGGCCACACTCCAAACCAAATAAAGCAGAATCTCCGAGGGCCAGCCTCAGTACTTTTAAAACTCCCCTGTTAATTCTAACAGGCAGCCAAGCTTGGGAACCGGTGTCTTAAGCCCCCTGAAATAGGAGGGATGGGGGTTGGAGAAAGCAGAGCTATGGGACTAGAGAAGTCTCCTGGAGCCCTGGTGACGGCCTCCAAGGAGGTGCGCTAGGGGCCTCCTGAGGAAGAGGGACCAGGATTGACAGTATAATTGCCTCTGTCAACAGGCGTGGTGTGAGAGCATGGTGGGTGGGTTCACAGCTGCACAGCTGCAGTCACACCAAGGCTAATGCTGTGTCTGTGTCCCAGGTAATGGGAGGGACACAGGAGAGGCAGAGCTCACTCTTTGCAGCTGAGCCCAGGAGAGGGGAATGGGCCAGGAGATCTCTGTATTCATCAGTGCTGCCCAGAAATGGGCCGGCATCCCACATGTCAGCTCAAGCTGCCGGAACAGGACACCACACACCAGGTGGTCCCATGGGTTTCTTGCAGTTCCAGAGGCTGAAAAATCCAAGATCAAGGTGGCACTGATGCGCTTTCCCAATCAGGGCTCTCTTTCTGGCTTGCA
Source organism: Urocitellus parryii (assembly GCF_045843805.1). NCBI lineage: Eukaryota > Metazoa > Chordata > Mammalia > Rodentia > Sciuridae > Urocitellus > Urocitellus parryii. The sequence continues at coordinate 125,911,151 of NC_135540.1, forward strand.
GAGGGACACCTTTATGCTGTGTCCTCATATTTCAGAGACAGAGAGATTAAGAGCTCTGATCTCTTCCTCTTTTGGGGAGTGAGGGGCTGTACCAGAGATTGAACCCAGGGCTGCTTAACCACTGAGCCACACGCTTAACCACGAAGCCACATCCCCCGGCCCTTTTTATAGTTCATTTTGAACCAGTTCTCACTGAGTTGCTTAGAGCCTCACTAAATTGCTGAGGGCTGGCTTTGAACGTGCAATCCTCCTGCCTTGGCCTCCCGAGACATTAGGATCACAGGTGTGTGCCACTGTGCCCACTTTCTTCCTCTTCTTATAAGAACACTAATCTCATCGTGGACACTTCACCTCCATGACTTTTTCTAAACATAACGGCCTCCCAAAGGACCCACCTCCAAATACCATCACACTGGGGACAAGAGCCTCAATGTAGGAATTTTGGATGGCACAGGCATTCAGCCTATAGCACCAGGGTACAGGCTGTCACCTGACTCTAGAGGGCAAGCAGAGAAGCTGATCAATATAGGGAGCTGGGAGGATGCAGAGGGGACTCTTAACTCTGACATAAAGACAAGGTACACAGTTCTGCTGTCATGTATGACTAAAATAAAAATAAATAAATAAATCGTATGGTAAAAAAAAAAAAAAGACAAGGTACACAGTGGGAAAATAACAGCCCCTAAAATCCCAAGAATTGGTCTCTCCAGATATTAGGTACCTAATTATGTTGCTATCACAAAATACCTGAGACTGAGTACTTTATAAGTAAAAGAGACTTTTCCCCCTGGTACCAGGGACTGAACCCAGGGTGCTCTACCACTGAGCTACATCCCTTGCCCTATTTATTTATTTGTTTGTTTTTGAGACAGGATCACGCTAAGTTGCCCAGGTGGGTCTCCAATTTGTGATCTTCTTGCCTCAGGCTCCTGAGTAACCGGGATTACAGGTGTGTGCCACCTTGCCTAAAAAGGGGGTTATTTTAGCTCACAGATTTGGAGGCTATAAAGTCCAAGCTCAGTGGCTCCATCTGGAAAGGCCAGATGTGAATGAGGTCACCTGGTGGGAGCACATTCAAGAGCAGCAAGTGTCCTGGGTAGGAGAAGCTGAGATGACCTTGATTTATCACAGCTGGATCTCTCCATGAGACCTAGCACACCCCCTGGAGAAGGTCTTTCATCCCTTCTGAGGAGGGTGTCCCCAGGGTCTCATGACCTCCCACTGGGCACCTCTCAGAGGTCCTACCCGCTCTCAATACTGCTCCCCTGGGGATCAAGCTTGCAGCACATGAACCTCTGGGGAGCAGACAACACCCAAACCCTAGCGCCAAGCCTGGGAGCACCAGCCTGCGGGTAGAGGTGAGCGGCTCCAGGTGTGAGCACAGGAGGTCATCATAAGGAGCGTTCCTCTGTTCCTAGGGATTCCAAGTGAAGATGAGAGCCTTGGATCTACCTAGACTTCCTGAACTGGAATCTGTGTCATGCCCTGATGATTCCTAGGCCCACTGAAGCTTGAAAGATTCTGCATCAAGTCTCCTCTAGCCTGGGGTGACCATGACATGCCCTAGAACCCAGAGTCCGCTTGCATATGGAGCCAAGTCAGTCCTCATTTTGGAATTATAGCCAGCAGAAGTGGTCAGCAGGGCCATGCTAGAGGCCATGAAATGCAAGGAGCAGGAATCAAGGTCAAGGGCAGGGAGTCTGACGGGGAACTCCCTCTTCCCTAGGATTTTGCCCTGGACTATGATCTTGTCCTTTGGCCTCCTAGAAGACAGAGCCAGTGCTCTTCCAAAGCCCAGGTATTTCGTCTCCAGGTCCTCCTGGTGGACACTGCATCCTCCTGACCCAGGCCAAGTCTCAGTCATCATGTTTTCTCTGGAGTTAGGATCAAAGAAGACCAGGCCCTCAGACCTCCTGCCACGGCTGCTCTCCCAATCTCCTGTGAACAAAGACAGGACGAGGAGACACAGGTCTCAAAAACAAATACTGATTTCCACTTGTGGTGCTGCATAAATATGGATTAAGGAAGGAAGCCGATCTCTAAATCACTAGGGCACAGTGCTCCTGTGCCGCAGAGCACTCTCCATTTGCATAAAAACAGAGTACTTAACTTCTCAGTCTGAATTTCAATTGCTTCTTGCTGTTGGGGCTCCTGTCCCCCAGTGCTGGCCTGGTAAGCTGGCATTAGATTTAAGAGGCCTGCACAGATCTCTTCCCAAAGCTGGCCTCCAGTGTGGTGTTCCAGCTCTGTCCTACACCTGGCAGACTCTCCAGCTTCAACAATTTAGCAGCCCGCCATGACAGTACTTGTCCTGTGCCAGGCCTGAGCTGGGTGCTCCACGTGCAGGGACTTGTTTAGTACCTACAGCAGCCCTGGGAACTGGCTTCTATACCACCCAGTGAGCAGACGGGAAACTGAGGTTCAGGGAAGTTCAATGTATTGGCCGAATTCCTCCAACCAGTGGATGAGCCAAGACTCAAGCCCCTGTGGGACTCTAAAACCACGTCCCCAGCCATCGTGCTGTGCAACCTACAGGAAAGAGGACCAGCCAGTGCAGGGAGACACCCACCCCGGAGCTTGGAGACCCTGCACATTTAAAGTAGTCTGGGTTCGGGACTCTCAGCTCCGTGTCTTGATGAGAATTCGACAATTTGCTCACTCTACTTTCATTTTCCAAATGAGTCTCGACAAAGCTTTAAGTCATGGTGATTTTAAAAACAAGTGTCACTGGGCACAGTGGTGCATGCCCTAATCCCAGCAGCTTGGGACGCAGAGGCAGGAGGATCGCAAGTTCAAAGCCAGCTATTTAGCCAGGTGCTAAGCAACTCAGTGAGACCCTGTCCTAATAAAATAGGGCTGGGGAGGTGGCTCAGTGGTCAAGTGCCCCTGAGTTCAGTCCCCAGTACCAAAAAACAAAACAATGTAGTCAGTGTAGGATCAGGGTGTAGAGAGCTCAGTTGGAAGATGTATCCAGGGTTATTCATATATTTATAGTGCTCAGGCCATGTTGATCTTCCCATTTCTCAAAGGAACCATGCTCCTTACCATCTCAGAGCTGTATATAATCTGCTTCCTCTGAACTCTGCCCCACCCCCTATTCTCTTTCAGTTAACTCTCAAGCATACTTTAGCTCTTGACCTTTCAGGGCGCTCCCCTGGCTGTCCTGCTCTACTTACCCTGAATACTGTGTGCCGTCTGCTGTGTGACATGATAGCACACACACATTATGCATTTTTTACCATGTACTATAATATGCTATAGACTATAGGCTGTACACCATAAGTGCCATATATACACTAAACTACACACTCTGTAGACTGCATATTATGCACTATTACTGTATGCTGCATATTTTCTTCATAGCATACTTTTTTTTTTTATCACTCTTCCTTAGCATATGTCAGAGCATCTGCTTATTCGAGTATCTATCTTTCCCAATACAAAATTTCATAAGGTTGAAAATATATATAGATAGATACTGGTATCTCACCCCAAACCTATTAAGTCTGAATCTCCAGGGGAGAAGCCAGGAAATCTGTAGTTCTAAAATGAATTTCCAAAGAGATGCTTCTGATCAATTAGGTGGGGCACCTGTCTGCACATGACATGCTTCTTCTGGTCAGATGTGAGATAGAGGGGAGGGGAGCAAAAGAGGCTCAAGAAATGGTCCTAACCTTCAAGAAAGCTATATGCCAATTAGAAGGCAAGATGGATTCAAATCCCAAAGGGTGCCCCAATTCAATGATCAGCTGTATAGTCCTGATTATAGAGTAATCTTATTCAGAAAAGTGGTGTCATGGACTAGAAGAAATCAGAGAAGGCTACAGGAAAGATGGGGGACTTAAGATGAGTCTGGGATTTGGAGGTGGGAGGAAGAGGGAAGAAGAGTATTGCAGACAGGAAGAGCCCCAGGAGAGCAGAAGCTTGAATGCAGGATTAGCTTGATATTCTTATGAAGAAGGGAAGTGGGCCAGCCAACCAGTCTGGGGGATATGGAGGGCCATATGCAGGAGGGACCTTCACCCAACCAGGGCTGTTTCTGGCAAAGTGGATTTCGTGTGGTGGTGCTAGGGAGCCATGGTAGGCTTTGTAGTGAGTGCTCATATGATAAGATGATGAGAGAGATGGAGACTGAGCGGGGTACCAGGAAAATCAGACAGACCTCTGCCCCTCTGCTCTTTGAAATCGTTTGACCACAGATGAGAGGTAACATCTCAGGATCCAGAACAGAGATTTCTGGGATGTCTTAAATCCGGGGGTCCCATGAGGCTTAAGAAAAGTGTCCTTTCTTTGCAGGATTTGTGAACCTTTGAGGGCTGTCTTCAAATGAAGTGTCCAGCTGAAAAGGAGGCATTTGGGGACTGGGGTGGTGAGGTTGTACACACCTAAATCCTAGTGGGAGAGGTGGGGAGGAAAGACAGAGTGAACACACACACACACACACACACACACACACACACACACACACACACTGGAAAGGCTCCAGACAAGGCAGCGTGCAGTGGAATCTGCATGAGCTACCTTAAGCAATTCAAGGCTCTTGTACATTATTTTGGCACCGAAGCAGGATTTTGACTGTGGTGAGAAAAAGCATCAAAAATGGGAGAATGATACTGAGAGAAGCCAGGGGCCTGGCCATCCTTCCCACCCGTCGCAGAGATCAGCAACGTCTTACTGTAGAAAGTGAGATGTTTGAGGAGATGGGCAAGACGCAGCCTTCAAAATCAAAGGTCCAATGAGTCACAATTCTTGGCTCAAGTGCTAGGACCCCAGATTCAGAGTGGTTCAAGTAGAGGGGAGATGGGCCAGCTCAGCTGCTAGAGTAGCTGGGCTCTCAGCTCAGCTAAACCCATCTCAAGATGTGATCAGGCTCTGGTCAGCTCACAGTGTGAGTCCTCTGGGGGCCTCCTCTCCTGACACTTTCTTTTTTTTTTTTTTTAGCCTGTAGAAAAGTTGATCTTTCTCTGCCCCAGCATGGTCCTTCTCTCAGGGCCCACTTTGGCCTTGCACCTCCTGCTTGTGTCCAAGCTCTGTGTCCAGCTGGGTGAATGTGGTTCTTAGGTGGGCCAGCTTGAATTGCACAGCCACACAGCAGGAAGGGGCTTGACTGACAACCCATCGGGTTCCCAAAGTATTGGGAGGAGGGAAGTTCCCCAAAAGGGAGAAAATGCAGGCAGAGGGAGAATCAATTACCATGACAGTCAGTCGTGGAAGCTGAGGGATGGGCGTGGAAGATGTCCCCAGGGAAGTGTGATATGGGCGGAGCCTCAAAGAATAAAGAGAACTTGCTACCACTGGGAGAAGACAATGAGGTTCTAAGGCAGAGACAGGACAGGGTGAAGACCGTCTCCACCAACCTGGCTTTCTCCAAATGTGAGTTTTCTCATTGTTCCTCCTTGCGTCTGCCTAGTGGAAGTATTGATGCTAAACAGAGTAGGGTTGGGGTTCTGCCTGTACTTACCAATGCAGGAGCACCTACTGCTCTTAACCATGGCCTGAAAGAGAATCCATTTGTTACTGTCTAGTGGCGCTGGGTTCTTTGTCTGCGTTCAGGACACAGAGATAGCAAGCAAGAAGCAGGTTAATTATAAAAGCAATACACATAGACTTTTCCAGAGAGAAGGGGCCCCAGAGCTGAGAGTTCTGGCCTGTTCTTTTTATGGTCTCTGGAATTTCTTCCTTTCCTTATCTCCTCCCCGTCCCACACTCCTCACTATTATTGATTGGTGCCCCCTCTGTCCACGCGTCTGTTGTAGTTTTTCTATTGGATCTCCCGCTTTGGAGCTGGAATATGAAGTGTCCGTCTGATTGGGTCTCCTGCTTGTGTCCAGGAGTGCCTTTCTCAAACAGGAAGTTGACCTCATCAGAAGACCCTCTTTATGCTCCTTTGGCCTGGCCCTGCCTGACCTCCTCACTAGCCATCTTGCCTGGCTGCCGAAGCCCTTCTGCATCTCTTTCACATGTCCCTTTCCAGAACTTGCTGGAAAAGGTGGGATGGAAATCTGCCCCCATTTCCCAGTGAGCAGAGGACTCTACCTGGTGGATTCCTGGAAACCGTTGGCCTTGGGGGAAGCAGCCAATTCCAATGGGAGCAGAGTTCAGAGACTACCCAAGGTTCCTGTGTCCAGCACCTTGGATCCCAGCCACATCCATCCTCCAGAAGGTCCTACTGATCTCAGTCACGCCCATTTCCCACTCACCTGGTTGGGGCCGTCAGAGGACTCTCTGTCCCAAGCTGTGAGGTTCCACTGTCCTGGGAAAGAAGAGTCTGCTGGTCTAGAGGTCACATGGACTCGCGCATTCATTGATCATTTATTGAGGCTCCATCCTGTGTAAGGCACAGAGCTAAGCCCAGAGGCTGCAGAGACAAGCAGACACGGTCTTTGCTCTTAACGACCTTGACTTTCACAGGGGAGACAGATGAGCATAGCAGATTAAAAATGCTTTCTTCACTGCTGAGGATCCCACTCAATTCGAGTGGTTTGATCCTTCCTTGCCCCAGGCCTGTGTCCCACTGTGGACTGATAACAACAGCACGCATCCCTCCCTGACAGGGTCCCAGGCTCAGGACTGGCCTATGAAGCGCCCAATAGAGAACCTACATTGGAGGTTTTCCAGCTGCAGCCTGGTTTTCTCTCCTGGTTTTTCATGGTGATTTGAAAGTGTGATCAATAGGTTCTTTTAATCAAAAGTTTGAATGGGTTATTGATAAAAACACGATTGATTATTAGCATACGCAAAACAATCGTTCTTCAAAATGTTGACTTGGCATCTAGCCACCTGGGTCAACTCATTCATTCTAATAATTTGACAGTAGATTTTCTTGGGGTTTCTCTGCAGATGATTGGGTTATCTGCAAATTAAAAACATTTTTGTGTCTTCGTTTCCAATTGTTATGCTGTTTACTTATTTTCCTGGTCTTCTGTTGGCAAAAACATTGAATAGTTAATTGGGAATGGCATCTGTTAAGATTTGGATCTTAAATGTCATAAGCTAAAAGCCTCGTTGTCAGCCTGTGGTGCTACCTAGACTCAGTGGAGCCTTCAGGAGGCGGGGCCTGTGGAGAGAAGCTGGGTCACGGAGCGCAGGCCCTGGAGGAAGATGTGGCAACCCAGCTCCTCCCTCTCTCCCTCTTTGCTTCCCGTGAGGCAGCAGCTCTTCTTCCCCACACACTCCCCACCATGATGCTCTGCCTCTCCACAGGCCCAAATGCCACCGAGCTGACCGTGCACTGAAACATCTATGAACTTTTTATAAACGTTTGGTTTCATTTATAAACCAAAATAAGACTTTCCTTCTTATAAGTTGACTTTCTCTGGTCTTTTGTCCCAGGCATGAAAACCTGACTAGCACTTTGTGTTATTTCTGATTTTGTTGCAAAATTTCTAAAGCTGCCCAGAAGTTTCACAATTAACCTTATGCAGTCATTAAAAAAGGGAAAATCTTCAAAATGCATTATTGACTGAAGTTTATATGTATTGCTTATAACTTTTTATACCAATGATGGCATAATGATAATGTTTACACTTGACAATGTCTACTTTATACTTTAATATCTGTGAGAGGACACAATAGAACTGGGTGGCTGGAAAGGAGTGGTATTTACCTCTAAGTATTACTTAGCTATATACTGCAGTTTTGATAAGTAATGATTTGGGGATTTTATTTATTTGTTTTGTCCTGGGGATAGAACCCAAGGACTCTACCACTGAGCCACACCCCCAGCCCTTTTCATTTTTGAGACAGGGACTTGCTAAGTTACTTAGGGCCTTTGCTAGAGGCTGGCCTGTGATCCTCCTGCCTCAGCCTCCCAAATCACTGAGCCTAGGCATGCACCACTGAGCCCAGCTAAGTAATGGTTTTAATGTTCTTCAGTTCAAAATATTTTCTGTTCCATTATATTTTTCTTTCTAACCCATCTGTTGTGTGAGGTGCCTTTTTTAAATTTCCAAACTGTCGGAAGTTTGACATTCAATTTAAGTGTGTTGTGGACAGAAAATGAGAACCTAATTTTATTTCTCTGAAAATATTGTGATGTAATATATGATCAATTTTAAATGTTACTTATATTTGAAAATAACATGTATTCTCTGCACATTTTTTTTTTACCAATTTAAAAGCTTTGAATGTTTTGTTTAAATTTAAATCTCAAATATTTTTGTCATCTTTTTATAATCATGTCCTTGGGAACATTTATGGTTTTCTTCTCTGAAAATAGATTTTTCCATTTTCCCTGGTAATTTGATCCATTTTGCTTTTTATATTATAAGGTGGTACTGGCAAGGTCATACAAGTTTATGACAGCTATATCTTCTTAGGAAGATAATTTCTTTCAACTTTGTATACCACTCTTTTAATGTTGTTGTTGTCCTATGCATTAGTCAACTTTTCATCACTAGAACAAAATACCTGAGACAATCAACTTATAAAGAGAAAATCACTACTTTGGCTCACAATTTTGAAGGTTTTAGTTCATGACTGGTTGGCCCTATTACTTTGGGCCTGTAGCAAGTTAACACATCATGGCAGAAGTGTGTGGCAGAGCAAAACTGTTCGTCTCACAAACTGGAGAGCAAAGAGGAAGAAGAAAGAGCTTGGTCCCCCAACCCCTGTTAGGTTTTAGCTATGAGGTGTTCCTAGAAAAGCTCATGTGTTAGATAAAGTGGGAATGGTAAGAGGTAAAAGGATTAGCTTATGAGAGATATAACATAAACAATGCATTATTCCATTTGATGGACTGAAAACCTGAATGGACTATTAGGTGGTAACTATTAACAGGAAGTAGATCACTGGGGGCAGGATTTATCTTGTCCCTGGCTCCTCTCTTTCTGTCTGACTCCTGGCTATCATGAGCTGAGCAGCCTTTCTCTGCCATATCCTTCTGCCATGATGTTCTGCCTTACTTCAGGCCCAGAGCAATGGAGCCAAATGACCATGGACTGAACTCTGAAATCATGAGCTAAAAATAAACATTCCCTCCTCTAAGTTGTTGTCATGTATCTCAATCACAAAAAGCTGACTAATACATTCCCCTTTAAGGATACTACCAAAGACCTAAAGACCTCCCAGTAGGCTCCTCCCCTCCAAGGTTCCACCATTCCAATACTGCCACCTAGGGACCAGTCCTTTAAACACCTCTCAGTAGGCTCCTCCCTTCCAAGGTTCCACCATTCCAATACTGCCACCTAGGGACCAGTCCTTTAAACACCTCTCAGTAGGTTCCACCCCTCCAAGGTTCCACCATTCCAATACGGCCACCTAGGGACCAGTCTTTTAACAGCCTTTTGGGAGATGTTCAAGATCCAAACTGGTAGCATCTGACTTGAGTGTTACAATCCCAGCTTTCTTCCTGTTTGTGTTTGCAAGCCATACAATATGGCTGTTATAGTTTAGATTTGAGGTGCCCCCAAAAGCTCATGTGTGAGACAATATAAGAACATTAAGAGGAGAAATGATTGGGTTACGAGATCCTTAACCTAATCAGTGAATCAGTTCCCTGATAGGATTAACTATGTGGTGGCTGAAGGCAGGTAGGGTGTGGATGGAGGAGGTGGACCACTGGGGACGTGCTTTTGGGAGTATATATTTGGTGAGCTGAGCTTAGTCTCTCTCTCTCTCTGCTTTCTGATCATCATGTGAGCACCTTCCCTCTACCACACTCTTCCATCATGATGTTCTGCCTCACCTTGACCCCAAAGAATAGAGTCCACTCTGTATGCATTGAGACTTCTGAAACTGTGAGCCCTCAAATAAACTTCCTCCTCTACAATCGTTCTGTCAGATCTTTTAGTCACAGGGTTAGGGTTAGGGTTAGAAAAAAACTGACTAAAACAATGGCTTTGTCAGTATGCCCAGATTTTTAAAAATTCAATGTCATACTTCCTATCTCTTCACCAAGGAATTTATTCATTTTATGTTTATGTAATTTCTAATATATTTGAAGATCTTTTTCCTAGTATTATTTTGCTCTTTCTATTTGCTATTCTTTTTCTTTGCTTCTTTTTTTTTTCCTTCCATTTATTCTGCTGCATTGATAAAAATTTTCTATTTTCCTTCTTTTGCTCTCTTGGTGTGAAAGCCACAGATTCTATTCCTATCTTTTATTATTACTTGTAACTACAATTTAAAAAAAAAAAGACTGAAGTCATTCAATATTTCTTCCTCCTTTAAAACATGAAAAGAAACACAAGTTTCTTTAACTTTTGTTCTTGTCACTGTCTCCTAAGTTTCAACCCTTCTTTAAATATTTATTTCTACATTTTATAGTTAAATTTACCAATACTGATGATCAACTCATTGTTTCTCAATTCCTATGTTTTTCCCTTTGAGATAATTTTGATGAAATACACACATTAATAATATTAACGAATGTCTGAGTAGTACATGTTTTTAATCTCTGTGTGCCAAAACACCCCTGACTTCAGTAGTGGATGAAATTCTAGGCTGTCATTTGTTTTCTGTCACCATCTTGAGCATATTTCTCTTCAGTGAGATGCAACATGGAGCAGGGGGTAGGAGCGATGGGAGCCAGATAAGGTTAAGTCCCACTTACTAACAGTGAGGCCTCCAACAAGAACGTGGGTTTGGCTCAGTTTTCTCATCTATAAAGAGGGTAAGATAAGCCTATGTCTTAGCATTGTTGTGAGAGTTCATTAATATACATCAAGTGCCTCAGGTACCTGGCACATAGGTACACAGGTACCTCTTCAAGGGTTAGCTGGCATCATTACCATCGCCAATATCTTTTGTTGCTCATGCAAAAATTACTGTCTTGTTGAGGTCCTTTTAAATACTCTAGTTCTCTTTGATTGCCTTGCAGGTTTCCTCTCCACCTGGATGGTCTGCAGCACCACTCCGTCTGGAAGCCTGTTCTTTCATCTGAAGAAATGCTGACCCATCGTTCCCTTGTTATTCTTTTTCTGTCACCTTCTCTGCCCTCCCTATGTGCCCTCGCCAACTGTTTCTTCCTCTCTCCTCACTATGCTTACATGCTTTCTAAACTTTGTCTTTCTGTGCCAGGTTTTGGGTGGTGTCCCGGTTTTATCTTTTAATTTAATTATTTTCATGACTGCCCCAAATTTAGTTTATACCCATTCTTTCAGATTTTTGATTGCAGAACATATCTTTTATACGTTCAAGATTACTAATGGGTTGGTTTTCATCTTCATCCTCTTTGAAGTTCATTGCTGCCTATTTTGTTTCGTCATTTTTATTCTTATTTATTTTCCCATCACTTTATTTACATACCTGAAACATATTTATTTTAAATTCTTTCTCAGTGTGAGGATGGTCTTGTTCCTGAGCCTAAGCAACTCCATTTTAAAAACTCCACTTTGAAACCTGCAGTCTCCCCAGGCACACCCTCAGAGCTCTCAGACAAGTGACTTCCCCTCACTCTGATGAACAAACAGAGTGAAGCCCCTGGCAGGCTGTCCTCGCCTGGTAAGAGGGAAAGGCGAGAGGATCAGGGTGGAGACCACGAGACCAGGTGTTTCTGACCCCAGGGTCAATGATGTCACTGAGAAATCAGGTGGTAGCTGATAAGGATTGAAAGGGGGGTCAAAAGCCCCCAAATTTAGTATAAATGATAGAGCAAATGAACAGGGCTTCAGCCAGCAGAAACAAGGAGGCACTCGAGCTGGAGCGCCTGATGAGGACCTGATGCCATCACTCGTCATCGTTTCCTGATCCTCTGTGTGACCCTCACCACTCTCAAACTCTACTGCCTCATCTGGACCTTGGTGAGAGCCTCGCCTTCTCCCTACAACCCTCTCCTCAATCAGTTGTCCACTCCATGCCAGGAAAAACCTGCCTGGGTTCTGGACCTGGTCACTGCGGTCTGAGTGAGTGTGCATCTGCTGGACTTAAAGCCTAAGGCCTGAGACTTTTGACTTAGCCTGCAGAGGGAATGCCTGTCATGAGCCTATCATGATTAAGTGTGTTTGCAGTGCTTAGAATCAATCTAGAATTGTTTGCTGTGGATTACTTAATCTAGTATTGTTTGCTGTGAATTGATTATGTCTATTGCAGTGCCTAGCACTAAGGATTGTCGTTTTCTTGATTAAGAACCTATAGAGTGAAACTGTGTTGAGTAATTTGAGTGAATAAAGCATTGAAAGGGACAGAAGCACGTGGACATTCTTTATTTCTCCGTTTGACTGCATGCGTCACAATTTTGCCCCATCGAGACGCTCAGATTGTTTTATTATCTTAATTTCACCCAATGAGAAGAAGTTGTCAACCGTTGACTCAGTGCCTATTATCTCCTGGAGATGGATTTCTTCGTGTGTTTTGGACTTAGCTGGCAGATACATTTAGAGCTTGATTCCATTCTCTTTCCCTCTGCTTCCCCTTTCCTTGTCTAGGGGCTTGCAGTTCTCTTGTCAACCTGACTTGCAGCTGATGATGGCATCTCTGGCTTCTTGGCAAGGTGGGTGGCCCACTCCCCCAGCAGGTGGCTCAAGGCAGGTCCTTGTTCCTGCTCCACTGGGGTCACTGCCCACTTAGTCATTCAGCTTCACACAGACTTAGTTCTGAAAGAGGCTTGAAGGAACTCTTTTGTCAGTCTTGTTCTAAGTGAGAGCTCACCAGTCCTCCTTCCAGCCTCCCCTCAGCCCTGGCCTCTGTGGCCTCTGTTCCTGCTTCCTCGGAGCCAGGAACCCACGTCATGCCCACGCTGCCTGCTTCTGCCCAGCAACACTGGTCCTCACCCTCTGCTGAGTGTTTCTCTCCTGTTTCTGATCCATGAAATGTGACGATCTTACCTGTGAGCTCAGCTGTGCCGTTTCACGTGTTCAGATTGAAGGTTTTATCTGTGACTGCAGTGTGCTTGTAGCAGAAAGCATGTCCCTAATGTTTATCGACACTAACACCATCTTGACCACAAGTGCTTCTCTAATTTTTTTTTTTTTTAACAGTGAACAATTGCTGCATAAATATAGTTTCTACAATAAGCACACAAACAAAGGGTCCTATCCACTGGCTTTGGCAATGGACACATCATTTGTGGCCGTGCTCAACGTAGTTTCCTTGTTCTGGTAGAGGCTGACACGAGGGTGCTGTGAGCTGGCGAAGAATAAGACCCGGGGCCCCAGGAACAGACAGCTCTTTCAAGGCCACTTCCCTGGAGAGAGAGGAAAGAGAGAATGGGGAGTTTTGTTTTGTTGAATTGTAGAGATTTGGATCTGATTATCCAGACTATGATGGGATAGCAGATGGGAAGTGGCGAAGATTAAGGGCGACTGAGCAAAAGCATAGTCTCTCACACCTGGGTCTGCTCTAGGGTCACTCATGTCCCCGTCTGTAGACTGAGGACAACAGTGGCTCTCCCTCCTGGGCTTGTTGAGGGGATTAAATAAGACACACACCATCGAAGGTCACAGCTGTGGGTGTGAAGGTATCAGGTGGCCTTGGCCACTGTACCCAGATATTTGGTCAAACAGGAGCCCAGATGTCACTGTGAAGGTATTTTTAAGACTAGATTAACCTCTGGAAGATTAGATTATTTTTAAATTTACTTTAAAATTTTTTTAAAAAATTCAATTTGTCATATATGACAGCAGAATGCATTGCAATTCATATTACTCATATAGAACACAATTTTTCATACCTCTGGTTGTACAAAGTAGAGTCACATCCTCGTGTCTTCATACATGAACTTAGGGTAATGATGACCATCGCATTCCGCCATCTTTTGGAAGATTAGATTTTGGTAAAGCAGGTGGTTTTCCACAACATGGGGTCCCCTCTTAGAAGACGGTGGCCTTTAGAGAAAAAGCGTAAGGAAGAGGAAGTCCGCCTCCAGACGTGGCCTACCCTGCTAGTCTCCCTGGGTTTCTAGCCTTCCAACCTACCATAGAATTTGCCAGCTTCTTCTCTCACATTCAACCTGGGAAAACTGCCAGTAGGCTTCTAGGAGTGCCAGGGTGTAGAGAGCTACAGCCCCCGCCCCCACGGCTGTAGAGTCACACAAACCCTGGGGACTTGTTCTAGAAGAATCCTTGGAAGCAAAGGTCACAGAGGTCTCACCACAGCATCTGGGCCTCAGTAATTTCAGGTCCCTGGAAACAGGAATTAAAGTTCCGGCCCCTGGGTTTTAAGTTGTAGGGTCATGGTGAACTACCCAGGGACAACCACCCAGGCAAGGCTGGGGACAGCACTCCAGCCTGTGAGCGGCAGACGCCCAGAGCTTTGACTGCTGAGTCCTGGCTCCTTTGAGCACTGGACTGCACTTGCCCCCAGCCGGGAAGCAGTGCTCTAGGAGAGTTTCTTCTGTCTGGTGGCCGTTCCCCTTTGACCACCCCACTCTGGACAACCCTATCTCCGTGTCCCCTCCCTTCAGAGTTGTCCTGGCTTGCACTCATAAACAAATAGAACTCCCTCATAAAATGGAAAAGTTCATGATACAGTTGAGTCTAGGGACTCAAATCCAAGGATTTAAATAACCTATGGGCACTTGGTCTCCTTCTTGGAATTTTTAAAAACTCTGTCATGGACAGATTCTCTCTAGGTAGCGACGTCCAGCCTTTCCAGCTCTCCACCAGGTCTCCTGATTTCTCTGTGCCTCAGTGTTCTCATCTGTAAAAGGGGAATAATAATAGCAACTACCTTGCAGGGGTGTTTTGAGTAATACAGTGCTTTGTATGTGCTGCCACAGGACAACTTACATCAATTTAGTATAAAGGCCTTCATTAATTTTTCTTTTAATTTATTCCATAAAATAAAATAAGTGCTCCAATGAGCCAAGCAGAGGAGTCTGGTTTTATCGATAGAAAAAGGTTGAAAGAAGCAGAAACAGAAGAATAAGAAGCAGATTGGTCATTTTTAAAGTGACTTCCCATGTAAAAGCAGGGACAGAGAGACAGAACAATAGAAAAATAACTGATTAAGAGCACATTACTTCATGTTACCTTTTTTACCAGAATAGGGCATAGGGGACTTCATTGTAAGGCCCATTAAAATTAGCCTATTTGGGAAATTTGACTGTTATCTAATTCTGATTTTACACTTGTTTTATTTAAATCAGAATCAAAGCAAAGTCTATATGTTGCATTTGATTGATGTGTCTCTCAAGTCTCATAAAAGCTCTATTTCCACAATTATTTTCACGAGGTCAATCTTATTTCATCTGTACCTGCTCCCTACCCCTCAACCTCCCCACAAATATTATGGAATACTTTGAAACAAATTCCAGACACAAATATCATAAATTTCATCTCTTTAACGAATGTTAGTTAAATTGATTTTTCTTCATAAAAAAAGAGCTACTAACAGATGGAACACAACGTCTACTGTCAATGCATAAACAAAATGTGGTATATACAATGGAATATTTTATTCACTCCTAAAGGAAGGGAATTTTGAAACAGGCTACATGGATGAGCCTTGCAGTCTTCATACTAAGTGAAATATGCCAGTCACAAAGAGGACTCATTGAGCACCAGCTCGGAGCTGGGCTGGCTGCGGGCCACGGTTCGGGCGCAGGGAGAAGAGGAATGCAAAGCAGCGTCACACCCAGACCCGGCTTCCAAAGCCTTCCATCCTCCTGGGCCTGGGGAAGGGGCGCCGAGTGTCTCCGGATCCATGCGGAAGGGAGAGAGCAGAGCGTCCCAAGTCCCATTCCTCCCACGTGAAACACACTCGCTCCCTCACCACCACGACCCGGCCCAGAGGCTGAGGCCACGCCCACGGTCACGTGGGCTCCAGCAGGACCAATCAGATTATCCTAGATTTGAACAGCGCCCCCAGCGGTGGACCCTCTAATAGATCAGGCTGGGACGCAGGGGCCGTAGTGAAGCGCCTGCTGGAGGAGCCTGGGAGGGGGAAGATGTTCCAGGAGACTTGGCGGGAAGCAGTGGGGGGAGACAGGCTGCTGAGATGCTGTGCCAGCCGTCAGAGGCCCTTGTGTTCCCTGCCCCACCCCAGGCGCTGACTCTGCACCTCGTACCCAGCCCACAGCCTCTCCTCTGCACGAGCAAAGGCACAGGCCACCGGAGGGCGCCTCTGAGATGGAGTTAAGCATGTGCCACATCCACTGGGATGAGACGGTCACCTGTGGGGAGGAAGGGAAGGAGACAGGGGAGGGCAGAGGGAGAGGCCCGCAGGGTGCAGGCCCACAGCCTTGGCCAGTCCATGCAGGATCACTTGCAGGGCGGCCATAAACACGCACCCTAAAGGAGTAGCATTTTACTTTCTCACAACCCTAGAGGCTGAGATGGAGGTGTCAGCAGGATTGGCTTCTTCTGAGTTTCTCTCCTTGGCTGGAAGATGCCCTCTTTTCCAGGTTACTCACGTGGACTTTTTCTTTATGTGTGGCTGGGTCCTAATTTCTTTTTCTTGGATTAGGGACCTCCAAAATGACCTCATTTTACCTTAATGACCTCTTTAAAGGCCTTATCACTGAATGAAGTCATATTTTGAAGTACTAGGGGTTAAAACTTCAGCATAGGAATTACGGGGTGAGAGGTAAAGGAAGGGAGCACAATTCTGTCATCCATCGTGGGAAACTGCTGACAGAGTGGCCCTCCACAGTTATTCAAATTCAGTCAAAACGATCATTCATTGGCTGTGGCAGTCTCTGGAAATGGTGTGCCCTTGGACAAGGCCACCCTCTGCAGATGAGTTAGACCCCATGGGGTCTGATGGCTAGGAAGACTGGGGTCAGTGCCTTCAGACATGGGGTCTGTGTTAAAGGGGGACCGTGCACATGGGGTTCACTACCAGTACAGTCTGTTTCTTGCAGTCAAATAAGCCTGAAGGCAAGGTTGTCCTGAGTGTTGGGGCAATAACTCAGCTTCCTAAGGGTCGGGACTCTGTATTGGTCCCTGTGTATTCCCCTTCCCATGGTAGACATTGACAGGAGAGCTCAAATCTCTTCTCCAAGCCTTTCTTTCTGAGGAGACGTCTGCTGGGTAGAGTCTAAGAAAACTTGTGCTTTGGTGACAACAGGACAAATGACACTGGTGTTGCCGCCACCCATGCAGGCACAATATAGTGAGCTGAGGTGACTAGCTTATAGGATGAGAGGAAGAGCAACAGAGCGGCAGAGAGGGGAGCAAATAAGCCAGGGCTGGTAGCTGCCCGCCTCCAGACTTCTCAGTAAGGGAGAAGAATAAAGCCCTTTTTATTTAAAACACTGTGTGGTGGGTTGAATGATGCCCTCCAAAAATACATCCTTCCCCCGGAAACTGCGCCTGTGACCTCGTTTGGTGAAAGTGTCTTTGCAGTTGTAATTAAGTCAAGGATCTTGAGAGGATTTCATCCTGGATGAGGGTGGAACTTAAATCTAAAGACAAGTGTCTTTCTGAGGGAAAAGAAAGAAAGACACAGAGGAAGGGAGATACGAAAATGGAGGCAGAAGTTGGAGTGATCCATCTCCGAGCCAAAGAATTCTAAGAGTTTGGCAGCCTCCAGGAGCGAGGAGGCGGATGTGAAAGAGAATCACCCTCAGAACCCCAGAAGGAGCCTACCCTGTCAATGCCTCGATTTCAAACTTGAGAAGTGTGAGAGAATAAATTTCTGTTGTTTTAAGCCACCAAGTTGGTGACACCTTGTCATAACCTAACCATTGGAAGATAATACATACTCTGTATTAGAATATGGCTACAACTCGGCAATACCCAACATTCAGTAGGTACTCCATCAACATTAAACGAATGCACATACCTATAGGCAAGTGGCTGATATAATATACTTCAATGTGTGTGGTTTCATCTTATTTGTCCTCAGTGGGACAGTAGGAGACTTTGCAGAGGGTTTCCCTGGACTCAATGTAATGACACCCTTATCTAGGAGTAGAGGAGGGTGTTGAGGTAGGGGAATGTCATGGGCAAAGGTGTGATGTTTTGGTTTGGCTTTTTAATGTCCCCCAAAAGCCGTGTGTTAGGCAATGCAGGAATGTTCAGAGGTGAATGATCAGATTATGAGAACTGTAACCTTGTCGGTGGATTAATCCACTTGATGGGTGGTAACTATGGCTAGGCAGGGTGGGTCTGAAGGAAGCTGGTAGCCAGGGGTGTGACTTTGAAGATCCCAGTTGTCCCTGGCGTCTTTCTGTCTTTCTCGGCTTTCTGGATGCCGAGAGCTGAGCAGCTGATCCACTATGAAGTTCTCCCTCACCTGGGGCCTAGAGCAATGGAGTTGGTTGACCAAGGACGGAAACCTCTGAAATGGTGAGCCTGAAATAAACTCTTCTTCTTCTACAGTGTTCTCGTTAGGTATTTTGGTCACAATGACAAAGACTGAGTAACACCTATGGAAGGGGAGAGTGTGAGGCATGTTGAAGGCGGGGGTTTGGGAGCTGTACCCGCCTGGCAGAATCAAGCATGTGTGGGAAGCAGAGGGAGGCTAAGCTAGAGAGAGGCTGGCCAGCTCTGGAGACATCACCATTCCAAATGTGGCATTTGGCCTTTTCCACCTAGGTAATGGGCTGTCATTGCGGGCTTTTAACCCAGGTGCATTATAATAGAAATGATGCTTTAGGAAAATGGATCTGTTCTCATTAGCATTGACTCTAGACGTGCTGAGACAACAAGACATAGATAAATGGTCCACATCCATCCTTGGAAGCGCATAGCAATTGTCCAATTGAACCACACTCGACACTGGCTGAGCTTCCAATTACAACATGCAGTCATTTACAGTGTGACTCAACGGGGCATTGCAATAATCAGTCAATGAATTCACTAAAGCTGCCAACTCTGCATTCTCCCACCAAGACCTCGGCCCTTTGTGGCTGCCTCTGCACTGGCCAGCTCTGCCCTTAGGCAAGGATTCCTGGCATCTCCCTGGATGATTCTAGACCTCTAGTCACTGTTCACACACTCTCAGCTCTGACCCCATCTCAGGGTCATGCTGTGGCCATTTGACTGTCTGCAACTGATCCTGGCCCTGTTCATCTAAGTTGCATGCCCAAGGAAGCAACCCACGGTCTTGGCCACAAGCCACAGCTGAATTGCCACTCCCAGGTTCCCCCTTGACCTAAAGGTGGTATAGCAGAAGGATTAAGCACAGGCCTGGGTGCAACCTCGGCTCAGCCACTGTAAGGTGTTTAAACTTGATTTTCTAGTTGATAATGACCTACCCCAGGGCAATTGTGGAGGCCAGTGCAGGTGATCAGCTGGTAACATTATTCAGAGACTCAACTCTAAAAAAAACCTATACTGTGATAGAAGAGCAAAGCCAAGATATCTTCATTTACAAAAAGTTAAAGCTGAGTTAGTGAAGTGAACATGCTACCCTGGATTTTAGTACAGTGTTACACACCACTGTAGGCACTAATTTTATTTCTGAAGTACATTGGTGCCTGAATTCAACACACGTCTACTACTCAGCCATCCCAAATCAAAATGAACAGGGGAGCAGTGAATTGCATCATGCTTCCTTGGATGAATAAAATGTGGAGGTCACATACTAGGGGGCTCCATGCAGCAGTTAGGAATCACAAACTAGATACATAGACTTGGAAGCCTTAAAAACCATAACAGACAACATCGAATGCCACTTGGTACCAGGCACTGCTCCAAAAGCTTGACATAGCTTACCTCGATTAGTCCTTATAAGATCCCAGGGAGGTACACGGTATCATCAGTGTTCAGAGAAAGAGGCACAGAGATGTTCAGTTACCTGCTCATGTTACACAGCAAGTGGATGGAGGAGCCAAGATTTGAACCTCATGTCCATCTCACTACTATATTAATTGCATACACCTGAGCACATATACACACCCACTCAAGTACATGCACAACAGCAAGGTCTTCAGCATACCCTGTTCAGCCTGTGAGCCACTAGTGAGCTCTCAATCCCTTCTCTGTATCTCAGGGAACTAACTGCATGTCTTGCCTCTGAATTCCGCGATGACTCAGGCAATGGGACTCTGGTAGCAGACGGGAAGGCAGGAAGAAGGAAGTGCCATGGTGTTTCTCTCTCTGCCATCCTACCTCCTACCGCTCCTGTGCATCTTGAATGGCGCTGCTCTTGCCACCACTTGAGATCCTCCTGGCAGTTCCCATGTTCTAGCCCAGCTAGAAAGCCTAGCTGCTGGACTCTGGTATGTTACTCTTACATGGTCCCTCCAGCCCCCAGGGGTAGTAGACATGGTGTCCTGTGGTTGACAGTCTTTGGGCAGCCTCATCTTCACACATTTATCTTCTCAAGTTACCCACACTTGTGTAACCATCCCTGCAGATTCCATTCTCTCCGTTTGAAAGACCTAGAGTGGCTTCTCATTTTCTCACTGATTCCTAAAAATCATTTATGTGAATTAAAAATATATGCAAGCTGGTGGTGGAAGAAGGGCTGGTCTCAATAGAGGCCAAGTTCTGCTGCAACCCATGCGAACTTGAGCTCTTTGTCTATTCTTGGGCTGTGGATTTCTAATATATGGATGTTGTACATTTTTACACACATACACACACCACACACATTTTAAACATTTTTTTTCCTGTCGATAATGTGAATTCGTGGATCTCTGTGAATCACATTAGAGCATTTGTCTATGGGATGGAGAACAGGGATTAAAGAGTTAGCAGACAAACAGAAAGCCCTGGGACTGACCCGGAATGGCAGCATGACCTAACGACAATCTGGACTTCAGGGACACTACCCAAGTATGGGGGATGATATCACATGTATGGGGGACTTCAGACACAGCATACATACCGCAAGTATCAAGCACCCCAAAAGGCGAGGTGGGCAGGGCGGGTCTCGGCTTCCCGCAAACACTCTCAGCGCCACCACCACCCCGCAACCCGCCGCGCTCCCCACACGTGAATTCCAGGACCCAAGACCCTCTGGCTGCTCAGAGCCCCACATCAAGGAGACTTTTATACAAAAAAGGAGAAAGCAAACATTAAGGAACAACAGCAGTTTTTGCAAATGCTGGGGAGCCACGGGGTTGGGGCTGGAGGAGGGTGGGCTGCGCTGCCCCCCAGCGCAGACACCTGCCCTTGCCCAGAGAAGCAACTGGGAGGCAATGCAAGGCGGCTTAAACTTCTGACCAGCCCTCTGCGGATATCCAGGGAAGAGGCGTAATCGATCGCCTTACATCCGTCCCCCACTGCTCGCTAAGCAAGGGGAAGCCCTTTCTGGCTCTTCTTTATGGACCCTGCGCTGGGAATGGGGAGGGAGAAGGTCGTTCCAGCCGGGAAGGCTGCTCGCGCCATCTAGTGTCCGAATGGAGAACTGACGCAGTGCACCTTCTCTGAGCTGGGATTTCCGGCCACGGCTCACAGCTCTCCAACCTCCATCTGCTTTTTCAAAAACTTTGCAGCTTGCCAATTTGCAAATATTGGGAAATCACTTTGCTTCGCAGCCTTCAAGGAGTAAATCTCCTGAGCCCGTTGCCACTAGAACCCGCAGAGGCTGCTGGGCAATTATCTAACCCTCTAGAGGCTCCTACAAAGTGAACCTTCTAAACACTGAAAACGCACCATCTGCATGCAGTACATTTTCCCACTGTAGGAAATTCAGGAGCCAAATTTCATCCTCAGAACCTTTTACAGTTGAGTCTTTCCTAAAAGAAAAATCTCTTTCACGAGGTATGAAGAATCTGCTGCTCAGAGTCCCCACGGATACTCTTCTGTAAATAACGATTTCAAAACCAGGTACTGGTTCACATTTAAAGCGTAGCGCCAGGTCTTCTTTTCCTCACAAGGGAGAAGAGGCCGACTGCTTTAGTGTTCATGAAGCCCAGTTTCCTTCACCAGGATTCTGGGCATAAATGGCTTAGCTGTTCCATCCTGTGTTTGTGAAGACATCCCACCACTGACCCAATCCTGAAAAATCGACTTTTAGCTGCAACTTCTAAAAAAGGATCTTGTTTTTAGTTGTAATCAGTGAATATTATCATCAGACAGGAAAGAATAATAGCATGCAGAAAAAAATGAGCACCGGGTTAGGGTGCAACATTTGGGAACTTGCAACTGGTTTTTGTTGTTGTTGTTCTGAATTAGACAAGAAACGAAGAGGAGAGGCAAGCACCTGGTATGGACATGAATCAATTCATAAATATCAAAACAACTGATCTTGACACTCCATTTTCAATGAGAGAAATAGGAGGTTCTGTGTCTTTTCTGCCAAAGACTTTACTGCTATTTTGATCAGCCAAAATTTATCAGAAACATCTTTCTCTAATAACAGGTCCAGTTGTTTAATTCTGTCCTAAGGCCACGGTCACTCCTCAGTGGGATGAGGGGAGTTGGCAGGGTCTGAGGGAGGTGTAGATAAGACCAGAAGCCAGAGAGACACCCTCTCCCTTTTCCTAAGCCTCTGGAACGTGCTGGCAGTGGCTAGAAGGAATTGCCTTTTTGTGTTTTAGTTTAGTTGGGTTATATCAGGCCCCCTTTCGTTTCCCATCAGCTTCTCAATTCAGGCAATTTCACGGCTTCTTTTCTGCTGCTGAGGCGTGTTTGTGGCAGCAGGATTGTTAGATGCAGCCAGCCGCAGGCCAAGGAGCTAAATTGCTCGGCAGCCTCACTGCCTGCAGCCTAGACCTGCTTGGAGGATCTGCCCGTGACTTAGGGATAGCTCAGATATAACAGGTGATCAGGGAAGCTGGAACGGGGACAGTGTGTCCTGGGTTAACTATGCAGCACAATTAAACAGCTGAGAGCGCTCCGTATTCTTTTGGATGAACTGAAATGTCACAGACTAGACCTCACTCATCCGACCAGCCTTTATTGAGAGTGGGGCTAAAGCTCCCCTGGACGTCATTAGCTGATTTAAAAGGACGATGCTGAAGAGGAAGAGTGTTGCTGGCAGAGGGAGCGGCAAATCCAATGTCTAAGTCCTGAGACTGACCTTTTTGAGGAGGAGCAAGAAGGCAGGTACAGCTGGAGGCCAGCAGCCAGGGAAAGAGCAGGGATGAGGCTAGAAGATGGCAGCCGGAGCTGGGAGGCCACATGGTGTGCGGCTTCTGGGGCACAACGGAGATTTCGGATCTCAGTCCACGTATGATGCGAAGCTATTCCAAGACCCCGTTGTTCCAAGCCCCACAGGGTGTAAAATGCTATGGCTTCTAGAATGAAGCCCCTCCTGAGCACAGCACCCAGCCAGTGCCACCTCCACGTCCTCCTCCTCCCTTGGCCACCCATCTCCGCACACAGCACCCAGCAACTCTCGCCCCCCTTCACGACCCAGCATTATCAAGCTTTCCCTGACTTCCCCGGATGGTGAGTTCCTCTCCTCTTTGCCCCAGAGCACCCTGAACACAGTCCATCGACTGAGGGTCCAAGTCTTCTCTTTAAAGTTCTCCCCGACCCCCGCCAGGACTGGAAACCCTCAAGGGAGGAGCCCAGTGCTGATAGTGGGGCAGGGTAAGCAGAGGAGCGGAGCTAAGTTCTTCTTGGATGAATGAACAAATGAACACTTGAAGGAGAAACTTAGACTCGTTAACCCATTAGTTCCTTAGCAGCCACCCGTGGAGCATGGACGAGCGCCTAAGCTGGGGATCAGGTGCCTGGGTTGCTCCCAAGCCGGCACCAGCTCCAGGGCAGTGACCTTGGCAAAGGGCTGTGTTTGAACTGCCTTATATACGACAAGGGAGGGAATTGAGAGGATTAAATACGTAGGTCCCTAGAGGTCCAGCAGTCACCGCTGGTAAATGCGAGCGTTATTAGTATGGGGTGGGGTGCAGAGGAGAGGGGCCAGAGGACGCACAGAGAGGACAAACCCACGTGGGAGGTGGGGATCGCACAGGAAGGTGAGGTCCCCTGCTTGCCTGGAGCTGCTCTGAGCTTCAAGCTCCATTCCCAACACACTGTCCCAGAGGCACTAGAGGGAACCATTTTCTTACTAATTTTCCTGTAATACCCGGGGAAAGTCAGACTGCTTTTATTCCTAAACTCTTCTTTTTGGGGGTACCAGGATTGAACTCAGGGGCACTCAACCACGGAGCCACATCCCAGCCCTATATTTTGTATTTTATTTAGAGATGGGTCTCACCGAGTTGCTCCGCGCCTCGCCGTAGCTGAGGCTGGCTTTGAAGTCGAGATCCTCCTACCTCAGCCTCCCCAGCCGCTGGGATTACAGGCCTGCGCCACCGCACCCAGCTCCTAAACTCCTCTTTGCCTCCTTGGGATGGCTTGCTGTTCCCTTTTCCAAAGAAGGAGCCCTTTCAGGGCATTGGTGAGGCTGGGCTACAGCCAAAACACCCGGGCTGAAGCTCTTCTTCTGGCATCTGCCATGTAAGTGACCTTGGCAAGAGGTGTCGCCACTGAGCCCTGGTTTCCTCAGTTGTAGAAAGAGCCTGGTGGCTGGAGATGTGCCTCTGTGGGCGGTGGTGGCTGCGGGCAGCGGCTCCGTGCCCAGGTGTGGAGTCAGCGTTCCCCCTCAGCTCCTGGCTCTGGCCTCTGCTCTCCGTGGATTGGGGAGAGTTTCCAATCTCCCTGTGCCTTAGTTTCCTCAACTGAAAATCAGATAATAACATCTCCCACCCTGTTCTGTGCTGAAGTGAGTCTCTCTCAAGTTCGTAGTCGGAAGTTCTAACCCTCACTACCTCGGACAGTGACTACGGCACTTGGAGATAAGGCCTTTGAAGAGGTGACGAGGATCAAATGAGGGCTTTAGGATGGACAAAATCCAACGTGACGGTGTCCTGACAAGGAGAGGAAATTAGTCCACCGATGCTCAGAGGAAAGACCTGGTGAAGACTTCAGAAAGGTGATCGATAAGGAGAAAGACCCCAGCAGAAACCAACCCTGCCCACACCTCGATCTTGGCACCTAAAAGGTTTTTTGGGGGACATCTCATTCAGTCTTCATAATGGCCTTCTGGGGTAGAAGCTGTCATAATTCCCATTTTAAGGTAAGGAGCTGAGGCACATGAGCATGGAATTGAGGATCACATAGCCCAGGGTGTGGCCATGCTAGGGTGTCACCCAAGGCCAGTGCAGCCCGACTGAGAAGGACCCCTCCACTGGTTTCTACATTCAGGTAGTGTCCCTGGGCCTTCCTAGGCCTGCTTTACATCTGCAAAGGAATCCAGTTCTGCTCCTCCAGCAGCCTGGGGGAAAGCTGAATTTTACATTTCTAGCAGGTTCCGAGGCTCCGCATTGAGGAGCTCTGCTGAGAGGCCAACGTGTCTTTTCCTTGCACTGCCAGTGGGCAAAGCCCCGAGGAGCTGGGCAGAGGGGTCCCCTCCACAGCTCTCTGAAGGGAGCAGGCAGGGCTCAGGTGTCCTCAGGACAGTGTTGATGACGTGCCATCTCTTTCCACTCACGGGACAGAGATGGTGGGTGCTGCTGGAGCATCTTTCCTTCTTGTAGTTGGGTCCCAACTCCATGAGCAGGTGGGTAGGGCAGGCCTGAGGGAGGTGCTAAGAGGTCGGGTCAAGTCCTGGCCATCAGGACCCGGTCAACCTCTGTCCCCCGATAGCGCCCGCTAAAGCTCCATAGGGCGCTCCAATTGGCTTCTAGTGCTGGGCCCTCCCTGGGCACTTGAGTGAACGCCCACTTTGCCTCCAAGGCTCCCTCTCCACCTCTTTGTGCTCTACCAGTTAGGGTTACTTTGGGTAGCAAGCCCTAGACCCCAACAGTGGCTTACCCAAAGGGGATTGTTTTCTTCCCTCCCATTAAAGCCCGGAGTCAGAAGTCCCAGGATAGTGGGGCCTTGACCAAGCCCTCAGGGTCTGCTTGCAGTTTATGCCTCTCCTTTCCCTGGGTCCAGGATCATCCTCCTAGTGTCAGGGGACAGACAGATCTGAATGACGAGGACATGAGGTTAAGAGAATCGTTCTATCCAATGGGCCCACTGTACTGAGCCCCTCATGCTTTTTTTTCCCAAGAGCAATTCACCTGCAGCCCCTCCTGGCCTAAGTGAAAGGTTATGTCCCATCCCTCAGCACACTACCTGTTAACTGCAGGAGAAATGCAGGCCCCAGATAATGTCCATGGGAGGGACCCAGGAGATTTTAATGACCAGATCCTGAAACTCTGGGAGAGAAGGAGAGTTCCTCCTGACCATAAAATCTGTAAGAATGTATGAGCTAAGAATCCAGTTAGAACTGGTCAGCATGGACCAAGGTGACCTAGAGCTGCCATGACAGTAGGGACTTGAAAGTCTGATGTCCTCTTGCTGTCAGTCAGAAGCCACGAGGTGGACCTGGGCAAGACTCTCTGGAAACTTCTCTGGGATCCCCCAATAAAACTGGAGCGCAGGAGAGGCACCTTGCTCCTCTCTTCTCTGAGAGGACCCAGCCTCTCTCTTGAGAGTGTCCCCTTCCCCTTTTCCTATCCCTTTAGTAAACTCCTTCCTGTTACCCTGAGCGACATGTCTGAAATCTTTCTGACTCGCTGCAAGAATCGGGGTTTGAAGAGGGTGATGTTTGAGGAGGGTCGTCGCGTTGCCTGTTTCTTGGAAGGCCCCAGCTCTGTTACACTAGCACAGGGTTACAGCTGCCACGCCAGACCTCACACCTAGGTTCCCGCCACAGAGAAAAGAGTGATCATTAATTGTCCTTCAAGGAATGTCCCTAAAAGAACCATGGGACAGTTTTTCTTACTTCTCATTGGCCAAAATTTAATCCAACATCCACACACAGCTTCGAAGGAGGCTGAGAAATATAATTTTTATTTGAGATGGTCGGGGCCCAGTTAAAAATTATGGGATTTATTTTTATGAAACAAGGAGAAGATGGATACATCCTCATGGGCTAACACCTCAACCCTACTTCCTACCTACCACACGTTCCAACAAAGAGAAATTAACATTTTCAGTAATGAGCTAGGTTAGGCACCATAGACTTCCCCATAAGTTAAATTACTCAGTTTGAGAAATTCTACAGCAATCGTAACCTGGTGGTTTACAAATCAAGTATCTAAATCTCAGTTTTCTACTAAAAATGGGGATTCATGATACCTGGTCGAGGGCCATCCTGAGGATTAAAGAGAGTTGATAAAGATCCTGGCCCATGATGTGTGTTCCTAGCTTTGTCGAATGACTCAGTTTCTCTTGGACTTAGAGTTCTCACTAACAAAATAACTATCTGCTTTATAAGGTTGTGATGAGGATCAAATGAGATGACAGATTGCAAGTGCTGAGTGTAGTGCTCGGCTGTTAAGGAAACACAACAATCGTGGGCTGCTGTTGTTCAGGCCTTTCAAAATCCCTGCAAGATATCAAAATATAGTTTTTAAAAAGCTGAAAACATGGCTCTTATAAAATACAGAAAGAATACTTGTCAATGTCTTTTTACTCAACTAATTAAATAATGAGGGAACCAGTAAGATGGCAAAGCAGTAAGATGTATTTAAATAACATTTGATAAATTTATAGGCAAGAGAGAGAGAGAGAGAGAATATGGATATGGAAATAAAATTGCTAGGTTAGGTGCAAAGTGGTTAATGCTCTACATGGCAGTAAACCATGGGCTAATAGGCTGTCCTTTCTACCAGGAAAAAATCATTTTCATTTCTTCAGGACGAAAATCTGCATGTTCACATGTGACATTCACTGTCTGGGCTTTATTCGAGAGTAAATAGTGAAGCCAATTATAGGTACGTTCTCCTGGAGAATTAAATAATTCTTGGTGAGCCTGAATTCTTTGGTATGATATTGAAAGGATATGGAGTAAACATATATCAAATCTTCACATTAAAAACCCTTAAATACATACAGTTATTGTCAATGAAAAACAAAAATGCATGTTGTCATTTTCTTGCTTTATATCCAAGTTTTGGAAATTCTTTCTTTTTAAAATTTTCTTGTGGTACTGGAGATTAGAAAAAAAATTCTTAACAGAAGTCATTCTCAATTATTGAAGAGATCTTTGCTTATTTGTTCATGGTGACCTGGAGGAACAGAAGGAAGTCCCTGCTCTCCAGGTACTCACTAGCTTCTAGCGGGAGGTTAAGAGTGAGAGTAGCTTCACATGTAGATAGTTGTCTTTTTTATGGGTCTTGGTCTGTTTTATACTGCTACAACAAACTACCTGAGACTGGGTAACTTACAAAGTAAGATTTCTTTGCCTCACTATTCTGATAGCTGGAGGGTCCAGTTAGCAATTAGTGTCCTGGAAAAG
This sequence comes from Urocitellus parryii, assembly GCF_045843805.1. Taxonomy (NCBI): domain Eukaryota; kingdom Metazoa; phylum Chordata; class Mammalia; order Rodentia; family Sciuridae; genus Urocitellus; species Urocitellus parryii. The sequence continues at coordinate 125,939,165 of NC_135540.1, forward strand.
GTCCTTGGCTTTCTCACAGCATGGCAGAGAAGCTGAAAGAAAACTGGGCACATGTAGAAGGGGCACATGTAGAAGAAAGTGAGCTGGCACAGCTGAATTTGCTTCATAACAACTGTTCTCCCAGGAACCGATCCAGTGCTGTTGGATCTGACCCACTGTGTCCAGACAGCATTAGTTCACACATGAGGTCAGAATCCCCATTACCTAATTACCTTCCCCTGGGCCCTTGTCTTAAATTTTCTACCATATCAATACCATCTCTGGAGACCAAGTTTCCCACACACAAATTCTCAGAGGACACACTCCATCCAAACCAAACCCTGGGAGAGCCCGGAGATGGCCATCCAACCCTAGGAAGGTGCACAAGGAAGCCGAAAGATGAGGAGTCAGATGCAGAAAGGGGAGAGTGAGTTTCCAGGCCAAGGGGTCTCTAAGAGATGGCGAGAGGGGTGCTGAAGAGGGGAGGTATGTGCCGCCAGGTCTAGGCACAGCAACTCCTTCTCACGGTTTTATAGTGAGGGGTAGCTAACTTCCTCAAAGTCAAAGGCGATTGCGGGGTGGGCAGGCAGAGTCCATTCGCTTTCTGCACACCATCAGCATCAGCCTGGGGACAAAAGGCCTGCGCGCTCACTCATTTGCACTTTTGTGTTAATTTAAACCCCTGCTTTACTTCTCCTGAGGCATTTTGAATTTTAGGCCTTGTCTTTCTGCAGTGGAATGAAAATGTTGATCTGTGTTAAAAGGTATCATTGGCTTCTCAGCAGGAGTGAGGGGGGCTCAGGGCAGGGAGCTACCTCTGGGTCTCTGAGATCCTGGCACCCCCAAGAGACTGGCGGAAGCTGCTTAGCAACCAATAATCAGAAAGAGGCAGGTGCAGGTAGGGGACGTGTTCCCTTCATCGCCCAGATGGCGGCTCCTCTTACAAGCCAGTTAGGTTTTATGAGAAAATGTTGGCCTCCGGGCCCGAAGATGGAGGTAACAGGATCCTCTGAAATATGCAGACTTATGAAATTGGATGCGGTTTAATTGCCTGAGAAGAAGTTATTTCAAGATTCATCCTGGCCTTTGTGGAGCCCGTGAGATCTTTGGTGATGCTGGAGGGGGCAGGGCAGGACAAGTTCCATTCAGCAGCTCTCATCTCGCCACACTGAAAAATCATTCATTAGTCAAGTCTCTGATGCTTCTGGCCTGGGAGAAAACGTGTTCCGTTTCACCCAGCATTTAAGAAATTCAGAATCCGATGCGACCGGCCTGCCTCTCTCCCCTGGATGCCAGCCTTGTTCAAATCAGGCAGGTCCCTGACGCCCCAGAAGAGCCTGGCTCCCCGCCCCTCCCGCCACCTCTTCTCCACACCTGCCCGCCCAGTCCCGCTGGGCTACAAGGATCCTGTGCCTTCTTCCCAGTCTTTCAACAGCCCCCAGCTCAGAGCCAACCACAGCCTTTTTGAATTTTCAGGTCCCTGGAAAAGGGACAGCATGGCTTTTATCTCTCCAGCAGTCAGTCCTTCATTGAATAGATAGATATTTATCAATATTTACCCTATTTTATGCCAGGCCCTGGAAATAGATCAATGACAAATGGCCAATTTCCTGCTCTTGTGGAGCTCGCAGGCTGGTGGCTCAACTTACCCCTCGGTTCCCGTCATGTGATCCAGGAGGAGCCGGCCACCACCTGAAATCACGCTGTCCACTTGTTCTAATATGACCGAGAGCCTGCGGTGCCCAAGTCCCAGGAAAGCAACAGGGAACCAAGCGGACAAACCCTTGAACCTGTGGAGTTTTCCAGTAAAGATCCTGTCCGAGTCCATTTCCTGCAGCTGGAGCAGATTTGTATTCGACTCCCAGTTCTGGAGGCTGCAGGGTCTGAGAGCACGGCGTGGCCTCTGGCCAGGGCCTTCACGCGAAGTCAAAACGTCCTGGGAAACCAACGGAGCTCAAGTGAGAGGAAATGGGGCCACGCTCATCCTCCATGCTCCCTCAGAACCCGACGTGATGAACCCTAATCACCTCTTCAAAGGCCCAGCTCCTAGCGCTGCTTTTACAAGGAGGATGCGTAAATTTCAATGTGAGCTCTGGGGAGACAGTGAAGCCACGGCAGACAGGAGGGGGACAGTAGGACAGATGGCAGTCTCAACGCAGCAGCCAGGGAGGCTCCCGCTAATGAGATGGCGCTGGGGCAAAGGCCTGAAGGAGGTGAGGGCCAGGTGGAGGGGCAGTCACAGCACAGGATTCAGGCCCTGAGCGCAGGGAGCACAAGTCGTGATGTGGCCACTCTCTGGGGTGGGTAGGGAAGCACCTGTGATCCTGTCTTGTAAATGAAGAAACTGGCTCTCAGAGGAGTCACCTGATGGAAAAGCAAGGAGTTCTGAAGCTGAAGGGGGCGGCCCGAGCTTCCCCTGCACAACAGCCAAGCTGCTTCCCAGGGCCTCGGCCTCAGCAGATCCAAAGTCCGTGAGGACACAGGCTCCCCTTTCCCTGGGCCCACAACAGGCTGCCAGTGTCCCTGGTGAGATACCTGTGACTCCACAGCTCTGACGCCTGGCTGTGAGTGAGTCTCAGCTCTGCTCTGCCACACATGACTTCAGGTAAACTGCGTAACAGCTCTCTGGCCCTCTGTTTCCTCATCTGTAAAATGAGGATATTCATAGGACCTACTCACAGGTAGGAGTGAGGATTAAACGAGCAAGAGACTAGCACAGGGGAAATGCTACAGAAGTCCCCTGGCAAAGTATGGCTATGTCCCCTAAAAAGATGTTGTTGAAGTGCTAAATTGAGTGAATGTGACCCTATTTGAAACTGGAATCTTTGCAGATATAATGAAGTTGAGGAATATCTGGTTGGGGCAGGCATTGATCACACATGATCGCTGTCCTGAATAAGAAGAGGAGAACGGACAAGAGAGAGAGACAGCCACACAGGGGGAAGCCGTGTGGGGACAGAAGCAGGGTTGGAGTGACACGGCCGTGGGCCAACGACCCACAGGGATTCTCGGCAAAACGGTAAGTTGAGCTAAAGGCCTGGGACGGGTCCTCCCCGAGAGGAGCCCTTCAGACACCTTGATTTCCAACTTCCAATCCCAGAACTGTGGAAGACACACTTCCGTTGTTTTCAGCCCCTCAGTTTGTGGAATTTGATTAATGGAGCCCTAGAAAATGAATTCTGGTGTCATGAACTCATCTTCTGAAGAGCTGCGTGTCTAGCCGGGCAGAGACCTGGATCCTGGCATGTGCCCTTTAGGATTCTCAGATCCTTAGGGATCTGCTGGAGTTCCAGGACCAGAAACAGAATCCAGAGCTGGTTTGGAGAGAGAGAGAGAGAGAGAGAGAGAGAGAGAGAGAGAGAGAGAGAGAGAGAGCAAGCTGCAAGAGCCCCCGGTTTGATCCCGAATAAAAGCCTTCAACCTGTGTTTTTAACCCTATGATTTCCAGGGGGCATCTTGGGGCCCAACCAGAGGCACAAGTGCTGGGTTAGAGGAGAGGGAGGAGCTTTCACGGAGGTCTCTGAGCAGTGGGCAGGTACTTACAAGACAGCGGTAAACCCAGGTGAAATCAGAAATAGGGACCGTCCCTGCCTTTTAAGCCAAACCCAGATTGTAAAAGGGGAGGGACACAGAATCAGAGCAATCTGGCTGGGGTCTGGTCCAACAGCCAGAGGACCGACTCACGGCAGGGAACAGGTCCCACGGGCCCCACCGTCTCCCAGCACTCACTAAAAAATGAGCACAAACTAAAATTAAGCTGCTCAGGCAGATGAAGTATCACTTCCCCGTGGATGTTAACAATGATCGCATCTTGGGAGAGAGGGGCTGAAGAAGTCATCTTGGATCTGACAGCTGTTGACAGCAATGGCATCTGGAGGCAGAGGGAGCTGGGGCGGAGTCCTGGCTCAGAGAGCCACGCTCCATGACTCTGGGCTTCTCTCCTTCTCCATAAAATGCAACACGGTACTAACATCCTGGGCTCTCATCCTAGGTGCTTCCAAGCCCCGTGCCTGACCCATTCCAAATGCTGAGCACATGGCCACTCTCATTATTAGGATGGTTATTTAGTCCAAATCCCCAGCAGCTCTGGCTTCTCCTCCACGAGGCGGCCTCCTGCCCATTTGCAGATGTTGCCAGCCCTGACTCTCCGAGTCCCTGTTTAGCACATCCTTTGCCACAGGAAATTGGCTGAAATGTCCTCTATATTTAAGCAAAGGCAGCGTGGTCAACTGGCTAGGACCCCGGCACCTGCATCCCCTGCCACCTCTTTGGAGCTTTGTGTCCTTGAGTCAAGTAGTTACTCTCAGTTAACAAATGGCCATGGTTGTTACATTCCTTAACCTTCGGTGCCCCAGTTCCCTTAGCTGGTAGGCGATGATGATGATGGTGATGGTGATGGTGGTGATGGTGGTGATGATGGCACCTACTCCGTGTAGTTGTCATATGGTTTGAATTATATGATACAACATATGACACTTAGAACTGAGCCTGGCCTATGGCAGGTGCTCCATAATTAGTTGTTATTAATATGACTTCCATTCCTTGGTTTAATCTTATTATATCCCTCCCCAAATTTGTTTTTAACCTCAACAAATTATATCTCGATGGGCCCAGTAACCCACCAAAGCACCAGGGATGGGACAGGCTTCGTGATGGTCTTGACCAAGGTCCCGCACAGGTTCAAGGGCTTACTCTTGGTTTAGTGCTCTGCGGTCTCCATCTTGAACTTAGAATCTTGAACACGGGCCCTGCTAGGAATGTAGCTGGCCCACTCTGGCACCTGGCTGCTGACCTCCTGTCTTATGCATATGCAGGGTGGAGTGGGGGGCTCCCCCACCCACAGAACCTGCTTCTCCTCTGTCCTGTTTTCTCCTGCATGCAGCAGGTGGGTGGGTTTGGAGCTCAGGTGTGCTGTCTACTGGCTCCCCACACCCCCAGGCCTCCTCCTCCCCATCCCTTGCACTCCCTGCTCCTCCAACCTCCCTGCTTCTGCTTAGCAGTCACACTCAGATCTGTGTACGCCTGACACCAGTTGTCAGAAGGCTCACCTCCTTATTCAGGGTCTTCTCTCTCCTCCCTTGGTGACAGAAGTGCTCCATGCTGTCTTCTCGCTGACTGAACGTAAGAGTGCACACTCTGGCAAAATGGAGGTCCTTAATGACTACGGAGCAACAATTCCACCTTCCTAAGCCTACAAGAGGGGCATGAGGGTCGGCAAAGCATCCCGCATGAGGACTGTCTGAGTGACACATCGGGGGTACTGGGCCTTGCTCCTGATCATCAAGGAAACAAAAAGTAATTTATGAACATGCAGCAAACTAGAGTGTCCCTCCCCCATCACGCCCCAGAGAACACCTCCCCAAGGTCGGCCATTGTCTCACTTCTCTCGGCTCAAGAAGATAAGAAGCTGGCTTAGATCTCAGCAGGCACAGTGGCCGCCAGGAATTTTGGGGTCCTAAATGCTGGTAAGAAAATCTGTAGGAGAAAGGACGTGGGGTGAAGCTGCAAGAAGGCGTCAAGTGCTTTGTGATGGAGACAAACTCTACAGGGTCTGCAGCGGAGAAGACTCTGTCTCAGCCGGTGCAGGACAGATGCCAGTCAGACAACGGGGCCAAAGTGGCCTGCCTTGCTGAAGCAGAGCTGCCGGGGCAGGGGACGGTGCTTCACTGGCTGTAGAACGGGAAGTGGGGGGTGAAGAGCTCAAGCCCTGCGAGGCCTGGGCCCTGGGGGGAATGAGGCCTTGGGGTTCAGTTCCTGCTGCTCCACTGCAAGGCCCCAGGGGTTCCTGCAATCAGGCTCGAGCCCAAGATTGCTCGGAACTGCAGCCGCTGGGCGCAGGGATCATCCTTCGCCCAATTTCCGCAGAGCGAAATGATTTCAGCAGCTGCTGCTGCTCCCCCAGGCCTGCTCTGGGCAGGACTCCTTCAATCATGACAGGGACAGTGTGGCCTCCAGGCTGCCTTGAGAACCAGAGACTCCTAACTGGCTGGGGTCTGCCCCCCCACCCCCAGTATCTCCAGGAACAGTGCATTAAAAAGGCAGGGGTGTCCCAGACTCCTGGGGCTGCTCCAGCCACCACCATCTGCACCCCAACCAGAGGGCCTGAGGCTGAAGGAGGGCTCTGTGGCCGCCTAATGAGAGTCTGCGAGCTCAGCACACTGCACCACTTGGTCCCTGTGACGGTGTCAGTGTCACTGCTGTCTTTTGCCCACTGCAGAACCAGGAAGGCAGCTGCTGTAACCACACCACGTCCTGGGATGTGAAACTGGGGTGCAATCCAGAAGGGGGCTGCAGTGGGCCGAAGCCTGTTCCCCCAGGCCCAGTCTTGGGCCATGGTTTTAAGTCACAAGCTTTTCTCGAGGTTCAGGAACATCTGGGGACTTCCCTGTGGACTGCCCTGTGGGTCTGACAGGTGGAAGGGAGAACCCTAACCCCAGATAGGCATTGGGGTAGTGGCAAGAAGAGACCATGGGCCTGGGCCACAGGTACAGCACGAGTCTTGACCTTGCCTCCGACTCCTGGCTCACAGCAGGCCCACCACGTGGTCCCTGGTTCCTCCTTCCTAACTCTGCGTGCTGCCAGAGCAGCTTCCTAAGGGATCTTCCAGCCCTGGTTTTTGATGACTTGAGTTTACGGTGTCCTGAGCTGCTGAGGGCTTAGGGGGAATGAGGAAGCTGGAGAGCACTGACTGGTGATTTCCCCCGAGAGTCTGGGGCCATCGGGGAGGCTCCGGCTGCAGAGACACAGGCCCTATGTGGCAGCTGTCAGCACAGGATTAGCTGAAATGTGGTAGAGGAGGCAAGATGAGCTCATTAGATTTACCTGTATAACTCGTTGTCTTTCACAGCTGAGTGTCCTGGGGTGGGCAGGGCCCAGGAAGCCACTGAGCAGGGCGGGAAGCCTGCGCCTGAACTCCAGCCAGACACTGAAATGAGGCTGCAGAAGCTTAATTAATGACACGGAAAAATGTTCAGTGATAAGGTGAAAAAAGCAGTTATATAAAGCAGGATGTAGGATGATCCTCTTATTATGGAGAAGAAGTATTTCCTTTAAAAGTCTCACACACACACACACACACACACACACACACACAGAAAGGCCCTAAAATTCAAAGAGTGATTATCTCAGAAGGCTGGCATTTCCTGTGACTTTTATTTTCTTCCTTTGTGCTTTTATATATTTACCAAGCTTTTTGTAATCATGTAAAAAATACTTTTTTTTTTTTAATTTCACAGAAATCTCAAGTCACTAACCAGCCAGGTTTTTTTTGGCCTCTTATGCACAGGGGGTTTTTTTTCCAAGGAAGATACTTCCCACAGTCCTAAAAGGGGCCAGTTCTCAGCCCTATCTTAATTGATACACACCCACTGCCCTGTGGAATTTCAGTACGGGAGACTTGGGGACAATCTAATTGTAAAGGAGAAAATGAAGTTATAGTTAAAATAAAATTAAAGTTGGGCAGGGTGGTGCATGCCTGTAATCCCAGTGACTTGGGAAGCTGAGGCAAAGGATTGCAAGTTTGAGGCCAGCCTCATCAATTTAGGCCCTGGACAACTTACTGAGGCTCTCTCAAAATAAAAAATAAAAAATAAATTAAAAGGACTGGGGATGTGGCTCAGTGGTAAAAAGCACCCCTGGATTAAATCCCCAGTACTAAAAAATACATTAATACACCCATACATACAAGCAACTGAGACCACATCCATCATCCATACAGAAGAGTGGAGTTGGGAACTAGAACCTTCTCCACTGAGTCTCAGGCACTCTCCTACCCATTTCTTGTTCCCAGCACAGCTGATTGGACCAGGGGTGATCAGCTGACCCAAATGCAGCCAACCCATTGGCTTATGCTCTGGGCAAAGAAAAAAAAAAAGAACTGCTGGACCATCCAATTCCTCCCTGGTGGATTTTTACTGAGAAACTAGCAAAGACGAGGGCAGTTGCCGCAGTCTGGCTGGGCACAAAATAACCGAGCCACCACAAAAGCCTTGTAGATTCAACAGCAACTCTTTATTCTCGAACTCTCACCTGCACTCTACATGCACGTTCTGGGGAAAATACACCCTCCACCTGGCTCTGCATACCAAATACCCTCTGAACTCAACGGGAACTCAAGGAGCTGGTGCCTGAGGCAGCAGGATACGCCCTATTCCCAGCAGGATCCACCCTAAAACTGGAACTGCCCTATTCCCAGCAGGATCCACCCTAATCCCTGAGCAAGGTCACCTTTCAAATCAAAACTCTCAAACATTCATGCAATGTCACTGCAAATGACCTGGGTCCAAGGCAAGCCCATTTCCACAATGGAGAGTCCTCCCTCTAAGCAACATTGGGTAGGCTGACAAGGAAATTGCCATGCGTCATTCCTACTTGGCTATGGCTCTCAGCAGGCAGTTGGCAGTGGGACTAGTAAAAGGTGGGTATTTAAGGAGAAACAGCTCCAGCCAAATAAGGACCACAAGCATCCACTACAGATGCTGCTCATTTTGGAAAGGAGAAGTATAAGGTGAATAAAGAAAGGACATGAGAAAGCAGGACTATAAGATTTTTTTTAGAAAGGTTGACCAATTAGAGGAAAAGAGAAGCCCAATAACAAGGGCACAGGGAAAAGTGAGGCGTGGAGCCAGGGTGGAGGGAGAAAAGCCCGTTCTGCAGGAGCATGGGAAGGTGCTGAGGGAGGGAAGGGTCCAGCTGGTGGGGAGGATGGACAGAGACAGTGGCATCCCAATGGGAGATGAAGGCAGAGAAGCCCCCACACCGACTGTCAAGGGCCTAGGTGTTGGGCTGGTTTGAATCACACTGTGGTCACTAGGAACCCATAGACAGTCATCCACCAGACTATTAAAATGCCAGAACTCCAGGAGGGTAACAATCCCCAGTTCTTGGAGACAATGTCCATCACTTCCCCACCAGAGCACCCAGTAAAGCTAGGTGCTGAGCAAACACCACGACAGAACTTCTTTTCTGGTCCCCACTAAGCACCAAGGATGCTCACGGCCCTCAGCCAGGCACTGGGGGGAGATAAACAGTAGTGGCCACTTCTAGCCGGTGTCACTGCAAAATAATTGGAGAAACAAAGGATTAAGACTAAAGAATTACTGTGGTGGTGAAGGGAAAAATGTTTAAGTTGAAGACTAGAAGAGGAGTTCCTCTTAGGGAAAGAACCGTCTTCTGGAGTCTTTGGGAAATGGCAAAACTCTAACAGAACATTGTCTGAACCACGTCTGCTGAGTTGAATTGTGTCTCCCTGAAGTCATGTCCACCTAGAACTTTAGAAAAGGTTTTATTTTGCCTGAGGGGGACACTGCTGAGAATCAGTCGGTCTGCCCACTCTGCATGGGAGGCGCTGCACACCCAGAAGGGAAGCTGTGACCGTGAGCTACAGAGGAGACTCAGGAAGGATGAATGAGGAGCAGTTGGACTTCCAGGTCCCCATGCCTGTGGGCCACTTAGGCAAACACCCCCATCTCCACTCCAGTATAAATGTGAGTCATAAATTCTAGAGAAAACAAATGAGAGAGGCCCTGGACTCAAGGACACCAGAGGAGGGTGGGGCTGAGATGCTGGACCAAGAACAGTAAAAACATGACCATCTGTGGAGTCACAACTTCCCTGACCCCGTCCCTCGCCCAGTCCAGAACAGTCCTACAGACACTCACATCAGATATTCCTCACTGAACTCATCAGTTGATTCCTTAATCACCCTTGAGTAAACCCCACTAGTTGACGAGGACCCTGCCTGCTTTGAACACAAGAGAGTCTAAAAATCTTTGAGGTTATAATCAACTTTTGAGAACCGTGTTCAGAAATAAAAACAGGCAGTTGAGTATCATTAGAATATTTAGATTGGAAAAAAAAAGAGCTCCGGGAAATTAAAAATATGAGACAAATATATTGCTTAAAAGGGTTGTAAGAGGATCCAAGATGGCGGGCTAGAAGGAGGCTGCATTCTGTGTTGCTCCATGACCTGGGATTCTAGTAGTGGGTTATTAGAGGACCCCTGATAGCTGCTCCTATGCAGACTCTGGGCCACTCACCCGTGCAGGACCTCCGGTCCCTGTGCCCAAGCAGGACCACCAACATCCGGACCTGAGCAGGAATCCCAGCCGCCTCTCCCACGCAGGATACCTGGCCACTGCCCTCACGTAGGACCTCCAGCTGCCACTCCCGTGTGGATGCCCATCTACCAACATGGAAATTCCGGGGTCACCTTAATCTTGGGACACTATAACCACTGCCATAGTCCCCTACCTGCGGTAGCCTACACCTGGAGACATCAGGCAGGGTCTAGAGACAGCCATCAGCCACAATACTGCACACCACAGAGCTGTATCTCTGTACACACCGTCCAACGCCACCATTCAGTTCGACCCAACCCAACACCCCATTACTGAAAGCAGCCACCTCCATCTTGGGACACTTTAGTCACCATCTTTAGGTGGGGCAACTCCCAGTCTGGGACACTGGCTGGGGCCTAGAAGACATCAAAGAGGAAATTTAAAATTTTTCAGAGCTGAATGAGAACAATGATACAATATATCAAAATCTCTGGGACACTATGAAGGTAGTACTAAGAGGAAAGTTCATTGAGTAAGGGTCCGGGGAAGCATCAGAGGGAGAGACCACACAAGAGACTGGCTCCATGCAATTGGCAAAAGGGGATTTATTGATTCAGCATGCTGAGGTTCCAGGCTCACTCAGGAAGATAGAGCAGCCCAGAGCCCAGAGCAGAGGTCGAGCAGCGCTTAAGTACACTTTTTGGAGAGGGCGGGGGGCTTTGCATACATCAGAACAAATCATTGTGAGGCACAGGAAAATTGAACAACAACTCTGAGACAGGATTAGTACATTCATTGGCGGGAACAGTCTGGGCAGGGGTGATTGGTCACTCCTAAGCGGGTTGTTAGGGTTAGGAACAGATCTCAACACTGCAAAAGCGATCTATGCTAAGGCCACAGCCAACATCATTCTAAATGAAGAAAAACTGAAAGCATTCCCTCTAAAAACCGAGCAAGATAGGGATGTCCTCTTTCATCACTTCCATTAAACATAATTCTTGGAACTGTAGCCAGAGCAATTAGACAGATGAAAGAAACTAAAGAGATATGACATAGGAAAAAAAGAACTCAAACTATCACCATTTGTTGACAACATGATTCTATACCTAGAGGATCCAAAAAAATTCCACCAGAAAACTTTTAGAACTAATAAATAAATTCAGCAAAGTAGCAGGATATAAAAAGGCTTTCTGTACATCAGTGATAAATCCTCTGGAAGAGAAACTAGGAAAACTACCCCATTTACAATAGCCTCAAAAGAAAATAAATAAACACTTGGGAATCAACTTAATGAAAGAGGTGAAAGACCTTTGCAATGAAAACTACAGAACACCAAAGAAAGAAATTAAAGAAGACCTTACAAGATGGAAAAATCTCCCTTGTTCTTGGATAGGCAGAATTAATGTTGTCAAAATGACCATACTACCAGAAGCACTATACAGATTTAATGCAATTCCAATCAAAATCCTAATGGCATTCCTAATAGAAATAGAAAAATCAATCATGAAATTCATCTGGAAAAATAAGAGACCCAGAATAGCTAAAGCAATCCTTAATAAGAAGAGTGAAATAGGTGGTGTTACTATACCAGAACTTAAACTATACTAGAGAGCAATAGTAACAAAACCCACATAGTATTGGCACAAAAATAGGCTTGTAAACCAATGGTACAGAATAGAGGGCACAGAGACAAATCCACATAAATACAGTTATCTCATACTAGACAAAGGTGCCAAAAACATACATTGGAGAAAAGATAGGCTCTTCAACAAATGGTGCTGGGAAAACTGGAAATGCAGCAAAATGAAATTAAGCCCCTCTCTCTCACCATGCACAAAACTCAACTCAAAGTGGATCAAGGACCTAGGAATTAGGTCCAGAGACCCTGCGCCTAATAGGAGGAAAAAGTAGGCCCTAATCTTCATCATGTCAGATTAGGCCCTGACTTCATTAATAAGACTTCTATAGTGCAAGAAATAAAAGCAAGAATCAATAAATGGGATGGATTTCAAACTGAAAAGATCCTTCTCAGCAAAAGAAACAATCAGTGAGGTGAAGAGCAAGCCTACAAAATGGGAGCAAACTTTTTCCACACACACATCAGATAGAGCACTAATCTCCAGAATATATAAAGAGCTCAAAAAACTTAACACAAAAAAATACCCCCACAAATAACCCAATCAATAAATGGGCCAAAGACCTGAACAGACACTTCTCATAAGATGATATACAATCAATCAACAAATATATGAAAAAATGTTCAACATCTCTAACAATTAGAGAATGCAAGTCAAAACTACCCTAAGATTTAATCTCACTCCTGTCAGAATGGCAGCTATTCTGAAGACAAACAAAAACAAGTATTGGCGAGGATGTTGGGGAAAAAGCACACTCATACACTGCTGGTGTGACTGCAAATTGTTGCAGACAATATGGAAAGCAGTATGGAAATCCCTTGGAAACCTGGGAATGGAACCACCAATTGACCCAGCTATCCCTCTCCTCAGTTTATACCCAAAGGACTTAAAAAGAGCATAATACAGGGACACAGCCACATCAATGTTTATAGCAGCACAATTCACGATAGCTAAATTGTGGAACCAACATAGATGCCCTTCAATAGATGAATGGATAAGAAATAGTGGTATATATACAAAATGAAATATTACTCAGCATTAAAAGAGAATAAAATCATGCCATTTTCAGGTAAGTGGATGGAATTGGAGAATATCACACTAAGTGGAGTAAGCCAATTCTAAAAAACCAAAGGCTGAATGTTTTCTCTGATATGTGGATGCAGATCCATAATGGAGATGGTGGGGGGAGCATGGGAGGGATTATACCCTTTTTAAAAAATTTATTTAATTACTCCAATTTGTTATGCATGACAGCAGAATGTATTTCAATTCATAGTACACATATAGAGCACAATTTTTCATAAAATTGTGGTCAGGGGGTTGATAGAGAGGAAGAATGTCTAAGGGAAGGGGTTGAAAATGACAGTCAACCATTTGGCATGTATGAACAAGTAGAAAGTTGTTTGGCCAGATGTCGCACAGAGCCAGGGTAGGACAGGGGAAACTTAGTCATAGATTCAAAGAAAAGTCATCAAATGATGCAGTGACTACCTACAGAAATATAAACAATGGCACAAAAGTGGGACACTGGATATCTCAGCAGTGGGTGATTATTAATAGACTATAATAAGATGAATGAATAAAAATTCTAGAAATGGAGGCAAAGGTGAACTCAGTGTAAACGGAAACATTAAAAAGAAAGAAAGAAAACCAGAAACAAAAAATTTGCCCTAATTGAAAAGTTTGAATTTCTTGATTGTAGGGATATTTTTAATATTGAAAACACCAAATATTGGTTTGATCAAAAATTAATGAATAAAGGGACAGAATGGACTTTTTATAAGCATATTTTATTTCTGATTGGTGTACTGTGATTGTGCATCTTAGTGGGTACATTGTGATGTATTTGCACATAATTTTATCCATTTCATTCCCCCATACCTCCCCTTTACCTCTCCTTCTCCTTCCCACTGCCCCTGCCCCTCATTTTACTGGTATCCCTTCTATTTTCATGAGGTCCCTTTGTTATATATGTTTTTCTCTCTAACTTCCACATATGAGAGAGAATGTACAAACCTTGACTTTCTGAGTCTAGCTTATTTTGCAGAACACAACACTTTACAGTTCCAACCATTTTCCTGCAAATTAACTGATTTTGCTCTTCTTTACAGCTGAATGAAATTCCATTGTGTGTGTGTGTGTGTGTGTGTGTAACATTTTCTTTATCCATTCATCTATTGACAGACACCAAGGCTAGCTCTATAACTTGGTTATTGTGAATTGCACTACTATAAACATGGATATGCAGGCATTACTATAGAATGCTGACTTTAATTCCTTTAAAAAAAAAAATACTGCGGCATGGTGTAGCTGGTTGTACGGTGGTTCCATTCCTTGTCTTCTGAAAAACCTCCATACTGTTTGCCCTAGTGGTTGTACTAATTTACAATCCCGCCCGCAGTGTATAAGTATTCCTTTTCCATCACACCCTCCCCAGCATTTATTATTACTTATATTTTTGATGTTTGCCATTCTAACTGGAGTAAGATGATTTCAGTGTAGTTTTGATTTGCATTTCCCTGAGTGCTAGAGATGTTGAACTATTTTTATATATTTGTCAGCCACTTGAATTTCTTCTTTTGAGAAATATCTGTTCAGTTCATTTGAGAGGGGACTTTTAAAAAACTAAATCCTCTGTTGGGCATGGTGGCACATACCTCCAGCAACTCAGGAGGTTGAGGCAGAAGGATCACAAGTTCAAGGCCAGTCTGGGCAACTTAATAAGACCCTGTCTCAAAACAAAAAATAAAAAAGGGCTAGAAGTATAGCTCAGTGCTAGATCAGCCCTGGGCTCAATGCCCAGAACCAAGAAAGAAAAATAAAGCTAAATCCTTATGCACAAAAATAGGAAGCCAAGAGATAAAGTACAAAATTGATTGGATCAAGAAACAGCAGTATATCAAGGTTTATGCCAGAAGAAAAAACCTAAAATATTGGTTGCCTGACCGGAGAAAAATAAGGAAGGAGGTGAATAAGGCACTGCTGTTTTTCATTTGTTTGTACGTTGTATTTTTTAGCCTCCATTAACTTTTAAAACTCTGATGTGATATTTTGACTTAAAAAATAAATTTTAAGTATACATTTGTATATCTTTTTCTGTGCCATAGTATAATAGCCAAACCTTCAGTAAAAGTGGTACATGCTGCTTTGTGAAATTTAAAGGAGTGTTTTGAGACTGGTGGGGTAGAGAGCACACTGCTGGAGAGCAGAGGTGTGGGGTGCTGAACTCCAGTCCCCGACAGGACAGTAATATGAAGGCCATTTTCTCTGCTCAGCCGATGGAGCCAGTTTTCAGACAGTTGGAAAGTGCCACTGGATAGCAGGCAAGCAGGCAGCAAGCAAAGCAGCCACGTGGATTTAGGCAACGTTCCTCATGCGTGCAGTCACCTGGGGATGCTCTCAAGGTGCAGATTCCGTTCAGTGGGGTTCTGCATCTCTGAAAACTGTGTAGGTGATGGGTGTCAAGACTACAGGGTGGCAGAGCACACTTGGAGTAGCAAAGCTGTAGGTTCAAGAGGTCTGAGAGGGGAAGAATGACTTAGCCTGGGTCCCTGATGGATTGGGAGAAAGGAGGTACAGTTTGATGCAAAGGCCCTGGGCTTTCTCGGGCTGAGGCCAGGAGGAAAGGAAGGCCGGCATCTGGGGACTAGGTGTGGGGGTCACAGCAAAGACAAATGTGCCTATCAGTTACTTGGGGTCAGCCTGACAAAACTTTCAGTGTTTTGTTCTGAGCAAAAGTGCCCCAGTCCGCTATGGGCTGAAGAGTTGCTGGTAGTAACCTGCCCCGCTGACCTCAGCCACCCCATCGGGCACTGTCGCACTAGGGAGCCATGTGGACTTGGCAATCTGCACTGGAGGCCTGACCCACCCACTGGCATAGGGGTGGAACCTAGGATTTTGTTCTTTCCGCTGCCCCACTTCTCCCCACCTGATTCTCAACCCTCAACCCAGCCTTGGGGTCCTACATCTTCCCTACGCCCCATCAGCCTGTCAACAGTGGTTCTTGGAGTGGGAGAGAGGCTCCTTCCATCTTTTCCACAGAAAGAGTCTGAAATGTTGGTAAGATGGGTGCTCTGAGCCTATTCACCCAATAAGAACAATGCAAATGACTCATGTTTTAAAAGCTTAAGTGCTGTACCTCTACACTCGTTGCTTTTTCCAAATAGTGGTATTATCCCTGTCATGGATGAGGAGATTAGGCAAAGAGAAGCACCTTGCCAGAGGACTTCAGACTCAAACCCAGGCTCCTGGCTGCTGCATCTTTTCTCCTAAGAAGCTGTGTTCCCTGGGGAGGACTGCATCATATGTAGACTTCCAAATCTCCAAAATCAGAGAGAGAGAGAGAGAGACAGACAGAGACAGACAGAGAGAGACTGAACAGAAGTGCAGCAATTGTCTGCCATTCTCAATTAGCCAGGCCCTAGAAAGATTGTATGGTATCTGAGGTTCTAAATGTGTATCCATCTCAATCACATCTAGCTTCTCAGACCTAATGGTGCAACAGATATCTTAGTGCAATGAATTTCATTCTAGTTTAAAGACCTATGTCTTTTCATGCAGGAAATATCCTTAAGTGTAAGCCAACTGCTTCATCATGTGCTCAGCTAAGGAAGTTATCTGCTCTCATCCTGGAAAGAAAGGCTGGTTCAAGGGACGTACTGAAAGATGATGTAAATGTGCCTCCACTATAGTATTACTTCCACTCTCGTTCTTTGCAAGGACAAGGCATTTCGAGTTCGTATTGGACTGCACGGGCTAGCCTGGGTACCTGGTACTCAGAGTGTAGTGTTGCAGTCCTGTGCCTCTGCAGCCGGAGGGCTTTGCTCCCTGGCCTCTCTTCCCTGTGGGCCTTACTGTCTCTTCTTTGCCTGGCTAATTAATAGCTACTCATCCTTGAGGATCCAGCTCAGGCAGGCATTGGGTTCCTGGAAGCCTTCCTGTGCCTGTGCTGGCTGAATTAGATGCCTGGCTCTGGACTGTTGCTCTGCACAGCCAAGGGCCACTCGTTTGTTTGGTTCTCCTGTGGTAGGACAAAATGGAAACTTTAGCAGCTTAAGAGCTGATGGGCTCTGCTTTTACATGTTGGCACACAGTAGCTCTACTTACTGGCTTAACCACAAAGGCTTACAGCAGCTGACAGGTAGCTATAATAAGATGACCACAATAGCAAAAGCAGAAAACAAAATAACTGGGACAGAAATCCCCCCTCTCCAGGTTTAATGCAGTAAAAGTCCCCAAAAAGTATGAGCTGAAAGCCCCTAGGCTGTTGACAAGCTTGTACCCATATAGGGAAGGTCAGATGCACCCTCCGATAGAATCGCACCAACTCCCTTGCCTCGATGTATCCCAAAATTGCTTATGTATAAAAGTAAAAGCCCTGCTACACTCGGGGCTCAGACTTTGGGAATTATCCCTCTGGGCCATGGCCATAATAAAGTGTTGCTTCTAGATCTCGGTGTCCAGACCCTCATTTCCCTTTGCCTTCCACTGCTAGGGTCAATAACTTAAGAGCAAGGTGGTGATTTTCATTTCTATAATCCCCAAAGCTGTCTGGTGCCCAACAGGAGGCTTTGAACAATGTTTATTGGATGGAATATGGAGATAACTTGAGCATATGCAGCTCTCCATGTGGGATTTCCTTCCTTTTTATTTTGGTGCCTGTACATATGTGCTAGCAATTTCTTTCTTTCTCTCTCTCTCCCTCCCCCCAATCCTCCCAATCTAAGTCTTATTCCTCCTGAGTTCTCAGCTCAAGCACCCACTTCTTCACTTCTTCCAAGTCCTCTTACCACACACCCACCACACACAGTTCTTCTCTTAAGACATGTCCCTCAAGTCATCATATTTTCCAACATTTGTCTTTCTGGCCAGACTGTCCATCTCATGGACCCAGAACCCTCATCTTCAGCCACCTCCAAGATGTAGCACAGCACGCATCACCCAGTAGTTCATTTTAAACAAATGAACAAATGAATCAGGGGACATTTGTAGTTTTGAGTTCCCCGAGGTACTTGGCAGAGATAAGGCTTCCTTCTGTGGCCAGTTGCTGTGATCGCCACCCAGGACGAGTGGTGCCAGGACTGTTCATCTCAGGGGCCACCCTGCTCTTGCATGAGACCAAGAGTAAGAGCCTCCTTCAGTTTGGGGTCCCAGTCCTTGGCTTGCTTCACACTAACCCTGACCCTGTTCTTCTTCCCTCTTGTATAACTCATTCTTGCCTTGACATAGGCAGCAGAGATCCAGCATACACTCATGTGTAGAATAAAACAACCTTTTTTCTTCCTACCACATGCACTCTCATAACATGATGCAGAACACTTCTGTGACCAGAGGTGTGTCTGCAACGGGTCCTCCCACGGATACCAGCTGAGAGTCCTCTCCTTCAGTTCAGTTCAGTTCTGACACTGTCTTCCCGGTGAGGTCTTCAGACCTCACAGATGGAGGGCTCAGTTCCCCACTTCACATGGGCCCCAGGAATGTCTGACCAACTGGCTGTTAATTTGCTAGAACAGCTCCCAGAACGCAGGGAATCTTCAGTTTGCCCATTTATTGCAAAACATATTGTTGAAGATCCAAATGAACAACCAGATGAAGACCTGCCCAGGGCAAGCCAGGAGGGTAAGGAGGGGGGCTTCCAGGACCCTCAAGGCACATAGGAGCCTCCCTGTGTTCGGCTATCTGGAAGCTCCTGGAACTTGGTCCTTTTTGGTTTTTATGGAAGTGTCATTACATAGGCATGATTATTGGTGATCAAGTAAGCCATTGAGCCCCACTCCCCTTCCTGGAGGCAGAGGGGGGTGGGACTGAACACCAACCTTACTTCACCCTGCCATTCTGACTTTCCTGTGGCCAGCCTCCATCCTGAAGTTCCCCAGGGGCTGCCAGGCACCAACCATCTCATTAGCATACAGGATATCTCATTAGCATACAGGATATCTCATTAGCATACAGGACACCCTGACCACTCCAGAGATTCCAAGGGCATTAGGCGCTATATGCCAAGAAACTGGGATGAGATGTAAACACATTTACCTTATTAGGAATCACAGCTTATTAAGCAAAAACCTGGAAGTTGTTACCTCACAGAGTAAAAACCACAAGGAGGGCAGAAGTAGCAAGATGGAGGGGCTCCTGAACAGGATTCCAGCACCAGAGCTCTGACTTTTCTCTCTTCTCCATTTTTCCATATCCTTCTCTCAGACCAGCGAGAGACAATTTTGCTCTTAAACTTGGTACCTACATTCTCATACATTTTCATCCACGGAAGAAAGATGCTCCTTTTGCCAGCTCAGGGCAAAAGTCCTGGGGAAGAACTCTCATTGGCTTGACTCAGGTCACCTGATGATGACTTGGACCAATCCCTGGGGCCAGAGGCTCAAGGGGGTCTGGTTGGCTTAGCTTAACTCTCATGGCCGACCCTGCAGCCAGGACCTAGGGTCCATTACCAGAAGAAGAGGGGCAGTAGCAGAGAGTGACCATATCCCAGGAGTATCCTTTGGGTGAAGAGACCACCAAAATTTGCCATTTCAATGTTCCTTGAAAACACAAAACTCTGGTCTGACTGTGACCTAACTGGAACAACACTGTCTGATAACCTCAGGTAGTTCCCATCAGGTGCCGGCAAATGACCTCCAGTCCCCTGAGCACCCTCCTCCGCCCAGAGCAACTCCCTGCCAGGCAGAGGGACACTCATGAGTGAACAAGACCAAGGAAAAGGATTGATTTTCCAACCCAGGGCTCTAAACAGTAGTTATTTCAACCAAGGGCAATTTTTGTTCCTGGGGGACATTTGACAATGTCTGGAGACATTTTTGTTGTCACAGATGGGGAAATGAGATTTCTGGCATCCAGTGGGTGGAGGCCAGGGATGCTGCTAAGCATCCTACTATGCTCCCAGCAGCCACACACAGAGAGAGAGAGAGAGAGAGAGAGAGAGAGAGAGAGAGAGAGAGAGAGAGAGAAATCCAGACCAAATTGTCAGTAATGTCCAGAGAAGTTTCTTGAGAAGATGAATTCCTAGAACCTCCTTCCAGCCCCTTCTCCTGTGCCAGGATGTGCTCAGTGTGTAGAGAGGGTGAGAGGAGACTTTCCCAGGTCCCCACCCTTTGAGGTGCCATCTTTCACCTGCTTTCCCCTTGGGATATGATGCTAAGCCCACCCAGAGGACAAAGGAAGCCCGGGTGCTACCAAGGTGTGTGGAACTCCCATTCTGGAACATCTGTCCCAAAGAATTCGGGGGAGCCAGTGAGGCTGGGAGGGAGATTGCTGCTGAGATGAAAAGCAGCAGCTGGTGGCTCTCAGAAGGCCACCCTGGGGAAGTGCAGAACGGTCCAGCTGTTCTCAGCAACACACCCCGCGTTTGTATTTTTTTTTTTTTTAGAGTCAACAGGGTTTAAGGAGAAGAAAAACCCGAGCAGCACACAGCTGCCCAGCTGCTTCATCCCTTCCTTCGTTTGCACCATCACATGCTCAGAATACTTCCAGATTGTGAGAGAAAACAAAAGTCCCTGTCCCCACAGAGTGGCTAGGACCCTTGGCATTCTGGATCAGACCTAGCAACAACCCAGCTTCCTATCTGGGCAGTTGGTGTGCCCTGGGGCTGCCTCTGGCCACCTCAGATTCTCCCTCGGTAGGTTAGGGATCACCGGCTGTTCCTTTTGAGGTGCATTAGACAGCACAGGGCCTGCTTCACAGTAGGGTCCTGACAAATGTCAGTGGCTCCCAGGCCCACTGTGGCAATGATTGCATCAGAGGGTGGCAAGTCTGCACGGATGGGGGATGGCGAGCAAAGGCAGTCATTCTCCAGCTGCTGTGTGCATGGGGCTCTCCTGGAGGGCAGGTGAAATCAGTGGCCTGGTGTTGCAAATCAATGCAGAGGATTTGCTCCTTGAAATGCAAAGGCAGTGAGCACAACTAGAAGATAAAAATGGAGAAAGATTCCTGACCCATGGTGAGTAAGAAGAAAGCCAGAGATGTGGTCCCAGAAGAAGGGAAGCGTGGGGTTTATTCTGGGAGTCCATACATATTCACTTTAGGGGCAGGTGCATTCCTGAGCATGCTCAGCTCAGGGCCGTAGTTAAAGAATAAGGTGGATGCATTTCTCGTCAGGTTCAGCTCCAGTTCATAGAACACCTGGTAAAGGTTCAAATGGCAAACACCAACCCTTAGAAATGACACTCAATTCAGGGTCACAAAGATGGCAGACATGAATACTTCTGACCATGCTCAGTTTGATATTAAAATAGTGTGGCTCAGTGATCTCAGCAATCATGACAGATTCTTTATAAGTTTCTCCAAAAAGTTTTAGCAGAAATAAAAGAGAAGATCCTATGTTAATGCATTGGAGTTTGCCATTAAAGTGGCTATCACAGTTAGTGGCTGTTTTAGTCAGCTTTTTCGTTGCTGTGACTAAAAGGGTCTAACCAGCACAATTATTGAGGAGGAAAAGTTTGAGGGCTCACAGTTTCAGAGGTCTTAGTCTATAGAAGGCCAACTCCATTTCTTAGGGCTTGAGGTGAGACAGGACATCATGGCAGAAGAGTGTGGTGGAGGAAGCATCTCACATGATGATCAGAAAGCAGAGAGAGAGATTCCACTCTCCAGATGCAAATATATACCCATAGCCATGCCCCCAATTAACCACTTCCTCCAGCCATATCCCACCTGCCTCCTGTTAACACTCAGTTAATCCCATCAGGTATTAATTCATTGATTAGGTTAAGGCTATAGCCCAATCATTTCTCCTCCAAATTTCTTGCATTGTCTCATCTGTGAGCTTTTAGGGGACACCACATCTACACCATAACAGTGGCTAATGTGAGATGTGCCTCCCTCCTGTTCCCTTCCTGTCTGAATGTTTTCAGGCTGCTTCAACAGGATACTATGGGCTGGAGGCTTAGACATGGGTTTCTCACTGTTCTGGGGTCTGAGGTTCGAGATCTGTCCTGGTAGACCTATGATAGGGGGAGGGTCCCCTTCCTGGTTTCCAGATGTCTTTCCAGTCTCTTTCATAAGGGCACGGATCCAGTCACAAGGTCTCCAAACACATGACTAATCTCCTCCCAAAGAATCCCCTCCCGACACCATCACAATGTGGGGGGACACGAATTTCGAGTCCCTAACACAGCTGCAGTCAGATAATATCGATGCCGCTGGTGAGGGGTCGAACTTGGAGGAGAAGCACTGTTTTCATGCAACAGTGTCCAGCTGTGGTCACACATTAAGGTCACCAGAGAACTTACGACCCCTTAGGATTGTGAGGAAAGTGCTGGGGGTTTGGCTCAGGTATTGACATTTTTAAAGCTTCCCATGGCAGCGGGTGGAGGATGCCAATTCCAATGGCCGTGTGAGGCCAAGGACACTGGGCCAGTTATAAGGCCAGCCCTTCTGCCGGCTCAGCATGCAGCTCCCTGGAAAAACACCTTGTCTGGCTCCCATCAGTTAAAACTTGTCCTCTCTCGGTTCCTTTCCTCAGTCTCATCTTACTTCTGCCCCTTCAGCCAGGCCCAGCCATGCTGGGGTCCTGGAAATTCCCCACCCAGAACCTTATCCACAGTGGTCAGGCCAAGGGGACACAGATGGGAGGTCCTCTCCTGACTGTTAGGTGACACAGCAGGACACTCAGGAAACAAGGATTGAAACCAGGATTCTCAACTCCCAAGTGTGCCCAGGGAGGGGGAGTGTGGAGTGGTGATTGTCTCTTACTTTTAAATCATTCCTAAGTTATTTCCAGATCCAGCAGGGCCTCTTCCTCCACTGCCAAGGGCATCTCCAGGCCCAGGTCATTTCTGCATGGCTCGGGGCAGGCTGGGCCATGATGGAGCAGAGACGTCCACAAATCTCCCAGCCTACCCCATTAAAGGTTTTCTTCTCCCTTCTGTTAAGTCTACCGGGAGTGCATCTGAGCATCCTGGAGCTGTGCTACCCTGAAACTGGGCTCTGAGGCCACCATGTGAAAGGAACAGAGGGATGGAGAGGCACGCTGGCCCTAACTCCTTGAGCTGGTAGGTGACATGTGACATTTCTGCACATAGACCACTGGCCTGAATGTGTCCTGTGGCTCCATTCCCCTGACTGTGGGAAGCACCTGGAATGCTGTACAAAGTTACAAAGGGTTCTAATTATCTTCAGTATTTCAGTAGTGTCGCCTATCATGTTGTTTCCTTTTTCATCACTAATTTTAGTAATTTGAATTTTTGCTCTCTTTCTCTTCATTATTCTAGATAAGGGTTTATCAATTTTATTTAGTTTTTTAAAAAAACAACTTTAGTTTTTAAAGAAACCATCTCTTCATTTTGTCAACTTTTTGAATTATTTCTTTTGTTTCAATTTCATTGATTTTAGCTTTGATTTTGACTATTTCCTGTCTCCTACTGCTTTTGGTGTTGATTTTTTCTTCTTTTTCGAGGACTTTGAGATGCAATGTTGTAGGGACAGATGAGACAAGGCACCGAAGATAGCAGGAAATGGCTTTATTTGGCTGCAGCCAGGTTCAGAGGGCACAGCTTTTTCTGTAATCAATCAATCCCCTGAACCCCAAGTTCAGGGAGTTTCAGAATTTTATACCCAGCATGTAAGGGGAAGGGCTCAGAAGTCCACAGTCTGCAGAAATTCACATAAAAGCAGCTTTTTCTTTCACTGTTCTGGGCAAGTTAACCCTTCAAGGACAACACCTGAGAAGGGGAGAGCTTCTTCTCCCCTTTCTTTCCTCCCCCTGCCAGCTGTTACCATGGAGCCCAATTGGTAGCTTCTTTTTTTTTTTAATATTTATTTTTCAGTTTTCGGCGGACACAACATATTTATTTGTATGTGGTGCTGAGGATCAAACCCAGGCCGCACACGTGCCAGGTGAGCGCGCTACCGCTTGAGCCACATCCCCAGCCCAATTGGTAGCTTCTTTATCTTAGAAATGTAGACATCTCTGTGAAGCCCCAGCTCAAGGTCAGAGGCCTTGTTTACACATTTCTACAAACTACTAGACTGGATACATGGTTGTGAAAAACTAGTAAGGGGGTGTCCAGCACCTGGAGTGCTGATTTCCTCCTGGCCATTGGCCGAGTAAAATAGGGCAACATTAAAATAGGAAGTTTATCTACATTGAACTCTTTTGTAGAGACTCTTTTGCTGATAGTCCTAAAATCAGCCATGGTGAAGATTTCTGGAGAAGCCCAGTTAAGGCTTTTTGTGGAGGAGAGGGTGCCACTACAATGTTAGTTCATTTATTTGTTAACTTTTTATTCTTTTAACTAATGAGCCTGATGCAATGAACTTTCCTCTAAGCACTGCCTTCATGGTATCCCAGAGATTTTGATGTTTCCTTTTCTCTTTTGATATGTTCTCATTTATCTCTAAGATTTTTTTATTTTCGCCCTGATTTCTTCTGCTGTCCATTCATCATTCAATAGCATGTTATTTAGTCTTCATGTGTTAGAGTAGTTTCTATTTTTTATTTTATTGTTGATTTCTTATTTCATTCCATTATGATCCGATAGAATGCAGGGTAGTATTTCTATTTTTTTGTACTTGCTGAGAGTTTCTTTGTGGCATAACATATGGTCTGTTTTAGAGAAGGATCCACATGCTGCTGAGAAGAAAGTATATCTGCTCGTTGAAGGATGAAATACTCTCTATATGTCCATTAAGTTTAAATTATTGATTGCATTATTTAGTTCTATAGTTTGTTTAGTTTTTGTTTGGAAGATCCATCCTGTGGTGAAAGAGGTGAGTTAAAGTCATCCATTATTATTATGGTGTGGTCTATTTGAAATTGAGAAGGGTTTGTTTGATATGCATAAATGTTCCATTTTGGGGGGAATAAATATTTACAATTGCTATGTCTTGTTGATGTATGATTCCCTTAAGCATTATGCAATGTCCTTCTTTATCTCTTCTGACTAACTTTGGCTTGAAGTCCACTTTATCTGATACAAGGATGGAAACACCTGCTTGTTTATGCAGTGCCTTTTTTTCACCTTCAGTCTGTGGATGTTTTTTCCTAGGAGGTAAGTCTCTTGAAGACAGCATACTGTTGGGTCTTTTTTTTTTTTTTTTACATCCAATCTGCCAGTGTATGCCCTTTGGTCTATGAGTTTTGGCCATTAACCTTCAGGGTTCTTATTGAGATATGATTTGTATTCCCAGCCATTGGTGGTTTATTTTTTGTTTTTTTAACTTAGTTTCTCTTTTTATTGACTTTTCCTTTAGTGCAATTCTTCTCTTTGCTGGTTTTCACTTTTTTTTCTTCATTTCACCCTCATGGAATATTTTCTTGAGAATGTTCCATAGTGCAGGCTTTCTAGTTGTGAATTCCTTTAATTTTGTTTATCATGGAAGGTTTTCATTTCGTCATCAAATCTGAAGCTTAGTCTTGCTGGATATAAAGTTCTTGGTTAGCATCCATTTCCTTCAGAGTCATGTTTTTCCATGACCTCCTGGTGTTGAGGGTCTGGGTGAGAAAACCTCTGATGTCTGAACTGGTTTTCCCCGATACATAATTTGATTTTTTTCTCTTTGATTTTTTGATTCTGCATGTTAGTAATTCTCATTATAATGTGCCTTGGTATGTGTCTGCTATAATTTTGTACATTTGGGAGTCTGTAAACCTCTTATAGTTGATTTTCCATTTCATTCTTTAGATCTGGGCAATTTTCTGATATTATATCATTGAAAAGATTGTGCATTCCTTTGGTTTGTATCGCCATGCCTTCATCTATCCAGATAAATTTTAAGTTTGGTCTTTTCATGTTTTTCCATAATTCTTGGAAGTTCCTTTCATGGTTTTTTACCATCTTCTCTCTGTGGTCAATTTTATTTTCAGGAGTATATATTTTGTCTTCATTGCCTGAGGGTCTGTCTTCCACGTGGTCTAGTCTGTTGGTGATACTTCCCATTACATTTTTAATTTGGTTTATTGTTTCATTTCAAGGGTTTCTTCTTGATTCCTTTTTATAATTTCTGCCTCTTTATTGACATGATCTTTCAGTTCCTGTGTTTCCTCTCTGATACCATCCTTTATTTCGACAATCAGTCTAAGTATGTACCTTCTAAACTCCTTCTCTGACATTTTCTCTACTTTGTTGTCTATGGATTCTGTGTTGGAACATCTTGGTTTGTTTGTGGCACATTGTTCCTTTTTTTTTTTTTTTCATGTTGTGTGTCTTTGCATCTAGTGGTATAGATCTGAGGCAATACAGTTGCACCTTGTGGTCTGATAGTGTCCCTGAAGGCTTCCAGCACCCAACCCTGACAGTGGACTTCCAGGCAGCAGTGAACAACGGGTGATATGCTGGCAAATGACAGGTGATCTATAGTTGAATGTTGAGCAGAGGGCAAAGGGCAAGCAAAAGGCAGGCAAATGGGCAAATGGTGGGCGAACAGCAGAGGACCAGTGGGCAGTGATGACTGCCTCACAGAAAAACAGTATTTCCTCTGCTTGAATCCTGAGTCGTGGAGAAACAAGATTCCCTCTAGACTGCCATCTTGGATCCTCTGGCTTATCTGATTTAAGGCAAAGCCCAGACACCAGGTCATGCCATCACTACATGTCAACATTATTTTCACAAAACAACAGTCATGGTGCATCTAATGAAGCTGGTGATTCTCTGACATTGTCTTATATTTCGTTTATAAGCAAATTTCCCCAATTGTCTCAAAAGTGTCCTTTTTTTCTATTTGCAGTTGGTTTATGTTCCATTTGGTTGTTGAGTCTCTTCATTCTCTTAATCTTGAAGACCCCACGCTATTTCACAGCACTGATTTGAATGAACCTGCCGTCATCCTGTGAATTACCCTTACTCTGCCTTTGTCCATTCACATCTTTGTCATTTTCCTGTACACATCCCTCCCTATTCACTGTAAGTGGAAGTCAGCTCCAGGAGCATGACTGGCATTGAAGGCAAGAATAGTTCCTGGTGATCCTGCGCTGCTTATTGCATGACATTAAGAGAAGCACACATCCTACTTTTAATGACATTAAGATTGATCACTGGTTTGAAGGGTGGCAGGCTGATCCCTCCGTGGTCAAGTTGCTCATCAGCCTCTCATCTGTTCTTCTTTGGTGATCGCTGTCCAAATCCATTGTTTCTAGGAGTTGCAAAATGGCAATATTCTGATTCTTCCATTCCTTCCACATACCCCAGGCAGGGGAATTTCACCTGCTTTTAAGCAGCCAGAGAGTGCACCTTATCCCCATGTCTTTGTTCTGAATGACTCAAAACAATTTCCTGAGCTCTACTTCAACACGAAAAGACCTCCTTACCATTGAGGAAATTTCCCCAAACTGCCTTTGACTCCAAAAACAAGTCTGAGAGGGAAATTTTGCAAGTGACTGCACTGGGGTGTGACCTTTGTCCTAGAGTATCCCTGACTAACCAAGGTGCCTGATCATTTGGACATAAAGTTTCCAAAGCTTCTGCTGAAAACAAGTGGTTGGACTATTTTACTAACACACACACACACACACACACACACACACACACACACTCACACACACGATCAAGAATGGAATATGGATTTAGTGCAAGATTCACAGAAGCTTTCATTCTGCAGCTAGCGTTCCTGGGCTGCCCTTGGTGCATCTCCCTTGAGAAAGCCAGGAAAGTATGGTGACATGGGTCCTGCTGAAACTTCTAGAGTGGGCACAACTAAGGCCCCAAGGCAGCCTCCTCCCTTTAGAAAGGAAGCTCAGAACCTGGCTCCATGGGTACTGGCTTCAGCAACACTCCTGCTTCCAATTTCTCTTACCTCTGTAGAGCAAGGTCCCGCTCAGCGTTCCAGACCTGCGATGGCACCAGGAGGGTGAATGCCCAGGGGTCACGTTTGGTGGAAAGCAAACAGGACTCAGAATGTGTTCTGCCGTGGTCGTCCTCACCTCTTTTTGTCTGTTGGACACACATTGCTCTTCTCTGAGCTGCTCACTTGAGATTCGCTCATTTTATTTTCTTTGGCACCAAACCCTCCCTCCCTAACTGTTGGAAGTTCAATACTTAGTGGGTTGTTCCCAGATATTTCTGGGAAAACTTGGGGCCTCCTGCACCTTTCCATGGGTCCCACCCGGTTGTCCTTGTCCCTCTACGACTCAGAGTGAGGTCTCCCGCTGTGCCCTCTGCTCTTCAGTGTTCCAGGAAGAGGTCTCAGCTCTGCCTCCCTTTCTTGGGTACCATGAGAGCTGAGAACTCCCTGGGCCTCAATGCCAGAGACAGGGGAACCCTGAAATAAAGAGAATGCCCCTTTGTGCTGCCTTCTGTGGCAGCGGGACCTGGGGCAGGTGGCTCCCCCAGTCAGCTGCAGAAGCTCCAGGGCAGTGACACTGATGGCCAGGCTGGGGCTGAGGTCCAGTGTGGGGCCATACTCCCCAACACTAGGGCCTGGTGGCCGAGTCCGTCTTTCCACACACGATCACCGACCTTAGCGTGAGTTTTCCTAGCCCTTGTGGGCCCCCCCTACACACTGAATTTTGCACATGTCTGAGACAGAGACTGTGGACATAAAGAGACACCTGAGCAGCCTGCCTGTGGCCATGGCTGGGAGAGCACTGGAGGCCACGTTCTGCTACATTATTTGAGGCTCCGAGAAGTTGTGCACTTGAGGCTCCAGTTTCCCACAAGTCCTAAGTGGTGTGGGTTCATGATTTGAATCCAGATCTGCAAGCCTCTTGGTCGTCCCCTGTATTGTCCCCCCTCCTCAAAGCTTTGGAAAGGATACCGGAGAAGGTCAAGGCTGTGAAACTTGGGATTTTTGAGTTAAAAGGGACTTTAGAGACTTGTAAGCAATTCTCCATTTACAAAGATGAAGGCTGAGGCTCAGGTGAAGAAGTGACTTACCCAGGATCCCACAGCAAAGTTGAGCCTTAAAGCCAGACTCGAAGTCTCCCCTGCAGACTGTGAGCTGCACATCCTCACATGTCAGGCACCAGGAGGAAGGGGGCCGGGGGACCATGTGACTTGTCCTAGGTAGGAGAGCTGGGCCCTGAGGGCCGACCACATGCCAGGCACCATGCTAGGCGTGTGATTATGCCACACTGCTTCCGGAGCGACTGAATGTGTCCTTATGCTGTTCTTCATATGCCATGCAGCCGTTTCCCACGGAGAAACTCATTTAATGTTGGAAATACTCAGCATTTTTTGCACTGCAGCTAATTCATCTCCTAATGGGTAAAATTCGCTCACTGTGCTTTTCAAGGAAAAACTTGGCTCTACCAAAATATTCTCCAGATGACACAACAACTCCAGATTCCTCCAAGGCATGTCATTCCCTTCTGGTGTAAAGCAAAAAGAACATGGACTCAGAAGTCTTGGGCCCAAGTGCTGGGCCTGGCCCTGCACCCTGACAGAGCACCTTCAGCCTAGTCCTTCCACCTTCCCCAGCCTCAGGCCTCCTGGGCAGAATGAAGGGATTGGATTAGGTGGGTGGTTTCTAAACGTGCTTGCACTAAAAGCGTCTGCCTAGAAAGATCCTGCAAACACCAACACTTTGATTAATTATCTCCCTTCTTTGTAAAAATTAATCACACATCCATAACTGTAATAACTTTTAATCAGAACAGCAAGCCATAGGGAGACGAGGCTCCAGCCCCAACAGAGAGCGTTAACGTTCAGCCCACTTGGCTCTGACATAGATAAATGGATGAATTCTCTCGGGCTATCAGAATGTTGAGGACAGTTCTCTGCCTTCCATCCTTACCTCGAGGGAGCACTGTTCCTAGCCCACTCCAAGAAGTCTTGGGATCTACTGGGCTAAAAGATTTCTACAGTCCCTCGGGTCTAAAATTCTTAAGGGGGTGTATAATGGTTAATTTGAATTGTCACCTTGATTGGATTAAGAGATGCTGATGATTAAGAGGCTTCTGGGTGTGTTATTGAGGGTGGCATGTGGGACAGCAAACTGGAGTGGAGACCCTCCCTAAGTGTGAGCAGCACCGTCCAATAGGATGGTGGCTTGGATGGAATGACAGTTGGAAGAACAAGGAAGCAGCTGCAGATGCAAGCTCAGTTCTCTTGAACCAGTTCTTGATTGCTGCTGCGATCACCTGAGGACATCAGACTCTCATTCCTTCACTCTTCTACAGCAGACTCTGCCAGTGATTCTCCAGGGAGTTTCCAGAAGCCTTTGGTCTTGGACTCGGGTAGCACTGTCCATCCTTCTTGTTCTGGGGCTTCAGCCTCTTGGGCTGCATAGCTACTGGTTCCTCCAGCTGTCCAGCCTGCAGATGGCCACTGTGGACTATCCAGCTTCTAGTGTGTATGCCAGTCTAAAAATCCTCCTTTTTATAATCATATCTCCTGTTGATTCTGTGCTCTAGAGAGCCTAACACAGGGTGAATTCCATAAGCTTCCTCAGAGAGAAATAGTTGAGGTTGCATCTGCTGATCAAACCTGAAGCCTATTTTTAAGAATGTGACTTGCAATCTGTGCTTCAGATGGGAATCTAACTTAGTCAAGGCTCCTTTAGGCTGAATCACACCCCAAAACAAGGATTTAGTATGTGTCCTTTATTTGGAAGGTGAGATAAGAAGAGACAGGGAAGAGTGAGCCAGTTCAGGAGTACTGGTGCATGGCCTACTGCTGTGACTGCTGGGGCAGGAACGCGGGAGTGCTTCTCCACCTCCAGTCCCAGCCAGCTGAAGGCTGCCCCTTGGGCTGACTCCCCCGTATTTCAGACCTACCCCAGGTATGCACAGTCAAAGACCCAGGGCACATCTGCTTGTGAGGAACTATCAATAGATGACCTCCAGGATGGGGGAAGGGGAAGTGGGCAGGACATCAACACGAATTCCACAGAGACTAAATAGAGCGCATGTCACCATACAGAGTCACAATGACTATCCATCCATTAGTTTAGCAAACGTTGGTTGCTAGGTACTCTTCTAGGTGCTTGGATACATGAGCGAACAGAAGAGAAGGAGGTCCTTGAACTTGTTGAGTGTACACTCTTAACAGGAGGAAAAACGTGTAACATACATAAGTGCATTGCACGGTGTTACAGGATGATAATAACAATGAATATGTAAACTATACAGAGCCAGAAGAGGGGAAGGGAATGAAAAGTAGTCGTTCAGAGTCAAGGATATTGCATTTAAATACGGTGACTGAGGAAAGATTTGAAGAAGAGTGAAATGAGCCATGGGAAAATCCAGCTAGAGAGGATTCCAGATAGAACAAACTCCCTCAGGTGCAACAGGAGGCTGCCTGATGTCTTCCCAGAATGGTCAGGAATCCACTGGGCAGAAGCCAAGGGCACAGGCCAGGATCGCAGAGATGTCCAGGCCGTTTGGCTTTTATTGCAAGAGTGATGGGGGACACTGAGTGTTTGGAGAAGAAGAGGGACATGATTTACCTTGTGCCCCAAGATAACCACTCTGACTATTGTATGGAGACTGGTTCTTTCAGGTACCCGTGCTGTGTGACAGATTTCTGCAAATTTAACAGCTTAAAAATAACACAAGTGTTTTAGCCAATGCACTCACTCCTGTTGAAGTCCCATTCCAGCTGCCCTGTGCTCTCCAGCCCTCTGCCCACCTGACATCCCCGACACCCCTTCTCCTCACCTCTCTAGACACCGCAGTTATTTCCACACTTCTTTTAAATTCATCCTTCACAAATGGCTTCCCTCGATCTTACTGGCTTAAGAGAATCACTTCCCTCCGTTTTTTTTTTTAAGGTTTTCTGGCTCATCTCCTGGAAGACAGCATGACCACCTTGGGTTGTGACTTTATTACTGGCTGACATTACTGTGCACCTGCTGATTGGTTTGCTGGGGCTGCAGTGACAAAGGATCACAGCAGCAGATATTTATTCTATATATTCTCACAATTCTGGAGGCCAGAAGTTCAGGATCGAGGAGTCAGCAGGCTCCTGAGGTTGCCTCCTCCTGGGTGTTCACAAGGTCGCCCCCCTATGTGTCTGTGCCCTGAGTTCCTCTTCCTGTAATGGTAACAGCTCTCTTGGATTAGAACCTTGCTTTATCTTAATTAACTTTTTAAAGATCCTGCCTTTAAATACAGTCACATTCTGAAGTTCTGGGGTTATGACCTTAACATGCTTATTCTAAAGAGACACAATGCTGCCCAGGACACCTACCATGTTTTGCAGTCGTGCTGGGCACTAGAGAAGCCCTGTTCTCGTTTGTCTTCCTGTTCCTTTACTGGAAATGCATCCAGGAGGCCAGGGCCCTGGGGACTCGCTGCACTGAGACCTCTGACACTCACTCCCTGCAATTACTCACATTGTCACAGAAAGCCACGGTGCTGGCAAGAGCTGGTGCAGAATTAATGGAGATCCAGAAATGACCGAGGAGTTAACGTTCAGCCAGACAACAAACAGGGACGACCCTTTGGGGATTCTCAGGCCCCTGTCTAACGTGTTCCCCAAAGCCACAGACCTTACTTTCAAAACCCAAGTGCCACTCTCTTGAATGTAAAACAAACAAACAAACAAAAAAAAAAACAATAATTGGTTTTGTGCTTGGACATTTTATGTCTGGTCATGTGAGTCCACAGTGAGAGAGAGGAAAAACAAACGAACGAAAAAAATAACCGTTTCAGAAAGTCGATTTTGCTTATTTCACGTGATAAATCACCAGAGCTGCCATTTTCCCAGTAATTTCAAAGCCAGACAGTGGTTAGTTTTTTCCTAAACATGGTTGTCTTCATTTGAGCCTTTCCGAGGGTGGGCACCCTTTGGGCTTTCCCTCAATACAGCAAAGGCAGCCAGCTGCGTGCCCCTTCCACATGTTTACCCAATATTCCAGCATCGCCTTCATGAGGCTTAATGGCCCCGATGTATTCCAGGGCGAATGTACTTAGCAGAAAAGTACAGAAGCTGACGACTCGCATTTCCCCAAATTGATTCCACATCTGCCTTAACTAAGCTGCTCCCGCTAGTACAAGCAACACCCCCACCCATCCTGTGCAAGACCGCGTATGCTATTAGAGGTTGAGAAATAAAAGGGCTTTTTTAGAAAAGAAGAAAATAAACTAAAGATCAACCTGAGGTTCAGAGTACTGCTGGGGGTTACTGGTCCTTCTTTGAAGAAAACTAAATAACTCTGCTAAATTACAAAACATTTCAACTCCACCTCTTTTGAGTCCTTTTGCTCATGCTGCACAATCTTTGTGTGAAAATCTTGTTACAGTCCCAAAAAACAAAACAAAAAAACCCTCAACTATCAGAAATGTTAGGAAACCTCATCTATCCAGAACAATGTAGAAAGGGAAAGAAAATACCAAAAATACCCCAGGGGTAGCCAAAATGTCACAAAGCCATTGCTATTTATCCATACCACAGCCTCTAAACCCACGTGAAAGGCCTGCACTTTCATTTGATGCCAGGTTCTAGTGTTTGGCTAACTGCTTTCCAGGCTCACTGTGGACCAGAAGTCACAAATCAGATAGGAAGCTAGAACCTGTCCCTGCAGTTGGGAGGCAGGGCACAGATAAGAAACCAGAAAACTCACAGCACAGTGTCTCCCACCAGGGAAGGAACTGGTAAGTGACCCACCCCAACAGCCCCTGAGGCACAGAGGTACAATAACAATAAGCCCAAGTCATAAGAAGGCTGAACCATGTTTAACATCTTTTTTTTTTCCTGATTTTTTTTTAAATTGTAGATGGACACAATATCTTTATTTATTTTTATGTGGTGTTGAGGATTGAACCCAGTACCTCACATATGCAAGGCAAACGCTCCACCGCTGGGCTACAACTCCAGCCCCTAACGTCTTTTATTTAAAGTGGAAATAACATGTGGAATACATTTCAGAAAAATTATTAAAGTAAAATACAATATTGAGATGCCATGTCAAGACTGTACTGTTGTAATTTAAAAAAATGGTATAAAAAGGAATTTCATTTTATTTATTAATCCAGAGATATTCTTGCTTCAGACACAAATGAATCCAGGAGATTTGAACAACATTGTCAGGACCAGGCTTCTGTCTCCTGTTGATCCTTTCTACCTTTAGTCTCAGACTGACTCTGGCCTCATGGTGTCGAGATGGCTGCCAGTAGCTCCAAATCTGACCACACAAATGGACAGGTAAATTTAACCTGTACTCATCCTGGATCAACAGGAGACAGAAGCCTAGTCCTGACAATGTTGTTCAATCTCCTGGATTCATTTGTGTACTCATCCTGGATCCTATCCCGTGGTCAGGAGTATGCCTGGTGTTCTGATTGGCGAACCCTGGACTACATGCCTACTCCTGGTATAGGGGATAAAGTCAGCTGCACTCATAGCAGAGAGACAGAATGAGACCAGGAAGCACAAGTAGGGTAGATGATGGGAGAAGGTGATATCATGACAGAGGGGACAAGATGTCAGGCAAAGATTTTGCAGATGGCTACCGGGACAGGGAAAACGGGGAACCTCCCTCATATACAGCATGACTTTTTCTTGAAGCCTCTGGGTATAAATTATTTTTGTTGCTTTTTTAAAATCTAAATAACTTTATTTCTTTTTCATGTGGAGCTGAGGATTGAACCCAGTGCCTCAAACATGCCAGGCAAGCACTCTACCACTGAGCCACAACTCCAGCCCTTGCTTTTTAGGTACGTGATGAATGCTTAATAAATAAAGGAGTTCTTGGTAATTCATTGGTAACTGGTAATGTTTTCAGATCCTTCCAAGCCCACACACTCCCATGTCAGCATATAAGAATAGCTATATGTATATCTATAAATAATACATACTCACCTAAAAATATAAGAAACAGAACATATATGTAAAATTGAAACACAATTTTAAAGGACTGTCTCATAGACTATCAAATTTACATAGTTCTCTACTTCAATTATTTCCACATTTTTGTTATTCTATAAACATTTTTGTACATTTTAAAAACGTACCCAAATGTACCTAATGTACCTTTAAAAATGTACATTTTTAGAAATATACTTTTTAAAAATGTACCTAAGATTATCAATTTGTGAAACCAGTCCTAAAAGAGGAAGTTTGAAAATATAAATATTTAAAAACTATTGATACCAGTGAAACTACTTTTTACATTCACAAATGATTGTGACAATAAAAAGTTGGTAGTGACTGGAGTTTTCAATTATACAAGTAAATTCTCCCTTAGCACCACTATTTGGGATTTGGTTTTTTGTCGCTTGTAACTAAAAGAGTCTGGGAAATGTGTTCCTTTAAAAAAAAAAAAAAAAAAAAAAAAAAAATATATATATATATATATATATATATATATATATATATATATATATATATATATATATATATCTGATTTTGGTCATGTGTATTGACAGAGAGACCCCCAGAAAGAGATTGCTTTGGAGTTTCTGTATTGAGGACCCCCAAGTCTGGTGAGAAGCAGTGAGTCCTCATTTCTCTTTAATGTGCTCAGACCATAGGGGGGGGGGGAAGACCACACAGCTGAGTCTAAATGGAAGGGGGAGGGGCACTCTGCTGCTGTCAATCAGTTGGGAGATCCTGGGAAGGGTGACCCAGCTGCCCTCTCCTGGCTGAGATCCCTGCTCCTGAGAGGTGCAGGGTTCATGCCTGCCTGCAGGTGCCCAGAAGGTAGATGAGCACACAGCCAACCCAGGTGCTCTGCCTACTGTCCTCAGTGCCAATGAGCTGCACACAGTACAACAGGCAGAATCGCTGCCCTCTGCAGTGTGAGCCAAGTTCACGAGAGTGAAATTGCCCGTCTGTGGTGGAGTCCTGTTGAGACTTGAGAAATAAGTTTTTGTTTGCTGATGCTTCAAAACGTGGCTGCCTCGGGGCACAGGGCACTCTTCCAGAGTGTGAGCTCTCAGGACATCCAAGCCCCAATGGCAAATGCCCAGGAACACCTCGTAGATCCAGCCTTGAGCTCAGCGCTCTCAAACTGCATGGGCCAAAGCCCGGTTTTGTGTTTGTCTGATTACCAGTCTGTCATGGACTACTAAAAAATGTAACAAAATTTAATTGTACTGGAAATTTGAAAACACAGAAAAACACAAAATGCAAGCCCAAGTTTTTACTAGATTCAGAAGTTTCTAAGTGTGTCTTCATTTCTGTACTAACCTCATGTGGAGCACATCTCCAACTGCTCTGGCTACCAGCTCATTACAACAGCTGTGGGGAGAACCCTGGGCTATGTTTTGAAGTGTTTGTATTTTTTTTTTTTTAATTCTTACTTAAAATACTTCATTTCTCTTAAATTAAGTCAAAACCATCATTTTGACGTGTAAAGGTGTCCACCACGTGGTCCTACCTGCCATGCTTTCATTCACTCACTCATTCTTTCAGCTGATCATGCAAGCCACCATTACTGAGTGCCTACTACACAACAAGATCACACCAGGTGCAAGGTAACAGCTGAGGCACTGTATAGTGCTCACCCCATAAAAATCTCCACCTAAAGCAAACCATCGTTCAAACATGTGCGTGACTTTTAGACTCTACAGCCTTCTCACTGCACGTCGGAGCCCCAGGAACTTCTCATGGCTACATGAATCTGTTTTTCTGTACTATATCCAAGTATCTGAGGCAGGGTAACTTTACAAAGAGGTTTATTAGCTCAGTTTTAGAGGCTAAAGGGCCTCTGGGGAGGGCCTAACAGCATCATGGCTGGAGCACATATTATAAAACAGGAAGCCTGAGAGGGAGTCAGGGTCAGGCTCACTCTGTTGCTCCCTTGGAGCTCAGGGTCCCTACATTAGGGCTCTCTGCAGGAACAGAATCAACAGTTGCTATGATTATAAAAAGAGGACTTATTAGGTTGGCTTATTTGACCAGAAGCTGCATAGTCCACAGTGGCCATCTGCAGGCTGGACAGCTGGAGGAACCAGTAGCTATGCAGCCCAAGAGGCTGAAGCCCCAGAACAAGAAGGATGGACAGTGCTACCCGAGTCCGAGACCAAAGGCTTCTGGAAACTCCCTGGAGAATCACTGGCAGAGTCTGCTGTAGAAGAGTGAAGGAATGAGAGTCTGATGTCCTCAGGTGATCGCAGCAGCAATCAAGAACTGGTTCAAGAGAACTGAGCTTGCATCTGCAGCTGCTTCCTTGTTCTTCCAACTGTCATTCCATCCAAGCCACCATCCTATTGGATGGTGCTGCCCACACTTAGGGAGGGTCTCCACTTCAGTCCACTATCCCACATGCCAATCATTCCTAGACAGACCTTCACGGACAGACCCAGAAGCCTCTTAATCATCAGCATCTCTTAATCCAATCAAGGTGACTATTCAAACTGACCTTTAGAGCCCCAAAGAGGTACCTTCACCCCTTCTGAGGATGGCGCTCCCAGTGATGTATGGGACACCCAATAGGCCCCACTTCTTAAAGGATCCTTCACCTCACATTTCCTCATAGAGGACCAAGTCTCCAACATGTGAACCTTGGGGAATACACTCATACCAGAGCAATGGATCTGTTCAAATGTCAGCTAGCCCCTATGATAATAGCTGTCATCAATCCGTCTCCTGCCATGTTCTAGATATTGTGACAGGACCATATCAGTGTTCCTAATTTCCCAGCAACCCCACAGGACTTGGCCATCCCTTTGCCACTGAACAACCTGGTTCCCTAGAAAGTTTTCTGATTCCACGATTAGACACAACCTTTTTACTTCTAAAGTCAATCTTTGCACCTCTTCTTAAAACCTTTTAATTGAATAAATGATTTAATTGAATACGTTTTTAGAAAAGTTACTATTTGCAGAGCTCTATGAATATTCAGAAACTCAACACGACCATGTACCTGTTCCTAGATCTCAAGAGAACCTAACACCCTAAACACCTCCTCTGACACTTCCTGTCACTCCCCTCCCCTAAGAGCAGCCACTACCCTGGCTTCCAGCTGTAAAGCTGAGTCTTGTTACTGGCTTTGTTCACTCTCACTGCAGCATCGTACTCCAGCCTGAGTGTATTGTTTATTCATTCGTTGTCCTCTAGGTGGATGGTTGGGTGGTCTCCAGTGCTGCTATAAACATTCTATCGTATGTCTGCCGGTGAACTTGGGCACGCATTTCTGCTGCATAATAGCTGGCAATAGGAACCAATGCAGTACTGGGTTTTAGGGTTAGTAGATGGTAACTACTTTTAATATTCTGCACTATTTTAATCTCATTTGTGAATTTATTCATCTGCTCTACTAAACTATAAATGGCTTTTTGATCAAATACATATTACCTATGCTCTCCCTCATCTTAAAATGAGGGATCTAAAACATAAGACAGAAAACTGAAGTGAGAAAAGAGGAAGGAAACTGATAGGATAAAGAGAAGGATGAATTGAACACAATGGCCAAATATACTTCACAGAGCTGTAGCTACTATTAAAGCTGGACCACAAGTGAGGTTGTGCTTCCCATCAGCCAGTGCAGAGAGGGAATCAAGTTACATAATTCAATGTTCACAGGATTAAAGCACCAAGTGGGATTTTAAAAAGTCAATCTAAGTCTTCTAGGCATTGAAAAGGAAAGGCCCAAACTTTATTTCAAAAGTAACAATAAGAAATGTCAGTTTCTCCCCTCCTGTTGTAACCTCCCCCAATATGGACATACTAAAACCCTAAGATACAAGGTGTTGGGGAAAACTGGACTCCAAAGTATGGTCCAGGGACCTCTGAGAGTCTCTGGAACCTTTTCAGAGCATCTGCATGGCCAAGACCATCTTCTTGGTACTGAGAAAGGTTTTGATCTTTTTTGCTCTCATCCCCTTAGGAGAGCAGAGTATTCTAGAGACCACTTGGTGATACTGCAACAGATAGGTACAGAAGCAGATGTGGGAACTCAGCTGTCTTGTTAGACAGATGTTTAAGAGGTTTGCAAATTCTGTCTTAAGAAAATTTTCAAGCAAAAATATGCCCTAATGGGTTATTATATTTTTTTAATGATAGAATTTTTCAAAATTAATTTCTAATATAGTAAATATCTATAGACATAACAATTCACATAAATAATCACTTTAGAGTTCCTGAAAACTTAAGAATGAAAAGGTGTCCCAAGGCTAAAAAGCTGAAGAAATGCTAGTTTGATGGAAGATTTCCCCAAAGGACATTGCTTGTCAAAAATCCCAGAAGGTAAAGTGGAAAATGGTCTGTGATCCAATATATTTGGGAAATATTATGCCTCTCCTGGAAAACAAGTTAGAAGCCAATAAACCTAACCAGTGTTATAATTCTGTTTCCTGAATGGTCTTGACTAAGACACCTCTCAAGTGCTTCTATTATTATCCTCAGGGTGCACTTGGGAACTCACAGATGACTGGCAAGGCCCTCAGTCAATCCTCATGAACAGCATCTCTTACAACTCAGCTTCTGTCAAGTGTGGATAACAGTCTGAAGTTACACGTCTGACAGCAGGAAGAGTGATTCTGTTACCAACATCAAAACGACTGGGCAGGACACACAGCTCCTTTATTTCTGCAAAGAGGTAGATTAAGGGCAGAGACAGGCCAGGACAAAGATCCCACTCAGGAAACCAATCTAGGTCTATTTCCTCAAAGACAGTCAATCAAGGCCCCACAGCTCTCCTCTGCAGAAGTCACAGTCATGTTAGCTTAGACATCTTTCAAAGCAGATGGTACCAGGCACTTGCCTTAGTCACAACAAAAATCTCAAGCATCTGCAGAAGTTTGGCTTTAAGTTCTGTAACTTCTTGGTGACCCCTCCAAGGAAAACAGAGCAAATGTACCCTTAATTAGTCAACTTCCTCTATTGAGTTGTTAACTGCAAGTCAATTAAGTGTTGGGGAATGCTTACCAAAAATGATGATTTTGGTTTTGGACATATCAATCTTATTTCTTTTTGACAATAATTACATAATTGGGCCAGTTGTCTGTTAAGAAAATGCTAAGTTCACAATCATAAAATTAACCTCGTCAAGAATCTCCTCTGAGGAGAGCCTACAATAATATGCAAGGCACCACGACTCTTCAGAAGCATGCAATCTCATAAGAGGCTACGAGGGCACAAGGACGGGACACTAAAAGTAAAAGGAAAGAAGGAAAGGAACGGAAGGAGGGAAGTGCAGAAAGAAGGAAAAAGAATCAATTCTCACTTTCATTACTGCAGCACCTGGGAAGGTACCTGCAGAGAATTCAATGTTTGTCTCAACAAATGTGCTATTTACCTTTAAAATGTTCACTTATAATGCAAACAAACAGGTGAACACTTCACAAATGTCTAATCAAACAGTACTTCTTGGTGTATAATTTAGTTTACAAAAAGATTTATGAAAAAAAATACACCATTGCAAAGTAAAAATAAATCATTTTAATAGACACATTTTCACCTCTGTTAATTCACCACTGATTTCTTCTACACATGCGCACTGGTCTAGTTTGACTCACTTTGTATTTATTTCTTTTCTAACATGGAATAATCTTTTAACAAGAGATGGTTGAGATGAATGGGGTATTTTTAAAATGCACAAAGTACCTTGCCCTCAAAGAGCTTTATCAACTTGACCATTTTCAAGGAAGTTCAAATCTCTCATTTGGAGGGGCAAAGAGGCGTGGACCTCCTTAAGCCCACAGGTTCTATGAATTCGTAGCATAGCTCGGCTAGTGATGAAGACTCAGTGACGAGCAAATCTCCTGCGAATGGCCTTGCAAGAGTGCAACAAAGTCAGCCGAGTCATGAAAACCTTCCTAATGGTGTAGTGTATTCCAGGATTCTTCTGATTCTTGAGGGAATGTCAGTCCTTGTGCACGGTCTTTATTACAGGCCTCTTACCGACAGCTTTCACTTTCTCCTCCAGCCATCTCTCTAGTGAGGTGGTTTACTCTATCAATGCTGAGTCAAAAGCATGCAGATGTCTCATTCCACAATCGAAGCTGGTGGTGGCCTTCTCATTTCCTGCCGAAGGGATCAGACCACACCTTCAACCCTATAGGAAGAAACAAGATATACTATAAATGTCCCAGCACCCCTCAAATCCAAACCAACAAAACGACATCCATGGCACTGAGTAGTGCGACTCCCATGGGGTCTGAGAGCGAGAGCCAGTTGCTGGAACCCAGGAGTGAAATGACTGGGAAGCCACCCAGTCACCCGGCAGCCACAAGGGGCATCAAAACAGCTCAGAAATCGCCCCATAACAGGAAGATACAGATCTGGCCTAGTTAAAAAATAAATAAAGAATGTTGCCACAGATTATGAGAGTTTTGGTTAATAAGCAGGAAACCTCTCATTCTCAGCCAACTTGGATCATCTTAAAGGACTGACCTACTCAGCCATGAAGGGAGCTTTTTTGGGCTTTTGCATAAAGCCCAATCCCACATCAATTAAAATAGCTCACAAGTAAATGCGATTTTCCTGTGAGGGCAGGGTTTAAATAGGTACTTGGTAAATACTTCTGCAAAACAGCTACTCATGCTTCCTGTTTAACTGTATACTTGTAACATTCTTACGCTTATTTATCAGATGCAACAGAGGAACCCGCAAACTTGCAATAAGTATTCTGCAGTGAAATCTGAAAATGAAGTCTTAGATAATGGCTATGAAAAAAATGGCAACTATTATGAAATAAGTAGCAAAATCACAATCTAGTTTCTACACCTTCTCGCCCCTCCATGGCAAAGCCCACACAAACCACACAGCACAAGGGGGACAAGTTTACCTGGTGGCTGCACATCTTCTTGAACAATACCAGCCCGATTTATGGCCTGTTCCTTCTCTGAGAAACACAACAGAACAATTACTCTTCAGGAGGAGGAGAGGGAGAAATCTTTGTATTTATATCAGCCTATGACATGGGACAATTAGCAACAATATTTATGTGATATTAAATTCAGAGATTCGGCTACTCAAGGCTTTTAGGTTGTGGAAGTAAGATCCTATAACGCAAAAAGATGGGGTATTTTCAATTTAAAAAAAAAAAAAAAAGCAAGCTCCCAACTTCAAAAGAAAAGCTCCCAACTAACATCTTTTTCCTGTGATCTCAGCATTTTGGAAAGGCAACAAAACAACAGAAAAAGAACAATTTTGAAAGAACTGGTGGGCGTGATATTATAAGCGGAAGGCTGCTGAAATGAAGGAACAAGTACAATTAACAAGAAAACGATGTCGTTTGTATGTCTAAAACGCACTCCACTGAAGGACTAGACGCAGAGCTAAATATGCTATGTTTTTGATAGGAAATAGAGCAGAAAATTAATCTTTGGGTGGGTGGCTTTGGTTTGGATAATTGAAGCTTCCCTAATTGATTGCAGGTGCTGTGCCAATTAGCAAGCGCGTTGTAGCTAGGCGGCGAAGCCGATCTCTTTGGAGATGTCCAACAGGCCAGGGCCAAGAGAAATTGGGCATTTTACGACTGTGGGCTTCAAGAGCTCTGACACATCTTTCTAAGTGGTTGAGAATAAACCCGAGGACTGTGACAACAAAAGACTTATTATTTTAAGTATCTTGACAAACAAATGGGAGCTTTTTAGAAGAAAGACTCGGGGAGCCAAAGAATGTTTACTACTAAATTATAGTAATTAAATGTTGTAATCAGACCTCTGTTTTAATCAGACAGACAAGCGTTTCTTTAGTCCACATTTAGCTCTTATTTAATATTAGGCTATTTTCTTTATTTTGGCCTCTGGATTCTCATAAAGTTACACAAGCATAAAGGTACAAGAAGCAGGGTTTTCCCTGGTCTTAAGATTCACTGAACTTGCTTCTAAGTGATGTGACAGAAAGCCAATCCTAAATGACCAGATAGTTTTATCAGCGCTAAGTATTGCTTTGGCAAATAAAACACTGGGCAATGGAGCTGATGGGGATCTTGGTATCCAGTTCTAAGAAGGACAGGGAGAAGACGCCAATTAGAGACAATGGCCTGGTTGCCTTCCCACCTCTCTGAAAGCAGCAGGTGGCTAACCAAGACCCTCTGAACCTAGATATGCCAAGAGACTTTTTCCGACACAAGTGGGTGATAAGGGGCCTCTAAGGTGTTAGGCTTTCTGAGATAACACAAAAGGTGTTCTCATTGCCTAGATGGTAACCCTTGTAGGACTGAGCCCGACCACAATGTCCATATGTAAGTCTCAAAGTATGCATGTCCCAAACATGCTCGGGAAAATGCCAACTCATAAAAGATCACACACACTGTCATCAGTCTTGCCAGGAACAAAACCCGATAATTTTCTAGATCTAAAAGGCCTATTCTCTGATATAATGAAAGAGGGCAGAGATGCCTTTTGAAAGATAATTGTCAGAAGGTATTTGAGATGTACAAATTTAAGACAAGCAGTCACCCTGGTACACCGAAACATTCTTTAGCAGGTATTTCGACGCCAAACACGCTGGCAGACTGCCAAGCATGAGAGGAAGCCAACTTCGGGTGGCAGGGACAGAATACCTAATTGTGTTCTAACCTCTTATGATGCAATGGAGAATCAAGTGAAGAGAAAGGAATCCCTGTCTCCACACTTTCTTGCTAACTGCTAATGAGGCTGGAAAGAGGCTGAGGATTTGTTTTAAATAGACCATAATCTCTTTCTAATCCTTGTCCTAATGCAGACACCTCTGCAGTCTGGCCTGGACAGGCATTTCAACCAGTCCCTACCAAGCAATACCTAGGTATTAGCATCCTATCTACATCCGCTGGTTCTTTAATCCATTAATGTTTTATAAATACTCTGAGGCCAAAGCAGTCTTATGTAAATTCATGATTTCACACAAAGACACCTTATTTGTGAATGCAGAATATGCTAAAAGGAAGACAGAAACTCAAACTCGTTCTCTCAGGATTTAGCCAGTACAACTTGATGAGGTGGACAGATTTCTATTATCACTGGAGAAATCGCAAATTTATAAAAACCACAGGAAAAGGGTAATGGTGAAAGCCAGGGATTTAATGGCGTGGACAAATAAGCTAATTACTGACTTTAGTCATGAGCATGTTTCTATCCTGAGTGAAATGATTAAAAGCCAACTATGGGACTCTGGGTTGGAAAATCCCCCACTCTGGTGTCTCAGCAAGCCCGACTCTGCCCCCTGGTGCTAAGGCAGTGGTTTGATTTGTAGTTTTAATTGAGAATCCTTATCTCTAGTCAAAGGGCCAAGCCCTATTATTAAAGTTGTTTACACATGCAGGTGGCTGATTTCATACAGTAGTAAGAGAATCCACCTAATAATTCTAAGTCTTTGAAAATGAAAACATATCCTTATATTAAATGTCCATATTAGAAAATAAATCTAGTGTGTGACTTGTTACTGTATTTAACGTTGACAGTCCTACAAACAAATGCAATATATTTAAGGGCCAGTTCCCTCAGCAACCTGGGAGCTAATAGCTAGGGGTGCTCTAAGGGAAGAGTAGTGGGAAGAGATTAAAATTAAAAAGCAGACAGAAACAGGTACAAAATAGGACCTTGGCAATCTCTCTCCCCCCATCTTTTCCTGCCAATTATGAGTTGAAATAAAGCAACTCATAACGTGACATCAAGGGAAAAAATGCTAAATTTGTATATGGATATGCATTAGACGTTAACATTGTTATCAATATTGAATTTCCTGGATTGGATGACTACTGTGATTAGGTAAGAGAAGGTCCCTGTTCTTAGAAAGGCTAAAGTGTTTAGGAACAAAAGCTCACACTGTCTTCAATTTTGTCTCACAGAGTTAAGCAAAATAGTAGCAGTAATTGTA
Source organism: Urocitellus parryii (assembly GCF_045843805.1). Classification (NCBI taxonomy): domain Eukaryota; kingdom Metazoa; phylum Chordata; class Mammalia; order Rodentia; family Sciuridae; genus Urocitellus; species Urocitellus parryii. The sequence goes on from NC_135540.1 coordinate 125,983,415, forward strand.
ATATATACGTAACTATAACTGTGTGTGTAAATACCTGTATGCGTGTGTGTATTACCTACAGGGGAGAAAGCAAATGCAGCAAATGTTAACCACTGGTGAGCCTCGGTGAAGGACAGAGGAACCTACTGTACTATTCTTGGATCTTTTCTGTCAGTTTGGGTTTTTCTTATTAGGAAAAAAAAAGCAAGAGTAAAACACACATATAATAAAGCCCAACAACAGTGTGACTGTTCCATGTTGATTAATTCAAAGTAATCCTTTAAAAAGACAAATTTTTAGAAAAGATACTTTGTGTTCCCATTCTGCTGCAGTGTCTGGCACACACCCTGCTGCGGGGGAGTCCAGAACTGGAAGCAAGCGTGACCTGAAGCCAAGGGGAACCAAGTGGCCCTAACAGTAGGTGTGAACCACAGGCCAGGGACACACCACACCACAACAGCAGCAAATGAGAACAGAGGCTAACAGGACCCAAATGGCAGTACTAGCAAGTGTGAACCAGAGGCCAAGAGCCCAGATGGCCGCAAGAGCACCTGTGAGCCAGAGGCTGAGAAGAATCCACCCGCCACCATAGCTGTGTGAACTAGCTGGGTGAAGGGAGCCAAAGGGCCACCTGAATTACCGGCTCCTTCTACACTGTGAACTATGGGAGGGGGGGGTGCTTCGCAACACCAGCGAGAATCCAAGGCTGGAGTCTGTGTCGGCTGGTTATAAGGTAGGAGGAATGAAGAACACTTTCTAAGCCCTAGCATGTGATGGGAAATGCCCTTGCAAGGCAAGAAGATTTCCACATCAATGGATTTCCTGCACCTTGTTCTGAAACAGGGCAGCAGGGTACAACCTGAGAATGGAACTGACTCTGGAACATTTTTCATTGTCTCAAAGACACTGTGACAAGGCATTAGCAGACAAGGGTGGGGGAGTTGGGGTCTGGTGTCCACTCAGCAATTAACATGCTGGGTGACCTTGAATGAGTCACCTAAATGAAGGAATAGATGAGTTAAAGCTTCTTCTGGCAAAAAAAAAAAAAAAAAAAAAAAACCACCAACCCTGATTTTATGCTTATGCACATCTAATTAAGATTAAAAATGAACATGGTCATGAAAATGATTTTTCATTCTCAGTTTACCAGCTGGTCTCAATGCCTAAAATGCATGTTCTTTCTAAAAGGCCATGTTCAGAATCACCGCCTGGTTCTAGAATTCAAACAAATTAGGCTTCTAGTTCCAGCCATCTGCACCCTTCCCTAAAAGTGCTCTTTAGACAAACCACGCTATGCAACAGGATGAAAGCTGAAAGCAACGTCCAGGGCTCCTGCCAGAGAACAGCAAGACTGGAACCACACTTCTGGTTTGGGATCACTGACCCCCAAGGCCAACTGCTACCTCCCCAGTGCTCACCGCAGTACTTGAGTATCACCTACAGAACTGACCATGTTCTTCATGCAACACTGGGCAAAGTCTTGCTGAGTTAATGAAAGAGCTGCGGATGACACTGAACGTCAACATGAAGTCCTGTAAGGCACGCTGTGACAGTGGCAGCTGATTAGCAAACACGGAAAAGCTCCTTGGCTTTACTTTACCCAAGTACTCTTTTGCCTCTTTTCTGCTTATTCCAGCAGTGACCTTGGAACGTTCCTGTCCCCATGCTCCCCATACCCCAACTGGCCCCACCAAAGGATCCAAAGTGACCTGATGTTCCAGCTCATGGCTGGGGCTTGTTCTCTGCAAGCTCTGGCTTCAAATCCTGTTTTTCACTAGTAATCCAGTTTTCAGGTACTGGGCTCCTGCCCTGACCTTCCAAGAACTGTGGCCTTCTCCTCATATGCCCCAACCCTGAGGAACAGAGGGAGCTAGTAGAAGAGGTGGCCAAGACAGTTCTGTGCATGAGATTAGGAGTTCATACCGAGGACTGTCTCTGTCCAGAACCTTCCCTGACCCACTCTCCTGGCTCCCCATCCCTCCCAGCAACAGTAGAGGTAAAACCATTCTCCCTAGATCAAGGTACCTTTCACATTTGGGGCTAGGTAATCCTTTGCCACAGGGGACTGTCCTGTGCACTGCAGAAAGGTATTCTGGCTTCTATCCAGTAGATACCTGTAGTACACTCCCCCACTCCTCCCCTAGTTGTGAGGACCAAGAAAACGTCCTCGGGGACAAAATCATTCCCAGTTGGAAACCACTTTGTGGTTTTTTTTTTTTTTTTTTGGAACTGGGGACTGAACCCAGGGGCATTTAACCACTGAGGCACATCCCCAGCCTTTTTTTCATATATTATTTAGAGACAGGGTTTCACTGAGTTGCTTAGGGCAACTTTAGTTGCTAAGATGCTGAGGCTGGCTTTGAACTAGCGATCCTCCTACCTCAGCCTCCCAAGCTGCTGGGATTACAGGTGTGCACCATGATGCTGGCTCTGAAACTTTCTAATGGGAGCAAAGCAGACGCTTTGTCCCAAGTTCAATTCTACAGGATGTAAATAAACGGAAGCAGATTATGCAGACCCATATTTACCCCCAGTCAGGGGCATGCAGACAGGCTGGAAAGCAGAACCTACAGAGGCCACTTCAGACCTGGCCAATGAAAGCAGCTACAAGGAAACTCGAGTGTGTACTAAATGCTCTGCCTCCAGAAATCAAATGCTGTAGCATCTGTAATGGGCCGAACATTTACATGGAGCTTTTGCCTTCAAATCACCAAGCTTTCAGCCTCCACTAATATTCTCCAGGGGCAGGGCTGGCCCTCTTCCATCTTCAAGATGATTCAGGTTTCCTGGAGAACAAAATGAGCCTCTAATGCTTAATATTTTCTCTCTGACAGATGGTTTCAGATGTATCAAAGTGCTAATCCTTGCTGAGGTATAGGTCTCAAGGAAGGAGAGTTTGGCTTTTAGAATGATAGGACTTGAATGATTAAGGAGGAAAATTACTCCCAGGATATTCACCATTGTCATGTGAGCAACCAGCTTAAAATGAAGGAAACCAGCGCAATCTGAAAAACGATTTGAGGGAAAAAAAGAGGAAAAAAAAAACCTAAAAAACCAGGTTAGCAGCATAGGTTTGAAATATTTCCACTCAAAAACATCTTTGGGAATGGAAATGAAGGGCAATAACAACACCTTTCAGCTCAGGATGAGGGGAGTTCCATCTGCCTCCCTGCTATATCACCATTCCCAGCCTGGGTGTATGGAAGAGGTTGTAACAGAAGCCTGGGTTAGAATATCTGCCTTGCCACTTACTGTGTGACCTTGGGCAAGTTATACAACCTCTCTGGGCCTCAGTCTCCCCATCTGTAAAATGGGCGATAACTTCTACCTCAAGGGAGGTTGTACAAATGAAATGATCCAACCTACACCTAATCTGACATAGCATATTAAACCTTGTGTTAACTATGAATGTGAATTAACATTAGGTTGACCTACTATGTGCAGACTGATTTCATATATCTCATCACCTCTGAAGCTCCCAGAAGCTTACTACTGATGGTGCAGAGACACTACAGAAGAGAAGGCTGAGGGTCTGAGAGGTTGAACCACTCGGTCGCAGTCACAAAGCTGCATGCTGCGGGGTTCGAACCTGGCTCTGTCCGACTCAGCCCAGCTCTTTCCAAGACACCACGTGGAACCGACTGGTCGGGTCGGGGTGCAGGGGGTAGTGACTGGGGCCAGAGGTCACTCACGGTACTCCTCCAGCCTCATTAGGGGCCGGAAGTAGATGGGGTAGAAAGCGGCGCCGACCAGGGAGACGAAACCGCCGAAAATGAGCGCGGTGCGCAGGTTCCGGGACATGCTGCCCGGCGGGGTCTGCCCTGACCCGCGAGGGCACCCTCACCCTCGGAAGCCTCGCTCTGCCCGCCCAGGCCGCGACCCGGCTCGGAAGAGGCGGAGCGGCTTTCGCTTCCGGGCCTTGGGGCGGGGCGCGGGGTGGAGGCGGAGCTGGGGAGGGGCGGGGTCGGGGACGGGGTGGAGCCGGGGCGGGGCCTCGGGTGGGCGGGGACGGGGCGGGGCCTCGGGCCTGCCGCCGCCCTCCCTTCTTTGCCCGACTGCTCCTGGCGCGGGCCGCGCGCGAGAGCTGTGTTGCTGCCAGGGCTCTTGTTGAGCTTTATCCCCCGCGGAATCTCACCGGCCCTCTTCCCTGCCGGGGACCGGGCTCCGCTTTCCACCGCTCCACTCACCACCTGCAAACCTCACTCCCTCCACTACCAACCACGCCCTCTTGTCCTTCCCCACTTGTCTGTCATTTAGTGGACGTCTCCCACGAGCTGGACCATCTCTACAGCTCTCTGGTTTAATCCTCAAATCAGCAGGCTCAGTTTACCGGTGAGGGGACTATGGCTGCATGCACAGCTTCAGACAAGTCCCTGGGCTTCCCTGGGGGTCCCCTGCTCTCCCTGTTCCCTGTACTGAGATATCAGGATTCCTGAGGACGATAGGAGATAAATGGGGATCTGAAAAGGGCAGAGAGCCAGCAGCCAGTCCTAAGGATGAGACCATGGGGCTCTGGCTCATTGCCTTAGGTGGGGTCCACTGAGGACAGACTTCTGCTTCCTCTTCTGTGATTGCCATCCTCTGCACCTGTGCCCCTTTCAGATGGGCTGTATCTGAACACCACCTGCCCAAGGGGCCTTCGCCCAATCCTTTGTAGATAGACATGATGCCAGCAGCTGGGGCTGGAAAGCACAGGGGATATTTATCTTGACCCCATTATTTAGTCCAGAAAAGTGAACTGAGCCTACTGATTCGAGGATTAAACCAGCGAGCTGAGAGATCGTCCAGCTCATGGTAGACTTCATCATCTTTCCGAAATGGTGTGGAGATCTATAGTTTCTTCTTTCTTTAAAGTTTGGTAGTTGAATCAAGCTACCATTTACCATTGTAGCTCTGGAAGCCTATAAATCAGCTGTTTGATCTGTTGGCAGATTTATGGACTATTTGCTATGCCCCAAACACCAGGCAAAGTGCCATGGGGGACACAAGATGAATAAGATGTGACCCCTGCTTTCCAGGATGCTGCCACAGAACATATACATGAAAAGATAAATAATGATCAACACAGCCCATTGCCGATGAGAGATACAGGCCTGCGGGCTACGGAGTGCAGACGGGGAAGACAGATGATTGTGTAGTGAGGTGGCTGCTCCTCAGGCACCTGCGCAAGCTTGTTGGATGCGGAGAAAAGACTTTGAAGCAAAGAGGAAAGCTGTGACACATGCTTTACATCACATGACAGAAAACACCCAGGTGTAAGGGGCATTTGTCATTTTATCACCCAGGATCCACCTCCCGTTTTCCCAATAATAGTGCCCCAATATCTTTTGGGAAACCACTCCCCTCACACTCCTGGTCTGCTCCTCCCACCCCCACTGCCACCATCCTACTTCTTCCCAGCTCTGAAAGTTAAGTGCATTGCCAAGCCCAACCACTCTTCCTTGCCTGTGTGTAGGGAACAGACAGATGAGGATGGTGGGAACATTAGGTTAAGAGAATAATTTCATAAAATGGGCCCACTGTGCTGACCTCCACATGCTTTCTTTTCCAAGAAGCAATTTACCTGCAGCCCTGCCTGGACTCAGTGGACAGGAGATGTCACATTCCTCAGCAAATTACTTGTTATCTACAGGAGAAATGCAGGCCCAAAGTAATGTTGATAAGAGGAATCCAAGTTACCCTGAAGGAGACTTTTGTGACCAGATCCTGAAACTCTGGGAGAGAAGGATAGTTTCTCCTAACCACAAACATCTTTAAGAATGCATGGTTAAGAATCCAATTAGAACGATTCAGCATGGGACCAGGTGACCTAGAGTCGCTAGCTACAACAGTGGGGACTTGAAAGTCTGATGGCACTCTGCTGTCAGTCAAAAGTCAGGAGGTGGACCTGTTCAGGACTCTCTGGAAACTTCTCTGGGATCCCCAATGAAACTGGAGCACAGGAGAGGCACATTGACCCTCCTCTCTGAGAGGACCCACTCTTTCCCTTGAGTGTCCCCTTTCCCCTTTCCTGATCCCTTCAATAAACTCCTTCCTGTTATTCTGAGTGACATGTCTGAAATCTCTCTGACTTGATCCCAAGAATCAGAGTTTGAAGAGAGTTTTTGCTCTGCCTCAGTTTCTTGGGAGACCCCCAACTCCATAATACATGGATTGTTTGGCACAGGATGGAGGCCAATGCAGTTCATCTTCCTGGTCATACGACCCACATTAGCCAACCATACTCGATCCCAACTCTACTAGACAGCTGAACTTGACTTGAGGGCATGAGTCACAGTAGCTACAAGGGAATGAGGGCACAATTTAGGGACTAAGAATGAAATCGATACAACAGGAGAGCTGAGAGATGGACAGAAACCAGATGCTCATTTTGTACTTGAGCCAGCTGTACCTGAAACAGGCCACCCCTAGGCTGCTCAGATGAGCTGTCACATCCCCCTTTTATAGAAGCCAGTTGAAGTTGGGCTGTCTCTTTCCAAACAGAAGATGAAATATCCATGGATGTGGTTCCACTTGATTCACACTTCCATGAGAATTCAAGGCAAAGGTTGCTCTATTGTCTAGACCGAGTCACTGAGAGCCAGAGAATGGAACTCTTTCAGGGTTCGGAGATCAGGGATTCCTGATACCTCTGTGAGGAAGCTTGGCAGAGTAACCAACCAAGTGCCCCCCACCAACCAGTCAGAATGGAAGAGACCAGGATAATGGGACATTCTGATGACTACCTGGGAGGCTGAGACAGGACATTGTGGTAGATGAGCCACCCCCTCTCAAGGTAATGTGGCAAGTGACTAGTGGCCTCTCTGTCTCCATCATAATGACCTGAAAGCATTAACTGTCCAGCAAAAATGAGTACCCCCTCTATGTCATTAGAATCTATCATTAGCCTTATCACACCAGAACACCGTTACTTACCACTTGCCTGCCACCAGATCCCCAAACGCAGCTTCCTTTCTTTGATCCCAATGTGCACAGGTTTATTTAGAATATCACATTCCCCTGGTTTTCCATCACCTCCATCCTATCAATTCCATCAGCAAGTAGTTCTTGTGTGCCTTCTCGGGGCAGAGCACTGGAGTAGTTAGTTGATCTCTCACAAAGACAGCTCAGGAACATTCTTGAATTCTACAGTGGCTCCCTGAGCCCTATCCAGCGTGCCAGAGGCTCAGGTATTGGGGGAGGCAGCAAAGAAAGCAGCAGTGTCTGCTGTCCACGTGGCATCCCAGCCTGGTGGAGGGAGAAGATGTGGCAGCCTAGTGACTGCTGCTTGGCCCTCTGCCTCACCGGGTAGCAGTTCCTGGTGTATTTTGGAGAACGTCTCTTCAGGCTGGCCTTCATAGTTGGCCAGCAAATCCGGCACTGAGGGCACTGCTCATGCAGTAGAGTACTAGTGTCAGGACTTGCAGGATCCTTGCCCTGTACAGTCACTAGGATAATTGACTCCTTCAGAGCAGGAAGCTGGGGCATATCGAAAGTGGCTTGCAAAAGGTCACATGGCTTGTAAGTGGCAGCGTGAAGGTTCAAACCTGGTTGCAGAGACCAGTTCTTAACCACTTATCTAAACTACCTTGCACAGTCAGTGAGCCTGTGTTGTGGGGTATGGGCATGGCCCAACTAAGTCCTATTCATCTCTTTCTCCCAGAATTCAGACGACAGTGACCCAAAAATAGGTGGCATTGTTACAGCGAATTAATCCCATTGCTAACGTTCTGATGAGCTTGTTGCCCTCTCCTGCCTGCCTAGGCCCTTGGAACCTCTTTGGCAGGGTGATTCTCCAGTGATCATGATGCTCTGCAGGACTCCCGTGTGTTTCCAGTAAACTCTGTTTGAACTTAAGATGGTCAGAGCCAGTTTCTGTTTACGCCGCCAGGAGCCCTAACAGAGACAGAAATCAACACGATTACTTAGGACATATGGCACAGATGCTGGCTCGGGGCTTCTGAGCTGTGCTAATGTTTGGTAAAGCCAAAGGAAGTTTGGGTCTGGGGGAGGTACTTCTGGGTAGGGGGAGAGTTGGAGAGAAGATGTAAGTCAAATATGTCAGGCCCCCTAGGGTGCATATTTTCATCTCAATCACTGAAAAAAAAATTGGTTTGGGCTCCTGCCCAGCACTTTCTCCTTCTTCCCTTGGATGTGAAGATTGAATGCTTGCAGGGAGCAGACCGCCGGTGGTGTCTTGCAAGGGGTGCAGACAGACATCAAAGTTAATCCGCTCTCTGATCTAAGCAAAATGGTGACGAGGGTTTCCTGGGACAGCAGCTACACTAATTGTGGCACTGCAGCCCTGCAGATATATTTTTAGAATATTGTGGATTCCCAAGAAGAATCCTTCCTGGCTCTGGGAAAACAGCCTGGACGCTTCAGATACGAAACAGCAAGGTCTCATGCAAGACCCTCCAGGCCAGAGAATAAGAAATAGGGGAACCGCTTACCTGTTTTTATGGGGTGCTGTGGCTCCCTGAGTCTCTATTTATCTGTGAAAGTATTTCCAGTTTAGACCATTTGTCTAGTTTTTCTTCTTTTGCCTGCCCTTTCCATGTAAGAGATATCCCTAGGTGTCTGTCTTGACTCGCCTCCTACCATGCTCTGCTCCCCCTAGCTTTAACTTGTGCCTTTAGGATTCCAGAGAGTTCAGACTCAGTTTTCTACTGAATTCACATGCCGAGTGACAGCTTCAGGTTCAAGACCACTTCCTCCTGCTCCTTCTTCCCCGTCAGGTTTGATCCCAACATGGTTGGTGGCCTTATCTGCTCTCCCTGGTCATGACTTCCTAACCATTCTTGTACACACCATCTTCTTCTATCACTAAATTATTCATTGGGTAGCTGTGTTAGTCTGTATTCTGCTGTTCTAACAAAATACCCGAGACTGAGGACTTGATAAAGAAAATAGATTCATTTATCTCATAGTTTGGAGACTAAAAATTCAGTTTAGGCTCCAGGGAGGGTCACAACGGTGAGAGGACCTGTTAAAAGTGACCACATGGTGCAACAAGAAGCCAGAAAGTGGAGAGAGACAAGTCTCACTCTTTTACAACTATTACTAACTCACTTCTCAAGAGTTACCAGTTCTTCCAACGGCAATGTCTCCAATGACCATTCACCTCTTCAGACTTTCACTACCACCTAACATCACCACATTGAGGACCACGCTTCTATTTGAGTCTATGGGCAACATAGTCAAACCATATCTAAACCACAGCAGTAGCTAAAGTCATCTTTTAAAACACAGACCTGTTCCACGACTGCCCTGCTCAGAAGACTTAAGCATCTCCCCAGGGTAGGATTCCCTCAGCATGGCTGCCAGGCTACAGCCCACAGGTCATGAAGACTCCTACTCCTCCATGCACCTCTGCTGAGTGCAGTAGTACTTCTCCACAGCTAGGCGGCCATCTCTGGGCCTGTGGCCACTGCTGACTGAGTCAGCATGGGCATCTGACCCACAACACTGTCCAAGGGCCTAACCTCGGGCTCCATGGAGAGTGGCCCATGCACTCGGAGTCTCCATCTTGGAATTTCACCTGGAAAGCCAGGGAGGAGGAGGAGGAGGAGGAGGCCGCAGGAGCAGAAGTTGGACAGATGCAGGGAGAGGAGGAGCAGTGTGCAGGGGCTGTGAGAGAGCCAGGTTATGAGTCAGCAGGAGCTGGGAGGGAAGAGCTCTCACTGAGTTGATGGCGCGGGATTGTCTGGAAATAGCAGGAAGCAGAGAACGATGGAGGAGAATTAAAATGAAGATCCACAAATTCCTCCTGCCGGAGAGTAACAGGATACCTTAAGCCCTAGGCTGCCTGTGATTCATGTATTCATTCATCGTTTTCTACCATTTGTGTCGGGCACTGCTCCATGCCAAGAACTTCTCCAGGCATTAGACAAAGGCGTCACCATCACGGAGTACACAGTCCAGCTGGGGAGGCAACGATAGAGATTTCAAAGGTCAATAATAGGGAGTCCTAATTTTGGGGAAGAAAGTAGAGCAGGCCAGGGGGCTGGGGGCGCAGCCAGCCTTTAGGAGATGCCAGAGTACCCCATGAAGAAGAGCTAATCCGCTCTCTGAGCTAAGCAAAATGGTGACGTGGATGTTTAGGACCCAGATGGAGAGACCTATGAGAGCAAGAACAGCATGGAGTCAGGAATGTGCTTGCTCTTCAGGGATGACCAAGAGTCATGGTGACTGCAGGGGAGTGAGCAAAGGGGACACCGAAGGACAGTAGGTCCGGGCAGGAGACCCATTGCCAAGGGCCTCACAAACCACGTGAAGTCTTGGGATTTCCTGGTGCCTGAGATGGGAGCCACCAGGGGACCACAGCAACCTTCTGGTTCTGGCGTCTTTCTGACAGGTCCAGATGCTTTGTGGGTTGTGTTCCTTCCACAGCTCGCTGCCTCCCTAACCCATAAGGTCCCGTTGTTTCCCATAAGACCCCTTCACCCAGAAGAGCAAGAATAAGTTTTGCTTACTGATAACAAAAGAGAAGGTCCTGAGAGCCACCCGGTTTGGCCTGACCACCTCCCAGCTTTCCTTCCTTCCTCTCAGCGAACATGGTCCATCCCCGGCAGCTCATGTCTGTTTGAGGCCAGCCTCTGGGTTTCCAGGCTCACTCTTCTTTCTGGAATAACTTCCTCCCAAGAGCCTCCCAAGAGTCACCTTCCTATCCAAGGACACTCTCAAATCCCACTTCTCTAGGAGCCATCCCATTATTACCTGATGTGATATTAACTCTTCTTTCCTAAACTCCTATTTGGATCATCCACGGCTGCATAACTAACTGCCCCAAACTAACTGCTTAAAAATAACAACGATTCAGCTGGGCACTGTGGTGCACGCCTGTAATCCCAGCCACTCAGGAGGCTGAGGCAGGAGGGGCACAAACAATTCAGCAAGACCCTGTCTCATAAAAGTAAAAATAAAAAGGGCTGGGGATGTGGCTCAGTGGTAAAGTGCTCCTAGGTTAAATCTCTGGTGCAAAACAAACAAACAAACAAACAAAGTGACAATAATGTATTGTCTCTTACAGTTCTGTTGACTGGCTGGACATTCTTCCAAAACACAAAGTGTGGCTGGGTGCTGGGACAGCTGAAGTCATCTGGGGGCTCGGCTGGCTGGACTGGCCAACTGAGTTCACTCCTGCAACTGATGGTGGATGCTCACTGGAGGTGTCAACTGTATCACACATAGGTGACATGTCTCAGGATGGCAGCTTGCTTCTAAGAGGGGGCACCTCAGAGAATCAGGAGCCTGATGGCTTAGCCCTGGGGGTCACCCACAGTCACCACCACTGCGTGCTGTAGGGACCAGACCAGTTTCAAGGGGAGGGGAAGGAGACACCCCCTCTCACGGGGAGCAGGGACAGGGAACCTGGCCTCTGTCCTCACTCTATTATGGCTCATGGTGCTTTTTCCATTATTCCAGTTACAGTGACTGTGACTGTTCGCCGTGTAGAGCAGTTATTTAGTGTCTGTCTCACAAGGTTTTAAGCCCCAGATGAGACACCGTATTTTATTTAATCCAACGCTTCCAATGTAATAACCACACAAACAACAAACAGTAATGAAGTCTCTCCGCCCTGCACGGTGACCTCAACTAATATCACACACGATCGCTTCCAATCTCCACCCTGAAGGACAGACGTTAGCACTGTTTTACAGATGGGGAAACTGAGAACCGAGGAGTCAGCCTCGCCCAGATCCACAACGTTCATAAGTGGCAGAGTCAGGATTTGAACTCTGGGTTCTTATTCTCGCTCTTCTGCTTTCTCACATTGTGGTACTGTCCCAGTCAGTTGGGCTGCAACACCAAATCACCAAAATTGGCTGCCTTTAAATAACAGAGGTTTATTTCTCACCATTCTGGAGGCTGGAAGTCTAAGGTCAAGGTGCTGCTAGATCCCACGCTGGGTAAAGGGTTTGCAGAGGTCCACTGTCTCTTTGTAGTTTCATCAGGCAGAGAGAGAGAGTGAAAGAGCCCTTTCCTGTTTTCTTTTTTAAGGGCACTAATCCAGGTCTGAGAGCTCTACCCACATCACCTGATTACCTCTGAAAGGGCCACCTCCCAATAGAATCACATGGGGGGGGTGGCTAAGACTTCTGAAAACTGGGGGAAAGGGGGCACACACAAACATTCACGCCATAGCAGGCACCAAGGCAATGTGCACAAGTCAGCCTACATGGATTTACTGAAGTGTCACTGGGCGGAAAACAAAGACCACAATAGGGAGAGCGAGAGGGAGCTGGAGTTATCAGCCCTTGCTCCAGGCGCCTGCGGTCCAGGCCCTGTCCAGAGTTTCAGTGCTGAACATCCTGAGGCAGTCCGCTAATCTGTGCCGCGTTTGGGAGCTCCACAAGGAATGGGAGCATTTATTGGATCTCAGCGCCTGATGCAAAACTTTCCTCCAAAATTCCAATTTTCTCTCTGCCAAGATAAGTGATGGAGGCTTATGGTTCACGTAGCACATCTACCAGGGCCAGGGCCTAACCACTCTGAATTTCTGGCCTCCTTCCTCCCAGCTAGAAGTGAATCTAGATTTAGTTGCCATTAGGAACAAGCGCCATCTCCCCGCTTGGTGAGGTGGTAGTTTTAGAAGATTCTGTTTTTATCGTGAGAGTATCAATCTGCGCACACAAGGCCACGCTCTGTGAAGAAGGCAATACTAAGATAAGTGGAAACTTCATGTCCAAGGAGATAGCAAATAAAATCTCAACATGTTTTACATTAAACAGCCTCTTCTTCTCCTGTCCTTTTATAAATATACGGGCATTGTTGGGCACAAAGTGGGAAAAATAACTTCAGCTCTGCAATGTAAATTGGAACAGTCGTGAAAAAACTGGAAGCATGGGTTTTTTTTTTTTTTTTCCCTCTCCCCTGTGGCTTCCATACCCAAGGATCACGCCCCACCCCTACCCACACCATTCCTGAAGGACATCATTTGTGAATAGTGGCCCTGTGCTTGGACATTACAAAACAAGTGTGTCCTTCGTATTTAAATGGCAGTTACACAGCTTCTATGCATCTTTGGGGTTAGGAAAATGTTTACCTGCTCAGTCTGTCCAGCCGACATTCTTAAGACTTTATAGCCAGTTCTCCGAGCCCACTCCTTAGCCCCTGGGAGGCTAACATGGTATGCGAACGTATTAAAAATACTGCCTCGAGACCCCGGAAAGTCTGTAATGATGGAATTTTGCCAAGAACTAGAGGAAATCCATTCTGAAAATACCAACTACTGTGTATTTTCAGATCAATCAAACATGGCACCAGGGTTACCTCAGAGGCAATATCATCACATGGACTGTGGGTCCTCCTGAAATACTTTTGTGCCTTCTTTCCCTGCCACCCACACCCATGGCCGTTCTCCCTGTTGCAGCCAGGGTACCCTTTAAGAAACAGAAATCAGATATAGGGCCCTTGGCTCGAAGGCTTCTGGATCACTCTGAATCGTGTTCCGACATCTTGCTCTGCCCTAGAAGGTTCGAGGAGATGTGCCCTGCCTCCCTCTCCATCTCCATCTGCTCCCCACCTCACAGGGTTCCTGCTGTTCCTGGAACCTTGAAGTCTGCCCTGGCCTCTGGGCCTTTGCCCTGCGGTTTCCTCTCCAGGGAGTGCTCTGGCCCTTGGCCTGGTTTCACTTGTTATTCCAGCACCTGTTCAGTTGGGGTTCAAGTCCCCCCAAAGCTCGTACTCAAAACAATCCCCACCGTGAAGCAGTCAGTGGGCGGGGCCTCTGGAAGGTCGTGAAGATTAAAGGGGGACATAAGGGAGGCCCCCTGATCCAGAGGGAAGGTGGCTTTACGAGAAGAGGAGAAGGAGAGACCTGAGCAGAGGTGTTCGGCTTTGCCCTGCGATGCCCTGTGCTGCCTGGGAACTCTGGAGAGGGTCCCCACCAAGGAGAGGGCCTCGCCAGGTGCGGCCTCCCAATCTTGAACTTCCTAGTCTTCACGAGCAGGAGCCCAGTGAATCTTTACTCTTTATGGATGGCTCAGTTTGTGCTATTCAGTTACAGCAGCAGAAGACAGGGACATCAGAGGGCCCTCCCTGGCTGCAGGTCTAAAGGAGTCCTCTCCTCCCTTCGCTTTCTAACCCTCCTCTGTCTTCTTATTCCAGTACCCTTCAACAACCCCTGTAACTGTCCACTGCTGTCCCTCACTGTAGTAGGTAAGCTCAATGAGTCTACCTCCCTCCTGGGTCCCCAGCACCTTGAAGAGTACCTGGCACATAGTAGGTGCTCAACAAATGTTTGTTGAATAACTGCAGATACTCACTTCTCAAGTTGTCCAAACAAACGAGAGAGGGTGTTACACGGGGAAGACGCTGGGAAGCAATCTCTCTTGGGAAGGAAGGGAAAGTCCTGCTCCTCATTAATTACATAATTCTCTCCAAAGCCTGTGATTTCAGGAAGGTTAAAAACCCTCCTTAACCGTTTGTGGCAGCTCCATGCTCTCAGGCCTAATCACAGCACCTGCGATTCTCACGCTGCTCGCTGAGGCCTGGTCTTCCCGTAGGACTAGCCCAGGAAGCAAGCATCTGCACTCTGTTACCCTTGGCATCTTTGGAGACTTTAATTAACAGTATTTTTTTTTTTTTTCTCATTCACTGTCAGGATTCTGATTAACTTGTAAGCGGGAGTTTTGTCACTTCCAGGAGGTGGGGGAAGGGTGCAAGGGCTGGTGGGATGCCGGGGCTGCCTGGGGGGCCTGCCCCAATCCTTCCCTCCCCACAGGGAAAGGCAAGGCACGAGCCCGGTCACGATTGCAGGCTGCAGTGGAAGATGGACTTGTTGGGACTTCTCTGCTTACCAGACATTTCTTTGGGCCTGCAAGACCTCGGTGGACGCACGTAGGGTCCCCGAGTGTGCAGCAGGTCGGATTGGCAGGCAGCTCACTCTGGCCTTTTGTCAACTGGGCACCTTCATTGAGCATCTGGGCTTCCATCCAGGCTACCTCAGCATCCTGAGCAACCACAGCCTGAGAGTCCATCCGCAGAGCTGGCCCGAAGGTGGGGCCAGGCTGCCCATGCTCTATTCAGTGTCTGTGGTCCTGCCCTCACTATGACCTCCCCCAGATCTGAAGCTTTTTCAGCAAGTGAGACCTGGGGACAAGTTCTCTGTCCGCGTACTACAGTGACACAGCCACATCAATGGTTACAGCAGCTCAGTTCACAATAGCTAAGCCAGGGACCAGCCTCAGTGCCCTTCAACAGATGAATGGATAAGGAAAATGTGGTATGTACACACAGTGGAATATTACTCAGCCATAAAGAGAAATGAAATTATGACATTTGCCGGTAAATGGATGAAACTGGAGACAAACATACTAAGTGAAATGATCCAGTTCCAAAAAACCAAAGGCCGAATGTTCTCTCTGATATGTGGATGGTAACCCACACAAGCAGGGGTGGGGGTAGGGGAATAGAAGTACTTTGGATTAGATAAAGGGGAGTGAAGGGAACAGGGGGATGGGAATAGGAAAGACAGTAGAATGAATCAGACATGACTTTCCTATGCTCATATATGACTACACAACCAATGTACTTCTACATCAGGTACGACCACAAGAACGAGAAATTATACTCCTTGCACACATAGTATGTCAAAGTACATTTGATTCCCATGTGTAACTAATAAGAGCAGATAAAAAATGCAGACTTGCAGAAAGACAGATCCAGGTATAAGACTTACTGATTTATTTTAATCCTCTAAACCTTGATTTATCTGTAAAATGAGGATGATGGTCCTATCTAGCTTACAGGTTTTCTTGAGGAGATTAAATGAGACACTGCATGAGGTTTCAGAACAGGAAATGTCGGGTATTTTTCTTTGGTCAGGTGATTTCAGCTCAAGTCGATTTGGGACAATTTCATAAGCTTTTGCCTCTTTGGGACTCAGTTTTTCCTCTATAAAGTGGGCACGATGCCTCTTGTGGTTGTCAATGAAATGACACTTCCAAACTCATGGTCAAACACTGAACAAATGCTAGCAAGTCTACTACCCCTGGCTGGGTTGTTAAGTCGAATTTTTCCAAAAACCAAAATATAGGCATGTTATCTGTGTCGCTCATGAAAAAAAAAAAAAACAACAGAAATATAGAATGAGAAGGACTGTACACTAACAGTGTTTTTTTTATTTTTTTAAAAGAAGAAGAAACAAATAGTGTTAAAATGATTATTGCATGAATGGCTGGACTTTGGTCCCTCAGGGGGAAATATTTCCCAGTTTGCTTAGAGTAGCAAAAAAAAAGAGGGGAAAAGAAAAAAGATTTGATAGTTATTTCAAAGCCGTCTCCCCAAGGGAAATTAAACCTGAGTTATGGGTTATTTTTCATAAAACCATAGTAAAAACTAACAAGTGGAAAACCAGTCAGAGGCCCGGCTAAGTGGATTCGGACAGGACTCTTCCTTCCTGGGTAGGAGCCCCTGGGCACGTGGGTGTCCCGCCCCTGGACTCCCTTCTCTACTCCCCCACTTATAACTGGAGGGACCTCAGTATATCCACAAGGAATACTGCGCTCGGCCGTGTCCGGTCTCCCTTGCAGGGACCTCCACTGAGATATTGATAGGCTGTCTCAGTCCATGTGACACCCGCTAGCCCTTCCCACTCCCCCGCAGTTATTGACCCAGCTACAAGGGTCACAGAGGCAGAGAAACATTTTTATATTGAAGCAGCAAGTCACTGTTTGTAAGTTATGGATTCCATTTTTATTTTTATTTTTACTTTGAAAATTACTCTGAGTACTTTTCCAGAAACATGATTGTTTTTAGCCTCATTTATTTCCTGGCCTGTGGGCAGTTTCAAGGGTCAGAGCGTTTCCTATTTAAATCTTTCTAGTACCCTTTTTGGAAATAGAACTCTTCATTTCCACAGGGAACCCACTGCACAGAAGTCTGACTCTGTTCTTCCCCATTCACATGACCCAGAATGGACCAGTTCACACGTTCTATGCTCTTGGCCATAATAACCAGTTCGCAGAGATAGGCACATGATTCAAGCCAGGATCTTCCTTGGATCTTTTCTGATGTTGCAATAAAAAAGGCATCTCCTGCCCCTGGTATTGTGAGAAGGGGAAGACTTCAGTCTGATAACAGCTGCCCAAGAGGCAGAGGAAATCCCATATTTTGGATTCTGGATCAAGCCCTGCCTGAAGCTAGTGTAGTAGGGCATTATGCAAGTTATGGCATTGAAATGGGGGTTTTGCTACTGCAAACCGAAAACATTTATATGATTAATATAGTTAGATTTGCCTAATATGTGTTGGGGTTGTTTTAAACCTTGAAAAATTAATATGATGAAGTGAATATGGCCAAAAAAAAAAAAGATAGAGGGTAGCAAAGCAAGGTTAAATTTGGAATTTCCTTTTAAACTAATACCTCCCATTTGCTGAACATCCTACTATGTGCCAGTCATTTTATCTATGAGATCCTCTTGGCTTCTTGTCAAATTGTAGCCATTTTAGAGAGGAGGAAGCTAGGTCCTGAGCTGCTAAATGACTTGTCAGCAACCATCGAGGAAGGAAATAGCAGAGTCAGGATTTTGCTCTCAGGTTTTTTACCCAGTAACCCATGAAACAGATATTGCTCGTTCATTACTTCAGCACTTACTGGGCATTAGTTATTTGTCCAGGCAGGGTGCCAGTCCCTGGAAATATGAGATGAATAAAATAGTACCCATGCTTCAGTCCAGGGGGTCTAATAGGCCAGTTAGGGTCATTATTCCTGGTTGAATTTTGCCAAAAAGACATGTTGAAGCCCTCATGTCCAGTACCTGTGGATGTGACCCTCTTTGGAAACAAGTTCTGTACAAATGTCGTAAAGTCAAGATGAGGTCATCAGGATAGGCCCTGTGTTAGTTTCTGTTACTATAACAAAGATCTGAGATCATCAACTTCTAAAGAGAAAAGGGCTATTTTGGCCCACGGTTTCCGATGCTCCCGTCCACGATCAGTTGGCCCATGGCTTTGGGCCTGTAGTGAGGCAGCACATGGCGGCAAGAGCCAAGGGTGGAGTTGAAAGAGAAGAAGAAGGAGGGACCAAGGTCCCACGGTCCCCTTGGAGGACACATCTCCAGTGACCTAATGACACTCTACTAGGCTGCACCTCTTCAAACTTCCACAGGAGTGCCTTCCTGCGGACGAAGCCTGCCACACACAGGGGCCTTTGGGGGCGCATTTCAGTCCCAAGCTCTAGCAGACCCTACTCCGGTGTGACTAGTGTCCTTTAAGACCAGGGGAATTGAGACCCAGGCAGCCTTTTGTTA
Source organism: Urocitellus parryii (assembly GCF_045843805.1). Classification (NCBI taxonomy): domain Eukaryota; kingdom Metazoa; phylum Chordata; class Mammalia; order Rodentia; family Sciuridae; genus Urocitellus; species Urocitellus parryii. Next base: position 126,001,629 of record NC_135540.1, read on the forward strand.
GGCTGCTCCAGAGGCCACATGAAAACAGGTAGGTTTGGAAGGAGGCATCCCCGAGGCAAGAGAACCAAGGACGGCTGGTCATCTCCAGAAGCTAGGAGAGAGGCCTGGAGGGGTTCTCCTAAAAGCCCCCAGAGGATCCACCCCACCAATGGCGGCTTTCAGACTTCCAGTCTGCAGACTGAGCAACCAGTCTGTGGCACTGTTTCACGGCAGCCCTAGGAAACTCCTCAGCCTCCACCGTGAGGCCTCCTGGAGCCCGGGCTGAGCCAGGTTCAGCGGTCCCCAGACAACCTCTGCAGCCACGGTCCCACCCTCCCGCCCATCCCTCGCAGGTGGCATCCTCTGGGCCACTGTCCCCTGAGCCACGTGAGGCTGCCAGGTCCCAGCGCACCTGACCCCGGGCCTGCCCCGTCTGACAGCTGTCTCCTGAGTCGCAGCCTGGTGCCAGTGGCTTCCGGGCCCCACTGTTTGCTCTGGATGTTTGGACAGCAGGTGTGTGGAGGCAGAGGGCAGCCAGCACCAGGGTGCGGCCCTTTCTCTCCGTTCCGAGGCTGTCCTGTTTCCAGGATGCAGGTCTCCTGACTTCTCCTCTGTGATTAATGTGGAAGCCATTTCTTGATGTACTGTCTTAATAACGAGGTGAAGGCAGACGCTGGGGCTTTGGTCGCTGACGGTGACAGCACTTTTATCTGACCAGCCCTCACCCCGATTCCTGCGAGTCCGGTAGGTAGCAGAGGCAGCGAGTGAGGGGAGAGAGAATCTGAATCAGTCAGTGATTTGCCTAGGGTAGTGATCAGCTGCGACTCAGACCTGCCGCCTAGCATGTTAAGCAATGGTCCAACTTCCTTTAGTTTTCCACCCTCTTTCGGGGCTGGGAGAACTCTGTTAATAAAATGCGTTCACTTGCAGATGTATTGTGAGGGTGAAATGCCAACTCATTAAAAATGGTGAAGTCCCTGGTAGCTAAAGCCTTCCCCGTGGGTGAACTTAAACTTTCCATACTGCCTAAGAAGGGGGCAATGCCACTCGATAGTATCCCCAAGTGGGTGTCCTCCTGCCAATTAGACTGTCAATACCCCCAGGGCAAAGCCCTCATCTTGCTGTTTTGAGTACTTTTAAATAACTTCTACCAGTGTGGGTACTTTCTGGCCTGCTGGTTGGCTTAACTAAGTACAAGAGTTGAAACTGGGTCATGATGTCCCTGGCATGCTTTTATCAGGTATGGTGATTAAGAATTTGGGCGTGAGTGCTTAGTGATTAGACTGCCTGGATTAGAATCATAGCTGGCTGTGTAGTTTTGGGGATTCAGTTAACCTCTCTGAGCTTCAGTCCTTTGAACTGTAAAATGAGCTGTTAGAATGAGTCAAGGGGATGGGGTAACTGAAGCACTTAGCATTCAATAAAAAGACAACCGTTATCATCAACAGCTGGCTGACCGAGCCAGCAGGGGCGCAGGTTCATTTGCCTCCGGAGCCCAGGCAGTGGCTCTTTTGGGGAGCTCAGGGTGACTTCTGCTAGGTTGCTCCTAAGGGGGGCTTCTCCCCACAAGGAGCTGGGATCTAGGGCCAGTGGCCATGTGCTGGACGTGGCTCAATCTTTCCACAGCTGCCCAGGCAGAGGTCTCTACCCCAAACTCCCACCCAGTTGGCCCAGAGATCTAGGGAACATCCTTGCTTCTTGGGAGGAAATAGGAGCTTTCCAAACTCCCTTTGGGCTTGTCTCCTGGGGCTCATCAAAGGCCTGTGGCGTGGGCTCCAGAGGAGAATGTCTCTCCCCAGCTGCATGCCCCAGTGAGGTACATATAGGTGACTGTGCTCTCCTACCCCACCTGGACACAGGCTCCCAGCTCCTAACAGAGTTCCCCATGCTCCAGGCTTAAAATGAAGTCTGTCGCCCCGGCTCTGGAGGCTGGGATCTAAGGAGTCAGCAGGGCCAGGCTCTCACGGCAGCTGGAGGAGGATCCTTCCCTGCCTCCGGTGGCTTTGGGTGCTTCCCCGCCATCGGATGCATCTCTCCAGGTCACGAGCATCTCCCCCTGGGTGTCTTCACGCTGTCTGCCCTCTGCCAGGTCTGCTCTTGTCCACATTCCCCTCTTCGTCAGGGTACCAATTATAGTGGATCTGACCGTGGCCTCGTTTTAACCTGATTTCCTCAGTAAAGAGTCTACCTCCAAACCAGGCACCTCCTGAAGCCCCAGGGGCTGGACTTCAGCGCATCTTTTAGGGGGCACAGTACGACCCAAGACCACCTGGGATGGTTGATTTCATGTATCAACCTGGCTGAGCCACGGTACCGGGAAACGGGGTCAGACATGATTCTAGGTGGTTCTGTGAAGACTCTCCGTGTGTTAGGTGATGTGAACACATAAACCAGGAGACCTTGAGTGAAGCCAATGATCCTCTGTAATGTGGTTGAGCCTCAAGAGACAAAGACGGGGCTCCCTTGGAGAAGAGGAAGTTCTACCCACAGACTGCCTCTGAACTTGAACTGAGACCCTGGGCAGCCTGCCCGCCCTGCCAGCCCACTCCACGGGTTTCATACAGTGGACCTGAAGGTCCACACCTGAAGGTTCCACAACCGACTATAGATCAACAATGTTTAGGGAAGGAATGGCGTCAGTACTGTAAAGACTTTCCTTGTTACCATTTCCTACATAATATAGTCTGACAACTATTTACATAGTGTTTACATTGCACTGGGTATTACAAGCAACACCTAGACACGACCTGAAGTATAAGGGAGAGTGTGTAGGTGATATAAAGATATTATGTCATTTTACATAAGAGACTTGAGCCTCTGTAGATTTCCATATCCCTGGGGTGTGGGGGGGAGGGTCCTGGAACCCATCTCTTGTGGGTATCTGTATCCATTCTCTTGATCTCATTTCTCTGGTGATTCCTACTAATACAGCATCCAGTGGTCCCAGGGACGCTCCTGTAGGCCCAGGGCCCTGGCACTGGTGCTACGGCAATGTCAAAGCTGGCACTACTCCATGTAGATCTCACGCAGACCCGAGGCTGCCTTGGAACACATCTCACTGTCAACAAACTATCCATCAACCCCCAAACGGGCACTTCTGAGCCCTTAATTTTTATTTATCCCCTCGGCAAGGGGAGGTTGAACAGTTCAGTCTCGGTGTGAATTGCTTTGAGAGGTGATGGGGAAGAAATGAGAAGAAGTTCCTTGGCTTCACAATTCAGCAGTCCTGGAGGCTGGCATTCCGTAGAAGGGCTTAGAGCCGACTCACTGTTTTAAGCATCACACAGAACGCCACAGCATCCACCACGCTCTTCATTACCTGATCCTCATCGCTGCCCAACAATCTGCTCCCGACTGGAGTGGTTCAGGATACGATTGTTTGTTCATGGTTCTGAGGGTCAGCAGCTTGCTCTGGGAGAAACTGGATGGTCTTTTCTGGAGTCAGTTACTCACCTGGCAGCATAACGGGAACGAGATGGTCCAAGATGGCCTGGCCCGGCTGGCAGTTGGTACCGCTGCTGTTGGCTGGGTTTCTCTCTCTCAGTGAGACTTCTCATCTTAAAGATGGCCAGCCTGGGCTTCCTGTGTTCTGAGAGCACAGGAATGGATGCTGCAAGACTTCTCAAGGCCTAGGCTCAGAAGTCGCCACAACATCACTTTGGTGGCTTTCTTTTGGTCAAAGCGCTTAAAGAACCTTCCCAGATTCCTGGCAAGGAGGAAGAGATCCCACCTCTTAAGGGGAGGCAGTGCGAAGCCACATGGCAGAGAGTTGTTGGTACACTGACCTAAGGACAGCCAGCTCTGCAAACAATCGACCGCATCCACTATGCCAATGAAGCCAGTGATGGGGTCGGTGAGTTATGTCTGGATACACCCTTGGAAGTGATGGACACGATACTGATCAGACCCAGAGAGCAGAGGGGGATCTGGGATGTGTGAGGACATGGCTATTTCTTTCACATTTGATTGGGAACCTGGCAGGAAAGGTGTTTGGACTCTGCCTGATTCAAAGTCTAGTCTATAAATTTTTTCCTGCAGAATTAGATATTTGTCTCATCTCTGTTACGGCACAGCCGGAGGCATCTGATAGAGCCTGCTAACTTATGTTCTTAGATTTTCCTTGGCAGAAATGAAATTTTTTTCCCTAAGATTTTTTTTTTTCTCTCTAAGGCTGAGCCTTTGGGTTAATATTGGGGATCTACAATTCATAAATTCCTCTTGGTTCATTGTTTCAAAATGAGACATTTAATAGATTGCAAAGACTTAATAAGGGAGCTGCTTAGTCACCTAATGAAGTTATTGTACATGTGGTTGACAGCTGGTAATTTATTATTATCCTTGTTCCTGATAAGAGTCATACTGTACACAGTGGTTGTCTAATAAATGTTAGCTCTACCCACATAGCTGTGGACGATGATCTGTCCCTTTGTGTCTCACCAATCATCCATAATACATTCTTCTATTAATGCTGCATCTATATTCTGTTAATTTTGTCAATTATATGTAGAAGGGGGGTAGAGCTGTGTGTCTTTATTATTGTTAGCTTAAATGATCTAATTTATTCTGCCGCCGTGTTTCACTCAGCATAGCAAGTCACAATATTTTTCTGTCCCCGCAGTGAAAGACTGCAGTTAGTTGATCTCGCTAACAAGGGATAATTATTAGCTTCCTCAAGAACGGTCCCCTATATGCATTACTAAGCATTCCAGAAGGATTAATATTTCCATGAATGTTGGACAAGATGCTGTAGCGGCACAGCGAGATAGGGCTGTTTTAATATTTGTCCTCGTTTCATTTGCATATCTATCACTGGTAATTTGTTCATGCCGCTTGTGTTTCAGCCTGTCGCCATGCGGAGAATTAATGCACCTCCACCGGCCAGGCACCCAATGCCAAAGTGAGGACCACCGGGCAAGTCGGAACCTCAGAGGGTTCTGGCCATCACCAAGTTTACATTCAAGAGCAACTTCTTCGCAGGGTGATGCTTTTTCTGAAAAGTGAGCAGTGAGATGGCAGATTTGAAGCACGGTTCATTGACGTTCAAGGGTTTCTTCCTCAGATGAGCAGAGCTGTTCTGCCACTTGGAATTGCACCGTGTTTTCTGATTGTTTGGTTATTGTCGTTGGGAGCATGCAAGGGGTTTCAAATTCAATAGAGGATTGCTCCTAGTCAGTGGGGGCTGGGAAGGCTCTGATTGTCAGCTCAGGGTCCAGAAGAAACAAAAACTGGGAACGTCAGCATCCATTTGGACATAATCGTACTGGACATCTTAACCAAGCCACATACATGCCTGTATGGAAAGCATTTAATTATTTTAATATATTCCCAGTGAATTTTTCTATTTAGGAGAGCTTTAACCCACAAGGAGGCAAATATTGATATTATATTAACTTGAAGTTGGAATTTGGCTGTTACTCTGAAACATTTATGAAGCCTCTGGTTCCGTCATTCATGGGTTCAATTGCATCAATCAAGAGATGATTATTGAAGATCTCACGTGCGCCAGATGCGCAGTCGGTTGTGGGAAGACTGGGGGAGTTTGTACGCTGGAGGGGAGAAAGACAAGGAAGCCACAGCTCTAGCACGGTGGAATCTGTGGCACGGGTCAGCAGGGAGGTCCCAGGGTGGCAGGGGTGGGGGAACGTCTGGAGAAAGTGAGGCCCCAGGTCCAGTGGAGGTGAGGCTGGAAGGAGAAACAGAACCAGGCTCTAGAGTCTGGGCGGTGGAAAGCACTGAAGCCTTTAGGTTTTGAAGGATTATTTTGCTTGCAGGGGGTGGTTAGGGAGGCCCCTTTGGGTGAGTTGCCCAGACCCTGAGTCTGAGCAGGGCTCTTTGGCAGGTGGGTTCCTCAGGGAGCACTCTCAGGCCAGCCTGTAAAAGCACCAGGGAAACAGGGCAGGCTCCCATGCTGTCTGGCTTCAGCCAGGTCCCAGGGGAGCTCTGGAGAGTCCACGGTGCTGCAGATTGGCCCCTCTGTGCCCTCTGATCAGGCAGATGTGACCGTGAGCTGACTCTGGAGGGAAGGCAACCCCCATTCCCAGGCATTTTCAGGTGAGTGACGCCTTTCTCCCAGGGCGAGTCTCCAGAGAAGGGAACAGCTGTGTTCTGTTAGCAGGTGACAATCACAGCAGGGGGGATGGGTGCAGGAGCCCAGAGGCATTACCACCATGTACTTTGGAGGGAAACAGGTTTGGTTTGTTTTGGGGGATCCTGATGTCCTCTGCATGGGGGAGATTGCTTTCCATGGCTGAGAAGGAAAGGCCTAATCAACCTCTCTAATGGAAAATGCATTAGGCTTTTTAGAGGTGTCTGCTAAGTCAGAAGCAGGAGCAACAGGACATTTCCATGGCTTGGCTGGGGGCAGGACCTCCAAGGTGTCTCCATCAACCATGAAGAAGAGGCCCGCAGTTCAGAATTAATCAGAGGCAAAGGGAGTGGGGATTTGAGTCACACTGGAGTTTGTGACAGGCAAGCCAGGGACAGGCCTATGCCAACAGTCTAAAAATAAATAATTCCCTCCTGTTTCCTTCAGAGGCACTCAAGGCAATTTGCAAACATTTGCAGGCAACTTTTCACCGGGCTGAACTGCAGGCAAAGCTCCCACTGACTTCACAGGGACTCCCAGGGGACACGCAGCAAGGTGAGGCCTTAGTTCTGGGTAATTAAGACTTATGGCACCCTTGTTAGCGAAGAAATCCCGGTGCACATCATTGAAATGCAGCAGCTCTGCAGCCCGCAGCCCCTCGGCCGCCCGAAACCATTAGCCCACTCCAACCATCGTTAATTTTGCCATCCTTCACTTTTTGAAATCAGAGAATGACATCACTTTGATTAAGAGGGATAATCGTGTTACAGACAATCAGTGGAGTCAGCTTGCATTTGGGCGGGCGCTCAGAGCCGCTCACTGGTGGTGGGGTTGGTGCTCCCCGGGAGGCAGGGACCAGAAGGAGGTCAGCTCTAATTCCACCGCTGCCTTTTGAGCATGCACCGTTCTCCCCAGCACCCCGCCTGCACCTCCTCCTTATGCTTCTCTCCTTTTCTCTTTTCCTTCCTGTCCCTTTCTCTAAGACACAAAGGTGTTCATAGGTGATTACCCCTGGCCCGGAGGAAATCTCTCTAGAACATTCTATCCTGGATCAGGACAGAGGAAGAATGAGAGAATGAATTAGCAGATGGATGTGAGCTGCTCCAAGTGCAGGGTGCTGTGCTGGAGGCTGGGAAGGGTGGACCTCATTCCTGACTCTCAAAGGACATAAAACCTGCATCTCTATGCAGGGAAAGACACTTAGAACAAGGGCAAGCAACCCTTTGGGATTCAGGTGGGTTGGATTTGAACCCTGGCCCTGCCACTCTGTCTGTGTGATTTGGGCAAGTCACCCAACCTGTCTGTGCCTCGGTTTTCTCATCTGTAACATGGGACTAGCAATAGTCATGACTTCATAGTGTGTCTGGGAGGAATAAACAAATTAATGAAAGGGCTTTACAATGTGGTCATTGCTCAATGGATATGAGCAAAGCGACAGACGTTTATAGAACACTTGCTACACGAAGCTCTTCATAGGCTTTATCTCACCCAATCTGCTGATAACAAAGGAGATGGGGATGACCATTATCCCCGACTGTGGTCTAAATGTCTCACAGAAACTAATGTCAAGATGGCTTGCTATTGTAGGAGTATTAAGAGGCGGGACCTTTAAGAGGCGACGAGGTCATGAGATCTCAGTCCTCTTACATGGATTAATGTTGTCACAGAAGTTCTAAAGGGAGGGAGTTTGGCCTTTCTTTCTCCCTTTCTCTCTCTCTTTCCTTCTCTCTCACCTTGTGATGCCTTCGCCATGCTTAGACACAGCAAGAGGCCCTCCCCAGATGTGGCCCCTTGATCTCGTGTTCACCATCCTGCAGGACTTGGAGCCAAATCAACTTCCATTGTTTGTCCTTTTCTCTCTCGGTGGCATTCCGTGATAGCAGCAGAAAATAGACTATGACATCCCCGTTTTAGCAGCAAAGAAACGGAAGTTCAGAGAAGTTAAGGAACTTGTGCAAACTTCAAAATTAGGAAGTGGTGGAGCTGGAGTTTGTGCCCAGAGCCATGGCTCTTCGTCATTATCCCATAAGGTGTCTCCTCCTCTGAGAAAAATCAATGAGGACCAAATGCATGCATTACTCAAAGAGCAAGACTTCCCCGGGAACTGGAGCTGTCCAAGAGGTTCTTGGTTGAGTCCTCCATTGGAGGGTAGGAGGTTCATTTGTTTATTCAGCCAATATTTAAGGAGCACATAATACAATCAGGCGCAGAGCTGGAGATGTCGTGAGCAATGCGGAGTCTTTGCTTGCAGTTTTTACTTCCTTTTTTTAAAAAAGAGAAAGAAGAATCAACAACTGAATATTAGAGAGGCAGGGGCCGGCTCTGTAAAGGGCCATACTGAGGGAGGAGGGAGTGGGCAAGGCTCTCAAGGAACTTGTTTTAGTTCATCTTGTGGTGCTATAACAGAGCACCAGAGACAGGGTGATAGATAAACAACAGATCTTTATTTGGCTCCCAGTTCTGGAGGCTGGGAAGTCCCCGATCAAGGGGGCCACATCTGTGAGGGCTTCTTGCTCCAGTATAACGTGGCAGGAGATACCACGGGAGCAAGAAAAGCACAAAAGAGAAAGAGAGCAGAGAAGGCGCACCCTCTCATCAGGAACCCACTCCAGTGACGACAGCATTAATTCTGTCAGTGGTTTTTATGTTGCAAATATTTTTTTTCTCTCGTTTTATGAGTACCTAAATAACAGCCTCAATTTTGCTTTGTAACCATAAAACCAGAGATATTTACTGCTTGGTCCTTTATAAGAAGTTTCCCTGTTTTCTCCCAGCACCAAGGAGGCCGTTGTTCAGTGATGTGACTCAGGTCACCGAGCAGACAGGGTCGAGGTAGCCTGAACACAGGGATCCTGGTCCTGGGGGCTGATGCTCTGAAGTGCACTTCCACCCAGCATCTGCTAAGGTCCAGGAAAGACTCAAAGGGTCAAACCAGGGCCAGAGGAGAGGGAATGGAACTGAGAAAACTGCCCAGATGTGAATACAAGAAAAAAGGAGGCTTCCCTGGGTGCCCGACGCTCTTGGGCCAGACTAGACACAGAGAATAAGACTCGTTTCCTGTGCAGAAAATAATTCTGACTAAGGGCAGCAGGTTTCTCATTCAGATGACTGGAAATACTTGCAAAGTCGTGGGAAATGCTAGCGGAAAAGCTGGGCCGAGTGAGGGTGGGACAGAGGGGACATTCCCCCTGGACAAGGTGAGCTGGGGATGCCTGAGGATGGATGGGCAGACGTGTCCAGAAGGAGGGTGGATAAAAGGGTCCAGGGCTGGGAGTCATGGCCATGGGGAATGCAATTAATACACCAAGAGAAGCCATCATGTCCCCTGCCCCAGAATGGACTGGAAGCAGAGCAATTCTTGACCTTTGAAACTCTGGATGGAGAGGGGAAGGGTCCCTGTTCTTGGGTTCAGTGGATCCTAGAGAAGGAAACAAGATTATTTTTTGTTTTTTTGTTGTTGTTGCTTCTGTCATTGTTTTGGTGCTGGGGAGCGAACCCAGGACCCCGGAGCTAGGTTATAACCCAACCAAGGCTATTTTTGAAATGGGTTATCCGTGTCATGACGTGATGGCTCTTCACACAATGCGCACACACACACAGAGAGATCCTAAAGGATGTATTTTTAAAGCCCCAGCGTGTTTATTAGCTTGCACAAAACTCTCTGATTAGCTTTGGACACTGTTAGCTTAAAGAGCTGAAAAATCTCCAAGTAAAAGCAGAGGCAGAATGCTCGGTGAATTGAGAACACAGGAGAATTTTCTTCCAGTGAAGTTTCAGAAACACAAAGGAAGACTCGGCCTCTGATTATACAATTCCTACCTGGCAAGTAAAAATCTTTGATTATCTATTTATGCCCTGCCGATCCCAGGCCCAGAGGAGATCAGACAAGCCTAAAAGAAACTAATTCCCACCCTTTCGCTGTCCCTCACTTGTTTTTGTGGCCTCCCTGACCTGGAGGAGGTGGCCCCTGCGAATGGCGGCTGCCTGGGAGATCTCTTAGGCGGGTTCCAGAGGAGCAGGTGGCGACAGTGAGGGACAAACTGGGATATAGGGGAGGGGACAATGCTGCTGCCCAACTGGGGCAGAACAGCCAACACTGGCTGCCAGAGAAGATTCCTACAGGCCTGAAGTCTGCCTAATAATTCTTGGAGTGAATAAATAAGGAGTAAAAAGAGCCCTCTGCAGTTCTAGAGGAAGTGAGGATCCACCAAGGTATGGGCATGCCGAGCCTTTGAGGTGTTGGCCTTGGACTTCCTTGGCCTGCTCCTGGTCTCTGAGGTGCCTACAAGGTACAAAAAAGTGATCCCACTGCCCCGGCCCCTAGCCCAAGTCCAAAGCCAGGATTAACGGTACAGTAAGGGGAGGTGGCCCTATCACCCGTGGGGTGAGGCTTGGGCGGTGCAGGACTGCGCATCTGACCCATCCCCACCCTGCTTGGGCCATTTGTCCTATTTATTTGTTAGGAAAGCAAACACTGTGGAGAACCTGGTGATGTGGTAGAGTTCAATTACCAACCTCACGTGTGCAAATCTCAAACACCAGTTTGTCCTTTTCCCTGGATAATCAATGTAGGAGCAGGTCTGAGGATCTGTCACGTCAGGGGCCCGATTTTTGCCCGGATTTAACTCTCAGAGAGATCATCTAGGAAGTGCTTTGGAAAGCTGCAGGCACACACTTCGAGGCCACTGGGGTTCCACAGAATAAATTACCCCTCCAGTGTTCTACACGGAACTGGAGATCAAATCGCTAGCTCTCAGAAATCTTTTTAAAAGATGTAACATAGTCCCATATCCAATATGAGAATGAGATTTCCACAAGATAGCTTTGAAAGAGAAAATGCCTATGTAAAACAATACACATCACCTAAAACAATTATTTGTGTGTGTGTGACTTGTAGGAAACATAGGACATAGGTGGAGGAGAGATTTGTATTTTCACCCCTGAAACTGATTAGATTCTGATAATATCCCATCATTTGTGAACAGTTCCCAAGAGTTGCTTATTAAGTCACTGAAAGTGTCTTATGAATGTAGCAGACAATCTAAACCGTGACTCATTCCATGGGATCCCCTGGCCTTTGCTCCATCAGATTCTACTAACGAGTTAAACCAGTGTGCACACATGCGCTCGGCATCCTTTCTGTGCACGATTCCGAGCTGACCCTGGAGTAAACAAAGACTAATAAGACATATCCCAAGTTTGAAAGGAGCTCTTAACCCCGTGAGGGATGAGCAGATTAAAAAGAACACTGCACAAGATAAGGTTGAGCCATGAGAGAGAGATTAGAAGAGGTCGCTCTGACACTGCACTGATGAAGTGCAGCTCTGGACAAAGCATTCTGCCCACACGGAAGAGGGAAGGGAGCCCAGCTTGGGGGAGCCTGGGAGAATCCAAAGCCAGGCACTCACGGGATCTTTTGAAGGATGGGTAGGGGTTGGTAAGCAACAAGGAGAGTCTTTTCAGGAGGGGAGCAGAGCAGGGAAAGGTTTGGAGGTCTAGATCTAACACAGCTAGGGGGCAACAGGGGAGAGCTGTGTGGCTAGATAGCACAGTGCCTGGACATTGGCAAGGAGAGGGGTGGGAAAGAAGGCAGTGATTGGAGGAACTCTGCAAATGGGAGCCCAGAAGGATCTCGTTCTGGGAAAGGTACAGGGAGGTTGGTGCTTTCCATAGATTCTCCAGGTTGCAGGGCTCACTGAGCTCCCCTTGAGATACTGTACATGGTATTATCACGGTTGTTTCTCTCTCTGACTCAGAAAATTTCTCCGTTCCCTAATGTTCTTGGCTTATTTTCAAGGAGTGTTTGTACTTAGAACAGGGGTGGGCAAACTTGTTGGCATGCCAAATTTGGCCTGCCACTTATTTTGGTAAATAGAGTTTTATTGGAACACCACCTTGCCCATTCGATTCAATGCTGTTGATGGCTGGTAATAGTACTATGACTGATTTCGCGGCCAAGCTGAGCAGTAGCAACAGAGACTGATGGTCAAAACCTGAAATACCTGCGATTTGGTGTCTTACAGAAAAAGCTTACTGACCTCTGTCCTTGGCCTATTCAGCATCATCACCATCTTTTCCATGGCACCAGGAACTTCAGAGACCACCCTGAAGTTCCTGGTGCCATGGAAAAGATGGTGTTGGTGTGCCTCCACCTTTATTAGGTGGTCATCAACTCAGTGGAGCACATGGTAGGAGTGTCAGGAGAAGAGATGTCTCTAGAGAAGGGCTCAAGGGGTTCCCAGAAGAGAGAGGTTCTTGGCATATGTGACAGAAAAGAATTGCAGCATACGCCAGAAAAAGACACAAACAGAGGTTTATTAGGAAGGTAGATACACCCTAAAGAGGCAATGTGGGCTATCTCAAGAGCGAGAGCCCCACCTCGGGCTGGGGTCTGATATTTATCAACTGGCTCTAGTTAAGGGCTGGACTGGAGGTGGGACCAGGGTGAAGCACAATTCATGCCAGTTTTTCCTGTGCTTGTGTATTTCCCTCATTTAACAAGGGCATGGCCAAGAGCATGTTACTCGAGATCTACAAGTGTGCTTTCTGCATCTCAATGGCTTGTGGGAGTTTTCTTTAAGATTCAGTATTTCTCGCTCTTCATCCTGAATCCCTGTCTCAAGAGGATCCACTATGGAATGGACAGAGATAGTGAGCACCAGAAACCAGGGCAGTCTGATGAAGCCACTTTCTCCTCTCTGCAGGAGCCCTGAGGATGAGGACAGCAGCCTGTCAGAGACACCACGTGTATTGATTTCAGCAGAGTTCAAAAACTTTTCACCACATCCTCATGGATAGGACAGAACTGATTGGGGGTTCTGCTGGTCACACTACGACCTCCAATGTACGTGGGTGAAGGAGCGGATGTCAATCTTAGGGGGATCTCTAACATGCTGCCACGAGACCACGGACTTTTTCATGCCCTGTTCAACATTTTACATGCTATAACTGAGTAGCACAGACTGGGTAGTTTATAGAGATCTGAGGTTCATTTGGCTCACAGTTCTGGAAGCTGGGAAGCTCCAAAGCCTGGAGCTAGCGTCTGTTCAGCACCTGGCGAGGGCCTTCCTGCTGCATCCTACAGCGAGAAAGCATGTGTACTAGATGGGACCTTTCTTCCCCTTTCTACAGAGCCAGGAATGCCATCGTGGCCTCATCTAATCCTAATTACCTTCCAAAGGCTCCCCCTCTAATATCATCACCATATCAATTGGGGAACTCTCCAGCAGGTGGATTGGGAAGGAACATTCTAACCATCGCAAATCAGAAGCCATGCTTATCAGTGTGGACCTTGCTCACCGTGAGGCCCAGGGGCAGCAGACAACTAGCATTGATATGTCAAATTCTGTGTTCCTCAGGACTCTGGGTGAGCTAGAGCCGTGGCCAAAATAGGCATCTGCCTGAGAGGCAGTCTCTCCTGAAAGAGGAACACAGGGCTCTGGCAGAATTTCCCTCCGCAGTCTCAGGCCCTGGGGTAAAAGTACAAATGCAGGCCGGCCAGGCACCGGCCCAAATATGTACAAGTCATAAATCAAGCTACCAAACAGCTTCATAAATTGTGTCCTATCCTCCTGCCTTGAGAAATATACCTTATTGTCAAGCCCAGGGTCAAATTCAGAACTCTTAAGACTGCTTGAGTCTCAGTGCAACAACCTGATCCAACAGGGCGAACCAGCCAGTAGCCCCTGCCCCCAGAGGTCAACGCATCTTTCCATTTTGTAACCTGTTCCTGGACTTTTAGGTGAGATATCTGCAGTTGCTTCCTCTTTCCTGCCTCACCAGTTATGTCTGCCATCAGTCCATTTACCTGGCTCTGCCCTCCGGCTTCTCTCCAGTTTCTTCAGGCAAACACTGGTCTGGGGCTTACTTCTGTCACCGTCCCCTGGGATGCGAAGAGAGCCTGGTCAGTGGCTCCCTGCTTTCCAGCTCCTGGGTCTTCCGTGGTGATCACCACCTCACCCCCACTACCCTCACCAATCCGAGGCTCTGGACCTCAATCATAACCAGCCAAAGCCTACTTTTGCAGATTTGGGGCAGCTGGAGTAGGAGGGAGTCTCACCCACTAGCAATGCATTTCTTTGAGTTCCAGTGTTTTTATTTTTAGAGTTTTACATGCTTTAAAGGAAAAGGTTTGATCATTGAAATATGATTTATGTATAACATGAACTTCAAAATGCATTTAAAAAATAAACATTCAGCTTTGGGAATTGTTAAAACATATGAATATAAAATAAACAAATGCCCCTGACCCCTGCCTGGTGCCTCGCTATCTTCTCTCCAAAGGGAACAAACCACTCTCCTGGCCACAGATACTATTGTTTGGTTTTGCTGGTTTTTAAATTTAATGTAAATAGAACCAAAGACTATAAATTCATTTATGCATGGCTTCTTTCATTCAATATGTATATGAGATTCATCTGTGACACTGTGTGTTGTTCTTGGTCACCAATTTTTAATGCTATGTAGTATTCCATTATAGGAGAGCATCTAAGTTTATGTATGCATCTCATTGATGATGACATTGTACCCGATGGTTGGTTGTTTATCAACAACACGGCAATAAACATTCTTGTAAATATCGGTTGGTACACATGAACATGAATTGGACTGTATGTGCCTAGAGGTGGATTGCAAAGTGATACATTTGGCATATTTCAACTTAGTCAAGTTTCCAGTTTTCCAGAGGGATTGAACCAACTTGACTCCTCTCTTCTTCTCTTGCTCCACATTTTTAGGGTTTTTTTTCCCCCAGAAGTCTTATTCTTCCCTTTGAGAGTCACACTTGTTGAAAATTTATCAAGTTTTGATCAGATGAAGAGATGATACTTGTGGAAGTTATACCAAGTTTATCCTGGGGCATCACCGGTCCCAGTTTGGAGAAGCTCAACCATTTACTAAGCAAGTTGACCCTTGGAGATTCTTCATTCAGCTTCCAAATCTTCCACCAAATCTGTTGCAAATTCATGGAACAGCTGTTTGGCAGAGGAACTGCCGCCATTTTGGTTGGGTCTGAATATTGATCCACTGTTGACCTTCAACCCCTTTTGCAAAGACGGCATTTATCTGAGTGATTTTATTCTGATTGCAGGTTCATCTATTTTTTTCCCTTCGATTAGTCCCTGAGCCCTCTCAAGGTAACGGACCAAGTACTTCTTTCATATGCACTTCCTTCACCTGAGAGAACACTTGGGATCCCACGGGGAGCAATCTGTATTTGCTAACTGACTGACTGGCTCAGTGTTGCTTAAAAATCTATCTTTATTTTTATATGATAGTTCAAATGATTTAATGAGTGGCTGCCACTGACAAGGCACTTGGGGACTGTGCATAAAATGACACAATAATATGAAAATAAAGCTTTGCTTGGAGACTAACACCCAGAACTGCCTTCTGTGTACATATTGCTCTTTGTACTCGAGGAAACAATTCTTCCTTTGGTCAAGAAGAGTTGTTTTTATTGATAAAAATAAGTAAATCTACATTCTCTCCTTCTGCTGTATTTGAATGCTTACAAAATCAAGCATCGTATATAATGCTCATTTCAGCAATGAATATGCAGAAAGTGCTGCATCTCTTTATTTAGGGATTTTAAACATTGCAGTCATGTTCATCATGGTGACTGTAGGCTTTTATATCTAAGACAGACTCATTTCTCAGAGCCATATTTAAGTATCTCGCACAGTAGCTCTGGCCTGTGGGTACTGTACAACATACCACTGAAGATGGAAGGTTCACCTCAGTGGAAAAAATATAAAGCAAGGTGCAGCTGTGGATTCTTCAAGTAGAGGAAGCAACAAGGACAGGAGAAGGAAGAACGGTGAATTCTAGGAGAGCCAAGTTTGCAACGAGAATCTGGATGTTGGCTTCATCACAGAGCACAGTGTGGGGGTTGTTCTCTAACCTAGTGGTGCTCTAAGAGAGGTCTACAATGTCTTCTGAGTTCCATGTTTTGTAGGCAAGGTTCCTCTTCTCCGTGCAACAGTCTACCAAATACTGACAGTCCACTCAGCGTGCACACAGCTTCAGAGCTACGACTCGGCTCCTGATTTTAGATCTTAGGATGATTTTTCTTTCATTTATGTGTGTGTTTTCTCATTAATTTGCTCATTTTTTAAATTAAGTAGTTAGGCAAGAAGTAGTTACCTAGTAACAACTCCATGCAGAGCGTTGGGGTTGGAGTTTAGGATGCAAAGATGTGTCTGAACCCCAGATGTTATTTCAGTGAATATGCACATAATCGTAAACCTGTACCAGTGTGAGTGCTCTGAAAGGAGAACGTAGTGCCACAAAAAATGTGTATTAGAAGGATTTGACTTAGGGAAGAGAAGGAAGTGTCTTTGAGGATGTGATAACTGGGCTGAAAGCTGTTAAGTGAGCAAGTGAGTTAACTAGGTAAAGGGCAAAGCAGAAGAGGATATAAGAACAGCTTGTGCAAAGGCCCTGTGGTGACAGATGTGATTTACATGAGGACACCAAGGTCAACATGTCAGGAGTGAAGAGAGCAAAGGGCATGGGCAGGACTGCTAACACTGAAGGAGCTTTGTCCTCATCCCAACAGCAAAGTTGGCCACACACGGAAGACAGGCGAAGGACAGAGAGCTCCAATGTCACAGCATGGGCTGTGGGAATTGGAAGCATACAAAGAAGAGGGTTTTAGAACTTTTTCTTCTTGCCTCTGCACAGTCCCTAGACAGCATCCTGACACAATCACAGGTGTCCCCCAGCAGCTGTTAGCTGTCAGGTAGGCAGCTCTCCCAGGTCTGAGTGGATAATAGGGAGGATGCTCAGGGGTGGCAGAGGGACATGCTCCAGTGGTCCAGATCCGCTGCTCTCTGCTCTGCTCACAGTGAGCCATTTGGGACGGAAGCCTGGGCTCAGTGCTCACGGATCCAAATGCGTTTCACAGTGATGTTCTGACGGGGAAGCCCGGCTTCAACCTTAATAGAGCAGAGAGCGCCCAACCAACTGGCATAACCTCTCCCAGGCAGGGTAATGGGTGGCCTTCCATTCACAGCCCAGAGTGAATGTAGACAGATTCAAAATAGAAGCACTCCGGACTCCGTTTATAATGCTAATAATAAAATGAACCGCAATAGCCTTTTCACACTCCAGGTATTCAACATTTGGAGATTTGAAATATCTGGAAAATATCCTTTGGTTGAAGCTATTATGATATGTAGCCTGCTAACAGCCATAAGCCTTGGAGGGGCAGGAGTGGGGGACAGGGCAGAAGAGGGGGAAAGGACTGAGTGTGAGCTCACAGGTTCACTGCCACTGCCCTGGGGCAGGGCTCCCCAAAACCACCACCAGTGAGGATTTGGGTTGGGCCATTCTTCCTTGTGGGGTCAGCGCTCTGCATCCTATGATGTTTGCCAACATCTCTGGTCCCCACCCACTAGACGACACCAGCACACCACCCCTCCCCAGTTGTAACAACCAAAGTCTTCTCCAGATATCACCAAGTGTCTCTTGGGGGACTAGCTCCCTCCCTTTCTGAATCACTGTAATAGAAGACTCATGTTAACACAGCTGGTGCGTAAGGTTTCATGAAAGGAAAACAAATATTGCCAATAATTTGAGGATTATTTTTAAATAAGAAAATTCCGACAGAAAGCGGTGAGAGGTTTTTCAAACTAACGTCATCTTTAGTTTTCAAACCAGTTTAGTCACCCAGTGACCCCACCCAGGGCAGCTCTGCTCTAGCCACCAGGAAAGTTGACCTTCGGATGCAGCAGGTCAGCTTTTTAATTTAAATTTCAAGATGCAAAAGTGGCTTTGGTATTTCTTCCATCTCAGAGAAATAAGGAAGGAAATGGTTGTTTGCTCTTGGTGCTCTTGAGACTTTGAATATTTCTTCCACCTCCACTTTGGCAGGAGATGGGAGGGTATTAAAAGCTGTAATAGAATCATTTGGATGCCTCACGGGAGTCTGGAGGGATTGGGGAAGGACTGTCACATTTCCCAAGAGACCCAAGCTCTCTGACAGGGGTCGGCTGCCCAGAGTCCTCGGCGAGGGAGGAAATCACTGCCCATCGGCTGCGTGACCACGCGGGCTGGGGATGATCAGCTCTCTGCCTCTTTACCATGCTGTCCATGTGTGACCTTGAACGATGGCTAGGTCTTTTTTGGATCTCCACCGTCCTTTTCTTGAAAATAAGAGGGAGAGCAGGGACTGAGCTCCTCTCAGTGCACGCGAGGACTGATGAGATTTTGCAGCTGTCATTGGGGGAATATGGCTTTCCACCTGGAGGTCGCCCAGTCTGTACTTCTTCTTCCTCCTTCTTTCTGCTAAATAGGTCGGGCAGGTAGAGGGGGTTCTTTTATATATTTGCTTGCAGGATTTAGAGGTGCCACAGAAGCACTATTAACCACCATAAATTAAATCTGGTGAGTTGAGGTGAGGTTACGTGAACAGGATGGATAGATGATAGATACTTGATAGATACAGACAGATTTTATACAACATAAAATCACATATGTGTACACATATATAATTGTTACAATAAATATCCTTGAATAGGTTCGTAATGTGAATAATGAAGTACTACCTGAAATTATCAAAAGGCTCTTGGTATTTTGGATTAGCTGTATTTGCCGGCCTTGATCAGCTCAAGCTTCTACTACAAAATACCGTCGACTGGGCGGCTTATAAACAGCAGAATTCATTTCTCAGATCCGGAGGCTGGGAAGCGCAAGATCAAGGTGCCCGCAGGTTTGGTGTTAGTGGGTCCACTTTCTGGTTCATAGATGGTGCCTTCATGCTGTGTCCTTGCAGAGTGGAAGGAGCAAAGGAGGTCTCTGGGATCCCTCTTATAATGGCACTAATCCAATCTGATTACCTCCCGAAGTCCTCATCTCCTAATACTAAGACCACGGGGACTTCCCAGTACAACAGAAGAATTTGGTAGCAGGGAAGGGAAGAGAATACACATTCTGACCTACACATCTACTAAATTCTGAAATGGAGTTAGAAAACCCTCGTCGATCTGAATGTGACCAAGTTCTAGAGAAGTCACCCCCGCCATCCTGCATGCATATGTTAGGGAAGGAGGATTTATCTACAGCCCCTGAAGGCATATGGAGAGAGGGAGAACTTGTTGCATTTTGTGGTTCGGTGCGGCTGGAAATAAAGAGGATTAGGCAAGAAAATATTGGTTGGTTTATACTCAGGCTAAAGCCTGACCCCCGACTAATGTTGAAATTAGCCCACTAAACTTGCATTAGACCAAAGGGTAAATCAAGTAATAAAATAAGCCTAACACCTTTTTAGATGGGAACAGGGTTCCAGAACCTTCAGTGGTAGCCTCATTGGATGTCTGTCTCTTGGCTGGTGGTGGAGGAGTGTCGCCTGCCTGACCAGGAAGACTCTCATCCGTTTCTGGAAACCATACTAATAATTCAACACATTTCCTCCACCATTTAACCACCCTCCAGACAATCTTGACAGTTGTTATCCTTTACAATGGAAAGAGCCGGCTCAGAAGGTCAAGGGGCTTGCTCAAAGACCTTTGCTTAAAAATTGGTGTGGTTTACACTAGACCCAATCCATCCTACATACCAAGTTACTTTAAGAAAGAAAGAAGGAGGGAAGGAAACAGGGAAGGGAAGAAAACTTCCATTTAAAAAAAAAAAGGTAAAATAAAATAAAAGTTGAAAACAGGATTCTAGGTGGAATTAGGAATCAACAGAGTGGTTTGCTTTTTATCCATTTATTTACTTATTTTGGGCCATTGGAGAATTTAACCCACTGATGCTCTACCACTGAGCTCTATCCCCAGTCCTTTTTATTTTTTTGATTCTTAGAGGGTCTTGCTACATTGATTAGGGCCTCACTAAGTTGCTGAGGCTGGCTTTGAACTTGCGATTCTCTTGCCTCAGGACCTCCTGAGGCCTAGGGATTATAGGTGTGTGCGCTCATTTTTTATTTGTTGTTGTTCTTTTAATTCACAGAAATGAAGAGGCACTCCCTGGGAGGCAGGGGTGGGGGAAGAGAGAGGGGTGGAAGTGCTGAGAATATTTCTTTTTTTTCCTTTCTTTCTTAAGAGTTTGAATTACTGTGAAATCTTGGATTTTCTAGTGACCTGTGTTAAGGCCTGGGGCTAAAGCAGACCTATAATGGATCTATTTCTGAATGGTTCAGATTTTTGTTTCCTGGTGTTGTGGTTTTGCCCTTTACTAAGTTTAGATACATTTGTACTTCCCAGAAAGATGTTTAAGCCATTTGTCTTAAAAGTATTTTTTTACATGTGTCCTGTTAGTGATACATAGAAGATACAATTTTAAGAACTCAAAATATGTTTAACCACAACTGAATAAATTTGACCTTTACAATTTCATTTTATGTAATGTTGTAATTGACATTCTTGATTTGAAATACTTTCTAACTTTTGTTTTTGTCTTGAAGGCAGTTTTGGGAAAAAAAATAGTTCTCCATTAGAACCTGTTTTAATAACATCCTCCTCAAAATATACGTGGTTTCTACATCGATCTAACCGGGTATCTGTCTATCTACATCATCCATCTGTATAGATGGTGCCAGGGCAGGCCCCGGAAGCATTTGGAGGGGTCCCGTGCTGCGGGGCCCCTCATGAGTGACACAGGAGATATCGGCGGCCACTCTCTCCGGCCGGCACTTGGCCAGTTAGGGAGTGTTTCTGCCATGTTTCTCCACTTCACTCACACTTGAGCAAGTTAATTATTTAATATGTTTGCCAAGCACATTGGCGTTCCCCAGAGAAAGTGTGCCACATAAATACATATAAATGAATAATTAATTAAAGTTTAAACAGATTACTTGGCGAGTCCTGCCTTAACTACCCCGTTTTCCTAATGAGGTGTTTGGAAGTCACAGAATCTTCTGCTTTCCTCTCTCCTCCTTTCCGGCACGTTCCTCTCCTTCCTGACCTTAGTTTCCTTCTGTTGAATTCTTCTTCTCTTCTGTCAGTTCTATCTGTGCCTCCCTGGTGGTGGGCACTCCATCCATCACAGAGACCTAGCACCAGATCCATAGGTAAAAGCCCTCCATTAACTTCAGCCGGCCTCACAGGCTCCTAAGAACTCTGGGGTGAGATTGATAATTAGATAATGATTCTAATGTGCCTTGAAAATGAGAAGCCGGACTCAGGAAATGCTGAGCACAGCATGGTTATCAGCAGTCTTATCAGGAAACTCTTGTTTAGTGACCCCCTTTTCCCTGATGTGTTTCAAATCAAACATGAGAAGCCTGATCGTCTAAAAATTGATATAAATCCAATCAAACTCCGTCCCCCCCACTAACCTAGACTCTTCTCTCATCAGTCAGAACAATACGAGGAGATTGCAATTTAAGAGTGAGGCTTGGGGCTTCGCTGGATTTTCTTTGAGGAAACAGTGGACTCATTTAGATGGAGTTTCAAGGAGCGACATAATTGCTTATTGAATGTTGACGTCCAAATCCTAGTTATTCCTTTACTGAAGATTAAGAAGAATTAGAGAACAGTTCACGTCCGGCCTGCTCAACCTGACCCAGTTTATTTACACTATAATCTTACTTCAGAGCATGAGAGGTAAAATGAGCTGCTCTTATCAATTAATAGCTGGAGCAAAATTTAGACTTCAAGTTCAACACAAGAGCTATTTATTCCAAAGCACTACAGAAATGAAGAGGCGCTCCCTGGGAGGCGGGGGTGGGGGAAGAGAGAGGGGCGGAAGTGCTGAGAATTTTTTTTTTCTTTCTTTCTTTCTTAAGAGTTTGAATTACTGTGAAATCTTGGATTTTCTAGTGACCTGTGTTAAAGCCCTGGGGCTAAAGCAGACCTATAATGGATCTATTTCTGAATCCTTCAGCAGTATTGGAGTTTAGAACAGCAGTCATGGTGCAGGCATATAATGAGGCCGGCGCCACTCCTGCATCCAGGAGGGCATGGGTCACAGCCCACACTGGCCTCGCCAAGTGCGTAGGACAGCAACTCCTCCTCGGCCCCCTTCCAGAATTCTCCAAGGTACCCAGCCCTAGACGAGCACACAACAGAAGCTGCTGGTGAGGCTGTGGATACAGGGCAGGTTACAGACCCTGCCCTCAGTCCCAGGTCTCCCCAGCTGCTTTCCACTCCCAGGACCACATTCTGCTGTTAGAAATTCACTTCTCTGAATCAAGGGGTCGTTCTCCACGCAAAGACCTCTGGGGGGTGGTACACGTTGTCTTTGTCTGTCATTAATAATGTAGTATGTATTCAACAAACATTTGCTGTTTGTTGAGTTTATTTACAACATGAATGAGCAGAGTCAGGGATAGGGGAGATGTCCAGCGCTGCCTTTCTGCTGGTTACCCTACCCCTCTGGACCAGCTGGCCCACCTGGCCCACCTGGAAAACTAGGGGTTGACCAGATCTCCAGAGTCGCTCTCAGTCCCAGCATTAGGCATCTCCAAGGCAGCCGTGGGTATGCACACAAACCAAACGGTGGAAATGGGTGGGGGCGTCTGGGCATGAGGACACTGCCTGGAGCTTGAGACACAGCACAGCAAGCGTGGACACTCATCAGAAGGCTCAGGAACTTGGGCATAGAGCAGGTGCATAGTAGGTGCCCAATCACAGTGGATAAAAGTGGGAAATTAACACTCAGCTAAATATTACTTTTCTATGTCTGCCGGAGCAAAGTACCTATATGGGGTGACTTGAAACCACAGAAATTTATATTCTCACAGTTCTAGAAGTTGGAAACCTAAAACTGAGTACTGGCCAAGCCAGGCTCCCTGTGAAACTCCAGAGCAAGACCCTTCCTTGCCTTTCCTAGGGCCTGTGGCTCCAGGCATTTCTTGGCCTCTAGCCTCAAAACTCCAATTTTGCCTCCATCTTTCCACAGTCATCCTCCTGTGTCTGCACACTGTCACATCCCGTGCATGTCAGTGTCCCAGATGTCCCTTTTCCTATGAGGGCACCAGTCATCCTGGATGAGGGCCCACCTGTGACCCCATCTCAACTTGGTTACATCTGCACAGCCCCTATTTCCAAATAAAGTCATGTGCACAGGTTTGGGGTCAGGACTCCAACCATCTTTTTGGGGTGAAAGCTTAACCCACAACAACCTACTTCACAGACTTTTTGAGAGAATGAAATGAAACAGGGATGTGAAGGAGCTGGACGATGCGTATGCAGGATGAGGAATTCAGCTGGGATTTGAGCCTGGCCCTTTCTCCCAACCCATCAGCCACCCACGAAGAGATGCAGTCCATTTAGGGGTGTGAAGACTAATAAGGGGGTAGAATTCAGAAAATGAGGTCAAGGCACAACAGGAAATGTCGAAGGGTATCCAAGGGGAGGAGGTAACACCAAATGCTTCATGTGGCAACCTGGACTTCTAAGAATGGGACCAGCAGGCAAGAAATGCCCTCACCCAAGTCCTACTGGGGACAATGGGACTCACAAGTTCTCTTTTATCTTTATACCTTTTATTGCATAGATGATTTCAAAGTCATTTTTTGTGACTTTGAAGGTCACTTAATGAAGAAAAGCTTTAATAAGCACCAGTGATGTGCAACCATTGAGCTGCCCAGAGGCCCACCTCCCAGAGCACAGATGTGGAGGACCCAAGGACAGCCATGCGTGTGTTTTGTAATTTCCCCACTTTTTTTTTTTAAAGAGAGAGAGTGAGAGAGAGAGAGAGAGAGAGAGAGAGAGAGAGAATTTTTTTAATATTTATTTTTTAGTTTTCGGCAGACACAACATCTTTGTTGGTATGTGGTGCTGAGGATCGAACCCGGGCCGCACGCATGCCAGGCGAGCGCGCTACCGCTTGAGCCACATCCCTAGCCCTTGCGATTTTCCCTTTTCCTTTTGGGGGTTAGAACAAGGGAAGAGTCGCATTCTAGCTGATTAGGAACCTCAGGTCTAAATTTCAATTCTAGGCTGAATAGTAATTTTCCTGAAGGTTTGAATAAATCATCCAATCTACTTCAGTTTCAACTATTTTCATCATTTCTATTTTAATCATTAATTTTGTCTACTTAGGACCCTGAAGTCAAAGAGCCTATTTGCGACTTAATTTGGGATGAAAATAGGCAGAGGCCGTACTGAGAACCCAACAGGAGCAAATGGGCTTGAATTACAACGTGAAAGATTTGGACCAGAAGCACGGGGCATTTTCTTTGTGATAACTGCAATTCTTTGGTTTTCTCTAGTAGGGCAAATTATAGAATTTGTATGGCTGTAAGTTTGCTAAAGATAGAGGAGATTTTCCTGGTAATCAAGGTAGTTTACTTTTCATTCTGATTTGACTGCAAGAAGACAGATGAACTCTCCATTCAAGTCAGTCACAGGACCCCGAGATAATAGGTGCATACAATCCATCCTGACCCCCTTTTTGCCTTCAATGCTTGGAAGCTCAGAGCTAACGATACAGTTCAGTTAAAATATTAATATTACCTATTGCTGTGAACAAACTACCCCCAAACTTAGTGGTTCAAAATGACATTTTTATCCTTCATGGTTCATTGAGTTAACAGGATTCAGCTGAGCAGTTCTGGCTTGGGGACTCTCTAGCATTCATGATGGTGTGCCATGTTGCTGGAGCTAGAAGCTGGAAGTTGGAGGCTGGCTAAGCAGCTCTCTCTCTCCTTCCACGGGGTACTCAGTCTTTCTTACATCATGATGGTAGTCACAGCTCACAGACAGTGGCTGGCTTCTCCCAGGGGAAATATAGGGGGATACTTGTGTCAAGATTACAGTGGGGGATGTGGTTCATGGGTGCGTCATCTTTGGAGACATGCTACCACTGGTATTTATAAATCTTTTTCTATTTTCCAATATGTGTAGGAGATGTATCTTTCTTTGTGAGCCTTTTTTAGAAATTGACAAGCCTGAGTAATATACAAACAATGCTCTGCTCTTGTGTAGAGCTTGCCACTTACAGACACGATGCCTCTCACTACGCTACACTACCTGGCTTTAGCAACACTGTGCAAATGGACAGATCAGCAACTTGATTCCTATTTTTAGAGACATAGAAATTCAGATTTAAAAGTGACTAGTGACTCATCCAAGGAAGAGGTAGGCTGGTCCCTGGACAGGTGTTACCTGCGTTCTCAAGCTCCTGGGGAAGTGCTGGCAGAGATCTAAGTCCAAAACCCACGTGTGATATCTCTGTGCACAGGTTGCCTCTCCATCCACCTTTTACAATGGTGGTTTGGTGTGAAGCTCTTGAACAAAATTGCCAGAGCTCAGGCTGGAGTACAGCTCAGTGGTAGTGCCCTTACTTAGCATGCGTATGACCCCGGGTTCAATCATACATAAATAAATGGATAAATAAGCACATTTGCCAGAATCGAAACTGGCTGTGTGTTTCCTGACCGTGGACCTGAGACTTTCCATATGATTCACTTTCTTTGTCTATAAAATGAGGTTGGTGATAGTGATCGTGCCTGCCCCTCAGAATTGTCCTTGGGATTAATGATTTAATAATCAAAGCAATACTTGGTAAGAACTTTAAAAAGACCTCTCAGTGAAGAGTTGTAGCTGTTAATAAATAGGACCCTGTCTAGCTGTCCCTTCTCTATGCTTTTCTTGATTTTATGTGGCTCTTGCTAAGTATCCCAGCTGCTCCTGATGTTTTGTTTTGCTTGATATAGAATATTACCAGATAGACTGAAAGTCCTAACTTGATATTAATGCCTCACACGCGCTTGCTGTCTTTTCAGTGACATTTCCCCCCCCCCAACTCCGGAGTGTCCAGTCACTCTCTCCCCTCACTCTCTGCCCAAAAGGATCCGTGGGTTTCTCCCCACTCCTTTTACACATGTGATCTGAATACACTCGCCCCAAGACACCCTTACATCTGCAGACATGCACCCTTGATCTGCTGCATCCCATGTACCTTCCTTTCTCAGATTCTCAGGTATTTCTATGCTGGCTGAGCCTGAAATTGCCTTCATCACATCCCAAATCCCCCAAAGATGTTCAGAGTTTCTGCAACTATGCCCGGAAGGGCAAGAAGCAGACTGTGCCTGTGGATGAGCCAGAAGGCTCCGGACACTTGGCTGCACCCTCCCAGGGATGCTCAGCCCACAAAGCTCTTCATCAGTGGCCCAAGAGGGCCAGAGAGTGGATTCCCTGGCTGCCCACCTGGACACTGCACTGAGAACCCATGGAGAGCTCCTGGTTAGTGCTCCTGACTCACCCGGAAAGCTGGGCTCAGGGAAGCTGCCTGCCTTTCCCCGCTCAGGGTGGGGCCAGAATTGAGCTGAATATGCACCTATTCAGAAGGGCAAAGAGCCAAAAATAACGAGGAGCAACAGCATTTCATCTGACAGGCCCAGAAATAGAGCTCATTTTGGAGCATGCCAGGGCTGCCGACCCAGTGAATCCAGAGACCTTCAACATTCCCATAAAAATCCAGGGAGAGCTCTGGGGCCAAGAGATAGGCGCTTCCCAGCTCCTCCCTGCAGCTGCTCAGAGCCAGGCTCTGTGGCCCCCACGCAGAGCCCCAAGCAGGTCAGGGGCTCAGATGATGGGGCGGAGGCTGAAGAGAAGAGGACGGAATCTGGTGGAATGTTCTGAAGAAGGGACAAGAGGGGACTGGTAAATGTGCAACAAAGAACAGAGCCAGGAAATGGATCTAGGGAAGGTGAAGCCGAGGGTCCTGAACAAAAATGAAAACGCTGGACAGGAAGAAATGGCACGCAGGGCTTAGCCAGATTCCAGAGGTCACCTAAGCAGAGGGAGGGAAAAAGGCCACCGTTTCCTTATTGGGTTAGTGAGTATAGAGCCTGAAAGCAAGCTTCTCTTCTATTTTTGCTTTCTTCTCTTCTATTTTGATATGAAAGGCAAATGTCGCCATTCATTCATCTTCATTTTGAATAACTGAAATCACAGAAAGGAGGAGGGGGAGGGGGAGGCAAAAAGGACTCCAGAATCCCAGAGAACCTGAGTGTAGAAATAGACCAGGAGGGAACAGTGGGTTTAAAAAGGGTGGGGGCGGGGAGGGAAACAGTAACTGAAATGAAGAGGATGGGTTCCATTTAGCCAGGAGTACCTCTGAGAACCTTGTGTTTATAAGCCATGGGGGTGGGTACACAGAGGTGACTGAGAAACAAGCCCTGCTTTCACGACACTTCGAGACTTGAGAGCAGTCCAACCAACCACAATACCTGGCAGAGTTGGCCAATGGCCACAGGGAGAACTGACCAACTGTGCCCGGACCTGAGGTCAGGAGGGACTACTCCCTAGGGCTGGTGGCATGTGCCTGGGTCCTAGCCATTTATATAGGTAAAAGGGACATTTTTCACTCCCACAGAGTGCCTCCCCCACACCTCTTCCAGCGCAGAGGTCAGCTGTCTCTGTAGGGACAAATCCCTTTACCTTAAACATCCATAGCACCAATTAACATGGTTTCTAAGTGCCCCTGTGGACATTGCCAGTCCAAAGGCACATTTCTGCTAACCCAGGAGGATAAGAATTCAGGAGTTTTCACAGTACAATTATATTCTGGTTAAAGCCTATCTTTTTTTTGGGGGGGGTGCTGGGGATGGAACTCAGGAGCATTTGACCACTGAGCCACATCCCTAGCCCTATTTTGTATTTTATTTGGAGACAGGGTCTCACTGAGCTGCTTAGCACCTTGCCATTGCTGAAGCTGGCTTTGAACTTGCGGTCCTCTTGCCTCAGCCTCCTGGGCCACTGGGATTACAGGTGTGCATCACCACACCTGGCAAGACTAGCTTTTATGATGTTGGTTTCTTTCTATTTTTTTGATGATAAAAATCCCTTCCCCTTCTAATAAAATGATGTTGGTAGAAGACAATATATTTTAGATGTTTAAAAAATATATTTGTACTTGACAAGTTAATAGTTGGCCGACTGCATCAGCTCCCGAGATTTGACTCATCTTAGTCCATTTCAGAGTCTAAGAACAACTGGCCCAGGGTGCCAGGCTGGTCCATCGAGGTAAGCTGTGGGCCTCTTTCCCTCTTCTCCTTTAGGCCTCTGGCTCTTCCTCCTCCTCCTGAGCTGCCTAGACTGAGGCCCCACCCTTCCTCCAGATTCATTGCCTTGGTCCCTTTCTGTGTTGGGGTGTGGGACTATTCTCTCCTGTCTCCTTAGAGGGGACGTGATAAAGTGGCTCATTGGCATGAAGGAGGCCAGATTCATTCACTCTCCCCCTGGGGCCTTTGGGGTTTAGTGCAGTATTAAAACTTAATTCAAACCAATGAATTGTAATGGTGGAATATCAGCCCTGCCACGGGGTGATGGGAGAAACATATTTATTTTTAAATACAGGATCCTCTGGAATCAAACCACACACTTCAAATGACTAACAAACCATAAGAAAAAGCAACTGTCTCACAGAGCTAAATGTCATGCTCCACTGTGAAAAGAGGTCCTGGCCTTCCTTCCCTCTGCTCTCTCCCATACAGGATTTGTCAGCCTCCGCTCCCTGGGAAGCACAGCCACCCCAAAGTCCCTTTTAGACGACTCCTGTACTTTGGAGGCCAATTTTCTGCACGCCTGTTGCTCTTGGCAGAGTGGATGGTCCTGGATTCCCAGGGCCCTGGGTGGTGCCCACATGCAGCAGGGAAGCAATAGAAGATAAGTAAGTGAGCAACCCGGAGTAGAGAGCCAGGTTAAATATAGCCAGCCCCCTGCAGGGCTCCTCTGCATGGACAGTACTTGAGTGAATGCAAAGGCTTAAAGCCCGCAAAAGCTTTGAAAAACTGCAATTCCATGAATCCTGATTACAAACAACCGCAGGGAACCATTCAGACCAAGGGAGTCTGGGTGCAAGGAGGGAGCAGAAAAATTCAGGAGAAATACCCAGGAAGTCAGGTGGAAACCCCAGGAACACTGCAGTGCTAAGCCCCCTTCTCCTGGACCCGCTGATGAGCTTCATCTCACATGCATTAAGTATGGTCTGTATTTTGGCCTGTTGAAAAAAAATATATAGAGATAGGATCTGGGACAAAGCCACTTACTCTTTTGTTCCCTTGGACACTCAACAGAATAAATAGTTTTCTGCATTACATGGAAGAATTTTAAATGCTTTGTTTCTGCAGAAGTGGGACAGGCAGAGTGGGAACATCTGTCAACTCCCCCCCACCCAAGTATTTTCCCAGTGGCAGCTAGCTGAGAAAGGGCAGGAGTCCCCTTTCCTACAAGCCACTGGTTCTGGAAGTTGGGTCTCTGGATTCATGGGTGCTACCTGAGGGCTTTGCAGAGAGCCAGCTTCTCAAGCCCCACCCAGGAACCACTGAACCTGAAATTCTGTGGGCGGACTCCAGTCACCCATTCTAAGGATCCTTCCGGCTGTTTGGCCAGGGTGGAAGTTTGAGAAACACTGGTGTAAATACCTTGGCGTCTGTACCTGGGGGCCAGGGGCTTCACACAGGGCAACAGCTCTTAGGTTACTTAAAAAAAAACAAAAAAGAGGGAAGGGATGACTCAGCTGCCAGGACATCGCCAGTGTTGCCAGGCCTGGGATGAGATGGCTGGGCACGTCCAGGCACAGGGGACCTTCTATTCAACCCTGGGCATGGCATCTTCACCACCAGTCTAGGCCCATGCCTGTGGTGACTTGACCCACAGTAGTGGCAACTCTACGGACTCCCGGTCTATTATTAGTTCCACAAATCCACCAGTGCCAAAGGGAAGCTTCTGCGAACTTTCGAAGGTAGCTTAACTGTTTCAGAGCAGCAGCTCTGGGCCTCTAGCAGTTGTCCCAGCGGCCAAGCGCTTCCCGGACTCCAGGGCGCCCAAGTCCCTTCACCCCGCCGTTCCTCTCCACTTGGCCACAGAACCCGGGCGGGCGAGCAGCCAGTCCCAACCTGCGTCCCTGAGGCCAAGGATGTGTCCTGGTTTTCTAAAAGCTGTTGGTGCACTTCAAGGGCCTCACCCCTTTCATTTGCGGCAGGGGTACGATTGGACTGGCCTAATTAATTCATTTTCTTTTCAGTCTAAAGTGGGAGCCGGAGCCCAGGGATGCAAATCGAATACAAACCCGCTCCGGGCGCCAATACTCTGGACAATTAAAACAAAGAGCGCGGCGGCAGCGGCGGCTGCACCGCACAAAATCCTCGGGAAACATCCAGAACGTGTCACCAATCAGCCTGCAGGGTGGGGCGCAGCCCGGGCTGAAAGCGCGAGAGCCGGAGGGCGGCCACAGCCCTGCAGGTGGACAGGTGGAGGTTGGCAGGGGTCAAAATCCATCCTTGAGGACTTGAAGCTGAGCCGCTGCGTGGCACAACTCCAGGGGGCACGCTCGCCCTGCGGGAATGGCGCCCCTGCCCCAAAGCCAACAAACAAAACCCATGGCACGGGCGGGAACTGGGCTGCGCGGCCGCCAGAAGGGGTGGGTGGGAGAGGGCGACGGCCAGAGGGAGGAAGAGGAGAAGGGAGGGGAGTTAGGGAGAGAGGACACGGGAGAAAGTGGGGGAAAGAGGGGGTCAGCAGGAGAGGCGAGGGAGAGGAAGCAGGGCACGCAGGGAGAGGAGGGGGTCGCAGAGAGCCAGGGCGCGGAAGGGGGGCGAAGGCGGAAAGAAAAGAAAGAGAAAGGGGCCGGCTGGCGGCGGAGCGCACCGCGCAGGGGGCGGCGGCGGCCGGGGGCGGGACCCGGTCTGTCCCCACCTGCGTGGGCGCCCGCTGCCGGGAGCGGTGGGAGCCCCGGGGCCGGAGGGAGCGGCCGGGAGGCGGGCTGGGCAGGAAGGCAGAGGGGAGGG
Organism: Urocitellus parryii; assembly: GCF_045843805.1. Classification (NCBI taxonomy): domain Eukaryota; kingdom Metazoa; phylum Chordata; class Mammalia; order Rodentia; family Sciuridae; genus Urocitellus; species Urocitellus parryii. Next base: position 126,032,375 of record NC_135540.1, read on the forward strand.
AGGGGACGGGGACTAGGAGGCGGGGAGGAGCCGGCGCTCGGCTGGGGCTGCGGGGGCGGCGACGGCGGGAGCGGCAGTGGCGGCGGCGGCGGGTCCGGCGGTGGCGGCAGGTGGCCCCGCGCTCGGCGGCCGGCCCGGCCGGGGGCGGGCGGGAAGGTGGCGCCTCGGGCGGGGGCCGGTCCCTGCACCAGGTGACCTGTTCCGGCCCGGATCCGGGCGGCCTCGCCATGCAGCGGCGCGGCACGGGGCTCTGGTGGCCGCGGCAGCAGCAGCAGCAACCCCCGCCGCCCGCGGTCGGCCCCCGGGCCGCAGCCATGGCTCCCCCGAGCGGCGGTGTCCCCCCGGGCCTCGGCGGCCGCCCTGCCTGCGCGCTGCTCTTGCTCTGCTACCTGGTGAGCGCCGGACCCCACTCGGGTCCTCCCTTCTGCGCCGGGCTCCCGGGACGCGGGTGGGGGCGGCCTGGGACCCCAGCCGTACGGGGTGGGGACGGCGCTGCTAGTTTTCTCTCTTCCTTGCCGCTGCGCCCCGGGCGCTCTGGGCACCTGGGATGGGTACCGGGGCGCGGACCGGGGAGCGTGCATCGGACTTGCTTCTGTCGGCTTGTGTCTGTTGCTCTCCCTCTCAGACTCGTCGTAGACCGGGGTCAGGTCCCCTTCGGGATCCCCTGTTGTCCCCCACTCAGTCTGAAAACCTCGCTACCCGGAGATCGCTCCCCGCCCCACCGCGCTCTGCTCTCCAGCCCCCTCCCAGCCTTCCTGGGCTTCCCTCTTATTTTCTCCAGGCTCCTTTCCCTCCGGTGCTCAAGTTCGGCTCAGGCTCTCAGCACCTACCAACCGCTTCGACCCTTTTTTAGTTTCCACCGGGTCCTCATGGCCCGGACGGTTTTGTGCCAACGCGCCTCGCGTTTCCAGCGCTCCTTAACTCCTCCGTGGTCACTCCAGCCAAGTTGCGGATGCCAGAAAGAAATCTAGTTCTTTGTAACACGCTTACCGCCAGAGTGGTGACTTTAGCTGCGTCTTGAACGTTGTCATTTCAGAGAATGTGCAGGGCTTGTGTACGTCAGTTTGCAATTTGCCCACTTCTTGGCTCCTGTTTTACTCATCAACTAAATGGCAGTAGTCTATTTTTCAGAACCAACTCATTTTAAATATCAGAGTTATCGAGACCCTCAGAACACAGTGGGGAAATATTCCTCAGTTCCTTTATGATGGCTTGCTTTCTCCTGTTTTTGAATTCTCCCAAACAATAGTAGATTTACAGAAGGCGACACCCTTGCTGCCCAGCCTACCTTATGTTCCAGGATCCTGCAGAAACCCCGGGTTATCTCGCCATATATTACTGTAAATAAATGAAATGGAAACTGCTGAATCATGAAACTGATGTAATAGGAAATTCACAGAATGTTTTTTAAAAAAAATTGAGCAGTGTCATTGTCCAGAATTCTTTTCACTTATGTATCATTGTCATTATCTGGAGTCTTTCTTTTTAGCAGCTCAAAACTCCCCAGGAGATACTGGCAGGGATTAGAATTTGATTCTGAAGAAATTTGCCACTCAGCTGAAGGTTTTTTTTTTTTTTTTAACACTCTACTTATTGGATGCTTCATTTCTTGAAGCAAGAGTGTAAAAATGCAAATCGTATTTCTGCCTTTGTATCTACCTGTTGAGCAACCCAGGCTTTCGCTCATATTTCAAAATTAGCCAATACCAAATTCTGTGATTGGATTTAGTTCATGTTTTCACAAGAATTTGTCAGTTAACATGAGTGATTTTTTTTTTCGCCCAGAGGATATTATTATTTAATATTTATGCCACAGGGTTACAGCACACAGGCTCATAAATAAAACTGCCACAACAAATGGCAGGGTTTCAGTTTAAACAGATGATCCCTGTCCACAAGGCCCTGCTGGTTATCCAAACAGAAGCAGAAATGATGTGGTAGAGCTGAGCACGAGACATGCACGTACAGGTGGTCTGGAAAGTTCCACGTGGAAATCTCTAGAGCTGGCAAGGAGGGACCACTTCTCGAGAGTTCTAGAAATCAAGAGGTACGAGTGCAAACCCTAGTGGCCTGAGTGATTCTGATCCGAGGCAGAGGATGGAACAGCTCAGAAGTTCTGCACGGGCGGAGGGGACTGGAGAGAAGGGATCACAACGAGGGAAAATGATAGACTGGAGACGTGGTAGACTGGAATGAGATAGGGACTCAGTGAGGTAGAGCTCCAGAAAGAGATTATAGAAATACTGTAATGTGGAAAATAACTAGAGCATGGACGAATGTCTTGCAGCCGGCGAAGGAATGGGTTTTGGATCATCATGGAGGGGGACCTGTCAGTGCTTTCTGCTTGTGCTTGTTTCCTTCCGAGGGGCTCCCAATACCAAAGAGAGACGTTGATAAGCAAGAAGGGCCGTTGTGCAACGGAATGAGAAGGTTTTGCGCACCCTGGGAAGCCAAGGCCTGACTCAGAAGGCTGTCTCTAGTTTGTTCCAGTGTCTGGCCACATGCTGGGGATTTTTGTTCTCCAGGTGTGTCCTAACTCAGGCACTTCCAAAAGGCAAGGCCTCCTGATCCCAGACAGGCTTGGTGTGTGAATTGGAGAAAATATTAGCATTGCTATGTGATGAGCACTGTGAAAAGACTGAGAAGCAATGCAGATGCATCATTGTGTACAGTCTGTTGAACCAAGGAAGGCTCCCTGGAGGAGGCAGTTGTTCAGGGGGATAGAAGTGGGCAGGTGGAGGGTAGAAGTGGAGCAGAACAGCCAGTCAGGATCTCAAGTATATGTAGACAGTGGAGTGAGAAAGCACTTCTGAAATTTGGAAGCCTAAACAAAGTAACAATAGCCTGTATTGTACTGAGTCATTTATAGGCATTATCTAATATGAATCTTAGCAACAACCTGGTGAAGTAGGAGCTTTTATGATCTCTATTCAGATGAGATAAGGGAGGCACAGAGAGGTTAAGTCATTTGCCCCAAGCCACACAGTCTATCTAATCTCTAGAGCCCTGGCTTTAACCCATGCAGGTTTTTTGCCCTCTGGATTTTGCTGCATGAAACCCAGTCCCCTCGTGCATAATGTATGGTCCATTAGCAAAGCTCTAGCAATTAGCTACTGTGTGGTTGGCCAGGATGTGAGGTCATTTCTAAAGTAAACTGAAATACACAAAGCAGGAAGCACAGGCCACAGAATCGAAGCAGGATGTTAGGTAGAGGGGGGAAAAAATAGACAGACAGACAAACCAGAAAATGTTTGCCATCCATAATGGAGAGGTAAAGGAGTGGGTCTTTATATAGTCCCCAGGCAACTGGACGGCTCGCATTTTAGTTTGTGTAGCTGTGTGTCCCGGTGTCTAGCAAGTGTTCACTGGGATGCATTCAGAGCCAAATTGTCAGTGATTTGGGGACCAGGCCCTGCTCTGTGTCAGTCTGTTCACAAGAGCTAAAGACTGAAAGTGGCTTTCTCCACAGAAGGCCTTGAGCCCCTGTCCCCCTGGGAGTCAGGGGACCGAGGACAGGGAATCCTGCCTTCTCCACCAGCTGGGGCAGAGCAACCTTGCACATCAGCCCGTGAGGACGGTGACTGTAGCTAGGATACTGCCAAAGCATGGATAATTGTGATGAGGCCCGAAAGATAAGTCACGGATCGACGCCAAGCAGATTTCTGAAAAGATGATCCCTGGTTCCAGCGACTGCCAGAAAATTCTGAGGTCACCAAAGGTCAAGATGCAGGGAGCTTCCCCGCAGGGGATGAGGGCCTGGAAAGCAAAGGACTGGAGTGGCTTCCCTTGAGGTCACCGGGGCTGAGAGGCCTGCTCGATGCAGGACTCGCCCACCCTGCCCCACCGACCCCACTAACACTTAGCCGCCTCTTCCGTGGCGATGGTGCTTCTAGACGGCAGTTCCATCCACCCCGAGCTCTAGTCTCCAGTGTCTGATTTTTTTTTTCTTAAGTGAGAGAATAAATCTCCTAATGGCCAATATTGATGTCAGCGGTAGAGATGAAATATTCAGAATGGACATTCGCGCTTGTTAGACAAGCAGGGGACAAAGAAATGAGGACATCAGCAGCCCAGGTACACGTAAGGATCATTGCCAGACGGTCACTGCCTTTGTCTTGTACAGGAACCTCTCTAAGTGGCCACGTCCTGTCAGGTAGCCATCCAGGGGTATTCGTTAGCCCCCGTGGGCAATGCACAGCATAGGAAGACCCCCAGTCAGTCAGCTGCAGGAAGAATGATGTGGGCGTTTGAAATACAGAGATGACCTCAAAACTCCAAGAGCATCCACGTTCGTCCTGCCTGGTGCTCCTAAACTCTCCATCACGGCGCTCCCATGTGCCTTCTGTGTCTTCTGGCTGCCTGTTGGCAGAAGTGTGGGAGCAGAGGAAAGATCCAGGGGAGAGGTAGAAGGGAAGAGATGAAGAACCCAGGCAATTCACTGAGAAGGTGGATAGACTCGCGCAGATCATAAATAGCCTTTAGTGAGTTCAGTTGCCCTGTTGGCTGGTCCCATCCTCCTGGCAAAGGAGCCGAGGGTGGGAGGCAGAGCTGTGTAGGGCCCAGCCCAGGAGCTTCTGCAGCTCATGTCCCCCAGCCTTACCCATAGTCGTGCTGGCCCGTTGGCCCCATCCTGTGTGCAAGGCAACATCTGTTCTCCCGAGACTTGAGGTCTGTTGACAAGATGGGACTGTAGTCCCCTTCCCCCACTCTTTCAAGATGGGAATGAAAGTCCCTCATCCTAAGCCAGAGGCAAGTGGGTGAGTGGGAGCATCATTTGGGTGTTTCTGGACAGAAAGGGGCCATCATCTTTGACTTTAGAGTCAATCAACAAGGATTTGAATCTTGGATCTGCTTTTTGGTAGCTGATTGATGCTGGGCAAGTTGCTTACCCACTCTGAGTCCATTCCATGCCCTCCGCTGGGAAGCTGGAATGCCGTCTCCCTCACGGGCCTGTGGCGGGGATTAGGTTAGAAGTGAGAATCTCCACAAAGGTGTATCTGAGAGGATGAGGCTAGATGTGGATGAGAAGAAAGATTCAACACACCTGTCCCAACGTCCAGCAGGCGATAGGGCCTCAGTGAACCCAACCAACCTCAGTTCCCTTCGGGTGATTTGAGTTGCCAAGAAACAGCACATTCAATAGCCTGGGTGGAGGGATGGATCTCACACAACCGGAAACATGGATCATCTTTGTGATGGCATTTCTCTGGCCAGCCCCCAGGTTTGGGGAGGAGTGGCGCTTGACTGGGAAATGTTTCCCAAGGTACATGGTGGTTTTAAAGTCCATATTGACATCATCGTCCATTCTCCTTAATTGCATGCTTTGTTGACATAAACAGAATTTCTGCTTATGTCTAGTCAGCAGAAATCGGAAAAACCAGGCCCTTTTAGGCTGATACAATTACTTTTTTGACCTGTGGAAGTTTGATCGGGCCAGTTTGGAGAGAGAGTGCTCATGAGCCAAGGTCTTCTTAGGTGACTGATGGGGAGAAATGGGGAGAAATGAGACACTCAATTATTGTTTGCATATCAGACCTACGCACCTACACGTGTAAGTCTAAATGAACTTGCCACAGTGAGATGTGAACGATTTAAGATTTTCCAATCTCTGTTTCTTCTTTAAATAGCTCATGGGCCATACAGAGAAAGAGCCAAGTTTCCCAGCTCTCTGAAACAGGGTTATTTGAATGGAGTCTCTCCTTATTGATTTTGTTTAAAGGAACCAAATGCAGTCATCCTAGAAGTTGTTTAGGCTGTGCTGAGAATTTTGTTTTTTTCCATTCACCAGATACATAAATTCACCTGTTTTTTTTTTTTTTTTTTGATTCCCAAGCTGAATTAATGCATTTAGGTCTCCAAATTTGGGTCTTCTATTATGAACACAAATTAACTGGCCCATTTCTTTCCCCACTTCTTTTTAAAAATCACAATACATACATAAAGACAAAAGAAGTCTGTTTTGTGACAGTGTGATGTCAAACTTGACTTTGGTCAGGCCTCACTTCTGCTGAGCAGACGTTGGAGGGCCCAGGCGTCCTTCAGCTCCAGCTCCGTGTGTGCAGAGCAGATCAGCCGTGCTGAGGTGGGACCTCCACGTGGCTGCCTAAATGTCATCATCAGAGGGGTGCAGGGGTCCCCCCTTCACTGCACCTCTCTTGCTTGGAGCTGTAGTGCATTTGGACTGTGCTTTTAAGGCATCCTCTCCCAAAGCTGGCACAGAAATGCCGACAGGTGACGTTACCTCAGTGTTTTTTCATTATCCCCTTAACATGGGCGAACTTGCCAGATGAACAGGAACCCAGCCGAGGGTTAGCGGGATGGGAAATGTTTAGAATTTAATTCGTATTTTTGGTGTGGAGAGATGGAAACGTTCTCGAGGGTAGTGCGGTTGTCGGAAAGGTCTGGAGGAACAAAATAGCTGACAGAAGTACACCCCCAAATAGGTGTGGCGGGGTGTGTGGTGTCAAGAGTGCCACCTTCCCCATCCTCAGAGTCGCTAGGTCCACTCTGACCCCGCGGGCCTGGTGAGGTGCCAAAAGGTAAGTCGATGAGACTGGATGCATAAGACACCCACCCCACCCCACCGCTGGAGAAGGACAGTGGGTACTCCAGATTGGATCCCGTCTTTTGGCTTACATGCAGGTCCCGCCAGGGCTGAGCAGCATTGGTGCAGGAGGGGTCACTGAGGCACCTGGCGGGAATACGCATGCCCAATCCCTTATCGCAGCAAGAAACACTAGGCTCCTCCCGTGTGCCACGCTCTAGCCGAGCAGCTGGAGACAGAGCAGTGGCGCCCATCTGAATTCCCAGTTTCCAGGCGAAGGGACACGCGGGATTATCTTTTAGGTTATGTTAATGCAACCTGGCATGTGAAAATACCTGTGAAGGCTGGACACATGTTGTGCCTGTAGCCGGAACTCTTCAAGTTCATTGCTTTATTTTCCTGGCAGGAAGCAGCTGAGAGCCACACAGAGGACCTGAGCCAGGAAACCAGTTTCAGCTTAATCGATATTTGGAGTGTGAGGTGTTGCTAATCGGTGTTGGTTTGGTACGTGGTAGAAGTAGCCACCACTCATGATGTAGCAGCCACCCACGGGGTGGATTCCACCACGAGGTTCCAGCTTCCTGCATTCCAGAGGGACCCCAAAAGCTGAAGACGGAGGCCTTCTGGAGGGCCGGAGACCACGCTCCGCTCCCACCACACCGGGGGGTACTGAAGCACCCGATCACGTTTCAGCCACTGCCGGGTCCTGACGTCACTTTTCTTTTGTGTTTCATTTGTCACCCCGCTTCTTCTGCTTCTCAAATATGCCTCTCCGTCTGCGAAATTATATCTCTGTCCCCAGCCTGGCTTTGGGTTCTCGTCTGATTTAGAGCTTTTCTGAAATAAACCAGATCAAGGTGTCAGCAGCGGCGACCTGGACACCTTAGACACACCTGGCGCCAAGCCCTGTTGCCTAGCTGGGCATGAAATGTTCCTTGTGGGGTTTTTCCTCCCCTTTCTTAGGTGATGGCTCCGTACAAAGCATGACTTCTGTCACCCTGTGTGCTTCAAAACCCCATCTAGAATAAAAGTTGATAATCTAGAACGGTGGTTGGCAAACTCGGGCTCATAAGCCAGGCCACCCAGCTGCCTGTTTTTGTAAAACAGAGTTGTATGGGACGATGGTGTCTGTGGCTGCATTCACACTGCAGCAGAGCTGAGGACACTGAGTGGCCCAAATATTTCAAATAAGCCTCAGGTTCAACGGAGGCTAAAAAATGCCCCCCGAACCCCCAAACCATGTCTCCTGTCATTATCCCCTAAACAATACAGAAAAATAACTGCGTAGGTACCACCTGAGTTGTATTAGCTACTGCCAGCAACCTAGAGATGACTTAAAGTATACAGGAGACTGTGCCCGGGTTATATGCAAATGAGCACATTATATAAGGGACTTGAGCATCCACAGATTTTGATGTCCTTGGGGGTCCTGGAACCAGTCCCCCATGGTTACGGAGGGATGACTGCATTTACCATCTGGCCACTTTTTGCAGCAAAATCTGCTAGCCTCTAATGTAGAATATCACCGTCCGGGAGAAAAGTTCAAGCCACATAATATGATTTTGTATTCAGTAGTTTCCATATCAAAAACGTCAACAAGAACAGGTGTAATTGATTTTAATATTTTATTTAACTTGAGGTATCCAAATATGATCACTTCAACATGCAATCAATATAAAATTATTAATGAGATGTTTCAAAGACTTTCTTTAAATCCCAAGGCTTTGAAATCAGTGTTTCTGATGTACTTTGGGCACATCTCAGCGAGGACCAGCCACTTTGCAAGTGTCTAATCTGCCAGGGGACTGCCATGTTGAGTAGCCTGTGTCTAGAGCTCCTGTCCCTGGGGTGTGCTTTTACTGAGACTTTGAAGCAGGTGAAAATAAAATAATCTTCATATTGGGGTGTATGAAGATTTTCTTGGGAATAGAATTTGCAGAGAAGGCTCGGAGAGGACCCGGGCGAGGTGTGTCTCTACCTCCTCATGCACAGTGGTATGTGTAACACACCAAGCCAACTGAAACCAGGCCAGCGGGCCGCTGTGCTTATTAATGCGGAAAAGTGTGACGGGTGCATGTTTAGCAATCAGATGTAAAATAATGAAGTGGATTATTATTAACTGCACTTTGCGATGAAATCTCATGAAATCAAATGGCCTTTCGCCAGCATTCTGTTTAAAAGAGGTTTTCATTGGCGTTAGCTGCATCCGCATTAAAGCCATTACGAGGGAGGAAAGGAAAAAAAAAAAGGGCAAAGCAGGAGAATTGGGCCTGGGTGAGTTTTTAAAGTACAAATAAAACGAAGGAGGAAGGGGTTGAAATCGTTCTTTGGAACAGAACACGGTTTTTGATATTTAATATACCATAGCATGTCCTGGGCTCAGTACTCCCTGTTGTCTCACTAAATCAGCAAACGTCTCCTTGCGCTGAATTTGGCAGGGAAGCATCTGGCCGGTTGCTGTGGGATCAAGACGCGCTGGCCGCCCCTGGGCTGCTCTTCTGGGCCAGCCGCCCTCAGCGCCAGGGGCACCGCAAGCGCTGGCTTTGGGCGCAGCTCTGGGGCGCGCTCAACTGCTTCACGCCGAGCTGCGTGGTCCTGGCCCATCTGGGGGCGGAATGAAGGGACCGCTGCTTGGGCAGGAGCGCTGGGCACATCTCTGTTTCAGCCTGCACTGGCACAGGCCACCGAGAAGCAGTGGGTCTTCCGAGTTGCCACCACGCGATGGGCGGGGCCTGGCACCCGGTGGCACCCGGGCTCACGTCTGCGGACCCAGCAGCTGGTCCACGCGCGAGAGACTCTGCTCTTAGTTGTGGCTTCCTGGTTCGCAGTTTGAGGGCGTGGGCAGGCGCCACCCAGGGCTCCCCTGCCCTACGGTGGTTCTCCTCTTCCAATTATAAGACCGTTTTCATATTTGTTTTCTCCCTGTAATTTGGCAGCATAAATGAGAACATAAAACAATGCAATCGCTCCCCGTGGGGGACCACAGTTGGGACTGTACCTACTCTACATATTTCTTCCTACAGGTTTCCCATGACTGATCCGAGGAAGTGGCCAGCCCTTGATTCTTCTCTGCCATGTGTAGAAACTGCATTTTCCATGTCACCTTTCGGCACTGTAGCCCTCCCTGCTCTTTGAATAGTATTCATGTGATGCAGAGTTCCAAAGATAAAGAAGAGAGCACAAGGCCTCGCACCCTCTTGCCCTGTCTCTGGTCACCTTATCCTTGTCCTCGTTCCATGTGAACAATCAGTGCTATGTGTATTCAAGGAATATATTTTTACTGCGTGTGTGTGTGTGAGTGTGTGTGTGTGTGTGTGTGTGTGTAAAATTCAATATAGTATTTTTGAATCTGTTTCAAAACAAAAGAAAAAAACTTCAAACCAAAAAACCCTTTAGAGATTATCCCATGGTCTGCACATGAAGATGTTCCTCTTTTCACAGTTGTATAGTACTCCAGGAATGGAGTTACTATAACTTTTTTTTTTTTTTTTGGTACCAGGGATTGAACCCAGGGGTGCGGAACCAACCTACATTCCCAGTCCTGTCACCTTCATATCTTATTTAGAGACAGGGTTTCCCTGAATTGCTTAGGATCTCCCAAGTTTCGGAGGTTGGCTTTGAACTTGTGATCCTCCTGCTTCCTCAACTGCTGGGATTACAGGCATGTGCCGCTGTGCCCGGTGGATGTACTATGATTTAATCAGCCCCTATTGATGAAGTTTCCATCCTCTGCTGTTGAAACAGTGCTGGTGTGAGACAGCTGTGTGTCCATCATTTCACACAGGTTTGAATACATTTGTAGGATACGCTCCTAGCATGGGATTAGCGTCTGTCCTCGGTGATTACCGCCACCAACCATACCTAAGAGAGCTTGCTTCCTGACTCCAGCCAGTAACATGCGACCTGAAGTTTTGATCTGTGAGTCTGCTAGGTTAGAAACGGTACCCCGGTGTGGTTTCTACTTGCCTTCCTCTTACTTGAGTGAGAATTTACTTATCAATGAGCTACAGCCGTGGCTCACTTTCCTGTGGATCATTGGCTAGGTTTCTGATTGGCTGTCAGTGGCTTTAAGAGGGACGCACCACCTTCTTTTACAGCACCCTTCCTTGGTCTTCGCTGTCTGTAGAGAGAAAGTCACCTTCCTGGGGCGGGGACTCCACGCTTCAGGGCCAGGACCTACTTTCTTTCTGTCCTGTCTCCCTGTGTGTATGTGTACCTCCCTGCTGGTGTTCACTGGCCACAGGATCCTCACCTGAAGAACTTCCCTTCGTCCCTCAAGGCCCCACCGAAATGCCACCTCTCCATGAAGCCTGCTCTCGAGCCCCAGGCAGGTCCCTGGGCCCTGGTGCTGTCTCCCCTGGGCTTTGGCATCTGAGCCCTGACCGTGCTCCCCCTTCACCACCGTGATTTCTAGACATCCCTAATGTCACACTTCAGGCCTCTGCATGGCTCCGAGCCAGAATTGAAGAAACGAGACTCTATTTCTTCTTCTTCTTTTTTTTTTGGAGGAGACCAGAGTGACCTTTTTCATAACATAAAACTTGCCATTTTAGCCACGTTGCAGCGTCTAGTTCGGTAGTCTTAAGTGAATTCACGTTGCTGTGTGACAGCCAGCACGTCCCATCTCCGGCACACTTATGTCATCCCACACCGAAGCTCTGACCCCTCCGACACAGGCTGCCCTGGCCCCTGGCAACCCCATTGTCCTGTGTCTCTGTAAAGGGACTGCGCTTGTGTCTCATGTAAGCGGATCGCACCACGCTGTTCTGTTGGTCCGGCTCACTTCTTGTTCTGTTGGTCCGGAGGCTCACTTCTCTTAGCTCGTCCTCCGGCTTCCTCGGTGTCACAGATGTATCAGAATTTCGTTCCATCCCAGTGCGTGTTCTCCGCCTTTGTGTATCTTGAGTTGCTTTTAGTTACCGTGAAGAATGCTGAGCACACAGCGCTCCCCTCGCGGCCCTGCTTTCATCTCTTTCGGGTCTATACCCAGAAGTACCATCGCTGAATCAGCTCGGGTGCTACTTGTGTCTCTAATTTTCCTTTTTTTCATCACTAGGGATTAAACCCGGGGGAATTTTACCGCTCAGCTATATTCTCATCCCTTTCTAAAAATTCTTATTTTGAAACAGGGGGTTGCTTCGTTGCTGGTGCTGGCCTTGAACGTGTGATTCTCCTGCCCCAGGCTTCTGAGTAGCTGAGATTACAGACGTGCACCTCCTTGCCCGACTAGATATGTCATTTTTAAAAAAGTAACTGCTGTGCTTTTATCCATAGCAGGTGCACCTACCAGTAGTGCACAGGGCTTCTGATTTCTTCATCTCCCCACCAACATGCATTATCTTCTGTTTTTCTTTCCTCTTCCTCCTCTTCCTCCTCCTGCTCCTGTAGTAGCCCTTCTCATGGGTCTGAAGTGATCCAAAGTGACCTTTGGGCTACTGTGGTTTGGACAGTGAAGCACAAAGCCAGACTTAGAAGAGATCCTGGCACCCCTATTTCAGTACCACACGCTTCAGACATTGCCTTGACTTCATATCCAAGCTTCCCGGATGTCTTCTGGAAGAAATGTCCAGAGTGAGAGGCCTGATCATTTAAAGAACAAGCTCAGCAAACACACAGCTCAGACGTTTCCTGGTCCATGTGGCATCCGTCATGGCGGGAGACTCAGACACCACAGTTCGTGGCCCTGGCTTCCTGAGTGTGGCTTGGAGCTGTGGGAATCTGTGGGTCGGTCCCTCATGCAGATGTGTCCTGTCTGTACCTCCAGGAGAACTGGGGACAGGCTGGCATCCCTGCCCTCTTGCCTGGCAGGTGCACTTTGAACTCTTGTGCCACCTTTGATCTGGCAACCTTTGACTGCCATTTGAAGTCAGAACAATAATTTGGAAATGTCTGAAGCCAGGTTGTCTCTTTGTCATTCCAAGGCAGCTTTTAGTTGCTACTGGGTTTGCCACGGATTCACTCTTCCATTGGGAAGCGGGCTTTGGAATGGTTACCACGTAGCTTTGAAAGTCACATTCTGACCAGCAGATGCTGCTGAGCCCCGGAGAGGGTTTAATTTGTGTGTGTGCATGCGTGTGTTGTATTGGCTCCAATCCTTAATGGTGTTTTTGACATCTCTTATGTAGATTGGTGTTTTGCATCCCAGGAAAATAATGATGTATGCGCGTGTGTTAACATGATCATGTCTGACCTTCTGTATCTCTCTCACGTTTTTTTTTTTTCTCCTTTACAGAATTTCGTGCCGTCTCTGGGTAGGCAGACCTCCCTGACGACATCTGTGGTCCCCAAAGCCGAGCAGGGCGCAACTTACAAAGACTTTATCTATTTCACCGTCTTGGAAGGAGACGTGCGCAACGTCTCCGAGGTCTCGGTCGAGTACTTGTGCTCTCAGCCTTGTGTGGTCAGCCTGGAGGCCGTGGTCTCCTCCGAGTTCAGGAGCAGCATCCCTGTGTACAAGAAACGGTGGAAGAACGAGAAGCATCTGCACACCAGCAGGACGCAGAGGGTCCAGGTGAGATTTCCGAGCATCATGGTCTACCGAGACGACTATTTCATCAGGCACTCCATCTCCGTCTCCACGGTGGTACTGAGAGCCTGGATCTCTCACCAACGCGGCGGCGGAGACGCGAATGTGAAGTGGGAGGAAAACCTGCTGCACGCCGTGGCCAAGAACTACACTCTGCTGAAGACGGTCCCGCCCTTCGAGCGTCCCTTCAAGGACCATCGGGTGTGCCTCGAGTGGAACATGGACTACATCTGGAACCTCTGGGCAAACAAGATTCCACAGTGTCCCCTGGAAGACGGTAGGTCATCGCCTGGCTAGGAACCTTCTCGTGTCTTCAGACAGCGCGCAGCGCTGTGGGGTGGCCCTGGAGAGTCACACGTCAGCCGTCGGGGAGACGCGAAAAATGGAGGGACATGTCGAGTCTGTGGTTTTGAACTTCGGGGACAAAAGGAGAAAGATAACAAAAAAGTCAGGGTCAAGGGGAAGAGAGGAGGAAAATGAGGAGAGACTAGGACCCCAGGTGGAAGGCCGGAAGGGATAAAGGGGCCGTGGAAGGGAGTCTTTGCCCTGAAGTTTCTGTTATTTTTGAGCAGGACGTTTGCTCAGGAGGACATGAGCCCTCAAGGAGGCTTTGTGTCAGACAGGGAGGCCGCGTCCCAGAAGGGAAACTCCTGCCCGGCTTTCCTCTGACTCTGTGACTGGGGGCCTCTCTGAGCCTCAGTGTTCTCATCTGCTCAGTGGGAAAACCATTCCCCAGGAGCAGAGGGGTGAGGATTGACTGAGATGGCATTGCACAGGAGCTGGACATCTCTGGGGTCTGAAGTTCTTCCTGGCTCTGGGATGCTGAGCACCCCAGCTCTTCTCCCTGCCCTGGATCAGGAAGCCAAGGCAGCCATGCTCCCAGACCCCCTCCCAGGCTTGTACCATTTCCTAAAGTGGCGCCCCAGGACCCCCATGGTGGTACTGCCCAGCACCCCCATTATAAATGCAAATTCCCAGGCTCCATCCTTCATCACTCAGGGGCTGGGCCAGTGGGATTTTGATCCCTCTCTTACCCTGGCTGGGTCCCAGGTAGGCTTGGAGTCGAGGAAGCTCATGTCATGGGCCGAAGGCCCCTGCCCAGGATATGGGTCTTCACCCGGCCTGGTTTGGGACAAGGTGACTTAAGGACACGCGCTCTACATTCTTCCTCTAATGATCAACTTCCTGTCACCTCTGGGGCATAATTTCATGAAACAACGGCTATGGTGATTTCTGGGCGCTATGCCAAAGTGGGCATCTAGCGGAAATGTAAAGGACATGTGTGAGCGTGTATTTCCATTGGTCCTGGTCCATTGGCCATCACATCAGCCCACTGGACATTTTAAAAACACTTTATATTAACTATAGTCACAGGAATTTGCAAAAATGGTAGAGAGCCCTGTGCATCTTCATCCAGCTTTGCCCTTCGGTACCCTCTTCAATAACTATAGTACAATATCAAAACCAGGGAGCCAATGTGATCTAATAGTGTCCACCAGACTACCAACTTGAATTCAATTCCGCCAGTGCTCATGCGTGTGTGTGTGTGTGTGTGTGTGTGTGTGTGTGTGTGTGTTTCTACACGATCTTATGTTACATTATGGTTTATTCTGTCTTTGTGTGGTGCTTTGGGTACAGAGACACCTAGGAGGAGGCAGATTCCCCTTCTGCGTGTGTGTGCACGTGCGGCAGATAGGATGGGGTGGGTGATTAAATGTCTCCGATATGTTGAGCTGCATGGGATTGCATGACCAGTGTGCATCCCTGCTCCGGGCAGCACCTCGTGCCTTCCACAGGGACCCCTAATTTGTTGAGCAGAGGGAGGCACAGGACACGTTTTGCTTTTCGTCGGGGCTTAATGATTCCATTTCATGTTTGGCAAATCACATATTTCTCATTGAAGAATGATTGAATTGCGAGTTGGAAGTTTTCAAATGAAATCATTTACTAAGTTCTCAGGGCACCTGAACAGGCCCTTAAAATGTGCAACGTCTTTCCTTTGTGGCTCCTTCCCGCATTTGCAAGGCTCCAGAAGGGCATGGCGGGGTTTCTCTCCCCAACTCCGCAGAGCTTTATTTTTGGAGTGAAAACCCATTGAATAAAATTATAACGCAATGGAAAACCTTTCCTAAGAGCTAAAAAGCATTGGAAACGGGATGGGGGGCTCCATGCACCCCCCCAAACCAGCTCTGTCGCTAATCTGTGATTCGTTGTCCAAGAAAAGTGAGCGTTTCCTCCTGCTCTCTTTAAAAGCCTGGGCCATCTCTGGGAAAGTGTGAGCTACTTTTGTTCTGGACACGGGCTGTGGGACAGCAGGGCCTGGCCTCTGGCTTGTTCTTAGCAGAGGCTTCTTTATGCCACTGTCCTGGATAGAGTCAAGTGACAATGTGAGACAGCAGAACTGAGCCTCGGGGCACCTGTCGTGTCTGTACCCACTGCAGGGCCCACTGCCAAGGAGCCTGGGGAGTGGGCTCTGTGTCCAGTGCCTTGTGTCCTAGGATGGTCCTGTCTCTGAATTGAATCACTTCCTGGACTTTCAGTTTCTGGGGAAAAGTCTGCGTGCCCTCTGCCACCGGCCTGGTGTGTGGTCCTGAGGCGAGGGCTGTGTGTGGTCAGACCCACACCTGGGCCGGTCATCTCCTAGGCCAGGATCTGGCCAGGCTGTGGGTCTGGGTTTTGATGGAGCAGAGTTTTGTCCGGCCTGCCCAGTAAATCTGACCCTGATCAGGAGCCAGCAGCTTTTCAGATGTGGGTGCAAAGGCCCAGCCAGGTGCCCTTTGGTGTCCCTGTCCCTGCCTGCAGGCATGCGGGCCATAGGTGGTTAGCAGGCCACACCTGGGGCTCCACTATGGTTGTGTGTTTCCTTGAGGGAGGGATGGACATTATCTGCTGTCCAATGAGCCACATGAGCTCCTGACTCATGCATAAACACACAGACAAAAAACCAGCCACGCAGGCTGGTGACTCAGACCCGGACTTCTCTTTCTGCCACACCCTAAGGTGAGAATCCGTCAGTGTCATTGGCTCCAGCCTCAGCCTATGTATGTCCCAGGTCCAACATGTCCAGTCACTCGTCACCATCTATACTGCTGTGGCCCTGGTTTGTCACCACCCTGCTGGACTCTGGCCACCGCCTGCCTGCGAGGGGCCTCTTGGCTCTGCCCCTGGCCTGGCAGCAGCAGCCTCCTCGCAGTTAGCATTGCCCAGCATCCCTCCCTCTGGCCTGTCCCTGCCCGCTGCCAGCTCCCTCTCCTGCTGGGCTCCCCTCACACCTGTTCCAGCCACACCCGCCCGCTCACTTCTTAGACCAAGTCCGTCCCCACCTTGGGACTTTAGGGTTACCGTTTCCTCTGTTGAAAACACTCTTCTCCCAGGTGGCTGTGTGGCTTGCTGCCCTACCCCACTCAGACCTCTGCCCCAACGTCATCTTCCCTGACCGCCTGGTGGCCGCTCCCTCATGACCCGCCGTTAGTTCCCCTCACAGCCCTTCACTCCTGCACCTGGGAATTTAATAGACTTAGTTGCTGATTTGCTGCTGACCGTCTCCCGCTCTAGAGCAAAAGCTCCACCAGGTCAGGGTCTTTGCTTGCTTGGCGCCTGTACACAGTGGGCATCCCACAGCCATCCACCGAATGAGTGGTGCCGCTAGGACGCGGGTCTCGTGCTTATCTGTGAACCTCACATGGCGATGGCAGGCTGAGACCCTCAAATGGCTGTGTGGCCCCCAGAAGTGCGAGGAGGTGGGAGGTGGCTGTGTGCCCTCCCTGAGGGCCCCTGCAGGGGCACCACGGCTGCCCAGGTGAAACCCTGGTGGGCGATGCAGGTTAAGGCTGCGGGGCTCCGTTCATGCACTCTTACCTGGGTCGAAACCCACCTGCAACCCAGGTAAGCCCCAGGGAGCCCCAGGACAGGGAGTCCACGGCTCCCCTGCTGTGCCTTTGCCAAAGTGTCCTGAAATGTCCCGGCCAACCCAGACCCCAGAGCCAACCTCCCACCACTGCCCCTTCCACGTCTAATGGGCAAAAGCATGCTCCTATTGCAATCCAACTCACATTTCCACCTGTCCCCACCCCTGCCCTGAAAATAGAATGATATATATATATAAATTTCCACCCTCAGAAATTAACCTTTGGACTCCCTCTATGGGTGGCTCTCACATAACATCACATCATTCAGTTCCGTGAAAAAAAGATTGAGCAGCTACTATGTTCCCGTTTCTTCTCTGAAATCTGGAGGCTCAAGGATGGAGACGCAGTCCCTCTCTTTAAGGTCTGCTGTGGGAGGTGAGCAGCTCCCACAGTCATGGCCTCCGTCTGAGATGAGAGCTCATTAGGTGCCGGCCTTGGTGTGCGGTGCTCTGTGTATCTAACTGCATCTTCCCAATACTCTACTGTCATATTTACAGAGGAGGAAACTGACTCAGAGAGGTAGAATAACTTGTCTAAGGTCACACAGCTATTAATGAGAGAGGTGATATTTAAACCTGGAGAATTTGATTCCCAAACCCCACATGTAACCATTAAGGTTTGCTGCTGCATGAGGGCAGGGAACTATCTATTTGTAATGTTTTAAGCTACTAAGCACAGAAAAAAGTTAATGAGATAGCCCTTTGCTAAGCTTCCTCATGGAAAAGGTGATAGCTGAAGAGAGACTTGAAGGATGAGCAGAATTTTCTTTTTTTCTTTTTTAGATGTTGATGAACTTTTATTTAGTTATTTATTTTAATGTGGTGCTGAGAATTGAACCCAGGGCCTCACACATGCTAGGCAAGCGCTCTGCCCACTGAGCCACAGCCCAGCCCCCCAGAATTTTCTTTTTTTAAATTTTTATTTGTTCTTATTACATGGCAATAGAGTGCATTTGGACATATCATACCTACGTGGGATATAACTTCCATTCTTGTGGTTGTACCTGATGTGGAGTTTCACTGGCCGTGTATTCATATATGAACACAGGACACAGGAAAGTCATGTCCAGTTCATTCTATGGTCTTCTATTCCCACACTATTCTCTTGCCTTCATTCCCTTTTGTCTAATCCAGGGAACTTCTATTCCCCCACCCCCACCCCGGCCGCCATTATTGTGTGTCAGCATCCACGCATCAGAGAGAACATTCGGCCTTTGGTTTTTGGGGATTGGCTTATTTCACTTAGCAGGATAGTCTCCAGTTCATCCATTGACTGGCAAATGCCATAATTTCATTCTTCTTTTTGGCTGAGCAATATTCCACTGTGCATATAGAAATCACATTTTGTTTATCCATTCATCTGTTGAGGGGCACTTGGGTTGGTTCCATAGCTTAGTTATTGTGAACTGAGCTGCTGTGAACACTGATGTGGCCACGTCACTGTAGTATGCTGATTTTGAGTCCTTTGGGTCTATGCCCAGGAGTGGGATAGCTGGGTCAAGTTTTCTGGGAATCTCCATCCTGCTTTCCAGAGTGGTTGCACCAATTGGCAGTCCCACCAGCAGTGGATGAGTGGACTTTCACCCTCATCCTCACCAATATGATGAACAGGATTTTCAGTCACAAAGGAACTTGGGGGACTCCCAGGCAGAGGTGACAGCATGAGGACACAGAGGGGTCGCAGCCCCGGAGGTTTTATCACAAGTATCCCTTGACGTGTGTGAAGGCAGATAGGTTTCATTTTGGGGGCCGACTTGGATTGATGGTGGGTAGCTGCCCGGAGTGTAGTGTTGAGAGGGATTCTGGGGCTGAGTGTGCGTTTGTGAGCTGGAGGGCCAGGTCAGTTAATCACTAGCGTCATCACAGGGTGGAAACGGGGAGCAGTACAGGCTCAGTGTGTATGTGTACTTGGAGGTGTGATTCGGGGAAATCAGACAGACAATTGAGGTTAGGAGCACATTTCGAATATTCTTAAGCACCACGCCGATGGCTATTAAATACTCTGCCCTCGTGTCTACCTTTATGAATATCTCCCTGACCTGGCCTCTTAGCTAAGAATCTCCTGGAGAACATGTCGCTTTCCTTCTTTTCTATCCTCTTTTCCTTTCACCAAAAATTATTCCCATCTTCAGTTTCAAGAGACTGGAAGTGTGATTTCTTATAACAAAACTCCATGACAATGAAATGATCGAAAGTCCTATCAAATGTTGGAGCCGGGTTTGACTTGCATATGTGGGGAGAAAATTAAAAAAAAAAAAACAGTTTGTGCAGCAGGACTGTTCAACCCAATGATGTGATGATACTTTTTCTAATTATAAGCTATATATTTGGTACTTTAAAAAAAAACAAAACACCACAGACCTAGTTCTTTTTTTTTTTCCAGTTAATCATGGTATTCTGAGTTTTTCAGTAATAACACTAATTACTGCCTAGCATCTGCATTGCCCTTTACAATTTTCAAAACCCTCTTCCCATGCACATTGTTGCGCTGACTTCTCACCCTAGTCCCCTGGGAAAGACGGTATTATTGTCATCCTCTGGTCTATGAAGGGGGAAACGGGACTCAAGGAGTTTATTTAACTAGGGCCTAAACTTCTTGATGCTTTCGACTTTGCTATGCCGCCTCTCTGAAATATGCTAATACCGTCCTAACCCAGGTTCTAAATTAGCAGGAATACTTTTTTTAAAGTTGAATTTTTATGGATGTGAATCATCCTCTTCCTTCACCCACTGGACGTTGTCTCTGCAGCTGATGGGGCTGAGCCCAGGGAAGGGCTGAGCCCAGGGTAGGGAGGCCCCAGAATCGGTCGGTGCCTTCTTCTTCCTGGGCGGGAACGTTCAGGGCTTTTGTCCTGTTCTTTCTGAGCAGCGAAAGTAATACATGTACCAGGTAAAAAAAATTTAAATCGTGTAAAAGGTTTAGAGGGAAGAAGATGTTCCACCCCCATCCCCCAGTCTCCTGGTGCTTTTCCCAGAAGCAAACTCAGTACAACAGCTTCTTGTCTCCTTCCAGAAATATTCTCTGCACATAGAAGCAGTAAGTTTAGCCCCTGTCTTCATGCACAAGAGAGGATCCGGGCACTCGGAGGGTTTTCTGCACGTGTCGCCCGGCCCGTGCTTTTCAGCAGATGCTCAGCATGCACAACTTACTTACCCACCTTCTGTTGATGGGCCTGCAGGTCATTTTGAATCCTCTGCTTTCAACAGCCAAGCTTTTACTGCACATCTTCGTGCCTGTATCTTTGTGCATGCATCTAAGCAGGTTTGGGGATAAATGACTAGAAGTGGAATTTATTTCATTTTCAAAGACTCCTGCTAATGAATATTCCACAGACTTCCAAAGTAACCACTTCACGGCCCAGTATCCTCTTTGGGTGAAGTTCTGACTTAAATCATTTCTGTTTAAAAAATATATATATAGCTTTTTTATCCTTAGTCTTTGGCCTTAAGGAAAACAAAACACCTGCCCGGCCCAGCCTCTGTGTGTTCTGTGTTTGGAAAGTGTTATTGAGTTACTGTGCTCTGGCTTTACTTCTTGGCTGAAAAATCATACTGTCTTTTCCCCCAGGCCCCTCGCAGTCATTTTTAGTCTCAGTGATTGCTGGCAGAGGGGCTCGTGTCACTTCTCAGATTGCGGGCTGGGGAGTCAGCGGGGCACTTGTGGTGTAGACGTCCTGGGACGGGCTTCGCTCCATGGAAACAGGACCTTCCCTCCACTGCACCAGGGAGTAGGCTGCCTGATCCCCCAGACACACCCTCTCCAGCGGGGGGATTCAAAGCATTTACCAGCCAGTAAGGAGAGGGGCCCAGTCTGCCTCCTGGGCGGCGCTGGCCCCAGGGCTGCTGCAGGGGCACTGGAGGGCCCACTGAGCTGCTCTCACCTGGAGGTGGGTCCTTGGGAGCTGAGGACAGCAGTGCTTCCTGAAGCAGAGGGCAATGTCTCAGTGCAGCCAGGCAGCACGCGGGGAGGGCCAGGCGAGTCAGCCACACTTCTCTGGGGTGCAACGAGGGGCAGTATGGTTAATAAAAAGACCACTGGTCTGTCTTGGGGAGACCAGGTGTGAGCCCCAGCCAGGCCTCTTGTTACCAATGCAGAATAAGACTCGGACACCGTTCTCATCTCCAAACGAGGGGCTTTGCACCATAGAACACCCAGGGTCTTTACCCGCTCCAAAATCTGAGGAACTGAATCAAAAACAGTCATGGGGAAGAGTTCAAAACGTGTTGTTTTCCTGGCATTTTATTTTTATGTTTATGTCTTAACAACTCCCCCTACCCCCAACCAACCTCCTCATGCAAGAAAAGTCAAAGACCTGGATTTGGGAGAAGAATTTGAAAGGACAGGGACTGTTACGTGCCTTAGGCAGCATGTGGTGAACACGATGGAATTATGGGAAGTGTTGAGGGAAAGGGAAACCGGCTTGAATCCTGACCAGGTCATGGTTAGGGTAGGTTAGGTGTAGGAACTGCATTTTTTGCTGTTGATATTTATTGACATCCTAAGTTAAAGAGCACCCGTTGGGCCCTCCCAGCAGCTGCAGCCAGTGATTAGACAATAAGTCTCTATGTTTTCCTGGGCTAAAGGAATTCTGAAGTCCTTCCTGCTCCCCAATTCATCCTTGTTCCTTGCTTCTGATCGTAATGGAAGACAGTATTAAACTGAGGGAGAACTAGAGCAGAGCTCCCGTTGCAGAACCATTGAAGGTACAGACTTTACAAGAAAATGACCTTCACTTTGGTTTTGCTGGGTACAAGCAGCATGTGTTTTTATAAAATTATTTCAGGTCTCTGAGATGTTCCCTTCTATAATTTTGTCCTTTGTCTCGAGTGCGTTAAAGGACCCCTCAGGCTGGGATCCGTGGATAAGGGAAGGGCTCGCCAGTATTTGCTTCTAAACTCCTTACACTTTGGAAACCTGCTCCACCAAGTTTATTTTTACTAGTGTGAGTCTGGGAAGAATAGAACCTCACCTGCTTGGATAAATGTTCCTACAAGGTACTAGAGAGCAGCAGTCACTGGCAGAAGCCTTCCTGGGTTCTGGGGTGACCATCTGATCTCTTCTCCACTTGAAAGAGTGGAGAACAAACCAAGGCTGAGCTCCTGTCGACCTCTTTGGTGAATTTTTTCCCCTCAGATTTCAAAGACATCTTTGCAATATTTCCATTTCTAATCCCTCATAACAGACCAGCCAGTTCAATGTTACCGAATTGAGCTCAAGTTTAAAACAAGAAAATTAAATGGCTCCACTGTTTCTGTTGGAACTAGGTCCATCATTTTGGGTTTCCAAATGTATCTCTAGGTAGATTTATGGACATTTGGGGGAAATTGGCTCATTTCATCGTATTACATTTGTACACAAGGGGCTGAGAGTCCAAATGCTGCTCTTAAGATTTCCAAATTATATTAAACCCAAAGTACCTCTCTACTTAGTGGAATTCTGTATTTCCTTTTGGGCAAAGAGGAGTGCTTGAAGATCCAGCACTCCAGACTGGGGCCCCCAAAATTTGTGCCAATGTTGATATTTGATGATTCTCAAAGAAGCCAGTTCTTCTCTCCCCATGAAACCCAGGAGCATAGATTGTGGCCACCATCCAATCAGGGGTGTTTCAGCTAAGGAGCATTTTAGAAAGAGAAAAGCATCCTTCTTCCCAGGTTGAGTTAAGGGAATTCTCTTTTCTTTGGTGGGGGATGTATGGAAAACAGGAAATTTATACTTAGCCTCTTTAAAGCAGTAGATATTAAATATAGAACTGAAACTCATTTTCCCCTTCAAGATGTGTTATGGACATCCCTATTTTCTAGAACTACAGAGAAGAAGTCTCCCACGTTTGTGAAATAATTTTTTTTTTCACACCCAGTTTTACGGGGAGTGGTTGGTGATTTTTGTGTAGGGTGATGTGTTTCGTGTATGTGGAAAGCCAAAGACAAAATAAACAAAGCAACAACAAAAAACTGCAGTTGAAAGAACAGGAATTCTGAAACCAAATTGCTTGAGTGGAATCCCAACTTCACCTCTTATTCTTTAACCTTTTCTAGGGCTCAGTCGGTGGTATGTTGAATGGGGACAGTAAAAAGGACCCACCTCCTAGTTAGTTGTGAGACTCAGTGAGATCATCCCACACCATGCTCAGTGCATTGCATGACATTCTCTAACAGTTGCCATATGGCAACTGACTGTGCCTCCATTTGCCCATCCGTAGACTGGGCATAAGAATGAGGATTTAGTGCATGAAAGCATGCTTCAGTGTCTGCACCATCGTGAGCACTATGGAATCTTTCTCATTGTAACACAAAAACGATTTCAAAATGTTTTCCCCGGCATGAAGAGGGCAGTGTGTAAAAGGGTTAAGAGCATAGAGTCCTGAGTTCGAAACCTGCCATTTGGCTCTACCACTTCTGAACTTTGCAAACTTAGCCTTGGGTGTCCCATCTGTAGAGTGGACGTTGATGGAACCAACTCAGCAGGGTTGTGATTGAAGACTGAGGGAGACAGTCTCGGTCAGGTGCCCAGCACGGTGCCGGGCACGTATCCGGTGGTCATATGCATTTGCTCATAGTTGTAGGAATCGCATTTAAATGTTGGTTGGAGCCGGGCAGAGGGCGCCAGGAGGAGGGTGGCTTGGGTCGGATGGCTTTGCCGGAGATAATCAGAAACGACTGTTTTGCTGTTTGCAGATGTGGTGGCCCTCCTTGGCTATCTCTATGCCTCCAGTGGAGAAAACACGGGCATTGTGAAGAAGCTCCTGAGGTTCCAGAACCGAGAGCTGGAGGCCGCCCGACACCAGCGGATGGACTACCCCGTGTAAGGGAGGGCGGCCCAGGGGCTGGCCTGGTGATGGGTTTTTATCTGCAGAGCAGGGCAGGCTCTGGGAAGGGCTCCTTAGATTCACAGATGTTGGGATCTACAGGGTTTAGACAAATTTGTGGACCTGGAAACAGGCTCTTGGTCTTTATATACAGATCCAGGAATGGCAGGAGTAAGCTGAAGGTGTTGGACCCAAGGCCTTGGGAGGTTTCAGCTGCAGCCATCCAAGGCCACGCAGATGCAGCCGGGCTTGGCCTATTCTTTCTTGGAGGGTTGGGAGAGCTGCTTGAAGTCTCCCAGTTTCCGTATCCTCCATCTATTTCAGCAAAATCCACACATATGTATTTTTTCCTTTTGCTGAATTGGAGATGCTGAAAACGGTTCCTGGTTCTCCCCAGATCAGATGGATTTAGCAGAGTGATTTAATTCTTCCCGTGCTGCTGGCTGTAGAGAGATCTTGAGTCGCTTTACCAAGCATGTGCTCTTGCTAAGCTTCCTTGTAATAACTTGTCTTCATGAGCTTGCTAGCTGGGTGGGTCAGGAGGGAGCTTCGTGACACCATCTGTTTGCATATCATGCCACTGGTTTTGAGGCCAGATTATAAAGCCCAGAATATTCTAAAGGACTTGTTTGGATATGGATAAGAACCCGAGGCTGCTGCCACTCTAACCCACACTGTGAATTGGTTAGGGGGGTAAGTGGAGAGAACCTGATGTATTTGTGTGACCTTGAGTCGGTTTCCCCGGTGAAATGTGGTTATTCCCAGCTCCTTCTCTTGGAACTACTGGCCTCCAGTGCAATGCATGGCATAGACAGGTGTCCAGCAAATTTTTTCTGAATGATTGACGGATCACACATTTAGCTGAATGTGCCCTAGTTAAGTTGGCTGCTGTTATATCATCCTCACTCCACAAATCACAGATGCACAAAATTTGTACAATATTTTCTCACCTAAGTAGCCTCAGTCCAGAAATAGAATAATTAGATTACTTGTTTCATATTGGTCAGCCAGAACCGGGTCTCGGAGCAGCCTAATGTGGTCATTAAGGTAGTCTGTATGTGTCCCAGTTACCCCGTGGTGATGCCATTTACAGATTAGTATGTTTTTCTACCTTGGGGCTTTTATCTTTGAAAGAAGCAAAATTGCTCAAAAAGCCCTAATTATGTTTTTTTCTTTTAATCATAGGTATTAGAATAGCTTCTTATCAAATCACCTGTTATTAAAATCCATATTTTTGTCCCACATCTGACTTTATAAGCCGTCATCGAGAATTCAAGTGGCAGGCATGTCAGATTCTCATCTAAGAGGCAGCGAGGCTGGTTTCGGTGCAAGGAAGACTGTCTGTGGTTTTGTACAATGAGGCTTAACTCCCGTCTCCGCAGTTACTATAACTACCTCCTTTGTCTCCAAACTCAGGCTTTGCGAGCTGATCTCCCATGATGAACACTAAAGCAAATCCATCCCTTCGTTGGAAAGAAAGCAATTTACTTGGTCATTGTTAACTATAATTACCTGTTCTTGGATGATATCAATCTGCACAATTTTTTTTCTCTCCTCACTCCTTTAGGTTTACTGTTTCAATGTGGCTTTATTTACTCCATTACTGCAAGGCCAATCTCTGTGGGATTCTGTATTTTGTTGATTCTAATGAGATGTATGGCACACCTTCTGTGTTTCTTACTGAAGACGGTAAGTATAAAGCGGAACCTTTAAAGTGATATCGTCATTTTCTGACGTTCTGTCTACTGGCAGATATATCTGTCTAGAATGAGGATGATATTGTCCAAGTGGTTGCTCAACAAGTGTGGGATGGGCTTGTTCTCCGACCAGGCGATAGCAATTGTATGGGCCTTGTTGGGATGCCATTTACTTAAATATGTAATTCTGTTCTTTCTACAAAAACGAGTTGATTATTTGGGGGTAGACTCGGTAAAGAGGAGTTACTAAAAATGGGTGGGGGAAGTAAGATAGCTAGAAACAGTTGAGAAAATAGATTGAAATCTGGATGGGTGTTGGGCTCAGATAGTTTTTACAAGTGTCTTATTTTATTTTCATTTGGAAGAAACAGATACCGGGCACTGTTTATAAAAGAAAGGCCACAGGGAACCAAATGCGAACTTTAAACTTCTTTTTCCTAGAAGCTTAAAGCAAATGTCTCGTTTATTTAAAAAAAAATGCGTTTTGGTTTTGCTTCATTTTGTTTAAAGAAAAAAAAGGAAGGGGATTTAGTTTTAGCTTCTTAGGAATGTTGTTGAAAAAGGTACGTCTTTGTCATTCACTCCTAGGTGTTTTTTTTTTGGGTCATTTTCATGAGTTTTGATTTTTCCTCTTAGGTCATTTGCATATTCAAATGCATCTTGTCAAAGGAGAAGACCTTGCTGTAAAAACTAAGTTCACCCTACCTCTGAGGGAGTGGTTTCGACTGGATATCTCTTTTAATGGAGGCCAGGTATGAGGGAAGAGGCTCCACCAGGAATCCCATCAGCATTTTCACTCCAAGTCAAGCGTTAGTATAATGCCAGACAGCAACAAAATCTGTAAGCAAATTTGTACGCAATGATAGACTCTTTGCAACTATGCACTTGCTAAATCAAACTTTTATAGATGCAAGTTTAAATCATAAGAATCTCATCCCATTTAATTAACTTTTAAAGTGCTTTCTTTCGACTATATTGTGAATGAGTAAATAATATAGCCGGCTCTACAGCCACAATTATCTGAGCAATTCCATCCTTTTCCCCCAGGGAGATGGGCTTTGTGGAGATAAATGTTAAAACAGCATCCATCGGCCATGTTCAGGCTGTGTTATCAGATCTACAACTTTTTTTTTTTTTTTTCAAAAAAGGAAATTTATTGGCTGGTTCAGCTAAGATCTGGTTTGACTGTTCTTGGCAGTTGAAACAATTGCTTATGTTTGGCATTAAACACAGTCATAATAACCAACAAACATAAGTGATAATTCTGGTGGGATGGAGGGTCTTTATCTACTTTGCACATAAAACATTGCACATAACCATTCCACCCTTTCATAATACAGCTTTTATGGATTATGGCAAATCTGTTATAATTGAAGACAATTCCACTGCTCCATACACAAGATGCCGGGGTGTTACCTTTTTCTGGTTACTTGATTTTCTCATCAGCTTTTCTTATTGATTTGTGATTTTCCTGTAACAAAGGCGTTCTGTTGTCTCCTGCATTAGACAATACACCGTCTTCCCTTGGTGTTTAGGTTTATCACATTTCCTTTTTTCTGAAAAGAAAATAAATCAGGTCAGTTCTTGCTGCCTCCCTGAGAAGACTCTGTAAAACATTAGTGGGCAGCTTTTGTCTATTTGTTTGTTTCCTTAGAAATGTGAGGTGACATAGCTGTGGCCCGCGTCTTCGCTCCCTGCACTGGAGTCTTATGATGGTATTGTGGCGTGGCTGCTGCTTTCTGCCGAGGAGAAGGTCAGCTCCGTGCCAGGTGTCACTGAGACAGGCACCACACGTCAGAGCAAATACATAGATCTTATTTTGCACCTGCTGTATGTAAGGCACCAGGCTCCGGTTGCTTATAGACTATTTATGGAAGTAACATGAAGCACGTGAGGAGAAGTCAGAAGGCAAGCTTAATTGCCAAATGACTCAGATTGATTTCCAGAAGGGAGACAGTGTTTCATACTGGGATGCTCAAGGCAGGCTTCCTGAAAAAAGTTTCTCTGTATGGGCAGAATGTAGACAGAAAAGAGAGGAGGGGACGCTGGAGCATATCGTTGGAGCTAAGAGATAAACCTGTTTGGGTCTTAGTCTGTTTTGTGTAGCTACAACAGATTACCTGAGCTGGGGTCATCTCTAAAGAAAAGAGGCTTATTTCTCACGGTTCTGGAGGCTGCCAAGTCCAATGTCAAGTTGTTGGCATCTGGTGAGGGCTTTTTGCTGTGGAATTACACAGCGAGGACATCTCACGGCCAGAGAGCAAGAGCAAGCAAGCTTGGGTCTCTGGTCCCCTTCTTTTAGGACCACTAATTCCATCATGCGGGACCCCCCTCACAACTCCTCATGCTAATCACCTCCCTAAGTCCCCACCTCCAAATACCATCGACATAGGAATTTGGGGATTAAGTTTAGGACACATGAACATTTGAGGAGCACATTCAAACCATTGCAACTGGAATAGAAATTTGCAGATTATAGAAAACTAATAGAAGGAGGGGGAAAGTCTTTGGGGTTAAAACGTGCAGAATCTTGAGTATCAGAGAATTTGGACTTTAACTGGCAATGGGGCAGGGGGCCGCCGTGGAAGGTTTTCAAACAGATAAGAATAAAAGCCGTCCTTTATTTAAAGACACAAATTTAATGGCACAAGGCATGATGGGCTAAAGCAGGAGAGAAGACTTAGGAGGACCAGAAAGGTGAAAAGAAAAAGAAAAAAAAAAAAAAAAACAAACAGTTGTTTTCCGCATTTGTAGACTTTTGCCCATTTTTCTGTCTTCCTTTCCCATTTGCCTCTCTGATACACATAGGACCTAACGATGCTTAATGATTCCCACACAGAGTCCCCCTCTGGGTTGGGACTGTCATGGTCACTCCAGGAAATGGTTGGTTCAGGGAAATGACTGGTTTGAGTCGTTTTCTTTTCTGAACCCACGTTGGGCCAAGTTGGTTTTCATGGAGTTTGTCTTCAGTAGACACAGTGTGGTGTCCACGTCTTGAGGACCCAGAGAGGCCTCCACGAATCTGCTAAACGCTTTCTGTGGGACATTAAGGGAGTCAAAGTGGTCCCTAGGTCCAGGGGCTCCCTGTGTAGTCCAGCACACAAGAAGAACCATGTAGACAAAGCCCTGTCCCCACCGATCCCTGGTGCCCAGGGAAAGGGAGGAGGAAGAGCTGGGTATGAGGAACACGGCACCCACCTTGCTTTTCCCCTAAGGCTCTCACAGAGTCAGAGTGAAATTCCCAGAACTCCTTCTTTTGCCAAACACATTTGTCTTTTTATGCGACAAGCTTGTATACACAAACACATTAAATGAACCTTTGTCTCGGAGTCTGGAAGCATCTGAATGATCCAGTGGCAGAAACTGCATTGTAGATATATTTAACCACATCAAGTCATTTGGGGAAGCTGAATTTACCAAGTCGTAAAACATGCACAGGACTAGTAAACTGTTTATTTTTGCAGAAATCGATCAGGTCAAAGACTGTCCAGCACATTCTATGAGGAATTTTGCCAGGGAGTGTGTTTGTACTGTGGGGTGTTGAGGCATGACTGACCCTTCTCTCTCTCTCTCTCCCAACATAGATAGTAGTAACCACCAGCATTGGACCAGAGTTGACAGGTTACCATAATCAGACAATTAGGTAAGTGCAACTTTTCCCTTTATTCAAACTCTGGCTGCATGAGAGTTAAGGAATCTTTATACCTCAGGCCTCGACCCTAGTGCTGTTCCCACATCCCCTCCCTATTCAGCTTTCCAAGCATGGACCCCTCTGCCTTATAGCTAGCCTTTGTACTTCTTTATTCTTTTCTCAGTCACAAACTCTCCTCATTTTCCTGCAACGTTTTATTTTTTTTCTAAGCAAGAGAAACTAGTCCTTCTTCCAGATCTCATTGTAAATTCTTCCTTTCACGGCACTTCATAATTCATTTTCTTTGAAAATTATCTCCTACGAAGGATTCTGAAAAAAAAATAATAAATCAAAGTATTATTGTTACTTATTGAGCATGGCTGGTGACGTTGGCTTAGTGCAAAACATAAAAGCAGGCAGTCTTTATATTTATGTTCATAATCTAGATTTGAAATGTATGCAACTATTGATATTGGTGTAACTTTTCATCCTTATGTAACCATTCTCTGCAAAAGTTACAGAAACTGAGAGCTCAGTCCTTTGCTTTGTGTTTCATGATTTTTTAATTTGCCTCTCGATCTGCATATAATAGTAGGTTTTATAGTGTCAGAGCAAGGCGAACCTCAGTAGGAATTTGGGATACCCCATCAAAGCTACAGAATATATGTATAATTCAATGTTTAAGAATAAGCGTAAAGATCAGAGATAAAAATTACCAGTTTTGTAATATATAATTTTGAAATATGTGTCAGGACAGCCGGGTACTTGTGGGGGTGGGGAAATGCTGTACGGCTCTAGTGCTTGGTTGTCTCTCTGTAACCTAAGGAGGATACCTCTCCAGACAGGCTCCTGGTCCCCAGCCCCACACAGCCCGAATTCTCTTGGAAACTGATGATTAAAGAAGTGAAAGCAGAGAGAGGTAGAGAGGGTACACTCTTTTTCAAACCATTCCTGTTTAGATTTAAGTCAAACTTGTTCCTTTAGGCTCTGGGCTCCTAGGACAATTCTTATTTTCATGGCTGGATTAAAGGATTAGAGTTTTATACAAAGGCTAAAGGAGAGTTATACCTTTGCCTGCAAACAGAGGGTCCGAGAGGGTTTTGATAGTTGCAGGGAAGCATAGACAGAGAGGTGAAGAACGGCGGAAGCCTTAGGCACACCCCGGTGGGTTTGTGTCACAGGAGACAGTCCACAGACGGCAGGTTTCTTGTTACTCTAAATGGCGGTGGGCTTCTATGGTGAGTGTAAGAATAGACAGGACAGGAGGGTTCTCTCTGGAGAAACGGAGGTTCTGTAGCTCCTTTGGGAATCTCTCCTAGTGCAACGTTCTGTGAAGAAGATACTAGAAGTTCAGGGGTTCTGTTTCAGGGTGTGAAATCTAAAATAACAGCCTCTTTCCCCCCATCACCCACTCCAGCTGTAGGAAACCATTTGAATTTCACAGGTTCCTTTTCATTTTCCATGGAAGACCTTCTTTCCTCCCAAATCCCAGAAATGTGGAGGTGAACCGTGGGTAAATCATAGACAGATCTGGGCTGGGCCAGGGTGAGGCCTGTGAGGGATGAGCCTGGAGCATAGAGTCCCTAAGCGCTCAGCACCACGGCCGTCCGAGCCAGGTGCCCAGAGGGAGCGGGTTTAACAGCAGAGCTTTGTCTTCTCAGCTGCAGAGGCTGGAGGTCCAATCACAGGCTCAGTGAGGCCATGTCCCCGCCAAAGGTGCGAGGGAGCAATATGTTCTAAACCGTTCTCCCAGCTTCTGGTAACTCCTCGGTTTGCAGCAGTGTAACGACAGCCTTCACATGGCGCTCTCCCCACGTGCATGTCTATGTCCAAATGTCCCCCTTCAATAGATACCAGTCAAAAGGATCAGGGGCCACCTGCGTCCAGCATGACCTCATTTGAACTAGTTGCATCTGCAATGACCCTATTGCCAAATAAGGTACAGGTCTTCAGACTTTGAGGAGGGTCACAACGTGACTCGACAGTTATCATGACAAAACAACCCTTTAATACAATATTTTTTAAAAAATCAGAATGAAATCCAAGAAGCCATAATGAACCAAATATCAAAATTTTAAGTAAAGGGCCAATCTGATCATGAAGGATTTCAGGGATCAGGACTGGTTTTCAGTGCACGACAGGGCAACATCCCAGTTAAAGCATCAAACTAATCCTGATGTCGTAATAATAGCAGTGTCCAGACCTGAGCAGGCTACACCTCTACCTCCTCAGCCCTGATTGTGCCCTCGGGTGTCCAGAGCAGCTGGAGGGAGCAGGCCCCCAGGACATGCATGTCTCTCCTGGGGTTCCTCTGGTTATATGTTGGGGATCTTGTCCTTGCGGGAAAACCTGCTTTCAGGGTTGGCCAGGGCATGGACAGAAGATGAGATAGCTCAGCTTCCTGCCCACAGGTGCTCTGAGGAAGACCTTTAGCCCTGTGACATCCTTGTGACGTAAACAATGCTGGCTATCGTCCCATGAAGGTGGTGTAGGAAGACTATGGATGAAGCGCTCAGGAGTACAACGTTGTGCACAGATGAGGGCCATCAGTGACACCGGGTGATAGGCAACGGCCTCAGGCCTCTGGAGTGTTTCCTTCATTCAACACAGATTTACTGAGCATATACCATGTGCCAGACACAGTGCTCGATTCTGGAAATGCAACAATAAACAAAAAGAACAGAGTCCCTGCCTTCAGAGAGCTAAAGGAAATCTAGCAGGGGAGAGCGAGATTGAATAAATAAGTTTACAAATTAATTTAAAAGTACAAGTTGCAGTGGATGCTAGGAGGGAAACAAATAGGGTTAGCTGAGAGGATAACGAGGGGGTCAGAATTTAGACAGGGTGCTTGGGAAGTGATACTTTAGATGAGAATTACTCTCAGGGGTGAGAGGGCAGCTACTTCAATGCTCCAAGTTCCCCTACCCAAGAACCCTCTAGCCCATCTCTTTCCTGCCTCTGGGTGAGGCCCATCTAACAATATCAGCAATTCTTTCGGGCCACTGGTCCTCCGCAGTAATAAACTAGGGCACTCAGTGTCCAGATAAGAGTAAAGATAGTTTGCCATAATGTCTGAGGTTTTCGAAAGAGACTGGTTTGGGCTTTGGAACAGTCTAACTCAGCTATTATGTCAGTGAAATTGATGACCATCAAACAATGCACAGTACAAGAAATCTCTTGCAATCTTTGTGCAGACACTGAGAATTTCAGAGGAGAAAGATGTGGAAACATCAATATAGGGATGTAGATGGAGACCAAGCCAGACAGATCTCCTGATGGTTGATAATAATGACAATTTAAGAATTACAGTCCAGTGCCACAGTGACCAAGTAATTCTTTATTAGTTGAAAAACTCAGTTAAAGCAAAGATCCATAAAAGGATTGTTACCATAAACATGTTAGTCTAAAAAAAAAAAATGTGGTGGCCTTCCTTATCCAAGATTTTGCTTCCCATGTTTCATTTACCCATAATCAACTGAAGTCAGTTAAAATATTAAGTGGAAAATGCAGAAATAAACATTTTATGAGTTATAAGTTGCATGCCATTCTGAGTTGCATGATGAATTCCTGCACTGCCCTGCTTTGTCCCTCCTAGGACACAAATTACCCCTTTGTCCATGTTTCCATGTTGTATATGCTACCCTCCTGTTAGTCATCTAATATTTGGTTTTCAGATAAACTATCAAGGTATTGAAGTGCTTGTGTTCAAGTAATACCTATTTTACTTAATAATGGCCCTAGAGCACAACAGTAGTGATATTGGCAATTCAGAAATGCCAAAGAGAAGGCATAAAGTGCTTCCTTTAAATATCATTTTACATCATCACAAGAAGAGTAGGTACCATAAATACAGTAGTAAGGTATTTCGAGAGGGAGAGACCACATTCGCATGACTTCTATTACAAAAGTATATGTTACTGTACTTATTTTATCATTTATTATTAGTCTTTTGTAGTGTCTAATTTATAAATGGAACTTCATCCTAGGTATATAGGATGTGAGGGCAATAACACAGCATATATACATTTCAGTACTATCCGAGGTTTCAGTCATTTACTAGGAATCGTTGAATGTGTCCCCCATAGATACTGGGGGAGTACTAAATAAGTGTGTGTTCTTTTGCTTATTTTTCTAAATAGGGCCTTTCCTTTGACCTGAAAATTGTGATGTCTTTTTGGCATAGACAATGCCTAATATCTATTTCTTCCAAATGAAAAGAAACAAAGATACTTGTGAAATAATTAGACCCAAACCCTTCCCAATTCTTCCGCTTCTTTCCCCAAGCTTTCTGTAACCTCTATCTACAGACTCTACCAAAACATTCAACTTAGTTTTAATAAAAGGAACCACCCTTTCTTCTTCGCTCCTGTTTTATTGGATACCAGATTGAAGTCAATAGTAAATGATTAGGACCACAGATTCGCCATTGACTGGCTTGAGAGTCCACATTTCGTACTAAAAAGGCAGCTCAAAAGGAGCAGAAGTCCAGCAGAGGACAAGGTCAACTATAATAACTGTGGCTGGTAGTGTGGTGCCTGCTATGTTCACTGCTCTAAATGTTTTGTTCCTGTATTTAAGGTTGAGCAAATTCCTCCTAATCTGAACGTCAGAAACCCAAAATGACCTCAAATCTGAAAATTTTTAAGCATCACACCAGATTTTTGAACATTTTAGATGTTCAAAAAATTTCCTCTGTGAGAACATTTTGGATTTTAGATTTTCAGGTTAAAGATGCTTAACTGGTAAAGTCTATGTAATTATTCCAAAATCCAAAAAACTCCAAAATCTGAAACATTTTCATTCCCAAGCATTTTGGATAAGGGACATGCAACCTGTCGTTCATTTATCCCTCACAACAACCATATAGGTAGGTATTACTACTGTTCCCATTTTTTAAAACCTGAAGGCTCCGGAGAATGGCGTCTAGTAAGGGAGCATCCAGCTTGTCGTGGGCTTTAGTTGGTCGGTTTGACAGGAGTGGAGACCGCAGGTAGGCTTGTGAGTTGGTGAAGTAGAGGTCACTTAGAAAACTTCAAGAAACATTGCTTCCAGCTGTCGAGTGCTGGTGTAGTCTCCTGGGAACTGTTGAAATATTCAAGTCTTACCAAGGTCTTGGAAAACAGGGTCAATTCCCAGTCTCAGAGTTGATAACTTCGTGTTCTCTCCTGGAAAAGGGGGAAGAGACCTTCATCTCCTCACAGTCCTTCAAGGCCGAGATTCCAAAAGGACAAATACCAGGAGATAAAGCCCTTCTTTCCCATTTGGGTTGTGTTTGCATAAAGCTAATTAATTTCCGAGCGCTCGCTCCTGCTGTTGTCGGTGGATGTCTGGGGAGCTCGCGAGTTGCTTCACCCCAACCTGCTTCCTCTCCAGCCAGATGCACCTGCTAGGAGTTGCTTCTTTGCGGAGAGGCAGGCAGTCCATCTCCTGTCCTGGAATGACCCTGGGTGGCCGGCTTCTTGATCCCTCTGTGGGTAGCTGGCGCTGTGGCCCAGTCCTCTGCTCCCTGGCTCCTGGCAGTCTGCCTGGCATTCTGCTGTCTCCCTGGTGCCCCCACCTGCCCTCTGTGCTCCTTGGCCCTGTCCTCTCTCGACTCTCACCCCACCCCCACGGTTCACATATGCTCCCGTCACACCTCGGCCTATCATTCCTGCTTTAATTTTCAAATAGGTAATAAATGCACATGGTTAAGGACATTAAAACAACAACAACCACAAAAAACCCTAACATTTATATGAAAATACGGTTAAATGTCTTGCTCCCATACACCCCACCCCCTCTCCTCATAGACTTTTTTTTTTTTTTTTTTTTTTTTTTAAAGAGAGAGTGAGAGAGGAGAGAGAGAGAGAGAGAGAATTTTTAATATTTATTTATTTTTTAGTTCTCGGCGGACACAACATCTTTGTTGGTATGTGGTGCTGAGGATCGAACCCGGGCCGCACGCATGCCAGGCGAGCGCGCTACCGCTTGAGCCACATCCCCAGCCCCTCCTCATAGACTTTTAATGGTTTCTTGTCTCCAAGTACAGATTTCATGCAAATAAAAAAAAATCTACTCTCTTTTGTGGGTACATACCATACAGTGTTCTGCACTTTTCCCCCCCTTAATATATTTTGGCGATCTCTCGGGTCCTTTCATACCTTTTGTAAGCTGCATTGTAAATAAAGCTCCCGGGTTGGATGGGCCAGTGATGGACACCCGGGGTTTCCCAGTATGAGCAATATAAGCTGTACTGCGAGGAATTCGTCACACTTTATACAGGCCACCCATGTCTTCCTTCATTGTGTCTCTGATGCTTCAGACCTTTCAGGGCAAGGTGGACCTGTGACACATCACTTGGGCTGAATTCTTGTCCTTGGCCAAGCCTTTGACCTTGCCGTGGTCTGCACTTTACCTTTCCCACACAACCAGCTTCTATTTATTCCACAAGTTCCCCCCTCCTTGCAGAGCAAAATATTTCCAATTAAGAGCAACAATTTCAAATAATTCCATCGATTGCAAACCATATCGCCAATACCAACAGTCATGTACTGTACCGCAGGTGGGGCACTCTGGTAGACACTTGACATCTTTACCTAATCTGACAATCCAATAGATCAGGTACTATCATTTTATAAAAGAAAACAGTCTCAGAGAGGTTAGGTGACTGGACCAGTCACATACCTGGTAAGTAGCAGGATTGGAATGTAGCCCAAGCCTTCCTGACCCAGGTGGTCTTGTCTGCTGAAACCCGGAAGTGACAGGCTTGTGGCAATTTGGGTTAAGTTAAGGAGGGTCAATGAAAGTCTCTTTAAATAACCTGGTTCCTGTCCAGGGCTCTCTCAGTCCTTTCTGTTCTTCTCCAGCTTCCGAGAGGATTTCCATTACAATGACACAGCTGGGTACTTCATTATTGGAGGGAGCAGGTACGTGGCTGGCATCGAAGGATTCTTTGGACCCCTGAAGTACTATCGCCTCCACAGTCTGCAGCCAGCACAGGTGAGCCCCGCACCTAGATGTTTGCAGTGGGCTTGGGTAGTAGGTGTGCCTTCAGGAACACAGGACCCAGTGTAAACAAAAGATTTACCCCAGCTGGACATCAAGCATAATTAATATCAGGTCCCCCCCCCCAGCCAGCCAATGCGATAATAGATTTCTGTTAATGTTCGGTTCATTTAGCACTCATAAAATGGAAACCATTTACTTCCTCTGTTTTAATAACTACTAGCTTAATTATAGAGTAGATTTTTATCAGGCTGTTGCCTATCCAGTGATTACGCTAATGAAAGGAGAGATTCTTAGTTATTTGGTAAAGCTTCTCTTACACGCTATTATTTAAAGTATCAGAAGACGAGAGGCTCCAGCAAATTAAAATCCTGGAACCACGAGTTGCTCTCTGCAGAAGCACAGGCGTGGGTTTGCGGGGGGTCCAGGGGCTGTTAGCTCTGTTTGTACAGAGGGAAGAGGGCTCTGCATTCCCAGTGAAGTCTCCTGCACCAGGCTCTCACATCCAAACCCACCACAAAGGAGACCCCCAGCTGGGCTGAGGGTCAAGGGCTTCCTATGCAGAGCCCTCATAACAGTTAGCTTCTTGGCAGTGTGGAAGAGATCAGGAGCCCCACGTGATACCTGAAAGAGGAACATTCTCTCCGTCCCTTGCCTGCAGAGAGTTTGTTCTGGAGAAAGCAGGACTCACTAGACAAAATCCTAATTAGGAAAATGGAAAGCTGTACCGCCCATGGGTATGTCACAGAGCTGCTATTGAGAGATCTCTATGAAAATGAAGAAGGGAAATTTGTTTATTCACTGTACAATAAATACTGCCTGTCTGTGATGTAACAGGCTCTGGGCTGAGTACT
Organism: Urocitellus parryii; assembly: GCF_045843805.1. Lineage (NCBI taxonomy): Eukaryota > Metazoa > Chordata > Mammalia > Rodentia > Sciuridae > Urocitellus > Urocitellus parryii. The sequence goes on from NC_135540.1 coordinate 126,069,324, forward strand.
AGGGCAAGCAAGGTGGATTCAGAGAGCAGCTTTCAATTGTTTTTGAAGGTAGTTGATTTAGTATCATTAATACCACATACCATATGAGCGTATATATATTCACACACAAAACTGAGACAAAAATTTTACTAAGGGTTCTTACCCTTGCTCTGTTCAGTGTACTCTGATATTTTGTATTTTACTTTATAAAAACAAAACACTATCCAACAACCGGTTACAAAGCACTAACATCGATTTATGACCCTCGACTGGGTCCAAACCTGTGTTTTGAAACACACTGAGTTCAGATAAGTCGCCTGATCCTGACAAGCTCCCTTTCTGGAGCTTCGATTGGTAAGTCCCAAAAGAACTCAAGACTGGTTTCATTCATTGTGAGCACAGCTCTGGGCGCCCTGAGGCAGGGGCTGTGCCTCTGCCCACCAGTGACCGTGGTGGGGAGGGCTGCCAGGGAAGCCTGTCCCCATGGCACAGACTTGCATCCAGCTCTTGGAGCCATGCAGGAGATGAGAGAGGGGGTCCCAGGCAGCTGGCAAGGCATGGGTAGAACCCGCAGCCCTTGGTGAGAATCGCAGGTGGGGAGAAATGGGATGTTCTAGGGAGCGCAGGCTAGGGGTTGGGGGGAAGGGGGCGGAGCCTGGTCTCTAGGAAACCTTACATTTAAAAAGCTCTGCAGAGGGAAACATGAGCCCCAAAGAAGCCAGAACTGGCATGGCCTTGAACTAATACTAAGAACCTTGGTTTACAAATCCAGAGTGGAGGATACGTGCACAAGCAAGCCGGCTGGGGGCGTCAATGGGAGATGAAGTGAGCCTTAACACACCCTTGCGGACCTCGGTCAATGAGTATTTGACGACAATGGCTGTTCATTTGGTTTTCTTGCCTTCTCCTAGATCTTTAATCCCCTCCTCGAGAAGCAACTTGCTGAACAAATCAAGTTATATTATGAACGGTGTGCCGAGGTTCAAGAAATCGTATCTGTGTATACATCTGCCGCACAGTCCGGAGGTGACAGAGAAGAGGCATGTGAGTACTGAGGATCAGGAGGGCTGCCTGAAGCTTTGTGCATTTGGATTAACACAGGGAGCTTCTCCCGGACGGGGCTAAAATACAGCACCTATGACTTGGCTCCAATACCAGTGGGGACAAGTGCACATTTGAGCCTCCATAGAGGGAGGAGAGTGAGAGTCTGCATGCGACCTGGATTCCAGAAAGACCAAAACATGGCTCACAGCTGCCTCCACACCTCATCTTATTTAAGAATACAAATGAGAGTGTTTTGAGCCTTGTGTGGCATTATCCCTATCCATGATGCCAGGCTGAAAAAAAATAAGAACGAATTGGAAAATAAATTAACCATTAGAAATGTTTTCTCATCAGTGCACTTTTGTCTTAGGCTATTAATATCTGAATAATAGCTTTCATATATTTGAACATTGACTTTGTTGTTTGGGGCTCAGTTTTATTATTGTTTTTTTTTTTTAAATCCTTACAACTAATTCCGGGTAATATGGGAAATTTTTGACAGAAGGAATGAATTTGAAATAGACAGCTTTCGTGTGTGGTCATATGTGCCCAGACCCCCTCCACTCATCCGGGATGCTGATCAAACGTGGTCCAGTCCTGTCTCTAGTGTTCCAGCTTGGATTTGGCACTGACACGTTTCTCTGTGCTGTAGATCTTCCTGTTCGATAGGGTGGCACTAGAGTTAGTCACATATGTTCCTTCTGGAAGAGAAATTCCTGTGGGTCTCTGCCATCAGCAAACAGGAATTGAGTATTTCAGTCCTGCCTACGTGTCTCACCATCCCTAGAGCAGAATACCCCATTCCAGGCCCTGGGGGTGGAGGGCCACATGTGTCCATCACAGCCCAGTCCCCTAGTCCCCTTGAGTTTACACAGGCTTAGGGACACCCACAGGTAAGTGTGCAAGGGTAGAACTGCAGCTCCGTTCAGGAAGAGGCTCTTCTGGGCCCACAGCTGGGCTCACCGCTCAGCTGTCTAGAAAATGTGACGTGGTCAGCAGAGAGGCTGACCAGGGGCACGGTAATGTGGCAAACAGGAGAGAAACTGATCTGGGCAACTTCCGTGATATCAGGAGAGAGTCGGAGAGCCAGACTGTCGTGCCTGTCTGTTGGGTGGCATTAGGGAGGTTTTCTTAACGTCTTCAACTGCCTCACCCCCGGGGGCGGGGGGTCCTTGGGCTATTTTCTCCAACTCATACGCCCACAAAAATGGCCTAGATATTGGCCTCCGGGGGCCCAGCCAGAGGCCAGCTGCTCATTCCGTAGAATTATTCAACAGCCATCAGCGGCTCTGGCACGTTTCCCTTGGACTCAGCTCTGAATATTGACCCTAAGCAAAGGAAGCGTGTCCAATTTCAGATCCCTAAAGGACCCAGCCAACATCCGGGAATGTTAGGTCTGACCTCTTATTCCTGGCTCCCGGGTCTTAGAGGGGCGAAGGCTTGGCCTCTCTGAGGGGTGTGGTCTCTTGTGCTTCTGTTGCAGGTGACCTCCACAACTCCTACCTGGACCTCAGGCGCAGGTACGGGAGGCCCTCGACGTGCAGAGCCTTCCCCTGGGAGAAGGAGCTGAAAGACAAGCACCCCAGCTTGTTCCAGGCCTTGCTGGAGATGGATTTGTTGGCCGGTAATGGAGCTTTTGCCTGAGCTTGGGCTGCTGGCTAGAGAGGCTCCCTGTTTTTCTGTTTCTCTCAACCTCTTTGGTGATTTATGCCTCAATGTTATTTTTAACCCTAGTGTTCTAGTTTAATTTCAAATTTAAATTCTGCCCTTGTATGTCCACCACTCTCAATATATCTGTGCATATTTCCAACTCCACACACAAAAACTTAAATTTAGGAATTGCCTGAGCAATTCTTTAAAGCCAAGGCCACAAATGCACAGCCTGTGTGGCTGGAGCCGGCTCCCACATGGAGTTGGTTTGCAAAGTACCTTTTTGCGGATTAAAAAAAAAAAAATTGATTATCAGTATCTAAAAACTTGTAGGAAAAAAATGCACATTTCTAGCTTTTTATGGAAACATTCAAAGATCTGGTAATCCTCACCCTTCACTCCTATAGGCCATGATCCTGGAGGTGGGGCGTGGCCAGGGCCTGGTCTGACCATCCTGGGCCCCTTTTCTCTATTTCTCCCCTCCTGCCTCCTACACGCAGGGGTCTGACCTGCCTGGGCCCTTAGGCATTTAGATTTGGGACTTGTGATTTGAACTCCACTTTAAACATCATCTCAGGAATTTGCAGATCCTTTCTAAATGCTGCAAAGCTTCTCTTTAGGCCCATAGCTATTTTGATTTGCTCAGTTAATTAAACACACACTGTAGGGTCACAAGGGAACTTAAAACCGTGGCTGTTAGGAAGAGGAGATGAAGCTTGAGAGGCTCAGCCAGGGGAAGGGGAGACCGAGGGTGAAGGGTAACTGTCCTGGTGGTAAGGGGTCACCAAGGTGAAGTTCCTGCTTGAAGGTGATCTAGAAACCAGCCTCCTAAGAATGACCGTGTCCAGTGGCATAGTTTTTCTTTGCAGATGGTGACTCTGATGTCCTGGAAAATTTTGAGCTGGATGGGATTTTTCTCTTTCATTCTTTCAAGACTTACTGAGTGACTCCCTGGTTACTTGGCCACCTTCAGAGATAAGTGAAATGACACAAGGTCCCTGCCTTGGAGGGACAGACTTGAAAGGAAAGGGAAAGTGTAACACATGTTAATAAAAGCACAAAGAAGGGAGTGGTCATTTCTAGCCAGGAAGGCCCAGGTTTGCCAGGAAGGCTTCCTGGAGAAGGCGACCTTGGGACTGATTCTTGAAAGGTCATAGGTGTCTTCCGGAGTGGGTGTTGGAGACCAAAGACAGCAGAGAGGGGAGGGCAGCACAGCAAGTTGAACGCAGCAGGAAGGGCTGGAGAGGCCCGAGGAGCCCTGGAGAGGGACACCAGCCTGAAGGGGTTTGGCTTTTCCTTGTAGGTGACCAGAGGCGTTCAAGCAGTGGGCAGATGTATCAGATGGGGCTTTTTGAGGTCTCTCTGGTGGCAGTGGGGGAGAGAGAGGTGAGCTAGAGGAGTGTGGGCCAGAAGTGGGGAGAGGATGGCCGTGGTCCAGGCAGAGAGGACACAGGCTTGGGCGGGACAGAGTGACGGAGACAGAGCTAAAGGACCTGAAGAGAGTGGCCCCGAAGGATCTGTGGCTGCAGGGATGTGGGCAGGGAGGACAAGAAGCCGAGAGGCTGTGTTACATCCTGTGACAGCGTGGCCTCCAGCCATGGTGCCAATACTCACTAATCGTGTGCTCTTGGCAAGGGACTTAATTTCTCTGAATCTCAGTGTCATCATCTGCAAAATGGGTGATAGTAGCCTTTGTCTCCTGGTGTTGGGTTCAGTGAGTTGATATCTGACTAAAATGCTGGGGACAGTCCCAGCACACAGGAGGCCCCTCAGAGGCGGCGCTTCTCAAACTCAGTGCTACCGACTAGACGTTTTGCACCAGAGGATTCTTTGTTTGGGGACCTCTCGTGTGCACTGTAGGGTATGCAGCTGTGTTTCTGGTTTCCACAGGGTTTCCCCCATCATCCCCTCATCTCCAAAAGTGTCTCCAGACATTGCCAAATCCAGATGCCCCCAGGAGGCCAAAGCACCTCTGGCTGAGAACCGCAGTGTCAGTGTCACTGCTGTGGTTTTCCTGGTGGCCTGGACCGTGGTAGGGCTGCCCCTGCTCTTTCCCCAAGACAGACCCGCGGGAGTCGAGGTGCTTGTTGACCGTTGACTAATCGAGGCTAAATGAGCTATGACCACATCCACCTCCAAATTGTTTTTATGAGATTTCCGATCATTTTTGAATGTCGTGTTGCTTGTTGGGAATGGGAGTGAATCATTTTCACAATACATTCTTTTTTAAGAAAATACTCTTGATAAAAATGTTTTCACATTATTTTTTTTTTTTTTTACAGCTCAAAGTTTTGTTTATGAGAAGTGAGGGCTATTTTATTCTCCATGGAGGCCTGGATATGGAATCTGGGTAAAAACTCAAATCCGGAGCTCTCTAGTCACAAGACTTCCTGATGTAGGTGCTGCATCCAGTCAGGCTGGGTTTGGCTTTGGAGCTCCAGTGCCGGGTGGCCACCGTAGGATCCACCGTGTGTGCCAAACCCGTCAGTCAGGTGCTTCTGGGGCCAAATTAGAACAGCATCAAGGAGTGTACATACCCCCTGGCCCTGCTGTGTCTCCCTCCCCTGCCAAGGCCTCCGCCTCCCTGGGCCGTGCAGCCACCGGCTTGTCTCAGCCTTGCCCTGGTGGCCTGGGAGCAGGGGGCAGGGGAGCGGAGAAGGCCCCATTCTTCCCTCAGTGCCTGCCTTTCTGGGTCACGTTGGAAGGACTGGGGTGCCTCCTGCAGAGGCCAGGCCCACGCTCCTTCCCATTCATCTCTCTCACTAGCACAGTGACACTGCTTGGGGCTATAAGAGCATCTTCCAGCTCACCCAGGAGAGATTGGTGTCATACATTGTACCCAGCTTCCTAACAAGACTGAAAAATAGGTAGAAAATTTGATTTTGCAAGTTGAGGGTAAAAGTGGGTTTACACTTTTAACATACATTTTATAAAAGAATAATAGTAAGACAGGCGTGACCGTCTGCTCCTGGTCTCTCAAAGACCCTTCCTTCCAAGGGCATAGTGTCGGGCTGGCCCTGGCCTGCCTCAGACCACTCTAGGTCCTGTTCTCTGCTGCTGTCCTGACCTGTCCTGTCCTGCTGATTAACAGACTTTATTAGAACATCCTTTTGCCATAGTTGGAATGTGGTTTGTCCTCTAAGGTGCATGTGTCAGAAGCCTGGTTTCTAGCATGGCCATGTGGGAGGTGAGGAAAGCTCTAAGAGGTGGGGCCCAGTGGGAGGTCCTAAGGTCATTGCAGGGACTGACCTTGGAAGGTATTAAGGTCATTGCCATGGGACCCCTGAGCTCTTGAGAAAGTAAGTTACGAGTAAGTCTAACTCCTGACCCATTCTCTGGCTTCCTGTTGGTGATGTGCTATCCCTGTCTCTCATATTCCAACCCATCTGATGCCGGTACCATGCCTTGAACCACCAGAACTCTGAACTAAACCAAACCTCTTTCCTTATGAAGTTAGCCTTCCTTAGGTATTTGGTTATAGTAACACCAAACAGACTAATGCATTCACATTGCATTTTCATACCTGAGACAAGTTCTGAGAACAGACAGGAGCATCGGAGTGCAGTGCCTGGAATTTTTGCTGTAGGAGCTGAATAGAAAGATGAACATCTAAGTGGGCTCTTAAGTCACTCCCAATATTTCATTCATTCATTCACTAAAGAAATATTGACTGAGTGCCCCCTGTGAGCCAAGATGCAACAAAATCCATGCTTTGAGCTAGAGTGAGTTAGGCCAAATATAAAGAAAACATCAACTCCTTTGATTCCCCCAGGGGAATTAATTCGTGGAATTATTTTTCCCGGATTTTTTTTTTAACAGATAGGATGGTAGGAGATGATGCTGGTCTGTTATTTCTGATTCCTTAGGAGGGAATCATCTCTTTCTTGGCAGCATCTCCCCGTATACATGGCCGACACTCCAGTTCCAGGCTGCTACACACACACGCACGTGGCAGACTTGAAAGCGATTTCCCCCCACACTGTGTGATTTTAGTTGGATCATCTGCTCTCTGTCTAAGCCAACAGCATACTTCAAAGGACCGCAGGGGTGGAGTGGCCCGGCTTCAGCTCCATTAACAAGCATGGAGAATGGCCTCCACCCCCAAGCCAGCGAGAGCAGCAGGGACAGCGCCTCCCAGGTGCTCCCAGAATACCTGGATCCCCCCCAAACTGGGAGAATCGCCAGGTATTTACACCTCTGCTCCTGAGGGCGGTAGTTGCGTGCTGAAGTTTTAATGGTGGTAAATACACTTAAGTTACCTTTTTAAATCCAGTGCAGTAGCATTAAGTGTGTCCACACTGCCTTGCCATGCGTCTCTAATTCTTTGATTCTTTGAAAACTGGAATTCTATCCATGCCCGGGAAACCACCATCCCGCTCTCTGTTCCCAAAAGTCCAACAACGTCCCGTAGCTCCCCTAAGTAGAGGGGCACCGTTTTTATGTTTCAGTGGCTGGCTTGTTTCACTTAGCACAACGTCCTCGCCCACTGTAGCGCCTATCAGAATTCCCTTCCCTTTCACACCCTGCGTGCCATGTTCCATTCTGGGCATGCGGCACGTTCCGTTCACTTATTCTTCTAGGATGGACCCTTGGGTTTTATCTACCTCTTGGCTCTCGGGACTAATGCTGAACAGGGGAGTACAGATGTCTCTCTTCAAAGACGTTTTGCTCTCAGTTTTTGGGGGGATGCATCTAGAAGCAGAGGGGCTGCATCATGTGGCAATTCTGTTGAGAAACCTCCATGCTGTTCTGCAGCCGGTCCAGCATTTTCTGTTCCCACCAGCGGTTCTCCAGGCTTCCGGTTTCTCCATATCCTCGCCAACACTTGTTGTCTTCCATCCTCATAGGTGTGATGTGTCTTCCATTTTTGTGCAACAGTTTCACAGTAGTTTCATGGGAATTAGGAATGGAAGGCTTTTAGAGGTGATTCGTGTCTATGAAAGAGCTTCCTGGAGGGAAAGTCCCCTGTGGGCCCGAGGAGAGTCTGCCTCGACTAGAACTGTTGGAGTCTGTGTGTCGCTGCCACCTACTCAGCTGCAGACCCGTTGAGGGCAGCACGGCAGGTGGAGGTGTCCAGGTTGTCCTTTTAATTCTCCACCTGCAAAGGTGCTGGGCGTACATTAGCAGCTCGTGGAATCCATCCTTCTTCCTTGTGACCCCGCACAGCACACTGGGCCCACATCCTCTTCAGAGAGCCACCGCACCCTCCCATGCCTCTGCTTGCTCACCTGGTACGCTGCCTTCCTGTCCCAGCTCGGGTACCCCCCATCATGTTTTCTGTCTCCCAGGCCCCCAGCTCCTCCGCCCTTGCCCCGCTGGATGTTTCGTATGTATCCCTTTAAAGTAACCATCTCCCCACCTGATGGTCGATGTGTCTGATTCCACACTAGAACTTAGAGTCCTCAGATCTGGAACCGTTTGCAGGTTCTCTAGGGTTTTTCGAAGACCCTCACCTCCGTAAGCCTTTGTGGAGCAGCAGTGCCCTCCCCAAGGCACAGGGAACCTCAGTGTGTGTGCTGTGCTCCAGACGTCTTTGCGTGGCCAGTGAGTCACTGAAGGATGAAGAATGTGCCTTCCGGGAGACACAGGTTCAAGGTCTACATCGACTGTGCGTGGCTCCATTCCAGACCGATAGAGCACACTGGGCTGCCCTCCTTCCTGCATTTCCCCCATTTCTTCCACCTTTCCTGAGCCTGTTCCAGAGCTCTGTTTCCCAGCTCTGGCCGGGCCCTGTTTGCCAGCTTTCCACGGTCAACCAAAGTAGACAGACTCTTTCTCGGGTCTTTGCACACCCATTTTTAAAAGAATTCCAGAAATGTGGCCCTCATGGTTTTGGCTTTCCTGTTGTCTATAATCCGTGTCTGAGATAGACAGGTGTCCAGGGTAGAAGAGCCCGTGGTGCATACAAACTCCATCTGGGAGCCATGTCTTGGGTTCTCCCAGCACCGAGGTAGGCCCCACGGCAGCTGCAGTGAACAGCAGAGCCAGCCCCCACGCAGCTCTCTCTGCCAAGTGCCAGGGCTGCCGAGGGGAAGACGCTACAGGTTGACAGCTGATGGACCGACCTGGTAGAGAACACAGCTGTTCCCATGTGCTCCCACTCTGAGGTGTAACAGGACGTGCTCCTCACCTCCCAGCAATGCCAAGCCTCTGAATTAAAGATGGCTGTGCTCCTTGGGCTCCCAGCAGCAGTGCCTATAGATGGGTCCTGAGACCTTCGGGCCCCTGAGGTTCCAGAGCCGGTGCTTTGCATCCTGATATCTTAGCTTGGAATGGGGAATTCTCCTGTGCGGCTCTGTCTTCACGTTCAATCTGTCCAGGCTCTGGGGTGTCATCCAACAAGAGACCCCTGATCAGGACTTCCAGGGGCGTTTGGATCAGTCAACCTGTGCCATGTTTCCTGGGGAGCTTTTGATTCTCTAGTAAAATGGCTCCTGCCAGGGCCTAGGAATCGTCCTATGAGCCTGTGGGTTTTTCTAGTGCTGGTACAGGCGTGTTTAGTATGAATGCTTTTTCATTATTTAAGAGTTGTGCTGGCTACTTCTTTCACTCTCCTGTCACACTTTTCTTGTCAAACTGAACTGTTTGAATTCAAAACCCCTTTCAGCTCACATCCCGGAAAGCGAGGCTGGAGGGAGGTTGCAGGAATGGCGATGGCGAGGGAGCTGGAGACCTCGGCAGGCACAGGGAGCAGGCGGGAAGGACTCAGGCTCAGGTGCAGGCAGGCAGGCGGGGTCCAGGGTTCTAAGCAGATGACATGAAGCAGGGAGGGATGCGGAGGAAGACAGGGGAGATGGACAGCATGTCTCTGGGGTCATCTGCCCTCGTTCCTGGGTACCTTGGAGCTGGTGCCTGTGGCTACAGGAAGTCCAAGATCTGCCAATAAATGGTTCTCTGGGGGGAGACCAGGCCTGAGGCTGGGCTCTTTTCCCAGGGAGGACACCATCTGCCTGGTTCTTTGGGGGCCACTGCTGCCTCCTGCCCCAGGCTTTGGAGTGCTGATGGAGGGAAGAGGTGCCCCCACATGAGGTGCCCAGTAGTTACCGGCTTCACTAGCAAAACGCTACTTTGTTTTCCATTTCATTTTTCGCCAAGGACCGCAGCATTTATTTGGAGACCCTATAATGCAAGCATGGATGTGTTCAAAATGCAATGATGTTGTGGAATAACACCAGGACACTGTTTTCTTTTAAGGGCAGTTTCACTTGTGTTTGTTGAAGAACCAGCATCTTTATTATTTTTTTAAAGCATACATATTTTTTTTTTCGTTTTTAAAAAATACACGGAGGTGGGGGGGGGACACAAAGAATGAGCTCTGACTTTCCAACCCAGAGAATAACCTGAAAGGAGAGAGAGACAGAGATGGAGGAAGAAAGGAGGACAAGGAGAGAGGGACAGAGGGAGATTACTCGTGTGAGATCAGGAAGTTTACACAGTGCTGAAAGGTACCAGAGAGAGAGATAAACCAGCCCCTAAAGCTTGGGGAGCCCCTGGGGCTCACTGCATCAGAATGCAAACCAGGGACGCGCTGTGTGTTTCAATCAGTAAACTTGATGAACACTCCTTCTAATGGCTTAGTGACATTCTCTCCTTTTCCTTTTTTTCTATCTTTCGAACTTCTACTTTGGATGCAGTGTGCCTTTCGGAAGCTTGAAACTAAAAATGACTTTCCTATTGATGTCCCTGTCCCTCTCACAGGAAACGAGGGTGCCTTTCTCCTTCTGAATTCTCAATCAGATGCTGGCTCCAGCTCCAGGGCCTTCGGCAAGTGGCCACCTTCTCATAGTTTGCTTCTTGCCTCTTCTAATGATGAGCACACAAATCGGGACCTTATGCCATTATTGTCAAAAAGAAAAAAAAGGGGGAGGGCAAAATAAATGATGCTGTGCCCCTTGGAAAATACTAGAGGTGAACTCAAGGTGGCTGTGACTTTTGTCCCTTTGCTTCTAGTACAGGGAGACAGAGCATGGGGGAATGGCTCCTTCTATGTGGTTTGTTTGTTTCTTTGTTACCCCCATTAATCTCTATAAACAAGGCATGTTTTAGTTGCAGATCCGCTAAAAAAAAAAAAAATGCATATGCTAAACCAGATGGGTGAAATTAACAGTTTCATTAAACTGACTTTAAAATCGCCAGTTTCACAATATCACCAAAGACATCACAGCTTTGATTTTCGGCAACAGTTGGAACTTAAACTTTAACAAATGTGTGAAATGAGCAATTTTACCTTAGAATTATTAGTTTCTATTATAGTCACTGGTGCAGAAAGTTGTTTAGATTCTTATGCAGACAAAAAGTGATTGCAATATTTTGGGGGGAGTTAAGAATTATAATATACAAAAGAAATAATGGAGCCCTTACAATCAGCCCATGTTTCAGTTTGCAAAGTTTTTCTGTGCTGAGGTTTTTCACTGAGCGCTGTGAAGGATTTGATTTGGTTCCTTATTTTCCAGGGATCCCAGGTACCTGGGCAGCCCTGTTAATGATTTCTGGAGTTCCAAGCCAGGGGTCAGCAGGGCAAGTGTTTTATGTGGAGCTTCATTTGTTTAGAGTCTCTTCCCTCCTCTGAGCCCACAAAGCTCAGATCTGTGTGTACTCAGGCAAAACCCATCTTCTTAGGTAGGCATTTGGCAAAGCAGGTGAGGCAGGAATGAATCGTTAACAAAATGTTAATGCTGCTTTGCTGAGATTGTGCACAGAGGGGCACCTGAAATGAGAACATATTTAAAAGTAAATATATGAATAAGTAGCAGTAGAATTTATGCTGCAACCCTGTCTGAACGCTACGGTGCATATTGAATCCAGAGGAGAAGGCAGCTAATGGTCGAGGAGGGTGGGATTCCTACCTCAACTACACAAAGAAAATCCAAAACAAGATCCCCAGACTCCTGATGGGAAAGGCTGTTATCATTCAGATATATCCCAACAGGCGAACGCAGGCGAACGAGGATGTCCACCGCCATGCTGTTGCTCAGAGCAAGACCACTGGAAGCAGCACAAGAGTCTAAAAATAGACAACTGCTTGGGAAATGGTACAGCTCCAAATGCAAGACAGTTGCCCCTCTGTGCCTATGGGTTCGGCATCTGCAGCTTGATCCATGCACCCACAAAATTAAGAATAGAAGGCTGGGGAAGTAGCTTGGTGTAAAGCACTTGCCTAACATGCATGCATAAGGCCCTGGGTTCTATCCTCCAGCATTGAGTGGGTGGTAAAAAGGGCCTCAGGAAAGAATAATAATAAACACAGACATTTCTTCCTTGTCATTAGTCCTTAAACAATACAGAGTAACCACTATTTACATAGCATTTACATTGTATTAGGTATTATAAGTAATCCTAAAATGATTAAAAACGCACAGGAAGAGGTTGTAGGTTAAAGGCAGACACAGACCACTTTGTATGTGGGACTTGGGCCCCCAAGAATTTTAGTACCTGCAGAAGTCCTGGAAGCAGTCACCCGTGGTGAGCACGGGATGACTGTTCTATTGAGACATTAGAAAAAATGAGCTTCTGACCACTGTATAATAATAATGTAGAGTTCGTTTTTTTAAAAAAAGTTGGAATTCATAATAGCATAATATGCCATTTTGGGAAAGAAAATGTATATGAATGTATGTAAATGAATGTATGTATGAATTATTGTATATGCTAAAAGGAAATGTCTCAAAGCATGCATACCAAGCTTTTATCTTCACTGTTAAAGAAAGACTGGGGAAGAGGGCACTTCTGTTTTTATTTTGTACAAATCTGCATGGTTTGATTTTTCTCGCAAAAAGCAGCTATTAAAAAAAGATGTAGGAAATGGGGCGACTGTTTGTTCAGTAAGATAATTTTTTTCAGCCTTTTATGTTCTGGGTGCTTGGGATCAAGGGAGACAAAGCACAGCGGTGGAGGGGGGACACCACAGCCTGAGGTATTGCCAGTGCAGGTCCATTGTCCCCTCTCAGGGACAGCCGGCCCACCCTGCCCACGGGGACCAGCATCAGCTCGTAAACAATGTATCAGCTTTCACAGTGTCACCCTGGACCTTGCTGATTCTGACCTCTGCTTTGAGCATAGACCTCTGCAAGGGAGTGGCCCAGAAATAAACCCCATGCCAAGCCTTCCCATGGGGCACCTCTGCCCGTTCCCTGATGGAGGGCTGAGAAGAGGGGGGTCTCTTGCTGCCTTCTGAAACTTGCTTTTTAATAACACTTTTATTTTAGAGAGGATGAAGAAAATAAAAATGTTGAATGTAACAGTTCTTAGGAAGGTGAAATTTTAGTCTTGACATTTAGCTTCACATTCAGGTTGACATTATTTACATGTAATTAAGTCCTAAGTTATACGTACATAACATCTGGGCAATCCTACGTTACCTTTGTAACATGGCATCTGGAATAGTGCCTTACCTGCCCTAGAAAGGACGTATTTGTTGGCTGATTAATGTGGATTGATTTTAGAAGACTCTAACAGTTACATTATACGACCTTCAGACTTGCTCATTTGGGCTTCGATGCTGTTCTGCTTGTAGATTTAGGGGAGAATTCTATAAAATGAAGCATCATGGCTCGGGGCAGTTGAGTGACATGTCTCTATTCACAGTGACAAGTTGCTGCCTGTCTGTCAGGGGGTGAATGCAGCAGATTGACTGAGAATTCAGGCCTTAGCGGCCTGCAAAGCTGGGTTCAAGGGTGGGCTCAACCTCAGTCTCTTGGTAACTTTAGACAAGTTACTAGACCAAGCAACTAGTGTCTTATATGCCCAAGTCCCAGATACAAATGGTCACGTTCACTTCTCTAGGCCTCAGTGTTCTTGGGAGCCTTGTTCCAGAGAAAACCCAGGAGGCTAATAATAGCACAGACCTCCTAAGGTTGTAGGGATCCAGTGACAATCTGCACAGGACACAGGACACACCTCTCTGCTGGCAGGCTAGAAGTCCCCCATCAAAGTTGTCCGTTGTTTTGGGTTCAGAGACCCACAAGAGGAACCGGAGGCCAAAAGCAGGCAGGAGGTGTCAAAATCAGGTTCATTGGCTCAGATTTTTAGAGCAATTCCTAAGAACTATTTCTGGGATAAAACACATTCTTCTTCAGAGAGTTTTAGAAGGAAAGCGTCTCTGTGGCAGTTGCAGTGGTCCTGATTGGGTGGTGAATTATACCGGCTAAATTACCCTCTTGAGGCCCTCGCTCAGCTCTGTGAGGCCCATCCTTTCCCCCGGAGACTAGGCTGTCATTTAGTGCCAAAGAAAAAGCTATTTACAGAACGACGCCCGGGCATCCCTAAAGGGTTTCATTTACCTCCCTGGAAGGTGGTATATTTCAAGATACTGTGGAACCCGCCATATCGATAACTCAGGTGATTTAATTGGTTTTTCTCTCTTCTTTCTAAGGCCCTGTTGCTCCCATGGTAATTAATCCCGTGTGCTGTGAATTGTGTTATTTACAGGGCCAAGGAGCCAGAGCGAGTCTGTGTTAGAAATCGGTAGGAGGATATTCGAGAAGGCTGTAAAGAGACTCTCCAGCTCTGATGGTCTTCACCAAATTAGCTCGGTCGCCCCCTTTCTGATGGATTCCAGCTGCTGCGGATACCATAAAGCATCCTACTACCTCGCAGTCTTCTATGAAACTGGATTAAGTGTGCCTCGGGACCAGCTGCAGGTGAGCATCTCGTGGGTTCCAGGAGCATCGGCCACCTGTGTTGTGTCTGCAGAACAGCACCCTGGCCAGAACTGGACGTGTCACACTTCCTTGGAGTCCTTTAAAGATCTTTACGCCCAGAGAAGGGTCTTGGGGCTGCGTAAACACGGGATACCCTGCTTTCAGGGAGTGGAAAAGGGCCCTTTGTGTCATTCTGCACACAGCGCTGGGAGCACGCTGATCCGTGCTTTCCAGAATCCCATTCCTTCAAAAAACAGTGTCCTCTTCCCCATGAGCGTGACTAGTCTGAGGGTGAGACCATTATCCCATATTCCTTCTCTGCTAAGAGAAGTCATTTGGGTCTCTAAGCAAAGCATTGTCACATCCAGCTTTCTACCATCAAAATAAATGCCATCCCAGACAGTTTTGTTTGGGGTTTTGAATCCAAATTGATTATGCAACTTGCCTAACATTTAAAGTCACATTTTCATAAGTGTATTAGTCAGGGTTCTCCAGAGAAACAGAACCAATGGGATTATATATATAGGAAGAGATTTATCATGAAGAATTGGCTCATATTGGCTGGTGGTATATTTCCAGCCTGAGCCTGAAGGCCAGAGCGGACTAGGGATGCTGATGGTGTAAATTCCAGTTCAAGGACAGGAAAAGCCCAATGTCCCAGCTCACACAGACAGGCAGGAAGCAAAAAGAGACAATTCCTCTTCCTCTGCCTTTTGGTTTTATTTAGGATCTCCAGGGATTGGATGAGGACCACCCACACTGGGAGGCCATCTGCTGTGCTCAGTCCACCGCAGTGCTAATCTCTGGAAACACCCTCAGACACACCCAGAAATAACCTATAAACCGGGACCCCATTGCTTGGACAAATTGACAGATAAAATCCATCATCACAAAAATATGTGACTGAGTCTAGGGCACGCCGATAGTCCCAGCTACTCAGGAGGCTGAAACGGGAGGATAGAGTTTGAGGTCAGCCTCAGCAATACAGAGAGATCTCAAAAACGGAAAGAGAGAGAGAGAGAGAGAGAGAGAGAGAGAGAGAGAGAGAGAGAGAGAGAGAGAAATTAAGAAAGAGCGCTAAATGCTCCCTGGTCACCTTTAATCTTCATGTTGGCACACGTGATTGTCCCTGATCTGGGGAAACCCATCCTCTTACACACGCCCAGACGGCCCCTTGTTCCTTTTCAGTGACTCGTTTGCAATGCCTCTGGTTTATAGATGCTCCTGATCAATAGGATATTTCCCTGAGTCCCTGAAGCCGTCCCCACAAAGGTGGACGAGTGTAGAAAATTCTAGCTTTCTCTGTGCCACTCAGTGGCTGGGTGCTCTACCTTGCTAGGTCTCCATCTCCTCCAATAGGAAATGACCTTGTTGGGCCAGCCAGCCTATCAAGACACTCTGAGAGTGTGAGCTGGTGTGTGTGCCCACATTCAGAGCCTGTGTTCACAGAGAATGCAGCTGAAGCAGCACAGGGGTCTTTAGACCAGTTGGCTGAGAGGCAAAAAAAAAGTCCTGAGGGAATTCAGGAAGGTCCCCATTTCTCATTTTAAGATACTAGATGTTAGGAAGGATGACAGCTGGGGATTTGTAAGCCATAAGAGGTCTGGGTTAGTTGATTTACTAGAGATGGACTTTTTTCAAAGGCAAGTTCACAATTTCTGAAGTGGCAGGATCCTATATAGGGATTGAGCTGGATGACCTTTCAGTGTTAGGATTTTATAAGCCTGTCCTCAATCTTGTGAACACTTTGCCAATTTCCCTAACAGGGCATGCTGTATAGCTTGGTTGGAGGCCAGGGCAGCGAGAGACTGTCTGCAATGAATCTTGGGTACAAGCACTACCAGGGTATTGACAGCTACCCCCTGGACTGGGAACTGTCGTATGCCTACTACAGCAATATCGCCACGAAGACGCCCCTTGACCAGCACACGCTGCAAGGAGACCAGGTACCTGGGGTGGGTGGAAATGTGAGGGAGCTGTTTACCAGGGTTTCTGAACTCTCTATAAAGGGTTTTTTTTTTTTTTTTTTTTTTTTGTCTCAGAGGGTGAGCGAGCATGATCAAATGAAGAGAGAGGCTTTCTTGCCCTCTCTAGTTTACATTTTCTGACTCTGTTCTCAGGTTGTATAGTCCCGCGTCCCTACACAGAAAACTTTCCATGAGTGGGTATGTTCAGGGGAGATTTGGCCCCGGACAGATTTGGATTTTGCAAAAACAAACAAAAAAAAGTGCATTAGGAGCATAAGCCTTTTGTCTTTCTTCCAAAACTGTGCAATGGCAAGGTCTGGAGATGTTAGGGAGGACTGAGTCCAACTGTGAGAGGCACTAATCTCCCGGGGTGCTTATCAATAATGCAGTGAGCAAGCCGGGACTACGATACACAGACGTCAGTGCCACACCCGGCCAGGCTCCCAGTGCTACACACTTGAGAAATTGTCCGTCTCCATCACGTGAACCTCCTTGGCCCCGTGCTCCTGGGTGACCGTCTACAGCAGGGTGATGTTTGATGACTTTGTCCTGGTCTAAGGACTAGATGAGGGGCACCAACTCCAGCCCCTCATTTTGCAGGCTTCCAAATCTTACTGACTCATTGGGCAAAGAAATCAGTGGCTCACATCTGCCAAAACCAAACAAAGCCACATGTTAGATTAGACTGACAGAGGGATCATCTCTAGACCTAACAGGCTCAAAGTAGTAAGGGACAAAAGGAGAGCTCCGGCCTGATGACACCAGCCTGCGTCATGGGACAGCAGACAGGAGGTTGGCTTCAGGGTCACAGCACATGAGCTGCTCGAGTTGGGAAGTGTGATATTTTTTTTTTTTCTCTAAAGGGCCAGATAGTAAATATTTTCGACTTTACCTGGACAGTCCTTGCAATTACTCTACTCTGCCGCAGGAATATGAAACAGAACAGGGTGCCTGGGCTTGTGCAGGCAGGGATGGTACATAACCGTGTGGCAGGATTTGGCTGTGATCTGTGTCATAACTTGCTTTTCCCCTGCTTGGTGAGCAGGCCTGAGGGTCAGGATTGCGAATCTTGGGCTAGTGGGTGATTGAGAATCAGAACACTGGGTCCCCAGCTGCGCGGCTGGATTGTACCAGAAATCCAAAGTGCAAAAAAATGCATGCTTTGATATTTGGGAATGGATGGTTTTCGTAAAAGAAATCCATAGAGGCCACTGTACGGTTATGAAATAAACAACTCAAAGATATGTGCTGTCAGTGAACATTAAACGTGAGTGAAGCTGTAACCACCAAAGCCCGTCTATGGAGACATTTTAATTCCTTTAGAAAATGATTCCTGCTGAATCAACTCACACCCCCTTATTATTTATACTGAATATTCTTTAAGTGTACATAAACCATGTGCAAAATTTGACCTCCGTTCAATAAGAATTAACTTATTAATAAAGTATCTTAAAAGAATCACCCTGAAAAAAGACATTTTTACAAAACCAGGCTCCAAAAATAACATTTCCTTTGTCTTTCCATAGAGCCAGGATGTGTTAATAGTGCCCTATATGTCTCATGTTATACTTTTTTTAATATTATACTTTAAAGAATTCTAATTCAGCATAAATTAGCAACGGGAAATGGTATGTTGCTAACAAGCTCCTTTTCTTTTGAAGATTTGGCATATGAAATGTTATGATTATGAAAGAAAATGTTTAATTGGTTAGAACCAGAGAAAAGATCCATCTTGCAGCTGAAAAGTCGTATGATTAAGGATCTCAGATAGGAATTATACACTTAGAAGAGTTGTGTCATAGCTCATTTTCTTAAGAATGTGTAATTAATGGCTTCTTGAGAATTTAAGCAGGTGTCATACATTGATTTAAATGTCCTTTTGTTGAGACATCTATTAATTCACCAGCATAATGTAGCAAATGAGGATCTATAGAAAGCCAGACCTCTAATTAACAAACCAAGGATCTGTCAATAACTCCCTCCTTGATTCTTGTTTCATTTTCTCTTTTATGTAATGTGTGGTTCACATCATTTCATCTTCTTTATTAGGGCTCTCGCTCCATGTCACTTCTTTATGATTTAGTGGGACTCGGCTTCAGATTAAACAGAAAGAACATGGCTAGTGTTTCTGTTTGTTTGCTTTTGTGGCTCACGACACATGAATGAGTTCCTCCTGTTCTGCCCACTCCTTAGAAGTTGCTCTCCCTCCAGGCTTGATGGTGGCTTCCTGTTCCCTCTGCATTTTCTGGGTGGTGGGGGGACAAGGGGTTCTCTATAGTGACTGTCTGAGTGCTGATGACACTCCACCCTTCCATCTCCAGCTGAGGCTTTTCTTACATGTCCCTGTCTGCAGTCAGAGGCATCATAAAGGAAGCTTCCTCCTCCTCCTTCCCACCCTCTGCAGCACCTCCTCTGGTGGCACCATGGTCTATACTTGAAACTGGGGCATCGTCTCTGATGCCCCATCATCCTGATCCCCAACAACCCCCAACAGCTCTACATGCGAGTTTCTCTCTCCTCCCTGTCTCCATCCCTATTGCCACAGCCTGATTTTGTCCTTCATCCTCTCTCCACTGAGCTGCTACAACAGCCACCGTCTCCTATGTGTTGAATTGCGTCCCCTCAAAACTCATAGGATGGCTGGGGATGTAGCTCAGTGGTAGAGCACTTGTCTAGCATTTGCTAGGACCTGGGTTCTATCCTCAGAACCACAAAAAAAAAAAAAAAAAAAAAATCCGTATGCTGAGGTTCCAGTCCCCAGCATCTGCAAATGGAATTATGCTTAAAGATAAGATATTTAAAGAGGTGATGCTTTTAGATGAGGCCATTAGGATGAGCCCTAATTGCATAGGAATGGTGTCCTTTTAGGACGATATTAGGACACAGACAGTGCAGAGGGACAGCTGTGTTGGGTCACTGAGAAAAGACAGCCATATGCAAACCACAGAGAGCCTCCTTGGAAGAAATCAGACCTGCCAATACCTTGATCTTGGGCTTCCAGGCTCTAGAGCTATGGGAAAATAAGTTTTTGTTGGTAAATCACCCAGTGTGTGGCAACCACAGGAGCGAACACGCCTCCTCTCTGGTCTTCCGGTCATCTTGACCCTTCCCACTGTTCTCACAAGGGACTGAGGATGTTCTCTACCTGGCTGAGTGTCAGAATCAGCAGAGGTTCAAAGAATACCTGTGCCTAGGCTCCATCCCAGGGTCTCAATGCAGCGACAGGGGCGGGGCCCAGGAGTGCTGGTGTCCCCCCAACCCTCCATATCTATAGGTTCGAGACCCTCAGCTTCAACCAACCACAGACTGAAAATATTTGGAAAGAAAAAAAGAAAAGAAAAAACCAAAAACCTGTGTCTGTACTGACCATGTGCAGACTTTTCCCCTTGTCATTATTCCCTAAATGAGCGAGTCGAATGGCCATTTTCATAGCATTTTCAATGTATGAAGTATGAAAAGTAATGGAGAGATGATTGAAAATATGTGGGGGATGTGCCTAGGTTATATGCAAAACAAATCTCCTTTGGCTCCTGAGGGATGATGGCGAGTGTTTGTATTTAAAGCTCCTCAGGTGGGTGCAGCGTGTAGCCAGGGTTCAGAAGCACTGCCCCCGGAGAACCAAGTCCAGCTAGCTGGTCACAGAGCACATCGACATGCCTCCACCCTCTTCTTCCATATCCTCAGCTCTTAACCACCCTGGCTTGGCCCCAGCTCTGGCAATAGCAAATCTTGGTCACACTGTGGTGCTCCTGCCCCCTAGCCTTGCCCGGCTCCTCCTCTGTCCTGCTTTCTCCACGCCCTGTTTCCCCTGGGGACCTCCCCCTTTACAGTGGCACACCTGTCACCTCTTCCTCCCTGGATCTTCCTTTTGCAATGTCATCACAGAGCCCAGCCCATGTCTGTCATGGCTCCTGTGCCCAGGGTTACAGAGATGCCTCCCTCTCAGACCATAAGCTCTCAAGGTAGGGACCTTGTCTGTTCTCCTGGGTGACCCTAGAGCCACACGCTGATGGACGTGCAGTTGGCGCCCAGCGTTTACCTTGATGGAATGATGGAAGGGGTGTGAGGGCAGAGCTCATCCAGGGATGAATAGCTGGTGACAGCTGTGTCTTGTTGATGCCAGTGCCTTCAGATGTGACAAGGGCTTCATCACAGACGGTGAGTGCCCAGAGCACGTGGCTTTAAACCCTGCGTCTCTTGACATCCCACATTTGGGGAATCTTGTTTCTCTGTCTCTTTTCAGTTACCGTTGATATTTCCCCATCTTTACTTTAAAAGTCCTAAAATGTTAAATTTCAACAAAGAAAACACACGGCCCTATTGGGAGGCCAACATGCAGCTGATTTTCAGCTCTTCAAAAGGCAGGTTCTTTGTGGCAGTTCCGACGGGCTCTGAAGGGAGGTAGCAGAGGCAGGCAGGTTAAGTGGAGGCTGTGAAACCGCCCGTTCCTCTTGCCAGCTGCTCCGTGCTCCCGGGAGTGCCGGCAGAGCCATTATATTTCACAAGTCTGCAGAAGGCAGATGCTTCTGGAAAACATGAGGCTGCTGAGAGCCTCTCCAGCTCCACGTCTGGAGGGTTTTCATCTTCCTGGCCTCTTCTGTCTTCCTGTCTTCCCTCTTCCTCCTCCCTCTCTCTCTCCCCCCACCCTCTCTTTTCTCCCTCCCTCTCTTCCCTTCTCTCTGTGCTCCCTTCCTTTACCCTCCCCCGTCTGGATTTTCCTGAAATCAGTGATGGCAGCCTGCAGACTGAGCAGAGGGCAAGGCAGTAAAGCTCTGAGCACCAGCATCTCCAGGACAGCCTGGCGCCTGCTTCGGGCGTGTGGCCCAGGGTGGTCTGAGGATTGCAGAGTTTCCAGACTTTGGGCCTCCGGGGACCTGGCAGCAGGTTTCAACCCTGCAATATAAGATGTGAACCTCGGTGCTCATTCTGGAGACATTGATTTTATAAATGGCCACAAAAGAACCTTCTGGAAACTGTAGAAGATTCCAGAACTGGCTAGTCTGGGACATTGATCTCTGTCAGCATCCCTTGGCTCTACATACCCTGCTGCGTCCCCTACCACTGTTGCTTCTTCATGTCACAGCTCCTTTCTGGGCCACCAAATGCTAATTGGGTGAGAGGACAACCCCATGCTGCCCCCTTTAAGGGTCGCTCTGTCTTCAGATGCTCTCGCACACGATCTCTTCACGCCAGGGCCCAGACACATGGCTCTGACGTGGTACTAGTTGCTAAGGAGAAGCAGCCCCCTGCCTGGGCGTGGCAGGCAGCATGTGTGGCTCCAGGGCCGGGTTTGCCTGGGTTCACACCCCGGGCCTGCTGTTCACAGTGGGGAATCTTGGACAGTTCCCCTCACCTCTCACCTCTCCACCTCAGCTTCTCACCTGTAAAACGGGAGCCATCACGCTCTGCAGCTCCCGTGGGTTTTGCAGCACAAATAAGTTAGTCCACACACCACGTGCTGAACGGAGGCCAGCACACAGCGTGAACGCTCTCCCATGTCTCCAGCCCCCCACTCTCTCCCCAAGTTCTATTCCTTCCATTTTCTAAGCACAAAATTCCCTATGTAGATCTTCATCCCCACAAAATAAGGCTTTGAGCTGTACAAAACTGCAAATACCAATAGGAAGGCTGACATTCTTAACTGCTGTCAGCGCTTCTCACTTTAGAGTGAACAAGGCCCTAAAAATGATGTTTCTGGTTAGTAAGAGCAGGCCCTGCACCGGGGAGCGGCTGAGCTCACACATGAACTTTCTCACTCAATCTTCATGCCAACCTGTAAGCTCAATATATTATTCCCATTTTATGGAGGAGGCAACTGAGATACAGAGATACTAAAAAACTTTCCCAGTGTCACACCACAAATAATTTGTGGAGCCTTGATTTGAAGCCAAGTCTTTCTGTTTGCAGTGTAAAACATAATGGTTAGTAGGCTGAGTGCTTTTGACATAGCAGGTACCATGCTAAGCTACCTTTTATAGGTGCAGAACATGAGTATCAGATAAATAAAGCAACTGGCCCAGGTCTTCAGGTAGTTGGTGGTGAGTTTGAATTCAAGTCCCCTATGTCACATGTTTAAGGGTGCTCCTAATGGCCCTACCTTGCTGCAAAGCCCAATGGCACTACTCAGCAGAGTGCAAGGGCTGGGTCAGGGATATAAAAGACAAACGTGTTCCTTCTTCACAGTGATGCCTGGCTTCTAGGGCCCCCTGGAGACATGGTCTCTTCCCAGACTCCCACAGCCCAGTTCAATGGAGTTCCTTAGGTACCTGGGAGACAGTGAAACCCGCCACTTGCTTCTTCCTTACAGAATACCAAGGCCAGGTGCAGAGTGTTGCGCAACGTGGATCCAAACTCCTAAATCTAAGAAGTGAATATATGATCTCAGGCAAGTTAGTTAACCTCCCTGGGCCTCAGTGTCCACATGTGTGAGATAGGGATATCCAGAGTGACTGTCTTACCAGGTTACAAAGATGCGATGCATCCACCTGGGCAAGTAGTTGGCACAGTGCCAAGCAGGCCGTAAGGCAGGTTCTGATGCACATCATCAATGCCAGAGATGGGCAGGAAGACCCGAGGGTATGAGCCTCCCTGTAGGGCAGAACCAGTGTCTTCCCGTGTTATTTCTTTCATTCAAGTCCTATGGCAAGGAGGAGGAGGAGGAGGAAATAAAACAAGAAGAAAAAGAAATCGAAAAGTCAGAACACCCAAGTTCTCCAGATGAACAAAAACCCTGCCATTGAGAATCCCTTATTAGGGAATTCCTCGAGTTTTTGCCTGATTTCAGGCTCATCGCAGAGAACAGAGTGTCCCCTGGAGCTTGAGCTGAAGGGCATTCAGGCTGCACCCTCTGCACACACTGGTCACTTGGCAAAGAGTAAGCCAGATAGAGCTCTGATGCCCCTGAAGGGGACCTGCCTCCACAGGCACAGTGCAGGAGCCGCTGGGAGACACAGAAGGACTGGGGCTGTGGCCCAGAGTCAGGGACTCTGCGTATTTCCTAAACTACCAATGAAGTCAGAAGGGAAACCAGGCCTGGGCCCCTGGGCTTTGATGCTTCTTTCCCAAGTCCTCAGCACCTGCCTGCGGCAAGTGCTGGGCATGGAAAGTGCTCTTCAGGATCCCCTCCTGGCACTGGCCCAGGGTCATCCTGTGGGGGGGGGCAGGGGGAGCCTGGAACAATGGGACCAGACTTCTAATGAACAGCCAAAATTCATGCATCAAAATGAATCGTATTTTCTTCAAAGGCTGTGTGCAAATTCAAAACACTTCATGAACTCTCCCTTTGGGTCCATCTGTAGAGCCTCCAGAACATTCTTTCTCCAATTCTGAGAATTAACATGCCTTCTTCTTTTCAGAGTAGATTTTCAAATTTTTGGAAATAGCCCAAAGATATTTGAAGCTGAGCCTGAAAATAAAAAGGGTTAGTCATGCAGGATAGTAATACTTTGGGATTAAAAACTCAGGTCATATTCAGAAAATATTGATTTACCTTTTTTTGAGGCTGTGTGTGTGTGTGTGTGTAATTTCTGGCTCTGAAACCTGTGCTACCAGATGGACTGCCAAACAAGCTTGAATATTAGAAGTGGAAGCGGAAAAAAAGTCTGGCCTCTCAAAGCAAACACTTTGACAGGAACACACACGCGTGTGGCGATGTGAGACAGAATACGTTTGTTTAAAAAGAATGTGGTCTTGGGGCGTGGTGGGCCGCCTCCGGTTTCGGTTATTCACGTAGTTTGTGCTGGAGCAACTGACTGCTGCCTTAAAAATACCCTCAGGTCTTCTGCATGCCCATAGCATATGGGTTTGTCTGCCTGTCCGTCTTTCCTTCCTCCCTCCTCCCTCCCTTCCTTCCTTCCCTTATTCTTTCCTTCCTTCCTTTTAGGCCTATGTTGAAACCATTAGACTAAAAGATGATGAAATACTCAAGGTGCAAACCAAAGAAGATGGGGACGTCTTCATGTGGCTGAAGCACGAAGCCTCACGAGGCAACGCAGCAGCCCAGGTAAAACGCTTCCCCGTCCCAGACATCCCACTGGCCGTGGTGGACCAGGCCATCTAAACCTCTCAAACCTCCGGGGCTCGAAACAACCCAGTGTCTTTCTGGCTCACAACACAGGATTTCTTGTCCAGCAGGGCCTGGCCAGGGCTCTGCTCTCTCGGTCCCTTGGAGCCCTGGCTGACCAAGGCTTTTCCACATATGCTTCCAAAGCCGTTGCAGCAGGGACACACCATGGCGTGTCACAGGCTGGCTCCTAAGGCCTCCGCTCAGAGGTGGCACAGGTCACTACTGATGTTTCACTGGCAAGGCAAGTCACATGGCTGCTCGTGACGTCCGGTGGGTGGGACAGAGTGCCGTCCTAGTGGCCACCCAGAAGGAGAGCACCACAGTCTTTGTGAGCAGCCCTGCAGGTTCCTTTCAGATATTTTGGATGCATCAGATAGAAAATAAGAAGCATCTTGCGTTCAGGAGAAATTAGATGGGCTTTGAAAAGAAGCCCAGGTATTCAGCTGGAAGAACAATAGAAAATCATTACGGTGTGTCAAGCCAAACGGATGGACCTTGGCTCTCCACTATCTCGTGTTCTTTAAATGGACTTTTGAGATGTGCAAGGAAGGGCAGCACACTGGGGCAGGGTCCTCTGTCTCATTCCTTGCTTAGATTTCACTGTGAAAAGCGCTGTCCCCCCCCCCCCCAGCAGCCTGCCCAGGTGACTGCACGGGGAGGGAGCCTCCTTCCTACCCAAGGGATCCAGCCTTTGCTGAGTGCACCCAGAGCCCAGCAGCCTCCCTGGCTGCTAAGCAGACAGAGGAGCAGCTAGGGGGAAAGGAAAGAAAAAAGAGAATGAAAGATATTAACAAAGCCACCTGCTCAGGGCCTCCTGTGGAATAGGCCTCCCGCCCTCCTACAGATCCCCCCAGCAGGTCGGCAGATACTTCCTGGAAGATGAAAGTATCTGGGGGGAAAAGGGAAGAGAAGGAGATGACAGGCGGAGCAGGAAGGAGCCAAGGCAGGAAGGGAGCCATGGGGCCAGGCCGCCCGCAGACCCAGCCCCTGTCTTTGGCATCTGGCCTTGAGCTGCGTCTCCCCAGTTCTGAGAAGTCCAGTGTGTGGTTTTGGAAATTCCACTGACATCGCCTCCCTGACAAGGGATACTTCTTTCTTCTTTGCTTCAGAAACTCTTGGCAGAGAAGTTTCTGTGAACTTCTACGAGGGGCGGGGGTGCAGGGAGAAAGATTAAAAAGATCTTGAGGGTCTCGCTGCTCCACAGCTCCCAGCCTTGACTCTGATGGTGGATCCATCCACCGATGACAGGACGGGAGCTGTGCTCAGTGCTCTAGAGGGATGGCGGAGCAATGGAGATTTGTAGACATCTCCATGGTGATCACTGGTCCAGAAAGACAGCAGAACCTCTCAAAGGAGTGGGCATTAGACGAGAAAAAGAGAGTTGTGAAATGTGGGCCGAGTTCTGTCCACCTCTGGCCCTAGATGCCAGCAAACACACACACAGCAGTACACACACACACACACACACAGACACCACTGTTGGGGGCTGAATTAATACAAATCCACCTTCAGGCTCTCCCCCCGCCCCCCCCCATCACTGGAAGACAGAGTGTGTCTCTCCAATTCCTTGTTCTCCACATAAAACATTTTAAACTAGGCTTTTCCTCACACTTTTAAGTCTTACATTAGGATTTGAACAGGAAATGCACTGTTGTAAATTGCTATTGTCTTTAAGCAACGATTGGCCCAGATGCTGTTCTGGGGGCAGCAAGGTGTGACCAAGAATCCCGAAGCCGCCATCGAGTGGTACGCCAAGGGAGCCCTGGAGACCGAGGATCCCGCGCTAATCTACGACTACGCCATTGTGTTATTCAAGGTAAGAACCACTCGGTCTGTCCTGGAGCGGAGTGGTTGTACTGCCAGGCCTTCCTGAGCAGTTTCCAGGGTCGAGCAGGCAAACCTGGAGTCTGTGGTGGAAGCAGTTAGCCCACGCCTCTGTCACTCCTGATGGAGAGGGGTACTGCCGAAAGAGGCAGGGGCACAGCATTTCGCTGGCTGCATTTTTTACTGTTAATCTTACATGGGTCACCTGGATTCTCTGTACTTTTCAAAAGCTGTGGCCTTCCCAGGGAGACCTCCCGTTTTATGGGTTGGTGCAGGGCTGCCAGACAGCAGGTGCTGCACTTGGCCACCAGCGTTCTCAGTGAATTGCTGCTTCAACAAAGTGTGGGTTGGGGCCCCATCTCATCAATCCCACCAAAGAAAACAAAGATCTTGGTTTTGAACCCGTGGAAGAATAAGGAGAAGGGCCTGGGAAGAATCCAGGAGACCGACAGAGATGTTACAGTCCCAACCTCGGCAAGCATGGATGTCCTTGGAACCATCTCATCTCATGAGACAAGGTCACGGTCATGGATTGAATGCGATAACATGATCAATGAGCTTGGAGAACTGTGAAATGTGTGTACCTTATACAAAAGAATAATCATTCACACTCATTGATTGCTCTTAGGTGAATTAATACCTTTAATCTTTACAGACAGTGTATAAGGCGGGAGCCTTAGTGTATTATGATCATAGTTTATATTTGTGGAAATAGAGGCACAGGAAGATTTTGTCACTTACCTAAGGTTGCCCAGATGAACATTTTGGACTGGGATAAGGATCCAGGCAGACTGGCTTCCCAATCTGTGCTCTTCACCCCCAAACAGAGAGTCATAAATTCACCTACCTTGGAAAAACAGAACACTTTGGCTGTAGTAAGGAAACCCCTGGTCCTTATTTCCATGCCCAAAGAATGCAGCTTCCCCTAAAAGTGAGTGTCTTCGAACAAGGACGTGTATTCACATGGCGAGGCACATCTCCAGAACCACAGCTGTGGACACTTACTGATTAACAACCATGACTTTTGCTACATTTCTACCCTCTAAACCCCATCAAAGCCTGAAATGCTATTGGTTGTTATGGTTTCCAAATTGAGAGCCTGGACCTTCTTCTCTTTCCAGGCATCAAATCAACATAGAAATTGTTTGAATCTTCGCCATATGCCAATGCATCCGTGTGTTTATTCAGCAGGCATCTACTCAGGGCTGACAAAGTGCCAGACTCTGCATGAGGTGGAGGGACATATGGGTGCATGAGTCACATCCCTGGCCTCAGGGGGCGCAGACACTGGAGGGGAGGGCAGAGGACAGAGGAGAAATACCTGCCCACAGAGTTGAGACTGGTCACTGTGCAAATTGTGAAGGCATGCATCAGACATTATTTCTGTTCTAGGAGCTATTGAGAGGAAAAGGCACGTACATAAATAAATGATTCTGCTGGTGACATGTTTTCTCCGTTCTGATTTCCCAAACCTGAAAGCTTTTTTGTTGTTGATTTGTTTTCTTGCATCCTAGCTAAGTTATCTCTGGGTGGGATGCAGGAAGCCCTTTATCAGCATCTCAGGGAAGATTTTCACCTCTAGCTAAGAGGCTTTTCCCAGTGTATTCCATGTGAAAGAAACCAGTGGAAAATGGGTTTTCCAAATGTAAAGAACAGCTGTGTCCTTGACACATTTGGCAGTGTGGGGGCACCTAAGTCATTGTGTGCAAAGATGGCACCAGGATGGTAGCTGTGGAGAGTCCAAGGCAGTCAGGTGCATCCCATTTGCATCCACAGGAGGATGAAGCCTTGACTTTGACTGTAGCAACAGTAGATAATTGCTGAGACTCACTCTGTGCCAGGACTTGACATTTCCCACATTTAACAGTTTCCAATACTACTCAGATTTGTGCACAGTGCTTTGTACAAGAAGCCATCCCACTTCTGATTAAATAGCAAGTACATGGGAAACATCCCTGCCTGAGAAACTGAAATATCTGGGTTGCGATTGTGGCTGTGACTCTATAGATTTGCACAAGCCAGCTTCTCTGGGCCCCATTTTTATTCCTTCAAAACAGAAAATTGAAGAAGATAAGCTTTGAGCTCAACCAGGTTTTACCATTCTGTGATTCTGGCTTTTCTGATGCCTTTCCAGCAGTCCAAAAAAAGGTTACCCCATTCCCTATCCAGTTATTCCAAACGTCCTTCTGTGTCCTTCTCTTTCCTCTTCTTCTGTAATTAAGTGAAGTAATGGTGCACTTCTGAAAAATATTTCCATCATCTCCTTTGCTTCAGCCCATCAGTTTTATTAAGAGGCAAGCTAAAGTCTAGTCGAAACTTGGTACATATAATTTCACCTTTAGTTCCATTCATAATGTTATTTGGGGTCCTGGAAAATACAGAGTCCAGCCTACCTTAGGTGTTTCCTGTATCCTGCAGGAGACTATGAATCACTTGCTTGGACTCAGAAGTTCACTTGCCTGGGTCCAAACCCTGGCTCTGGGCTTCACACAGTGTGTGACTCTCAGAGGCTTCTTGGGTGGGAATGACAGTGTCATCTCTGGTGGGCTGCTATGATGATAGGACTCTGGTGGCCCATGTTAGTCAACCCAGGAGCACTTTTTAGTGCCGCCTCTATTCGCTCAGAGCTTAAGCATTTCAACAGAGCTAATAGCTGCATTCCTGCAAAAGCCTCTCACGTTCACCTCCCAGGTGACCCTGTTGACTTTGTCTGAGTCCGAAGGACCCCGTGGTCGTCAGTTTTGCATGGCCGTGACCAAAATACCTGACTAAAGCAACTTAGAGGAGGAGAGCTTTATTTTGGCTTACAGTTCCCTGGGTCTCAATCCGTGGTCAGCTGACACCATCTCACAAACATGGCAGCAGGGCATGGTGGGGGAATGCCGCTCAGCACAGGGCAGGTGGGAAGCAGAAAGATGAAAGAGAGACAGAGGGAGGGAAGAGGGACGGCGCGCCTCGGGTGACCTACTTCTTCAACTAGATCCCATCTCCCACTCGTCCTTTCTGCTATCCGTGGATTAATCCATCATCCTATTAATTGGATCTTCAGGATCCAGGCATTGCCTGGAAGCCCCCACCTCTGAACCTTCTGCATTAGGGCCCAGGCTTTCCCCCCAGCTTTGGGGGGACATTCCAGGTCCAAACAGTAATAGACCCCATGAGGCCCCTGGAGGATTGAGGGTGTTGGACTTCTCCGTGAGTCTGGAGCAGCAGCGTTGCCAACTCGCTCCCCGTGCCCGGCGTCTTCCCTGTCAGACCTGTGTCCCCAGAGACCTCTCAGACCCACCACTTTGCACGTGGTCTTGCAGACACCTCAGCCTGGGCCATGGAGTTCCTTTCTGGTAACAAGAGCCTCAGAGACCATGTCTCTGCAGAAGGATAAACCAACTCTTCTGGAAAATCATGATTTTGCTAGAAGAACCTTGTTAGTGTCTGTCGCTTGCCTCTGGGGCCACCAATTTCACAGGGTCCTATCTCCTTCGCAGCAGGTTCTCAAGCTGCTTCTGAAGCCACAGCGTCACACCCTGGGGTCTGGAGCCAGGACCAAGGAGGCTACCAGCAACTGCCCAATAACTCCTGACTGTCCAACCCAGATAACGTGCTTTGTCTGGCTGGCATACTAGATAATCCCAGAGGAAAGCATCCAGGAGACCAAACACAGTTAACCCGATTCCTGGCTTCTCCCGACCGGACCCGGGGCGTGTCGGGAAAATGATTCACACGGGGATCAAGGGGGATTTTGTACTGATGCTAAGCTGGGAGGTTGAGGTTTGCTGCCTCTGTTCCACAAATATGAGCAAAATCCTAATGATGACGATGGCGGCGTTGGTGGCGATGGAGACGTATCGGTGCTGAGCATAGAAATGTTTAAGGTGGAGTTCTTAATTAGGATGATCTTAATTAGGATGGGGGTTTATTTGTAAGTATTTTATGTGACGCTTGTCAGTGCACATAGTTGATTTTCCTGATGATTATTGCTGTTTATCAATGTTTAGGGTCAAGGAGTGAAAAAGAACAGACGGCTCGCCTTGGAGCTGATGAAGAAAGCAGCTTTCAAGGTACCTCGGGCACCTGTGGGAGGGAGCAGTGCACCCCTGCACCCCCGCCCTCAGAGGCTGAGGGAAAAGGCAGCTCTTCCTACTGGAGGTGGAACCGGCAGGGTCCCGGCTGCAGCAGTTCGTCATTTTTGAGTTGCTGCACACACAGAATCCAGCCACAATGGGGACAGTCGGATTCAAAAGCTGAATTCACCTTCCAGTCAATAGAATTCAGGCTGATTTTGTTTGAAGGCTAAAATTATAATCATGAGCTGCCCTGATAACAAGCAGCGGGGGCTCCTGGAAATTGAATGGTGTCAACGCCAATGAATTAGGAAAACCAAAAGTCTAATTCTTTAGGAGGTTAACCCCGTCCTGTCCAATTCCCATTGGCTTCTTGGGCTTTGATAAGGGGACTGTTTACCAAGGTTATTAGCAGGTTTAGGAATTATTTTGCTTTTGTCCCTATTTTTCACTCTAATGCTAAGAGCCAGATTCCATGTAGCACTACAAAAAGGAGGTTATGAAAGCTCTTGAGAGTAGGCGCGCGTGCACACGCGCACACACACACACACACACACACACACACACACACACACACAATGCATGCATACTCACACACATACACTCACATGAGCCTGCATACAGATTTGCAAACTAATAGATTTGTAGAAACCACTCTAATTCTACATCTTAATTGGATTTCTTTTTTCAGTGCTGGGAATTGATCCCCAGGTTGCTCTACTACCGAGCTGCATCCCCAGCCCTTTTTCTGCTTCTTCTTTTGAGTAGGGTCTCTTGCTAAGTTGCTAAAGCTGGAGTTAAACTTATGACCTTCCTGCCTCAGCCTCCCAAGTTACTGGGATTATAAGCATGTGCCATTGCACCTGGCATTGACAGGACACTTTATACCCTTGTGACTCGTGGATGTGCCTCTGTTCCCAAGGCTGCAAATGATGGCCTTATCTATGGAGACTCCTGAAGCAACCTTACTGACTTTTTATCCCTGTTTACTTTTCCCTGGGCGGGGACAGAATGTCCTGTTCCCCAGAGCAGGAAAGTGGAGCCCAAAATAAGACACTGCAGAGACTCTCCTCAGAATGGGAGTTGTTCAGAGGACACATGGCCCAGGAAGAGGGACTTGCCAGTGTGCACACCTGCTCCTGACCTGACAGAAAGTATAGGGCAGAAATAGAACAGGAGCGTAATGGTGGTCATTTAGAGTACTGGTTCCAGAATATTCTAAAGTGGGATAGTGATGGGTTTCACAGGTGTGAAATTTGCATCTCTTCAGGTCTCTAGTGGTGAATTAAAGTCTAATCTGCTTTATTTTGAATAGATTTTTTTTTTTTTTTTGCAGAACTTA
Source organism: Urocitellus parryii (assembly GCF_045843805.1). Taxonomy (NCBI): domain Eukaryota; kingdom Metazoa; phylum Chordata; class Mammalia; order Rodentia; family Sciuridae; genus Urocitellus; species Urocitellus parryii. The sequence goes on from NC_135540.1 coordinate 126,100,895, forward strand.
TTGGGGAAATGTAGTTTTGAGGTTTGGCATAGTCATGTTCTTCAAAGTGCTTTGTGATTCTCATTCATTCATTCAGCAAGGATTTCTTAAGGCCCTACTATTTGTCAGGGACTGTGGTAAAGGTTGCATATAGTTGATTTTGGGAATTAGAAGTCACACAGAGGCAGATCTTGTTGATCCAACCGAGTGAATGTACATAGGCAAAGTCTAAGTACTAAGCAATAAGACAGAATTTCTTCTGGACCCCTAAACCCAAAACCAATTCCTAGAGGAGCAGTTTGGAAAAGTTTTTGGTCAGTGGCAGATATCTCTGAATACATCTAAGGCCACTTGAGTTAAGAACTGCAAAAGTCATTTCCATGGGTCCCTTCTGTAGGTATATCCCAAAGCAGATTCTTGTCACTTGTGACCTGGTCTATTACTTCATAAACACATTCTGCAGCATTTACTGGGAGCTTACTGGGAGCTTACAGGCTCAAGAAGAATGCTTCCAAGATTGGGTCAATGGCCTTGAAATTCCCAAGTGGCACTCTCAGGGTGGGTACTTGGTAGCCTATGGGTCCAAACCCCACCCTCCATCCTAAGGGCATAGAGTTTGGAATCCCTTTTGATTCTCATTGGCATTCAAAGCGCTCCGATTCATTTAGCAGGTGTGTACTGAGTGCCTGCTCTGTGTCTGGGATAAAAACTGAAGTCGCAGCCCTCAGGGAGCTTCCACTCCATTGGGTTCTGCTAGTTTGTTCTCCAGAACTTCCTGACCCCAGATTACAACATGAACACTGGAAGGCATGGCCTTCTAGGCCTCTGCTGACTGACCGGGCTACAGGCAAGAACCCTGTCACCTGCTCTTTAGAGACACCTGGTCTTCACTGGGGAAAGGGGAGTCGAAAGAGATGTGGTTCCAACTTAGATTCTGACTTCACAAGTCCACTGCTGCGAGGCCACTGTCTGACCCTCACATCATTTTTTGCTGTTGGTTTTCATGGTTTCGTGGGTCAGGTGGGAAAGAGGAATGAGAGCGCTCTCTGGCCAGGTGTGCACTCTATGGCCAGGTGTGCACCCAGGGGTCTTCTGGGTGGGCGGGAGGCCCTACCAGGGCCCCTGAGCTTCCATAGCAGTGTGAGCACAGCCCGTGCTTCATGGGATGCATTCAGTAGGTACGTGGGCTCCAGGCTGGAGTGGCCCCTCCCCAGCGCCAGCTCCTGAGTTCAGCAGGGTCTGAAGCCCTCCTCCTTCTCTACTCGCCCCTTCTGCTTCAGCCCAACCAGAAATGGGGAAGCCCAGCAGTCACAAAACACCAGTGCTCTGCACGTGGGCTGTGGCAGCTGCGTCCCTCCAAGGGGCTGTTGGTGTCAGGGCCGAGGAATCAACAGATGAGCAGGTGGATCACCTAGAAACCATCCCAGCTGCAGGTTCCAGGTCTCCCGCCACAGTCAGGTACTCAGGAATTTCAAGGGCACCGCTGATCCCACCGGGCAGTGGAGGCTAGTGTAGACAAGGGCGTTGCCTCAGGGCCCCAGGCGCTGAGTGGTGATTTGGGGGCCAGCCTCACCGCTGAGCTGGAAGGCTGAAATCCCAGCAGCAGCCGGGCAGAACCCACCTGGGAAGTCTCTCAGGCCGACTCATGTTTTCTTGTGCTTAGCTTTTCTTTAATGCCATCTGCCCCAAAAAAGAGAAAGAGAAGGTTTAATGTTTCACAGCAGTTGCTTCTGCATCTCTTTAGATTTCATTAAAAAAATAATAATAATTTCTTTCTTGTTCTAAAAATTCAGGGATTGCATCAGGCCGTCAATGGCCTGGGATGGTATTACCACAAATTCAAGAAAAATTACGCCAAAGCAGCAAAGTACTGGTTAAAAGCAGAAGAAATGGGGAACCCGGACGCGTCGTACAATCTTGGAGTCCTGTATTTGGATGGCATTTTCCCAGGAGTTTCTGGGAGGAATCTGGTGAGTAGACTGGAGACCAGCACTGCAGCTGGACAGTCCCCCTGCCCTGAGGTGTGGATGGAAGGCGTCCTCTGGGCCAAACTTGGACTAGGCACCGGGAGGGGCAGGCATGAGGATGTCACCTGAGACAGGCCCTGTTCTCGAGGAGCTCAGAGTGCCCTTAGGAAGAGAGTGAAGAGCAAAGGCAGGTGTTTAGCCAGGTGCCACATGTGCCACGTGGAGAGGAAACACAGCGAAGGCCAGTGCAGGGTCCACGGAGGAAGGCGTCTGGAGCAGGGCGAGAGGAGGACGTGACGCAGGCTGAGGGTGAAAGCTGGGACTGATCCTACTAGAAGCCCAAGTCCAGGTGGGGTGCCCGTGTGAGGCCAGACCTCATGATAACGAAAGCCCTGGCGTCCTCGGTGCCTCTCAGCCCTTCCTCTGTGCCCCGCGTGGCTCTGTGTAGGCTTGTGTCCCTCTGAAGTGTCTTCTCTGATCGTGTCCATTTTATGGAGGAGGCAACTGAGGGTTGAGTAACTTGGAGTCGTGTGTGTAGTCGAGCCGGAGCCTGGACTCTGTGGGAAATGGAGCTCCTGTGTTAAAATCATATCCATATGGTGACAATACCCCCAGCTCCATTGTATCCCACTGCGTTTATTGGCCACCCACCTACAGCAGTAAGGACACAGAGCAGGCAAAGCAGTCCTGCTCACGTGAAGTTTTGCTTTCAGTAGGAGGGAAAGAAAAAAAAAATATCTGACCAAAGGGCAAGTGGAGAAAGTGTTATGGGAAAGAATAAAACAGAGAGGAGGGCTGGAGGGAGGACCCTGAGGGAGACTGTTTTTTAAGGGAGACCAGGGAAGGCCTCTCTGGTGAAGTGACAGCCTCCCAAAGGAGACCTGGGGCTATCAGGGAGAACATTCCAGAAGGAGGTCACAGGACAAAGGCCCCGAGAGGGAAGTAGGCTTGGTGTTCGAGAGGAACCGCAGGGAAGCCAGGACAGCAGGAGCAGAAAGCAGGACAGATGGAGAGAGGCCAAGGCGCGCTGACCAGGCCACCTGACTCAGCTTTTGCTGAACTGCTGACAGTCTTGGAGGGACGTGACAGGCTGCGATTGAAGAGCCTCCTCCTGGGTCCCAGCAGATACTGAAGACAGAGCAGGGTGGGAGCAGATGAGTCCCAGCGAGAGGGGGCAGCGGCCAGCACAGGGTCATGTCAGGGAAGGCATCTACAGATCTGAAGGGCGAGGGGACAGGGTTTGCAGGTGGGCGGGCTGTGGGGCATGAGAGGTAGGGAGGTGTTTGGCATTCATTGAGATGGGAGAAGGGAGGTAGCATTGGTGGGAGTGGGCGAGACTGGGGCTACCAGAGCTGGCGGGGTCAGGAGAGAGGATTGGAAGCTTATTCTCCGTGAAGCACCGGGCTAAGCCTTGCGACTATGGTGTTCTATTTAATTCTCACTCCAAACTTTCCCGCTAGGGACAATCAGCAGCCACATTTTACAATTGCAGAAAATGATGTTTGGAGAGATTAACTGAGAAGCCCAAGGCCACAGAGCTCATCAAGAGCAGAGCTGGGATTTGAACCCCAGTCGGCCCGCCTCTCGAGCCCATGCTTTTAAAAATAATAGCAAACTGCCTCCAAAAACTCATGTTAATCAGGGGAAGTACGAACCCCCATCTAAGTGTTTGTTTTCTTTTTTTCCCTCCGCCTCCGTCTGATTGCCCACGAGGCTGATATTTTTATGCATTGCAAATGTCTGGTGAGCCTCCCACACATCTGTGAGTGACGATTTTTTATTGTCATTTTCTAATTCTCACCTTCCTACTGGAAATGCAGTTTTCGTACAGGAGTTTGAAGAAAGGTACTGAGCAAGGTTAGGAAAGCAAATGTTTGAATTTTCACCTGGTGTGACTCCTGATACAGTCTTGGTGGAGCGCGCAGGGGTTATGTGAGGATCAAATGAGAAGGCAGTGGTACCCTCCTTCACCTGTCGTTGTCCCTCCTGGCTAAACTTTAATCAACAGAATAGCTTTGGGCGAGGTCATACATCCCGGAGGCTGGCTTCGGTGATGAGCTGTCTTCCTGGAACTATGGCTTGACCTGGTTTTCTCAAGTATCAGAAGTTTCAAACCAGTGATAATATCTGACTTCAAGCACTGCACCACCTTGGCTTTGGTGAGACCAGCGCTGCCACGGGACCTTTTGCTAATGACAGTGACGTCTGTTTGTCTCTCCCTACAGACTTTAGCTGGTGAATATTTCCATAAGGCTGCGCAAGGGGGACACATCGAAGGGACCTTGTGGTGTTCTCTCTACTATATCACAGGCAACCTGGACACCTTCCCGAGGGATCCCGAGAAAGCGGTTGTGTAAGAATCTGTCAAGTGTCACCCGTGACGGAAAATCCATGTCCTCCACTCACCGAGCCTGAGAAGATGGACTTCCTTTTCCTCTTCCTTTTCTTTCTTTTTCTTTTCTTTTCCCTTCCCCTCTCCCTCCCTCCCTCCCTCCCTTTTTTTGCATTTTTAAATTGATTTTTATCAATTATACAGGCATGTAGGTTAAAGCGCCAAAAAATTAATTAATAAGACCAAAATTTTAAAATTTCTAAATTAGAAATAAGAAAAAAATTTGACAAGGAAAGGCAGGGAATCCTGCTCGCTACCCCCATCCCACCCCACCACCACCCCCAGCCTCTGTTTCCTGCTCCCTGGAGTAAATCACTTTCCATCTTTTATTCCTTCTCTACTGGCTTCTCTCTAAACAGCAGGCAGATTCCACTGTGCCTTGGTACATGGGCTTTGTGTTGTGATGCCCCGGGGAGAGTCAAGGCTGCAGCCCTCTGTGCCTCTGCCACCTCCCACTGTCCCACACGCTCACACATCCTGCCAGCTCTCATCTTCCCAATGAGCATATGTTGGGGGTCAGCCCAGTATCAGAGTTCACATCATTGCATCCATGTAAATGCCGTCAGTGGCTGGACCATGCAGAATATTACGGTTGCTTTTTTTTTCCCTGCAAAACTTCTCTATTCTATACAACAGTAACTGTTTCTTATCGTTGTTTATTTGCTTAGCTGTATATTCTCATCACTTTGTAGGTACTTGATCTCCATCTCCATCTCTTCCAGATGTCAGTCTCCTCTCTCTTTGTCGCCCTGTATCCTATTTAGTTACTCTTCTTGCCCACATCTCTCCTGGAGTCTTTGTTTAGGGCAGGGCTATCCCCCCAGAGCACCTTCATCACTGTTGTGGGGGTTTCCTTCCCTTCCATCTCTTTTTGGGGGGGGTTGTGTTCTCTCTGCTGAGCCCCTTTCTTCTTGCTCTGCACCTACATTTTGGAAGGATACATCCTATGGTAGCTTCCTGCACGATGGTGAGCAGGAGGATATTTTTGAGGTCTTGCATATCTAAAATGTTGTCCAGAGATTGGCAAACGAGGGCCAGCAGCTGCAGTGTGGCTCAGTACCCATTGTGTGGCTCCGAGAACAAAGAATGCTTGGTTTTGTTTTTTGTTTTTTTTTTTAACAGTTGAAGAGAGTTGTAAAGCAAAGAAAAATGAATATGCAGCAGTGATTACCTGTGATCTTGCCTTTTATAGAAAAAAAAAATTGCTTACTTCTCAGGCCACTTGACACCGCAGCCTGGCTCTCCAGAGGCTATTTGCACAGCGTGGAGTCAGACCCATCCTGACCTCAGCGCAGCATAGAACTTACCTTGAATGGCCTCAGGGCTCTTTATCATCGTCAGGAAGGCTATCTGGTGTGGAACACTCATGTTTCATGAACTTTCTCATTATCCTTTTGTTATTGATTTTCAGTTTAATTCCCGTTGTGGTCTGAGAACATAGGCTGGATGTCTTCAGTCCTTTGACATTTGCTGAGGCTTGCTTGCTGACCAGGATATGGTCAATTTTGGTAGATGTTTTCCGGTCTCTTGAAAAAAAAAGAGCCGTGATTTCTAAATGAGTTGGTGCAATGTCTACCTACGTATCAGTTACCGCAAGTTCATTAATTCTATTGTTCAGCTCTTCTATGTCCTTTCTGACGTTTTATGTTTTGCTATATCAGTTATTGAAAAGGGTTGCATTAAAATTCCCCAGGTGTGGATAGCTGTGTCTGTGTCTAGTTCTGTTGGTTCAGCCTCACATGGAGACACTTTACTTTCCTGAGTCACACAGATGCTGATTGTTTTGCCTTTCTGGTTGACCGCTTCCTCATCTATAATTTCTTTGTCTCGGTTGATGGTTCTTCCTTCATCTCTCTCTCTCCTTCTCTTTCTTTTCTGTTTTTCATGAAGTTACACCAGGTTTTATTGTTAAGAGTTTTATGTACCTTATTCCCACTATTGTTTTCTATCTTTGTCCTTTACTTTTAAAGTATATATTTTGTAAGTAGCACATAATTGGGGTTTTGTACATTTTTTCACAATTTTAGCTTTTAATTGGTGTATTTAGTTCATTTACATGTAATGTAGTTCTGGATATATTCGTTTTTTAAAATCTACCATTTTGTTATTACTTCCTCTTTGTCCCACCTAGTTTTCTTTCTTTGTGTCTTTTTTTCTCTTTCCTGTGTATTAATCAAGTCTGTTTAAATATTATTCTCTTCCCCCTCCTATGAGCTTGTTAGTTCTGCATTCTTCTGCTATTCTTTTAGTGGTTTTAGTCCAGACTAGTTCATTATTAATATACCCCTCTAGGATATATTAGGGGACAGGGAACAGACTACGAAAAACATATATTCGGGCTGGGGATGTGGCTCAAGCGGTAGCGCGCTCGCCTGGCATGCGTGCAGCCCGGGTTCGATCCTCAGCACCACATACCAACAAAGATGTTGTGTCCTCCGAGAACTAAAAAAAATAAATATTAAAAAAAAAAAAAAAGAAAAACATATATTCATGGAAAGACTACTAGAAGTCTTGGTGGAGATGATTTTTTCATCTCGGTAGGCATTTTTCATTATGTATGTTGCATGTCTTTGTTTCCATAAAAGAAAGCTACTGAGCGTTCCTAAGAAGGGGCACTGAATGAAAAGCTCTCGAAATACATTTTCTTCACCTTCTTAACATTCAGTTCTGGTTTGTTGCTTTATAAAAAATTCTAACAAGCAAAATATTCCCCAAGTGGGATTTATTGAGATCATATGAAGAAAAAAAGTGATTATTTAATTTGCCACAGTTTGCATATTTTTTTTCTTCCCGTTCCTTTTCAGATGGGCGAAGCACGTAGCTGAGAAAAATGGCTACCTGGGCCACGTCATTCGCAAAGGCCTCAACGCCTACCTGGAGGGCTCATGGTAAGCTCGGACCCACCTGAAAGTGAACTTCCTCAGCCCTGAACTTTCAGTCTGTCATTAGAGTCTTAGGAGATGGAATCTTAAAAATGTAACTGAAAGAGCAATTTGCAGGGAAATCACAGCTTCCAGTAATGGTATTCTGAGTATCACGGACTGATTGGCTGTTGATTGGAAAACATAGCATTTCCATGTTTAATTATACACAAAAATTAGTTCTCCGGAGGGGTGGCCACGTTCATCAAGTTGAGAGATACACAAATACGTTGGCTTCTCTTTCCTCCGAGTTTGTTCCTCTTGGCTTTAGAGTCTAGGGACAGCACGAGGGACCTTAGGTGAGATCTTCTTCTCTCTGTCAGGCCACAGAAAGTTCAGGATTTCTACCTGATTCATGGGACACACCTATAGTCCCAGCAACTGAGAGGCTGAGGTAGGAGGATAGCAAGACTGAGCCACCAGGCAAGGCTCTATCTTAAAATAAAAAATCAAAAGGGCTGGGGTGTCATCCGGTGGTAGAGTGATCCTGGATTCAATGCCCAGTACCCAAACAAAAAAACCGGCTCAGGCCACCTCCTTTCATAGATAGTTGACTATCTTCAGCCATGACCAGGAGCTGGGGATGCCAAAGCCGCTCACCGGTATCCAGTGTCAACCAAACAGGTGTCCCCTCCTAGGCTTCTCAAGGAGCTGGCACGTCTCACCTGCCCTGTGAGTGATGAGACACTGAGGATGGGGGACTTACAGACTTGCCCGTTTCCACACTGTCGGTTCTCACACTGTATCCTCATTTTCCTTTGGGCCACATTTTCTTGGCTGTTTTATTGTCTAAATGATCCGGGTATTTCTGTAATAACTAAAAAGGACATGCAAATCAGCAGATACCCCTCGGTCCACTGCCTCCAAGACATTAGGTGAGACCTACCATTGATCACACGCGGATCCAAGCTGTAATTAAAAATTAAAATATTCCCCCAAAGGTGCCATTTCCTCCTTGGGTCCATAGCTGGTCACGCACCCATCAGATCGCATCTCCGGAAGCAAGCGTCTTAAATTAGAGAGTGCAGGGAAATGAGCCCAGCGGGGGAAAAAAATCACCAAATACAAATGTTTGTTATTATCATCTTGTGAAAGTTTATTATCTGTGGCCTCGCTTTGCACAAACAGAAAGGAATTTCTTTGAAGGAAATTACCTCTTCCCGACTGTAACTGTACCTTCCTGTTTTCCTGGAGTTTCTGTGGTGTCTTGCTTCCCGGGGGAACTTCAGTTCATAAAACTCCAGATACTTGACTGTAGCTCATTCTCTCCAGCCTCCACAGGAGGCTTGTGCTCTCTGCTCCCCATAAGCTTCCGAGGGGGAACCGAATGCTTCAAGATACCCCTCGGTTTTTATGTGGGGTTTTCCAAAAAGGGGAGCAGGTCTGTATACACACACACACACACACACACACACACATTCACACCTACATGCCCCTACATACACAAAGGTATCTGACACTTTTTTTCCCCCCAGAAAAAGAGTGAATAAAAAAACCTGGGGAATAGCTCGGCTTTCTTGCCTACTTTGGCATTTAACAGAAAGCCCTTCGCTAGACAGCTGAAATTTTGCCATGAAGGGTTAGTTGAATGAAATGCCTGTGGCTTGACTTCTGCCTTAGACTTCTCAGCTTCAGTGTGGGCGTCCCACCCTGTCCCTTGGTAGCGGGGAAGGAAAATTTGCCACATGTATTTTGTGCTGTGTGTGTTTTTGATTCAGTCCAGTAGGTTCTGCTGTGCACACTCACATGCAGGGGATGTCACCAGTCAGGGTTGGGGACGCTTGCTGCCCTCTCTCTCCTCCATGCACATTTTCTCACATGGCCCACATTAGGTCTAGCCTCGAACCCTTTGCACCTGCTGCTTCCTCTACCTAGGAATCCTGCCCAGTCCTGGGATCACAGTCATTTTATTGTCCATTGTCCCGTGACTTGTGTCCCAGGGCCTCGCACATGGCAACGCCGGGGAGTGCTCAGAAACTACTGAACCAGTGGAGGAATGGAAGCAAATAGACAGAACAAGCCAACTCAGGGGCCAGGAGCAGGAGGGGGGGGCCCTGGGGACCGGAGGAGGAAGGCTGCTCTCTGGGGAGGCCTAGGTCAGCTGGACGATGCAGTAGGGATAACAGGGCCTTGAGGGATGAATAGAGTCTCCTCTTAGCCACACAGGGAGCAGCACTGATGGCCAGGGCATTGCAGGAGCAAAAGCAAAGAGGCAGGAACAGCCTGAGGAAGTGTAGAAAAATTCAAGCCATCCAGTTTGCCAGGGGGGTGAGACTGAGAACCTACAGGGCAAAACCAAAGAAATGCTACTGGGTGGGATTTTGAATGGCAGGTGGTACACTTTTTACTTGGTCTAGGAAGCAGCAGGGAGCCATTGGTGGTGTGGTGGAGGGCAGTCACGGGACAAAGCCCATCTCGAAGATGTTTAAACCAAACAGCTGAGTGTGATGGCGATGGGAAGGGAGACCCTGAAAGGGGGCTGGCTCAGATCCAGGTAAAAGGCGCTGAGCATTGGAGCCAAAGATGTGGCATGACCTCTTGAGGGCTTTTTCTTATGTAACATTTGGCAAATATAAAATAATATGTGATATGTGACAATATGACTCATAAAAGCACAACAATAAAAGGGACCCCTGTTAATTTTCACCCTACTTAGGGGGGCGAACATCAAACATTGCCAGCACTGTTGAAGGCCCTGCCTGCCCCTCCCAGATTAACCCCTAGAAGTCACCATTGCCTGAGTCTTACTCCTCCACCTTTTTGTTTCTGTATAGTTTTGCTATATATGGATATATTCCTGTGCAATGGATTTAGTTTGGCTTATTTCTGACCTTTATATTATTAAAATCATATCATATATAATCTTCAACTTTTTTTGGACTTAACATTACACTTCTAAGATTCATACATTTTGATGCCTGTACCTGTGGGTCATTCATATTCACTGCTATAATATGTTGCTGTTTGTTAATTTTCATGGTGATGCATATTTATGTTATTTCCCTTTTGCTGCTGTTACTGTTTTTTTTTTCCTCACTTTTAAAAAATTTTTTTCTTTTTAGTTATACGTGAGAGTAGAGTTTGTTCGACATATCACACATTCATGGAGTGTAACTCCCCATTCTTGTGGTTGAACATGATGTGGAGTTGCCCCTGACATGTATTCATCCATGAACATGGGAAAGTTGTGTCCGATTTATTCTACTGTCTCTCCCATTTCCATCCCCACTCTCTTCCCTTCATTCACCGTTTTGCAGTGAATTCCACTGAGACCCCAGGACTTTTCTAATCCTGAGGCATTAGAAGAAAAGAGCACAGAGGAAATAATATAATTCTTCCCTCCCTACCCCCTTCTTGTGTGCTGGTTGTGCCACACGGCCACAAACATTTCTTAATTTCTTCTCTGACACGCAGGGAAGTGTTGCTCTTACCTATCAACTCAGGAGTGAGGCTCTGGGTGACCATGAATGGCACCTGGTCAGCATTATGAGACAACTGTTTTCCAAAGTGGTTTTACCAAGTCACTGTCCTGTCCACCATCTATAGATTTCTGTTTCTCCATATCCTTGCCAATCCTGGTGCTGATGGTAAGAATGGTTAAAGGTAAATCTCAGCCTGGCTTTGAGACTTCTTAGTATCAACAAGAAAAAAAAACATCTGGTATCCATTACAATGAGAAGATCTTTGTCAAAATATGTTTGGGGCAAAGCGCATCCTGATTGCTTCCTGCCCCTCCAGTCTCCAGCCCCTGCCCAGGGGTTAAATAGGAAATAAGCGCGTGCTGGCCTTCTCACACTGCAGTGTGGCTTTGGGGGTACCATCTATTTTCCCTTAATAGAACAAAATCATCCATCAATGTCTCCGGCCCATCCCCCTTCTTCATTTTTGTGTAAGTGAATTTATTCTGGACGTTATTTTCAAATTACATGTGTCAGTTTGATGAGCTTCTGCCTTCCTGTGTTGTTCCAAGATTTATGTGGGGGAGCGTAAAGAGGAGCGTGATGGAGAAAGGGGCTTTTTGCTGGATCAGCGTAAGACAGAAGATGATGTTGTCATGCCTGAGGCTGTCCTCGGACACCAGCCGCCTTAGCAGGGAAAGGCCGGCTGTCATGTTTCATTTCTCTCCTCCTTATGTGTGTTTTATCTACGAGCTACTGTTTTATTGTGCTTTGTCTTAAATGTACCCAGAATACTTAACCCCAGAGGTTAGCCGCTTCTAGTGGACTTGAGGCGAGAGAAGTAGACATGCAAAGTTCCAGTTGAAAGAGATTCACCTTTTTGCAGTGAATTCCACCGAGACCTCAGGACTTTTTTTTCTCTTTTTTTTCTCTTTCCCATCTGAACTGCCTGAGGCATTAGAAGAAAAGAGCACAGAGGAAGTAATATAATTGTTCCAGCAACTGCTCAGAGGTATTCAAATTCACAATTCACAGCAAGGGGTCCAAGAATTGATTATTAAGACCTATCATTATAAAAGTGCTAGGAATGTCTGTCTGTGGTCTGAAAATGAGAGGGAAGCAAATGTGCCTCTAAATTCATTCCTATAAATCCCCTCCTTCTTGCGTTTATTCCCCATCTTTAACAACATTGTCTGTCTGGAAGACAATCCACTTGGTGCATTGGAGATAAAACTTGAAGCTTGGGTCATCTTTCTAAAGTTTGAAGAAATTAATGGGAAGACAGGAGCATTTTGAGGTCTGTGTTTGGGCTTCCTGCAATTATCAAGTGCTGAGTAAATGTTTGTTCCAGAATATAAGTGTAGAAATATCTGTAATTAATACTTTCAGGTGGTTTCTGTTGAAACACACAGTTAAGTAGTGCCGGGAGGCTGCATGTGGGTCGGGCCTCTGATAGGTGTCATGTCTCCAAGCTTTAACAAGCTGGGGAGTCTGGTCTGGGAAGCGTCAATCCCCCTTTTAGAGCCTAGTCTTTCACTATATAAAAGTGGGTGGTGGTGACATCAGCATGCACAGGCCTGGGTGATGGATGCAACCAGGAGGAGTTGACAGCAATGTTTTTAGACATCTCGTTTGGATGGATTTAGTTTCTCCCTTGATGGAAAAGCTTAAGAATTCTACAGTGTTTCCTCCCAGTCTATGTAATAATTGAACAATAGAAGTCTTCCTATGAAACCTGTCCCTCCCCTACTGCCAAGGTTACTTGAGAGGCAAGAGATTGTCTTAGGAAGCTTCTCTAAGTGAGCCTGCTGACAGTGTCAACCACCAGCTCTCACCCCACCCCTCAGTTCTAGCAGCCAGTTTGGCTGTTTTTCTGCTGTCCAAGAACTCCTTGGGCGACACTTCGGTAATCTGAGCCACATACTAGCTGGTCATGGCAGCTCAGGGCATTGGCTCAGTACTGGACTTTGGGGGACTGGTCTGCCCCATCTCCTTTCCTCAAGCATCCCTGGTAGAGACTGAGACACTAATGGGTGTTCATATGTATGTGAAGAAATTTGAGGTTTTGAGACCTTGGGAACAGGGTTCTGTTATAAAAGGATGGGGACCTTCTGCAGGACCTCCCTGTGGTGCCTCTTTGGTGTCAGGTGAGCTCTGAGGATTCTGATGCCCCCAAATGATTTTTGCAGCCTGTGTAACAAAGTCCCTAGGCATCTTTTCAGTGGTGTTTGCACCTGCAGAGTGGCCTTGTGATCTGACTGCCTGAGCAGGGGACACTGCTTAGCTGACCTTGTCTCTGTTTAGCATGAGTCACAGCTAATTGGTCAGCCACCTTAGGTATCTCAGAGGCTGGGAACTGACTCATTCAGAAGCCATGTGTCCCATGACCTGCAGCCTGTCTCACGGAAGGTCTGCCTGTCCTAATTTGATTCCCAGCCATCTCTGTATGTCTCCATGAAATAGTCTCTCAGTAGGTGCTTTGAGCACTGTAGAAAGGTGATTTCAGAATCTGTTACCTCATTTTCTCTCGCCCATCCTTCCCTAAACCAGCTTCTGGGTGGGGCTCAAATTAAGAAAGCATCATTGTGTCAACTACTTAAAATGAAAAATAAGCTTTAGAAACAACTACTTATTGTGAAAATCAAATTTTATGCACAAACTGGGTAACATAGAAAATTGAGGAAATCAGATAGTTAAAAGGAAGAAATAGAAATTACTGCATTCTAACCATGTAGAGATTAGTATTGTTAACATTTGGTGGATAGTTTTTAGAATTTATTCTTCTACATATATGTATTTACAGGTGTATGCATATGTGCATATTCCATTTGTGTTTTGCAAAAGTGGGATGCAATTTTATGTTCTGCCTTTTTGGGGTACTAATTATAAGGTTTTGCACAAGTATTTTCAATATTCTTCCATGACATTGTCTTTATTGGCCACATCTGAATGTGGCTGCACGAGGTTCACTGAGCCTAGTCAGTGACTTTCAGGTATTTGTTTCGAGTTTGTTTGATGTAGCAGCTTTTGCCAATAGCCCTATCACAAATCCCTTGGCAACGGGATCCTTGCACATATCTGGTTTCTTTGGAATAAACCCCCAAGGGAAAGCGGTAGGCACAAATGGTGTGTGAATTCTCAGACTTCCTTCCTTGACCCCAGAACCACTGCACCCACTGGCCCTCCACCGCGGGCACGGGAGTGTGTGCATTTCTCTGGGTCCTTGCCATTGTGCCATCAGTGAATCTTGTGCCCATCTTTCAACTGATGAAAAGTGATCTCTCTTTGTTTTGCACTTGCTCAGTCGCTACTGGTGTCGGGCATTTATTTTTCATGTGTTTTGGCCACTGTCATCAATCCCTTGTAAACTGCTTCTTCTTTGCCAAACTTCTAATGCATGACACAAGCTCAGCTTTAATTAAGCTTGTTCCGAATCCTAAGTCCTGCAAAGCCTTTCACAAAACAGGGGACTGTAAAGCCCAGGGTTTTTTCTTAATACCACTCATCTCCTCTAAGCGAGGAAGGAAAGATTCAAGAACCAAAGACTAAAGGACAAGTCCCCAGCCAGCGTTCCGCACCCCTCTCGGCCAGTAGAGGTAGCTGTTGTACCAACTAGGTCCCCAGCCTTATCTGGGAGCTCAGCCTTTAAGATAGGAAATAAATCAGTGCATGCAGTATTTTTAACAACAGTATTTATTTAAAAAGAAAAAAAAACTCATGATTTTGTGGTTTTAAAAAACTGCTTATTTTGTACCCTCTTATGTTTGAATATAAAGCTCTCTGAATATTAGTAAGAGCCACTATATGAAATTTATTATTAATCATCTATTTTTAGGCATGAAGCTTTGCTGTATTATGTTTTAGCAGCAGAAACTGGAATTGAAGTGTCACAGACAAATTTAGCACACATCTGTGAGGAAAGGCCGGTAAGTAAATGGATTCTTCTGCAAGCAGAAGCTGTAAGGTTAAAGATAATGAATTAAGCTTTACCAAAGCAAAATTAGTCACTTGGCCAAAATATTAATGAATTAACTTTTTCTCTCTCCTTTACCTCTTAGGACCTGGCCAGGAGATACTTGGGTGTTAATTGTGTTTGGAGATACTATAATTTCTCTGTTTTTCAAATCGATGCTCCTTCATTTGGTATGTATAGAAAAAACGGTGCTAAACAGCGTTAGAGGCTTTTAATCTTTAGTAACAGGGAACATCTAACAGTGTGGTGTGAAGTGTGATATTTCTAAACAATTAGGAATGAAAGTGAAAAATCTCTGCTATTAAGGCCCTGGCTAACCTGCTCTTAGCCCCTGCAGGGCACTCAGGCACCTTATCCCACTCACCAGACCCACCTTCAAACCAAGAGAACGCAAAAGCCATCCTACTATAAAGGGCCACCCTGGCCTGTCATTTGCTTTTTGCCCTCAGATGTGTTCCCAGCCAGCCCTGTGCTCTGCTCTGCTGTCTGTGGGAGGGGGTGGCCACCAGGAATGCAGTGCCAGGCCCCTGTCCCAGAGGCTTCTGATGGGCATCACCAGTGGTGGGCACCAGGGAAGGCTGCAGAGTGGGAGGAGGGGGGAAGCCCAGCTCTCTCTTCCCATCTCTCTGTTTTTCACCAGTTTTCTGCCAGTGGCCACATGTCCCATGGTTCCAGCCCCTGCCTGGTAACTCCGCCCTCTCTGGTCCAGCTCCCAGGGACTGGGAAGCTCTGGGAACCTCACAGCCACCCCCACTTCCCCAGCCTAGTAGGTGACAGTAGCTTCCTTCCATCTCCCACTTGCCTCTGTCTCTTCCGGTACCCAGGCATCTACTTTCCCATGATAAAAATCCCTCTTTGAGCTACCCAAGGTGGATTCTGGATTTTCTGATTGGATATTGACGGACACCTATGCTCTCAAATGTTTTCCTCAAAGTAAACATGAAACACGCGGCTAACGCAAAGCTAAGAGATAGGAGACACATCAAACACAGCAGCAGCATTTCAGATGTGGAATAGAGGGCCAGGGACAACCTTGGCCGCTGGGCTGAGTTCGCTGTCAGACAGTCTCAAACAGATCTGCTCAGGGGAGCTACCTGGAGCATGGAAAGTGTCTAGATAGGGTGCTCCAGGAAAAAAAGAAAGAAAGAAAGAAAGGAAGGAAGGAAGGAAGGAAGGAAGGAAGGAAGGAAGGAAGGAAGGAAGGAAGGAAGGAAAGAAGGAAGAAAAGAAAATCTTTTTTGTTTTCTCCTGACACAGAAAGGAAACCTAAAAATATTCTGCATTCAAATTTTAATAGGATACACTCTGTTGAGTGAATGGCCCAGTAATTGACAATGTTAGCCTAAAATAAAACTGCTTGACAAGTGGATATGTTTTGTGTTCTGCAGCATATTTGAAAATGGGAGACCTGTACTACTATGGCCACCAAAACCAGTCACAAGACCTTGAATTGTCTGTACAGATGTACGCCCAGGCCGCGCTGGAGGGAGACTCCCAGGTAAAACCAGCGAAGCCTGCTCTGAAGGCCCGGAGACCTAGCAGTCTTCTCTGTGTACGTCCACAGCATGATCTGGTCTTTGTCCATGCACGTTCACACGTCCTTCAGACAACTCCATGAGGACCTGGGGAACCTTGATTGAGCGCCTACTGTGTTCCCCAAGCAATCCTATGGAGCTGGAGATTTTATATCTATGTCATAGTTAGAGCCACAGCAAGGTAATGAATTGTTCCAGGCCAAATAATCAGGTAAAAAATAGAACAGCCAGAGCCTAAACCTGGATCTCTGGCCCCAATCCTGAGGAGTTTTCTACTGAATTCTGTCAAAATACCTCACAGATAGAAACTCAAGGATCTAGAAGAGTGGCTGTTCCAGGACGTGCTTTCCATGTGCGATTGAGCTCAATACTTAAGTGACAGGATTTTTTCTCAATGACTTTTTTTGAAGCTTCTTATTTTAAAATCACTTTAGGCTTATAGAAAAGTTGCAAAAGAGACTCAGAGCATCCCCATACACCTCCCCCCAGCTTCTTTTAACGTGAACTTCCTGCATGGCCACCAGGCCACTGTCAATATCCGTACCCACTCTTCATACTATTTGGATTTCACGTTTGTCCACTGATACCCTTTCTCTGTTCTGGGATTCAGTGCAAGGTCCCACATTACACCTAGTTGCTTTCTCATCTTTCACTCTCATCAAGTGGTTGGACATTTTTGAGCCTGTTTTTTTCATGAACCGGCTGAGGCTGTTTGGGGCAGGAATGGTAGAGATGTCACGTGTCCTTGGCGCGTCACGTCGGGGCTGTGTGGTGTCAGTGACTCTCGTCCCTGGTGAGGTTAAGCGTCTCTGGTTTCTGTTGGGTTTCTCCACTGTAAAGTTAACGTTGTTTCATTTCTAATTTATAAATATCTTGGGGAGATAGTTTGAGACTATGCAGATATGCTGCTTGTCCTCAAAATTTTTGCCTATGAATTTTAATAGATGGTGCCTGCAACCACTATTAGGACTAATGATAGTTCTCACTTGCCTCCTTCCCTCTCCATTTGCTAATTGGGATCTCTCTGAGGATCTCAGGGCAGGTTTTTTTGCAGTGGAAACTGGAATAGTTTCCGACTATGCTCTAGAGTCTGATCATAGAGCGGAAGTTGGAGACTCATCCTCACCTTGGCTTCCCCCACCCTTCTTTTTTCTTAGTGGGGATATTACATGGGAGGGGTTGGTCCCCAGGGTTAAGATCCTACATCTCTCCACTCACAGCTGCTTGTGTATGGGGAGTCACTAAATCTCTGAGACTCCATTTCTCGTCTGTTTACTGGGAAGATGACAGCATCCTCTCCTTGGAGGTGAGGATTAAGTGAGGTGCTGTGTCCAGTTCTGAGCCCTGACACCCAGGATGCTAACTGGAGCGTGATGTGCTATTTCTTCTGGAATGAAGTAGAAGTTTCTGCTACAGGGATTTGTACAGAAACAAACTCCCTTAGATGATATTGGCCATCATTTTAAATGAAGCCTGGATAATTTGGTTTTCATTTTTGATGATCACTTTTTTAGGAAGACAATGCTTCAAAAACAATAAGGGATAACATTTAAAGAAAAAAAATCAAAAGATCCTTCATTACACAGCAGAGGCTTTTCCTTCTTCATGTCCTTGTGTCACTTCTGGTCCCTGCTCACTGGCACATGCACCTGCAAGGTGACCTCTAGTGTGCGGGCCACTCGGACCGCCCTGTGGTCTTCTTGGTCTCTCTGCTCGCTGCTCTCAGGCACCCCACATTCTGCTGAGCTGCAGGGCTTTGCCTGCTGCCGGGCGCTGCTGCTTGCCGTCGCTGGCTTGTCCACTGATTCAGCCCATCTGTGTCCCGTCCCGCCACGTCTGAGGCCATGCTTAGTGGCAGGGCACGAGGTGAAAATCAACCTCCTGCCTTCGTGGGGCTCAGAGTCGACCCAGGAAGACGTGGAGGCTGCTTGCCAGGGGGCAGCGGCCACGGCTAATGCTGCCCTGAGCACTTTCGCGTCTTTTCACTTGAATAATTTATATTCTGAGACGGCATTAGGGAGGCACACGGTCCCAGTGCCTCTACGGTTCCGCTATGGCACGCCGTGGAGCTGCTTTCTGAAGCCGTTTTCTGATGGATGCCTCGCCTGAAATCCTGTCGGCCCTGGACGATTGAGTTTTGCAAATGGGACAACTGCAAATTAATGCTTCCTTGTTGTTTTGAATGGCATTTATTTAATGATTAGTGAGGACAGACACCTTTACCTGTACTTGCTGATGGTCGTTTGGTCTTCACATCTTAGGTGAATCCTCTATTCTTAGTCTTTATCTACTGGAGTCTTCATTCTTTTTTTTTTCTTCAAGCCATAATTAGTTCTTTATTTATTTGCTTAGTAGATAATGAACCTTAAAGCTATTACATTGCATACAAATATTCCCCAGACTATTTTACCACTTATTCTCATAATATGTTTCCACTGATTAGAAGAACCTTTAAAATGTTACAAAGTCATTTTTCTGCTAAGACTTCAAGTTTTAAGAGTATCTTCTTTTCAAAGAGAAGAGAATATCTGGTGCTCTGCTGCTGCTGCTGCTGTGTGTGTGTGTGTGTGTGTGTGTGTGTGTGTGTGTGTGTACGTCTTAAAGATACTTAACATTTAAATCCACTTAGAGGTTATTTGACAACATGGTGGAGGTTAGAGAACCTGGACCCCACCATCTGCTTATATTTGAATCTCAGCTCTGCCACTTTCCAGCTGTGTGATCAAGGGCAAGTTCTTTAACCTCTCTGTGCCTCAGCTTCTCAATCTGTAAAACAGGATAGTAGTGTCATCTCGACTCCTTGTTGTGAGGATTAAGTGAATATACACAAAAGAGTGAGGCCTCGCATACAGCAAGCACTCAGAAAATGTGACTGTTTTATGTCTTCATGGTGGCCATGCAGGATGCTCTCCAGAGTCCCGGTTGTGCAACTTGGAAGTTCGTGATTTTCATTTAGATTGTGGTCTTGGCAGCTAAAGGGCAAGGCAGAGGGAGGACGGGAGCCATTCAAACATGACCATGGATTCCTGGAAGGGCCACAGTCCAGCTCCATTGGAAAGGCTCCTCGTGGTGAGCCCCACTCATGTTTTGCTGGCTTTGTGGTCTGGCCGCATGCTCAGCTCATGATGGCCAGTGACCTCCAGCTGGCATTGTGGCACCCATCTTGTGGGACCCATTTCCACTGCCGGGCTCCTGAACCAGGATCTGCACAGTCCATTAAGGTGGGCCCACCCTGAGGGTCAAGAATAAGGTACCAAGGAAGAGCCGGGAAACGCACATGCGGAGGTCTGTGCCAACAGAAATCATGAGGTTTTCCACGCTGACCCAGGAGAGCTGAGGCAAGTGCCGTCTGTGACTCTGACACGCTTGACCTTAGAATGTCAGTCACAGGTAGCGTGCAGCCACAGAAATATTTTGTCAGATTTGATGGTGACCGAGGCCACCGTCCGTGATGGACATCGCCTCCAACACGGTGCTCTGGTTTTGCAGTGCGTTCTGTTTTGAGAGCGCGAACAGGAAAGGACAGACCTTCCGGTTGACTGGCTGCTGAGCAGATGGGACGCAGCATCCTTTGAAAGCCTCCCGGTTCTCTTGCAAATAAATTTCTGAGATGCATATATTTAGGGAAACAATTCATCAATGAAGATGACTAAACCATCTGGCTATAGGGGCTGGGAAAAAATATGTAGAGGTTTTAAAAGTTTACATGCTGATGAAGGGTGTGTGTCTGGGTTTCATTTGTGCCTTACCTTTAGGGATTTTTTAACCTGGCCCTGCTAATTGAGGAAGGTGCTATCATCCCACACCATATTTTGGATTTCCTGGAAATTGACCCATCACTCCATTCTAGTAACATCTCCATTCTCCGGGAACTATACGAACGGTGAGTTCAGAGATGCCTTTATGCCATGGCATCTGGGGGACCCAAGGAGGTGGGAGTTGTTTCTTGATTCAGTTCTTATTTTGTGATGTCAATTGTTAGAGAAAGGGCCCAGGATTTGCTTCTAGTAGTGAACAGTTAGCCAAAGCCACGTGTCTTCCTTTTCCAGTCTCTGAGGCTCATGATATACAATGTGCTTGATCTGAAGTTCAAGTGCTGACCAAGGTTTTCCATGACAGTGGAAAAAAAAAAAAAAAAAAAAGCCAGGCATCTGATTCTGAAAGATAGGGAGGCCTTCCTGTCTCTGGACTTTGGACAGACACTCCAACAGAAATGCTGTTCTAACAGGCCCCTTGCTCCGTGTGATCCTTCCTAGCGAAGGGTGCAAGTGACCTTTTCCTCAGATTTCTTCGAGGATCTCAGAAATCCAGGTGAGGCGCAGAGTACTGAAGTGCCTTTGCTCCCACCCCCCTCACTGCGAGTGTGCTCGCGTGTGCAAGAGCAGAGGCGTGCAGGTGTGAGCTCTGGAGAGGCCGGTCGTGGGAAGGGCCACCAAGTCGCCCACCTGACGGAGGCTGGCTTTGTCGGCAGGTGCTGGAGCCACAGCAGCGAGGAGTCCTTCAGCCCCTGCTCCCTGGCCTGGGGGTACCTCCACCTGCGGCTTATCTGGGGCGCTGTCCTGCACTCTGCCCTGGTAGGTACCGTCCCCGCAGCCCTGCCCTGTGGCCCCTGCCTGGGTCAGTCATCTGAGGCGTGGTTCTGGTGTCTGCAGATCTACTTTCTGGGAACCTTCCTGCTGTCCGTGGTGATCGCTGGGACAGTGCAGCACTTCCGGGACGTCTCAGGTAAAGCCTTCTCAAAGCCACCGCGTCCGGGGGAGGGAGGGCACTCCCTCCCCACACCCTCACAGTGCCACTGCCCGACTTCAGCTTGGGCATGCACAGCATGGGGACCCCCCAGGAGCGTATCATACTCCCTGGTTGCCAGGAGGTCACAAAACTAATAGATTTTTCAAAGTGAGGATTTTTTAAAAAGCTGAAAGAAATGGAACCAAAATATCCTCTCCTGTTGAAAATACATCGTCTAGCAAAATTGTACCTCTGCAAACCGAGCTCAAAAGCCCCTCCTGCATTAGGCCTTCCATTTTGTTCCAGTCCAATAAGCAAAGGCGTGAGGAGACAAGCAAATACACAGCGCACAAACCTCCCCAGCCACGGGGACATGAAGGGAGGGGCCGAGGAGGACGTCACCTAGCTGTGTTTCCACTGAATCACTGTTACTTTTCTGAGTTGAGTTGGTAGTTAAGGGAGCGATGTCCCAGTCACTTCTATTTGGGCTTAAAGTCCAGACTTGGCTACTCATTAGCTGTGTGACTTCTGGTGAGTTACTTAACCTAACTGATCTCCCAATTTCTTATTCATCTAACACTCGCTACTTCCCGAGAGATAAAATATGAAAAAGAAAAGTGAACTGACAAGATGCCCTAATCGTGATATAAAGGGAAATGTTTAAAATTATAATAAAATATTATCCATTTCCATATGTAAAATTTTAGCCTAGTGCTTCTGAATTTTAATGGGTGCACGAATCCTGCAGGAATAATATTAAACGCAGATTCTGCCGTGGGTGTGGGGAGGGGCTGAATGCACCACACTGCTGGAAAGACACATGTAGTTCGAAGCCTGCTCTTTCCTTCTCTGGCATCCATGGCCCTCTGGATAAGTGTGAGCTACTCATTTTCCCCCGTTGCGCTGTCGGCTGAGTGGGGGGACCCACCCTGTCCTGCCCAGCAGCTCCCACCTCCCAGGTACTCAAACCTACGGATGCCTCTTGTGAGAACTCCAGCTTCTCGCCATCTTGGATGGTTCCAGAAGGACATGGTGACTCACAAAGGCCAACAGTGACATTCACAAATGGGTCGATTAGGGTGAGAAAGGCCCCGGAGCCTGGGCCTAGCCGTTATTTGTGTAGCAGACAATGAACAGCGAAAGGAACAAGGCCCTTGCTGTCCCCGATCACCTCCCTGCTTTGCCTGAGGAGTCACAGGCAGCCCTTCCAGGTCCTCCCAGGCTGGCTGCCTCCTCCACTGCTGGGCGATAAGTCACCCCCACGCACATTCTCCCCCCCACACCCCGGCATTTGTCACCAGGTAGAAGACATTTATTTTGCATCTTGACTGTTTTCCATTTCAAATTATCTTTGTCATTTTGACTCTGTGGAAATATTGTGCTGATGATTACGAATGTGGCTCCATCAGAGGCGCCGAAATCGTCTTTATGATTCCGTGCCAGCTGGTGGCCATGAAAATTCATGGGCGGAGGGGATTGCTGCCATCAGAGGCGGCCCCTCTCCTGTCTCCGCACTCGGGTCGCCCGGTCCCTCCAGGCCCTGCCAGCGTCTTCTCGCTTCTTTCACACATTTTCCTGGCTTTTTTCAACTCTTTTGTTTGCCTCTTCTGGCACTTGCTTCCTTTCCTCTTGACCAATCGAGAGAAAATCTTGAAAACCATTTCACCCTTTGCCCTTCATTAGACAGATGAGGAAACTGAGGCCCAAGAGGTGAAATAGCTTCCCAAAGTCCAAATAAAGGCAAGAGAAATGTAGGGCCACAGAGTGGCCGACAATTTTTCAGAATCACAATACTTTAAAACAATGATTATCGACTGTCTTGAACCCACTGCTCCCTCACACAAGGATATTCTGGAACACTTTTCCACTTGAAGTGAAATCCTGATAATTAACCTACACCAATAGAAGGCCACAACAGGAATATAAAGAAATCCAAAGTAATCAGTTCTAATAAAATAACCTTTTCCGTATGTAAATTCTAGCTCCTTAGTTTTAAGTGCACAGGAATCTCACAAGGATTGTATTAAAGGCAGGTTCTGATTCGGGGTCTGGGGGCGTTTCTAACCTGCTCCAAGGCGATGCCCACATGGCTGTTCCACAGCCTGGACTTTGGCCAGTAAGGGCGGAAGTCAAAGGAAAAAATCTCTCATTTACAGAAGGGGGCCCCACGGGGGCACCTGCCACCCCGACAGAAGTCACATCGGGAGTGAGGGACTGGGTACGTTCCTGCTGTGACTTGCACTTATGCTAAGTGCAAACGGTCAGTCGTGAAATAGGGAGGTTCTTCATCAGCACAGCAGAGCAGGTGACCTTGGGAGTGCTGTGGCAGGTGACAGAGACACAGGAGGGAGGAGGGGCAGCTGCTGGGCTGATAGGGGCCAAAGCTTCTGCTGCTAGTGTCTCTCCAGGGAGCTGATGGCACCCAAGGGCCCAGGACCTGCCCCACAGAAGGGGAGGACAGCAGCTGGGGCTGGCCAAAGCTGTAGGGTGGGGACGGGGGCTAAGCACAGTGCTGAACCTGTGACAGCAGAAGGCTCAGGACTGCTGAAGACTTGCTGCCAGAAGACAGCCATCTTTGTCATGATTTGCCTTTTTTCCTTAATTGTTTCTAAAAATTAACAATTCATCATGGAGGCTCTCGCCGTCCATTCTGTGTCCAGCTCCAACCCACTTCACTCTCCTGCTGGGGTTGCCAGCTCTGGGATATACAGCCAGCACGCCACAGCCTTTGTCATAAGGAACTGTCCTGCGTTCCGAAGGCTGGCGGTGCAGGACAGCAGTGAGCAGCCCCAGCGCTGTGAGAATCAGGCTGCGGTTCTGGGTGAGGGAGGGAGCCTCTTGCACCTCAGGTTCCTCTTCTGTCAAACAGCATGCAGAGCAGTGCACCTGCTCCTGTCGTAGCTGAGAGGACCAAGTCTGGCGACACCGTACATGGTTCTGAGGATTCCACCGACATTAGCTGGGAGCCCCCGGGAATGTCCCCCAAGTGTTTCACCTGTGATAGAAGCGTGCTGAACCAGGTAGCGCCTGCACTTCAGGAGTTTGGTTGGCCTCAGTAGCAGAGCATTGCCAGAGCCGCCTGCTTTTCTGTGCTGTGTGACTCTTTCTAAAATATAAGGTTCTTTTTTTAAAGCACTGAAACAGCAAGAGGCACTTCAAGGCCCCTTCAAGGGACCTCGCTGTCCGCCGGCTTCCATTCCCTCGAGCTCTCTCTTTCCAGAGGCTAAGGCCTCACGGAGTAGTGCAAAGGTCCCTGGTTTTGGACAGCCCAAGGGGCACTTGATTGGCCTAAGCACAGAACACACATGGCCCCAGATCTACTCTGTCCCTCTAGGTCCCTCGGATGTCCCTTGGATGGGTCACCTGGCAGCTCCAGTTCTTGCTGAAGTCTGGCCCCATCAGCCTTTGCTCTGAGTCCTGCTGCAGATTGCTGCAGGGGCCAGGAGAGGGCCTGCTGCAGTCCAGCCACAGACAGGCCCAGCCCCTTTCCAGACTCCAGAAAACTCTTTTCCCTGCCTCGCTTCCTCTCAAAAGCACTCTCCCTCTCCCTCCCTGTCAAGGACGCCAAGCATAATCGCCCTAATGGAGCAGGCTTTAAAAATCAAAACAAAAAAAATCCCAAAGTGAAGTATGTCTAGAGCCTTGTTCACCTCTGCCTGCCCCAAACCTCCCCCCAAGCAAAAGACCTGGAGCCCGCGGGCTGCTCAAAGGACGGCAAAGGGATGGCAGAGGGATAAAACAGGAACCACCTTTCAAAGACAGACTCCTGCCTCCTTAAAGGCCATTGAGAGTCCCCATCCAAGACATCCAGAATCTGAAAGGCTCCAAAATCTGAAACTTCTTGAGCACTGACATAATGCCCCAAAGGGAAAGTTCCACCTTTGCCTTCTGTGATGGGTCGCAGTCAAAACACAGGTGCCCTGAAAATATCCTATATGATGACCTTCAGGCTGTGAATAGGGTTTTATGAACATACATGAATTTCATTCTTAGACTTGAGTCACACCCTAAGATATGTCATGTATGTGCAAGTATTCCAAGATCCAAAAAGATCTGCAGTCTGAAACACTTCCGGGTTTGAGCATTTCTGATAAGGGATACCCAGCCTATAATAGCAGCATAAACTTTATGGATCCACCAGCTCTGAGGTACCATCAGGAACCTAAGGCCAGGCCAGCCCGGTTGGTGCGTTTCTCATGTAAGCCAATGCTTCCTATCCAGCCAAGTGGTTAGCCTGCCGTTCTCTTAAAGAGTTCAGATGAGCCAGGTACAGTGGTGCACGCCTATAATTCCAGTGGCTTGGGAGGCTGAGGCAGGAGGATCACAAGTTCAAAACCAGCCTCAGCAACTTAGCAAGACCCTAAGGAACTTAGCAAAACTGTATCTTAAAATAAAAAAATGTAAACAGCTGGGGATGTGGCTCAGTCAGTGGTTAAGCGCCCCTGAGCTCAATCCTCAGTACCAAAAAAATAAAAAAGAGTAAGCTAATATAAGCAAGATTAACTAAGCCTTTCCCTACTCTTTTCCTGTTCTCTAAACTTCCAGTTAATGATATTGCTACTTAAAGTAAAATGCCACAACCTGGTGCCCATGAGAAAAGCAGAAGCCTGAGCTGGGGAGACTTCATGGTGAGGTTCCGCAAAGGCTGCCCCACCTTGGTACCCCACAGCACCTCCACTCGGAAGAAAGGTTTTAGTGCTCTTGATGGATGAGCCAGTGCCTTTGTTTCAGTGCTTTAAAAAAAGAATCTTATATTTTAGGTGACCAGTGATCTTACACCTGCACAGGGCCCTGCTGAGCCCACGGCAAAGTGAAGTAGCCAAATCTTAGCGTAAGATTTCAAGCTCCTCTCCCTTGCACCTCCTCTTGGGAAGGTTCCCACTGGGTTCCCCTGTATTCTTTTACATCCACATCTGGTCAGCTGGCCTGCAGACATCTTTCTAACAATGTTCTACAACAAGGGTTAACAATCTTTTTTCTATAAAGGGTCAGGTAAGAAACATTTTCAGCTTTCAGGGGTGTCCCTGTCACAGCTCAATCCTGCCACTAGCGCTCAGAAGAAGCCATTCCAGCCAGGTTTCTGACAAAACTTTCCCGTGGACACATTTACATTTCATATATTCTCCCCATGTCACAAAATATTCCTCTTCTTTGAATTTTCGATCACCCGTTTAAAAATGTAAAAACCATTTTTAGACCCAGAGCCATACAAAAGCAGGCAGCAGCTGCCTGTGGCCACGGCTGCAGTGGGGCCAGCTCCTGATTATTCTCACTAATGTGCAGGCAATGGTCCCCCAGGCAGCCAGTCATCCACAAATCACTTCTATTTGGCTCTGGAATATACTCTGTAATTTTTTAAACAGCACGCTTATTTTCCTGGTTGCCTTGACTCCAAGTCCAGTAATGAAATTAGCACACAATCCAGGTGGGCAGAAACAAAGGGGCCACTTTACAAATAGGATGGGCTATGGGGGGGGGCTTGTGCAGCTACTGCAGGCCCCCACTGAGGGGAGCGAGGTCCCTAACTCCACGGTAATAAACTGACTGTGGAAGCACCAGCGTTTCTTTTGTGCTCTTACCAGAAGGTGTAAGTGGTGGCCGAGTTGATTAGGCGTTCCTTCTACATTTACACGTTGGCATTTTTTGTCTTAATTGGAAAACTGATTGCTGATTTATCTTGTTACCATGGTGATTTACACAGTCCCTGAGTTAAAAATACTTGCTTTAGTGTCGTGTTAACTTCCTCAGAGATCATCAGGCAGGTGGGTCCTAGGGTCAGAGGGGGTCTGGGCACTATCTGCTCAAAGCCCCTGATTCACAGGTGGGGAAAGCCAGGCCCACAAAATTCAAGCACTTTAGAGGGAAACATCTGCCATTCTGTACCTATGCTAAGGTCACTTATTATTAGCTAGTGGCAGATAAATGAGACTTGCCCAGACCAGGTCTCCTGATTGCCTCGAAATGGTCTTTACATCTCATCACCAGATTGCAGTCACTACATCACCAGCCAGAGTGATGGTTTTAATGACCCTAGAAATGTCACGGCATTCTACAACACCCTGGGGTCCCCCTGCCACTGTCGTATTATTTCAGGACATCTCTGCATCCACAGAGTCTGCAGCTATTGGGAGGGGAGCCAGGGAGAAGTCCTTACAGAAGTCCTGTACAGAGCCAGGGACTCAGGGGCCCCTTCCTCACCCTCCTCCTTGGGAGATGACCGTAGCTACTTGGGCATGGACTCTTGAAAGGTTTTATCTAGAAGTCAGATTGTCAGTATGTGGTGACATCTTTTTAAAATCTACACATTTCAGGGTGGACATTCGGGAAACTTTACAAGTGTTCCTACTTACTAAAACCTGCACAAGACTAAAAAAATATTGCTGAGCTTAATTAATATCACTGCTTAAAGGCAAACTGTTGTATGCATTGTCTCAGGCTATTGAGGTCTCAAAAAAAAAGGGGGGGGGGTAGGCATCCCAGAAAGAAATGCACCATCTCTTATCAGTCCTAGAAGCCATGCACCTGAAATCAAGACATCTTAATACACTGGCCCGGTGACCAGGTCTAGTCGTAGCATGTGCTAGCAGGCACTGTTCCAAGCACTCTGTAAGCATTAACTCATTCAGCCCTGAAAAAGCTCCAGAAGGTAGGGGTACTGTCAGGTGGGGTTGGCAGTAGGGGGTAGGTAACTTGCCAAGGTCACACAGCTGTTAAAGAGCAAAGCAGACAGGTTCCAGGGCCCACAGTCTTAACAGGGGGCTCTTCTTGGGTTCAGCACCTAAGGCAGGGTTTATCAGGCTCAACACCGATGACATTTGGGTTGGATGGCCTCTGTCCACTATCTGCTAGCCGTACCACCCCACCCCAGGCGAATGACAACCAAAAATGTCTCCAGGCACTGTCAGCTGTCCTCTCGGGGCAGAATCACTGTCATTCAGAAACTGCTGACACCAAGTATAAAACCATAAGCTTCGCTAGGACTGGTAGAGACCCAGCCTCCTCAGGATTTCGGACTGCTAAGTCATTAGACCCAAGCTTTATGCACATGAATTTAAATAACGAGCTTTGAGTTTGGCACACCATCCAAACGGAATAAGAGTGTGAGTCAAACGACCCTCCTTTCTCATTGCTTGCTATGATGTATGACTGGCACTGCGTCTGCATCATGGTGGGGGTAGAACGTGGACCAGAAGCCCTGTGCCCTGTAAGTTCTGGCATAAATGCAGTAACTTAGACTCCCAGGCTGTCAGAACCATCAGAGATCTTTGTGCATCCATTCCAGTCTACCATTTTACAGCAGGGGACACCAAAGTTCCAAGAACCTAGGGAATGACTCCAAGGTTGCCTTCAGCTTAGTGTCAGCGGCACTAGGCTAGAAGCATCTCCCGGGCTTGCTAGAGTCTGGGTGTGGTTGGGTGTTTTAAAGGTTCTGTTCTGAATATTCAGCCCTGTTGTGCATGTGTCTCTGCAGCCAGTGGTTCTCCTCCAGCACCAGCCCGGGCTCCCCCAGGCCCCTCCTCTTCCACTGCAACTTCAGCTGTGTCTTCCGCTGCCGACGCCTCTGACCAGGACCAGTCCACAGTCACTAATAACCCAGAGCCACGTGGGTGAACTGTGCACTCCAGGTCTCTCCACTTGAGCAATGATCCCTTCGACAGCCGGTATTGGGAGGCTAGGGCCAGAGCATTACCCTGATAAACACCTTAAAAATCTTGTCCACTGTATGCAAATTTTGCACTTGGTGTGATTTTTTTAAAAAACTCAAATTACAAGGAAGTACCCAGAGCAGACAGTGGTCATACCAAAAGTTCTCAAAGAAATCCAAGGAACATCTTGGTCAGAGGGACATCTGGGGAGGTTCACTGGACCCCATAAACTTCTGTTCTTGTGATCGTGTGCTTGGGGAGTCACAGTTTTGCTTGTGGCTCATCTGGATTCTTTGACACAGAGAGGCATTTTGAAGAGTCTTCGTCCTTTGTTCATTCTCTTTTATCAGAGAACAGAAAACTGACTTTTGCACAAGGTAGATAATGTTTCAGTGCCCATGTTTGCCAGAGCCTGCTCCTCAAAGTCCAATTTAATCTTTGACTTCCAAAACCCAGAGGTTATAAGGAACCTTGAAAGAACTAGTTTGTGGCTGGAAGTGCAGGGAAGATAATGGCTTTGTAAATTGGTTTACATTTTTCTCCTTGAATTTTTCTAGGGTCATAGTGCTTCCAAACCACTTGATGACATTGTTGGATATCTTTTATGTTTCAATTGCAATCCATAAAATATCATCCAGAAAATTCTTAGTATTTAAGTGTAGTCTTCTCCATGAATTACCCATTAGAATAGACCGGCCACAACGGAATATGCAGAAACCAAGCCTGTAGCTCATAGTCTCATCCCCACCCCTGATGCCTGCCTGAGTCTGTATAGGGGTGTGCGTGTGTGTGTGTGTGTGTGTGTGTGTGTGTGTGTGTGTATAAGAGGGCAAGGAAGAGCAGAGTGTCGTTATACTGTATGCTGCTAAGGTAGTAAAAATAAATCAGTAATGCAATATTGTGGGGTTAAACTACTCTTTGCACTACTTTATTTACAGTAGTAAATAAAATTATTTTTATACAATCGACTACTGGAAAGTGCCCTTTTTTTATAGTTTCTGCGGTTATCATACAAAGTGCTAAGTTCATGCATTCTCCCTAAGTGGGATTAAAAAAAGAGAGAGAGAAGAAAGAAAAAGTCCTCCTTATGAGAGATTATTTCTGGTAACCCATTATCATTGTGGATATAAAGGTGGCAGGAAACTTCTTTCCAGGAACCCTGAGCTCAAGGTCTGGCCCCGTGATGTTTGCAGTGTCACATATTGTTCAGGGACCTCTGGCTGCTCTGAGGCTGGGCTTTATGTTAATCTAGGTTAAGCCTGCAGTTGGCCCTGTTTCTGCTGTGTTAATTGCTCTGTTTTACAAAGGTTGCCTTCGAGATTTGCACAAGAGCCAGACTTTGGAGTCTAGCTGTCCGGAGTGCAAATTCCGGTTCTGAAACCTTCTGGCTCAGTAACCTCGGGCATTGATTACTCTCTGGGTCCCGGATTCTTGTACTATAAAATGGGAGTAGGAGTATCTTATCACCTCTTGGGCTTCACACGAGGCTTAACAGAGATCATGTGTGTACCCTGAACATGGTTGGTTGTTATATTTGTTAGAAAAAGAAATCTCAGGGGCCAGACAGTGGGCTCTTTGCCCCACTCTTCAAGGCAAACACTCCACTCCCCAGCTGCTGGGAACCTAGGTTGCTTGCTGGGCATCTTCCTTAGCTGTGGGATCTGCCTGAGGTATGCCCTTGCAAGAGCAGCCTGTGGCTGCTGATACAGGAGGACTTTTTCAGTCTCAGTACTATTGACACTTGAGACAAGTGGCTCTGTGTTGTAGGACAGGATGTTAAGCAGCATCCTGCCCTCAACCCACTATAGGCCAGTAGCACATACTGCCCTCTTCCCTCACTCCTTCCTCCTTCCCCAGTTGTGACAGCCAAGAGTGTCTCCAGACACTGGGAGTAAGATCATACCGTCTCCCTTCATGAGAATGATTCCTATGGGAAAACTGTCCCCATGCCTCAATTCAGAACAACTCCAGAGCTCTATCTCACTGAACCCAACTTCTCACTGTGCCCATTTGTATCCTCCTCACTTACAGGATTTCCCCACAGTCCTCACACCCAACTCTGTACTCCAGTTTCCAAGAAACCCAAGTGCATTCATTCAGGAGGGCTTCCATAACAAAGCCCTACTTACTGAGGGGCTCAAACAACAGAAATTTATTTTATCACACTTCTGGGGGACAGAAGTCCAAGATCAAGGTGTTGGCAGGAGTGGTTCTTCCTATGTCCTCTCCCTGGCTTGCAGATGGTCTTCTTCGGTGTCTTCATATGGTCTTCCCTGCGTGGGCCCGAATCTCTTCTAATAATGAATAGATCCTTCCCCAGTCCCTTTGGATTAAGGTCCAGACACTGGACCTCATTTTACCTTCATCACTTCTCTAAAGACTCCATCTCCAAATACCGTCACATTCTAAGGGACTGGGGACAATCAGCCTGTTGTCCCACCTAGAACAACAGGAGAGGATGGTTCAAGTGCAGACCGTGGACGCATGGAGCCAGCCTGGCCTGCTCCAGTTGTCCACTCAAGGCTAGAAATGCGGGCAGAGCTCCGGGGCCAGCCGCCTCCGTGAAGCTGGAGGACTAATTGTCAATTCAGACCCCTCTTACACTTCCGTTCTCTGGGGACCCCTCAAGATTGAATCTTCTGGGTCTAACCCACACCTTCTCCTGCATTGACCGTCCCCTTCTCTCCTAAGTTCTAGACTAAGTTCCCCAAAGCTGGTGTCCCAGTGGCTGGAGTAAAAACCCGCCCAGAAAACACAGCGCAGAGTGAGTGGAAAGGAAAGAGGGAACGGAAAGGCCAGGTTCAAAGGTGACAGTAGGTTACTGCCCTATTGTCCCTCCACTCCATACATTCTTAAACCAGAGGCTGTGGGCCAGTCGATTGGGAAACAAATCTAACCCATAGATATGATTTTTTTGGGGGGCCCACCTGGTAATTTTTAAAGTTTTAATTAGTTGCCAACATGTTATAATCCATCATATGAGGTTCTCCTTAAAAATGTAAAGGTGTGAAAAACCTGGGCTTTTGCTACTGGGTGGCAAGAAGTAGGTGAGGCTGAAGAGATCCTTCCCTTTTGGATAGAGCCGGTGCTTTCTGGCTTGTCCCAGGCCCCACCACTTCCTGTTGCCTTACACCTAGGCCACTTATGCCCTTCATGCAAGCATTTCAAGTTACAGCCCATGGACTTCCTTCTCTTCAAACTAATGACTTCGTTTCAGCAAGTCTCAGAGAGACCTCCAGATTCATGGATTATTTGATCACTGCTAATCCTTGGAGAGCTGGAGAAGTGGTGGTCTTCCCTTCCACTCTTTGGGAGAGGAAGATGCCAAGCTGTGGGTCATTCAGAATCTTGATAAAGTTTTCAACAAAGTTTCAGGATAAAACATCTGTTTAAAACGATCAATAGCAAGGTGAGTGGTGCACTGAAATCCCAGTGACTTGGAGGCTGAGGCAGGAGGAGCACAAGTTTGAGGACCACCTGAGGGATTTAGCAAGACCCAGTCTCAAAGTACAAAAGGACTGGGGATGTACTCAGTAGTAAAGCACCCACAAAATAAAAATAAATTAAAAAAAACAATAGTCTTTTCCTACACCAGCAATAACTTGATTAGAAAATGAAATATTAAGCAATATTAAAGATAAATAAGGTTTCATCTACAACTATAAAGGGTCTAATAATTAAACAATGAACTCATGTAAGGGTCTGGCGAAACGTCGGAGGAAGAGACCACAAGAGACTGTCTTATGCAACAGCAGAAGGGAGGGTTTATTTGGAGACCAGCATGCTGGGGCTCAGAGCTCACTATAGCAAAGAGAGATAGAGCCCTGAGAACAGCTTAAGCAGAGCTTATATACTTTCCTTAGAGAGGGCAGGGAGAGAAGTTACATTTTGTAGTTTGGCAGTTGGGGACAGCTCATTCTGGGAACAAGATTAGCAAACAGTTCACAGTTGGGGACAGCACATTCTGGGAACAAGATTAGCAAAAAGTTATTAAGATTTCAACAGTGTTTTGTTAAGCATATAGAAAAACGGAGTGACAAGTACCTATTTTATTAACCTTTCACTCAGAGCTTTACCAAGAAAATCTTGAAATTCTACTACAGAACATAGAAGATATAAATAAAATAATATACCATGTTCATAGATAGAATAACAACATACAAGTCTGTATACAATTTCCTCGGAATTCACTCATAAATTTATGGGTCTCCCAACCAAAGTCCTGATTTTGTGAATATGTGAGGAATTGACAAAGTAATTTTTGAATTTATATGAAAGAATAGAAGTCCACAGACAGCAATGTAAAGTTTGAAGGAAAATGAGGGAAAGGAATTGTCCTGCCACACATTGTTGTAGTACAAAGTCACAGTAACAGAAACAGTGGGGCAGTAGTGCAAGACTAGACAAAGATTAAGGGAAAAGGATATAGAACCTAGGAGCAGATGGGAATTTTGTACAATAAAGTAGAATCACAAATTAATTGGGGGTAAGAAGAATATTTAGTATATAGTTAGCAAATTGGCCAATTACATTTTGAAAATTAACATTGAAATTCTCTCTCGTTATAGATATAAAGGGCTAGTGGATAAAAACGTAGCTGTGATGGTAGAACTACAAGGCTAGTTGTAGAGAATTTAAGAGAATGTTTTATGCATTTTTAAGTGAGAAAATAATTTCTTAAACAATATGCAAATATAAGTAGAGCTCCCTTCTTTGTAAATGAGGGATTTCTATTCAAGAAAGAACCCAACAGCGTCGGTGGGTAGGTGACTGAGGCATCTCTACAAAACATCCAACAAAGAACAAAGACTGCTCATCAATCAGCTGTGCAGCAAGCAGAAAACCCAGGAGAAAAGACGATTCCAAGCACATAGTTGAGCAATTCACAGAAAGACACCATAACTTAAAGAGGATGAAGGACTGCTTCACCTAACTTGAAGTCAAGGAAGTAAATATTAAAATCAAAAGAGCAGTTCACGCCCACCGTATCATAGAAATACAGAGAACACATTAAGAATCAGTGGACACAGAACCTCTCATGCCTCACGGGTTGTGCAGAAGATTCGTGAACAATGTGGCAGAATCTACCTAGGGAGGGTGTCATGACCTGGGAATCCCAGCCCCCAACAGTCCTCCCAGTCTGCACAGACCCACTAAGAGATCCGTGTAGGGAGGATGACATCCCAGCAGCGTTTGAGAGGGCAAGGAGACGGAGTCACCTGGGCCCCTGAGGTCCAGGGGTAAGTGATGCACCAGGCAGAAAGTGGAGAGACCATATTTATAAAAACAGAGATATTAAAAATATGCTGGCAGTGAAAAAAGTGAGAAACTGAATTAAATATATGTCAGTACGATCTGTTTAAAGACCAAACCCTGAAAGAATACCAAATGCATGTGTGTACACACACACACACACACACACACACACACACAGATTCATTTGTATGTATATGTTATGGTTTAGATGTGAGGTGACCCCCAAAAGCTCACGTGAGACAATGTAAGAGGTTCAGAGGAGAAATGGTTGGGTTGTGAAAGCCTTGACCCAATCAGTACATTAATCCCCTGATGGGATTAACTGGGTGGTAACTGAAGGCAGGTGGGGTATGGCTGGAGGAGGTGGGCATTGGGCCTGGCTTTGGGGTATATATTTGTATCTGCAAGGTGGAGGCTTCTCTCTCTGCCTTCTGATCATCATGTGAACTGCTTCCCTCCACCACACTCTTCAGACATGATGTCCTGTCTCACCTCAAGCCCTAAGGAATGGAGCCAGCCTTCTACGGACTAAATTCTGAAACTGTGAGCCCTCAAATAAACTTTTCCTCCTCTACATTTGTGCTGGTCGGGTTTTTTAGTCATGGCAGTGAAAAAGCTAACACAGTATGTCTATACAACACACATATACACGTATGCACACCCACATATGCATACACACGCACGCACATGCTTTTCTCTTCAGCATACACACAAGCTGTAAACCTGGGTTCCTTAACCTCAGAGCTATTGGTACTCTACTAAGTACTGGGTTCCTTAACCTCAGAGCTTAGTACTCTACTAAGTACTAGTAGCACCCCCTAAATTGTGACAACCAAAAAAATCTCCAGGCATTGCCAAATGTCCCCTGGAGTGGGATTGGGGGAAGCAAAATTGTCCTGGTTCAGAACCACAGACCTAAATCGCATGTCAAACTGAGAGTGTTAGTGAGATAATCAGGTGTTACTGAACCCAAGTTCGGAGGCTCATCCCACAGAAAAATCAGTACCTGAGAGACGAATGTTGGAGAGGAAAAAAAGGCTTCATTTAATGGCCCAAGAGTGGAGAAGAGGGAGCTTTGCTCACAAATCAGCTTCTCGGTTCCAGAAGGTTGAAGGGTCACAGATACAGGAGAGGGATGACGAGGGAGAGGGAGAGGGTGATAAAGGGAGGAATATTCACGTTCCTCCAGGAACTCAAGTGCCAGCTCTTGTCCTTCCTGTCATGGACGGGGATTCTGGGCATGATGACTGGCAGGTGTTTTAACTGTAAAGCAGGGAGAGAGACTCTGCAGGTGTAAGCCAAGTTTACCCTACGTTACTGTTTTGGAGAAAACTACCTCAAATGATCAACATGTCTGCATGCAGTGCTGAGCGAGATCTGACACGGGTCAGGGCAGCCAAGAAGACAAGACACACGGGAAGCCCAGTCTCCCATGCTGTGTCAGTCACATCGGGCAGCCTGACTATCCTGGGAAGCAAGGACTTTTGGTGCGCCAAAGACTCTCTGGCTTTTGGACTTTCACTGTGACTTTAGCAGAACGAGGAAGCCTTCGTTTCTCCTAAATGAGTTATGCTGAAGCGTTCTTTACAGGATGCAAAAGCTCTCATGTCAGGAAGATGGTGCTTGATGAGCCAACAGACAGGCAGAGAACAATCTGGTGAGAAAACATCAGATCTGATGAGCTTAACTGGATTTGGTAATTAGAAAAATCCAAAAAGCAAGCCTTTGAAAATGTGTAGTATTTTTGTTATGGACAAGATGTTTATGTCTCCCCACCCTATTCATATGTTGAAGCCTAACCTCCAACGTGATGGGACTTAGAATCAGGGCCTCTGGGAGGTAATTAGGGTTAGATGAGGTCATGAGGGTGGCGCCTCACAATGAGATCAGCGCCCATGGAAGAGGAGATACAAGAAGAGGAGATACAAGCAAGCTCACAAGATGGCAGCCACCAAAGTTCCCACCGACAGAACTTTAGAATAACACCCACCTTGACCTGGGACTGCCCAGCCTCTGCAACTGTGAGAAAGACATTCCTGCTGTTTTAAAACCCCAGTCTGTGGTATGTTGCTCTTAGAGGCTGAGCATATAATATAGTTGTCCAAGAGTAACATATTATTAAAAGGCACAGTGAATAAGAAAGTTAGATGCCTTTATCAACAAGAGGCATGAAGATCAGTATATGAAGAAGATTTCATATATATACATGCATACACATATACATAATGAAAAACATCTGAAGCAAAACCTGATATAAATCAGAACAGAGAGACAAATCTGTGGTTATAGTTGGAGGCTTTAATACGTTTCTCTCAGCAATAGAACGAACTAAAAGCAGTAAGTATACAGAAGATCTCAGTGACACTCTCAACCCCCTTAATCAAATTAACATTTATGAAATACTATGCCCCCAAATTATAAAATAAACATTCTTTGTAGAGGTACAGGAATGTTCACCAAGGTAGACCCTATCCAGACCCGTAAAGCAAGCCTTACTATGTTTCAAAATATAGAGATCTTACAGAATATGTTATCTGACAACAGTGAAAATACATTAGAAATAACAAAACCAAAACCACTACAATAAAGAACTCACTGCTAGGGCTGGGGATGTGGCTCAAGCGGTAGCGCGCTCGCCTGGCATGCGTGCGGCCCGGGTTCGATCCTCAGCACCACATACCAACAAAGATGTTGTGTCCGCCAAAAACTAAAAAATAA
Organism: Urocitellus parryii; assembly: GCF_045843805.1. Taxonomy (NCBI): domain Eukaryota; kingdom Metazoa; phylum Chordata; class Mammalia; order Rodentia; family Sciuridae; genus Urocitellus; species Urocitellus parryii. The sequence continues at coordinate 126,137,408 of NC_135540.1, forward strand.
ATATTAAAAAAAATTCTCTCTCTCTCTCTCCTCTCTCACTCTCTCTTTAAAAAAATTTTTTTAAAAATTTAAATCCTAAGGAATATTAAAAAAAAACATAAAAAATCAAATGATCTTAAAAAGTTGCAGTTTCCAAAGTTAACTTGTTTTGATATACTAGCAATAAATCACTAACATGTAAAATTTTAATAAAAATATTTACAAGACATCAGGAAATAAGAGCTAGGGAGAAAATTTCCCAAAAGATTTGTAAGACCTATATTCAGTACTGAAGACAAACGGTAAAACCATAAATAAAATGGAGAGATGTTCCATTTTCATGGATCAAAAGACTTAATATTTTCAAGATGTAAGTAATCTCCAAATTTATTTCATAGATTTAATGTAACTCCAGGCGAAATCTCAGCAGGATTTTTGCTTTCTGTAGAAATTGCCAGCCGGAGTTGACAATTTATAAGGAAATGCAAAGAACCTGGAACAGCTAAAGCAACGTTGGGATGGGGGAATAAAGTTGGAAAACTAACACTATTTGATTTCCGGACTGTTAACTAGAGAGTTAGAATTATTAAGACAGTGTGGTGTTGGCATAAATATAAAAATACAGACACACAGGATGGGACAGTTATTCCAGAAATAGAATCACACACATGAGGATCATGGACTTAAATGTTCAGGGTCAAATTATACAACTTCTAGGAGAAACTATTCCCTTTGAACTTGGCAAGGACTTTTTGAATGGGACACAAAACACCATGAACTAGAAAAGAGAAATATCAATACATTGGACTTGATCAAAATGGAAAACTCTTGCTTTTCAAAAAACAGTGCTACAAAAATGAAGACCCAAGCCCCGAGACCATAACTGTAAATCATACACATGTCAAAGAACTTATAAATAGAAAACACGAAGAACACTTACAATCCAATTTTCAAAGATCAAAAGCCCGTTCCAAAAACATTTTTAAATGGAAAAGGAACTGAACAGTCTCTTCACCAAGCTTAGGGATAGTAAATAAGCAGATCAAAACTGTGCTTAACATCATTAGTCACTGTGGAGACGCAGATTAAAACCACATTGAGACACCATTACACAAAGCCAAGAAGACAGACCATCCCAAGCAGTGCTGTGAGGCTACTGATCTCACCTTAGCTGCTGGTGGAAATGTGAGTGGTACCAACACTATGGAAAACACAATTTGGCAGATTCTTTAAAACTTGGGCATATGCTTTCTAATTTATTTTTATTTATATGTCAAATTTAAAAAAAAAAGACTCCCAGTTAAATTGAAATTTCAGTGTCTCATTCTTCAATCAGTCTTAAATATTGCACAAGACATATTTTTAAAAAAATAATTTTTAGTTGCAGAAGGACACTATTTATTTATTTATTTATTTATTTATGTGTGCTGAGGATTAAACCCAGTGCCTCACACGTGCCAGGCAAGTGCTCTACCACTGAGTTACAACCCCAGCCCCACAAGAGATATGTATTCTTATAAGCTACTGGTTGTTTGTCTAAAATTAAAATTTAATTTAGTAACCTGTATTTTTACTTGCTAAATCTGGTGAGTTTACTTCCCATATAACCTAGACGTTCCACTGCTGGATATTTTGCTAAGAAAAATGAAAATATACGTCCACTTGTACACCAATGTTCATGGCGGCGTCCTGTGTAAAAAGCTCAAATGTCCACCAAGAAAGAGCAGCATAAATAAATTGCATATTGATGCAATGGAATGCTACTCAGCAGTGAAAAAGAATGAACCGTCAATACACAGGTGCTGTGGCTCGCCTATGGTCTGTCCCAGGGGTTCACAGGCAGCAGGCATGGTCTCCACTGTGCTAGTGTTGAGTTGGCGGAACCGGAACCGGAAGGTGATTAGGTCATGGAAGCTCCGCCCTCAGAAGGGAGTCACGCAGGTCTCGAGAGACTGGCTTAGCTTTTTGCGAGAAGAAGCTGTTCTGTGGGCGCTTGGCCGGTGCTCCTGAATCTCCCTTCGTCCTGCCTGCTAGTCTCCCCAGAGCTCTTGCCACTGTGACGAGGCCCTCCCCAGAGCCGGGCCGATGCCGGTGCCATACCCTTGAGCTTCAGAACTGTGAGTTAAACCAGTCTCTTAAAGTATCCAGCCTCGGGTGCTTTGTTATATGAGCAGGCTGGGGATAGGGCTCAACGGCAGAGCCCTTGTGTGCCATGTGCGGGGCTCTGGGCTTTATTCCCAGGAACCAGGGAGGGAGAGAGGGAGGGAGGGAGGGAGGGAGGGGAAAGGAAAGAGAATGGACCAAGACAACACCTAACGTGGATGAGTCATCACGGTGGGCGACGAGAGGCCACACCAGAGAAGAGTACATGTCGAAAGAGTCCGTTTAAGTAATAGAAAATGCAAACCCATCTACAGCAGCAGAAAGCTGGGTGGCGGGGAGCGGAGCCCGATCAGACGGCCGGGGTGGGGTGGGGGAGGCCTTTAACCTTCAGTAGCGATGAACACGGTCATTATCAGACTGTGATGATGGCTTGGCTGGTGTGTGCATACGTCAAAACCCATCAGATGGTGTTCTTTAAGCCCAGGCAGTTCCTACAGATCAGTTACACCTCAGTGAAGATATCCAGTAATTTGATTTTTAATCATCTTATGTGTTTACTCTGAATATAGTCGTTTCTAGAAATCCAGGGCAGATAAGATGACCATTTTATTCACTTGAAAAGACCAACAAATACAAAAGGTTACATAAAAGCGCAGTGTTAAACAAGATAAAACGGGGCATGAGATTGGCAAACAGTAAAGCCATGTATTTTAATTTTCCTTACAATTCACATCCCTGTGCGACCTTCTTCCTCAGGGAAAGCCCCGAAGGCTGTAACAGAGAGCCCAGGAGAGCAGACGACAGTATTCATTAGCAGAACACTGAGCTTGGCGCCAGGTGGCTGGAGGGAGTGGCTTTCCTACTAGGAACAGAGTGGAGAATGGGATCACAGCTCTTCTACATTTGGTAGAGCTGGTCCTATCCACTTATGGCAGCTTTAACTGGGCTGAGAGACTAGACTAGGGAAAGCAGGAGGAGAACCCACTGATTCTGGTCTGAAGGAGGGGCCGGGGAGAGAACAGAAAAATAATTTAGAGGACAAAAGCAGATGCCAGGGCTTGTTTGTTTTTGTTTTTGCAGTACTGCATCGAGCTACATCCTGTTCTTGATAAGTTGCTGAGGCTGGCCTTGAATTTGTGATCCTCCTGCCTCAGTCTCCAGAGTCTCTGGGATGACAGGTGTGGGCCACTGAGCCCAACAGTTGTTTTTTGTTTTAATTCCTCTCGACATCTTCTCCCCAGGAAGACTGATGCTTAAACACAGAGGAGCCCTGGGCATAAAGACATTTGTCCTCGCCACTGGAATGTGCCAGACTGGCTGATTTTCCTGCCCAGGCCCCGGCTAAACATGTTCATGTATTGGAAATTCAATCTCCGGATTCATACATTAGCTGTACCTGGAGGTGGGGAATCATGGGTGTGGTGAAGGATTCTGAGAGTAGGCATTTTCATAGGGAAGGAGCATCACACAGGCAGGGAATTGGTTTATGCCATGGACCAAGTCAATTCCCCAGCCCACTCCCCTCAACCCAGCCCATGGATACCCAGAGAACCCAGGCTTAAAAGAAAAGCTGGATTGCAAGGAAAATAAAGAAAACACATGACAAGCTGGGCACAGTGGCACACACCTGAATCCCAGCTGCAACTCTGGGAAGAACTAATGGAAGGGCTGCTGGGTGGGGGGCAGGCTGGCCAGTTACTTTGCTGCAGTTGGCTTGGTATTTTGCCATTTATGGTTGCAGTCTTATTTTTTCTAAAAAAGTTGAGTCCTAGCTGGGCTGGGCGGTGCAGGCCTGTAACCCCACTAGGGAACCCGAGGCAGGAGAATGGCAGGTTCCAGGCCAACCCCAGCAATGCAGCAAGACGGTCTCAAAGTTAAACATCAAAAAAGACTGGGGTAAATCAAAGGATTTCCTATACATTAGTGATGAATCCACTAAAAGAGAAATTAGGAAAACTACACCCTTTACAATAGCCTCAAACAAAATAAAATGCTTGGTGATCAATCAATCAGAAGAGGTAAAGGATCTCTACAATGAAAACTGCAGAACACTAAAGAAAGAAATGAAAGAGGACCTTAGAAGATGGAAAGAGTCCCCATGTTCTTGGATAAGCAGAATTAATATTTTCAAAATGGTCATACCACCAAAAATGCTATACAGAGTTAATGCAAATCCTATTAAAATCCTAATGACATTCTTCATAAAACTAGAAAAAGCAGTCATGAAATTCATTTGTAAAAAGAAGAGACCCAAAATAGCAAAAGCAATCCTTAGCAAGAAGAGAGAAGCAGGAGGCATCACAATATCAGATCTTAAACTATACTACAGAGCCATAGTCACAAAAACAGATTAAAAGACAGAGACAAGCCCACATCAATACAGTTATCTTACTAGAAAAAGGTGCCAAAAACATTGATTGAAGAAAAGAGCCTCTTCAACAAACGGTGCTGGGAAAACTAGAAATCCATATGTAGCAAAGTGAAATTGAACCTCATGAAACTCAACTCAAAGTGGATCAAAGACTTAGGCTCTAGAACAGAGACCCTGTGCCTGATAGAAGAAAAAGTAGGCCCAAATCTTCACCATCACAGCCTAGGACCTCACTTCCTTAACAAGACTCCTGAAGCACTGGAAGAAAAATCAAGAATCAACAAATGGGATGGATTCAAATTAAAAAGCTTCTTAGCAAACAATAAACTGAAGAGAGAGCCCACGGAATGGGAGAAAATCTTTACCATATGAACCTCAAATATAGCACTAACCTCCGGTATATATAAAGAACTCAAAAAACTTAGCACCAAAAAAACAAATACCCCAATCAATAAATGGGCTAAGGCACTGAATAGATACTTCACAGAATAAGAAATATAATCCATCAAAAAAGATATTTTAAAAATGTTCATCATCTCTAGCAATTAGAGAAATTCAAATCAAAACTACTCTTACGATTTCATCTCACTCTAGACTGAATGGCAGTTATCAAGAACACAAGCAATAATAAATGTTGGAGAGCATATGGGGAAAAGGCACACTCATACATTGCTGGTGGGACTTCAAATTGGTGCAACCACTGTGAAAAGCAGCCTGGAGATTCCTCAGAACACTTGGAACGAACCATCATTTAACCAGCTATCCCACTCCTCGGTTTATACCCAAAGGACTTAAAATCAGCAGCATACTATAGTGACACAGCCACATCAACGTTCAAAGCAGCTCAATTCACAATTAGCTAGACTATGAAGCCAACCTAGCTGCCCTTAAACAGATGAATGGATAATGTACACAACAGGATATTACTCAGCTGTAAAGAATGAAATCATGCATTTTCATGTAAATGGAACTGGAGGGAAATCATGCTAAGCGAAATAAGCCAATCCCAGAAAAAGAAAAGACCAGTGGTTGCTGATCCCTAATGAGGAAGTGAGGTAGGGAAGAAGAAGGAATTTTGGATTGGGCAGAGAGGACTGAGAGAGGGGGGAGGTGTGTGGATGGGAAGGACGGTGGATGGAGACAGACACTTTTACCCTACATACTTACGATTGCGCTACCACTGCGACTCTGCACCTCGTACAGCCGAGGATGAGAAGTTGTGCTCCGTTTGTGGGCAGTGTGTCCACTATAATGTACGGCGACATGAGTGAACCAGCGACAGACCAGAGCCGGCTGGCCATCGGGAGCTCTGTCCTCCAGTTTCTCTTCATCTTCATCTTCAGTGACTGGCCTGACCCACACTTTGCACCCCCTCCATGGCTGAGCTGCTCAGTGAAGCAGGAAGAACATCCTGCAGGATGCCACAGGATAAGGCGGGTGTGGGCCAGCGAGGCCCTGCCCATTGGGGCTGTTTTGACCCCAACTGCGTACTATGGGATGCACCCCAGGCTCCGGTCTGCACCTGCGGCCAGCGTGACTTGCTGGTAAGGCTGGCACCAGCAGCCCGAGGACTTGGAGTCATAGCTCTGACGAAGAACAGAGCCGTCTGGGCAGGACCACGGGCGAGCTCAGTGGGGACAAGCCTGGAAGACAGGAGTGTCTCCCAACATGATCAGTTATACAGGGTCCTGCTTTACCCCCAATAGAAATGCAGCAACCAAAACATCCATAACTGGTTTAAATGAAAACATCAATTAACATTTGTAGAAATCATCCCACACAGGGATCCAGGGACGGGATCATGCAGCTCCGAGGTGGCACCGAGGCTCACTTCCTGGTCTTGTTCGCCACCCCAGGTCCTGAAGTACAACAGTTGGGTTTTGCCCCCTCAAGATGGGCACAGAGACTTCTGGCCCTTCCCCTTTTCAATCCAAATGTTCCAATATGCACCTCAAGTTTTCTCTCCCTCGGGGCGTGGAAGAGAGGGCTGCTGTGGCCCACCCTCTGAGGGCTGGCCACACTGATTTCTGAAAGCACAAGTCCTAGCAAGACCCCATCTGTGCCCTGGGAGCACCCAGGGTACCCCAGAAGCTATTTGTAAATGGATTTACCTGGAGACTAGGAAACCCTCTGGGAAAATATCTGCGCCCCTGTTCGTGGCTGGGACCCAGCATTCCCAGACAGGCCTGACAGAGCTGAGGACCACTTCTGGGAAGGACCTGCAGAGGTGCAGAGAAGAGGATCCCAGGGCCCTGGGCCCAGGCCAGCTCCAACCCTGAGGGCTTCCAGAGAACCGGCCTGGTGAGCTCTTGTCGCTCTCCCAGGACCTTTCCTCAAGCCTGCCATTCTAGAAACTCTTCAAGACTGAAGGAGGTGTTCCCTTGATTCTGACTCCAGGGGCCTGACCAGCTATGGAGTTCACTACTGAGTGCGAATGAGGAACCTAATATCTGTACTCCTCTTTCTCCCTAGTAAAGGAATTTCTGGAAGTCCAGAACCTGGCTCGGTGGACGCTGTGCCCTGCTTGGCCATAATAGGTACATGGTAGGTATTAAGTAACCAAGTGAGTGGGGCTCTCCTGCCTCCTGAAGCTCAAGTCATCCGCTGTCGGTTGATGACTCTCCATGGTAGTTCCCCCAGATGACCAGCCCAAGTCCATCAAAAGGTGCTGACCCAAAATTTTGAGTGACACTCCAGGACGTGTGAGGCCCAGCAGCTGGCGACGGCACTGGGGAGCACCCTATAAGGCTGAGCAACATTGGGACCTCTTTTCTGGGAAGGCAAGTTCCTTCTGCCTAGGGGAATTGTCATGGGAGAAGAGGTTCCTCCAAAGAAGGGTCCAAGGAGTTCCCAGAGAGTGGGGAGCTTGCCCAGGACCAGAGGGTTCTTGGCATAGGATCTCGGCACATAACAGTCAGAAGTGTAGACGTTCGGTTACTTAGGAAGGTAGGTTCTCATTCAAGGGAGAATCGGGCCATCTGGAGAGTGAGAGGCACAGTTTTTGGGTTCCCAGTTCTTCCTTTAAGGGAAGGGTATGGGAAGGTGAGTAGGAACTACACTAGTCAGGTGATCTCAAGATGGTTTCTGGTAAGCTGGTCAATCTCCAGATCCTCAGGATCCTTGTCTTCATTATCTGATCAGTAGATAGTACTGGATCCCCTAAATTATCTCAAAATATCATATCTCTCTTGACTTCATCAATTTATTGGTAGGTGAGGATAATTGACAGTGCACAAGTAGATTTACAGATTTCCCAGGAATTTGGGAGTTAACAGGCCTAGGAGAGAGACTGGCTTAGGAAGTGACAGACCTGGAAAAGCAGGTGGGACTTCTGACTAAGTTTTATTTTCTTGTCCTTTCTTTATGTCTCCTTTCTACCTATTTTTCATTCTTTCTATCCTACCTAAGGACTGCTACAAATCATGTGACAATATTAATGTGCCCACAGTTGTATTCTCAGAGTGTTGAGAGATATTAGGTTTACATTTCATTTAATTCCCATAAGTTAAAAGAGAGACACATCCCCATTTTACAGAAGAATAAACTTTCAGCACAACAATGCAAGTGCCAAGCCCCACCAAATCTCAGAGACACATAGCTAAAACATGTCTTTCTCACCAGACACCTGCAGGTTGGCTGTGGTTCAGTGGATCTGGCTGCACTCAGCAAGGCTCCGGTCCAGGCTGGGCTGTGTCCAGCCACTCTCTGTGTGTCCTTTATTCTGAGATCAGCAGGCAACTAGGGCACGTTCATCCTAAATATGTCAGATAAAAATGTGCCACCTGGGTGCATGCCTGTATCCTCAGCAAAAGCGGTGCGCTAGGCCACTCAGTGAGATCCTGTCTCTAAATAAATACAAAATAGGGCTGGGGATGTGGCTCAGTGGCTGAGTGCACCTATCCTGGGTACTCCCCCCCCCAAAAAATGTGCCACTTGGGTATAAGAATTTTTGAGAGTCATGGGTGCAGAAGAGGATTCTTCCTTCCATTTTCTGCCTAAAATCAGGGCATAAATTTCCCTTGAGAAAGGGTCTACCTCTCCCATACCAGAAAGAGGTGAGACTCTAGGACCAGAGGTAGAAAGCCAGCTCCTGGTCACTCTGCAGAAACAACCTTACCCTGTTTATTTCCCAGTCACTTCCCAGTGATTCAGCCCTCCTGCAAGCCCAAGCCCCCTTTCCTTTGTTAAGGTGGTACTTAAGGCCCCGAGGCTGACCACTTAAGTTTCACTTTTTTTCTATAAACTTCCATGCATGTAACATACTGATATAAATTGTATGCCTTTTCTTCTGTACATCTCTTTTGTTACCTTTAAATTTACAGACCTCCAGGAATGAATCTAAAAAGATGGAGGAAAAGTTTTTCTTTCTCAACAATCTCATGGCCAGAAGGATCAAAGGCACAGCTGAGCCTCACATTTGAAGGCTTTGTTCCTGTCACTTCCACTAAAGGTCCCTTGGCCAAAGCACAAGAATGCAGCCAAGTCAAATCACGGGCCACACCTCCCGCGGAGAGGAGAGGAGCTGGTTTAAGGCTTCCATTGTCTGATACCAAAGCTGGAGCTGCTTCCATTGTGGCCCCCCCTTAGGAATTCCTCTATCTTGTTGTCTTTACTGCCCAACAAAGCAATTAGTTACATACTTTTGCCACATTATTCAGGTCTTAGTTCTTTGGTGTTTGCTTTGTGTCCCTAGTAGAATTTTTGAGTTATTTCATCGAGGGCACTTGTGGGTCACCCTAGCACTGATCGTGCTGGCTGAGAGAAGGTACACAGTGAGTAATTGTAATGGCAATGGTATTGTTTTTTCTTTCTTGCAATCCTAAAGATCAATCAAAACAAGAACCTCATGCATGGAAAATGTGTGGGTCCTACCACCGAGCTGTACCCCCAGCCCATAATTTGTAGAAGGACTGGTCAGGTGCATTTTCTCCTACCTTCCTACCAAGAAACCTGTGGTATGCACCACTGTGGGTATCCTGGCAGATTCCACAGAAACAAGCCCCCGAAGAGTGAGCACAGTACTGTGGCCCCACAGTGCTGGGAGAATTTGACAGCATCTTCCATCAGCAGGTATGGCTAGATTAATCAGCACTGCGTCCTGGAAGACTTAATTAGTAGCTCCTTGCCAGAACTCAGCTTATTAAAAGCAGACAAGGTAGGAAGGAAGGTAGGAGGGAAGAAAGGAAGAATTCTAAGCTTATAACCTTATTTTGAGTTACTCTTCATGCAAACCTGAGACCAAAATCTCACCTGAACAGTCAAAATCTGGGAGCTAACTCAGGAAAGGCTTCCCTCTCAGACTGATGAGGCTAATACTGGCGATGCTTACTTTTCCCTCCCTGTGCACAGGGTCATTCATCCATCAACTTTGTTCTTCCTCTTACTTCATCTTCTAGATTCTGCTGTATAATTATTATCCTTTTGCATCTGAGGAAAATCCATCTTAAAGAGATTTGTGACCTTCCCTGCATCCCAGTACTTACAAGATGGTGAAGTTGGGAAGGAAATCCTGGAAAAATAATCTTTGCTCTTGAGCTTTCTATGTCAAGTCCCTACTGTGATCATATAATTTTCATAAACTATTTCAAACATTAAAAAGTGTGGAAGATACTAGGGTACCCATCAACCAGTTTTGAAATAAAAAGGGGCTTTTAAAAAATTTTTTTAATGATCAATTTTTTAAGAAATACAAACCAAAAATATCCCATAATTCCTCCCTCTCTACCCAGAGGCCACCTTTATTTCTATTCAGTATTTCTAATTCAGTGTGATTAAATAGCATTATTTATCCATTCTCTGTTGGATTTGGTTATGTGTCGGTGAGTATTTTCTGTATGTGTCCTCTTTATGAGTATGTTCTAGAAGTTTCCTAGAATACACCAAAAGTGCAGGAGCTGTCAGATAAGCATGATTGTTTTCCACCACTTGGCCCTAGAGCTCTCCAGGGTGGTGAAAGCCACGCCCACTCCCCCAGGAGGTCTGGCTGTTCTCCTATCTCCTCTGCAGCCAGCCGGTATTGTCAGAATTTTATCTACTTTCCAATCTGATGGGGTAAATGGCAGCTCATTTCAGCCCGTGGCTTCCTGGTTGTTAGAAGCAGCAGCGTGTCCTGGCCACACGTTGCTTCTCCTGTGGCTGCTTTCATGGTACTTTCTGTGCATTTTCCTATGGGATTGTTTTGCTTGGGAATTCTGGGCGCTGATTTTTTCTCAGTTATGTGTGTTGGAAATATAATCTCCCACTATGTTACTTACTTGTTTACCTTTCTAATAATTTCTCTTATGGTATTGAAATTTTTAATTTCAATGTAATTTGCTAAGTTTAAGTATATTATTCCTTCTTTCAAAAGATAATACATGCATATAGCTCAAAATTCAGGAGATACCAAAAGCACACATCAAAGTCTCTCCTGACTCCTCTAAGTCACCCAGTTGCCCCTAATATCCTTCCAGAATTATCTTATGCACAATTATATTATCATATCTTGCTTATAGACACAAAATATAATTTTTTTTTTTACTTTTTAAACCCAAATGTTAGCATACTGTAAACACTGTACATACCTTGGTACCCTTCCAGAATTATCTTATGCACACAGGAGGAAAATATAAATAAACATTTTTACTTTTTTACCCAAATGTTAGCATATTGTAAACACCATACATATCTTGAGGGGTTTTCTCCTTTACTATGTATCCTGGAGGTTATTCCATATCAGACATCAGAGTTTTAAAATTTTTTAACAGCTCCATAAACTCCATAATATAAAGGTACTGTAATTCATATTTAACCAGTTCCTTGCTGGTGAATAATTAGCAGTTTCCTACCTTTTGCTGTTACAAACTGAGTAACTTTGATTTTTGACCACAGTCTATTTCCTTTTCCATGGACACTGACATCGGTCAGACATCTGGATTTTTATAATCTCATAGATGGAAAATGGGATCTCAACGTGGCTTTACTTTACATTTCTGTTACTATTAGTGAACTTAAGCCACAAAAATCTAACTTAGATTTTTAAGAGTCCTCTTTCATACTTCTCTGTGGTCTGCCTGTTCCCATCAAATTATTGGCACTTCATTAATTTACAAGTTATTTATTAATGAAATTAGAGCTCTGTCTGTGGTGTGATGTGTTCATTTTTTCCCAGATGGTTCACTGGTCTTTCATCTATACTGACATTTTTCTCATGCAAATGGTCATGTTTATATTTTATTTTGTGGTTTGAGCTATCTGCTTTTCTAGGTCTTCCCTGGTCTGATGTCATCTTGATATTTGTCTGGCAAGGCAAATCGCTCCTCTGTGTTCTCCAAATTTGTCCTAACTACTCTGCTTGCCTTTGTTCTTCCAAAATAATTTTAAAATCAATGAATTTATAGATTAATTTTGGGACTCTTTCCATGGAGGGGGAGACTGGTACAAGTAGCTACCACTCTCAGTATAGAGCCTGGCACTATACTGAGAACTATACCTGTTCTAACTTAAAACAGTCCTACTGAGTGGTCCTATTACCACTCCCATTTTGGAGATGAAGAAACTGAGGCACTGAGAAGTTATTCATCTTGCCTAGGGTCATCCAGTTGGTAGTGGCAGAGCTGGGATGGAAGCTCACTGCTCTGCCTTTGCAGAATGGTTTTTAAAAGATCCTAAAACACCATACACACACTCACAAGGGGTCCCCTGGAGAGAAGTCAGGAGTGGGGTAGACACTGAAAGACCATGGAATCTGTGACACAAAGAGGCCCACATGTTTCTACATCCTACTGAAAACTCACAGCAACCCTGTGTAGTGAGGATTATTTTTTCTGCTTTTAAATGCAGAAACAGTGTGGTAGAGAGATGAACAGCTGCGCGAGTTTATCTGCAGGCCGGATGCAGAATGTGATGTAAGCAAGCTCCCTGCCTGCCTCCAAACCCAAGCTGGCTGATTGGGGTCCCCAAGTCCTCAAGAGCTAGCAGTCTCCTCCCTGCATTTCCAGGAATAGTTGGTTTAATGCCCCCAAACCAAGGCCAGCCCTCTAATGCCAAGTATGAATACAAATGAAACATAAGAAAGTGTCTCATCTTGATAAATGCCTTTTAGACATTGTCAGAGCCCCTGTCTGAAGAGGTAACTGTGGAGTGCAGGTAGAACTCCCTCCTGGCTACGGAGGGGCCTTGAGGTCAGTCAAGGAGTCTAGCCATAGCTAACATGCAGGACTCCAAACACAGGAGTCCCGTGCAGAGCATTAGAATCTTCCCCAACATGACATGAGTGGTGGTGTTCCCGAGGAACCAGGAGAGGGGCTTCCCAGAAACTCAGCACCATGGCCTAATCTGCACTCAGCTGTGCAGGTGGATCAGGGCTGTGGCCTCAACATACATTTAAAATCTCATCCCTGGAAGCAAATTCAACTGAAGCCTTCTCATTTTATGTTCTTCAAACATGAAACTCTAGCTCTATTTTAAATTTTGTTTTTTTAATAAAATTTCACACCATTTATAAAAATAACATGTAGTTTACCAAGAATCTGGAGAGAACAGGAAAGAACAAAAATCTCCATAATCACCTATAGCTGGGGTTTTCCGTGGCTAACAGGGTTTGTACTTTCAGCCTTTGGAGATGGGTACTGGGAGAGGACTTGGATGGGTTTAACAGACAAATGATACTGCTTTGTAATATTTTGGACTTCTTTCTTTGCACTTAAACAGAATGACTTTCTATGCTGAAAAAATTACCTTTCCTTTATATTTTTAATGTATGAATTTTATTTAATTATATGGATTTTCCCCCATTTTGTTTATTTATTCACATCACTGTAGACCTTTATGCTATCTCTGACCTTTGGTTCATATAATCAGTCTGAAGGGGGTAAACTCTTGTAATCAAATCTTTACTAGGTCATATTAATTCCTTTGGGATAAATTCTCAGGCTTAGGTGGTAAGTGCCTGGGAAAGGAATATGGTGGCTGGCTTGCAGGGGGCCTCAGGCTGGACCTGGCCAGACCTCTCCCTTAAGATGCTTGGATTTCCAGACAGATTCTCAGTTTCTCTGGCCTCCAAGGGTGAAGTGATAGTCTAGGACACAGCAGGTGGCTGGCCTTGGATTCTCAGGGAACAGAAACACTCTCTTCTCTTGCTCTAACTCCGGAAGCTGCCTCAAGGGAAGGGCAATCCTGGAAGCCCTCTGCACCCTAGAACTGTCACTTTACCCTGGAACCTGCTCTGGAAACCTCCTGGGGGAAGGAGAAAATGAAACTCCCTCTGCAATCAGCAATTTGAGTAAGCGACTCAAGGAGCTGGCAATGTTGTATATGAAAACTGGTTCAGAGTGTAGATTTTAGGTGCTCTTACCACATACCAAAGCAGGCAATCATGGGGTGGGTGGGGGGGGCTATGTTATTTGCTTTTCTATAATAATTTCACTATGTATATGAGTATCAAAATATCATCTTGGGCTGGGCACAATGGGACACGCTTAGAATCCCAGCAGCTCAGGATACTGAGGCAGGAGGATCACAAGTTCAAAGCTAGCCTCTGCAACTTGACGAGGCCCTAACAAATTTAGCAAGCCCTGTCTCAAAATAAAAAGGGCTGGGAAGGTGGCCCAGTGGTTAAGCACCCGTGGGTATAATCCCTAGTACCTTAAAAAAAAATCATCTCATACAATTTAACCTACCTAACTAGTTAACTAAATAACAAATAAATAAATACATAAAGCTGTGAAATGATGTTCTGTTCAAGTCCACCAGAGACTCATACACTGTTCAGCTTAATTAGTTTAAATATATATAGGCAAGAGAATGTTCCATGTGAATTAGTTGGGTCATTTGGGGGCCTCTTTTCATTTTTGTTTGTTACAATTGAACTAACCTGTGTTTCTGCTGATATTTTGACTCTAAAAGATGATGTGTAGACTTGAAAATCATGTAGTCCTGGCTCTTAGACTTCTTAGAACTCTGTCTAGAACAAGAGCCTTAACTTCGATGTATCTCAGTTTCCATATCTATAACATAGAAATAAGAATACCTTAAAGAAAGAAAGAAAAAAAAATCTACTTCACAGGCATTTGCAAGGATTAAATGAGAAAACAAAGGTTTTGCATCCAGTGGTAAATGCTTAGAAAACAGTAATCCTCTTCTCTTCATCCAGCAGCAAGTCTGGTGTGGTTGACGTATTATAAACGTGGAGTTCCTCTCAGGTGCATTATTCACTATTTCAAGGTCACTGACCACCTCGAATTAGAGTGGAGTCTTATTTCAGGTCAAGTCTTTTTCACTACAACAGACTGTGAACATGTCTCGAAAACCGGAAAATTCTATATTAAAATTACCAACCTGGAGAAGGTTTTCACATTCAGGATATCAGAAAAATCAACAGAGGAGGTACATTATTCAAATGATGGGAAATCATTTTGCTTCCCTATACAAAGATGAGTTTTGTGCATAGATACGTTACCTGCACTAAGCTCTGACGGGCTCTAGATGTTGCCACATGGTTTGTACCATTTGCTCTTCCCACTGAGTTTTACAAATAAATTATTTCAAAGGGCCACTCAACTTACCTTTGATAAAATCATAAATAGAGAGCAGTCCTCCCAGTTAACAGGAAGAGATAACAGTTGTAGGAGTTTTCTTCCCTTCCTTTGGCATGCTGAGTCACCCGTCTTGGCATCTCTCCTCATTCCTAGTCCAAGGCTTGGAATGACTGTCTTTATACCTGTTCCAGAGAGATCAAAATCACATGGGGACCAGGCAGGGTGAGACATACCTGTGATCCCAGAAACTCAGGAGGCTGAGACAGGAGAATTGCAAATTCAAGGCCAGCCTCAGCAACTTAGCAAAGTCATATCAAAATAAAAAGGACAGGGAATGTAGCTCAGGGGTAAAGCACCCCCAGATTCAATACCCAGTACCAAAAAAAAAAAAAAAAGAAAAGAAAAGAAAGAAAGAAAAAAATTGAGAACAGGTAAAGAAGTACACGTGCACAGTTGTTCACAGCAGCATTCATAGCCAAGAGGGGAAAGAGTCCTATCGTCATCAACCCATGAATGGAGAAGTCATGCTTTACATGCATAGTAGAGCTCTGATGCAGCTTAGGACTTGGATGAATCTAAAAAAAGGAGAAAAGTCACATATCATATGATTTTGTTTGTATGCAATACCTGGAGTAGATAAACCCATAGAAACACAACACAGATGGGTGGTCACCAGGGTCTGGGGAGGGGAGAGTGTGATAGGGAGAAACTGCCTACTAGGTAGGGATCCACTTGGAATAATGGGTATGTCTGGGGACTAGAGGTGGTGGTTGGGTGGAAGTGTGAATATACTAAATGCTGCTGAACTGTCTGCTTTAAGATATTTAATTCCATGTTATGGGAATTTCACTTCATTACATTATTAAGAAATCGGGAGAAGCATAAAACCACTATTTAACAAATAAAGAAACATTCCAAGAGAGATAAAAAGGTGAACATGTGCTCTAAGTGACTTTGGTATTTCTCCTCATTTTTAAATCTGTGTGGATCTGCCTCACAGAGCTGGTGGGGACCCTGAGTTAGTACTTAGACCAGGGCCACACACACAGCAAATGCTCCCTAAGTCATCTGTCATCGTTATTATGAATTCTTGCCCAGAGAACCCACTAGAAATCTTTTCAAAAAGTTCCAATGCAGTTACCTCCTCCTTCATTCCTATTAAGTTTATAAAAATCATCGGCCCTTCGTTTGAAAAGAAGAAAAAAGACTTGCTAAACTCACTGGTATGACTAGCATCAGTGGCTCTACAACCTGCTTGATGCTCTGTAGCCACTACCCCATTTAACATTCCACTTCTGGGTGGGTTTATAGTCCCCATTTTGCAGTGGGCAAACTGAGGCTCACAGATGTTAAACAACTCAACCTGTTTTCACCAATGGTCAGTGGCAGATCTAGAATTCAAAGCCACATTTGGCTTCCTCCTAAGACTCCCCCATGGCTTGCACTCCCTCTGGGCTGGAGTAGAGCAGGGACTAAAGGGGAAGCAGGGGGGACAACAGCAGGACAAACGGAAAGCCCCACGGGGTGCAAACCCTGCTGACTGGCGTTCCTAACACCGCTGACTTCCTAATTGGCCTCATCTGCACACTTCATTCCTTTCATGATACATTAATCCCAAGTACCAGATTGGGACCAACCTGATGTGGTCTCGTTTCGCTACATTAACCCGTTGATTTGAAAGGAGTTCTAAAATATGGGCCAGGACAGATGCACAAGATAGCTGAGACCTCCCTGTGTCCTCTACTTCCATCACTCCTCTCCTATGTCCCCTGCATCACTCAACCCTAGCAAGAGCGACCACTATTTTAAAGTGAGAAGTTAAGTAGCATATAGTAAGTTCAGTGCTGCGCAAACACCAAAATATTCCCATCGTTGTGAAGTGGATCCCCTTTCCCATCACCCGCTCACAATGACAAGTCTAAGACAGAGACATAGGTCTGCCTGAACCCCCTCTGATAGGATGATGCCTGGTCCCTGCCCTCTGCCACCCCCAGGACCCCAACCTCAGGGCCAGGGCTCTTCCTGTGTAATCAGAAATCAGTTTACCTCCTCCAATCAGCAAGTGCCTTAGTAGCTCAGGACCAGAAGCCCGATCAATGGGAGAGCAGCTGAGAGGGAGGGCTTTCTCCTTTACAAGAGGTTGAGGGGCAGGAAGTTAGATGCACATCTTAGTACCAGCCCCCGTTATCCAGCCTCTGTCTGCTGGAATTGCTGCAGATGTGCTGACAGCCATAGCCACATGGCATTTTTGCCAGAAGGGAGTGGTTGAGAGGTGACAGCAAGCCATTGAGATGATAATGGTTATGTTAAGCTGTGTATATTAGACCCCTGCTGTCCGCCTAGGCCTGCTACTTTGAAGTTCTCCTGGGGATTCCTGGAGAGTTCCCATTGGTTGGGGAAGTGCCAGGAGAGGGATTTCCGGTTGGTGTGTGGTGTGTCCCGGAGAAGGCCGGGTGCGTGGCGTTCGCGGGAGTGCGGAGAATAAAGGAGTTCCTGTTTTGAACCTACAAGGCTGTGTGGTGGCTCAGTTATTTTGTGCCCAGCCAGACTGCGGCACAGATCCCTACTGGGTGCTTGGGAACTCATGACACTGGTACTCCACAATCAGTAAATGCCTGAGCCCCCTCCGTTGGTGACCCTGTAAACCTAATCTTCCCTGGGCTCTCCCCAATCCCACCTATCCTCTTGGGCCAAGAGCAAGGCACCCAACAGGCTACATGAGAGCTTGCTCTTTAGTCCCAGCTGGACCACTCAGACTAGAGGCGACCCAAGAGATTTTAGACTCACCTCCATCACTAGGAAGTTAGTCTCAGTTGGATGAAGTTGACCCCAAATATGCATTAGCTTTGCTGTGTGCACCACAGCTGAGATTGGGATGCCCAAGAGAAGCATCACCAACACGAAGGAGACAAGTGAGCCCCTCCTCAGGGTCTGTGCCCCTCTGGCCTCATCCTAGCTCCACCCTTGTGGCTCCTTAGTCACATGAGCTCAGAGATCTGCTGCTGACCTCGGAGAGATCTGACCAACAGTAAGACTCCGGAGAGCAGATCTGAACAACTGCCAGGAGCCCAATGCAGAAGGCTAGAGAAGACACCCGAGCCCAGTTCATTTTCGTGTGGAGAGACGTGGATGTGTTGCGGTACGTGCTCTCTCAGCACAAGCTACTTGGGAGCCCGGTGGTAATCACGGTGCAGTTATATGCATCTTGAGAGTAGGAAGTAGTCCCAGTGTGTTAGGGATTCCAAGAGTTAATCTCTGCAGCAGGAATTCCAGAATCAACAGGCCAGGCCCTTAGGCCAGGGCTCCCCATCTCCTGACCACACTGGAGTGGAGCTGCCCGCTGGCTTCTGGGGCTGACCAGCCCCATTTCTGATAAGCACAGCCTCACTTTGGATGTGGAGACTCTTTCACTTGGTTTTACAGCCAAGTCCTTTGGCCTGGAAGCCACTCTGTCTCTTGTGGGTGACTGCATATGCCAGCTTCAATTTCATTGTTATTGATCTGGAAACCTGCCTTTCTCAAATGGGAATTAGGATTCATTGCTTCCAGCACCTAAGGATGCCGCGCACTGACAGGCTCCCTGGCGTCTCTGTGGTCCTTGGCAGAGAGGAAAGCAGAAGCCTCCAAGGTCATGTTCAAGGGTGTTGCCTCTGTCTCACTGGAAATGGGACACTATTAAAGAGTTTCAAGCAAAGAATGTCACAATTGGATTTGTGACATTGGCACTATTGGCAGCACAGTCAAAAGACTGGGGTGGAGAGTGCAATTTAAACCTATGCTGCAAATGTATTGACACTGGTCCCCTCAAGAAGTGGAGTCTCCAATTATTCCCTCTGGTGGCCTTGCTCTGAGAACCCATGACACATGAAGCGACCATATGTAAGTATTCTGGCTGACAGCCCCAATGAGCCCCAGCCAACACCCCAGATCAAAAATCAGACTTACACAAAAAGAACCCTTCGAGATGACACCAGCCCAAACCAGCATGCGGCAGCAGCTGCTGGGGACTGAGAGAGAACCACCTAGCAGAGCCCAGTTGTCAAGGGTGGAATTGATTGTGTTCCTCCAAAAAGACATGTGGAAGTCTAAGCCCCAGTGACTTTATGTAGAAATTGTTGTCTTTACAGAGGCGATTACGTTAAAACGATGTCCTCTAGGTGAGTCTTTTTTTTTTTTTTTAACTAAAGTGCCTTCCCAGGAATCCTGTTGTAAAATCTTCTAATTTATTTCCTTTGTATGGAATGAAATACTCTATGGTGCTTTATAACATGGAGTTGACTTGCTGCTTATAAAATAGTTTACAAATGTAATACTACTGGAAGAAAGTAGAGCCAGGTGTTGATTCTTTGTGGGAGGTTGGAGTAGTTGCCTGAGTCTTAAGCCAATGAAGAGTGCTGTCCTTTAAAAAAAAAAAAAAAGAAAGAAATTTGGACGTAGAGACAGACACAGAAATTTGGACAATTCAAAGACACATGGGGGCTGCCTTGTGAAGGGACATTAGCCCAGTGCATCTGCAAGCCAAGGAACACTAAAGATTGTTGTCATAACACCAGCAGCTAGAAAGAGGCAAGGGAGAGGTGCCCTGCATGTTTCAGGAGGAGTGTGGGTCTGCCAGTATCTTGATTTCAGTCTCCAGAACTGTGAAACAATACATTTCTGTGGTTTCTTTTTTGGTACCAGGAATTGAACTCAGGGCACTTGACCACTGAGCCACATCCCCAGCCCTATTTTGTATTTTATTTAGAGACAGAGTCTCACTGAGTTGCTTAACTCCTTGCCATTGCTGAGGCTGGCTTTGAACTCACCATCCTTCTGCCTCAGCCTCCCAAGCCACTGAGATTACAGGGCCGCACCACTGCTCCACTGCTTCTAGCTCATTTCTGTGGTTTCTAAGTCACCCAATTTGAAGTACTTTGTTATAGCAGCATTAGCAAACTAATACATTAGTCACCCTCTAGAACTGGGAGAAATAACAAAAGATTACTGCTCTGTGTATCATTAAGTTTGAGGCAGTTTGTTACACAGCTATAGTAAATGGAAACATATTTTGATATAGTAAGGAAGTGTGCCTGAATGAAACCTAAATATGTGGCATTGGCATTGGGACGGGACAGCAGGCAGTGAGAAGCCTAAAGGGTTATTGTCAGGGAGTCCCTAATGCAAGTAAGAGAAATGCTGCTAGAAGCTGGAAAAAAGGAGACCCTTGTTATGCTGTGGAAAGTTTATCAACACAGTTACATGTGGCCACATGGAAAATGGATAACAGGTATGAAAAGATGATTTATCTAAGGACATTTCCAGACAGAATGTTGAAGGTGCTATTTTTGTCTGTTCTAGAATAAAAAAGAGAGAAGAGTAAAAGATAAACAATGAATTGTTAAATATAAAGGAGCTAGAATTTTCTGGGTTTGAAAATGAAACTATTTGTTATTCCCATCCTCAACAGATAGCAACCAATTCTCAAATTAAGAAATAACACTTGAGCAACATGCCGAGTGACAGAGCTGCCACACGCACCTGCAGGGAACTCGGTCCTGCGACCCACCAGCAGGACAGGTCCAGCGGCCTGCTGAGGGGCAGGCCCGTCCCCTCCCCCAGTGCCTGCAAGGTAGGCGGGACTGTGACCACCGGCAAATCAGGCCCAGCGGCCTGCCGAGGGGCGGAGCCAGCCCCTCCCCCAGTGCCTGCAAGGTAGGCGAACCTGCGACCCACGGGCAGGTCAGGCCCAGCAACCTGCCGAGTGATGGAGTTGCTACACGCGCCTGCAGGGAACTCGGACCTGTGACCCACCAGCAGGACAGGTCCAGCGGCCTGCTGAGGGGCAGGCCCCCCCTCCCCCAGTGCCTGCAAGGTAGGCGGGACTGTGTCCACCGGCAGATCAGGCCCAGCTGCCTGCTGAGGGGCGGAGCCGCCTCCTCCCCCCCGCGCCTGCAAGGTAGGCGGGCCTGCGAGCCACCGGGAGGTTAGGCCCAGCAACCTGCGGAGTGACAGAGGTGCCCCTCGCGCCTGCTGGGTAGGCGGACCTTCGACCGACCAGCAGAGCAGACCTAGGGCCCGCCAGCATGGTAGACAGATCACACCAATTGGAGGAGGATCACAGCCACTACCTGCTCTGCAAGGGAGATTTTTCAACTATACAAGAGCAATATAAATAAATAGAGGGAAAATTTCAAAAACACAACAGTTTCACCAAGCAGAAAGAAACGCCAGCAGTATGAAAAGACAAGGAAAGAAAGGACCACAGGCAATGCAGGTCAACTCAACTTTAGAAGAGGTAATAGCTGCAACAGATGGAATGTCAGATAGAGAGGTCAGGATATACATGCTTCAGATGATCTGGAGTCTCAAGGAAGACATGAAACAGCAAAATCAGACAATGAAAGATCACATTGACAAGGAACTACATAAACAAATCCAGGAAGTAAAAGATCAATTTCACAGGGAGATAGAGGTAATAAAAAACAAACAAATAGAAATCCTAGAAATGCAGGAAGCAATAAACCAACTTAAAAACTCAATTGAGAATACTACCAGCAGAGTGGATCACTTAGAAGATAGAACATCAGACAATGAAGACAGAGTATTTCAACTTGAAAAGAACATAGACAGCTCAGCAAGTCTGCTAAGAAACCATGAGCAGAACATCCAAGAACTATGGGATAATATCAAAAGACCAAACTTAAGAGTCATTGGGATACAGGAAGGCACAGAGCTCCAAACCAAAGGAATAAACAATCTATTCAGTGAAATAATATGAGAGAACTTCCCAGACTTGAAGAATGAGACAGAATCCCAAATCCTAGAAGCCTACAGGACGCCGAATGTGCAAAATCATAAGAGAGCCACACCTAGACACATTATAATGAAGATGTCCAACATACAGAATAAGGAGAGAATTTTAAAAGCTACAAGAGAAAGGAAGCAGATTACATTTAGGGGTAAACCAATCGGGATAACAGCTGATCTCTCAACACAGACTCTAAAAGCTAGAAGATCCTGGAATAACATATTTGAAACGCTAAAAGAAAATGGGTTCCAACCAAGAATCGTGTATCCGGCGAAATTAAGCTTCAGGATGGAAGATGAAATTAAAACATTCCACGATAAACAAAAGTTAAAAGAATTTGCAGCTAGAAAACCATCTCTTCAAAAAATCCTTGGCAAAACACTACAGGAAGAGGAAATGGAAAACAACAATGAAAACCAACAGTGGGAGGTAGGACAGTAAAGGGGGAAAAATAATCAAAGAGAAAAACAAATCAGGTTTAGTAGCATTAATAAACAAATATGGCGGGAAGAACAAACCATATCTCAATAATAACCCTAAATGTTAATGACTTAAACTCACCAATTAAGAGACACAGGCTAGTTGAATGGATCACAAAACAAGACCCAACAATATGCTGCCTACAGGAGATGCATTTGATAGGAAAAGATATACATAGACTGAAGGTGAAAGGTTGGGAAAAATCATATCACCCATATGGACTGCGGAAACAAGCAGGAGTGTCCATACTCATATCAAATAAAATAGATTTCAAGCCAAAGTTAATCAAAAGGGATAAAGAGGGACACTACATACTGCTCAAGGGAACCATACACCAACAAGACATAACAATCATAAATATATATGCTCCAAACAACGGTGCTGCTATGTTCATCAAGCAAACTCTTCTCAAGTTCAAGAGTCTAATAGACCACCATACAATAATCATGGGAGACTTCAACACACCTCTCTCACCACTGGACAGATCTTCCAAACAAAAGTTGAATAAGGAAATTATAGAACTCAATAACACAATTAACAACCTAGACTTAATTGACATATATAGAATATACCACCCAACATCAAGCAGCTACACTTTTTTCTCAGCAGCACATGGATCCTTCTCAAAAATAGATCATATATTATGTCACAGGGCAACTCTTAGACAATATAAAGGAGTAGAGATAATACCATGCATCTTATCTGATCATAATGGAATGAAACTGAAAATCAACGATAAAAGAAGGAAGGAAAAATCATGCATCACTTGGAGAATGAACAATAGGTTACTGAATGATCAATGGGTTTTAGAAGACATCAAGGAGGAAATTAAAAAATTCTTAGAGTTAAATGAAAACACAGACACAACATATCGGAATCTATGGGACACATTGAAAGCAGTTCTAAGAGGAAAATTCATTGCTTGGAGTTCATTCCTTAAAAAAAGAAAAAAACCAACAAATAAATGATCTCATACTTCATCTCAAAATCCTAGAAAAAGTAGAGCAAAACAACAGCAAAAGAAGTAGAAGGCAAGAAATAATTAAAATCAGAGCTGAAATTAATGAAATCGAAACAAAAGAAACAATTGAAAAAACTGACAAAACTAAAAGTTGGTTCTTTGAAAAAATAAATAAAATTGACAGACCCTTAGCCATGCTAACGAAGAGGAGAGAGAACTCAAATTACTAGCATACGGGATGAAAAAGGCAAGATCACAACAGACACTTCAGAAATACAGAAGATAATCAGAAATTATTTTGAATCCTTATACTCCAATAAAATAGAAGATAGTGAAGGCATCGATAAATTTCTTAAGTCATATAATCTGCCCAGATTGAGTCAGGAGGATATAGACAACCTAAACATACCAATATCAATTGAGGAAATAGAAGAAACCATCAAAAGATTACCATCTAAGAAAAGCCCAGGACCGGATGGGTATACAGCAGAGTTTTACAAAACCTTTAAAGAGGAACTAATACCAATACTTTTCAAGCTATTTCAGGAAATAGAAAAAGAGGGAGAGCTTCCAAATTCATTCTACGAGGCCAACATCACCCTGATTCCGAAACCAGACAAAGACACTTCAAAGAAAGAAATCTACAGACCAATATCTCTAATGAACCTAGATGCAAAAATCCTCAATAAAATTCTGGTGAATCGGATACAAAAACATATCAAAAAAATTGTGCACCATGATCAAGTAGGATTCATCCCTGGGATGCAAGGCTGGTTCAATATACGGAAATCAATAAATGTTATTCACCACATCAATAGACTTAAAAATAAGAACCATATGATCATCTCGATAGATGCGGAAAAAGCGTTCGACAAAGTACAGCATCCCTTTATGTTCAAATCTCTCGAAAAACTAGGGATAACCGGAACATACCTCAACATTGTAAAAGCAATTTATGCTAAGCCTCAGGCTAGCATCATTCTGAATGGAGAAAAATTGAAGGCATTCCCTCTAAAATCTGGAACAAGACAGGGATGCCCTCTCTCACCACTTCTATTCAACATAGTTCTCGAAACACTGGCCAGAGCAATTAGACAGATGAAAGAAATTAAAGGCATAAAAATAGGAAAAGAAGAACTTAAATTATCACTATTTGCAGATGACATGATTCTATACCTAGCAGACCCAAAAGGGTCTACAAAGAAACTATTAGAGCTAATAAATGAATTCAGCAAAGTGGCAGGTTATAAAATCAACACGCACAAATCAAAGGCATTCCTGTATATCAGTGACAAATCCTCTGAAATGGAAACAAGGACAACCACTCCGTTCACAATATCCTCAAAAAGAATAAAATACTTGGGAATCAACCTAACAAAAGAGGTGAAAGACTTATACAATGAAAACTACAGAACCCTAAAGAGAGAAATTGAAGAAGACCTTAGAAGATGGAAAAATATACCCTGTTCATGGATAGGCAGAACTAACATCATCAAAATGGCGATATTACCAAAAGTTCTCTATAGGTTTAATGCAATGCCAATCAAAATCCCAATGGCATTTCTTGTAGAAATAGAGAAAGCAATCATGAAATTCATATGGAAGAATAAAAGACCCAGAATAGCAAAACAATACTAAGCAGGAAGTGTGAATCAGGTGGTATAGCGATTCCAGATTTCAAACTATACTACAGAGCAATAGTAACAAAAACAGCATGGTACTGGTACCAAAACAGGCGGGTGGACCAATGGTACAGAATAGAGGACACAGAAACCAACCCACAAAACTACAACTTTCTTATATTTGATAAAGGGGCTAAAAGCATGCAATGGAGGAAGGATAGCATCTTCAACAAATGGTGCTGGGAAAACTGGAAATTCATATGCAACAAAATGAAACTGAATCCCTTTCTCTTGCCATGCACAAAAGTTAACTCAAAATGGATCAAGGAGCTTGATATCAAATCAGAGACACGGCATCTGATAGAAGAAAAAGTTGGCTACGACCTACATGCTGTGGGGTCGGGCTCCAAATTCCTCAATAGGACACCCATAGCACAAGAGTTAACATCTAGAATCAACAAATGGGACTTACTCAAACTAAAAAGTTTTTTCTCAGCAAAAGAAACAATAAGAGAGGTAAATAGGGAGCCTACATCATGGGAACAAATCTTTACTCCTCACATTTCAGATAGAGCCCTAATATCCAGAGTATATAAAGAACTCAGAAAATTAGACAATAAGATAACAAATAACCCAATCAACAAATGGGCCAAGGACCTGAACAGACACTTCTCAGAGGAGGACATACAATCAATCAACAAGTACATGAAAAAATGCTCACCATCTCTAGCAGTCAGAGAAATGCAAATCAAAACCACCCTAAGATACCATCTCACTCCAGTAAGATTGGCAGCCATTATGAAGTCAAACAACAATAAGTGCTGGCGAGGATGTGGGGAAAAGGGTACACTTGTACATTGTTGGTGGGACTGCAAATTGGTGCAGCCAATTTGGAAAGCAGTATGGAGATTTCTTGGAAAGCTGGGAATGGAACCACCATTTGACCCAGCTATTCCCCTTCTCGGTCTATTCCCTAAAGACCTAAAAAGAGCATGCTACAGGGACACTGCTACATCGATGTTCATAGCAGCACAATTCGCAATAGCAAGACTGTGGAACCAACCTAGATGCCCTTCAATAGAAGAATGGATAAAAAAAATGTGGCATTTATACACAATGGAGTATTACTCTGCATTAAAAAACGACAAAATCATAGAATTTGGTGGGAAATGGATGGCATTAGAGCAGATTATGCTAAGCGAAGCTAGCCAAGCCCTAAAAAACAAATGCCAAATGTCTTCTTTGATATAAGGAGAGTAACTAAGAACAGACTAGGGAAGAAGAGCACGAGAAAAAGACCAACATTAAACAAGGATGAGAGGTGGGAGGGAAAGGGAGAGAGAAGGGAAATTGCATGGAAATGGAAGGAGACCCTCAGGGTTATACAAAATTACATACAAGAGGAAGTGAGGGGAAAGGGAAAAATAATACAAGGGGGAGGAATGAATTACAGTAGTGGGGGTAGAGAGAGAAGAGGGGAGGGGAGGGGAGGGGAGGGGGATAGTAGAGGATAGGAAAGGCAGCAGAATACAACAGACATGAGTATATCAATATGTAAATCAATGGAAGTGTAACTGATGTGATTCTGCAAGCTGTATACGGGGTAAAATGGGAGTTCATAACCCACTTGAATCAAAATGTGAAATATGATATATCAAGAAATAACACTGAGCAAAGGTCAAATCAGAGGCAATCAGAAAAAAGAAAAGATGACCTAATGACAAAGTCAGGGATGTGAATATAAAACCTTCAAGTTATATCTCAGAGAAAGCTAAGGCTGTACCTTATAGATCCTTTCAAACAGATACAGCTATCTGTAAGGACTTTAAGAATATTCTTCTCAGACCTGTTCCATCAAACAATCAATAGGATCTTAAGGAAATTTTCCCATAGCAGACTTACAGGGAACTCAGGACAGAGAAAGGCTAAGCACTGTGAGATTCATTGTTATGGTTTTGCCTAATTTAGTAGGCCATAATAAGATTAATAAGAAAACCACAAAGTTTATAAGAGAGTTGTATTGGCAGAAACACTGCCAAGTCAAAAGGACAGAGGCATTGCAAAATGAAGAGAACTATGGGCCTTCCAGTTTTCTTTAGGGAGAATGGATATTCAGCTGCAAAATTGGGCTATGTTTTATAGAAAAGAAAAACAAATTCAGAATATAAAAACCTGAGCTCTGAAAGTGGAGCCAAGATCTGGAGAGTGCTTCCCAAGTGGAAGGATTGATTCCTGATCAACACACTGGCCATACTTGACTGTGCCACAGATTTTCCTCCTTCATGAATGTGAGAGTCTGTAATGTATGCCAGTCTGACCACGGAATGTCAGGTGTGTATAGGGCCGATTTCTAGTTTCTTTAGCACACAGGATTTGAGACCAAGAGGAAGGTTATCCAAGGACATGTAAGTGAGAAACCATACCCAGTGAGATTTATCTGCATTTGGACTTGATATGGTTGACAAGATCTTGGACTATGAAACTAAGCTTGATGCTGTAGCACAAGAGGTTTATGGGGTCCTGGAAAGGAAAGGGGTGTACTTTGCATGTGGGGAGAATGTAAATAATTTATAACCAGAGAGTGCACTTTGGTGGTTTTAAAACATGCTTGCAAACTGTTTGACTTCTCATTTTAAGAGATGGGGTCTATTTCCCTCCCCTGGAAAAAGGTCTGGCCTTAGTGATTGACTACTAATCACTAGAAAGTAGCAAGAGTGGCCTTGTGACTTTTGAGGCCAGGTCAAACAAAGGTGTTACAGCTGCCATCTGACTCCTTTTGGGGACGTTTTATATTGACACCCCAGGTGCCCTATGATGAATAAGTCCAGGCCATCAGGAGAGGCCCTGTACGGGTGTTCTGGGTGATAGCCTCCACCAAGGCTCAGCCTGCAGCAGCCAGCAACTACTACAAAGCATGTGAGCAACTAGCCTCGAAGTGACTCTGCTGGGATCCCTGCCACAGTCTGACTGCAACTGCTCTAGAGACTGAGGGGAACACTGGGCCTCCAACCAACTCCCAGAACTCGGAGAGAGTGATGAGAAGTGATCACTGTTGCTTCCATCCCCCAAGCGCAGGGTTTTTAGGCAGCCCTAATGAACAGAATGGGCTGAGGTGGGGTTCTATTGTCAATACCAAGTCTTCCCTGCGCTTCTGTCATGCACCATGCAGCAGAAGTGTTTTACACCCTCTGTGCTGGTCAGCTTTTCCTCCCTGTTAGCAAAATACCTGAGAAAAACAACTTAAAGAACTTTATACTGCCTCACAGTTTCCATGGTTTCAGTCCGAGCTCCATTGCTTTGGGGTGGAGATGAGGCAGAACCTCATGGTGGGGAGCACATGGCAAGGCAGAGTGCCCCACCTCGTGGTGGTAGGAAGGGAGGAGCAGAGTGAGGCCCAGGGAGAAGACATACCTTCTATGACATGGCCCCAGTGACCTACTTCTCCAACCAGGCCTCACCTCCACAGTTTCCACTGCCTCCCAATAGGATCATCAGATTATTAATCCATCCATAGCTGAACCCACTGATGACGTCATAGCCTTATGAATCAGTCATTTCCCAAGAGTCCCACCTTTGAACCCTGCTTCATTGGGGATCAAACCTTCAACATGAGCCTTTGGGGGATATCCTATATCCAAACCATAGCCCTATCTGACATAACCCACAACAATCCTATGAAAAAAGACATAGTATTGCCTTAGCCCCATTTGATAGATGATAAAACTGAGATTCAGTAAGATTTACCGGTTTCCTTAGGATCCCGTAGATGCTAAGTATGGGGACCGAGGTACCCTCAGGCTGACACTGAGAGACCATGAGGGTGTGAGCTGCAGGAGTAGCAGGCGGCCAAGAAGGGACAAGATTTGCTCAGTACTGAAAAGGGGAGATTGTCCGACCTGCTAACTGTGGCTGCTGGGGTGCTACTGAGGAAGATGCTCAGACGACTTCCAATTTCTGGAATACCCACAGTTCCTGGGGACAGCAGAGGCTGACCCCAGAAACAAGGCACTCACTTCCGCATAGATAAATCAAAAGCTCCACATAGCTGACTTATTAGAAAGCCCCAAAGAACAAGGGGAAAAACACAAAGGAACAAGAATGAAAAGCACAAGAGATATTTTTAGGCTGGGTACAATGGTGCATGCCTGTAATCTCAGGGATTTGGGAGGCTGAGGCAGGAGGATCTCAAGTTTGAGGCCAGCCTCAGCAACTTAGACCCTGTCTCAAAATAAAAAGAGCTGGATGTGTAGCTTAGTGATAGAGCACACCCAGTTTTAATCCCCAGTACCAAAAAAGAAAAAAAAAGTCATCTTTTTACAAATAGCTCAGTATCTACCTTGGAACAGTTTATGTAGTGTCCTGAGTCACATCAGGTAATTCTCCTGAGATATTCTTAGACTGGAAACTGAAATGTGTTGACTCCAGAGTCTAAAATTCCTGTGTTGCATGCAGCCATCAGGATCAAGTCCACACTCCCCAGGGAGCATGCAGGTCCTTCTTTATCTCAGCTCCTTTGTCTCCAAGGGGCCTCTCACCCTGCCCTCTAGGCAATCTTAGAGTTGCCCCTTTTATTTGCCTGGTGACAACTCAGGCTCTAGTACCTCCTTACTGTTGCTGCCTCTGGGAAGCCTTTGTTCCTCCTCTTACCCCACTTTCTGCACTGCCCTGTACCCACTTCTCAGGATCAACAAAATTCTGTGTTCTGAATCCTTACCAGCACCAGGCGCTGTGCTGGGTGCTTTCATCACAGATCCCAGTCCTTTATTTATACACTTAGAGGCATATGAGATGTTTGCAGTGGGACCCAAATGACCTTTTAAATTTCTAATAGTTATGCATTTGATCTAATGTTTCTTAGGGGAAAAAAGGACTTGCACACAGCCTCATGACCACAAATATTGTTGCTTAAGAAGAAGCAAATGCAGGCTGCGAGGTTTATAAACAAATTGTAGAGGTTGCAGGGAGATAGAGCAAACATTTAAAAAGAGAGATTTTAATATCTGAGGTTTGGGGAAATCTCATTTAATTTTTATAGCAACTCTGTGAAATAGGAATTTTGTTCCCATTTTTTAGATAGAAACCTAAGGGTCATGAAGGTGAAAATTGCTTAAGTTAATAGAACTGTGGCATGGAGTGTATTGCATTCCTACAATGAAATACTGGAGGCAACTAACCTTAAAAAGAGAAAAGATTGATGTATCTCACAATTGTGAAGGTTCAAGCCTCAAATCAGGTGAGCCTATTGGGTTGGCCTGTGATGAAGGTGACACACGATGAAAGTGCATCATGCAAACGGTTACATCTCAAACTTCCATTTGAGCAAGAGATGGAGGGACTGGCCAGGTGCGGGGATTCACACCAGTAATCTCATCGACTTGGAAGGCAGAGGTAGGAGGATCTCAAGTTCGGGGTCAGTCTGGGCAACTTACTGAGACCCTGTCTCAAAATAATTTTTTTTAAGGGCCTTGGAGTGTAGTTCAGTCATTTGAGGATTTATATTCTTGATTATATTTTCCTACTAATGAAAAATAAGCTCATGGTGGAAAAATTGGGAGAAGGGCAAAAATATACATAGAAAAATTAAAATGACGTGTAACTTCACCTCTCACAAATGACTGTTAATATGTCGGTTCCAATATAAAGAGGAGGAGAAGGAGAAGGAGGGGAGGAAAGGACAGCAAAAGAGAAAAGGAAAAGGATGAGGAGGAGGGAGGGAGGAGGATAAGGAGAACGAGAAGGCTGGCAAGCCTCATTGGAAAGGTCTTGCTGTTTGTCCCTTGCTGGGTACAGAGTCCCCACAGTAGGGCTGAGCATCACCTGCAGCAGAATCCCCACTGTTCCACAGCAGGCACTCTCCACGAGTGCAGATTCTAGGCTCCCACCCAGTGCATCGCAGTCCCTGAGATGGGACCTGGGTCCTGCCACCTTGGGAACAGTGCTTGCGCAGGTGGCCTCCAAAGTCATCCTTGTGGGGGGGAAGGGATGGGGAGCAGTGGTTTGTGGGGGAAAACATCACTCCAGTGCTCATGCCAGGGCTGGCCAGGATGCCCACGGTTCTAAGAGAGTTCAGCCGTGCTGGATGGTAAAGGGTAACTGTGCCCACCAAGGCCTGCCAGGCCTTAACTGGTTTGGAGCTTCTCTGTGGCACTGCGAGTTTCCAGGTCCCAGGACCAGACAGAAGGGGAAATGGAAACAAGGCTGAGCGCAGAAAGGAAGGAGCTGGCCCAGCATCATGGAGGTCAGCAGAGAAAGAAGTCAGGCAGGAAGGGACTCAGGTGACTGCTTGGGGCCAGCAGGCAGAGTTGAGATTCACGTTTTCTTTCCCGCTTTGCCTGTCCTGTGGCATTGTCAAGGTTTTAGGAAAGCCCTAAACCTTTAAACAGCTCCATCTTGATGCTTTGAGGGCCCAAAGGAATGGGTGGAGTGGAGCCCAATGAGTAAGTAGTGATCTGAAGGCCAGCGATGGTGAGCAGGAGACAGCTGCAGTGTGAGTGAGAGGTGACAGCCAGTCACAACCAGTGTGGGCACACTTTCAGAAAGCCTCAGAATCTGAGAGGAGGGGAAGAGATTCCTGTTGTTTAAATAGAGGGTGAATTTTAAAGGAAACTTCTGGGGAACATAGCAACAGCTGGGTGTATACACACACACACACACACAGCCACACATGCACCCTACCTCTTCCTCTCCCTATGAATTTTTAGGCCAAAATTCATGCCTAGAAAAGCAGAAATAAAAGATAAAGTTTGCCAGAAAAGATTCATTCTTGTCTGGAGCTGGGGTCACACCCTCAGTGAGGAGGGTTGGTCCCTCCCTGAGAAGGCCCAGTGCCCCAGAATCGATCTGGGACAAAGGACTTTGACCAATCGGAAAGACTTTATCACAGGGCACCTTGCTCGTGGTTGCCCTTTACAGCCATCTAATCAACACCAAGTTTCCGCTTGACTCACAGAGGAATTTGAACTGCAGTGTTCTGAAAAGGTGAGGGTCAGAGTCAGCTCTGGACTGCTCAAAAGGTAAACTGAGGCATGGTCAAATGCAGCACATTCCATGGTCAGCAGCTCCAAGCCACAAGTGGTTCAGGGGCTTCATAGAAGGACACAGAGGGAGGCTTCATGGGACGGATGTGACATGAAGGACGAATCTGATTGATTCCAGTTATACCGTTGCCGTATTTGGTCTGTCCCTTTAGAATGTCCCTAGTTATATAATTACATGTTGTTGGCTACTTCTGACTGGTTGGCTTCAGTTCTGTTTTTGTTGACTGAAGGCATTTGTAAGAAATAGCTTAGGGACTGAGGGTGTAGCTCAGTAGTGGAGTGGGTGCTTAGCATGCCTAAGGCCCTGGATTCCATCCCTAGCACCAAAACAAGTTAACAAATAGAAGAAATAACTCAGGTTAAGTTTCCCTTGTCTGCAAATCGAGCAGGTCAGGTCACTACGAAGCCTAACCAGCTCGGTTGGCTCAGGGTTCCTTCAGATCTGCTCTTCGTTTTACTTTACTTAACAAAATCCCCCTTTCTGACAACTTTCTCGGCTTACTGAGAATGCACTCAAACAATGGTTCCCAAGAGAAGTGAGACATTGTTTCACTATTGACATGGTCGCTGAAATAGACTCAGTATACCTTCTCATCAACGGTTGATGATGCTGTCATCCATAGGAAGTCACACACACAGTCCTCATTATCGGAACTTGCATGATCACTATTAGCTTGGGTAGTAAGATTGCTTAGTTCTCCAAATGTTTGGTCCTGATGGCAATCATTGGACGAGAGAGTGGCAGTGGGGACTCCTTAAAACCTCTGAAAAAATGCATCTCACTATGTGACTATAAGGAGAATAAGGGCCAAAGCCTGGAAAATTCCCAAAACCGAGAATCCTAGGAAACAAGATTTAATCAACTGAAAAAAAAATCAATGGAGGCAGCAGCACCTATCAGTGAAAGATTTGGACTTGCTTCTTAGTGTCCTTCAAATTGTGGGCAGTGATTTTTAATTTACTAACATAGAAACAGCATCTTCTACAAATAGAGCATAAGCTACTCCTTGTTAAGCTGTTAAGTGACAAGAATTTCTATCTGGGTACTATTGAACTAAAGTTTTCATTTCAGATTGTATTTCTGGAATTCATGGTAGCACTGTGACAATAAAATGAATCTGAAGGTTAATATTTGAGCAAATTGGGAAAGTTTTGAGTCTACTGCAGCAAGTTGAGAAGATTTCTAGATTTGAGGATTTGAGTTTGAAGAATCTTGGCTGGTGGAATGAGGACAGGTGTGACCAGATGGGCTCTTCTGCTTTTCCGTTTGGGTGGCTCTGGTTCTGTCACTGGCGCTCTGGTGAACTCCCTGCATGACATGGGAGCAGCTGTCTTGAAGGTTGTCTACCCGAGATCTGTTGTAGTCATCTTTGTGAAGCTCAAAGCCAACACGTTCCAGCTTGCATGGCTTAGGGAAAGGGCTTGTGGTGAGTGGGCTTTGCCATTAACATAGACGGGACATGTTTGTCTTTCCACAAGGCCAGAATTTGTTGAATAACGGTAAATTCACTAGGCACATCACATTCCTTTGCTTTCATTTACCGAACACTCATGGTTCACTCGGTATTGGGAGCAAGTCAATCACAGGTTCTTTTATTCCATTTTAATCTTCATTACTTACTCGATAACCCTTAATTACTTATCTCTATAACCCTCCAGTCACACTGGAGCTTCACTACTCTATATCATAACAGAAGGCTCTGGAAAGGTTAAGGCAGCCACAGGGTTTCCAGAGGAAGCACTGAGAGCCAAGGCAGAGAACAGATGCAAACATAAAAGAGTTGCTGCGAGTGGTCAGATAAGGTTAAGAACCAGCAGAGTCACTTGCTCAGGGCACAGAGCTGTTGAAGGTGCAGCTGTTCAAGGCAGAGTTCCAGGAGACAGGTGCTTTCAAAGTGAGCATATCAAGCAGGGAGATCAAGCTGAGCTGAAGCCCTGGGGGAACAGCTTGAAGCGCATCACCTGTCAACTTCATGACATGGTCACAGGTGGTCTGATAAGATGGTGGCTCTGTGTGTGCCACTATGCCACTGTCTTAGGTGACCTTCCTCTTATGCATCTCAGGAGAGGGGTCTGGGGTGTTTGATAAGTTCCTGAGTCTGATATCTCTGATTTGTACTTGATATGCCCATGCATCCATGTGCTTCTGATTTAATTTGATAAGTTCACGGGTGGTCATTTTTTTATTGTACTATTAATTGACTTACCAGTTTGTGCCTTATGATTGTGCTGTGCAGACTCTTTTCAATAAGTCCGTATGCGCAGCCTCTGGTGGTTATCTCTCTGCCCTGACAAGTCACCGAGTCTTTCTTCCTTAGCACCTGGACTCAAAATGGACTAGCTCAGGGCAGGTGCAGCCTGAGAGCTTCTGTTCCTCACAGCATAGAGGAGCTGAGAGAAGGCACGTCTGCTCGCCACAGGGCAAGTTCAGAAAATATTAGGACTCCTTCCAGTTTACAGAAACATAATAAATTGTTTTTTTTTTTTAAAGAGAGAGTGAGAGAGGAGAGAGAGAGATAGAGAGAGAGAATTTTTAATATTTATTTTTTAGTTCTCGGCGGACACAACATCTTTGTTGGTATGTGGTGCTGCTGAGGATCGAACCCGGGCCGCACGCATGCCAGACGAGCGCTCTACCGCTTGAGCCACATCCCTAGCCCCCATAATAAATTGTTAAAGAAAATTAATAGTACTAGCATTTGATAATGGACACACTATCTTTATTAAATTCAGGATCTCTTTTGTGGCTACCCCCATTTTACCAAACAAAATCAGTCCAACCTTGTTAAACTTGACCTGATTACATAAGCAAAACAAAAGCAATAATTCTCTATATATTTTAATATATGATATTTCAGTGAGTGCTTTGATAATATCCAGAGAGCTTTACTGATATTATTATCAGCCAACTTCCGCTTTTTAAGACTACCAGATGATGAAAAATCTCAGATTAAACTTTTAAAAACTTCTCTAAGGAGTCAAACTCAGGACTTGCCCAATAACATCCTGTTATAAGGAAAACAGGTTCTTATTAAAACTCTCCAGATACTCAGATGGCAAATAAGAATACGAGTGCTATCAAAAGTATAATTATTCTAATCAGTTAATTCAGTCTGATATGATTCATTTTTGTGTTGCTTGATATTTGGTCAGCAGTTTTATGAATTCATCAGTTTTCCATTAAAGTTCTAGAAATTCTTATGCAATCCAACAATATGACCTTAAGGTGTTAGAGGGCCGAGGCCGAAGGTCGGTGGGAGATTGCTTGCCCAGCATATTCGTGGCCCTGGATTCCATCCCCAGCACTACAAAAATAAAGTTGTCAGAGTCTTTTTTTATGAATATTTTGCAATTTTGTATCATAGCTGTTTTCAAAAGCCTTCAGAGAAGCCTCAGAATACAATAACAGCTATTTGTGGATGACAGAAGACTTAAATCAAAGGGTGCGGTTAAACATCTGATGAGCTTATCATAATGCAGTCAACAAGGAAACATGGTTGTTTTTGTGGCAGAAGCAATCTGACCCCAACAACGGAAAGTATGGCTCCTGACATCATACAGGGCTGCCTCAGACTTTCAGGAATTTCATGCAGTTTCTGGAACATTCATGTCAATAACAAATAGAGCTTAAAGGTGGTTTGGCATCATTTATTATTTGACAATGCCTTCCACGCAATTTACCAGATCGAGTAAGCCCAATGAACTTAACATTTCTCTGCTTATAAGGAGAAAAAAATAATTTTTTTGAGAGATTTCAGGGACTTTTCTAGAACTTCTAATGCCAAAAAGACTTAATTTGGAATTTGGGTTTACAAAACTATCAAATTATGTTAAAAGGTTTACAACTCTAGATTAAATAGGACCACAGATCACTGTGAACACCAAAGTGACCAAAGGTTTGAAAAAGAAACACAGGAAGTGACACAGTCATGAAAAGAAAACTCAGTTCTTTTAATATTGAAAATAATCATGTTTCTGAAATTAAAAAAGACCTAATTAGAGAAAACCTCTAGCATAAGGAATTGTGTTAATAAAATACAAGATATTTTTACCTGGTAAATTACTTAAAAGGTAAGTTTTTTAAAAAAAACTTTATTAAACAAAAGCAGACCAATACTTTAAGAAAACTTTGTCCTTTTAACAGAGAGAATATCCAATTCTAATTTTCATCAATATATTAAAGAGCTTATTTATTTTTGGTACCACAATCGAACCCAGGGGTACTTAACCACAAAGTCATGTCCCAGCCCTTTATTTTGAGACAGGGTCTCTCTAAGTTGCTTAGGGCCTCAGCCTCCCCAGCTGCTGGGATTACAGGCATGTACCACCACACCTGGCAAACAGCTTATTATTACAGGAAAATGGATGGAACTAGAGACGATCATGTCAAGCAAAATAAGTCATACTCAGAAGGTTAAGGATCCTGTGATTTCTCTCATATGTGGAAGCTAGAGAGGAAAACCAAGATGGGGACAGATCTCCTAAAAATCAAAGGGAGAGGTAGAGGAAAGGGACCTTGGGGTGGGAAGAGGGAGATGCTGGGGGGCAACATTGTCCAAATTATATTGTTAAACTGTGCATGTACACATATACAACAACAAATCCTATCAGTCAGTACAACTATAATGCGCCAATATCTTGGTAATTCAGCCATATATAGAATTCCTCTTTCACAGATTTACAACTTTCTATATATGTTCAGTTTTTATCTCAGTATTTTTCTTCTTTTTTATTCTGGAACAATAGGTCATAATCTTGAAACCAATATTGTCTTTTCCCCCCAATGAAAACAACTACCACACATATACTTTTTCATATTAAAATATGGCTTGCTTTATACATTTTCTATATTTTTGTGCAGTTCATTCTTATTATTTCTAGTAGTTTAATTATATACATGTTAATTATAATTCTTAATTCTTGACAACCTTAATAGCTGGTGAAATAGCATGATCTCATAGTTTTCGAATAGCATGGCCCTCTTACTGGCAGAATAATTGTCTCTAGTCCCTCTTTAATAAGAGGCCCAAAATTCCTGTATTGAACAGTTCAATAGGTCATTTTATTTGAAAATGATCTAGACATTTAATAACTATCTACTATTTAATTTAACCTAGTTTAAGTTTTAAGGTTTTATGTTGCCAAAATTATGGAAAGCGTAGACTAACATAATATTAAAACTATCATTTCAAGTTACTTTTCTTGTTGACAGATTTGGTAACAGCAATGAGTTTACTTGAGTAATCAAGTTAGGTGGAATATCCATTTTTACTTAACAACCTATATTCTTATTTAGGTGAGACTGTTCAAGTCACATGAAATATTTGGGTGAGTTCCTTTCTTTCCTAAGAAAACCATTTATAATAAGCACTTATTTTTCTCTATGCCAACTAAATAGAGCTTTTAAAATATTTCTAATAATACCATCAAAGGTAAAATAACATTCCATATAAATTTACTGCCAGGTGTTGGGAGGGAAATGTGATTAGGTGGAACTCAGAGGATTTGGGGTGGTGGGGTGTGAAAATACTCTGTCCAATATTATGATGGTGGATTCATGTCATTATAAATTGATCCAATACCTGTGTTTAAGAGTTCTAAAATAAATAAATAAATAAATTGATCCAAATCTATAGCTTGGTACATGAACAAACAGGGAACCCTAGTGTAAACCATGGTGTTTTGTCTATAATGAGTGGTGTGTCGGCTTAGGCTCCTCTACTGTATGAAACTACCACCCTGACAGGAATGTTGGTAATGGCTGGAGGTTATCTGGAGGGGAGCAGGGAGTATATGGGAAAGCTGTACCCTTGTCTCACACCTAAAGAAAAGGGGGCAGTAAAACCCCATGTTCCTGAATGCCCCTTTCTGTTCCCCAAATCTAGCTTGGTCAAGGGAAAAATGAGAGCAAGCCTGAGTCAGAAAGTCCAGATTACACATCCCCTTGAAGATGCTGGCCTTCTCTCCCGCACTCTGGGAATGGAGCGAGTCAGCATTATCTGTAGAAAGCTACTTTCTTACTTGTTCACCAGGACGGTTGGGATGGTGGTCAGACAAGTAAACCATGCAATGCTGATGATGTCACTGCTTCTGCAGCCTGACATAAAACCCCTCTCTGAGTGGAGACGGGCACAGAACAGAGGACACTGTGGAGGGGACACGTGTCACTTGTCCTGCTGGCCACGGGTGGACAAGACACCATGAGGAAGAGAAGCCATGCTCAGTAAAGCCCTGTGGGGGATGGAGGAGCCATCTGTCTGCTGTCACCTCTGAACACCTCTAGGAACAGCAACTGATCCCTTGTAAGCCTTCCCTGATATCTCCCGAGATGTTTCTGGGCACTTTCTTTGGCCTTTGGGCAACCTACCCCACTGCCCCAGCACAACCAGGCTGTGCACATGCCAACCCTCCCTCAGTTTTGCTGTGGACCTAAAACTGCTCTAAAGATAGTTTATTAAATGTTTTTTAGAAATAAATTATAAATGGATATTAGAGTGCATCAGATTTTTTTTAATATCAAGAACACAGAAACTTCTGTGAATTTCATGTTTGTCAGAGTAGATCTGTCCTAACTTTTCTGATATGACATCATTTGACATTTTATATTCAAGTGGGCTTATTCATGGAAGTTTTGTTGAAAGCTTCTTTTTTCTATATTTGTAAGTGAACATTATCTATATTTCTCTTCAAAATATATGTCTGAGTTCATTCTATTAACTAAATAGTGAGGACACCCACAGCTTTCTATTTCCCTTGTTGTTGAACCTGTCCTTTATCATAGGACTTTTCTATTCCTTGAAGGTCATTTTTAAAATAATTTCCTCTTGGAATCACTAACCACCCCCTTTTTCTTTCCAGATGCAATTATCAACTTCTCTTTCATGATCATTACTTTGTTTAGATTATCCATGTCTTGGTTCATTTTGATTATTTATATTTTAGTCAAGAATTATATCCTTCATAAAGATTTCCAAATGTATGAGTATGAGCACAGAGTTGCACATGGGATTTTTAAATTTCTTTGTTGTTTTATCTACTCCTCCATAAGGTGCAGAGATTTTAAATAGCAAGATCTGAACTCCCAAAAATCTGGGTTCCAGTTCTTCTTTAGCACCTACCTTTGTGAAGAGATTAATTCAATATGTGAGTTCAACTTATCTGTGCCTGTCTTCCTGAAATGTAGAAAGTGAACAATAATAGCCACAACGATACTTTTGTACCACATAATGAGACGGGAGGTGAACCTGAGCAGGTGAAGTGCATAGCTTAATCCTGGTACACAGGAAGTGTCCCACAAATATGTGCTACTTTTATGTATGCAATTTTTATCATACAAGTGAAATGTTATATATTTTATTGTGGTTTTGTTTTTAATCTGACAATCTCTCCTATTTTCTGTCTTTGCATATTCTTTTTCAGGATTTCCTTTGAGATGCTTTGTAAGAACTTCTTGAGCCTGATGCTTAATTCAGTCACTTTCCCTTCCATTCATTTCTTAATGAAAGCTTTTGCTACTTTGAATTTGCCTCTAATTACAGCTTTATCAGGGTCTCACGGGGTTGCTATATTGTTCTCATCTTTATTATTTAGGAGAGACTTCCTATATTTTCATAGGATTAGGATTTTGTTGATTTTAGTTGTTTTTGTTTTTTCCTTGATATCAGGAATTGAACCTAGGGGTGCTTAACCACTGAGCCATATCCCCAACCCCTTTTTTTACTTTTTGTTTTGAGATGGTCTCTCCGAGTTACTTAGGGCCTCACTAAATTGCTGAGAATGCCTTTGAACTTGGGATCCTCTTGCCTCAGCCTTTAGAGTTGCTGGGATTACAGGTACATTCCACTGTGCCCAGCTCTAGTTGTGGTTTTAATATTGGTTAGAGAGCAAAGTTGCTTTCTTGAATGACATTTTATAGTGAACTTTGAGAACTAGCAAAGCTTTATTTCATGTTTGATCTTGTTGATTACATCATTCAGCTCTTCCTTATCAGGGTTGTCCAAGAGAAATATACTATGAGCCATGCACTCCAGTCTCCAGGGTATATCTGTGTTGGATCCCTAATATTTGATATATGTGGCTTAAATTTTCTAGTAAGCATACTAGAAAGGTAAAAGGAAATGGGTAAAAATAATTCTAATTAATATATTTTATTTATCCCCGTATATCCAAAGTATTACATTTCAACATGTAGCCATAAGACATTAAGGAGCTATTTTACGTGCTTTTTTCCTATTGTTTTGAGCATGGTGTGCCCTTCACACACTGCACTCTGTGGTGAGGAGCTGGGACAGGTGAGGAGGACCAGGGGCCTGGTCTCAGAGTTGTTACAAACAGTGGGTGCTGTTGGTTAAGACTTCAGTCCCAGGCTCACTGTCCTTCCCCCTGGACTGTTCCACACGGACTCCCAAACTTCTTCCTGCCAGAACTTCACATGACAGTGCCTGCATGCCCATCTGCTCATGACCTCCGTACCTGGCTGTCAGTGAGTCACAGGTAGCATGGTTCAGTGGTCAGCACAATGGGCTCTCAGGTGTAATCCCCTTGTCTTGGACTGTTGACCGGATTCTAGGAACTGCTGCTTCTTTATCTAATAGGCGGAGATGAATAACTTCTCTCTCACTGGGCATGGGTGGTGGGTCCCTAAAGTCCCAGATACATGGGAGGCTGAAGCAGGATCATGTGGACCCAGGAGTTGGAGACCAGCCTGGGCAAAATAGCAAGACCCAATCTCAAAACAAACTAACTCCTATCTCTTCAGGCATCGTGAGCCAATGAGGCCATCCAGAGCACTCCCCTGCAGTCCCCGGGAGGGTGAGGGCACTGGAGCTTCCACAGCCCTCACAACTGGACCTCCACTCTGATATGAAGCAGGTGTGCTCAGCTTGAGAAAGGGCCCATTGTGCTGGTCAGCTGTGGTTTAAGTTAAGGGCAAAGTGTTACTGACATCCCCCTCCGCCCCTCGGTCTCCCACTACACACACACACACACACACACACACTCACACTCACACACACACACACACACACACACACAGCCACGTCTTACAATCAGCCTCTTAGACATAAAATGGATATTTTCATCTCCATCAGTCTGTCTGCTATGTCTTATTTTTTGATGGATTCCAAATTCTGCCCGGAAAGAAAAGGATTTGATTTATTGACTTCTTGAGACTCCAAGGCAGTAAAGATTGCCAAAGCACAACCTCTCCCTAACAGGCAGGCCCAAAACCTCTTCGGATGCTGTGTAGTATGTGGGCCAATGAGAAGGCGTGATCCTACCTCATGGCAGTGTGATTTACACAGCGCTCACAGCCGAACGTCACCCAGTGCCCGAGGAGGAGGATTTATTCTGCAAATGTGACACACCAGTGACATTATGCCAAAGCTAATGATTAAATAATAGACCCTGGAGGAACTATAGATCTGCTCTGCCATTCCACACAGGAGAGAGGCCTTTTCTGTGAGGGAACTAAATCAAAGGAGCCACAGAAAAGACAGGGGATGGGCAATAAGGTGTAGGAAATGGAGCCAACTTTAGCCCAAGTCCCCGCTCCAAAGAGTAGAGTGCTGTATCAGTTATCTTACTCTGTGTAACAGTATCCCCCAAACATGGGGCCTAATGTAATCACCATTTTGTTCCTCAGGTCAGCAAGTTGGCATGGGCTTTGTTGGGTTTCCTGGGGTCCTCACCTAGCAGGAAGGTGCTGGGTGACCCACAGTGGCTTATGCACAAGTGACGATGGTGTTAGCTGGCCTTCCTCACTCTTATTGCTAAGATCCTTATCATCTTATTTATATTCATCTTATCATTAAGATGAGCAATTCTTTCCATAGACCATAGACCAAGGCAGTGGCTTCCATATAACCTGTCAGGTGAGCAGATCAAATATTTACACACACACACACATACCCAAAAAGCTTTATTTCCTGTTATCCTTTCTTAGGTACTCGACATAAATGAGAAAATTAAGAAATGAAATCAAGCACACAGGTTCAAGTCTGGAAGAGTGGCACAGAGCTCGAGTAACAGTTGCTCAAAAAGCTGGGAGGACTCTCAGTCCACCCACGAAGCAAATCTAAATCCAACCACCACTGCCCTTGGCTGGGACTGATGATCCTGTCCTCTTATGGCATCTTAGCCCAGTCCTCACAATCACCCCAGGTTACATGACACTTCTGCCCTCCTAACTCCAAATCTGAAACCACTTCCAGTCTGTTCTTTGCATTGATGGCAGGTTTTTTGGCATTTCACTTTGGAAATACTCAGAGGAAAAAAAGAAAACAAGAGTAGAAAGTGTCCTATGTTGTCATTGCCAGGCACAGAGGGTCTCTGCACTGTGAGACCCAAGGCAAGGCCAAGCACTTTCAGCAACCAACCCAGCCAGGGTGGTTCACATACACCACAGTCAGCCCTCTGTGTCCGTGGGCTAAGGGTCGTGCAAACACCTTCTGCATCACAGATTCAACAAAACTCAGATCGAAAATACTTGATTGAATATGTACAGAATTGTTTTGTCATCATTTACCTAAACAATAGTCTGCTAACTATTTGCATGGCATTTAATTGCATTAGGTATGACAAGTAGCCCAGAGATGACTTAAGATATATGGAAGAATACTAACCTCTTTTATTTATTTTTAAACTTTATTACTTAATAAGAAAAAAGTACTTTTTGCTGCCTTTTTTCCACATTTTTATTGGTGTATTATGACATATAATGGTGGGATTTGTTTTTACACGCTTGCTCATGCACAAGCTAGGCTTGTACATAAGAACTTGAGCATCTCTGATTTTGGTGTCTGCAAGTGGGAGGCGATAGTCCTAGAAACAGTCCCCCCCCCCCCCGCCTTCAGGATAGGGAGGGGTTGATTATCCTCATTTTAATATTTCATAGTTTATAGTCCCATATTCCGGATGAGGAAATCAACACTGAGAAAGTTACTGACAGGAGACCCAGGTCTCCAGGTGGTCCAAGTGCAAATTCAGCATTGCCCTACAATACTGACCCAGCCCTAAGTAAATGCCTCAGCTGGCCGAAAATGAGTGCTCCCAGTTTATATTTCTCCCACACATTTTTTAATTTTAAATCCTCCTGGGCTGGGGGTGTAGCTCAATGCAGAGCATTGTGAAAGCCTGAGCCCCAGCACCCAAAATATTCTTCCTTAATACTATTAACTCACATGGGGTGGTGGGCAGGGACCTGTGGGGGAGAGGGGACTGACAGCATGGAAAGGCCACACTTTTAATCCAAACCAGAGCTCTTAAAATGTAGCCCCAAAGACACTGGCTTTGCAGGAAACACAACCAAGGAACCTACCATAGCCTTCATTAGCCAACCACTTGGGCTAGAAAAGATGACAGAAAGGCGGCCCTGGTTCTTTTTCTTTCAACTCTTCCTTACTCATCAGAAAGGCAGTGTTTTCCAGAGCACAGTGGTGCATGCCTACAATCCCAGTGGCTCAGGAGGCTGAGGCAGGAGGATGGTGAGTTCAAAGTCAGCCTCAGCAACTTACTGAGACTCTGTCTCTGAACAAAATATGAGGTCTGGGGATGTGGCTTAGTGGTCCCTGTTACCAAAAAAAAAAAAAAAAAGAAGAAGAAGAAAGGAAGAGTGTTGGCGGATGTGTGCAGAGAGAAGTGAAGCCAACAAGATCCAGCTTTGACAGAGCATCCCCTCCATTCTGATGGGGACAAAGCACAGCCAAGCTTTAAAACAAGTCATGAAGTTTCTTTTGGATTTTTAAATTGGGGATCAAACCCTGGAACACTGTGGAGCTACATCTTCAGGCCTTTTGAAATTTCAAAACAGGGTCTCACAAAGCTGCTGAGCCTCAGCCTCCATAGTCACTGGGAAAACACATGTACTACTTCGGCTGGCAAGTGATACAATGATCACACAAAAGCTCTTCACATTTGCATTCAAAACTGCCATTGCAAACTTGTGACACTGACACCTTAAATTTGAATGTCTGTCACTGAATAGCCAG
This sequence comes from Urocitellus parryii, assembly GCF_045843805.1. NCBI lineage: Eukaryota > Metazoa > Chordata > Mammalia > Rodentia > Sciuridae > Urocitellus > Urocitellus parryii. Next base: position 126,181,252 of record NC_135540.1, read on the forward strand.
TCTCCCATCAAGGAGACACAAAGGAAAGCTTTGTGTGTTCAGTAGCTATAATGGTCCTCCCCCTAAATTTTCACAGAAGGCCCCACAAAATATGCAACTGCCCCAGTGGTGGGTGGTGAGGGTTAGACAAGGGTTACCTCCCATCTTTAGGAGATAAATACAACACACTCCTTCTGGGTGTGATCATTTTTATTTTTTTTCCTTCCCATAACCAGTTTAAAAAAATACAATCAATTCAGGTACAAGGATTCCATTTTTAAAAATCAGAGTGCAAGGATAGCCACGGCCACTGCCCAGGTTAACTTACATATTTACAGCGTGCAGGGTGGCATGGCCAGAGGCAGGTTGGAAGGTGGTATTACAAAATATACAAAGGTGGTCTTTTGTGCTTTACATCTTAGAACCCTGTCTCATTTCCAAATGAGACACTATAAAACACAAATCACAGACTATTTACTATATAACTTATGAAAAATGCTGTACAGATGCGTGACTATAAATACAGAGTATAAATGGCTCTTTTTTGGGAATTAGTATCTACAGGGGGGAAGGGCAGAGAGGGCTCAGCTTGGTATCCCATCCTGACAAGATGGAGATGCCTGGATGGGGGAGGACGGCAGAACTGCACTGATTATCATAACTGCACTGGTTATCTTCCTGGAAAAGACTCACAGGCATGGAGAGGGTGGGAAATGTTTGAACAGAGACTCCAGTGCATGTATGTGTGGGTATGAACATGGATGGAAGTTGACTACTGGCCCAGAAGCCATCTTACACAAAAGAGGAACTGGAGGCAAACAGACCAGGAGCAGGTGATTCCTGGCCCTAGAGATGACAGCAGTGGAGGGAGTGAGACTAATGGACTTGCTTATTCTGTTTCAAGGGCTCCAACGGGAACTATTTCTATCTGGCCAAGGAAGTGGCATCAATGTAGCCTCAATGGTTGTCAATCAATTTGACTTCTAATTAGCCTGAGGTCTTCTGGCCAATCAACATCTCCCCAAATGCTGACCATTCCCTGTTCTTATCCTCCATCCTCCAGAATCAATCAACAACCAATCTCTGTGTGTGCGCCAAATGTATCCTAACCCTCTCTGTAGCTCAGGCCTGGCTCCCATCCTGAAAATTTGAGGACAAAGACACTGCAGGTAAACTTTGGGCCACCCAAACCTGCCCAGGTAGGGAACTCCTGAAACTGTGGGGAGCATTGAGAAGTGGGAAGCCCACCTCCCATGCTCTTGTCCAAGTCTCCAAACAATTGCTATTTGCCCTCAACAGGGCGGCTCTGGGGCAGGGAGGCCGGTGAGCAAGAAGTCAGTCTTTGCTAAGAAAGGCCCTTAGGCTTTATCACAATGGAGAACAGCTTTGTACATGTGTATATACACACCCTTACATGGGTACCTTCCAGAACCTTCCATAAACCCCTCCTGGAGGAGGGGGCGGTTCTTTCTGGAAAGCAGGTTCAGTCTGAGAACATCCTATTTCACCTGTGTGCAGGAGTGGTTGTGGCCACCTCCTGGCCAGCTTGGTTGTCCTCATCTCCCTTGGTGATGCCTTGTGCCTTCTGGGAGGGGGGTCTAGGGCACAGAAGCTGACAGTCTGAGTAAGGGAAGAAGAGCTAGGCCTGACGTCAAGCTCCCCACTAGGGACAAATCCCTGTGAGGCAGCAGAAAGCATGCGAAGGCAGGGAGGGAGGGAGGGCGGAGCACTCGGCACCTGAGGTCCCCCCAACCTCTGGGTGGTCCTAGAAGGCCGTGCTATTGCAGATGGCCTTGGTGCCCGGGACATCAGCGTGGGCCTTGACCTCATCCTGGGCTTCTATGTTCATGGCGGCATTTGCGAAGGCCTCGGGGGCCTTCATGGGGACACCCTGCACCTCCTGCACCTCCTCCAGGTCCTGGCAGCACTTGCTGCAGCGGCAGCACTTGCCGCAGCCGCACATCAGGCAGCACACGCGGCAGCACACACGGCAGCAGCAACAGCAGCGCTGCTGGCAGCAGCTGGTGGCCGCGGTGATGAGGTTGTCCCAGGGCTTCAGGGAGTGCATCCACTGGGGCAGGAAGTTCCAATTGCGGAGCTTGATGGGCAGGACGCGTGGGCAGCGGGACTGCAGGAGCCGGAGGCAGACCACCAGCAGCAGCAGGAGGATGATGGGCACCCCCACGCCCACCAACACGGGCCAGCCGGCCAGCGAGAGGCCAAACACCGCCAGCGGGGTCAGGAAGAAGAAGAAGATCAGGTAGAACACCGCAAACCAGCGGTACTTGGCGGAGATGTTGCCCAGCCCCTTGGCCAGGCGGATCGGCAGGCGGGTGAACGGGATTGGATACCACAGCAAAATGCCAGAGATGTTGAAGAAAAAGTGGCATAGGGCGATCTGAAACACAGGAGGTGGGACAGGTTAGGAGGGCGGCCACCTAGCAGTGTCCTACAGATGCTTCTGGGAAACCTGAACGGGGACCAGGGACGTGGCCAGGCTGAGTCTCAGCTCAGTTTTCAGGACCTGGGGTTCCTAAGGCGCCAGCTAACAATGGGTTTGCCCAGTTCTTCCCCCGGCAGTGGTTCCACTGCTCCAGCCAAGCAGGTAGGAGCAGGTGAGCAGAAGGCCTGCAGAAGTTCCAGCTGGCTTGGCTGGTGGCCTCTACAGTAGGGAGAGGGAGGTGGAGGATGGCCAGCCTCTAAAAGCCAGAGCAGCAGCAACCACAAGTGGGAGATGTCCAAGGTGGGATTCAAGCCCTCAGGAAATCCTGAGCACTTGAAGCAGGGCTAGCCCCAAGTATAAAAGAATGTAAAATATCAATCATATGTTGGTGTGATAATAAATTAAATCACGTTAAAATGAACCTCCCTGTATTTTACTTTTAAAAAATATGGCTACCAGTTGGGTTTGGTGGTGTGTGCCTATAATCCCAGGGATTTGGGAGACTGACACAGGAGGATCAAGTTTGAGGCCAGCCTCCGCAACTGTCTCAAAAAAAAAAAAAAAAAACCACAGGGACCCACTCCTGCAGCATGTCCCCACCTGAAGAGAACTCCTGAGAGTGTTTCCCGGGCTGGCTAAGGCGGCCAGGATGGCGGTGGTGGTGGTGCCAATGTTGGAGCCCAGAGTGAGCGGATAAGCCCTCTCAATGGTTATCACACCGATACCTGGAGAAAGAGAGCACGTGACATCAGCCCTCAGGGTGACTGCAAATGGCAAGGGAGACCCAAGAGAGAAGCCAGGGAGAAACTTACCGATCAGAGGGGTCATGGCAGATGTGAACACTGAGCTGCTCTGCACAATGAAGGTCATGCCCGCTCCGACGAGGATGGCTAGGTAGCCGGTCACCCAGGCAAAGGGAAAGGGGAAATCTGGAAGACAGAGGGGAAGAAGACTTAAGAACCCCCGGCCAAAGCTTGGCGAGATGCACTGCCGGCACCTCCTTAGGACCCCAGGAGCAGAGCGGGCTGGAGGCTGAGTCCACGCCCCCCACATCATCTTGGGTTCAGGCCCCTGCTTCTCTTCCAGCTGACTTTGATACAGACAAGATGCACAGAGGCCTGGTTAGAAAAACTTGAGTGTCCAGAAAACAACATCCTCCCAAAGGACCTGGCCAGCGTAGAGCTTAGCACTTTCTCCCTGGTGTCCAGCCTTCTGCCCAACCGGCACTGGGTCAGGCCCTGCCTGCCTGGCCAGCCTTCAGTTCATGCTCAGTGCAAAAGAGTCCCTTGCTCAAGAGTGCTGGGGTGGTGACGTCATTGCTTGGTGAGCTCTCATTGGCTGGGACCCTCTACTGGGAGCTCTTCTTGGCCAATGAGTTTTGCTGGCTACCTGAGGATGCTAAGCTATTTATGGAGAATCACATTTCCTTTCAAGAATGAAGAGAAGTAAAGACAAATGTGGATGCCTGTTACACTTTCCACAGGCTCCTGATAGGCCCAGGGAGGCCTCAGTGTCTAGAAAACCAGCCAGAAGGGAAGGCCCACCTCGTGGCTCTGGATGTAAACTGGCTTTCTCAGGCCCTTGCTGACCAGTGATGGAAGCATGTGCCTGCCCCAGGACCACCAGGACATGAAGGAGAATTCCCATCTTAACCCCTGCAGCTCATTAGATGGAAGAGAGATTCCACACACAGGCATTACAAGATGGGAATCAAAGGAGCCCCCAGGTTGGCTGCATAATCCTATTCCCCAGGTAGGCCAGAGGTGTAGGAGAGGTGGTACACATACCAGTGTTGATGGTTTTCTTGATGACAACCGCAACCTGTCCCTTGAGCACAGAGCCCAGGAGCTTGACGATCATGATCAGGCAGCCGCAGAGAACCATCAGGGAGACAATCAGCAGGATGATGCCCACAGCCAGATCCGGGAGGTTGAAATTCACAAAGATGTGCTGGCCTGGAGACACAGAAAGCCTTGTCAGAAGGGGCAGGAGCCATGTGGCTCAGATTCCTTTTTTCTGGTATCCTCCCTCACAGTAACAGAATCCTGGGTACACACATGGCAGCTAAAGACAGCCCTTCCCAGACTCCTCAGCAGCTAACTATAGCCCTGGGACAGTCAGACATCCTGAGGCTGGAAAATGAAATGAGGGGCTTTAAAAAAAATTCCCAGCCAGTTAAGGGCAGATCTATGTCCACAGCCCATTCCTTCTGCCTCTAAATCCCATTGGGGTTTTTGTTTGTTTGTTTTTTGTAACTTGAGATACAGCAAAGCATTGAGGTATTGCTACTGGTAAAACTCCTTGTTTTGCAAAGTAACAATGTGTCCCAATATTAAGTCCAGCAAAGCATAGTTATCACATGGATGTGTAGCACTTAGAACATTGGAGGTGACAGGGTCACTAAATTCTGTGATATAATTCACATCTGGAGCAAAGGTATACTGTTCAGAATTAATGTCAGCTGTAGAGGGAGAGAAGATCTACTATAAGAGGGTCCCTAAGGAACAATTAGAAGAACTGAGGATACCTGATTTGGAGAAGATCCCAAGGGCAACATCACAGCTTATTAAAAGAATCACAGCCTCCTGCAGGCTGTTTATCATGGGGCCAGCTGTGCAGAAGGGACTCACTGGATATCATCTGTCCTGTGTGGGTCCCACATTGGGCTTCAAGTCCTCATTCTGCCCCTTCCCTTGGGACCCTGGGCCTGTCCTTAGTCCCTAAACTGTGGCTTCTTCTGTTTTAAAAGCCTACTCCCCGCGTCTCAAGTCGGTCCTGTGCTAGGCCTCTGATGCCCTCTTTGCTCTACTTCCTGGGCCCAGAAGCCTCCTTGAGTAACAGCCTGTCCCAATGGCTGATTTGCTGAGTCTACTCACACTTGGCAATGTTCTCCTTGTAGGTCACGTTCTTGATGGTCCAGGTATAGATGCCGTCCGTCCAACAGAGGGAAGGGGAAGTGCAGTTCTCAGGCGAGGGGACGGTGACATTCATCTGAGTCTAAGAGATGAACATGCCACAACAACTCTCAATTTTGGTGGGAAATGCTTGGAAACGTGATCAGTAGAGTTTTTCCATCTTAATTTTAAAAGTTCTTGGAAAAACTGAGACCCTAATCTCATTTTTGTATTTTAGTTTTTGGCACCCCTACTGCACAGGGCGGCAGATTCCCTGACACAGGCAAGAACCTATCGACCACCTGGGGAGGAATGTTCTGGAAGAGTAGGGAAAGTTGGAGATGCCACCTGCTGCCCGGTCCATACAGTGGGACTCACAGGTTCCATGGGCCTCCCTCCAAAATGGGAAGCTTGAGTCCAGCCATCATTTCACAGACTTATTTCCAAAAGGACACTCAACTGGCCAATTTTGATTTTCTAGGCATTTCCATTTTTGGTTCCCCTTTTCTTTGCCTCCTTGAAAGACTGCCAGGATTCACCCACCCAATAATATTATTCCTGGAAACATACCGTATTTGTAAAAGTTTTGCACCAAATCTTGATCAGACTCTTGTTTTGGGCCGATTCGTCATTCATTGCAATTTGTTGGATGACTTTTTTATCCAGCTGAGGAATGCAATAAATAGACAAGACCATCAGCCCATCCTCAGAACTGAGGACACAGATGCAGGTGTCGCTGTGAGAGGGTTTCTGGGGAGGTGAGCTTGACTGTGAGCCCTCGCATCCTGTCTGCACCCCACAGGGTGCAGTCGAGTATCCAGGTATTACCAAGTGATCACTAGAAGAATGAGTGCTTTTGGCCCATGAGCAAGAGCACTGTTATTTAGGAAGCAGGCTGCAGCTATTTCCTGATGAACTGACTGCCAGAGAAAACCAGACGGCAGACACCAGAGACCACTGTGGGGAGATGGCCCCTGGTCGAAAGGACAGGAGTAGGATAACAGTGGGTCCAGAGATGGCAATGAGGACAAAGTTGTCCACGTGTCCGGTGAATAATCCCTGAAAAGTGCTCACTGCCCATCCCCCCACCCCCAAAGACACACACACTGTTGGAGTCAAGGAATTTAAAAGACCTGTTGCTCCTAAGAGTCCTGAAATACGCGTCCCTGAGCCTTTTTCAGAGGTACCACTGAGCCGTGTGCATAAACCCTCATCTCCTTACAGGCTCAGTGTGGTGGGTGGGGTGGGAATGGGATGCCCTATTTCCTGGATAGTGGTACCTGAATGATGAGCTTCGTGAAGGGATCTGTGATGACTTTCAGAATAGCTGGGGCATCTTCTCCATTCTGGAAGTGGAAGGTGTCCACCACCAGGTTGGTCAAAATCTCTAGGTAGTGGGTGGCAGCCTCCAGGGGCAACAGCACCAGTACAGACAGCCAGTTGAAGAAGTCATGGACGGTGGCCCCTGCAAAAGCCCTGTGGGAAGGGAACCCAGCCCTCAGGTTAGTCAAGGAGGGCAAGGACACCCGTCCAGCGGGCTCTTGCTTGCTGCTGTCCAGTGTGTGCACAGATGTAGAATCTCAGTTCTGTTCTTATTGCAATTCCCCAAGTGGGTGGTATTACCATTCCCCTTGCACTGGAGGGCCAGCTAGTAGGTATGTCTGGAATAATTCTCTCAGCAAATACCATTTGGAGGACCTTTTTTTTTTAGTTTTTTTTGTGGTGCTGGGTATCAAACCCAGTGCCTCACACATGCTAAGAAAGTACTGAACCACTGAGCCACAATCCCAGCCCAAGACCTCTTTGAATCACACACATCAAATACAACCTCCCCTTAGAAAGGGGAGGTAACAAAGTTAAAGGTAACAAAGTTAAAGTTCTCTATCCACATGAATTCTTAACCCTTTAAGAGGCTGGTGAAACATGAACAGTCTCCATAGGAAGCCCAGCTTATATATGCCACGCTTTGTCTCTAACCAAGGAGGTCCTTGGTTCCCCCTGAACTCCATCCCACCTCCAGATTGAGAAACTATGCTTTCCCTCAAGCAAAAATGATTCCTTTAAAAATCATCTGGAAAAAAATCATCAAGCCAAATGGAATGTGGAACATGAATATTTAGAAGTGGCTAATAAAATGAGGGGAGGCACTTTACTAGTAAATATATAAAATTGGCAAGTGTCATTTTTCATCTGTACTATTAAGCTATTATTTTCTAATGAAGTCTTACTCTTCTCAGAGAGTGAGTCAAGACAGTTTCAGGGGCTGAAGTGTGGCTCAGCAGTAGAACATTTGCCTTGCATGCATGAGACCCTGGGTTCAATCCCCATTACTAGAAAAAAAAGATTATACACTGTTAAGATAGAATGAAGTGATTCACATATTTTCTAGTAGTTTTGGCAAGGAATCTAAGAAAGTAACCCAAACCACTAGGAAGATGTTGAAAGTATATTGAAATATCCAGAGGAGGCAAGCTAAGTCAATGGTATCCTATATGTAGCCACATTGATATTCTTCCACTTGTAACAATGAAAAGAATCCAAAATCTCAAATGGGGAAACACAGATAGAATCCCAGCTGTGCCCCCCAATGAAGCTTCAACATGAATAAAACGGGCTGTAGAAAACCCTGCTTCTCCATGAGAAGACCAAATTAGAATACGCCCAGCTTGGTGTGTATTATTACTGTGACCATCAGGACATCTCATCAGGGACCAGATGAGGTGTCTCAGGGAAAATGAAGGACCCCAATGACGTCCACTGGCTGCCAGTTCACCAAGGGATGACGTTTGCTGTCTCCCCCATTAGCCTGCAGTAATGTCAGCTACTTGACCACAAGGTAATCATAGAGGCATGCAGGCAACCATGTCTCTGTTTTAATAAGCTCTGGTAAAGACCAGAGCTGCGAAGAGAAGCTGGGAAATGGGTTTAATTTTTACATTCATTTTTGGAAAGGAAAGGTTTCCTCTGCCTATATATTCAACCTGCTCTATTTTCAGACCTGACACATCCACAAAAATGACATTTTGCCTTTTATTGGCATGCTTGTGAACAACGGAGAAAAAGTGGCACCAGCTGAGCTGGCCAAATATGGAAGTTTTAGGAAGTTGTAATTATTTATGACTAAGTGCGACTGTAACTCCTACCCTGACTGGCTGTGTTAACTCCCCCACTAGCAGCAAGCTTCCAGCGAAAGCTCTGATCTTGCTCCAGGCACCCTGCCCAACACTGGCAGGCATGACTGTTGAATCCTTGGGATAAGCAGTTGGGGAGAGATGCTATGATTGTCCCAGTTTGCAGACTAGGGAGCAGAGTCTGATCAACTGGGGAATGTGTGACCCCAGCCCCAGCTGGACTCCCTGCCTACTGCCTTCAAGAGCCTGACAAGCATGCGCTGGTGGCACCAGGTGGGTCCTTCAGCGTAATGCACCACAGGCCTGATGGCAGTGAAGGCTGGTTGAGGTTCTTACCTCCTGAACTCGCTGCGGTCTCCGGCCTGCATGAGCGCCACAATGGTGTTGGTGATGGAGGTCCCGATGTTGGCCCCCATGATGATGGGGATGGCTGCCCGCACAGTCAGCACTAGGGGTTGGAAGAGTGGTTAGCACATTTCAGAATCAGCCCAAATGCTCTTGCATGACCCAGGGCGGGCTGGACTCCCTAGGGCTGGTGTCCCTTAAAGCAACTGTTCAGCCTCTAGGACAGGAATGCATGTGACTGTGCTAAACCACTGTCCAAAATTCCTGCACATAATTTTGGGGCATCCACAGAGCTGTGAAACCCTCCTGTGGATCCAAGTTTAAAAATGGCCTTCTAAATTTTTTCTCCACAATATTACCAATGAGGCCAGAAGCATACAGACAGCTACTGTTTGAGGAACAGTGGAAAAGTCCAGGGCTCAAGGGGATGGACTCCGTTTCCCAGAGCAGTAAGGCTTCCACTTAAGGAGGAGTCAGACCCACACTGGACAAAGTCCTCTGTATCTCCCAGGCAAATCCTGGAAGGATCATTTCCTTTGCTAACAAAATCAGCATATGACCATTCTCTGACATGGGAGAGTAAAGCTTTTGGAACTAATTATCTTTCTCTAAATTATCCCACAAAAAAATTCTGGTTCATATTGGTTAAAATGCTGGTTTGAGCTGAAAATCAGTTACAAGTGATCCCCCTCCATCCCAATCTCAGAGCACATATCAAGCAGGGCAAGTTTGGAACAATGTCTACAAACTCAGTTGTTCCAAAGCCTATGTATGGTATGATTAAGTGCCTTTATGGTTAGCACTGAGTTGTCCAGCCCAAGGAATTGACTTTGAACTAACGATCCTCCTGCCTCAGCCTCCCAAGCTGCTGGGATTACAGTCATGTGCCACTGCACCCAGGGATTGAACTCATTTAAACCCTGAGCCACATCCCCTTTTTATTTAGAGACAGGGGTCTTGCTGAGTTGCTTAGGGCCTCACTAGGGAACTTTAAATTGATGGAAATGTTTGATATGGCAGGTGCTGGGCACGTGGGGCACCGAGCATATTTTAAATCCATTAAGGTTAAATGGAATCAGCCACATAATGGCAGTTTGAGTAGATACCATATTTCTAGAAAATTCAGAGACCTCAAGCATCTGTCTATTTTTGGACCCAGCCATCCAATGCAAACAGGAAACTGCTGGGATCAAAGGTGAGACATATCACAGTTGGACAAGATGTGAAGATAATGGTGACAGGGCCCAGATATATTCAGAGTAAATTCCAGGCTCCCCACATGGATGGGGTGCCTGGGATGCACATGGGTGCCTGGACTCACATGAGGAGGCCACCATGCTGACGATGATGGATGAGGAGGTACTGGAGCTCTGCACCATGACGGTCACCAGCACCCCGATCACCAGTCCCGCCACGGGGTTGGACATGATGGAGTTGTTGCTGAAGAACTGCCCGGCCACTTTTCCTGAAAGACAGATTCAATGGTCACATGAAGAGGGAACTGTTTCCAACACGGCAGGGCCCTTTGGGATCTTGCTTCTTCCCTGCACCCCCCTGGTCAGTGGGGAAATCTGGCTGCCGGTGCCTCCCAGCCCACCTCTCTGACCTAGTTCCCCGTCAGCCTCAGCTCCTTGTTCCGGGTCCCCTGCCCTGCAGCCTCTCACCCTGACCGCTCCATGAGCAGGCCTCTTGCTCACCTTCTGATCAGGAACCTGGCCTCACTGTGTGGCAGCCCAGAGGGCCTCCCCATTCTTCTCTACCCACGCCCAGCTCCATCCTCAGCCCCAGGGGATGATTGAATGCGGGCTGAGTCATTTTGAGGGCATGCCTCTGACCCCCTGGATCCCTTCCCTGATCCATTTTATAATGCAGACCCAGGTCAGAGAGTGGATGTTACTTGGAGATAATCAGAAAGCGATGAAGCAGAGCCCCTCGCTGATGCTGCCACAGATCGGGAGGATCTGGAAGTGACAAGTAGGCACTTTGCACCTCAAGCTTCCCCATGAGAGCCTACCCCCTATGGTCTCCCAAGCACAAGAGAGACACTGAGAGATGCAGGATCCCATAGAGTCTCATGATAGACTGAATCTTGCTAACTACAGGCTCTGACTCTTGGGGCTGGTGAATGATCTGAGCCTCAATCCTCCCCTCTGGAGATGGGAGGGGCTTTGAGAAGGAATGTGGAGACCAGGCCTTCTTTACAAAGGTAACCAAGCACCAGGTGACCAATTTCCGGGTTCCACTCAGGCCTGAGATGTGTGGCCATGTGCTGTGGATACAGATTCCCCCAGCCTGGGACCTCTGACCCTCCCTAGCTTTGATTTTTTTTTTTTTGTTCTTGCTCTGGGCTAAGAGCATTCTTTCTTATGCTGTAATCTCTGGGCAGAGAGGCTGAGAGACAGCAGGGATCCCTCACTAAGTCCTCAGGTCAAACAGCTTCCTGCCTGGGGTTAGTGGACAAAGGTGAGGGCGATAGCTTGTGTGGCTCCAGCCCTGGCTCCTGGCCTGCCACCTGGGCCAGGTCATAGCTGTGTGGGCCTCAGTTTTCTCCTCTATACAAAGGGGAATGTGGACTTCCCAAGATGATCTGAGACAGTTTAAGTCCTTGTCATCTGGAAGGCTACAGCTAGAGAAGGCTTCAATGGGGACTGTCTGAACCTAATTCCGCTGCAGTGCCTCCCCACCCCCCACACCCACGCCTTTCACCCATACCTCCAACCAGCTGGAAGGCGCTGCTGAGGACATCCAAGGAGCACACGAACAAGTAGAGGAACCCCAGGAGCAGAATGAATTTCCCAATCCCTTGGAAGACACATAAGAGCTTCCCTTTGGCATCTCTCTCTGTGAGGGGAGCGGGGAAGAAGGCACAAAGCTCTCAGTGTCCACAGCACTGGTTCTAAGAGCATCAGACCAATGAAGGAAGAGGGACTAGAAGGAGGTAACATTGAACCTCTGCTGCTTCCTGTTTACCTGACCACTTGATCCCAGTATCCTGGAGTGCGGGCAGGTCCCAGGGGTCTTCCACGTCAGTGGGCTCCTCTATCAGAGTCGCAGTGGAGTACGAGGGCAGAAGTTCAATCTTGGCTGCAGGACCACTGCTGTCATCTGCCCAGAGAAGCAGCAGCCATGAGAATCAGACCCATAACTCCTCAGGTCCTGGCAGGGGACCCACCCATGGCAGATGAGGTCACTTACTTTTGCCAGTCTCCTGGCCTTTGGCTGGTGTGGACTGATGACTCGTGGCCCCTTCGATGTATTTATTGGGGTTGGGCTGGGCATTTTCCAACTCAGGCCAAGGAGCCATGGTCTGTGGATCAGAAGACAGAGCGTTAAGAGCAGCCATTGAACAGAGGCTGCATGTGACTGGCAGAGAAAGGGCAACCGTCCATGGTAAAGTCTACTGGGAAGGGAAAGGGGTCTGCTTGTTCTACCCCGAGTCCTCCCTCCACCATGCTCCAGGCTGCCACTACATCAAGCCTCATTGTGTCCATTCTAGCCTCATATTTAGACCCTTAGTTGTGCTTCCTTTGAGTCCTTAAATTTCTTTGTCTCTACCTGTACAGCTTCTTGCACTGATCAGAACTGGAATACCAACCCATCCACCATCGATGGAGGCCAAGTTCTTGTGACCCTCTGATGGGCTCCCCTCTGCCACATGCATCATGGCAAGCGGGACCACAAATCTGCACATGACCTCTCCGGTGGACTTAGCAAACACATGTGTGTACTAGGCATACTCCTCACGCCACCTGCTCTCCTACCACCTGGGTCTTCTGTCACGAGTGACACATGGACCTGGCTTAGACTCCAGCAGTGCCACTCACTAGTGAATGTGAGTTTAGGTAAGACCACTTGTGCCCCAGACCAGAGCGTCGGTTCCCCATCTGTGAAATGGGGGTAAATCTTTAGCCTTGACAGGCTTATGAGGCTAGTGATGAGATTAATGAGAATAAAGATCTGGAAAGTGTCTGGCAGCAAGCAGTGTCCTGATCAAGAGCAGTGACTCCACATCATAGTGGTGGCTGCTTGGCCATGCTGCTCTGGTAAGGACCCTTTATCAGAACCACACTGCTCCTGTCCTGTGGTAGAGGCTTCCTCAGAACCATGATGCCTTCAGCTACATGACTTTTGACACACCAGGCCATCCATCCCTTGTAGTCCTTGTCCTTTGAAATACATTAGACAAAGCAATTCCAAGAACTAAAATGGGAAATTCAAAGAAAAGGAAGTACAAATGGCAAAAATTCTTGTTAAAAAACAAGGAGTGCAGCCTAACTAGTTAAACAAACCAAAACAACTATCAAAGTGGCAAAAGGATCTTTGAAAGAAATGATACACTATGCTGGAGAAGGTGTTGTGAGATGAGTTGGTAAAATGTCTATAGTGCTTTACATTCATTGTGCATCTTTGACCCCGTCATTTTACTTCTAGGAATTGGGAACTTAGGAATAGTTGCTCTCAGGAAAATCAGAACCAACTGCCTTGTTCTGATCACTTCTTGCAAGAGGGCTTCCAAGAACCTGGGTCTGTCTCTTTCCTCTTAAATCAGGCCATTTCCTGCCTACCAGAATGCCAAGCACTACCCAAAAAGGGCTTTGTCTTGTTCATCACTATGTCCTAAGGGCCTGAAGTCCACCTGGCATGTTGACAATGCCCAAAATATTTATTAAAGAATGAATGCAACATAGACCAAAAGACAGTTGCTTTATGGATTTTATTGCACTAATTATGGCATATCCAAGCAGTATGACAGCATGACATTAAAAAATGTTACAAGACTTCAAATTGTGGGAAAAGGGCACTTTTTGTCCAATGTTTAGCATGATCTCTACAAGGTAAACAGGATCCTAAAAATGTTCCATAGGGTTCAGAGTAGGTGGAATTGTGGGTGATTTTAATTTTCAAAAGTCTTTAAGGCACAGCTCAATGTATAAGGGTTAAGATGGCTCTACAACACCTATCACTTGTTTTTCAGAGAGAGCTGACTGAGGCCCTGGGTTCAATCCCCAGCACTGTAAAAAAAAAAAAAAATGGGTGCTTAGGGAAAGATACTAGCAATTTTGAAACTCCCTATTTCAGACAGATGCTAAGCTGGGCACTTGATATGTCACAGGGTTTTGATATGCCAAATTCCAGTTCTTCCCTTGACACCATCACCTGGGGCAAGTTATTTGACCATTCTGTGACTCTGTTTCCCACAAACAAATGAATTTTGGAGGCCTACCACACTGGGCCATTAGGAAGCTACTAGTAATTCTATTTGGGGGCTTTGAGCAGTATTTGTTATCTGATTAATGAATTGGTTTGCCACTCCCCTTAGCAACCTTGTAAGGGGTTAGGATTATTTTCTTTGTATAGGTGAGCAAACTGAGAATCTCAGGGGTGAAGCCACTTGACTCAAGGTCATGGCCATGATTTAGAGTTTTTCTGACTCCAAAGTCTATGTTTACCTCTAATTAGTATGTGACTTGAGCCCTCAATGACCCAGCATCATGTGGAAACACCCAAATGAATGAATGACAAGCAAGGGGGCCTCCTGAGTTAATGATACAGAGTGAGAGGTTCTGATCAAAGGCCCAACACTAGGCAGGTGGGGAGATGCTTCCGCTGCAGGAGTCACTTCCTGTGACTGAAGCTGGGAGGCCGGAGAAGGAATCCATGATCAAGTTCTCCAGGCAACACCTCCACCCTGGATGCTTGTGCAGATGCACTCTGCCTACATTCTACCCCAGGCCTCCAGTCTTCAAGGGTCATTTACAACCACAGTCACTTCAAATTCACCTTGAATCTAGCTGGCCCCAGGCAATCCACACACATGCCCCATGCAGAACTTTCCTGTGATTCCTGAATTCATCCTCCCACATTTTCAAAGTCACCTCTGACCACCCTGATTCCCACCAGCACCAGGACCTACAGAGCTCCTCACAGCACTCAGATTCTGGTACCATATTGGTTGTTACTATATCCCTGGTCAGGGCTTCAGGAATCCCACCTGCTGTCCTGGTTTGGGCCCCAGATCTCTCCACACGTGAGCTTCCCTAACACAGCTGTAATGTGGGCTAATCTGGCTTCCCGTCTTCTGTTGCTTACCACTTTCCAAATAATCCCTCTTCTCCAGTCATATTCCCCCCTAAAAGTGGGACCTGAACATTCCAAGAGTCCCATCCCTGCCCTGGTGCCCATGATGGACCATTTAAGCCCCCCAACCCTCAGGGGGCTCAGGCCAGCTCCTCCCTTCTCTGCTTTAGTCTCCAGCCAGCTCTGACCTGCTCCATGCTCCTGGCACGTGCTACCAAGTGACTCACCTGTACTCGATCATATACCACTGTGACATCTTTTAATTGATTTTTAATAACATTTAATGGGCTCCAAAGAGTTGCCAGGTGCCATACTAATGCCTTGATGAGAAACAGAGATCTAGATCACACATTGCAAAAGGAGCCCAGGAGAAGCAACTTAAAGTTGTCCAGCAGGTGAGAGAGAGCCAGTTCTTAAACACAGCTGTCAGCGAGGCTAGGCCCTGTCCACAACACCCTGGGCCATGACATTGGCATGACTCGTCTTCCTGCAGCACTGATTCTACTCATGGAATTGGGGAAAGGGAATGGTAAGTGGTTGGACTGGTGGGTGATTTGCATTTGAGATTGAGTATGGTGCAAGCTATTGTCTAACCTTGACACGGCTGACGTTTGGGGCCAGAGAGTTCTTGTTATGAGGGGATTGTCCAGGGAACTGAGGGGTATTTATCTGGGCCCTTCACTAACAAGATGCCAGGAGGACCTCCCACCCCCAACTTTAACAATGCAAAATGTCCCCAGACATTGCCAAATATTCCTGAGGGGCTGAGAACTGCTGCAGAGGTTCAGAATCTGGGCTTTTAGATCAATTCTCTGGATTGACTGCCAGCACCTTCCTCTGCTTCTGCCTGTTAACTGAGCAAGATTGCTGTGATGATAAAGTCCCCAGAACAGGGTCTGACACATTGTAAACCTCGTGTGGTTATCAGGTATCTTAAATATGGATGTATTGTAAATATGGTATGGGAAGATTTACATAGATTAAAATCTTAACAGGACATAAAAATTAATGCTTGAAGTTATAATAAGCTATTCAGGGCTACCACAAGTCTGGCTCTTGCTCCTGAAGGCACTTCTTCAAATTTGAACATTATTCTCCCTCTGTCTCCTAAATATTGGGGACTGAGTTCAGGGGTGCTTCACCAGAGCTACATTCCTGGTCATTTTTATTTCATTTTCATTTTGTTAATTTAAGACAGGGTCTTAAATGGCACAGGCTGTGCATCCTGTGTTTATAGCAGCACAATTCACAATAGCCAAACTATGGAACCCCTGTGGGTGTCCATCAACAGATGAATGGATAAAGAAAATGTGGTACATACACACAATGGGTTTTATTCAGTCAAAGAAAATGAAATCATGTCATTTTCAGGAAAATGATGGAACTAGAGACCATTATGCTAAGCAAAAAAGTCAAACTCAAAAGGTCTCAAGTGTGCAAGGTAGAGAGGAAAAAGAGGTGGGGGATCTCATGAAAGGGAGATCACTATGTACAACTATAATAGGCCAATTTAAAAATGTGGGAAAATAAAAAATAAAATTGCCCATGCTAGGCTTAAACCACCATGCTCCTGCTGGGATTCCAGGTGTGCACCATTGCATCTGGCTTCCACCTCTAACAATCTAGAATTGTTTCTCATCTTATTCACATTTCTGACTTCTCAGAAAGAATTAAAGTCCTCAGAGGACGGGAACCATCTTTTGTTTTATGATCCAGGCCAAAGTAGAAGGGACACGGCAGATACTTGATTTTGAATGGAAGAGTCCGCCTACAAGGGTCACTGAAGGATTGCTCTTGACCCATGGTGACCAGGCCTACAAAGTCAACTGGAGCCTGAATCCTACTGACAGGTGGTTGTCCCTCATCACCATGTGCAAGTTGCATTGGCCAAGAGTTGCTGGATGAGCAACTCTATCAAGGACTGTAACCCGATGTCACAGCTACCCTGCTGGGCAGTTCTTTCCCAGCAGTCACATCAGCATGGGAAGGCTATCTATTTGCTGGATTTCTATGACTGGTCAGAATATTTCTCTTTGAAGGATTGAACAGAAAGGTTTCTAGTGAACACAGAAAGACATGTCCAGGGTTCAACATCCAGATAACTTACTCTATTCATACTACAAGGAATTGGATGGCCACCCATAGGAATCTAACTGCAGAAAGCAACAAGATAGGGTGGCCTGTGACCCAGGCGGCTCAGATGTCTTCAGTGTCCCTGCATGAGGCTCATGATGGCTCCATTCACCTCCAAAGCTTCATTGTGCCACCAAAAAGAAAAGACTATTTCTACTGAATGTCTCCATTCCTTCTTGGAAGCCGTCTTCCCTATTCTGAGCCCAACTGTGTCGTTGGTTATCCAAACACTTCCCTGATGAGCAGAAGTGCCCTCCTTCAGTACTTCAGCTTCTGAACCCTCATCCTCCCCACCATCACTTCCTGGGAGATCTCGGTGCTGGATGCTGATACTCTGAGCAGCTGCAGGTCCACGTACCTTATACTGACCCCTCGGACAGAAAGTCATCTGATCCAGCCCAGTTCTCAAGACTGCTGAACCCTCCCTCCTGGTCCTCTCCACCCCCACAGCTCAAGCTGCACCCAGGAAGCGGGGAAATAAAGGGTTCCTAAAAGCCAATCAGACACCCCAGGCTGCAGCTCAGCCACACAGTCCCCAATCACCTGGCCCTCCCAGTCCACAGAGCCACAGTCTGTTCGCAGCAGGACAGTCAGCCAGTGCAGATTACAGCTAGCTAGAGTAGAGGGAGGGCCTGGAGCAATCAGCCCCTGGAACAGGCAATCATTCCAGGGAATCTCTGGGTCCCTGGACTTGCCATCTCTGTAGAGAGCCTTGTGTTTTCCTGGAGGAAAGAGGACTGGCTCTACAGAGGCTGCCCCTCACTGGGACCCTGAGTCTTTCTAGGCACCAGTTTCTTCATCTCATTGATGGGATGGTCATCTCCCTCAGAGATGTAGCAACAACCAATTGATTAAAAAGTGTGAGGCCCGAGCAGATCCTGGCAGTGACCACCTGGAACTCTTGAAATGCACAGAATCATGAATGAGAAATCATCTCAGTTCTGCTGAGCCCTACACCATCTCCCAGCTCAGCACCGTCGGACTCACAGTAAATATTTGCTCAAAATGAACCAAAGCTTATGAGAAAGGTGTCTTGTGATTGGGGAGTCCCTACGTGGTTTGTGACCTCATGAAGTAAAGGGTTTTTTTTTTCCTGGGGTAGGACATGAAACTGGGGGACAGAGAAGAATTAAACAGTGTGTCTCAAAGCCACCTGGGGGTATGTCAGGATCTGAACCAAGGACTATTAGATTCAAAGCCAGCCTTTCCATAGACCCCACAGCCAGGGACCCCAACCAAGTGCCAGGGCAGCTCGGCCAGGAGAGCTGGCTGAGTCTGCAGGGGTCACTCCTGCACAGTCATGCAGACACCAGACATGCGGGCCAAGAATGCTCTAATGACAGGCTGCCAAGTCCCACAAGGCCTCAGGCACACTGGAGACCTGGACTCAGCAACTCCCAAGTCCTTTGGGAGACTTGGACAACCAGGAGGTGGTAGTGGATGTGGCAGACAGGCTGCAGCAGGAAGCTGAAGTCACTCTTCCCAGGGACATGGCACACACTGACCCTGCTGGCCGAGTGAGAAGATCTTAGAACCACCAGGGGTTCCTGTAGCCCTTGGCCCCCTCCAAAGTCTGTCTCCTATCCCCATCCCCCATGCAGCTGCCACCTCCCTAAATGCCCAAGGGCCACACTCCAACACATTCCTGCCACCAGCCAGAGCGGTGGAACAGGTAGGGAAAACCTTCCATTTAGGCAGCGTGGTGCTAGTAATGCCCAGGAAAGAGCCGGCAGAGGAGGCCTCGTGATCACACATGGGCTTCCCTGCCCCAAGCCATCCACACTGTGTAACCCTCTTGGCTCCACTTCCGGGGTGCACACATGCAACCAATGCCAAGAACAACACTGACCAAAGAGAGTCAGCTTCTGGGCTCTTCTGGGACTTGGGAAGCAGAGATATGTAGGGCACCTGGCAGTCATCCAACCTCTACAGTTTGCATTGTCTGTGGCCTTCCAACCAGGACCTGTTCTGGGGCCACCTGTGCTCAGAGTAGCAGCAGCGACCTGAATGGGGGAGAAGAGCCAGGGGCAGTGGTCCTGCAGAGACCAGGACAGAGTCACATCTCCCTCTAGGCAATGGTCTCCACAGCACAGGGAAGATGACCTGTAGGACGTTGCCTAAGGGTTAGAGTAGCGCTGGAGGTTCTGTGCATGAAGGGTCTCATTCACCCTCACAAGCTCTTGACATAAATATTTACTCTTTAGTCTGCCTACAGAGGGGGAAACTGAGGCACAGGGAAATTCGTTGCTTAAAGTGACAGACATTACACTCAAGAGACAATTCAAATTCATGCAGTTCATGTTCTCAGCAGCCCCCAGAAATTCTTTGAAAGAATGACCCAAGATTTAAAAAATTCCTAAGAGGGTGATGGTTACTTTCCTTCAGCTATCACAAAGTAAAATACACCCTCAAGGACATGCTGATCACGCAATGGAGGGTTATGTTTGACACAGCAACAAGAAGCAATGTGGGTTCTGGGCCTCAGGTCATGAATGGTTTTAGATGTGTTGAAAAGCACTAATCAGATTCTTTATCCTCTCACTTTAAACTGGGGCCCAATTGCCACACCATCCCATTAGAGTGCACTTCCTGCTTATATTTACAGTTTAATAAAATCATATAATTAACCCATAACTGTAACAATTACTTTGCATTGTATTAGGAGGATTAAAAGGGCTGAAATTGTAAACATAAAATTTTGCACTTTTGAATTTTTAATTCACTGAGATGAAATATTCCATGGGATGTCCTGCCTATTTCTGCTGCTGTTCATATCCTTTCCCCAGAATGGACACAGGGATAGGGGTGAGGACGACAGAGTGGAAGATGGCTGAAAGCAATATTAAAATCCAGTTTATTCCAAGTCACTGTTTCTGAAAGACTTCACTAACTGAACTCAGTCTCCTCTTCCGTCCATTTTGTATCTAGTAATCCGGAAACCCCAGTTTCAGAGAGATGGCTGAATGATTTGGGAAGGTCTTAGGGGAAGCCAAATTGTTTAGCATCCAAATCAAAGGTACCCTTTTTGCTACCCATCTTACAAGACTACAAAAACTAGAGAAAAAAAAAGATTATCAGCTGTCATGAGACAAAAGATTCCAACAGTCACTTAACCATCTGAAACAATGACCATCGCTATGAGGCACATCCAACACAGAACAAGTTAAAGAACGGCCAGAATGTGAGGGGAAGGAGGAGAAAGACAAACAAGGCCCAAAGCATTCAGGGCCAACCAACCAACCAACCACAAACTGCCTCCAAGAAAAACATGTTTGTGGGACATTTACACCTCACCAAGGGAAAGGAGGATTCCAACTCTCCTCAGTCAGTTCCAGCTACCTGTACAGGCATCTGTGCCAGGCAACCTGGGTTAACTGGTGCCCTTCTTTCTGATTTGAAGATGCTCATTTCCTCCAACCCAACCTCCCCTGTACACAGTCATCAACTACCCCTCGGCCACCATCCTCTTGCCAAATTGTGGACCCTGTTCTCCCCCAAGACAACTGAAGGACAGGCCCTGTGATAATGCACACCTGTCCTATGGGGGACAGCAAACTAGGTCTGACTTCAGTCACCTTAGTTAAGTTAACTCTGCAAACAAGTGCGAGACAGTCACGCAGGGGACACCCCATCATGGTGAGCCACCACAAACCTAGCATTTTCAGGGCAGGTAAGACCCTGAGATGGGGGGATTAGGAGGGCTCAATCTGTAAACACCACAATCTGGGATGGTCCCATTTTCTTGTGAAGAGAAGGAAACTTCACCAAGGGCTCACAGGAATCTGTTGAGTCACACAGCTAGTTACAGACCAGCCAAAAAGTGAACACAGCCATCTGGACTCCTAAGGGGTTACCTGGTGCTTCCTCCCTGAGAGTTAGGACACCCTTTTGAATTCCCTGGTGTAGCAATCAGAGTTGTCGTAAGAGTCATACACGAAAAGAAAAATCTTAAAAATGTCTAAAAGGTTATTTTCTCTTCCGTAGCCCAGAGCCAACCAAGTTCCTTGAAGTCAGCATCCAGGGCTCTAAAGGAATTGAGAATGGCTTTGCAAGCGAGAGAGGAAGGGAGGCAGCGCCTGGCCCGGCAGCGGTACTCACCAGCGCTCCCTTTGCAGGTAAGGCACAGGAGGCAGCCAGGTGGAGCGCAGCGGCGCGCCGGGTATATATAGCGAAGGTGTTGCGCAAAGAGGCCGGCGGCAGTCGCTGTCATCACGCCCCTCGCACATTCCAGGACCGCCTGCAGCCGCCGGGGCACTGCCTACCTGCCGCCGGCTTAATGAGCCCATCGTGACCTCGCCCGCTGCGCAGAGGGAGGACAGGCGGCCGGCCCGGCTGCGGGCTGCGGACGGCGGAGAAACCTCAGACAGTCCGGCCCGCGAACGGCCCGAACGGCCCGCGCCCTGTCGGCGCCCCGCGTGCCGCGCCCCGCCCGGCGCTGGCCGCACGAGGTCCGGAGAGCCGCCGCTGCGCTCCCTGCAGCCCGCCTTCCCTCCCCAGCAGCCTCACTCTGCCAGTCTCGCTCCTGAGGCTGGAGGGGTCGGAGACTCAGGAACAAATTCGACAACAGAGCCCGGATTGTTGGAGGTGGCCCTGGGCAGCCTCAACATAGCCTCGCCCCTGCCCGCGCGGCCCTGGGTCTGCACCCAGGTGGGTGCTGGCCAGCCCGCGAAGGGCAAGAGGCTGCTCCCACCGCCCCTTCTGGGAGCTTGCATCTCCCGGTGCTTACGTATCTCCTGTCCCGGGAAACCCATCCTGGTCCTTATCATATAACAGCTACCCATTTACTTGGGCACACAATAACCGTCCCTAGGGCTACGAGAAGCTCCCTTCCTAGCTAAGGGTAGAAGTTAGGGGCATGATCCAGGGGTGGGGGGTGGGGGGTGAGACCTGGGTCTTATTCCGAAAATCCTGCCCCTTCCTCGTCCTTGCTATCCTGGTTTTATAGATGGGGAGTGAGACTTACCAGCCAGTTTGCTGGTTGTCCATAACTAGTAGTCAAAGCACCCCATTTGGAACAAGCTGGTTTCATTCCAAAACCAAGAGCTCTCAGAAGTGCCCCTTCCAGGAACCTGCAGTGCTGGGCTCCCTGGGGCTGAGAAGCCAGGGGTGAAGCATGACTTCTGGGCCAAACTGCCTGAAATAAATTCCCCCTCCTGTTTATGCTGTCTCCGTTTGCTGGAGTTAAATGGGAATGTTGGTCCCAGTTAGAGTATTTCTACATACAAAACCCTGCTTGGCAGTTAGGACTCTGCGTGACAGCCATGCTGGTTTCCATAGGAAACTCTGGTGCTGGGACAAGATAGGTGGGAAGCCTCACCCATCTGGAAGTTGGGACAGGTCACACAGCCTGAGGTACTGTCCATGAGTACTGATGTTGCATGGGGAGTGGGCATTGGAGGAAGCTAATCAGCCTGGGATGGCAGTAGGTGGACTTGGGTCAACTAGCCCCTTCTAAAGCAGCATTCAATGCCAACAGTGTGCCCAGGTGTGTTTCTTGAGTTCAGCTTTACTTCTAACCATGGGCAAGACAGACTTCAGACACCAACCCAGGTTCAAGGGAGCAGACCTTGACTAGACATTCATTCCGTGAACCTCCCCTGGTGACTATGGTCTTTGATGTGGGACCTGAACACAAAGTTTGATCCAGGATTTTTTCTAAATTCATGTGGATCTCAAGTTATAAAATCAGGGATAGTATATGATTCTAGTTTTAGATGTAATCTTTGTATTTACTTCTTGTACAGTGTGGAGTAGTGTGCACATGTGTTACTGTGCACATTTGAAATCTCTCCCTTAGAGCATGGCCTAGTGGCTCATGCCTGTAATCCCAGAGACTTGGAAGGCTGATGTAAGAGGATCACAGGTTCAAAGCCAGCCTCAACAACTTAGTAAAGCCCTAAGCAACTTAGTGATATCTTGTCTCAAAATAAAAAGAGCTGTGGATCTGACTCTGAGGCATAGCACCCCTGGGTTAAATCCCCATTACCAAAAAATGGAATCTCTCCCTTTATAGTGTACAAAGAATATTTTCATCTTCTCGGCTACAGAATACTGTTTCTCCTCTCTCTCTCCCTCTCCCTCTCTCTTGTACAAGGTTGAAGAGATGGGCACTCTGAGCTATACTATAGCTCCAATGCTTTTGAGATGGTCTCACTATATTGCCCAGGCTGTTCTCAAATGTTGAGATCTCAACATCCAGGTTGCTGGGATTACAGGCATATGCCACTGGACCCCGCATATTGAATGCTTTAAGCAGGGGTTTTTTGGGTTTTTTTTGTTTTGTTTTTGAGATGGGGTCTCATTAAGCTACTTAGAGGCTTGCTAAATTGCAGAGGATGGCTTCAAACTTGTGATCCTCCTGCCTCAGCCTCCTGAGTCAAAGTATAATTAATAAAGTATAATTAAAGTGATATCACTAAAGTGAAAACTGAGACTCAGAGGTAAATGAGAGCCTTGTCCAAGACCTACATAACTATAAGGATAGCCACATAATCCTGAATGCTCATACCGTGTCAAGATTCCTTTCTGATCTCCTGGGTTCAAAATAGAGAACAGAACATATATGGGCACAACAGTAACCCTGCAGAAGTATTGAAGTTATCCGTAATAAATGGATATCCAGGAGGGAACGAACCTCTAATCTCACATCACACACACAAATGTGTCTAAAGGTAAAAAGCAAAACAATTGAACTTCTAAAAGACAGTACAGGCAAATATTCATGAACTACGTGTATTGAATACCATAAAGGAAAGAAAGCAAGAAGAACCAGAGTGGGAGAGACAAGCATCCACTCCTGGCCATATGTATTTAGGTTCACCTAATACACCTAATACACCTAGAAGAGCACAGCCCCCAAGAGCTTGGGGGTCACTAACTGTGAAAACTCTCAGTGCAGGAAATCCTGTTATGGAATCACAGAACTAAATGGATACATCTCCAAAGTCAAAGAAACCACAAGAGTTCACACTGATTCCATTTAGATAAAATTCCAAAATCAGCTCAAACTAAATTTTCACAACCAGGAATCCATGTCTAAGTGGTAATATCCTGAGGAAAAGGAGGGCTCATCATGGGAGCCTGAGACCTGACCCCTGACCCAGCTTCTTGGTATGATCCTTTGCTGTATGGTAAATCCACAAGTTCTATGTCCTTTTTAAGTGAATATTTCACTATGCGAAGGTTTTTTCAAACTGAAAAAATGATCACCATGACCATCAACAAGTTAACACACATTGCTCACTCTGTGCCAGATACTATTCTGGCTGCTTCTCACAGATTGACTCATATTCCTGAGATAAGTTTATCATCTCCAGTTTATTGATGAACAAACTGATACAGAAAGATTAGATTAAGTATCCTACCCAAGGTCAGTGAGTGAGTGACACAGCCAGAATTTAAACCCAGGTAGTTTGGCTCCAGCATCTGTACCTCACCTAAAACCCATGCCATTTCTGTTTCCTCTGGGTAAATCTAACAGTTTAGACTGAGATTCTTAATTATCACAAAATGTTTAGCCAAATTATTATTATCATTTTCTTTTTGCAATCCCAGAGACGGAGCCCAGGGCCTTGTACATGCTAAGCATGTACTCTACCAGGCCTGAAGAAAATTTTAAAAAGCCAGGCTTGGTTGCACACCTGTGGTTCCAGCCACTAGGGAGGCTGGGACTGATCACTTCAGCTAGGGAATTTGAGATCTCCCTACCCACCCAACCCTGCCCTAGACAACATAGCAAGACTCTGTCTCTAAATTAAAGATGCACACTTTCTGCTAGAAGCAGACTGTTTTGCTGACTCAGTGATTTATAATCATTTTAACAAATCCCATTATAGCCACATAATTCCTTAAGTGTCATAGATCTGTTTTTCTTTTCAATAGACCCAGGTGAGCAAGCCATTTAGGGACAGTAGCTGCCACCACATACCCCATCATTTGTACTTTGCTCTTTCTCATCTATTGTAAATTAATAAAATAGCTCATCTCCTTTATCTATTCAACTAAGTCATTAAAATTATGTGTAATGGAAAAATAAGTCTGACAGGTGTGGTGGATCAAATTATATGGATCTTTTACTGCCGTTACTCAATAGCCTCTGCTTTAAATAACCTGAACCTCTTTACTATATAGCACTGTGATAGGCTCTAAATAGTTGAGACCAATGGCTGAACTCCCAGGTTAGCAGGACAGACATGTTAGGCACAAGATGGAAAAGCTACCCAGCAGAGGCCCTGGATAGTGAGCATGGACCAGCCTTACTCCAGACCCCACAGCCTGGTGGCCAGGTCTGGTAAAGAGAAAGAGGGGGCTTCACCTGCCATTCCAGCCTACTTTCTGCTTCCAACACTCAGGGCCACCCCAGGGCCTTTGCCCCAGCCATCCTGTCTTCCTGGAACATTTCCTCCTAGACTTTCACTTGAATACTTCTCTTGTTGCCAGAGCTTCACTGAACAATTTCCTACCACAGACTCCTGTTATCTACTATGTGAAAATAACAAAGTTAACCCAATCTGAAGGCACAATAATTTTCAAATTTCACAACATTATTCATACAGAGCTATAATGCTATAATGTGAATGTTTAGTTGGAATACGGCTTGTCCCCTTCAAAATTTAAAAAATTAAATTGAAATTTAATCCCCATCATTAGATATTAATAGATAGCTATCTTGGAGGCTGAGCAGGAGAATCACAAGTTTAAGGCCAGACTCTGCACCATAGCAAGGCCCTAAGCAACTTAGACCCTGTCTCAAAAATAAAAACAAAGGGCTGAAGACATGGTTTAGTGGTTAAGTACCCCTGGGTTAAATCCCTAGTTTAAAAAGGAGGGACCACTTAGGACCTTTAAGAGGTACCCAGGGCTGACCTCATGGATGAATTAATCCATTCATGCAGTTGAATGATTAATGGTTAACGGCTTATCTCCAGGTCTCAATAAAAGCCAGCTTGTCAGATCTCTTGAACTTCCTGTCTCTCATCATTTAATGTTACCTGATGCCTGTGTCACCCCTAAAGTCTTGCCAGCAATAAGCAGAACCCTGAATCAAAAACAAACCCCTTCTTCATAACTGGCCCCATCTGTGGCATTATGTTATTAGCAATAGAAAGACAAAGACAGAAGACTGACAATAATGTCTATATCAAGCCAACCATGAGCTAGTGGAATAGATACATGCCAATCTGAATAAGGATAATGGAGGGTGAAGACTTACTCTTTTATCCACACATGGCAACGTTGCAATCAGAAATGGAGATTTTAAATTATGTAAGCCAAGCATGGTGGTGCACTCCTGCAATACCAGCAACTTGGGAGGCTGAGGCAGGAGGATTGCAAGTAAGAGGCCAGCCTGGGCAACTTAGCAAGGCTTTAAGCAAACTAGCATGAACTTGTCTCAAAATAAAAATTAAAAAGGTCTGGGGATGTAGCTCAGTGGTAAAGCAGTCCTGGATCAATCCCCAGTTCCAAAAAAAATGTATTCATTCATTTAGTCCTTATTAGCACAGAAAAACCAGCTACTTACTCTGAGCCTCAGTTTTCTCAGTTAAATGGGTACAGTATTCAAATCCACCTTGCTTAACTCATAGGTATGGAAAAGGCTTGGTAACTAGAGTTCCAACAAACAATGATACACTATCCAAAAATCATTGTCTATTTGTAGAACACTGGGGAGTCCACATCCTCAAAGCACAATTGGGGGTAAGGCACCTGGTCACAGAGAGTATGGCCTGTGGCAACGACACTGCCTCCCTGCTCCCCTCAACTCGCCCCCACCTTAGCCACCTTCACAGCTACCAGGAGTTTCTTTAGGCTTTTTGCCTAACACTTTGACCTAACAACGGAGCCACATCCCCAACCTCTTATTTTTTAGAGACAAGATCTCACTGAGTTTCTTGAGGCTGGCCTTGAACTTGTGATCCTCTTGCCCCAGCCTCTTGAGCCACTGGG
Source organism: Urocitellus parryii (assembly GCF_045843805.1). NCBI lineage: Eukaryota > Metazoa > Chordata > Mammalia > Rodentia > Sciuridae > Urocitellus > Urocitellus parryii. The sequence continues at coordinate 126,208,200 of NC_135540.1, forward strand.
GCTACAGGCATGAGCCACCACATACTGCTGCAATTTTTCAAACATCTTATGAGAACAGCACCCTCTCTTGCAGTATTTGTTTGTTTTGATTGTTTGTCTTTTGCAATCCTGGGCTCAAACCAGGCCCTGCCCTTCTTGTGCCTTCCCATTTGCCCTCTCCTCCACTGTCCCCGCCTTCAGTGGGACCCAGCAGGGGACAGGAGAGGGAGATTGGTCAATGGTGCTTCTGGCTTCTGAGCCTCAGCTAAGTCCTGCTCAGCAAATGGGGAAACATGAGCAGCCTGAGCCAAGGGCAGCAAGCACCCCCCCAACCGGCAGGGGAGGAAGGCTAAATGGGGAGGACCGGCAAGGAAGCCCACCGTGCAGGGTGCTTTTGCCCAGCTGCCTGGCACACACGTGATGCCGCAAGATCTTTGGACTCTCAGTGCACAGACCCTGGGGCTCCTGGCACACGTGCTTTGTTCTGGGGTGCTCGGTGCTTCCTCCAGGGAATGAGTGACAGTTCTCTTCCTGGGAGATGGTTGTGCAGTGAGAGAGACACCCAGCAGCCCTGGGTCTCATTTCTCTTCTGGCCTCTGTGCCACACCCTCTGAGTCACCAGGCCTGGGAAAACCCAGAGTTCAGAGGAATGGGAAAAGCCCCAGCCTCTCAGGGGAGTTTCTTTTAAACTCCCTCCATGAGGACTGCAGCCAGCTTGCCACCTGGCCGTCGGGCTGGGCTGGAGGGGGCAGCTGCATTCCAGGCCTGGGTGCTCAGGTTCCCAGCCCTGAGGCCACTGGGCACATGGCCTCCCACTGCTTCCTTTCCTGCCCTCTACCACTGTCACAAAGGGGCAGAGTGGTCAAACACCTAGACAAAACCACTCTGAACCTTCGTGTTCACCAGGGGCCTCCTCAGGACCCCAGGGCTGGGATGATAACCTTAGAATCGCTCCATCAGGCCTCCTGCCACTGAATCTGTCCCCCCAGATCCAGCCAGAACTCAACTAATGCATGGCACAGTCATGAAAGTGCGACTTCAAGGGATCAGATTTAAATGAAGAAATTCAAAAGGGACAGAACATGGGACTGACATAATTATGGGATGTTTTCAGTCTTGCTTAGATGTGTGTACGAGTCAACAGAAATACATAAAAGGGCTCCTCGTGGTGGTCTCTGACAGAGCGGGAAGTTGGTGTCTATTTCCTACTGCATGCTGCTCCAACAAGGATTTACAGGAGCTTACAAATAGAGTTGATAGAAAAAATAGAAAAGGCAAATAAATTTAAGAAATGCTAATAAAAGTTCAGAAAATATGGAGGCAGAAAAGAGTCAGGGTCTACAGTAATTGGAACCTTAGGTAACTGCCATTGTAAATTATATGCTTCAACTTTGACTCTTGCAAAAGTTGACTCTTAGTTTAAGCCACCAACTAGAGAAACCATCAGCTAAATGCTAATGGTTTCCATCAGGCAAAGACCAATTTAAATGCTCACAAATTAAATACTCAAAACTTTTACATATTTTTCCTTTTTATAATCAGTTTTTTTAAGTAAATGTGTGTTTTGGGGTACAGGGGCACCTTACCACTGAGCTATAACCCCCGTCCTTTTTATTCTTTGCAACAAGATCTCACTATGTTGCTTAGGGCCTTGCTAAGTTTCTGAGGCTTGTTTCAAACCTGCAGTTCTCCTGCCTCAGCATCCTAAGTCGCTGGAATTACAGGATAAGTAAATATTTTTTAAAGTGATACTGATCCAGAGGTTTCCACCCTGAGTTACTTCACAACAAGAGGATATCCTCTCAATCCACCTCCAATGGTGGTTTTGAGTCCTCGAGTAAGATTAAGTTACATTAATTTAATCAAGAACATTAATTTAATCAAGAGTCAGGCAGTGGTGCAAGCCTGTGGTCCCATGCTACATGGAAGCTGAGAGAATCATTCAAGCCTACAAATTCAAAGCAAGCTGAGGCAATATATCAATACCCTGGCCAAAAATAAAAGTAAAGAAACCATAGAGATAGTTATGGTGCCATTCTTCAATGGTGTAATAGCCAGGTACTGAACTGGTGCCAAGTTATAAATACACCCTAGAGAGTCACAGCCACAGATAGAACACAATCACATTAGGAAATTGGCAAGTGGTAATGCTGATGATAAAGTGCCTTGCAGGAGTCTAACAGATCAATCACTGTGATGGTTATTAGTACCAGTAAGAGAATATAAATTGCTTTGCCTGCATCTTAACAAAGAAGACCTTTTTGGTAGGTTGTAGTGAATATCAAGCATTGCCATAATACCTGACACACAGGAGGGGCTCAGTAAAGACCGTTTTCCTTGTTATAGGACTGTTGTTATAGGACTGTAGGCAGAGCCAGGATCTCAGACCCTGGCCTCTGGGTCTCAAGCCCTTCCTGCAACACGATCTGCATGTCCTCAACACATAGTAAGTGCAATGGATACAATTACCCATTGAATGAATCAGAGCTTCAGTCATGAGTGGATCTTTCTAGAAGTTTCAAATATTCCCTTGCCATCCTCTGATGACCTCCCTACTTTCACTGCAACTAGTATATCCTCTTCCAACCCCTCTAGGGTGACCATGAGCTGATGACTGTTTGGTGCTGCACACGGTCCTGTGTGGGGAGCCTCCATCCTTGTTAGGAGCCACAGCAAAAATATTAATACAGGCACCTTTGGATTTAATGACTGCCAGCCAGCAATTCACATTCATATGGTAATTGGACTCATGCTGTCTAGCTGGGCCCATTTCAGAACTCAGGTTACTCATGTCACTCTTGTAATGGGAGAGTTCCCATTGGTTGGGAAAGGATGGTAGGAGGGTGTTCCGGGGGAAGGGGAACCCCCCCCCCCCGGGGAACCCCCCCCCCCCTCAGGTAGAAGACACACGTGGCGGACCCACCTGTTAGGGGACGCACACGGCCTCTCTAAATAAAACTTTGTCTCAGTTTGACTGGCTTGTGTTTTTGTGCCCAACCGGGTTGCAAGATTGCAAGCCCGCGTGCACTGACAGCTCAGCAGGGAATCGCTCAGCAGGGGTGCCGCAGGCAGTGCTCGGCAGCAGGAGCGGGACTCAGCCGGGCCGGGCAGTTTGCGGCACATCCTGCCATAACTCTGGCTCCTTGTATCATCCCATTTGTCTTCAGTAACTGATTAACTGCTTCTATCCCAGCAGTGGGAAATCCAGATCACATGCCAGCTTGCTTTCCCAACCAGCTGGATTCACACTCAAGCCTGCCTCACTCCAGAGCTGCCCAAGGCCATGTGCAGAGTGAAGCAAGAGAAGCACCTAACCACGAATCATGGTGATGGAGGTCCATGCCCACCATCACCTCGAAGTCATGTGATCATCTCCCACCTGGTGTGAAATCTGAAGGTTTTCTATGGAAATACCTTCTTTCTCTGTAGACTGATTTCTCCACATTTTCTCCTGCCTTGCCCTGGCTCAGTGCTGGCCTCTAGCCAGCTCCAAGACTGTCACTCGATGGCTCATCATCCCTGGCGTTCTGGCAGGGCAAGTTGCACTGGGCCTGTGTGTAGTCTCCAAGGAGAGCAAGCTCTATGTGCTGGCTTGATGACTGGCTAACTTGTGTGTCAATCACTGGGGTGGTGGACACAGTGCCTATGGCCAACGATGTTGGCCTCGCTTTTCCAGGCACCACTTCTTTGATCAAGAAGGCCAGCAAGTGGCCCAGCAGCTGCCATCGGGGTGTGTGCCTAAGTGGAGCACTCCTAATCTGAGGTGGAACCCAAACTGTGCCCTAGCAGAACCTAGCTAGTCCCCTCCCCACCCCCCCCACACCTTGCCCTGGCCTCCCTCTGCATCACCTGCCCCAGGAAGCCCCCCTCTGCCTTTGGGTCTTCAACCACAGCTGCTAAGAAAATATTTAAGGAATAATAATGGAAGCAAAGAAGTCAGGAGGCGGGAGAGTCTTTGTTTCCATGGAGACTGTGTAAGACTTAAGACTCTGAGGAGGGAAACTACCCTCTGATTTCTTTTAAGGGGCATCCCCTGCAAACTTCAGCTGATTGCTGCTGGGGATGAGGCCAGTGTCACTATTTGTCTCACATTTCAAGTGCCAGAAATTAAGACAAATTATTTAGGTAAAATTTTAGAAAGGTGGGGTTAAATCCCCACCCCCAATACTCCGTCACTCTTCGGCTAAGCAACACCCAGCCCTTTTTTTTAAAGATTTTTTAGTTTGAGACAGAGTCTTAGTAAGTTGCCCAGGCTAGCCTTGAACTTGCCATCTTCCTACCTCAGGTTTCCTAGTGGGATTACAGAAAAGTAGTCCTTAGTGAACCAAACCCAGCTAGAGTTCAACTTAAAAACAAGAATGTAACTATAAAAGCCAAAATACCAAGCCAAATGCAGAACAGAGTTACCCAGAGTTTAACTTCTTGATGAGAATACAGAGGGCCCTCAACCTGAGGTAGGATTATCAGGTAGGATTATCTGAATAATCCTATCATAATTTAAAATTACTGGAAATACTAAGCTGGGGGTGGGGAACAAATTGCTCAGTGGCAGAGCCTTGCCTTTAGCATGCATGATGTCCTGGGTCTCATCCCCAGCCCCTCAAAGGAAAAAAAAATACTGGAAGTGAAAAACACATCTCATGTCCCTCATCTACTGAGCATCACAGCCTGGCGACAGCATGTGAGACCCAGACCTGCAGCTCTCCTTAGCTGCACAGCAGCCTCAGAGACTATCATCCATGTATCATTGACCCAGGAAAAGATCAAAATTCAAAATCTCAAAGTGCAGCTTCTACTGAGTGTGTATTGATTTCTCAACCACTGTAAAGTCGAAAGATCGTTAAGTCCAAACATTACAAGTCGGGGATCACCACATCTCCAGAGCAGAGATTCCCCAAATCCAGAAGGATGTGGAACTCAGCAGGGCTCAGTTAACAACTGAGAAATGAATGACTCGGGTGGCCCTCGACTGCTCAGCCTGTCTTCTTGGCAAGTCCCCCTTCATCAGAACCTACAACACTCAGAGAGAACAGCCCCCAACCCTGCCAGGTCGCAGCAGCAGCACAATTTCTACCCCAACCTTCCAATTACCCCCACCCGCCTCCCGCACTCCATCATCTACCCCATCCCAGGAGGCACGGCAACCAGACCAGCTGCCAGGAAACAGAACAAAGAAACTCAATAAAATTGACATCTTTTCCCCACCTTGCTGGAGGTGGGCTGAGAAAGGCTGAGTGGCAGGGCTCCTGCTGACTTCATTCTGAGCTGCAGGGCGCAGGATTCCTGAAAGTGACTCCTGCCAACAGGCAGCCTACCTAGCCTTGTTTCAGGAAGTGGACCTCCCAATTTAGGGCCACTGGACAAGTCTCAGTCTCTCCTCTTCAATGTGGATGAAATTTTACTTTGTTCCAGAAAATCTCAGTGTGGCCCCTCTTACCCAGGCACAGCCGCACCCACTGACCCCTTCCCACTTCTCTGGTGGAAGCTGGCAAAACTTCCCCCTCTCCCCAGCTTTTAAGGTACTATCCTGGGGCTGGGGATGTGGCTCAAGCGATAGTGTGCTCTCCTGGCGTGCGTGCAGCCTGGGTTCAATCCTCAGCACCACATACAAATAAAGATGTTGTGTCCGAAAAATAAAAATAAATAAACAAATAAAAAAAAAAGGTACTGTCCTGAGTATCATTCTGGGGAAACCTTCGCCCAGGTGCAGTCACAGTGCTGCAGTCATCTCCAGGATTTATGGGGAACACAAAGAGCACAGAATGTTTAACTTGGAACAAGCCTTAGGAATCTGGCCCGATGGTTTTCCTGTTGTTTTTTCTCCCCGTGCAAACAAATAATAAAAAAAAAAAAAGAATAAAAGCCACAGTCTTTTGGCCTGACCTCCTCCCAATCTCCCTTTCAGAGATAGCCTTGGGGGATGGGGCATGTGAAGAGGGTGGAGCTGTAAATTTGCAAATTCCAGAGATGCAGATGAAAATCTGATCCAATCCCTATATTTGGAGGGAAAGCATTTGCTTAAGATTTCTACCTGCAACTTAAGTCACCGTGGAAATTGTGAAAAAATTCCATAAAAGGAGGGTAAGCTACTGACAAATAGCCACTATTGTATTAGGTGCATTTCCTTTTGTCTTTGTTTTTGGTACTGGGGATTAAACCCAGGAGCCCTCTAACACTAAATTACAGCCTCAGCCCTATTTACTTATTTGTTTATTTTGAGACTATGTCTTGCTAAATTGCAAAGGCTGACCTTGAATTTGTGATCCTCCTGCCTCAACCTCTAGAGTCTGAGATGATAGGCAGTCAATCACAACTATGCCCTGTCCTGTTTTTTAAATCTCTCCACACATACAAGTTCTATTGTATTTCCCTGGAGCTGTGTCCCACTGCACATCTGGGCGTCTTTCCTAGGTCCTGTGGAAGATAGGTGCTCATGACAACATAAATCGCATCCTCCTCAAAACTTCTTCCTTAAGTAACCCAGCCCCTTCCAACACAACTGCAAGTCTCTAGGAGACCAATCAAGTTCGACCCAAGTGCATGTCCTTGCTCTCCAGCCACAGCCTTCCTGCTGCTCCTTAGACAAGAGCATCCCTTCCCTTGGATCCCCTTGCCCAGATCGCATCGGTCTTCACAAGTTGCTTCCCTGACTCAGGTCTCTGCTCAGATGTGGCCTCTGGGGAAGGGCTTCCCTGACCACTCGGAAGCTTCTCAGCCTTTACTTCACCTTATACTCCTTTCTTCAAAGTTAATCACCATAACACCTAGCCTTTACCTTCTCCAACTGTCTACGGACCATAGCTCTTTCGGGCTGTTAGCTGGAGTGCCTTATTCACAATAGGGACTCTAAAATTATTTTTGACTTACAAAATGGACTTCACATGCCTTCCATTCCAAGCAGGTTAAACTTTGAATGACCAGAGGACAATGACAGGCCAACGTGGACCTTGAGACAGTAGAGGGCGTGCCCTGCAGAAAACATTCAAGTTCACCTGCAAAACAAACCTCATCTGCCCCCCATACACCGCTGCACTCACATAACCAGAATCTCCCAAGTCTCCTAGGTAGTGTGTGTGTGTGTGTGTGTGTGTGTGTGTGTGTGTGTGTAGTGGGGTGCTGACTTAAGCCCAGATGTCAGAATCAGAGGGGCTGAAGTCTGAGACCTTCTTCATCTAAGACACTTCGGAAACCTGAGGTTGGGCACCTCGGCGGCTTATCTGAGTCCACTCTGGAATGTGGGCCAGAAAGGTCATTGGTCTTCTGACCCTAATCTTATTGAGGCAGGAGCTTTTATGACGCCTTATAGAAGCCGTGTGGATTACTTGAATTGTTTAAATATAGAAAAGCATTTGGCAATCTATTCTTAGAGTGCACTGGCCTAGCTGGGGGTACCTGTGGATATATCTGGGCAGATCTGGAAAAAACTTCCCTCAGGAGTCCCCGTTAGATGCTCACCCCACCTCCAACCAGGTGGTACATTAGCATGAGTTCCCAACTTGGAACCAAGGCTGGCTTTTGCTAAAATGTATGTACATTAAAGCAAGAAGCATGTGGTACTGGGGATTGAACCTAGGGGCACTTCACCACGAGTTCCATCCCCAGCCATTTTTATTTTTTATTTTGAGATAGGATCTCACTAAATAGCTTAGGACTTCCCTAAATTGGTGAGGCTGGCCTTAAACTTGTGCTCCTCCTGCCTCAGCCTCCTAAGCTGCTGGGATTACAGGTGTGCAGTCAACATTTTAACTCCAGATTCAGTGGAAGTCCTGCTCTCATGTTGCCCCTCCAGGATGGGAGACCTGAACTGAAATAATGTAGTAAAAGCATGGGACTGGGAACCTTGGACTACCCCCAGTGTGGCCATGAGATTTCCTCGGAGATGTTAACAGAATTGCTGGCATTCCTTACATAAATGGACTTCTCCAGTTCCCACATTACCCAGAGCTTTTTCTTTGTCACTAAATATTCTTTGAAGTTGCTTCCCAATCCTGAGTTCCTGCCAGAGAAATGGGCAGGCACCCTCGCCCCTCTCCCACACTGTCCTGCATCGTCAAAGAGAGTACCCTAGGAGGACCTCAATTAGGTGACTTCCTCCTGCATCAATAAGGCCTTGAAGAGACCTCCCTGAGATGAGGGAGAACTGTCCTACCCTGAGGGGACTGTTTATCTAAAATCCCCAGAAGCAAAAAGAAAAAGCAGCACCATCTAATTCAGCCATGGGCAATGTCCTGGGCATCCGCAGGCCTGTTACCCACTCACTATATCCACCCCCACCGACTCTGTCTGGGAGCAGTCGAATGGGCGCCCCTGCCACACAAAGGAAAACCCCCTTGGTTCTGAAAATCCGTATTTGCCAAGAACACAGTGACACATCAGAACCTGGAGGAAAGCCAGAGTCCCCTGTTAATCCTCACAATCACTCCTAAGATTGGTACCATCACCTGCAGGGTGCAGATTGTCTTTATCAGACAATAGGCCCCAGAGGCCAAAGCCTCTCTTCCGTTTTGCAAGCCAGACTCTTTCATGCCCAACTACTCAAGTATCCGGTCACTCAGCTCCATTCCGTTTTGCAGACAGGAGCTCAGCTGAACAGCTCCGCATCTTACCCAACTGACACGTTAGTTTCTGGCTCAATCAGGACTCAGTCACAAATCAACCAACCTCTCGGGCCTACGTAGGAAACCACAGAGCCATCTCTTCACAGAGTGCAAGCTCTCCAGCAGGCGTCCCCTCAGGGACGATTCAGTGACAGGAGAGCACCCCATGGCCCTGGGCCCAGGAACTTACCCTCTGCTCTCCCTCAACATATTCAGAACCTTTGGCCTGGAAAACCCACCCCTTCACTGTTCACCAGCTTCCTTCATGGTTTCACACCACACTCACCCTCGTCACCTCACCTTGCCACCTCCCCCTCCACAGGGACCGCCTCTGTGTGCTCAGGACTTGGGGAAACCAAAGTACACTGTGCATGGAGGTTCTTGGTCCCTAGGTCCCTCAGGAGTCTTCATACCTGGGAAGACGGAATCGTCAGGAGCAAGACGCAGTCGTCAGGGGCAAGACGCAGTCGTCAGGGGCAAGACGTCTCAAGAGCAAGATGTCTCAGGAGCAAGACACCATGGGAACAGCTGGAGAAGACTGTTGCCAGAGGGAGAGGAGAGGTGAGGCTTTATACAGGAAGCCAAGATCTACTTAGGCCCCACCCAGGTCTCCAGCCTCCCTAATCTGTTCAATTTAACTTCCACCTTAGGCCTGAACAGCCCTACCCAGGCCAGAAGCCTCCTAAACCTGCTCATCCCTGATCCTCCCGGGCTGGTTTAATCCCCTCTTCTCTGGTTCTGCAGAGCACTCACCTGAGGCCTCTTGTTCCAATGACCTGTCTGACCAGACTCCTAGAGGGGCTTTAGCGATCAGAACACTTGGGTCAGTGCATCCTGACAACCCCAACCAGGGAAGAAGGCATGGCATGGCCAAGATAATTCTCAAACTCATCCAGAATAGGAAAATGGAAGAAAAAAAGACCTGCGGGGACAGCTCTATAAGACACTGAAGCGCACTAAGAGAATGCAGATGCCCAACGGTGTGGTAATCGCCAAAGGGAATGTATTGGGGTTCCCTGGATGCTCTGACTGTATCCCTTGTGGCTTTGAAACTTACATTTTTTTCTCCCCCCCAATCTTTTTTTCCCTAATCTTCTCCTTCCTGATCTTCTCCCCGATCTTCTCTTCCCTGATCTCTTCTGATATTCTTTTCCCCAAACTTCTCCTTCCTGATCTTCTTCCTGATCTCTTCTCCCTAATCTCATTTTCTCTGAATCACCTCTATAAGAGCCTCCTGATCCCTGTGTTTATTGTAAAGCAATCAACCTTGGTTTTCCTTTTCCTCAAAACCTGTCCTCTTTATTGAATTGGCCTCAGAGATAAGAACCAAGCTTTCGGCAACAAATTCGAGATGGATTCTGAGTTCAAAGCCAGCCACAGCAAAAGTGAAGCACTAAGCAACTCAGTGAGACCCTGTCTCTAAATAAAATACAAAATAGGGCTGGGGGATATGGTTCAGTGGTGGAGTGCCCCTGACTTCAATCCCTCTTCAAAATTAAAAAAAATAAAAAGGACCGGGCATGTAGCTCAGTGATAAAGATCATAAATGAAAGAATAAATAAATAAATGGCCCTTGCTCTCGGAGATTAGACACACCATGACAAGGCACCAAGCTTCATTCATTGTTCCTCTACAGTGTGCCTCGTGGTACTTGTTCTTTGCACATGCTCTCATTTAATCTTGAAATTAATAAAAGCAGTCACCCTTTGGTAGCAGCTCTAGTCCCAAGGGACGGGCTGCAGCTGGGTGGGCAGTAAGTAGCTTTCAGCCTGAGTTTGCTTCTCCAGCCGAAACCCTTCCTCCGTGAATTTACAGGAAAGCCAGTGAGGTGGAGCTCCAGTGGGGGTCGGAGTGCAGGGGAGAGAAACGTCGTCTGGACATCCGGTGACATTTCAATAAGGTGTCAAAATGTCCTTTATATCAGAGGTGTTGAAGAAAAGGAAAAAGGTGGGCAATGAAGGAACAGCACCTTTCATGAGGGGTTTTAAAAATAGATATTTCTGGACAATGTATATTTATATTTTAAAAAAATAATGATGATTATGAACAAGTAGTCAGCACGGGTTGATCCCTGTCGAGTTAGCACCAGGGCAAGCACTGGAAGTGGGTTTGAAATTCAATCCTCCCCACAGCCCTACCAAGTCCACTGTTAGTGTCTCTATTGGGAGAGATAAGGACTGGTCCAAGCAGGTATTGCTTGCCATTTCAGAGACCCGAAAACAGAGCTCAAAGAAATTAGAAGACACCCAACAGCCCTGAGCTGGAAGGGGCTTAAGCAAGAATTTACAACTGGATCAGACAAAATGAAAGCCCTTGGGAGGTGTGGGAGGGGGCACAGGGAATGAGTGAGTGAGCCCTTTCAGGACAGGGAAGCAATAAAGATGCCCAGTGACATGGCCCAGGTGGCGGGACCAGGGAAGAGCCCGTTTAGTACGTTCTGAAGTCCACAAGGCCCTACTCTGCCAGTGTGGTTGCAAAGCAGCTCGTCCTTGGATAAAACCCCTCTCACTGAAAATAGTTACAGCAAAGGGTCCCTTCCAGACCTTTCTGCCCTCCAGGAAATTGGGCAAAGTTTGGAGGCATCTTGGGTCGTCACAACAGTGGGCTAGGTGTTGCTGGCACCTGGCAGGTAGGAGCCAGGGATGCTGTGACAGGACAGACCCACAGCCAAGAATGGTCCCACCCAGCGTCACTAGGGCCGTGGTTTAGAAATCCAGAACTCTTATTTGTTTGCTTAAAAATGGACAGAGGCTGCCCCTTTGCAATTTCTCTACAAAGTCTGGGTTCCCTTGTGTTACTGGTCCGTACTCCTGCTAGGGAAGCCCACTAGAAAAAGAATAGTAATTCCTCTCTCCAAGGAGACATGGAGGTGACCTCAGAAGAGGTCAAATGATGGATCTCCTCTTCTAGTCTTCACAATAGCAGCTGAAACCAGTTTGGCAGAAGTTTGGTGTTTGGTTTTTGTTTTGGGCACTGGGGATTGAATGCAGGGGTGCTTTGCCACTGAGCAACACTTGTGAAATTTAATCCTCCAGACTGGATTAAATTTTGAGACAGGGTCTTTCTTTTTCATTTTGAGACAGGGTCTCACTAAGTGGCCGAGGGCCTTGCTAAATGGCCTGGGCTGGCCTCGAGCTTGCTATCCTCCTGCCTCATCCTCCCTAGTCACTGGGATTACAGGCATGTGCCACCATGCCTGGCAGTGGAAGAAGTTTGAAATACCTCATGTGACAATATAGAGGCTGTGTGACAAGATGATATTGGAGACAAAGGAAGTCCAGCATCTTCTATGAGAAGGGAAATCTCAGCTCAGGGACGGACGCTGGCCTCTGTGCCTGCTGTCAGAGAAGCTTCAGCTACCGTTCTGCTTCAGAAAGCAAGCCTCTGCCGTCCAAGTGGCTTCTGCTCCTTCAAAGCTCTCATGTATCTCGGCCTCCCTGAATTTTGACATCTGTGATAAATGTCCCTTCTTGAAACCCTTCCACCCTTGGCTCGGTGGCACTGCGCCATTCTGATTCTCCTCCCCAGCTCTTGGCTCAATTTGTGTTGCCACCAACTACTTGATGCCCCCGTGACTTCCCGGCCCCTCAGAACAAGCTCTTTTCTCTGCTTCCTCTAAATTCAACTGTCAGGGCAGCTCAGGTCATGCCTTGGGGTTGGTGGGCCCCGTACAACCTGGCTTCTGTCCCTTTCACGGCCTGAGATTTATGTGACCAGGGATGGAAGCCAAGCCTGGAGCAATCCCATCAGACATGGTGGATTGCCTGAGCTGTGGGGTCCCCCTAGATAGGAACACCATGGAAGAAGGAAATGCCATCAAGTTCAAGGTCTTTGGGGTTAGGCAGAAAAGACATTTTAAAATACCCTAAGAACAAAAAATATAAAATAAAATTTAAAAAGCCCACAAAATCAAATCCAATATAAAAAAAAGAGAGAGAGAAAGTGTGATTATATCTCCAGGGTGGAGATGCAGAGAGTTTTTGTGAGTAAATTAGGGGTTATCTTCTTCAGAGTTCTGATACCCTTGACATGACCATGAGAAAGGGCTCAGCTTTAGGGTAAGATGATTTTATCTTTTGATAGAGAAACAAAATTCACCTCAAGGGAGCCAGGATCCATAGCGCATACCTGTAATTCCAGCAACTTCAGAGACTGAGGAAGGAGGGTCGCAAGTTCAAAACCAGCCACGGTGATTCAGTGAGACCCTGTCTCAAAATTAAAAAAAAAAAAATGGAAAGGGCTGGAAGTACAGCCCGGTGGTAGAGTGGCCTGGGTCCAATTCCCCGTGCCACCAAAAATAAATAAATAAATAAAGGTCTCGTTTATAAACCTTGATAAACACTTAGAGGAACTTAAAAGCTATCAATATTTCAGTTTAATTTTTTTAGATTTATGAAAATTATTTAGACATCTTGAAAGGTTTGTTATTTTAGGCAATTGTAGTAACTTAAAAGAAACCAAACAGGACAAGGTGGCCCATACATCTAATCCCAGCAATTCTGGAGCCCGAGGCAGGAGGATCGCAGGTTCAAGACCAGCCTCAGTATTTTATAAAGACTTTCAGCAACTTTGTGAGATGCTGTCTCAAAATAAGAAATTAAAACAATTGGGGTGGGGAAGAAAAAAAAAGAAGAAAAATTTTTTTTTTAAATATTGTTACTTTTTTTTTAAAGAGAGAGGGAGAGAGAGAGAGAGATTTTTTTTTTTTTTGGTAATATTTATTTTTCAGTTATTGGCGGACACAACATCTTTGTTGGTATGTGGTGCTGAGGATCGAACCCGGGCCGCACGCACGCCAGGCGAGTGTGCTACTGCTTGAGCCACATCCCCAGCCTAAGAAGAAGAAATTAGGCATAGTGCAATGGCACATGTCTACAATCCCAGGTACTCAGGAGAAAAACAAGTTTAAGTCTCACCTGGGCAATTCAGTGAAACCCAATCTCAAAAGTAAAAAGAGTTCAGGATGTAGTTCAATGGCAGCATGCAGGAGGTTCAGCCCCCAGCACTGCAAGAAAGAAAACAAACAGAAGCTTATTTGAAACCTGGGTTGAATTCTAAGTGCATGTTTTTCTGAAACTGCATCAACCTAGTTAGTGGCTTGGGAGGCTGAGGTAGGAGGATCTTGAGTTCAGAACAAGCCTCAGCGACTTAGCGAGGCCCTGAGCAAGTCGAGACCCTGTCTCTACATAAAATACAAAGAAGGGCTGGGGATGTGGCTCAGTGGTTGAGTGCCACCAATTCAATCCCCAGTATCCACTTCCCCCAAAAATGACTTGTGTCTTTTCTTCTTCTTCTCCTTCTCCTTCTTCTTCTCCTTCTCCTTCTCCTTCTTCTTCTTCTTCTTCTTCTTCTAAGTCTTTTGTTTGTTCTTTGGTGGGTGGTGGTGGTAGTGATGTTTGTTGTTTTAAAATTTTCCATATTTTTGTTTTGTTTTATTTCTGTTCTTTTGTGCATCTCTCTCTTTCCCCCTTAGGGACCCAGCTGCTGCTGTGGAATGTCACCTGGATGTTCCGTGGGCACCCCCAAGGCAGCAGCCTGCAAAACCATTTTATCAGGATGATCATCCTAAACAAGTTGCTCCCGCGGAGAGGGCGGTACCCAGCAACTCGGATTCTACCATCTTCCATGTTCTCTCCCCATTGCCAAATATACCTGGTCATCACCTCTTCTCTTGGTCTGTCTATGGACACCTGAGTTCTGTTGATTTTTGAAATTGCCTAATTCTATTGATCAATTCTGTTGATTCCGCTGGAAATCCATTGCCACAGGTATTTGGCTGGAGATTTCATTCCCACCCATCACAGGTCCTAACTGCCATGAAGCCCTAGCGTCTCCTCCCTTCCTGTTCCCTGTTTCCTTTCTCCCAGTCCCAGGACCCTCCAGCATCAGCACATCAGGGTTCCTGTGGTTTCTCTGCTGTCCCCTGCACCCTGGGCGACTCTCCCCATAATGTGTGGCTCTGTAATATGGGTTCTTTGGTGATTGGAAGAATGAAATCCACAGACCCAAGGGTGAGAACAAAGTCACCGGATTTATTATCATGGTACAAAGAAAGAAAGCCGAGCTCCGAAGAGGGAAGGACCCCCGAGAGGGCTGCCAGTGGGTGACTGTGGTCCAGGGGGTTTATGGGCTTGATCTGCCCCTAGAGGTGATTGGTGGGGTGTAGGATTCAGCAAGAGGCCAATTGGATTCTATTTTGTCTTCTTCCACAAATCCGGAAGGGAAGGACAAGTAAACAAAATGCACGATTTGAGTACATTTAGCCTCAGACACAAAGCAGGGCTATGGGATAGAGAAGCTGGTTTCCATCTAATAACTGATCAGTTATTAGAGATTAGTTTTCAAGCTTTATGAACATAAAGACGGGGGCGAGGGCTGGTTGGCACCAGAAGAAATGCTTTAGGGAGGCTTTTTGGTTGGCAGTGCTGGGGGTGGGGGTGGGATGGGGGTGGAGGGTGGAGGTAGGGGTGGGGGTGGCTGAGGAAGGGCTGCTGCAGCGGAAGCTGTCAGGGGCAGGGACAGGATCTCTCCAGGCTGAGGTCTCCTTCCAGGATGGCACAGTGCCCTCCTCCCTGTAGGGGCCCTCGTCCTGCCTGCCTGGGGGAGGCCTACCTTCCTGCCTCCTCCCTGAGCTCCCTGTGTCCTGGGGCTCCCTGCCCCTCCCAGGGCCAATCCCATCCCCCCAGCATGGATGACCTTATGCAAACTGCAGGCCACACCAGGGGTGGGGCCCCCCTCATCCTTTCAGTATGGGGAAGCCATGGCAGAGCCCGCCCTTTTCCTAGATCCTGTTTTCCTTCAGGACTCACAACCCCAGGAAACCCAGGGACCCTCTTTTTGTTTGAAAGGTTCAAAAGTCATCACTTTGCCCCATGTCCTCTGCCACGAGTCTCCCAGCCCTTAAGCACTCATAGCTCCTGGAGGGGAGCTTCCGCAGCTTCTTGTCCTGTGAAGGGAGCCTGGCTTCCATACATTCATTAAGCAACGACTGTGTACCAGGCACTGGTTTGGGGGTTGGAGATGAAATGGAGAAGAATGGGAAGAAGAAGTTTCCTGCTATTGGGGGGTGACATTCTGGAGGGGTGAGAGGGGCTGGAAGGACAGGTAAACAAAATGTGCAATCTGAGTACATTTAGCCTCAGAGACTATGGGATAAAGCAGAGCTATGGGATAAAGAAGCCGATTTCCGTCTAATAACTGATTAGCTGCTGATCAACTTTAGCCACCAAGTCAGGGTGAGGGAGGCTCCTTAAGGTCCGGGCAGTCACTGGGTGCAGGGGTGCACACCTATAACTCCAACTACACGGAGGCTGAGGCAGGAGGATTGCAAGGTCAAGCCCAGCCTCAGAAACTTGGTAAGATTGTCTCAAGATAAATAGGTATAGCTCAGGGATAATGCACCCCTGGGTTCAATCCCCAGTTAAAAAAAAAAAAAAATGTTTTGTTTTTGTTTTTGAGATCTGAGTGGTCCTTTCTGAGATGGAGTCATTTGTGCTAAGATCTGAATGATGAGAAGTGGGGCCCATAGGGAGACCCAAAGACAGTGTGCCAGGGGACAGCAAGGGCAGGAGTGGGGTGAGAGACCTTGGCTCGTCCTAGGGAGTGGCCACACTGTGGGGACGGAGGAAGCCTTGTGAAGAGACAAGAGCCAGGTCAGAGCAGAGCACAGGGCCAGGGAGGACGCCCTGTGGACTCAAGTGCTCTGGAGGGTCTCATGCAGAGAGGGTCCTCTGGATGCAGCTGTCTGAAAGCCTCTGCTGTGTGCAGAATGTGTGGGGGCCCCGAGAGGAGCAGAGAGGCCAGCCAAGAGTGTGTGGGGTAGTGGACATTGGACCTGCATGGCCACAAAATATTACAATGTCCAACCACCCCAGTTTGCCTGGAACGGAGGCTTTTCCCTGGACATGGGACCTTCAGTGCTAAAACAAGAAAGCCCCTGGCACATGACAGCTGGCCCTCCCAGGCCACCATGGTTGAAGTCAAGTCCACCTTACTCACTGATGGATGAGGTAGAAGATAAAGAAAGAAATGGACGGGGACCGACAGGACTGCAGCTTGAGCACCTGAGTGGGTGGAGGTGCCCCTCTGCAGGGATGCGGGATCGGAAACAGGCTCAGGGAGAAAAGCCAGAGTTCAGCTTTCTCAGATCCCACAGTGAGCTCCAGGAACCTCTCCCAAATGGCAAAGCCACTGTTGTAACTCTAGGAGAGAAGGCCAGCTCTCTCAGATCAACGGAGATCAAAAGTGGTTACAAAAATAGGCTTCTGATCAATAGCAACATCATCCTGGGATCTGTAATTGCTGCTTGACGGTCACAAATGAACCGCCCTTCCCAGAACTACAGGGTGCATCCATTTCTTGCATGGGCCCTGGCCTCTGCAGGCTCCTTACAGACACACCCCAGCAATTGGTGATGGTCCCGGATGTAATTTAGGATGAGGGCAGAGATGAAGTCGCAGAAGTTACCACAGGGCACCTTCCCCCTTCCCTCCGAGACGCTCCACCCCAGCTCCAACCAGTTCTCTTTTCTCCTTCCCTGACCAACAAAGTTCTGGATCTGCAGCCCTGCAGCAAACGGGGCTCCTGCAGGCATTTCCCCAGGGCGCGATCCTGGGGCCCACAGATGCCAAGAGAGAACCCTCCGTCCCTCCTGCCCCGCTCTCCCACGTCTCCACTGTGAGCCGCACCTTCCCTAGGAGGCTGTCTGTGCTCCTGCACCGCCACCAACGACCCGGGACTCCCCTTCTTCTCCTTGCAGGGACCACCCCTGCTGCCCCAGGGACCCTCTGCCCCTGACCCAAAGCTAAAGAAGACCAGAAGTTTCAGTGGGGCCCAACTGAGGGGAGTGGGCCCTGGCCTCCCCGTCTTCCTGAGCTTCCTGAGCTTCCTGAGGCCACACAGGCCTTTCCTTCTTTATGTCTCCTTCTCCCACTTCCTCCATCCAAATGTGTTGGGGAAGTGGTGACATTTTGTTATATTGTTCGTTATAGACTTTTTTGCATTAATTTTAATTATGTTTAAAAATATTGTATTAAAATATCATTTCTCTTGATTACTGAGTTTTTTTGGCACCACATTAAATTTTGTAACTGGTGCCAAACTCATTTTACCCTTGGCTGGGACCTTTGGTTTCCCTCCCGGGGAGGTGGGGCTTTCATGTGGATTGATTGATTGATTGAGGTGCTGGGGATCGAATACAGAAGCACTTTACCACTGAGCTACATCCCCAGCCCTTTTAATTTTTTTTTTACTTTGCTGAAGCTGGCCTTGAACCTGCAATCCTCCCGCCTCAGCCTGGCGTGACCAGCATGTGCCACTGTGCCCAGCTCGGGGAAAGCCGGAAAGGGCTGGTCACAGTGGGAGAACCTGGGGAATAAAGCCAGGTAACCCGGAATCAAATCCTGTCCCTGCTGCTTTCAAGCCAGGGGACGACCTCTGTGCTTGTTCCCTGTCCACACAGTGGGGATGGGGCCAGCAGCTTCCCCAAGGGCTGAGTTAATCAGTGTTTGCAATGCCTGGCTCAGCAAGTGCTTCCAAACCCGAGTCCTGATGTTGAGATGAGTCTCTGCTGTGTTCTAGGGAGTGGGCACACAGGTGCTTGTGATGGACACAACCTTGACCTTCAGTAGCTCATATTCTTGTAGAAAAGGAACAGTGTGAATAGGCAATAGCAAGAATTATGTGTGCAGCATGAGTCTCATCACAGGCCAGGAATATGTGTGGCTTATGGGATCCACTCAAGAAAACTGGTGAGGAAGTTCTCCCGCCCCTCCCTTCTGTT
This sequence comes from Urocitellus parryii, assembly GCF_045843805.1. Classification (NCBI taxonomy): domain Eukaryota; kingdom Metazoa; phylum Chordata; class Mammalia; order Rodentia; family Sciuridae; genus Urocitellus; species Urocitellus parryii. The sequence goes on from NC_135540.1 coordinate 126,226,557, forward strand.
CTGTAGATGAGATCAGAGAGAGGCTGGGACCGGCCCAGGCTCCCAGTAGGAACACACTAATTTGGGATCCAAGCCCTACCCTCATTGCTGGCCCTCTGCCCTGGGCCTCCTGACGGCTCTGGAAGGTGCCCAGCATGAGGAGGGTTCAGGAGGACTAAACCCCAGCTGGTGGTTGGTCTCATCTCATGTCTCCCACCACCACCAACACGTGTCCTTTGGGCAGGTCCTTCCCAAGAGGAAACGGGGCCAACACCACCCATTGCCACTGGCTGCCCGGGTCGCGTAGGCCAGGAGGGAGACTCTGCTGCATAAACTCTTGCACTTTTAAACTTAGAGGCCTCTGAATGTCTTTATTACCTAGTTGAAAGCAAATGCTGAGTAGCTGGGTGTGGTGGTCCCAGCTACGAGGGCAGCTGAGGCAGGAGGATTGCTTGAACTCCGGGGTTGAAGACCAACCTGGACCACATAGCCAGACCCCAAAAAATCTGCTGGCATTAAAGTTCAAAATTGAAAGAAGACAGACTTACAGATCCTCATCAAGGCCCCCTGGAGTGACCTGGGGCATTTAGTTCCTGCAGAGTCTGGGGCCTACAGAACACCCTTCCCCTGGGCGCTCACCGCAGGGGCCCCCCACAGGTAGCTTTCCACAATCCCCGAGAGGAACAGAACATCACTGGTCCCGAAGGGTTTCCTCGGGGCCTCTAATGGTTGTTCTTGGGAACAAGCTTCACAAGCAGCTCTGGAGAATGTGCTGAGAGGTCTGACTGGCCCCACCCATCGGCCCTTAATCCTCTCTCGGTCCCTGGAGGGGATGAAGCGGCTGTCACAGCCAGCAGTTCGTATTTGAGATTAACTGTGGAATCCAAGGGGACACCAAACCCACAGCTATTCAGAAAGGAACTCACTGCTTCCCTCCTGTTTGGGTCACAAAACTCAGAATAAAGCATTTTCCTAAAGATGAGGTGTGGGGGTGGGGGCGGACAGTGCCTGGGGTGGGGAGTGCCCCAGACATGAATCCACTCCAGCTCGGTCACCAGGGGGGTGCATGGAATAGGCCTTCTCATTTCTGAGCTTCGGAACCTGAGACCTGGGGCAGCAGAACTGAGGTTCCTGAGTGCCAGCAAACCCGTTCCGGGCTTGTCTTCCCACTCTTTCTCCCTTCCCAGGACCCACACCTCAGACCCCAAGAGCCATGGTTCCAGGGTGGTGTCACTCTCCCTGATGGCAGAGGGCTGGCCTTCATTCCCTTTGTAGGTCTTCCCTCAGGACACAACGTGCCCAGCTCTGCATGTGCTGTGTCCCCTCCCACCCCAGCCTCCTTCTTCAGTGCCTCTGGGGTTGTCTCCTGGACCAGTAGTGTTAGCTCCTGCCTCTCACCTCACAGTGACAGGTTTCTTATGGCCATCTCTGCTCTGCTGAGCTGCTGAGTCTCTGAGACCCTCCATCCTGTGGGGGGGACCCTGTGCTCTCCCTTGAGATGGGTCTGGAGATCTCAGAGCCTGGAGCCACCGTGGACAGGCAGTTTAGCCTAGAGACCCGGATGTGCCCACCCTGCAGCCTGGGGTCCAGTCCGCCAGGAAGTTCTTAACCCTGTGGTGCAAAGTGCTTGCCTCCCCCAGTCCACACCACAGAGTGACCAGATGGTCTCTGCCCTCCTGACCCCAGCTGATAGGATGGGAAGGGGACATCAGATCTCGGGGGACCAGACTCCCTTGCCTGGAACTTTGAACATGTGCTGAGAAGCCATGCACGGGGACTCACACGGGTAATTCCAGTGACTTGGGAGGCTGAGGCTGGAGGATCACAAGTTGGAGGCCGATTAGAGCAATTTATAAGACCCTATCTCAAAATAAAAGAATAAAAGGGCTGGGATGTAGCAGTGGTAGAGAATCCTGGGTTCAATTTCCAATGCTAGAAAAGAAAAAAGAGAAATCCGAGACCCGTGGACAGGACTTCTCTAGCCTATGAACTAGGACACAGAGAAGGTCAGGTTTTTCCGTAAGTTCAAAGTGCAGTTCCCACCAAAATTATGCACAAATAGTAGGAGAACAGGTGCTGTGTGTGATTTGATGAAAGAACTGAGCTGAGAGCCTGGCCAACATAAAGAAAGAGAAAATATGAAAGGCAGAGAGAGCCCCCAATTCAACACTCACAGGGGTTTGTGTACTGGGAAAAAAGAACTTCACACACTCACTCAGACTGGATGACAGCCCAGGATAATAACTGATGTTCATGGCGATGCCCGAGTCACTCCAAGTAGGTTTGATTTTCTGGTATCCTCCAGCTACAGATGGCACACAACTGAATAATTCATTTTAGTAAATTTCGAACTCAAATGTCTTTCATAAAAAGTGCGGGGCTCTAGAATGTACTCACACCCAGGCCTTCCACACCTGCTTTCATTTTTTATTCAACACATGTTTATTGAGTGCCTACTACAGACAGGCCCTGTGCAGGGTGTGAGAAAGGAGGGACAGGTTCACATTCTAGATGGGGAAGAGACAAGGAAAGATGTAAATGAACGAGATAATTTTAGATAACAATAAGTCGGAGCCGATGGGGAGTGCATCAGAATGCGTGGCAGGCGGTACTTGGTGAGGGAATAAATGGACTGAGGAGGAGATAATAAAGATCATTCCTTATCCTATGACCTGTGTTTTCCTTCCTCCCTCCTGGATTCCACAGGGGCCTCTTCCTCCGGAAGACTCCTGACCTCAGAGAGCTTCCCTGAGCTGGAGATAAAAACACAAAACAAACACATTCCTTTGCCAAAGAGTGATGCTTGAGTCCACTCAGAGTCCTGGTTTCTAGAAGAAAGTTCTCATGGTAACTAAAGCCAACCTGCGACCTGTCCAAGCAGGACCCGGAGACGACGTCAGCACCTTCCTGGGCTGCCCAGTCCACCTGAGTCCATGAAGTTCTTTTTTCCCAGTCACATGGGGGTAGGGGTACCGGTCCCATGGAGCAGCGCTTCTTGCCCCTGGGTTAGCAATCAAGGGCTCTTCCCTGCATTCAAGAGTGGACAACCGGACAAGGACGGCCACTCAGTCGGCAGAAAGTGTGGAGATGTTTTAGCCTTGATGTTCCCTGCACCCATACCCAGCCACCTGCAGTCACTACAGTGGAGACTTCACGGGCTGACACTGACACAAAGCCATGTGACAAGAAGCCTCTCAGATGACCCCTCCAGGGACAGCAACTATCCCACCCTAGCTCCAAAGTCAACCCGTAGCCCCACCCAGGCCCCCTGAACTCCTTCTCTGCAAGATGTCATTTTGTGCATCTGAACATTTGGCATCTACCCCCAAAGGTTGGTTATAAAACTTCCACCTGCTTCCAGCCAAAATCCTGGAACAGACTCGTTTCGCCTCACATGCCACAGGAATGTGGATAATCCCTTTTACAAAGATGCTTGATTAAGTTTTTAGAACTCAAATCCATCTGGGCATTCTTCAATCCCTAGAGCCGCACATGGTGAGGTGGAAGCATTTCTACACCAGCTACGATCCCAGAGAGCAGCTGAAACACAGAGGGGGGTTCCTGCCTGGAGTCACAACAGCAGTTCCCAGGCATGGGGTCCCTCGGGGCAGCTCAGCCCCCTCAGCCTTCTGGGAACACACACTCCAGGAGACAGCTGGCCTCTGACAAAAGCCCATGTCCCCAAGCCAGAGAGAAGAAGGATCCCTCAGGACTCCTTGTGTAACTCACCATCTAGGCCCTCCCTGGTGGGTAGCAGAACTCAAAACCCAAATTTTCTGAGCAGTTATCTATATAAATTCTGTGCTACCACGTCATGAGCAGGAAAGTCTCTTTTAGGGGGCTGGGGGTGTGGCTCAGTGGTAGAAGCTTGCCCAGCATGCTCGGGGGTCCCATCTCTAGGGTGCAGGTAGGGAAGGGGGTGGAATCTCTTGTCATCTCTCACCAAGGCCTGCAGCAGCACCTTCTCACAGGGAGTCGGGGAACAAGGAGGGGAGGGGAAGGCAGCTGCTCTGGCCGAGGAGGATTCCAGTGCTCTCTGAATGGAAGGAAACCCGTGCTGGGTAGCTTGAAGCCCAGGGGGAGCTTCAACAGACAGGAATTCACTTGCTGAGGTCCAGGGAGGCCACCCCAGCCTCCCCAGAGCACCAGTGCGCTCTGGCACACGTGAATACCTAAATCGTTCCTGCATTGCTGCCGAAGTGGAACTACGGCTACACAAAAGGGTAGCAGGGGAGATGGCCTTGGTGCTGCTGATGCCAATGACTGCCCAGGTGAGTGGCCTCGGCTTGAAGCCCTGACAGCTCCCAGGTGGGACTCTGATGAGCCACTCCTTCAAGACCACGTTATGAAGTCTGTCCGAAGGCTTTCTCAATAAGGAGAACGTCGTGGGCCCCACTGACCTTTTCCTCCTGCTAATCATGGCAAGGACTCGTGTGGTGCGCACAGGGGGATTCTTAAGCAATTAAACTAGTAAGGGTATTTTTAAATTATTTATTTAAAAATTTAGCCGAAGCCAGGTGTGGTGGCACACTCCTTTAGTCCCAGCGGTTCGGGAGGCTGAGGCAGGAGGATCACGAATTCAAAGCCAGCTTCAGCCACTTAGCAAGGCACTTAGCCACTCCGTGAGACCCTGTCTGTAAATAAAATATAAAAAAGGGCTGGGGATGTGGCTCAGTGGTTGAGTGCCCCTGGGTTCAATCCTCAGTACCCAAAAAACAAAAAATCATTTAGCTAAACTGTAGAGGGATCCCCCTTCCCCACCATCTCCTGCCCATTTGAATTGACATGCCTGCATTTATCTATCACAGTCCTAAAAGGGACAAACAAATGTCTGGTAGGAAGAGTTAGGGACATCGTTATTTTTTTTATTATCATATTTTAGTTTTGGTACTAGAGATTGAACATAGGGGCCCTCTGTGACCGAGATACATCTCCTTCTTTATTTTTTATTTTGAGACAGGCTCTTACTAAGTTGCTGAGACTGACTTTAAACTTGTAAATCTCCTGCCTCAACCTCCCGAGTAGCTGAGACTTGACAGATGTCCACCAGGCATTATTGTTATTTTAAAATCATGATTGTATTTGGCTGATTACCCTTGATGAGACCTTGAAAGAACTTTAAGCCCTTCATTTCCTTTTGCTCAGTTGTAGCACCTGATTGCTTCAGAGCTGGAGTAACTGATGCATTCTCCTCTGAGTTTTCTAACTTTGCTGCCTTATTTCCACCGAAGGTGGGTGATTCTTTTGTGTTATCTTTGTGTGTGCTGATTGGGGTGGGGCAGGGTGGGGAGAGAGAAAGGTGGCCGGGAAAGATGAAATACATTATTAATAACAAGCATAACCTTCCCTCCAAACTGGCTTTCTCCTGTCCATTGATCTGCTGATTAATTGTCAAAACTCAGAGCTGCAGGGGAGGGAGGGGAGAAGATTGAAATTGGTTTCCATGCATGTATGAGTTTGTCGGGATGAACCACCCACTACGTGCAACCATACGGCTCCAAAAAAACCCCAAAGTTGGAGCCAATTAGTCATCTTAGAATCTACTTCACATACACCCCTAGCCCCACCCAGTCCCCCCAGTGAGCAGCCTTCCCTGATTCCAGCTCTGAACTCCACCTGCGTCCACTCCTTTCCAGGTTTGGCGGCTGTAGAGGGGGACCAGCTCTGAGTGGCAAGGGCAGGACGCACTCCCACAACCGGGTTCCCTGGCCCCAGCCTGGCTCCCTCCTCCCTGTGCCTGTGCACTCCCCACTGTACACAAGGTCTGTGCCCTTCTCCAGGGCCACTGGAGGAACCTCCCTGTCCCTCAGGCCAGCTCGGGTCCACTATCCAGATGCACCCTCTGCAGACCTTCTTTGCACCCAGATCTCGTTGCATTGGAACTGATGGCTCTCCTGATCATGAGCGCCTTGAAGCCTGGAGCCATCTCTTTCCCAGGGGCCCACGATGAGAAAATGCTCAGTACATGTTCATAGGAAGGAAGAACGGAAGACAGGCACCAGGCACCCTCTGAGCAGCCTGCACTGTGATTCTCTACCTACCACCTGCTCAGCTAACTTCTCAGAATGAAGAAGGGGGAGTCCAACATCCAAAGTTCTCTCCTGTCCAGGTGGGTGCCCTCATGGCAGGGCTGGCTTCAGGTATGTGTAACCCAGGATCCCACATTTAGAAAACCCTCGTCCTTTGTTTAATGCTCTGCTGTCCCTATCTCAAAATTCATGAGAAAATCTTTATGAGGGGTCCACATTTTCCTTTTGCCCAGAGCCCTGTAAATTATGTAGCAGGTCCTGCCTGTAGGTGTGGCAGTCTTGGGGGCTGGGAGCTCAGCTCTTCCTTCTCCTGCCCTGGGAACAAGACAAAGACCCAGGCCTGTCCTCCTGTGCAAACACTCATTATCTGAAGGCTGAGTACTTTCTGCATTCTGCTTACTGCTATTTTTTTTTTTTTTTTTAAGAGAGAGAGAGAATTTTTTAATTTTTTTTTTTTTAGTTTTCGGCGGACACAACATCTTTGTTTGTATGTGGTGCTGAGGATCGAACCTGGGCCGCACGCATGCCAGGCGAGTGCGCTACCGCTTGAACCACATCCCCAGCCCTTGCTGCTTTTCTCAAAGGTATATAGTCAACCTGAATTTTTTGTGTTGGTAGATTATAATTATATATAATGGTGGAGTTCATTATGCTATATTCTTACATGCACATAACATAATTTAATCAATCTCACTTCCCAGGACCTTCCCCTTCCCTTGGCTCCTCCCTCCCACTTCTCTGATTGCTCTAATGATCTCCCTTCTATTATTATGGTTCTATTACTATTTACTTATTTATTTGGTACTACGGATTGACCCCAAGAGTTAACCACTGGGCCACATCTCCAGCGTGTTTTTATTATTTTGTGACACTAAGTTGCTCAGGGCCTCCCCAAGTTGCTAAGGCTGGCTTTGTGCTGGTGGACCTCCTGCCTCAGCCTCCTGAGCTGCTGGGATTACAGGCATGCACTACCTTGCACAGATGTTATTGTTTTAATTAGTGCATTTTTTTTTTCAGTACTGGAGATTGAATCCAGAAATCCTTTACCACCGAGTTACATCTCTGGCCCTATGTTTTATCTTTCATTTTGAGACAGAGTCTCACTAAATTGCCCAGGCTGACCTTGAACTTGGGATCCTCCTATCTCAGTCTCTCAAGTCCTTGACATTATAGGCCTGCAGCACTGTGCCTGGCTTAACTGGTCCATTATAATTATGTATAGAAGTGAGATTCATTGTGGTATATTTGTACATGGTCATGGCAAAACTCAGTAGATTTCTTTCCTCAGTCATTTGATTTAATAAGATACACATTTATTTGAAAGAGTTCCTGAATTTTAAGTGAAATCGTAGTCATTGCATATACTTTGTGTGAAAGTCTCAGATGGGTACAAGCATGTCTCTAACAGTTTTCTCTTGAGAAACTGCCGTGACTCCATTTTTTAAAAAACCAGCCTCTACCGCAGACCAAGGCCTGCCAAAGGGGGAGGGGGATGACCCACCGTTCCTAGGCACATAGCCACCCTACTGAGAGTCATTTGACATAAATAACAGGAAAGGCCTGCGGAGCCAGATACCCACCCCTAACTGCAGTGACCAGATAGCCTCGACTCAGCAATGCAAGACCCACGAATGCTCCAGACCTAATTTCAGACCATAGCAACAGCCAATCAGAGTGAGACAGGAACATATCTGAAATGCCAGGTGACCCTCCCAGTAGTTTCAGTGACTGATAACATGTTAGGGAACCGTGTAGTTTAGCTCGTACATCCCTTGCAGCTTAAAACAATCAGTTCAAATGTATCCACCTCTTGAACTCACCAATCACCCCTGCCCAACTTGTTCCCGCCAGTGGATGTGCTAATCAATGTTAAGAGTTGATTGATTTTCCCGCAGTGTGAAATGACTTGCTGTGTGATGTTGTGATGCACAGAGTATCCCCCAAAACCTATAAATCCTCACTGAATTAAGAGCCAGGACTCACTCCCTGGGACCGCTGTGTCAGAAACATTTGTGAGTCCAGGCTTGAGCTTGCACTAAAGACTCTTGTGTGATTGCATTGGATTCGGATTCGGATTCGGCTCCTGGAGGCCTACTGGGGTCCCACGAATCTGGCATTACACTCTCTTCTTTTTGTTTGTATTTATTTATTTATATATTTATTTATCTATCTATTTATTTATTGTACGGGGAATTGATCCCAGGGACACATCACCACTGAGCTTTGCCCTTAGCTCTTTCTATTTTTTTTTTTAACTTTATTTTAAGGCAGGGTCTTGCAAGATTGCTGAGGCTGGCCTCAAAGGTGTGATCCTCCTGCCTCGGCCTACTATAGTTGCTGGGATTACAGCATGAGCCGCCGCACCTGGCTTCTAATACCTGCTCAATCCCCCTTGTGAAGAGGAGAAAGGAGGTCACAGTCTCAGAACCTTCTCCAGGCTCAACCTCTGGCTTGAGTCGAACACCCCTGGTACTTCCTACGCACAGGAACCCAGCAGAGCAGACACACCTAAGCACAGTCAGATGAATTTTTCTGCTCAGGAAATGGAGGGCGAGGAGCTCTCTGGGAGGCCATGGCAGTGGATTCCAACCAAAGAAAGGGATCCTGCCTGGTCTCCCAGCTCCCTCCCAGCCTGCACCTGTGGGCGCCCAGGGGTTGGGAGTGGATTCTGTCTGACAGGGTGGAGCTGGAGACCTGGAGTCCGAGTCCTAAAAGAGCTCAGATCGGCCCTGATATGCTGTAGGGCTTTTTCCTTTCACCTGCCCCTCCTGACAGGTAACCCTGCTCCAGCCAGGCCCAGCCCTGCCCACGGCAGTTCACGGTTGCCAGTCGGTGGATGGATGTTGCCACGTCCCTCTCCCTCACCCTCTCTCTCTTGCTCTCTCCTGGAGTTAACAGCTAGAAATGACTGAGGTTACCCACGCTCGGTCCATCCTGAGCCCTCCCTCTGTCTGTCCTCAGTGGAGTGTCATGCACTGGTCATGAGCACAGGGTCTGCAGCCAGCTCCACCAGGGTTGAGAATCCGTTTCCTCATCTGTAAGACGGGAACAATGAAAGGACCGTCCCCAGCGCTGTGGTGGCAGTAAATGAGTCCCTAACACTACTCCAGGGGCTATGCCACAGTGGGGCTGCTCTGCCTCTGTCTCTGATCATCTTTGCAACAGCTCAGTTAGAGGGCCTATGACCATCTTCCCACCCCACCATGCAGATAGGAAAACCAAGGGACCGGGAGGTCGAGGCACCTTACTAGGTTGTCACTTAGTAAGTGATGAGACCATGGTCTGAGGCAGCCTGAGTTGGTAGCCAAGGGTCTTTCTGGTGCATTTGTCCCAGCCCCGTACCTGCGTCCCGCATGCGCAGATGTGACATCCCCGTGCCTCTGAATTGCACCTTGCTTTCCACTAGAGCTCCTCTGACTGCCACCACCAGGCCATTATGGAGCCCAAGGGTGGAAATTAAAGTCTGGGGGCAAAGGTGGAGATCCAGGTGGTCTAGGGACGGGAGGGGATTGGGCGGTGAAGCCACATGGCTCCTGGGGGCAATACGGAGGGTCAACATGGGCCCCCTTCTCCCTCATGTCCTCCTCCCTGCAGAGGTGAAAGGAAGAACGCGGTTGCCAGGCTCTAGGCTTCCGGGACACAGGAGCCCACCAGGCAGGCTACGGCCGCTAGGGCCACTGTCCTGGTGGCAGGCACCCACCCCTCTTTTCCATGATGGCTCCCGGGTCAGTGGTGGCCTCCTGATTGTCCAAGTCAGTGGGTCCTGTGGTGCCCGATCTACCAGGATCTTCACGCTCTTCTTGAGAAACTGATGTGACTCCGTTTTTGAGAAACCAGCTCCTACCTCAAGGCCTGTCCAGAGGGAGGGGGCGTAATCCTTGTCCTTGGAAAAACCCACAGAGCCTCCTAGGCCCATAGCCACCCTGCTGAGTTGTTTGTAAATAACAGGAGGGATCTGCAGTGCCAGGTGTCCCTGACTCAGTTACCATAGGCGAGGACCCATAGCAACCCCCTAGCAACCACCAATCAGCATGAGACAGGGAAATACCCGAAATGCCAGGTGACCCTCTCAGTAGTTTCAGTGATTGACGACACGATTGGGCAACCCTGCAGTTTAGCGTATACGCTCTTGCAATTTCCGGTGGCCTAAAACAATCAGTTCAAATGTATCCACCTCTTTTTTTTTTTTTTTTTTTTAAAGAGAGAGTGAGAGAGGAGAGAGAGAGAGAGAGAGAATTTTTTAATATTTATTCTTTAGTTCTCGGCGGACACAACATCTTTGTTGGTATGTGGTGCTGAGGATCGAACCCGGGCCGCACGCATGCCAGGCGAGCGCGCTACCGCTTGAGCCACATCCCCAGCCTGTATCCACCTCTTGAACTCACCAATCATCCCTACCCAACTTGTTCCTGCCAGTGAATGTGCTAATAATCAATGTTAAGAGTTGTTGTTTGATTTTCCCTCGGTGTGAAATGATTTGCTGTGGGATGTCGTGATGCACAGAGTATCCCCCAAAACCTATAAATCCTCACTGAATTAAGAGCCAGGACTCACTCCCTGGGACCGCTGAGTCAGAAACGGTTGTGAGTCCAGGCTTGAGCTTGCACTAAAGACTCTTGTGTGATTGCATCGGATTTGGCTCCTGGAGGTCTTTTGGGGTCCCATGAGTCTGGCCTTACATTCTGAGAGCTCAGAGTGGTGCCTGCAGCCTCCTGATGTCTCTGTAGACTGTGTTCACTCTCCTTCAGCCTGAACTAGCTCAGAGTCAGAAGCTGCCATGACTTTGGGCCTCTATAGCATCTGAGAAGTGGAAGCCTGATTGTGACTGGAGGAGAGACAAGTTTCATTGTCAAGTTTTTTCTTTTTATCATTTTTTTTTTGCGGGGGGGGCGGCAGTTTTCTGAGGTTTAAACCCAGGGCCTCACACATGCAAGGCAAGTGCTTTGCCACTGAGCTACTTCCCCAGTCTTTTATTTTATTTTATTTTGAGACAGGGTCTCCCTAAGTTACTTAGGTCCTCGACAAATTGCTGAGGCTGACCTTGACCTTGTGATCCTCCTGCCTCGGCCTCCCCAGTCAATGAGATTACAGACATGTATATATTTTCTCTTTAAAAAGCTACAGAAAATAATGTTATAGTCTCTTTACTGCTCAGCTTAAGAGACAAAACAGTACAGCCATGAATGGTGATGCACTCCTATAATTCCAGTGAGTTGGAAGGCTGAGACAGGAGGATCACAAATTCAAGGCCAGCCTCAGCAATTTAGCAACACCCTCTTTAAAAAAAAAAAAAAAGTCTGATTAAACCTTACCTAGCATGCACAAGGTCTTGAGTTCTATTCTCAGCACTGCAAAATAAGAAAGAAGACATCACAAATAAAATCGATGGCTCCATTTCCTCTTTACCATTTGAACCCTTTCTTCTTACTCCTACCATCTTGAAATGCCTATACATGTGACATAACTCTACACCAAATGTGCCGTGATTTTACTTGCATCCTCCTACAACTTGCTTCTTTTTCTCAACATACATTTTTGGGGATTTTCTCACACTGACAGGTGATCACCTCAGTTAATTCTCTTGAATATATAGTATTCCACATGGGAACATGTGCTGCTTATGAGGGACATAGTTTAACTTCTGAGCTCTATTGAGGGTGGCATTTCAAATGTGTTTGGGACAAACAGATAAGAAAAGCTTGAAATGCTCTGCAGAATGGTCCAGAGGACTAGGCCTTTGACAACAGGGCATTCATGTCTCCATTTTCAAACAGGCCTGGCAGCACCTGCCTCGCCTGCCCCAGGTACATCACAGGCTGTACTCTGCTGTCCCTTCACTAGACACATGCTGCTGCGGCCGCTGCAGATACAGACCCATGATGGACAGGGCCAGGTCACCACCAGGAAATGAAAATCAAGACGAAGGGGGTGACTGGCTTCTGGTCAGCAGCGCACCCTGGGTTCTGGGAAGCTGCGATGAGCTCAGTGACCCTTCGTGGATCCCGTCCAACACCTTTACCAGAAATTCCCGGTGAAACGGGTAACTGAGCTCAAACAATCTGGGAGAGTTGATCAATCACTAGGGCTTAGCATTAGGTACTCTGTCACTCAAAGTCACTGAATCATTGCAAGTGGAGAAGCTGTAGCTATGGTTCAGTGGCGGTCAACAGAACTTTCCTGGACTCTGCAGACACCACGCTGGGGGAGCAAAAAGAAGGGCTATCTGGTCAAGCACACAGGCGTCCCAGCTCGGCCACCCTCTAAGTGCATGACCTTGGACAAAGGGCTTCCTTCAGCTGTGCTTTGGTTCCATTGTCTCTAAATGGGGAGTTAAAAATAAATAAATAAATCAGCAGGCATGGCTGATTTGGTGCCCCATGCCCGTCCTCATGGGCAGCATGGGAATCACCTCTCCCCACTATCGCCCACATATTTGGGGTGGGAGTGTCACCACCTTTAGCTTCAGAGGCGATATGGGACGTCAGTTTGGCCAACAAGACCACTCCCGTCCCCTTGGCCCAACCCTGGGTTCGGAGATAGGCAGGTGAGAGCATCAGGGCCCTGAGATACAATGAGACTTTTATTTGAATATCAGGCACTCCTTCCTGAGGAACTCGAACTTGGGAAGAGGTGAACTTGGAGTTGCAGGAGTCACCAAAAATTTAATGAAGAATGATGGGCATCCAGAGATAGCACTGATGAGAAGTGAAAAGAGACTCAGACCCAGAGGCATTATTTGAGTTCCTGCATCAAGTTTATACTGAAGCCAAGATACCTCCTCGGCTGTTCAGTTCCTCTTTAAAGTATTTGCTTATTTGCTTTGCATAAGCCAGTTTGAGGTTAGCTTTTTGGCATTTGCAGGACAATAAATCTGAACCAGTGCTCTGTTCATTAGTCAGCGGTAAGGATGAATCAGATGACATGAATGAGACCTACTATGATCTCAGTCCCCTTTTTCTTCCTTGTTCTTGTTGGATCCAAAGCTATTTTTATTTAACTCTGTTTTTATTATGTAATCCTAAAACCATTCTGAGTTTCCAGAAACATCTGGAAGCCATGCTATATCAGAAACACGAAAAAATTAGAAATGCTTATCTTGGGAAAGAAGAGATTGCTTGGTAACATAATAGTTTTCTTGAAATACTTTGAAGTTTGTGGTATGGAAAAGAACTAGACGTAGCAGAACTGGGCAACTGGGAGGTCAGCAGCAGGCACTTTGCTTCAGGGTAAAGAAGAACTTCACAGGAACCCACTTCTGCCTTTTTTTTTTTAGAGACAGGGTCTCGTTAAGTTGCTTAAGGCCTTGTGATCCTCCTGCCTCAGCCTCCCTGGCTGCTGGGATTACAGCTGTGCACCGCTGCAACTGTTTGTTTTTTTTTTTTTTTTTAAACTGGGGGTCTAACCCAGAGGTGCTCTATCACTGAGCCACATCCCCAGACGTTTCCATTTTGAGACGGGGCCTCCTAAGTTGCCCAGGCTGGCCTTGAATATGTGAGCTTCCTGCCTCAGCCGCTTAAATTGCTGGGATTACAGGTGTGCACCACCATGCCTGGCAGTAGCAGGTTTCCTATCTCAGGTGACCTTCATGTTGAAAATGGACACTTGCTTTACCATGACCTGTAGAGGAGACTCCTGTTTCTAGGATCAGGTTACAAGGATGTCTGCAAAAAGCCCTCTCACTTACAGGGTGCTGGGATTCTCAGTAAAATGCCAAGTGTAGTTACTATTTATGCCCCTAACATAAGGGGAATCTCTAATATTTTTCTAATGAAAAAGGTTTTGAACGATTTGAACACATTAACGTTTAGGACTGTAGATGAAAGAGTCAATGTCCAGTTATGTATTTAATTTACATATGTCACACAAATCTGAACATCCCCTGGGAGCATGTGAATGTAGCAAGGCTGCTTTTCCATTTTCACACTTCATGACTGTGACTTAGCATTACCCAAGCACTTCAACATAATTTTCTTTATTGAATTTGTTTAACTTTAAAGGTTTGCCTTTATGACCATAAAAACTCTATGAGCCAGGTGTGGTGGCAACTGATATCCAAGCTGCTACAGAGGTTAAGGCAGGAGGATCACAAGTTCAAGGCCAGCCTGGGCAATAGAGGAGCCTGTTTCTCAAAATTAAAACTTAAAAGGGCTAGGGATGTTGCTCAGTGGTAAAGTACCTCTGGGCTCAATCCCCAGAATCCCCACCACCACCAAAAAAAAAAAAAAAAAAAAAGAACATCAACTTTAAGACATTTCAGCAGTAAAATATATATAAAGGTTAATAAAATAGGTACTTGTCACTCCGTTTTTCTATATGCTTAACAAAACACTGTTGAAATCTTAAGAACTGTTTGTTAATCTTGTTTTTAGAATGTGTTGTCCCTAACTGTGAACTGTTTGTTAATCTTGTTCCCAGAATAAGCTGTCCCCAACTGCCAAACTACAAAATGTAACTTCTCTCCCTGCCCTCTCCAAGGAAAGTATATAAGCTCTGCTTAAGCTGTTCTCAGGGCTCTCTCTTTGCTCTATTCAAGTGAGCACTGAGCCCCAGCATGCTGGTCCCCAAATAAACCCTTTGCTGTTGCATGAGGCAGTCTCTTGGTGGTCTCTTCCTCCGACGTTTCCCTTACATTATATATATATCTTTGTTATTGAGAGTCTAAGACTTTTTCTAGACTCTAAACTCACTGTTACCATTGTAAATCATTTTTTATGAAATGACTTTTCTTTTTTTTAGTTTCTTTTTTTTTTCTTTTCTTATTCTTTTTTTTTTTTTTTTTTTGAGAGAGAGAGAGAGGGAGAGAATTTTAATACTTATTTTTTAGTTTTTTGGCGAACACAACATCTTTGATTGTATGTGGTGCTGAGGAACCCGGGCCGCACGCATGCCAGATGAGCGAGCTACCGCTTGAGCCACATCCCCAGCCCTGAAATGACTTTTCTTAGAAATGGAATTACTGCAATGTCACAGAGCAAACCACTGTGACTGACAGAATGTCCCATGAAAGCCTGGCATAGTGGAACACACCTGTAATCTCAGCAAATTGGGAGGCTGAGGCAGGAGGATTCTGAGTTCAAAGGCAGCCTCAGCAACTTAGTGAGGCCCTAAGCAACTCAGTGAGACTCTGTCTCGAAATAAAAAATATAAAAAAAGAAAAAAAATATATAAAAAAGGGCTGAGGATGTGGCTCGGTGGTTAAGCAACCCAGGGTTCAATCCTTGCTACAACAACAAAAAATAAATAAAAAACAAAAATAATAAGAAGAAATAAAAAAGGGTCTGGGAATGTGACTCAGTGTCTCTGGGTTCAATCTCTGGTACCAAATGGGGGGGGGGTAAGTTCCATGAATAAAGCAAGATGCAAAAAAATAGGTTTGGATCCAAAATATGATTAAAAACTTAGTTGTCCAGATGCAAAGAAAAAGATGAAAGGAATATACCAGAAGATTTATTATTGTTATCTTTGAATTAGTTATTATACATATTATTAATTCATATTTCATACTTTCCTATATTTCCAAGGATTTTTTTCTTTTTCTTTTTCTTTCTTCTTTTTTTTCTTTTTTTTTTTTTTCCAGTACTGGTGATGGAACCCAGGCGGGCTCTACCACTGAATCACATCCCCAGCCCTTTTTATTTTAACTTTATTGAGACAAAGTCTTGCTAAACTGCCGAGGCTGACCTCAAGCTTGCAATCCTCCTGCCTTAGCCTCCTGAGTCACTGGAATTGCTATTGTGTGCCACCAAGCCCGGCTGTTTCCAAGTTTTCTACAATCAGCATGAGTAATTTTTTTTTACAACCAGAATAAAAAAAGAACAAGTTATTTTTAAAAGGGCCTGAGTGGTAGTTATTAATACAAGCCACTGTGGCAGCTTCTAAGAAGTTTCCAAGATGTCATTAGGCTTAGGTGACTTGGCATTCTTGGTAGAGAAGATCATCAGGGTCACAAACTCAAACACTTCATGTAGTATAGTGACAGGAATGGGCTAATTATACTACAACAGGGAGCAGCCGGGATTGCCACAAATTGAGCACATCTGTCTGCCCCAAACAGGAGAGCCAGTTGCTGTCAAGGAATAACTCGAGCCCAGGGTTAGCCAACACATGGACACGGAGGAGCATTTATGTAAATTCCTTCCTCTTAGCTCCTTTTTCTTTTTTCCATTGAGAGTCCAACAAAATCCATGCTCCTCTGTGACCTCAAGGTTAGGTAAGTTTCCTAAAATGAGAAAAAGAAACGGCACAGCCTTGCCTCCGAGCCCAGGAAGTCGGGCTCTGCGGGCCACATGGGTGGTGCATGCACGGTTCTTGCTGAACGGTTTTTCAAACTTCTGGCTTGTACTCCAAACTATGGCTTCCGATTGCCATTGTGTTCTAGTGTCTCTCTGTCATCCTGCTTCGAGGCTGGGACTCAGGTCGATTTCCCAAACTGTATTCCAGGGAACGCAAGTCCTGTGAGATGCTCTTGAAAACGATCGGGAAGGACGCCATGGCTCAGTGGGTTTGAGAAATACTCACTGCCACACAGAGATTCCCAGGGCGACGCCCGTTAGTACTTCAAGTCCCTGTCAAGTCCTGCAGCTTACTAAGCAAGTGGGCTTTGCTCAGTTGAGCACTTCCCAAGCGCACTGGGCTATGGGTCCCTTTTGAGGGCACAGCTGCTATCCACATGTCACTGCTGCTGAAGTGTGGACCAGAGAACACAGCTGGAGTGCTGTGTTTTGGAGCTGTTGGTGGGAAAAAAGAAATCTACCAATCTAAGCTGCATGGGTGTCAACATGGAGGAGGAGCAGAGGCCTGAGGGGTTGCAGGCCAGGCTCCGGGATGCCTCATACACCAGACGTGTGGCCCGCAGAGCCCGACTTCCTGGGTCCTGAGGCAAGGCTGTGCCATTTCTTTTTCTTATTTTAGTTGTTGATGGACCTTTATTTTATTTATTTGTATGTGGTACTGAGAATCGAAGCTAGTCCCTCATGCATGCGAGGCAAGCGCTCTACCACGGAGCCCGACCCCAGCCCCTGGGCCATTTCTTAACCGTCTTTGGTGAAGTGACTTAACTCTGCTGTGCTTCAGATTCTTCAATAAAAACTTTTTTAAAAAAAAATTTTTAAGTACTGAGCCTGACTCCAGGGGTGCTCTACTGCTCTACCATTAACTACACCCGCCCCTTTTTATTCTTTGAGGTCGGATCTCACCAAGTTGCTGGGGCTGGCCTGGAACTTGCCGTCCTCTGGCCTCAGCCTCCTCCTGAGGAGCTGGTTTCGGGAGTGTGCACCGTGCGTCTACAGGCAGGGCAGAGACTTCCCTTTGGGAAGGTGTCCCCGACCCCTCTCCAGCCCCAGGAAGAGGAGACAAGTGACCACGCAGGGCTGGCTGCAGAATAAACTCTGCTCAAGTCCAGGATCTGCCTCTCTGAGAATCTCAAAACCTTTTCCTTTGTCTTTTCATTTTTCTACAGATTCATCACTCTTTGTTAAAATGGTACCTGATCTCCCTGACCTAACTGCTTTGGGGCCTTTCACTTCCTTTTCTATGAGATTCTCATGTATGCCTAAAAAACTAAAATACGCTGGGCACGGCAGCAACTTCAGAGGCTGAGGTGGGAGGACCACTTGAGCCCATGAGTTTGAGACAAGCCTGGGCATCCTAGGGAGACCCTGGCTCAACAAAATAAAACCAATCCAAGCAAAAAAAAAATAATAATAATAAAATATTAATATCAAATAGCCAAGTGTAGTGGTGTCGCCCTGTAATCCCAGTCACATGAGAGGCTGAGATAAAGATTGCCAAGTTGGAGGCCAGCCTCAACAACTTAGTAAGACCCTGTCTCCAAATGAAAAAATAAAAAGGGCTAGGGATATAGCTCAGTGGTAGAGCATCCCGGGTTCAATCCCTAGTACCAGAAAAAAAATAATAATTAAATTCCTGTTAATCTGTCTTTTGTCCACTTAATTTGCAGAGCCCCAGGCAGAGAACCCACGTTTCCTCCCCCACGGCCACACCAGTGGGAAAAGCCTGTGGGTTGGACGGTCAGGAAGGAACGTGGGTCCTCAAGCTTGGAGCTCAGGGGTCAGCTCGGTCTGGAGAGGCATCTCCTATCCCGGGAGCCCTCTGGACCCCAACCCTCCCTCCCTCATCATATCCACTCTCCAAGTCCTACATCCTCATTGATAGCATGTCCATGTCCCTTTCTCTCCTTGGCAGTTCCACTGTCCCCCTGTGTTTGGACATCTGCCCCAACTTGGGCCTCCCTGACTCCACTCCGCCAATATCTTCTTGGCCCCTGCTCAGTTCCTCTGTCTCACCCCCTCTGCACTGTACACCTCAGCTTCAGCTCCTGAGGGTCCATGTTCTCTGCCTCCTCCCAGCTTTGGCACACGCTGCCTCTTCTGCCTGGAGACCTCTCTGTTCCTCCCATGCTGGGCTTCAGGTCTTCTGGGGCACCCTCCCCGACCCTTGCCTCTGGGAACACCCCAGCTCACGGGAGCGCTGGGCATGGTGTGCTGTGGGTGCTGCAGGCCTGGTCCCCCACGTGGAAGGGAGCAGCCTGTGTGGGAGGGAGCCTTCGCCCACCCAGTGCCCGCACACAGTAGGTGGAAAAGAGATCATTCTGAATGAATGAACAGGCAACGGACCCACTGCTGTCTACCCTTGCCATTCAGATCGCCTCCTCCTGCCTCCTCTCAGCAGCAAGTGTTCATGGGTTCCCCTGAGCTGGGCGCGGACCACTCCACTCTCAGTGAAGACGGCCACCTCTAACCTTCTCAGAAGGTGCCATCCACTCACTTCTACCGAATTTTATGTACAGCCGTCTGGTTTGTCTTCCTCGTTCCCATCTGGGTGCCCCGTTTAGCTGGGCTCCGTCCGTGGTGTACACCGCCTGGTGCCAGCAAGAGGAGAAACCGGTTTGCCTGTTCACGTGAGGTGTGTTCATGGAAAACCGACTCAGTGGCCAAGAACACAAGGAAGGCGCTGTGTCTGCCCCTCTGGGGCGTCTTGACCAAGGAACCTGAAACCCAGGCTCCCCTGGGTGCCTCCCCCGACAAAGCTGAATGCCCCACATCAGGTCCAGACGGCCTCACCTCAGGTGGCCTCCTTCTGGATGTCCTGATTCCTGGGAAGAATTTAGGTTGCCAGATTAACATATAGGACACCCAGTGAAGCTTGAATCTCAGATAAACAACAGATATTTGTTCTTAGTACGGATATGCTCTCTATATTGCACTGGGACATGGAGATACTAAAAATTACTTGTTATGGATCTGGAATTGGGATTTAACTGGGCATCTTCTCCCCCCACCCCACACCCCCATCTGGCAATCCTAAATAAACGATGCGCGTTGGGATTCTGAGCCAGCGTCCCCGCTGCCAGCTGCCCGGGGAAACTGGACTGATTTCTGGTCCGGGGAGGAGGCACTTGAGCAGTCACAAGGCCTTTATTCATGCAGAACAAGACTGTCCTTTGGTCCAGGAGGGAGATAGAGGAGAACAGCCTCAGCTATACGGGGAATCACTTGGATACCTTCTAGAAAGTTCAGAGCCCAGGCCACCTACAGATAAGTGAGAACAGAATCCAGGGCTTAGACATAGGCTTGATGTTTTTAAAGTTCCCTAGAAGGTTCCTCAGAGCCAGTGGAGGGGACTACTGGTCAACCAAGGCTCTCCTCTCCTCCCACAAGGCACCTGCTCCCCAGCCTCCCCCTCCGCAGCCTGGAGAACTGTCATTCAGCGAGCAAGTGGGTATGGGGGCTTCTAATCCCCACAGCCTGGAATCTGATGCCAGAGGGCTGCGGTCACCAGTCCAGCCGGGCTGCAGGCTGGCTGGCCTTGGAGCTCCGGTGAGAGGGGGCTTCAGGATTCCCCACCTTAGTCTCTAGTTTGTAAGGCTGACTCAAGCGGGGTACGGAGGCCTGGCCAGCCTGCAGTGACAGGCAGGATGAGTTGAAAGGCCAACTACAGGCGGAGCGTGGTGGCACACGCCTATGACCCCAGCTACTTGGGAGGCTGAGGCAGGAGGATTGAAGTTACAGGTCAGCCTGGGCATCATAGCAAGTCCCTGTCTCAAAATGAAATAAAAAGGGTTGGGGATGTGGCTCAAAGGTCAAGTACCCCTGGGTTCAATCCCTACTTTAAAAACGTCACTTACTGCTACACGCAGTGGCACACTGCGTGTAATCCCAGTGATTCGGGAGGCTGAGGCAGGAGATCATGAGTTCAAAGCCAGCCTCAGCAAGTTCCTGAGACCCTAAACAACTCCGTGGGACTCTGCTCTGAATAAAAAATAAAAAAGGTGTGGGACGCCATTCTCACACGTGATCGGGTGCCTCCCGTTGAGGGTCTGAGGCACTTTGGCAAATGTCGAAGTTTTTCCCGTCCCTCTCCTGATGAGAGAGCCCATCCGTGTGGGGGTGTGCCTGACCACTGACCCCGGGGACCCAATCGCTGACCCTGACCTTGGAGTGCAGCCCCCCCTCAACCTTCATTGGATGGAATTCTCCCCTGAATCTCTGGTTCCCTAATAAAAGGCTACTCCCCGGCGTGCTCGCTCTCTCTCTCCTGCTAGCCCTGAGTAATCCTTGCTGCCCTGCTGGGCGGCTAGAGGAGCGAACCAGAGAGGGGAGCCGTCTCGGACCTAGCAATAGAATTAAGGTAACTGAGTCTGTGTGTTTTTATTTCGATCTCGTCTAACTAACTTTATGCCTAGAACCTCATTAATGAAACCACTGCGCAGGCCGCGTGGTAGAAAAGGTCTGGGATGTGGCTCAGTGGTGAAGTGACCCTGTGTTCCATCCCTGGTACCAAAGAAAAAGTCACCAGCCTGCTGACAGCCTAGTGGCCCCGGGGCAGACCTCAGACCTAAAACAGTCTGCATTTTGACAAGATGCCCAGGAGGTGTGTGGGCACACTGAGTCTGAGAGCACTTGTGGGCAAATGTGGCTTCGGCGGACCTTGGGAGGGGCCTGAGAATCTGTATTTCCCGTAAGGTTTCAGGTGCTGCCCAAGCTGCAGGCTGCAGGCGGGCACACCTTGAATGCTGAGGGTGTAGAGATGGTGATGCTCAGCTCTGCTGCCCACCACAGGAGAGGCCACAGCGACTGAACTCCAGGGCAATCAAGGCAGAATCTGAGGCACAAGCATCTTTAAAAACTCCCCAGGGCCACATGGCACACGGAAAACAGGCTCAAAACGGAGCTGGCCTGAGTCCCAGACCCCTGGAGACCTGCCTGGAAACCTCACAGACAGACTGGACCCCTCTCTGGTCCATGTCCCCTGTGTCCAGTCACTGTGGAGCCCATCGGTTGCTCCTTTGGAGTGACTCACAGCCTCCTTCCTTCCCGTGGTTACAGCCGAGTCCTAGCGTGGATGGCATCTGGAGGCATCGGCCACACTGGGGACTGAACCGGGGACCCTTTACCAGAGCCACTACCACAGCCTTTTTCACTTCTTATTTTGAGACAGGGTCTCCCTAAGTTGCCGAGGCTAGCCTCGAACTTCTGACCCTCCTGCCGCAGCCTCCTGAGTGCCTGGGCTTACAGAGGTGCGCCCCTGTGCCCGGCTGAGCCAGACCCATCTAAAGTCCTAATCCCGAGTCTCCTCCCAGGACTGCAGCTTGGCAACAGCCAGGTGACTCCTCCTCTGGGACTTGTAATTAGTGCACAGAAAGAGTTCTTTGTGATCCACAGATGAAAGGCCCTGGCTGTGCCATGTCATCACCACAATCAGAGTTTCTCCATCTGTAAAATGGACTGTAATGAGCAGCTTGTTCACAGAGCTCCTGAGATGAAAGGGCCAGGATGTGGCCGGCTGGAACCAGCCCTGTGCAGGGTGGCCTCCGCCCTGCCCTCCCTCTGCTGCTCCCTGGGCTCCTGTGCCCCTGAGTGGCCAAAGAGGAGGACGGAGGGGCCTGAGCTGGACAGAGCAGGGGTGAGCCTGGAGAGGGGGAAGTGGGGCTAGGGATGAAAGAAGAGGGGTACTGACCCCACAAAGGGGCCATCAGGAAGGGAGAGGGTGGGGGCAAGCAGAGGGTCAGGCCTGGGCCACGGGGGGTGGGGGGGGGGTGGCGGGTGTTGTGTTTATGCAGGGCTGAGGGGGTAGATAAGCTCCCAGCCTGGAGGTCGAGCCTGGAGGCTGGAAGACAGCATGGCAGTGCTCTGCAGATTCCAAGAACTCATTAAGCTCAGCTCAGCTTTCGGGATGAGGCTGCTGTGTTCTCAGCCTGCACCCGGAGGACCCCTCCAGGTCCAGATGCACAGACTGGGGAGGGGCCAGCACTCACAGCCTCCCTTCCAACCCAGGTGCTCCTGTGGACTTGCTTCCTTGCCAGAGTTCATCTGAAGGCAAGTTTCCCGTGGGTTACACATGCTCACAAACAGCTGTTTTCTGCTGGGGGAGTAAATGGGAAAAGGCTCTCCTGGTGTCTTAGCTATGTGACCTTGGGCAAGCAGCTTCCCATCTCTGTGCTGTTTTTCTGAACAGTAAAGGGTGAAAAATACTGCCTCCAAGGTTTGGTGTAAGGATTAAATTAGTTTATACGTGGTTTATTAAAATTTTATACAAAGCGCCTGGCAATGGTTGGAGCTCTGAAGGGGCCCCTCCGACCCCCGTTATTACGAGAAGCCCTGCTTCCCCCCAGCCAACCTCGCTGGGCACAACACCTGACACCCACAGATGTTTCCTTATGGAATCCTCTCGAGGATACTTCCAGCTAAAGACAGGTAGTGATTCATGGTACAGATGTGGACAGAGGCCCAGAGGAAGAGGAGGCGGGGTGGGAGCTGGGAGCCCCAGCTCAGGTCTCCGGGGCCAGGCAGAGGGCTGGTCTCAGGTGGTTCGGCCACCTCGGCACCCCCTCCTCCACCCACAGGACCAGTGGCCAGCTCAAGGGCCAGCCCATCCATTTTCCAAACACCAGGAGCCGGCCGCCCAGTGTGGCCCAGGGAAGCGGGTGGTGGCAGGCCCAGTGTGGAGGGGCCCTGGCAGCCTGGAGGGGCTTAGCATTTCTTCGAGCTGGGCTGCTGGCTGCAGGTTCCTGTGTGTCCCTGGATGAAGAGGGCAGGTGGTCAGAGCTCCCAGGGCTGTCACTCCAGGGTAGGTTTCTTGGGCGGGGCGTGGAGCTGGCTGGTAGAGAACTTGCCGGCCTGTGCAGAGGCCCGGGGTCTGATCCCCAGCACTGAAAAGGGGGGAAACATGCAGATTTCTTGGCTCCCCACAGAATGGAATCCCAGTGTCTAGGGAAGAGGCCCAGGGGTTCAAGTTGGCCCAGGGAATGATGTTCCAGGAGTAAGGCCCGGGGCAGGCCCTGGGCAAGGGTGTGCTTGCTCACCTGAGCTGCTGTGCGCCTCCTGCCCCTAGAACCCTGGCTCGGAGCCGTGGAAACTTCCTTCCTGGCACCCAAAGCCATCTCACTTTTCCCCCTCTTTGGTACCAGGGATTGAATCCAGGGGCCCTTACCCACGGGGCCCTTTTTGTGTTTTATTTAGAGACAGGTCTCACTGAGTTGCTTAGGGCCTCAATAAGTTGGTGAGACCGGCTTTGAGATCACAGTCCTCCTGCCTTAGCCTCCCAAGTCTCTGGGATTGCAGGCTGAGCCACTGTGCCTGGCTCAAAACCACTCACTTTGCCACACGGCCTGACACTGGGTCCCAATTCCCTGAGCCAACTGCCGGGCTGCCTTTTGCCTCTGTGTCCTCTTGCAGGTGACTCCCCCTCCCTTCTCCCTTTTACCAGACCCTCCTCTCCGGCCCCTCCTTCTACCCCCGCATCCCAGAACTGCCCTTTTCTCATCTGTAAAATGTCGGAGTTGCTCTCATATTTGCTTAAGGTCCTTTCCTGTGAAACCCTGAACGGGCTGGTGGTCAACACTGCGGCCCCTTTCTAGGTGGGACAAACCCCACCTCCTCTTTCGTGAAGTGATTAGGGATAGTCTCCACTTGGGTAGGTACTGGAGAGGGTGGGCATGGACCCATATTGGAGTCCATGTCTGGGCAAAATCAGCTAGAATTCCCTGGAACTAGATTGCAGCTCTCTTCCACCCACTGAGAGAGAAGTGTTAGGGGAGCCAGAGGACAAGGCCACTCCAAAGAAAGTGTGAAGAACACACCATCCGAGGGAAATCTGTTGGGAGGTGTTGTATAAAAAATAAAAACTACAAGTCCAGCACCATGGTGCAGCCTGTAATCCCAGTGACTGGGGAGGCTGAGGCAGGAGGATCACAAATTCAAGGCCAGCTTCTGCAATTTAGTGACCCCACCCCCCTTGGCAATTTAGACCCTGTCTGAAATGTTTAAAAATTATAAAATAATTCTATTTTTTAAAAATTAAAAAGGGCTAGGGATGTGGCTTAGTGACTTAGTTCAATCCCCAGTAACAAAGGGAAAAAAAAGAAAAAGAAAAGCTACAAAGGTGTTCTCCATCCAGTCATTCATTGCACACGTCCCAGAACCAACCCAATGCCAAGGTAATCCAAGGGGCTTCTTGTGCAAGGGAGCCTAGAGGGCCTGGCCTCTGTCCCCTGGGATCAGTGCAGGCCCCGCACATCTGTGTGGTGTTGGGCAAGCTGCTCAACCTCTCTGAGCCCCCAGGCCCCATCTGTAAGATAGTCACAATCTCAGCCACGCCTGGGGCGTGTGGTGAAGGCCACGTGGGATCCTGTATGGAGCACGCTTAGCACGCCTGCGTGTCCCATTGCAAATCCCACAGACCCCAGGTTCCTGTCTTGATGAACTGCAGTGGGGGATAGGATTTTTAGTCCTTGATTGAAAGACAATTGTGACCTCCAAGTACAAAGATATGTGACTGTGAACAGTGATGACACATTAAATACCCTGTAAAATAAATAATAAAGAACTAGTCCAGCCTGGGCCCAGGCATTTCCTTAATAAACAGGAGCTTTGCCAGGTGTGGTGGCACATGTAATCCCAGTGACTCAGGAGTCTGAGGCAGGAGGATCGTAAGTAAGTTGGAGGTTGGCCTCGACAACTTAGCAAGACCCTCAGCAGAGACTTAAGGAGACTCTGCCTCAAAATAAAACTTAAAAGGACTGGGGACGTGGCTCAGTGGTAAAGCATCCCCGGGTTCCATCCCCAGTACCAGACAAACAAACAAAACAGCAGCTTCCGTTGTGCTCAGTAGTTCAAACCCACCCTCACAGGACACCTCCACGGTGACCTCATCCACAGCATCAGCCTCATCAGCAGCAGTGACACCAGGCCCCAGCTAAGGGACAGGTGACCCTGGACTCAGGTAACCCGCTCACCACCCTCTGAAGTGGGTGCTGTCACCACCATATCCACCTCCACACCTGACGCTCGGAGAGCTCCGTGCTCGAGGTCACAGCAGGCGTGTGGCACCATCGGGACCTGCACCCCGAGCTGACCGGAGGCCAGGCCCAAGAGCGCTCATCATGCAAACACACCCACGTGGCCAGGAGCCTCCAAGGACGGTGGAGCCTGGGGAAAGGGAGAAAGCAGAGGCAGGAGGAGTGTGCAGACCCAGGGACACCTTGAGAGAGCCCGAGCAGCTGTAGTGGGTGACATCCTGTTTTGTCGGGTGACCTTTGAGATACCTGTGACTCTCAAAACAAAGCCTAACACTTTGCCAGCACATTGAAAACTAAACGCAGCCCTGCGGCCCGGAGAGGGCGGAGCTGGAGAGGCCGGGATGAAACTCAGATCCTGGGCACACTGTGACTGTGACAGTCTGCTTGCACTGGGCGGCTGCTGTGTGGCCTGGGGGACGAGGGCAGGAGGGCAGGAGGGCAGGGCACCTTCGTGGGCCCTTGTCCCAGGAGTTGCTCTTACTGCCAGGGGCCTCCTGAGTGGGAGGATGTGAGGGACGAAGAGGCCGACAGTGACCCTGGCCCCAAAGGGCAACAGCATCGACCTGGGGTGAGCCCCAGAGGGAGAGCCTGGAAGGAAGGAGGAGTCCCAAGGCTCGAGGAGGCCTGGCTGCACTTTGCGCAGAGGACCTCAGGAGTCGCCGGTGGAGGGGGTGCCCAGGACGGAGCCTCCCCTGATGGCCGAGGCCCGGCACGTGCTGTCCTCCTGTCCTCCCTGTCCCACACTCAGGCTCCGCTGAAAAAGATTTCTAGAATTCACCGGGACCTGGGAGGGGAGTGCCACAGCTCGGGAAACCAGAGGAGGCCCGAGGGCAGGAGGCCGAGAGTAAAATCAACCCACAGTCACTTTCTACAAGGAGGCGCTGATTTCTCCAGCTCCCGCTCCTCTGAAGCCTCTGTTTAGAGCTCACTGACCCACACCCGAGAGGGGCCAAAGGGCATAGAGTCCTACACTCAAGGCATGTGGCCCCAAGATGCTGAGTCCCGAGGCAGCATGAAGATGGCGCGGGTCCCTGGGGATGGGGCAGGGGAAGCAGGTAAAGGCGGCTTAGAGACCACTGGGAATGCTGTTACAGGACAAATCCAAGAAAGTCCTACCCAACCGACCACAAGACAACCTAGAGGACACCCACTCTCAACCCGAGGGTGGCTGGGCAAAGACCCAGGATGATTTCTCAGGGCATCGAGAATCTTCCACACCATGGGGACAGGTGCCTGTCCCACGTCCTCACAGCCACTCTCAGGGATGGAGAGCAGCACACAGCTGCAGAGTGAGCACTGCACATGGAGTCACGCAGCCCCGGGCACAAATTCCAGATCTGGGCATTCCCACTCCGTTTAGGTCCTCGCCTGTGAGATGGGGTTCATAGAAATCTAAGGAGGAAGAGACAGGTATTCACCGAGCACCACTCTGTGCCAAGCCCTGTCACAGGTGACGGGAGGATAAAGGGAAAACACAAAGGTCCGCTTTGGTGCAGCTGATAAGGAGAAGCAAGATGGTCCATAAACTCGGAAACAGACACAGGCTGAGGACGGGGTGGCGGTGCTGGGGGCGGGAGGCGGCCACTTCATTTAGGGTGGTCAGGGAAGAGCTCATGAGGAGGAAGTAGGCAAATATCTGGGGGCTGGGGGTTCTGGCAGAAGGAAGATTAAGAACAAAGTTCCTAGGCAGGAATCTGCTGTGCTAGCAAGGAACAAGAGACCCAGGGAGACCCATCTGGCTGGAACTGAGCAAGCCAGGTGGACTGGAGGAGATAAAATCAGAGAGGTATTCAAATAGGAGGAGGCAGAAAGGATCCGGATTTCACCCTGAGTGAGCTGGAAAGGCGAGGACAAGATATGGCTGGCGTCAGGTGCCATGGTGCATGCCTGTAATTCCAGGGACTGGGGTGGGGGGAGGCTGAGGCTAGAGGATAAAAAGTTCAAGGCCAGCCTCAGCAACTTTGAGAGGCCCTAAGCAACTTAGTGAGACCCTATCTCAAAATAAAAATTTAAAAAGGGATAGGGTTGTGGCTCAGTGGTAAAGCACCCCTGTGTTCAATTTCCAGTGCCCCTCACCAAAAAAAAAAAAAAAAAAAAAAAAAGAAAGAAAGAAAAAGAAATGTCCAGTGACTGAAATGAGAAAAACTTCAGGAAGAACAGGTTTGCAGAGAGGAAATCAGGAGTTGGGGGGCATGTTAAGCTGGAGAGGTCTGCTAGACATTAGGGGAGATGCTGAGTCAACAGCTGGCCTCAGGTACCTGGAGTTTTGGGGAGAAGCTCTGAAACCCATGAGTGTGGGCGTGCCCCCCTGGGACAAGGTGTAGATGAGGAGGGAAGAGTTCAAGGACGCAGGTTCCAGGGCACAGGGATGAGGAAGAGGTCAGACGGGGTGGCCGGTGGGGTGGGACGGAAAACCAGGTTCCCATGGAGTCTGGGCGGGATCAGCAGTTTTTTTCTCCTGGTCCCCTACTCGACCCTGCCCCTCCAGCACAAAAGCCTCCACAGAGGACCTGTCAG
Organism: Urocitellus parryii; assembly: GCF_045843805.1. NCBI lineage: Eukaryota > Metazoa > Chordata > Mammalia > Rodentia > Sciuridae > Urocitellus > Urocitellus parryii. Next base: position 126,254,400 of record NC_135540.1, read on the forward strand.
CAGAGGGACAGGGCTGAGTTCCAATAAAGCTTTATCTACCACAGCAGGGGCAGGCGGCACCGGGCCTGCAGCTGTCCTTTGCCAAACCCTGGTGCAGGCACAAGGCTCCCAGCGGGGTGCATCTCCCACACAGGCGTGGGGTTGGGGAGGCCAAGTTGGCAGAGCCCCCAGGGGACAGTGACAGGTGGCACCAAGCGCAGCTGACGATGAGATGGGTGAAGAAAGACAACAGGACATTGGCGGGAGGAACCCAGAGGTCGCTGACAGCCTGGACCAGGCAGTTCTCTGAGTGGGGGGGAGGGGCGCAGCCTGGTGGGGGGGAGGGGCGCAGCCTGGTGGGAGGGGTCCACAGCGTGAGCATGCGCAGAAGCCACCGGCTGGAAGCGATTCTGTTGCTGGCGGCCAGAAGGTCCTTGGGAAAGGGTCATTCAAGAAGGTCCTTGGGAAAGGGTCCGATGACACAGCAGTTGCTCTGCATGGAGAACCGTAGGGTTTGGGAGGCTCCGTGTGGCGGGGAGGCCCCTGGCACGAGGGTGGCTGGATTTCACACTGTTTCAAGCAACTCTCGTCCTTCAGATTCGTAAGAGAGAGCATCGTGGGATCTAGAATTGAGCTCTAGATGCCATGGCAGGGTCCCCAGGTGTCCCTCAAGTGGGCTGCCCATTCACCAGGTGGGTAAATGGGCTACTGCAATCCCACCGCCCCCCCTGGTGACCAGATGGCCGAGGCAGGTGTCCGCATGGTGGCTGGGCCAGGCTCACACTGGGTGGAATCTTCTTTTCTGAACTCAGCAGCCTGCACGGTCCTGCCGTCTACACGGCCAAGCAAGTTTTGCATTAACCTCGGTGAGTTACTGGCCGAGGGTCCCGCCAGAGAGCAGGCCGACATTGACGCCCCGCTTTGTTCCTGGGGAGCCCAAACCGTCTCATGTAAATCACCTCGTGGACCCCCTGATCCCCAAAGCCCCTGGGTGAGACTGAGCATCACTTCCTTTTCATCTGGACCCCTGGTCCTAGCAAGGTGATACACCCTGCTCTGGTGTTCCTGATGGGGAGGAGGATGGTGCTGGGGAACCTCATAGTGCAGCCTTTGCCTCTGGAAGGAGCCCTGGCTGGGGGCCTGTGTCCTGGGCCCACCCAACCTCAGCTCTGCCCGCTTGGGGGACCATTTTGCACCCCATACTCCCGCCTTATTCACCCTCCCTCAATAACCCCAACTGATTGGGCTGGGCGTGGGCTCTGCCATTAGGAGAGTCAGTGTGCCAGCTGCCCTGAGACACGTTGGCCAAGGCTGAGACAACGGGAGGAGTAGGGCCAAGCCTGTGCCTCTCTTGGGAAAGAGTCCCCATCAGACACCAGGAGGTGGGCAGGTCACACACCAGGAGAGCCCCCATCTCCGTGGCGGCACATCCTAAAGTGAAGATCTATGAATTTGGGGGGAGCAAGAGGTCCCAGGACTAGGTGGGACACAACATGACCTCTTCTTTTTTCTGGGGGGAGCTCCAGGGGATTCTTGTTCCAAAGTAACCAAACATGCCCAACTCAAACCCTGAGAAAGCTGACCTACGGTGCCAAAGGCTTGGGAGCCCCCAGGAGCAAACCACTCCAACAGCTCATTTCCCTGGAAATTGTCTGCTAACAATCACCCACCAAGCCAGACACGGTGGTACACGCCCATCATCCCAGCCACCAGGGAGGCTGAGGCAGGAGGATCACAAGGTGGAGGCCAGCCTCATCAATTTAGCAGGACCCTAAGCAATTTGGCGAGACCCCATCTCAAAATCAAAAAGACTGGGGATGTAGTTCAGTGGTGGAGTGCCCCTGGGTTCAAGACTCAGTCCTAAAAAAGAAAAACACACAAACCACCCAACCACCATTGGAGTGCAGAGGAGAGTGTCCCAACAGAGGCTATCTGGTGACAGCCAGCCTGTGGCTTGCCTCTCCCCTCCTGCCCACCACCCCCCCCCCAAGTTCTGTGCTCTTCTAAGCCATTGCTGAAACCAAGGCCACCTGGTCCTGCTTGTCATTGCTGATCTGGCAGGAGGAAGGGACTCCCAAGTCATTAAGCTCACTGGCAGGAGGAAGGGACTCCCAAGGCAGGGGTCCAGGGGAGAGTGACATACCCCCCCCCCCCGGGCTACGGTCTGGCAGGAGAAACCGACAAAATGGAGCACATCCGGGTGCCCTGGGGCCTGAGGAGGAAAGTGAGCAGGGCCAGGGAGCAGGTGGCCACTTCCCATCCTGGAGAGGCCAGGAGGCTTCCTGGAGAAAGTGACGATGGGACACAGGCCTGAAGGGAGTCAGCTACTCAGGGGAGGCAGGAGCATGGGGCCGCAGAGGCCAGTGGAGGACCAGCCAAGGGCAGAGGCCAGGCCTCCTGACCCAGCAGATAAAGGCCAGGCACCACCCCAGGTCCAGGGTTGCCCAGATGGACTTGGTGTGTCAAGGGGTACATGTGGCAGGGGAGTCCATCGTCCCCTTGGCACCGCCTTGGGTGGCCGGCACACAGACTCCACGCTCTCCTGTCGAGGTGGCTGAGTCTGTTACAAGTGTCACAAATTTGTATTTGGGGTTATTGAGAGAAGACAGCTGCCCCAGGCTACAAGCCACAGAATTCAATCATGCACAACAAGTAAGTGCTCACCACGATCCAGGGATGCATGATGACTCTCATGTCATCTTTTATAGATGAGGATACAATAAACCCAGAGAGGTCAAGCAACTTGCCCCACGTCACCCAGCTAGGAAGTGAGGGTACAGATTCTGTTAATCTGCTACTAAAGGTCAAGGATTAGAGGTCTGGTGAGTCCCTCTGTGAGGCCTGTGTCTCAGCATAGCTGGGCTCACGCATACCTGGTAAATGGCTTTTAAGAATGATCTGCATATTAAATAACTCTTCTACTCACACAACTTTATCTTTTGTGCAGCTGAAACTAAAAAATAAAAAATAAAAATAAAACCCAACTTGGGTTACAAATCCCTGTGGAATGAGTAAGGAAGAGGGTTTGGGGGCTCCCTTCACTCTCTACCTTCTCCCTGTGGCTGCTGTCTAGAGAATCATCTCTCCTGGCCCTTGTTACCCAGTGGAAATGCCTCGTGTCCACTCTGTGTCCACTCTCACGGTCCAGCCCCTCCTGCTGCCCTCAACCCCCATTGTGGCTGTGCTCTTGCCCCTGGCTCATTCTGTGACTGTCCTCACCTCCTGCACTTCCTAACCCTTTAGAGCAGGAGATCAAACAGGATAACCAAGAAAATCCCTGGACAGAATGACCTCGTGGCCCTCGGGAGGTGCTGAAGCATCCTGCCCTCCCCCTCCCGTGTCTGGCACGAACCTTTGGACCCTTCCTATACCCTCCCCCGCTTCCAGGCTAATTGCTTGTCTCCAAATCCTGAAGGCCCACCAACCTTGGATCTGAGTTGAGAACCACCCCACATAGTTGCAAGAATCATAAAACCATCAGCAATAACCCTGCTATCAACAAGCAGCAGGGAGTGTAAATAAGCAGCGAGACTTCAATTTACACCCAATAAGAGGGGGTAGAGGCCTGCAGTTCTTGGAAACCTGAGTGGCAGAGAGCCCAGCTGGAGGCCAGGTCCACCTGGAGGCAGTGACATCAGGAAGTCCCCACAGGACTTGGGCCCGAACCAGACACTGACATCTGAGGTGGCAGGTTTCTCACCAGGGGTATGAGCTCCTGGCAAGGTGGCGGGGCAGGGGTTTGCCAAAGGGGCAGTGGGCTCTGGGGGGAGTAGGAGCCCTGGGCAGCACCTGGACGGACTTGAGGACCATAACTTCGCAGTTCCTCTCTTTACCCTTTATCCCGAGCTGCAGGACCCCAATAAAAGCCAGCAGGTCTGAATTCCTGGAACTGTCTGAGGACATTACTGTTGGACTACAAGACTTTCAGTTCTTTCTTTCTTTTTTGTTTTTTTAATTCCTCTATAAACTAAGACTTTTTAGGCCAGGCATGTGGTGCACACCTGTGATCCAGCCACTGAAAAGGCTCGGGGAAGAGGATGGCAGTTCAAGGCCAGCCTCAGCAACCATCTGAAAAACAACTAAAAAAAAAAATAGTAGAGGACCCCTGAGTTCAATCCTATACCAATAAATAAGTCAGTAAATAAATACTCTTTAGATCAGCAGTGGGGATACTGGAAGGACCCTCTCCCGGCTGTTCCTGGGATCCTTCAGGCTACTTCAGCTAATGCTTTGGTTGAGATGATTTATCATGAAGGACTCTTTCCTTTGGATATTTCCAAGATCCAATATTTGAATCAATCCTCAAGAAAAATTGAGCTGCTTGAGCGGTTACGAGGACCCTTCAGATGCCTTGGTTCTACTTGATCTCTCACAAAGGGTCAGCTCGTGGACTCATAAAGCAAATATATTTGTACTTTGTAATACATTATTCTTGTGTAACCTTCCCAGACTCCCAATCTTTAAGAAAAAAAGAGGTGGAGATAAGTTAAATGGTTTCTATTTACTGTAACTCAATAATACAAAGTTTAACTAGAAAGTTATCGGGGAGACTTTAGGATCAACACTCCAGAACTTTCACAATAGAATGCGTGTTGGCTTCCGAGCGGCCCACCTTCCGAGAATCCGTCCCAGGGTGGAAAGTGTGGATACAGCTCAACGTGTTCTGCAATTCCTCTTTGAAGACTGCCTTCAAGGCCAATTTAGAAGACACGTGTGAAAATCTACCTTTCACCCCAAACAGAGCTACGTGGCTTGTCTACTCCACATCAGTACCCAGATTGGACCACAAGTGTGTGTCCTTTCCTGGCCTTCCATACGGGGGATTGAACCCAGGGACGCTCTACCACTGAGATAATTTTGAGACAGGGTCTCGTAAGTTGATGAGGGCCTCACCAAACTGCCCAGGCTGACCTGGAACTTGCAATCTTCCTGTCTCAGCCTCCCAAGTTGTGCTACCATGCCCAGCTTATTTTGAGATAGGGTCTCTCTAAGTTGCAGAGGCTGTCCTAGAACTTGGGATCCTCCTGCTTCAGCCTCCTGAATTGCTGGGATCACGGGCAGGCACCACCAGAGCCAACTATGTTTGTCTGTTTCTAAAAATGGAACTTACCTTCAAAAGATTCAACTCTGCCATTCCCAAACATGTACCAAAAAAAAAAAAAAAAATGCACTGCAGGCTCTGTAGATAGTTCTCAAGAATAATTGCAAAAAATGTAACCAGTAGAGCTGGGTACCATGGCACACCCCTGTAATCCCAGCAGTTCAGGAGGCTGAGACAGGAGGATTGCAAGTTCAAAGCCAGCCTCAGCAATTTAGGCTTTCAGCAACTCATGGAGACCCTGTCTCTAAACAAAAAAATAAAAAGGGCTGGGGATGTGGCTCTGGGGTTAAGTGTCTCTGGGTTCAACGCCCCCAGTACCCACCCTCCTCCCCCAAAAAAGTGACCAGTAGAAGCATTTGTAAAAGGTCAGCACGGGCCCAACCGTCCTGCTCGCAGGCTGGGGCTGGAATCACAAACACCCTGAGGTGCCATTCAACACCTGAAGGTGGGTGTTTGGTGAATTTCTTTCCTTTCTTTCTTTCTTTCTTTCTTTTTTTTTTTTTTTTTAATTTAAACTGCTCCTTGTGTTGGCTTACCTGAAGACGTGCCTGTTATCAGAAGGGTACAGAACTCTGCTCTGTCGATCAGCATTACAGCCCATCCCCAGCGAGTCACAGAGACAATGGGGAAGTGCGCTGTGTCCAGAGCCTGGGGAAAGCGGTCACAGGAAGAGTGTGGACCCAATCGAGAAAGAGCAGAACAAACCAAAGCAAAAGGGCCCACCTCATGGGACAGTGACCTGGCCACCCTGGAGGCACTCTGGGGAGGTGACATGGCCCTTTAGGGGGGTGGGATGCTGCAGGAAGCACCAGAACTCTGGGTCCCCCTGGGAGGTGAGGTTTCTAGGATTCTGGGGCCTCAGTTGTGGGTGGGGTCGCCATGGCGCTGATGCAACATGGACTTTAATCACCATCCTTGGAATTTTTTCCTGTTTTGATGCAGCGAGTTTTCTTTGGCTTATCTTTTTGAATCAAAATCGGAATCCCTCTCTCTGAGCGGCTTTCCCTTAGCCACAGAGGCGCTGCGACCTCCCACCCGTTTCCCAGCCTGGGGCAGGTGGCCTTCCGGGCAGGGGCTCTGAACAGCGGCTGGCTCTGGAACTCATCATCTCCACTCTGAGGATCTCAGGGCATCCACCAGGACCCTGCAATGGTTCAGCACAAGGAAAACAAAATAAATAGCGAGCACGTGTCCGTGTGCAGAGGGCGCGAATGTGGGAGAACGATGACCGGTGGTGAATCGGGGTGGGGGTTCGCTGTCTCGTCTTATAATTGATTTGAAGACATCAGCATTTCTTAAGGTGCCCAGGGAGGACTGGGACAGTCTCCCTTCTGCCCCTAATGCCTTGTAGTGGGCTCTTTTTGGAGTAAGGAGCGTGGAGTGTAAATAATTTTAAAATAGCAGCTTCTTTCTGGTCATTTTTAGTAGAGGCAGCACAAGTTAAAAAATAAACTCAAAACAAAAATCCTAGCTGCCTTGTCATTTGAAAGTGAAAATACCTCTCTACAAAGGGTGCTGCTACAGGACACAGTGTCACAGCCTAGGATCCCAGCTGCTCAGGAGGCTGAGGCAGGAGGATCATGAGTTTGAGGCCAGCCTCAGCAACTTAGCAAGATCCTGTCCCAAAGTAAAATATTAAAAAAGAACTGGGGATGTAGCTCAGTGGTACAGCACTCTCCTAGCATGCACCAGGTCCTGGGTTGAATCTCCAGTCCTTCAAAATAAAATAAGATTTAAATAAAATGAAACCAGTTATGTGGGAGGTGGAAGCAGGATGGATCTGGGGGATGTAGCTGGGGATTAAATCCCAGTACCACAAAGCAAATAAATTAATAAAAAATTGCATCAATATATAAAATAAACAACAGCTGTAGAGGTCAAACTCCGGACAGTGGTTGCCAGGGATTGAGGATAGAGAGAGGAGGATCAGGATCAGGGGAATGTCCGGGGTGATGAAATGGGCAGTGCTCCCAAATCAGGAGAACCGGAATACTGAGTGCCAACAGGACACAAGTGGAAGATGAGGCCCCTGGCCTTGTGTGACAGGTCACAGTTAGAACACAGGGGCACAGCTGGGTGCGGTGGTGCCTGCCTATAATCCCAGTGACTCTGGAGGCTGAAGGAGGAGGATTGCAAATTTAAAGCCAGCCTCAGCAACTTAGTGAGTCCTGATCTACAACCTGGAAGAGGCCTCTTGGTATCCTGAATTCAGACTTCAGCCTCTAGAACTGTGAGAAATTAATGTTTGTTGCAAAAAAAAAAAAAAAAAAAAAAAAAGAAGAAGAAGAAGGAGGAGGAGGAGGAGGAGGAGGAGGAGGAGGAGGAGAAAAAGAAAAAAGATAGATATCTTTTTTTTTTTTTTTTTGGTACCAAGGGATTGAACCCAGGGTGCTTAGGCACTGAGCCACATCCCCAGTCCTTTTTACTTTGAGACAGGGTCTCACTAAGTTGCTTAGGGCCTTGCTAAATTGTTGAGGCTGACCTCAAATTTGCAATCCTCCTGCCTCAGCCTTCTGAGTCACTGGGAATCCAGGCCTCACCCTCACGCCCTGGGAATAAACTCTGAGTTGTGGGGATAGTGGCCGCCGTCTGCATTTGCCTGAGAAATGAGCACTTGTAAGTGTAAACCTCACACAGGGGAATCTCCCCGCAGCAAAACTGACTTAACCAGCTCTGCTTCCAGCGCCACGCCTACTTCTTCCCACTGGCTTGAGGGGGCTCCTTCCGCCGCCCGAGGTCCGCTTACCCGAGCAGGAAGAAGGTGAGAAATGCAGATGCAAAAGGGGAAGGCAGAGGCGGTCAGCAGGCGGGAGTCCAGGGCTCCAGGGCTGGAGGGGGCGCCGCTTGCCCCAGGCTGGTGACTGCAGAGGGCACCAGGTCTGTGCCACCTCTAAGTGGAGACGCTGGTAGGGACACTGGCTTCTGGGCATCCAGAAAGCAGGCCCCCACAGCCCCCACCCACCTCCGGGCAGTGAGACCCGAGCCTCGAAGGCCGCTTGCTGCGCACGTCTTGCCCAGCCTTCCTTGGGGCCATCCTGCCCTGGCTCAGGGGCCCAGGTCCCAACGGGGGATCTGTCCTCAGCCAGACACCCAGAGAGCGCCCACGGTGGGGCTGCCCGCGGGCCGAGGGGTGTCTGTGCCCACTGAAGAGAGCGGCTGCCCACAGACCCACCCCATCGCCACCACCCAGTGGGCGCCGGGCGCTGCGCCTGGCTCTGCAGAGGAACCCCAGACCCCAGCCACAGAGTCCCGGACTCACAGCGGTGGGCTGCCAAGGAACCTGGGGTTGTACATGGGGAAACCGAGGTCTAGAGAGACGCAAGGACGGGCTCAAGGTCATGGGCGGGGAGCCAGCACAGCAGCGCAGGTGCGAAAGGCCAGGGGAGGGTGTGAGCTGCATGCTCTCCTGTTTCCTGGAGGGGGTGAGGCTCAGAGCCCTCTGTGGAAAAGGGGTGGCAGTGCTCCCCTTGCAGTGTCTCCAGTGAGAACCTGAAATGCTTGAGGCCAGTTCCTCACATAGAGTTAGTCACAGAGGGACCCACCAAGGAGCAACCGTCCTCCGGAAGAAGGTGGTGTGACAAAGAGGAGCAGAGGTCACTGACACACTCCACCAAGTCACAACTCTGCTTAGAACAAACCTAAGAGAGGGTCCCTTCAATAGGTGGAGATGATCGAACCTCTGTTAGATATGCGTTCAAACAGCCTCACCCACACACCTGTCATCCCAGAGACTCCGGAGGCCGAGGCAGGAGGACGGCAACTTTGAGGCTGGCCTCAGCAACTTAGCCAGGCCTTGTCTCAAATCTTTAAAAGGACTGGGGATGTAGCTCAGTGATAGAGCACCCCTGGGTTCAATCTCCAATTAAAAGAGAGAGAGAGAGAGAGGAAGGAAGGTAGGTGGGTAGGTGGGTGTTTCAGGGCCCCATGGTAGTTAGCTCACCTAGCCCGCAGCAGGCCCTGAATTCCATCTCTAGCACCAGATAAATAAATCAGCAACTAAAGTAGAATAAAACCTATTCTAAATGAGGTTTTACAACCAGTGCTCTCTCTGAACAACAGGAAAGAAGGGGGCTGGGCTTTAGCTCAGTGGTAGAGTATTTGCCTAATATGCACAAGGCCCTGGTTTGAGCCCCAGCTCAGCAATTAAAAAAAAAAAAAGAAAGTGGAAAAGAAAAAGAAAACAGAGGTGTTTCATAGTAAAAGCATTTTCTAAATTTTTAAAAAAATACATTCCGCCCAGGCTGACTTTACCGGGAGCTCTGAATGAGGGTTCAGCTCTAATCCTGACCACCTGAGCCACTGTGACTCCAACTGGGTTCTACTTGTCAGCTGAAATCCCTTAAGGACCTCTGTGAGGAAGGGGTGGGACTGTTTTATCTCCCAAACCAGCATGTGGTACAGGTTGAGATCCCCTTATCTGAAATGCTTGGGCCCAGAGGGAGTTGAGATTTGGGATTTGTTTTTTCAAATTTTTGGCAAACCCATTTAACATTTCCTATCCACCTTATACATGAAACTTTATAAGATATTTTTAGTGCACCTGTGTTCTTTTTTATTTCTTATTTTGTGACAGGGTCTCAGAGTTGCTTAGGGCCTCAGTAAGTTGCTGCGGCTGGCTTTGAATTTGCAGTCCTCCTGCTTCAGCCTCCTGAGTCACTGGGATTACAGGCATGCGCCATCGCGCCCAGCTGTGCCCCTGTGTTTAACTGTGACCTGTCACACAAGGCCAGGTGCCTCATCTTCCACTTGTGTCCTGTTAGCACTCAGTGTCTTGGTTTCCCGATTTTAGAGCACTGTCCAATTCAGACTTTCAGATTAGGGTGCCAAACTACATTTAAGGGCCTCTGGGATGGTCATTTGCAAATCAAAAACTTCATTTGCAACCTCTTTTGGGCCATTCTGTGTGCATACTTTTGGGAAAAATTGAAATTACAGAGTCCCATCAGATTTCCCTCAGGGCCAGGCCTGTCCATTACTTGAGCAAATAACTCAGTGCCTTTGCTGAAAGCTAGAACCGTCCCTGCCCAAGGGAAACAGCGCTCCTTCCTCTGGAGAGTGTGACCAGAATGGACAGACGGCAGCCTTGTCCTTTCCATCCCTCACAGACTCCAGGGGAGAGCTGGTGCCTCCGCCCTCCAGGCCTCTGTGCACACCTGGCCCCACCTGTGCACCCAGGTGGCAAATAGCCAGGGTCTCTTCTGGTTGGGTGGGACCCGCTCAGGGAGGCAAACAGCACGGTGGTCAGAGCCAGGGCAGGGACTCCGTGTCTGAGTTAGATTCCACCATCGCAGACCTTTAGGAAAGTTGACACCCGCCACCTGCCTCCATTTTGACATCTGTAAGACGGAAACAACGTGTGCGGGGTGGGGAACCCGCGCATGGCCCAGTGGGCAGCTTCTGGACACTTCACACACGTCGACCCACTGCTCCTCACACCGTGACTGATGCCACCAAGTCTCCTCCCTGCTTCCAGGAGAAGATTCAATAAATTTGAACCTAAGAAGGGCTGGGGTTAATGCTTTGCCCACAACCCTCAGTGAGTCTTGGTGTCACATGAGAGGATTTAAAGGGTCACAAGATAAGCAGTTTCAAGTCCCCGAGGTGCATTCATAGACATGAATACATATGAAAAAGGAAAAGCAGATAGTCCAGCGCCATTTAACAAGGGGCCATATTCTTCAGGTAGGCTAGACACCCAGGGAATTTTCTGGAAGCAGGTTTATTTGAGCTGCAGTGGTGCAAAGGGGCGAATGGCTACAAATCTCCAGACCCTGGGTCTGGAAATTCTTTTCCATTTGTCCTCAGTGGGGTGTTCACACATCAGTGGGTGGGTATGTAACAGTTACTCTTTGTCCCCTATTCTTGGGCCAGACAGAGGTGTCATAGGTTTTTTTTTTTACTAAGAAGACAGAATAGTTAACTTTTGCACAGCAACAGGCCTGATTGCAGACCCAGCTTTACAAGAAAGAGAAGCCTGGTCTTCCCAGCCATGAGGAAGCCTCGCACTACAATGAGCTCCCTGCAGAAGTCTGCTGACGTTCTCTGTAAAGTTTTTGGTGACCAGGAGAGAAGCTTAGGTCACCATGATGGTGGGCCACGAGGGGGCGGTGTCTCTGGAGAAGCTGGATTGTGCTGAGGTCTTCTGGGTGGGGGTACCCGCTGCTGCATCGCTCTGTGGGAAGGATCACTAGGTGATTTCACCGTGTGGACGTCACAGGGTATCCACACACACACCTGGTGGGCCTCGCCTACCACGTGACTAGGTGTGCATGTGCTACAGCCTTCGGGGCTCCTGGGCCCTGATGAACAAAGCACTGGATTAAACCAACCACAGAGTGACCGATGCCTTTCCCTGGCCATCAGCACCACAACATGAGAGGTATCAACACAAGAGGTGCGAGACTCACAAGGTCACTGCAGGCAGCATGATGCATTGTTTTAGAATAATTTTTTTTATATAAGTAGGAATATATACTCTAAAGTCACAATAAAAGGACGGAGGGTGGTAGAGGGCACATTCAGCAAGTGGGAGCCCCTGGTTCATCCGCAGCACACACACAAAGCAGTGCAGTTAACGTAGACACAGTGACAGGTGCTTTGTTAATCATTACCGAGTCCGGTGCATCGCCTGAGATGGTACGTGCCCTCCCCCTGAGCAACGCTGTGCCAGGACCTACCACGGCCACCATGTCACCAGGCATGAGGAATCTTTCAGTCCCACTGCAACCTGGGGATCATGTCACATGATGACTGCTGTTGATAGAAAGTTGCTATGTGTCACATGACTATACTGCACCCATGATTCCACTGCTGGATGGTAGTGCCTGAGTTGAGGATAAGGGTGACATTTCAGTTCAAAAAAAGAGCCTTCTTTAAAAGAGAGAGAGAGAGAGATCAAGTTCACAATGACACAGGTATTAAGAAGCTTTGGCAAAACCCACAAAGATTGAACTCAAATGCCCCAACTTTGGGCATCAGTGGTGCCTGGTTTTAGGGGCGTCTTCTCCCTTCTCCTCCCTTAGGGACGCCCACCCCCGTCTGTCCAGCGGGTGGGAAGGGATTAGACCACACAGGACCCTTTCCCTCCTGGATTCCAGCCTGTCCTGTGGTTCATAGGTCAAGGCCATGCTCTTCAGATAAGACGCTGGGTGCCTTTCCCACACCCTAATCTAGAGACGAGAAGGGAGCGCCTCCCAGACTGGTGATAACTGCCTGGGCAAGGAACCAAGGGAGGGGACACCACTGTCCCTGATCTCCTCTTGCTGCTGCTCGGGCCCTTTGATGGCCCTCCTCACTTCACATTCACGAGCTCCTTCCCCAGGAGATGGGGAAGACTTTGAGCTCTCTGGAAGGGGAAGGGTGTCAGCTGGGGATACACCAGCCCTCAACGTATTTATGAACAGCTCACTGTTTTGGGAGAGTGGGGCCTCCTGGGAATTGACCCCATGGGCAATTAACCACTGAGCCACATCCCCACCCTTCTTTTGTATTTTATTTAGAAACAGGGTCTCACTGAGTTGCTTAGGGCCTCTCCACGGCTGAGGCTGGCTTTGAATTTGCAATCCTCCTGCCTCAGCCTCCAAAGCTCCTGGGATTATGGGCGTGCACAAAGCAGGTTAAAAGGGTTGGTATCTGAACCTGAGACTATGCCCCCAAACCCTGCCTGCCAGGCTACATGGAACCTCTCTACATGGAGTGGAGAGACAGGGATGTGCCTGCTCAGCCCCGGGTCACCAGCAAGACCCTCCCAGGTACCTCTTGGGAGCCCAAACCTAGGGAAGAATTGGGCCAGTGATCAGGAGCCAGGTGAGGGCTCCCAGTTGCGTTTGGATTTCAGAAACACAAGCAATCACTTTCTAGCATAAATATATCTCCTTCCAAAGACATAATTGACAGGTGAGTAAAGATGATTCACTAAAATTATGTTATCTTGGTTCGTTGATCTCATAAGGAAAAAACTATCTAAGCATAAAACATTGATTTTAATAGACTGCTATTATTTTCTTTTTATTGTTGAGATTAACCTAATCTTAATAGACTGAATGATATGGGTGTTAACCAAAACATAGAGTGTGAGATGTTAACTACGGCTCAGGTCGGTTATTGTATAGCACAGCACTAAGAATCAATGTGGGCTGTAGTATCTCTTCTTTCTTTATCTTTTGTAGTTTACTGGAACGGAAAAGATAAAAGTAAGCTCTTGAAGCCATCTTGTGAGTCTTTTATAAATATCAAAACTGAAATAGAAAGACGTAAAAAGTGTTCAACCCAACAAATTAAAAGAGTAAGATGTTACTTTTCATTTGTAAAATGAATAAATAAACTGCATCAGTGTAATAACTGGAGCTGCCCAGCTGTGGGTGCTGGGTGGGTGGAGGTGGGCGGGAGCTCACTCTCCACACCAGAAGGAAGCTCCGCCTTCTCAGGAGCAGTCTGGCAAATACATCAGAATATCTTTGACTCATAGATACGGCTCCTAAGAGTGTCTCCTACGAACATAACTTGGCATCCGCCAAGACGGCGCCGTGGTCACCAGGCAGCCCTGCGTTCCCACCAGGGCTGGGGACTGGTTCCAGGACCCCTGCGGGTGCGCAGGTCTTTGGATGCTCAATTCACTTGTATAAAATGGTGTCGTATTTGTATATGACTCACATACGTCCTCACCTCTGGGGATTGAACCCAGGACTTCATGCATGCTAGGTAAGCACCCCACCACTGAACTACAGCCCCAGCCCCCTCCTACAAACTCTAGATCATCTCTAGATTGATTATAATGCCTAATGCATTAGGGACACATGGCCTCATTTGCATGAATTCAGAATGGTACTCAGTAAGGGGCAAATTCAATTTTTGCTTTTTGGAGTTTTTGGAATTTTTCTTTTTCCCTAGGGTAGTTTTTTTTTTTTTTTTTTTTTCCCCCTTTCTTTTCCTTTTTGGTACTGGGGATGGCACTCAGGGGTACTTTGCCACTGAATCACATTCCCAGTCCTTTTTATATTTTGAGACCTGGTCTCAAATGAGTGGCTGAGGCTGGCCTTGAACTTGCAATACTCCTCAGCCTCCTGAGTTTCTGGGATTACAGGCATGAGCCACTGCCCCTGGCTTTTGTACTATTTTTGGCCCAGGGTTGTGGGGACCCACAGGCAGGGCTAACTGTATGGTGATATATGTGATAACATAGAACATTGACTGGGATTATACAAGATTAATAATAAGATGTGTGTATATGGTACATACTGTATACAGACAGCATGCCTGTCCATCTACCTACATCCATGTGTTCACACTCTGAGGGAGGTAAGTCCTGCATATTCAAAGGCAGCATTTTAAAGGTTGCTAGAAGAATATAACAAGACACAGAGGTGTGCGCTGAGGGCCTTCCTCCATCCTTGTGGGACAGGGACCCAAGGCTGAAGGTGAAGCAGGGCTCCTGCAACCAGAAGGTGGGACATCATGGGGACAAAGCCACATGCTGAGGGAGGCCAGGAGGAAGGAGCGAGGAGTAGGAGTACCGGCAACTTGGGGGATCCCTTGCACCCCCGGGGTTCCAGCTCCAGTCTGCTTAGCAATTCGCTTGTTCTCCCCGGAAGCTCTTAGAAATTTCTTTTTCTCAAAATCACGCACAAACACATACACACACACACACACGTACACACAAACACGTACACACAAACACATCTATTTATATAAATGTTTAATTTTTATAATTCATATATAATTTAATATGGAGGATGTGAATACCTTAAGAAACATATAAGATGTATGTAAAGAACCTTTGAAAATCTTATGAAAAGTCACGGAAGACTTGAACTTGTATTTTCACCCAGTCCTCATGACCACACTTCACGGGACTTATTAATTTATTTTTTACACCCACTAATGTTACAGAGATTAAGCCTGGCACAGTGGTGCACTCCTGTAATCCCAACAACTAAGGAGGCTGAGGCAGGAGGATGGCAAGTTCAAGGCCAGCCTCAGCAACTTAGCAAGACCCTGTCTCAAAATAAAATACAAAATATAAAAAGAAAAATAGAAGGATTAGAGAAATTGCCCAAGTCCACAGCTGAATTCCAACTAGATTCCTGTGTTTGTGCTGACTGGCAATTCCTGCCAGCCAAACAAGCTGACATATATTAATGAAATAGCAAAAAGTGACTTTGAATATTTCTATACCCCAAGATTACTCTTTCATGCAAGTTCTGGCTCACAATTATGGTAAATTTCTAGTTGGTTGTAAAAACTAAGCATATATTTTTTATGTGTGTCAAGAACCATCTAACAGTGAAAGGAGTTTTGGAGTAAATATTCATCAGATTTTAAAATAAATAACTGATGAAGATGTACCTCAGGGCCTTTGCGCCTGCTTTTCTCTCTGCCTCTAAAGCTCTTCCCCTATATACTGAACTAACTAGCTTCCTCACTCCTGCTAGTCTTTGTTTAGATATTACCATCAAAATAGAGTTCTTAGCAAGACATGGCGGTACTATACCTGTAATCCCAGCAATTTGAGAGACCAAGGCACAAGGATATCAAGTTTAAGGCCATCCTCGGTAATTTAGTGATACCTTATCTCAAAATAAAATGAAAAGGTCCCGAGATGTTGCTCAGGGATAGAGTGCTTGCCTACTGTGCGAGGCCCTGGGTTCCATTCCCCAGTGCCATTAAAAAAAACGAAAAAAAAAATTCCTTTCCTGATCACTCCATTTCAACTTGCAGTCTCTCCTTTAGTTCCCCCCATACTGTCCCTCTCTACTTTCTGTGTCATTTACAAGCTTAGTGTCTTCTCCCCATTTCCCACTCTAGCCCCTCCAGAGTGCAAGCTTCAGGATGGAAGCAGGAATTTCTTCTGCTTCGTCATCAGCATGGAGAATAGGGCCTTGGTTTATTTATTTTGGGGGTACTGGGGATTGATCTCAGGGGCGTTTTTCCATGAGCTACCTCCCCAGCCCTTTTTATCTTTTGACACAGGATCTTGCTAAGGTGCCCAGCTGGCCTCAATTCTGCAATTATAGGCATGTGCCTCTGTGTCCGGCAGGAACAGTGCCTTGTAGTGCGGTACTGGGGGCCTTTTTATATTTTGGTGATACAGGATTGAACTCAGAGCCTTGCTCCCGTGAGGCAAGCACTCACCACTGAGCTACGTCCCCAGTCCTGGTACTCAGTGCTTGTTGAGTGAATAAATGAGCGAACAAATGAAACTAGAACACAGTGCTATTAGCAAATTAAGAACTGGATTCCAAGGTCATCCCAAGGTCACAAAAGAGGGACAGGAGAGACATGGTTTAGTTCTATCTGCTTTTGCACTTTCTTTTTTTTTTATTGTACTATATATTTTTTAATTTGTTTTAAATAGTTACACATGACAGCACAATGATCTTGACATATCATACCTTTGAATCAGATGGGGTCTAATTTCTCATTTTTCTGCGTGTACAGGTCGCAGAATCACATTGGTCATGCAGTCACGTAGATACCCACAGCAGTAATGGTGTCTATTTTATTCTGCTGCCCTTCCCTTTCCCCTTCCCCACCCCTCTCCTCCCATGCTTTGGCACTTTCTGTGATTCATTCTTTTGATGTCCTCTTAGGACTCAAACCATGGGACTTATTCGAATTCTGATCGCAGGGTTTCTCTATCTTGTGTGAGTGAGCAGCTGTTAAATCACGTCGTTTCTATAGCAGTGTGAAAAGCTGTTGCAGAAATAATATGAAATTTATTTCTCCATTCTGCTATTCGTGGGTGTTTAGGTTGATTCCTTTTGGGGTTGTTACGCTCCACGCTGGAGTCTCCACTGTCTCAAGTTCTAGGCGTGTTAAGAATCTCTCCAGAAAGATAGGCACTTTCCCCACGATGCCATGTGATGCCAAACTGTTCCCAACACGGCTGAACTAATCAACAAGGCCACCAGCACAGGATGGAGTCGCCGTAACGCCCTCTCTTCCCCAGCACTTGGTGTCATCAGACTTTCTCTTTGCTATTCTGGAAAGAATAAGATGGTCCCTCCCTGTGGTTTTATTTTTAAATTCCCAGATGATGAAGGAGGTTGGCAGTCTCATTCTAAGGTGCGTTTGTAGCTTTTGACTTCTTTTTTCTTTATTCCATGACCAAGCCTTTCTTGTACTCAGCCATCTGTATATTCTTTTTAAAATATTTTTAAATATTTGGTTTTATTTTTGGTGAACATGAATATGTTATACAAATTAATGGGCTTTAGTGGGATGATGATGATTTGGTCCTGGGGATTGAAACCCAGGGGCATTTTACCACTGAGTTCATCTTCAGCCCTTCTAATTTTTTTTTTTTTTATCTTGAGACAGAGTCTCCCTAAGTAGTTGAGGTTCTCCTTCAACTTGTGATCCTCCTGCCTCAGCCTCCCTAGTCAGTGAGATTATAGGCATGCACCAGTGCACCCTGCTTCAGAGTGGTATTCCAGCCCTTGCATACAGCAGGCATTGATAAAACCCAGCTCCCTTATCCACCCTCTCCCACCCCTTCCCAGCCTCTAATTACTAATTTATGTTGTTCTATCCTGGTCGACATATTTGGGCTTCCACATTTGGGAGAGAACATGCAGAACTTTTCTGTCTGGGTCTGGCTTATTTCGCCTGACATAATGTCCTTTAGTTCCATCCATTTAGTTGCAAATTCTTCTTCATGGCTGATCAGTCTTTCACCACACACCTGTGTGCATAGACACAGACACACTCACACAGCCATTCTGGATCTTTGCTCCATAACAGAGCCGCAGTAGATGTGGCCATGCAGGTATTCCTTTGGTGCACCGATTTCATTTCCTTTTCGTGTATCTGGAAGTGGGATCCATGATCTTATAGCAGATCTACTTTTACTGTTCTGAGGACCCTCCACCTGTTCTCCTAATGGCTGTCTTAATTTATATTCCCACTAACAGTGAATGAGCTCTCCTTTTCCTCCACATCCTCACCAGCATTCTGTTTGTTTTATTTTATTGTTGCTGATGATGATGTTTGTGGTCACAGGAGATTGAACCCAGGGGGCACTGTACCACTGAGCTACATGCTCAGTCCTTTTTATTTTGATTCAGGGTCTGACCTTGAACTTGGAATCTACCTGCCTCAGCCACCTGAGGATTGGAGATCACAGCGCGTGCCACCGGGCCAGCTGTCTTGTTTGTGGTATTGTTTTGAGGACAGCCATTCTAACTGGACTGAGAGGATGGTGTCCTTGCAGCTTTGATCTGCATTTCTCTGGTGCCAGCAGCCACAGGAATCAGCCACGGAGGAGGCTGTCGATAATCCCAGTTCAACTCAGGAACGATCAGTGTTTTGTCACACGTCCCTGTTTGAGTCGATTCTGCCTGGTCAGTCGTCAGATCTGATTGAGAGCCGCAGCCACTATCCCTGGAACCGGTGGTTGACGGGGAGCACCTGTCTCACTGGTCACTGTGCGCTGGTCACTGTGCTTCGCGCAGCCAAACGCATGGAAGACTCGCTGTAAGGAGAGAGAGTCTCTTATCTGGAGAGGACAGAGCGGCCAGTCAATAGGGTGGTGGCCAGCTCCCAGGCTGCTGAAATGACCCAGCGAGTCTCTGATTTCAGTCCAACAGTGTCGGTTACACAGGGCTCAGCACTTTCGGGAGGCAGCTTGTGTGTTTGGAGGTTTTTTGGGAACAATTTTGCACGTGGGAAAACACAGTGTGAAGGAGCTCCAAGTTCAAGACTCAGAGGCAGCTCTTTCTTTTTCTTTTTTTTTTTTTTTCAATGTTAGGGACGGTACATCTCCCAACTCTACCCCCAGCCAAGTAATTCTTAAACAGAACTAGTGGATCTCATCCCATAACTCAGAAGCCGCAGGAGGAGGGAGCCCGAGAACTTAACACTTCCATCTCCCCTCCTTCCTGCTGGGGAGGCACCAACCTCGTTCCCAACCTCACAAGGCAAACATAGCAAGGCTCAAAAAGGCAATAACACCCTCAGAACAAATGGACTCCTCATTACTGATTTCTAATTCGGTTTTCAGACTGGGAGACCCTCCCACTTCCATGACATGCCAGATAAGATTCAACCCCATCTCCCCATTAGTCAATACACAGCCAAGCTTGGAAACCAGGAGAGCGCCTCTTCAGGTTGGCAGAGCAGAGAGCAAGAAGGACAAGGAGTCAGCGCGTGAGGGTGGTGGGAACAGGAAGATGCAGGTAGATAAATATCAGGGTCCTGACTCCTTCCTCTCCCCAGTCACAGGGCTGGGGACTTCCAAACAGGGGACAGGTATCTGTCCTTTGGTTGGCCAGGGGTGCAACAAGGAGTCGAGCATCTTACAGGGCCATGGAAAGTCAAAGGTCCCCTCCAGAGAAAGCAGAATGTTCCCGCCCAGCAGCATGGTCTCAATTCAGACCACCCCAGAGGCTCAAGAACCCAGTGTGAGAAGCTGGCACACAACTGGTCTGGAATCTGTAGGGTCCCAAACAAGCACCTGCACTTCACAGAAACCAGCCCAGCAAAGATAAGTTCAGGACAAAAGCATCGCTCACCTTGGGAAGTAAATAACTGCTGTAAGAGAATTAGTAAACACACACAATGTAGCAACACTCAGAACCGAGAACTGTGGATAGAAAGCAAAATCAGGCAGGGCGTGATGGAGCACACCTGTAATCCCAGTGGCTCGGGAGGCTGAGAAAGGAGGATTGTGAGTTCAAATCCAGCCTCAACAACATCAAGGTGCTAAACAACTCAGTGAGAACCTGTCTCTAAATAATAAGATACAAAATAGGGCTGGGATGTGGCTCAGTGGTGGAGTGTCCCTGAGTCCAATCCCTGTACCCACCAACCACCCCAAAAGGAAAAAAAAAAAAAAAAGAAAGCAAAATCAGACACTTTAAGATCCTACCATTCCAATACGCAATACCATGAAGGAATAAAAGGCATGAAAGGAAGAAAGAAAAGAAAATGAGAGACTATGTTAAGAGGGAGACCAGGAAAACAATTCAAGTGAACTTCTAGAAACAATCGTCGTTAAAATGAAAATTTCATGGGGTGCCTTACATAATACACTGAATACCAGAAGAGAGAACCAATATTATAAATTGTAGACTTGAGGAAATCATCCAGAATGTGGCTGAAAGTATAAAAGGAATTCAGAGACACTGTAACAGCAAGTATCTCGTGAGAGTCCCTCGGGAGGGACAGAGACCACAGGATGGGGCACTAGTCACAGCCAGGCCCAATGATGGGGAGTGAGAAGAAGATACTTCACACAAAGAAGTCATCTTGCTGCTGACATTCCCTTACCAAGAGAAATCCCACAGGTGACCTCAGCCAGAGCCAAACCACACCCAGAAACAATGCCAGATGGTGGGAGCTCAGGGAGCCAGCAAGCTCCTGAGGAGGAGCCCGAAGCTCCACACGACTCTCACCTCAAAACTGTGGCCACACCTGAGGATCCGCCTGGAGCTTTGTTTTTTAAAGGTGAAACTAAAATCTCACCCAACAATAATGTAGACCTGGAAGAGGGTGTTAGGAGTTAAAACCTCCCAAGTTCCTTGTATTGTTTAAGAAAATAATAGGGATATGGATTAGATCTAAACCTTTATTCCTGCATGCTAATCATTAACCACCAAAAGAATAGAGATTGAATGTTTAACTGCTAAGCAGGGGAAGAGGAGAGAGGTGGGAGGAGAAGCAAAGAAGCAGCATAGTAAATAGAAAACAGAACATGAAACAAGCCAAGAAGTAAACCAATCCAGGGGTATCAGCAACCAGAAGAAATATGAAGGGCCCTGCGGAAATTCTCAGACCTGGGAAAAAATAACCAGCACGCTCATCACAGCTTTATTATTATTATTTGTTTATTTTTGAAAAGGAGAGGTTGCAACAAAGCCATCTTAATGAGCTAGCATTTTTATTTTTTAAAGAGAGAGAGAGAATTTTTTAATATTTATTTTTTAGTTTTCAGCGGACACAACATCTCTGTTGGTATGTGGTGCTGAGGATCGAACCCGGGCCGCACGCATGCCAGGCGAGCGCGCTACCGCTTGAGCCACATCCCCAGCCCCACAGCATTATTTCTGATAGAGAAAAATTAGACAAAATTCAAATTTATCATCCATGGGGTTCTAGATAAATAATAATGTGCATATTTATAATTTGGAACTCCTTATAGAGGGTTAAAATAAATGAAATTGATTTTTAAATATTCATTATATAATAAATCCAAATTAATCCATATAAATCCACATTATATTACATTTCATCTATGACATATGCATCACATATTGTGTAATATATATTATGTAACATGCAATACACATACATATATCGTGTAATACATATTATATTATGTAATATATTATATGTAATACATAAATAATATAATACATTGTATTATATTTTATGATATGTATCATATATAAAATATGTAAAATATAATACAATGAATATATCATATATAAAATATAATTCAATAGATTATATATGTATTGCATATAATATATATTATATATGTATTATATATAATATATAATATGTATTATGTTGCATAACAAAATTGACATGATATCACATCTTATATATCATTATATAATATTACATATATAGCATAATGCATATATTACATATGGTATAATTAATATACTGATATAAATATGTATATATAACTGATATATGATACAATACATATTATACATTTCATATAATACATATATCCATAAATAATATATATGATAATAGACAAAATAAGTTGCAGAAAGATGTATATGGCACAATGATATTTGTTTAAACTGTTTAAACAAAAAGGCTTCATAAAGTTTATAAATAATTAAACTATAGAAACCTGGATGGAAAGGACACAGGTGCTTCTGGAAGAGGTCAGAGCAGAAGGGTGCGTCTGAAAAGAGAAACTTCAGCTGAGTCTACCTTCTGTGCGAGGTGCTGGGATGGAACTCGGGCTGCGTGCACTCTAAGCTCGAGCTCCGCCTCTGAACTGCACCCCAGCTCCAGGTTCTCATGATTTAATTCAGCAAATAGGTGTTAATGAGAGCGGCAGGCAACAGGCAGACTGAGCCCAGAACACTGCTGGAAGGCCCCGTGGGGACTTGGTTTAGTGGCATTTTGTGAATTACTTGAAATTCTGGGAGATTGATGTCCAGTTAATTGAGATTTTCCTGTAATATTTCAACTGACAGCAGCCACAGTAAGTCAGGGTGGGCAGTAAGGAGAGGCCCATTCAGCCACTGGATATTTGATTCCCCGACTATTCCAGTTCCACCCAGCACCTTCCCAAGGCATAAATCTGGTAAAAATTAACACAAAGAGAGACATTTCTCAGATTTTCTCATTTACTAGAGTAAGTGCTGTAAGCAGTTATCTGAATGGCCAGTATTTCACTAGGAATTTCAGCATTAAAACAACAACAAAACCTCTTACCCCAGCATCCAGAAGGTTAGAAAAACAAGATCTGGCTTCCGGAGGGGGGTGAGGCTTGGGCCTTTGCCCTCAGACCACAGAATCACTGCAGGTCATTACATTCTTTCCATTTGGGCTTTAATTGCCTCTCTCCCTGGCACAAATTTCCCTGCCTCTCCTCTAACTGTCTAACCAAGGGTGAGCTGTGAAACACACCAGAGCAGAAGTGAACTGGCCCACACATAGATGGTGACCAACATGCAGCAGCGCTCCAGCCATGGTCTGGTTGACACAGGGGAAATTCTTTGGGCTACAGAAGGGTTGGGGGAATACAAAACCACTAGTCATGCCCTCCTAAGCAGCCGGTCAAGTTCAGTGCTGTACCGGTTCTGTGGAGGGGTGGGATGGATTCACCCATTCATTCCATGGTTGTATTTTGAGGTGTCAGGCCCTGGGGTAGGAGATAGAGACACAGATCTGGGAGCCCTGTTGCTGATGGTCCACAGGGAAGAGCCGTCCTGCAGCATAGTTTTTGAGAGAGTTTTAGGCCACCCAAATTCCTGAAGTTGAATTTATTCCAAAATTCCAAAATCATTGGAAGTCCCAATAAAGAAAATCCACCCTGCCCTGCCACCTTTGAGTCCTACCCAGGTCTTCATTAAACACCCCAAAACTTTTAATCCTGCTAGAAAAGATACACAGTTACCACCTTAGAGACTTTCTGAGAAAGACTCAAATTCTAACCAAGGAATCCAAATAGAAGGAGAAACTAAAGTCCCACCAGGGTGTCAGGATGAAGGGGATTCTGGAGAGAAGGGGGCGTGGCGGGTGTGTCTCCCTAGAGAGAGGGCCCATGGTCACTGAGCATCTCCTGGGTTCCAGGGACCATTCATCCATGGCTCCTTCAATTCTCCAACAACCCTGCACACGGGCCAGTCTCACCCCCATTTTTCCACTGAAGAGAACAGGGTCCAGAGAGGGGAACCTCTCCAAGGCCACGCACTAAGGAGCTGACATCAGAGCCTTCCAGTCTGAGAGCTGACCTTGAGTCCGGTGGTCTGAGTTGGGGGGAAGGATAGGATGTTCCAACCTCTCTGAATCAGTGCGTGCACCTCTGTCTCACTCCCCCGAGAGGTCAAGGGGGCGTCTAGAAGGCAGCTGAGCAGCTGGTAACTAAGACATGGAAACTGGAAACCAGAGTGAAGGACTCATGGTTTTATACGCCTCTCTTGGTTCCTGGCAAGCTCTCTTCACAACCCGGAAGGCCTCGGGTTCCTCAGTACCCAGGGAGCAGGGGGGTCTTCTCCATCCTCGTGTTCTGGGTGTTAAATTGTAAAGCTCGTCTGTGCACACATCAGCATCGTGTCACCTCTGATAAATCTTGCTTACTAGGAAGGTTGCTTTCCAAACGACCTGATCCGACTCAATGAATCATTGATTATCTGATGGGGACGCTAAAGAATGAGAGACGTGGTCTCCCAAGGCAATCTCAGGAGGAACCCATTTTCCTTCTCCCTGAGATTGTGTTTCACCTGAGGTTGGCTACGACGGGTGTCATGGGGAGACCCTTTTGTCCCCAGGGTCTCCTGATGGAACTGAGATCTATAGCTTTTCTGCTATTTTTTGCTATTTATTTGGACGTGGAGATACACGTCTCAATCCCCAGCCAGGGTCGACAGGGAAGGAGGCTCACCAGGTGCCCACGCCTGGGCCCAGAGCCAGGGAGGCCGAGGTCAGCAGGGCATGGTCCTTACTTGGCAGAACTTAGGATCAGCAGATGGAGAGTGAGGAATGTCACCTGGAGAAGGGATGGCAACTCCACACTGGGGTGTCAGACAGCACAGAGTGCAGGAGAGAGGTGGCCAGGCACCTAGGAGCTGTGGCCTCCAGAGCAGCATGTGGGCACAAGTTGGCCAGAGGCCCAAAGGAGCAGTCGGTGTCTGGTCTCCATGGAAACTGTGAAAACAACAGTCACAGATGCCACTCAGCACAGGTATGCTGATTATGTTGGTGTTGACATTACTACAAGAGCCACTGTCATCAAAAATGTCCCACTTTTCTGCAACATTGAAAATCCTCGGGTGAGTTTTCAAGTCAACAAAATGTGCTCAGCACTCAATTTCTTTAGCCTTGGCTTTTCCAGAATGTTCAGTTTATTGTGTATAATAAAACGGTACAAAAAGGGTATGTTCTAGATGCAGATGATTACAACCATTATTCACCTACAGTCATGCAGGTATAGGGACAATTCTTTTTTTTTTTTTTTCTTTTTCCTTTAGTACAAGGAATTGAACCCAGGAGTGCTTAGCCACTGAGCCACATTCCCCAGCCTTTTTATGTTTTTATTTTGAGATAGGGTCTTGCTAAGTTGCTGGCTTTGAACTCCTCTTGCCTCAGCCTCCCGAGTCTTTGGGATTACAGGTGTGTGCCACCGTGCCTGGTGGGACAACTCTTTAATGTACAGAACTGTTCCAGGTATGGAGGATGCCTCCTGTCACTGTCTCCCAAGCACAGAACACCCACATTACAAAGCACCCCCAAGGAGTAGAACTCCCTGTTGTTGGAGGTTGGTGATCCCGGTCCCTGTGCCCACCCTCTCCGGCCTCTCCCCTGGGAGGAGCAGTGACTTTTCCATGAGCATGTTGGGGAGGTCACCGCCCCTTCTCTCCTGAGGTGTGCTGGAGGGTGCTTGCACCCTTGACTGCTCCCATCTGGGCAGAAATGTTTCAAGCCTCTGGTCCTGCCCAGGACTGGTGGGGGCCAACTCTAGGAAGGACGGCAAGCCCGTTTGCCTCAAGATTGAAAGCCACGTGTGTGTCCTTGTCAATGACAGAGCCAACTTTCTGAGTCACCGTTGGTCTGTCTCCTCACTCTCATTCTCCACTGCTTGACAGAGCATTAGGGGAAGAGAAGGGCCTTGTTCATTCCCCCCATCCCCAGCACATCTGGAGAGAGAGGAGGAAGAGTGGGCCAAATAGGGCGCAGAGCACCTCCTGTGGCACCCGACACTTCAGACTGGTTTGCAGCTGCACGTCTGAGTCCTAAGACTCTGGAAAGGTAATCTTGGGAATTCTGGGAAAGGGCAGTGTAGTCCCCAACAATGCCATCTGCTATTTAAACTGTGGGATTTTGTAGAGCTGTGTTTGGGGGGCACACAACATTTCATTTGTTTTTGTTTTTTTTTAAAGAGAGAGAGAGAGAGAGAGATAAATTTTTTTAATATTTATTTTTTAGTTCTCGGCAGACACAACATCTTTGTTGGTATGTGGTGCTGAGGATCGAACCCGGGCCGCACGCATGCCAGGCGAGCGCGCTACCGCTTGAGCCACATCCCCAGCCCAACATTTTATTTGTTTGAAAAAAAAAGTTCTGAAACATCTGATCTAAAGAATGGGCGGAGAGCAGCTCACAAAGGAGAGTGATGAAGATATACCCAACGCACAAGAGGAGCAGAAATATCTGTGGGCCAGCAGTCGAAGGAGGGAGACATTCAAGAAGGAAGCAGTGGCTAGGGGCAGCAGTCGCTAGAGGAGTCAGGTGGCAGGAGGCAGGAGAGAGACCCCTGCTTCTGTGGACATCATCCTGTTGGCAGGAACAGGCTCCAGGCAGTACCAAGGGCCAGCCCAAGTGGCAGTGGACTCAGGGGTCAGTAGAGAAGACAGGGAGCCTGGATGTGGTGGTACCTGCCTGTAATCCCAGCAACTCCGGAGGCGGAGGCAGGAGGATGGCACGTTCAAGGCCAGCCTCGGCAACTTAGCCAAACCCTGTCTCAAAATAAGAAATAAAATAAAGGATGGGACGGAGCTTAGTGTCAGAGTGCTCCTGGGTTAAATCTCCAATAATGCAGACAGAGGGAGGGAGGGAGGGAGGGAGGGAGGGGGATGAGACTATCCAACTTGAGGGTGAAGCGGGCGGTGAGGACTGGCCGTGCCGTTTCCCCAGCGCCCGTGGGTCGCGCACAATGGAGGACCAGTTCCTGCAGCGCACTAGACAATTGAGTATTATTTGTGGCAGAAACCGAGAAATCCTTCTGCAAACAGAGTGGCAGAGACAGGTGGAGGAGCACAGTGGCCAGCCCTTGGCTTCGTCCCTGACGGGCTGGGCATCTGGGGTGTGCGCATGTTTTCCCCACATGGAAAGGAACATGAATCTTCCGGGGATCACATGTGTCAGACGGCAGCTGCAGCTAACAAGGGCCTCTCTGTCCCTGATGCTTTAGTGACTGTGGGGTCAGCAGGAGAGAAACGACTCCTCGTCCCCCACATACCACATCCTGGTGGTGACAAGGACATGGGTGCTGCTGCCCGATGATCCGGAAAGTCGCTGAGATGACATCATTAGTGCTAGAGGCCTCAAAACAGCTTCTTCCTTCCTTCTGAGACCCAGAGAGAAGTCCCGGGAGGAATTGGAAAGCAGAGAACTCTGTGGGACAAGACCCTGGAGGCGCGTAGACCCATGGACCTGGGCTCTTTGGGCTCCAGCTCAGCTCCCGAGAACCCTGCCTCCCAACATTCCATTCTCTCCCCCTCTCTCCCCAACCAGCTCACCGACAGTCCCTGCCAGCTAGCTTTCGCTGCCTGCTGCATGCAGAGGAGAGCTCTCGGGCAGGAGAGGCGCTCTGTGCACTTACCTAGGTGTGGTCCCCATAGCCACCCAGGAAGCCTTCCTCTCCCATTCCACAGGCGGGAAAAACAGAGTCCAGGAGGAAACAGGTGACTCACATGAGGTCTCCCAGCCAGCAAGTGAGGCCCTAAAAACCATCCCGTACTGAAAAAGGACTCGATGGTCGAGGCGCAGGAAGGAGCAGTCAACCAAGGCTGCATGCGTGTCTGGGGAATGTGAGTCGCCTCCCCTGCTCACCAAGTCACTTCTTGGTTCCTGAACAACAGTTAGCCAGACCGTCCCTCCAGGGGTTGGCGATCCAGGGCCCCAAAAGTGACGAGCAGCCAGGTCAGGCCCCTCGATCCTGTGGCACAATAATCCACGGGCTTTGTAAATCATAAAATCTCCACAAAACAGAGAAGAAGTTAAGAACACCATTTTGTGGTTGAATACATTTTTGTATATCCACCAAATGGGATAAATGCACCTGTTAAAGAACATGATGTGAAGAGCCGTGAGTGGCCTTTTAGAGTGTTAAGAGGGGAAGATTGCATGTGGACATTAGGAACAATAGTTGAGGGCTGGGGCTGGGGCTGGGGCTGGGGCTGGGCCTGGGGCTGGGGCTGGGCCTGGGCCTGGGGCTTAGCCTGCGAGAGGCTCTGCCTTTGATCCTCAGCACCACATAAAAAGGAACAAATAAAATAAAGGCATGCTGTCCATCTACAACTACAAAAAAAATTAAAAAAAAAAAAAAACAGTCATTGACTTCGGGAAAAATGAGATTGTGGATCTTTTATTCCTTTTTGATACTTTCTTGTGTTCCAAAATTCCCTTCAATGAACAAAATTTTAAAATGTGTGGAATTTTCGGATGCCCTTGAGCACTTACCAAAGCCATCCCCTGGAGCTCTCCTCTCTGTAGGGTGCCTCTACCAGGGACTCGCTGGCTCTCTGGGTCGTGGTCTGGTGTCACTCGGCATCACACCGTTTGGCCTGTCTCTTGCGTGCTCCCAGCCAGAGGTTCCAGGCTCCGGGCGGCACCAGTGAAAGCCGCTGTGGTCTGGGTGCTGCTGGAACACGCTGCGGTGGGAATGATTCATCCTCAACAGAAACTCCCCGGGGACCCAGGATCAAGGGGCTGCCCCGGGCAGGGCCTTCTTGCTGCACTGTCCCATGGCGGAAAGACAAAGAGGAGGCGAGACAGACATGCAGGGGCCATCCTGACCTGACCTGAGGGGTCCCCTCCCACAGGCATAGCAGGAACCCCCCACGAGGGCAGATGCCTCGCAGATAATCACCTCCTTGCGGTCCATCTCTTGATGCTGTTGCGAAGGCGGTAAAGTTTCAGCAGGAGTTTGGGAGGGGAGGAGCGTTCTTCCTGCCTGGGTATTCTCCATAGTCAGAGCTCGCAGCAGCCGGGGTGCAGGTGCCAATGCCCTGGGGACCAGCTCCAGCCTCCCCAGGGACATCACGGCCACCTCCCCACTCCCCACGGAACTGACCTTGGGGTCTGCCCTTCACTTCACAGCGCTCTTTTGGTGCCCCCAGCAGCCTTACCCTGTCTGACGTGAGCACATGGAGGACTCAGGGGCCCTGTGACTTTTCGAGGTCCCATGGCCATAAAGGGGAGAAGTGGAACTTGAACCTCGCGTCGTCTGGCTCTGAACCCACAGTACCAGGGACACCTCCTCCAGGGCTTCATGGGCCATCAAGGGCCACCCTATGCTGGCCTTCAGGACCATCACAATGGTCGCAAATGACTCCTTTGTTGACGAGCTGACAAGTGTCCAGTGCTCTCTCTTCCTGGAGGGAACCTGAATCCCAAGTGAGCAACCAGGACCAGGCAAAATGGAATCAGATGCCCAATAAACCCAGTAATAATTTCTAAAAATGTTTATGCCTCAGGGAAAAATGGCAGCCCAGTCCTAACCGGGTAGCCACTCAACACCATCACTTGTCAGGAAAACGCAAATTAAAATCATTCTGAGATAATGACCAGAATGGCTACATTAAAAACTGACAGTTCCAACTGTTGACAAAGGATGTGGGACAACAGAACATTTAGACACTACAGGTGGAAGAGAAAACTGGTTTCACCACCGCAGAAAATTAATTGCCATTATTTACTAAGACAAACATGACTATCTAAAACCTGGAAAATCTACTTCTAGGTGTAAATGAAGAGAAATGAGTTCATATAGCCACTCAAATATGTGTGTATGAATGATTATAGCAGCTTTAAAATGAAAGTTAATTAGCAGTCCAAAATAAGGAACAACCTAATGGCCATCAACAAGAAGATGAATGAATTGTAGTATCCATACCATGGAATACTACACGGCAATAAAAAAGAACAAATGTCTACTATGTAGAAGGACAAGCATAGATCCTCCGGACAGTGTGTTGAGTGAAAGTAGCCCATACAAGGGAAATACATGGTATATGTGATCCGCTCGTGTGCTGGAGACAGCTCATATTTCACCTGAGAATAAACCAGGATGTTTTTAAGAATTGTCTAAACCAATTGCTAAACATAGGCTTTCTTAAAAATAAAATCTGATAAACTTACAACTAAATAAGGTACATATAAAACAAAGGCGGTGCAGTCAGCACTCGGAATTCTTGTGTTTAGTTATTACCACATTTGAATATCATCTTTGCAATTGAGATGATTCGAACCTATTGAATCTGTTTGGTGGGACAACTACAGGACTGGGTTGGAATGCACATCCATTTCCAACTCCACGTTCAACAATTCCACTTGAAGCTCACGTCAGCGGAGGCGGTTGCCAGGGAAATTGACCAAGGTGCAAATCAGGGCTTTTTTTTTTTTTTTTTTGACACTTTTAAATTTATTCTAGTTTGTTATATATGACAGCAGAATGCATTACAATTCATATTACTCATATAGAGCACAATTCTTCATATCTCTGGTTGTACACAAAGTGGAGTCACACCAATTCGTGTCTTCATACATGAACTTAGGGTAATGATGTCCATCTCATTCTACCATCATTTCTAACCCTATATCCCTCCTTCCCACCACCCTCTTCCCTATCTAGAATTCATCTAATCCTCCCATGTTCCCCTTCCCTACCCCACTATGAGTCAGCCTCCTTATATCAGATAAAACATTCTGCATTTTGTTTTTGGGGATTGGCTAACTTTACTTAGCATTATCTTCTCCAACTCCATCCATTTATCTGCAAATGCCATGATTTTATTCTCTTTTAATGCTCAGTGATATTCTATTGTGTATATATGCCACATTTTCTTTATCCATTCATTTACTGAAAGGCATCTAAGTTGCTTCCACAGTTTAGCTATTGTGAATTGTGGTGCAATAAACATTGATGTGACTGTGTCAGTATAATATGCTATTTTTAACTCCTGCTACACTCACCTGACAATAAATAACCAACAGGGGCTATTAAGTGGTTATAAAATTAGCACCAGATAACACAATCGAATAATTGGGTATAGACTGAGGAGTGGGATAGCTGGGTCAAATAGTGGTTCCATTCCAAGTTTTCCAAGGAATCTCCATACTGCTTTCCATATTGGCTACACCAATTTGCAGTCCCACCAGCAATGTATGAATGTACCTTTTCCCCCCACATCCTCGCCAACACTTATTGTTGTTTGTCTTCATAATAGCTGCCATTCTGACTGGAGTGAGATGATATCTTAGAGTAGTTTTGATTTGCATTTCTCTAATTGCTAGAGATGTTGAACATTTTTTCATGTATTTGTTGATTGCAATCAGGGCTTTTTATCTTTTTTTTTTTAATTGTTGTTGTTGTATTTGTTTATTTAAGACAGGGCCTCACTAAGTTCATTACCCAGGCCGGCCTAGAACTTGCAATCCTTCTGCCTCAGCCTCAGCCTCCCCAGTAGCTGGGGTCACAGGTCTATGCTACTGCACGTGACTCAAATCAGGGCATTTGGGGAGGAAAAAAAAAAAAAAGCCAGTTGTCAAACATTTACTAGCTCCCAGCTGATGTGGTTCCATTTGTATGAAGGAAAGCTCATGTGGGGGTCCAGAGTTCAGAAGGAGATTGCCTGGGTGGGTGTTGAGGGGCTTCTGCCTAAGAAGAAGAATGCAGGACCTTTATTGGGTGACGGCAATGTTTTAAATTCTGACCGTGACTGTAATTCCATGATGTCAACATATGGATGTGCTTGACCTTGTGCAGGTGACACCTTGATTTAATTTCTTTATTTATTGCAGTACGAGGGATTGAACCCGGGGTCTTGCATGTAACAGGCAAGTGCTGTCCCAAGCACTAAGCTACACTCCCAGTCCTTTCTATTTTTATTCTGAGGCAGGGTCTCCCTACATTGCTGAGACTGACCTTGACCTTGTGACCTTCCTGCCTCAGTTTCCGAGTAGCTAGGATTACAGGTCTGCACCACCAGGCCTACCTCTGATACCGCACTTTTCAAAATCAATTTTCAAAAGTTTTTCTAAAACAGTTACTCTGAAGGGAGCTCTCTCTGCAGGAAGGTGGGAGGTCTGGCTTACCACAGAAGTCATCCCATCTTTGCAGGGCAACCTCAGCTAGCAGAGATCCCGGAAGACGCGAGTCGGTAACGATCTCCTATAACTAGCACGTGAGCTTGGAGGACAAGACTGGAGTTGAATTAAATTTTATTATTGGCCGATGGTCCCCACTCGGTGCGGACAGCCAGAATAACAGCTCATGTTTACTGAGCACTGTTCTCGGGGCTTCCCGTGGCTTGATGCCTTTAAACCCCTCAAAACCCAACAGGATTTTATGATCCCCATTTTTCAGATGAGGCAGGCTTGAGGCAAAGCACGTGACTGACCACAGCGAGCAGGAGGCAGAGTCAGGATCTGAACCCAGTGACCCAACTCCAGGGCCCGAGTTCATTGCTACACTCACCTGACAATAAATAACCAACAGGGGCTATTAAGTGGTTGTAAAATTAGCACCAGATAACACAAAGTGTCCCCTCTTCTGTGTCTCAATTACCTGTACCTGTGAAAAGGGACAGATAGGTAAAGTCCAAACGTCTGGCCTTGGTGACCTGCGCATCCACCCTTTCCGACGTGGCAGGCCTGTATGGGACCTGGCCAATGTGAAGTCACCCCGAAGGGCAATGAACAGAACTGATTGCAGAGGATTCCAGATGGGAGGCTTTCTGGGAGTTGCAGGAGTGAAACTTGGTCACCTGTGCCCCCAGGGACATGGGAGTCCCAGGTGACCACAGCATCCCCGAACTCACCAGTTTTGGATCAGCCTTGGCAAGAGAGAGATTGAAGTCCTGAAGTGCAGTTCCCAGAAATTACCACCTTGACCCACCCTGTCTGAGCATGTGACATTCCTCGAACACAACTAGACCTGCAGCACAACCACTGTTGGGAAACTCACTCTCCTCTGAATTAGTCCCCGAGCCATTATGGAGACAGCCAGCCACACCTGCAGGCACCTTGTCCCTGCTTTGACTCGGGAAAAGACTCACGTCCAGGGGGGGGTTGTCTCAAGGGACCCATGAGTCAGCGAGAGAGGTCCTGGTCTCCCGGCCACCCCTGGGGCCCGCTGCACCTTGCAGCATTTGGTGCCCAGAGGGGCCTCCCCAAGACAGAGAGCCTGCCCTTCGTGATCAGGCAGTGAGCCCCGAACTCATTCTCAGTGATGACGTTTGTCCAGCGCCAGCAACATCTGGGAAAGCCCAGCAGAGCCAAGTTGGGCACCTCTGGGGAGACCCCCATGGATCCCACCTCTGGAGCTTGTTCCGAGCTTGACAGAGCTGGGCGCCCTGTGGGTCCCTCTCCACTCAGCCTCCACCAGCTCTCAGGCATCCACCATCCTCCTGGATCTGCCTCCTCTCTCCTGGTTTCCCCCATTCCCTTCTCTCCTCCCCAGAGAACAGAACGAGGCGGGGTCCAAGGAGTGACCTGGATTTACAGGCACCGGCCTGAGACCTGGCCAGCAGCCTCCCTGGTCTGATTATAGAACCTGATGATAGAACAGGTGCGTCCAGGGCTACCAAGACCTGGGAGAGGCTGCCTGCAGGCAAAGAGCTAAACACACACCCAACTACTAGAGTGTGATGGGCTCACCAAGAAAAGGAATCGTAACCATAATAAAAACCCCTCCCCCATCTGCTCCTCCCCTAGCCAGCAAGAGAGATCCGGCTTCCAACTCCGGAATTCTACCTCTGGGTCCAACTGAGTGACTTTGGAATGTTCAAGGTCTTCATATAAGATGGTCCCCAGCCTGGAACCACCATCCCTTCCACTTTCCAGTCACTAGGAATACCTGAAGGCTCAGCCCATCGTTTATCCAGCCTCCTCCCCCTTCTTCCCAGCACCTCGGGTCATGTCATGATACTCGGAAGCCCTCAGGCACAGACCCAGGACAGTCTCCTTTTTGTGGTGCCTTCGCTGACTGTACCCCTGGGGGGCGACCACCCTGCAGCATTGCACCCCCACGCCAGGTGCGGAAACCCTGGAAGCCAAAACAGGGCTGTGAGAGGTTCTGCTGCCCGTGGGTGACTTTGCCTAGAGGAAGAGGTGGCACAGAAGGACCAGGGGAAACTGCGGGGCTGGTGGGAGGTGGGTAAGCCCGAGGAGGCCCGCACCCTCCCGCTGGAAGGAGGCTAAGGGGCTATCAGATTGTTTTTCACCTGTTCCCTGCGGATTCCTGGAGATTCCTGGAAAGGTGTGGGGGGAGGGGACAGGGTGACAGAGGTGGGAGGAGCCACCGTTTTCCATTCTGGGCCAAAGTGCACGAGTTTGCTTGAGGAAAGGATTCTATTGCAAAAAAGGAAGAATGAACGGTCTATTCCAACTCGCCCATTTCACACATGAGGACAGCAAGGCTCAGAATATCCCTCCGGCTGTCCAAAGTCGCAGGCAGGGGAGCAGACCCGCCAGCCCCTGGTTGGTCACCCCCGGCCTTGACCGCATGCCGCAGCAGAAGCCTGGCACCCCACCCCCCCACCCCGCATCACACCCAGCTATGACAAGGCCACAGAGGAGGGTGGGTACGACCTGTCGCAGGAGCTCAGAGGAAGCTGGCGCACTGGGAGAACCCTGGGGAGGAGGAAGAGGGCGGGCGGGGACAGAGTGGGGTCCCACCACTCCAAAGCACGGCCCTGCACCCTGAGCTCAGTTGCTGTGATACTCCTTCCTCCTGCGCAGACCTTGGGAACCCCCGCTCCAACCCTGAGTGTAAAGGTCCCCCTGGTCCTCACACCAGTGACTCAGGGAGCACCAACACAAAGAAAAGGCACAAAGGCCTCTCTCATGGGGAGGGTTTCCTCATTTGTGTCTTTTGAAACCAGCAGACATCAGACAATGGTCCTTTAAGGATTTACCTCCAGCCAGAGCTGCCAGTTGGACCAGAAGTGTCTCAAGACAAAGCATGCTCCGAGAAGAAAATAAACAAGAGCTATGTCATTTTTTGTGGGTCCCGGTTGTCTGTATTATTGTCGCCATGGGACATGCAACCCTGCCAACTGAGTCCCGTCAGGAGCCAGCCAAGGTGTGGGAGGCCGGCTCAAAAATGATAATAAGGCTGAGTGCTTGGGGCATGCCTGATGCTGCTTAAATGCAGGTGATGGTGTGCTCAAACACGCGAGGACTCATGGGATTGATAATATCACAATCTTCATTTTATAGTGTAGGAGACAAGGCACTGAGAGGTTAAGCAACTTGCCTAAGGGCCCACAGTTTAAGAGAGTCAAGTTTGGTCTTCTTGCAGTCTGGGCTCAAAGCCACACCCTTAACTACCTTGCACTGCAGTCTCATCACTTAGTAAAACCATATCAGAGTGTCTCAGGGGGAGCAAAGCAGAATGCACAAATGATGAGCCCTTTGGCTGGTTTGATCCAGAAAGGGCAGTGAACATTCCTTTGGGTGAGACTGATATAGATTTGAAGATTGACATTTACTAGGGTTATGACCTTGAACACATGGGGCTTTCTCTCTTTGAACTGCTCTTGCCTGGTGGAGGGAAATGGAGGTGTAACCCCATTCTGGCCCTTGCTAAGGGTGAATGCGGAAGCATTCTGTGCACCCCACTCCCAGCCTTTATGTACCTGAAACTCCTACCCCTTGATTAACAGAAACCCATGTTAGTTTGCTAAGGCTGCCACAGCAAAGTCCAACCAGGTGGCTTGAACCCTGGAAATGGGACATGGGGTGTCTCAGTACTGAAAGCTGGAAGGTCAAGGTCAAGGTGTCTGCTCCAGGCCTCTCTCCCAGCCTCTGGTGGCCTCCAGCTTTCCTTGACATGACACTACCCTGAGGCCTCACAGTGTCTTCCCTCCATGCCTGTCTGTCTGTCTGTCTGTCTGGGATTCTAAAGTTCCCCTTTTTATAAAACACTCTTCTTGGATTCGGAGACACACAAATGACCTTAATTTAATCATCTGTAAAGTCTCTATTTTGAAATAAGATTGCATTTACAGGTAGTTGGGGGTAGGATTTTGACATTTTGAAGGGGGGTACTGAGGATTGAACTCAGGGGCACTTGACCACTGAGCTACATCCTCAGCCCAATTTTTTATTTTATTAGAGACAGGGTCTCACTGAGTTGCTTAGCGCCTTGCTGTTGCTGAGTTTCAATCCTCCTGTCTCAGCCTCCAGAGCCACCACGCCCAGCAAGGATTTTGACATTTTATGGATCTATAAATGCCCTGTGGAATTAGGGAAGGAAGTCACCTAACTGCTCAGACCTTAGCACCCACAGCACACGGGAGTCTTAGTCTCTTTGTCTCTTCCCCGTTTCCAGATGGTTCAGCCTCAGGCCCTCTCCATGGGTACCCTCAACCTCTTTAGGGTCCCTTTTTAAATTCCATTTCCAGAACAGGACAGGTCTCTCCATATGAGGTGCATCCAACAGAGAGCACAGCGAATCTGCTCCTTCCTAAGGGGACAGTTACTGTGGCCGTCTCCTGGGTTTCCCACCAGTCTATCCCTGCGATTGACATTTTGAACCTAGGTTTGAGAGTTCACCTGTAAAACTGATTTTTTAGAATCAAATGATGCCAAAGAGTTTTTCATCTGGATTCTGTTCTCGGCGGCACCCCCAGCCCTCTCAAGATGGCTTCCTCTAAGAGGCTGGTCAGCAGCCCTCCCTGTCCTTCACAAGTCATCAAGAACCCCTGGGTGCATCCTCAAAGGGGTGATGGGACGGTTTAGATATGAGGTAGCCCCCAAAAGCTCATCTGTGAGATAACACAAGAACTTTCAGGGGTGAAATGATTACATTATGAGGGTGTAACCTATCCAGTGGATTAATCCACTGATATGGATTAACTGGCTGGTAACTATAGGCAGGTAGGGAGTAGCTAGAAGATGTAGGTCACTGCGGGCTTGACTTTGGGGTTCATATCTTGTCCCTGGTGAGTAGGGTTCTTTCTCTCTGCCTCTTGGTGGCATGCCTGAGCTACTCTGCTGAGCCTTCCCACCGTGATGTTCTGCCCCACTCAGGCCCCCGCTGTGGGGTTGGCCTACTGTGGACTGAGCCTCTGAAACCATGAGTCAAAAGAGACTTCCTCCTCTATGTTGTTCTCATCAGGTCCTTTGGTCACAGCAACCAAAAAGTTGACTAAAACAGGTCAACTAAACAGCAACTAAAAAGTTGACTAAAACATCACCCCAAGAGGGCAAAACTTTCATATTCTTTTTATGTATTAAGCACAGATATGCACACAGTGGTGAGAGAGGGGGAAATAATTAGGCTCTATTAAATCACTCAGTATATGGGTCACTGTTTCCCGGACATTCATGGAGACCCACGATAGGATGGGCAGTTGCTGTGATTTGGAGGTGTCCCCCAGAAGTTTGGGTGCTGGAAACTTAATTCCTATGGAGGTAATTAGGATTAGATGAGGTCACAGGGTGGGGCTCTAGTGGTGGAATTAATGGCTTTATAAGAAAAGGAAGAAAGGCCCAAGGTGGCAGGCTTGTTCTGTCCGGACACTTGGTGCCCTGC
The DNA here is from genome assembly GCF_045843805.1 of Urocitellus parryii. NCBI lineage: Eukaryota > Metazoa > Chordata > Mammalia > Rodentia > Sciuridae > Urocitellus > Urocitellus parryii. The sequence goes on from NC_135540.1 coordinate 126,291,431, forward strand.
GCCATGTTGTCATGCAGCAAGAAGACCTCGCTGGACACCACGCCCTGCTCTTGGACTTCCGTGTCTCCCAAGTCAGGATCCAAGGAAACTCTTTATAAATTACCTGGGTCTCAGGTACTTTTTACCTGATCAACAAAGAAATGAACTAAGACAGCAGTGTTCTAGGAGCCGGGGCTACAACAGTGAACAGTAAATTCATCCCACTTTATGGAGCTCACAGTCTAGAAAGGGTAGAGATGCGGGGAAGACAGACCATACCCGGAGGAGAGAGAGCTGGGGACTGCCGAGATTTTTACGGAGATGAAACTATTCTATGTGACACAGACATGATGGATAAATGTCCTTATGCGTTTGTCAAAACCCACGGGAACTGAGCAGTACAGAGAGTGAAGCTTAATGTGCACCGGGGACAGGGGTTGGTACCTGCAGCATCGATCCGTTCATGATGACAAAGGTCCCACACTAAAAGTGAGATGCCAATAATAGGGGGAAACTGTTATTAGGGGTGGGGGGTGTTCTGAACTCTGTGTACTATCTGCTCAAATATTCTGTAAATCAAAAACTACTAAATTAATAAAGTCTGCTCTTTTCTTTTCTTAAGCTTTGGTTTGAACCCACGCAGAACTACAGAGAAAAGAAAGAGGGCACCACTGATACGTTTGGAATCAGAAGGTCTGGCAAACAGAGCTGAGAGCCATGTGAACTGTGAACGCGAGGGAAGCCAACTCACTTGGGTCCAGGGACGAGAATCAAGAATCTGTGCGCCTAACAGGAGGCAGGAGAAAAAGCCCACCCAGGAAGCACCAGAGGTGCCCATGGGGCGGGGAGAGCTGCTGAGCCCAGAGAAGCCGCTCACCACAGCTGGAAAAGAACTTGAGTCCTAAAGTCTTGAAGCCACCGCTGCCTGGAGTGGGGAAGGAAGCCAGGCAGGATCCATGTGAAAGGGAAGTTCAGGGCTGGCGACAAGGGAGATGGCAGCGGAGGCACATGGCGGGATTTAGGAGCTAGGAGTTGAGAGGAGATGGTGGGCCACGCTCAACGCCCTTCTCCCTCCCAGACGCATCTCCAGCTTCCTACTAATTACCATGGGTTTCATGAGGTTTTCCAGTTGTACTGAACTATGAGAAATAATAATAAAGACACCGGACACTCTCTTATACCTGGGTTAATTCACCACGGGAGCCTCAACAGCTACCACGTTGCTCTTGGCAGGGACCCCACAGGCCTCAACCTTGCAATGAGAGACTTGTGAGCAAGGAATCAGACCTTCTGGGTTGGCTGGAGGCAAGAGCAGTGCTCTACTTTGGATATGAGGTGTCCCCCAAAAGCTCATGTGTGAGACAGTGCAGGAGCATTCAGAGGTGCAATGATCAGACGATAAGAGGTGTGGCCTAATCGGTGGATTAATCCACTGATGTGGATTCACTGGGGGTAACTGTAGGCAGGTAGGGTGTGGCTGGAAGTCTCTGGGGTTTATATCTTGTCCCTGGTGAGAGGAGCTCTCTCTCTCTGCTTCCTGACTGTCATTTCCTCTGGAATCCACTCCCTCCACCAGGATGTCCTGCCTCACCTTGAGCCCAGAGCTTTGAAGTCAGCCCACCATGGACGGAGACCTCTGAAACTGTGAGCCAAAATAAACTTGTTCTTTTCAGGTGTATTGGTCACAGCGACACCAAAACTGACCAAAACAGGAGCCTTCGTCAACCCATGAGCTGCAGAAGTGGACACCGAGTCTCTGAGTCCCCAGAGAAGCACCAGGGACTGTCAGGAGCACACCCAGAGGACACAGCCCTGCCCTGCCCTTCAGGGGATTGGAGTCTCACCTGAAATAAAGAGAGAATAAAGGAGGAGGCAGTAGTGCTCCCAGAACAGGACAGAGAATGAGCGCCAAGGGCTGGATGTTTCTCTCCCTCCCCGATTCACATTGGATTCACATGACGGAACCGTGATCCTCCACATTGTGGGGTTTGGAGGCGTGGCCCTTGGAGGTGTTCAGGTTGAGATGAGGTCAGAGGGTGGAGACTGACGATGGCATTCGTGCACCTGTAAGGAGAGGAAGTCCCCCTGTCTTCTCCTCTCCTCTCCCCTCCTCCTTCCCCCATCCCTTCCTCTCCTCTCCTCTCCTCCCTCCCCTCCCCTCCTCTCCTCCCTTCTGCCATATAAAGACTGCAATACTGCAAACCAGGAGGAGAGCGCTCACCAGGAACCAGAGCTACTGGAACCTTGACCTTGGACTTTCTTGACCTTGGACTTCCCAGCCTTTAGAACCTGTGGGGATAAATAAATGTCTGTTTTCCCAGTCTGTGATATTTTTGTTATAGCACCTCAAACCCCAGCTAAAAGTCAAAGGAGAGTTCAGGTTATGTGGGCTCAGCTGGGCTTCATCTTTAAGAGGGAGTCTGTATGTTGAACAAGGACCGAAGGCTACAGGACGTTAGGAGGATGGCATGGCAGCAATCAGGGGACCCAGGGACACTGCTGAGACAGGGTCACTGACCAGATCCTAGGCAGCATCACATCACCTACCGCTCCCCCACATTCTCTCCCTGCCTCGAGCCCCTTCCTCCTCCTGCCCAGAACACTCTCCGCCTTCCTGCAGCCTCCTCTGTCAACGTGATGTTCCTTCTTGGGGCTGGGCATCGAACCCAGGCTCTCGGGTCCCAGCATGTACTTCACCACGGAGCTCCACCTCTTGTCCACACACGACCTTAAAACCAGCATCAGCCAGGTGCAGAGCACACGCCTGGTTCAGGAAGCTGAGGCAGGAAGACCAAAAGTTCAAAGCCAGCCTCAGCAATGTAGAGAAACCCTGTCTCAAAATAAAGGATGAAAAGGATTCAATCCCCAGTAACAAAAAAAGAAAAGAAAGAAAAGTTCAAGTTCCATCTTTGTTGAGAAGCCTAACATTGACCTCATCTTTCTTAGAATTCCATGGAAATACCAGCTACACACCACCCACAGGGTGTCCTCACTTGCAACACGGTTTCATGATATCACGCTGAACTTACATGATATCAGGCTCCACTGGAGGCCATTTCTCCCTGTGTCACCTTGAGTGGATTATTTACCATCCCCAAATCTCAGTTGCCTGATTGGCAAAAATGGAAAAAAAATGAGAGGATCAAATCTCTGAGGATGTAGAGTCATGAGAATTCTTGTGCATTATTATTTGGGAGTAAATTGATCCAAGCCCTTTGGAAATGTATTTGCTATGTCTTTTTTTTTTTTTTTTAACTGAGGAATGAACCCAGGGGTGTTTAACACTGAACTGTATCCCCAGTCCTTTTTATTTTTTATTTTGAGACAGATCTCACCAAGTGGCTGAGGGCCTTGCTAAGTTGCTAAGACTGGCTGTAAACATGTAATCCTCCTGCCTCAGCCTCCTGACTTGCTGAAACTACAGACATGTACCACCAAGCCTGGCTTTTTCCGTATTTTTATTATGCATTCTAATTATACATACTGGTGGGATTTGCAGTTACATATTTGTGTGAGCACATGATACAACAATATAATTTGGTCAATATCTTTCTCCAGTATCCTACTTCCCCCAATCCTCCCTCTCCCTGGTCCCTTTCCTGTACCTACCGGCCTCCCTTTGATTTGCATGAGATCCTCCCCACAGGTTTCTTTTCCTCTTTCCTCTCTTATTGGCTAGTGTCTTCTAAAGTTAAATCAATGCCTTCTCCATGAGCTAGAAACTCGATCCCCAAGTACACAGATACACTATAGAAATGAGAGCTGATGTTCACCAGGAACCATGCGTCTTATGTAATTATATCATATAATCATAATAGTCACAGAAACAGCCCAAATACCCATCAGCTGTAAAATAGGTATTGTTAATAGCAGCCTATTTGTATAATGGGGTATTATATGGCAATGAAAATAAACTACTGGCACAAGCTCAGAGGGACCGTGTTGAGTGAAGGCATCCAGATGCACATAAGCACACATGAAGGTCAGACGGAGTGATTCCATTTATACAAAATAAAGAACCAGCAAGTTGGGTGAGGATGGAGGGTAGAAAAGGATATTCTCGGGACACTCAGAGAGGGCAAGCATAAGGGATCTTTCAGGCCGTCAGAGGTGCTATGTACCATCTGGGTGGTAGTGATCTGTATCCATGTGAATAACAGGCAAATCACTGTTTTAAAAACGTAAAGCGCGGGGCTGGGGATGTGGCTCAAGCGGTAGCGCGCTCGCCTGGCATGCGTGCGGCCAGGGTTCAATCCTCAGCACCACATACCAACAAAGATGTTGTGTCCGCCTAGAACTAAAAAATAAATATTAAAAAAAAAAAACCACGTAAAGTGTAAAAAGTAGGCCATACCCTGGGGATTTTTGCAATTTACTTCAAGCTCTACTTCAACCAGGAAATAAAAAGGAGAGTTGGATTTATAGGTCAGAGGTAGAGCCCTGCTTAGCGTGTGCAAGGCCCTGCGTTCAATCCCCAGCACAGAGTGGAGGGAAGCAGGGAGGGAAGGAGGGAGGGAAGGATGGCCGGCGCAGGAGGAGGGCTCTGACCACTGCCTTCCTGGCTTCTGCTATCTCAGCCCAGGAAGCCACCCTCCACACAAAGATGCATAAGACTTTATTTTTCCCACCAGGACACCACAGTTACCAGTACTGGCTAATTCCCTACCTTAAAAGGGTCTGCAAAAATCCGGTGTCACCATCTGACACCGTCCTCTCCTCCTGGACTTGCTCAGCACCTGCCTCTCCTCTCTCTGACTTTGGGGGCCTCCATAGTGCCCCGTGGACTTGCCCCGGCTTCAAACCTCCTCACGCCCCAGCTGCTCAGAGTGGCCCAGGTGGACCCCCAGCTGCCTGGCTGCGCCTCCCTCTCTCCTCCCAGGTCACCTTGCCTCACCTCTCCCCATGGCTCAGCCCCTGCACCACCCTCTTGTTCTCCTGGGCCTTCGGCCTCTCTTCTAGCCCCCCAACACCCAGGGCATGGCTTCTCAATGGAGGGGCCATCGTGTAGGGCTGCCTCACCTGAGGGAGACTGAAAACCACGGGAGGCTCCTCTCGGGGCCATCGGTGGTCACGATTCTCTCCTGATTTCTCTAGAATACATATGCATCTTTAAGATTCTTCAGAAAGGCCCAGAGAAGAAAGCAGAAGTCATCCTTTGTCTCCAGATACCACACTGTTAATGCCGAGGTAACCAGAAAGGCAGCGAGCTCAGGACCCAGGGCCATTGTCTTTAGCTTCTCGCGGTCACTGTGAGAGGAGGGCTGTCCACTCGCAGTCTCTCTGTATATCTTTCATTTTTTTGTTTAAAAAAAGAAGAAGGAAGAAGGAAGGGATTATACCGTACGTCTCTTTTTGCACTGACTTCTCTCCGAGTCTACAGGTAGAAGGTGTGTTCTGTTGGGGGCAGAGGGTGTGTGGCAGATGTTCAATCAGGCATTAAAACCAGGTATGAAAATGTGTTTCAGAAGGCCCTTCCAGGACAGTGAGCCCTCTCCAAGACAGCAGGAGGGAGGGGAGCTCCTGCAGGTGCTTCCCGAGAGCCATGCTCCTTCAGTGTTTACCCTGCAATCTGAGGTCACAAAGGCAGGAGAGCCTGTCCCCATTCCTGGCTGTGCGCTCAGTGGCCACCCCTCTGTCCCTGGGGATGGACACCTGGCTGCGCAGATCAGACATAAAAGGAAACATCAAGTTGGACAGGACCAAACGAAGCCGAATTACAGACTGAAGGTCCCTAGCCCCTCTCTGCTCCAGAGCTCCGACAGGAAACTCTGGCCCTCTCCTCTGCCTTCTCCCTGCCTCTCAGAGCTGGGGTTCCTCCCTCGTGGTCGCTCTCAGGGCAACTTCAATGTAACCCAAGATACAGGCCAAATTCCTGAGGCTGCGACTCGGAGCACTGCACCATCCACACTCAATCGGCCACCGTGGGAGCCACGGGCTCAGGTGGCCCCTGAGGACTGGAGATGGGGGAATGAGACTGCAGAACTGAGTCTTTAGTTTTTATTAATTTTAATTCAAAAACTAAAGCATGTGAAATCTTTTTCTAGTACTTCAACTTTATTATTTTGCGGAAAGAGTATTTCATTTTAACCATGGCATCACATAAGATGTGATCAGATACTCCATATGTAGCCAGCAAACATCACTTTGTGTATTATACAGAAATATATCAGTGAATTTCTTCAGTTCAGACTGTTTTCCATGCACCTATGTAACACTGTTATGTATCTGAATTTTTCTGCACAGAGGTTCATAGATTTCTAAGTAAATCTTCATGAATGATGAAACTAAAATCTTCACTATAAAGATATTTATTTTTTCTAGCTTTTAAGAAAGTATGGGCACGTTTTTAATTTTTAAACAAATACATACTACTGATACAAGATGCACAGGTAGCACTACAATCAGAAAAGTGAGCAAAAAGTCAGTGAAAGGCAATTGCAATTTGCATTAAAAAATTTAAGACAATAAAGTGGATAATATTTTATTCTGAAGCAGTGTCAGAATATACATAGTGTATATGGTCAAAAGTTTTCTTTCATAGCCCGGTGCAGTGGTGCAGGCCTGTGATCCCAGCAACTTGGGAGGCTGAGGCAGGAGGATCAGAGTTCAAAGCCAGCCTCAGCAACTTATCGAGGATGTAAGCAACTCAGTGAGACCCTGTCTCTAAATAAAATATAAAAAAGGCTGGGGATGTGGCTCAGTGGTTAAGCTCCCCTGGGTTCAATACCCAGTTAAAAAAAAAAAAAAGGTTTTTTCCTTTTCTTTTTTGCTATCTGTCCTTCTTTGTTGTGTGTGGTGCTGGAAATTAAACCCAGGGGCTCCTTCGTGCTATGTTGAGCAAGTGCTCTACCACTGAACTATATCTGAAGCTCTTTAAATTTTTTTTTTTAAGACAGGGTTTTGCCAATGTGTCAAAATGCATTCTGCTGTCAAGTATAACTAATCAAAACAAATTAAAATTTTTTTTTCTAAAAAAAGACAGGGTTTTGCTAATTTGCCCAGGTTGGTCCCCAACTTGCAAACTTGGCAATCCTCCTGCCTTAGTCTCCAAAGAGCTGGTATTTCAGGTATACCAAAAAAAGCACTCAATAGTCAAAAAAGAATACATCAAATTAGCTACCTAAAAGCAGAATTAAATGTTCAACAAAAATTCAATTTTTTTCTTAATTTTCTTAATTTTTAAATAAATTTAAACAAGATATGCACTTATAAATTTGGCCAATGCTGAACAGCTGGGATTCTTTCTTTCTGTGTGTGTGTACCGGGGATTGATCCCGGGAGTACTTAACCACCGAGCCACATCTCCAGCCCTTTTTATTTTGAGACAGTGGCTTGCTAAGTCGCTGGGGCTGGCTTTGAACTTGCAAACTGCCTCAGCCTCCTGAGCCACTGGGATTACATGCATGTGGCACATGCCCTGCAGAAAAACGCTTATAGATGAAGAAATTTTGTTGTTATTGTTGTTGTTGTTGTTTTGTTAAAAAAGTTATTTTTCAACAATGGAAATAGTGTTAGGAAATTTTACAGAAAATACAAAAAAAAAGATTTTACAAAAAGTAAAAGCTCTTCAATTTAGCCACCAAATTATTGTCCATAAAATACAAAGACTCTTCTAACAATAGCAATCAATAAACTTGAAAAGTCACAAATAACTTGTCCTTGGCCAAGCAATATAATAGCTGCTGCTCAATTAATACTTTGGGTTCATTCTATCTCCAAGGACTTCTAATTTAAGAAGAAAATTTGTCAATTCACAGTCTACCAAAAAAAAAAAAATTGAACACATGACATAGATTTTTAAAAATCTTTTATGTCTGTCAAAGAAAAATTCTAAACAGATAAGAAAAAATTAGTTTCTTTCACCACAAATGTTAGCTTTACTGCACTAGTTCAAATATTCCATTCTTTGGAATTTTCACGTAAGGGACTGGTATTTGCCTGATTGCATATTTCTTTATATGATACATTTTGAATATATTTATGTGACGCTTTCTGCAGCATACTCTGGGAAAAGCATCGTGAATATACAGCTGTTAAAACCATTCATTATATACAGTCACATACTGTGAATCATCTTCAGTTTATGGAACAGTTGAAGGAAGTAGAAGACAATGGATCTAATGACCTTTTGTTCTTTGTCAGTTTTCTTTGAATTGTGGAAAAGTTTAACAAAGACTTACTGTCTCTTTAACTCCAATTCCAGATTTTCTTGAAACAAAAGGAATGATTGCCAAATGTTCAGCCATCAGAGACAGAAAATGACAGTATGACTTCTGTTTTCTCTCCCAAATCAGATTGCACACGAATGAGTAAGATGTAAAACTCCAAGGCAAGGAAAAATGAATTTATCACATAGTTAGGCAGGTACTGGAATTTATGTTGAAACTAAAACTTTTAAAAAGAAAGAATAATAATAACTTTACCTTTTTCTGACAGGAACCAGTACGCAAATTATTTTAGTGGTAATTGACAAGTGTCATGTAAATCAGCTGCAAAGACTGGAAAATGGGAAGGACACTGTTGTCATTGATAACCTTCTAAATTGCTTTTCAATTTATGCAATATGCTTCTGCATTGACCCAAGAGTTAGCCAACTTATTTAACTCAGACACAGGTAGTTTTGAAACTGATACACTAAACTAAAGTCTAATGAATTCTTCTTGGAAAGAAGAAGGTTTGTTAATATGGATGCAAGTATTAAAGAAGAATTTTTTTGGTATTTTTTGTTGTTGTTAGTAGATAACATTTAAATATATTTGTAACATCTTAGGTATGTGAGTCTAGTTTTTCAATTATAATTTCATGAAATATAATAAAGATGAAGTATTCCAATGAGTAGTTTGCATCTGAGTCAAGATACATTGCAAGTAAAAATCAAACACTGAATCTCTCAGGAAAAAAATATAAAAAATAGCTCATTAATAATTATCTTGGGGCTGGGGTTGTGGCTCAGTGGTAGAGCACTTGCCTGGCATGTGTGAGGCAGTGGGTTCTATCCTCAGCAGCACATAAAAATAAATAAAATAAAAGTATTGTGTCCATCTACAACATATATATGTATATATACAGATTTTCTCAAAGAAATAATTATTATATTACTCTCATTTTGAAATGATAATATTTTGGATATATTAGATAAAATATATTATAATTTCACCAATTTTCAAAAATATGGATACCAAAAAATTCTGAAGTATGTGCATAACTTCCATTGTATTCCCAGGGAATTGCTCTGATCAGGAATGTAACTGCCATGTTCATATGAAAAGGTGCTAGGCCTTTGCCTTATCCACTGTCCTATCGCAGAGCCTAAAGGTAGCGCTGGGCACATGCCAGGTGCTCAGACTGTCCTGACCTGTCTTTGCAGGGCATTTTGAAGTGGCTCTACACTTTGTAGGTGATGACCCAGTTTTTCAAAGCAGTTGGGAAGAACGTTTTAATCTGCAGATAGAGTATGTTCATTATTACTCTGTAGTAATTTCACAGCTGTCATCTAATATATTAAAGCCTCATAAGAGACTGTCTTTAAAAAAGAATATGATGGCTAAATAAATGGATCTGGCTACAACTTAGGTGCTGCACCACAACATTTTGGTGAACTGCAGACCCCGTATACAATGCCAGTCCCCAAGAGGAAGTTGCCCCGGGCTGGGGGTGCAGCTCAGTGGCAGAGGGGGTGCTAGGCCTGTGTGGAGCCCTGGGTTCAATGCCCAGGAGGGAAAAGAAAAAGGCTTCCTCGTCTGTGTAAGCATACTCTGTGACAGTCACACAGTGATGGAACCACCTCTGGACACCTTTCTCCAAACATACCCTGTCGTTAAGCGACCCCTGACTTTATAGGGAAAGGTGCCCCAGCAGGAAAAGGAAACACGCCCCTGGGCTAAGCAGAAAGAGCTTGAATCCAGGGAATGAAAAATTCACACAAGTTCCTGGAAGGGTGGAGCAGTGGGCTCTGGCCAGGCCCTGGGAGTGGTGGCCAGAGCCTCACTGCAGACCAGCCAACCAGGGGAGTCAGTTGTCAACGCTTCGTACTGGATTTAGAGCCACAGGGTCCCTAAGAGATCCAGCTCAGGAAGAAGAGATGCCCCTCACTCTGCCTCTGACTAAGAAGCTGGTGGCTGGACAACAGAACACGCTGCAAGAAACCCTTGAGGCTCCTACACCCGGTGCCACACAGGCCCTCCCATTGGCACACAAGTGCAGTTGACCTGTGAGCCCATAGGCACGCTGGCGAGCAGCCAGAGATGCCTGTCCCAGCTCCCGTCCCCACGTAAACTAGGAAGCCTTCTTTGAAGGCCATTTTCTGTGGACTTCATCAGCATTCTCGGGTCTCCTCATTCAATTAATTTATTCTAAGTTGTGTGTCCTTCTTCTCCAATAGGACAGTAGCTGCCTGAGGCGGGCTGGGTCTGCTCACTCCTCAGGCTCCTCCCTGAGATGTCAAGTCCCCACCTGTTGAATGATCTCTGAACACACCCAAAGATCTGGGGTGGTCCCTCCCCTGCCACAGCCCTCTCAGAACCCACCCGCGTGCTTCCAACAGAGGTCGGACACCTGCCAGAGAGAGGCCCAGGGCTGGCACACCCACCACCAGGATGCAAACTCGCCCTCTCAGGAAGATGGCCCCCGGTCACTTCTAAGGAACAGGGAGGGACTGCGGTTTGCTCAATGATTTTCAAGAAAACGCCACAGGCCTGGGATGCTGGGCTCGAGCCCAGGCCTCAGACCAGCCCAGGGAAGAGCCAAAGGCTGTACTGGATAGTGCACAGACACATCAGCCATGCTCCTGTCATCAAGGAAGATGTGGGCACTTGAGTGAGGGACCCAGGAGAGGGTCGGGCCATGCCAACAAGGACATTTGACCTGGGAGAATTTTCACAGTTCCTGAAACTCCTCTGGATGCATCGGCTCACCCATCATTATCCCTCCTCCTTCATTTTATAGAGGTGGAAACCGAGGCAGAGAAAATTTAAATTTTTAAATTTAAATTAAAATTGTCCAAGGGCAAATGCAGAGCTCAGGTCATGAACTCAAGCAACTCAGCACCGGGATTATCACACAGGCCAGGAGTCCTATAGAGCCAAGTTCAAAGCCATCTTCTCCCACACAGCAGCCAGGGGTCCTGGGGCAGGTCGTTCTGAGTCTCCATCTTCTCAAGCAAGAAACAAAGAAGTTAGCGTCTAACTCACAAGTTTGTTGAGGAAATTAAATGAAAAGTTTTTGTAAAGACTGAGCTCTTGGGGCTGGGGATGTGGCTCAAGCGGTAGCGCGCTCGCCTGGCGTGCGTGCGGCCCGGGTTCGATCCTCAGCACCACATACCAACAAAGATGTTGTGTCCGCCGAGAACTAAAAAATAAATATTAAAAATTCTCTCTCTCTCTCTCTCTCTCTCTCTCTCTCTCCTCTCTCACTCTCTCTAAAAAAAAAATTAAAAAAAAAAAAAAAGACTGAGCTCTTGTGAAGAGTAAGGATTCAGGACTAGTGTCCATTGTTATCATGACTCTTCCAGCTTTAGGACTTTTCCTTTGATCGAGCTTGCCCTCTCGTTGTACAAACGTCACTGCGATCGCCACAGTTTACTCTGCAATACGTCACGAAAGCCAACGCGCTCTCCGTGAAGGAGGGATGGAGTTGACAAGAGCCATTTGGTGGGATCAGATCTATGCATCCCAGGGCTGCTGAGCTGTCCCCAAACCAAAGACCCCACCCCAGAGACAACAGCAAGCCTCTGCTCTATTTTTATGGCCCATCAATACCCACAAGCTTTGCTAATCCATAGAGTGAATGTTAGAAACAGAGGTACTTAGAAGAGAATGCTAATCAGCCTAAGAAATAGGATCCCACTGATAAAATTAGTGATACTCTAAATGTAAGTGGAAAATCAAAATAAAAATTTCCTCCTGCCCTTACTTGATCCTTCACTGTTAACCTCCAGGGATGGCACCAGAGTCTTGATCCCTCAAAGAACCTGTGTCCCACGGTGAACCCAGAACATTGAAGTTTCCTCAAGGGGGATTTTTATGGTATTTGGAGACCATCAAAGGGGACAGAGGACTAGGACTTCACAGAGCTTACAGACCATGGTGCAGCTCTCCTGCAGGGCCATTCTGAGGCTGTGGGCTGATAAATGTCCCTGTGTGTAGTAACCTTTGGTCTGATACTTTCTTTCCTCCCTCGTAGGGAGGTTGGGAGGAGGTTAGCCTTCAAATACCTCTAACCCTGAGGGCTCCAGGATTTACCAAAAAGAACCTAATCCTCTGCCTGATCAAATGGACCAGCCAACTTGTAGCCATGGCTCTCCCAGTACCTCACAGAGCTGTGATTAAGTCCAGATAAGAAATGCATGGGACAGTCCCATGTAGGTTTTAAAGAACAATATGGACGGTAAGAAGAACAGGACGCTAGCACCTGTCTGCTTAGCCTCCTTTGCTGGTTCTCTCTGGGATTCCATCTTCAAGCCCTTTCTCATCCACCTGCAGTCTGTGGCCCTAAATATCCACCAGAGGCAATCACTGATGTGCTGCGATGTGATCTCTGGCTTTGGCCTCTCCCCTGAGCTCCAAATGATGGACACCCAACTGCCCTCTAGGCACTCCAACCCAAGGATGTCTAGCAGGCATCCCGGCCACATGTCTTGATCCCCCTCTCCCAGCCCCTCATTCCCACCATCATCATGACCTTGGTCTTACGAGTCATGACCTTGTGCCTTAGAGTTTGGGTCTGGATGTCCCTTAAGGGTTCCTGTGTTGAAGGCTTGTTCCCCCGTACAGCAATGTTCAGAGGTGGGACTCTTGGGGAATGCTTAGATCATGAGGGCTGTCAGCTCATCAATGAATTAATTCATTGAGGGACCCCTTAATTTGAATGAACCTTTGGAAACTGTAGGAGGTGGAACCCAGTTAAAGGATACACTTGATTTTCTCAGGTGCTCTGTCCCAGCCATGAAAAGTCGACAACACTCCTATCGACAAGATGGCACTGCTCATGCCGAGACCTGGGAGCTGCCCTTGGCTGCCCTCTTGCTCTCACTGCCCACGGCCCCCTCATCTAATTCACCATGCCCTTCTCACTGTCTCAGAGGACACCTTCTAATCTCCACCGTCTCTCACATATCCCTCTAGGAACCTCTGAACTGGTGTCCCTGACCTGACCCTCCCCCACCATGAACCAAATGACTTTTTTGGTGTGGAGGAGAGGGCACTGGGGGTTGAACTCGGGGGCACTCGACCACTGAGCCACATCCCCTGCCCTGTTTTGTATTTTATTTAGAGACAGGGTCTCACTGAGTGGCTTAGGGCCTCACCATTGCTGAGGCTGGCTTTGAACTCAAGATCGTCCTGCCTCAGCCTCCTGAGCCACTGGAATTATAGATGTGCACCACCACACCTGGCCTGAATGACTTTTTAAAAATGTGAATTAAGGACTAGGAACAGAGCTCAGTGTGCTGCCCAGGAGTGCTTACCTGCCATGCACGAGGTCCTGGGTTCAGTCCGGAGAACTAGCCCTGGCTGGCTCTCTCCCTTCCCACTGTGGCATGCTCCTGCTGCTGTCTCTTGTGGGCAGCAGACTCAGCCTTGGAATGCAGACTGGCCCCAGTGGCCTTCCAGGGGGCTTTGGGGCCTTTGGCCTCACACTGGGGCTGCATCCTTGGCCTCTGTCTTATGCTGAGCTTTTGGCTTCCTGGATGGAGCAGCACTTGTCTCCCTGCTCCTTGGCCTACAGACTGCCATTGTGAGACATTTTGGCCTCCATAAGTAATAACCTCCCCCCTTACATTAAAAACCCAAGTCAAACCATGGGGCTTCCCATCTTACCTCCAATGGGCTTCTGTTCTCTCCCACCAGAACCAAAGCCCTGTGGGGGCAGGGGCTTCGTTTTACTCACCAAAGTTTCTCATTACCTCCCACATCATCTGGCAAGAAGAGAGCAATGGAAAACCATTTGTCCAACAAATCAATGAGTGATTTGCTAGTGTCACTTCTACGTGACCTCTAGAGGTGCAGAAACCCATCCATGAAGAGAACGTGGTAAGTTCGTAAACAGAATACCACTCAGCAATGAAGGAGAACCAACAGAGCCAGGCACAGTGGTCCACACACCTGTAATCCCAGCGGCTCTGGGGGCTGAGGCAGGAGGATTGCAAGTTCAAAGCCAGCCTCAGCAATGGCAAGGTGCTAAGCAACTCAGTGAGACCCTGTCTCTAAATAAAATTCAAAATAGGGCTGGGGATGTGCCTTAGTGGTTGAGCGCCCCTGAGTTCAACACCTGGTACCTCCCCAAAATAAAAATATACAATAAAATATGCTTCCCAAATCCATATTATGAAATATTCTCTTATGAAAAGCATTCTTCAAATGCTTTTTCTTACCAGGTGTAATTGTATATACGTGTATATTCTTTTATTTGGGGTTGTGTTATAAAATAACTATCTGATTTTGTTTTTCTAATAGCCAGTTGTTTCAACATTGTTATTTGAATGGGCCATCCATTTCCACTGACTTAATTTATTCTTGTGTATATATAATGTTCCATACATGCCTCTGTCTATTTCTAGGTTCTCTATCCAAGTCCAATTGATCAATTTCATCTTCTCTATAACAATACCACCATGTTATGATCGCAACAAGTTTGGACAAGGTTTTTATATCTTTAGAACAAGTTCTTTACTCCTCACTTTTTCAATCATTCAGAAGAATTCATCTGCATGTGCTCTCCAGATGAATTTTAGAATCCATATATTAAATATCAAGAAAAATTGTACTGTCTCCTCATTGAAATGACAGTGGGTTTATGTTATTTATGGAAAACTGATTTATTTAAAATATTTAATCTTCCCCTCCTGGAGTGCAAGCTGTCTCTGTATTTATTAAAATATCCTTTTTCATACTTGAACATTTCTTTAGATTTGTTCCTGGGTTTCTTATTTTATGTTATCTTGGTCTATTTCATTTTGCTTTGGCTATAGTACTTTTGTGAATGGAGTTTTTCATAACATTTTGTAATGTATTGCTTTTATATAGAAAACTCTCTAATATTTAAACACCAATGTTATAGCCAACAACCTTACTAAACTTTCATTAGTTTTAATCGACCTTTTAAAATTGAGTTCTTAGCAAATAATCATATTATCTGAAAATAATAAACCATTTTGATCTTTGTAAGCTTTGTTTTTCTGGTTTTATTACGATAGTTAGAATCTATCTTGTTTTAGAATGGTTTGGAATGCATGACAAGGATGGAAAGAAAATTAAGAGAGATGCACAGAATCCAAATAAGTCAGCAAGAACTGGGTCTATGCCCTACGGCCTAGAGCAAGAGTTCCCGCAGGTGCCAGGAGAGAGCAGGAGAGGTGTCAGGCAAGGCGAAGGGCAAGACTGGACAGCACTGCACAGAGCCTGGGTCCCAACACCTACATTCCCAGCAGAAGAATCGTCTAGGACAACCTTCCTTCTGCAAAGTGAGACAGATAATGTACTTGTCTATCATGACTTGACCTATGGGAGGAAGAAGAATCCTCCAAGAATGAACAACTACAAGCCACCTTTAACTATGTTTTACAGAAAAATCTGTACCACTTCTATAGTTGTTTGTTTGTTTGTTTTTAGAGTTACCTTGCAAATGAAAGGTAAACCTCTCTGGAGGAACCCACACTTCAAAGAATTCCAACAGGCAAATTCCACCAACTTTCAAAACATCACAAACACACACACACATGCACACACATACGCACTAGGTTCCAGAGTAGCACTAACCCAGGCAAAGAGAAGACAAGGGAGAAGATGAATCTGAGGATGGACATAGAGATGGAGATGGAAAATACCCAAGATTAAAAGGTTCATGGGATGGGCTGATCAGGAACTGGAGTTCCTCAAGAAAAAGAAAAGAAACAAGAGATACACTATTCAAAGAGCTTATAGCTGGGATTTTTCTGGGGGAAAACATTATCAAGCAGATAAATGAAAAGAAATAATGTACAGTCGCTAAAGAGAAGAGAATGCTAAAACAAATGGAATATCATAAAAGCAGCCAGAGGGGAAAACCAGATTAATTCTACATAGGGGCCGAAGAAAGATATGTTCAAAATGCTGAGAGACAATAACTGCCAACCTAGAATCATATCTATAACCATGTTCCCTTTCAAGATTAGAAAAACAATAAAGACATTTTCAGATTAAAGGAAAAAACAACCCCTTTCCACTTTGCTCTGAGACTTCACTGAAAGAATTTCTAAATTATACACCGGATTCTGTATCAGGAAGATGTACAGAAAGGTCAGAGATAAAAAGGGAGCCATAGACCAGGAACAAATTTAAAAAGTGGGCAACAAGAGACCACCTCTGTCTCCCTCTTTCCTTCCTCCTCCTGGCCACGTCTCACTGAACTGAGGGCTTCACCGTCTGTGGACTTTGTGCAAAGCTTATAACAACCCTGTTAGGGTTTGGATCTGACTGTCCCCCAGAGGCACAGGTGTGGAAGGCTTTGTCCCCAAGGCAGCAGTGTTCAGAGGTGGGATTTGGGGAACTGACTGGATCATGGGGCTCTGGCTTCATGGGTGATCCAATGCTTTCAGGGATTCATCATTGAATGGACCATTGGGAGATGCTGGAAAGTATAGGAAGTGGGGCCCAGTAGAAGGGACTGGGTCCTTGGGGGGTGCCCTTGGGGACTGACATCTTATCCCAGGCTCCTTTCTCCTCTCCTCTCCTCTCCTCTCCTCTCCTCTCCTCTCCTCTCCTCTCCTCTCCTCTCCTCTCCTCTCCTCTCCTCTCCTCTCCTCTCCTTTCTTCTTCTTCTTCTTCTTCTTCTTCTTCTTCTTCTTCTTCTTCTTCTTCTTCTTCTTCTTCTTCTTCTTCTTTCTCTCTCTCTCTCTCTCTCTCTCTCTCTCTCTCTCTCTCTCTCTCTCTCCCTCTCTCTCCTTCCCAGTTGACATGAGCCGAGTAGTTTTCCTCTTCTGCGTCCTTCCACCATGATGCTCTGCCTCACCTCAGGCCTAGAGCAATAGGAAGAGTCAACAATGAACTGAAACTTCTGAAACCAGGAGCCAAAACAAGCCTCCCTGCCTTTAAGTTGTTTTTTTCCTGCTATTTGTCACAGTGACCAAAAAGTCGGCTCACAGAGACCCTGTGAGGGAAAGAAGATGGTCACCATCTACTGACTCTCCTGAGGGAGGGTCCAGGCACGAAGCTTGGGCTGAACTTGCCACCTAGTCCAAGTTCACGTGGAATAAAAAGGCAATAAGATCAAATTCAAAATGCAAAGAAAACCCTAGATTCTCATTAGGGAGGAACTAAGAGTAGAGGCATCCAGAGAAATAAACCTGGGATACGAGATTTGACTTCCATTTCGGGGTATAATGGAGTCGACCGACCAACCCATGTTCCCATAGAGAATGATTAGGAAGCCAAAGAAAAAGTTTTCAGAATCTGCTTCAGATTTTTCAAGCAGGAGGAAAACCACATGGAGGCAGCTCCTAGTCAGGCAGAGGAAACCAAAGATGAAGATAAAAGCTTAAAAGCAGAGAGAACCTTTAATGGAAAAGCATTAAAATGGAAAAGGTGGTTTTTAATCAAAAGAACGCAACTCAGAAGAAAAGGTACTAAAAGAGAAGCACTTCCCATCTAGGGTGCCAAGGCTGTAATGGAGCAGACTTGTGATGAAATTAGCCTTCAGAATTGAAAGTCAAAGGACAAGCAAAACAGATCATTTTCAGCCACTAAAACGGAAAGAAATATAAAGGACTATTCTTCAGACAGCAAGAAAATAGTCCCCAAAGAAATAAAGATGAACAAAAAGGAAGAGAAACCCCACAGCAAGGGTCAATGCAAGTGAATTGACTTCAGAAACAATAATAAAATGCAAATGCCTTTGAGCCAGAATTTCCACCCCTAGGAATTCCCTTAGATAAAACGCACATATTCTACTCCTCGCCTCCCTCTCCAGCCCATTTTCCATGCTTCTATCCCAGGAGGTGGACCCTTCTGCGCTAGACGGCCTGGGCCCCCTGCCAGCGGGTCTTTGGGGTTGCATCTGGTTCAACTCTTGGCGGGAGACTGCAGTCAGGAAGAGAGGTCAGGCATTTCCTCTCCACTCCCTCCATCTTTTGAGGCTGTGTCTCTAGAAGGACACGGCTTTGCTAAGTGTCCCTCCCTGGGGAGCTGGAGGAGCTAAGAGCTTCCTGCTGTTGGCAGCCCTGGGGGTCCAGCATCCGTGGACAGTTCCCCTGGCCTTGCCCACAAGAGTCCCTAGGTTTGAATTTCCTGAGTTTCAGTGCTGCTTCCTTCCAGAACTGACTGCTGCAGATTCAAATGCAGGTATTATATTGAAGGATTATTGATAATAGTAAAATATTAGGAGGGAAGCAGCCCCATATCTACCAATCAGGAAAGTGGATACATGAACGATGTAGACTCATATAAAAGAGTACAATTCCACCATTCAAAAGAAATAAAGTACCTTAATAAGAACTCACAGGGAATGTTCTCCACAACTTATTATTAAGTTAAAAAAAAAAAGTGAGAGAAACATTCGTATCATAAATTCTCATTTGTATAACAACAGTGTTTGTGTGAATGCATATACATAAATATCTCTGCAAGAATAAATAAAAATGTGACCATTTTGGCTGAATCTTATTGCCATCTTCGAATCTTGTTTTCTCATGTGGGTGAATTGCTTTTTTCAAAAATCCTTTTAAATACCTTTTAAAGGAAAAAAATCCTTTATTAGACCCAGAACCAACATTTAATCATTTGGCAAATCTGTTTTCTCTCCACTTCTAACCATGTTTCACTCTTAAAAACACACCATCAGCCAAAACCAACCTCTTAGGTTGGATTTCAAAGGAACTTGAATAAATCAAAGGAAGAGAGACAAAGAGTGCACCCAGATTTCAGTGACCTTTGCCAGGTTTCTGTGTAACTCTCCTCCTTATCAGCAAAGATAAGTCTCTTCAAGATTGATAAAGGGTCTAGAGGGGACAGGAGGACAGGAACCGACTATTTACATCCTCTCCCCACCTGATCGTGCCCTTGGGTGAGTGTCACTTCATCTGTAGATTTCCACACTCTCTGGATGCTCCTGGTGTGGGTAAATTTCTGTTCACCTCTTGCAGGAGGTGAGTGAGGCTGAACCCAAGACTAAGGTCTCTCCAAAATAGCAAAGGAGTCACCAAGTAGTCATTCTGCCAAACAGCATGAAAAGTAAGGCAGACGGTCTCCGTGTCATCTTTATCCACACACACACACACACAAAGTCGGGCTCTTCTGAAAACGTGGCATGTTGTGGCTAATGAAGACTAGGTCTCAGGGCTGGCCACGTTACCCCATCTGCCTTGGCTGCCAGGAAGCTCAAACTTGAATTGCTTCCCACCTTGAGAATCTTAGCGCTGCCCTGGTGCCTTTACATCTGCACACTGACTTGATGCTTTAGCATCTTTTTCCTTTAGGCCTGATTTGTGGGGTTTTGATTTTTTTTGGTTTTGTTTTGTTTTTTGTTTTTGTACTGGGGATTGAACTCAGGGCCTTTTGGTCACTGAACTATATCCCAGCCTTTATTTGTATTTTGAGACAGGGTCTCCCTGAATTGCCCAGGCTAGCCTAGAACTTGCAATCCTCCTGCCTGAGCCTCCCAAGTTGTCAGGATTACAGGTGTGCACCACCATGTCCAGCTTGATTTGTGTTCTTTAAAAACCATTCTTGTAGCTGGGAGTGTGGCTCAGCGATGAGCCCAGGTTTCACGAATGGGAGCCCCTGGGTTCAATCCCCCCACCGAGGTAAATAAATAAATCTATAAGATTATTCTATAGTTTATATATTTCTGGAGCCATGACAAATGCTTTTCAGAGTGAAGTAAGTTTTATCCATAAATGAAAACAGAAGTGGATCCACCCTATCAACCAGTCAGTTCACATAGTCAGTGGGGGGGGACCTCAGACTTAGTTATTTAAATTAGGGAATATTAATTAAGCCCTTAATACATGTCACGCACTGTCCTGGCAGCAGGCATAGAGCAAAGAATAGAACAAAAGCCCTGCTCTCACAGGAATAGATCACAAACACAGGGAGCAGATAACAAGGACGACAATATATAATGTGACAGATGGTGATAACGCTAAGGAGAAAAACGTAGCCAGCACTGGAAGACAAGTGGCATGGGAATGAGGACCTTTATGTGGAGAAGCCACGCCAAGCTCTTCTGCAAGTTGGTGACATTGCTGATGGGGACGTTCTGATCTTTCTTCTCCTCTCCCTTCCACTTGCCTCTATCCTCATTTATCATACCCTGGGCTTCCCCAGGTTTGCACAAAAAGCCACAGTGACTTCTCTCCCCATGTCCTGCTTCTCAAAGTCAATCCCATCCTCTGCCCTGCCCCAGAGGGATCTCATTGCAACAAACCCCTGATAAAGTGCATAGTTTGTGGACAGGAACTTAAGTTCCTTCAATGTGGCTCCATCCTGCTCACCTTGAATGCTGTGACACTAGCGTATTTATTCACCCCAACCATGCCCCAGACTTCCCATCTCCAGGTCTCCAGTCAAGCCATTTTCTTTGTCATCTTGTAGGATCCAATCCAAACATTGCCCTCCCCCACCCCAGGAAGCCCTCCACAGTGCCTCCCTGGGAATTCGGTAGCCTTGCCCTTGAAATCTGACGACCCTGTTCAGAGAATTCCTGCAGCACTGAAGACATCATCCAGGGTTTCGTTGTGTATCTGCAGGTGTGTCTGTTTCCCCACCATGAGGACTTTCTGGAAGTCTTGGACGTCAAAGGTAGTCAATAAATTAGCGACTACATTAATTCCTTGTTAAAATTAATAATAACTGCAGCTCATTTATATTCCCTCTCCCCATTCTCATATTAACCCTAGGAAACAGCAAAGTACTTATGTTTCCTATTTGTCAAGTTAGAAAGCTGAGGATCGACAGGCTAAGGGATTCATGGCCAAGAAAATGGCAGAGTTCAGACTACAGAGGTCCTACTCCACGTGGGTCACACGTGTAGGCTCAGTTTAAGCAAAAGCAGTGCAAACAGGCAAGAGCCATGAAGTACAAAAGAATCTCAAAGACTGCTGCAAATTACAATGAGAAAAAAAAAATACAGGCTCAAAGGTACCAGAATAGTTCAACTAGACAGGTCTCACAGACCAACCCACAAACAAGCCAAGAAGCCTACAGACCAAGCCACCGAGATCTGAGTGGTCTTTCAGCAGGGAGGAAGCAGACTGGGCAGGGAAACCCTGCGGGTATCGCGTGATGGAGCAGGTCGGCCTCCAGTCACCGGGAGGATCATGCCTGCTTTGCAATAGGTCATCCAACTGTCCCTTTTGCTCAGAATTGCAGAGGTTCCCAGATGTAGGACTCTACTGGTCAAACATAATCTGAGTCCCCACCAAACTGGAAGCAGCTAGTCACCTACGTAGAAGACTGTTTGCTGTTTGGGGGAAAGATTAATGTTCACCTTGGGAAGTGTGCTTTCAAATTCCTCAAGCTCCCTCTAAGCTGGTTTATGATCCAGGCAAGAAAAAAATAGCCTTGTTATTTCCATGATACTTTTTTTTTTTCTTTCACAGAAATGTCATTACATCAATGAAATCTGAATAAATTCCATGTCTTTTCAAAAACTCCTATGCCTTTCACAGGAAAAGATGTTTTCACCAATATGAAGATCTTAAAAGGTGTGCCAAGACCTAGGAAGGTCATTCCACCAAGATTTTCCCAAGCGTCAAGAGCATTCCTGAGGCTGTCAAAGGGGCACTTCTAGTCACTCACTTGAATACTTGTCTCTGGAATGTTTTTTTAAATAATTAGCTCTATTAACTTATAAATATTTAGTAGGTATGAAAGGACCTTTGAGCTACATGGTCATTAAAATAATAAGCAAAGATGGCCGGCTGCCAGTGGCTCAGCCATTTTGCTGGTGTCCGATGAATGGTGATATTTTAACAGGCATACACATCTCAATTTCCTTTATAGTAGATAAAGACCAGAATTTTTGTCCGAGGCACCCGCCGAAAGGAAGAGCTGTAGCCAAATTCATCAATCATGACTGGTTTATCTGACCACAGACAAAACCAATTATTTGTGCATTTTTACAAGTGAGGCCATCGATCTTTGATTAAAGCCCCAAGTCACAGGGAAAGCGTTTGAGGCACGTGCGTTTCCCTTGACGTGCCTTGGTTTCACAGATCTCTCATCTCCAAGCAGGGATTCAGATTTGGACAGCACTTTTATGCACTGAAACCTGTAATTAATGCCAGACATCTCAAGTCAATGAATGGCGTTCATTAAATGAACATAAAGGAGACTTCGTGCATGTGAATACTAATTTACCTTCCTTCATACTAAATAAGCCCTTTGGGTGTGGGTTGTAAATAAATAAATAAAGCAAGCAAGCAAGGAGGTATGCGCATGCAGGAGGCTGCTAGGATAACCCCCAAACAGGCCAATCCTTGATTCATCTTCCAATTCTAAGATGAACTATTTATTGAGTGTGTACTGTGTGCCAGGCAGAATTCTAAGAGCATACAGTTATTGCTTCATTTACTCTCCAAAACAACCCAACAAAGTAGATTCTGGTTTTTGCATCCCTGATTTTGCAGAGGAGAAAATTGAAGCAAAGAGAAATCAGGCAATATTCCCAAGGTCATGTGTTGCAGGTGAAGTCAAGGCCAGGCCGTCTGACGGCAGAACCCACGTCTCCAACACTGCACTCCTCCCCTCCAGGGCTCCACGCATGACCAGCACCCCTTCCCTCTGTACTAGTCACTCTCCACTCTCTCCCCTTTGTCCATCTTCCTGACAGACATCTCAAGGCTTCTCTGACCCAACACAGCCCCAAATGGACACACCCTTTTGCCCCAGAGCTGCTGGTCCTCTGTGCCCATGTGTCGGGCATGGGGCAGTCTGTCTGTTCCCCTCACCTGTCTGCAAGCCTGGAGTGGCCGTGCTGTCTCTGCTCCATTCCCTGTCATGCCCTCTGCTTGGAATGCACTACAACTCTTATTAATTACACATATAGAGCACAACTTTTCATATCTCTGGTTGTATATAAAGTATGGTCACACCAATTTGTGTCTTCATACATGAACTTTGGATAATGATGTCCATCACATTTCACCATCATTGCTAACCCCCTGCCCCCTCCCTTCCCCTCCCACTCTTCTGCCCTATCTAGAGTTCGTGTCTATTCCTCCCATGCTTCCCCTTCTATTCCACTATGATTCAGAAATCATTCAACATTTGTTTTTCTGGGATTGGCTAACTTCACTTAGCATTATCTTCTCCAACTGCATCCATTTACCTGCAAATGCCATGATTTTATTCTCTTTTATTGCTTAGTAATATTTCATTGTGTATATATGCCACTTTTTTAATCCATTCATCCACTGAAGGGCATCTAGTTTGGTTCCACAGTTTAGCTATTATCCATACTATGAAATTTTGTTTCATGCACAAGATCATTAAAGATGTTGTGTGGTTACCTGCAGGCTGCGTGCCTAAGATGTTTATGGAACATAAATAAATTCATGTTTAAACTTGTGTTCCATCCCCAAGATATCTCATTGAACGTATGAAGATATTCCAAAATCTGAAATTTTAGAATAAGAGATGCGGTGTATTTGGAGCAGACTCAGACAACATCTGAACTCTTCAGTTGTCCTCTTAAGATGTCACATCCCTCCCTGTGTGTGAGCTCTGCCACATTTTCAGAGAAGACCTTTGAGACAAGCTTAGAACCAGTGCACAGAATCCCACCATCTTCCACAACACACACTGAGCACAAATCTCGTCAACTGGTCCCTTGTTAACTGAATGCAGACCACCCCACCATCTGGTCACACTCAGTGCTGCTGAACATACCCGCACTTACTCTCAGCTCTCTTCTTCCTCTTAGAAAGGTAAAGGGTGCTGAGGTGCACGATGCCTTCACTTAAACCATCTCTAGTTTATGGGATGTATTGCCTTGGATTCCAGCTTAATGCTTGCTCAAGCCAGAAGAGCCAACTTTGAATTACCATTTTTGTTTGAAAATGTCAACTTTGCTTTACTTTATAATGGCTTTTTATTCCCTTTATTTAAAAAAAAAAGTGTTTATTTTTGTGTAATGTAGTGGGTCCTCCCAAAATTCATGTCCACTGGGAATCTCAGAATGGAAGTTTACTTGGGAATAGGATCTTTGCCGCTGTAATTGGTTCAGTATCTGGAAATGAATCATCCTGGATTCAGGGTGGGCCCTAATTCCAATGACTGATGTCCTTATACAAGGAGAGGACACAGGGGCACAGAGGAGAAGACAACACGAAGGTGGATCGAGAAGTTGGAGTGACACATCTATAAGCCAAGGGACCTAGGCCTCTCCAGAAGCTGCAGGGTTCTCCCCAGGCTGAAGGACATGGCCTGCCAGCACCCGTCCTCCAGACTGCGACAGAGTTAATTTTGGTTGCTTTAAGGCACTGAGTTTGTGGTCGTTGGTTACAGCAGCCCTAATGTAAGTGATGCACACAGTGGTTGAATGTTAAGGTATACGGTGAACGGTCTGCAGAGCTCCCTCCTCCTGCTCCTCAACCCTCTGCCCCCTCCACCCCAGGAAACCAGGGTTATCAGTTTCTTGTGTGTTCTTCCAGAAAGGTGCACGTGCGTGTATGTGTTTGTGTGTGTGTGTGTGTGTGCGCGCACGCACGCACGCGGGCGCACACACACACTATCAAATATGAATACACATTCCTACTTCTCCCACTCCTTACCTAAAATGTAGCAATTTCCACAATGTTCTTCGACACCTTGTTTTTTCATTGAGCCATGTATTTTATAATTTTTTTCATATCATTCCATAATGATTATCTTCATCTATTTATTTATTCACTTCATTTGTATAAATCAACCATCATTTAACAAATGCTATCCAGGAATTTGGTTTCCAATCTCTTGAAGCTTAAACCATGCCCTAGTGGATGACCTGAAAGGACATTATTCATAGATCAATTCTACAGATCAATTCTCAGAAGTCCAGGGCTGAGTCAGGTGTCAGCGCCATGCTCCCACATGTCCCCCTGGGAGCCACCTCCTCGAAGATAGTCACAAGCCCAGCCTGGAGCTTCCGCACTTTACAGTAAGCCCTTCCTTGAGGAAGGGTTAGGGTTAGGGTTAGGGTTAGGGTTAGGGTTAGGGTTAGGGTTAGGGTTAGGGTGAAAGGGTGTCTGTCTCGCCCCAGCCTTGCCAACAGGACATGTCCCTGAACTTGAGACATTTTGCCAATCTGAGGACATCTCAGTGTCACTTTTTCTATTTTTTAAAATTTTTTTTAATATCTTTTATTTTTATGTGATGCTGAGGATCGAACTCAGTGCCTCACGCATGCCAGGCGAGTGAGCTACCATTTGAGCCACATCCCCAACCCTATTTTTCTTATTTTTTGCAAGGTTGAACATTTTTCAACAGATTGAAGAATCATCTGTTCTCCCTTTGCTTTAAACTACCTGTTCATTCATTTATTTACTTACCTTTTTTTTTGCCTTTTTTGCTAATAATTTCCTTTTTCCTATTAATTTCCAGAGGTTTGATGTCCATTAGAGAGATTATCATCACCTCTGCTAAAATCTCACCAAGTTAACTATTCATCTTTGCTAATGATGTTAATAACATCTAAAGGTAGAAATGTTATTCCATAATTTTCTTCTATATTTTTGTGGTTTTATTTTACACAATAAGACTTTTATCCTTTTGGAATTTTCCTGGTATAAGGTTTTCTTGTAAATGTTCTTTGACAAGTAGTAAATTTTGCCCCTCTTCTATATTTTTTTCTAGTATGATATTTGTTTAAATGCTGTGCTAATTACTTTTTTAAAAAATAGTAAACATTATTAGACAATAAGATAACAAATAACCCAATCAACAAATGGGCTAAGGACCTGAACAGACACTTCTCAGAGGAGGACATACAATCAATCAATAAGTACATGAAAAAATGCTCACCATCGCTAGCAGTCAGAGAAATGCAAATCAAAACCACCCTAAGATACCATCTCACTCCAGTAAGATTGGCAGCCATTAGGAAGTCCAACAACAACAAGTGCTGGAGAGGATGTGGGGAAAAGGGTACACTTGTTCATTGTTGGTGGGACTGCAAATTGGTGCAGCCAATTTGGAAAGTGGTATGGAGATTTCTTGGAAAGTTGGGAATGGAACCACCATTTGACCCAGCTATTCCCCTTCTCGGTCTATTCCCTAAAGACCCAATAAGAGCATGCTTCAGGGACACTGCTACATCGATGTTCATAGCAGCACAATTCACGATAGCAAGACTGTGGAACCAGCCTAGATGCCCTTCAATAGATGAATGGATAAAAAAATGTGGCATTTATACACAATGGAGTATTACTCTGCATTAAGAAACGACAAAATCATAGAATTTGGAGGGAAATGGATGGCATTAGAGCTGATTATGCTAAGTGAAGCTAGCCAATCCTTAAAAAACAAATACCAAATGACTTCATTGATATAAGGGGAGTAACTAAGGACAGGGTAGGGACGAAGAGCTTGAGAAGAAGATTAACATTAAACAGGGATGAGAGGTGGGAGGGAAAGGGAGAGAGAAGGGAAATTGCATGAAAATGGAAGTTGATCCTCAAGGTTATACAAAATTACATATAAGAGGAAAGGAGGGGTAAGAGAAGAATAATACAAGTGGAAGAAATGATTTACAGTAGAGGGGGTAGAGAGAGAAGAGGGGAGGGGAGGGGAGGGGGGATAGTAGAGAATAGGACAGACAGCAGAATACATCAGACACTAGAATGGCAATATGTAAATCAATGGGAGTGTAACTGATGTGATACAGCAATCTGTATACTGGGTAAAAATGGGAGTTCATAACCCACTTGAATCAAACTGTGAAATATGATATATTAAGAACTGTGTAATGTTTTGAACTACCAACAATAAAAAAAAATTAAAAAAAAAAATAAAATAGTAAACATTTATTGGGTTGAATTTTCCTGGACTATCCACTGGGGAGGGGATGGTAGGGGACAGGATATCTCTCCAGGCTTCAAATCCCCAAAAGTCTCCTCTTCTCTGCCTCCACCTAAGCAGACAGCTTCCTGCCCAAATGGCTTCCCTTGTCTTTCTACCACTCTGCCTCCTCCACTGCTTCTCTGAATACAACTGGGCCTAGGAGAGCCTCTGCTCCAGCCTATATGTCCCACCTCCTCGCAGATAGTCACAAGCCCAGCCTTGTGAGCCAATCAGCTAGATGTTGCTGGGGCCACTGTGAGCCAATCATCAGCCGGCAGCTGGGAGTTTGCTGGCAGCTGGAAGTTTTCTGGGGCCCCTTTGGCTGTGGCTCTCAACACAGCCTGGAGCTTCCACACTTTACAGTAAGCCCTTCCTTGAGGAAGCATATTGTGGCTGACATTTTCTGAGATGTGCCTCCTCTGAGCCACTCTGCCAGCCCAGTGCTGCTCTGGACATCCTTGCTCATGGAGGAACCTCTCTGACTGGGGCTTCTGGGCCGGCTGTGGCAGCGGCTATGCTGCTGGGGATTTTTTCCTTATTTTATTATATCCAACTCTCATGTCCATGGTCTTCCTTGAAGGTCCAGTTTTAGGCTCCGGTAAAGTCCCTCCCACCCTCCGCTGCATTTTTTGCTCACCCACCTTTCAGAGAAGCTGCCCGTGGGCTTTCTTGGTGTCAGGCCGTGGAGTACCGGGAACTGGACCCCCTCTACTCTGCTATCTTGGATCTCCACGATGTCCGTCCTTCCAGGTAATTTCTCACCTCAGATATTTTGGGCTGCCCTTAGAGACATTTTAGAGTTTATGGATTATTTCCACCTGTTATCTTATCTGGAAATGTAAACTATGTGGAGAATTAGCGATGAGGAGAGAAGTATTTCCTGGCCTTGTTGTTTTTGTGTGATCTCCAGGAACGGAAGGCTTACGTAGCTGGAAGACACTGGAAGTCTTCCAAGTTGGTCCTTTCTCAATCATCAGGTGGCCTTTCCCCTCGGCAGCACCAGGCCGGGCTGGTTCTGCATGAGGGGACCCAAGACAGAAGTTCCTTGGAGCAGACAAGGAAGGGATCAGTGGAATGAAGACCTGGGTTCTCGCTTCAGGGCCTGGCTTCCAATTCTTTCTCTTCCCCTTCTAACAGGGTGACCCTGACCAAGTTGAACCTCAGATTTTTCATATTTCAGATGGGAACAAAAGCATCCACCTCTGGGGCTGGGGTTGAGGCTCCGTGGTAGAGCGTTTGCCTGGCACATGTGAGGGTTCGATCCCCAGCACCACTAAATAAATAAATAAATAAATAATAAATACAGTCTTTCTTAGAGAAAGACTGTAAGCATAACAGGGCAGCCTGCCGCGGTTCTGTCCTTCACCAGACACCACATGAAGCATCTGACACACTTTGCCTGGTCACAATGGAACATCTGCTCATCCGAAGTCCAAATCAATCACAAAAGAGAACTGAAGCAAGATTGGTCCCAAGAGGGCCAGAACATGGAAAGACCCCAGAGCACCCCAGATTTCCCACAGCCCCCAGCCCCGCGTCCCCAGGGATCTGTCTTTACACCTTAGGAAACAGCGTGAGGACAAAGCCACATCCACCCCGAGAAGCCCTCTCTTCCGGTAAAAGTGCCACCCACGGCCAGGGCTTCCCAGATCATGAAGGAGGATGAAGGCGGACAGAGATATTATGGGCTGCTTGCAGGAGCTCACTGGTTCCGTGGAAGGTCTCCACACCAGGCAGGGGAGGGGCGGAAACTGGGCCACTGCTGGAGGAAGTTCCCCAACCCCGGGCCCCTGAGGTCAGCCATGAGGAACCAGCACCAAGCCCCCCCAGGGTCGGTGGCTCACGGTTATGGGCTGAATGTGTCCCTCCCTCCCCAGATTCGGATGTGAGATTCCCATCCCTGAGAACCACAGACGGCCACCATGTTGGGAGACAGGGTTATTGAAGAGGCTTCAATAAAGGATGTCATTAGGTTGGAAGGATGTCATTAGGCTGGACCCTCATCCTATGTGACGGGCATCCTTGTGAGAGGAAGAGGGAACTGAGGCACAAACTGGAATGGAGGGAAGAGGGTGTGAGAACACGGTGGGACGGTGGCCATCGACAGAGGCCATTGCCAGGCAAGGACAGAGCCAGGGCTGGATCCCCCATCGCAGCCTCCGAATGAACCCACCCACCCACCCACACCTGACCTCAGACGTCCCGTCCAGCGCTGCGAGAGCAAAGCCATCGGTTCCTCGTCCTTTGTTATAGCAGCACTAGCAGACTCATACAGTCATTTACGGAGGGGGTTCAAGAAGCAGGTGACCTCCAAACTGTGTCATGGGGTCACACAAGAGCAACGGCTCAGACAACACAGGCCAAGCCGCTGGGGTTGGGATTTGCGTCATGTAGCCCTAAAAAGCTACGTTCATCAACCAGTGCACCCAGTCACCCATACCATGGCAACACGCCCGCCCAGCTCTACCAGACCCATCCACCCCTGTGACCTCTCCCCCGTGTAGACTGCTGTCATCGGCAGCCAGGTTTGACAGCCCAGATGTGAACAGTGCGGCCAGCACAGCCCATCCTGAGCCCCCCAGAACTCCGTCCCCTGCTTTCAGAGCACCTCCCATGCTGCACTGCGCTAAGTGCCTGGTGTCCATGCTGCATGAACTTGGCCTCAACCCAAGAGGTACCGTGGCCCCATTTTACTGGGTGAAGGAGCTAACGCTCAGAGAGGTGGAGTCAAGCACCCCAGGCCACCCGGCTCACCAGGGGCCTGGCCTCCTGGTGTCTGACCCATGCCCCATGAGCAGCTGCGGGTCTTCTGCCCTTGGCCAGCTCGTCCTGACTCAGTCCTCATCTCTTCTGCTCCTTGGGCAGCAACTGGGGTCTCCCCTCTCCGCGACTTGGCCAGGCTGAGGACGTGCTCTGGCTCCCTCTCTGTGGACTGGGGACCTGGCCTCAGAGGTGACTCACCATCTGGCTGTCCTGAGGGAAGGGGTCCTTGCACCAGGCACACCCAACTCATCAATGAACTGTCCCCAGCTGGCAGCAAAACTCAAACTCACATAGTTCCAGGGGAATGTGGGCTCCTGGCTAGCCGAGCCCCTCTCTGCCCTCTTCCTAGCGACATCCTGAGCCCCCAGAAAATCACCTATGGACATCTTGAGCCCCCAGAAAATCACCTATGGACATCCTAGAGCCAACAATGTGGGGGCAGTGGTCAGTCACCAGGGGTCTCTGGCCGGTGGGGCATCCTTCTCCTGCTACGGTGTCCACCTCTATCTCCTGTCCCCTCCGCTCCATGGGGAGGTCCTCAGGGTAAACACGGTGCTTGTTCTCCTGCCTATCATCTGCCTTGGACCAAAGTCTGAACTTTGTTCCTCCAATTTCATTAAGTTACCCAACCACAACGTGTGTGCCAGGCACCATTCCAGGCTCGAAGGAGATGTCAAGCCCACAGTGGAGGCCAAGTTCAGCAAGGTGTTCTGACAGGCTCCGGGCACAAGACAGCTGGCATGGCACGGGGTCCCAGCTCTCGGGAGCACTGCACTCTTCAGGGGATGAAGACACCAAGAAGCAGACAGAAATGGAATAATCACACAGTGATGACCACAAGCCCACCGCAGAAGAGGGCTCAGCTGGAATTTGGAAGGGAGGGCAAAGGGACTTGCTGCTATAGGATGCTTGTGTGTCCCCCAAATCCCACAGTAAGCCTGACCCCTCAGGTGTTAGCATTTGGAGGTGGGTGCTTGGAGGTGCTGAGGAAATGGGACTTTCGTGGATGGAGTGATGATTCTTGTGGTACCGGGGATGGAACCTCACACGTGCTGGGCCAGCACTCTGCCACTGAGCCATGGCCCCAGCCCATGAGTAGGATTATCACCCTTTAAAAAGAGGCCCCATCAGGGCAGGGTGGTGCACGCCTGTGACCCCAGCAGCTCGGGAGGCTGAGGCAGGAGGATCGAGAGTTCAAAGCCAGCCTCAGCAACAGCGAGGCACTAAGCAACTCAGGGAGATCCTGTTTCTTAATAAAATACAAAATAGGGCTGGGGATGTGGCTCAGTGGTCGAGTGCCCCTGAGTTCAATCCCTGGTACCAATAAATAAATAAATAAGGCCCAGAGAGCTCCTTTGTCCCTTCTTCCATGTGAGGACACAGCAAAAGGACAGCCCTCTGTGCACCAGGAGCCGACCCTCATCAGACCCTGAACGGACCCTCAGTGGAGGAAATCAGCCTCCAGAACTCTCAGAATAAATCTGTAGCTCGTTAGCTGGGTGGCCTATGACACTGTGCTATAGCAGCCCAAATGCACTCAGTGGCTAATGGGTTCTGGAAAGAAAAAGGCCAAGGCTTGTACCCAGCTCTGCCATCTGCCACCTGAGTGGCCCCAGGTGATCGTGTCCCCTCTGCAGGACCAGGTTTCCCCATCGACAGCACTCCTTTCATGGAGTGGCAAGATGAATGTAGGAAAGGATGCAAGGGGACAGGGGAAGGTCCTCGGGAAACAGACACGCTGGCCCAAGGCCATCAGGGGCCAGCTGGCTGTGACTGCCATGACCTACTCTCCTGAGCCTGACACCTGTCAAAGCAGCAGCTCAGCAACACCCCACCCAACCCAGGGGCCCCTCCCAGCACCCATGAGACACCTGTGACTGGTTTTGCAGGAAATCTGCCTCCAACATTCAGATGCCAATTAATACTAATGTTCAGATGAAGAAGGAGGGCCACGCCCTTCGTGCCCCAGATCAGCTGGCACGGCCACCCCAAGTCTCTCAGGGCCAGCTCCTCAAGGAGCAGTGAAGGTCTTGCCCAGGGGTCAGCCTTCAAGTCAAATCCAATTCAGGCTGGAGCACTCGTCTGCCCCACGCGGATTCGTCCCAGCCTCCACGTGCAGGGTGGGGCTGAGCGGGGGTCACTGTGGGTTCCGTCCCCCTCACTGCTTCTCCATCGTCACCAGCCCCTGTTCGTCGTCCTAGTTGCATCCCTCAGGACAAAATTCAGATCCACCTCCTCGTGGTGACCTCTCCTGATCCGGACGCCCTGCCACTGTGTTCCTACATGGCCCCACCATGTGACGTGCTCGGTCCTGAGGTTGGCTTCCTGGTGGCAGCCACATGCCTCCTGGTCTTCCTGTCTCGCTAGAGTGACCTTCCTGGGGGCTAGGTAATGGTCTTTTACACACACATATGCACACATATGTACACACACACACACACACACAGTGCCAATCCAGTGCTGCAAATAGAGTAAAAGCTTCATAAATACATGTGGAGTGGTTATTTTTAAACCCAGTTTCCCAATTACAGATTCAAAAAAAGTGCTGAATCTGTAAACTTGGTCCTGAATATATAGACAAGAGTCCCTGCTCTCTGTTCTGAAAATATCCAGCCAAAATTGTCACAAAGGCCACAGATAAAAAATACTCTGCAAAGCAAAGCACGAGGCGGGACTGGTGTTATTGCTGGTGGTGGTGTTGCTGGTGTCCTTTGATGGTGACGATGATCATGATAGAAAGGTACTTAAGCTTGGCTGGAAGAGGGGAATGGCGGGCAAGAGACCTGGATTTGACTTTTTTTTTTGTAGATGGACACAACACATTGCCTTTATTTTTATGTGGTGCTGAGAATCGAACCCGGGTCCCGCTCGTGCTAAGCGAGCGCTCTACCGCTGAGCCACAATCCCAGCCCTGGATCTGACTTTCAAGATAACACCATGGCCTTGGACTGACCCTGTCGACTCCAGCAGCACGGCCATCTGTAAACCAGGAGCAGCGTCCTGTCCACCTCTGAAAGCATTTGCAAGTCACTCTGACTTGGTGGCAGGTGCTCCTCTGGGGACACAGCCAAACCTGGAGTCCCCATCACACCTCCCTTCCAGAACCGAGTGCCAGTTGAGTTCAATTCTGAGATGGGTCCATAGTAAGAGCCACGCCTCCAGCTCCGCCAGTGTATCCTTGAGGATGCCCCCAGCGCTCCTCCACACATGTCCTCCTGACACTCACTCCCTCACACACCCTACAAGGTGCATGCCGGAGATGACCCCACCACGACTCTTAAAGCAAGGCATACAGTCACCGTGTTGCAGATGCTCTAAGTCACTGTCACCCCTCAAAGAGCCCCAAGCTGTGGTTCACTGCGAAGAGCCACATGGAAGCGGTCTGGTCACGGCGTGGCACACATAACACGGTGAAACACAGGCTGTTAGCATGCTGAAAGCAATGCACCCTGGGGGTGCCCCAGCTAGAGGAAATAGCAATCCCATACCTCACCCCAGAGGCCAAGTTTTCTGGGTCATTTGACCATGGGAGCCTGGTCTCACCCCACTCTGAACACTCCCTCCACCCACAAGGGGTGCAGGGGAATGGCGGAGGACACGTGGGCATGCGTCTCTCTGGTGGATCCCAGCCAAGGCATCACGGGTCCCCTGGAGGAGACACATTGGCCCCTGGGCCCAGCTCGGGAGCTCCTTGTGTCTGAAAAGGTAGGAAAAGCAGAAGAGGAAGGGAAGTATTTCAAAACCCCTAGTAGACTTAGAGCCAAGCAGACCCTCCCATCCCCCATCTGCCCTTTACCAGATTCCTCCAGGTAAAGGCTCTGATGTCACCTCTCACTGCATCATAATGGCTCATTGTGTGCCCATTCCCTGTTTTAATCACTTGCCATAAATTAGAGAAATTCAGAAATAGAGTCAAGTCAGAAAGACGTCTTGGCCTGGGCCTAGCAAGCAGAGTTGAGAAGTCATGCACCATTGAACACAGAGGTGCTAAGTGAAGGTCTACTGAGGGAAGCTTCCACATACCCACATGCCCTCAGCTTCTCGAACACTGACAGGCAGGCGTGGGCTGAAACCCTGAGGAGACTTGGCTGGGGAAATCAGTCGGAGAAACCAGATCAGGAGAATAAAAACCACAGATACTATATTTAGAGGCTTTACAAGGAGGCCCATTTGTCCTATAGTGATGCTCACTGGTCAACAAGCTCCACCCACCAATTTTTTAGTGCCTTGTCCTTAAAGATGGATGGGCAGCCAAGGAACACCAGTCATTTAAGAAAGTTCTTCCACAAGAAAGACAGAGACCAGAACAAATCCCACAAAGAAACTCACAGGAAGAGACAATTCAGAGAGCAGAAATAAACTTGAAAGTCCATAAACACTATCTCAGAGGTAAAAGAGATTAGAACGTACCCATGGAAAAAGAACAGGATGCTTGAAAAAGGAACACTCAATAGTAAAACAAATACAGCAACCGAACTAAAAAAAGAGAATGAAAAAAAAAAAAAGCAGGAAAAATCATTAAAGAAATAATAAGAAGAAAATAGTTCCCAAAGAACAACATTTTCAGATTTTTAAAGGCTAGTAAACAATTCATACATTTTAAATTGAGCCCTATTCTGAGTAGCATGATGACATCTCCTGCTGTCTCACTCTATTCTGCCCAGGATGTGAATCATCCCCTTGTCCAGGGTATCCTCACTGTATATGCTACCTACCCTTTAGTCACTGAGTAGTTATGTCAGTTATCAGAGGGATTGTCATGGTATCTCAGGTTCAAGTCACCTTTATTTGACTTAATGACCCCAAAGCACAAGAGTAGTTATGTTGGCAGTTGAGCTATGCAAAGAAGATATAAAGTGATTCCTTTAAATTAAAAAAAGGTGAATGTACAATCACATTTGAGAGAGATTCACATTTACATACTTTTATTACAGTGTATTGTGATAATTGTTCTTAGTATTAGCGACTGTTGTCATCTCTTACTGTGCCTAATCTATACACTTTATCATAGATTAAAAAATATAGAATGTATAGGATTTGATATTTTCTGTAGTTTTAGGCATGCATTGGACGTTTTAGAAGGTGATCCAATAGATAAGGGAGGATCTCACCCCTCCCTCCCCACTGCCCTCCTTCCCTCCCTCCCTCCCTCCCTCCCTCCCTCTCCCCACCCTCCTCACTGCTTTGAATCCATCCTGTGGCATCTTCCGTCAGCACCGCCCAGTCCCTCAGCTCCAGCCAGCCTGGCTCCCAGGTCTCTCCTGGGGAAAACAGTAGCCTCCTGCTCCTGCCAGGCTCACCTGGCCTCTTAGCTTTACTGTCACTTAGGTGACCATTCCCCTCATTGAATTCCCTCCATTAAGAAGGCAGCCTCCTGGGCCTAAGCTACCTACTTCATATCACTATGAAAAATGTTTTTCAATTAAACTAAAATATTTTGAACTTCTAGAAGAACTGACAGTTCATAGTATAAATTAAAATGAAAGTCACGGCCCCAACAATTCCAGTGGGAGGCCCCGTGAGACAGACAGCCAACAGGCCACACCCGTCCCCGAGGGCAGAGGCCACCCTTTCCTTCTGCCACCTAGAGCCCAGCACAAGGTCCCTGCCGGATGGCGGGTCCTAGTGGACGCAGGACAGACGAGACAGGGCCATGTCAGTGGTCGAGGTCCAGGACTTGGTGACACAGGCCAGCACCCACACATCCTCTTGGGGCCCTTCAGGCACAGGCCACTGGAAATGATCTGGAGCCTTTCATCCATCAGCCCAGGGCTCCCTAAAAACTGGGTGTCCTGCTCCACGACCCTCGTCCCACTTCCTGGGCCCCAGCCTCCCGGCACGGGGGAGTCAGACTGCTGGAGGGACTGGAGGTGTCTGACTGGGGTCTGAGACCACGCAGGCGCTTCCTCTTCTCTTTACCCCAAAGAAAGCCGCAGAGTGCCCCCGGGGAAGTGGGACGCTCCCTTCACGGGTGAGGATAAGGTTGAGCCCGTCCCCTCTCCAGGGCTTTGTAAAAAGGGAAACAGCCTCTATCCCTGTCCCTGCAGCGAGTGACAAGACACGGTGTCCACATCAGTAAGAAGCAAGCTGCGAAGCCCAGGGCGATCCTGTGCCCCCTGACCCGCCTCCTCCTGCCCCAGGGGTCCCGCTGCTGTTTAAAGAAGAGAAAGAAGAGCAGGAGAGACCCCCTGCAGCACAGGTGCTGGCCAGAGTGGGGTCATTTTCTTTTCTTTCTTCTTATTTTTTAAACCAGGACTGGGCCCGGGGCCTCGTGCGGCTGAGCCCCGGCTGCACCACTGACCACCCCCAGCCCTTTTCTTTCACTTGAGTTACATTCATTTATCTGCCTATTTGTGGTTTATAGTTTGGCACAAAATATGAAGAAAAAAAAAACCCTCTGGAGTTTTACTCGTTTGTCTTGTGCGTGAAATGAAGGGGCGGAGGGAGGGAGTGAAGAGACTTCACCGTCAACCCTTGTGGGCCTTCATTTCTTGAGCCTGAGGGCAGTTTTTCTTCCAGTTTCTTCTCATTCGCATTGTCTTCTCCTTCTCCCGTGGCTTTGCTTGATTTCTGAACAACAACAGAGTCACCTGTGGGTTGTTTTGGAGAAATGAGGAGGGCTGGGTTTAAATTCTGGTTTTAAAGTCTGGTACACCAGAATCTAAAGTGTTCATCTCTGTTTTCCAAATTTCAACCATGAAAAGTGATTTCTTGCAAAAGAAGGAAAATAGAGGCCCGTGCATCTCACTTCCCTCTAGCCACCCTGCCATGCCTGGAACACCCCAGAAGGTTCCCCAAACTCCAGCAGGACCCCCTGAGCGCAGGGCCCTCTGAGCAATCGCCTCAGATCCTCTCCTCCCTTTCACTGTTGCTGAGGGAAACAGAGCAGAGTGGCTTCGGAGGGCCCGGCCCGCTCTGGAGCTCTATTCTGCTTCTGAAAGGACTGGGAAGTTCAGTTCTCCCTGGTTCTTGGTTGGGTTGTAAACTGCACTTATGAAAGCTTTCTGCAACTGTTTTTGGCTTCTTCTTTTTAGTTCTAATCAACACGTTTATTTTCTCAATAGATTGTAGGATCTTTGAGAGAGGAATTATTTCCGAGTCACTTTTTAAACATCTCTCATACTATTAAGTTACCTGGAACCGGAAAAAAAGTGCTTCATCAGTCATTCAACAAACCTCTACTGGGCGACCCACTGAGTGCAACCATTTCACCGAGACCCTGGGCAGTCCTCCGGCATCTTCAGGCAACTGTTTAAATGGATTAAAAAATCCAAGGTCACCTCCTAACCTCATCCTACTGGAACCTGGGCTCTGTCTCTCAATAGGGACCGACAGGGTAGGAGCAGAGAGATGGCATTCATATAAAAAAGAAAAAAAAGCTTTAGAAGCCTCCTGGCCGGTTTCTGGAAACCTGATTGGAATCCTCCATGAAGCTCCTGGCGATGACACATTCCTGCCACGTGCCACGTGGAAAAACGGAGGCCGTGGCTCGGGTACCAGGGTCCTAATTCCTGCAGGGCCTCAGTTGTAGGCCAATCACTCATCCTTTCCACAAATATTGATTGATTACCTACCGTGGGCCAGGCGCAGACTTGGCTCTGGAGGCGCACAGAGGAAAGCTGCGGTTAGTGGACAGAGAGAAATACAAGCGGCCAGTTATGCAATGTGAAATCCCTGGGAAGGGACGGCCAGAGAGCACGGCGGTGACAATGAAGGAGGCCTCTGGGGCTTCGCGGAGCCTGGCACAGACAGGGCTGCAGTCCACAGCGTGCAAGGCGGTGTCCTAGCTGAGTCTCACAAGGAGGAGAGGAGGGGCACAGGGAAGAGAGCACCCCAGGCAGACTGCACCGTGGGCAGGGGAGGTGGCCAGTCGGGAGGACCAGGGGCCCGGGAGAGAAGCTCAAGGGGGTGCCGGGGAGGGGCAAGGCTGAGCAGGAGTCCGGAGCGGCTCACAGAACCTGGTACGCTGGGCAAAAGGGGCTGGAGACTTGCAGGCACTGAAGGATTGTATCTATCTAGTTCTATCTAGTTCTTCAAGTTAATATAACACACATGACTACGATCATTTACCTGTTAGAAATATAATAGGTGTCTTTCTAGTTGTACCTTAAACATTTAGATAAAGAATGAGACACTAATCTCTCCTTTATCCATTCTAGGTTTGCCAATTTTGCTATGTCCATGGGCACTGGCTACAGTTAAACTTGGCTTTCTTCCTGATTTTTCTTTTCCTTTTCTTGTCAGAAAATGTTTTAGTCTGTGGTTTTAGTCTGAGCGATAGACACAAGGAAGTTAGGAGAGTTTAAGAAGGAGTACGTAGTAGCGTGGTCTGAAATTAAAGCAAAAGAAAATGAGCTTAAAAACTCCTGATCAGCTGGGTGTGGTGGGACATGCCTATAATCCCAGCACTGGGGAGGCTGAGGCAGGAGGATCACAGTTCCAAGCCAGCCTTAGCGAGGCCCTAAGCAACTCGGTGAGACCTTGTCTCTAATAAAATATAAAAAGGGATTAGGGATGTGGCTCAGTGGTTAAGCACCCCTGGTTCAATCCCTGGTACCAAAAATAAACAAAAAACCCCCGATCATCCTATGGGGAAAGTAGGAGAAGATTTGGGTCATTCTGGCATCAGATGGAGGCTGGGGGAGAGAAGGGCATGGTTGGAAAGAACAACTTCAGCAGGGAGGAGGTAGATAGGACATGGTTACCACCAGGAAGGATAAAGGGTCAGAACCAGTGTGGGGCAACCGAGATGGAGAGGAGGGGACAGAGGGAGAGAGGCTAAAGGGGCAGAATTGACAAGGTGGGGTGGCTCATCGCCTGTGGGGGGGAGGAGGCAGGACTGAGAGATGGCCCTGGGTTGGTCACAGCGAGGTCACTGGGTGCTCGACAAGAGAAGTCCCAGGAAGCCGTAGGAACAGCATGTAGTTTGGGGCGAGCTGCAGAGAGACCTGGAGGGGCGGGGTGGGGACAGCAGGTCCCAGCAGTGCTGTGGGGAGAGCGCTGGGGAGAGCGCTCGCTGGAGGCGGGGGACCAAGGAGGGTCCTGAACTGAAAGATGGGCCCTGTTATCACCCCTTGTGTGCTCACGGGAACCGGAGAAGCCGGAGGAGGAGGAGGGCCCTGCAGGGCAGAGGCAAGCAGGATGGGCCCAGGAAGGGCATGACCGCTCTGGGAGCGAGGTAGAGAGGGCCCATGCACGGGCAGGGGCGTCCGCTGCTGGGGTCCAGCTTCTCAGTGAACTGGAAAGCACATCACAGCTGAGCCTGGGCGGGGAAGGTGGTGTTGGAGGTTAAGGAGGGAGGAGAGCAGGGAGGAGGGAGGAGAGCAGGGAGGAGGGGGAGAGCAGGGAGGAGGGGGGAGAGCAGGGAGGAGGGGGGAGAACAGGGAGGAGGAAGGAGAGCAGGGAGGAGGGAGGAGAGCAGGGAGGAGGGGGAGAGCAGGGAGGAGGGAGGAGAGCAGGGAGGAGGGGGGAGAACAGGGAGGAGGAAGGAGAGCAGGGAGGAGGGAGGAGAGCAGGGAGGAGGGGGGAGAACAGGGAGGAGGGAGGAGAGCAGGGAGGAGGGGGAGAGCAGGGAGGAGGGGGGAGAACAGGGAGGAGGGAGGAGGGGGAGAACAGGGAGGAGGGGGGAGAACAGGGAGGAGGGGGAGAGCAGGGAGGAGGGAGGAGAGCAGGGAGGAAGGGGAGAACAGGGAGGAGGGAGGAGAGCAGGGAGGAGGGGGAGAGCAGGGAGGAGGGAGGAGAACAGGGAGGAGGGAGGAGGGAGGAGAACAGGGAGGAAGGGGAGAACAGGGAGGAGGGAGGAGAGCAGGGAGGAGGGGGAGAGCAGGGAGGAGGGAGGAGAACAGGGAGGAGGGAGGAGGGAGGAGAACAGGGAGGAAGGGGAGAACAGGGAGGAGGGAGGAGAGCAGGGAGGAGGGGGAGAGCAGGGAGGAGGGAGGAGAACAGGGAGGAGGGAGGAGGGAGGAGAACAGGGAGGAAGGGGAGAACAGGGAGGAGGGAGGAGAGCAGGGAGGAGGGGGAGAGGCAGGGAGGAGGGAGGAGAGCAGGGAGGAGGGAGGTGAGCAGGGAGGAGGGAGGAGAACCTGGTGGAGGGGTCCCAGAGAAGCAACGGGCCCAGGGGGTGATGCAGTTGACCTGGAGAAGAACAAGGTGAGCTGGGTGCCTAGAGTGCCCGGGATGCATGCAGGGTGACCCAGAGGTCAGCACGTGACAAGGACACTGAAAGGGCAAGGTGGGCACTGAGGAAATGGGAAGGCTCAATGGGAGGCCTGGAGAATGCACCCACTCTGAGCTGCCTTGTGGGGTGCAGAGAAAGGAGCCTCCTCTCCAGAGCTTGGGGGAAAGCCAGAGTCCAGCGTCCACCTGAGGGAGAAGGCAGGGGAGCCAACCACGGGGACTCCGAGGACACATGGGAAAGGGCAGTCAGCAAGCCATTGAGAGCGTCTTCCCATTCACACAGGGCAGCGTCCCCTCCAGCTCTGCCTCCAAAGCCCACAGATGGTGGCAAACGGTAGGAACAAACGAGTGAGGCAGGACCAAGGTGGATCCTGGGTCCCCTGGGCACCTCGACTCCTTCTCTCTCCCCAGGCTGACCATGACTGAGAGCTTGTCCCCACAGGAACCACAAAGCTCTCTGCCTTCCCAGCCACCAAGAGGGGGCTCTTTCCTGGAAGGAGGAGCCATTGATGTGGTGACCCCTAGGAAATGCCCGCATGTCAAGAGAGCCACGAGAACTGAGAGTGACCAACACAGAGAGGGTGTCCATTTACATGGTTTGATCAGACATCAAGATGGGATTCGTTTTTCTGTCTACTTCTGGATTTTAAATGCTCTTTCCCCACCTTGAACCTGGGAATTTTCACTGTGGCTAAGTGTGACCCGCATCCGCCACCCCAGCTCCAGACCCCTGACACCTGGGCCCACTCATTCCCCCGTGGCTCTGCTGTCTGGTCCATGGGAAAGCTGCAGCCCCTCTGGGCTAAGCCCTGCAGAAAGACACAAACCCCCCGAGAGATAGATAGTGCCTCCCCTCCACAGGATGGTTCCAGGTCACTTGTCTATCAGCAAAACCCAGGGTCCTCTTAGCTGTATTCCAGTTGAAGAAAACAAGGACAAATGCGAGCCATGGTTTATAATCCTATGACAGGCTTTAGGGAAAAAAAAAAAAACAACCAGTACGGTGGCCATCTGGTGTCCTGCACCTGATAAGGTTTTGCTGTCGCTCCTCAGAGGAGCATGTTCTGCAGGGCAAAGAGAATGAAGGCACCCAGGTGCTCAGAAGAGTCAGGAAGGGCCTGGATGGGGAGTCCTGTCCTCCTCATTGGCAGCACACCAAGGTGAACGTAAAAAACTGGCTCTAGCCAGGGGCCGAGGCAGGAGGATCGTGAGTTCAAAGCCAGCCTCAGCAACCTAGCAACTCAGCAGGACTCTGTCTCCTAAAAGTAAAAATGAAAAAAGCTCTGGGATGTGGCTTAGTGAGTGTGTGCCCCTGGGTTCAACCCCTGGTATCAAACAAAACCAGTAAAACTGACTCTACCATCAGGTATGATTCTCAGCAGTGACCTAACCCCACTGAGCATCAGTGTTTTCGCCTCTAAATGAGTATGTTCTCAGTACTCACCTTCTTACCACTCCGGTGACCGCAGGGGCTCCATTCTTAACACAAACTAAGCTTTAAACACCAAAGCACAGGAGCTCAGTCAACGTCAGCCCATGCGTTCCCAGCACGTCTGCAGTGATTCTCGGCATCACTGATGGAGTCCAAACCCAACTGAGCTGGAATCGGGCTCCACAGAGACTGAGGCTTCCCCGGGCACAGAGTACACAGGAAACAGAGGCCGATGGAAAGGCTCTCCAGCCTTCCTGGGTGGGTCCCACTGCAGGGTGGGGGCGCCCTTGCTGGTACCTGGCCTAAGTCCATCCCTGCAGGGCCCAGGACCCTGGGTTCCTCGTCCTGTTTGACAGACTTTGGGAGCAGAGTGGAGACACAGGGAGGGAGGGGGAGGGGGGTCCAAGATAATGAGGAACTCTTTTCAGTTTACTTTTCAACTGAAAACTCTCTGAGGAGGGTTTCTTCCTCCTCCTTCCCTCACAGTAGCCAGCCTCAGGGGTCTGTGCTGAGAGCTTTTGGTGAATCAACACCTGGTCTCTAGTCAATGCTCAATAAACGTTTGCTGAAATCACCTGGATCGTGA
Source organism: Urocitellus parryii (assembly GCF_045843805.1). Lineage (NCBI taxonomy): Eukaryota > Metazoa > Chordata > Mammalia > Rodentia > Sciuridae > Urocitellus > Urocitellus parryii. Next base: position 126,333,375 of record NC_135540.1, read on the forward strand.
CCATCTTCTGTGACGCTGTCCTCCCCGCAGTGGGCTCCAGGCCCCGCCAATGATTCCCTGTTCCCTGAAAGGAGGCCTCTCCCTCTCCAGACAGAATAAACCTCCCTGGGGCCTGGATTTGTACCTTGCCTGTAGTGTACCCCAAGCGACTGTAGATAGCAGTTATTTTTGAACACGGCTTTTCCTACGAGATTATTTCTCCTTGAGAACAGGCATCAGGCCTGCAGCCCCCGTGACATCTAGGACAGTGCAGACACAGCCTGGGCGGGTGGGGGGCAGGAGGACTCCCCGTTACCTTTCTGGGCAAAGCAGAAAATCTCTACTTACAGAGATTTCAAGGAGGGAACAGCCACTACAGGTAGAAGTGGGAGGAGCCGGGAAGCTGAGACCTGCAAACAGGAAGCGGTGGAGGCAGCACCTGGCAGGACCCCCTCCCGTGTTGGGGTCATCAAGGTGCCATTTAAAGAGCCAGAGTCCACCTGGCCAAGCCCAGGTAGGGCCATTACTGCCCCTAGGTCAGAGTCAGGCACACCCTGGGCCAACGTGGACTCCGAGACGTGTCCCACTCCCACGAAGGTTTTCAAGTCTTGGTGTCATGATATATTCTCCACCTGGTCCCCAGTTTTCCATCACCATGGCAACAAAATCCCCTGCAACAGGCGGCCGCCAGATGATTCCATCTTCTCCACGGAGCTTGTGCCCAGATAATGGAAGATTTACTCCACCATCCGCCGCCTGAGCTGTATTCGGAGGCTCCAAAAGCATCTCGATGTTTCTATCCTGGACTGGCTTCACCTGGGTGGTCTCAGAAGGGGCAGTGGCATTGCAAAGCCACCACGGGGACAAATTCGTGGCCCACCAATGATCCCAAGGAACCCTGACAAAGAATGGAGAGGTGACAAGGCCGCCTGATCTGTCCCTTTCCCAGAGCTTTCTCGGGGATCAAACTTACGTTAGGTCACAGGACTGATCCTTAACTTATCAATGTTCATCAGCGATATCAGCTGAGAATTCAGGACTCCTGACTCTGCCTTGCAAACGGAGGAGCCATGAACCCTGAGCCAAAAGCGCTTTGGGTTAACACAGGGAACGTGGACCAGGTCAGCCACCTAGTCTAACCGGCGACCTTGGCAGACTGGCCCATACGGCCACTTGGGCCATGGCTGATGGCCACAGGACTTCCAGAACTCCCATGCCCCCTGGCCATGCAAGCCCTCTCCCATCACAGCTCCGAGATCTGCTGCAACCGAAGGTCTGTGGCCAGGCTGTCCCCAGTACCCCACCCCTGAGGCCAGCACTGTGTCCCGATCCGCACCAGGACCACCCCCACCCAGGTGGGGGCCGTTTCTCAAACTGAACCAGAATCACTTTAGACAGTTGTGCAAGATGAGTCCAGGCTAGTCCCTTGACGCGGGAGCCCGGGAATCGGCATGAATACAGTCACCTGCCACCTCTTCTGAACAGAGGGAGGAGGGAGGGGCTAAGACGCATCTGCCACCTGCCATCTTCAGCCCCAAACGTGCCGTGGTTCTGAGAGCTCCTCCCTGGGCTGGGAGAGGGGAGGGGTAACACAGCCTCGGAGAAAATCAGGGTCAGAGTCGGGGTGTGTCGGGAGAGAAGGGCCACCCAGCGAAACGAGAACCAGGCAGAGGGCAGCACGGGACCTCAGAATAGGCAGCATGAAGATGAGGGTGCGGGGCAGAGGAAGCTGGTCCTGAGGGGGACAATACAGGTTAGAAGGGCAGGGGGTCTGTCTCCAGCCCCTGGGAGAGAGCAGCCAAGTGCAGCAACAGAGACTGACCTTCAGTTCTGCCTTCCAACCAGCTGTGCCACACTGGGTAGGTCACTGGCCCTCTCTGAGCCTGATTGTCCCTCTGTACAGAGGAGCTGATGATGGTCCTTGGGCTGCCCACCGTGCGGAGGGGCATGGAGTAAAGGGCTTTGGCTGCAGGGATTCTAGGCATGACAAGGAGTTGGCAGATATCATTAGAGTTGTTATCAGGGCCCAGGTACAAGAGGAGGACCCCAGCCTGCAGCCCTGGCACCTCACTTCTCACTTACGTAGGGCTTCTCTGCCTACTCCCCGTGTGTTCTTGGGCAAGATCCTTAACTTCTCTGTGCCTTTGTTTCTTCTGCAAAATGAGGCTCATTCTTCATAGGGTGGTTGAGTGAATCAAATAGAACTTGATGGGTGGCTGATGTCCACACACACTAGGGAGCAAAGGGGCCTCTTTGTCAAGGAAGCCCCGTGGGAGTGGACAGGTTCCCGAGGAGAAAGAAGCCACGTGCGCAGCTCCTCCTGCACCTGTCTCCACCAAGGAGAAAGGAGAAAGGCCTGGTCCTCCGGCCTCGGACCTCCGCCTCCGACCTTGTCCTCATACCCGCTTCCCCTCAGCGGCTGCCGTTTAATGCCTTACCACGAACGGCCGCTAGAGGGAGCCCCTGCCCCTGCAAGGCGGCTCCAGAGACCTTGGCCTTGGCTGGGGGCAGCTTCCTAGCTTGAGCCTTTGTATTCAGGGTGGTGGATGTTGCCAGTGAAGTCAAACAACAAGGAGTGCTGGCGAGGATGTGGGGGAAAGGGTACACTTGTACATTGCTGGTGGGACTGCAAATTGGTGCAGCCAATTTGGAAAGCAGTATGGAGATTCCTGGGAAAGCTGGGAATGGAACCACCATTTGACCCAGCTATTGCCCTTCTCGGATTATTCCCTGAAGTCCTTAAAAGAGCGTACTATAGGGATACTACTACATCGATGTTCATAGCAGCACAATTCACAATAGCTAGACTGTGGAACCAACCCAGATGCCCTTCAATAGAAGAATGGATTAAAAAATGTGGCATTTATACACCATGGAGTATTACTCAGCACTAAAAAAATGACAAAATCATGGAATTTGCAGGGAAATGGATGGCATTAGAGCAGATTACGCTAAGTGAAGCCAGCCAATCCCTAAAAAACAAATGCCAAATGTCTTCTTTGATATAAGGAGAGCAACTAAAAACAGAGCAGGGAGGAAGAGCAGGAGGAAAAGATTAACATTAAACAGAGACATGAGGTGGGAGGGAAAGGGAGAGAAGGGAAACTGCATGGAAATGGAAGGAGACCCTCATTGTTATACAAAATTACATACAAGAGGAAGTGAGGGGAAAGGGGAAAAAAAGGGTGAGAATGAATTACAGTAGATGGGGTAGAGAGAGAAGATGTGAGGGAAGGGAGGGGGGATAGTAGAGGATAGGAAAGGCAGCAGAATACAACAGTCACTAATAGGGCAGTATGTAAAAATGTGGATGTGTAACTGATGTGATTCTGCAATTTGTATTTGGGGTAAAAATGGGAGTTCATAACCCACTTGAATCTAATGTATAAAATATGATATGTCAAGAGCTTTGTAATGTTTTGAACAACCAATTAGAAATGGAAAAAAAATATCAAGATAGGAAACAAACTAAATGTCTATCAATAAAGATCAGCCAAATTATTGTAAAAAAAAAAAACAAACAAACAAACAAACTCGCAGCTTCCACCTTCCCGAAGCCCAGGCACCGATCTGTGCACGATCTGTTCACGCCGAAGCTACAAGACCGGGGCCTTCACCTTGCCCCGCTGTCCACTGAGCCAACCAACTGCCCAGTCGGGGAGGCAGCAGGTTAGCCTAGCAGGTCCCTGGGGGCCCTGGACAGCGTGGTCTTCTCCCTCCACCTCTGGAGAACCCGCGGGACCCCACTGGGGAGAAGGAGGCACTCAACCCACCCCTCACCTGCTCTCCCCGCCCCTCACCTGCTCTCCCTGCCCCTCACCTGCTCTTCTCCACAGACCTCCAGGGCAGAGGCTGGGCAGGGCTGGGGAGGCCATGGGCTCTGCTGAGGTCATTTCCCCAAGCAGGAGGCAAAGGCCACGGGGAGACCTAGCGGACCCCAGGGGCTGTTCCCCAGGCGCAGACTGACCCCCTGCAGGCATCTTCCTTGAAGGAACCCCGCTGGGCACTGCCGTGGGGGACAGCAGCCCTGCATGGTCAGCTGGCTCAGGGTGGCTGGGAGAGGAAGGGGAAGGAAGAGGGAGGACAAAGCAAGAGGGTGAGGAAGAGGGTGCCAGCCACCTGCTCCCACCGTGAGGAGCTGCCTCACCTCAGCCCCCAAAGCCACAGGGCCAGGGGACCATGGACTGAAACCTCAATGACCATGAGCCACAGGAAACCTTTTGTCTTTATAAATGATCACCTCGGGTATTTTGTCTCACAGCAGAAAACTGACGAACCGTGACTGCTCCCATGAGTACAGGATGGAAATGGGGCCGGGGGCTGCCTCCGGGTGGAGGAAACTCCCCAGCCCCACCTCAGCTCGGGACCAGGCCCACATCCTCAATGAAAATGACCTTGGTCAGTGAGATGAGGACCAAACCTCAGTTCTGTGGTCTCTGTTGAGAGCCCAGAAGCCAATCTCACCCTAGGAAAGACCCCAGACACCCGGGTCAAAGGTCGTGCTCCAAACCACCCGTGGATATTCCCCAAAGAAAAGAAATCGGACATCGGAGAAATCGTCCCAGCCGAGAGCAGGCTAGGGACCCACAACGACTGAATGGGATCCGGGGCAGAAGAGGGCATGGAGCAGGATCCAAGGACCCTGGATGAAAGACGGACGGCAGCTCAGGGTACTATAACTCGTGCTGGGTGACGGCGGCCCTCGGTGGTGACGGAGGCCATGTCGGGTTCACAGTCGGCAGCAAGGGGTGGCCGGTGGGAACTCTGCCCGCAGCCTCACACTGTGGGAGTGGAGGGGCCGAGCCTGGCCTCGTCACCAGCCTGATGGGTACAAGGACAGGCCGAGGGAGGGAGCCCGGGTGTGCGTGTGGCCCGCCGGGCACACGGTTGGCAGCTGTTGGTCAGCAGATCCTCCTCCAAAGGCCGGAGGTGGGGCGGGGCCAGGAACCACAGCAGCCATGGCGGACAGAAGTCACCCACCCAGAATGCCTCCCTGACATTAGGTTTTTTATTTAAATATCTAAAGAAAATATGACAAAACATTAAAATGTCATCAACCTGGGAGCAGAGATGCGGGTGCCCACTTGGTTCCTTCCTCACACGTCGATGGTCACCGTCACTAAGGTCTATGAAGCCCATCCTGGGAGCCGTGGACTCAACACCTAGTCACCCCCTCTCACCCCTTGCCTCCCCTGTCCTGGACACCCCCTGCCTGCCGTCATCAGCCCCGCGGCCAGCTTCTGGGGCGTCCACCCAGGTTCAGCAGGGCGTTTGCTTCCGGCTGCTGGAGCAGCAGCATCTGCTCGGCAGCCGCTGAGGGCCCTTGGGCAGCCGCCGAGGTGCTGGAGAGCCTTCGAGGGCGACCAAAGGACCAGAGAAAACTTCCTCTCCTCAGCAGGTGACTCTCCTCGTCAGAGGTACCGGGAAGCCTGAGGACACCTGTCCAGAGTCAAAGCTGCCCCAGGAACTGGCACCCAGGGGCACCCAGAAGGTCGGGGACACTCTGTCCACCCCTGCTGGGCCCTGTCCTGTCCACACCCCAGGAGGGGTCTGCCTCCCGCAGGGGACACCCCAGCCCCAGGCTCCAGGGCTGCATGGTGGGGGCAGCAGCAAGCACCCCTCCAGGTGACTCCCTGAAACCCGTACAGCAGGCCTTTAAGGAAAGATCTCACCGGCTTGGCTCTGTGTCCTCCCTTGAAAACAAAAGCATCTCATCCTCACAACCCCCACCCACACGTCCCCCAGCCCCCCGGGGACCTCGGCCTCCTCCAGCCCCCGTAAAAGTAGGATGAGAACCCAGGAACTCCAGGGGGACTTCCATGTGGGGGAAAGACAGGAGGCTGGAGTGGGCCGGGGAGCCGTGTCGGCCTCGGTCTTGCTGCCCCACCCCCGGACTGGACCCCATTCTCCCTCCACTCTGCCCGGTGTCCCCACTCCTGTGCACCCACCCTGAGCACCAACAGGCTGCTGCACACTCTGCCCAGGCAGCAGGCAGCCAGGCCAAGGAACCCCACCCTCAGGAACTGACCCTCAGAGCCACAGGTGTGAGCAGAGCCACGTCACAGCCGCAGGGACACAGGCAGGAGAACGGGGAAGGCATGGGGGGCCTCCCTGGGAAAGAGCCCTGAGCAAAGGGACATCTGAGCCCTGTCATGGAGACAACGGGGGAGAAGCCGTTTAAGAAGGACCTGAGAGGAGGTGACAGAGGTGCAGGTGACAGACCTTGTTACAGTTCTGGGAAAGCAATGCCATGCCTGCCGTTTCGCAGAAGAAGAAACAGAGGGTCTAGAGGGTTGTGGGGCCCACCAAGACCACACAACCAGCATGTGTAGCTGAAGCCACCTAGTCTGACTCGGAGAGCTGTGCCGTGCCTTTCCCCACTGTCTACCAGTGTGAGGACAGGTACAGGTCCATGTCCCTTAAATGCTCACATTTCAGAAAGCCCAGGCAGTGCTGGCCCACCTGGCTGGACGGCCCCAGGGACTCGGCAGAGCACACCACAATGAAACCTATTAAGATCTCTGCTGTAGAACCCGCTCGTCGGCACACTAGTAGGCTAAATGCAGCCGTGTTACAGTCTCCGTCCAGGTGAGGCTGAGCCACCAAATCCAGGTCACATTTGATGCCAACTGACTTTTGGATTTCAGTGCTGGCTGCATTTACGGTGAAGACGCAGCTCTGTGAGTTCTAGAAACAGTGGCTCTGTGAAGCCAGGGGAGCAAAGCCCGCCTGGAAATCAGGCCACCTGCGTTGACATCCTGGCACGGCCCAGCCTGCAGTCAGCAGCCAGGGCGGGGACTGGGTGCCCACTTCCTGCTTGGCAGACGGGCAGGGGCAGCCCTGAGCTGCTGGCAGCAGGCAGAGGAAAGGGGAAGGGAGGTGCAGGTCCGCGGGCCACGCTTACCAAGGCCTGGGGGAGGCCCAGCTCACGGAAGAGGCCACCCAAAGAGCTCCCCTCTTAGCTCGCTGTGCCCTGGCTGGTCCTGGGCTGGATTGGAACACCTCACCGGAGCAGGGAAGTTCTAGGGACAGACACAGAAAAGCACTTTAATTTAAATTTCTACAAAACCACCTTCCTTTCTGAGTCTTGGTCCTCCTGGGAGATGCAAGGCGATTCCGAGATCCCCTGGGGCTCCCCCTCCCTCCCTGTGCTAGCCACCCTCCCCACTCAGCTCCTTGGCGGGGACAGCACCTGTTGCAGGGGGAGCAGAGGAGCCCCTTCTTCCTTCTGCACCTGCTGCAGGGAAAAGCAGCCTCCCGGCCAAGGTCAGGTTGCAACTCACAACCAAGGTTTCACCTCTGCCCTGGTCAGCATTAAGAGTCAGCATTAAGTGTAGACTCGTGGGCAGCCGAGCCGGGGGACATGACATAACTCTGGATTTCCTTGGGAAGTGGAGGAAACATCCATCGTTCATTCTACAGATGTCTGTGGCACCAGGAGTTTGGGATGCGTCAATGAACAAAGCCACAGAAACTGTTGTGCTCGCCTGCAGACCCAAATGTCAATTCCAAATATTCCACACAAAGGCGCTGGAGTCTTGAAGAGAGGGTACCAGCACGGGGCCAGGGACCCATCCTCCGACCTCAGGCCATTGGTCACCGTGCACAAGAGCCCGGGCCTGGGTTCATTCCCGCTGCCTCTGTTTCAATCTTGCCTCTCTCACGGACAAAACTGCGGTTTTTCTTTGCTGTATTTGTTTTCTTTTAAAACCACATCTAAAATGGTAGTCACCATGAACATAAAGGTGCCAGTCTGGCCGTTTTAGGTGTCCAGTTCAGTGGTGCTGGTTACTTTCACCCTGTTGTGTTTCTTCCTTATTTTCAATAAGCCCCCGTTCCCTCATGGGTTCCGTGGGGGTGACGATAGTGGGTGACCTCGGGGATGACATAGGACGGTCCAAGTGGGAGGACCCAGTGCCGGCCTGTACCAGGAACCCAGCAAACATTAGCTGCTTTAGGCAGCCTCCTCCCTGCATCCCTCCTGCTCAGACCACTTTCGAGGCACGCTGGCCACCTCTCCATGACTAACATGTCCCCACATCGAGTGCACCCCCCATGGTGTCACCCAGCTCATGGGGCCAACGTCAGATCTAGTCCAGCCTCTGGCCCAGCTTCCCCGGGGCTCATCATCCTGATGGACAGCGGACCCTCACCTGGCCCAGCTCCTGCCCAGAGGGCGGGTTAAACCCTGGGGTGGAGGCCCCGAGCCCTGCCCCAGGGTTCAGCAAGTGTGAGGAGCCCCAGGACCTGACTCCGCAGCCAGTGGCCTCCTCCTGAGTCTCCCCTCCAGCAAGCGCAGTTCTTGAAACAGAAGCTCCTCTGGCCAAACCCCCCACCGTCCTCCCCTGGGGCAGACCCTGCAGCCCTGCCTGGTGCTCCAGGTCCGCCTGGCCCAGGGCCCATGGCTCCTCCCCTCTCTGCACACCCTAGGCCTCCGCACTGCTGTTCCCTCCGCCAGGAAGACATGGATCCCGCGCTCACCTGGCCCCGCACCTCACTCATACCTCTCAAGTGCCCATGTAGCCGGGAACCCATCTCCCCTCTGCCTCCCTCCCTCCCTCGCTCCTCAGTCTGCTTTGCGTTCCTTCATACACGGCACCATTGCCTGAGATTAGTTTGCTTATTCACTTGATTGTTATCGATTATTGATTATTATCCTCAGCCATTAGAATGTAAGACCACAGGGCAAGGACTGGCTGCTGGTCAGTGTCCCCCGAGACAGGAGCACTAAAGGTCTGCTGAATGAATAGACAGCACTGCACCTTCCCCACATGGCCATGGGGTCTTCCAGGTCCCAACCTTGCTCAGGCCTCTGGCTAGGTTTCTTGCTCCTCTTCCTGAGACCACTCCAGCCATCCTCAGCTGACTTGCAGGTCCCAGGAAGTGACCCAAACAGGGACACTTCCAAGCTTTTGCACCTGTGCTGTGGATCTGGAACATTCCTCCTCGCCGGGTCTGTAGGAGGACTTTCGTTTACAAACCCAGCTCAAGTGCCACCTTCCCATGACACCTCCCCAGGCTCCTGAAGACAGAGCCGCCTGTGGCTCCTTTGTCTGGTACCACCCTCCCCTGGTCCCTGCCCCTCTCATGTCATTCAGACACTCCATCTGTGACCTTGACCAAGGCCTGGGCCTCCTTCATCCTGCATGCGGGAGTCAGACTGGAGTCCAGCGGGAGAGCATGCCCAGGTGTTGGCTGAATGGAGGAGAGAAGGAAGGGGACCACCAACTCCACCAAGTCCGACTTCTGTCACTGTCACCCTTAACACAACAAGAGTAGCTCGTGCTTGTTGTCAATGCCGATACCCGAGTGTCCAGATGGAGCCTTCCCAAATGTCCCGGGACTCTCCCCAGCTGCTCCTGACCCGGGTTCTTCCTCCCAGGCAGCCGGCCAGGGGTTTAGGGAGTGGCTTCTTGGCAGGGCCCTCCCTGGGTGCTGGGCAGAGGAGGGAGGGCTGAGGCTGGCTGTGCTCACCACAGGGTTGACTTCTCCCCCCAGGAGGAAAACCCCTCGGCTTTCCCCTCTTCCCAGAATTGAGAAAAACATGAGGAGGGGGTGCTGCTTCTTATCACAGCAGAGTGGCCAAATACAGATTTTCCCAGAAAAGTTGGTAACGTAGTGAAACAAATTGGTTGAATGTTGGACCTGTGTGGTTTCTCAGGCTTTATCAGAAACTCTGAAAACAAACAGATTCTTTCCCAGCCGGGACCCCTTCTGGCCTTGGTGTTCCGCTTCTGCGGAAATCAAATGCAATAATGAGTCCCTCCGCAGGCCTGGCCCCCGGTCAGGTCCTGACCCAGCAAACTTCTGGTTTAAAAGGTGACACCTCAGGCTGGGAACTCGGTGGCAGAGCATTGGCCTAGTGTGCTGGGTCCCAGACCAAGCACCTAAAGAAAGAAAAAAGTTGGCCTGTCATGTGATTCCACTACAGAGGAAAGATGCCCTGATCCCCTCTGAATTGTGAGAAAATCGTCTTTTCCATTGAATATTGTGATTTTTAAAAGGCGATATTTTTACTCTGAAAAGAAACCGGTGAGATAACAAGACTAATGGATAGACGAGCAAAGACCAGGCTTAAGGTGATGATGGTGGTGATGTTGAAAAGTAAGATGATTTTTAAAAACCAAGAAAAGGCATGTCTGGCTTGGTGCCTTTTCCAGACTTACAAATGTTAAATCTGCAAAACTTCTAAGGAGTTTAGCTCAATATGAGGCTGATACCCAGCCAGATCTGTGGCTCCCTCTAGTGGCCGGATGCATTTCTGCATTGGCCACTTCACAGGTGTTGGGGACCCAATTTCTGCCCCAAGGCAGCCCAGGAACGAAGACCTGTCACTAGCTTTCTGGAGTCTACTTTTTTTCTCACCGTCACTCCTCCCCTACTTTCCCTGTTCTCTAACCCCCAGCTCCACTTCATCAACATCCTCTCCTATAGGTTTGTGTGTGTGTGTGTGTGTGTGTGTGTGTGTGTGCGTGTAGTGCCAGGGATTGAACCCAGGGCCTTGTACATGAGAGACAAGCACTCTACCAACTGAGCTATGTCCCCAGCCCCTCTCATAGGTTTTTAATAACCAAATAGATCAAGTCCAAACTTTAATGTGCATAATAAATTATATTTGTCCAGTAGCCAAAGTTTATAATTTTCTTTTGCTCCAGTTGTCTGATCCTATCCTTGTAAGGTAGATAAACTCATTTTACAGTCAAGCAGCCTGAATATCAAAAAGGTAAAGTGACTTACTCAAAATCACACAGTTAAACATAGCACTAGGAATTAAATTAGGATAGTCCGAGTCCAAATGATAAGGTTTCCATTTCCACTACAACAGATTTTGAAAGGGGGAAGTTGACTGTTAATATGAAATTCAGAGAAGTAGGAAAGAGGAGTTAAGTTTTGTCTCTTTTATCAACATCACATGGGGGAATAAAGCATTTAAATGAGACAGTATAATCAGAGAGGATCACATTGCTTCTCACCACATCTAAGGGGCTGGCTCAGAAAGGTCGGTAAGTGCTAAGTTCCATGACACACAGGGTATTGTAAAAGCAAGCTCTGCCCCAACTGGCGGTTGGAACTAGGAATTCAAATGGCCTGGGACAAACGAGAGCCCTCCGTGAAGCTGTGTGGGACACTCTGTCCAGTGGATTCCTCATGAATTCCAGTGCCCTGGACAGATGGCAGCCCCTGGCAGGCAGGTCATCATAACAAGGAATTTCCCCACTAGGGATATCTGAGGAGAGATCCCAGGGACCTAAAGTCAGTCCAAGAACCAGAGGCTCTCAGTGCCGGAGAGGCCCCGCCGCCTTCCTGCTGCGCTTTGGTAGACACCTCGGGAGGGGGTGTCAATTGGTGTAGCCATTTTGAAACGCGTACCTTGCCACCCGCTCCTGGGTATATACCCAACAGAAACGCTTAAGTAGATTGACCAAAGTGCACCTATGAGAATGGTACAGCCAGCCAGGCGCGGTGGCGCACGCCTATAATCCCAGCCGCTCGGGAGGCTGAGGCAGGAGGATTGAGAGTGCAAAGCCAGCCTCAGCAACAGTGAGGTGCTGGGAAACTCAGTGAGACCCTGTCTCTAAATAAAATACAAAATACGGCTGGGGTGTGGCTCAGTGGTCGAGTGCCCCTGGGTTCCATCCCCAGTATCCCCTCAACAACAACAACAAAAGAATGGCACAGCTGTCCCCAATGACCCAAGCTGGAAGCAACCCGATGCCATCAACAGTGGGCAGAAAACAGAGCAGAAAGGCAAAGATATGAAAAATGAGAGAAAGAAGACCAAAAAAAAAAAGGGGGAAGAGGATCCCTTTCTATGAATTTCAGAAAAAGGAAACAGACCAGTGAAGAGAGTTAAAAAATTAGGGATTCTTTTTAAAAAAATTCCAATACAGCAAAAGCAATTCTAATGGGAAAGTTCACAGTAATCAACACCAAATCAAAAAAACAAGCAGAAAGATCCCAATGGACAGCTCATTGCTGCACCCGGTGGAAACCAGAAGAACATGAACAAACCAAACCACAATTAGTAGAAGGGGAAAAACAATAAGAATCGGAGCCTACGTACATGAAATAGAGGCTAAAAAAGACAATGTAAAAGGTCAACAAAACGAAAGGCTGGTTCTTCAAAAAGATCAAGAAGATGGACAAATCCGTAGTTAGACTAACCAAGAAAAAAAAGAGAGAGAGCACACCCAGATGAGATCAGAGTCGGAAAAGGAGGCTTCCCAACTGACAGCACAGGGATGCAAAGGGTCACCTACCTGTCAACAGACTCCATAGGCCCGTCCCTGGTCACGTACACCCTACCAGACGGAATCATGAAGACACAGGAAGCCTGAACAGACGAGTAACCTGTAATGAGATTGGATCAGCTAAAAAAGCTTCTATCAAAGAAATGCCCAAACCAGATGACCTCAATTCTCACTTCCACCAAGCACCAAAGAAAGGATAATACCAACGCCTCTTTTTTTGGGGGGGGGTACTAGGGAGTGAATCCAGGGGTGCATACTGAGCTACATCCCCAGCACCCCCCACTTTTTTTTTTTTTTTTTTTTTTTGCATTATAGTTAGAGCCAGGGTCTCACTGAGTTACTTAGGGCCTCACTAAGTTGGTGAGGCTGGCTTTGAACTTGCCGTCCTCCTGCCTCTGCCTCTGGAGCTGCTGGGATTACAGGCATGTGCCACTGCACCCAGTCCAATTCCTCTTAAGTTCCTCCAAAAAGCTCAAGAGGAGTGGATTCCTCCAAACTCACGCTCAAAGCCAGTACTCCCCCAATACTAAAACCAGACAAAGACATGACAAAGAAAGAGAACTGTAGGCCAATATCCTTGACCACACAGATGCCCAGATGGTCAGCACAATTCCAGCAAATCAAAGGCGGCAGCAGCACACTATAAAGATCACTCCCCGTGGTTTCAGTCAGCTTCTTTGCCACTGTGACCAAAACACAAGAACAATTAGAATCAGAAAGGTTTCTCCTGGAGCTCAGGTTCCAGAGGGGTCGATCCATAGATGACCGACTCTTTCCTCGGGGCTCAAGGTGAGGCAGACCACCATGGCAAAAGGGTGCAGAGGAGGAAAGGGGATCGGGACATGGCCACCAGGAAGCAGAGAGAGAGCGTGCTCCACTCAGCAAGGACAAAATGTGACCCAAGGGCACCACCTTTCCCAGCTCACCCGCCTGCCCACAGTTACCACCCAGCTAATCCCTTCCTGAGGGTCAGCACCTGGTTAGGTCAAGACTCTCACAGCCCAGCCAGCTCACCTCTGAAATTTCTTGCATTTTCTCACCCATGAGCTTTTGGGGGACACCTAAGCTAAACCACAACAACCATGAGCGAGTGGGATTCACGCCTGGAACGCAAAGACAGGTTGATAGACACACAGCACACAGCACCCAGCACCCAGCACACAGCACCCAGCACCCAGCACCCAGCACCCAGCACACAGCACACAGCACACAGCACCCAGCACCCAGCACCCAGCACACAGCACCCAGCACACAGCACACAGCACACAGCACACAGCACACAGCACACAGCACACACAGGTCAGTAAACAGCATCCGCCCACCAACAGGAGGAAGGCCCTGAACCAAGCAAGCACCAAGGATGCCTGACACTTAAACAGGGAAATTTGCTTTGATCAGAAAGATAAATAATTGAACCCAAGCAATGAGGAGAGGCGGTGGCAGGTCCCCAGGAAGGCAAGGCGGATGGGGCCCGGCTTCAGCTCCCACCTGAATGCTGCTGGGGTGGGATCGCCGGCCCCCTGATAAAGATGGGGAGGCTGAGTGGCCTGGTCGGGTTCTCAGGGCACTGTGGCCCGTGGCCTCCCGGCCGAGCTCCCTGAGCACCTGGTGCCCTGGGGGCCTGGACTGAGGGACGGCTCCTGGGAGGCCGCCTCCGAGCAGGAGGGTGATGTGCATCCTGGGCAGAGGACTGGCCTGGAGGAGGGGAGGGAGGGTGCTCATGCTGCAGGCACCCCGGGTCCCCGTGGACAGAGGTCGGTCGTTCAGGAAGCCTGTGGGCCACAGGGGGGACCACAGCCCAGAGGAGCCCCAGCCCTGTGTCCAGGGCTGCGCTGTGCAGCGAACCCTCGGGAGCAAGCCAACCAGAGAGTTGGCTTCTGGCTTTTGAATGCGACTGTCCCTCTCTTCTGAGGTCGCACTTTCCAAGGCTCCAGTTACCGAGGTTAACCACAGTCCAAAAATATTATGGAAAGTTCTAGAAAGAGACTTCACTCACATGACTTGTTGTTGTTCATCTCTTCCTGTGTCTGATAAAACTTCACCACAGGCAGATATGGATAGTAAAACAGCAAACTTGGAGTTCAGGCTGGGGCTGTAGCTCAGTGGTTGAGTGCGGGCCTCACATGTGTGAGGCACTGGGTCCGATCCTCAGTGCCACATAAAATAAATAGACAAAATAAAGACATTGTGTCCATCTACAACATATATATATATATATATATATATATATATATATATATATACATACCTGGAGTTCAGGACTGTCTGAGATTCTAGGTATCTCCCGGGGGGTCTTGGAACACCACCACCACCACCAATAAGGGGGCGAGGGGGTACTCCTGCATTTCAGGGTGTCTTGGTGAGTTTCCAAGTAGAGGGCCTGAAGAGTCACTCTCATGGACAGCCAAGAATGTACTGAAACCAGACTTTATATACGAGGTGATCAGGGTGATCATGGGACTCTTTAGGTCCTTGATAATTTCACTCTCAACAGATTAAGCGCCGTCCTTGTTCCCACAAACCTTTTTTGCACAGTACATTTGCTGAGCAAATCTTTTTTAAAATTTTAAAATTCCCACAGTAAGATCAAAACTTCCCTATTCAACACAAACAGGATCTGAATCTGTGAGCTCTGGCTCTGCGCCCAGCCTGCGCTCACGGCCACTCCACACCTGGCCACACGGAGACAGAGGAAACAGCCCCAGTGCCGTGGAGCAGCTGTGAAGGAGAGGGCATGTCCGCGAGACCTTCGGGGACATTCACCGGGATGTGGCCGGGAGGCCCCGAGTCCTTCAGGAGAAATGATGTGTGTTGGGCTGCCTCCCAAAGCCACAGAGCATCAGGGGCGTTCCCTGGGTCACCAGCCCCAGGGTGAACCCGAGCAGCCAGGACACTGTGGGTCCCATGTCAAAGGAAGAGCAGGGCTTCCTGTGCAGGACTTGAAGACAGAGAGACAGAAGATCCAGGAGGACACTGGTGGGACTGCCCATAGAACAGGACTCTGACCCACCACCTGCCCAGGAGTGGAGCCTTATCTACAGGAGCAGCCCAGGAAGCCAGCCCGCTGTGAGTCACCCGCAGGGTCACCCAGGAAGCTGCGTGATAACTTCTGCAGCAATCGCCCCAGACTCCACAGACCTGTTAATAACTGACAGCCTCCCTGACCTTTGCTCCAACCAGACAGCCACTGAGCTTCCCTGAACCAACCACACACCTCGCCTGCTCTGCCCAGCCACCTGCAGCTTCCCCCAGCCTGCAGCCCTCCTGCTGGGGCTCACCTCCTCCACCCTGGGCACCACCTCCACCATGTGATGTTGACGGACTCCCTCCCTGGGCAGCTCTGAGCCCAGGGCTTGTGCCTGTTCTCATTTCATAGGTCTTAAGGGTTTAAACCAAGCATGGCCCCTAGGAGCTGGGCCCCGTGTGGCTGCAGGTCACATGCCTAGAAGACCCCCTGCACAAGCAGCACAAGCAAGCAAGCTGCTGCCCTCTGCAGGGACTTCCAACCACCTGCCACATCTGCAGACTCTGGAAGGGGCGCACAGACAGCCCCTGTCTTTGGTCTGTGCTCCTTCCTGGCCCCAGGCCCAGGCCTAAACTGCTGGGCCCAGGAGTAGCCATAGGTCTGTGTTGTGCCTAGACTTCCTGGACGGACGCATTCTCCACTCCCTGCTTCTAATCCCGCTGCCAGCCTCTCCCACAGAGCACCCTCAGATCCTCACGAGGCCACGTGGCTGCAGAGAGAGGCTCCCCCTTACCTTGGGTACTTCCGTTCCTCTGACCCGGTGCTGAGGGCTGGAAAGCCTGCAGCTTTGGCTGCCAGGAGCCGAAGGTGGGCTTCTCAGGCACCAGGAGGCGCTGCAGCCTCCAAACTGGACTCAGGCACAGGCCCCATTAACTTCAGAATTAGGACCATCCAGAGGGCACTGTATTAGTGAGGATCAACAACCAGGCTCCTGGAAGTGTCTGTCCTCAACTCAAGGAGTTCACATGCCAGAAAGGAAATGTGCATGAACCACAAGTAAAGGGAACAGGTGGTAGATGTCAGAAATGTACAGCCAATGATTGAGAATTTTGGTCTTATCCCTCACTAGCTGTGTGGCCTTGGTCAAGTTACCTAACTTCTCTGTGCCTCTCCGTCCTCCACTGCACAAAAGATCAATAAGGCTTCCTTCCTCCTGAGTAGTGCATTTTACTTAGGGCGTCATCCTGGTCGATGCTTAATGAATACATGAGTTCCATGAGAGCTCTGTTGAGGTGCAGGTGCGGGCCAGCCAGGGATGTTGGGGGGAAAGCTTGGAGGAGTGAAGAGAGGCTTGGGAAGGCATTTGAATTTCTCCATCGGGGACAGAAAGAGTGAGAACAGGGGACAACAAACCTTTATTCTTGTACTTTAAGTGATACCCTTCTCCCCGAGGGCTGCCGCTCCTCTGCGGTTTGCTTCCCCTGGAGCACGTGACCGTCTGTCCTCAGGATTCACAGCGCGTCATCTATCCAGTGGCCTCCTGGTGCAAACACCGTCCCTCCCTTTGCTCTCTGCAGATGGCCCGGACCAGGTGGGATGTGTCACCTGCCTGTTTCCAGACTGAGCAAGACTAGCTATGACTTAGCAGGACATTTAATTAGGCATAAAGGACACTTAATTCAGGGCCATCGCGCTCACCTTGGAACTTTCTAGGAGGTGACAAACCGGACTCGACGCTTGGAAGATGGAAGGCTTTTGTTTTCCTGAATTGCTGAGTCGATTCTCAAATGTGCCCCTTGGATTTCCATTTCTCAGAGGCAAACTATGACGCTGGCTGCTCCATCCCAGGATGGCCTCACCCAGCCGAGCCCCTCTTAGGTGTTGGATGGAGAAACAGGATAATGAGCACGTGATGCTTGACTGGGTGTTAAACCGCGTGATGCTCGGCTGTTGATTCTTCCCTGTCACTGTATCATCTGGTCCCCAGCCCCCAGCGAGGGGGCCCCGCCAGTGCCTTTCTGGTCCTTACTTGGCAGGATCACAGGGTCGTCCCCACGGTGTTGAGGACTGAGCCTTCTCTGGTCCCCGAGGGTCTCCCTACCGCCAGCTGCCCACCTGCCTCCTGCTGGGCTCCTGTTTTCTTCCTCAGAACCATTTCTCCTCCTCTCCCCAAACTCACGGCCGTCCCCAGGACATGTCTCACTGGAACTTGTTCCTCTGCAAAATGCAAAATGATCTTGACAAATGGGAAACGGGGCTGGGGGACACTCAGGCCACGACCCTCGTCCCCGCCTGAAGAGCTGGTGGCCTCTCTGCAGATGGAGCAAGCCCGTGGGAGGAGGAGTCCCGGGGACACGGTCAGCCCTGCCTTGCCAAGGAAACCATGCCCAACGGCGGGGTGGGACGCCCGGGTCCCTCCCAGACTCACAATGGCATTCCCAGAGCTTTAGGGGACAAAAGTCCTAACCCTCTTGAGGCCACCTTCCCTGCCGAGCTGATGAGGGAGCTCCGTGAAGAGTGAAGCCCGTGAACACACCTCGCCGTCACTGCCACTGGCCTGTGCCACAGACAATGGTGTCCTGCCTCTGCAGGAGCCCAGGCCGGAGGAGGCCCAGGGCAAGGCAGCCATGGGGGGAGCAGTGAAGGGAGGAACCAGCGCCCAGCAGGCAGCGGGTGTGGGGTGCTGGTTTCATGCCCGGGCCCTGCACTGGGGCCCCTGGCTGCACATCCCATCCCGCCCAGGGCCGTGGAGTAGCTGTTGGTCAGTGCCCACCGCGTCTCGGTCTCCTCATCTGTGAAGTGAAGCTGAGAGCAGCCCTTGCCTGCAGGACTAGGGCGAGGCTTACTAAAGTGATGGTGGACGGGCTTGGCAGGGGCTCCATCGCCGTCAGCAACCAGCGCCATCTGGAGTCGGACAAGCTGTTTGAATCCCGGCGCTGCCCCCTGCTTGCTGTGTGATCTGGGACAAGTCACAGCAACCTCTCTGAACTCCTGTGAGGTGAGCGGCTCCTTCACTGCAGGCATGCGCAGAGCATGTGAGGATGCTACTAACGCTTTGCTCCCATGACCGACTTCTGCCTGGAACCTTGAAAAGCCAAATGGAGACCAGGAGAAAGCCCGGGGTGGGGAGCAGGGGCAGGGGCAGGCCCTTTGGCCACCAGAAGCCTGGGGGCTGGACTGGCCCCACCCAACACAGCATTTTGGGGTGTGGTTTGGCAGATCCAGAGATTCCCAGGTCCTGCTGGGTCTAGGCCCCTGTGGGTCTGCCGAGCGGTGAGCTGAAGCCCAGTGCCACCTCTTGGAAACAAGGACAAAGCACAGGCCTGTCCTGCCTCGTTCCACATGGCCAGAGCTGCTGGACTAGGCACTTCCTTTTGAGGGCTTCAGACAACCCGGGAGACGGCTGGCAACTTGGACCACACTGACCCAGGGCTGGGAGGCCCTGCTGTGCCTTCACGCAGGCGTGTCCACACATCCCGCGTTTCCTGACCTGGCCCTTGGGCAGCGGTGGCTCAGGCCACTCTCCTGAGCAGTCAGCTCCGGCTGCCTCCTCCCTGGGTCACATGACATTGGTTCTGTGATCAGTGCGCTAAAGATAAGAAGAGCAGCCGTGTATGCCAACCTCCCAGGGCGCTCGGAGACAAGTGTGGCTTCCAGTTTAAAATCGGGCCAGAGCTTGCCTCCCCCTCCGCCCAGCCCCTCCTCTTATCTTCCAGGTGTCGGAAGCACTGAACTCTGGCTGGTAGGGATTAGAAGGCATTGCCGGGCTTGGAGGCTGGCTGGCCTTTTGATTTTGCTTTTATAGCCTTTATAAGCACGGTGTCTGTGACCGGCTCCTCGGCAGCTGGTGTGGGGCTGAGAATTATAACTCTGCCTTAGCCCCCCCGGGCTTCAATCCCAGCCTCACTATGCACTAAGTGACCTGGAGTAAGTGACTGGCCCTCCCCTTGACCTCTCAAAGCCCTGGGACCTTGGAGGCACACGAGCTTCTCCTGGCCACTTCTCACTCTTATCCTCTCCACCATGGCTGCTGTTTTCTTTTTTGGTGACTTTAACAGCCACCTGCACAAGCCATCCGAAACCCTGGTTACTCAATTCTGGACCTATGTGCCAGTCCGCTTTCTGTTACTATGACAAAATACCTGAGATGATTAAATTAAAAGGAGGAAAGGGTTTTTTGGTTCATGGTTTCAAATGTTTCAGTCCATGATTGCTTGACTGTCGCTCTGGGCCTGTGGCAGTGCAGTACATCATGGCGGGAGCAAGGGGTGGAGGAGTCTCGTTCACCTCACGCAGCAAACCGAGAAACAGGAAAGGGGATCCCCATATCACCCTCAAGGGTTCTCCTGGAGGACCTCACTTCTTTCCAGGAGGCCTCACTTCCTAAAGGCTCCACCACCTCCCAGTAGCACCCCAGGCCTTTAACAACGGGCCTTGGGGAACCTCGGATCCCAACTGCAGCAGCCTGCTCAGCTCCAGTGTTTGCCCTGCACCCCCTGCCAGCTATCCACTGCTGTGGTTATACGGTCATCACCAAATATCACCTCCAGAATCTCCACTGCCAGTGTCCTGCTCTCTGGCCATCATTTCTCCCTGACTTTCCATCTCTCTTATTCTGAATCTGCACAATCCTCCTACTTTCTAACCCACAGGCCCTATCACTACCACTACCCTACCTACTCCTTTTGCAAAGGCCTGGATAGTCTTTGTAATTTGAAGGGGGGCAAAAAATCCTACCCAAATTAAATCTAACTCCACCGCTCTAAGCCTGAGGTGAGGTAGCTGGAAGGCAGAGAGAGCGCGAGATACCAAGGACTCAACATAAGCACCAGTGACCTTCCTCCTCCCGCCGTGCCCCAGCTGCCTACACCTGTCAACCTCTCGGTCCTTGCAAATTGTGACCCATCAAGTGGACGGCTCACTGATCAGATCTCAGCTCTCATGATCTCATCACCTCCCCCCTGAACAGTCCATGAACACAGAAGCTTAACACATGCCCCCAGTCCAGCCTCACACTCGAGCAGCTGGAGAAGACACCATTCCCTGGGCTCGCTCTGATTTGTACCCAAACCTTGGATGGCTCAAGGCTGGCACCTCCTCAGAGAATCCACTCCCGTGCCGAGGCAGAAGTCCCCCCCCACTGAGATCCCAACAGTGGCTTCCCAAGAAAACTGCAAAATTGCACCTATTGCCAGGTGTAGAAATGCCAGCATCTGCCACCACCTGCTCCAGCCTAAAGCCGGCACCTCCACTGTCACATTTTAAGCCCTTTTTGCCTTGATACAAAGATATTGTTAGAATAAATTTAAAAAAAAAAAAGAAAGAAAAAAAAGATTCTGTCTCACGTGTTCCCCCCTTTTCTCTAGAATGGTCAGTTTCTCCCCGACTTCAGTGAATTCCTTCAACTGAGGTTTCAACGTGCACCGTATCGTCCATCTCCGGCCACTCCATTTCTCCACCCCTCACCCACGTCCAGCTCGCGGACATTCCAAGAAGGCTCCTGCCCTCCACCTCCCGGGGAAGTGTCTGCAGGGTCACCATCCGCTTACAGCTTTTCAGGGATCAAAGCCAATCCTGTCACCCTTTCTCCACCTCCTGGCGGCATTTGATCAGCCAGACTGCTCCAGGCTGATGGAACTCCAGTGATGACCAGTCACCTGGGTCTCCTCGGCCACCCAGGCCATCTGAGAGCTCCTGCTCTAGCGCAGCAGAAAACAGGGCCTACACCTCGTAGGGCCACAGAACAATGGCGTCAGCGCCTTCACCATCCACATTGACGGTAGATCTGAATTCACATCCCATGAGAAGAGACCATTTCTTCTTCTTCTTTTTTTTTTTTTTGGCTGGTGGAGGGTGGTACCCAGGATTGAACTCAGGGGCACTCAGTCCCCGAGCCACACCCCCAGCCCTATTTTATATTTTATTTAGAGACAGGATCTCACTGAGTTGCTTAGCACCTCGCTGTGGCTGAGGCTGGCTTTGAACTCGGGATCCTTCTGTCTCAGCCTCCTGAGCTGCTGGGATTACAGGCCTGCACCTCCATGCCTGGCTAGAGACCGTTTCTTATCTATATTTTACCCTTTAGACCTCTTTGTGCAACAACTGGGCAGACAGCAGTGTGAAGGAGAAAGGGCAGGGCCGTGGTTCCAACATTAGCCATTCTGCAGAATCAACTAAAGTGTGACATTCGTGAGTGTGGCTCAGCAGCTGGCTGTGCATCTGATCGGGGCTCCTAAACACCCAGTTTTACTACCCAAACTGCAGGACCAACACAATTTAAAATAACAATAACATCTACCCTGTAACAGGAATCAGGAAGGCAGAAAAGAACAACAAAAGTCTTAGGTCTCACTGGAGAATATGAGAACAGTGTCAACTCAATGGCAGGAGACAGGAACAAACTTGTGTCCTCCTTTTAATGTTTAAAATACAGCAAGTGAGTAAGTACCAGTTTCATTCCTAGTCCTGTCACAGGACAGATTCATCATCCATACGGTGATAACTACACATCACACTTGTCTTGGAGCGCGGAGTTCAGCCCGCGTACACCAGAGGAAAGGTGACATTCATGGACTGTAATGACTTATTACCAGAATGGCCCCTAAATACCAACTCAGCATCCACTACTCAGCTGAACATAATCTTGTTAGGGCTGGAATGTGGCCCTAAAGGATTCGTTTCTACATGCCGCAATACATAAAGAGTTGGGGCACAATCACGCCCTCCCTCATCTACACAGATTTGTACAGATGTGGGCATCTTGCCTGTGTGATTAACCACCAGTTAGGCTCATTTCTAAAGAAAAACATACACCAATTTTCAATGCAATCTGGAGAGCAACTTATGATCTTACAACGACGTAATCACAAACATCTCATTTCTAAAAAAGCAGCTTACATTAAAAAAAAATTATAGACCTTAGTGGGCACGGAAATGATCAGGTGATTAAACCATTTTAAAATGGTTCAAAATGCAACCCTGGACATTGAGTGGATTTCTGGGTGCCGGGGTTTTTAGCACCCCCCCCATTCCCTCCTGACCTGTGGGAGAGATTGGGGGAGCATGCCCCGACCAGGACGGGCCAAGAAAGGTAAAGGTCGACTGGCCGCCCACACCCAGCCCTCCATCGACGGAGGACAATCAGACACGTCAGGGAGAACAAAGCAGGATCTCATTTATTGAGAAAACACACACAGCTAACATAATGTACAGGAGCCAATCAGGGTGGGGAGAGTTCACGTGTACACCCATCCTACAGGCAGTAATGGGAGACATGAGCTGTCCAAGTTGTCCGTGAGCGCAGAAGGGTTCTGAGCCTATCCTAGAGGTGGTCCAATTCTTTATCACAACCCACGGCAATGCCTTCTGGCTAATCGCTAGGTGCTCTCTTAGCCACACGTGGCCCCGAGACTGGGAAGCGGGTAGCAGCCAGCAAGTTAGGTTTCCTCTTTTCTGATGCAACATGACCCACATTACATCATGCCCTATGTCTGGGTACAACTTTCATAAAAATGTCATCATGTTTAAGTATCAGCAGGTTATTTGATCTAATGGAACAAGCTAGGTTTTTCTCTTTATTTTATTTAGAGACAGAGTCTTACTGAGTTGCTCAGTGCCTCGCTTTTGCTGACGCTGGCTTTGAACCCACGATCCTCCTGCCCCAGCCTCCCGAGCTGCTGGGATTACAGTTGTGTGCCACCACTCCCGGCTTCTCTTCATTTTTTAAATGCTGTACAGTGCTATCTACAATGTGCAGTGAGCTAAGGCCAGGCTATGTATTTGCAGAATAGAAAGAAATGTTGCACAAATTCATTCTTATGGAAAACTGGCATCTAGCTTAGCTTCTTTCCTTTTTAAATGTGTAGGTATTTAAAGACAAATCATTTCCATCAACATCTAATACCAGGATTATACACACTCTACAAATTATCCTACAGGGGCTGGGGAGATAGCTCAGTGGTAAAGCACCTGCCTAGCATGCATAAGGCCCTGAGTTCAATCCCTACCACCAATATAATTAAAATATAAATTAAAAAATAAACAATAAAAAATGATTTTTAAAAAATTACCCTGCTGAGAGGAATGTGTGACACAGAACGTGTCTACACTTCCACGATGTTTTTATCATGAATGACAAATCTTTTAAAACACTTGAAAAATACTCTAGAATCTAGTAGTTTATTTTTAGGCTATGTAAAGTAGGTGGTTCCTTTAGCAAAGGGCTTAATGTGGGTGAGAAATATACCAAAACACTTGTTAAGTGAAAAGTTAGTTCTAAAAGAACAAATTATCATTTAGGTTCCTGAGAAACTCAATTTTCTTCACTGTTTTAAACTGAGCAATGATTTAAATTTCAGTGGCAGCTTAAGAGAAATGGACTGTGTGAATGAACTTAAGATGTGTGTATTCCACAGGATGCAGTGTAGGGTTTTTATATAGGATGCCACCTATAGCCATACCCAACAAAACTGATAATGCAGGCATCTATCACCAAACTTTTTATACAAGCAGAAATCAAATAGAATTTAGGATTGCTATAGTGTTGATTTACTTAAGATGTCCCATGTGTATGTAACCAATATTCCTTTAATAAATTGTATTTTATTCTTAAAAAAAATGTAGCCCTGGGCCTGACCCTCATGTTCTGCATGAGCTTGAAGTGGAATCCATGAATTTGCATTTTTATTCATTTGTCTGGGCAATTTTGATATAGAAATGTTTTGTTTCTAGAAGTTCTAGTTTGCTAAGAAGAAAAAAATTAGAAGGTAAACACTGATTACCTACCATAATAACAACTCATTTCCTAGAGCTAATAAACACAAGCTTCTGAAGTTCTTAATTTTTTTTGGTGCTGGTAATTGAGCTCATGGCCTCACACCTACTAGGCAAGTAATTTACCACTGAGCTATAACACTAGCCCCAAGAATAGACAATTCCTAAGAGATCATTTCTGCTCTAACATATTCCTTACTTTCACCTTATTTTTATTATCTTGACATGTGATCCTAAGTACTAGCTCCCTGTGCTCCATGAGAAGTAAAAATAAGATGGAGGGTCAAAAGCAGACGCTGTAAATGTGAACTCTACAGAGACAGTTAATTGTCACAACTTCAAAAGCTATCAGAGAAACCGGTTAGCTCCAGTGCAATCATGGAAGGCAATCTCAGTTACAGCACCCTTTATTTACTTGTTTTTTTTTTTTTTTTTTTTTTACACTAGGGATTGACTAGGGGCACTTTACCACTGAGCTATATCCCAGTACTTTTTTTATTTTTGAGTCTAACAGTAGAATTTATTCAAGTGGAAATGGGAACAGAACTTCTGCAAGGCAATGGGGACCTGGTAGAGGGTTGTCTTTTTAACTTTTTGAGACAGAGTTTTGCTAAATTGCTGAAGTCCACCTTGAACCTGTGATCCCCTCTTGCCTTTGCCTTAGCCTCCCAAGCTGTTGGGACACAGGCGTGTGCCTGGCTCACAGCATCCTTTAGAAATAAGGCTTTACCACGTCTGCTTGCTGGAATTCCCTAAAAAGTATGAAAACAATTGGATTAGATGCATACAACTCCCCTAGTCATGTTGTTAAACTCAAGGCTATGCCATAGTCACATTTATATTAAAATGTTCTGAATTAAGAAGATAGAATGTTTTAGAATTTTGCTGAATGTAAGATTTTTATTTTGGAGGAAAATCAAGAACACAATGGGGGGGGGGGGGAGAAACACCAAAAAGCTACAAAGCTAGAGAATTGAAAAGACTTATCACAGTTAAGTCTGGCAAAAATTATAATTTTATTTAAATCAACACAATTTATTCTGGAAAAGAACAACACAGAACACTCTAAGCATGAAGTGCCAGTCTTTTTTTTTCCTAGTGGTGCTGGGGATTGGGTCTTATGCATTCGAGGCAAGCACTCTAGCAACTGAGCTACATACCCAGGCCAGAAGTGCCAGTCTTGATCAGGTACCAAGTCATCAACCACCATGCTCTACAAGTGCCCCTTGTTCAGTCCTCACATCCTGAGACAGGCATTCGATGGCCCAATGCATGAGGCCAGGTGCCAAGAGACCTACAGTGAAGCTCCACTTCTCAGGTTCCTCCATGTCTCCACAGTTCATCTGCTTGTTCACTAAATTCAAAATTCAAATGCAGTACTTGTGGCTACATATACTAAAGTGACGTCTAAAATTATCAAATTGATTCTAAATATTAAAGCAGTGCCTAGTGGTATAAAAAAATATAGCATACATCTAAACATACAACAATAAACAGAAAATTAACTCTATCTATACGTCTTATTAAAACTTAGAAGAGCTTTGGTTATCAATTTAAACTTTACTTGGATTTAATACAAATCCAGTTCCTAAATATTTGTTACATATATTAAAAGCAGTAATGAAAACCCACTCTGTCACAATAGGAATGATCCACTTCAATTTGACATTACGAGAGAGTCGACCTCAACGCCCATCCCTGGCTCAAAAGAGAAGTCTGGGAGTTTAGGTTTCAACTTATGCCAATGCCAAAACCACAGGAAGCAAATGTGCATATATAAAAAAAATCTATTAAATGTAGAAGTCATATGGGATAGTAATAACTCACTTCTTATTGTGAAATTGTATTTCATTCTAAGGACAAGCTATAATTTTTTGTCCCTAATCTTCACAATTATGTGGTAAATTTGTGCAATGCATTAATTCTAAAATGCTCTGCAACCTATCATTTCTCAACATTGTCTGACCGTTAACCTTGTTTGCAAAAGCTCATTTCAGATATTCTGTGCTATACCATGAACACCAACCATGAATCAAGACATTTATGTACTTTACATATTGATCAAGTTTAACGCCTATAATGTGTAAGGCTGCAGTTCAATATGCTTGGTCTCCTGAAGATATTGGCCTTGCACCTGCACATCACACACCGCAGTGGCTTCCATTCAGGGTTCCCCTCAAACCCCAGTGGAGGTGCCCTGTAGTCCCATCAAAGGATGAAAGTACCACTTTAGTTTAAGATCTTAACTGGTGTTATTTTATAATTCTAGAATTGGGCACCACTTCATCCCATAAAATAGCACAGTGAAGCTCCACTCCACTGAGCAGAAGTTGATTATAAAGCCTAAGAAGGGCTGAAAAAAAAAAAAATAGAAGCAAAGAAAAAAAAGCAGACTGATCATTTCAAAGTTACAGGGAGACAGAAAAATAGTATCAGGTTACTTTTTGGTAAGGATCGAGGCAGAGAGAATCCCAGATGCCATGTCAATGGAAACTGGCCCGTTTGGAAATTTTGGCTATTACCTCAGGCTCTTCTGATTTCTCTAGGTCAGATAACAAATTGGTTTCAGTCTGATGACAAGGGACTTCAATATGGGCAGTCTGTTGGGGTCAGTACAGGAGCCTAGTCTAAAACAATGGCCTCCTGTAATTTTTTTTTTTTTTTAAACAGTACCTAAAACTCAAGTGTAAGCTGCCTACCTACTATTCAACTGACAAACTACACAGCATATAATCAGGAAAGCAGCTGGAGAAATTTAAAGCTTTAACAAGTGATTCTTTCATTTACCAGTGAGTTGGTATAAGAATTCATACACAGGCCTTCAGCCTCTCTCTCTTGCTTGGCTCACTCTGCTCTACCTTATAGAGTGCTACTTTCATCTTTAATTAATCTGTACTTTGCCTGTTTAAAAAATAAAAATAAATCATATATAAAATGGAATACCCTTTGAAGGTCACAGAAGAATACTAGCTTTCTGAGCCATGTGCAGTGGCAGATACCTGTTATCCCAGCAACCCAGGAGGCTGAAGCAGGAAGATCTCGAGTTCAAAGCCAGCCTCAGCAACTTAGCGAGACCTTGTCTCAAAATAAAAAATAAAAGGGCTGGGATGTGGCTCAGTGATTAAGTGGCCCTGGGTTCAATCCTTGGTACAAAAAAAAAGAATACAGGGCTAGGGATATAGCTCAGTTGGTAGAGTGCTTGCCTTGCATGTACAAGGCTCTGGGTTCAATCCCTAGCACCACAAAAAAAAAAAAAAAAAAAAAAAAAAAAAGAATACTACCCTACTGGAATCAGCATTAAGAAGTCAACACTGGCTCTGCACTGATGCTGGATTATGGATCCATATTATTCATGTTCCCAGGTAATCACTAAACAGGGAGCTACCAAGTCCTTAACAAAGTCATAGGAAAGAGACACATCTAGACACTGCTGATTCAGAGAATCAAGCACAAAGGAATGTAAGGAGAAAAGATAACCCTGCAGGTATCAAGCAGTGTTTTTGCTATCTAAGTCATAAAAGGTAAGATCATCATGGGCTTAGAGTAAATTGGTATAATTTATTTTAAAACAAATTTGAATGTATTCTAGAATGAACTGTAAGGGTAAAATGGAAGTAAGTTTTTAAAATATTAATTCATTAAAATTTCCAGTAATAAATTGAAATTGAAATTACTATTTCAATTCTTCCTCATGTAAGAATAATTCTGGACATCTTTTTGACAGAAAATTTGCCTTTTTAAAATTCACATTCAATTTGTGTTTTCTTTAAACTCTAGCCCCACACACAGTATTAAAAAGAAACCTTAGCAAAAAAACTGTCTATCGCAGTGAAATTAAATTTACTGTTTATTTCTTTGTTACACAAAGAAAAATGGTCCAAGACATCTCAGTCCACGTCCTGTGAAACTGCTCCAGACCACTACTGGCAAGCTGGATCACGAATCCAGCTCAGGGTCAAGTTTTTCCACTTTGATGACGATCTCTGGGGCCAGAGCAGAAGCGGCCGTGTGCTGGGTCCCCACCTCCGGTTCGGACAGCGTCTCCTCCTTGATCTTCACGGGCTCACTGCCAGCCTCCTCCTCCTCATCCGAAGACTCGTCCAGCTCCCATTCATCATCAATGTCCATTTCAAAAACTCTCACGTGACGGAGGTTTGAACTTAACTAAAGAGGAAAAGGCAATATGAAGAATTTTTAAATTAATGACTTAACAAATACATTACATAAAACTTGAAGAACGGTTTGACAGAAAGTTATATTCCTACTAATTTACTATAAAACTACTAAACTCAGTCTTCATTTTATATAAAACATACAATAGGGGCAACTGAAGCAGATTATTATCCTAACTACATTTTAAGTTTTTTTTACAAGAGAATTAAATAGCTAAGGCCACCACAAGCTCATCATCAATTAAACTGTAAATCACACAATGTTTCAACAGAAGGGCTTTTTATCATGTATCTGAATCTGAAGAAGTTTCCACAGAAGCAAGGTCCCTCCTGCTCTTAGTGAACAAGTTGCAAATACTTACCACACAGGACACTTTTCGAAAACCATTCCCAGCAACATACTGTGCTTTCATACTTTCCAGTAACCTCCAGTGCTTCTCGAAATGCATGGTACGTGTGGGAATGACACTACATTGTTCATCTAGCCTGGAGGGGAAAACCAACCCAGGAATCAAAAGGGGATCCTCTTTCCCTGGATCACAAGGGGTGGCACCAGGGGCAACCGTGGGTTCTAATTGTACCCATATTCTCATTTCCAATGTATTAAAAAGGGGCCGGTTGGGATATGATTCTATAAAAATACTGTAATTCCAAACAGCCACAGTATCATCTTAGTAAGATTTTGATTCCTTTTCAAGGAAAACAAATGGCAACTTTTGGGTGGGGGTACTGAGGACTGAACTCAGGGGCACTCAACCACTGAGCCACATCCCCAGCTGTATTTTTTGCATTTTATTTAGAGACAGGGTCTCACTGAGTTGCTTAGCGCTTTACCATTGCTGAGGCTAGCTTTGAACTCACGATGCTCCTATCTCAGCCTCCTGAGCCCCTAAGATTACAGGAGTGCATCATGGCACCAGGATGGAAACATTTTAAATTAAAGAAGGGCTCTAGTTACTTAAAAATCTCAGTCAACTAAAGTTATCTCAGAATTAGCTGTGTATTCTCTGCATGGGTACTGAGGTTCCTAATTCTAGAAAGTACTAAAGGCACATCTAAAATAATTAATTCCAAACTAGGGTTAATACTACCCTTGAAAATAAAACTAAAGAGAAGTCCCATTCATCCTCTACTTCAAGGAATTTCCCATACTATCTCAGCAAATACTCTGGATTTATTATTAAAGCAAAGGGACAAGGAGAGCTAAATCAAAGTCAGCATTTTTGAATAAACAGTAGGAGTATCAGGCCGGGGCTATGGCTCAGTGGTACAGCACTTACATAGCATGTGTGAGGCATGGGGGTCAATCCCCAGCACCATATAAAAATAAACAAATAAAATAAGGGTACTGTGTTCATCTACAATTAAAAAACATATATTAAAAAAAAAAGTGGGAGTATCCCCCTCAGCTGCCTCTAAGGTTACCCCTAGGAACTAGAAAACCATTATCTACCATATCTGTAAAAACCTGCAATCTTTGGTATATGTCAAAAAATAGTGATTTTTTATATCAAGTAGACAGTCTTACTAAAGAGCTAGTTACCTTGTAGAGTACGTCCCAGTGAACTGATATTCTGCAGAATCTTCACTGTTGTATACTAAAGACAATGGCAACTGGACCAAGAGCCTGTCTCTTCCTTCACGTCCTATAGTGTCTTTAAGAACCACCGTTACAGTTTCATCATCATAGAACTGTGCATCTAAACAACTGTAGGTGCTAGAAGTGAAATCAGTTTTGTTATATCAAAAATGATCAGGACTACTGAAAATACTGTATGCATAACATTATACTTGTACCAAGCAGAAAAAAGGTAAAGAATTAAGGGATATTCTTTATAGTGGACAATTAAAACATATCATCAGTTTGTAATAAAACCTTTTGTATTAATTTTCATAAATATAACTAGACCTTACAAATAGGTAATAAAAAAAATCAGGAATCAAAAGGATCTTCTCTCCCTGGATCACAAGGGGTGGCACCAGCGGCAACTGTGGGTTCTAATTACAGTACTAAAAAACGCCCCACATCAATGGCTAAGCCTTAAGCCTGTGAAAATTCCCCCAGTGACGCCTTATGTACACCTTAAGTAAACAGAAAACCAGAGTAAAACCAGACTTAAAAGTAAAAATAGGATTTCACACATGAAAAAGGTATAGTAACTCCAAAGACCTTATTATAAAAAAAACCTTGTGTGTAAGGAAGAAAAGAGTGAGAAAAAGACCAGCCTGCGATAGTGTCAGCTCTTTACCCTGGAAACCCTCTGGGATGGCTTTGGTACTGTTACCCTTTTGTATCCTTAAAAAAAAAAAATCCCAGCTCAGTGAGACTATCACTTCACTTTTTCTGTTGGCAACATGAATCTGAGCCCTGCAGGCCGTCTGGCCCTTGAAACCACATTACTTTCTTAGTAGACAGGAAACTCAAAAGAATGAATTCTTCCTATGAAAACACACCACATAAATTCTTGCAGGATAGTAAAAGTCTATTCAATTAGAAGTCGAATTATTTTCTGCATATAAATATGTAAAGAACCTGGCCCCTCTGTAGAAAGTAAGAGCCCTTCTGCCCATATCATCTCTGTACACAAGTCTGTCCACACTCCTCTGTGACTGCATTAAACTAAACAGACACATACAAGCCCACCTCACCAGTATCTGTACACATCATCCACACAAGGTCAAGGCTTACCTCCTCCTGACTTTCTCAGTTGTGGCATATGTGAAGCTCCCAAATTTAATACCAATTAGTCCATTACTTACAGATCTTGAAGAAAGAAAAGGGAAAAGACTTTGTGGAACAACTGGATAAAGCCAATAATCTAAATGCTTAGCAGTGTTAGTACACTTGATTGGCAGTGTTAGCACACTTACCTAAAACCTAAATCTCACAGCAAAACAGCACTATTCTCACTCCAGAATACTGGTAACTAATTTAAACACCTAGATATTCAAACCAACTTGGTTAAAATCCTATAGTTTCCAAGTAGCTAGATTCCTTAACTAAGGACCTCTGGAATGGCCAAATTGTTTTTCTTTGGCTGCATCTTGGTCTCAAAAATTTTTCTTTAAATTGAGATTTTAAAACTATTTAAGGTATTAATGGCATTCTGAACATGATTTACCCTTTAGAATTTTCACTTTGGGTTCTCAAAACAAGTCTCTATGAGCAAAGGCCTCTGTCCAATGAAAGGCAAACTTAACCTGAGGTAAAAATTCTTTCACTAATTCAGTTGTGAACTTCTAGAAGGGCATGAGATATCCTCCTGATTCTGCTGTCATATTTTTCCTAACCAGGGGGAAATACCACATACAATGGTAAGATGCCAATGTAAAATTAAGTAACCTAGAACAAAAAGGAATCATATAGCCTCCTAATTCAGTGTTATGATCTTAATGTTACTGTGAAAAATGTGACTGAGAACAGTTAAATGACAAACCTAAAGGTTAACTATGGAAATTCTGGAAGGAAAGCTGTATATGTTTTATTATAATAAAGTCCCATCTCTTTGACACATCTTCAAGTTAATACTTACTGAGAAATATCAGTATGTCTCCTTAAGATGCACATTTTATAAAGTGAATCTTCTAAAATAGTAAAAAGAAGATAATGTAGATTTGAAGTCTTATTATTCCACCTAAAGAAAAAAAGTTAACATTGTAATATAGTATTTAGTTATCTAAGCTTGGAACAAAATTGTACTGTTCACACAAGCTAGGGGAGAAACAAACTTACAGAAAAGGAAATTTCAACAATCTACGTGTAGAGTCCTCACTAAAACAAAAAGGGAAAAAAGGTAAGAAAAATTTAAATGGGCTGCTAAATTATACTACCCAACAGGATAATAGAATTACCTTCTTGCATCTCTGTATAAGGGAATGCAGATTGCTTGATTCATTGATTTTCCAATTACATCCTATATAAAATAAGATTTAAAAACATGATTAGAGGGTCTAAGTAGGTAGCTCACTGGAAAAGCACTTGCCTAGCATGTGTGAGGCCCTGAGTCTGATCCCCAGCGCTGCAATGAAATAAAAATATACTTAAGAGCACTTACATGCACAGAGATACTCTACAGAAAAGTGTAACTAAACATCACTGTTCAAGGGTAGTAAAAAAAGAAAAATGATCCATGTCACCAAACCTTGCACACAAGAAATCTTAATGACAATTACAACAGTAAGAAAAAGAGAAAGGCAATTTTGGGCTGAAAAGGACCGTGGAACCAAGCACATGGCAAGTGAAGGACCACCTTCCTCTAGTCTCAGAGCATCAGTGCTTTTTTTATTTGGTAGTAAATATGAGTCACATCAGCTCTGTAACTAAGACTTTATACTGAGTTTGTTCTGGGAGAATAAAATACTACAAATGCCTACACTTTAATATATATATTTTTTAAATTTACATAAGAAAACATCAAGATGGGTAAGACTGAACCACATGAAACTGACATTTTTGATAGCCAATACCAGCCAAATGTCAGCATTTTCATATTGTTCACTGGCATAATTGTGGTCCTTTACACAGTGAGTCAGATATTCTTGCTCCTATACAAAGACATGCATTCTTTTAAACTTACTGCTGGCTTTTGCAAACACTGATCAATAATGTTCTCCATCCGCCTTTTCACGAAATGCAACGATTTTCGAGGATAATAAGGAAACAGCAAAGGACTTTCTGGTTTCAAACAAAAACAGAAACAAAACCAAAGGTAGAGCAAACCAATGAGTAGGAGAAAGTGATCTACTCTTACAGCTGGCCTGCCCATCTCGTGGTGGAATTCTCACTATATTTTCACACATCTCATTAAAAATGACCATGGCCTTCTGCCTCCTGTCACCCTCCTCCCTTCACCCCTTTCCCCCGGGCACTAAAAACAACCACACTAGTGCAAGCTTGGCCCCACCAAAATCCAACAGTAGGTTTCTATTGGCCATAAGAGGAAAGGAATGACTTGGCAACCATAAGCTCCTCCTTCCTATCTTGGCCATGAGAGAAGGATAAAGGCAGTGCAGTGCTGTTTTGGAAGAGTATGGTCCTAAACCAAAAAGGAGACAAGAAACCAGCTGTGTGTAAACAATCTCCTCACTTTTAAAAAGGCTACTTTATCAGTAGAAAGTTAGATATAGTTATTTCTGCTTCTTACAACAGCCGTATGAAGTACACATCATCATCTCCAAATTACAGACGAAAAAAACAAAGGGGCTGAGCAGGTTTAGGCAACTGCCTGATGTAGAAGAAGTGTCTAGATCTTGGAATCCACCCATTCCGACTCTGCAGCCCAGTGTCTTCCTCGGTGCTCTGTAGTCACCTGATACAGCATCCCATGTCCCAGCTGAGCTGGCCAAGATGCATTTTCATCATGTTAGCATTTTAAGTCCTCAGCCATTGACAATGCTGTGCACATAGAAAGACATGTGGTCTTTGTCCTCAGGTCTTGGAACAAAGCTCCTAAAACCTATGGAATTTCCTGCTGTGATAGGAGATCTTCTGTTTCAATGAGGCAATTCTGGAGTCTCTTAGACAGACTTTGGCTGTGGGCTGGTTGCTAAGAAGACCGAAGCTTGGAATTTTCAGCTCTATCCCCCAAACTCTGAGAAGTAAAGGGCTGGAGATCAAGTTCAACTACCAAAGGCCAGTGTTTTAATCAATGACGTTCATGTGATGAGGCCTCCATGAAACCCCCAAACAATGAGGTTCAGAGAACTTCCTGCCGACACTGCAGACACCGAGTGCTGGATGGGCATGGAAGCTTCTCCCTCCGTACCTACCCTGCGCGTCTCCTTCTAGCTGGCCCTTCCCGAGCTATATTCTTTATAATAAACACAGTGAGAAACCACAGTGTTTCTGATTTTTTTGAGCCACCCTTGCAGATTATTTAACCTGAAAGGGAAGGGGAATATGAGAGTCCCCTGTAGCAACATCAGAGATGTGGGTAACCAAGGGACCTGGCACTTGTGACTGCCACCTGAAGTGAGGGCAGGTTGTCTCGTGAGACTGAGCCCTCAACTCTGTGGAGTCTGCATGAACTCCAGGTAGTCAGTGTAAGACTTGAAGTGAACTACAGGACACTCAGTTGGTTTCAGGAGGGAAAAAAATATTTCAGTGTCAGCAGTAAATTTTAGAGTGTTTTCTACCTATCACACTAACCGGTTATGCCTTATTTATTATTTTCTGTTTCTTTAAATAAAATGAACACAAAGAATAGGTCTGAATAACTTAGGTAAGTATTACAAACTATTAGCCAGTCTTAATTAAACATAAACACAGTCAAAGACTACCTAGTTCATGAAGTACCTTTAAGATGGCTGCTGTTCTGGAGAAAGTCATACCACTGGTTTCCTTCCGTGTTAGGGGGTGACACAAGATCATCATCTTCATCCTTCAAATACTACAGAGATAAAAATTTAAACTTAATAAAGAAAACAATAAGACCTTCCAAAATATTTGATATTTTTCTATGTAATCAGTTAACCTGTTTTACTGCCAAGAACTCTGAAAGTTCACCACTATTTCCTGAGAATAGGAGGTGACCAAAATTTGCTACATGTCAAATATTTAAACAGACTGCACAACACTAAAATATCACTAAAATATTAGAATGTGATAGTTACAGAATGTATAAATTGAGCTTAAAAGTTTGTGTTTTATTTTCATGAGCTTATTTTAATTTTACATGTATAAGTTATAAATTAGTTTACACAAGTACCAACTATCAATATGATCTGTGGTGGCTGATTTCAAGGTGTAGACACAGATCCCATGATGCTTTCAGGGATCATGGGGTCAATACCAGTGTTATAATAATGCCAAGAAGCCACTCACCTTTTCACTGTGTTGGTGTTTGCACTGATGGGAAAAACTGCCAATGCCTTTGTTGAGTACGGGTAGTGGCCCCAAATCATACCAGCAGCCACTGTATCCTTTTTTGCCACATCATACATTGTTTCATTTATGTTTTATGGAACTATTAAATTGTTAATTTTATCAAATCTCAACACTTGACTACACACCTTAATTATTCTATGGGATAGAATTTGGAGGTATACACAAAGCACTTTTGTTTCATTCCAAAGCAAGAAAATCATCTTGAGGAAGGGCACTTAATGAAACCATTTTAGTTATTAAGCCAGGTACTTTTTTAAAAAATGGAGTTCTAGCTGTCTCCTGTTAAGCTGAACTTCAGAGGCTTGCAAAAATACAAAACACCATTCTTGACTGACATTTTTGTAGTTAGTTCATTAAAAATATTTATATTAACATATAATTATAAATGAAGCTCTTATTTTTAATGAATTAAAAATTTAATAATTTTTATGTTCTGTTTAATTCCTAATAATATCTACCATTTACAGACAACAACCCAATAACCCACATAAACAAAAGCTCTTTGGGATCCTCAATAATTATTAAGAATGTAAGAGAGTTCTGAGACCAAATAGTAAAATAACCAAAGAGCAGCAGTTATTAAGCTATCAGGGCAAAACCACTATATAACTTGGTGTAAACTTTGGACAGGACAGTACATTAATGAAGATTAAAAGTCAGTTTCTAAAAATCAAACTCAGTTAATCCAAAATCCATACCTGACCAACTTTTTCAACATTGAAATATTTTCCTTTTCTATTATAAAGGTCTGGAGCCTAGAAAGAACACACAGTTTAATTCTTAAGTAAGCTCAAAAGAAAAGAAAAAAACTAAAGTTTAAGACAAAAACTTTAGAAGGAGCTATAAGTAGCAGTTACTCTTTTCTTTCATGGATTAAAAAACATATACACAAACAGAAGTTCATATTATAGACTGTGTTCAATAAATAAGTACTACCATTGATTAGTTCAATAGTCTAAAAATGAGTTGTTAGAGACTTTAATTGAGTTAAATTTGATTATTTCTTATCATTGCCAGGTTTATTGCAATTATTTTCAAAAAAGCAGCATTACAGTAACACCAAATTCCTACCTCATTAAAGTGTTCAGTAAGAAATTCAGCAACAAACGTGATATCTTTTTGAGTCATCTATCAACAACAAAAAGAAAACAAATCAAGATAAAAGGAAGCTTCCCATATTAAGTTATAGTTAGGAGAAGCAGCTCTGGTGCACTACTGCATAGGAGGGTGATTGTAGGTACCAATAATGTACTCAAGAGTCTGAAAGGCTGGGAGGATTCTGAACATTTTCTCCATAAAGAAATGATAAAAATTTGAGGCACTGAGTATGTTTTATCTGATTTAAATATTATGCAATGTTTCATGTATCAAACATTACTTGGTACTCAGTTTATACAATATTTGTGTTTTTATGTATCAGCTAAAAAATAAATTTTAAAAATGGTTACTGTCTCTGTAAAGAAAGCCTCCCAATAAAACGAATATTATATAATAATAAATGTGACTTTTTTACTATCTACTAAAAGGCATGAGGGGAAACAGTTCCTTCAAAGAAATAGATTATGCAGCTGTGAAAATACGAACTCCTAAAATTCTGATAATGTAATTAAACATTTTAATTCTATTTCTCAATCAGCTAATTCAACACCTACAGAACTCTTTGTGGCCTAAGGCTGTCATTTTAGGCCTTGTGCAAAAAACTCCTTGTGCTGGGGGCCTTCCTTTGGGAAAGGAGACCGTAAACCCTTCCACCCTGACAAGTCACCTTAACCTTGGTGAAGGACTGCAAGTCCACAGTCATGCTTGCGACACTGTGGGCCTTGGCTGCTGGCAGCGATCTGACCTTTACCCCACCCTAGTTCTTCTAGCACTCAAAAACTTGCACATTAAGATCCCTCCAAATGATTACATGTTTTATCTCTCAAAATAAAGTTAACAGCAATATAAATTTTTTTTAAGTGTCTTTAGCTTTTGCCTGAATAGGAAAAACTTTAAAGAGCAATAAATAAGAGGAACCAGTCAGGTGTGGTGGCGCATGCTTATAATCCTAGCTTCTCAGAAGGTTGAGGCCAGTTTGGGCAACTTGTCCCCCACCCCATCTCAAAATAAAAAGTGTTGGAGACATAAGCAGAGTACCACTGGATTCAGTCCCGTTACACACACACACACGTTTCAAGGGAGCCAAAGAATACAAAACACATAAAGAATACAAATATACTATATGGATTATAAAACCGCATGAAAATTATAAATTTAGACAGCCATAATTAAAAGTATTCTGTAAGATGAAAGAATATACATATTTCTTTTTAAAAAGTCTTAATGGATCTATCTGACGTCTACAGCCTGACATCTTGCTAACCAATAACTGTTTTGCTGGTCACCAGATGACCAGCAAAACTAAGCTCAACCAGGACATTACCAATACATTAGAAAAATATAGTTGTCCCTTTGTACCCACAGGGTCCTCCTCAGGCCTCTTTGGATACTGACATCTGGGGATGCTCAAGTACCTTATATGAAATGGTATAAACCCAATAACACATATACATCCTCCTATATACTTTAAATTATATCTAGGTTATTTAGAACACCCAATACAATGTAAAGCCTATATGAAGATGTTACATTTTGTATAGGGGAAAATGACAAGAAAAAGGTTATGCAAATGTTCAGCACAGATGTGATATTTATGCAGAATACTTTCAATCTGCGGGTGGTTGAACCCACTAACTAGAGGATAGGCAGGGCCCACTGTGAGCCTGTACATTACCTTATTCAGCTCAGGAAGCACATGGTCTTCTGTCATTCTCAACATTGCTGGAAACAAAGTTAAAAACTACCTTTAAAGGAAAACTAGGTACATAATTTCAATTATAGCACATTTCAATATAGAAATGTGTTTTTCCCTGGACTAAATCTCCTATTTTCAACAGTTTCTTTTACTAAGAAAAACATTATTTTTCTGCTAAAAGCATGAAGAACTTAAGTTTGATTCATATTTCCAGGGTCAAAACCAGTCTAACCATTCTAAACTATTATTTTTCTTTTTCTCCTTCAACTCAACCTGTTGCCATTCCACACAAGTCTACCTGCTGTCTTGTGTTAACACTGTGTGCAAGGATTCCTCTTTTTGCCTGTGATGTTTTCTGTCTTCAGATTGAGGAATTCTTTCCTCTAAAGTCTTATGATACCAAAGAAATGTGCTTATTTCCCTTGGCCTTTTTACTTACACAAAGACATTTGCAACAAGAGTTATAAAATACACACATATTTATATACTTCTCTTTAATTTAGTACATGGAGCAGCTGACTGTCCTTTCATGGGGCTGTCCCCATTCAGCACTGTACTTGGTGTGAGTCCACCTATATGAAGACTAAGCAGGTGCACTACCCATGGTCCTGCCTGCTTGAATCCACTTCTTCCCTGTGTTTGGTGAGTAACAAGCATGTCAGAGGGACTTCTGCAAATACAGATTTTAGGCCCTGCCTTCATGGAGATTACAGTTTACAAAACAGACCACCAAGGTTTAACAGCTACTGTTGGTGGCAGAAGCAGGATTACAATTAGGTGTCCAGTTCTGCAATCCAGTGTGCTTCCCCAGTGTCATCGTCTCATGACAAGGACTGAGCAGTAATCCATTTCTCTTCTAATCCTGATTCCTACTGCCGTCAGGACAAGCAATTATAGAAACTAAGTAAATTACCTCCAATAACTATAACTTTTCAAACCAAACTATTACTTTTGTTAAAGAAAGACTCCTAACATCTCAGTTTTAACAATGTAATTCATTCTGACAACCGGAATCACACTCTGATTCCCCATTCTGACTAGTGCTTGTACAATTTTTAGGAAAATCTAAGAATTTCAAGCATCAAGATCACATTCAATCTTTAAACAAAAGCAATTTTATTAGGATGACAAATATAAAATCTTTTTTTATAATAACAGAACTTAAGATAAGGACATCTATTTAAAGGACACAAGTAATTTAGCAGCTATTTCACTCTTTAGAATTTGAACAAATATGGGATAAATTCCATTCGTAGCTAAATCTTGCATATGCTGAGGGATATGTATAGAGTGTTATTTCAAGGATACTAAGAGTTCACAAAAATAGCAGTATAAATGAAACTAAATAAGATGTATATATACTGCAGAGTAAATATCTAGACATTTGGTATCAAATCAGTAAGTTAACTAAACTGGCAACATAAATACAAAGGCAGCATGGAGATGCAAAGACCACTGTGGTCTGCAAGCTATCAAGCTGGGGCCTCACTGCCCAAGGGTAATGCCCACAGAAATGTTCAGTTCTGTGCTGCCAATGACCACGTCTCCTAAGAACTGAGTGCAGTCAGACCGACTATGAAACTAAGTAATTTTAGACAATTTCTATCAATTTAAAAGCCACTGTGGCTGGTGGCTACCACCAAGGGCAGCACTGATCTAGAGATAGAAGACCAAAGTATAAAACAGGAGCTACTCAAGAGCTTTAAAAAAAAACAAGTGCTGGGGGCTGGGGTTGTGGCTCAGTGGCCGAGCATGCCACAACAACTAAAAAATATTAAAAAACAAATAAACAAAAAACAAGTGACCAATATATAACAGGGTCTGAAAATGTTATTTCAACCCACAAAGCATTCGAAGGTTTTTAAAAAAATAAAAAGAAAAGAAAAAGGATGGGTCATCCATGAGTGACAGGGGCAAAAGATGTTGCAAGTTAGCTCTATTCCTTCTGTGGGGAGGTAGGGCTGGTCATATGTTAATAACTACTGAAGGTGGCAGAAGGGGACAAAGGAGTTTATTTGAAACTTCACTGGAGTAACTGAAACAGTCTAAGATGATACTCGCACGTTTTTTTAAAGTGTTAAAATAACAAGAACATAACTTACCTACATAGAGCCACCGAAAAAATGCTTTGAAGTTTTTCATACTGCTATCTATAACTCTAAGAAGATAAAAATAAATCAGAAATAGGATTATTATGTGGGTTTCATGTATCATTGCTCAATTTGTCATGGAATATAAAAATCCTTACTGTTCTATTTTATTCTATCTGGATGACATTTAAGTCTTTGGAACAGCAGATTTTACAAATCAAACACATCCCTAAAAATAAAATGTCAAAAAAAGCAAATCCTGATTCTTTTTAAAAACAAAACCAATAACTCACATTCTAACTGGTTCTAACTTCCTTGCTATAAACTGTGTAATAGTCTTTCCTGACATTCAGAAAAGTATGAAATCCTTTTGTAACTTTGCAAAAAAGAAATCAGGAAAAAAAGAGTTTTCAGCATCATTCTCAGTTTAAAACAAATACTATTGGTCAGTTAGAAAAATATTAATTCCAACAAGAAAATCATTATTATAAGTTTGTAGTACATTAATACTTCTGATATCAACAAATATTATTTTCTTGAGTTGATTTTCCAATCTGACAATAATATATCAAAAATTGAATGTTCATGGGCTTTATACAAATGAACCAAAATTAAGTTATAAATAAAAGTCATTTTCATTTTGATGTAACTATTTCTGAATGCAAAGATTGGCATTATTTTTAAAAATCTCTTTAAGCTCACATCTATAAGATAAACACTCCTGTCTCAAGACTCTTTCCAAGCATGGAGTTTCATAACGTAATTGGAGAGGTGGGGTCAGTATTATACACTCTTCTGTTTAAAATAAATTTCTTGAAATAAAAAATACCACAACATCTCCTATGTTATGAGACAACAAAAACAAGCCTCTCTTAGAAGCCTCTTTCCCAAACAATACCCTCATCCCCTTCCCAAGCAACCAAGCTAACAATCAAAATTATCACTGCTGATTTATTTCTCTACTTGTAACCTATAATAAAAATGCTACATCCTACTTACCTGAAAGTAACAAGAAATTAATGTACCTTTCATTCATATTGAAAGGTGATCACACACACAAAAAAACCAATATATTTGCTTTCAGCAAATATGGTAAACCAAAGAATACTTCAAAATACAGGGAAAAGTAGTATCATTTTAACCCTTATGAGTCTGTTTTTACTTCTTTTATAGGTTGCTTCTGTATTTCTGAACCACAGCTAATGCATGTACCTATTTTTACCTGTTTTGATTTCCCTGGACTCTGTAAGCCCTTCTTATTTTCTTCCATCAGCTGTTTTTGCTACATCCTTCCATTCTTTCCCTGTCTGAAGGGCAATACTGCACCCCTGGAAACCCCTCTGCCCAGAGGCCTCCTGTAGCCTGCATCCTTGTTTGTCTGCGCACTGCGCTCCTGTTCCTGTGCAGCTGCCACACCGTACCTACTTGTACCTACTTTACTGCTTGCATGGATTAGCTCAGGGCTTTCAGGATCACCTGGTTCTTTCCTTAATCATTTTCCTGAAACGCATCCTTCAATAACTTCACTCAGAAAGTAGATGTGGAAGATAAACTTTTTTGTGTTATTTCTCTGACCCTCATTCTTAATTCAAGATCTTAGCTAAATTTAAAATTCCAAAGGGGAAATATGTTCTCATGTAACTTTGGAAGCACTGCTCCATTATAGTAGATTTCCTGTTGGTGATGGAGGTTTTCTTGCTTCCTGATTTCTCACTTCTTAGAAGGGCTGTTTTTTATTTCTTATCTCAAAGATCACTCTAAGAGGTTTAGTCTTTATCTTAGTATCTTGGAATTTTACAACACATCTGTAAGATGTGGGTCTTTTCATTCATTGTATTGAAAATAAGAATTATTTTACGTTGAACTCTATTGTATTATTATTTTGATAATTTACTCTCCTCCCAGTCTTCTTAACTAGATTTTTGTTCTGCAAATCTATTTAGACAGATACTAGACTTCATGGATTGATTCCCTCAGGGGTGAGGCTGGATGGACAGGAAAACACAGTTTTAATTAGTAAGATCTCTGTGCTATTTATGTATGTTTTAATCACTTATAAGCATAATTTTGATGAAAATTTAAACCTCACTTTCAGAGAATTAAAGACTAGATTCTTATTTAAGTGAAAAGTGAGTGTTCTCAGATCAATGATCCTAGATAACCCCATTACTTACTGAAGAAGTTCATTTGCCTTGAGTATGAAAGAACCCACAGCAGTAATAGCATCTAAAGAGAAATAAATAAGTATCACTTATTGAATAAGTCAGCTATGTTTAATGCATTCTACTGAGAAATTAAATCATCACCTTCAATTCCTGTAGCATCTAGTCCAAGAGGCTCATATTTTTGCTTCCATGAAGCCATTCCTTTCAATTCACTCAAATGGTACAATAAGGACTCTGAGCCACTAGTAAAACAGCAGAAATAAATATCATTACTATCATCAAAGTGGTAGGGAGCAACTACTTTATATGTCTAAGTTTTCAGAAACAAACAAAAAAACTGAAGGGAACTTTAGTTTTCTTTCTACAGGAAATAATTCTCAGGCTGGGTTTGTGGCTCAGCGATAGAGCACTCGCCTAGCACATGCATGGCCCTGGGTTCGATCCTCAGCACCACATAAAAATAAACAAAATAAAGATATTGTGTCCAACTACAATTAAAAAATAAATATTTAAAAAATCTTAAAAAAAAGAATTCTCAAATTCTCATCACAGGTTTGAGGTCAGCCTCAATAACTTAGCAAGTCCCATCTCAAAATAAAAAGTAAAAATACTGGGGATATAGCAAAATTGTCAAGTGCCCATGGTTTAACCTCTAGTATCAAAACAAAACAAAACCATAGCAGAAGCATCCAGTCATTATGACTGAGATAATATACACAACCACAAGATTAGATTTTGTTAGATGATCAAATTATGTTCCACAGTTTAACCCAATCATTTCTGGAGTACAGGGTGGGGGGGTGGGTAGTGCTGGGATTGAACCCAGGGCTTCACACATGCTGAGCAAGCACTCTTCCACTGAGCTACATCTCCAGCTCCAGTCCTACCTGGTACTTTTATCACAACCATTTGGCTATCTTGTTCACCCGACTATTCAACATTCAACAAATATTTCTTAAGCTCTGACTTGATGTAGGCACTGTGCTAGATGCTGAGGACAAAATGAACAATGGTGTCTCCTTAGTACTGACAGGTCCCAACTACTACGACTGCCTTGAAGGAAAGGCAGTGGGTGAAGGCATAACCGAAGAACATGATCTAATCTGGAGGTCCAGGAAAGGCTTCTCTGAAGGAATGTACCCGAGAACAGATGAGCGCAAGCCGAGAGCAGTGTTCTGGAAAATGAGAAGGGCATTAAGAAGGCCCTGGGTGGGAAACTAAAAGGCCATTAGTGTGGGCAAAGCAGAGAAGTAGTATGCTAAAGGCCATGCAAAGGTCTTGGCTCTAAGAGCAAAGGGAAGTTCTCAAAAGAGGTGGCAAAGTTCTCAAAACGTCATTAGATCCACTGGGGAAAACACATTCAAGGGATAAAGTGTGGGCTTGAAGAGACCAGTGCAAAAAGTGTCATGGGGCTACAAGAGGACTGGAGTTAGGTACTCAGCATAGTTCACAAAAC
Source organism: Urocitellus parryii (assembly GCF_045843805.1). Lineage (NCBI taxonomy): Eukaryota > Metazoa > Chordata > Mammalia > Rodentia > Sciuridae > Urocitellus > Urocitellus parryii. Next base: position 126,376,905 of record NC_135540.1, read on the forward strand.
TAACTTGAATATTCAGCATCCACTTGCTAACTGCTTCACTAAAGTAGCTGTGGACAGAAATAGCATGATACCTAGAAGATCCAGGAGCAAGTTTTAGCTATGACTTTAACTACCAGCCAGCTGTAACACCAATTCTGAACTTCAGTTTCTTCCTGTGTAAAATGAGGATAACCAGAACAAACTGCCAAGGTGTTAAAAGAAAAAACGCACACTATGCATTTACTTAATTTCATTGCTCAAAAAAGGGTGTATGACCTATTTTAAAATATATCTCATGCTTAACTGAAAAAAGGCCCAGACAAGATTCAGGCTGGTAGAAACATATTAGAAAATTATTTGACAAAGCAGAACTATCATTGTTGACTCTCTAAATCTTGGGGTATGCCAATATTCCCCTCAAACGGCAATGGAACAATTGTAGCTAGAAAGGCTCAAAAACAAAAATGCCAAATTGAGAAAGGCTGCACAGAGAGACTAATGACATGTACACATGGATAAAATACCAAAAACTTCTACATCACCTTCATACCTCTGTAAGTGACTTATAACCAATTTTTGTATACTGGAATATGATGACTCTATAGACTGGCCAAGCTTTTTTAAGCCCTAATTAAGAGAAGAAAATATATTTAGCATACAATTAGGACACTATATGCCATTCCAAAAAAGAAGAAACTGAAGAAGGTATTCATAATACATAAATACTTCAACAGCACCTTTACTGTTAACTGGTTCATCAAGAGGGTCTGAAGTTCAGCACTACAATGAAAAAGAAAGTGTTTTTAGTCATTTTTCCATTCAAAACTAGAATCCATTGTTTAAAACTTAAATTTCAAAATAGAAACAAGATTTTGAAACAAAGTAAACAGAAGGAACTAGCCCAACAAAAATCAGGGCTTTGGTATATTCACAAAGGGACAAAAACGATACAGCCCAGAAGCTAACAGAAAATGTGAGAGAATACACCGTATGCCAAACCAACACCTCAAATCAGGAAGGGAAGGCGAATACCCAATAATCACATGGACAATGATCTAATCACTTATAGAAAGAAAGAAGCTAAACTTTCACAGCATACAACCAGTAAACCACATTTAAAACACATAAAGGAAAAACCCACAAGCCATAAAAAAACTCTAGATAAAGATACAGATCAATAATTGAATTTTTTAAGACAAATCTTTTTAAGGTACCAGAAAGATTAGTTTGGCTACATAAAAATTTCAAAACGTTTATCCGTTTAATAAATACACATGCATATACACAACCACACTTACATAAAAAAATACATGAAAAAGCCCCAAAAGATATACACCTGAGGGGGTCTTATGTACTGCAATTTTCTACTTTTTAAAAGCAATCAGGTTATTTTTGAAATAATTACTGTTAAGAAAAGAAAAACAAAGGCGGGGGGGGGGGAGCAGGAGCACTTATCCTGCTTTTATTACCTTGCTTTCCCCCACAACAACAAATGCATGAATTCATCCTGCACAGATGTAGTAGTGTTTTTTTCCTGTACAAAGCAAAAATAATTATGATATATACTTTATAAATTATAAGCATGTTTATTCAAAATCATAGGGAACACAACCCTATTTCAACATCTGCTCCTCAAGCCCCACCTGCTCCACTTCACAATCCTATCCCCACTTAAGTAGTACCAATGGGAAGAGAGTTTGTTATGGTTTGGATGTGACTTGTCCCCTGTGGGCTCGTGTATTGAGGCTCGGTCCTCAGTGTGGTGATGCGGAAGTGGTAGAACTGTTAAGAGATGGGGTGTAGTGGGAGGTGGTTAGGTCATTACAGATACTGCCCTGGAAAGACATTAAGATAGTTCTCTTGGAACTCTGGCTAGTTTCCACAGGAGTAAGTTATCCTAAAAGGTAAGACTGATCCCTCCCCAGTCTTTGGCTTCCTGTCTTGCTGTGTGATTCTTCTTATTCATATACATGTTGCTGCCATGAGACTCTCCTCATGAGAGGAAGAACATGTGGGGATGCACAGCCTTGGACTTTCAGTATCCAAAACTGGGAGCTGTTATAGCAACAGAAAATTAATACATAGTCCTTTTCACAAATCTGAGAAAATAACATATGAGATTAGACTAAGCCACCTGAAACAGATGATTTTAGCCTTTTATAAATCAGACTGATTTTTCTTATGTCCCTGATAGATAGAGTATATGTAGATAGTAGGCACTCTAACTCCATGGGAAACCATAATTACATTACCTGCACAAACTTAGTGAGACGAGAATCCATCTGCATCAGTATTTCTTCCCATGCTTCACACATACATGTTAGTGACAAATTTATATACTATTAGCAAAAAGAAAAAAATATTAAAACAGTAAAAAATACTTAAATAATATGTGCTTCTTATGTAAAGAGTCACAAAGAAATCCAGTATTTACTTTCAATCACTCTTTTATCTCAGTTAAGCCAGAAAAAGAGGAAATCAGAGCTAATCTTTGGTAATCCCTTAACTATAAAACATTTAATGATTCTTTGAACTTTATAATAAAATATTCTTAAAAGCTTTTTTGGGGAGGTGGGGGTGAGTAGCCATTGATTGAATCCAGGGGCACTTTTTTATATTTTATTTAGAGACAGGGTCTTGCTAAGTTGATTAGGACCTTGTTAATTTGCTAAGGCTAGCTTTGAAATTGCAATCCTCCTGCCTCTGCCTCCCAAGCCACTGGGATTATAATTGTGCACCATCACACCTGGCTGATTCTTAAGTTTGTATCTGGTAAAACAAATATTCTCAAGCTTTTTATATGTTTAATGCATAGTGTAAACATGCTGATTTGTTCTGCTATTCAAATATTAAACAGGACTTTTTAAAAAAGCATTGATCTCTAGAAACCTCTGATGCCAAGTAAATTAAGGATCATAATAGAACAAAATCCATGTCCACAGTTCTCTGTGGCTCCTTCGTCCAGCCCTGAATCTAGCCTAACCTGCATCTCACTCTACAGAACACTGCAGAAAAAACACTGTTGGGTACTAAGCCTCGAGTCTTTGCACCCTTCTACTTGCACTCTTTTCTTTCAGTACTGGGGATTGAACCCAGGGGCACTCCACCTCTGAGCTACACTCTCAGCCTGTGACATGTCGTGTTGAGTCACACCATGTCATGTCATTTTTGAGACAGGGCTTTGCTAAGGTGCCTGGGCTGGCTTCAAACTCAAGGTCCTCCTGCCTCAGCCTCCGGGGAGATGGGATTACAGGCATGTACCACCCCCACCTCCCCAAAAAAGCTTTAAGAATATTTTATTTAATGTAAGAGCAGTCAATATGTAAAATTGCACTCTTGATACCACCCCTGCTACTACTACTACAGGGTGAACAAGGCTAGGCTGGCTCGTTGGGAGAATGAGAGATATGAAACAGTACACAGCCATTCTAGCCTAGGCCACAGATTGGCTTGCATGACCAACCTGGATGAGAGAAGCTGCACCAAGCCCAGATCACCAGAATCTGCTGGCTGAGCCCATCCAAACTGCTAATCTCCAGAACTGTGAACTACTCCGGGATGGGTTTATTATAAGCAGAAGTTAACTAGTATGGAGATTATGTTTCCACAATACTTTATTTGTAATAAAGTGCAAATGAAATTTTATTTATGGAACATTTAAAAAGATTAAAACCATTCTTTTTCCTTTTCTTTTGGGAGTGGTAAATAGAGTTGGGTGGAAATAAATTCTCAATTAAATTTCATTTTCTTGAATTCATGAACATTATGAGAGGATTGGTAGACATCCCCTACTATAGATGGCTTTACAAAATAAAATTTTTAAGTTTTCTCTCTATGGAACTTTAAAAGCTTATAGTAAATACAAAAAGTAACTATAAATACCTGTAAAAGAGCTGAAATGTGAGTAAACTTTCTGGCCATTCGAGTTACTTCAGGTAAGAAGGAGTACAAGAGATTGGTTTCAAGCTATAAAATAAAAAGAAATAAAGTACGTCACAATCAGATGCATTTTCTTCTTTAAAAGACAAACCTTTTCTTGCCCAGCTAAAAATATTTCTGTAATTAAAGAGAGTCTAGACCTAACTATTATAAAGACCATATCAGGATTCTGCCTGCTTTGAGCATAACACAGTGAGACTAACAGAATACAACCTCAGGATTCCTATGTGTGATGGTGCCCAGATCACTCTCTGGTCATCAGTCCCTTTTAGGTAGTTATAAATATGATAATTATTTTGTAACAGAATTATGAGGAAATTAAAAATAATCAAAAATGTATGTCAAAATTAAAGGGAAGTAAAAAAATTAAAGGCTATTGATAAATATACAGAAAATATCAATGATATGTGAGTTGTCTCTCAATGAAGTTGTCATTAAAAGATATCTATTATGAGGCTGGGGCTGTAACTCAGTGATAGAGCACTTGCCTCATAAGCATGAGGCACTAGGTTCGATCCTCAGCACCACATAAAAATAAAGATATTGTGTCCATCTACAACTAAAAAAAATTTTTTAAAAAGGTATCTATTACAAAACTCATAGAAAGTGATAATTTTTATCATAGTCCAAGTGAAATCATGGTAATCATAGCTTCTCAGGTTCATGATGAGGAGCAAACACAAACAGCCCTTGCAGTGGTAGGTTCTCTGACATGCTGGATGCAACCGAGACTGCTGGAACGCACCACACATACCACATCTTGCATCTTTTCTACTTTTTGAGAGTTCACCTGTACTTAGGTTAAGTAGCAGAGATATTTAAGATGAAAATTTGGGGAAGATTTCTTGGCAGGCAAAGCTATAATGCAAGTATCCTATGGGAGCCCCTTCAAAATTTTCTCATCTACAATATGAATAGCAAACAATAAAAAATGGGTTTTCCCCAATATTAAATGTTCACTTTGCCCAAGAGGTTATGTGCTGGCTAAGAGCACAGATGCTAGAACTAGATTGCTTAGCATCACCTTCTAATTCTGTGACATGGAGTAAGTTCTAGTTTCTCTGGGTGATCATGTACTTATCTATAAAACAGGGATAATCATAGTACTTACCCATTAGAGTGCTGTGTTTGAAGCACTCAGTCATAGCACATGTTAAATGATCAGTGACGATTAGCCTTTAGAACTATCTAGGACAGAATCTTAAGAAAGCACTTGGACCAAAGTTACACTAGTATAGAAAGCAATTAATATGGTCATCAACAGATCATTGAAACACTGTTCTGATGAAAATGATATTGAAGTACTTAGGGAAAATATACTATTTAATGTAAGAGCAGTCAATATGTAAAATTCAGAAATTCCAAGTATTTTTAAAATTTTGCTTTGGTGACTATTAAAGTATACTGAGATATAGGTAATAAAAAATCTATAAAGGCTGGGGGTGTATCTCAGTAGTAGAAAGCATGTTTAGCATGTGCAAAGCCCTGGGTTCAATGTTCACCACACACACACACAAAAAAAAAAAAAAAAAGAAAGAAAGAAAAAGAAAGGAAGGAAGGAGAAAAATTCGCCCCCAAAACAACAAAAAAGCCCCTATAAGGCCTAAGAAATATATAATTGCTCTCTACTGTATCAAATTTCAATACTCACCTGAAAGTATGAAACTTCTGAAGCACCGCTGGTAGAAACCTCTGTGACCACCGATAGCGACTTCAAATCACTTGATAAACATAATGCAAGACAAGTACCAGCAATCTGTAAAATAGTTATCAGCCACCCTGAGTACACGGGGTATTACCACTAGGTCTCATCTGCTTATAATACTGAAAGCAAAAATTTAGAGTTCTGAACAATTAAAAACACACACTCCTGGTCCCTGCCATAGACAGGACACAGGTAGCAGGTGAAGGTTGGTGTCTGCCTGCATGGGCCTTCCCAGTTGAAAGAACACACAAATATCCTGATTCCTGCTCCTCCTCATACCAAGTGTTAAAAGAACCAACTATTCCAAAGTGCCTGTATTTTCTACCCCTTTAGGGAATAGTAAGAGTAAGATTTTAAAAAACTATAAAGAACAAGTGAAATGGCTAATTTGAACTGTCAACTAGACTGGATTAAGACATGCCAATGATTAAGAGGCTTCTAAGTGTGTCAATGAGAGTGTGTTTAGAAATTGGCATGTGGCATAGCACACTGAAATGGAGACCTTCCCTAAACATGGGCAGCACCTTCTAATAGGATGATGGCTTGGATGGAATAAAAATTGGGCGAATAAGGAAGCATAAGCAGATACAAGCTCGATTCTTCTTGAATGGTTCTTTTTTTTTTTTAAGTTGTAGATGGACACAATATCTTTAATTATTTATATGTGGTACTGAGGATTGAACCCAGTGCCTCACACGTACTAGGCAAGAGCTCTACCACTGAGCCACAATCCCAGTCCTTGAATGGTTCTTGATTGCATCTGTGATTGTCTGAGGATATCATACTCTCGCCTCTTCACACTCTTCCAAAGCGGACTCTGCCAGCAATTCTCCAGGGAATTTTCAGAACCATTTGATGAGCCAGTGTAGAACCACTGGTCCCTCTTATTCTGAGGCTTTCAGCCTCTTGCACCGCACAGTTACTGGTTCTTCCAGCTCTCCAACCTACAGACAGCCACCATGGACTATCCAACTTCTGGTCATATAAGCCAACCTAAGCCAATCTCTTTTTATAATTATATTTCCCATTGATTCTGTTCCTCTAGAGAACCCTAATACAACAAGATTTAGTAATAGTGGTAGATTTGGTATTAAGCTTAAAATTACTTCTGATGACTTTCATTATATTCCAATCACAAATTCTAACTCCTATCTACTGCAAGCTAGAAAAAAATCATAATCAAGTAGATCATACTCATCTTTTGGTTAAAGATAAAAACTTGACTAGTTCTACCAATAGCTCCTGATCTCCATATATATCATTTTGCTACTATTTAATCTTAATAAGAAAATTATCCTCTGAATCTTCTGGGAATGGTGGTGCATGCCTATAATACCTGCAACCTGGGAGGCTGAGGCAGAAGGATTGCAAGTTGAAGGTCAGCCTCAAAAACCACCCTGTCTCAAAGTAAAAAATAAAAAAGGATTGGGATATAGCTCAGTGGTAAAGCACTCCTTGATTAAATCCCCCGTACCACGTACCACCAAAAAAAAAAAAAAAAAAAAGAAAGAAAGAAAGAAAGAAAACAAATTGGTACAACCACTTTGGAAAGCAGTATGGAAATTCCTTAGAAAACTTGGAATGGAACCACCATTTGACCTAGCTATCCCACTCCTTGGTCTATACCCAAAGAACTTAAAATCAGCATACTACAGTAACGCAGCCACATCAATGTTTTAGCAGCTCAATTCACAAGAGCTGAATTGTGGAACCAACCTAGATGCCCTTCAATAAATGAATGGATAAAGAAACTGTGATACACACACACACACACACACACACACACACACACACACACACACACACAATGATGGAATATTATTCAACATTAAAAGAGAATAAAATTATGGCATTTGCTGGTAAATGGATGGAGTTGGAGAATATCATGCTTAGAAAAATAAGCCAATCCCAAAAAACCAAAGGCCAAATGTTCTCTCCAATACGTGGATGCTGATCCATAATGGGAGGGGGGGAGCGGATTGGGGAAAATGAAGGAACTTTGATTGGGCAAGGGGGAGGGAGGGCTGGGGAGGGAGGGATAGGAAGGGGGTATGAATGCAGGAAAGATGGTGGAATGAGATGGACATCATTAACCTAGGTACACACATGACTTCACATACAGTGTGACACTACATCATGTAGAATCAGAGAAATGAAAAGTTGTGCTGCAATTGTGTACAACGAATCAAAATGCATTCTGTTGACATATAAGCTTAATTAAAATAAATAAATTTTTTAAAAAAGAAGAAACTATCCCACTATCCACTGTATCCTCTATTTAAGAACTGAAAAATCTTGGTTTTATTCTCATTCCATAAGTAAACTGCTATATATTCTATGATAAACAATATAGAACATTTTTAAAGAAAAACTTACCCCTGTGACTCGAGCAATTTTGAACATTCCATAAGCATAGAGCTCAATAAATCCAGAGCTTCCTCCAAGGACAAGAATATTCAGCCTAATTAAAAATAATGCAAAAAGCTGAGGACCAACCAACAACAGAGACGATTCAGTTCTTAAACCAGAAAACATGGCTACTGTTCCCACATAACCCACATGCTAACACTGCCCCGAACAGGGAACAAAAACCAGACAAATCTACTACCACTCAAGATTTATTGCATCCAGGCTATTCCTTTACTTTCCCCAAAAGAACAATATAAATTTTCTGTGCAGCCTAAAGAAAAACCAGTTTATAGTAAAATAACATTAAAAATCATATTTATATGCAATCAATAACAAAACAATCCTTTTTCTGGCTAATTTAAATTGTCATCAGTTTTATCATTGATAGACTCTACTAAAAACAACAGATATTAACATCACTATGTTGTTTAGTGGTATTAATATCAACAATGAAACAACATGACAAAAGACTTGCTTGAAACTTCTGAAAACTGACTCAAATATGAAATATCAACTTAAAGAAATCAGACTTATTTAAGGTATCTGCAAGATTTACCTGACATCTCCCAAGAGCTTTATAATTTCATCAGAATTTTCTTCACTAAAATAGAAAAATAAATTTGGTCATCTTTCAACTATATCTTCAAATAATAAAATATTACCTTACTTGAAAATGAAAAAGGTTTATCTTACCTAAATATTTTTGAGGTGCTGCTATAACTGGGGGAAAACAGATAAAGATAAAAAATACTCTTAAAAGAAATATATATATATATTTTAATGCATAAGAAAATTGCCACAGTATTAAAAATAAAGGACAGAGAAATGTGGAAGATTAATTCCACATGATATGATACTTACTTTTTTGGCAAGGTGGGCAGCTTAGGTAAGAGAAGATTTGATTCATCCTCAGCATTATAAAAAGATGTTAATACACTAAAAAGGAAGAAAAACCAAGCATTATAAAAATACCAAAGAGTTTACTTCTTTTTTCGCTAAAAATGTACATTTCTTTCAAAAGACTCTCAGTTTTTTTAAAAAAATATTTTTAGCTATAGATGGATACAATATCTTTATTTATTTTTATGTGGTGCTGAGGATTGAACCAAGTGCCTCACATGTGAGGCAAGTGCTCTACCACTGAGCCATGATCTCAGCCCAAAGACTTCCAGTTTTATAAAACTTATCAAGTAAAAAGATGCCACAATATCGTATCATCATAAAACAATCGTTCTAATATCACAAATGAGAAATGCAAAACTAGGAATTTGTTATTTTTGTAAAATAAATCATCCTATACATTTCACATTTATAGAAATGAATAATAGTAAGCAATTTCTCCACAAATGTAATATGCTTTTATGTACTTTCAGTATTCAGACACCAACTGAGGATTTATGACATCTTAACTCTCACATAAGAAACCACACTAAATGTACAAGTGTAAAGGGTAATTTTAAGGAACATTTCAATCATTCTATCATTTGATTATTGGTTTATGGCTTACATACACCTGGGGGGGGTGTTGACAACCCAGCAGGTGTGAGAAAATACCATGAATTTTGAAATAGTCTTATGTACTACTTTTCTTTCCCAAGTCTACCTCCAAATGAGGTTGGAAACAAATTAGTGAACAAGTGAAACGTGTGACTTGGGGTGACTTGGGAAGTATTTTTTCCCACTTCGACACTGTAGATGAGAGATCCCAGAATCTCCACATAACATTTCTACACTGTTAGCAATACCGTGTTAGGAATATACTCTGCAGGTAACTGGGCTGGGACGTGAACTGCAAGGCATGCTCTGCTCCTCCCACTTCTAGAAAGTCAAATAACCATTTGTAATTCTTTTTTTTTTTTTTTGATTAGACTTTAGCATTTTCTTTTTCTTTTTTTCCCCCTCACACCATCTCATTTGTAATTCTTAACAGTTAGTACTTACAACTCATTTGATATTAACTTAGTGAAACTTAATTAAAAAGGAAAAGCTAATGAAAAGAAAGCTAATTTCCCTCAAAAGAAAAACAGTTTTCTTCCTTTCTTCTTTTTAACATTAGTCATAACTCAGTGACCCTTCAGTCCACCTTCACTGCAAGCCTGGTGCATTGCTTCACTACACACACTAAGGCAAAATACTTTCACCAAACAAAGGAAACTATGAAAACCATGGGCATGGAAAGAATCTATTCAGTGTCACAACAGAATGCTCAACTAAGACACAAAAGACATAACTCCAGACCAAAAAAAAAAGTGAAACAGAAAACAGAATCTCAATTTTAATTAACGTTACTTGAAAGTATAAAACCATTGATATAAACTACTAAACATGAATGAAGAGAAAAATCGTGACCATTCAGGCACTGCTGCTCCAATAATAGACTATTTTAGAAGAAAAAATACCCAGCACAATATTAAAGCATTTTATCTTGATAACCTTAAAACCAATTTATTTTATTTACTTAATTTTATTTATTTACTTAGGTACTGGGGATTAACCCACTCCTTTTTAAGAAATGCCAGCCTCAAACTTATGATCCTCCTGCCTCAACCTCCTGAGCCACATGGATTACAGGCATATACCACCATACTTGGCGTAAACCAAAATTTAAATGCAGTGTACACTGAACACTCAAGACAAGTGTTTTCCCATTTCAAAACATGAACATTTCCTGGGTATGCTATTGTTACTGCTGGTAGTGTTCTTTTCTGATTACTGTACCTGCTTTCTACAGTCACTTCCATCCAATGCATACAAGAAACCGGAGCCTCCACAGAAAAAGAATGCAAGCTTTCAGGCTTTTCTACATCACACAAAATAATTTTCTTGGTGTCAGCAAGAGCAAAGGCCAAAACTAAAACAAGGGGATAAAAAATCAAAAAAGATTATGTAACATTTGCAAAAAAATAAATGGGTATTTCACTTAATGCCCAGTTGGACTATTTTAAGCACATCCTAATCATAGAAATTAAACACTAAAGATATCTTTGCACATATATACATTATTATCCAAGTTTATTTTCAATTGCTCAAATTTCATAAGCAATCTACTTTCTCACATATTGTCCTTAACATCTTAAACATCAAAAACTCTGGACTGTAATCTTACTGTCAAGCAGAAAATACAAAATGGGTCTTAATAGATTAAGAATTAACTTATCATCAAGACATATGGGTCCTATAAACAAGTCCAAAAGATAGGAAGTGATTCCATCTGCTGTGTTCTTGAAAAGTCTATTTATGTGTCTAACCCAGAATAGTAAACACCACCACTGAATACTGATGAGTCTTCCTCCTTTGACTGTGGCTGAATAATTATCTACTATAGTTTCTCTACATAAGTCACTACTATCTTCCTAACATATCCAATTTAAGAATTTCTAAACAGAGAGCAACGAAGTTTCACTGCACACCGCTACACATAACTCTGCTAGATGTGGGGCAATCTGAGCCTCCTGTTTTAAAAAACAATGTAAAAGTATCTTGAAATGATCTTTCTATAACAAAAAACACATTTTACTGTCCAAAAACATGAAATGTACTTCAAGAAAATGATAAACTCATCTACTTAAGCACATTTCTACACACTGGCTTTCCACCTTTGAGATCCTGGTTTTATGATGATAGTAACATCTTGAAGACCTTGAGGTCCTCAAATTTTAAGGCTCTGGGTGTAAGGGCAGAGGTGTGGTGCTTCGCTAACATGTGCAAGACCCTGAGTTTGATCCCCATTATGGCCAAAAATAAATAAATAAAAAACAAACCACCACAACAAAAGTCCCCTAATTTTACACATATTCTATACACATTCTGGGCAAAATGACTATAGAATGAGTATAGTGTTTTGGAAGCATTTTACGAAATCATACCAAGTTCTTCCCAGTCAGTGTTCAGAATGTTTATACAGCACTGCTTTATAAAGCCAACAACTGGAAATAATATACAGGTACATCAAGAGGGATATATTTAGTAAATTACAATATATAATAAATTAGCATGTTGTCATTTAACATTAATGTGTTAAATTTTTTCATGCTGAGACAAAAAAAGAAAAAAGAAAAAAATCACACAGTAAAACAGCATGCATCAAATAACTTATTTTGCTAAAACCCTACATACAGATTTCTATATGTACATATTTTATCAGAAAATGTCAGAAAAGTGTTCACCAATTGCTAAGTGATAGGCTTTCAGGGAATTTCTAGTACTTATGTTTATTTAGAAAAAAACAAAAAACAAACAGTGAGGAGCACATATCATTTACTTCAGAAAAACAATATACTTTCTTCCTAAAACACCAATAATACAAATGAACTTTAGGCTTTAGGATTTACAATATTTTACTGTACAGTCTACATGTGTACAACAGTTCATATAAGGACTGTCACTATAAAATAACACATGGAAGAAGAGTTCAGTAATCAAAGCCATACCCAAACAACAACAGAAAGGTACCAAGAGGAAAAAGACAGCACAGAACTGCAAGAAACGGAGTCAGAGCTAACAGTCGTTTAGATGCAGTAAATAGACACACAAAGAATATTTATGAGCCACATAGTTAGTGCTAAAATATACTCTTGGGAGAAAAAGGCCAAGGTGGCACTGAACTGACTGGTAAATGACAGGTGGTACTTGGGTCAAATGGTGCAGCACAAGCACAAGAAGGAAAGAATCAAACCAAAACATTTGTATACTCCATTAGATCTCACTTCAAAGTTATCTTTGCCAGAGATATCTGCCAAAGAAAGAAGATGGTAAAATTCATCTGAGTTCTATGAAAAATTGTTAAAGCATTCTAAAAAATTAAATTCCCAAACTTATAATTTTAGTGTACACAATTAATTCTTTCTGAAATAAGCTTTTATACAGAACACTCTTTATGAAAATAAGAAAGTTATTTTTTATAATATTATTATTACGTTTGCCATCTGGTCTCCAAGCCAGACAGGTTACTTCCTTTCCTGTATTTTCATTTGGTGGAAAACTCCAAACTCGATGAAAACTTGCAAGTCGATGAAGTAAAACCTAAGATAAAACAGATAAAATGTCAGAATTAAAAATCTATTTCAAAAAACAAAATAAAGCTAGACCCCCCCAACATAAGAATTTAAACACTTATCATCTACTGAGTAAAATATTTAACTATCAGAGGAACAGAAGACAAGTAGCTGAATGAACATAAGGCATTTTGAAAGAAAACGATAAAATAAGCATTTCAATTTAACCCTGTACTTGTACATTTTTCTTTTATATCAACAGATTTACCTTTTAGAAAGGAATAAAAAGGCTGTCCAAGAAAAAGACAACAACAACAACAAAGAAACAAAGAACATAAATAGCACTTAAAAAGTAGCTGTAAATAGTAAAATAATTAAACTTTGGATCAGACAATTTGGCATCTAATTTCAGCTGTATCACTTTCTAGCCATGAATCTTGAATAAGTCACTTACCCCAGTCTACATTTGCGTTTCTGCACCAGTAAATGCTCACCTTGTAAGGTCAGTATGATGCTCCGGGGCCCCTTGAGCCTCAAAACTAAACCTGTCCTTACTCTAGCCTCTCTATATAACCAACCATTGGAAAAAAAGAAGAAAAGTTTCAGGACTGCATGATGGGACCACTCCCCATCTCCTTAGTCCCCACACATGAAGCCTCACTAGTCTCCTGCCTTCCCTCACAGGTCAGAATGCCCTTCATTCCTGATAATATCAGTCACCTTTGGGAACCCAGGACTCCCAAAGAATCGCTCACACCTTAGATTTGATCCTCTTGTCTGGAATTACCTACACTATTTCTTTCTTCTGACACTCTCCCTCCACGTCCTTTGCAATTCATGATCAATCGGTCATCTTCAAAACACTATCTTCATCCTTTTCTCTGAAATGCACCTCTCACCTGAGGCTACTGCTTCCCTGTAACATTGCAGCTGGTGGCCGTTTTGTATCCCATGTCCTGTGTAATCTTTCTACTGGGCTAGGAGATGAAGTAGGTATCCTCCTCGATTCTTAATACCATTTCTGGATGACTTCTTTAAAATCTCCAAACATATGACAGACCCCTAGGCCATTCTTCTCATTCCTTAAAGAGCTGGTCTCCTTGCTCACTCACATTTTCCAAAACTACTCATTATTACATTTGGTGAGCGTTCTCAGCTATCTCTCTCCAATGATCATATTTCCCTACTTCACCACAGCCACTCCTAGGTGCACGCCCCGGGCCTGATCACTACCAACAATGCTGCCAAAATCTGTTTCAAACTTCCATTCCCACTTTCCAGCTGATCTCTACTAAGATCCAACTCTAATTCCTCAACCTCATCAGGGTATACAATCCTTTGATTCTACTACCTATTCAATGTCACTCACCCTGAAATACCCTCACTAGTCTCCTTGATCAGGTTAGAATCCAAGATTCATCACTATGGTCACTACATTTGCATGTAACTTCAACTCCTTTGCATCTCTTTGCCACACTTGTGAAACAACAATCCTGCTTAAGCCCAATCATGTCTGCATCCACAGAGCAAAACAGAATGAAGAAACAGGTACAAGCATACTCACTGCTTTGTCTACTAGACCACTAACCTTCCGTAGTCCTTAATATGGACAAGCAATCCTATTACATTTCCCAGACCCTCCTGTCTTGTCACCTTTTCCACACCTCTTCTCTCTCCTCCAAATTTACTTCTCGATATTCACTCAGACAATGCCCTTTGCTGCTTCTTAGAGAAAATGGAAACAACAGTGCCCACTATCATATACCCATCTGAATGCTCTTGATGCCCCAATATCTACCTTCCTTTCTACTACCACGACTGTATTACCTGTAAATCTCTCCAGAATCATGATAGAATTCCAAAGCACCCTGGCAGAAGAGAGACTAAAGACTCACGGAGAGCCTTAAGAAACTAGACATCATACTGATACACTGAGTTAAGGCAGATAACATGGTAATGCAGTTTTACAGGCTGCTAAGTTTCTGCAGCTGCTAGGATTGCCTTACCACCTAGTTTTCAAATTTTGGCTACACATAACACAACTTTACCTGCCCAAGGAGGAAAGATGCATAAGTGAAGGTTTCCTTACAAAATGGCTGCCAAATAAGACTACCCTTTAGCAGAAAACCGTCTACAAACTGGTTATACAAGATAAAGCATAATATAAATGACTAGAAACGCTGACAGCGTTCACACATATTGTCAGGAATCCAGTGACACACCATTCTTTTTCAATTTAAAGGTACCTTCAAGTGGAAAGTGGCCATCCAACCCAGGTATAAAAAGTTGGACAACAGGACACAGAGCCTTAAAACCTCCCCTATTGGTAGCTACACCATGCACATTTGCAGTAAGGCTTGAGAACAATTTATGTTTATTCTGCTATTAAACTGAAAAAAGACTCAGGGCAGGTTCAAGAATCTACCACCTCCTTGCTCCAGAGTGGCACCACATGCATGGGCTTTTCAAGAAACAAATCAACGAATGGAGGCGACTTGAGGATGCAGGGCTGTGTAGTTGTAGCGAAAACTTCTCATGAACCAAATACAGGAAACTGGCATATAAATAAACCGTCTTTGGTAGATACAGTCCTTCACAGTTCCACTACTTAAAAGTTGACTGCCGCCTTGGAGCTGGGGCGGGGCACGCAGGTGGGCTCCAAGCGCAGGAAACGGATGACACTCCAGCAGTCTGGCCCACGGGAGCCGGACTGGGCTGGGGTTCTCGACCCAATGCCAGTGGACCCAGCCGGCTCACTTACCTCGCCCGCGGTGTTGGCCAAAGCAATGAGATCCCGCTTAGGCGACCAGACCAGGAAAATTATCTCCTGGGGCAGCTGCTTCTCTCCCACCACCCGGAAGGATGGGAAACAGGTCGGAAAACGCAACATAGGGGCGGCCCTGCAACCACACCCCAGTCAGAGGGCGGCGGAGCCCTCGGCACCGGCCTTGGGCGAAAAGCCAGACTCCCTGGGTCCCGGGGAGAGCCGCCTCGCTCGGCCGACGCAGCCCAGCTACCCTTCCCTCCACCCCGCCCCGCAGCTCGCTCCGGGAACTTCCGGCGCCAGGGAGTCCTCGCGAGAGGAAAGAGGTGGCGAGCAGGCGGGAGGGCTTGAGGCGGTCGGCGTGTTGACGGGCGTGCCCGGGGGAGGAGCTGGGCGGGGCCTGGCAAGGGCGGGGGCGTGGCGAGGGCGGGCTCGGGGCGGAGCTAGCTCGGGGGCTGGCCCGGGGCCTGATAGGGACGAGTCTCTCCGGCCACCCGCCAGTCGTGTGTGGGTGTGCTTTCAGGTCTTCGCAGTCTTCAGAGTAATTCACTGCTGTAGGGAAAAAGATCGTCCAGGATTTGGGGGCAAGGCCTTAGAGACGCTGTAAACTTTAGGTCCTTATCAGCCAGGGGTCCTTTAACAGGTCTTAGTTCTCAGTCCTGGTTGCTCAGCAGAATTTTAAAAAGCTCGCCTCCCCCCTCTCAGATCAATTAAAGGGATTAATACCGAATGGGACCCAGTATTTATTTTTTTAAAAAATATTTACTGTTTAGTTGTAGTTGGATACAATACCTTTACCTCACTTTTTTTTTTTTAATGTGGTGCTGAGGATCGAACCCAGGCTCTCGCATATGCCAGGGGAGCGCTCTACCGCTGAGCCACAGTCCCAACCCGGGGAACCAATGTTTATTAAAACCCTTTAAATGACTCCAGTTTGCAGTTAAGGTTCGGGGAGAGCCTGCTTAAACTCCTTCACATGTGCAAATAATACTTTGATTCTTCGTCCTCTTTAAATATGCACCTCACAAATTATTGGTGGTAGCAGCCCACTATAATAAATGAGGGCTATGGGCTCTCACAGGTTGATCCTCCAGCTAAGGTTTTATTATGTAAAAATACATGGATACATGGACTCAACCCAGAAGGCTCCTAGCCTGGCAGGTGCTCCTTTATATATATATATATATATATATTCAACATGTTCAACAGTTCCCACCTAAGAGAACACCACTGGGACTCCTGAATTGACATCTATGGGAGAAAGCCAGCCATCTTTCAGTAAGTCCACTATTCCTGCCCTTTTCTGAATCTGGCCCTTGAGGAGCAGGCATTAGATTCTTCTAGCAACAAATATGCAAGTAGCTGTTACATATGCCAGTGCCAGGCACTGTTCTTATCTCTGACTAAATGCCTTCCCTGCTCCCTTTCAGACATAGGCTTTCCTACTCTTGCCTTTGCTGCAAATACCTTAACATGTCTCCCCAATTTTCCCGGATTCAACCTATCCAAGGTGAAAATGGACTTGCCTTTGTTATTCATGAAATGCATTTTCATGTGTTTTCATTAATTATTTGGAGCAGCAATAATGGATAATTATATTATTTGTACAAATATTACCAGTACAGTGGGGGTCCAATATACTCCACTTAATGTTCTTATGGAAACTGAATGGCCATTTTTCTGGAATTTAACCTCAACATGAACCCCCATACAACACATAAAAGTGACTGTTCCAAGAGGTATCAAAGGACAGAAGAGAATATAATTACCTGCATACCAACCTTCAAGGAAGAGTATGAATTTCCAAGGCGGCCTCTCAACACAGGAAACAGTGAATAGCCTTTAGGAGAATCACCCATGTAATGGTTACTGGAAATGCTCCCAGTAGGACAAGAACTGTTAATACAGTGTTTTCCAGCCTTTTCTTTTTCCTCTGACCCCAAAAAAGAGATTTCGGTTTCCTGGGCACAGTAGCACATGCCTGTAATCCCAGCAACTCGGGAGGCTGAGGCAGGAGGATCAAGATTTCAAACCCAGCCTCAGCAACTTAGTGGGGCCCTGAACAACTCAGTGAGAGACCCTATCTCTAATAAAATACAAAAAAGGGCTGGGGATGTGGGCTCAGTGGTTAAGGGCCCCTGTGTTCAATCCCTGGTTCCAAAAAAAAAAAAAAAAAAAAGATTGATTTTGGTTTTACTCTGTTTAATTTGTCTTTCCCATCAGGAGGAAAGAGTGCTTTGTCAAACTTGCTCATTTGCACCTTTGTGGCACAGAATCAAGAAGAAAGGAAGCCCAAGACTCAGGTGGTGCTTTTTAAGGAAACCAGGGCAGGAGAGTAGAAATATCTGCCGGCGAGGGAGGAGAATGGAAGGAAAAGTGGACTCTGTAATTCCATACTCTTTATATTCTCCTCTAGTGTTAGGAGGGGGTGCAAGAACTAACTTTCTAGAAATAATTATTTTTCTTGGGCTAGCTCATGCTAGTGGCATATTTTCATACCATGATAGTACAGAAATGGATTTTTGAAGGGCTAGGTAGCTGCAAAAGAAATTGGGAGGGAAGGGAGAGTGTGACAGAATCTGATTAGTTAAAGCCTTAATTCTTAGGACAAGGGCAGAGAGTTAGGATGGAAAGGACTAGAAGTATAAAGACAACAGGAAGCCTAGTTAAAGGGATGGTGAGGCAGCTTCCAAAAACATTCCTGAAGCAGAACTGATTATTCATCAGGTTGGAGGAATGAAAAGGAAGGGAATAGTTGAGAGGCAGGCTGGAGTATGTGAAATGGGTGGAACACACAAAATAAACAAATTGTGAACTTGCTGGAAAAATAAATAAATGTAAAAATTGATGCTGGAAGCTCTCTGTTCTACCATAGTTACATTCATGGGTAAGGGGACAACTGATTCAAAATGACAAAAGTAGGGCTAGGAGTGTTAGCTCAGGGATAGATCTCTTGCCTAGTGTGTGCAAAGCCCTGGGTTCTAGTACCCCCCAAAAAATCCTGGCACAAGTAGTAGTATGTGTTGCCTCGTGTAAATTAAAAGTCCAGCAGTAGCGGGAAGACTTGAAGACAGGCTGCAAGCAGCAGCAGCAGCAGCACCCCAAGGCTGGCTCCCCAGCAACTGAAGCTCCGTGCTGGCTTCCCCACTGGAGAGAGAATGAACACTTCCTCAACCAGGAAACAAAAGTCCTGAGCTTCATTGTGACCTTGAACTCACCCCTATCACAAGCCTAGCCAGAACTAACTACTGGTGGAACTAACTACCCTGAAGAATAATACTATCTTTATAAACATAAATTGGTATTTGCAACATGTCTGTGAAAAAGTCTGGGTTGCAAACAGTATATATTTCCAATTTGAGTTTTGGGGGTACTTTCAGCTGAGTCTGTATAACTACATGTAAGAACTATATTCGGAAGAAGAGGGAAATTCTAATGATGGTTATCCCTGGTTGTAGGAGTACAGAGCTTTCAATTTCCTCTGGTTTCATGGCTCATATATTAACTGGAAAATAAAAAATTAATTTAAATTAATTTTAAAAATTAATCCTCATTAAAGCATACAGAATGAATAGGCAGAGTTCCTCTCATTCTCTCCCATTCCTGGCCTCCCCATCTGCTGATAAAGACACTGGCCAGTCTATTCAGGCTTGGTTTCTTAGAGCTCACCTGCTGTTATCCCTCTGCTAGTCTGCAATGTACCAGGCAACTCAACAGTGAGACTCTTGGGACCATCTGGCTAATGGGCTAAACTCACCTCTCTGAGCTCTGAGATCTTCTTGCTCACTTTTGGTGCTATATTCCTCAATCTTGCTGAGTTAACATTTATACTACAATGACTGAAATCAAACAGTAGAGATTTTACCTTCACTTTATTGCAATGACCTTCTAAGCTGACCCTCAAGTAATTAAACCCATGTCTTAATGTTCCAACTAAAATCACATTGAATAAGTAAAATCAGATTGTCCTTTGCATTTGTGGAAGCTTTCCTTACCTAGGCACTCTAAGTGTACTAGCTTCTGAAGTAGCACAGCTGGGGTGCTGAGGCATGAAGTAGTCTATAATGGCATTTCCACTTAGTGAGTTGGTATTTGTGAACACCTACTAATTCCAGGAAAACATGTTAATCTGGCTGACTGTTTCCCACTAACTGATATCACATACAATGCAGTTGAAGATCTCTGGTATCACCTTGTGCAAGGCACAGTTCTAGGAGCTCTAGTGAACAAGCCCAATGGCCCAATGACACCCACAGGTCCCTGCCATCAACAAGTTTCTAATACCTATAGGGTAAACAAGTTCATAAAGTCGTTCTACTATAGGGCAGGATTTAAGGACCTAAAAAGAAATATAAAATGAAAACCCACTAACATACACTTTAACACACTGGACAGAGATGTACTGCTCCCCTGAAGAGACCAATAAGGACGTTGCAAAAGAGGTGGCAGCACATTGGACTCTTTTTAAGCTGTGGTTTTATTTTCAGAATTAGGCAAATCTCTCTCAGATGCTGAGTATTTTATAGATTGCTTTGAAGGGGCCAGATATCAACTCAAGGGTTTTTCTTCAAGTTACTCCCAAAACTGAATTATTGTCTAAGTTCAAAGGCTTCCAGATGAGGCTACCAATCTTCCTTCCTGCACATGCCCACATTTAGAACCTCATGTTAAGATGGGCCACGTATCAACTCCTAATCCCATCCAATATTATTTAGGTCTGTTTTCCTTTTTTCAGTCTTTAGAATAAACAGACAGGAGCAAGTCCTTTCCACATCTTAGGCATGCCTACCATCTCAAAGCCTCTGGACAATTCTATTCTTTCCTCAGATTTTTATTGAGTACCTACTAGGCATTTAATAGGCACAGATAAGGGCTGGGATTGTGGCTCAGCAGTAGAGTGCTCGCCTAGCACAGGGGGGACCCAGGTTCGATCCTCAGCACCACATAAAAATAAAGGCATTGTACTGTGTCCATCTACACCTAAAAAAAAAATATTTTAAAAAATAAGCATAGATAAAATGTGTACTAGCGTTGAAAGCTCAACTCTTTGGGGAAAATAGAATAAATGGTACAGAACACTGAGGGGTTCTGAGAAGAAGATATTGGATAGTATGTAGACTCGTGGATTCAGAAGCCAGGACCTGAAGACTCCATAAGATTTCAACAGATGCCCGCATTCCAAGCAGGAAGAGCAGTATAGTATGAAAAGAAGGCAGCATATTACAGACTAAGGATCAGACTGATGAAGAAAAAACTGCAAAGTCTCATGGAGAGCCTAAAAATATGATGTGGTAATTCATTAAATTTGGTAATGTAAGAAGCAGATGAAATTTACCTGTAATTATTTATTTAAAATGTCAACTTTTAAAAAGCTTACAAATTTTTATCTGTCAAATTTCAGACATTTTTTTCCCATTGCTGTTTTAGTAGGTATCTTAATGTTCAGAGATTAAGTCCTAAAAATTGGTATTGAGTGGGCCTGGGGCTCAGCAATAGCGTGTGTGAGGCATGTGTAAGACGATGGACTCAATTCTCAGCACCGCACATAAATAAATACAATAAAAGTCTATCAACAACTAAAAAAAAAATGGTATTGAGTATAAGAACAGAATCACCTAATTCCTTAATTCTAATTTTCTAAGATAACAAAGTTTTAAGAAAAATTACTCCTCATTAGAACTAATACTCTATTTCCTCAATTCTAAAGTTGTACTCTTTCTGCGTCTCAATATTTCTAAAATCAGAAAAATCTAAAAAATTAATATGTATAATTAATAGAATAATGTTTCTTTTTTTCTCCCCAGGAAAGCTATGATAATTTTTTTTTTTTTAAATTTTGGAGATAGGGGTCTTGCTATGTTGGAGACTAGCCTCCAACTCCTGGGCTCAAGCAGTCCTCCTTCTCAGTCTCCCACATAACTAGATAGAACCACACATACCAGGCTTCAGTGGTGACTTTACCATTGATGTTATCTTAAAATTAAGGAACATGTAGATGAAAATAACCATTGACCATAGGGACCCAATTGTTTAGTGGTCAGAGTCACTCAGGTATGTCTGAGATTTTCAGAGGAGAATTCAAAGTATTTTACCAATATACAGTGAACACCATAAAAGTCAGGCAATATCCCTATCCAGGCTTGATTCAGAGAGGGGAACTCACAATGATTTTACAGAGTTTATGTCTCATCTAATCGTCTCCAGCCCTGCCTTTCCTGTCATCACAGCAATCACATACCAAAGGGAACAAGACAGGGCTATCGGTATAGCTCAGTGGTAGAATGTTTATCAAGCATGCATAGAGTCCTGGGCTCATCCCCAGCACTGCCAAGGGTGAGAGTGCAAAGAAGAATTCTCTGATGCTTATGAAGTCCCAGAGTTTTAACTCCTATTTTGAGGTTGCCTGATGTACACCACTACCCTATTGCTCTGGGCCATGCTTGAGTATTTCACATCATGCATTAAACAATCTTCTTACCTAAAATTATAACACCAGATGAGGTGCAGTACTCACAGGGCTTGAGATAACCGAAAGTAAAGATGCCTTCAAATCAAATTTAAAGCAGTTGTTTGGGAATAAGTCACTAAGCAAATATAAGTCATTCAAAACTATTCAGTCTTAAGGAGATAATATCAGATAATGTTTATTCTGGGAGTTCAAATGACTCCCTTCAGAGCTAGACTATTGGACCAGTAGATGCCATTAAGTCCTAGGAGCAACCTTCATCTGTTGACAGAACTTGTCAATGACAGGAAAACTGAGAGCCAGGCACATGTATCTCATTTAACGTAATCACAAAAAAACATGAATCAGGTGCAGTAACACACACCTGTAATCCCAGCGACTTTAGAAGGATGAGGCAGGAAGATCGCAAGTTCAAGGCCAACCTTGGCATGTCTCAAAATAAAAAATAAAAAGGGCTGGGGATGTAGCTCAGTGGTGGAGTGCCCTGGGTTCAATCTTCAGTATGGTGACGGTGGTGACTGGGGGAGCGAACCTGAGTTAATATATACTGAGTTATAGCTATTATGCTCCACACTAGAAGAATGAAGAAACTGGAGTTTTTAGAGAGTGAGTAATTTGGCCACGGCCATGCAGCCGGGAAGTGTTCATCAAGACAAGAGTGAGGATTTTAATTACAATGCTCCCTTCTGCTACCAACCGCTATTCCAAAGAGATAAACTTACAGCATTGGTTAAAAGACACTGAAGTGACAGCAAGTCATGGTTCTAAACATCTCATTCATCCAATATTTAAGTGAGTCTATACCATCAAGGACAACTACGAGAAGTACTGGAAAAATCAACATTTAATAATAATATCATTGTGACCTTTATATATGTAGAGTGCCTTTCCAAAAAATTCTTTCCATCATCAGATTCAACTGAAAAATAACTGTAAATTGTACTTTTCTTTGCAAGAGGAGTTAAGCCACTGATTACTATTTAACAGAATATTTTCATATCTAAACACACTTTTATGTTCAATATAAACAAAATTTTACAGTTTTTTACTTTCACTTTCTTCTGAAATCATCTGCAAAAGAATGCTGTATGCCCACTTTTCAGGCAAAGGAGGTTAAAATAATAAGATTGGGAGAGATTTAGAAGAGAAAAGGCATGCAGAGTGCACCAGTAAACCCAGCTCAGGATGGAACAGCTCCCCAGGTCTCCAGAGAGGCAGAAGGGGAAGGAGAAGCCAGCAAATGCCACCTGCCTGTTATTGTGCTTAGAAAGGTGCATGGGTTTAAAGCGACTAAATTTAAGTCCAGTGTGGCACTTGCAGAAAATGGCATCAAAGGTTGGACTATAAATCTTTCTTATTCTCAAGTCACTGGACATTTAAGAGCAAAGATATTGATGGGCTCTCTCCCTCCTCTTCTTTCTCCCTGTAACAGATGTGTGATTCATGGATCGTCCTTCTGTGGTCTCCATTTTCATCTTATTACTTTTTCTTTGCTTCTGCTTTCTGACAGCTCTGAAAAACAAGGTGCTAAATTATTTCATAGAATGAGCACAGTGAATTATGTAATTATGGTGAAGTTTAATTAACTAGCTAACCAAATAGGAAAATAGAAGGGAAAGAATTTGCTGTATCGTAAGCATAAATCCTCAATATCCCAACCATAACAACAAAGAAACAGAGGCCTGACGGAGCAAAATGCTCGAGAAAAGACATTTCTTTAAAAGATGACTACTACAGATTTAGAACAAGCTATTTGGGACAAACACACCATGAAGGTAAATAACCACACCAACGAGTGAGTTCGTTTTTGGCTTTTGCTTTTTTTCAGTGTATCTACACTGCTCAACTCAGCACTTCCATCTCCAAATGCCTGAATTATACTTTTTAGGACAGGGATTAATACATATGGCATTAGCACAAGTAGGAAAATGAAAGAGCACATTGGAAAAACTGACACTTGAAAAGGCCTATTTTTATAAACCCTGCAGCTGATTTTCCTTCCCTCTGCAGGTATAGAAATCCTGACAAGTGCCACACAGGCGGTCCACCTTTTGTGGTCCCTATCTTCTTGAAGACTAGTTTCAAAATGAACAGGCTGGAACTCACTTCACCCTCTCAAAACACTACACTACATCAGACAAAACAGATCCCTTCTGCAGGGTGCAGTGGCTCACGCCTGTATTCCCAGGCACATGTATCTCATTTAACGTAATTGGGAGGCTGAGGCAGGACGATCACAAGTTCAAAGCCAGCCTCAGCAATTTATTGAGGCCTAAGCAACTTAGACTCTGTTTCTAAACAGAAAATATTTAAAAGGCAAAAGGGCCGGGGATGTGACTCAATGGTTAAGCACCCCTACGTTCAATGTCTGGTATAAACAAAACAAAACAAAAAAACAGATCTTTGGGCTTGGGTTGTGGCTCAGTGGTAGAGTGCTTGCCTAGCATGCACGAGGCACTGGGTTCGATCCTCAGCACCACATAAATGTAAAATAAAGATATTGTGTCCACCTAAAACTTAAGATTAAATATTTTTAAAAAAACAGATATTTTTGTTTCTGGTGTTCTCTGAACTAAGTTACATGCAATCTGTGTCTGGGAAAGATTACTGGTGCATTCATTCAACATCTCCAGGGTAGCAAAATCATGCTCTTTATAACATCAAGAACCAAGGAGTGGGCTGACACTAATAGCCACTGGCACACATGGAAACTTCCCTGGCTGCCCAGGAATATCAATCATTAGTCTACCTCTCATAAGCCACAGCAAACTCTACCCTTTTTGGTCTTCCCAGGACAAAACCTGGGAGAACTTCATTAATAGCACATAATCCTTAATGAATCAAACTTAAGCCTCACTTTTTGTTCAATCAGCATGGTGTTTGTTAGGTGTGGGGAACACAAAATTGAATGGACATCATCTTTAAGGAGCTAGGAAGGAAACTAAGCAAGGCAGATGTCACCCTTCCCCCAATTACTTTTAGGTGAAGAAATTGAGGCTTTGTACAGAGCAATAGTAACAAAAACAGCATGGTACTGGTACCAAAACAGGCGGGTGGACCAATGGTACAGAATAGAGGACACAGACACTAATCCACAAAGTTACAACAATCTTATATTTGATAAAGGGGCTAAAAGCATGCAATGGAGGAAGGATAGCATCTTCAACAAATGGTGCTGGGAAAACTGGAAATCCATATGCAACAAAATGAAACTGAATCCCCTTCTCTCGCAATGCACAAAAGTTAACTCAGAATGGATCAAGGAGCTTGATATCAAATCAGAGACTCTGCGTATGATAGAAGAAAAAGTTGGCTCCAATCTACATATTGTGGGGTCGGGCTCCAAATTCCTTAATAGGACACCCATAGCACAAGAGTTAATAACAAGAATCAACAAATGGGACTTACTTAAACTAAAAAGTTTTTTTCTCAGCAAGAGAAACAATAAGAGAGGTAAATAGGGAGCCTACATCCTGGGAACAAATTTTTACTCCTCACACTTCAGATAGAGCCCTAATATCCAGAGTATACAAAGAACTAAAAAAATTAAACAATAAGATAACAACCTAATCAACAAATGGGCCAAGGACCTGAACAGACACTTGTCAGAGGAGGACATACAATCAATCAACAAGTACATGAAAAAATGCTCACCCTCTCTAGCAGTCAGAGAAATGCAAATCAAAACCACCCTAAGATACCATCTCACTCCAGTAAGATTGGCAGCCATTATGAAGTCAAACAACAATAAGTGCTGGCGAGGATGTGGGGAAAAGGGTACTCTTGTACATTGCTGGTGGGACTGCAAATTGGTGCGGCCAATTTGGAAAGCAGTATGGAGATTCCTGGGAAAGCTGGGAATGGAACCATCATTTGACCCAGCTATTGCCCTTCTCGGACTATTCCCTGAAGACCTTAAAAGAGCGTACTACAGGGATACTGCCACATCGATGTTCATAGCAGCACAATTCACAATAACTAGACTGTGGAACCAACCCAGATGCCCTTCAATAGATGAATGGATAAAAAAAAATGTGGCATTTATACACCATGGAGTATTACTCAGCACTAAAAAATGACAAAATCATGGAATTTGCATGGAAATTGATGGCATTAGAGCAGATTATGCTAAGTGAAGCTAGCCAATCCCTAAAAAACAAATGCCAAATGTCTTCTTCGATATAATGAGAGCAACTAAGAACAGAGCAGGGAGGAAGAGCAGGAGGAAAAGATTAACATTAAACAGAGACATGAGGTGGGAGGGAAAGGGAGAGAAAAGGGAAATTGCATGGAAATGGAAGGAGACCCTCATTGTTATACAAAATTACATATAAGATGTTATGAGGGGAATGGGAAAAAAAAAAAAACAAGGAGAGAAATGAATTACAGTAGATGGGGTAGAGAGAGAAGATGGGAGGGGAGGGGAGGGGGGATAGTAGAGGATAGGAAAGGTAGCAGAATACAACAGTTACTAATATGGCATTATGTAAAAATGTGGATGTGTAACCGATGTGATCCTGCAATCTGTATACGGGGTAAAAATGGGAGTTCATAACTCACTTGAATCTAATGTATGAAATATGATATGTCAAGAGCTTTGTAATG
Source organism: Urocitellus parryii (assembly GCF_045843805.1). Lineage (NCBI taxonomy): Eukaryota > Metazoa > Chordata > Mammalia > Rodentia > Sciuridae > Urocitellus > Urocitellus parryii. Next base: position 126,403,766 of record NC_135540.1, read on the forward strand.
TTTTGAACAACCAATAAAAAAAAAAGAAACCAAAAAAAAAAAAAAAAAAAGAAAAAGAAATTGAGGCTTTGAAGTCCTATATCATCCAAACAGGAAACAATAGGACCAGCTGATTTAGACCCTGTGCTTTTAATCACCTTGATACATATACTCTAAGTTACTGAAGTAAAATGCTAACCATATAGAAACATATATAGGGGCTGGGAATGTGGCTCAGGCGGTAGTGCGCTCGTCTGGCATGCGTGCGGCCCGGGTTCGATCCTCAGCACCACATACCAACAAAGATGTTGTGTCCGCCGAGAACTAAAACATAAATATTAAAAATTCTCTCTCTCTCTCTCTCTCTCCTCTCTCACTCTCTCTTTAAAAAAAAATAGAAACATATATAAACATTGTCTATTATTAGTAGTTTCACATGATCATTATGTGGAAGTTTGCTTGACAACATTACTTTTTTCCACATTTAGATTCTGCACTATAGACTCGGATATCTCATCAGTTCATAACAAAAAAATCCTTATAAATCTCTTCTCTCCCCCATCCTTCTTTTTTAAAGAGGATAATTTCCAGATAAGTAATGATTTAGCAAATTTAATGAAGTAAAGTATTTTCACTAATAGCAAAGTCAATGAACCATGTGTTTCTATATACAAAATTTAAATTTCTCTTCAGTTCATCTACCCATAAGTAAGACTAAAAATGAACCAGATCTCACTTGGGAATATAGTAAACAAAACCAGAGGGAAAATATTTGCAAATATTCATTTGTAATGTAAATAAATAAACCTTCCAGAGATAAAGTCTTTTAACTGTGATGAACTTATTGAGTATAATAACTTAACTGTTTTATTCTACTTTAAAATTAAATTGACCTAGTATCTGTCTTCTAAATGCTAGGATTTATGTAACTGATAAAACGAGTCTTAACCACAAGAGGGAGCCAGCACCATTCCAGTTCACACCTAAAGGAAAATTACCACTTAGAAAAAACAAAAAATGAGACAGTTGTAAAGAGCATAAGTTTGGGAGACCTTTTACAACACGTGCGATAAAAGGCTATTAAAACTATTTTGATGAAATAATAAATAAAATACTATTATGATGAAAAAATAATTTTGCCTTGCCAATTTCATTATGAACATTTTTTGAAAGAAATAACAAGTTTAGGAGTCTTCTTACAGAAGAAAGTAATAATACTATTTAAGAATTATCAGGAAAACCACATTTCAAGGGATTTGCTCTTAGAATTAAAATTGTTATAATCTAACATTGAAATATACTAGATGATTTCCCCCAACGAAAACAACATTAGTATCAAATACACTAGTCATTTAAGAAGCAACAAAGAGCCTACAATTACCAAAATGCCAACTCAGTTTCTATGTATACTAAGTTCACAGAATTGAAGGCTGAACCTGTCACTTCTGTTTCCACCCAAAATTACACCATAAATTATGCAATAATTCCAGACTAAAAGTCAGAGGTTTCTAGGGAAAAACAAAAGATTCATTTAATTATTGTTTTTTAGATTCTACTCTACCTTGGTCTACCTAGTGAAAATAATTAAATTTGAAAAGAGGCAGTTTAAATAGCAGGCAGAATTCAAGTGGCTGGACTTTAATGGAAAAAAATTTCCAGTCTGGTGAGGTGGCATACACTGGTAATCCCAGATACTAGGGAAGGTGAATTAAGAGGACTGCAAGTTCAAACTCAGCCTCAGAAACTTAGTTTCATTAAAATAAATAAATAAATAAATAAACAAACAAACAAACAAAGGAGGGGCTGGGATTGTGGCTCAGTGGTAGAGCATGAGCCTCGCACGTGTGAGGCCCACCTGTCCTCAGCACCACATGAAAATAAATAAATAAAATAAGGTACAATACAAAAAAAAAAAAAAAAAAACCTAAGAAACGGGGATATAGCTCAGTGGTAGAGAGCCTGTGGATTTCATCCTCAGTACCACAAAAAATACTAATTTCTACTGGGGGGAGAAAATAAATAAATAAATAAGTAGAAAATAATCGTAAAAGCATCAGATATTTGTAATACTAATCTAATGGATTTTCATCACAAATCATATGATACAGTTCCATATTTTTATCCTAATTTTGATTTTGACATAAATGTTAAATCTGGCTATCTGGTAACCTGCAACTAATAACAGTGATATTAAATAGTTTTTGTTGTTTTTGCTTTAAAAAAAAATCAATAAAACAGACAACTTAATCCCTAGAACCTCTTTTAGTTTTTTTTTTTTTTAAGTATAATCATTCAAATTCACCCCATTGCAATAACAGTAGTTTTTCTAAGTATGGTATTGTCACTGGTATAACTTTTGCTCTGAGTTACAATCAGAAAGAAATAATGGTGGGAATAGTGAAAATAATCACAGGAAAAAATAATAATAGAAATTTAAATATTTAAGTATTAAACATGTCTCAATATTTTCGATGAAACTGGATGTAATTTAAAGAAATAACTTCATTTCCCACTGCGTGGAATCAAATGAAATGCCTCTTGAAATGCCTTCTCTAGCCTTTCCACCGTTGTTGTATATCTGTATCTGATCTGTGCCTCAAGGCCTGACCTAAATATCTTGTCCTTCCATAATGCCTGAACTCTCATTTCAAAATTATGATTCTACATGAACCACAGATGTGAAATCACCTTCCACCTCATGTTTGGTTATTTCTGTGTTTTACCTGTAAAGCCGGGAGCTCATTCTCCCTCCCCCATCTCTGTGAACAATGTCATGGCAACAATAACCAGTTGGCACTTTTGAATCCTCTGGATGCCCTGTACTTTTGTAGATTGTTCCATACAAAGTACACAAAGAAATTTTTTTCTAGTAATTAAAAAATTCAACTAACTTGTTAGCTTTCTTAGAGGTGCCAATGTTAGGACAAGTACTGCGTTTGTGATCTAATTCACCACAAATAAAGCAGCCATCTTTCGTGCCCTCACAAGAATGATCTGGAACAGCACAGTGATTGCAAATGCTACAGTGGATCCAGGCTGTAAAATAAAAATTGAAGTTTTAGAAGTTCACTCGATATAACTTTTAATTTTATTAATTATAAATGCAAGAATAGCATTTATTTTAAATGTTGTGGCTGGTTTGCACAGCTAGTTTAATTTGGCTAAAGAAACCAAAGAGGGTAGAATCCCACTTAAAGCAGGTAACTTCTGATTTACAAGGCAACAAATTCAGCCCTTCCTCAAAAGTCATGAGCTGAGAGCCAGTCACAGTGGTAGCTGACTGAGTAGCATAGTGCCCTATTTAAATTAGTCAAGCCAAAATAATAATAATAATAAAACAATTAGTAAAGCCAAATGCCACAGTGAAACAGGTTAGCAGTCATCTCTCCCCATGGAAAACAAAACATACAGGTTGGTAATTATAAAGATTAAAAAGCAAATAAGTTCTATCAGGTCTCTACATTAATTACTTTTTCTTTTTAAATGCAATGAAATAAAAATACTACTTAGAGGAAGAACTCAAAAATGTTTACAGAGAGCTCAAACACCAGTCTCAATACTTACAAGGCTTTACACACTTTTTGCAGAGAAAGCAATGGTTCCATTTCCTGCCATCCTACAAAAACAATTTTTAAATTATATTTGTTATTAAAAATCAAGTTCTACAATTAAAAATTAAAATGCCTTATTAAAATCTATGTAAATTATTCATTCCTTATTTCTCTCTTTCCTGGGCTTCACAATTAAATACTCTGATTTTAATTTATGCATTTCTCTACTCAATTCAAATGCCTCCTTGATGGGCCTCAATTTCCTTAACTGTGAAATTAGGAGATTTATCTAAATGATCTTGAAAATCCACTCCAGTTCAAGCAACCTAATCTGTACAAAGAAGGATTCATAATGAAAATTTCAAGAGAATTAATGATTCAAAATTTTATGTGTCTATACTATATAATCCTTAATGACATTCATATTTGAGAGCTTTAAGTAACTTACAAAGATAGATTATGGATTACTATTTGAGTAATATTAAAACTGTGAAGTAAAATATATCGAGAAAAGTACATAATACACATGTCTAATTTAAGGCATATTTTAAAGCAATACTAAGGAAACCCACCAGGTCAAGAAGCAGATATCACCAGCACCCAGACCCACCCCAGGTGCCCCTTCCCATCAGTGTCCCTCTTTCCGCAAGAACAACAAATACTATTCTGGTCTTTGAGATGGTCATTTCCCTGCTCTTTTTACGTTTGCCATTTATATGTGCATCTCTAAATAATAATGTTTTGTATTCCTCCATTTTAAACTCTACACAATCTGGGCGTAAATACAGATCACATTTCTAAACTAAGTGAAAATATATAATCAAAAGTATTTCTATAGTTAAAAACAAGTAGAGTACAACTATAATGCACCCACAAAAAAAGTGGGGGAAAAAACAAGCATGATCAGTAATAATTTTTCTAATATTTATATAAATTCAGCCTTTTCTTGGGAGAATAATTTGTGTTTAATAGTACCCCCCCTCCAAAAAAAAAAAAAACTAGCATCCTTTTTCTAATGTGGAAATAAACAAAACTGAAGGGGCATTCTATCTTCCTAAAAATGAAATAGGAGGTTTATCCATAATGCCCAAACTTGGAAGCAACCAAGAAGATGTCCTTCGGTAGGTATCTATCTGGTGGATACAGTCATTATACAGTCATCCAAATCCAAAGAATGTGCCACACCAAGAGTGAACCTTCATGTAAGTCATGACTCATGGTGTTATGAAGTGTTGATGGGTGCGTGCATCTACTCACAGTGGGGCCTATGCTTGGGAAGGTGGGTAAAAGAACATGGGAAATCTCTGTACCCACTGTTCAATTTTGCTGTGAACTTAAAGCTATTTTAAAAAATAAAGTTTATTAAGACAAAATAATAAATAGGAGACATGACCCTTGTAGTCCTTCCTTATCTGTAAAAAGTGGAGAGTAACTGTACCTACCTCATAAAGCTGTTGTGAGGATTAAATGCATTAATTCATGCAAACCCAAAGCTCTTAGGCAAGAGCCTGACATGTAAAAAGTGCACCACACATGTTACTAGTTATTACTACAATTAATAACAGTGATGGTATCCATAGTTCAATGCCTTATTTGAAACATAATAATTTTTCCCTCAACAGACATACAAATCTAGTACTACAAATCTAGTACTCACTTAGTGACTTATTTTAAAACACTCCTAATTTTATCAGTTACACAGTATCATATGAAAATGAATTCAAGTAACTGTTGATGATGATGAAGGCTATTAAGTACTTTTAAAAGCCTGTTGTACTCTATAACTAGAAATAAAGTACTATTGTATTAAAATATACTTAGCTGGCAAGGATGGGGTGGGGATATACACTCAAGGACATTGCTTATTGGACTGCAAATTAGTACAACCACTCTGGAAAGCAGTATGGAGATTACTCAAAAGACTGGGAATAGAACCAGCCATCCCACTCCTTGGTATTTATCCAAAAGAATTAAAACCAGCATACAATAGTGATGTATGTATACCAATGTTCACAGCAGCACAATTTACAACAGCCAACTTACGGAATGTGCCTAGGTACACATCAACAGACAAATAGATGAAGAAAATATTGTACATATACAAAATGAAGTTTTACTCAGTTACAAAAAATAACAACATTATGTCATCTGTTGGTAAATGGATAGAACCGGAGACATCATGCCAAGTAAAATAAGTCAGATTCAGATAGTCAAGGGTCAAATGTTTTCTCTCATACAAGGAAGAGAAAGAAAGAAAGGGGTGGGGATGTTCTTACAAAAATAGAAGGGAGACCCATAGAAGAGAGGAAGGGAATCCAGTGAGACAGAATGGGAAGTACTGAGGAATGAAATCTACCAAAGTATGTTATATCCAGGTACAAATATACCACAAGGAATTCTACTTATATGTATAATGACAATGTACTAAATAAAATAATAATAATAGAAGAAAGACTGGTAGAACAAGTGAATGGGGGAGGGAGGACAGGATGGAAAGGGAAGGTACTGGGGAAGGAGAATAAGCAAACTATGTGCATGGACAAATATGACATATCAATCTACTATGTATAATTACAATGTATCAATTAAAAACAAAATTTTAAAAGGAGTCTTTTTATAGATTAAGAATTAAGGGCTGGGGTTGTGGCTCAGCAGTAGAGCGCTCGCCTAGCATGTGCAAGGCCCTGGGTTCGATCCTCAGCACCACATAAAAATAAATAAACAAAATAAAGGTATTATGTATAACTAAAAAATTTTTAAAAAAGAATTAAGAAAAAATACATTATATAACTAAACTGTACCTTGGATGTGCAAGAATCACAGTGCTCACAGTGTTGATTCTCAAGAGAAACATATCGTTGACACAGAGGGCAAAATCTAAAGAGATATGAAACAACTGCATATATTTATTGAGATTCACAGAGTAGATAAAAGTTTACAAAGCACTTGTTCCAGGAATTGGAGGTAATCAGAATTCAATTCAATATGAAATTATGGACCAAACTCAACAACAACAGAAAAATGAAATGACTCAATATTGAAAGCACTTCACTGTTTTAGTTACACATAACCATATTTTCAGTGACATGAATTTCAAAGTCTTATTGTGATCTTACCTGTACCCTTCTTCAGTAGGAAGGATTATTTTGTTGGGTGGAATGTTGGTAAAAATACGCACAGGAGACTGTTTTCGACCCTTCTTTCCATGTTTATAAAGTGCATGATTGTCATAATCTACCTAGAAATTTGGAAAAAATTAAGGTAAAAAAATTTACTCAAATGAGCCAACATTTACAAAGCCTTTCAATCCAATAAACAAACAAGCTAATGCCAAGATGCAGGTGAAACCAAGATACTTAATAAGAAATTCTTAAAAGTAACAGTTCACCGGCTGGGGATATGGCTCAGATGGTAGAGTGCTTGTCTTGCATGCACAAGGCCCCAGGTTCAATCCCCAGCACCCCCCCACCCAAAAAAAGGAAGAGCTTCTTACTTAATAATTAACAGCCCACAGAGTCCTCTATGGCAGTACAATTTCATCATAAAAAAGGTAAAATCTTTCATGACAAACTCATGTTATCTAATACTAAAGGTACAATACTAATCTTTTACCTAACACAACAGACTTTATTAGAAAGAAGAATTTAGCTTTTGGCCTTAAAAGACTATGCCTTCAAAGATATATGCTAGCTTTTTGGAGACTGAGTTCTTGCATGTGAAGTTGGCTAGATGTCAGCTTTCAGTCTACCAGGTCTCAGGGCGGCCTCACTGTGACCTCCACTCACCACAGGCCCTCTAGCATTCAGGCAGAGCACAGACTCAGGGGTCAGACAGTGGCTTTCCCAGTTACTTGTTATGTGACCTTAGGAAAGTTTACATATTTTCTATCAGTAAAAGGAGGGTTTTGGTTCCTGCCTTAAGGTTACTGTGAAGGTTAAGTGGGATTATGTATGTAAACACTTAATCTAGTGGGGGCACAAGGTAGAAAGGCAGAGATGAAGGGAAGGATCCACAACTAACAGGTGTTCCCCCCACAAAGACTATTTCAATCAAACATGTACCTCTCCCCGCAAGATCCCTAACTCAACTGGCAGTTTCAGATTATCTTAAAAGTAAACTGAAACTGGGCTGGGGATATAGCTCAGTTGGCAGAGTGCTTGCCTTGCATGCACAAGGCCTTGGGTTCAATCCCCAGCACCAAAAAAAGGTAAACTGAAGCTAACAAGCATGATTTCTACCAGCTTCTATTATCCACACACTTGTCAATCTTGTTTACAAATCCACTTGGCTCCTCAATCCATCTTTCTTTAGATCAGCTTTTCTCAAAATGGATCAGTAAGATCAGCATTCCTGGGATCTTATTAGAAATGCAAATTCTCACCCCACCTAGGACCTAGCAAATTAGAAACTTAGGGAGTGGAGCTGAGTAGTCGGTTTCAGCACATCTCCCCGGCAAACTCAAATTGGAGAACCAATGCTTTAGATTATTCACAAGAAGACCATGAGAATACCATTTTTAGGAGCCCAATACAGGTGTATTTTTTTTGGGGGGGGGGGGTGTACTAAGAACTGAACTCAGGGGCACTCGGCCACTTCAGCCATATCCCCAGCCCTATTTAGTATTTTTTATTTAGAGACAGGGTCTGAGTTGCTTAGCACCTAGCCTTTGATGAGGATGGCTTTGAACTTGAGATTCTCTTGTCTCACCCTCCCAAACCACAGGGATTATTACAGGTGTACGCCCAATACAGGTGTGTTCTAACTTTCAAATAAGGTATAACGAGTTGTTTTGATTCTGAACAAGAATACACTTAAGAATGTACAAGAGACCTGGTCTGCATATTGGCTATTTAATAAATCACAAAAATATAAGGAACTGACAATGAAGAAGGAGATCTTTGAAGGTAGATTCCTAGGCTCTCTCTCTAGGGCCTTGCAAGTTTAATGCCAATGCCCATCAAATTACAGATGAACACATTTAGGAAGGCCCGTCAACAAGCTTCAGTAGTGGAGGAAGCTAGGTAGAAAATGAGGAGCCCCAAGGGATGATGTGAAAACCCCAGGGGTTTCTGGCTGACTGCCAGCACTGTGAGCCCTCGTAGTATCCTAACAAGGGAAGTAACAGGTGGGACGGCATTTGCAGCCCAGCATTCAGTCATTACATTTTTAGAGACACATTGATAAAACTGGCTCATTTCTACTGAAAACAATGGGAATGAATCAGATTTACAGTTAACAAATTGGGGGTGTTTATTCCGAAAAGAGAAGACTGGGAGGGACGGACAGCTATTTTACAACTGAAGGGGCGTCATATGGAATAGAAATTAGACTTAACCTTTATTGCCTCAGAGAATACAACTAGGACCAATGGTTAGAAGTTAATGGGAAGCATATTTTATCTCAATATGAGAAAATTTTCTAACGATTAGGGCTATTAAATAAATTGAGTTGCCTTGTAAGGCTATAGGACTCCCCTGGCTGAAAGCACTCGAGTGAAGCTAGATGACTGCTTGTCATGAATTCAGCAGAGAGGATCATTACATTGGGAAGTCAGCCCAGGTTACCTCTGTTTCTTTCCAACTTTCAAAATTCTGTGAATACATGTTACCTATTACAGACTAAGATACGAAAATAGATTCTACTTCACAATCACCTTTAAAAAGTACCATAAGTACTTTGAAATCGTTTTAATGATTTAAATTCACAACTTCTCCCTAATGTACCACTGTGGATTTGAATATACAGTTCCTTATTTAAATTCAATAAAGACATTTTGAACATAAATTTATGAATGTCATAAGAAAAAAAAATCTACGAGAATCTTATGAACATTTTCTAATGTTGGAAAATAATACTGTGGAAAGGTTTCTGGTACTTGGCCATCCTATGCAATGCAACAGATAGCAGATGGAAGACAGAGAAAAAAAGAACAATTTCTTTATGGGTACCCAAGGAGTCAGAGAATGTATGTATCAGGAAGGTGGCTGATATTTTGCATAACCTAATTGAGATTATTATTATTTTTAAATGCGGGTTTGTTGTGCTAATTAACTATAAACATATGGTATGTAAAATGCATGCTGCTAGGGCAAATTAATGTACCTCTAACATACATCCATATTTCATAGCTTCATCCACACAAATAAACCTCCTGTGGAAGTGCTGTAAAGCAAACACAATTTTGCAAATTGCACATCACTAGTGGTAGAGCTGATACACCATCTTCCCATCATTATCCCTGACATTTCACTCACAATGATGATGAGAGGCATTTTCAAATAGAAAATTTCTCCCACGAAACTGATTAATGTGATGAAGTACTGTATAGAAATGAGGGAAAGCACAAAATCTCTGCAATTCCTAGCTTTTAATTTGATCTATACGCAAATATCCTCTGTAACATGAGGGTGAAACTAGTTATACGGAGAACCAAGACATTCAGGTCAACAAATATTTGTTTTGCACCTACTGTGCTCCAGGCATTATGTCAGGTACAAAGATTAAAGATGGAATACAAGTACTCCATGATGCCCTGAGGACTGTTCTTTTAACTTCAACAGACACCAAAGGTCCCAAATGCATTCCACACACCCACCAGCTTCTGGTAAATCTTTCAGTTATATTCCCCGTATCTTAGGTAGCCCTTAGTTAAAATTCCCATGTGTCTCTTACCCCCCCCCCTGTTTATTATACACTGAGGTTCAAGGTTTTAGTTGACATCTTTTAATGTGCAATAATTTCCCAGAAATTCCTGTCAAAAGAGTTTCTTTTCTGACCATGAAGCTAATGTTGAAAGTTTTCTACGCAGGGGTCACTTCACAAAAGAGTAGCTTTGACAAAAGCAAACAGCTGTACCTTCCACACTCCAGGTAAGTGTCCAGGTTAAACAGAAACAAGAGAAAAGAGAATGTTCAATAAGGAAGAGATGTGAGACCACCGAATTCACAAGTGGTAACTATAGGACATGAACATCGCCACTCCCTGACTCTGAGCCGATGGCAGACATCACTATTCAATCATGTTACTCTGCTGCTTGAAGCTGATAGCCTCAACAAATCCAGAAAGTCACTTCCATTTATCAGATTTAGCACTAAAAGTGAAACTTATTTACCATCCCTTTTCTGGTTAAATCTTTCTTTTTCCCAGACACAACTCCTCTCCCCTCCACTCCGGTACTGGGGATTTAACTCAGAGACTTTATAACTGTAAGGTACATTCTCAACTCTTCTTGTTTTTTTATTTTTATTTTGAGACGAATCTTGCTAAATTGCGGAGGCTGACCTCAAACTTGTGATTCTCCTGCCTCAGCCTCCGAAGTAGTGCCACTGCCCTTAGCTTAATCATTTTATTTTACAGGTAGGGAAACAGGAACCTGGAAAGATCAAGTGACTTCCCCCAAGATTAAATAGCCTCTAAATGACACTGACTTTAAATCAAAATTTCTTTTCATTATTACATCCTTCCTTTATAATCTGTCCTTAATAATAACTCCTGGTTTTCTAGGTCTTTGATAACTATTTTATTCTGCACTTATCAAGTGCTTTATCACAAGCCTACATAATTTATATTTTATGAATATTTGTAGCATTTATTCCTTCCATTTATCTGAAAAGTATTCCTAAAAAAGAGATTTAATGATTTTGGTTTTTTTATTGCACTGTGGCTTCAGGGCTTACAATCATTTTCAGCAATGTCAGAAAACATGCCTAATCAAGATCTATGGAGAAAGATCTGTGAAGAAGGAGAGAAGACTTTCAAATTTTTCATTTGATAAAGGCTAATATTAAAGAAAAAAAGTACCAGAAAATGAAGTTAAAGTAACAAAAGAAGAAAGCAAAAGGCTCAGAAATGAAATAACAATAGGTCCGGAGACATTTTCAAAAATAAAAAAGAAATGCAAAAATCTCAAAGGGAGATACAGTAAACAAGATTAATATACCAGGATATGGTAGAGAAATCAGTTTCTCCAACATGAGCAAATAATGAGCAGAACTATTCTTACTCTTAGTAGGACTCATGAAAAAACTTAGGTTTTATAGATTTTATTCTCACTCGTCCTTCCAAAAGTTGGCTCTTTACAAAAAAAAAAAAAAAAAAAAAAAAAAGGCTTTTCACCCTGTCAGACACATATGATCTAACAAGAACCTGTGTGTGTATATGTGTGCACACACATGTGCACACTCACTAGGTTTGAACCCAGGGGCACTCTATCACTGAGCTACATCACACTTTTTTCTTTTTGAGGGAGAGTCTTGCTAAGTTGCCCAGAGGAGCCTAGAACTTTTGATCCTCCTGCCTAAGCCTCCCAAGCCACTGGGATTATACGCATGTGCCACTGTGCCCGGCTGACCAGAACCATTTTTCTTCAATACACTGAATTGTTTATAGTTATTTCTTTCTTTTTTTAAAGAGAGAATGACAGAGACAGAGAGAGAGAGAGAGACAGAGAGAGAGAGAGAGAAAATTTTAATATTTATTGTTTAGTTCTCGGCAGACACAACATCTTTGTTGGTATGTGGTGCTGAGGATCGAACCCGGGCTGCACGCATGCCAGGCGAGCGCGCTACCGCTTGAGCCACATCCCCAGCCCCCATAGTTATTTCTAATAAACTTGGGCCTTGCAGCAACTATTCATCCAACTATCCCTGGATATTTCCTCAAGTTCTTGGTAACACAGGTTGCCCGAGTAAGCAGCACAGGAGGTTATGCCATATGAAACTCTCTCAGCCACTGCTTTACAGAGCTCCTTTTCTTGCCCCTGTTACCATTTCAAACTCTTGTCCATCATGAAAACACTTATCTAAATATAGATGCAACCATTATCTGAGGGACCTTGTCTTAGCCAATTTTTTGGGGGGATGGGTGGGTGATGGTACTGGGGAATGGAACCCAGGGCACTCAATGACAGCCATATTCCCAGCCCTATTTTTTTTTTTTAATTTTATTTTATTTAGAGACAGGGTCTCACTCAGTTGCTTATCACCTTGCTTTTGCTGAGGCTGGGTTTGAACTCTCAATCCTCCTGCCTCAGCCTCCCAAGCCACTGGGATTATAGGTGTATGCCACCGCACCCAGCTCAGCTAAATTTACGTCTCAGATGTCATGTAAAAACAGGGCCAGAGGAAGAGATTTGCCTCATCGTGGGACTAACTAAATGACAACATTGCTGACAGCAACAGCTTCTACTCTACACTTGCAAGTGTTGAGGACGAGGTTCAGTCTTTTCATGCATCCTCTCTGAAGCAGATATTCGTTATCAGTGTACTCATTTAACAGGTACGATGAGCTTGAGAGAAGTCAAGTAGTCGGTACAGGATTAAAACCCAGATCTCTTCAAATCCACAGTTCATGCTTTTTTCCATTTAATTATCCATCTGACATACATGGGACACCTACCAAGTGCCAAGCATTGCACTAGATGGTGACTTACTGCCAGAGGCAGCAGGTGCTACTGGAAGCTGGAAGGAGTTACTTAGTTAACATCTCCAGGATACATCAGCTATCTCTGTATCACAAATGTCAACTCTAGAAACAGAAACTAAGACAAGAAACAGAAAACTGGATGCCCTAAAAAGGAGAGTAAGCAGCTTTGAGAGGAATTATGATGTAGTTTTTGCCTGAAGCAGAGCTCAAAAAGTCAAGGTTAAAATGGCTTATGCTATGCATTTTTGGCAAGAAACCTGTTAATATGAATGGCTCAATAGCTATAAAAAATGCCTATTAAATTTGAGAAAGTAATCTCGGTTTTAGAAATCTATTTCAAGGAAGTTATATAAAAACTAGAAAAAATTATATGCATTAAAGTTATTTACAGCAGTGTTATTTATAGCACCTTAAAGGTAGAGAAGCAACCTGTAGTCCAAAAAGAAGGGAATGATAACACAGCTTGTTAATGAAATAATCTAAAATTATTAAAATCTGTATTTTTAACAAGCACCTAGGATTATAGACATTAGGAACCACAGGACAAGTTATACATGGCAATAATTTTAATGTATGACACAGCTCAAAATATTTTAAATTACTAAAATCATGGACAGTCTTTGTCAGGATATTTATTTAAGCAGAATATCCATTCCCCAACCATTCCAGAAGACAAAATATTTACTATACCTGGTAATCCAGCATGCAAAAGCTGGGAAAAAACTGACAAATTCGGGACTCAAAAAAGTAAGGGAAAATCCAGAAAATGGGCAGCTCTTTGTGACTCTTATCTAATGGATCACAAAAAAGAAAAAGAAAAGAAGATAGCAATATTAAAGAAAAAATAAAACAAACAACTTTAATTGAAAAACTTTTGGTATTGGTAGAAATTTCAATCATGCAACACATTTCTCTCCAAACAAAAAAGAGAATGTTTACTACTATGCCATTTATAACTTGACCTTTCCCAAAGGTTAATGGAAATATTCTTTTATATCTAAAACAAAACACTGACTTTATCCACTCTGATTAATAGTCTTAGGAACAGCAAATATTGAAATGTGTAGTTGTCTGATAGTGTTTCGGATTTTGCTTGTACTATGTCCCCAAAACACAATAGTTGTGTAGCACAATTAATGGAGAAGCTTGATCACCCAACTCCTGACTTTCTCACATTTATCATTTCACAAGCTAGAAGCTGTATCTTAAAAAATATGAATGTACTACCTAATTAGATAATTACGTAAAATGCTTTGAAGTCCTAATCCACTCTAAACTGAATAATTGTCCCCATTCATTAACCCACCTCTAGGGCAAGAATCTATGTGTCCTCAATAACCACTACTACTAGCCTACTGAATGTCCTATTTCCACACATCTTTTGGCAAAGTTCAGAGATCTGGGCCTGAGATTGGGTGGTCTCTTAAGAGCTCTGGGCAAGATTTTAGGAACAGGGAATGTAAGGCCTGTAGGGCAGACATATGTCTACTTTATTCGATTATGTATTCCTAATACCTAAACAGTATCTGGCACACAGCAGCCACTCAGTAAATATTTATTGAACAAATGACAAGCCATTGATGTTCTTCCAAAGGTATTTTACCTAAAAGCCATTTTAAAAACATATGATTAGGATAATACAAAGTGTACTACGATAATGAAGTCTGCCCCATCATCAAGCAAGTGTGTTTTTAAAAAGAGAATAGCCCGAGACATGCATTTTCTATCAGTGCTCTGATTCACTGAGCTTGGCTAAAATTTGACAGAAAGTAGATACTTGTTTATTTTGTAGTCAGTAAAAAATTACACACCTTGGCTTTGACCTTCTTTCCACATAGCAATTAACTTCTTGAATGTATTAGCCAGAGGTTCAACCAAGCCACCAAAAGGAGGGTCTGTCACCAGAATGACTCCTTCACCTTTATCTTCCTGTAAAAATGCTCTGCATACTTCAAGGGCAGCCTGCAACAAATAAAATAAAAATTCATTTCTAAATTAGGACTGGAGAGAGGCACTTTATCCTATTTGGAGGAGAATGCATTAGACTCAGTCTCACTCTTAGTCCTGGAAACTTAAGGGAGTCACCCTGCCACTGCAAAGTCCCTCAGTGACATCCAAAGCCTGTCTTAGCCTGCCCCCCTACCTTTCAGATTTTATCTTTGGGTTCCTTGATAAGCAGGTTTTTAAATTGCAAATTCAAATACCATCACTATCAGACAACTACACATTTCAAATGGTTAAATTAAAAAACTAAATTTAGTAACCTAAAAGAGAGAAACTCATTACCCATGAAAACTATCTAAAATGTTCAATTCAATTCAACAAACAGGAGCAGGGACAGTGCTAAACCCTGGAGACACAAAGAAGAATAAGACAAGTTTTTCTCCTATCTGACTTGTCCACCACCATGAGTTCAATTCAATAACAGCCACAAATTACCAGTCAAAAATGTTTTTGAGAATCAGGTAAATGACAGGCTTATTTGAACATGCACAGTAAGTAAACAAACAAGTTCTCAACACAAAGCCAGGCTGGAAATGTACCTTCCCAACAGGATGATGTAAGTGTTCCGTAAATGCAAAGCCAACATTAACTAGGATTTTTATCATCTTTTGCTCTGGGTGAAGTTAATAAGAGCTACACCTATCATATCATCTCCAGTCACTTGGAAGCCCTTTTTCAAGTACTCGTTTACAGAAGTAAATTGGCACAGGACTTTAAAGTATAATGGCATTTTAAACTTCAATAACTACATGTACGTTCTAATAAAATATATATTGTTCTACTACTAAATCAAAAGAAGATCCAACTGATTCAAGGGACAAGGATGACCTCCCGGTAGAACTCCTAAAGCAGAGGACGCACGTCAAAGGATAGCCATTTTCAGCCACTGCCCAGCACTTACTTCCTCACTAACATGAGCAAGGACATAAGACACAGATGAAATTGAAACCCTCTAAATTCCTTAGAGTTAAAAATAGAAGGAGAGGGCTGGGTTTGCGGCTCAGCGGTAGAGCGCTCGCCTAGCACGAGTGGGACCCGGGTTCCATCCTCAGCACCACATAAAAATAAAAAGGCATTGTGTTGTGTCCATCTACACCTAAAAAATAAATATATTTTAAAAAAATAGAGGGAGAGAAAATAAAACAAGCTGTTTTATTTTGGATGTGAGGTATCCCCCAAAAGCTCATGTATGAGACGATGCAAGGTTTAAAGGGGAAATGACTGGGTTACAAGAACCCTAACCAAACAAGCATATCAATCCTGAAGGGATTAACTGAGTGGGGACTGAAAGTAGGTGGGGTGTGGCTGAAGGAGGTAGGTACCTGGGCGCATGCCCTTGGGTTTATACACTGTCCATGCTGAGTGAGAGTCTCCACTTCCTAGTACAAGGTCCTGAGCTGCCTCCTCCTCCATACCTTTCTGCCATGATGTTCTGCGTCATGTTATATCCAGAGCAACGGAACTGACAGTCTATGGACCGAGACCTCTGAAACTGTGAGCTCTAAATAAACTTCCACCTCTAATTGTTCTTGTCAGTTCTTAGGCTACAAAACAGCTAACTAATACACAAGCTAGCAATGCCTAAACTCCTACTTATTAGAAAACATAAAAAATAAATATTTTTTTGCAGGTAAGAATCAAGAATCATGGCCTTCATGAGTTCTGAGGGTTCTAGTGTTGGCTACCTCTAGGAGACAGAAGTTGCTTATGCTAAGGTCCACAGCAACTGGGCTCTTCCCCTCACCTCAGTTACTACAGGGCGTGCCTGGCATCTTAATTAGTTTGGCATCCTTGAAGCCCCCTTACCATTAAGGCATATAACATCTTTTACACTGGGTTGCTATGATAAATCCCTGTGAGGGGAACTCTTGCTTTTTAAGCAACTGGACCAGAAAGTGCTGAGGTACAGCGCCTGAGTCCCCAGTGAGCCACAGAGATGCTGGTGGACAGGCAGATATTTTGCCAAGGGATGGCAAATTTCCATGGAGAAACTTTTCCTGCATAGGCAGGAAAAGACTTATGAACAGTCTTCTGTAGATCAATCTCTACAGTCGCAGGGCTAGCTAGAGGCTGCTGCTAAAATACAGAGTAAGGAAAGATGAGGTGGGCCACTATATTCTTTGAGCAAAGATAAAGTGGGCCTCAGCCATAGCAGTTTATCCCACTCATTATTTCAAAAACTTATTACAAGGTAATTCTATAAATTTTCAATAGTAATTTGCAGAGTTTCCTAGAAAAAGGCTAACAACATGATACTTTTTGAAAATATGTGAAATTTCTAGCCAACAGTTTTTTAAATGTAATTTTACCCTTATTTGTATTTATTATTCAAAATAAAAAAGGAAAATCATAGTTTGGTATTAAAAACAAATAACGAAACACCCTAAACCACTCTGCCTACTTTCCCATCACTGTCATGACCTGTCCTCCTGGCTGCAGTTTGAAAATGGCCATCTGGACTCCCCCACAGCAATATCCCACCAGCTCCACAACAGCCACATTTCCAGACATCCCTTCCAAGCCTCCCTGCTCTGTTTTGGAGGATGGGATAGAAATGGCTGCAGGCCGCGCATAAGGCAGCTTTAGCTCCTCCCTCTCAGTCCTCACAGCAAGTCCTGTTTCCACTGGGGCAATGCCTGCACAGTGCCCTCCTTGTCCCCCCTTTCCCACTGCCACAGCCCTTGCTGAGGAGTCCCTTATGGTACAAGGTCAAGCCATTTTAAACTCCCCACCCTCCTTCACATTCATCTGATCAGTTCTCAAATCCCAGTTATCACCAACCACATAAACTCTGGGAAACAATGAAACACATCTAATTCTAAATGTTATTTATTTCAATACTTTATTTTAATGGCTATCGTGGCTGAAAAATAATGTGTCCCAAAGCTAAATTGTTTCAAATGAAAAGAGTGCTGTATTTATTAAATCAGGAGACTCATTTTTCAATCCCAACCAATAATATAGTTTTTGTTTTCATTGAACCTAGGCCTTGATAGAAAGATAACAAAGGAGATACCCCTGAATTTGTTTTTCTGAAATAAGAAAAGCAAGAAATAAGGGTAATAATCCTTACCTTTCCATCAAAGAAATGATGGTTAAACATGTTATAATAGCAAAAGCTATCTTCCATATAAAACTGTGAATACCTGTAAAATAATTTATTTTTGGAATTACTTGTCCAGCCACAGCCACACAGTAAGTAAATATTAACTAAACTACATTTTTTATTTAATTAATTTATTTATTCTAATTTGTTATATATGACAGCAGAATGAATTTCAATTCATAGTACACATATAGAGCACAATTTTTCAAGGTTGTACACAAAGTAGTCACAACATATCGTGTTTTCATACATGTACTTGGAGGGTAATGATGTCCATCTCATTCCACCACCTTTCTTACCCACATTCCCCCTCCCTTACCCTCACTCCCCTTTGCCCTATCTAAATTTTCTCCATTCCCCCCATGCTCCCTGCCATCCCCACTATAGATTAGCATCCACATATCAGAGAAAACATTCAGCCCTTGGTTTTTTGGGATTGGCTTATTTAGCATAATATTCTCCATTTCTATCCATTTACCTGCAAATGCCATGATTTTATTCTCTTTTAATGCCAAGTTATATTCCATTGTGTATAATACCACAGCTTCTTTATCCATTCATCTACTGAAGGGCATCTAGATTAGTTCCACAGTTTAGCTACTATGAACTGAGCTGCTATAAACATTGCTGTGGCTGCATCACTATAGTATGCTGTTTTTAAGTCCTTTGGGTAACTGAGGAATGGGAAAGCTAGGTCAAATGGTGGTTCCACTCCAAGTTTTCCAAGGAATCTCCATACTGTTTTCCATATTGGTTGCACCAACTTGCAATTCCACCTAAACTACACTTTTAAACTACAAATCACTTTCATAAAATGAACTTCATGATTTTTAGTTTTTTGAAATAAATAACACTTTCTAAAAGTTTCAGAGACTCTTAACAATGAATAATGAACTGAAATTATTTTCTCAAGTTTAATAAACCAGTGACAAAAGTATAGACTCCTCATACATGAAACACACATGTTCCTGTGGACCAGGAGACTATATATAAGCAACTGGATTACTGACAGATTATAATACAATTTAAACTTTCAGTTGGTTGGCAATTAAAATATATCTCTCATGGTTAATAATTTTAAGGAAAACACTAAATTAAATTTTTTTCTTGTGCTCCAGCTGTTAATTATTTTCTTCTGTGGTTAATAAAAAAAAAAAGAAATAATGCAGTTTTTCTTGTCTAATGCAGATTAGTTTAATAAAATATGCTTCTCAATATCAGAGAAAAAGAAGTATGGGCATTCATGTTTATTGAATTAGTACCAGAAAAGAGGGACATTTATTTACTGAATGAACTATTTTATTTTTCTAACGTACTACTTTAAAATGCCATCATCAATGAATGAGAATAACAGCTTTGGGGATTAACATTTTATAAATTTTTGCTAATTTACCGGGCTAAACTCTTACCAATTATGGTTTAAATTTGCACTTATCTGATTACTTACAAAGTTGAGTTTTCTATATCTCTTAGTTATATCTGTATTGTTTTCCCCATTTATGCAGACAGGTCTTATGGTCTTTTGTGCTGATTTCCAAGTTTTTCATACAATATAGAAAACTTTGTTATCATAAAAGAATTTTGAATGTTGTCTGTTTTAAGTAATTCATAGATGAATCACACCATCTTCCTTGGGAATTCATAAACCATTGGAAAGAATGAAAAAATCAGAGCCACATTCTTTTTCATTTGACTTCTGACCAAACCATGAGAGTGGCATTTCTCTGCTTGTATGGTTACTCTCAGTCACCTGCCCTGCCCATTACCAACTGAGTGTCCACCATGAACACTTAGGACAGACAGCCCAGGCTTATCCCCTTCCTGTTCCACTGAGGTCAAGAGCACAGGTTCTACAGTCAGACCCCTGGTTTCAATCTCTGAGCAGTTCCCTTACACACTGGGCAACCACAGGAAGTTAGTGAACCTCTGTGAGCTCCAGCTTCTTCATCTGAAACATGGGGAAAATAAGTTTTTACCTCAGAGGACTTCACAGAATAAATGAGATAATGTATGTAAAGTGTTTCATACTGGCTACATAGCATATACTAAAATGCTAAATAGTATTTTTTTAATAAATATCAGCCATGAAGATTTATGTCTTAATGTATCTTGTGTTAGAGAATCACATTTATGTAAAATGCTAAATAGTATTTTTTTAATAAATATCAGCCATGAAGATTTATGTCTTAATGTATCTTGTGTTAGAGAATCACGTTTATGTTCAACAAAATATAACCTAAACTTTTTTCTTCCTAATTTGTGGAGAGAGAGTAACAGCTGTTCACTATTATCTGTAAAATATACTGTAATGTCATTTATGATACTGTTAGCACATCTGCTGATTTCATAAAATATTAATTTGCACTGAATAAACAAAAGGCTTGGATAACCGAAAAATATTTAAACCACATATTATAACCTAATAAACATTCCAGAATCTGTAAAGCAATGTTAATAATCACCAGTAAACAAATATATCTTCCTATTTAACTAAATTTTAAATACCAATTTTTTAAAAAAGTACTTCAATACTAGCCCAGCTACAGGTCAACTATTATTCAAGGATGTTCTTGTTTCTTACACTGCCTTGGGAGTAAAAGCAAAGGAAAATACAATCCCCTTCTAATTTAATCTCATTTTTTTCATTTCTTGACAGAGATACAAGAGTTGTTTTTGAAAATTAAAAGAGAAAATTTGATTTGCCTAAAATTCAGTACAGCACACCTGTCCAAAACATTCTGGGCAGCAGTGTGCAGAGAAAAAGGGGGAAAAAAAAGCCAAGAGACTTCAGTTCTCAGTTTCCATCAAGTACAAATGAGGGAACATAATTATTCATATTTTAAATTATAAAAAAAAATCACTCAACATTGCCCTCTTAAAATGAAATTGGTCACAAAGAATTACTCTCTCCATTGAATAAAGCAAACAAAACCAATCAGAAAAGCATGCACTTGAAACAGCTCAAAAGGACATTCATTTAATTTGACCATTCATTCTCTTTAAATGAGAGTCAGTTACCAAGTGTGAAACATGCTCTACCCACAGGAAATGTAATCAAGAGCTGACTAAAATTAGTTCATAAAATGAACCTAAGAAATTCATTTTTTGATATAACTTTATTTGGATAATAGTTTGCCAAACAGAGTTTCACATCTTTTATGCTAAAATTAGAGCACATAGAAATCCATCTTAGCAAATGTTAACTTCATATCTAACAACCCCTGAAAAGGCTATTTATAGTCCACATGGAGAAGGCTGGAGTTGAGGCAGTCCTGCAGCCTGGGACAGACCTTACATCAGGCAACGAGAAACCAGAACCAAAGTATCCAAAGTAATTATTCATTGCCACTCATACTCACCAGATTCTTTTCCTGATCTAACTGTGTGTGATCTTTGAGAGAAATCTGAACCAACCACAGCTCCATCATACTGTAAACACAGACCACACACGGGATACACTCCATGCCCCCAGATATTATAAAAGACCTAGTAAGTAGGAAAATCTCATGTTCAAGGACTAAAAGACCATATTTCTTTTTCTTTCTTTTTTTTTGAGGGGTGCAGTACAGGGAATTGAACCCGATAATACTTTACCACAGAACCACATCCCCTCCCTTCCACCAAGCCTTTTTTTTTATTTTGAAACACAAAGTTGCCCAGGCTGGCCACTAACTTGCAATTCTCCTGCCTCAGACTCCTAAATCACTGGAATTAAAGGCATGTGCCACCACACCTAGCTAGAAGACAATATTAAAATGGCAATAATCTCTAAATTAATCTTAAACCACATGCAAAAAATCTCAGCAGGGTGGCCACAGTAGCACTTGCTTATAATTCCAGTTGACTTGGGAGGCTAAGATAGAAGGATCAAGTTTGAGGCCCGCCTCTGCAAAGCTTAGCAAGACCCTGTTTTATTCATTTTGCTTGTGTGTGTGGTGCTGGGGATCAAACCCAGGGCCTTGTGCATGCAAGTCAAGCACTCTAGCAACTGAGCTATATCTCCAGCCCCCTTTTCAAAATAAAATATAAAAAGGGTTGGTTCAATAGAGTTATGGTTGAGCACCCCTGGGTTCAATCCCTAGTACCACCAAAAAACAAACAAAAAAAAATTGTAAATATTGACAGGCTGATCCTAAAATCCACATGGAAATGCAAAAAACCCAGAATAATTAAAACTACCTTGAAAAAAACAAAGTTGAAAGACTCACATTTTCCAATTTCAAAATCTACTATAAAGCAAAATATATAAATAAAAACTATGTGGGACTGGCATAAAAATAGAAACAGATTAGTGGAATAGAGTCCAAAAATAAATCCATATACTTATGATCATTAGTTTTGCTTAAGATATGTAGGCCATTTTATTCATTCATTCATCATTCATTTATTTTCTGTTTGTTTGTGGTGCTGGGGATTGAACCCACAGCCTTGCACATACCAGGCAAGTGTTCTACCAATGAGCTACACTCCTCAGCCTGGTCACTTAGTTTTTAGTAGGGTGTCACAACAATTCAATGGGAAAAGAACAATGAGGAGTCACATGCAAAAGAAAGAAGATGAACCCCTACCTCAAAGCACGAATAAAAACTGGCTAAAAACAGATCTAAGACCTACACGTAAGAGCAAAAACTGTAAAACCGTTAGGATTAAACATAGATATAAATATTATGACTGGATTTAGGAATCATGTCTTGCACATGACACCTAAAACACAAGGAGGAAAACTGGACTTCACCAAGGTGAAAAGACAACCCACAAAATAGGAAGAACATACCTGCAAATCGTAAATCTGATAAAGGTCTAATATCCAGAATATATTACTAACTTTCTGAATTCAACAATAAAAAGGTAAACACTTAAAAATGGGTAAAGAATTGAATAAATATTTCTCCAACAGGTAAACAAATGGCAATGAGGAGATAACGCTCAACATCACCAGTCATCAGTGATTGCTAATCAAAACCATAAAGAGCTGCAATTCAAAAAGATGAATAGTAAGCATTGACAAGGACATGAGAAATTAGAACCCTCATACATCCTGGTGGGAACAGAATGTGGCATGGCCACCTTGGGAAACAGTTTGGCAGAGCCTCAAGAAGTTAAACCTAGCCTGGTACATTGGCACCCACGCTGTCTCAAAATAAAATTAAAAGGGCTATGGGTATAGCTCAGTAGTTAAATTTCAAATTTCATCTATGGGTTCAACCTCAAGTATCAGAAAAAAAAAATGGTTCAATAGAGTTAAGTTACCATATGACCCCAGGCAATTTTACCTCTAGGTATGCCTGTTATGGGCTGGTTTGTGTCTTCTCAAAATTCTTATGTTAAGTCCTAATCACCAATACTTTGATATCTGACTATGGGTGACAGAACCTTTGAAAGTTGATTAAGGTAAAATGAGGCTGTTAGAAAAAATTTGGACACAAAGACACCAGAGATGAGTGTGCATTAAGGACCACACGAGGAGACAGTGGTAAGACAAGCCAAGAAGAGGGGATTGAGAGAAACCAAATGTGCTGACACCTTCATCATGGACTCCCAGCATCCAGAACTGTGAGAGAACAAATGTCTGTTGCTGAAGCCACAGACTGTGATATTTTGTTTTGGCAGCTCTTACAAACTAATACAACACACAAAAGATCAGACAACATGTCTATTTTATACAAATATAAAACTCATACACATGTTCATAGTAGTATTACTATGTCAAAAAGCAGAAGCAACCAAAATATCCATCAACTAATGAATGGATGATTAGTCAGCTTTGTGTCACTACAATGAAATACCTAGGTAGCTAACTTTACACTGAGAAAAGGTTTATTTAACTCATAGTTTTGCAGGATGAAAGTAATTTGGTGGCCATCTCTTAGTTACATCATGTCCTAAAAGAGATGTAAACGGTGGCTGCATGTGCAGAGCAATGTAGCAATTTGACTATATCAAAACAGAAGCGGGGGTGGGAGGGCAAATTCAGGCTTTTATAACAATCCTCTGTGAGAAATGCCAAGGAGTCTCACAAAACCTGCCTTCCAAGGGCAAACCCTGACCAAGGACTCCCACAAGGCCACTCCTCCAACTTCCCCTAGCACCACCCTGGAGCCTAAGCCTTTAACATATGGACCTCTGGATATCTTTAACACCCTAACCACAGCAACGGGTAAACAAAATTCCCTATATCCATACAGTGGAATATTTTTTACCCATAAAATAAAAATGTAGTACTCATACATGGATGAACCTTGAAAACATTATGCTAAGTGAAAGAAGCCAAACTCAAAAGATCATCTACTGTATGATTCTACTCATATGAAATACTCAGAAGAGGCAAATCTGTAAAGACAGAAATTAGACCACGGCTGCCCAAGGCTAGGGGTTGAGGGATGGGAAGAGACTAATCACTAGGAGAGCATTTCTTTCAAAGGTGATAAAAATGTTCTGGAATTAGTGATGATGGTTCTACAACCTTGTCGAGATACTGAAAACTACTGTTTTGTCAGTGTTGAAATACATTTGCATTTGTAAAAAATAAAGAAATATGCCGGGGCTGGGGATGTGGCTCAAGCAGTAGCACGCTCGCCTGGCATGCGTGCGGCCCGGGTTCAATCCTCAGCACCACATACAAAGATGTTATGTCCGCCGAAAACAAAAAAATAAATATATAAAAAAAAAGAAGAAAAATGCCCAAAATATAGCAAGTGGAAAAAAATACTATATGAATCTACTTTTAAAAATGTTTATATGCTTAAAAAAATGTAAAAACCCAAATCCAGAATGTTTTGGGTGAATTAAAGATTGTTCTCCTTTAAAAACTAAGATAATATAAACCAGATAGTCCTGCAATTTGAACAGTTTCCTTGACTCTGTCTGTGTGTGTGTACAGAATAAATTTACATATATATGTTATATACTTACATATGTAAATATAAACAGACACACACATATATACATTTGGGGGAGACGGGTATGGTATGGGGGATTGAACCCAGGTTTGACACATGTCAGGCATTTTCTTAGTTTCTTTCTGCATAAATCATTCCACCACAACTATTTTGTGGTAGGTGGGGGATACTAGAAATTGCACCTTGGGGTGCTCTCCAGTCTTTTTTTTTTTTTTCCTTATTTTTTAAACTTTGTCTTTCTGAGTTGCCCTGGCTGGGCTTGAACTTGCAATTCTCCTGCCTTGGCCTCCAGAGTACTGTGATTACAGGCCTGTAGCATAATGCCCAAATCCACCACAACTCTCTTGAAGAAATCTTGCCTTTACAGAAATCAAAATCATTATATGACTTTTAATGTAACTCAAAGAACTATATACTATTAAAAAGATAACACTGTATGCTTTACACTGAAGGTCCTAAAGGTAGGAGAGTGTGTTCTTGAAAACTGTATATTTTGTCCTGAATTATTTGATTATGGACATCTGGTTTGTTTTATTTATTTTTTTTTTTTTCTTCTCTCTAGCAATTGAATCTCCCCTCTTTCAGTCAAGCACCTCTTACCTATGGAAAACCTACTCTATGTGGCTGGTCCAGGGCTGGCCTGGGCACAGTGATGGCTGTGACCCAGGCAAGCTGACTGCACTCCCTGAGTTCTGCTACTGCAGACCCTGGAAAAGACGGCTTCTTTCCACCATCACACTGGCAAGCTGAGACTGTACACTTTTAACAGTGCTGTCAACAAAGTCCCAGCATACAAAGGAAAACTGTCTACACAGAAAAAGAACGGGAGAGAAAGAGCACTAACGACACAATGTGAGGCTTGGGCTCTCGCCTGGACTGAGGCCTGCTGGGTCCTAGGCCCCAGGAATGAAAACCAATAGTTCCTGCACATGATTAGATTTCTGGAACCAACCAAAGATTTCCAACTTGTATGAGTACCTTATTCTAAATATATAAATAACCTGAAAACAGTTTTCAATTTATCTGAAAACCTTTGTGGCACAAGAGGGGAGGGCAGAGGGAGAAAGAGAGAGAGGGATCACGAGAGAGATGATGGACTACATAAGAGAGGCTTATATACAAGTTCAAAAGCAAAGTTATCCCCAGAGGATAACCTAATTTTTAGAGCCAGACTACCTGGGTTTGAATCCTGGCTTAGCCATTTACAAACTGTGACTTTGTTTATTTCACTTCTTTGTACCTCGGTTTACTCATCTGGAAAGCAAAGATGATAACAGCCTCCATCCTATACATTATGAGGAATGAGTTAGAATAGGCCTGACGTGGGACACGAAATTTAGAAAATACCAGCTACCATTAATACCGACATGATAAGAACCCAGTAGTCAAACTTCTACCTTTAAAACAATGCATTTATAGTTACCTTAGGAAACGAATATAGAATTTTTAGAAAAATTGATATACCCATAGGGTGGAATATTTTACAGCTATAAAAGTAATGAGGTTGTTATGCACTAAGATACATATGAGTATTGAAAGAAGTCAGACACAAAGGTCACTTTTGAGTGATTCCATACCAAATGTCCATAACGGAGTGACAAGCCATAGAGACAAAAGTGGTTACCAAGGTAAGTGAAGACAGGGTTTATTTCCAGTGTGAAATATTCTGGAAGTAGAGAGTGATAATGACTCCACATACAGTGAATACACACAAAACCCACTTAAAAATGGAGAACAGGATATGAATTCTATTTAAACTTTAAAAAACTAAGTTGTCTTTACAAAGAAATCTGTATTATCATTTTGCCAAGGATCACTTGTGTTGAGCAGACTTTAGCTAACTATGCTAGTCCTGTTAACAAGAAATCAATAGATAACAGGTAAACGCTGTTAAAAAGGAATGAGATAGTATAGGAAAGGTCTAAAAAATGCAGTTGCTTATTCCAAGCAACATAAAATTGATTTAGGGACTGGGGATGTAGTTCAGTGGTAGAGCGCTTTCCTAGCATGTATGGACCCCCCCCCAAAAAAAAGAAAAGATGGAAGGAAGGAAGGAAGGAAGGAAGGAAGGAAGGAAGGAAGGAAGGAAGGAAGGAAGGGGGGAGGGAAGAAAGAAGCAGAAAAAAATGACTTAGAAAGCTAAAGAAAAATAAATTACAAAAGTTATACTGTTTAATGTAACATTTTACACTTTAAAAATCTGTCTGCCTGTTTTTAGGGAGAGAAAGCATATCTGATTTCATAGATTCTCGCCAACAAATACTGGAATATTGGCCAAATATGCTCCAATTGGATCTAAATAAAAAGATATACCATGTGTGATAATGTATTAAGAACATGTTCTTGTTCTCGAATCTTGTGAAAGATTATAAGATGCTAAGAGCACAGTGTATATATAGCCACCATGAACTCCTGGGATTCAAACAATTATAGAAACCAGGAGGAGTATGTTCAGTTCTGCAGAACACAGGAACAGGAGGTGGACACAGGTGCCGTGTGTTAGCAACCAAAGGTCGGCTTCCTGGAAACACCCACCAGTGGGGCACTTTGGTATGTTCCTCACTCTGCCTCATCATGTATGACCCCACACATCAGAGGCGATTTAATTCTCACATTCTTCCACAGGATGCAGATGCTAGCCAGTCCTCTGCCTTGGGACCTGTCCATTCCCTTCACATCAGGAGTAGCCAGTGAGCCAGTAGGACATTATCTGGTAAAATATATTTTAAAATGTCTGACCCCACTTCAAAGATCTGCTGATGAAACAAAGTACTAGAAAACTTTATTTATTGGTTATTTGTCCTGTTTACCTTAATTTTTTTTAATTATTTTTTAGTTGTCAATGAATTTTTTTTCATTTATTTATATGTGGTGATGAGGATTGAACCCAGGGCCTCACACATGCCAGGTCAGCACCCTTACCACTGAACCACAACTCCAGCCACTGTTTATCTTAATTTTGAGACAGGGTCTCACTAAATTATATAAGGTCTCTGTAAATTACTGAGGCTGGCCTGGAACTTATAATCTTCCTGCCTTAGCCTTCCAAATCATTGGGATTACAGGCGTGCACCACCACACCCAGCAAAATCCTAGAAATGTGATTAAGCATGAGGAAGTTCAGTTTATCTTTGACCTTAAGTACATGAGAAGAAACTTCCTTCAACAGAAATTCACCTCTAGGGGCTGGAGTTGTGGCTCAGTGGCAGAGCACTCACCTAGCATGCATGAGGCACTGGATTCGATCCTCAGCACTACATAAAGATGTTGTGTCCACCTAAAACTACAAAATAAATATTTTTTTTAAAAAAAAGAAATTCACCTCTATGTCACAACTAAACACATTCATAGAAAAATATCTAGGAAGTACTCTAGCAAAGAGAGAAATCAACTGCTTCCCTACTGAAATATGGAAGATCACATATTGAGCTTACATGATTAAAAAGGTTCTTCATAACCAACTACTACTTTTAATTGTTAATCAAAAGTTGTGTCAGGCCAAGTGTGGTGGCATACACCTATAATCCCAGCAGAAGGTTTGCAAGTTTGAGACCAGTTTCAGCAACATAGCAAGATCCTTGTTTCAAAAGTAAAAATTAAAAAGGACTAGGGATGTAGCTCAGTAGTATGGTACCCCTGGGTTCAATCCCAGTGCTGAAAATAAAACAGAAAAAAAAAAAAAAAAACTTGTGTCAGATTATAACAATTAAGAGGAGAAAAACATAAAATGAAACAGGAGACAATGAAGGAGAATAAATATTACATTTTGTAAACCTACCGAAAATCAATGTCCAATAAAAGGCTTTTAATATGAGGTTTCTTATCACCTGGTTCTGTCAACCTGATCAGCTCATGCAACCTAAAGCAATTAGCAAAAGCAAATTCAGTAAGAAATTACAAATGTCATAGTTAATAAGCAAACAAACAACAAAATCCATCAACTTTCTCTCATCTCTCTGATATTTCAATGAAACTCCAAGGAGAATCTGGCAGGCATAACCAAGGTTTTAGTTTTGCAAATACTTTTAAAAGGGCTGAACTCTTCTGAAACAGAGATGTTTCATAATTTCATGTTTTAAACAATTTTGATCTCAAATCAGAAAGCGTCTCCTAAAGGAGTATGTGTTATTTATAAGGAAGTGTCTCCTATCAAGTATATCAAAAAGAAATTTACAAAGATTTCTCTCAAATGGAATACAGGTGGCAAACTCAAGAGAGGGACCCTGTTTTCCACCTCCTTTGAATACTCAAAAGCTTCATGCCATACCCTACACATGCAAATAACAACTCCATGCATCTCCCCACAGTTTAAATAATAGTGATAGAAAAAAGTTTTTAACAATCATAGAACATACCTTGGTGTTCCAACACACAGTACTCTTCTGAATCCCAGGGCAGAAAGGAGGTCTACTAGGAATTGACAAGTCCGATCAGCAAACAGGTACTGGGCATTTGTCTTCTTGTTTTCCAATGGATAAAGGAGTTGACTGGGCCTTCTTAACTGGGTGACAGAAACATCACCCACCATTTGATGCTCATGATGATCCCCCCAGTCATCTGGTAAGAGCAACTGCTGACAGCTCCGACAGAACTTTCTCTGACTCAAGGGCAACTCAATAAACCTCAAATACCTTCAAGACACAATGAAACACAGAGTAGTATATTTTAGGTTTGTTGCTATAAAGACAATGTATTTTTGCTATTTTTAGTACCCAAAAAGTATTCTTATTTTTATCCTAAAGAATAGTGCACAGGGGCTGGGGATGTGGCTCAAGTGGTAGCACGCTCGCCTGGCATGCGTGCGGCCCGGGTTCAATCCTCAGCACCACACACCAACAAAGATGTTGTGTCCGCCGAGAACTAAAAAATAAATATTAAAAATTCTCTCTCTCTCTCTCTCTCTCTCTCTCTCCTCTCTCACTCTCTCCTCTCTCACTCTCTCTTTAAAAAAGAAAAAGAATAGTACACAAAGAAGCAAAGATAAGAAAAATCTGTAGAATGATGGTTAGAATTTATGTCTAGCTATATAACTACAAAGTGGAAACGAATCAGCAATTTCATAAGAATTGAGATGCTCCAATTTAGTCACTGAATGAAGATCAATATCCATTTAAAATGTGAATATAATATATTACTCAAACAACTTAGTAGTAATGGCAACTACTATCATGTTTAAATTTATTGACAAATCCATGTGTTCTAACTTTGAAGTGTTAAACAGTCTGGCTCAAGTTGACAGTCATTTTAAAATGAGAAATTAAGATCATTCTTCAAGTTCTTACGGCATACTTAGCAAGAAAAATTACCTCCTAAAAGAAAAGATGTTCTCTTCTGCTCTCAGCAGTACTGATGGAGGCTGAAGCAAGCACAAACCCTAACAGCAAGACAATATGTAAAGCCTTAAAAAGAACCTGACTGATGTCCCACATGTTTTCTCAAAAGTCACTCTGATACTTGATTTCAAAGTTACCATTTCTTTTTTTATTTTTCCCTTCATTTTACTAGAGACCATCTAAGAGAGAAAATGATAATCAAAGTCAGAATGTGGGGCTGAGGATGTGGCTCAAGCGGTAGTGCGCTCGCCTGGCGTGTGTGCGGCCCGGGTTCGATCCTCAGCACCACATACCAACAAAGATGTTGTGTCCGCCGAGAACTAAAAAAAAATAAATACTAAAAAAAAAAAAAAAAAAAAAAAAAAATCCCTCTCTCTTTCTCTCTCTCTTTTAAAAAAAAAAAAAAAAGAATGTTTTAAAAACTGCTGATTTGGGGGGCTGGGACTGTAGCTCAGTGGTAGATTGCCTGTCTCACATGTGTGAGGACTAGGTTTGATCCTCAGCATTACATAAAAAATAAATAAATAAAGATATTGTGTACATCTACAACTAAAAAAAAATATTTCAAAAAATGCTGAGTTTGTATATGTGATGAAAACAGAATAAAAACACAAAAGGAATATAAATAAGATTATTGGTGACTACAGAGGATGAGAAATATCTAAATTTAGGCATGTTAAATAGTGCACTAAAGGATTCTACAATTTCACAAGAGTCCAACAGTTTGAATGGAACTAAATTTGGGGACTATAATGTAGAACCTGTAAACTTAATAAGGAATTGAGTGAGTATTAAAACTTTTTCCACCCAAGCAATTTCATTTCAAAGCACCCACAGCAGTGACAAATAGATATTCTGAATGGCTACAGCAAGAAATCAGCTACCGTGCCAGTAATTTAAATGTTTCGATTTCTATGATAAGTGTTCATTTGACAGATTTATCCATGACTAGAAAAAAAAAGAGATGGATATTAAAAGAAACTTCTTAGTAATTCAAAGTAAGAATGTCAGTAGGAACGGGCCCCCAAGACATGAAATGCAAATGGAAAGCATCAGAAGCCCCTCCTCAACAACAAACACACTTCATTTACTGGTACTCCCCTTCAACACTAAATGGTACCTATTGAAGATTTCCACATTCAGCCTTGACAGAGTAGCTAAGGCTAGATTTACCATCCTAGCCCTCAAAAAAATTTTTTTGTTTTCATTTTCAAAAAATTTTTAAGCATACAAAATATATGAAACAACCGTTTTAAAATATTGGACAACTGATAGCCCAAAGTAAAGGTCAATGAACTGATGTGACAGAGTAGAGAATTTGGGCAGCCTAAGACAGCCAGAACTCAAGTGCAGAGCACTCCTCACAGAGTATGTGAGAGCAGAAAGCTGCACACCAGAGAGGAACAGGATGGGGTGCAGGAAAAGGGAGCACACTCCCAGGTTTGCTGATGATACCCTCCACACATGCAAGTGGAGAAATACCCAAGGCTAAGGAGACAACCACTGGAAAGGAGCAAGTGAAAGAATTGCCAGAACACTCACACAGGGCCCAAAATAGTTTGTCCACCAATAAGTCAGAGTGCAAAACCCTCAAAATGCACAAGCAGTGGGTCAAGTGCTCAGACGGGTCCTGCCTCAGTGATGTGGAAAAACATCCCCGCAGGTACCCTGGTGCACCCCCGTGATCCCAGTAACCTGAGAAGCTGAGGTAGTCAGGTCACAAGTTCAAGGCCAGCCCAGGCAATTTAGTGAGACCCAGTCTCAAAATTAATAACTAAAAGGGCTGGGGATAGAGCTCAGTGGTAGAGCACTACTAGGTTTAATATCCAGTACTGCACAGAAAAGGAAAAAAAAAAAAAACAAACCAGGCCTGGAACTGCTCTGTCCTGCCTAAAAAGCTTAAAAACAAATTTTCAAAAGCAGGCCAGTGGCAGTTCTAGCTTTGTGGGAGAGCACTTGCCTTGCACATGTGAGGCACTGGGTTCAATCCTCAGCACCACATAAAAATAAAATAAATAAAAATATTGTGTCCAAAATTAAAATATTTGTTTAATTAAATAAAAGCATACTTTTTCTGTAAAGGATGACAGTAAATATTTTGAGCTTGACAAGCCATATATTTTCTCTGTCAAAACAGAGAAATTTTGTTGTTTTAGCACAAAGCAACCACAAAGTAAATGCAAATGAATAGACCTGGCTGGGGCTGGCCTACAGCCTTGGCTTGACAGTGGACAAACTATTCTGGACCCTGTACGAAGTTCAGGAGATCCTATTCAAGAATATTGAACTACCAAAAAGTATTTTAACAGTGTCCCAAAACAAAGGTCAAAAATATGAAAAGGAGAGCTGGGGATGTGACTCAGTGATAAAGTAGTTGCCTAGCACGGTTGAGGCCTTGAGTTCAATCCCCAGCACCACAAGTTAAAAAAAAAAAAAAAGTAAAGAAAAAATATCCAATGTGCAACAAGGTAAAATTCACCTTGCCAGCACCCAATCAAATACGACCAGGTAAAGCTGCTTCTCACTCTCAAGAGAGCCTGCATTCTCCCTTGAATGTGTATCTATCTTCCTAAATAAACCTCTATGCCAAATAAATAAATAAATATTATCAGGTAGGCAAACAGGAAAACATGACTGTGACTATGGGGAAAAAATAAATCAATCCAAATCAAACTATAAATGACAGGTGATATAATCAGAAACAGAGGCCCTTACCTTAACTACATTCCATGTGTTCAAGAAAGCAGAGGAAAGCAAGGGCCTGACTGTGACAGGCAAGGCTGCAGCTCAGTGGCAGAGCAAGTGTTCAGCACCCACCAGGCCCCAGGTGCCATCCGCAGCTCCAAAAAAATTAAAAGTAAATAAAATAATACATGCACGGAAATATAGCAAAGGACCATATCAAACCTATAAATTTTTTTAACTGTCTGAAATGGAAAAAAATAAGCTCTAGATAAAATAAAAATAAACAGAAATTTAGGGCCTACAGAAGAAAAGATCTGTAGTGAAGGAATGCTGTCAAAAACTATCCAAAACAGAACATCAACGGGCCTCAATAAGAATAAATGGAGTCCCCAAATGGGGCAGAACAGAAGTTCTGGAAATTTTTCAAAACTTCTCAAAAGATCCAACAAATTCAGACAACCACAACAGAAACACAAAGGGAACTACAATATACATTAAAAAATTATTCAAACTCAACAATAAACAAAAAACCTTGAAGACAGAGGAACAAAGAATGACATCAGGTTCCCCACTGAAAACAATGCAAACAAGGGGAAGTGGAGAAACACCAAGTCTACACACTGAGGCCAGCATTATTCCAACACCAGAACCAGAAAGAAAAGAAACTACAGACCAATATACCTCATGAGCACAAACTCCCAACAATTAACAAATATTACAGATCAAAACCAGCAATATACTAGTAAGTAATAAATCATGACTAAATATAGTTAATCTCGGAACATAAGGTAGGAATGTAAGGTTGGAATGCAAGGTTGCTTTAATGAATAAATTCAATCAATGGAGTCACCATATTAACAGTCTAAAAAAAAGAAAAACCAATACACCAGATACAGAAAATAGCCCTTGAAAAATCAAGTATCCTATGACAGTAAGAATTTTTTATTTATTTTAATTAGGTATATATGACAACAGAATGCTGTCACTGTACATAACTGCAGCCCAACTTTACATTTCTGTGGTTGTACACGATGTAGCATCACACCATGTGTACTCACACATTCCACCATCTTTCCTGCCCCCATGCATCCTCCCCTCCCTTCCCTCCCCTTTACCCAATAAAAGTTGTAAGAATTCTTAAAAAAAAAAAAAAAAAGGAGGGCTGGAGACGTGGCTCAGCGGTAGCGCGCTCGCCTGGCATGCGTGCGGCCCGGGTTCGATCCTCAGCACCACATACCAACAAAGATGTTGTGTCCGCCGAGAACTAAAAAATAAATATTAAAAATTCTCTCTCTCTCTCTCTCTCTCCTCTCTCACTCTCTCTTAAAAAAAAAAAGGAATCAAAGAGAACTTCTACAGTCTAATAAAGATCATCCAAGAAAAATTCACAACTAGCATCATACTGATGAAGGTCTGCTCTCACCACCTCCCACTCAACATAACTATAGAGTTTCTCACCATCTAATGAAACAAGATAAAAAAATAAAAGGCATAGATTGGAAAGGAAATATTAAAACATCTTTATTCACAGACATGTAGAAAGTCCTAAGGAAATCTTCAAGACACCTGCTAAAACTAATATGCAAGATTGCAGAACAAAAGATACACAAAATCAACTGTACTGTTACAGACCAGCAACAGACAATCAGAAACTGACATTTGAAAAGAATACTATCTAAAACAGCATTAAAATATATGAAGGCTAGGGGTGGTAGCACACACCTAAAATTCTACTACATAGGAGGCAGAGGGATAGCAAATTTGAGGCCAGCCTGGGCAACTCAGAGAGACCCCGTCTCAAAATAAAATAAAAAGGCCTAGGATTGTAGCCCTTTTATTAAGGACAAAACGGACAAAAGATGTACAACTCCAGCACACTGAAAATTTAAAAACATTATGGAGGAAAATTAAAGATGAGATAGTAAACAGAAAGATAAACCATGGAGAAAACTCAGTATTTTAAGATGTCTCAATCGCAATCCCAACAAGGCTTTTTGTAGAAACCAAAAAACTCATTCTAAAATTAATATAAAAATGAAAAGGAACTAGAATAGCCCAAACTACTCTGTAAACATACGACAGTTAGGAAGATTTAAACTACCTGATTTCAAGAAGGTTATGATGAAGTCACAGTAATCAAAACAATATGGTATTTATGTGAAAACATACACTTACACTTTTCACATAAAAAGAAAAAAATATCCAATGTGCAACAAGATAAAATTCACCTTGCCAGCACCCAATCAAATACGACCTTTGACTTCTGTCAAAAGAACAGAATAGTGTCCAGAAAAAGCCACATACATATAGTCAACTGGTGTTTTACAGAGATACTGTAACCAGCTGAATCATGCCCATCCCTCACCGCCCATTAAAGATGTCTACATCCTCACAGAGAACTTACGAATACCTTATATGACAAAGGGGACTTTGGATATATGATTAAGTCACAGACGCAAGACTAAAACCTAAAACTACAAACTTTCTAGGAGAAATTAAAATTATACAGTCAAAAAGATTTGGCAGGGTTTTTTGTTGTTTGGTTTGTTTTTGTTTTTATGGTACTGGGAATTAAACCTGGGTGCTCTACCACTAAGCCAATCCCCAGTCCTTCTTATTTTTTGAGTCATGCTCTCATTAATTTGCCAAGGCCGGCCTTAAATTTGCAATCTTCCTCCCTTAGCTTCCTGAGTTGCTGGGATTACATAGATGAACACGAAAAGACTTCTTAAATAGGACTTGGGCACAAAGTATGAAAGAATCAATGACCTAAACTTCTTCAACAGATAATATATGGGGCTTTGGGTATAGTGTATGCTTAGCATGCATGAAGCCCTGGGTTCAATTCCAAGCACAATAAACAAACACACACACATACACACACCTCATAAGCAGCAAAGGAAAAATTAATTGAAATTTAAAACTTTTGTGCATCTAAGAACAGCATCAAGAAAGTGAAAAGGCAACTCAAAAATGGGAGAGGTATTTGCAGATTATATATTGAGTAAAAGAATGACATTATAACATATAAAGAACAAAACTCAATAATAAAAAGACAATTAGTCCAATTAAAAACAGCAAGGAATAGACACTTCTCCAAAGAAAATACAGTTAATAAATACAACGAAAAGATGCTCAACATCATAAATACAAAGGAAAACCACAAAATTATATCACTTCACAATGGCTACAACTTTAAAAATAGGTAATAATACATGTTGCAGACGTCCGAAACTGGATCCTCATACACAGCTATTGGGAATGTAAAATGGCAACCACATGGGAAGTCTGGCCATTTGTAAAAAGCTGAACATCATATGATCCAGCTATGCAACTCCCAGCTATTTACTCAAGTGAAAGAAAAGTGTGAGTCCATACAAAGACTTATAAATGAAAGTTCACCAGAGCTTTATTTGTAGAAATCAATCACTGGAGGAAAACTAAATGTCTTCAACAGGTGAACAGACATGTCTATATAATAAAATCTTACTGGGGAATAAAAGGAACAAACAATTGACAAATACATCAACATAGATAAACTTAAAAAGAAAAAAATGATTCTAAGTTAAGGAACACCACCCCCATTTAAAAAAAAATGGTACAAACTGTTACAATCTCACTTATATAAATTTCAAGAAAATGCAAACTATTCTGTAATGACAACATGCAAATCAGTAGTTGATGGAAACCCTGAAGGTGAAGGGATAAGGGACAAAAGAGCAGGAAGAAATTGGGGATATAATGGTTATGTTCACTCTCCTGGCCATGGTGATGGTGTCACAAATAAATGCATATGTCAAAATTCATCAAATTGTACATTTAAATATATGAAATTTATTTTACACAAATTATTATACCCCAGAAAAGCTGAAGAGATAAAAATAAAAAGTTATTTATAGAGGAAAATTAAAGATGAGATAGTAATCAGAAAGATAAACCATGCAGAAAACTCAATATTATTAAGATGTCTCAATCGCAACCCCAACAAGGCTTTTTGTAGAAAAAAGCCCTAACAACCCACAAATCACTAGTGACCAGAAATCCCTGCTTTTCCGGGTCATTTCCAGCTTACATCTGCCATCCTGGAGTTCTATCTGGTTAGTGTCCCTTTCACTTTCAAAGAGTCCAGATTTGGATTAAAATTATACAGTCACCCTGCATAGGACCCCCATCATCTTGTGAAAGTTCAATCAAAATTGAAAAGTGCTATATCAAAAAGAATGTTTCAATGAACTTAAAATGTACCAAATTTTTAAAATGCATGTTCTCTCAGAACAACAGCCCCGATTGGAAGTGGCTGAAATACCAAATCATTATTCTGAGAACTGGTTAAAAAGAACAAGAGAAGGACTGGGGATATAGCTCAGTGGTCAAGTATATGCTTGGCATGCACAGGACCCTGAGATTAATCCCCAGCACTGCAAAATAACAACAAAAAGAACAGAAATTAGACATTTATTTTGTCTTTTCCCACATAACCTGTAACATGGAAAGCTAAGAATTCATGAGATAAGGTTTCTTTATAAAAGAATTACAGCCAGTCATGATGGCACATTCCTGTAATCCTAGTGGCTCAGGAGACTGAGGCAGGAGGATCAAGAGTTCAAAGGTAAAGGGTTAAACAACTCAGTGAGACCCTGTTTCTAAATAAAATACCAAAAAGGACTGGGATGTAGCTCAGTGGTTGAGTGGCTCTGAGTTCAATCCCTGGTACCCCACCACAAAAAGAATTACAGCTCATAATGCATAAGTCTCTAGGCACTGATCATCAATTACCTCTAAAATCACTAGGAGAAAGGCTGATGATGAACTGTATAATGGCTGGTGTAGGTTGGCTGATACCTGAACACATGATCAATCAATCAATCCCAGTAACACAAAGAACGGCCCAGTGTGGTGGCCCATCTGTAATCCCAGCAACTCGGGAGGCTGAGGCAGTAGGATCACAAGTTCGAGGGCATCCTCAGCAACTTAGTGAGGCTCTAA
The DNA here is from genome assembly GCF_045843805.1 of Urocitellus parryii. Classification (NCBI taxonomy): domain Eukaryota; kingdom Metazoa; phylum Chordata; class Mammalia; order Rodentia; family Sciuridae; genus Urocitellus; species Urocitellus parryii. The sequence continues at coordinate 126,441,732 of NC_135540.1, forward strand.
GTAACTTAGCAAGACCATATCTCAAAATAAAAGTTTTTTAAAAGAACTGGGGATGTAGCATAGTGATAAGTTGCCCTTAGGTTCAGTCCCCCTGTACCAAAAAAAATAAAAAAAGGAAAAAAAGGTCACAAATGTGAACAACTAGAGATTTTCATGTTACATAAAAAGAAGTAAAGATTAGATGGTGAATTCTAAAAGCATAAGCCAGAAGAGCTGACCACAGCTGCCTCTGGTGGGAAAAGGCAGGCATGGAGACAAGAGATCTAGGTTACTCTTTATCCAGCCTCACAGCAGAACTGCAACAGACTGATTTTTATTGAGACATAATTCACACACTATACAACTCAGTGGTGTTTAGCACACTCAAAACGTTGTGCTGGGTCACCACAGTCTAATTCCAGAACATCTTCATTACCCCCAAAAGAAACCTCCTCCCATCAGTAGCTGTTCCCACTGCCCCACCCCAGCCCTTAGCAGCACTAATTCACTTTCTGTCTCTACACATTTTCACACTCTGGATGTTTCACATAAATTGAGTTACATAGTAGCCACATATAGATTTTTATCTAGAACTTTCTGATTAATAAAAGACTTTTCATTTAAAAAGTAAAAACTGCTTTGAATCTTAGCCAAACAGAAGAAGAATGAAGACACTACAGCCAAAAGGCATCAGTGGGCCCTGAATCCACTTAGCCAGATTCAGACTGGGCAAATGAGGGAGCTACAGCGCAATACAAAATGTGGATAAGACAAATCCAGATGAAAGGAGAAGAGAAGGTAGGAGCCAGTGTAAGCACAGTGATTTTCTCATGTTGTAAAATGGGTCATGGGCCAAAACATAAAACTGAAAGCTGAAAATCAAGTTAAAAACAGTTAAGGGCTGGGGATGTGGCTTAAGCGGTAGCGCGCTCGCCTGGCATGCGTGCAGCCTGGGTTCGATCCTCAGCACCACATACAAACAAAGATGTTGTGTCCGCGAAAACTAAAAAGTAAATATTAAAAAAAACAATTCTCTCTCTCTCTCTCTCTTTCTCTCTAAAAAAACAAACAGTGAAAAGCAATTTTGAAGACATAAAAGTTAACTCTGAAAATAAATAATTAAAATCAGCAGTAGTTATGGAGAAGGAAAGACAGGAAGCAGAGATGTACTACATCCATCATTTCTCAGTTTTTAGAGGAACGGAGACAAAAGAGAAAAGGATTAAACATAGTATAGAAAGTTAGGAAGGCAAAACTAGAAAACACAGAAGAAACCTCATGAAAAAAGAAAACACAGATCACATGGTTAACTTGAGCAAAAAGAAACAAATAGAGAACATAAGCATTGTAGCAAAACTAAGATTACACATCCACTAAAGCCTGTCAGACTGAGTCACAAAGCAAGATTTAACCACCCAATTTCATCACTTCTAAGATGTGTATTTTTTTACTTTTTCACGTGCATGATATTGGGTATGGTTGATAATTGCCATCAGCTAGGCAGAGGGGATGGCGCAGTTCGACAGTATGCCCACATGCAAACTTAGTCCTGGCTCCTGACACTGCGCTGTCTCCAGCAGCTCTGGGCAACCCCAGAATCACAGGGAGAGCTCCCTGCCATGGCCACCTTGTCAGTACCAAACACATGACTGTGCATGCTCTGAGTATCCAGACAGAGCAGCAGGTTGTGCATCTGGCTAGAGAAGTACGTGCTCATCGTGGAGCATCCAGCACAGCTACCAGGCTTTGCAGGACCTGAGAAAAGGAGGAAGATCCCACCCACAGGTGACGCAGACGAAGTTACATCAGATTCTGATACTCAAACATAGGCAAAAGGACTACTCAGCACACACTGTAACACCAGATGAAGGCAGAAGCTGCAAAAACACTAGGAGAAGAGGAAAGAAAGTCCCGAGGTAGAAAGATTCACCCACCATAGGGACCTAAGTTTATTTTCAAAAGAAGGAAGAGTGCAACACTGCTAAGTGAACCTCCACTTACATGATGCATCTTTGGACCTTGTTGATACCTCCTTCAGGTACTTCCAAATTGCCCTTAGGAAAGCTTTACTGCTAATTTATTAAACTTTTCTTGACAAAAAATAAACTGGGATCTTAGGCATATATCTCCCTTCAAAATCACAGCATCATCACTCAACTATACTACTTTAATATTCAGACACAAGGCTTTTGAAGTTTGGTAGAAAAACATGTGACTGTTAAGCACTAAGGATTACTCAGTGCTCGCCCCATCTTATTCGTATTTACAGCACATGCCCTGGGGGGAGAGGAAATTCATTCTGCGAATGGCTCAGCATGATCACAAATTGCAGGCTAGCATTTTGAAATGTCATTTTTATTGATCTCCATTTGATGTTCCATTTGCCTTTCCTGGAGTACTCAAATTATGTTTATGGCATTTCTCTAATAGCAAACCTTGAAAATCTAAGTTAAATGAGCTCTGAAAAAAAAATAACCAAATGAAATATCAACTAAACAAAATTATCTGGATGTACATAAATTAACACTGATTTTAGCATTCGAATTTGTCTTTCCTAAGACTTCATAGGTCACAATAAGGGTGCAAACATACTACATAATAGAATATTAACACATTTCAGAGCATAACAGGCAGCTTAAAAGCTTAAAAAAAAAAAGGAAAAGCAAATCTCAGGCAGAAAATTTACATCTGTCAATTGAACTCCTATAAAACATAAAGCATGAAGCTGGGCCTGGTGGCACATGTCTATAATCCCAGTGATTCCGAAAGCAGAGGCAGGAGGATTCCAAGTTTTAGGCTAGCCTCAGCAACTTAGCAAGACCCTGTCTCAAAATGTTAAAAGAGGGCTGGGGATATAGCTCAGTGGTAGAGTGCTTACCTAGCATAGACCAAGCGGTGGGTTCCACCCCCGCCCACTGGCAAAAAAAAAAAAAAAAAAACATGATTCAAGGAGTTGAGATTAGAAAAATAAATATCAAATCCTATTCTGCAAACTAGAAACCTGTGCAGCACTGCAAATTCCATGATTTAAAAAAAAATAGTAACAAAAGTCAACTTATCTTGCCAGTTACCATCGTGCCTTTCTAAAATTTCAAAAATAGTCAATAAAAAGCTCTTGTTAGTGCCCAAAAAGAGATGAAGTTTGTGTTACATTAATAGGTACAAAGTTTAAATGCAGTTTAGAACTTTGAAATATAGTAGCTCTTGAATAAGCTAAATTTATAAATGAGTTGTATGAAATTAAATTATACACATTAGAAAATAATCTCAAGTAGGAATACATCATACTTGGGTCCTTTTACATACAAGAATAAACTGCTAGTCTCAAACTGAAGACACTTTTAATAGGTAATTAATTAAGGATTTGACTTTAAAAAGCCAATTTTCAGTAGGATTTATCTTAAAGCACCACAAAATTTCAGAATGACTGATTTCAAACTTGTACCCCACATAAAGCATGTAAGAAAGCCCAGAAGAATCACTTAGAAAGTGTCACAGTGAAATCAATGACAGCACATTTCAAAAACTTTCAACTTCTACTCATCTTCCAGCACCTATTTGAGTACTGTGTCCTTAAGCTGTATTGATCAACTAATTTACAAGTTCCTCACTTTCCAGAGCATGTAGTCTTTTCTATGAATACTGTTGATGTCTAACATAATCTTCCTCATTCTGTATAATCTTTATATATATATATATATATATATATATATATATATATATATATATATATAATATGTATATATATTTCAACCCATTACTAGCATTTTAAGTTCTTTATTGAGACTTCAACAATACCTGATGAACAGATGATTGGATGGATGGATGGATGGAAGCTACTAGAAACAAAAGCCAAGGACACAAATGGTTACAGGGCTGGGGATATAGCTCACTATGTACAGTGCCTGCTTTGCTTGCACAAGGCCCTAGGTACAAGACCCTGGGTTCAATCCCCAGCACCATGAAAGAACAAATGGTTTAAGATGTTGAAAACAATTTTATTAAGACACGCTTTCAAGGATCAGCACAAGATACATTAAATTATGGTCCCCAATAAATAATCTTTTGGAAATCCTCTAAAACTTCATAATTTAGCAAGTGATTTATGTTTTAATTAATACATGTATTTCAAAAATTCTTTATTATCACATCTGGGAACATGGCTCGCTGATAGAAGGCTTGCCTAGCATGCTGGGTTTGATCCCCAGCTCTGGGAAAAAAAAAAAAAATTCTTTATTATCAAAAAAACACATTCTGACAGGACAAAGATAAGAACAGTGGTTTAGCTCTGGTCTAAAATTTTATCATATAGGGAAATAAGAACACCTAGATTTTTTTAAATTTAATTGAATCACTAATATCCTTTTGTAATAACATGAAAAACATGCTTATCACATAAAAGTAGGGGATAAGGGCAAAGTACAAGACTCTGTTTACATTATGACTACAACCTTGTAAAACAAAGAAAACTTGGCGCAGCAAAACTCACCAGCCGGAATTTCCACAAAATGAACAAAGCAATAGGTTCAGGGGTGTACATAGTGTTTTTCCTCTTTCCTACGTCTTCAATATTCTATTTTCTCTCACGATAACCTCATGGTATAATACTATACCACTCCTTACCTTTTATCTCTCTGTACCTCCTAACATGAAATCATTATACAACATTTACTAATCACTATCTGCTTTTATGTTTTAAAATGATGCTTTAGAGTCACAGAGTCACAACTCAGTCATTCTTGCAACATGAACTTCAAGTTATTTAACTTCTGCAAGTCTCAATTTTCTCATCTAAGTAAACTGCCTAAGCAGGATTAAATATCATCTCATGAGAAACATCAAGCACAGTGCCAACCTCACAAGAATGCTCACTTTACATTAATTTCCTTCTCAACAGTTTTTGCTGTTGACTGAATTCCCATGCAGTAAGAAGACAGCTCTGATTAAGTACAGCAGTTAAGAGGCGACCACATTATCTTAAGAAAAGCTTTGTCCTTAAGAGGGCTTTAAAAGCTAAGAAGCTCAAGGCTGGCATGGTAGCACATGCATGTAATCCTAGGGACTTGGGAGGCTGAGGCAGAATGATCATAAATTCAAGTACAGCCTCAGCAACTGAGCAAGGCCCTAAGCAACTTAAGTTGTCTCAAAATTTTAGAAAATGGAATGGAGATGTAGCTGAGAGGTAAAATACCTCTGGGTTCAATCCCCAGTATCAAAAACAAATACAGCAACAACAAAAAAGAAAAAGAAGCTCAGGAAAATTATTTCAAGCAGATCTCAGTACTCCTTTGCACTTAGCCAGAATGAGACCCCACAACCCTGAATATAAGCAGCCTGGGTAGCAGGAGGAACTATCATGAAACTGCAAAACCTTTTGTCATTAGCAACCGGGATCTGTTTTTATCATCATTATCATCATCATCATCATCATCATCATCATCATCATCATCATTTGCAGTACTGAGGACTGAACCCAGGAGTGCTCCACCTTTGAGTACACCACAAGTCTTTCTTATTTTATTTTGAGTCAGGGTCTTACTAAGTTGCCCAGGCTGGCCTCAAACTTGGGATCCTCCAGTCTCAGCCTCCGGAGTCACTGGTATTACAGGTGTATGCCACCACCTGACTCAGACCACAGGCTTCTTAAGGAGCTTCTTTCAGCATATAGAACACCATGCCTTTGACACAGGAGAGTAATGAACTGTACTCAAGGATTTGCTAAGAAATTAAATCTATGACTCAACTCTAATTCACCCATCTGAACAAAGCAGATTCTTAAAAACAGATATGTATAACTTTAAAAAATTATTTTGGTTTAGTATTTCAAGAAAGAAACATTACAGTAAATCTTCATGATATTGGATTTGGCAATGACTTTGCAAAGGGAAGGTCTCTTTGTTGTTTGTTTGTTTTGCAGCACTGGAGATTGAAGCCAGACCTGGCACCTGTTGAGCAAGTACTATACCACTGAGCTGCATCCCCAGTCCTTGCCAATAGATTCACAACTCTGATATCAAAAGTGTAAGCAACAAAAGAAAAAATTAATAAACTGAACTTCATCAAAAGTAACATCTCTTACGCATCAAAAGAAACCTCCAAAATGGGCAAAAATATTTGCAAATCCCATGTCTGATAAGGATATAACATCCAAAACATATGAAGAATTCCTGTGACTCGATAATAAAAAGTTACCACAATCCAGTTAAAAATGGACAAAGGACTTGAACATACATTTTTCCAAAAAAGATATAAAAGTGAACAATGCACACATGAAATGATCAGGAACATTAGTAATTAGGGAAATATTTTTAAAAATCAAAAAACTTCTGTAATACCAGCTTTTGGGAGGTTGAAGCAAAAAGATCATAATTTTGAGGCCAATCTAGGCAACCAAGCAATGCTTGCTCTCAAAATAAAAATCAAAAGGGGTTAGGGATATAGCTCAGTTGTATAGTGCCCCCAGGTTCAAATCCCAGTACCACAAGGAAAAAAAAAAAAAGAAAGAAAGTGAAAAAAATCAAAATCCTAACATACCAATTCACAACTACTAGGATGACAGGATGGCTATCATCAAAAAAAACCCTCCAGCATTGGCAGGGATGTGGAGAAATACCCATACATTGCTATAGGAATATTAAAAAGGTGCACCACTATAGAAATGTTTGTCAGGTCCTCAAAAAACTAAACAGATTTATCACATAACCAGGCAATGCCCTAAGGTATCTATCAAGAGAATTAAAAAACAGATTCAAATAGGAATTTGTGTGCCAACTGTCACAACTGTCAAAAGGTGGAAACAAACCCAGTGTTTGTCAACAGATGAATAGATAAAAAAGTGGTATATACATATAATGAAATATTATTCAACCATAAAAAGAAATGACGTTCTATCATACACTACAACATGGATGTGCCTTGAACACATTATGCTACGTGAAATAAGCCAAAAGAAAACATTGTATGATTCACTTACATGAGATACCTAGAACAGTCACAGTCATAGCAATAAAAAGCAGACTACTTACTGATTAATGTGAAAAAGTTTCTGTTTGAAGTGATGAAAAAGTTCGGGAAATATATAGTGGTAATGGTTGCACAACATTGTGAATATAATTAATGTCATTGAACTGTACACTTAAACATCATTGAAATGATAAGATTTATGAGATAATATATATATATTACCATGATGTGTGTGTGTATCTCCACAGTAAAAAAAAAAAAAAAAAGAAAAGTAATTTAAAAGAAGAGAAAAAAATAAAAAAGATATAAATAAACAGCTAAAATAATAAAGAAAGATGATGCCATAGCAGTACCTTTCCACACACTGTGTTCGGGACAGAGGAGGCTGACATCTTTGGTTATGAGCTTCTCGCGCAGCAAGTCTAGCTCCTGACAACTGAAAGACAATATAAGACCCACTGAACAAATTATCAAACATGTTACCACTCTACAAAAACTGGTATCACATTCTGTTGCAATCCAGGAGCAAGAAATTTTAGTAGCAGAATGTTATAAACAGCATTCATTTGAGGGAAAACAAATCACATAAAACTAGGAAGATTCTATGACAGTCTGAAGCAACACCCAATATATTAAAGCACTGAGAAATTCGTTCGTACAAAGTGATCTTAACAGGTCTACAGAAGAGTGGTAAAGAGAGCATCTTCCCATAAAACTAAAAAGGCTGAAAATTCTCTAGTCAGAGTTTTCAGAAACTTTAATGGGAACTGAGTCCAAGAGGATACCAAGCTTATAACTATTTCTCCAAGTGCCTTCCTCAGTCACCTAGTAGATTAAAGGATATTTAATGCAAAAATAAAAAAAAATTTTTTTAAATGTTTTTCTAATTCTAGGAATGATAACCTAGAGTCTTCTGGGATAAATCTACACAGTATTTGCAAATGGAATGCTTGGAATTGAATATTTGTGCACCCCCCAAAATTCACATTTTGAAGCCTAGCCCTCAATGAGGTACTGGTTGAGCATCCCTAATTTGGATATTCAATACATATCTAGAGCAGGGGCTTGGGGAAGTAATTAGGTCATGAGAGCTGAGCCTTCATGGATTGTAGTAGTACCCTTTGAAAGACAGCTTGCTCAGTCTAGCATGCACATGCTCTCATATTCATATTCATCCACCTCCCACCCTTTCTGCTATGAGAACACAATGAGAAGACAGTCATCTGCACACCAGGAAGTGGGCCTTCACCAGACACTGGATCTACCAGGCCTTCATCTTGGACTTCCTGGCCTCCAGAGCTCTGAGAAGGAAGTATTTGTTGTTTAAACACAGCATCTATAGCATTCTTGTTACAGAAGCCCAAGCTAAGACACAGAGAATCAGTCACCCAATACTAACACCTCAGCAAATCTTGAGGTGTGGTGATGCATGTCTATAATCCCCACTTCTAGGCAGGCTGAGGCAGAGGGATCACAAGTTGGAGGCCAGCCTGGGCAATTTAGCGAGACCATTACTCAACATAAAATATATAAAAATGACTGGTGGCTACAGCTTAGTGGTAGGATGCTTGCCTAGCACACATGAGGCCCTGGTTCAGTCTCCTAGTACTGGGGGTTGGGAGGAATTCAACTCACTAAATGTTCAAACTGTATTTCCATTGGTTTAGACATTCTCAGTAAAACTGACATTCACTAAAACTAAAAAGTTTATACTCAGAAAATTGTCATACCTTTTCATCTTCCCATTGAAAAAAATTACAGTCTTTTCTATCTCTACAGGCTGAGCAGGCATAAAACCTTCGTGTTTCTTCCTTCCCTCGGTTCATCTTGACAAACAGAAGAGTGGGTCCTAATTCCAGAATAGGGAAAAACAAGTCAAAGGACAGTCATCTACAAAGTTCTTAGTTTTCATTGCCTTAAATAAAAACTTGTTTAGGCTGTATGCACAATTTATCATAACTAAGTTCTCTGCTCTTTTTTTAATATTTATTTTTTTAATTGTAGTCTGCTCTCTTTAATAAATTTTCTTTTTCCAGGCACGGACTACTCAGTAGAAATCATTTTTAAAAAGTGGTCTCTATGCCACAGAAAATGCCATGGCTTGTACAGCTGCTGCCTATGTTGTCAACGTTACAAACTTTCGGGTCTTGAGAATAAAATCCCCAAGGATCGAGAACCTGCCACCTCCAGAGCTTTACTGAGCTTTTATGGTAGGACACACCCTCTCTGTAGGAGTGAGAGGAAAACTGGTTTCCAGGTTCATTCTGCCCTTCTCCCTAACTTTCTTCTTAAGACAGCAATCAACAAAGACGCCACCAAGTACTTGTCCCCGGGAGTCACCCAACACCACGCAGCCCTCCGCCCACCCTGGGCCCTCTTCACTGCCAACAAAGACCTAAGACCCTGGAGCCAAAACCACAGCAGCGGGGACTTGGGAGGGCTTCCCAAATAAGTGGACAAACACGAGGTCCGGAAAAAAAGGGCGTTTTCTCGGCATCACACATGACAGAGAACAAAATCTCTTCCAAAGAACAGTCCTAAAAGCCCACAGCACTTCCAAGCCGGGCCGCGGGGCCGAGCCCGGCCGCCGACCCACCGTGAGGGCAGAGCGGGGCAGCCGCGGCAGTGTTGGAGGGGAGCGCCAACTCCACTCCTGAGTCCCCCTGCCGCTTGGCGCCCGCCTCAGCCTCCACGGCGGCGGACCGGTTCCTGGGGGCCGCCATCTTCCCACCGCCGTCCCGAAAGCCTCAGTCTGCACCGAGGAGGCTGAGAAGGAGCGCCGCCCTGACCCGCGGCCACGCACAGCGCCCCCGCGCGTCTGGGAGGAGCTGGGGGCCGCCGCGCGGAGGCCTCGCCCCGACACTCCGTCCCCGCCCTCCCTGAGCCCCTAAGGGGTCCCCAGCCGCCCGCTCCTTGTTGGACCTGTGACAAGAGCTCCCCTCTATCTGCCTTGTCTTAAGCACCTTCTTTCATAAGAACATAGCCAGGAGGTGAGATGAATCTTTGGAACAAAGATTGGCTCCGATTGTAGGCCCAAAAGGCAGCGTCCCCACCAAGAGCAGCTAACCAAAAACTGAAACAGCTGCAGCAGCTGCACTTGATGGAGACTTTTGTTTTTACCAAGTGACTGTGTCGTCTCCTCAGTCTCGGACGATATTTATAGATGTCCATTATAATTGCATGCACACTGACATTGGCACATCAGAAATAAAGAAACTGTCCCTGTGTGCCAATGATACATAAAATTGTCTACCTAGAAAATGCCAAAGAATGTACAGTTTTTACAACTTCCAGTTAAAAGTGAGTTTGGCAAGGTTGCAGGATATGAGATAAACATACAAACATCAATTGTAGTTCTATATACTAACACTAAGAATATCATTTACAATTGCTCAAAGAAAGGAAATATGTATGACTCTAACATAGCATATACAGAAGTCATGAGCAGAAAACTACAAAATGCTGATGAAGAAATCAGGGATGACAGAAATAAATGTAGAGGGATAGATACTGTGCTCTTTATTTGGAAGACTCAATATTATAAATATGTTATTCTTCCCAGGTTTAGGGCATGCAGGTTTGGTGCAATTTCTCTCAAAATTCCAGACAAATTCAAACAATTTTATGCTGAAATTTATATGGAAATACAAGAGAATAGCTACAATAATAAGAATAAAGCGGGAGGAATCGATCTACGTAATTTCAAGGCTTACAGCTGCTGTAATGAAGACATACCACATGTGTGCCTATGGGAGACTATAAACGAAATAGTCAAATGTCATCTGTATTATTTAAAGAATTGATACACATACAAATTTAGCATGACCCATTACTATGACATATTATTTTAAAACTATTGCTCTTTGTCATTCACACTCTGCACATGTGCCAGTAACATCTGTGTCTGTGATGTAACATTTTTCTGAGGTATCAGCACAAGTTTCTAGACATCGTAATTTGTAACTTCTACATCTGAAAGATAAGGAACTTTCTGGTCCCAAGCATGATGCCCCTTGGGGGAATTTTATCTCAAGACTTAACTACCCAGTCACATTATCATTTATTTTAAAATGTCTTCTGTATACATTTTGTGATCTGCAAAAGACTTGTTTACAAAATTTTCCATTGAACTCATGAAATCCTACCAACAAAATTAGTTTCTGAATTTCTAAATTTCATTTGCTTGTTTAAATCACGATGATTCTGTGAGGTGGCCTCTGTAAGCAGTTGAAACCAGTGTGGTGAACTTCCCAAGCAAAAATCCCAACAGGTCTGAGGCTGGTGCTCAGTGGTGAAGCCCTTGCCTGGTATGGGTGAGGCCTGGGTTTCCATTCCTGGTGTAGCGTGCACACACACACACACACACACACACACACACACACACACAAGTTAATCCAGACAAGTAAATGACAGAGTAGTCAGAGATAGTAAAGTTTACAAAAATAGGGCAATTATCTCTTTTTTTGAGGGAAAACTTTGAAGAGGAAAAAAAAAACCCCTCACATCATATTTAGATACACCGTCCTATTGCTTAACAACAGGATTTGTTCTAAGAAACACATCCCTCAGTGATTTTGTTGTGCAAACATCATAGAGGGTACTTCCACAAACTGGGAAAGTCATGCCATCACTAGGGATATAGATTTGGGGGACCATTGTCATGTATGGGGCCCATGGATGATGGAGAAGTCCTTTTGGGGTGGCTGACTGACTATGGTCAATAGTCAAGGTTGGCTACCAGCTAAGGAGGTCATGGAGAGGAGCAATTAGTTGTAAATGTTTCCTTTTGCTGCCTAATAGTGGTTTTAGTTCATATGGGGAAAATCCGGGAGCAGAGACACACCAGAGACTCAGCAGGGTTCCAGAAGGAAACTAGAGGCACAGCTGAAGATAGGCCCTTGACGTCTGAGCACAGGTGGACACCACCCACCCCTCCCGTCACCCAGCGTGGGATCCAGCAGCTCCTCCAGCAGAGGCTGGGGACCATCTGGTGAACTTGCAGTGGGGGTCAGGAAGTCTCACCCCTTGACTTTATTAAGAGAAGAGAGAGGTGTGTTTTGAAAACTGTCAACTCCCAAATCTTCCTCCGATAAAATGGCTGAAGCCAGAGGAGCATTTTGTAGTTGGTGCCTGACCATCTTCTCTGTCTTCTCGTACCAGGACCCCCAGGGCCACAGCTGTCCTTTGGGAAGCCAGCCCACCCCAATTCTAGCCCATGCAGTGTGAGAGGTACCAAGAACAACCTGACTGCCTTGGGTTGGGACCAGTGCTAAAATGGCTTTGAGAGAGAGACCTGTGATGCCTAGAGGTTTTATCAGTTCAGGGACATCCATGACGCATCTGAGGGGTTTGGCTCTGCAGTGTCCGCCGCCCAGACTACACCATGATTGTTACGGTTGGGACACGAGGTGTCCCCTGAGCACTCCTGTGCTGACGCAGGAGTGTTCAGAGGTGAAAGGACTGGATTGCAGGAGCTGTAGCCTCTTCAGCCCTTTGAATGGACTAACTGGTTGGAAACTGTAGGCAGGTGGGTGTGGCTGGAGGAGGGGTCCCTGGGGTGTGCCCTAGAAAGGTCAGCTCAACCCTGGAACAGTGAGCCAGCATAAACTTCCCCTCCTCCGGGTTGTCCTGTCTGGTTTAGGGTCGCAGCCACCAAACCTGACTGACAGAGGCACTAGTGGCTGACGGATCCAGCTTCACCCTGGCCAGTGAACTCAGCTCCGTGTGCCTCTTGTCTTCCTCCGGGGACCAGCAGACCACTGACCAGCCCAGGTGTATCTTTCTCGTGAGGAAGGCAGACACAGGACAGCCAGTCACTTGTGTCCTATGGAGCCAAACTGATGTCAACGTAGGCTGAGGAGTTATGACCAAAAATGTGTGGTTTGTAACTAAAAACTCTTCAGATTATGATGCTCCTCCTGTAAAAATGTAAAAAATTGGAAAATAACTATTATTTTGTTTTAAAAAATCCTACCAATGTGTCTGATGCTTTAAGTGAATGCACGTATGTGTGCACGGATCAGTTCACAGGGGCCTCGTTGCCCCCACCCTCCAGGTGAGGAAGCAGGATCTGAGGCTCCAGAGCAGGAGGAGGTCAGCCAGGAGTCAGGCTGCCTTGCTCGAATCCCAGCTCCACGCGTCCTAGTTCAGGCTCTGACCTCATCCTCCTTGTTCCATACTGTGATGATGACCATCGTCCCTGCCCTTCTGAGGTCCTGTTAGGAACACTTGAAGGGGGAACCCCTGTGGGCACTCCTCAGGTACCTGGACTAGCAGCTCATATGGTCCTGGTCCCTTGTTGTGATGGCTCAGGATTAGAGCTGAGCTAGGATCTGAACCGAGGTCTGTCCCTGCCACAGTCCTCCCCCTGCAGTCTCAGTGGACTGTCCTTGCTTTATGGGACAGACGGGCTGTCTGCTCCTCCTCCATCCCACACTCCTTACCGGTTTGCTTGGCTAATACCTGCTCATTGCCCAGGTGGAGCCCATGCTGCCCCTCCCCCTCCTTCCCTTCCCTCAACCTCCTTCTCCTTCTTCCCCTCTTCCTCCTTGCCCTCCTCCTCTTTCTCCTCCTCCTCCCCTCCCCTCCCCGTCTTTCATCCTCCCCCACTACTCCTCCTCCCCCTCCTCCTCAGTGCTGCTGTGACACCTGACTGCACCCACAGCTACAGCGCTGTTGCCCCTGTACACAGTCACCTCATTGCTGGCTTGTGCACCCCGATTTCTGAGCCTTTTGAAAGCAATAGTTGTGTTTTTCTTTTTTTTTTTTTTTAAAGAGAGAGAGAGGAGAGAGAGAGAGAGAGAGAGAGAGAGAGAGAGAGAGAGAGAGAGGATTTTTAATATTTATTTTTTAGTTTTCGGCGGACACAACATCTTTGTTGGTATGTGGTGCTGAGGATCGAACCCGGGCCGCAAGCATGCCAGGCGAGCGCGCTACCGCTTGAGCCACATCCCCAGCCCTGTGTTTTTCTTATATCAGCAGTACTGGCACATAACAGATACTACTGGTTCAATAACAACTCTAATCAGATTTTTTAAATCCAAGAACATATGAGCTGAAAGGTACCACTGAGCTGTCTCCTCTAATGAATCTACCATGGGCCCTGCCACCTCCTAGGGGGCATTTTGGAAACACATGCCGGTGTTTCAAGCTATCACAATGATGGAGGGACGCTTCCTGTATTTGGAGGGGGACTGGGTGCTAAAGGACAGATAAGACTAGAACAGTCCCACACAACGTCTCACACATTTCTAGAGTCTAGACAGACATTTATTTAGATGAATAACCTGTTTATAATCACTTGAGACTCAAATCTAACTTTAATTTACACAAGGTATTTTCGTACAGTTTTAATGCCTCTGAATATTCCATGATACAACCATTATGTACATCCGGGGGACATACACTGCATCCAGAAAAATGTTGCTTGTTTTTTCTTTTTCCCTTCACCATTGTGGAAAAAAACCACATGACCAAAACCAGCAACGTGGCTGGTGGTACCTGAATGCCCAGGACCATCCTCCTGCACCACCTGCACCTGTGGCTCCTCCCCTCGGGATCACCGTGTCCATCATGGAGCAAGTCATTCCAAATCAAAGCAGGAGTGGTCTCCCCTGTGACTGCAGTTGGCCAGGCTTGGCAGCTCTAGGCCGGGCTCAGCTGGCAGAGCTGCTCCAGGCCTGGTCAGCCAGGCAGGGCTTCTGCTTGGATTGGACCCATGCTGCTCCGTGTGTCCCTGTGGGGCCAGGCTGAAGGGGCAGCAGAATCCTGGAAGAGGCTCTCCTTTGTGATTTTTGGCCAACGCACAAGAGAGCAAGTCCCACTGCACTGTGGATATCAAGTCCCACTTCAGTCTTGTTTGCCATTACCCACGCGGCCCATGCAGGAGGTGGAGATGGAAGACAGTGATTTTTTTCTTTGATGTGCTGGGGATGGACCTCGAGGCCTCACACACGCTAGGCAATTGCTGCACCACTGAGCTACGTCACATTCCCAGGCCGAAAGTGAATAGTTTTGAACAAATATCTAATCTACCTCAGTGCTTCTTTGGAAATGATCTAATTTAGCTAGCCCTGATTTCAAACTGTCATCTATAAAGAAAAAATTCCGTTTTGCCTTATTTAAGTTAGATCCAAATGTTCTCATTATAGCAAGTCCATGCCTCTGACAACCACAGTGCAATCTACCCACGTGGTCATGCCTAAGTGTTTGCGTATAAAATAGGTATCTTACTATAAGTAACTGTTCTATTTTAGATATATTTATTCTATTTGAAATTGAGTATATAAATACTCTATATTAACTGTGAATTTTAACTATGAATTTCAAGATTATCAATGAGGTTTTTATGAAGAGGAGCCCTGAGCCCACCAAGATTGGGAACCACAGAGGTAATCCAATATAGGGACAGGGTGGGACAGTAGAGTTGAGTCAGAGAGACTGCAACAGGCTCATTAAGATCGGTGCAGTGGAGCAGGCCTGTGGTCCCAGCAACCTGGAGGACCGAGGCAGGAGGATTGCAGTCAGAGACCAGCCCGGGCAATCCAGGGAGATTCTGCCTCAAATAAAACAAAAAGATCTGGAGATATATCTCAGTGGTAGAGCACTTGCCTAGCATGTGCAAGGTCCTGGGTTCAACCACCACCACTGCAAAAAAAAATAAGAGTAAATGGTGGATTCAAAGAAGCAACCATTCTTGGTGATTATCAAGAACACAAATAATAGGGGCTGGGGTTATAGCTTAGTGGTAGAGCGCTCGCCTAGCATGCACAAGGCACTGGGTTCGATCCTCAGTACCACATAAATGTAAAATAAAGATATTGTGTTTGTCTAAAACTAAAAAATAGATATTAAAAAAGGAATACAAATAACAATTAATGTTAGTGAGGATGTGGGGGAAAAGATACACTCACTCATTGGTGGTGGGACTGCAAATTGTTTTTTTTTCTTTTTCTTTTTTTTTTTTTTTAAGAGAGAGGAGAGAGAGAGAGAAAGAGAGAGAGAGAGGGAGGGAGGGAGAGAGAGATTTTTTTTTTTAATATTTATTTCTTTTAGTTCTCGGCGGACACAACATCTTTGTTGGTATGTGGTGCTGAGGATCGAACCCGGGCCGCACGCATGCCAGGCGAGCGCACTACCGCTTGAGCCATATCCCCAGCCCGGGACTGCAAATTGATGCCACCACTCTGGAAAGCATTATGGAGATCCTTCAGAAAACTTGGAATGGAACCACCATTTGACCCACTCCTCAGTTTATACTCAAAGTACTTAAAATCAGCATACTACAGCGATGCAACCGTATCAATTCACAATAGCCAAGCTATGGAACCACCCTAGGTGCTCTTCAACAGATGAATGGATAAAGAAAATGTGGTACGTATACACAATGGAATATTACTCAGCCATAAAGAAAAATGATATTATGGCATTTGTTGGTAAATGGATGAGACTGGAGACTATCATGCTAAGTGAAAAAAGCCAGTCTCAAAAATCCAATGTTCTCTCTGCTATGCAGATGCTAGCACACAATAAGGGGCTGGTAGGGAAGAACAGAAGTTCACTGAATTAGACAAAGGGGAATGGAAGGAAAGGGAGGGGGATGGGAATAAGAAAGGCAGTAGAATGAATCGGACATAACTTTCCTACGTTCATGTGTGAATACACGACCAGTGAAACCCCACATCATGTACAACCACAAGAATGGGAAGCTGTACTCCATGTATGATATGTCAAAATGCACTCTACTGTCACAGAACTAAAAAGAACAAATTTTTTTAAAAAAGAAGCAGCATCTGTTCTCCTGACTGACTTCATTTTGTCCATCCCTCCCAGCTTCATCGCCTGCTGGAAGAGAAATCTGTCCCCCAAGCCCTGGCACCTGAGCCCAGAGAAGCCTATCTGCAGCATGCAGGTGCCACCTGGCCAAGTTGTTTGCATATGTGTACCTCTCGGTGCCCTGCTTTCGTCCCTTCCCTGAATAACCATGGAGTTATTGTTCCAACCAGGAAGAAAGTTTTCTGTAGTGTTCCCTGTTTGACCAAACCAAAAATAGACTCCTTCCTGCTTCACCATGTCTGCTCCCTTTGTTAAATAGACCAACTTTTGGGAATGGCAGATGACCAGATCTGATACCCCAGAGTCAGCCTCTGGCCTAGGACTTCAATAATGACAGCTCCCATTGAATCTTGCTGTCTTGTATAGAAGTTATGTAACTCCGGGCAAATGGCATAACCTCTCTGAGCCTTTCTCGGGCTCACTATGGAAGTAATGACACATATCTCTTCCAGGTTGTGGTAAAAACCAAAAGTGATAATGTGTGACTTTCAGGATTCTGGCAGGAAACTGATGACACACTCAAGTGGGGTACCGAGGTGGTACCAGTCTTGGGGATCAGGAATGGGTCCTTGTTCCGTCGGTGCTGAAGATTAAACATCTGAGAAACATCAAGTCAAGCGTAGACAGCAAGTTTTACTTAAGGGAGTAGACTTCTCTGGAGAGCTGGGGACCACGGGAGTGGGTGTGTCTTGCCCTTTTATAGACCCCAGAACCCCATCTTCTCTTTCTTCTCCGCAGGAGTCTCAGGGCAGGCAGGAGTAGTGCAGGGGGTGATGGCTTGCTTGCGCTGGGAAGCGGGATCCTTGGAGGTGTTAGCACCCCTCCGGCTGGACCGTGTGTTAGGGATTACCCAGGGATAACCTCTCTGCACTCAATCCTCCATTATCCACACTGACTGCCAGACCTTCCCACCTGCCTCAGTTTGTTGAGGAATGTGACATTTCCTGTCCCCTCAGGCCAGGCGGGGCTGCAGGCAGATTGCTTTTTGGCAAAGAAAGCATGTGGGGTGTCTATACAGAGGGCTCATTTTATACAATGATTCTCGTAACCTCCTGTTCCCACATTCTCATCTATTTGTCCCCTTACAGGGGGACTTTTTGCCCAGGTTGTGAGTTAATTTCAGGTGAACCACCCAAGGACCCTGCATGTCGGGCCATTAACAGCAGGGTGCCACCTCCACCCCAGGTCTATTCGGCCAAGAAGTTTCTGGAAGTCAAAGAGAATAATTACTTGGAAAAAGTCAGCTGTCCAAGACCTGCTACAATGGCCCCTAGTAGAGGATCTCAGTCAACCATGACAAACCCACAGGGCAGAAGTCAGGAGGGACAAGAGAAATTATGGGGGGTGGGGGGAATGAAAAGACATCTCATGCTCAAAACTGAAAAAAGTAGCACCATGAAAATGTCTGCATTACCCAAAGTCAACTGCAGAAACTGGGGGTGGGGGATCAATACCCCAGCCTCACTCTCTGGCCCTCAGAGCTTTCTTCATCAGGGCCTCTTATTGGCAGAGGCAACCAGAAGTGAGAAGTGTAGGTTGCTATCGTCCATCAAGGTCAACCTCCAACACAAAGCAGAGGGGAGGGTGTGGAGCGGACTTAGCAGAGAAAACAGACCCTGTCCAGAGCAGCCTGGAAATCAACTAACAGAGCTCCTGCCAAAGGAAGGAACCCACACACAGTAGCACTGTTATGTAAGTAAGCAAAGGCCCACACACGGGAGTGTATACAACACCACAGCCACAGGCACCCAGCAAGCCCCAGTAACCCGCCCCACTAATAAGGAGCGCCTCCACTACAGTCTAGTTGACCTCCTCGTTCCAGTCTAAGGCTTTTTCTTGGGGTATTCTTCTGGAGATTAGGAAACAGCCTGTATTTGCCCTACTCTTTCTGAAGGGGGAACATTCCACCTACTGAGGGTGGAGATTGTGGGGCTACAACTCCCCCACCCTGACAGGCCCCAGAGATTCTGGGAGTGGATCTGGGCCTCCCAGCACAGGTAATAGATCCACATATGTGCATCCCCGCCTCTTTAAAAGTTCTCACCTCGAAAAACCAGCCTCTATCTCAGAGCAAAGCCTGTCCAAGGAAGGGGGCGTGACCCTTGTCCTTGGAAAGACCCACAGAGCACTCCTAGGCACATACCCATCCTGCTAAGTTGTTTATCTACAAATAACAGGAGAGATCTGTGATGCCAGGTGTCCCTGACTCAGTCAGGCTAGGTGGGGACCCATAGCAGCCCCCTAGCAGCCACCGATCAGCATGAGACAGGGAAATACCTGGGATGCCAGATGACCCTCCCAGTAGTTTATGGTGGTTGATAACATGTTGGGAAACCATGTAGTTCAGCATGAACACCCCTCTTGGCTTAAACCAATCAGTTCAAACAAATCCCCCTCTTGTAGTAACCAATCACCCCTACCCAACTTGTTCCCGCCAGTGAATGTGCTAATCATGTTTTAGAGTTGTTATTTGATTTTCCCGCGGTGTGTGATGATTTGCTAAGAGATGCTATGATGTATGTGCGGGTCCCTGCCTTCTCCAAAGAATGTATGAAACTGCTGCAAACCCTGGGCTCGGGGCCTCTCAGCATCACCAGTTGCTGTGTGTGCGCGGAGGACAGAGCTAGCTCGCAATAAACACCTCTTTGCTATTTACATCGATCTTGGTCTCTAGTGGTCTTTTGGGGGTCCCGAATTCGAGCATAACAGGCCCTTTCTTGCTTAGCATTTGGATGGCCATATTAAGTGAAAGCCGCCATCTTAAGTGACAGCCGCCATCTTCAGAACAAGTTTTGCTTTCCCTCAAGGCCTTTCTGAGAAAGACTCACCACTCATACCAACCCCACACTTAAGCACCCCCATTAGGACCCACCCAGCTGCAATCCCTGAGCCTGCCCCATAAAAGCCCCTCTCTCCACCTATGGAGAGATGGCCTTTGTCAGCTCTGACAAATAAACTCTTGTGTGTATCTCTGCCTGGTCTCTGTCCTTCATTTCTCGCTCATTCTGTCTCCCAGTTCCTTACTTTCCTTTCACCCTGGGACTCCCAATAAATCTGGAGGGCAGGAGGAGCACTTCATCTCGCTTCCTCTAAGAGGACCTACTCTCTCATTTGAGGGTGTCCTCCCTTCCCCTTTCCCATCCCTTCTGATAAACTCACGCCTATTACTCTGAGCAACATGTCTGAAATCTTTCTGACTTGGTTGCAAGAATCAGGGTTTGAAGGGAGGCCTCTGCACTGCCTCAGTTTCCCAGATGGCCCCAGCTTGGTAACATTTGGTGTTTCTGACCAGTTTCAGGGCCCCTCTCACTTAGCGAAGCTGTTTCTTCTAGCCTGAATAAATCTTAATCTTTTGCATTCATTCTCCGTTATCCATAGATTTTATTTTTGGAGTTCATGAGACAAGAACCCCAGTGATTATAATGCAGAGGCAGGGAATTTGGTTCCAATAAATATAGTTTCAATACATTTTATTCAAATCCAACTTTGAAGGAAGATGGAAGAAATGAATTGCTTCAAAGGTCCCACTTCTAAAATACCTGAAAATCAGCAGAACTCTTAAAGGAGGTATGGGGTAAACACTAGTCAGTGCCTAGGAGAGCTGGCAGTGAGATAAGGACTCTGAAGAATGCGATAAGGAATGGAATGGAGAGGGGAAGCTGGTCACTTCCCTTATCTCCAATCTTAAGGAGAGGATCTAAACAGAATGACCTTAGTTATAAAGTAAAGGAATGTTCTCATAAAACATCTGAAGAAACCACTTGCACACTGGGCACATGACCCATCCTATGTATTTCCCCTGCTTCTAGGTACCACGTGGCCCTCCTTTGGATCCTGGCCCACTGCCCAGCAAAGAGTGCATAACCAAATAGCTAAAACCCTCCATCGCATCTCCCAAGTTCTTTTGTAGGGACTGGTAAACAGTATGCTTGGGGTGTTTGCAGCCCTGGGTTGAACAGGTTGAGGCAGGGAAGTGACAAAAGGCAGGAAAAACGCACATGTAGAGTCATTCAGCCTGCTGTAGGCAGTCTAGATGGACTAGCTTGGCGCCCGTCTTCCTTGGCATGTCAGAGTTGGGGGCTCTGCTTCTCCAGCTTCCTTCTGTCAGCAGGAGATTCAAATGTATTCCCAATTCAAAGAAGGGCTGGGGACCCAAACTCAGTCTGTTTTGCCAGTCTTTTATTTAAATTATTTTTTATTTTGAAACATGTTCATGCTAAAATTTCTAGGCTTGTCTTGAAATTGCAATCCTCTTGCCTCAGTCTCCCAAGTACCTGGCATTATAGGTATTTGCTACTATGTCCCACAGAAACTGAGCTTTAGATAGAAATTCAGGACATTATGTATTTTCACCTCCTTGCAGAGGGCCTAGGGAGCAAGCTGAGTCTTGACTGGATGTTAAATTGCTTAGAAGCCAAGTTGGGACAGCTGCCACACTGGTTTAAACCAGTGCTTTGGTTTAAATGCCCTTCCTGATTATCTTTAAGTACTGCAATTTAAAACAAATACTTGAAGGTAGAATAGTTTTCTGGAATGTTCCCCCAAACCACAGTGAGATAAAAGGCAATGTTGTTCACCAGGTGGTATCCAGGATCAAGCATGTGGTTAGACCAGTTCTCTCAACCATAGATGGTTCTGGATGTTTACACAGCTTTCTCATCCTTGGGTGGGTGAGGCTGCCTGGCTTTCTGCTGCTTCTGCAGGTCTCAATAGTTTCAGTAGCCAGACTGCCAGGGGGATTGTGTAACCAGAGCCTCTGGGACAGGCAGGTTCCTGGAATCAAAGAAAAAATCATCTCTTTGCTCACAGAGGTTAGCTGCTTCTTTTTGAATGTGTGCTTTCAATTTTCAGATTAAAAAACAAAACAAAAAATCCCCCACAAACTCACAGAAGCAAAGGCCACTGACTGCCAGATTGGCATTTCACAGGTAGGCACAGATGCCAGGATTCTGACAGCTTTTGAAATTTCTCTTAGTTTCTCAGGAAGTAAGGTTGTCACAGGGAAGAGAAGCTCCAAAGGAGTATAGGAGAAGTTTCTGGAGAGAAGGGCAAATTCAGGGCCAGAGGGTTCTTGGCACTGGGAATGAACCCGGAGAGCCTTACCACTGAGTTCCATCTCCAACCCTTTTGAGACAAGGTCTCATTAAGTTGCTTGGGGCCTTGCTGAATTGCTGAGACTAGCCTTGAACTTGTGATGCTTCTGCCTCAGCCTCCCAAACTGCTGGGAATACAGGCAGGGACCATTGCCCCCAGCAAGAGTTTTTGTTTTCTTCCAGAACTTTTAGCCTTACAAACTCATTAGCTCTTCTAGGTGTACATATGAGATTAAGATGAAGTCTCGCCTGTGTGTGTGTACCCACATGCACGTGTTTATGTGTAACATGCACTTATTTTCTATTTTGGAACCATTTGTTGAAAATCAGTTTACTATATGTGCAGGGTTTATTTCTGTGCTCTATTGAGAATATTGATCTGTTTTGCTTATACTTTTTTCTTTATCACATTTTTAGTACTTTACCACTAAGCTACATCCCCAGTCCCTTTTTTCGTTTTTTTGAGAGGGAATCTTGCTAAACCAACAATGATCTTGAAATTGTGACCCTCCTGCCTCAGCCTCCCAAATCACCAGGATAGGCATGTGCCACTATACCCAGCTGTGATTATACCAATATGACAACATCTGGATACTGCAGCTTTTTATGTCTTGATATCAGGTATCTGAATAAGTCCTCCAACTTTGTTCTTGTCCATTTATCTTGGCCCAAACATTGCTATATGCATTTTTTTTTAAGAGGAGCAAAATGGATTTGGACTCATGGTTTCAGAGGTTCAGGCCATGGTTACCTGACTCCATTGCTCTGGGCCTGAGGTGAAGTAGAACATTATGGTGGAAGGGCAAGGTGGACAAAGGCTGTTTCTTCATGGTAGTCAGGAAGCAGAAAGAGATCATGAGTTAGAAACAAATAATTCCCAAAGCATAATTCCAGTGAACCACTTCCTCCAGCCACACCCCACCAGCCTACAGTTACCACCCACTAATTCAAATTATTAATCCATCAAATGGATTAATACACTTCCTAGGCTACAGCTCTCATAATCTAAATATTTCACCTCTTGCATTAACACAGGAGCTTTGGGGGGTTACTCATATCTAAACCATAACACTGCACCCCTTGCCCCCAAAAGCTTATATCCATCTCACAAAGAAAAATGCTTTTGTCCCATCTTTAAATGTCCCCATAGCCTTAACAGTTTTAGTACTGCCCAAAAGACCAGGTCCAAAGATTCCTTTGAGACTCAAAGCAAACTTGTGGCTATGAACCCCTGTAAAGATCCAAAGCAAGTTATGTACATTATATATTATGTCATTAGTAAACATTTCAATTTAGGGGCACAATAAGAAGGGATGACACCAAAGCAAGAGCAGGATTCAACTGGGCAAACAAGTCCTGTAGCTTTGTGTGTGGCCTCTCAGGCACATGGCAGCAGGATGTGATCCCCAGGGCAGACCCACCCCAGGACCTTTCATGTTGCAGCCAACATGGTCTCTCTTTAACCAGGAGCTTTTCTTGGCACAGGTTTCATGTTACTGGTATCTCTTCATCTCAGAGGTCTACACTGTACCTTTGTCTTTGTCTCACAATCTCACACATCTCCCTCTCAAACCGATGCTCACAGAGATTCCAATCCTGCTATATGCTGCCTGGCCTCCAAGGCCTTTGAAATCTTTTGGAAGTCTTTATGACCCCTTAAACCTCCAGCATCCTTCATTCATGAATAACCAGCAGCATATGGATGACATCAAGGTCTGCCATCCGCTTGAGCAGTAGCCAGGCCCCCTTGGACCATGGCTGCAGTGGCCTCTTGAGTGCCTGGGTGGCTGAGCATCATGAAACAAAGCCTGGGGAAACAACTTTCTAGGCATCCCTTTGTGAACAGGGTGCCCCCAAGGTCTCTTAATTAAGAGTTTTCACTTCTATACCCTTGAACTTGCAGGTGGGTATGGTCTTGTTGATTCCTGAGATGGCCTCAAAGAATCTTTCCTATTGTGTTAATCCAACATACTTAACTTCTCTTTAGTGGCCGGCCTTCCTTGGCCCAATATTAGGTATGTTTCTTCTATGGCCAAACTGTAAACTTTTTCAAATCTTTCCTCTCTGCTTTTTGCTCCCTAGTCTCAAAGAACACCTGGCTAAAAGCTTTCAGCAACATCATGCCAAAACCTGAATGTGGTGCTGCCCTGAAATTTCCTTTGTTAGATTAGTCCACCACTAATCTGATTAATTCATACCTCACACAAAGTCTCAAGACTGACAAAATGTAGGTAAGTTTTTGCCAGAATGTAATATGAATTAACTCTAGTGCAATTCCCTAAAATATCCTCCCTCACATCTGAAACTGCCTAAGCACAGTCCTTACTGTCTGCATTCTTAATCTGCATTCTGGTCTCCTGAGCTCCCACCAGAATCACCCACTTAGCTTTGATTATAACATTCTAATCCTGCATTTCCCACTTTTCCAAACTCCTCCTACAAACCAGTTCCAATGACTTTGAAACATATGGTCAGGTGAGTCAGAGCAATGACTCCACTTCTCAGTACCAATTCCTGGGTTAGTTAGGTTTTTGGTGCTGTGACAAAGATACCTGATATGAACAACCCAGAGGAGGAAAGAAGTGTATTATTTTTATTGGTGCAAAATAGTTATACATAATGATGGGATCCACAGTTTCAGAGGTTCAGTCCATGGTCAGTTGACTCCATTGCTTTGAGCCTGAGTGAGGCAGAATATGGTAGAAGGGCATGGTGGAGGATAGGTGCTTACCTTATGGTAGCCAGGAAGCAGTTCCATATACACTTTAGAATTAGCTTTTTAAAATTTTTTACCTTAACAAAAAGGGTAAATTTAGAATTAGACAGCTGGACTCTGTTTAGGTGATCCTAATTTTGTTGGCAACATCCAAAGCAGCATAATCAGGAGCCTGTCAAATGTATGCCTTCTTCTCTCCATCAGGCCTGATCAGGGTGTTAACCTTGGCCACATCAATGTCACAGAACTTCTTTACAGCTTGTTTGATCTAGTATTTGTTGGCCTGAACATCCACAATCAACACAGTGTGTTGTTGTCTTCAATCCTCTTCGTGGCTGACTCAGTGGTCATGGGGAACTTGATTATGGCATGGTGGTCAAGCTTGTTTCCCTTCCAAGGATATTTGGGCTGCCTCCATGGCCGCAATTGGGCCATGGGAAGGTAGGTGACATGAGGATCTTCTTTTCATGACTATGAGGGTCCTTCAACACTGGCTTCTTGGACTTCAAAGCTTTTGCTGGCTTCAACTTCGGGAGGGGCAGGAGCTTCCTATTTGGCTTACAGCACCATCTTGAGAAAAAGGTTAGAATTAGCTTTTGACAAAAATTTCAGATAGGATTTTTATGTTGAATCTATAAATTTGAGAATTGACTCTTGATATTTTCAATACATAAGTATGGCATAGCTCTCCTTTTGTTTAAATCTTTGATTTTTTTCCAATGCTTTTATAGTTTGGTGGAGAGATCTTGCTGCTTTATATAAATTATATATTTTTTACATGTTCTTTTATTCTAATATTGCTTGTTTGTAAACCTTGAAAAATTATTTTAATCTTAATTGTTGTCTGCTAGGAGCCACTGCAAAAGTATTACATTCATATGTTAAATGGACTCCTGCTGTTCACCTAGGCCTGTTTGGGAACTCAAGTTACTGGACTCCCGGAGAGTTCCCATTGGTTGGGGAAGGATGGTAGGAGGGTGTTCCGGGGGAAGTGGAGCCCCCGGCGCCGGTAGAGACACACGTGTGTGGACCGGCTTGTTAGGGGTCGCACACAGCCTCTCACAAAATAAAACTTTGTTTCAGTTTGACTGGCTTGTGTTTCTGTGCCCAACTGGTTTGCAAGATTGCAAGCCAGTGTACACTGACAGCCCAGCAGGAAGGCGCCCAGCAGGAAGGCAGCAGGCGGTGCTCGGTGAGAGCAGCGGCAGGAGCGGAGCTCGGCAGAGCCCACGCAGCCCGGTCGAGCAGCCTGCAGCAGTTGTCTTTGATATTTTTACATTTTCTATATGCATAATTACATCACTCATAAATAATGAGTGTCATTTCTTCCTCTCTAACCCTTATACCTTGTACCTCTCTCTTTCTTACCTTTCTACACCTGTTAGGCTCTTCAGCACAACACTAAGAGGTGAGAGCAGGCATCTTCCTCAAATTTCTGACCTTATGGGAACTGTGAGAAGACAGAAAAATGGCCTCTGAAGATGTCCATATCTAGGGATGAAAGTTAAAGCTGAAAGGGAGGAGGGGAGAGGAAGGGGAAATACTGGGGAATGATATTGCCCAAATTATATTGTTACATCATGTGCAGGTACAAATATGTAACAAGAAACCCCACTATTGTGACTAATTACAATGCATCAATGAAAATATGGAAAAAGTTCACAGTTAAAATTAAGATTGTATGTCAGCAAATTTTTGAAAAGGAAAGGAGCTGATGGGTATAGCCCAGTGGTAGAGCATGTGCTTAGCATGCATAAGGCCCTGGGTTCAATTCTCAGCACAACTAAAAAAATGGTAGGGGTAACATTATCCTGTATTATCTTGGTGGGCCCAGTGTGAACACCGGGGTCCTTCAAAGTACGAGAGAATGGAAGGAGGGAGAGGCATAGTGCCTAGGAATGGAAGCCTAAAGGGAAAGCAACGGATTCTCTCGTACAGCCTCCAAGAAAGAGCCATGGGGACACCTTGATTTTAGTCCACTGAAACTTGTGTCAAGACTTTTGAAGTTGTAGAACTACCAGATAATAAGTTTGTATTGTTTTAAGCCACTAAGTAAGTATGTGACAATTTGTTATAGCAGCAATATAAAATATACAAAGTTTTAGATTTTTCAACCCTTAGTATGATGTTTTTGATGTTGGCTATTTGCTCTTGTGTTCCTTCTACTTGATTTCTTTCTTTCTTTCTTTCTTTTTTTGTTTTTTTGGTACCAGGGATTGAACTCAGGGGCACTCAACCACTGAGCCACATCCTTAGCCCTATTTTTAATATTTTATTTAGAGACAGGGTCTCACTGAGTTGCTTAGTGCCTCACCTTTGCTGAGGCTGGCTTTGAAACTGTGATCCTCCTGTCTCAGCCTCCCAAGCCACTGGGATTACAGACATGTGTCACCACACCCGGCCCTTCTACTTGATTTCTAAAACCGGTTTTTAACTCAATATTTCCTTAAAGCTGTCAGCTCTCATTTAATCTTCTTGTTGCTTGTCCATCTCATTTTCTGATTTTGATGTTATTTTGCTCTTAGCTTCTATCATTTCTTAAATTCCTTTAGCACATTTTATTAAAATATTAGATTGAACCAGGGATGATGTCATGTGCCTGTTCTCCCAGCTACTTGGGAGGCTGTGGTCGGAAAATAATTTGAGCTCACAAGTTTTAGACCAGCCTGGGCAGCAAAGTAAGACCTCAACTGGGGGTAAAAAAATGAACTGTTTTCTTCTGCTTCATTCTTATGGCTGGGATGTCTTCATTTTCTATGGTTATGTTAAACAGATAGTTATCCTACTTCTTTTCAGAGCATATTGTAAGATGTAGTCATGTTTAATTGAGATGGATTTTTCTATTATTTTTTTCAAGTGTCCTGTGCAGGAGGCTCAGGTAGCCCAGTGATAGAGCATTGCTTAGCATGCACAAGGCCCTGGGTTCAATTCTCAGCACAGCTAAAAAAAATGGTTCTAGGGCTTTGTCAGTAATTACAAAAGTTATGTGTTTCACCACCTCTTTAGTACTGTGTGAATTCTCTTCCATTTGGTACTCTCTCCTAGCAGTTAGTCTTCTAACATAATTCTTTTCCATTTGGCAGTATCTGAACCATCGCTCCTCTATTGCAGGGCCATTCCCTTGGTGTGTTCTGTTTCCAGCAGTGTCTTTCATAACTTTCTTTCTGCAGGCTCCTTTTTACAAGCTGCCAATGGAATGCTGGGAAGCCTTCATCCCCCTTTTGATTGTGATTTTTATATCTACCAATTGAGGGAGATCCTCCTTTTGAAGCTGAGTAGATGGTAGCAAATTCTGGGTTCCCTGGCTCTTAGGTCATCACATGCTCTGCTTTTCTTCTCTCAGGTTGCTTTTCCACAGCTAGTGTTCCTATGTGATCTTGAGGCTCTTGATGGTTTTGATCCAAGCTGGAATTTGATCCAGAATTAGAGAGATCATCTGTCACCTATTTTTGGTGAGATGGTATCTCGCTGTATTTTTTGTTACCCTAACTGAGTTATGGAGATTTAGAAACCATTGCTACTACCACACTTCAGGTAAAATTGCTTTTTTGATATTTTACTTTAGAGAGATGTGTTTTTGATTTTAAAGTGACTTCTTTCTGCTCATGTCACAGCCCAATGAAGTCAGGAGGCTATACTGGTAGTATTTCTCCAGCACTGACTCCTGTGCCCAGATAAAGTCTTTGCTTAAAATCAAATAAGAAGATGAGAGTGGTCAGTTATGGCAGTAGTTTCACTGCCAAGCCTGGAAGTCACACATATCACTTATCTCTACATCTCCTTGGCCGGAACTCACTCACATGGCCCCAAACTGCAGATGAGACTTGGAAAGGTAGAAAAGCACTAAGAAATCAAGTCTATAAAGTCACCCAAGCAACTCAGTGAGGCAGGCTGTCAACCTACAAAGTCACCTCTCTCCCCAGATCCATACAAGGTACCTGATCAAAGAGCATGTCATCACTGTTATTTAATAAGGTTTAAATTTCATTGCACAGTACTTAAATATAGAGAAAAATTGCAAGCTCGGTTATAGCTTAGTAGAAGATCATTTGCCTAGCAAGCACAATGCCCTGGGTTCAATCCCCAAAACAAAATGAAAGTTGTATAAATCAAGTTATTTTCAAATATGCAAAAAACCAGATCTCTACAGTCATCAACTGGTGACAAATAGAGGGGCTGACAAAGGCAGCATGAAATGTAAAAAGATTAAGAATGTTTCTGATTATGAAGATTCCAGTTAAATATATCCTTTACATTACAGAGTTAAACAATACCACTAATATCCCAAGTAAGAAAAGTGGTAGTTTGCTATCATTTATAAACATAAGCATGTTCGCAAACACTTTAGATATTAAACATACATACATACAGGAGAAATCTAGCCTCAAGACAATAAATTTTATTACCTTTAGTCTACCAGGTTTGACAATATAAATATACTCACTGAAGAAAACACAATATTTAAATAAGAATTAAGTTCATGAAAGTTTACAAAACATAGCCAATGCCAATGTACCCTAACTTGTAAACTTATCTTAAATATCTCAACTTTACTTTTGAATCATGGTCAGACATTTAAAAATATATTCACGTTATTTTAAGTTATAAAACAGTAGCAATTTACTAAGTTCTCCATTATAAAAATTAAGATAGTAATTCTCAAAATACTAAAAAAAATTGTTTATGAAAGTCAGACAGACCCACATCACAACAACTGATATCCTTCCTTTCAGATACATCTTCAAAAGGCACATTTTGATTACTAGTATTTTGATTTTACAGTAATTTTGATTTTACAGTAATTTTTCCATTTATTTCAAACTGAGTAAATGGAAGGTTGTAGAAGATAGGACACAGGTTTCCAATTAGCTCCTCAAAGGCAGCAATATGCTCACTCATCACATCCATGAATATCAACAGTGATTTGAGGAAGAGACTGCAGATCTGTCCTATATCCTAAAATAACCACTTGAATATGCTTTTTACACAAAATAACTCATTTTTAAAAAATCACGAAAAGCAAACCTAAAAAACAAAAGACCAAGACCACAAATTGCCCAGTTTAGTCCAAGTAATGATGTTACTAGCTCTGAGACTGAAGAAGAAATTAAACTTTTCTCCTCTGGAATCACATCTTTATATTAGGCTCATTTTAATTTAAATCACTTTGTGACCTAATAGTGTTATAAATTCCGAGAATGAGACATACTCATATTCAAAATAAAATATAAAAGTAAACTTCAAAATCAAATATAAATAATTTGTGGTTCCCTCTTATGTTTCCCTCTAATTTGGGCTAATAATATAAAACCGGTTCTAATTATAACAGCATATATAATTTTAAGCACCACTATTATTTTTAAGAACTTATTATTGAGAAATCCATAACACAATCTAATACACACTTTAGGGACAGTTTACTTTTCAGTGACTTTAATACTAACTGAATACTAAAATGAACAAGACTCTGAAGTACTGATTGATTAATCACTTGATCTCATGTAAGAAACAAAAGGGAATTTCTAAGGTTCTTGTGAAATTTCAAAATACTAGAGATCTACCTTAAATTTACATTATTCCCCTCAAGTCTCATTTGAATATATCCATTTAAAAAAATTTTTTTAGTTGTAGATAGACATAACACCTTTATTTTGCTTATTTACTTTTATGTGGTGCTGAGGATCAAACCCAGTGCCTCACACATGCTAGGCAAGCATTCTACCACTGAGCTACAACTCCAGACCCCTGTCCATTTGTTTTTTAAAGGGGGAATATTTTTCAATGTTTTTTTCTTACTAAAACAAAATAAATCATCAAAAATATGCCAACGTGCCAGGCATGGGAGCATGCTCCTGTAATCCCAGTGGCTTGGGAGGCTGAGGCAGGAGGATCACAAGTTCAAAGCCAGTTTAAGAAGGTCATAAGCAACTTAGAGACACACTGCCTCAAAACAGAAAATAAAAAAGGGTTGGAATATGACTTAGTGGCTAAGTACCCCCGGGTTCAATTCCTGATTACCACCCCTCACAAAAAAAATTTTAAGGTACAAAAAAGAAAATGGTCTCTGTCACTTCAACAACATATTTAATTTTTAGGTCCCCAAAAATGACCACTTTAGCGGCACTTATTCAAGTTCTAAAATAGCAGCTTTTAAAATTAAGGCAGCATTGCTTTATTCTTATCTATTTTTCTACAGACTACTCTTAAGTTCACAGGAATGGTTTCAGATTTACCCACCCTCAAAGGTCTTTTGTAATGCAACGTAAGAAGAGTTAACAAGAACATTCTTCCCAATGTTTAAAAAATACAGAAAATGTCATTGTATTCAAAGTCAACAAATATCTAATTTTTCTACTTCAAATTATACAGTAATTACAGTCATTCTAGTTGTGTAAACCATGAATTTACCTTTTACACTAACAAAAACATAAAATACATATTTTCTACAAAAATACAATGTAGAAGACTTATCACTTCTTCCCTGATATAGAAATTTAATATTTGGACAAAAACTGTAAACTTTGATTACATTCAAAATGTAACCATTTTAAGAACTTAAATAGTTTTGGCATCTGGAGCTCTTAACAGCAGATTTACATTGCTGCAATGTTTTAACAATGCAATAATGCCCAACAGTTGTTTCTCTTACACCTGCTACCAAGAGGAAAAAAACGGTTTCCTGCAATGGACAGTCTGGGTAAAGGAGCTGCCTGGGTGGATAATCCGACCCTGACTTCCCCCTTTACTTCGTTCCACAATCACACAAGGCATCTGGACCAGCTGAACAGGACTCTTCCCATCTCTCAGTGCCTGAGTAAGGTTTAAGATCTATGGAAAGAAGAGAGATTTTCATCAATTCAAAGAAGCCAAAAAGCCTCCACTGACATTATTATTTCAATCATTTAATCCACCATAATTTTTATTTCACCCATCATGCACAACAGAGATTGTGATAAGTAACTATTATAATTCTGTCTTTAATGCACAAAATTAGAGTAACCTACTAATTTGGTAACTTTAAAACACTTTGGAATGCATCTATGTCCAAGAGCAATGAAATCAGAGACTAGATAAACTGAAAGGTTCAATACATTTCATCTCACACAGAACTTAAACAAATAATAGTTTAAATATTTGCCTTACTCATTTATTTGACGAATAAATTTACTGCATACCTACTATGCATTAGGCTCCATTCTGCGTGCTGGGGATATGATAGAAATACAGACAAAATTCCTGCCTTCTTTTTAGCAGGGGAAGGGGTCAATAAGCAGAAGTAAGTAAATTATTTCATGTACTAGAAGGTGGGCAAGCATGAAACAGGCCCAGAGTGGGTTAGAGAGTTGGGGGAGGTACCAATTTCAAATAAAATTTTATTTAAGAGTTTATTATAGGAAAAATCAAACTTGGAAGAAATATATTCCATGTTCAAAGATACCTAGAATTTTTACCTTTGAGCATACAAATAAGGTTATGAAACTCAATTCATAGCTTAGAGCCTAGTCTATTCTTTGTTCAGATAAAATAAAATTTTAATAATTCATTTTTCTTTTTTTCCTGCATATTAGGAAAAATTCTTTTATTATGTACTTTAAATATACAGATATCTCCTTTAGGTACTCGAAAATATCTAATATGCACTTCACTGGTTCTTTAATAAAGATTAGTTAATAATGATAAGCATGAAAATGTCAACATATAGCTATACTAACTAATAAGCCTCATAATATTTTGAATACTATAAATGAGATGGTTGAGCTCCCAAAGTATTTAATATATCACAGAAATAAATATTTACTAGCAACAGTAGTTATACATTATATTTGTTTTAGGATGCTTTTTAAGTTTCCCTCTTAAAATTTTCTACTTTGGTTACATTTGGACACAAGAAAAAAAAGAACTTATAAAATTTAGGTTTATAAGCATTGTTTATACCATGAAAATAAAATGGAGACCAGCATGTGTAAGGAATAAAATGTTCTAGTTAGTTTTTTCTTTTTAAAAATTCTATTCCACAAATAGTAAGTCTAAATATAGCATTTTAAGTAACATCTAAGATTTTCCTGATGCTAATTACAATGCACGATTGTTATAGAGAATCTGAAAAATAGAGAGGTACAAGAAAATGAAAGTCACTCCACAAGATTATATGGATTTTCAAAGTATTATAACAGCACAAGTTACTCAATCTTAAAACAATCCTGACTATTAATATTTCTCTGGGATCAAAAGAGACTCGATAATCTTGCATTTATCTACTAAATAAACATTTACAAAGAGCTCACTGCATAGGAGAAGAGACAAAACAGAAAGGAAAAACAAAATGAGCCTTGAAAGAACTTATACTCCCAAAACAAAGGGCCACAGGAGCAAATAACTGCAGTGCAGTGTGAGAAACACTTTAGCTGCAGGAAATTGTGCCCTGACTTTAAAATCCGATCCCTTCCCCCTGCCCAGTTTTTTTTTTTCCCCACTTCTCAAAGAATACACAAACCTTTTATTGTATGTTTAATTATAGAGGCTTGTTTTAAAAAATACAATGGACCAAACTGCAGGCAAGAGGAAACACTAAAGCTCTCCACCAATGTCACACCTGATAGCTTGATAGGGACATGTGCGATCTGGCAAAGACAGGTGGCACAAACTCACCTACTTCATACAGACTGCTTTCCTTTAGATTAGTTCACTGGCCCTCAATTTCAGTTGGCAGAAGAATCACTGTGCCATAAATACAAAACCACAGATATTCTAACTTAGGATCCGTTTTATGCTGTTTTCCAATAGGCATATACTCAACAGGCTGATTTAAAAATCAACTTTCTGAGTCCAACAGACACCAGTATATTCCCGGGGAGTGCTGCAGAAACTGCCTCCCCTGAGTGGCAGGAGGAGCCTGAGAAGACCAAGCTGGAGCTTGAAGGGAAAACTCTTGCAGAAGAGGGAGAGGCATCCAAGGAGGGCAGAGCACAAGAGCTCCATTGAGAAGTGGGAAGAAAGAGCAGTTCAGAGAAGCTAAGAAGCTCGGGAAGTTGCAAAACAGCAAGAGTAAGGGGCGGTGTGATGGCTGAAGGCTGTGAAGAACCTTGTTGGCTGTGCTGGGGGGTTGGACTTGAGCTTGTGCACAAGAGCAAGTCCAGGGAGCTGCCTTGACAAAAGACAGGATCACAGGTATTTTTAAGACTGTGTTCTCTCTCCCTCTCCATGCAGTGCAGGGAATTGAACCCAGGTCCTCATGCATGTTAGGTAAGCCCTCTACCACTACTCCCAGCCTGGTCCTCATTCTACTGTGGAAGATAAGGATGTGACTTAGAAGATGTCAATAAATCCAGAAATGAGATGATAAAAGACCTCAGGTAGATGCAACGCCAAAATGCTGCAGATTTGACAAGCTAAGACAGATCCCCGATTTCATAGATACAGCATGTGACTTAGACCCCCTCAGTCATGTTTCTTAGGATCCATTTTATGATCCTAGAGCCTTACAAAAAATGCAGGTGACAGTAGTTATTGTGAGGGTAAATGACAACAAACATAAAACACCCAGGAAAGGGTCAAGTGCTTAGGGGGTACTAAAATTTTAGCTTCATTTTCTTTAACATCAATAACTTAATTTGCTTTTAAGATTCTGGTTTGTCAATCAGTGAATACAAGCTAATTGTGTTTTCTTAAAACAGTTTTACTATTTCTGCCGTTTTTCAGATCATGGGGAAGATACACTTCATATTTCTCATAACCAAATTACTCTGAAATTCAGTGTTCCATGCACAGGTAGAACTTAATGAGTTTTGTTGAACCTAATCATTGCCTATTGTTAACTAATATAAAATTCAAAATGTCATTTAGCTCTTACGAATATTACCAGTTCTGAATTCTAAGAAATGCCTTCATACTAGTTCCAGGCCATATCCTCATGTGAAGAATTAGAGCATGTCACTGGTTATGTGTATAAAAACTAAACTACTGTAAACTAGGGCAAAAAGCTTGGTTGTACACATCACAAATCATTAAGATAGTGAATAAAACTGGAGGGGAGAGGAATTTAAGAGATATTTATAAATGATAAAACATGAGCATTTTGACTGAATTAAGGAACTGGCTGAAATAATGATTCTGTTGTTCAGAATATAAAATGTACTGGTGTTTTTTTGTTGTTTTATTTTTTGCATGTTGTTAAGTGTTTGCTTTATAAGTATTGATTTATTTTCAGATAAAGGACAATATTTTATTTTTAGGCCAACTTTCAACAAACAAAGCCCCACCTAAAACCAGAGAGCTACACAACCACACACATACATAATCAGGGTACATTATTTATTTATTTTAAGAAACATTTTTAGTTGTAGATGGACACAATGCCTTTATTTTGTTTAATTAGTTTTTTGTGTGGTGCTGGGGATTGAACCCAGAGCCTCACACATGCTAGGCAAGCGCTTTACCACTGAGCTACAACCCCAGCTCCATATTATTCTTTTTGGATATCAGAAAGCTCAAACTCAAATTAAAATTTAAAAACAAAATAAATTAAAACATATAACCTAGATATCATCATTTTCTCCCCCCCCCACCCCAGATCTTGGTCCTGTCATTTTTTATCTATTTTTATAAGCATTTTTATAATATGTTAGTTCCTATATGAATGAGATAGGATAGGAATAAACACACTGGAAACAGCAGCTACTTACTGGCACGCCTTTGTAGCTGACCTCAGAAATGAGTGTTTCCACGCCTCCTTGGGGAAGCATTTCTTAATTTAAATTTCTCATGTGCTAACTTTAATCCACAAGTAAAGCTAACAATATTATTTATAGCACTTACTTATTTGCTTATTTAAAATAACATTCCTAATATAAAGATACAGGAGTCCCCTCTTAATTAAGATTTCAGTTACCCAAAGTCAACCTTATTCTGAAAGTATTAAATGGAAATTTCCATAAATAAACAATGCATGTTTTAAATAACTTATTTTAGTATATTGCTATAATTGTTTTATTTTATTACTGTTATTGTTAGTCAGATTTTATCATAGGTATGTATGTATGCATAGGAAAAAACTGTACATATAGTGTTCAGTACTATTCAGTTTCAGGCATTCACTTGAGGTCTTGGAACACATCCCCAGAAAAAGGGGAGACTAAAGGATACCTTCAGGGAGAAGAAAACCCCAGAGGATGAAGCATAGTGATATGGCAAGACAATTTGTTTCAAGCAAAAAGGTCAAAGAGGGACATAATTCTTCACACTTGAAAATGTTACTCAAACATATTTTGGAATGGTTAAAAACTTCTGCAATATAATTATAATTACTGGTCAACTAATCCCTTTATCCATGCTCAAATGCCAAAAGACTCTCCTAGCTAGGCTCCCTGGCTCTAGTCTCCTCATCTGCTAAGCAAATCTGCACTCACTGTCCAGCCTCGCCTTCGGCAGCGGTTCAAACCTCTTCTGGGTTAGGAATCCCTTCGCTGAGATATAAGTCCTACCCACCCCCATCCCTGGCAAAATGCACATACAAAATTTCACACATAATTTCAGGGAGTACAGAGAAAAAACCAAGGATAAGGGTTTTTTCACACTCTTCTTTTTCTTTTTTTCCTATATTTATTTTTTGTAGTTGTACACAATAACTTTATTTTATTTATGTATTTATTTATTTATTTTTATGTGGTGCTGGGGATCGAACCCAGTGCTTAACACATGCCAGGCAAGTGCACTGCCCCTAAGCCAAAATCCCAGTCCCACCCCCAAGCCCCTTTTCACACTCTTCTTTAATGCTAAATTTCTAATTACTCTAATCCCTGCCATGTGAAATCAATACTCTGATTCTCAAGGCCTTCTATATAAACGGGCTATATTCTACCAGTTCTGCCATAAGTATTTGATGAATTAATAAAAATTCTAGAACACAATCAATGCAAAAGCCAAATTCATCTTCCTTGCCACAAGTACTATAGCAAACAGTTATCTTAAATTCAATGTATGTTTTAGGAAGAGAATGCTAATTTGGAGTTTACTAAAAGTCAATCTTTACAGTATGATATATTTTCACTGCAAGGTTTCCTTTTGGAATAGTCAAGGAAGCAGATGCCATGTGAGGTGGCCTAGCCTGTAGGTCCACACCAACAGACCTAACACTGTGTGTCTCTATTAGAGGAGTCGAGGAGGAGGAAGCGTAAGAGGATTGATTTAAAATTATGTAGTGCCCTGACTCTTAATCAGTACTCAACTCTGATGACAGGGTTATTTACTGATGGCTCTAGCAAAGCCAAACTTGTTCCACAAGGAAAATAATCTAATGGACTAGAACTTGGTATTGAAGATCCACACAAGGGGACTGAGGGAATAAAGGGTACTAAAGGAAAAGAGCCAATGGGATGATGACTCAGGGGCAGGTACTGACAACTGGTTAAATACACCACATTCAACTAGGTCCAATGTGCCTAATATATAAGACGACAGAGGAAAGACACTACTTAAATCAATTTCATTTCTAATCACAGGTTACAGTGATAATGTCTCAGGAAGTTTTAACTTAATCATCAAAAAGAGACCTACCTGACCCCTCATCACAGACATCTGACTTTCAAAAGTAGCTTTGTCAAAACTTTTGTCAGTCTATTACAGAAAGGAAAAAAAAAATTATTATTATTCCAAAACTCAAAACCTTTGAAACAAATATAGAATTGAAAAAAAACTGTTCCATATAGCAAACAAGGTCATTAGAAATTTTTCTCAATTGATAAAATAACAAGAATATTCTCACTTAACGTACTTTTTCCATACTCCTAGAATGACAAGGAAAATTTAATTTGTTTATATCCAACTTGTTTCAGAAAGGATTTAGATGGTTTTCTAGACAATGAGTTCAGGCTTTTCAAGAATTAGATCACAGCAATCACCAAACTCATATAATTCATACAGTAATTTTGTAAAAATTCAACTTTTAAGGAAAGCAACATCACAATTTTGATGTAATCTCACTTGAAAAGATACTCATAGTAAGTGTAACTTTACAAAATTTATGCTTCAGGAAAATAAAGTTGCTAAATCCTGTTATATTAGGTTCTACTGCAAGCCAAAATACAAGTAGTAGTAAACTAAATTAGCTCTACTTGGAAACATCTTTTTTGTTAGGTGTGATGGTAAATGTCTATGATCTCAGCGACTAGGGAAGCTGAGGCACGGGGACTGCAAGTGTAGGGCCAGCCTTGACAATTTAGCAAGACTCTGCCTCAAAATAAAAAGTAAAAACAAAAGCTGGGAATGTAGCTCAGTTGTACAGCACCCCAACGTTCAATCCCCAGCACTGGAAAGAAAGGAAAAGAAAAGCTCTTTTTAAGGTTTCTTTCTTTCTTTTTTTGTAATAATCAAAACTAAACATTTTTTAAAAACACTATGCCGACTGTTTGCTTTATTTATTTTTTCCTTTTTAAAAATTGTACAAGCACCTGGGTTATAGATGAGAGCCAAGTATCAGAGGTAAATACAAATAAACATTGGTATAAGATAGACATGTGTTTGCATTTTAAATCTGGGCAATGAATTTGACCTTTCTCAGCACTAGCTTCATCAAGGGTGCTATAAGGTTGTAGTAAGTTTTAAGTGAGACATAAATAAAAAAGCATGATGCTGCCAGGCTCTGTTTCACATGCCTGGGACCTCAGCTACTAGAGTGGTTGAAGTAGGAGGATCCCAAGTTCAAGGCCAGCCTGGGCAACTTAGTAAGACCCTCTCTCAAAATAAAAAACAAAGGGTTGGACATAATAGCTCAGTAGTAGTGTGTGTGTGTTAGACCCTTGGCTCAAACCCCAGTTTAAAAAAATAATAATAATGTGCAAACATCATCTCCACACACAAATTAAACTTTTATTTACCTTAAAAAGTTCATAAAGATCTTCACATAAATCTTGCACAAAGTTCATGTCAGAAATATATGGCAGAACCAAGTTTCTTGTTTCTTCAGAAAAAGGAACTTTTGCTTGAGGAAGCCACGCCCAGTGAAATGGATCTAATAGAAAATAAGCAGTGACAGAAAATGGTTTATTTAGACTCACATTTATCCTGTTTCTTTCCTACAACTCTTAGGTCTCCCAAAGAAAGGACAGGAGAGAGAAGTTAGGAGAGTAAACTATTTTTTGTAATTCAAATTAATCAGATTCCAAGTTCAGATAGCCAGTTCAGATGGTAAAGCACAGTAAGGTCTAACCTGAACTAGTTATATTTCTGAGTTTGAGATGGTAAAGAATCAGAATTTGTTGAGTCTATTTCAAATAGTTCTATCCAAAAATGTATTTGAATCTATCTGGTTCCTGAGTTCAGAGATTGGTGGGTACCTACTAATTATCCACAGCCCCAGACTAAATACCATAGTTGTATAAATCAACTGGAACTGTGGCATTTGTATATAGAAGACATTCTAAATTTTTATAATATCAGAAAGTAAATAGGTAGCTTTAAGGGATGAAAGATCTATAACTTGGTTGATGATGTAGCTCAGTGGTAGAGCGCTTGCCTATCAGGTGAACTCTTGGGTTAGATCTCCAGCACCACAAAAAATAATAAGAAAAAGAAAAAAGAAAAGAATCCATATTTCTGGGTAACTAGTGGCCCCTACAAGGAGACCATTAAATTCACACAGTACCAGGACTTGAAAGATTTGCATAATGGTGGAATCTTCTAAAAAGGGTACGAATGCATATTCCAAACCCCCCAGTTAGGTTCCCACCACTCAGAGAGCTTGAGGAAGAAATCTTCCCTTGGAGCCACTGATACTCATCTCTCTTCTATAGATCTCTCTGCACACTGCGGGAGGTACTAATTGCATGCTAAAGCCTTTCCTCTGGCCCCCATCTCCTGGAAGGTACCTCCAGTTCCCTTCTTGTCTTTCCCTGAAGAGTTTCTTAAAGGGAAAGCCCTTATTCTTTGCCTGCCTTCACTTCTTATCCCTCAACTTCATCCAAAATCCCTCCCTGGGCCCCCGAGTCATCCCACAAGGGCTCTCCACTGACCCACCTGCAGTCCTCATGCTACTTAGTCTCTGCAGCAAGGAGCACCGTTCTTATCACCTTTATGAAATTCCCCCTCTATGGTTCTGGAGATACCACTCTCTCACAATTTACTTTCTGTCTTATAAGTCGCTCCCTCTCTCTTGTGCTGGCATTTCCTCCATTCTTTCAACATCGGCGTTCCTCCAGACTCTAAACTCAGTTCCTTCCCTCCCTTCTTTACTTATTAAGTATTCATGAAACATTTATCAGGCTCTTATGTTCCTAGCACTGGATTAGGCAATGATGTTTGTTCTCCTTGATTTCCCTGGGTGATAGCAAATACCACCATAACTACCACCATGGCTTCCAGGTGACAACAGTTTAAAAACTATATTCTCAATAGTAATTCCTCTTTAAGTTCCAGACCTTTAATACCCAACTACATGTTTGATAAAATTTACCAACTGTCTTACAGAAAACCTAATACTTTAAAATGTTATTTGAACACAGTTTCCCAAAGATTAGGAAAAATAAAATGGAAACAAGACAATTCAATCAACAAAAGATAGGAAAAGCAAAAGGGAACAAATGAGAATTCACAGTCAGGAGAAAAAAAGATAAGATGGCAGAAAAAAGTTCAAACAGTTTATTAAGATTTAAACTATAGAGTTAAGTGCACCTATTACAAGACTCAGACTGGGTTAAGAAAAATGTACCCAACGTTGTTTATTAGCCATACACTTAAAACAAAATGATGAAGGTTAAAAATAAAATTGTCTAATACCAGGTAAATGCCAACAAAAAGAAAGGAGGGATAGCAATGTTGTAACAGGCAAAATAAAAAGCAAAAGATGGAGAGGGATAAAGGGCAATATAATTCACACAGATTAAAAACAAAACAAAACAAAACAGAAAAACCACCAAGAACATAAAACACTGGACATTTTTGTGAGTGAAATACAAAGTAAAAAATGCAAGAAGAAATCGACAAAATCACAATCAAGGTGATCTTAATTGCCTCTCCAAAATTAAGTGGTTTAATTAAGTGGTCAAGAAATAAGTCAAGGATTTGATAGGACTAACAACCAACAAACTTTAATTAGTAGACATAGACAGAACTTTGTGCCAAAACATTTTTTCAAATATAGTCCTCCAAATCAGCCACATATAAAATCATAAAGTACATTCTAATGAATTGCAAAAAACAATTCACTTGTGTGCATGTACAATTATAGAAGAACAAATTCTATCATTATATATAACTACAATGCACCAATAAGAAATGTGGAAAGAGAAAAAAAATTCACATGCCATTTTCATGGATCACAATGAAGTAACATTGGACAACTGCAACAACACACACTTTAAAAAAATGTCAATAATCAAAACAACCAATATTGAAATCAAATAAAATACTTCTAAGTTACTTTTATCAAAGAAATCAGAGAATACAAATAAGCAAAGCAGAACAATATGGCAGAACTCATCCAATCAGTAGTTTAGCTGAAATGATACCCAGATGAAAATATATGGCCCAATAATAGCATTTATAGTGTCATAATTTGGATTTTGACTGTCATCCAAGGGGCCATGTGTAAAATGCTCAGTTGTCAGCCTGCGGTGCTACTGGGAGGTGGTGGAACTTTGTGAGAGGAAGTTAGGTCACTCGGGGTGTGCCCTTTAAAGCAATATTGGGACCTGGCTTCCTCCTGTCACTCTCATTTGCTTTCTAGCAGCCACGAGGTAAGCAGTCTCTGGTACATGCTCTCACCACGATGTTCTATGCTACCACAGGCCCAAATCAACAGAGCTAAAAGACCATGGATGGAAACCTCTGGAACCACGAGCCAAAATAAACCTTTTCCTTCATTAAGTTTATTTTCTCAGTTACTTTGTCACAGTGATGGAGAGCAAAAGAGGATGAACATAATAAAAGATAGAACACATAGTTAATGAAAAAAAAATCAAGCAAGCAAACTGAAAATCTGATCAATAAAATAACCTAAAGAAAAGCAAGATAAGTAAGTAAACAAATAGTCTAATGCTTAACAAGCAACAAATCTTTGACAAGCTTAAACATTAAATAAAAGTAATTCATAGTAGGAATTTAAAAGAGGTATAATCATAGAGATCATTTTAAAATTTTAATTACTACATATATTTTAAACTACGCAAAAATCAAAAAACAATGTAGTAAACTCCTACATTCCAAATAACCTAATTTAGTTATTAATAAACTTTTGTGAAATTACTTCACCTATTCTATCTTGTCTCTACCTCCACCAATATTTAAATGCAAATTCTATATATCACTTCATTTCATCTTCTAAGAAGTTAAAATGCAAAGAAGGGATTAAAAAATTGGTGGGGTGGGGACAAGGGACTGAACGCAGGGTCACTTAACCGATGAACATCATCCCTAGCCTTTTTTTATTTTTTATTTTGAGACAAGGTCTCATTAATTTGCTTACGACCTCTCTAAATTGCTGAGGCTGGCTTTTAACTCGTGATCTTCCTGTCTCAGCTTCCCAAATGGATGAGATTACAGGTGTAATTAAATGCCTGACATTTAATTTTTTTTAAGTTATAAGAGAATTCTACGTAAAATGTTATACTCACAAATCTGAAACTCCAGATATCATAGATAATTTTGAGCAAACTTAAAAATGTCTGTAACTGGCTCAAGATATAGAAAACTTGGTATTTAACCATAGAAGAGACTTGGAAAAAAATTAAATCACTATTGAATGGAAGGGGGACAGGCCTAAATCATTTTATAAGTGAATTCAACTCACAATATTAACCAAACAATAGACAGCAAGACCCATGCAGTACACATCTTTGTATTCCCAGTGCCTAGAACTGAATCCTAATAAATGATTATACTTATACTTCATCCAGTTCTGTTATTTTGATGTCTACACATCTTGTTCCCTCTCTGCTTTGGAAAAGAGACTATGATAGAATCTACAGATAGTTCTAAATACTCACATGTTCTCCATTCATCAGGATGTTTAAAAGGAAATGCTAGACCATTATCAATTGCAGCTACTTTAATAAGCAATTCTTTATCATTGATCCAGTTTAAGACCTAAAGAAGAAAGAATGATCTGTTGGTAAAAGCACCTATATAAATATTTCCAAAGGATAAATTATTTATAATACTTACTGGGGTTTAAGGACATATTCTTTCTCAAGAGTCCATAAAAGGGCTGGGGTTGTAGCTCAGTGGTAGAGCGTTCGCCTACTATGTGTGAGGCACTAGGTTCGATCCTCAGCACCACATAAAAACAAATAAAATAAAAGTATAAAAAATATTTTTAAAAAGAGTCCATAAAAATTAAAATTGTTGCAAAAAAAATGAAATATAAAAAAAGAAAATCAAAATCAAAACCAAAACAAATTCACCCAGGAAGGGAAGAGACTATTTTAAAAAACCAGTAAGAATTTCACAAATGCTAATTTTAAAATTTGACACAACATGTTTACTTGGTAATGGTTTCACTTTTGTCCCCTGTTTTTGGAGAGTTTGAGAATATTAAGACTTTAAAAGTGATATTCTAAGCTGGATACAGTGGTGCATGCCTGTAATACCAGCAGCTTGGGAGGCTGAGGCAGGAGGATTGCAAGTTCAAAGCCCTCAGCAATTTAGCAAGTCCCTGTCTCAAAAAAAAAAAAAAAAAAAAAAAAAGAAGCTGGGGAATGGCTCCATGGCAAAGTGCCTCTGGTTCCATCCCCTGTACCCCACCCCCACCAAAAAAAGTGATATTCTAGATGCATTGCTTAGATGTTTGATATTTGCAAAATATTATTGATTTCTTTAAGATAACAACTTGACAAAATTACCTTATTAAAATTTAGTCTTTCTTATAGTCCCATGGAAACAATTAGGTTACATATAAAGTATTTCTAAAGAAAATTCCTCTAAAAGACTATAACTAAATATAATAAGGTCGAGCAGAAGGAACCTCAAGATATTCTTGACTACAGAATGTAGGCCATTCCTGACTTCTACATTCTTCTGTAGCAGAAACCAAGACCTCAGGAGGAAGACAAAGAGTAGTTCCCATTATATAAAGACAGGTGGTTGGCATTAGTAAGTGTCCTAGATAAAAGAGCAAGAAGTGAAAAGGGCTATTTTTAAATTAAAAATTCTACTGTGAAGATGTGCCAGGTTTCTTTGTTTCTCTTAATTTATACCAAATCTCACCTCAATGAACATACACAAAATACTCAGGGCAAAAGAAGAAAGTTTTCGACAAATTTAATTATCCAAGATATACCAATAAAACAAATTCAGGAGGTATTACACACATATATATTTTGGTATATATTTTAAATCCCTTTCTGCTATAACTGCCATTTATTTTCTATTTCTATCATTCTTTTTCCTATTTACAACTTTGTTGAGGTACAATTTATACAAATAAACCTTACATGTCAAAGGGTCCTATTTGATAAACCTGAATAGATGTGAAAGCTTTACCCAAAAGTTTCCTGAGTTCCACTGCAGTTCATGCCTCCCTCTGCCCCGTCCCCGGTACCCACTGGTCTGCCTTCTGTCAGTAGGGACTGATCTGCATTTTCTAGACTTTTATGTAAATGGAATCATACAGTATGTGACCTTTTATAGCTTCTTTCACTCAGCGTAGTTTTAAAAAGGTTGATTCCCTTACTATGTGTATCAAGTTTGGTTTTTTTTTATTACTAAGTATTGCATATGTATTTTAAAATTTCCTGGATAAACAATTAAAAGTACAAATGCTTCAAAGTGATGCAAATATTTTAAGTGACAATTTAAGAACACAGAAATTATAAGTACTGGAGAAATTATTTTTCTTAATCACTTAAAATTTTCTCAAAAGTGGGGCCAGGTTGTTGTAAACTTTAAAAAGTCTAAAAATGTCTTATGTAACTAATATGTGAACTTAGGTTACTCAGAGTTGATAGTAATGAATCTAAAATTTTTATAGTGTTAAGAATCTAAGTTTATTCTGTGTTAAAACCAGCTTCTAAGTGAAAGTTTTCTTTAAGTTCAGTGGGTATAATTCATA
Organism: Urocitellus parryii; assembly: GCF_045843805.1. NCBI lineage: Eukaryota > Metazoa > Chordata > Mammalia > Rodentia > Sciuridae > Urocitellus > Urocitellus parryii. Next base: position 126,486,355 of record NC_135540.1, read on the forward strand.
AGTAAAGCATACATGTTCCACTGCATTAGGTAATATTAGATTACCTAATACTGAATCAAAAACTCGGAAGGAGCCAGTGCAATGGTATACACATGCCTATAATCCCAGCACATTGGCAGGCTGAGGCAGGAAGATCACAAGGTTCAAGGTCAGTCTCAGAACTAGTGAGACCCTGTCTCAAAAATAAAAAATAAAAAGAGCAGGGACTGTGGCTCAGTGATATAGCACCCTGAGTTCAATTCCTAGTACCAAAAAACTCAGCAGGAACTGAACTAATAAAATACAAATACCAGAAACCTTAATTACATAAAAGCAAAGTAAAAATGGTCATTCTGCAAATTTCCCAAGCTCTAAAAAAAATGATACATCTGGTATCATTCTTCTATTTTAATACAAAACAAAAAATAAAGCTGCCTAGAGATAATAAAAATTAGAATCTGGAAATTCAGTGTAAACAAGTGACAGAAAAAAGATGAGAAGAACAGAATTAAAATCAAAGATTTAACAAGGGAAGGAGGAGATAATGGAGAATAACTTAATTTCAAGAAATCTTTTACACAAATTGACTGTTGTGTATGTGTGTGTGTGTGTGTGTGTGTGTGTAGATATAGATATATTTACTTATTCATTTTAAAATTTGCTTACCTCATGGTCAGTTTCTTTTTTACATTTCTCCTTTTCATATCTGACTAACCAATTATCATTTCCTCTGTCTTTTAAAAGAAACAAAAAAATTTGTTAATTGATTTTTATGGGCATTATAGATGAATATCAATGGGAGAAATCTAGTCACCTGCTGATTTTTGAGATTTTCATTGATTTTCTATAGCATACGTCTACCATATCAAAGTTCCGATTTAAAACTAAAAAAAACCCAACCAAACAAACAAAAAACCCCCATAAATATTAGCGACCATTTATTGAATGTTTTCTCTGTGCCAGATACTGTTCTAGGGGCTTCACATGTGCTAATTCAATCCTTATAACCTACCCTGTGAGGGAGATATGATTATTAGATTAAGGTTATTAAAATCAAGGATAACTTCCTCTTCACCTGAGAAAGAAAAGCATCTACCCTTCCTGCTAGACAAATTTCCAAATAGGCTACCAGGGTACTGGGGGTACCCTGGACTACACACTAATTTTAGTTATTAATTTAAGATCATATTAATTAAGAAGCTCAATGTAGAAAATTACATGATGCTTTTTCAGAAGCTAATATGAATGAGAAAACATTTCAAACCAGTAGTTCTCAAACTTTAGAGTGCATCAGAGTTACCTGGAAAACACATGAAAACACAGTCCTTGCCCCACTGCAGAGTTTCTGCTCAGTAAGTCTAGGATATTGTACAAGAATGACCCTGAGAATCCAGGGAACTACAATTGGGACCTACTGCTTTGGACTGTCTACATCCAAATTTGGAATTAGATTATTTCCTTACAAAGCAGAACAAATGAAAAGTTTAATGTATTTGTAACTATACTAACAATTACACAATGTCAAAATGAGCATCTAAACTAAATTATACAATCAAGTTTTAATTTTTCATATTATGAAGATAACATTTCTAATATCTGGCCTTGTCCTGCTCCTAGGAAATTTCTCTTTAGGGGCCAAGAATTGATCTTTGTCACCTAGACAGGAGCCTGGTATGAGTCAAATCCCCCAGTATAGGATTAATTATGCCCAGGAGAGTTTGTACTATGTCTGTTTTGAAAACAGGTAGAAGAAGTAGCTTTAAGATTTTTGCATCAAAATTTTATAGCTCTGATTTAGGTAACAATAGTATATAATTTGAAAGCTAACGAGATCAGAGTGAACAAATGAGAGAACTTCAATACCTGTGTTTCTGATGATGTAATCCAAAACAACTAATCTTTCAAATTGTGACTGAAATTGTTTTCTAATATTCTCAGGCAAAGGATCAGCTTCAAATTTCCTAAGCCAATATTCAGCCTCCTTGTAACCTTCAACAAATAACTGAAAGGAACCAATCTACAATTTTAAGAACTATAGTTAGAAACAAAAGTACAAGAACAAAGGGTTTAATTTTTAATTTCTCAGCAGTACTGTCACAAAATGTTATACAAACATAATAAGAAAAATAGAAGAGATAACGCTAATTTAGATAAGCATATTTATCAAGAAACCTATTTTTACACACTAATTTTAAATAATCACATGAAGAACGCACAGCAAATAAAAAATATTCAACCCTAGACTATTAAGGAGCATTGCTAGACTAGACTTTTAAGCAGCTATTTCGGGATAATCAAAAAGGAAAATAAATACATGCCCTCAAGGTGACACTCTTAACAAGAATGCTGCTTTCTAAAAATATTCATTAAAGTGAATTTAATTATGGAGGCCAAATTGAACATCAATCCTGATTATTTCATAATAGTGCAATTTTAACTCATGAAAGAAACGTTTCAAGATTCTTCTTAAAACATAAAATACAGAAAATAATTTTATTTTAAAAATAATAGTGGATTCTTTGACTATTCAGATTAAAGATCCTGTCATAAATTTTAAAAGAACTAATCAATTAATCATAACCTCTATAGTGTTTTTTTACAAAGTTCTTTCCTTGAAAATATATCCATCTTAAAAGACATTTTTGTTACTAAAATTTACTAGTTAACATTAAACCATGTATTAAAGATGGAAATACAAGTTTTCAACAGCAGATGATGCCTGGGTACTGAGCAACCTTCAAAAATGCAAACAAATCACCACACACAAAAATCTATTCCTTATCCTGACATTTTATAGTCTTGTTGTTGGCATGATTTTTTTTAAACAATTCCAATGTTTTCTTTAAGGCACTTACAACTAAGTAGTAGTAGTCATTAATATGGAAACCATAGTCTCCAATAGTCATGCTTATTTTAGCACATCCAAGAAGGAAAAGGACTTACAAAAAGTCTTAGAACTCCAAGTTTACTTGGAGTACAATTTTTAAAATTAGTCAATCATGAATTTCCACTCAAAGTCTTTTATCTAGATACATGTAGAGCAAAACCAAAACAAAATTATAGGTCAAGTCTATTTTTAAAAAATAAATCCTAGAGTTTTTCTAGGATGCCTTTTCCATTAGCCCTCTCCACCTTTGCTTAGTTAGCTGCTAATCATCTCTCAGTTTATTTTAAAGTGATTAGAAAAAACAAAATCTAATGTGCAATGAGAAAACACAGCTGCTACCATTTACTGAACCATAACTATGTACCAAGTACTTGACTTGAATTTCTCAAGTTTATCCTAAGAGGTAGTTCGTGTCATTCCCTACCTCATAGAAACTAGGGCTGACAAAATACAGACCCTGCCCAAGGTCTCAATCTAACTAGTATAGAGATAGGATGGAACCCAGCTCTGACTCTAGATCTGAACTTTTGGCCATTACTTTATAAAGCCTTTGATACAACATCATCTGGGAAACATTTCCTGCTCCTCCAGACTCAGTTAGGCATCCCTCTTCTGCATCTTGTCTTTGTGTGTGTGGTGTTGGGGATCAAACCCAGGGCCTTGGCCTGTTAAGCAAAAGCTCCACCACTGGGCTATAATCCCAGTTCTAGGCATCCCTCTTTGAACCTCTCAAAGCTCCCGAACTTACTACCTATCAAGCACTTTATCAAACTGCATTGAAATGGCTTGGTTACTATGAGCTCCTCAAAGAGGAAAAAGCTTTTACTACTATAACCACAGTCCAGAGTGCGATGTTTAGCTCTAAAAGATCAGGCTGAACCTCCCAACTACATCCTAAGTACAGCTTATCATAGTAACTCACCTTAGGAGGTAGTCCTATCCGATGAAACTTTCTACCTACTTTTGGCACTTTCTGTAAAGCATACTTTTTGCCTCTTGATTTTGCTCGGTCAATTGCACTGTAATTAAATGTCTCACTGACAAGCCAAACCACCTAGAAACACAGAGTTCAGAAAAATGGTCAGAATTTGCATTATGATATTTCTATCCACGTACGCAATCAAATTCACTCTAATCCTGTAAACGAGCAAAGTTTAAGGCTATAGCTGAAAATCTAAGATAGAAAGGCCAGGAGATTTTGTGAAACCATGGAACATATGTCTTTTCTCAAAGAGGTATAAAAGTGACCTAAAATTTTCTAGTGAAAAAAAACTAAGCAAGAGTTTTAAATTGTAGAATTAGATATGAACATTTTGAGGATGGCAACAATTAAAACATACAAAGGCCAACAAGAAACCAATAGCAGCCTTATAAATAGCTATCTTGACCTTCCACGAATCTCGATCCCTCATTTTTGTCTACTTTCTAAATGCAAGTCCTTCCTCCTCTCTGTGTTAGCTCCCGTGACCTCCCAGGAACAAGAGCCATTCCCTTGCATGCTTGTGGGTCTATGTGAGGACAAGTTGGCAGCTGCTCATACTCTTGAATTACCAAGAAGGGATTCCACTTTAGGCTCTACCATTAAGTTATTACTAAAGTACTCACAGACAAGTGGGCTAAGTATTTGACTGGAAACCCACTCTGCTTTACCTTTGTTTTAGGTACAATGCCCAGATGAAGCTTTTCATCCAAGAGGTAGGCCCCAGCCTCAGAAAGGTAGCCCTGGTTGGGAAGCAGGCAGCCTCTGCCAAAGCAGCAAGGGCAGCAGACCTTGTGGACATACTTGGTCCATTTTGGATTCAATTGACCATAAGGCTCTTCTGATTTTGGTTTAAAAACACCAATAATTTTCTAAAGGGGTAAAAAGGAAAAATCTTATTAGGCTTTTACATGTGTGGAAGCGGACATATATATCAAACACATTGATATCCATTATTTTACATATAGATTGAGAGAGAGAGAGATAATAATCCACAAAACACATTCTCATAATTTGTTTCCTCCTATTCCCTGACTCAGATTTAGGCATAACCTTCAAGTGTTAAGAAGTTTGTTTTCAATCACATTTTACTCATTTCCATTGAGGATCTAAACTCAATAATTCCTTGGACCAGTACTTTTCAAATAGTGCTCTGTCAAACCTTAGAAGGTGAGGGCAAGGGTTCATGCCATTTAACCTGTGACCCATGCCATTTAACCAGATTAACTCATTTGTTTTATATTAATGGACTTCCAGGTTAAAAAAAGGTGTCTCACCAATTTTAAATGTTTGAAAACCATCACTTTAGGTCAAACAGTGTTACTATTCAGAATCTATTAAACACCCAAGCCACAAGTTTGTTTAACATCTACTTTCCCCACTACGGCGTACATTCTAAAAAGGCTGGAGCTTTGTTAGTGCTGCACCTCTAGTACTCAAAGCCATATCTGAAACACATTAAGTTTCCAAGCATTTGCTAAATAAACTAATAAAGTCTATGCCAAAAAATATTTCTCTAAACAAAGGGAATAAGATACATTGAATAACTATGCTGTCAGCTGCTCTTAGCCTAAGACTTTCCCAGTTATGTTTTTCATGAACCAATCTTTTAAATAAACTCCTTTATTTAAAAGATTGGTTCATGAATGTCTAAAATCTCTATAACCTTTTGTACTGATCTGATACAATATATATATATAAAATACATATATATTTTTTATCTTAACTTTTAAGGGAAAGGACTTTGCTATGTTGCAAAGACTGGTGGCCCCAAACTCCTGGGCTCAAGTGATCCTCCTGCCTCGGACTTCTGAGTAGCTGGGACTACAGGCATATGCCCTTGTGCCTTGTGCCCAGGTACCTACAACTCTCTTAAAATCTCAAAGGAGGTCTATGCTTTAAAATTACTTTGAAAATATAACTTTAGTCTTTGAAAAAAAGGGGGTAAAATTGTGAACTTTCTTATCTCTCAAAAGAGGATTTGCTGGTTGTGCATCAGAAGGCTTTTAGAAAAAATGAGATCAATTTTTGAAAAATTCTAGACTAAGTGGAAGAAATTACCATAGAAATTTCTCTTTTCTGCTCCAGAATCATTTATTCATTTCACTTTTGTGCATTTCAATGACTTCACACTTCAGGTTACCCAGCCTCCTTCCCTTGGCACAATGCCAAAAAAAATATATCTAGAGAAAAATATAGCCTTGAAAAAAAAAACAACCAAGCATTGGAAATGACATTAGACAAGTTGTGAAAGTTTCAATTTCTACTCTGCTTGGCAAGTATGGTAATAGACTATTTTAAGGTGAGGACTTATTGACATATGCTCAACGAATCTCCAAGTGAACAGGGTATTCAGTAATTGCTTGAAACCAAATAGAAGCTGTCAGAATAGCAATCTATAACTTAACAACAATTAGCTCTATTTCTATAGAGGAGGGTGCTTTAGTAAAAAATAATAACCAAAAAAATTGTGCTTTATTTCACAAAAGAGGGTGCAATCGAAATTAATATCTTCAGAAATTCGCAATGACTTCAGATTTAAGTTAGTGATTTCCAAAATTTTCTTAGTATATAGTAGGTCTGTGAAATTCTCACCTTCTTAGGATCCTTTACAAAGTAACTTCCACTTGAGCCTTGAGAAATTCTTTGTGGAAAAACTCCCAATTCTATTGCTTGTTCTGCTCTCAATATAATATCGGCAAATTCTGGATCATCCAAGAATGCATTCATCTCTGAAAGGCCCGTGGTCACTGCATTAAGAAGAAAGATTAGCCTCGAGAATGCTCATGATATGGACCTAAATGTGTGAATTTGGTTATTGGTGTTAGGACAGAGGTACAGAAAAATATAATTAAGTACTACATGGACAGCTTTGATCCTCCTTCCTGACCACTTCTAACTAAACAATGCCATATGGAAAAAACTTTACTATTTGTTGAAAAAAATCACACAAATACCCTCTCACTTCTTTGAACTCCTCTGCAATGATTCTGTCCTTCATCCTTCTCTAGCTCTAATTCCACAGTCTTGTCTCAAATCCTATCATCAGTAACTACAACTTCTCCACAATTTTTCAAGCACCTCTTAGCTTCCCAGTTTAGTCCCTCCAGCATAAAATTCACTCATCCTACAGGAACCTACAAGCACTGCTCTCCTTGCTATCCTTGGTCTTTACTCCCTTCATGTGCCCCACTCCTTGACCACCTTAAATATGGCCTATCATTACAGAATCACTCTTCTCCCTCCCTTCATCATGGTCACCAGGAAAAATCCCAGTCCTGGTGAAACCTGTCTGTTGACTCTATGCCTCTGCCAGGATAGCTGAACTTGACCAGAGAAACGCATATCAACTCAAATTCTCAACACCTCCTCTCCTCCCACCCTCTCTCAGCAGATTATCTATCTAGCTGCCTACTTCATGACGTGAAAAAAAAATATATATGTCTCATGTATATATATGTGTGTGTGTGTGTGTATACACACACGCATACACACAGCACCACACCTACTGATCCACTGCTTAACTATGGGTCAACACTGATGATTTCCAAATTTCTCTCTCAGGCCTGGGCTTGCAACTATTATTCAACATCTCTACTTGGATGTTAACAGATGGCTCAAAGTTTATTACCCAAAACTCAATTCTTCATCTTTAACACCCCCCATCCCAAGACTTCATCTCCATTCCTCCCTGTTGTAGCTGCTGGCAATTCAAAATCTTCCAGTTGTATAAACCAGAATAAGCTGCAGAACCTTAGAATCAATCCTGATCTTCCACTCTCACCTTCTATCTCCAACAAGAAAGTTGTGTAGGCTCTACTGCCTAGTGTCTGGAGCCCAGCCTCTTACCATCTTCCATTTCTTCCATGTTACTTAGGTAATTATCAGTTCTTGCCCAACTTATTATAAGAGCCCCCTAACTGGTCTTCCTCTTTCACTCCTGTCTTTCTATACTCAACCAAGCAGCCATAGTAACCCTCTCAAAACAGGACAGACTGCATCACTCCTTTGTACCTAACAGTTCAAGGGCTTCCCATCTCCAGAAATGAAGTGTGTCTTCTGCAGTTTCCGCCCTTATCTTACTAGACCTGCCATCTGGAGCAAAGGCCTACTACTTACCCTCTTCACTGATGCCCATCAAATAGCTGAAGGGCCTTTCTTGTTCCGCTGAGTCTTTCTCCACCTCCTTCCACACTGAAGTGTTCTCAGGCTTTTCAGCATCGTACTTGTCCTCATTTCCTGCCTCAGTATTTCACGTACTTGTCCTCATTTCCTGCCTCAGTATTTCAATGTTTCCTCTCCAAATATGGTCTCCAGAACCAAGTAACTCATGAACAGAATAGACACCTCATCCTCAATCTTGACACTGACCCAAAAGAAAGAGTCCCTAGAATACTGTAGGAGTTCCTCAGGAGTTCCGTCATAATACTAATTTATATTGAAATCGCTGAACTCTTGGACTACTCTTGTTCTCTCACAGTCTACACCTGAACAGCTCTTTTGGACTACGCAAGACTTCACATTATTACTAGTAAGTGTTACCAAGTTGGCTATGGGTTAGGTGCGTCATAGATCCTCCTGTTGTTCCTATCATGAAGTCCATAGTCATTTGTCAAATACTGAACAATTCAGTTTCAACCAAAATCAGATCAATTAGAAACATTTCTGTAGAAAATAAAGCAGGATGTTCTTGCCACATTATTGAGATAATATCATCCTACAGGAAGCTACACATTTTTTTTTCTTTGAACATGGTTTGCATTTAGCATCAAAATCCAGAAGGGCACTTAAAATAAATAACTGGTCCTACTATCTAATTACTGTCAGAAAAAAGACCTATCAACTCTTCTAAAATGAAAGCAAGTGGTTTTTAGTAGATAATTTTTCCTTAACTGATTCATTACTGACAATTACATTCTACGATTTTCTGCATGCTCATTACTTAAATGTACTTTGATAATGAGTTTAATGTGAAAGGCACCCCCAGATATTATACTGCTTCATGCAACATATGATATGGATAATCTGGTTTGAAGGTTTATCATCAGTTTGATTTTTAATAACTCAGTGCTAGGAATAGAACCCAGAGACTTCTGTTCGATAGGCAAGTGCTCTAGCATACAGAGCTACACTGCAGCCCTCTGGGTTTTTGCTGTGTGTGTGTGTGGGTGGGGGCGGGGGTATTGGGAACTGAACCCAGGGACAACCTATCAATGAGCTACATCCCCAGTCCTTTTTTTTTTTTAATTTTAAATTTTGAGACAGGAGCTAAGGCTAACCTTAAACTTGCAATCCTCCTGCAACAGCCTCCTGAGTTGTTAGAATTGTAGGTGTGCACCACCATGCTCAGCTTTTATTTTTATTTTGAGATAGGTCTCACTAAGTTGCTGGGAATTTGTTAAGTTGTCTAGACTGGCTCAAACTTGCAATCCTTCTGCCTCAGCCTCCCAAAAAACTAAGATTACAGCATGTGCCACCACACCAGGCTATCTTTGATATATAATTATATTTATATATATTCCATTAAAACTGTGGTCACTGGGGCTGGGGTTGTGGCTCAGTGGTAGAGCACTCTTCTAGCATGAGTGAGGCCCTGGGTTCGATTGGAACCACCACATAAAAATAAATAAATAAAATAAAGGTAAAAAATTTAAAAAGCCATGTTTCTAAAAAAAATTGTGGTCACTATCTTAAGAAATAAAGTATGGCATTTTGTGTTTGTGTCAGAATATATTCAAAATTATTTTCTAAGTAGCTTCATATACTCCCTTTGGGTCAATGCTAGGAAGAGACAGTGGCCTTCTAGTCAAGTTCCAGTCTCGTTCAGGCTCCTCACTTTTCACAGATGTCCAAAGCACCCCTGAAGCTTTGCTGCTCTCATGACTATTCCAAGCTTCTTTCCCATGGATATTTCTTATTCATCTTTCACACTTACAATACTATAACAAAATGACCTAAGTTCCAGGAAAGCAAAAGATCTTTGTTTTGTTCTCTGATGTATCTTATGTGCCTAGAACAGAGGTCCTGGCACATGGCAGACCCTCAATAAATTTTGTTCAAAAAATAAACAAACTAGCTGGGCACTGTGGCATATGCCTATAATCCCAGCAGCTCAGGAGGCTGAGACAGGAGGATCAAGTTCAAAGCCAGCCTCAGCAACTGCAAGGCACTAAGCAATTCAGTGAGACTCTATCGCTAAATAAAATACAAAATAGGGTGGGGGATGTAGTTCAGTGGTTGAGTGCTCCTGAGTTTAATCCCCAGTACCAAAAACAAAAATAAAAATAAAATCTGATCATGTCAATTAAAAAAAATTAACAAACTCTCTCATCAGCCACACTTAAGGGTTATTACCGATCCTTTAGAAAATAGAAAAAAAAATGGATTAAGAGAGCCCACTGTACATCCTTTAGGTTCTTAGCTGAACATAAAAATACAGGGTAAATTACCAATTTTAAATTTAAGTAATTAAACAAGCAATTAAAACAAACCCATCCTCCCTTAAGAGTTAGAATTACCCCTTTCCCATCTTTCCTTACCTTACCCACTAACCAGAATATTTCTAAAAAAAAGTGCTGATAAGTCTGATGAACTGAATGCTACCTTTAGGGTTCCAATGCTAGATGTCACTGACTCAGCTGAATCTTCCCTGTCCCCTACACATTGAGGGCAGTGCTCCATGCCTCTGTGGAACCTCAGATTTACCAGTCAGAGTATGGACAGTGTGTTAGAACTACTTCTTCTAATTGATTAAGTCCTCCTCCAGGCTACACAGATGTGTAGGGAGGCATGCATGTGATAGGTCACTATTCTTTCAAGATCTTGATTTCCACAGGTACCCTGCAGGCATACATATTTGATGAATGATGTATCTCTAATGAATGGAAAACAAAGAAGTGTGTGTGCTGTATTCTAAGCAACAGCTGAGGAATAATCTCCAACACATCCCTGCTCCATTTCAAAAACTCAGTTATGGTGACTGTCAGACATCTGCAACTTCTACTCTTCTAAACTTTCCTCTAAATGAAACCAGGTTATCAGTGTCCTGAACCTGAATCAAGCCACACTGTTAACACCAGCTACTAGAATTACTTCTACTGAAAAGGACTTCAGGAAAGTTATAAGAACTAGACTTATGAATTCAATCACTTTTATTTCACAGATGTTGTTCAGCTTATAGTCTCTTCTCTAAGAGAATGCATGACAAGTTATCATTTGTCAGTTCTGTTTTGGTTCAAACAACAAGTTCAACTTCATGGTCTCCCTAATTGGTTTCTTTCATGTTAGCTATTCAGTAATCTTATTTCAGTACTCTTATACCAGTCTCCATCTTATTTAGTTTACTACCCCTTTTCTCATCTTTCTTCACATTTATATGATTTTCTAATTTTGAACATGCATTTTTTGAACATGAATTGAACGCTACCTTTAGGGTTCCAATGCTAGGTTATGGTGACAGACATCTGCAACTTCTACTCTTCTAAACTTTCCTCTAAATGAAACCAGGTTATCATTTAGGGTTCCAATGATTCAAGCTATCGTGAATCATTAAATGACATAAATAAAATTTCATTTTCCTTTGTGAGTTCTAATTGTTCTGTTAGGCTCTCCAACAACAGACATGTATGTGCTCAAGTCTGTACTAACTGGGACCCTGGAGAACTCACTTCACTTCTCTGTGCTTTATTAAATGGGAATAAAAAAATAGCACTCATTTCATAAGGTTGGTTAAAAATTAACAAATGCGAAGTACATAGAACTATGCCCAGCACATACCAACTGCTACATAGATATTAGATTTTATCATCTTTAATACTATGCAATTCACTGACTAAAATGATAACTAGGACAAGGAATGCCACTACTCCTACTTTGATAATGATTTAACAACCAACACTATAGTTTTTGCTATTTCTAGACTTTGTCAAATGCCTTATTAAAGATAACAGACATGTGACTAAAGTACATAAAGTTCCTGTTTTTATAAACAAAACAGCTAAGCATCATAAATGATGTTAATCTAAAGGCAAGAATGTCTTAGACCTAAAGGTGGTTTGATGGAAATTGGATGGTAACAGACAAAGGAAATAATGGCCTCATTTAAAAAAAAAAAAAAAAAAAAAAAACTAAATTTTAAACTAATCATAAGTATTTTTTTTTTTTGAGGGGAGATCTCTTTTAAACACCTTTAAGTAATGTTTATAGTCCAAAACTATTTTAAAATCCCATTTTAAAAAAACTCCATAATAACCAAAGTAACAATTATTTTATAAACACTTAGGGATCTAGCTGGGCGCAGTGGTGCGCGCCTATAATCCCAGCAGTTCAGGAGACTGAGGCAGGAGGATTGTGAGTTCAAAGCCAGCCTCAGCAAAAGCCAGGCACTAAGCAACTCAGTGAGACCCTGTCTCTAAATAGGGCTGGGGATGTGGCTCAGTGGCCTAGTGCCCCTGAGTTCAACACCCCCCGCCCCGTCTTACCTAAATAAATAAATGACATTTAGGCATCTATAGCAAAATGGAAAAGTGCAGGACATGAAAAAGAATTAGGCTTTATCTAGTTCTGTCTTTACCACTTCCCAGATATTTGACTCTGGGCAGACCACTTACCTCTGAAGTTCTATGAACTACCAACCATCACAATTCTATTAATTTTACCCAAGAAGGATGGTCAATGAAAACTAACTATAAATTGTGATAAAAATATCACCATTAAAGAGGTAGGCCTTCTTTTCAATAAGTCATATGTATTCTAACTACCATACTCTAGCTTCACTTTGATTTTTTCTAGCCTTAACATTATTTACCAAAAAAACTCCTCACTTTCACACAACAAATGCATTTTCTGGACTTTTGGCCCTAATAAAATCTAGCTATGATGTTAACTTTGAGGTGGAAAAAGGCAAGCTATCTATGAGGATCTTGGTTACTTCATAGACTGGATTCTAGGTAATAGAAGTCCAAACTGCCAGTGTAGTTAGGTGAATGTGATCCATTTGTGATCTGGTTCCAACTTCACGTTTGTTTGCTCAACCAAGGGTCGTACTGAAAACGCACCCATTAGCCTAACTGTATAATAGTAGCATAGATGCACATCAGAAATGTTGGCTAAAGCTTAAGAGTGGGACAGATGGCTTCCTCTTGGCCTCTTTAATTTAGAGTATTTATGTTTGAACAGAAGTTCAAATAGAACTTGAGTAACTTACTCTATCCCAAATTCTTTACCTACATAATAGTACATACTAGTAGCAGGGCAGGTAAAAATCTGGCAGTTCAAAACTCGGGAAAAACTAAGCAATATTAATACAAACTATCTTTTTTGTAGCGTTTAAGTGCTGCAAAGAAAGGTAACTCCAAAACACCGTGTGCACACCATCTCTTTAAATCCATCCTAACACCGGCAAGTAGGTGTAAACACCACCATTTCACAAACAAGTTGGTCTCTTCTCTAGCAATAACTATATCAAGTCTACTCGATTTACATGAAATTAGTCTCACTTCTCTCCACAAGCCCCAAACTCACTTCTTCAACAACGATCTATGCTAAGCAACATGCCTAAACTTTACATTCAACTGCCCTCTTTCAAAGGTGATCCATTCATTTAACAGTGAAAAGGTGTGTGTTTTAACGCATAATTATAGAAACGACTCAAGAAATAAAAGCTTTGTAAGAGATAGATAGCAGGAGCAGGAAATTCGTCTCTGCCCCCTCTAACTAGCGTCACAATAACATTTAGTTGGAAAACGTTTTGAAACGTTTTTGGATATTCTTGCTGGACATCTCTCTCATTGCTGTCATCCACCTTGCAAAGTCACAACTCTGGGAACTTGTCGATAGTTTTGAATTATTAATTCAGAACTCACGTCCAAACTTGAGCAAACAACTTACGTCACTCTGTTAAGTTTTCTTCAGTGTCTGGCTACAGTTTGGACTCACTTTGGGGGAAATCTAAAGAACTGGGAGTTTAATGACAATCGCTGGTCTAGCCTACAGACAGTGGACAAGGCGAGAGGCGGCGCGGGGCAGGTGTCCGTGCCTGGGCTGGCTACTCGCCCCGCGACAGGGAAGCCCCTCCATCCAGGCGAGCGCAAGCCAGGGGCGCAGCCGAGCCAGGAGCGCTGGCAGCGCGGGGAGCAGCCCCGGGCCGGGCGGGAAGCGGGACGCGCGGCGGGGGCAACAGGCGCTGGGGACGCACGCGCCGGGAAGGGAGCGGGACGCACCTGAAACCGAGGGGCGGTTCCGGCTGTGGTCGGTGGGCGAGCCGCGGGTGGCCCCCACGGCCCGCGAGAGGCTTCGGGACCCATCCTTGGGCGGGAGCGGCAATTCTCCGTCGCGGGCCTGGAGGGGGGCGGCCGCGCCCTCGTCGCCAGCTCCCTCCTGCTGCCTCACGGCGCCCCCCGGCGCACCCCTCCGCGGCTGGGCCCAGGCGATCCGCGGCAGCAGCGGCTCCCGCTCCTCGTCCTCCTCTTCCTCCGGGTTCCCGCCGCCCGCGGACCCCCGCCGGCCGGGCTCGCAGAGCTCCGCCATGGGCTCCCTCTCCGACTTCCGTGCCGAGACCTTATCAGAGCGGCGGAGTGCCGGGGCCCGGCCTCGGCATCGCGGCAAACTGGAGTGGCTGGGTCACACCGACGCCACCTCACCAGCACAAGGGCCAGATCGGGGCCCGCCCCGCGGCTGCCCCGCCCCGCCCTGCCCTGCCGCCGGCCACGCCCACCGCCGGCCACGCCCCACCCCTCGGCTCCGCGGGGCGCCGCCCTCGCGCCTGCGTAGAAGGATCAGCGCGATGGGGCGGAGCCTGGGCGGGGCCGGGCGAGGCCGGGCGGGGCCGGTGGGGCAGCCACCTGTCAGCCAAGGCCAGAAAAGCGCTGGTGGAGGCTGCTGTTCCCCCTACTCAGTGCGGACAGCAGTTATTTCCGCGGAGGTCCTCCTCACTTCAAACTGAATAGGCTTCTCCTCCTACTACAGAATTTTCACTTAAAGTTTACCACAGCTTTTGCGATATATGAATTTATCTGAATGGCTGATATTTGTTTCCTCTATTAAAAGCCCATTAAGAGGGCTGGGGCTATATATTTATCTGTACTGGGACAATCCTGATAGCAGACTTTGTATTTTCCTGTTTTCCGAATTATCTAGCTAGAAGTTTATCAATGTTTAAATTCTTTTCAAAAAGCCATCTTTCAATTCCATTCATTTTCCGTTTTTGAGTTCATCAACTTATACTCTTTTTCAGTAGAGGTTTGATTTTCTAGTTGCTTAGAGAAGATTCTAGTATTGGTTGAAGACCTTTCTGCTTTTTAAATATGCATTTAAAGCTATGAGTTGTCCTCTAAGCATTGCTTTAGTTGCATTCTGCTATTTTTGATGTGTTGTGCTTTCATTTTCATTCTGATGAAATTTTTAATTTCTCCTTATGATTTCTTCTTTGACCCATTTCTTTTGAGTATGTTGTTTAATTTCCAAGTGTTTAAAGGTTTTTCTAATTAGTGTTATTTCAAATTTAAATTTGTTGTAGACAAAGATTCTTTGGCATTTCATTCTTGTGAAATGTGTTAAGACTTATTTAGCGTGGTATAGTATATACCCAGGTGAACATTACATGGTCATTTTTAAAAGAAGATGAATTCTGCATTTGAATAGTTTTGAATTGAACTACTAATTGAGTCTATAAATATAAATTTAGTTAAGTCACCTATATCCTAAAAGTTGTTTTTTTTTTGTCTAGTTCTATTTCTTACTAAGAAGATTATTATGATTGCTATTTATTATTATGGATTTGACTATTTTTTCTTTTAGTTTCATGAGTTTTGCTTCCTGTATTTTGAAGATATATTACTAGGTGTGTGCATAAGAGTTTCATGTCTTCCTAATGACTTTTTTGAAAGTTTTAAAAATTAAACTTTAAACAATTTAGTATTATGGACTGTTCTTCCTATCTATTAATGTTCTTGGCTTGAAGTTCATTTTGAGGGATAATATTAACTATTCTAGACTTTTTAGGCTGTTTACCTTAGGTAAATCTTTTTCTACACTTTTTAATCTATTTGTGTCTTCATACTTAAAGTGTGTTAATATCCTGTAGATAGTTTACCATTGGTTCTTGATTTTTTAATCTCTGTTCTTTAATTGGGATTTTTAGTCCCTTTACATTTATTGTAATAATGATGTGGTTGGATTTAGATGTCTCACTTTTCAATTCCTGTACTGTTTGTTTCTTTCTTTTCTGCTTTCTTTAGGATTAATTCAGTATGTCTAGTTAGTTCATACTAATTTCATTGGCTTTATGCTGTATCATTTTAATTTTTAGTGGTTATGCTAGGACTTACAGTATGCATCTTTAAATTATTTCTATGTTTTGAGAGCTTTTATTATACTATTTGACATGAAATGCAAGCATCTTGCAAAAATGTAGTTCCATTTATCCTCCACCCTTTATATTATTGTTGCCATGTACACTAAACCTACATGTTTTAAATCAGTGAATGATTTTTGTCTTAAGCAATCAAATCTTTTAAAGAAATTAAGAAAATAATTTATGGTATTTTATATTCACCCACATTTTTAGTATTTCTTGTGTTCTTTGCTCCTTCCTGTAGATCGGAGTTTCTATCTAGTATCATTCCACTTCCTTATGAAGAATTGTATTAAAAATTCCTTATAATGCAGAATCTGCTGGTGATAAGTTCTAAGTTCTTTTTTTAAATATGTTTTTTAGTTGTCGATGGACACAATATCTTTATTTATTTTATGTGGTGCTGAGGATCGAACCCAGTGCCTCATACGTGCGAGGCGGGAGCTCTACCACTGAACTACAGCCCCAGCCCTCCAAGTTCTTATTTATTTGAATTTATCATTATTTTACCAACATTTAAAAAATATTTTCTCCAGACTTAAAATAATAGGTCAATTTTACTCCCCTTACTCAACCATGTTCAATTCTAAAAATGTCATTTCATTGTTCTGTGTCCTTCATTGTCTCTGAATCAAGTCCAGCTACCTAACTGTCTAATCTGCATCATGCCCTTTTCTCTAGCTGCCTTGGAGATTTCCTCTGTATCTTTGGTTTCCAGTGGCTTGAACATGATGTCTTTGGGATTATTTTCTTTTATGTGGGTTTTGTTGAGTTTCTTTAATCTGTAGATTTATGTTTTCTATGAAATTTCGAAGGATCTCAGTTATTTCTTTGAATTTTTTTATCTGTCCCATTCTCTCTTTCCTTTCCTTCTGAGATTCCTGTTACATGTATGTTTTACTCTTACATATTGTCCCGAAGATCAGTATGGCTCTACCTACCTATTTATTTTTCAATAGTTTTTATCTCTGTTCTTCATATGTGATAATTTCTCTTAATCAGTTTTAAATTCAGTGAGCCTTTGACTATTTACAAACAGTTATGAAACCCACCAGTGAAGAGATTTAAAATTTCAAGTTCTATCGATTTTAGTTCTAAAGTTTCTGTTAATTTATTATGACCATATATTTTATTATGTGTGTGTGAGAGAGTGTGTGTGTGTGTATTGACTGGAGTCAACATCTACCTGATATTTTTCTTTCAACAATCCAACTGTTGCTTTCTTCTGGGCTCCTTGAAGTCTCCCCCATGCAACGCAGTTCAGATGTTAGGCAAGGATCTGAGCAGAATGTATGTGCAGATTTAGGGGCCCTCTACCCCCCTGACTTATTCCATTTCAGGATTTCTCTCTTCCATTTCCAGCTGCTCTGGGAGCCCCAGATTCCATCCTCTACTCCTTAAGCCATGGAGGTGTGACTTTTTAATTGAGTCCCAGCTGCCTTGCACAGTGCCTACGAGGAAGTGCCCCAAGATAAAACATATGGACATAAACCTCACTCATTGTATGTCCATCCTTTGAAGAGTAGCTGTCTTTTCAGTTTCTGCCCACCAGCTTTTGATTACTTTCCAGTGTCTTCAAATCACTGTATAATTTTTTTCTTTAGAGGGTTAGTTTGATATAATCTCCTGTGACATATTTTATTGCAAATGCATCTTTTAGTGAAATGAATATTTTCATTTCTCAATTTATGGGTTGATGGAGGAATATTTCTTGTATCTAGATGAGAGAACATTTAGCATAAATTCTATTTATAGTTTTTAGTTTTTATAGATTTAAATACTGAGAAAATTTGTTCAAATAAATAGATGAATGTGGGAAGCATTTTGCAATGGCAAAAAAAAAAAAACAAAAAACATCACTCTCATTTCCTTCCAAGGTATATGCTAAAGATTGAATAATGCTTTACAATCAAAAATTAATTTTTACAATTTATGCTGAGACATCATTTAGGTCCTCCTTTGTTTAGAGTCATTCAATTTCTGGAATATATACCAAAATGACTTTTATAAGCCATCAAAAATACCAATAATAGGGCTTATTAAAGTAATAATAATTATACCTTAGTTCTTTCACCTCAAGGCATCATTTTTTCTTTCTTTCTTTTTTCTTTTGATTAAAAAGGAAAAAGAAGGCTTATTCCTTTTTTAACAAAGGAGAAAAACAGGGGACTCCTGTCCCAGAAGCTGTGATTCTGCTCATCAGTAGGAACAGGGGACTTTTAAAGAAGTGACTCAGAGGCTGTTGAAATTGTAATTCATTTGTTAATCTGGGAGACAGTCATTTCTGAGATCTTTTGGTACCACCCCAAAGTCTGGATTAGTTCATTCCTAGGGTGGGTGTACTCAGGGACAGATATATCTTCCTAAAATGAGGAAGAAAGGTAATCCTGTTTCCCTGAGATTAGGGTGGGGGAGTGAGTAGAGGGGAGTGGGGAGACAGGAAGAGAAAGAAACATGTCCATTTTAAAAATTAAGTTGCAGGGGCAGAGCAGCACAGGCTACATTCAAAGCATAAAGGGACCACTGTTCTATTTCCCCATGTGGATTTCTACATCCCATTTCTATGGAAAATGGGTGATGACATCTTCAAGTTGCTTCCTGCTGAAAGAGGGCAAAGTTGGGGGAAGTAACCCAAAGTTCTTGTTCTCTATCAGGTGGGACATGGACATTTAGGGTATTCAGCATCAGAATAGTCCATTGGTCCACGGTGGCAGATGGCAGGTCACTAGACAAGGTATACTTAGGGCAGGGATCATACGAAACCAACAATAAACAAGACAGCAAAACATTCTTTTTTGTAAACAATTATACAAAAGTAATACGTATTTTTTATGAGGAGGGGGACTGGGGATTGAACTCACTGAGCCACATCCCCAGACCTATTTTGTATTTTATTTAGAGACAGGGTCTCACTGAGTTGCTTAGTGCCTCACTTTTTGCTGGGGCTGGCTTTGAACTCGTGATCCTCCTGCCTCAGCCTCTGGAGCCCCTGGAATTACAGGCATGCACCTCCACGCCCAGAAAACACAAAAACTATTTCAGTCAGTCTCTGAAAACCACAAAGACAGTAACTCATATCAGTGAAAAACAGGTTGAGATTAGCAATGCAGTAAGTTAGGAAGATTTGTAAGTCTATGAGATCAGGTTCAAATTAACTCAAGACAAATTTGTGATCATTGTTATTGGGCATTCCCACACAAGAACCCCTCCTTTATAGCCTCCAACTGTAGGGCTGACACAAGTGTACATCTTAAGTTATATTAAAAGAAACATTTTTTTTTTAAATGTCCAGGTAAGACTTTGCTTAGGCTTTACTCTCCTGCCAGTTGTTAAGACCAAGTTGGTCAAAACTGACCTTGTTCCTATCTACTCTTTTAAGAGTCAGCTGAGATTCCTCTTGGGGACATGTGTGAAGTCTCTTGGCTTGTTTAGCTTTCCTCTACCCGTGGTGCCATTTTCCAGGGCGGGTCAAGGTCTTATTGACCATAGTGGCCTCTCTTGGAAGTATCAGGGACATTTCCATCTCCATTGCCCCTCCTCTTTGCAGAATGTGCACTTGTTGGCTTCGTGTTCTCTCGATATCCCTCATGGACAGATTGGGACTCACCAGAGTTGCAGGGCCCAGAGAGGGGTCCCAACATTTGCTGCGTCCTGGCTGAATGTAGAGGGCAAAGGCCAAAACATTGGCTGCTTTTTTCTTTTACTTACTTGGCTTTGTTCTCCAAGTTTTGGGTTTTAAACATCCAGCAAGTCAGTTTCACCAGTCGAGTAACAGGTTATAACTTCAATATCTATAATATTACAGATTTGGGGGTTAGTATTAGTACTGGAAGTTGGCACTACATACCGTCTGTCCTGTAAGTGATGGCTTCTTATCTCAAATTAACTCAAGTTGTTTTATTAGAAGCAGTACCTCTGCAAAACACTAATAGGCAACAGTCATAAACTTTGCAAGGAAAATACAAAATGAAATTAACAAAGCAAAAATATATCCAATTTGTATAGTAACTATGAATCAAGAAAAATGATTTTTATAATCTCACACCTTTACTTAGTTATATATTATATTCCCTGTTTATTTTGGGATCATAGTAGTCTTCACAACAAAAATTGATCTTTTGAACACAACTTTAAATGAGCTGAAGTCTAGCCTATTTTGGAGTCATTCTAACATGGAGTAAAGTGAAAGCCAGAGTCTTATCTCAGGTAGGGCGGGATTCTTGACAAATAAAGGCACCTTATTTATAACTCAGTGCTGAGAAAATAGAAATATCAATGTTTCTACAGGTCTCTTGTTGATAGCATTTTTTTTCTAAAATGCTTTTATCTCCTTATGAGCTTTAAGTATATTTTTTGTCAGAACCTTGGACCTCTGATAAGTGGATGCTGATCCATAATGGGGAGGGGGGAGGCATGGGAAAATGGAGGAACTGTGATAGGGCAAAGGGTAGGGAGGGTGGAGGAAAGGGTAGGGAGGGTGGGGAGGAAAGGGTAGGGAGGGTGGGGAGGGTGCATGGGGGCAGGAAGGATGGTAGAATGAGATGGACATCATTACCCTAGGTACATGTATGACTACATGTATGGTGTGACGCTACATTGTGTACAACCACTGAAAAAGTTGTGCTGCAATTGTGTACAATGAATCAAAATGCATTCTGCTGTCATATGTACCTAATTAAATAAATTAACTTAAAAAAGAATACAGATAATTATAAATGCTGGAGACAATGTGGAGGGAAAGACACATTTATATACTGTTGGTACGACTGTATATTAGTATAAATACAATGGAAATAAGCATGGGGTTTTCTCAGAAGACTAGGAGTGAAATTGCCATGCAACCAAACTATACCAATTCTTGGTATTTGTCTAAACTAAACCACTTCTTGGTATTTGTCAAAAAAGAATCAAAGTCATCATACTATGAGGATAAATGCATAGCCATATTTACAGCAGCATAATTTACAATAGTTGAGTTATGGAACCAGCTTGTGTCTGTCAATAGATGAGTGGAAAAAGAAAATGCCATATATGTCTGTAATTGAGTTTTATTCAGTCATAAAAAAAAAACATGTCATTTGCATGAAAATGGATGAAACTAGAGAACATTGTGTTAAGAAAGTCCCAGTCAGACAACCACAGGCTGTATGTTTTTTCTCACATGTGGCAACTAGAGAGAAAAAGGGGAGGAAAGAGGCCTCATAAAAACAGAAGGAAACCAGTGAAGTACAGGAAGGTGGCTAAGGGGAGGGAGTAGGGGAGGTGTTGGAAAATGAAATAGATCCAATTATGTTACGTGCAGGTGTGAATATATCACAATGAAGCCCACTGTTATGTTTAATTTTAATGCACCAATAAAAATTTTTTAAAACCTTGGAACTTCAGTTTTTCTCATTCAGTGAATGAAAAACATCTAACTTATAAGTTAATCAGCAATGCTGGTTTTGTCAGTTTTCTTTTTTGGGCCAACCAGCCAAAACAAGATTTTTTTTTTTCAATTTACATGAACAGGTTAAAATGTTGGTCTAGAAATGTATGCCAGAGGCAAAGCACTTGCTTAGCAGGAGTGAGGCCCTAGGTTGGATCTCCAGCACACATCCCTCCCCCAAACACCCCAAACATGCACATAAACGTGGTGTGTGTGTTTATGTGCACCCTCTCCCTGGCATGAACCAAAATTCCAGACCCTAAGAAACAAAGCAAGTGTTCAGCATAAATGATATGGTTTGCGCAAATAGTTTTGACCCAGTGAGCCATCCTTATCAGGACTCCGGGAACACTCCTGATATCCAACAATAAACTATAAACTATAATATATAAACTATAATATATATGCACATACAATAAACTATAAACTATATATATATGCACATACACACACAAACACCCACACACCCCTCAGTTTGGAACTCAAATATTTTGCTCCCTCCAATAGTTCTAATACTTTGTATATTTTGTTCCCTTGAGGATGCATTCTTTGATATGAAATTCGTCATTATTCCCCAACCCCCACACTATAATACATGGGAATTCTGAACATTTCAATCTAGCCCTAAATGCACCACATCCAATGCCACCATCATCCTTTAACAAGAAAAGCAAGAAATGCTGCTGCTATTTCATGGTGCCTTTGTCAAAGAAGACTTTGCTGACACCTGTATTTCAAATTCATCCTTTGTTGGGAGCCTCAGGATTGCTTAGGCTTTGGAGCAGAATCTCGGGAAGATTCAGGATAGGTCTTCTTGTGTGCCACCATTCAGCTCTGGCACTGACCATGGAGAGTGAGGGCAGACCCCACCAGTTAAGGACTCAGTCTTCCACAGGACTGCTGTCACTTCAGATGCCAGCCACACTTCAGAGGTCCCTCACGAATGACTGGAGGAGGGAAGGGTGTGCTTGCCAGAGTCTTAGTGAGTCCACTAGTAAAGGCATGTTTGAAAGAGTTCTATAAGAAGTGTTACAGTGAAAGCCACCAACCTTCCACTTTTCTTCGAGCATATTGATATTTTCTCCTTTAATATCAATAAGACAATCTGGTTAGAGGTCCCCAAGATCACCCCCTGTTTTGATGAGTCACCAGGAGGACTCACATTCATATTCATATCTGTGACTTGTTATAGTGAAAGGCTACAAAGAAAATCAGCAAAGGGAAAGGCACTGAGCTAAGTCCGGAGGGAACCAGGAGCCTGCTTCTAGGAGTCCTGTGGAGTCACACAGGACACTCTTCTTTCACCAATCTATATGTTGTGACAACACATGTGAAATGCCTGTGTACCAGGGAAGGCCCTTAGAGACTCAGTGCGCGGAGATGTTCTAAGGCTGATCAGGTAAGCAGTCTCTCCCTGGCATGAACCAAAATTCCAAACCCCAAGAAACAAAGCAAGTGTTCAGCATAAATGATATGTTTTGCACAAGCAGTTTTAACCCAGTGAGCCATCCCTATCAGGACTCTGGGAACACTCCTGATATCCAACTGCCCACATATCAGCCATGAACCCACCTTACAAGTAGGCCTTTCTAGGGATAGCCAGTCTCAGGCTGCCATATTAACTCTTTTTGCATACAACCTGTCAACAAGACAAAGCTGAGTTTATTGCCTACTGTGATAAGGAAAACCAGCGTCTCAAATGTGGCTACATCCTCAAGGGTAAGGGCAAGTTTAGGACATTTTGAGATTGAAAGTTTGGTTTAAGGATTTGCAGGGCCCAGATTAGGATTGAATTAGGATTAGTAGAAACAGCAGAGCAAGAATTTTTGAAACAAGAGATTCAAAGAACTTTGTGACCCAAACTGCCTTCTGATGCTTGATTAACTTCTCAGGCAGTCCCTGTAATGAACATCTAGTTATTTGTATGGATAGGAGTCAGATAGATTAGTAACAGTATGCTAATGAAGATGTTGGACGGTAAAGTCAGTACTGACAGATGTGGGTAGACAAGTGGTTTCCTCTCAGTAAATATGAACTTTTAAAAAATGTGGAATATTTTAATTAGAAAGTAGTTTGAAAGTGAAAGTCAAAGTTCACTCATGCCTGAAGTTTCTAAGGAAAATGACTAGCAATAATTCAGTATACTCCCTAATTGGGGGGAAATTGCATTGATTTTTTTCCCCCAGAGATTTGACCTCTGATCCATCATCATAATCTGAGACTGACCTCCAAAAACAAAGCAAACATGCTTGATGTGAAGGGTGGTTTGAGGGAAGGGAAGAAATGATGGGCAACCACACACACCAAGCATCTACAGAGCACCTGCTACATAACAGTCACGTGCACTGCTCGTATCACCTCTGTCTTCACATCACCCCTGAGAGGTTTTACCGTCTGTTTCACAGATGAGCAGCCTGAGAGTCAGAGAAGCTAATGGAACTTGTCCATGTTCCCACAGCTAGTCAGTAGAATTGTGACTTGAACACAAGTTTCTTGTCCTCAGAGCCCAAGTTACAGGTTACATCTTATCAAATGACTTTAATAATTTTAATTTTTATAGATACTTATTTTGGGGGGCAATGTTTAAAAATCTGTGACTTTTCTCCACTCTCAGATTGTTCTCTGCACCCCCCAAAAAATCCATCTGCCCTCTGTTCGACAAATTAATTCTTTTGTACTATATGAAAGGCTACCAAGATGCTGAAAGGAAGATTTTCACTCCAGTTAATTAATATGTTTTGGTTATGTACTCTACATCAGGGACTTTGCCAAGGAAGACCCTGGTCTGGCATGGGAATGGGTTCAAGTTCAAGGTTGTGGCAATGGTTAAAAAATATACATGTATTTAGGCCAGGCTTGGTGGTACATGCTGGTGATACCAAAAGTTCAGTCCTTGTCCCCATTCTGAGCCAGGATTTAAAAAAAGAAAAGAAAAAAGTTTATTGATTTGCTAGCAAAGGAGAAAGGCAAGGGACTCAGTCATAGAGGCTGCCATTCTAACTGCCATGGGAAAGACACAGTTTTATAAAGGGGATCAAGGGGCTGGGGTTGTAGCTCAGTAGCACTTGTCTAGCAAGAGTGAGGCACTGGGTTTGATTCTCAGCACCACATATAAATAAATAAGTAATATAAAGGTTCATTGACAACTAAAAAATATTTTTTAAAAATGGGGGGGAGCATCAAGGGCTGTTTTCCAAGTATATCAGTACATGTAATTAATGCCCAGCTCGTATCCTTGGGAGAGTATATCTCCTGTTCCCAGGCCTGGAGTCTCTTTATTCTCATGTAAGGGTCTGGCGGAGCGTCGGAGAAAGAGACCACAAGAGACCAACTTCATGCAATAAGCAGGGGGGAATTTTATTGAACCAGCATGCTGGTGCTCTGTGCCCACTCAAGAAAGGAGAGCAGCCCAGATCCCAGAGCAGAGGTCAAGCAGAGCTTAAGTACACTTTTTGGAGAGGGCGGGGGGGGGGTGCTTTGCATACATCAGAACAAATCATCATGAGGCGCAGGAAAATTGAACAACAACTCTGAGACATGATTAGTCCATTCATTGGCGGGAACAGTCTGGGCAGGGGTGATTGGTCACTCCTAAGCGGGGTACACATTTAAACTGATTGGTTTTGTGGCCTGGATGCTTACGTACCGAGCTACTTGGAGCCCTTAGCTATTAAATAACCAGGGGACCAGGAGAAATATTTACTGGGCAGTTCCAGTATTGTCCTAACAGCTACAGAGATTATGGGTTCTGGGGGTAGCAGAGGAATTTTAACAATACCTGGTCTATTACTTTTTAGCCCAGGCCTTGCAATTTAGAAATTTTACAATGCCCAGTCTTTTACACTTTAACTCAAGCTTTGCAGCTTAGAATCAGCTTAGAAATTTTACCTTTACACTCATGGGCAGTGAGTGCAAGGACAGATCATTCATCTGACAACAAGAAGACTGTTCATCTTATTCCCCCTGTTGTTAGGGAAGAGAAGAGAGAGAAAAGGGCAAGGGAAAAAAATAAGTTTTAAAATAAGCTGCCCAATGGTCAAGCAGCAAGATTTATATGCAAAGCATGAAGTGGACTCCATCACAGGAAAGGGACCCACCTGTCACACTTGTAGTTCTAGCTACTCAGGAGGCTGAGGTGGGAGGATCACTTGAGCCCAGGAGTTTAAGACCAGCCTGGGCAACACAGTGAGACGCTGTCTCTAATTAATTAATTAGTTAACACATATATACTTCATTAAAATGCACTGATACTTCTAATTTGTGCTGATTGCCTTATTTTTAAGAAAAAAGTTTAGTGCTGTAAGCAGACCATTCAATTTTTCCTTTTCTTTCCTTCTTTTTTGAACCCGGGACACAACCGCTGAGCCATATCTCTAGCCCTTTTTTATTTTTTTTTAAGTTTGAGGCAGGGTTGCATTAAATTGCTTAGGGCCTTGCTAAGTTGGTCTCAAACTTGTGATCCTCCTGCCTCAGCCTCCTGAGTCACTGGGATTACAGGTGTACACCACCACTCCAGGCCTCTTACTTTTTAAAAGACAGGTTCTTCTAATATTCCCTAGGCTGGTCTGGAACACCCGGGCTCACGGGGTCCTCCTGCCTCAAACTCCTGAGTGCTGGGACTATAGGTGTGCACCAACATGCCCAACTCGTTTTTCATTTTAATGAAAGAAAACTAAAATATCTAAGTGCAAATACAATTCCAGTTGCTAGATAAACCCAGCAACTAGAGTGCAGGAACTGAGGTTTCACAAGTTTTATACACTTTGAAATTTCCCCAGATTCTTCTTTATGTGGTGCCGATCTGTAATAATTAGTTTAAAGGGGGGGAAAAAAAGCAATTAAACAAAGAAAAGGCCATCAGCTTGTCAGCAGGAACATGGGGAGCTGGAGAAACCCTGTGCCACTCCTGCTGGTGTGGGGGAAGAGGAGGTAAGTGTTGGCAGGTGCTGAAAGAAGTGGCAAATAGGCCAAATCCCGAGGCCCCAGGCAAAGAGAGAAACAGGGCGAACAGGTCAGGGCCTGCAGAGGCCTGGGGCTTAGTCCTGGATTGTTTCCTGGGGCTGTCATAACAAATGGCCAAGAACTGGGTGGCTTTAAACAACAGAGATTTATTCTCTCACAGTCCTGGGGTCTGGAACTAGCTCAGAATCCAGGTATTGGCAGAACGATGCTCCCTCTGAAAGTCCTGGAGGAGAGCCCCTCCTTGGCTCCTCCCAGCCTCTGGAGGCTCCTCGGTGTGTCTTGGCTGGTAGAGGGGACATTGCAATCTCTACTCCATTGTCACATGGCCTTCCCCTCTCTGTGTGTCTCCTCTTCTTATAAGGACAAGAGCCCCTGAAGTTAGGGTCCTCCCCAATCCAGTATGAACGCACCTTAACTAATAATATCTGCAAAGACCCTATTTTCAAGTCAGGTCACAGGCTGAGGTTTTCTGTGGACATGAATTTTTGTGTGTGTGTGGTGGGGAGGGTGGCTATTCAACCTATTCCAAAACCTATCACAGTAATTTAGAAGGACACCCCCAGAGCCTCCGTGGTCCAATAGTATAGCTTTCCTAGCCAGAACCTGCAACTAGGAAGAGGAACCTGCTGAGAAACCTAAACATGGTCCCAGTGAAAAGGGAGCCCTCAAGGACACCCCTTCCTGTGTGTGACCAGATCCGTGCTGTTCCGTGGATGAAAAGTTCATGATCCCAAGTTTCTGACAACAAAGGTCCGTGTTGAAAACCTGCCCAAAGCACCTGCCCAAACATGCCTTTCCTTGTGGACTTCCTTGTTCACTCATGTCTAAGACTCCAGCAAGCACACCCTTCCCTCCCCCAGTCAGTCGTGAGGGACCTCTGAAGTGTGGCTGGCATCTGAAGTGACAGCAGTCCTGTGGAAGACTGAGCCCTTAACTGGTGGGGTCTGCCCTCACTCTCCATGGTCAGTGCCAGAGCTGAATGGCGGCACACAAGAAGACCTATCCCGTGCTGAACGTGTTCCATTAACTGCTCAGGACGTCTGGAGTGTTCCCGAGCTTCACCAGTGGAGTCCCCCTACCTCACTGGGTATGATAGGCCCAGCTAGAGAAGACTAGGAGAGGACAGGATGTGCCAACTTAGGGAGAGACAGGACGTACCAGCCGTCCAGACCTGTCTTCACTAAAGGGATCTTGTACCAACTTAGACACACGTCCAGACCCGACTATGCTGAAGTGATCTTGCACAACTTCCTTCTGGAAGGTGCTTTTCTGGGCTTTGTCATCAAGCTGG
The DNA here is from genome assembly GCF_045843805.1 of Urocitellus parryii. Lineage (NCBI taxonomy): Eukaryota > Metazoa > Chordata > Mammalia > Rodentia > Sciuridae > Urocitellus > Urocitellus parryii. Next base: position 126,514,233 of record NC_135540.1, read on the forward strand.
CTTCAAGGTAAAGGAAACTGACTTATCCAAGGAAGCGCTGGCCATTGGAGATAGTCACTCTTGGCACCGAGGAAGCACTCAGGAGTGGCTGCCCAGGAGTTTCAGGTTCCTGAATTAGACTCTTGACCTCTGCATATAATAATAAAAAGTAAACAACCTCACATGCCTGTACTATTTTTAACTTCTGATCTGGGAGTCATCACTCTGGGTAATACATTAGATGTAAAAGAAAATCAAAGACATAGTCCCAATCATTCCTGCTTGATAAGAAAATTTTCAAATGGCATGTTAAGCTATAAAGTCATTGTCCACGTGTACAGAACTCTCCTAATGATTTCATCTGGGCCTCCTCCTATCCCTCCATCCTTCCCTGTTCATTCTTTACTGAAAGGTCTCCTGAATCCCCCACCTTCCTTCTTTCTCCTACTATTACCATAGCCCAAACTGTCACTTTCCCTAAACATTATTTACTCCCCCTGTGAAAGCACCTGCAGCCCCCTACCATGAAGAAGACATTGAAACCTTACACATCTGGTCTTGCATTCAAGTTTCATATCTTGCATGGCTCTCAAGCACATGGGCACATTAAAAAATGTGCATACCTTTTCCCTTCTTAACCTGGCTGCTGTTGATTTGGTTCAGCAGACTCAACTTCCAAACCTTCACAGGGAAAGTTTGAATTTCCTTATAGTTCCCTGGGCTTACGAGGCCCGGTGAGCTCTGAACCCTGACCACCTCAATAATTGTAAGCCAGTCCTGGCTTCCTCTTTATTCTAGGACTTGACTATATGCCTGCACCCAGACCATATCAGTTAAGGTTCTACAAAGAAGCAGAACCAATGAGATACATAAATTTTTTTTTAAGGAATTGACTCACATGATTGTGGGGCCTGGCAAGTACAAAGTTTGCAGGCATTGACCCTGTGGTTGCAAGGAGGATTTCCTCCCTCACACAATTCTGTGCTGACCTGTTTACCAATGAGAACACGTGAACCAAAAACCCATGCTCAGTTCACTTGATGCCCAACACAGAACTTGCCACATACTTGGAACTCAGTAAATAATCACCAAATGAATGCTTCTCCTCCGACTCCATTGCTATGGTTGAAGAAGTGAGGTTAGAGACCCTGAATCTGTGATGTCACCACAAACAGGACTGGAGCTGGACCAAGCTCCTGGCTCCTGCCTGTAAATTTGGACTCCTTGACACTTGGCTGCTCCTGTTTGTGCTGGAAGGTGAAAAGCCGCCAGATGTGTGAGGGTTAGCTTTAGCTTTTAGAGGTTCGTGTGTGTGTGTGTGTGTGTGTGTGTGTGTGTGTGTATGTGTGTGTGTGTAGCTCTTCTGTATTAAAAAAGGCACACTCAGGCTCCTTAAGTGATGGGTCTTGTTCTTGTTATTCCTTAAGAAGGACCAGGGTGGTAAGGATAAGAAGAAGCTCATGTGGCCGGAACTGCCATCTCGCTGGGCTGCGGGAAACCTGCCCAGGAACTGAGCCCAAAGCAGCATGAAGTTGCCAGTCCCCTGTCACCGTGTGGCCCAGCTCTTGGCTACTGTTCTGTCCTTCCTGCTGGAGCCCTGTGATGACCTGCCCGCAGTCCCGCCTTCCTGAGCCTGGGGCTGCTGCTTCATTGCAGCGGGGGCTCCTCGGGTCTTCCCTTTGCAAGTTCTCAGCGTCTCTGCTACGCAGGGCTCTCCTCGGCTTCTTTCATCACTCTCTTTCTTGTTGGGGTTGAGCTTTTCACACCTGGCGTGTCACAGGTTAGCCAGAAACTGGCTGTTTTTATAGTCAAGTGGCTATGATGAGGGAGGGCAGGAGGCCGGGAGATCACCTGGAAGAGAACATCTTTTCTTTTTTTAAAAAATACTTTTAATTAATTAATTTATTTATTTATTCAATGCGGTGCTGAGGAGCGAACCCAGCGACTCACACATGTTAGGCAGATGCTCTACCACTGAGTCACAACCCCAGCCCTAGAATATATTTTCTCTACAAAGACTGTTGGGGAGAACTTTTATTTATTTATTTTTCTCATTACTAAAAGTGAGGCAGGCAAAGTTATTGACCTTCTTGTCCTGCAAAAAACAGGAGCCACAGTCTTAGTCTGTTTTCTGTTGCTATAACAGATTGTCCCAGACTGGATAGTTCATAAAGAATAGGGGTTTATTTATGTTTTGGTCATCTTTTTTTGCTGCTATAATGAAAGGACTGACCAGAACAACTATAGAACAGGAAAAGTTTATTTGAGGGCTCAGGATTTTTAGAGGTCCCAATCCACAGACAGCAGGCTCCCTTGAGGTGAGGCAGAACGTCATGGCAGAAGATTGTGGTGGAGAAAAGCAGCTCACATGATGGGCATGAAGCAGAGGACTCTACTTCCCAGATACAAATACACACCCCAAAGCCACAGCCCCAATGCCCCCCCTCCTCTAGCCACACTCCACCTGCCTCAATTACCACGCACTTAACCCCCCCCCCCAGGGACTAATTCACTGATTAGGTTAAGGCTCTCACAAAGGAATCATTTCCCCTCTGAACCTTCTCACATTGTCTCATCCATGAGCTTCTGGGGGACACCTCACATACAAGCCATAACAATTTACTTCATGGTTCTGGATACTAGAAAGTCTAAGATCCTGGTGTGGGCATCTAGTGAGGGCCTTCTGGCTGCATTATAACATGGTGGAGGGTGTCATGGTCAGACAGAGCAAGTCGGCCAGCTCAGGTCTCTTTTTCTATTGTTATAAAAGTCACTAATGCCATCATGGGGCTCCATTTTCGTGACTTTGTTTAATCCCAATTACTTTCCAAAGGTCCCATCTCCAAGTAACATTCCGATGTGAATTTCACATGAACTTTCCAGCACATGAACTTTGGAAGGACATATTTGAACCACAGCACGGTCCAAAGTATTATTGTATAGCAAGATATAGTAATATTTTTAAAAGGCTCCAACTCCCTCTTTTCTACCATATAGATGGTGGCTCTCACTTTTCCTTTTCATGTTAAAGATCTGGGCAGGGGGCAAGCTGTGCTGGGAGTGCTAAGACAACAGGAAGCACAGAAAGTGGTGGGAAGTCAAATAACCTGGAATTGCAGCATGATCTGACAGGGACAGTGACACGTGTATTTAAATGAGCCTAGTTCTGAAAAGCGATGTCCATGAAAACAGACAACCAAGTTTTATTCTACTTTCTTTTTAAAAAAGAAGATTTTAATCTAATCTGGTAGAGTAGAAGAAAATAACTCAATGTTCTGAAAATAAATTTCCCAGAGGAGGCCATTAAGGCAGCCCTTTTGTTTCCTGTCATACTCTGAATCAGTTACAAGGACAAACTCTATTTGTTTGGGTACATTAATTTTGCTCAATGGCCTTTCTATAAAATGAGCATCAAATTGATGGGACTGGACCTCAGTAAAGAAGAAGTTCCAATTTTCTCTGGATGGATTGTTCTGGACGTGCAGTGGAAAATTATTATTAATAGCAATTCATGTTTACTATCCAGTGAGCACGAGAGAGAGAGAGATAGAGAGAGAGAGAGAGAGAGAGAGAGAGAGAGAGAGAGAGAGAGAGAGAGGGAGAGGGAGAGGGAGAGAGAGACGGAGTTTAGAAATGCAGCTGTATCCAGCTACGCACTGAGCACCACAGGACAGGCTATGGAGTCTCTGTGGCTCGTCTGCGGGGCCATACTTGATGTATTGGACCACACAGGTTTTTTTCTGTGTCTTAGTTTAGAAATTTCAGTGGGAGTAAGACAGGTTTTGGATAGGATCTGAGTTATCTTCTTGTAGGTACCGTGGGATGCGGATGAGCTAGAGGCATCCTTGTGTTTACTTCAATCATTCACTGAACCCCGGGGAGGGGCCAAACAAGCACGTTTCCTTCCCTCATGGAGTTCAGATTCTAGAGATGAAACCTGGCCCCCACACCTTCCTGATTCTGATTGGGCTTTCAAGGTTCAAACCAAAATAGAGGTATATATATGGTGGCTCTAGATTTTGCTTCTCGGGTAAAGGGATTGAGAGCCCAGTGTTCTGGAAGAGGCTATGAAGAAGGAAATGGAAAGAGGTAAATAAAAACTTCATCTTCCTGGGGCTGAGTCAGAACCCAGCTAGTCCCCAGGGACAATGGGGTGCAGAGTTGCTGTGACCCTCATTTCTCAACAATGTGTATGAGTCTGTGGTTTGTGTTCTGTGCGTTAAGACTGATTCCATTTCTCCTTCCCTCCTGTGGACATGAACAAAGACCAACCAAATGAGAACAGGCAAAAGCCCTCGGCTCAGAGCTGCCCAGGGAGGGAGTCCGTCACCATCCCATGGTGGAGGAGGTGCCTCATGGTGGAGGAGGTGAGCCCCAGCAGGAGGGCTGCAGGCCGGGGAAGCTGCAGGCTGCTGAGCAGAAGCAGGTGACCTGTGTGGTTGGTTCAGGGAACATGAGTGGCTGTCTAGTCGGTCCTGAGGTGGAAGCAGGAACAAAGGTCGGGGAAGCTGTCAGTCATTAATCAAGACCCAACTGTGTTGCGGTCAGGTTGTTATTTGGCTTCCTAGGCTGTTTGCTCCAGATAAAGGGCTGATTGCTAGAGACTGTGGGTCAGAGTTTTATTTTTTATATGGTCTGGGCCATAGTTGATTTGCATATCTAGTCTTTTGCTTCTTATTTTACCTGGGTTGCTTCATCAATTCTAACTTTAAAATTTTCCATGTTGCTATATATGGCGAGGCACACCTATAATCCCAGAGATTTGGGAGGCTGAGGTCGAAAGATCTCAAGTTCAAGGCCAACCTGGGCAACTTAACAAGATCCAGTCTCAAAAAACACAAAAAGGGCTGAGGATGTACCTCAGAGGTAGAGTGGCCCTGTGTTCCCCAGTACTGGGGAGAAAAATCCTCTGTTTTATACATATTTCTGCAGCCTTTATGGCACATCTACAAAAACCCTTTAATTACAAAAATAATGAATGTTTTAAAAAGAGACAAGCAAAAGGAATAAAATTTGATAAATTCCCACCAACCATGTCCCTGCTAACAAATTTCTCTACATTGTCCGTTCATCTATGCTAATACAATCCCACAGTGTTTTGTACATTCATAATTCCTTATAAATAGTTGCTGGTGTGTTTTCCATTGAGAGTTTGCAGAGTTGGGGAAGATTTTTTTTATTCAACCCTTACTCTCCAAGCCTCACATGGTGCAGGGAGCATGGTAGCCTGTTCCATCTTTATTAATTGAATATTTTATGTTGAATTACACGAAGTTGCCTTTTTTTGTAAGTCCAAAGTGATCGAATAATGGGCAATTTCTCGTGGTTGGATAGATGGGTGGATGGATGGATGGACAGATGAATTGAATGCCCTTAACCATCGTCCGTTCTATTCTACGTAACTAATGATTTAAGCATCACAGTTCTGAATAAACGGGCTGTGGCCTTTTGACAGGAGGGAGACATCTCTGTTTTCTACTTTCCATTTCTTGTTATTTGTTGTTATTTCTTCTATTTGTCTATCCCTGTTATTTAGCCAATTACCAAATGGTTGTGTTGATCCTTTTCATCCGCCTGTGCATTCAATTTCTTTATAAAACCACAATCTCCCTGTCAAGAGTAGATGGATCATTTTCATTTTTCAATTATTTGAGCCTCCAGTTTAGGACTTTGGTTAATGGTTTGGTTTTGCAAGACATTGATTAGAAATGTCTTTCTTCTTCTTTTTTTCTTGATTACAGCACGTATATCTTTTCCCTAGCTATCTTTTATTTGTATCCGGTAATTTAGATCTAAATATATGACTATAGTTACCTGCCATGTACTATATTATGTAAATTTTTTAGGAAGCAAAATTGTCTTTTTTTTCTTTAAATCATTTCAAAGGTTGTCATTAATCAGAGTAAGGATTTTGGAAGAAAATCTTGGCAAAATTAATTGTTTTGAATAAAATACTATAATAATAGCAAAAATCATTGTTGCCGACTCCTGTTCAATACTCCTCCTATGATCCTGTCTATGTGGAGTATCTAGAGAAGAGTCACCACATAAATTATCTCTGAGACTATGGACCGCACAGCTTGGTATTTAAAAAGCTACCGTTAGTAGTCAAGTTTGGAGGAGAGGAGTGGAGTCGGCCGTTCTGAGACCCCTTTTCTTCTAGCTGTCTCTTGCAAATTATGTGATCTTGGCTGTGTTCACTTTCCAGTTGGAGTCTGAGTTCTCTGCTTTGTAAAGTAGAGATAATGTTGTCTTGTAGAAAATATTCATTGTTTCATTGAACACACCCTGACTTGAGCCCCCAGGCCCTCCTCTTGGCCGTCCTGTTGGGTGACACACCTCCATTCAGGACATTCCTGTTGCTCTCGAGGCTCTGGGGTTGCAGAGGGGAGAGAGGCAGGCAGGGCTTCCTAGACTCTTCTGTGGTCAGGACATCACTGGTCACTCCAACGGGTTGGTGACTCACTTCCTGATGCTGGCATGCTGTGGTTGGAGGTAAGAGTATTTAAGTTCAAGTCTGCAGTAATTTGATTTGGGGAAACTCTGAATTCTCCCTTCTCAATTCCTTCTGCAAGAAAATGTCAATTAAGATTGGGGACATGTTCTGCAAAATGTGTCACTAGGTGATTTTGTCATTGCGCAAATGTCATTGAGTGTTCTACACTAACCTAGATGGCGCCTAGGCTATCAGGTATGTGTATGGCACAGCCTATTGCTATAAGCCACGATGACCAAACACACGGGGGGATTCCACCACAAGATAAAATGTGGTCAAGAGACACAGCAGATGTGGGGCGAACGAGGCCACTGAAGAGTGACATGGCTTGTTATTTTACTTTTTTGTTATTAAGTAGGAGAACCCTCTAAAATGATGATAAAAAGTATAGGATAGCAAATACTAAACCAGTTACATAGCTGTTAACTATCATTAGCAACTTTGCTGTTAATGTTAATTATCTTTAACAAGCATTAAGTATACTACCTAGTCAGGTATGTTAGACATCTATGGGAACTAGCAGCCCGTAGTTCTGCTTACACATCATCACCACAAGCCAGCAAGTTGTACATTGCGCACAACATGCCAACCACGCTGTCACTTTGTGATAGAGTTTTTCAGCTCCATTATGAGCTATGGGACCACTGCCAGACACCTGGCCTTGTTCACCTAAATGTTGCTATGCAGGTATGACTGTTGTGTTTTCTGCTTCCATAATGGTCTGGGCTGTTACACCTGCTCACGGTTTATGGGCATTATCTTTATTAAATGAGATCACCAAGCCTGGAGCAGCGGTGCATGCCTATAATCCCAGAGACTCAGGAGGCTGAGGCAGGAGGATGGCAAGCTCAAGGCCAGCCTCAGCCACTTCTCAAGAACCTCTCTCAAAATAAAAATTTTAAAATGGCTGGTGGTAGAGCACCCCTGGGTTCAATTTGCAGTAACACATGCACCTGTGCACACACAAGGAAGCATCGAAAGACAATATCTCCTGAGCACCCTTTGTAAACTGTAAATATATAATATTTGGTGATTAAAAATCTTACTTTTTAATTTTTATACTTAGGTTGGTTTGAGGCAAGCAATGTGACAGTATGTTTCTTGATTAGAGTTAATTGTTTCCAGAGAAGTTTCTGAGTTCTTCCTGCCGCTGGCCCACATAGTTTATCAACAGCATCACCCGAAGGCCTCACCCTTCACTCAGTGTTAACTGGGAAACATTTAAAAATACCCACCCACGGGCCTCCTGTGAAGCAACTTGGCTTGTAACCTCCAGAGGTTGGGCAATAGAACAACTCCCCCGGAAACTGAGGTGCAGCTGGGGGTGCAGCCAGGGCTCCCCTAGCCTTGACTCCTGAAGTCTTTCCAGGAAACCTTCCCATCCCCCCGGCCTCCCTCCCACTTTCTGGAAGGTAAAACTGAGGGCCTGGGCAGCTGCATACAGAATGTGCCCTCTGCCACTGCCAAATGGCACGGCAGCATTTCATGGGTTTTATAGTCATCACAGAATTGCTTTTTCTAATTGAGTGCTTCACAGATCACAGAGCACTTTCAAAAGCACCATCTCCTTGAAATAAGTTTAGTTTTTGAATTCAGATACAAAGAAACATGTGCTCATTATAGGAATCTTAGAAAGTGTAGAGAAGCTGAAAGAAGATTTAAAGGTCTCCCAGGCTAGTTGTGGTGCTGTGCACCTGTCCTAGCTACTCCAGAGGCTGATGTGGGAGGAAGGGTTCAGTCCATTAGTTTGAACTTTTTTTTTAAACTGGGATTTGAACCCAGGGTGCTTAAACTGAGCCACATCCCCAGCCCTTTTTATATTTTATTTAGACATAGGGTCTTGCTAAGTTGCTTAGGGCTTCACTAAGTTGATGAGGCCTGTCTCAGCCTTGCAAGCCACTGGGTTTACAGGAGTGTGTCACCATGGCCAACTGAGCCCAATAGTTTGAGACTAGCCTGGGTGACATAGCAAGACCCATCTCTTAAAAAAACAAACAAACAAACAAAACTCCTAAATCTTATTGTCCAAAGACAGCCATTGTTAATATTTTATAAATTTCCTTCCAATTGTTTCTAATCAATTAGTTAAAATTTTTATCATAAAATTTTGTATTCATGGCAAATCAAATACAAAGCTTATAAAGCAAAACATAAAAGACCTTCTCCTCTTCCTGTCTCCTCCCCTACCCTCACCTCTCTCTTCTTTGCGAAATTTCATTATCCAGAAACAGACATTGTTAACAGTCTTTGCATTCGGACCCTTTCAGATTTTTATTTTCTATGTGCACAATTTTAAAAAGTATTGCTTTTCATGTTGTATTCTTAAAGTAGGCGCAATTTCTATCATTGTATCATATATCTTGAGTACTGTTTTTAATGGCTGCACAACATTCTATCATGTTTATAATTTTTCTTAATAATTTATATAATTGGCTTAATTATATGATGTTGAATAATTGGGCTGTTTCTAGTGTTTTACTATTGTAAATTCTGCAGCAAGTCTCTTTGCTCACACAGCACTTTCTGTTCTCCTGAAGCAATTTCTGTTCATAAATTCACACTCCAGGAGAGCATTCCCGGGTCATATCAATAGCCCTTTGGCTATGCAGGTACCCACCTCACCTGTTTTATGGTAACACAGAGAAAGGAGCATGGGTTTGGGGGGTCGGATAAACTTGTATCCAGATCCCGGCATTGCTACTAACTGGCTGTGTGACTTTGGATGGTTGCTGACCCTCTGGGTCATACTTTGCATTTGTTGTATGGAACTAATAATGGCTACTTAAAAATATTTTTAATGAACATTATTTTGCAAGGCTCTCAAGGTTACTCCCTCCCTGAGTAGGCACTGGGTCAGAGATGTGTCCCATACCTGTGAAACAGCAACTTCTCTTGGCCTTTTAAAAGTTGGAGGTGTGTCTTATACTCAGTAAAGTGCACACATTTTAAGTGTCTGGCTCATTTTTTTTTTACATATATAAACAATTCAGATCAAGACATGTAACAGTCCCATCACCCCAGAAGATCCGTGTGTCCTTTCCCAGTCAATAGCCAGCTCTTCCCCAGAGGTAAGTGCTGACTTCTATCAACATGGATTAGTTTTTGTTTTTCCTGTTTTAAATTTTATTTTAAGAAATCAAACCACATGTATTTTTGTATTTATGGGGTCTTCCCTCAATAATCGTGTCCGTATGATTTATATGATGTCGTATTAACAGTTTGTAGGTTTATATTGAGTCCTTTTCCAGGTTGTGACTGTCCCAGCCTTCATCTCCCCTCCTGCTGGTGGCTCCTGGGTTGCCCCTAGCTCGCAGCCCTTACGAGCCCTCTCCACACGTCTCTAGTGGACACCCCACACTGATTTCTCTGCACAGACCTAGGGACGAAGCTGCAGCTCCCGGGGCAGGTGCGTGGTTAGCTTCAGGAGGCATTTCCTTGATCTTTGAGGAAGTCAGGTTTTGGAAAGCTCAAGTCCCCGCTGTGATCTGCAAGGGGATGTGCTCCTCAGGGGCTCTGTGCTGGAAGCCTGGTCCTCACGGTGGCAGTGTGGGCCAGTGGTGGATCCTTGGGAAGGTGGGCTCAGGGGGAGAGTAATCTCTCAAGATATTGAAGTTCTGCTCTCTCAGAACCCTGGTTAGTTCCCAAGAGAGGGGATTATTCCAAAGAGAGCAAGCTGGCCCTGAATCCCCATGTGATCTCACCCTCTCACATATGCTCCTGCCTTGGTGCCACCTGCCCTGTTGTGACGCAGCCAAGGGGGACCTCGCCAATGGGCAAACAGTTGTGCTGCCTAGTGTTGAACTTCAGCCTCCAAAACTGTGAGTTAAATAGACCTCTTTCCTTTATAAATGACCTAGCTTCAGATATTTTGATGTAGTAATGGAAAATAGATTTAGACTCTCATTTATTTATTAATTCAGTAAATGTGAAGTATTGCAGGCATTGTCCTAAGTCCTAAGTTGGAAGGACTCCAGAGTTAGTTAAGTGAGAGAATCAAAGATTTCAAGAAGGATCCCTTTTCCTTTTCATCATGCTGAATGTATCTCGGAGCACTGAGCTTTGTCTTCAAATCTGTACCCTCATGGTCCCAAGATGGCTGCTGCCTCCAAGTATTGTATCATTCCAAGACATCTTCCAAAAACAAAAAGAAGGGAGAGTGGGGAAGGGTTCTCCTGTGTGTGCCTGTGTTCTGTTTTGTTTTTTAATTTGGGAGAAATTTGCAAAACTTCCTTCAGGCTTTCTCTCCGGTCCATTCTCTAGGTTGGGTGATGTGCTCAAGCCCTAGTAATAAAGAGATCGGAGGGAAAAAGTGGCCAGCATTTCAAACTTACTCAATGAGAAGCATATTCAGCCAGTAAGGAAGGAGGAAGTAGTCATAAAGAAGCAACCGACAGTATCACTATTTTAGAGCAGTTTAAACTTGGGTAAACAGCTTACTCTCATTGAGGCTAAAGGAAAAATGGCAATTAAATCAGTAACACTTGCTTTAAAGATTGAGGTCAGAATTAAATGAAATAGAATAATGTGATGTAGTGGACACATAATAGGTGTCCTTTATTTTACTCCCATGACACTCGGCACTGGTGGAGATTTCAAGGAGTGTTTAGATGGAAGACCAGGTGAGCAAAGCAAAGAATAAAAACAGAATGCATTTTCACGTTGTGATAGAAGTCCACATACTTTGCAAATGGCGTGTCTAGAGAAATCGTAGCTTATTACTTCAAAGATGCAGAAGAGAATGTGGACATCTGAACCAGTTGCTGGGAGATGTACTGTGGTCGACCAGATTGTGTTGCTTCCCAAATACGTGAAAAAATATGCACCCACGAAGGTTGTTGGGTACCCAGGGGGCTTTATTTTTCACTGTTTGTTTTAATAGCTCATGAAAATATGGTGGTGCTTTTTTATGGCTGTAATGAATTTTAGGAATATGAGACTTAATTGTGGTTTCCTGGTACTAAATCTTTTCAGGGGAGAGAGGAGAGACTTAACCTGCTGCTTCTCTCCATGTGAGCTGGTGGCCAGTGCCTCCTTCTGTGGCCGTTCATGCTTTCCTAAAAATTGCAGGTGAGTGTGGAGAGAAGAGTGACGATTTCAAGAGGTGATGCCTAGACAACTTGGTGTCATCTCTCCTGAGCTTCATTTGCCTTCCTCAGATCGATTCTCATTTTTTAAATACGCATCTTTATGTATAGGATGGATTTTTTGGCATTAAAAATTTAGAAAGGGAAACAATATAGAGTGTGTCAGACTCTTTGATTTCAATACCAGAAGTGCATCTTAACTTCTTTTTAAAAAATTTTTTTTTTAGTTGTAGTTGGATACAATACATGTATTTTATTTATTTTTTATGTGGTGCTGAGGATTGAACCCAGGTCCTTGCATGTACCGCTGAGCCACAACCCCAGCCTGCATCTTAACTTCTTAACCATACAAAGAGAGTTAACTGACTCACGCAACTGAAAAGTCTAGATCACACTGACTCAGGCTTGACGGGATCTAGGAGTTCAAAATGCCACTTTTTTGGTATGCATGTGTCCTGTTCTGCCTGAATTTTTCTAAAATGGTTTCATTCTCAGGCCAGTCCCTAGTGGTGACAGCATCCTTCCCAGCATCATTTTGTCTTACTAGCAAACCCAGCAGGGAAAACAAAAACAAAAACAAAAACAAAAACAAACCCCAAACATGCATTCTTTTGTAATAGTTTCAGGAAAAAGTGTCCACTCTGAAGGGGAATGGTAAAGAGAGAGGTGGTGCCGCCGACAGAGAGCCGCAGTACAGGCAGAATCGTAATTAACAACTGGCGTCTGATGGGGCAGCGCCTAGACTGTCCCTTTTAAAACCTATCTTGAAGGAAGGAGAAGTGGCGACGGTCCTCCCAGGGGCTCTATGTGTAGCCGTCAAGTCTTTCATGCTCTCCATCTGCATTTCCCCATCTCCTCTTTCTTTGCCTCTCCAGTGCCCCAGGAAGTGGTGGGTGACATCTGCTCTCGTTGGGGTGACGAGGGTGACAGAGTTGTAGTGGTGGTGGCTGCGTTGGGGAGTGGGGTCTCCTTAACCCAGCCCCATTTCCCCCACAAATCCCCAAGCCAAGAAGAAAGGAGGAAAAACCTCAGCTTCACCAGGCAGATGCCTGCTCCTCACTCCCCACTGGATTCCAGTGGCCGAGTCCCTGAGCCTCAGAAGCATTCAACAAATATTATTTGAATGTAGGAAAGAAATTTGAAGAATCTATAGGAACCCCCCAACGCACACACACACACTCTCTCTCGTTGTCTTTATTTTTTTTATTTACTTGTTTGGTATCAGAGATTGAACCCAGGGGTGCTTAACCACTAAGGCACATTCTCAGTGGGGTCTCACAAATTGCTGAGGCTGGCTTGAGGCTGGCCTTGAACCTGTGGTCCTCCTGTCTCAGCCTCTCCCGAGCTGCTGGGATTACGGGTGTGCACCACTATACCAGGCTCTTTAATTATCCTCAAAGCATGGGCTATAGAGCTCTAGTTCCTGGGCTTAAGGTCAGGCATCTCAGCTCTGCCCTTACAAACTGTGTGTATTTGAGTGTCTTACCTAACCTCTCTGTGACTCAGTTTCTTTATGGAAAATGGAGATTATTACAAGATTTTTGAGGGAACTGAGAATTAATACATATAAAATATTTATGTGATAGAATGGATTTCTAATCATCTCTATAAACAGATATATATATATATATATATATATATATATATATATATATACACCTCCCCCCCCCTTGAAGATAGACTTGGCCTTGTGACTTGCTTTAGCCAATGAAATGTGAGAGACAGCGGCATGTGCTAGCCCAATAGGACCAGGCCAGATGCAAACTTCACGGATCATCTCAGCTTTTTATTTAGGAAAGAGATTTCATGCAGGAACAGGTGACGCCTCTGATGGACCCGCTTTCCTGGTGGTAAATGAGCCCAGGGGAAGCTTGTGCTTATAGGTTACATGGAGAGGTGACCTAATTATTGCCAGAGCGTGTCTACTGGAGGGTCTGGGGTCAGCAGCCAGTGGGCCAGATGGAGGGTCTGGCGTCAGTGGTCAGTATTTATCTCTTTCCCTTCGGGGTCTCATTGACTGTCACTGAGAAAGGACTTATTTTGCCTTCTTCCCAGAGACTGCCAGTCTAGGCTTGGAGGGACATTTCCTCCCCAGGGCCTGTCTTGTCCCTGGGAAAGAATGTCCTGGGAAAGGATCAATGCTATCAATGTATGGCTTTCTTTTACTCTCCCTTTCCCAGGCCGCACTATGTGGGGGTTTTTCATTTCCATATCCAACAGCGTCTATCACTTCTGAGTGGAAACGTGAGTAGCCTGTGTGTGTTGTGATCTAGGCTGTGTAATAGAGAAGTTTGCCTTGTCCCCCAAAACGACTGGCCTTTGCCCCCAGCTTCTGTTTCACATCTGATAGAAACATCCTTGATTAGGGCAGGGGCTAGCCACAGGCAGTAAGTCATGTGGTTTAGGGTCTGTCCTTTGGGTCACCTGGTGTCAGCCGACCTGGATACTGGCCAATGGACTGTATCATGCCTCTGGGACGAAGCTCCAGTAACAACTCTGGACACGGAAGCCCAGCTGAAACACCTGGGTGACCAGTACCCTGTGTGCCTTGTCATGGGTCGATGCCAGGAGACAGTGTCCTCAGACACCGTAGCTTCGTGTTTGGAACCTTCCCAGATCCTGCCCTGTCTTCCTTTCGCTGTCCTACACTGGAATTGTGCGTGCAGCAGTTTTCAGTGAGCTTCGTGAGTCTTTCAAGCGACTTGTGGAAACTGAGGGCTGTTTGGGGATGTTGAGCTTGTGTCCAGTGGCTAGTGTCAGGAGTGAGGCTGTCTTGGAGACTGTGCCCCCAAATCTTGTACTTTCACACCACAAAGAAAAGTAGCTCAAAATAGACCAACCACCAACACATAAGGGCTGACACTATAAGATGCTTAAAAGAAAACAGATGGTGGAAGAATTCACAGGAGGGTAAATCTTTGTGAATTTGAACTAGACAATGATTTCTCAGATATGATACCTAAAGCTTAGCAACTAAAGAAACAATGGATGAATTGGTCTTCATCAAAATTAAAATTTTAAAACTTCCTAGGACACTATCAAAAAAGTAAAACAAAAACAAAAAAACTCAACCATGAAATGGTGGAAAATGTTTTCTTTCATTTGTTTGTTTGTTTATATTTTGAGACGGGGCCTCTAAGGTGCTGAGGCTGTCCTCAACTTGATCCTGTCTCAGCCTCCTGAGTCCCTGGGATTACAGGTGTGTACCACTATGCTCAGCAGAAGAAAATATTCTCAAGGCATATTTTTGATAAGGGTCTAGTATCCAAATATATAAAGACATTTTATAACTCAACAATAAACAATGAACAGGCAACTCATTTAAAAAGCTGAATAAGAAGTTTCCTACAAAAAGATACACAATGGCCAATAAGTGTATGAAAAGGTAGTCAATATCATTAGCCATCAGAGAAAGGCAAATCAAGGTCACAGTGAGAAGAGGCAGACTGGAGGGAAGCTGTCTTTCATTGGTTGGTGATCTGGGGTTCAAGCACTGGGAATACTGCTTCTCTGAGGGGGGGTGAAAGAGGGATTTCACTAAAACTGAATATTGGACAGTCAGACTACCTTAGAGACTTAGAAATTTTTTGGGACATTAAACAAGGAAAAGGGACAAAATTGGAGCTCAGCTGCTTGAGGGAAAAGCAGCATTGGACTGAGAAAAACACACAAGGACTGAGAAAGTCGAGAAATACTGCAGACAGTCTCAGCATGGAAAATCCAGAGATCAAAGGGGCAGCCTGCCCTAGGCAGATATAATAAACTGGCACACCACAGGTGACCCGATTTACCCAACTGTCCATGAAGAGGCCAGGCAGGAGCCACCTTGAGGTGACTGTGCTGTGGCAGCACCAATAGGAACCAAGAACTGGGATCCCCTAGATCCAGCTGGGTCCAATACAAAGTCCTGACATACACCCGCCTCGTGATCGAGACTGTGCCTAGCAAATCCTGAGGATATCAGATTTGAAGAGTATTTTTCCAAGGGGGAATACAAGTTGGGGAGGCTGGGAGAAATGTGCTCCTTCCCCCCTTTAAGTCCTGTGTCCTGTAGGACCACTGCAGCTGGTTGGGAATTTGAATGGGCAGGTGTGACTGCCTTTGCTTGGAGACTGAGCTCAGGAGGCTGGGAAGGGTGGTATCTGCAGGCAACAGAAGTGTTGACGGACCAGCTTCCCCATCCCAGGAGTGGAACCCTGGGGTGACTCCTGGGGTACAGTCTCCAAGTGTAGATTGGTGACTGTCAGGCTCTGGAGGTGCATTGATTTAATGTGTCCAGGCTATTTGCCAAGAGATAAATCAGGCCCCACTAGACCTAAGCCCCCTCCTGGAAGCTCCACCTCCAGGAACTCTTCTCACAGAACCCAGCAGTCACTCACCCATTTCCCACCCCACCACACCTCCTACTGCCAAGAAGGGAAGCTGAGCATTTTTGAACTCCAACTGACATCTCAGTGAGCAACACACCAAATGGAAGGGTTTGACAGCCCGTGCCTCTCCGCTTTCACTTAGTGCACACCTGATTTGGTCAGCTTTCTGCTGTGACTAAAAGATCAGACAGAACAATTTTAGGGGAGGAAGTTTATTTGGAGCTCACAATTGGCTGGGCACAATTCAGGAGCCACTTGTCAAAAGAAACTAACTTTATTTTTAGAACTACAAATGCCAAACAAAACAGCTCCTCAGGAAAAAAACCCTCAGAGCCCAACTGCCACCACCGGCTTCCACAAGCCTCTCCCCACACCAACCTCCCCACCTCCCACAATCCTCCTGCTCTTGAGGCTGATTGGCTGGGTCGCGTGGGCGGAGCCAAAGAAGTCCCCCAATGAGCAGCTCCGTGGTCTGAAAGGGCAGGGAAACAGCCCAATGAGCAGCTCCGTGGAGGAGCCAATCAGCTAGATGTTGTTGGGGCCACTGTGAGCCAATCATCAGCTGGCAGCTGGAAGTTTGCTGGCAGCTGGAAGTTTGCTGGGGCCCCTTTGGCTGTGGCTCTCAACAGTCTCAGTCCATAGACAGCAGGTCCCTTGAACTCGAGGACATCATGGCAGAAGAGTGTGGTGGAGGGCAGCAGCTTACATGGTGATCAGAAATCAGAGAGACAGGGTCCACTCTCCAGATATGAATAAATACCCCCAAACCATGCCTTCCATGCCCACCTCCTCCAGCCACACCCCTGCAGTCTCAGTTATAGTTAATCCCACCAGGGGATTAATTCACTGATTGGATTAAGACTCTCACAACCCAATCATTTTTCCTCTCACACGTGAGCTTTTAGGGGATACCTTACACCCAAACCATAACAATTCCTCAAGAAGAATCAGAAAGAGAGACAGACAGCAAACTTATATTCTCATTGACTATTTTGTTCACCACAATGAAAACAATTTCTTATTTTTTCATTAAGATTCTCCATGTTTTTAGTGTGTGCAGAATGATTCATGGACATCTGTACATATATGCATTTTTTTTTGTTTTCTCATTTCCAGCATTTTTATATTGTATTTTTAGTTGCTGATGGGCTTTATTTTATTCATTTTTATTTATATGCAGTGCTGAGAATCAAACCCAGTGCCTCACACATGCTGGGCAAGCACTTTAACACTGAGCTACAACCCACCCCAGCCCCACATTTATAGCATTTTTTGAAGATAATTATTTTTCCTTGCTTTGTCTTTTCAGGGTTAGGGTTTTTGATTAGTATATTTTGGGTTTGTTTTGTATTTTTTTTACTATTCTGTTTCCCTTGTTTCTCTTTCTCTTTCTAATAGCCAAATTCTATTCTTCTCCCTTTCACTCTTTCTTGTTTTTTTTTTTTACTTGTTTTTCTCCTCTTTTCTCATAACCATCACATCCTACATCTCTTCTGCATTTCTCTGTTCATGTTTTGAAATTGCACACTCTTCTCTACCACCTATTGCTTTTTCTTTCCTCTTAATTAACTTTATTCTTAACATCTTTTAGCACTAATTGGCTTATATAATGCCAGCTACTACCACTAATGCTGTAGCAATTATCAATGCTGCAGAAGTCAGAGATACACCTAATGCTTGATTCTATGCTAGACATAATACATGATTACTTACTGTTTTTACTGATGGAAATTGCTGCTGATAGTACAATTTCTGTTTATTGTACCAATTAACATTGTAGATGTCATAGTAGGACCCAAGTATTTAGTTTAATGCTAAATATTGTTTGCATGGGTTGTTGCTACTGTTTGGCTCCCCCTAATCTGTGAGGCACTGGAAATAGAGAGGGACACTATAAGTTCATAGGGTAGAAACTCTGCTGCTTCAGATTCATTTGGATCTATGAGTAGATACACAAACAATATGAAAAAAAAGGGGGGGGGGACAAACCATCCCAAACAACCCAGATTGCCTCAACATCACTGCACAGACACCACAGTGGAGGAGATATCAGACAAAGAAATTAGAAAGTTCATCGTCAAACTGCTCTATGAGGTAAAATATGACATAAGAGAGAAAATACAAGAAAGGGAAGATCAATTCAATAAGGAGATATCGATTCTGAAGGAGAATCAATTGGAAATTCTTGAAATGAAGGAATCAATAAATCAAGTTAAAAATTCAATGGAAAGCATCACCAATAGACTAGACCACTTGGAAGACAGAGTCGCAGGCAACAAAGACAAAGTACTTATGGAAAATAAAGTTGATCCTGGAGAAAAGATGTTAAAAGATAATGACCAGAATTTTCAAGAAATGTGGGATAACATCAAAAGGCCAAGTCTGATTCATTGGGATAGATGAAGGCTCTGAAGTACCAACTACATGAATGCACAATCTTTTCAATGAAATAATATCAGAAATTTTCCTAAACCTGAAGAATGAAGTGGAAAATCAAACACATGAGACATATAGGACTCCAAATGTACAAAATTACAAACAGACCTATATATTATTATGAAAATTCCTAACATACAGAATAAGGATAGAATTTTAAAAGGTTCTTGAGAAAAATGACTGGTCACATTTAAACCAATCCAGATCTCACCCAATTTCTCAACCCAAACCCTAAAATACCAAGTTGTGACAGGAAATGGATGCCAACCAAGAATCCTATTTCCAGCAAAATTAAGCTTCAGAATTGAAGATTAAGTAAAAACATTCCACACACACACACACACACACACACACACAAAGAATTCACAACTAGAAAGCCTGCCCTACGAAATATACTCAATAAAATATTTCATCAAGTAAAAATGGAGAATAAAAATTAATATCTGCTGATGGTGAAATGTGATGGACATTAATATCCAAAGTACATGTATGAAGACAAAAATTGATGTGAATATACTTTTTATACAACCAGAGATATGAAAAGCTGTACTCTATGTGTAATATGAATTGTAATGTATTCCACTATCATATATTTTAAAAAGATTAAAAAAAAATACCCGCTGAGAGAACTATAGCAAAAAAAAAAAAAAAATAGAAAATCAAAGGAAAATCTAATTCAACTTAAAAACTAGAAATAAGTCAAAAAATCAGGAAATAAAAATAATCTCTCCATAATAATAGTGAATATAAATGGTCTAAACTCATCAATCAAAAGACATAGACTGGGGCTGGGGATGTGGCACAAGCGGTAGCGCACTCGCCTGGCATGCGTGGGGCACTGGGTTCGATCCTCAGCACCACATAAAAATAAAATAAAGAGTTGTGTCCACCGAAAACTAAAAAATAAATATTAAAAAAATAGTCACATTGTTAAAAAAAAAAAAAGACATAGACTAGTAGACTGAGTTAAAAAACAAGACCCAACAATATGCTGTCACCAGGAGACTCACCTCATAGACAAAGACATCCACAGACTAAATTTGAAGGGATGGGAAAAACATATCATTCACTTGGATCTTATAAACTAGCAAAGGTTTCTATTCTCATATCAGATAAAGTGGACTTTAAGCCAAAATTAATCAGAAGAAAGAAAAATGTAATTTTATATTGCTTAAGAAAATCATACAACAAGAAATAACAATAAATATTTATGCCCCAAACAATGGAGCATTTACATATATCAAACAAACCCTTCTCAATATCAAGAATGAAACAGACCAAAACACAATAATACTAGGTGACTTTAACATGCCTCTCTCTTTACTAGAGAGATCTTCCAAACAAAAGCTAAATAAAGAAGTTATAGAACAACAACAACAAAAAAAACAATTAATAATTTAGACTTAACAGATGTGTATAGAATATTTAATCCATCAATGACTGAATATGCTTTCATTTCAGTAGCACATGGGACATTTTCTAAAATAGACAATGTTTTAGACAATTGTTTTAGACAATTCTCATCAAATGTAAAAAAAGAGAGATAATACCCTGCACTCCATCAGATCATAATAGAATAAAATTAAAAATTAATGACAAAACAAAAAATAGTAACCACTCTAACACCTGGAGATTAAAGCATATGTTATTGAATGGTGAGTGGGTAGCAGAAGAAATCAGGGGTGAAATAGAAACTATTTAGAGGTAAAAGAGTATAAAATGTATTAAAATCTTGGGGACACTATGAAGGCGGTTCATAGAGAAAAGTTCATAGCATTGAGCTCATAGATTAAAAGAAAAGAAAGAAGCTGGGTTGGTGCAGTGGCACACACCTGTAATCCCAACAGCTTGGGAGGCTGAGGCAGGAGGATTGTGAGTTCAAAGCCAGCCTCAGCAACTCAATGAGGCACTGAGCAACTCAGTGAGACCCTGTCTCTAATAAACATAAAAAAGGGCTGCAGATGTGCCTCAGCGGTTAAGTACCCTGAGTGCAATTCTTGGTACAAAAAAAAAAAAAAGAAGAAGAAGAAGAGAAAGATACCAAATAAATAATCTAACATTATATCTCAAGACCCTAGAAAAAGAACAAATCAACACCAAAATCAATATAAGGAGGAAATAATAATCAGAGATGAAATTGAAACAAAAAATTAACAAGATAAAAAGTTGATTTTTTGAAAGAATAGACAAAATTGATTAATATCACCACAAACACTACTGAAATACAGAGGGTAATCAATATTTTGAAAATTGATACTCAAATAAGCTAGAAAATCTTGAAGACATCAACAAATTCCTAGAGACAAATGACTTCCCCAAATTGAACCAGGAGGATATAAAACAAATTAAACAGATCAATTTCAAGTAATGAAGTTTAAGAAACCATTTTAAAAGCCTATGAGCAAAGAAAATCCCAGGACCAGATGGATTCTCAACTGAGTTCTACCAAACGTTTAAAGAACAATTGATACTAATCCTTAAATTATTTCATGAAATTGAAAAGGAGGGAAGTCTTCCAAATTCATTCTATGAAGCTAGTATTACCCTGGTACCAATACCAGATACAGACACATCAAGGAAAGAAAACTTCAGACGAATATCTTTGATGAGCATAGATGCAAAAATTCTTAATGGAATCCTGGCAAATCATATGCAAAACCATATTAAAAAGATAGTGCATCACAATCAAGTGGGGTTCATCTCAGGGATGCAAGTTTGGTTCAACATATAGAAATCAATAAAGCTAATTTACTACATCAGTAGACTTAAAGGCAAGAATCACATAATTATCTCAATAGATGCAGAAAAAGCATTTGACAAAATTCAGTATCCATTCATATTTAAAGCACTAGAAAAAATAGGGATAAAAGGAACATAACTCAACATTATAAAAACTAAATACAATAAGCCCAATGCCAACATCACTCTAAATGGAGAAAAATTGAAAGTATTCCCTCTAAAAACAGTAACGAGACAGGGATGCCCTCTGTCACCACTCCTATTCAACACAGTCCTTGAAACTCTAGCAATTAGGTGAAAGAGAGAAATTAAGGGAATACAAATAGGAAAAGAGAGCTCAAACTGTCTATTTGTGGATGACATGATCTTATATTTAGAAGACCCAAAATACTCCACCAGAAAACTTCTAGAACTTATAAATGAATTTAGCAAAGAAACAAGATATAAAATTAACACTTGTAAATCAATTGTGTTTCTATACTCCAATGATGAATCAGCCCAAAGAGAAATTAGGAAACCATCCAAGTCACAATAGCTTAAAACCAAACCAAAGCAACAAACAAAAACTTGGGAATTGATTTATCAAAAGAGGTGAAGGACCTCTACAATGAAAACTACACAACACTAAAGAAAAAAATTGAGGAAGACCTTAGAAGATGGAAGGATCTCCCATATTCTGGGATAGGCAGAATTAATATTGTCAAAATAGCCATACTACCAAAATTGCTATACAGATCCAATGCAATTCCCATTAAATTCCAATGATGTTCTTTATAGAAACAGAAAAAGCAGTCATGAAATTCATTTGGAAAAATAAGAGACCCACAAGAGCCAAAGCAATCCTTTGTGAGTAAAGTAAAACAGGAGACATCACAAAACTAGACCTTAAATTATACTATGGAACTACAGTAACAAAACCAGCATGGTATTGGAACCTCAACAGGCATGAAGACCAGAGGAACAGAAAACAGAGACAAACCCACATAAATATTTCATACTAAATAAAGGTATCAAACCTTACATTGGAGAAAAAAAATAGCCTCTTCAACAAATGGTGCTAGGAAGACTGGAAATCCATATGTAGCAAAATGAAATTTAACCCCTACCTCTCACCTTGCACAAAACTCAACTCAAAGTGGATCAAAGACCTAGGAATTAGACCAGAAACCCTGTCCCTACTAGGAGAAATTGTAGGCCCAATACTCTAACATATTGGCTCAGCAACTTTTACTTCCTTAACAAGGCATCAAAAAGTGCAGGTAGTAAAATGAAAAATCAATAAATGGAAAGGCATCAAACTACAAAGTTTCTTCACAGCAAGGAAATGATCAAGAGTGTGAAGAGAGCTTACAGATGGGAGAAAATCTTTGCCACCTGCATCTTGGATAGGGCATTATTCTCCAGGATATACATACAAAAACTCAAAAAACTTCACCAAAAACCAAATAACCCAATCAATAGTGGGCAAAGGAACTGAACAGACATTTCTTAAAAGAAGAAATATGAATGGCCAAAAATATATGAAAAAAATCAACATCTCTAGCAATTAGAAAAATGCAAATTAAAACTACACTGAGATTCCATCTCACTCCAGTCAGAATGGCAATTATCAAGTCTTCAGTAACAATAAATGTTGGCATGGATGTGGGGAAAAATGTTCACTCATATATTGTTGGTGGGACTGCAAATTGGTGCAACCACTCTGGAAAACAGTACAGAGATTCCTTAGAAAACTTGGAATGGAACCACCATTTGACCCAGTTATCCCATTCTTTGGCTTATTCCCAAAGAACTTAAAATCAACATATTACAGTGATGCAGCCACATCAATGTTTATAGCAGCACAATTCACAATAGCTAATCATGAAGCCACCCTAGGTGCCCTTCAACAGATGACTGGATAAAGAAACATTTGTGTATATACACAATGGAGTATTACTCAGCCATCAAGAAGAATGAGTTTATGATATTTGCCATTAAATGAGACTATCATGCTAAGTGAAGTAAATCAATCCCCCCAAAACCCAAAGGTTGAATGTTTTCTATGATATGTGGAAGTTAACTCACAATAAGGGTGGTGAGCAGCAGATTAGAAGTTCAGTAGATTAGACAAAAGGAAATGAAGGGAAGAGAAGGAGGATAGGAAAAGGAAAGAGAGTGGAATGAATCCGATATAATTTTCCTGTCTGTATGTTAATCAGCCACAGTGAATCTCACCATCTTGTACATCCACAAGAATGGAGCCCTAGTTAGAATAAGCTACATTCCATGCCTGTATAATCATATCAAAATGGAAGCCAGGCGTGGTGGCACAGGCCTGTAATCCCAGAGGCTCAGGAGGCTGAACCAGGAGGATCGTGAGTTCAAAGCCAGCCTCCACCAAAGCGAGTCACTAAACAACTCAGTGAGACCCTGTCTCTAAATAAAATACAAAATGGGGCTGGGGCTGGGGCTGGGGATGTGTCTCAGTGGTCAAGTGCCCCTGAGTTCAATCCCAGTACCAAAAAAAAAAAGGATTCTACTGTCATGTATAACTAAAAAACACCAATTAAAAAAAAATCACAGTGAGATAACACAACACACTGCTGTACCTGAAAGGGCAACAAGTGTTGAGCAGTATGTGAAAAAAATTGGAAACCTCAGACATTTTTGATGGGATACAAAACA
Organism: Urocitellus parryii; assembly: GCF_045843805.1. Lineage (NCBI taxonomy): Eukaryota > Metazoa > Chordata > Mammalia > Rodentia > Sciuridae > Urocitellus > Urocitellus parryii. Next base: position 126,538,004 of record NC_135540.1, read on the forward strand.
GCACAGTTGCTCTGGAAAATGGTCTGGAAGTTACTCTAGAAATAAATGCTAGATGTATGTTAAATATATGCTCAACAGACGCCCTATTAACTTTACCCCTAGGAGCAGCATAGACCCCAGGATATTGAAATGATATGAATTGATGGAACATTTCTGGGGAGCAGATTAGAAGTCGTTGCTGTCGCTCTAAGTGTGCGTATCCTTCACCCATAAATCCCACCTCTGGGAATAGATCCTAATGAGATATGTTAAGGCAAGAGTGAATATGTATAGATGAGATGGCTCTGAAGTGCTAGATAGTAAATTTGGAGACAACCTAAAATATCTATCAATAGGAGCGAAGTTATGATACAGTTTTTATTAGGGATATCTAGCTCTTGTTTTTCTTTTATAATGTTTTGTAGTTGTAGATGGACACCATACCTTTATTTTATTTATTTTCATGTGGGGCCGAGGATCGAACCCTTTGCCTCACACATGCGAGATGAGATTCTCCACTAAGCCCCAACCCCAGCCCCTTTCTTTTTAAAGGAAAACCCAGCTCTTCTTTAATAAGATGTAGGTGCTGGCGCATGACCCCCATGTCCTCTAGTTCTGTCCTTTCTTTGGGTTGGAATCAACGTCTGGGACAAGCATCTCTTTTTCCTTCTCACTTGTGGGCACGATTCCCAGCAGATGAACCGCGGATTTGAAAGAACAGAGCAGGACGTGCAGCCTTTGTAAATCCTTTCCTGACAGTGCCTGCTCGCTGGCGGCTATGCTGGGCTGCTCCTGTGTTTCTCCTGGAGAACTGGGGGCAGAAAGATGCCTCTGGGTGTCCTCCAGGGGAGAAGAACTGGTGACCGGGAGTGACCCAGGCCCTCTCCACTCACTGAGAAGGCTTCCCTGACTGGGGCTCAGAGCCCTTTGGCGACCTAAGCCCCCCACACGTAGGCAGAAGGTTGGAGGCAGTCTGGCTAACGGCTGTGCTCTGTTTGGAACTGAGTGGTCTCTGTATCTTTGGTCCTGACCTTTCTACCACACTGCAGTGAACATTCGCAAACCCTGGCCTGAGAGTTGGTGTGGAGGTGGCGAGCCTGAATCGTGACATGCCCTAATATATGTCCACCAGGGTTTGAATATGGTTTGTCCCTGAGGGTCCTTGTGTTGGAAGCTTAGTCAATGTTGAGGTGGTGACATCTTGAACATTGTGTCCTGGTGGCAGGTAACCATGTCACAGGGACTCCAACTTCATGAATGGGATGGTGCTACCTCATGGGAATTGGTCAGCTCTCTTAGGTCTGGATTAGTTCTGGAGAGAATGGGTTGTTACAAGTGGACCTGGCATCTCCCGAACGCCTCTTCCTGCCTGTGTTCCTGCGATGTGACGCCATCCGCCATGAGGCCCTCACGAGAACCAAGCCACTCTCAGCTAGGCTCTTGATCCTCCAGAATTATGAGATTAAACCTCCTTTCTTTACCAATTACCCAGCCTCCGCTAGTTTTTTATAGCAACACAAAACAGTTTAAGATCTATTCATTGAAAGATATTCATGATATATGAAGTAGAAAAAGTGTTAAATATATTAGGAGATGGATATATTAATTGCTTGATGTAGCGATAATTTCACTGTGTATATTTGTATCAAAACATCATGTGCACATCTTAAACATGCACAACTTAAAAGATTAAAAAATGGTATATATTGTGATTTCATTGTTTATATTAGAAGAGTCTGCATAGAAAAAACATTTTGATGAATATAAATCCAGTGTGGTAACCGTAGCTATCACTGAGAGGTGTGTTTTTGGAAATGATACCTATTTCTTTTATATATTTTACAAGTGTTGGATGTTTTTACTTTTAACAAGCATGTATTACTTTTTTAACAGAAAACAAAACCTATTTTTCAAAACATGGCAATGTGAGAGGATCAGGTGGGTATTATTGTCTCGGTGGGTGGCTTCGGGCCTGGCAGTGAGTGAAAAAGCACAGAGCACAAAGGTGATTCCAGTCTGCTGGCCAGAGGGTGCTCACTGCCCACACGCCTCAGCTTGCTAGATGTTGGTGTGCTCACTGCCCACACGCCTCAGCTTGCTAGATGTTGGTGGCCACATTTCCTCCTTTGTTATTCGGAAGTTAGAGGGTGTCAGAGTCGGCTGGGCTCAATGGGGGCTGTGACAGACTGAATTGTATCCCCAGATTCATATTTTGAAGCCTTCACCCCCAGTTCTTCATAAGGGGACTATACTTTAGGTCTTTAAAGAGGTGTTTAAGATGAGCCATCTTCCCGGCCCCTAACCAATCTGACTGGTGCATTTTTAGGGGGAAGTTTGTATACACCAAGAAAGGCCACGTGAGGACACAGGAGAAAGAGTGGCCATCCGAAAACCAGGGAGCTCTCTGGACTCAGAGAAAACCAAACCTATTGACACCTTGACCTTGTACTTCCAAGCTCTGGAACTGTGAGAAATAAATTCCGTTGCTTAAGTCACTCAAGGGGATGTTTGGTTATGATAGCTCCAGGAAACGAATTCAAGGAGATTCACAACTTTAAGCTTTTGCACGTTGAGATGGGCAAATATTTCAGCCAAAACATTTCACAGATGCTGCCTTTTTTGCCTTTCTTCAGAATACCTCCCTCCAGCAAGTATTTCATAAGCAAAACTTCATCAAATAAGTTGTCTCTATTTATGATTCCACATAATTATAGGCCTCCTCAATTTCATTTCATTCCAGTACAGAACATAAATTTATCCAATTAAAAATAGGTGCTTCAGCAAATGATTCATCCTGCAAGTTGAGATATTCTCAAATGCAATTATAGAATTGCAACATTAATATTGTATATCATTTGGGGCATCATTGTTTAACTTGTTCACTACCTCCAGTGCCTAGGAAAGGATAAATTTTAAGTTTCCCTGCTTGAAAATAACGTTTTTACTAACTGCATTTTGGCACTTTATTTCATAAATACTTAATAGAAATTTTTCATGATCATATGAAAAACCTTGTTATTCATCAGAAAAAATATATCAGTTAAAAGTTACTTGAGAGATCACTGCACACTAGAATGGATAAAGCCATGAAGAGTCACAATCCTAAGTGTTGACAAAGATATGGTGCAATTGGAGCTCTCATTCATTGCTGGTGGGGATGCACAATGTATATAGTAACTGATAATTACAATTTGGCATTATCTTACACAGTTAGATTCTACTTCCAAGCATTACCTAAGGGAAATGCATTCAAACAAAAACAGGTATGTGAATGTTCACAGCAGTATTATTCCTAACAGGCCCAACTGAAAACAATCCAAGTGTCCATCACTATTGAATGAAAAAACAGATGACAGTATATCCATACCATGGGAAATTACTCAGCAATAAAAAGAAAGGAAACATTGGTAAAGATAATGACATGGTTACATCTCAAAAGTATTATGCTAAGAGAAGCCAATCACAAGAGACTCCATGCCATAAGTCCACTTACATGAAATTCTATAATATGTAAATGGTGAGAACATCGAGTTAGTCAGCTTTCCGACACTGTAACAAATACACAAGATAAATCAGCTTAAAAAGAGGAGAAGTAGATTTTGGCTCATGGTTTGGGAGGTTTTGGTCTATGATTGATTGGCCCTTTTGCTTTGGGCCTCTGGCAAGGCAGCCCATCATGGCAGAGAGTATGTGGGGGAAAGAAAGAGAGAAGAGGAAGATAGGTGTCCCATCATGCCTTGTGGGGACATGCCCCCAGTGACCTAAAATATCTTGGTAGACATCATCTCTTAAAGGTTTTCCACCTCCCAATAGGGTCTTCAGCAGGGATGGGGGGACACCAGTCACTTAACCCATGGGTTTTGGGGTGATATTCCAGATTCAATGTATTGCAGACATATACAGACATGAGGAAACTTTCTGGCTTGAGCAATTGCTCTATTTCTTGGTTGTGTTGATGGTTAAAAGATGGTATACAACCTCTGAAATGTACTTGGACACGAAAAGGTAGTATAGATAATACTTTGATGAACAACAACAAAAAAGGACACCATTTCCAATTAATTTTAAACAACATGCAACCAAAATTTAGAGGACTTGTTTGCAAAAGCTAAATACAACGTAGAATCCTTACATTGGTTTGCAGAATAGATATTCAGAAGCTCGGGCATTTTTAAACATCAGATTGATGACAGGCAGCAAAAAAGAAAACACGCAGCACTATATTGAAATATGGTTAGACACTCAATGTCAGCATTGTGACAAGATTTTGTAATTCAGTCACTCTGTGCACATGTTAACATATTTGTAAGTCTAGGCAATTACAGATTATTTCTGGTAGCTGAAAAAATATTTTTCAGCACTAGAGATTGAAGTCAGGTCCTTACACATTGCTAGGCAAGTGCTCTACAACTGAACTACAACCCAGCACTAAAATAATCATTGTTGGACAGTTTGAATGTAATTATAAATTACACGTGCACCATATTCAATTGCAAGTAGATCTCTTACTTTGGTTAAAAAACACCAAATTTATCAAAAGTTTGTGTTCATATTATGAACACAAAATGAGTCACTTTCTTCATTGCTGAATTTGTAATTGGTTGTGGAATAATACTCATAATTAATTCCACATGTCTAACTTTCAAGAGGATTCATTTCAAAAAGTTTTACTTTGATTCTATGGAACAGGGGGAAGAAAACTGAATGATCATTGGTCTGAACTGCTTCCCCATTTCAAGCAGCTGAAGGCAGTGAAGCAATGACACCACTCTCTGGGAGATTTTTCTTCTTCACATTTACTTCTATCACTTCTTCTATAGACACAGGGAAAAAAACAGGGGACAAGGGATGAGCAAAGGTATGAACGTTGTTTTGATCTAAGGGAAAAGCCACGCATCCTAGAGTGAGAGCTAAATCACCTTCTGCAGTTACACAGGTTGAATGGCCAACTTTGGGCATAAACTTCTTAAAATAATCCCTAACTTTATAAGTAGGTAATGATGTTTCTCCAAAAATTTATACTTACTCATATGATCAGAGAAATCATTAAGGCCCTGACAATTGTGGTAAAGTTAACAAATACTATGTGGATATATCTTATCATTTACTTTCCTGGGAAACAGACATTCAGAACTCAGTTTTTCACTTAAACACACTTTGTAATTCTTGAAAAGGGTCAGGAAAAGACACGTGGATTATTTACCAGTCATTCTAGAATGCTCTGTGCTGTATATGCATCTCATGACTACTAGATAAGACCATGGAAGAAATTAGTACAACCTGGAGGTCTTGCAAACTCATCCCAGTTTATATCTCTAAGGGAAGTAAACTTTGCATATAGTAGAAAGCATAGATTCTAAATGTGTTCCTCATAGGGTTTTAACAAATGTTACCCCTGCCCAAATAAAGTATAGAATGTTCCCATCACTGCAGGAAGCTCCCTCACTTCCCCTCCTGGCTAATTCCTAGCCCCACAGGAGACCTGTTTTCAAATTTCCATTTCCATGGGTTCATTTTTAAGCTTCTATAAATGGAATCACTCAGCATGAAGTTTTTGGAGTTTGGCTTCTTTACCTAAAGTGAGATTCATCTACTTTGATACATGCACTAATTCATTCTTTTGTCATTTAAAAAATTGCTGAGTAGTCTTCTATTCCATGGATTTACCACAGTTTATTTATCCATCTTCCTACTGAAAGACATATGGATTTTTTTTTTTTTTTTGCTATTATAAAGGAAGCTGCAATTGATGATTCTGTACACGACTGTTGTCGATGTATACTTCCTTTGCTCTTGGGTGGGTATGTAGTCATAGAGCTACTGGATCTGAACTTAAGTATAACTTAACAACTGCTGATAGATGGTCTCAAGCAAGACCAGCATTTTACACTTGGGCTTACATATGAACTCAGCAACATATGAAAGCAACATATAAAAAATGTCATTTACTCTGCAGTGCTAGAGTCTGTAAACAAGTCAAGATGGCGCCTGGTAAAATGCCAGAGGGAGTGGTTTGTGAAGTAAGACCAGTGAGCCATTAAGTGTGGAGATTTCTTATTGGTTGACTGCTGTATCTAGTTTATGCTAATTAAGATAAGCTGTGTGGAATGTATAAATACCGCTCCTGTGCTACAATAAACGGCTTCCACTCCTGCTGTATCAATCTACACAAGTTGTTCATCACCCCCCCCCCCCGCACCCCCGTTATTTTGCTGCAGCCGGACTGTGGCACTGCAGTCTCACCAATGTCTGAGTTATCACCCTTTTTAATTTTAGCTATTTTAGTGGGTGTGAAATGATATTCATTGTGGTTTTAGTTTGCATTTTCCTGAGGAACACCTTACAAAGAATAACTCCTTAGTGAAGTGTCTGTTTGAGTTTTTGCTCACCTTTTGGCTTAGCTTTTGGTCATTTTTATTATTGATATATAGAAGGTCAACCCATATTGTGGATATAAGTTCTGAGCTACATCTATGTCTTCTGAATTTTTCTCCGCTTGCTTTTCACTTTCTTATTTGTGTCTTTTAAGGCATAACAAGCACAGTATATTGATGAAATCTAATGTATCAGGTTTTCTTTTACAGTTAATGGGGTTTTTTTTGTATTCTGTCTAAAAAGGATCAGTTTCTTAAAAGTATTATTTGGTGAACGGAAGTTTTACATTTTGATGGAGTCTAGTGCGTCAACTTTTTTCTTTACGAGTTAGTGCTTCTGCGTTTGTTCTAAGAAATCTTTGCCTAACCCAAGGTTTCAAAGGAATTGCTCTTATTTCCTAGAAGCATTATAGTTCTATCTTTCATGTTGAGTATATGATTTATATAAAATTTCAGTATCTGAGTAATGTGATGGAGGGATCAGAGTGGTTACTTTTTATGCAGATTAGTCAATTTTTAACTTCTCTGAGTCTCATTGACCATCTGCAAAGTAATTAAAGCCTGCCCCAGAGATGTTGAGATAAATAAGTATTTAGGACATAGTAGGTGTTGAACAATGTAGCTCATTCAAGACCATCCTAAAATTTTGTAGGTCCTTCCACAGATAGTCCTCCTGGTCATTTTTCTTATACTCCATCATGGCCTCAGTCCCTCCATTAATATTAACACAGATGCTCTTAACAACCATTTGAGCACCACCATGAATCTGGTGCTTCTTATACCCGATGCCAACTCTTGGAGGAAGTGTTCATTCTGAAGCCAGAGGTGGTTGAGAGAACAAGAGTTTCTTGCCCAGGGAAACAGTGACTCTGATATTCCAGCTGAGGCCCAGGATCCCAGCCCACATCCCATTCAGTACATGCTTTTGACTTCTCAGTTGGACCTGTCTGTCATGAATAACAAGGTCTTCTGGAGTCCCTCGAGTGTGTTGTGAGTGGCACCTGGAGACACACCTCAGTGTTAGCTGATGGAGGTGCTGTTTCCTAGTGCATCTACCTCCATCCTATCGGTGGTCTCCAGATGAGCCTCTGGGGCTTATCCTTGACATCCTGGGCGGCTCCTTCTGCATCACCTCTCACATTCGCCTCTGCTATCCATCAGTGGTCCACGCCCAGGGAAGCACAGTCCTCCAGGGAGCATTTGAAGTGTGTGTGTTGGCTGGGGTGGGTTTGGTACTTTGGCCCTAATGGCACTTGGTGGTGGCCAGGATTCAGGGATGCTGAGTATCATGCCATGAACCAACCAACGGATGAATGACTCCACCCACAGTGCCAGTAGCACTCCCTCCAACATGTCAGCTACACCCAAACCAAGCCCCAATCCAAGCCATCTCCTCTGTGATGGCTTTCTCTACCGGCCAGGCCGCGGTCATCTCTCCCTGTTGACTGACTCCCTGCCATTACCTCCATCGCTTCTCCGTAGATGGTCCTCCTGCGCCTGCTTCTCTTCTCTTCTTGGTGTGTGAGTCTGTCTGTCAAAGCATGCTGGAGGTGCTTTGGCTCCAGGAAGTGAGTCTGCTCTTCTGCATCCATGAACACAGCACCTCCTGAGCTAAGCCACTCGGTCAAAAATGATTTAAAAAGGTTTCAGTCGATAGAACCCTAAGAATTTCTTTAGGGGTTGTAGCAAGAGAGACATGAACAGTGGCCTTTGTGAAGAATGAGTATAAACATGTATGCTACAGCGTCCTATGAGAGACCTGGGGGCCGGGTGGGTGGGATGGGGAACCTCAACCCTGGCTGACCTTTGCCTGGGGCTCGGGGCAGCTTCGGAGCCAGGAGAGAGCTGTGCGAATAGTCAGCCCTCCCGTCAGCCCTCAATCCTGTGCGAATAGTCATCGAGATTCATGCACCAGGCCATTAATCCAGCAAGAAGCTGCTAAACGGACAGATGAACAAAAACAGGAGGCCCTTCTGAGAGCCCTAAATTATGTCTCATAGCAGCTTTATGTACTTGAAAGTGAAGGGTATCCCGTGAACACCACGGAAGGTACCTGGAGCCTCTGTTTCTAATAGAAACTTGGGAAATTCCATCAAACTGCTAATAAATTGAGGACTTATGTTGTTCAGTGGTTGGGCTGGCACAGTGATGAAGAAAAGACCACACTTGATCTTTCAGGAGATTTCACTCACAAACAAGTGAGAATTTTTCTTGAGGACTGCTATTCCTTTCCCTGCTCCCACACCCAGTGCTAAGAACAAGGCCCTGAATCCTGCTTTCTGGAATTCCTCCAGCTCTTAGCGCTTGTTTCCGAGGCCTCCTTCCCTAAGATCTGCGTGGCTGGCAGTGACAGCCTCCTACCTGGTTCACTGGCCTCGTGCACACTACCTAAGTGCTCCACCCCTGAGCCACACCCCAGTGCTTCCTGCCCATTCTCATCCAGCATCACACACCAACAGATTCACCATCCTTCAAAACAACACGGTCCTCTCACGCAAAAATTGATGTGAAGTCCTTTAATAGCTCCTCTAAAAAAAAGTTAGTTGTGTTTGGACACAATAACTTTATTTTATTTTATTTATTTTTATGTGGTGCTGAAGATCAAACCCAGTGCCTCACAAGTGCTAGGCAAGCAGTCTACCATTGAGCTAAAACCCAAGCCCCAGCTCCCTGTTTTTTTAAGGATAAATTCAGACCCCTTCCTTACCAAGATTCTTCACCATCATGTCCCTATTTGCTTCTCCAGCCTTTACACAGTATGATCTTCTAATCTGGACTCCTAGTCCTTTGGTTGGTTGTCAGATCTCTATGTTCCCCCAGTACAATGTAAGCAAGCCCCTGAACCTGCTGACTGTGCTTTCAAGATTCATCCCCTTATTTCCTCCCCCTCGCCCTGAGTGAGGGGCACCTCTTATTTGGGCCTCCACCACCCAGGAGCTTGTTCACCCATCACATGCACCATACCTGTTTTGTACGTCTCTTTTCATTGACTTTGATAGTCTCAACCAAAATGCAAGGACTATATCTGATGTGTCATTGTTCAACATTTACTAGAGCACCTGGCACCCACTAGATGGAGGGTTTGCCACCTGTATTTGAATGAATGCTTGTGCAAGGTCATGATAAGTAAGACAAGAAGGCTTATTCAGGGACAACTGTAACGTGCATTTATCTCCACGTAATCTCTGCTTTGCTTCTAATGCTGCACTTGGAAAAATTTTCATGGACAATTGAATACCTCATTGTTCCTGAATGATGTATGGGAGTGGTACGATCTTAGGAAAGAGACAAGGTTTAGTATCTCTGGGGAAATCAAAACACACGTCTCCAGTGTACTTCTCTCAAATAATATGAGCATTCATGTTCGATTGATCTGTGGATGGAAGAGCTATGTTTTAGTAGATGGAACATTTTGGTTAAATACTTGAGTTTGAAACTTCATGGCTTTATTAAACAATCTTGCTTTGCTTTTAATTCAGTTTTATTTATTTGAACTTCGTGGACTGTGCATCAGTTTCCTAGGGCTACTGTAACAAATGACCCTGGGGAGCCCCAAGGAAAACAAACTCTCCCACAGTTCTGGAAGCAGAAGCCCACAGTCCAAGTGTTGGCAAGCTGCACTCGCCCCAAAGCTCTGGGGGAGAACCTTCCTGGCCCCTTCCAGCTTCTGGGGCTCCAGGCATCCCTTGGCTTGTGACTGTATCACTCCAGTCTTGGGCTCTGACATTACAGGACCTTCTCTTCTGCTCTTTCAAAAACACATGGATTTAGGTAATTACCTGGCTAATCCCGAATGACCTCAACTTGGGCTGCTTAGCTTAATTATACCTGCAAAGACTGTTTTTCCAAAGAAGGTCACATTCACAGGCTCTGGGGATTACCATGTGGACAGCTTGGAAGTGGGAGGGCACCATTCACCCCTCTACCCGCAGCCAATAGTCATTTTAAATACATTTGTAAAACGCCACTGGGATAGAATTCCAGGTTACATGGATATTTTACCTGAATTATAAATTGCTGTTTTAAAGTGCTTGAAAACAGTCTTACTCAGTTTGGAAGGAGCTACACAGCATGGGGAGCATTAATATTAATATTAAATGGGGACGCCACCTACTGGTGGCTCAGATTCACAGCTGGCAGTGTGGGGAGAGAACACTGAATGCAGAAATCTGCAGCCGCACAGATGACCCACTGTTGTGTGTGGCACCTGTTGACACACCTGGCTATTCAGATATGGCTCCTTTTCCACTCTGCGCCTCAGTTTCTTTACCTGTGAAGGGGAGGAATCATTCGCTCATCCCTTGTTTATTGAAACACTATTATTAGGACAATCACTAGGTAGCAGGGATGTAGTGATGAATAGTGTGAACAAAGTCCCTTACAGACAATAATTCCACACACAGGATTGTTGTATGGTCTAAATGGAATAATTCAAATAAAGATGTGGTACAGCAGTTATTGGTATTGTTATTCTTACCTTTAAATTCTGTTTTTTTTTTTTTTTTTTTTTTTTTTTTTGGTACTGGGTATTGAACCCGGGGTGCTTAACCACTGAGCCACATCCACCAGCCCTTTTTATTTATGTGGCTGTTTTCACTAAGTTGCTTAGTGCCTCACTTTTTGCTGAGGCTGGCTTTGAACTTGTGATCCTCCTGCCTCAGCCTCCTGAGCTGCTGGGATTACAGGCGTGCACCACTGCACCTGGTTAAATTCTGTTTGATCCAAATGCTTATTTAGAGTTGCCTGCCCTGGCATTATTTGTTGAAGATTGCCAGACTTTTGGGGGAATACCTGTTGGTCTTGCTCTCTGCAGTTTTCTCTGCCTCTTCCTGTCTGGCTAGCTCTTTAGATAGGAACAACTTATGAGGTACTTGGAATTGCAAACCAAGAAAAAGAAAGGAACCTGGAGACACACTTTTCTTTCCCTCTTTCTCTTCTCCATTCCAGGTTCCCCTTGGTTTGTGCATTCTAGAAGAGACCCTTCATTCTTTTTTTTTTTTTTTAAGAGAGAGGGGAGAGAGAGAGAGAGAGAGAGAGAGAGAGAGAGAGAGAGAAATTTTAATATTTATTTCTTAGTTCTCAGCAGACACAACATCTTTGTTGGTATGTGGTGCTGGGGATCGAACCCGGGCCGCACGCATGCCAGACGAGTGCGCTACCGCTTGAGCCACATCCCCAGCCCCGACCCTTCATTCTTTTGATATTATTGAATATCTTTCACATGTTGGATAATGCATTCAATGTTGAATATACAAAAACAATGAACTATGGTCTTACAGAAGCCAAGAAAGTTCCAAATTCAAATTCTAAAAATGGGCTGAGTAGACACTGGTGTTTCCAAAGTTTAAGAAGAAAGATGTCCTCCTCCAGGGAGTATTGGGGACAGTGTCCATCAAACCCCAGGCCTCATGATTTTTATAAATTCAAATGCAATAGCTTCTCAATCTTTTGGCTAAGATCAAGTGTAGTATACCTTTAAGTTTAATGTCTAATATGTCCTCTATCCAAGGACAATATTTTTGAGAAGACAGAAATGCTGACCCTGCTTTGAACATTACACCATGTTTTTATGCATCTAATATATGATAAGCTTTGTATAGGCACAGTTTTTTTTTTATGTGATAAAAAAATAAATAAAACATTTGAACGCCACACCATGTCACGTGGGCATGGGATTTTCCTTGATGTCTTCATCCTCTGCCTTTGTCTGCGTTCACTTGTTCAACTGGACTTCTCTTAATATCCTGAGAAAGAAATGTTTCTAGGCGCTAAAGAACTCGGAGTGTAGTTTTTCAAATGTACATTTTCCAACATTCACAGAATTTCAAGAAGTGCGCCATTTGCCTAGGGGCAGAGGATTTCGACACTCTCTCTTGTGATAAGTTGGTGATTGGGAAGCTGATACATGAGTCTAAGTCATTACTATTCTACATTGATGCTTCCGAGGAGGAAGTGAGTCAGGGGAATTTTTTCCTCCCTCACGTTTTATCCCTGCTGAAATAAGTCAAAATACCCTCCGTCCTTTGTATTCAAAGGTGACACGGGTACCAGCACGACCGTCAGCGGCTGTCAATCCCCAGCTTTTGGAAGCGATGTCACGGTGCTTTCCCTTGCTTTTCAGTTTGCTCAGCATGTCTTTGAAGCATCGCTCAACTCATCTCTTCCACAGCTCACTGTTCAGCCAAATTGCACTGTTTCAGCAGGAAGTCAGCTAAATATCTAAAAGCGAGTGGCAGGGCGTCTCCTTGCTCTGGACTTCAGTGTGTGCTTTTTAAGGAGCAGCCTTCAGAGAGGCAGCATCTGTACCCCTGGACCCCCTGAACCTGTGCACCCTACACCACAGATTCCTGGATCTCATCCCCAGACCAATGGATTCAGAAATTCTGGGAACAGATTAGATAATCTCCGTGTGTGTGTGTGTGTGTGTGTGTGTGTGTGTGTTTTGCTGGGGATTGAGCCCAGGACCTCACACATGCTGGACAAATGCTCTACCATGAAGCCACTTCTCCAGTCTGCAATCTGCATTTCAAACAAATGAGCCTCAGGATTCCTATGCGCTGGTATTAAAATCTCTGAATTGAGGGCTTCTGCAGTCACCATCCACGCCTTTGTAGAGCTTTGTGTCTTCATTTCCACAAGGGGTCATCAACCATCTGCAGAAGCTCATTCCCAGAAACATACCTGAGTATCTCCACAAAGGGGAGGCACATTCCTATGATTCAAATCTTCCCAGAAAGACCTCCAACCTTAAATATATTACTGGTCATATTTGGAAAATGTCCCACTTGGCAATTGAGTGATACCATCCTAAATGACGAGGTAGATCCTGAACAAAGAAGACAAATCAAGTTCAAAATGTTAACATACATTGAAAGAAGAGGAGTTTGAATAGTGGGAGAAGAATTCTGTATAACCTTCAACAGAAAGGAAAAAAAAAGCCCTCAGCTCAGTTGATAGACAGGCAAGAACATTTTCTGCTTTATATTAATAAAATGAAAACGAGGGCACTACCTGGAGCCTTCTTCCTAGACAGGTGGACTCCCAGGGCTGCTCAGGGCAGTCTATATCTCTGGCTGCTGAGATGCCGTCCCAATGGCCCAGAGCTCCATTTACATCTGTATCATTCCTCCAACCACAGACAGCATTTCTGCTTAAGTCTTTTTTTTTTTTTAAACTTGTGATTTTGAAATAATTACAGATGTGCAGGAAATTGCAAAAAAATAAATCAAAAACACAAAAATTATGTATACAGAGGCCCCATACACCCTGCAACCCAGTTTCCTCAATGGTAACATCTGTCACAACTATAGTACAACATCAAAACCAGGAAATTGACATTTGTCATTGGAACAATCCACAGGGCTTATCCAGATTTCACCTATTTTACAGGCACTGCGGGTGTGTGTGTGTGTGTGTGTGTGTGTGTGTGTGTGTGTGTGTGGTGTGTGTGTTATTCCCTGTGATTTTATTACATGTATACATTAGTATGACCACAAAACTAAGCTGCAGCTCTGTTCTATTACTACAGGGACCCTTCGTAGCTGTGCCCAGCCCCTGCCATCCCCACTCCTGGCTCTAGCAGTGACTAATCTATTCTGTCTCTTCAATTTCACAAAATCATTTTTAATAGTGTTTTACTAGCCTTGAGGCAACCTCCAATCATGCTGAGCTTCCTGCTTAGACTGTCCAAGTTGTCTCTCAAGATACCAATTACTGTTTTTGTTAGCACTCGAGTTACAAAGTTGCATAAATTTTTAGTGGTTTGACTATAATCCTAAAATTCCTAAATGCATTCTTTTTAATGTATAATTTTGCTGAGTGTGTGGTTTTCAGCAATATCTGTTCTATATCATAAGAGAAATATTTGTATAATGGCTGAAACATAATAGAAGTTTATTTTTTTACTCACAGAAGAGTCCAAGAAACATTTTCTGTCTGGCAAGCATTTTGGGGGGGCTGGTGTGGGGGGTGGCACTCATTGTTTTTGTTCATGAACTTTTGAACATGTTCTTTGTTATTGGCTCAGTCCATTTCCTGTTAGTATAGCACAATACCCAAGACTGGGGTACTTTATAAATGAGAAAGGTTTATCTCAGATCATGGTTCTGGAGGCTGGGAGGTTCAAGGTCTTGGGGCCATATATCTTCTTGCTGTTGGGGATTCACTGCACGGTCTGGAGGAGGTAGACAAATTAGTTCCACAAGAGATCTACTCTCAAGATAACCCATTTATCCTGAAATGGATTAATCCATTATGACCTCAGAATTCACATAATCACTTCTTACAGGTCCCACTTGGTCCCACCTCTTAATAGCTCACAGCAAGGATTCAATTTCAAAGAGTTTTTTTTTTTAATGGGGACTTTTAAGCTGTAGCAATTATCCTTAATTATGAATCTCAACTCTAATCTCATTTTCAAAATAATCATAAATTAAAATATGCATGTTTTCATTTTAACCAAAGATAATACCATTTGTCAGACATCACTAAAGAACATTGCTAAAGAATTGGGTTCTTGGGGCTGGGGTTGTGGCTCAGCAGTAAAGCACTTGTGTAGCATGTGCGAGGCACTGGGTTCACTCAGCACCACTTAAAAATAAATAAATAAATGTCCAACTTCAACAAATAGATATATAAGAATTTGGTTCTTAAGCTACTTCTGAACAACTGTGATGGTCAAGTTTTGTGAACCAGCCCCCACCCCCGCCCCCCAAGCCTTCTTCCATCCTGTCCTCTCCTGTACCAGCAACTCTCCCAGCTCCCGTCAGCCCCTCATCTGCTTCCATCTCTCCACACAGCCAGGCCTTTCCGCTTCCTTTCTTTAGAGAAGGCAGCTGCCCTGCCAATGGGAAGGGGAGACTGCCCTGGGTCAGCCCTGATCACAGGTGCGTCTGGCCAGTTCGAGACACTGCATGGGGAGCTCATTTGGCAACATCTCTAATGTAGACTTTATCAGTGATAAAGATGATATCTTGGGCTCTATGTATCTTACTTCTTAGTTGGTTCAAAACCTGCATGGGCAAAACACTTGTATTTATTGGGCCTCACTCAAAGTGCCTAAGAAAATACATAGACAGACAGACAGACAGACAGACACACACACACACACACACACACACACACACAGCTTTTGTTTTTTATAATGAAACTTCAAAGGATGAAGATGGCTGTTTTGTTTGTTTGTTTGTCTATTAAAGCTCTGGTAGGGAACAGGTAGAAAGGAAGGGATATTGAAGCAACTAAAGAAGTAAGGAAATCTGATCAAAATATGAGGATGAGGTAAGGTGAGTGGGCCATGTGGGTTCTGCTTCTATTGGGGAGATGGGATATTGCTGCTCAAAGCTTTAATAGTGTTGAAGAAGAATCTGACATTAGAATTTTTAGATCTGAATGGAGTGGGGCATGACTTCCATATTCCTGATAAGCTTCAGGTGATACTGATGACCCTGGTCCCCAGACATCTTGAGTGGCAAGCCTGTATGAGATCGGGAATTACTACCCTTTGCTCTCAATGATCACTCATCAATGTATTTATTTTGAAGCAAATTTATGCTAACAGTTGTTTTGATTAATCTTATATTTCTGATGTATATACAATTCCCTAAGTATACCCCCTTCTGGACAGGTTGCTCATGTGACTCACATGCCCCCACCTTCCAATGACCCCTTTATCAACAAGCTGTGGAGTCTTTCACAGGCCACTCTAAAGTGCAATGGTTTAAAACCACCACCATTTATTTTGGTCATAGTCCTGGACTGGGTTCCACTGGGCCACATTACCAATCTTTACGGGGCTTACCTGTGCACCTGGCCATTTGTGAGGAGCTGGAGAGCTGTTCCTCAGGTGGTGCTGGCATTGACTGGAACATTGCAGGGGACTGAGTCACACTTTTCCCATCCTCCAACTGCCCAGAGAGGGTTTGTTCCTATGGTGGCAGAAATGCATTAGGGTGAGCCCAAGGTGCAAACTCCTTCCTACACATTTGGTTGTGCTCATTGCTGGCACAGCATGGAAGGAGGCAAGCTGCACACATCTAAATTACATCTGCTACCTTCTGTCCCATTGGTCAAAGCGACTGGCAGCATCCACTCCAGGGTGGAACAGAATTGCCCAAAGGTGTGGACACTGGGAGGGGAAGCATTTGTGATTGCTTTTGAAATTGGACTCTTCAAGTTCAAGTTGACCTTTAAGGCCAATCCCAGAAAGGCGTATTTTTATCCCACAGGATTGCTCTTTCACTTCTTTCTTGCTGGAACCTTCTTTCTACTTATCTTTGGATACAGCCCCAGTTCACTTTCAATCACTAGCTCCTTTGTAAGCTTGATATTTAAATTGGTTGAGGTTGTTAGTTACAAAACACATTTCATTCAAACAATTATAGTTACTGGTGTGTAGCATGCAGATATTTCTAAAGGGCTGTGTTCATTTTTGCATTCCTGTATCATGCAACAAATATCAATTGCTATCACTTATACCAATTACTTTATATATTTTAAATCCCATAAAAATATAGGCAGTCTTAGTGATTCCTTTTTACAGAATAGGAAACTAAAGCACAAGAGAACTAAAGTTACTTGACCAAGATCACAGAGCTAGGAAGCCTCAGAGCCAGGATTTTAACTCCTGTCTCTTAAACTCAGGATCCTGTCTTTTTCCATTCATCTCCTAATTGAATGGAAAGTAGTGCTCATGAATAAGCCACATGCAGATATTAAGAAGTGACCAGGATGGATGTGATTGTGCACTTGTTATACTGTAAGTGTCAGGCTCTGGGGGTAGAAGACATCAAGGTTAATGAGTTTCTCTTCTCAGCCTCAGATTTTGGACTTAGATCTATAGATTCACAAATTATTCTCAGTTCTCTTAGAGATCAACAGTCTTTGTGGAACTGAACCATTGTAACCCATGTCAGGAGATACTTAGGGTCTGTGGAGATAGAGAAGGGACTCCCACATCGGCACAGTTGTCAGATGGCCACAACCCTCTTTAATCAATAGGGAAACTGAGGGAAGATGAGAAGGTTGCAGGGTGAGGTTACTTCCGGCTCCTTCCAAAAGGGATTTGAGACCGTTGCACAGGGAGCTGCTATTTTTAAGGAACACGGTCCCCAATGAGTCCTGTGAGTCACTCTTGATGAAAGGCTTACTCTGCCAAGCCAACAAGAGACTCATGGTGAGTCACCAAGGCTCCAACTCTCTTGGATGTTGCTGGAAAAATTCTTCTCCCTCAACTTTCCATTCTGGCTATTCCATAAAAACATCAACATTGGGCTTCACTTTATTGGTTTGGGATTGTGGCATCTGTTCTTCCCTTCCTGGCATGGCTCTTGTAGTGTGGGCAGCCTGGTCTCAGGAGAGGACAATGACTTCAGCTTAGTTACCTACACATGGGGTGGCCGGTCAGTCTTTCTCTTGACGTCAATAATGCAGGGAAAATGATAACACAACCAGGTGTGGTGAATGATTCTTTTCCTAAAAAAAAATATTCTCACGTATGAAAAATAGGGTCCTCGGTTGAGACTGTGAGCAGGAGCAGTGCACACACTCAGTGGAAGGGTCAGGATTGAGTGCAGGAAACAGGCACAACCTTAGATACTTGAACTTTGAACTCTAGTGCAGGGGATGGGGAATTTTAAAAGTTGCCGGAAGGTCTTGTGCTGTGGGCTCTAGGCCGGGTACTACAGGAACACCTCCCTGGGAGCTCTACCTTGGAGGCCACCTCTAGGGCTGCTGGCTTCAAGAGCCCTCTGCTGAGACGGGGTTATCAGGAAGCCACACTGCCAACTCACACTGCCTGTGGACACGCAGAAGGCTGTAGAACATTCGCCCAAAGGCCCAAAGCCTCATGTGTCTGCTACCTTGTTTGCCAACGACAAGAAAAGGTTGAATGGACTAGGGAAGGTGGCCTCTGCTGGAGCTGCCTCCCAGTCTCAGGTGAATACAGTTGTGCCCAAGAGCACTGGATCCAGGATCCTTGTGGATACCAAAATCCTTGGTGCTCGTTGCCTTATGTAAAATGGCATATTTGAATAAAACCCCCACACATCCTCCTTCCACTTTAGATCATCTCTGGGTGACTTAAGATACCCAACACAACATCAATTCTATCTAAACAGCTGCTATATTGGACTCTTTAGGGAATAATGACAAGGAGAAGTCAGTACATGCTCACACAGACACAATTTCTATTCTGAATACTTTTGGTTCATCTTTGCAGATATGGGAAACTGACCGTACAGTCTGATTGGCCAAACTTAACCGGCTTCTGAGACACTAGGTAAGAGTGAGTCTCGAGAATGTATTTGTTGGAGGGAAGATCCAGGGAAGGGTCTGCCCTTGCCACACACCTAATATCAAGCAGCACAGTCACTGTCCACGGGGACATGGCTGTCCCCTCCCCTGTTGTCATCACCCCCTTCCACAGAAGAGCGAACTAGAGGCCTTGGGTGATTTGCACACATATTTGTGAGGAGGGGAGTGGGCTCTGAACTCCATCTGCCTGATGGCAGAGACACACTCCCCAGCCGTCCTTGGCCACCGTACCCTGCTCTTCATCACTGCCTCGCCACCTGCCACCACGCTGAAGTCGCAGGCTCCGAAACTCTCCCTCACTCTGTTTCAAGTGTCAGCAAGCCCCAGGCTCCTGGGCTGTTCACAGGCTCCTGACAGGTCTCCTGCGGCTTTTCTCTGGCTCCTGCTTTTAGAGGGAACAGGACCCATCTCTGCAGTCTTAGAGCTCAGAGGAAGCTTTCTCTGCTAACTCTCTTTCCTCTGGAGAGAGGATTGCTTCACTGATCCCAGGGAAGGTCTGAAATGGCCTCTGCTACATCCACTTCTGCTTTGTTTCCATCCCTCTCCAACAGAAAGAGGGAAGATGAAGGCAAGACCCTGCTTTACGGATTTTTCTCAGTCTCAGCAAAATGTAATGGCTCCGCTCTGTTTTCTTCCTGGAATCACAGGAGGCTTATCCCGGCAGCCCAGCTGCCGATTCTTCCACTCCTCCTCTCCCTTTCAACTGTTCCTTGGAGCTTGGCCTTGGTGTGGACATGGATTTGCTTCAAATTTTTAAGAGGACTCATTAACGAAGTTGGCAACTGATGGATCCTACCACGCCTCTTAAGAGAACCACCACGTCCCCTCCTGCAAACATTTTAAAACGCTCCTGAACGCAATGGTAAAGCAGTGCGGATATCACTTGTCTATTTGCATCTGCCATTGGAAAACACCTCCTCAGTTTAAAATGCCCTCAGGACACAAGTTGTCCCCTATTTGTGCCTGGCCCCTGCTTGCTTTCCTCTCTCTACACCGGGGTTCATCCAGCAATCATTAAATGATAGGCCACCTTTGGGACCCATTCTTGCTTATTCATTCTAAAATATTTGTGAATCCTTACCAGGCACTGTACTAAGTGCTCAGAAGAGTTGGTGAATAAATAGTCCGTGTTTCCAGAAGCTTCCAAGGCAGACATTACACAAGCAACCAATTTCTCCAAACCAGGTTCCTACTTAAGTAGTCAGGGAAGGCTTCCCAAAGGCGGCAACATTTATGTTGAGTGGAAAGTAGGAGGCTGCCCTGTAGAATGAAGAAGGGGAAAACAGAGGAGCAGCAGGTACAGCACGTGGGAAGGTGCCGAGTGAGGAAAGGAAAGCGTTGGTATTTCAGGATCTACAAGGAGTCCCACTGGCCAGAGGGAGGAGCAGACTTAGGATCTGTGGGACCAGACCTTTAGGACCAGACCTTTAGGACCTGGTAGGGCAAGGTAAGAATTTGGGATTATGTGCTCAGTGTGATGGGAAAGGGTTCAAGGGGAGGGGTGGGCTGCCCACTTAGAGTAATTGTCATGACTGAGTGGGGACTGGACTGGGACAAAGGGGAGAGGAGAAAATGGAAGGACAGCAGCTACTGAGGCTGCCCAGCATGGACTAGGCGATGGAAGAGTTGGAGAGAGGTGTGGGTGGGATGTGAGTGGTGGGGAAGGGGAGGGGTCACTGATGCTGAGAGTTTTTTTCCAGTGATCCCGGGGCTCAGTGTCATGGGATCCTGCACCAATATGGCGGAGGGGGCTTTTCTGCCCACGGAGGCTAACGGGCTTATGACTCTTGACAACCTATCCTGTCTCCCCTCTGGTCATGTCTTGTTAGTCCATCCACATTCCAGTGGATAGAACCCTGAGGCTGCCCAGTTATCTGCCTACAGCTTGGACCATGGATGCCTCTGGGCTCTGACAGTGCTGTGGTGGTTAAGGACACAGTCTCCAGAGCCAGGCAGCCTGGCTCAAACCCTGACTTGTTCTCTGGTCTAATGGTGCAAGTCCATTTGGCGTCTCTGCGGCTTGGCTTCTTCAGTTGTAAAATGGGGTGAAGATGTGGCACACGGGTTTCACTGTTGCTGGGAAGGTTGGATGAGCTGCTGCCGGTAAAGTCCTCAGAACGCGTCTGGCTCAGTGTTAGTCCTTAGCGGTGTGAATCAGTGGGGACCAGGTACCTCTGAGCCACCTGATTTCATTCTACACCCATCCTTACAGCAGGGTTTAGTGTCTCAAGGCATCCTCTAAGTAGATCCAACCCCACAAGTGGATTAATAAGAAAGGAGACTTTACCAAGTATCTCAGGGGGAGAAGGAGGATGAGGTTTCTTTGGGAGTGCTCAGTGTCCCAGCTCGAAATCCCTATTGAAAATCTGGCCCCTTTCAAGCTCTTGGTACACCCTCTGCTGGGCCTCCCCAGTCCTGCAGTTTCCATGGCCTCTGGGACTGGGCCCCCCTCGCTCCTTCCTCTTAGTCTTTTTACAGAATCCACTTTGGGTTTTGCTCATTTTCTGTTTTCTCCTATAAACTGAATGTTTGTGTCCCTCAAACCCCCCAAAATAAGTTGAAATCTTACCCCTCAAGGTCCTGGTATTGGGGATGTGTTTTTGGGAGGTCCTGAGAGCAGAACTTTCAGAAGGGCTTTCTGCTCTTGAGAAGCGACCTCCAGAGAGATCCATCACCCTTTCTGCCACATGAGGGTACAGCCAGAGCAGGCCACCCATCTATGAACCACAGAGCAGGCCCGCAGCAGGCACTAGGCGTGCCAGGACCTTGATCTTGGACTTCTCAGCACCCAGAACTGTGAGCAATGAGTTGCTCTTGTTTTAAGCCATTTTGTGATATATTGTTATAGCAGCTCATAAGGGACTAAGCCATTTTCCATTTTCCTAATTTCTAGGCTTATATATTCAGTCTCTCAGTCCTTTTTTCTTTCTTTCTTTCTGTCATTTTCTTTCTTGAAAGAGGTTGACCAATTTAGAGAAGGCTAGGGATCCTGATCCTTACCTCTTGGGGACTGTTCAATTGTCTCCATGGTCCATTTTACTGTGACATCTTTTGGACATATATGTTATTTTATCGTCAGAGTGATAATCTGATGAGAGAATCGATGGTCAGAACTCCAAGGGCTGCTGGGCTGGGGTTGTGGCTCAGTGGTAGAGCACTCGCCTAGCACATGCAAGGCGCTGGGTTCGAGCCTCAGCACACATAAAAATAAATAAATAAAATAAAGGTATTGTGTTCAAGTACAACTAAAAAAATATATTTTTAAAAAAGAAGAATTCCAAGGGCTGGTGGTGTAAATCAGTGCAGGAGCACTCACCTGGCATGCACAAGCCCCAAGTTCAATCAAAATTTAAGGCACTGGATGGAATGCAAATGACCAGCATCATTAAAATTACGACAAAACAAGATCAAGTAACAGTTTCTTTAGGAGGTTTCGGAACCAGGAACCAAACTGCCCAACTCAAGCCCAGAGAACAAATCTCACCACTCATGAGAATCAACTTAAGACAGCCTAACAGCTTTCCCTTAAAGTCTCCATTAATGCCTTTTGTACCTGGCCTTTCTCATTGATCCACGTATAGCAAGGCATTTTAGCGATGGCACAGATGCCCCTGTGACTTGCCAAGAAGAAATTTAGAGCAATGTGATTGTCCATCTCTGCTCATGCAGAGGAAGTGCAACTGATTTGTATTCCACTAAGTGCAGGGCGGCTTCGTTGCAACTTCTGCTTGAGCTAATGATGTCTCTTGCAGTCTTTGCTATCTGCATCACTCTCACCAGCATGAACAATGAATCAGTAATTCCCCCAGGGAGAGTGCTGGAATAATTATGACTGGCCTGGTTTTGGAGTTCATGTACGGTGGGGATTTCTAAAGTATGTGAGGCATTAGTCTGAGGCAAACAGGATTAGATGTCCTGGGCTGAAGGAAGTCGTATTCAGCAGGGACACCTGGAGATATAGGAAAAAAGAGTTATTCATGACATGAGGTGAAAACCCAAGCTTTACATTAGCTGGGATACATATTTGGATTGCAATTAGCCTCATTTAGGAGGCAAGTATTTGGATCATCATCCTATTAGGGTTGTTGAATTTAAATTTAGAAATACACAGGGTCTGATCAATACTCTAATAATTGGTTCCTTTTCAAGGAGAGAGGGACACTAGCAAAGTTACAGGTTGATTCGCTTAAGATCATTTGTCCATGTAATTGCAAGCGGAAACATCATCGGTTGTGATTCCCTAAGGTCTTGTTTAATGAGATTGGAATTGTTCAGAGATTTTTATCATGGGGATATGGTGATGGATGATACATTCAGCAGTCAGTAAGACTGAGGGAAGTGGCTATTGTTGGGGATAACCCAAGAATGTCATTAGAATGAGTATGTTCCAGACTAACAATTATCTGGAATAAAAGGGAAAGAGGCCATTATGGAAAGACAAAAGCTAGAGGTCCATATAAAATAAGCAAGCAGGTTACACAACAACGAGAGTTAGGCAGGGATCTTAGCCTAAAGCCTTGGGAGAAAACTGTCCTATTTGAGGTCATTGGCTTGTTCTGAAGGTCCTGGGTTGGCTGACAGCTTCAGAAGACTGGCTGTTTCTGGAAGGTATCTGAGAATCCTCAGTTTGAAGCACCTTGTTGGATTTGCTTTTCAGTTGTACAGAATTCAAATTTTTTTTTTTTTAGTTCTGAAATGTGAGCCCAGAGATTGGCCCCTCGGGATTTCACTGTTGTATTCATTGTTAATTGTACAGATAAGGCTCCTAGCAATGAAGTTCAAGAATAGTTCCTCTTGGATATCTCTTCCAATAGATAACATTTCCCTGTTGGAGATCATGAAGAGGCTATTTAGGAGGATGTGGGACTAACAGCATAGTGATCTTGGTGTTAGGACCGAGTATAGTACATGAATCTCTTGCAATATTGTGACATGTCTATGTGCAGTAGGACTGAGTCTGCTATCAGAGGTGGAATCTCTAAATGTCTGGGCCTTCCAAAACTGGATCACACGGCCGTAAAGGTTATTGGAATGGGAATATGTTCGATCAAGGAGACTCAAATGGTTCACAAGGTTTTGTTAATCTAAATGTAAATATGCCATTGATTCTTTCAACCTCTCCAGAAGATTTTGGGTTGTAAGGATGGTGTACTTTTGGAAGAAGATTATAGATTCTTTATAATAATTTCACAATTGAGAAAAGGGTAATGACTTAACAGTGTTCTCATAAAATGTGTGCCTCGGTCACTTGATATAAAAGTTGTTTTGCCTCATGTTGGAAACATAAAATCAAGTAGCTTTTAGAAACTGTAAGGGATGTAGCTTTTTGGCAAGGAGGTGCCATGGGCCACCCTGAAAATAGATACACAGTAAATAAAATACATTTTAAAAATTGATTTGATAGTGGTTAAAACAAACAAACAAACTCTTGAGTCTTGTTCCAGGCCCTACCTCCCTTTTACAGATTTTCCAGGGATATGCTGTTGACGGGTAACACATGACTTCAAAATAACCTTACTGTCTTTTTTAAAGTTTCACAACTAATGCTGATTTGCGATAGTAACCAATTGGTTTACACTACAATGAGTATTTCCATGAAGAAATGTAATTTCATGCAGAACAATCAGATTTCCCTATTCTTTCTTTTCAAAATCAGGGACTAGACACTGTCAAGGTAGAAAGACCCAGTGCAAGAAAGGTGCTCAACTTATGGGAAGGTCAAGAAGCAGAGAGAGACAGGAGAGGGGCAGGGCCAGCAGGTAAGGTGAACCCTTCCTGGGCATAGGCCAGTCACCACCTCCTTCAGTCTTGCCCCACCTGCCTACAGTTACCACCTAGTCAGTCCATTCAAACCAGGACACAACTTGCTTATGAATGGAGTGTCCTCTGGAACTCTATGAAATAATCCCTTTGTTGTGTACTTGTGGTTATTAGTTTTTGCTGATTTCTGTGGCGTAAATGCTCTCACCGTGTCTAATTTCAAGGCACCAACTTTTGAATGGGAGTTGAAAAAGATATGGAAAAGTGCACCATTATTATTGGGTTTCCATCACACAGATACAATGGATGAAAGTAATCAGAGAAGCATAGATAATAAATATAGTAACATAGAAAGTGGTGAATTTTGAGTATTTTGCTTTTAATGTCATTCTGTGTAAGCTCATATAATTTAATTTTAGGAGTATCTATTTAAAGACTAGCTCACAAAAATACTGAACATTTAACAAGCAGCTTTCACAATCAAGTGTGAAACAGTGTAAATGGGCTCTAGTACACTACTGAGTGAGGACAATGCCAGGGATTACTATAGGCTTACCTAAGATGAAGATGAGGAGGAAACGGAAGGCAGGGATCCTTTTTATTTGTGTCTTCAGCACTTGTAGGTTATTCAAGAGCCAAAGTAGTTCATTGATTTTTTTCCCCCCTCCTATATTCTGGGCATTGTTTTAGGTACTAGGGGGAGAAGGAGCACTGCAGCAAAAGTCAAGGCTCTTACATTTATTGGGGGGCTATGTAGACACATGTCTGTGTGTCCGGTGATGGGGAACAAACGTTATGGCTAAAAGTTCTGTAGTGCCAAAGAACAGGAGTGGAGCATTGCCATCTCATATGGGATTGTCAGGAAGTTGTGAATGTCTTGGAACCTGACAGTGTGCATAAGGTTGATTCTGCGCAGATCTTAATCAATCAACAAGGTTGGAACACAAAGGAACGCTTTTTTTTTTCTTATGATGCCCATGCAATTGCACTTCTGATGCTCAGCAGTTCACCCAAGTGCGAAGTCCTTTCTAAAGTTCTAGTCTTGGTCTCAGAAACACTAGGGTTTAACTAGACCAATCAGATGCTCGCAGTTCGAATTTTAACCCTGACTCCTCCCATCTCCGCCAGAAGACAGCTAAATGTGAGGACGCCCTTGCGCATGCTCAAATACTCCAAATTCCTGGTGTTCCGGCTACAGGTTTGCGCATGCGCAAGAGGGGGCGTTGCTGGTCGTTATCTGTTTTTGTCCCAAGGTCCTGCCGTACCGTCCAGGCGGCGAGTTGCATTCTGGTTCCGTCGGTGGCCGGTGTGTGGGGAACTGTACTTCAGTCTACCCGTCTCCGACGCCAAGGGCGTCATGAACCGCGAGAGCTTCGCCGCGGGCGAGCGGCTGGTGTCTCCGGCTTACGTGCGGCAGGGCTGTGAGGCCCGCCACTCGCACGAGCACCTCATACGGCTGCTTCTGGAGAAGGTACCGAGGTGTCGGTCCCCTCCCCAGCCGCGTGCCCGCGAGGCTCCGGCCCCGCCCCGCGCCCCGGTCCGTGCCGGGTCCTGCTAGGAGGCTGCCGGGTGGAGTCCTTGCCGGACGGTCGCAGCTCGGCTCGCCCCGCGCTGCTCGCTGCGCTCAGGTCCTTCCCAGCCTCGCCGCAGCCTGCGAACCCGGAGCCTGGCCTGCGGGGCTGAGGGGTCGGGGCTTGGAGACCTCTTCTCCGCTCTCCGAACCGAGTGGTCCCAGCCCAGCTCGTTTCCCCTTGTTTGCGGAAAGGGCAAAGTCCGAGTGTTTCTCTCTCCCAGGGACTCGGGGACACTGGTCCACTACGAGCCAGCTCGGGTCTCGGGGTGTCGCCCCGCCCGGGTGCCTGAACTTTAATTTCACTAGTTCGACAGCCCTAATTATGGCCCCTGGTTGGAGTTGTCTTCACTGACAACACGGAGTATTGGTTCCCACTCACTCTGACTTACTGAAACTTAAACCCCAGGATACGCGTTTGTCATCACTTCTCGCAATCTGCAGACAGTCGTAATCAAGTGTAATAGGAATGTTGTGCCAATTTGAGGTTTCTTCACAGTGCTGAATTTTATCTCAATTTTAGGAGCAAGGAGCGTGGCAAAAAACACATTTAAAAAGTTTAAAATACATTGATGTAGGGTTTACATCGTCTTGAGAACGATGGTTTACTTGAATATAATTACTAGGTTTTTTTTTTTTAAATTTTTTTTAGGGCAAGTGTCCAGAAGATGGTTGGGATGAAAGTACTCTTGAACTCTTTTTACATGAGCTTGCAGTCATGGATAGCAACAATTTCTTGGGCAATTGTGGTGTGGGAGAAAGGGAAGGGAGAGTGGCATCTTCATTAGTTGCTCGTCGTCATTACAGGTATGTTTTTTAAGTAGATGTGAAATCATTTTTTTTTTCTTTTTGAAGGATGGTAAACATAATGGTGGCAGTATTCGCCTTATAAAATTGTCCATTGGCAAACCACTTTATTGTTCAAACGGGCTTGGAATCCAGATTCAACAAGGAGATGGAAACAGTTTATCTGAGCAGGTGCTTTTTGAAGACAAAAGAGTAGAAGTACTAATATCTGGTGTACTAGGTTCTGGGTTGTTAACAGCACAACCCGAATGTTCTGAAAAGGATGTTTGATCTTGTGGTTGTAAGGGTTTTAAATACTTTAAGTTGTTTATAGATTTCCATTTCTCTTTTAACATTGCAAGTTTTGTTTGAGAATGATTTATAGTTAGAACTTTAAAACATTGTCCATCTGTATCTAAGCTGAGTCCCATTTTATGAATATTTGTTTTTGTTGCAAAGAAATAGGAAAAAGTGTATTGGATTATTACTTCACTTTTATTCATTATTTCAGAAAGCTTTTCTTCAGTTCTGATAATCATGAAATTATGAAGTGATAGTGATTTTAAATATCATTTCTTTCTGTTTTTCAACCTTTCTGGAAGATAAATATAAAAACTCTCTTAAAAACTCCTGTCTTCCATGATTTTAAATCATGATGAAATTTTCCTGGGCGTAATAGGATCTTTTTAAGCTAAATTGTTGAAGTCAGAACTAATGATCATGAATGCATAAATTGAATGAAGATTTCATATTTGACAATTTGTTTATAACATAGTTGGTAAGTAATAAATGCTTTGTTTATGAGATTTTGATGGTAAGGAAGTGCAGAATTTCTGATCTGCTTAACTATAAATTACAAATTATTTCAGATTACAAATAGATTTTTTATTTTAAAAAGTATTTAGAGACTTTTTAAAAAAATGTATAATATCATATAGTTTAAAGTCAGTGGATTGTCACTGTTATTTTTAAAAAGCATATATGTCTTTTAAAATTAGGACAATTTTTGAAACAAGTTCATTGCCATTAGAACTTCTCTGGTTATATAGTGTAGTTTCTGTTGTTGCCTAACAAACCATGCCAAAACTTAACAGCTTGAAACAGTTATACATTATTATTTCTCATAGTTCTCTGTGTTAACTGGACTTAGCAGAGTGATGATTGTTTGTTTTGCCTCTTTGGTATAGTTGTGGTCAGATGTTGGCAGCCAGTTTAGTCATCTGAAGGTTCACATGGGCATTTTATTCAAGATGACTTACTCACATTATATGGGAACTCCGATGGCCTCTCTTTGACTTGGGCTCCTCCCAGCATGGCAGCTTGATTTGGAGAGAGGGCACCCTCAGAGTGAGCTGTTTAAGGATCCTGGTGGTGGGCTGGGGTTGTAGCTCAGTGGCAAAGCACTCACCTAGCATGTTTGAGGCCCTGGGTTCGATCCTCAGCACCACATAAAAATAAATAAAATAAAGTTATTGTGTCCAACTACAACTAAAAAAAAAAAAAAAAAAAAAAAATCCTGGTGAAACTGTAGGTAGGGCC
This sequence comes from Urocitellus parryii, assembly GCF_045843805.1. Taxonomy (NCBI): domain Eukaryota; kingdom Metazoa; phylum Chordata; class Mammalia; order Rodentia; family Sciuridae; genus Urocitellus; species Urocitellus parryii. The sequence goes on from NC_135540.1 coordinate 126,566,324, forward strand.
TCTTATGAACTACTTAGAGGTTCCAGACAGTCATTTCTGCTAAACTCTTACTGGGCAGGCAAATCACTAAAGCTAATCTGGATTCAGATGGAGGGGAAATTAGACTTCATCACCTGGTGTGGGCAGGGAAAAAAGAAATTGATGGTAGCCATCTTTGGAGCCTAGATATCATCACAAAATTGATGAAATTATTTCAATTTAAATAGGATATTTTCACTCTGTTAAATATAGTTGATGACATATATATTCAATAGCTGAATATCGCCTCTGTTCTTTTTTGGTTATTGTGATTGAATACTTGTGTATTGAATCACTTAAAATACTGAGTGTATTTGTCCAGTCTTTGCCCTGTTTTTTGCTCAGGCTCATTCATGGGATTGGACGATCGGGGGATATTTCTGCTGTGCAACCAAAAGCTGCAGGCTCCAGCCTTTTGAACAAGATTACTAATTCTTTGGTCCTGGACATCATAAAGTTGGCTGGTATGTACTGTAGTAATCATAAGACATTTGGTGACCAAATTTATTTTATTAGTGCCTCCTTCTAAAAAGAATATAACTGGCTTTTTTTTTTTTTTTTTTCGGTATGGGGGAATGAACCCAGGGTCCCTTAACCACTGAGCTATATCTCAGCCCTTTTTATATTTTGTTTAGAGACAGGGTCTCCCCAAGTTGCTTAGGGCCTCACTAAATTGCTGAGGCTGACTTTGAACTCATGATCCTCCTGTTTCAGCCTCCTAAACTGCTGGGATTACAGGCTTGCACCTGTGCCCAGCATAACTGGCTTTTAAAAGGACACACATATAAGAAGTGTTACTGAATAAGATAGAAAATCAGTCATAACCCCAGAGGATGAATTTGACAGTGACCTTTCTGGGAGTAAGTACAGAAAAACAAATACTCAGGCTATGACTCTTATTTATTTGAAAAAAGAAATATATCATTTCTCTAAAAAGGATGTTAGTTTTTCAATGGTAACTAATTTTTGTTTTACTTCTTATTTTTAGGTGTGCACACAGTGGCCAATTGCTTTGTAGTTCCTATGGCAACTGGTATGAGTCTAACTCTGTGTTTCTTAACATTACGACACAGAAGACCAAAGGCAAAGTATATCATATGGCCACGAATAGACCAGAAATCCTGTTTTAAATCCATGATCACCGCAGGTAAAAAAAGAGAAGTGGCCTATATAGTGTTTTAAATATCCTAATGAGAAAATACAGAATTTTTATGTACAGATAGATAAATGAAAAATTAACTAAATCTGTTCCGTATTTCTTTTTTTAATGTAATAAAATATACATGATGTAAAATACAGTGGATATATTGCTTATACAACTTTTAGGTTTATAGATACTAAATGTTTACCATTAAAGTTTATATAATTATTATTTATGGGACCTATTGATTGCTAGTTAAATATACTCTTTCCGTTGAAAATTTAAACAAAAATTTTATATTTTAATCACAGAAGGCTCTTGTGAGTTGAGATGGGCCAGTGATCCTCAAGCTAGTGAAATCAATTACAGTTTTCTTTAAAGGTGAAACTTTGATGTTTGTGATTTGTTTCAGTCCTTGAATTTATATTATTATTTATGTCCATCTCTGAAATAAAGTGAGCTGTAAATTAAAACTGAAATATTGCCAGAGAATGAGCAGACTTGGACTAGTGATCCTTTTTGTTATCAATATCTGTTATTACTTCTGAAGATTCTATTTAATTTTTGTTTTTATTATTTTCCAAAGTTATTCTTTTTTTTTTTTTTGTCACATCAAAGTGTTAAAAAGGTTTGTGATCCTAATTATCTAGTCTTTCACATCATTTTGACCTGGCTTTGACTAATGTGAGCATTGTGCCAGGTCTTTATTACTAGAGGAAGGCTCATCAATCAAAATATTTAGAGTTCTTACATGGAACAGCAATGCTGTGTCAAGTTCCAAGATCTGACTTTATTTTCGTTCACCCTAACATTTAGATTTCTGGTTGGCTTGGTTAGGTTTTGAGCCGGTGGTGATAGAAAACGTGTTGGAAGGTGATGAGCTGCGCACAGACCTGAAAGCTGTGGAGGCTAAAGTCCAGGAACTTGGGCCTGATAATGTTCTGTGTGTTCATTCTACTACATCCTGTTTTGCTCCAAGGGTGCCTGATAGGTAAACGATTTGTGGATATTGACCTTTACGTGTTTGTCAGTCTCTTAAATAAAGTGTTATATACTAATTCTAAAATATGCTTAAATAACATTTGGTGGTAAATAGTGAATGGTCCTAGGAGATTAGATTAACCTTATGGAAAAATAACATAATGGCTTGGGAAAGAAAATATTTACTGTAGAAGAAGGAAAAACAATTAGTATAGGGGTGGAGATCCCTTTGTCACCTGAATAGAAGCAGGCCATATATTTTCTTGCCTTTTTTGTTTTTTCGTGGTACTAGGGATTCTACCCAGGGCCTTGAACACACTAGGCAAGCCCTCTATCACTGAGCTGTCTCTAGTCTTTTTTACTTTTATTTTGAGACAGTCTTGCTAAGTTGCCCAGGCTGTCCTTGAATTTGCCATCCTCCTGCCTCAGCTTCCCAAGTTCCTGGGTTTACAGGTTTGCACCATATTCCCAGCTTGCTTTCTTGCTGTGTATCCTGTTTCCAGTCTCTTAGCATCTTTTTCCTTATTTAAAAAAAATTTTAAATTTTTTTTAATTAGTTATACATGACAGTAGAATGCATTTATGCACTTTCATTTCCTCATTGTTTTAAATAAAAATTTCTTTTCCAAGCTAAATGCTGAGTTTAGTTGTTTTCATTGCTCTCTGTACTTCTTTGACCTTATTGTTAGTTTTCAGATATAGGAACTATTAGTATTAACAGATTTTAAATGGAATATTTTAGGATTATTTATTTTCCTTTGAGATTTTTTTAATTGGAAGATTAAATTCTGATGTTTATTAAATGTTCATAATGGTTGTTTTTATTTTGAGAATGGTATAATTATTTAAGAAAATAAAAGTAAACAGGAAATAAAAACAAATATTTACTGTTCTAAAGAATAGCCACAAGTTTTTATTCTGAAAATGTAATAGCACTTTAGTTTGTTAGTACAGATTTCTGTTTTTAAAAGTAGTTGTTTTTGTTTCATTTTAGTATTTTAACAGAAGTACTAATAATTTGTAAGAACTATATTGACTTTGGACTTATTAATAAGTTACACTCTGGCTTTCATAGAATCTCATTATTTGGCAGTAATGAATGTATGTTAGCTTGTATTATAGACAGATTTGGAGAGAGACTTTTTAAACCATGCTCTTGAAAATTTACCTTGCTACATTCATGAACCTGTGAATTCTATTTTTGATTATATTGTGTACACTTTAGTGGTTTTTATTCTTTACTTAAAAGCATTTAAAATTTGTATTGAAATATTTTTTCAGAGGTTTTATATTTGTGTTTATTCTTCATTTAACTTTTAAAATACTACTATAATTGAATATTGTTTTTAAAACAAAAACAATAGCAAGTAGTGAGCATATTATGATCATAGTCCTTCACTCATTCACTACTGCATATAAAATGCCTGCAGTGAATGTTATTTACTGGCCCCCTTAAGAAGTTTGACACTGAACACCACCTCTGGGCTGATGTTCTTCATCCTTATATGCTTCTCAATTATAATAGCGTCATCCTTCCTGATTTGGATCAAAGTCCATCAGTTCTACCAGATCCATTTCATTGGTCTCTTCTAATTCCTTCCTCTGATATAGGAGTTTTTCCAACAAAGAAAGTTTGTCAGGAGGGAGAAAGCCATTTTCAGGAAAGTTTACCTTAAACTCGATGGTTAGGGGACCCTTTCATTTGGTCTATGATAAATTGGCATACCTTCATTTAGCACACACTTTATATCTCCATGCTAGACAATATGACTGGATGAGAGGTGATGACTGTAGTTCGATTATCAAAGAGTGATACTGGCTTCTGGAAGCCACATAATGCTTCTACCAGCTATATGTCCATATACATGAAGAGGCCTTCTCCTTGTCAAATAAAAACAGCATGGACCCTCTGATCTAACACAACAATAATATCTCCTGGATCCAGTTCTGGCTCTTGGTCTCCTTCACCTTGGAATGTTATCTTCAGTCCATCTTTCATGCCTTTGTCAATATTAACTTCTAGAATCATCTTCTCTCAAACTATCTTCCTTCTATTGCAGCTTTTACATCTATCATTAGGACTGATCCATTCCTGCTGACCTGGGCTCTCCATGTACACAGACTGAATTTGGTGAACCATTCCAGGTCCTATCTGATGAATTCTTATTTGCATTCCAGTACCTTGGCATTTGGGACAGCACTCTACTGCCCCTTTCTTACCACTTCAGCCTTCACATTTGTCACAAATCACATTCTTTTGCAGAGCCAGTTTCTTGTGCACCATTATATAAATCTTCTAATGTTACTGAGAGCTGATGCACAACATTTTTGCCTTTTCTCTTTCCTTTGGATTCTTATCCTTGGTACTTCAAGGCCAGTTTCCTGTAAGCCTTTTTCAATTCTTCCTGGGTGGCATTGGGTTTGACCCCCCTAAACATTATAGTAAGTGGTTTCTTTCACCATTTTCTACAGCTGGTGAGCAGGCTGGGGCCATTATAGGGGAGTGGGTGGGAGGGTTTTACTGTGCAGCTTGGGCAGCTGCAGCTCCTCCACCTCTCCCCAAGTGTTCTGGAAAGTTCCCCTGTATTGAAATATTAAATAAACATTTCTATTCTTGTTTGTTCGTTTTGCTATCTAGGAAAAAATTTAATGTGATAAAGAACTCACATTTCCAAAAATAGCATATGGGGCTGTAGCTCAGTGGTAGAGCTCTTGTCTTGCATATGTGATAACTGGGTTTGATTCCCAGCACCACATAAAAATAAATAAAACAAAGGTATTGTGTCCATCTGCAACTAAAATAAATAAATAAATAAAAAATAGCATGTGGATATTTACATTGGTTGGATTATCTATCCTTGGGGAGAGTTTTATTTTTATTTTGACTAATGTTTACAGTATGCATGGCGCAGTGTTGAGTATTTTACATCTATTATCTCTGTTAGAAAAAAAAATGTTGAATTTTTTTAATCAGCAAAATTCTCATTTGTCACTTTTTAGTAGTGTTATGTAATGAATGTTTCTTTTCTTTTTTTTGTAGTTGGACACAACACCTTTATTTTATTTATTATTTTTATGTGGTGCTGAGGATTGAACCCAGTGCCTCACATGTGCTAGCGAGCACTATACCGCTGAGCCACAACCTCAGCCCCATGAATGTTTCTGTTAAGAGGGAAGTTCAGGAAAAAATGGCATGTATAGTTAGTGATATGTTTGAATTTCTGATTTTATTAAATTTTACAATTACATTTTGATTCCTTTATGTCAAGTGTACTTCCTTTAATACCTCATTTTAATGGTATGGCATATATTTTATTTTGATTAGATAATTGGAATATTATAGGGGAAATATTCTTAAAAGAGATGTTAAAAGAAGGGTATCATTTCTTTTAATTAACACCTTAAATTAGCTTACATTAGTTGGATTATCTGATCCCTATGAAAATTATTTTTCTGCTTCTTGCTTTTTATTTAATGTATTTTCATAATCCTATTAATGCATTTGATCAGATTATTTAAAACTATACTCACAAGTGATTGTATTCTTTTTAAAATATAATTTTGATTTTATTATGGTACACTATTTTCAAGGAAGTTTTTTTTTTGTGGTGCTGGGGATTGAATCCATGGCCTTGTTCATGTGAGGCAAGCACTCTACCAACTATATCCCCAGCCCCAAGGAAGTGCTTTATTAGAGAATGTTTTTATTAGATCACATATATGTGAAAGTGCCTTTTCTCTTGTGAATATATGAATCACAGAAGGTCTGATTTGTTAAAAACATCTGATTACTTTTAAGTAACAAAATAATTTCTATATTGATTTGTGAAGCTTATGAAAATAGATGATAAAATGAGTTTTCAGTTCATAAAATTTAGGGATACAAATTGAAAATGAAAATTTTTGTTGAGCACAATAATCTTATTTCTATTTATAGTTTGAAAACATGAATACACATCTACTTAAAAAAAGAAAATGTATCATGTATAATGTATAAAATATCATGTATAAAATGTATTATATATAATGGATATTTAAAATATATCCTTTTAGAAGAAAATTTTTATTATATAAAGATACTTTGCTTTCAAATTCTTTTATGTGAAAGGAAGCTTTAAAAGAAATAATTTTCTTAAACCATAGGAATTAGTTTTAGTTTCATAGTGAAGACATTTCTATTACAGATGACTTCAGTCATAAATAGCATTTGGTTTTGTGAAGGACCCTTTTTATTATGTACTGAGATTTATTAGCTTCATTTAAAGTTAGATTGAAATTGTCTTAATGTGAGAGGTGTAAAATGAAAAAGTGTGAGTGAATAATTACAGATTTAAGCAATTATTTAAAAGATTCTGCTGGTATACAAGGTATTAGAAAATGGCACTTATTTTGGTACTGAAACATTTCAACATCCTGTACTTTTAATACATTAAACTTATTTGAAAATGTATGTTTTATGATGGTTTAAAGTGAGTTTTCTGAAGATTTCCAGATGTGTTAATTATTTTGCAGATACTAGCATTGGTATGGTAAGCGACTGGTCGAATTTAAAAAAGAATATATCTTTTTGTGAGGGGTCAATATAAATAATCTTCTTGCTTTGTTTACAGGAATTTTTTTAATGATTTAAAAGTTACTATCTACGTAAATTTTTATATTTTTTCTTATTTATTGGTAATGTTAATTTAAAAGGTTTTTTTAGGCTTTTCTAAAGTGCTTGCTTTGTATTTCCAAACTGCTGAATTATATATGCTGAGAGAGTACAGAAGAAATTTCAGTGTCCCCCTGCCCCCTGTATACATTAATGTTGATTGTTAAGTTAAAAAAAGTTTCCACATTGTAATTTATAAAGCACAGTGTATGACTTCCTGTTGTGTATTTGTGCTTAGATTAGAAGAGCTGGCTGTGATTTGTGCTAATTATGACATTCCACATATAGTCAACAATGCCTATGGAGTGCAGTCTTCAAAGTGCATGCATCTTATTCAGCAGGTAAGAGTTTAAAAAGATATGTTAAAAAAAAGTAGATTTTGGGCTGGGTTTGTGGCTCAGTAATAGAATGCTTGCCTAGCATGTGTGAGGCACTGGGTTCAATTCTCAGCACCACATATGAATAAATAAAATAAAGGACTATTGACAAATGAAAAATAAAAATATTTTAAAAGTAGATTTTAACATTCACCAGGATAGTTATTTTTATCTTACAACCTTAAATAGTAAAAACAGTTATGTAGCACTCTCTAATATTGCTTAAATATTGGGTGCATTAGAAACTTCCATTCAGTATCCTCTCAGTAAAAGTCCTTATTCCTTGTTAGTATGGTGGTATTTTGGACAATACTTTTGTTAGTCCCGAATCGGTATGAAAGTATTTCAGTAGTTTTTAACTTTCTGAGAATGTTTCATGACCAGGATTCTCATTTTTCTAATATAGTATTTTAGAAATTTATAGTATTTTGTTCACATTTCCTATTGGTTCATTATAGTTGCCTTGTAGTATTTAAAAAACTGTACTATTTTAAAAACAATTGATGATTATGTTTTGTATTTAAGGAATCATTTTACCTTATTATTCTAGATTTTATTTCATTTAGAAACATTTTAGCATAAACTGTCGAGTTATGGGGATTTTTTGTTTTTTGTTTTTTATGTTTATTTTTGGTTTTATTTATGGTACTAGGGATTGACTCCAGGGGGTTCTACCACTGAGCTGTGTTCCCTTTTCTTTATTTTTTATCTCTACATAAGTTGCTATGGCTGGCCTGGAACTTGTGATCCTCTAGCCTCAGCTCCTGTGTTGCTGGGTGGTTTAGTCAGCTGTTTCACTGCTGTGACTAAAGGGACCCAACCAGAATAACTGTAAAGAAGGAAAAGTTTATTTAGAAGCTCATGGATTCAGAAATCTTAGTCCATAGAAGGTCCACTCCAATCCCTGGGGCTCAAGATAAGGTTGAACATCATAGAGGAAGAGTGTGGCAGAAGGAAGCAGCTCACATCAGAATCAGGAAGCAGAGAGAAAGGGATACAGAATAAATATCCAGGTACAAAATATATATCCCAAAGCCACGCCCCAATCCCCACCTCCTCCAGCCACACCCTGCCTTTTCAGTTACCACTCCCTTAATCCCTAGCAGGAGATTAATTCACTAATTGGGTCAAGGTTCTCACAACCCAATCATTTCGCCTTTGAACCTTCTTGCATTTTCTGTCACGTGAGCTTTTGAGAGACACTTCACATCCAAACCATAACACTGTGATTACTAGTGTGGACCACTATGGCCAGCATTGTTTTGTTTTAAATATAAGCATCAGCTAGATCCTGATGATCTGTCTTGGGTTCTAAGTTTAAAATATGCCTGTTTCCCATTCCATTCAGAATTAAGTCCGAGGTCTGGCCTGCAGGACTTTGCATGTTCAGGCCTTTGCTGCCCCTCTGACCACGTGCCTCTCACCTACTCTGCTCTAGCAGAGCCTCTCAGTGGTTGCCTTTCAGTGCCTCCATCATGCCGCAGGTGTGCCTGCTTCCAGGCTTGTGCTCCTGCTCATCCCTCTTCCTGGATTCCTTTTGTTGAGTTTTATTGCTTCTCCCCTCACTTTTCTTTAGGCTAATAAGACTTTTTTAGATATCTTATCTAAAATAACACTCCCTATTCCTTGCTAGTATTTCCCATGGCCCTTTCCCTCTTTTATATATTCATTGTTTGTTTTGTTTTGTTTTTGTTTTTGTTTATTACTGGGGATTGAGCCACTGAGCCACATCCCCAGCCTTTTTTATTTTTTATTTTGATACAGGGTCTCACTAAGTTGCCCAAGCTAGATTTGTACTTGTGATCTTCCTACCTCAGCCTCTTGAGTTGTTGGGATTATAGGTGTGCACCACCATGCCTGCTTTGTATTCATTGATTTTAAGATGCATAGTTCCACATTGTGATGTCTCTGAAATTGGAATGTCTTATGATCAGTGATGTCTTATGACGTAAATTATCAATATTTTGTCTTACATAGTGATAAGTAAGATAATAATCTTAAAATTGATGGCCTCTTGCTATTTTTCTCCATAGCTTTTTTAATCACTTCTTCTATGTTTACTTTTATTAATTGATAGTAGTTAGAATTAAGGTTTTGTTAAGGTTAGAATTTTGTTTACTGTTAGTTTCTATGTATTTAGGACAATAATTAGTATCTAATACAAAATTGACACTCAGTAACTGACTACTGAACATAGTGAAAACATAAGTGAAGTGGTATTATGTTTATTTACTTGTGTGGATAATGATTTTAATACACACATTCAGTTTTTTTGGTACCAGGGATTGAACCCAGGGGCACTTAACCACTAGGCCACATCCCCAGCCCTTTTTTGTATTTTATTTAGAGACAGGGTCTTGCTGAGTTGCTAAGTGCCTTGCTAAGTTGCTGAGGCTGGCTTTGAATTCACGAACCTCTTGCCTTAGCTTGCCAAGCTGCTGGGGTTACAGGTGTGCACCACTGCACCTGACCACATACTCAGTTTTGACACGTATGATTTGTGTTATGTATACTTAAGTTATTCAAAAATTATGACCTTTTCCAACACAATGAATGTACTAAGGCCTAGTAAATACTATTTAGTATTTTTTTTTGGTTTTTAAATTTTGTATGTACTAGTTTCATCTTTTTTTAATGTTTTCTTATTTACTTATTTATTGGTTCTAATGAGTTATACATGACAATAGAAAGCTCTTCAATTTATTGTACACAAATGGAGCAGAATTTTCACTTCTCTGATTGTACATGAAGTAAACTCACATCATTCATGCAATCATACATGTACCAAGAGTAATGATGCACATCTCATTCCACCGTCTTTCCTATCCCTTTGCCCCTCACCCATCCCCTTTGCCCAATCCTCCACTTATCTCATGCACCCCCTACCCCCCATATGAATTATCAGAGAAAACATTCAGCCCCCATTTTTTTGAGATTGGCTCATTTTGCTTAGCATGATATTCTCCAACTCTATCCATTTACCTACAAATGTTGTAATTTTATTCTCTATTAATGCTGAGTAATGTTTCATTGTGTATATGTACCACAGTTTCTTCATCCATCATCTATTGAAGGGCATCTAGGTTGCTTCCACAGTTTAGCAATTATGAATTGTGTTGCTATAAACATTGAAGTGGCTGCATTACTGTAGTATGCTGTTTTTAAGTCTTTAGGAGTGGGATAGCTGGATCAAATCATGGTTCCATTCCAAGTTTTCTATGGAATCTCCATACTGCTTTCCAGATTGGTTGCACCAATTTGTAGTCTTACCAGCAATATATAAGTGTGCCTTTCCCCCCACATCCTTGCCAACACTTATTGTTGCATGTATTCTTGATAACTGACATTTTAACTGGAGTGAGATGAAATCTTAGTTTTTATTTGCATTTCTGTAATTGCTAGAGATGTTAAACATTTTTTCATGTTTGTCAATCGATTGTATATTTTCTTCTGAGAAGTGTTTGTTCAGCTCCTTGGCCCATTTATTGATTGGGTGGTTTGCTTTTTTGGTGTTAAGTTTTTTGAGTTCTTTATATATCCTGGAGATTAATGCTCTGTTTGACGTGTGTGTGGCAAAAATTTGCTCCCACAGTGTAGGCTCTCTCTTCACTTCGTTGATTGTTTCTTTTGCTGAGAAGAAGCGTTTTAGTTTGAATCCATCCCATTTATTGATTCTTGATTTTGTTTCTTGCACTTTAGGAGTCTTGTTAAAGAAGTCAGGGCATAATCTGACATAATGAAGATTTGGGTCTACTTTTTCTTCTATTAGGCATAGGGTCTCTGGTCTAATTCCTAGGTCTTTGATCTATTTTTGAGTTGCTAGTTTCATCTTTGATGAAACATGGTTATTATGATAGTAGTAGCTGATTTGCTTAATTTCTTTATTCAGAGTTTATATCAGTTGGGATGTCATTGGCATCTGTAGCAGAAGCTCCAGTTGGCTTAAGCAATAAGGAAGTGGATTAGTATAGGTAACTTAAACCCAAAGGTGAAGTGGGTTTTAGCCATGATATATCAGGATTTCTTAAAACCATTACTAGGATTACCATTTTTCTTTTTCTTTCTTTTCTTTTTTTAAGTTGTTGATGGACTTTTATTTTATTTATTCATATGTAGTGCTGAGAATGGAACCCAGTGCCTCCCACATGCTAGGCAAGCGCACTTCCACAGAGCTGCAACCCCAGCCCAGATCACCATTTTTCTTTTTATCATTTGCTTGGTGTCATTTTTGTTATTCCTTAACTTTTTAAGGCTTTCTCACAGTTCTAGACTAGATTATATCTAATTTGTATGGAAGCAAGGGGAGGGTGTACAGTTTTCTAAACTGGAAATCTTGGCAGACATTTTGTTTCAATTACTCATTTGTATTGCTCCCCTCTCTTTCCTCCTTCCTCTTCTTCTCTTTAATGTTTAGTAGTCTCAGTTCTTTTGAAATTCAAAAATATCACATTAAAATTTACAAAAGTGCAGAAAAAGTAGAAGATCATTTATAACCATCTTACCTTTATAAATGCCACTAATAATTTTTATGTATCTGTTTTCTCTTTATATGTATTACTTTTTACATATAGTCATTATATACATTTAACATTGAATTTTTAAAATTTTATTTATTTAGATGTTGGTGGACCTTTATTTTATTCAGTTATTTATATGTGGTGCTAAGAATCGAACCTAGTGCCTCACACATACTAGGCAGTTACTCTACTACTGAGCCGCAAGTCCAGCCCCAACAATAATATTTTAAATTTTGTGTTGTGTTTCTCTTCACATGCTTATAAAGTTTTTGTAATTGATGATCACTTTAACATTCATTAACAGTTACTTGAATGTTATTTACTTAGTCAAGAAGTGCCCAGTGTTTTAGTATTCACAATCTGTTTCTGAATATTAGAAAATTTGGTGGCATACCTGAGATTAAGACCTTAAAAGAAACTGAGCTCCATAAAGCTGTACATCATAATGCCCTGCTTTGTCATCATCTCTCTGCATTTATGAGGTATTTTACTAACATTTTAACCAGAAGAATAAAACTGTGAGATGAGTGGATGGATTTTTAAAATGCAGATATTGCTTTGTTTTAGATACTGTGTTACCTTTAAAATTGATGTATCTTTAAAAGAAAAAAATAAAAAGCAGTAAATAAACATTCTATTTTCCTCAAATTTGCTTTCATGAAAAAAGGCTGTGTCACTGTTACTTTAACCCAAATAAATACATGGGTGTTATTGAGTGCTGGTTGATTTTTCATGACATTCTAAGTAATTAACGTCACCTTTAATTCATCCAGTAGCTCTTACTGACAGTATATACCACTTACTGCCTGCCCACCTTGTGTGTTTAGGCATCCTGCCAGGCTTTTAAAGTTTCTTAACTAATCCTAACAGTTGAAGGTGTACTTTTTTTTGTTCCTGTTCTCTACATGAAGAAACAAACTCAGTGGGCTTAAGTGACTTGCTCAAGGTCCCATAGCTGCAAAATATCCCATCTAGCTCAGTATGATGCTAGAGCCCCATGTTTTTCTTTAAAAAACAAAGTACTAAAGCTGCAAGTCTTTTCTTGAGAAAATAATATTGCATAATAAGGCAATCAATGGAAGAGCGAGCTATAACTGTTTTAAGAATTTCTTAAAGTATTTTTAGGGAATTCCCCAGAATGACTTAATTCTGAGCAGATCAAGAAATACAGGGGCTGGGGATGTGGCTCAGGCGGTAGCGCGCTCGCCTGGCATTCGTGCGGCCCGGGTTCAATCCTCAGCACCACATACCAACAAAGATGTTGTGTCCGCCGAGAACCAAAAAATAAATATTAAAAAAATTCTCTCTCTCTCTCTCCTCTCTCACTCTCTCTCTCTTTAAAAAAAAAAAAAAAAGAAATACATTTCTGTTTATATTTGCTAAAGTGACTGATTTGAGTCTCATGGAATATGGATGATGGTGGATTTATGGCAAGTGATACAGTTACTGTATCAAATACACATACAGGATTAATTATTTTAGTCAAATGGATTGTAAACCTCCCAAAGTGTGGGAAGCAGCAACTTACTACAAGTTTGAAGTATGTCACTGCCACTCATTCACAGACCTGGTTGTTTGTTGTTCAGCAGATGTTTGCTGGGTTCCCACTGATGGGCCAGGCCCTAGGGCATGTGCTGCTACTGCAGTTGTGAATACATGGAAATCCTTCCTTCTTGAAGCATTCTGATTTTGGAAGCAGGCAGTAGGCAGATATTGAGAAATACTCTGGTATTTGGAAGAGAGGGAAGTCAAATTATATGGAGTGATCCAGAGACCTCTTCAAAAAGTAACCTTCAACTGGAGCCCTGAATGATATGAAAAAGTCAAGAGAGAGTGAGAGAGAGAAAGAAGGGAGAGAGAGAGATTCCAGACAGAAAATTACAGCAAGTTTGAGACTAGCAAGGAGGCCAGAATGGCTAGATCATCATAATGAGGGGAATAGTGGTGGTAGAGATTTGAGATGTATTAAGGATTTGGGATTTTAGTTGGGGTATGGCTGTTTGGAAGGTTTGGAGCAGGAGAGTGATGTAGAATATGGTGAGCAGAATGTAGGATGGCGAGCGTAGAAGGCTGTCGTACAGCCCATGTGAAATATGTTGGTGGCTGGGGCCAGAGTATTCTCTGTGCAGGTGATAGGAAATTATTGGATTCAGACATATTTCTAGAATAGATTTTATAAAGTATGCTGGTGAATTATATGTAGGATGTGAGAAAATGAGAATTCAGGGCTTCTAGGCTTTTGGTCTGAGTGGCTGGAAGAGAGGAAATGCTATAGGATAATATTCTTTCTTTTAAACAGGGCCTCTTCATCTAGATTCTGATCCTACTGGGCATTGATTGCTTGGGTAACCTTCAGTAAGGAGCTTTAGCTGTCAGGATTTGAATCATAGCGGATCTTGGGCATGTCACTTTAAGTTCATTATGCTTATTTTTGTCATCTGTAAAATAGGCATTATAGTAGCATCTACCTCATGTGTTATTGTGCAGGTTAAGTGTGTGTTGAATGTAAAGTGCTTAGAGCAGTGTCTGACACACACTAAGCACTCTGTTGTTATTTTGTGAACAATTATTTGTTTTATAGGAATAGGTTCTGGGGATAGCAGTAGGGAATAAAATTAAATAAAATATTAATGATTAATATGTTAACTGGAATAGTGTCTGCCCTGTGATAGGTGTTCACACATTTGCTTTATGAATAAATGAGTGAACTAATAAATGGCAGCTCTTTACCTCATAGGCTGTATTCTAGTGTTCCTTACTCCGCTTCAACAGTTCATCCTCCCAGTGTTTTTTCCATCCATCATTAATGGGGGAATAGGGTCCTTAGGCCATTCTTGAGATTGGGTCTGGCCTGCCTGTTTTCTTGCCTCTGAGAGTGCTGTCATTTGAATCCTGCACTTTAGTGATAAAGGGTTCTAGCTAAGTCTGGTGCACTGATTCCTCTCGTACTCCTGCTCCCGGCTGAGGTTCATGTTTCAGGAAGCCTTGGGCAGCAATTAAATGGTAATAAAAAGGCATCTCTGTGCCATTTTATTCTTACATGCTGCAACTTGGAGTATTTTTCCATTATTCTATTGGTCTTAAATGCTTCCCTCTGTTTTCCTAGGATACAGTGGCGTTCTCTTTAATTACAGTATGTCGGGGAATTAGAGGTGTAACGGGAAGTAAAGATTTAAACAGTCCTGTGATAGTCTATGTCTAGTTTGCTCCCTTTTCCTGCTTTTGCTGCCTCTCCCTTTTGCCTGGATCTGGTCTCTCTGATTAGGCCGGCTATCTGCACCTTCCATTCTCCCTGAGATATGGAGATGGAAAGGAGGTGTGAAAATGAAGGTCAAATGTGGTTATAATATTAATAGGAATGTAGATTGCAAATACAGATTGAAAATCTGTGTCTACAGATAAAGAAGAAAAAAACGATCTTAGTTGAAATTTAGATAGTATCTTTACTTTTAAGAGGAGAGACTTGAAGCATATTAGACAGAAGGTCACAGACTATTTTGGATGGGAACCAGAACTTAGTTTTGTATTTCTAGTAGGTAAATAAATATTCAGTTTTTCTAGATTTTCATTTGAAGTTCATTTTGCAGTGGAATGATATTATCTAAGATTATAATATTAGGCAACATGCATTACGTAGAAACATTGCTTGTTAAATTTCCAAGAGTATACATATAAAAGATAGTTAAAATTTGGCTTCTCTCTTGTTTCTGAGTGGCAGTGGGAGCAGAATTTGTTGCTTACAGTGGTTACAAAGGTATAAGATTATCCTTGCTTCACAGAGACACTCAACTGTCTAACTGTTTGACCGCGTGGGTAGCTATAATCCATTAGGTTACAGTGGCAGCTCTTGAACTCACAATGGGTGTTTAAAACTGCTTAATTGTTGCAAGACTCACTGTAGACATTTATTGTCAAATAAAGGATTGCAGATAAGAAGCATGGGAAGAATCCAGTTTTAAGGTGTAAAGCTCTATTTCAGTAAAATTCCCACCTGAACTAATAATGAAAACCTGCCAACTTCACAAGGTTTTTGTGAGAATTGAATGATTAATATGTAAAGTATAAAATACTGCTTAAAAAGAACACCATTTAAAAATTTGGTTTAAGACTTAAAAACATTTTACTGGCACTGTTACAAAAATAATAAAAGTCTCTGACCTTTTATTTCTATGCATTGTTTTAATTTTGTATTTTTTAATTAAGGTATAAGGTATAATTGTATTTATGGTGTATAATATTTTAAAATATGTGTTATGAAGTGGTTAAATCATATAAATTAACATAGCCGTCACCTCACCTCCTTAACATTTTTTGTTGTGGTGATTATTTGTTGATAGTTGTTGTTTGTCCTAGCAACTAATATGTAATATTAAATGTTATTTATTCTAGGGTGCTCGGGTTGGTAGAATAGATGCTTTCGTTCAGAGCTTGGACAAAAATTTTATGGTCCCAGTAGGTGGCGCTATAATTGCTGGCTTTAATGATACCTTCATACAGGAAATCAGCAAGATGTATCCAGGTAAATAAGTTATTCTTCAGAAAAGGTAACTAACAAGCAGAAACCCATTTGTATATACACTGCTGTAATAAATATTAATCTCCAAAGCTTCCTTTATACCCTCTTTAATGTAATTTGTCCATTCTTATTTTAGGAAGAGCTTCAGCTTCACCTTCTTTAGATGTCCTTATTACTTTGTTATCACTTGGATCAAATGGCTATAAGAGGCTGTTAAAAGAAAGAAAGGTGAGCTTTCCCTTTAGGTGAACTGGAGGGAAAAGGATGACTAGAATAAAAAAGGGCACCAAAATTGAACAACTTCTGTTGTACATCCATCATAAAAATGTTGGAGAATCTGTGATTGATATGTGTGTGTGTGTGTGTGTGTAAACTATTCACTAGAACAGTGTTCCAAATCACTGGTGTTTTTGCCTATTGGTTCATTCCATTGGGAGTTTAGATATATGATATGGGAATATACTCTTATCTAGATCCACTGTAGGTGGTTTTCTTTTTTTTTTATTTATTTTTTATTTTTTTTTAAGGGGGGGGGGAGAGATTTTTTTTTTTAATATTTATTTTTTATTTCTCGGTGGATACAACATCTTTGTTGGTATGTGGTGCTGAGGATCGAACCCAGGCCGCACGCATGCCAGGCGAGCGCACTACTGCTTGAGCCACATCCCCAGCCCCTGTAGGTGGTTTTCAATTAGCCATTGTCATCTGGTCTATCCTGATAGTCTGAGGAATATTGGATAGGTGGTTTTACTTTTATTATTTATTTATTTTAGAAAAACTTTACAAGGGGGATCTTATTTAGTAAAATGAATTTTATTTATCACTTAAAGATAGAGGTTACTAAAGGAAAAATAGAAAAGTCTTCTTTTTAGGTTTTGGAAGCCTAAATACAGTTTAGGTTACGGATGTTAATCTCAGGAGGAAGAACCAGGTCAGAAGTTGGCCAGCTTCTCATACTAAAATAATAAATTTCTCTCTTGCCATTTTTGGAATGCTGAACTCATTGGACTATGTCAGCTGTGAGGAGAAAAGTGACATTTATGTTTAAAAACTGGGCTTTGTCTTCAGTACCCAAAACTAGCTTTATTCAGGACAACTCCAGAACCAGACATTGTTGGCAGAGCAAGTCAGATTAAGGTGTTTTGTTCACCTCCCATTTGGGAGAGCTTAAAGGTCCTGGTACAGGTTTTGTGTATATTTAACTTTCTAGCACTTATTAGCTATTGTAGTCCCTTAGATTTATATTACTACTTTACATAATTTAAAACATTTATATACATGTCTGTAATCTCCAACATCTTTTAACAGTATTATGATGAATTAATAACAGAAGTTTAAAAATTTTATACCCTGTTTTACTTTAGTCATCTTTTTCCCACTCATTCAGTCCATGGGCAAGTTGTTTACTTTTTATTGTGAGGACATTTCTTAAGGTATATCTTCATAAAGGAAAAGATACTCAGGAGTCATTAGGAAAATGCAGATTGAACAGTAAGATACTACTACACAACTAATGTAAAATAAACCTGACAGTACAAATGCTGACAAAGATCATGAGCAAATACATCTCTTAGACATTGCTGGTAAGAATGAAAAGTAATACAGCAACTTAGGAGAAACTCTGGCATTTCTTACAAAGTGAAACATAAACTTAGCATATAATCTAGCCGTCTTCTACATATTTCTCTCAAGAGAAATGGAACCTGTTTTCAAATTTGGCTATTTCTGACCAGAATCACTATAAACATTCATGTGTAGACTTTTGTATAGCTATTCTGTTTGTAATTGCCCAAACCTGAAACAACTGAAATATCATCTGATCAGTAGATAAACAAACTGGTATATCCATACTGAGCAATAAAAAGGAATGAACTGCTGATAATGCAACAAAATCATGACTCTGAAAAACATTATATAAAAGAAAGAAGCCATACTCAAAATACTGCATTTTGTATGGTTTCTTTATATGCTGTCCTGGAAAAGGTAAGAAAATATAAGGACAGAAAAAAGATCTGCGGTTACCAAAGGTTAGGGATTAAGGAGGGGATTTTTTGGCATGATGAAATGTCTTATATCTTGAGAGTAAGTTTCATGGCTCTGTGTATTTGTTGAAATTCATAGAAATGGACACCTGAAATTTTACTTTATTTAAATTATACTTCAATAAATTTGACCAAATTTTTATACAGTAAGAATAAAACTGTGGTTTTATTAACTACAAAAAGGAACATCATGTTCATAGATTGTTGTAGCCAAGAGAAAAGCTCAGATCTTTCAAGGAAATTTCTCCATACATCAGATGACAACTCTTGTTTATGTATGTGTTACACTTATTGGTTTGTCTGAGAGTTTGGTTATTTCAGATGCCAAAGGTTTTAGCTATCATATAAATTAGTTGTTTAACCTTGGAAAAGTTACTTGAACTTCTAGGTTTTGTTTCCTTATTTATAAAAGAAATATAGATATATCAGGCCACTTTTATTTCTAAAATAATTTAGAGTGTTTATTAAAATATAAAGATACTCAGGAGTCATTAGGAAAATGCTTTGGACATTATAATCATGGGAGATGGTCTAATTAAGTCAGTCAGTATAAGGCACATTGGTAATTTAGAAATCAGACATTTTCTAAGTTTGAAATTTTTCGAGCATGCTACAGGGATGCTGCCACATCGATGTTCATAGCAGCACAATTCACAATAGCTAGACTGTGGAACCAACCCAGATACCCTTCAATAGATGAATGGATAAAAAAAATGTGGCATCTATACACAATGGAGTACTATGCAGCAATAAACAATGACAAAATCATAGAATTTGCAGGGAAATGGATGGCACTAGAGCAGATTATGCTTAGTGAAGCTAGTCAATCCCTAAAAAACAAATACCAAATGTCTTCTTTGATATAATGAGAGCAACTATGAACAGAGAGGGAGGAAGAGCAGGAAGAAAAGATTAACATTAAACAGAGACATGAGATGGGAGGGAAAGGGAGAGAAAAGGGAAATTGCATGGAAATGAAGGGAGACCCTCATTGCTATACAAAATTACATATAAGAGGTTGTGAGGGGAATGGGAAAATAAACAAGGAGAGAAATGAATTACAGTAGATGGGGTAGAGAGAGAAGATGGGAGGGGAGGGGAGGGGGGATAGTAGGGGATAGGAAAGGTAGCAGAATACAACAATTACTAATTGGGCATTATGTACAATTGTGGATGTGTAACCGACGTGATTCTGCAATCTGCATTTGGGGTAAAATTGGGAGTTCATAACCCACTTCAATCTAATGTATGAAATATGATATGTCAAGAGCTTTGTAATGTTGTGAACAACCAATAAAAATTTAAAAAAGAAAAAAAAAGAAATTTTTCTTTTTAAGATGATGGAGCCTCATATTCATTTACATCCATCTCAGGCCTCCTTGCCCCAGTGACAAGCCCACTTATAGCATGGTCTAAAGTATGGACAAATGTTTCTGTGAAATGTTTCTTGAAATTTTGTCAGTGAAGTTGAGTGTGGGGTATTTCATTGAGTAAATACTTAATTCACTGACCAAGAGAGCCTGCTCTTTTGGAGCACATGTTGCACATGGGGTGATTAGCAATAAGCAAACAACATAAAAGACAAACTCTAAGGTTTACTTGAAGGTGAATAGTGCTATAGAAATAAAACAGAGCTCTGGTGACTCTGACATTAAAAGGTCTGGGAAGAGAAAAAGGAACAGCAGAGGGGATTGAGAAGGAGCTGTCAGTTAAAACCACACAAGAGCATGGAGTTCTAGAAGCCAAGTGAAGGGAGGATTTCCAGGAGGAAACTAATACCATGGATCCAGTCAGTTAGGGTGAGATTAAGATTTGACCATTTGTTAGAAAAGTTTCTTGTAACATCCTTCTTAGTGTAACTTGGTGCAGGGTTATATTATCTCTGTGAATATCTATATGTGCACATACATTGTGGGCATATGAAATACTGACACCTAGTACTGAGCATTTACTATGTGGCAAGCACTCTTCTAAGTGCATTTTCATGTCTTCATTTAATCCTTACAATATCCCTGTGAGGTAAGTTTTATTGTCACCCTCATTTTCTCAGGAAATGGGACAGAGAAGTACCATGAGTGAGATAAATTGTGAAATTAGATTTAATCTAGGCAGTTGGGCCTCTTATTCTCCATATTAACCTTTAGACTCTACTGCCTTTTTGTATAGTCTAGCCTGCTAGCTGGTAGCTGTGTAGCTACATATAGGTATAACTCTGAAGAGTTAGGTCTACTAAAATCTAAAGGAGGCAAAAAACAATGAATAAATTTAGCTATTCCAGCCAAAATAAAGTACAGTTATATTTTAGAGGGAATATATGTTATTTGCGCGTGTAGAATTGCTATGCTTGGGCAGCAGCTCCCACTGATGCAGGTAGTCTTGGTGGATCAGTCACAGTGTTCCTTCCTTCTCTTTCATAGCCATGGGCGTGTGATGCGGCTAGCTTGGTTCATCGGTAGGTATGTGGAAGATGAGTCCTGCCAGTAAGTTTATAGATCCTCCAGGGATAAAAGGCCTCTTGCTTTGCACATAGCAAGTTTTAAGGATGGTTTTATGGTTATCAGCTGCCATGTTTTTGGCTGTGCCAAAAGAGATTTCTTGAGACTAGAGAACATGAGGAAAAAGAGAAGTGAATCATTTGAGACTCTGGATCCAGCCATACCTACCTGTAGACAGTTGTTAAATGAACCAATAAGTTCCCTTTTCTGTTTTAAACTAGATTTCCAACACTGATATTTTGATTCTTCCTATGTCCTCAACTCCTTGTGTCATTAAGCCATTTGTAATGATTTCAACATGTCACATCTTGTCCCTTTCTGCTGTTGTTACACCATACCCTTATGCTATCCTGGCAGGGTGGCTTCAATGGCCTGCTAACTCTTCTTCTGATCCTCAGTTGTGGCTGATTTGTCATGTTGACTTTAATTTGCAGTATGACTACATGTCATATTGTAGAGTGATACCAGATTAATATTCTAAAATATAGTTTTCTTTAAGTTACTCTGCTTTTAAGTTTCCTGTTATTTGTAAGACAGAAGTCAGACTCCTTAGCCTGCCATCCTGTTTATAATTTGATCCCATATTTCTTTAGCAGTATTGGCCCTACTTATGCATTTATTAATTCAAACATTTATGCATAGACCCTAAAGTTAAACTCACAGACAAAACTGAAACAGTTTATACTCTCATGGAAATTACAGTTTAGGGGAAGTCTGGATATTAAATAAACAATTATAGATCTGATGAGAATTTTGAAAGGAAAAGCAGCATATATATGAGAACATCCATTGCAAAGCAACTCTGGAAGACCTCTCTGAAGAGATGATATCTATTCTGCAAAAGTGCAGTTTGTGCTGGGTGTAGTGGCACACACTGGTAATCCCAGTGGCTCAGGAGGCTCAGGCAGGAGGATTGCAAGTTCAAAACCAGCTTCACCAATTTAGTGAGACTGTGTCTCTAAACAGCTGGGGATGTGGCTCAGTGGTTAAACGTCTCTGGTACCAAAAAAAAAAAAAAAAAAAAATCAGTTTGTACATTTATTTATTAATATTCATGTTGTGTTTATAAGCTAGCATTGTTGGCCAGCACAACTGTTGAACTTGAAAGGGTATTTTAAACTGTGTCTAGAAAGCAAAGTATTGTGCACCCACCAGTGATGTTTTGGATGACTTTGTAAATACTAGTTTTCTTTTAGGGTAGATTCAGATTCAGTAGGTCTGGAGTAGGGCTCAGACAGTTGCATTTTAAACAGATTTCCCTCCTGTGATGCACACCCAAATTATAAACCTGTTGTTTTAGAGCATACACAGGTCATTTGTATGTATAATAGAAACTTGGAAACACGCAGTGTCACAGCATTAATACTTACATAGATAATAGTTTATGGCATTTTAGATAGACCACTTAATTATCCTAAATATCAAAGCTTGAAAATGTAACTTGTTATCTGTTTTATCTTCTACAGTATTTTTTCTTACTTTTTGTTTTATATTGATTATTTGGCAAATTTTGCTAAGATTCCTTTTCAAACGAAATAGGTGGAATATATTTTTCCTGATAAGAACATTTTACAGTTTTAATCATTTTTAAAATACACTTTATCATATAGATAGCTTTAAAAATCTTTAAAAATCCTTAAAATGACTTTTACATGCTGTCATTTTTAAATGCTAAATATGCATGCTGTTTAGTATTTCTTGCTTTTGTTCTTGAATTTAAATTGTGAATAATAACAGTGAAATATTTGTGTAATATATATAAACCTTGAGTAATTTTGTATTAAAATTATTTAATTAGCACATTAAAGTGATAGTTTGAGTGCACACTCTAAAAATCTGCCATTATCTGAAGTGAAATGCCTAACTTGGTTACTCTTCAAACAATCCAGGTGATCTGGTAGACTAGTGCCACCATGGAGTTTGCCATTTGTCCCTCTGTTCTTAGCATCCTTTATGTGATATATAGTAGATGCTCATCAGTTGCTTAATAACAAGTAGATGCTTGTTAAGTGAACTGGCAAAGAGTTTTTGGGACAACTGAGTGGAATATTGCTTAGTTGTCCCTTGTTTTACACAGAGGAAGTATTTCATTGCTTATATGGACCTAGGTAAACCGCTTGAAAGAAATGAGTTAAATGATGTTTAACAGGCATTGTACCTCTGGGCATAGTATCTCCTGCCTACTTTTCTCATTTCAGGATTTTAGAATTGTTAATGTGTTAGGGATGTTCTGTCACCTTCTTGAAACCGTAAGAATTTCTTTTATGTCTTGATTCTTTTGTCTTTTCATATTTAGGGTTTGACTTTTAAACATTCAGCTATTCAGTGGTACCCAGTGTGTGTACAGTTTGCTTAGCATGAGTGAAAATGCTCTTGCTTTGAGAAGGACCTGCAAGAATATGTAGCTCAGCTACTGAGGGACCCAGCAGGCATCACAGCTCAGCTTTTCGTGGACTTTCTTCTTTGTTATCATTGAGTAAACACTATGGGAGGGATTTCATGTTCAAGTGGTATTCATGGATTGGATGGCTTCATCTCAGATGTCAAGAGGTAACCTCTTTGTAACACTCAGAGCTTTGTTCTTTTCCTTTTATCTAGATACAGGTAGTAGAGTAGAATAAATAGGGACAGGACAAGAACATCACTGTCAACTCCTGTGTGTTAGCACACATCTAGAGGAGATCTGCTAGGTAATGTTAGGGTTGGGGGTTTGGTGCTGGGGATTGAACCCAGGTTCTCATGCATCTTAACCATGTGCTCTACCACTGAGCATCATCCCAGCCCCAGTTTTTGTTTTTATCCTGAAAGC
Source organism: Urocitellus parryii (assembly GCF_045843805.1). Lineage (NCBI taxonomy): Eukaryota > Metazoa > Chordata > Mammalia > Rodentia > Sciuridae > Urocitellus > Urocitellus parryii. The sequence continues at coordinate 126,589,871 of NC_135540.1, forward strand.
TCTTGAGACTAAGGTAAAAAAAAGTAGGTGGGCAGGGAACTGAGGTTTGTATGAATGTCTACTGTATGTCAGCAACTGTGCTAGGTTGATTATATTCGTTATTTCCAGTAATACACCACAAGTTATTGAGGTAAGACTATCTCCATTTTACACATGAAATTGTGGCTAGAGGGGTTCAGCACTTGCCCAGGGACTGAGCACAGAGCTGAGTACCAGACCTGCTGTGGAGACCGAGGTCTGGTGATGCACCAGCCCTCGAGCTTGCTTTCTCACTCTCCCAATTGCAGTCACCTGTTCAGTGCCCAGGGACTGATCGATCACTCCAAGCAAGGTATTGAGCCATAAGATGATGATTGATCTTGTGACCTTCCTACTCTGTCTAGTGGAGGTATTAAAAACCTCAAAGCCTCTCTAATGTAATAATTGGTTTTATTTAAACTTCTATGTGTAGAATTTATTTAGAACGGATTATCTATAAGAGTAGTTTTCTAAGTGTTAAAATACTTGTTTGAGAACTGTTGTTATAAATAAAACTTAGCTCTTTAACAACTTCATTCAATAGGTAGGTCTTTCTGTTGAAAAATGTGGCTGTCCTCCATAAACCATAATTGCATATATGTAGCATAAATATTGTTTCTTTATTGGATTTGTTGCAGAAATAAAACCTCTTTGTGTATAAATGGACTTGGTTTTGAACTGTGAAAATTTAATCGTGATAGTTTATTGGTTCAGCTCTGGAGAAGCTGAGGCAAAGCTATTTTGCTCCAGCCAGAGCTATTTATATACCATCACTGTGAGCTCCTTTTTATATTATTGGTGTTATGCCTACTAAAAAAAGGAGTGTTAAAGGAAAACTTCGCATTTCTTTTTATTCTGTGCCCTTATTCACCACAATGATATTTTTAGAGGTTATTTCATCTAGCTATCTCTCTTCAGGAAAGGCTTTATCTTTTTCACAGTAGAGACAGACAAGAACTCAGCTTGAAGCCATTTCTTCTCAAGCTTTCCTTTTTGAAGGGTGAAAGGATCAGAGAAAGTGGGACTTTGTGTGCGAATTGAGCCTCTTTGCCCTTAGGCCCTTCCTGAGCAGCACATCTGTTTCATTGAGGGGAGAGATGACCAGGAGTTTTAATGGAAGAGACAACTTTAAGGAAAGAGGTTAAAATTTAAGAGACTGTTTCTTTTGAGTTTTTCTATGCAAAAAGAAAGATCTGGCTTAGAAGTTTATCCTCACTTTGTTTTGCTTCCAGAGAAAACCATTATTCTGCTTAGCTTTCCTTTTATAAAAGTGCTTTGCTGAACAGGGCAGGCAGGTAATCATTTATTGTTGCAAACATCTGCTGAATTGGCCAAGCACAGAAGAAGAATGACAGCCAAATGGCTGCTTCAGAGGCTAGAATTTGTGAGCTGAAGCTTGGAGGACAAACTAAGTTCTAAGGGAGCACCAGATACAACCTCAGTGTCCTGTAACAGAGCAAAATTTGGAAACATGAGTAAATTTGCAGCTCTAAAAGTAGTACAGTTAAATATCCAAAAGTGTCAGATTTCAGGCCTGGATATGAAGCCTCAACCATTTGAGCAGTGTTTTTGCCTCAGAGGCAAGCCCTTGCAGATTCTTGGCACTGGCCAGCCATGGACAACAGTACATCACATTTAGTACTGTTTGCCTCAAATATGGACATCAGTGTGTGTGAAAATGTACCTGTAGTGTCTTCCATCCATGTGTTCAGGTCATCGACGAGATGTTATACTACATGTCAAGTTTCTGTTTTGATTTATTATCCGTTCTAGGAGATAATGAAATAATATCTGAAGTACCATTTTAATTTTATCCTAGAACATGAAACAGTATGTTTCAAAAGACATCATCACTTGAGACCCTTTCCTTTAATATTTAGCTGTTATGCACATCTTTGGATTATGGGGAGGGATAGTCTGGATGTCGGGTTTCGTGACTGCAAATCAGCTTGCAAAAGGCCATATGAAAGATAATGCTTAATATAATTCAACTTATTTTCCATTAACATCTTGAACTATGGTGTAAGTTTTGTATTTTTATCCTAGAAATATAGCTGACATTAGCATTTAGGCATACGGTTCAGTTTATCTCTAGTGAAAGTCTTTTAAAATTGTTATGTACAGCACAAAGGACATAGAAAATCAATAATATTTCATTTCTTTTAAGTAAGATCCTTCTATATACATTTGCTTGGGTTGCTTATAAATTTCTTCCTTTACAGAAGTATTTTGTAATAAATGTCAGTTATGGATTTAATCGTAGCAAAAAATAGTGCAGGTTCTGTAGTACCTTTAATATATCAGGTAAAAAATTGCTTAGCTAAGTATTAGTGTAGTAGAATAGTACAGTTTCCTAAAAGATATTTTTTAAATGTGGTGATATTAATAGGAGAGCATTTAGGACCTTAGTACATGGAATATTGTAGAATTCAGTGCATTGTACCTTTAAAATATTTGAAGCTTCTTTGTTTATTGGTTTGCCAATCATAACCCTTTACACAGTGTAGAGATACTATAAATATTTTCTGTTGAATGTAAACTTGATTTGAAAATACTCTTCTTTTTTAATCTAATTACTCTCATACTAGTATGATTTGGTTACCTCAATGTTATCTTTGTAGTCTGAAGAATTGTAATATTAGTTATAGTTAAAATTGAATTTTGGCAGTATTATCAATTGATGGAACTGGCTAAAATTAATTTATTAGAGTATTAGAAATTGAACATTGGGCAAATTCAGTTTTTTAATAGTCATGTATGCATCAGTAAGTTTAAAAGCACACTCTAGGGGGTTACTAAGGAAACAGTTCCTATTTTTTTCAGAAATAGCTAATTCAATACAAACTAAGTACTCATTAACTTCCTCTTAATCTACAAATGTGACCACATTGGTGTTTAATGTGGTAACCTAGCCAGATAGAATGATATTTTAAATTGGTCTTTACCACTAAAATATATAAACTGGAGAAAACTTTGCTTCATTAATAAATGCTTAAGGATAAATGAAAGGCGGAGGTGGTTTTGGTGTTGGAAGGGACACACACAGTGGTCTGAAAAGGGTATTTCCCAGCTGTCAGATTTGTTTCTGCTTAAGAGAGATTGATGAATTTGAGAATAAGGGAGAATTAGATGCAGATTAAGACTTCAGTGAATAATAATAGATGAATAAGATCAGCATTTAATAGCTAAATGAAAATATGTGACTGTGTTAATAAAAAATATACAGAGCACTTAAGTTAGTGACCTAGGTATTTTATAGTAGTTGAAAATATATAAGTGAAACCCAGGAATTCTACCTTTTGTTAAGACTCACATGGTACTGAAAAATTATGAATTGTTCCAATTGCTTTAAAAACTGTTGACATATTGTTTCCATTTAAATATTTTATATTTCACCTTCTGATGGAGTTTGGAATATTGATGTAAAGAGGAACCAAGAAATCTTTATCTAAGAAAAGATGCCTATAACATTTTTTCCCCATTTCTGAAAATAATATTTGCCTCCTTAAATATTTCTCTATACTTTTCTTAATGGCAAAAGAGAAAGTCTTATCACATGTAATAGTAATAATTACTGATAGCTTCATTAAGTGTGGCAGTTGTAGATGTTAACCTGTTTTAGAATTAATCTTTATAAAGTATCCTAAAATTTAAGAATGATTTTTGTCTTAATATATTTTAGGTGAGAATATAAAATGCACACTCTTGACAAGGGTAAAATGTTTGTGGTCATAAATAGACTTACTAATAATTGAAAGGAATTTTCCTGTTCTTTTAATTTTTACCTAATAAAAGATGGAGTTAGTCATCCAGGTGCTTTAGACATGAAAAAGACCTTTTGGGGCCCAGCCAGAGTATCTAACTCTTAGATAAGAGTTCAGACAGAAGAAGTTCTTATGGCCTTTGAGGTTGCAGAGGTGTGATTTCCTGCTGTCTCCACTTGGGTACTCTGTTGGCTTTGGCAGTTTGGTATATCTTTCAAGTTTATATTTAACTGTGGATGTAGGACCAGTGCAAATGGGTTGATTCACCTGCAGATGTACTTGGGCAGGTTTTCATTTGAACACCCGTCCCAAGGCCATATGAAGAAAGCAGAGTAAAATTTTGGTTCAAATAATTGCCAACTTAAAATTTATTTTTAAGTATTTGTTTGTCCCACTTTATTTGGGACATTTTACACTAACAAGACAAACATTTTTATTATATTTTCAGCTATAGGATATCAGTTTACTTTGGACTAGGACAATTTTTAACTTTATGTGATTTAAAGGAAATACTTTTAAGGCTGAGGATATAGTTCAGTGGTAGAACACTTGCCTAGTGTGTCTGAGGCCTTGGGTTCAATCCCTAGCACCACAAAAACAACAAACAAAAAAACAACCCACCACCAACACTACCATGGTAACCTCACTTCACTTACCTCTTAACTTGTATACTACAGCCTGGCATATTTCTCTTGGTATTGGGGAAATAGTGGAAAAAGCTTGTACTTCCAAGGAGTTTTTCCATTCTGATAGGCAGTAATAGGCAATATTCAAATAAGCAAATAAATGAGATAATTTTAGATTGTAGTAAGTATAGTGAAGAAAACAAAATAGATAATAGTATTAGAGGGAGACTGGGAATTGAGGGTGGGGAAAGTCGAGCTATTTTAATAAAGAAGTAACAAAGGAAGGTCTCCTTAGGATGTGACAAAAGGGTTTGGGCCACTTAAGGAGTTATCTGGGAAATGTAGGGAAAGCAAATAATAAAGGTCAGACAGGAAAGGGTTGCAAAGGAGGATGGTGGACAGTGGAGTGGGGGGTGACAGTCACTGGGTTGGGTATGTTGCTGGGTTACATCATGTGGGGTCTTGGAGTTGAGAGTGGTGTTTTTATGATTACAGGAGAAAGTCATGAGAGGAGTGGTGGGAACTAGTTTATGCATTTGAAAGCCACTCTGGCTGTGTATAGAGAAGATTGTGGGGGGTGGGGGCAGAGGAGTAAGCAGAGAAACCACATGGACTCTTCTGCCATGTCAAGGGGTGGAGTTGATTGGGTGCTAGACTAGAGTGGGTACCTCTGGAGGTTCTGAAGAGATGGATTTGATATGGGCAGGTCATAGCCCCAGGGCAGGAAGGGGGCTGGGATTTTTTGTTTTTGTTTTTGTTTTTTGCCTTTACCTAAATCCTATGGTTTCTGATGGTTATGGCAGCTTTGAATCTCTTTATATTGGCAAAGGAGGGCACATAATGATGTAATTTATAGCACACACTTCATACACTCAGATTTCGTATTAATACAACTAATGAGTTGCAATATTTATTCGATTTGTTTTAAATGTGACTTTTTTATTGCAGGAAATGTTTTCATATTTGTCCAGTCAACTAAAGAAGTTGTCAGAAGCCTACAGTGAAAGATTATTGCAGACACCTCATAATCCCATTTCATTAGGTAATTTTTTCCTTAAAAAAAGAAAATCTCTACTTCTTATCCTTCCTTAGGAAGAAATCGGTCTTTACAGCAAAAGAACTCTTTTTGTCTATATGCTATTTTGAATTTATTGCAGTATTAATTCGTAAATTTAAAAAATTTAACCTTTAGAAATGCTTTAATTATTTCAAAAATAAAATCTATCCACTGAATCAGAATCAGTGAATCCTTTTTATCACTATGATACTTATAGTGAATATACATAAAGTAATAATTTAAGTCTTGCTTCTAACCAAAATACCTTGGTCACTAGTAATAACTCTAAATAATTAACACTTTCTCCAGGATTGGGGGTGAAGCTCAGTGGTGAAGCACTTGTCTAGTATAACAGAATCCTTGAGTTTGATCCCCAGTACTACAGACTTAAATAAATAAGTAAAACTCTCTCCACTTAGCAATATCAACATATCAGAAATTAAATTTTTTCTTATTATTTTTAAAATGTCATTACTTAAGAGAAATGTGTATTTAGCTTACGTAGCGTGTGTGTGTGTGTGTGTTTGTATCCATCTATCTATTTTTTGTACCAGAGATTGAACCCAGAGGCACTTTACCACTAAGTCACATCCCTAGATCTTCTTTATTTAGAGACAGGGTCTCACTGTGTTGCTTGGGGGTCTTGCTAAGTTGCTGAGGCTGACTTTAAACTCGCAGTCCTCCTCAGGCCTCAGCCCCCCGAGCTGCTAGGATTACAGGCTGTGTCGCCATGCCCAGCTTAATCTGTATAAAGAAAAAATGGTAATATAGAATTATGCATTTAACTAATTTCATAATTACCCCTTTAATTGGTGAATATATATGTATATTTATATGGCATAGTAGTATGGAAAGTGAATCATTTGCAACTGCAGCCTTTTTAAGAATAGGCTTCTGTGGAAAACCTTTGTGGGCACCAACATAATATTATCCCAATCCCTTGCTGGTAGGCAGAGAAGCTGGTTTGGGATATCAGAATATCAATTCTGCTGTGTGCTAGCCTCTCATCAGTTTTTCCCCTATCTCTAAAATAGAGATAATTATCCCTCACATGCAAAATTGTTAAAATTGGTCGAGGTTATGTTTGTAAAGTATCTAGTAAGTCAGCCTTCAGGCATGTCCACAGTTTCCCCCCATACTATCAGAAGGATCATTTCCATAAGAAGTTGATCTTACAGTCTTAAATATGTACTAAACAATCTCCCAGATTCTCATTTTATAAGTTATTAAAACTTGGATGAGTTTGAATAAACAACCATTACTAATCTTGTCATTGCATCATCTATTGAGTTGGAAAAACTCACTTTTGGGGAAGGCAATGTGGAAATTCTGTTCCTGGTTGTGACCATATTAATTCACATAAAACTATGTTTGTCTGATATTAAAACAAACCCCTTATTAAGTGCATTTTAAAGTGATGTGCCACTTGACAGACACTGAATAAGAAGTAATTTGTTTTTTTGTTTTTTGGTTTTTTTTGGGTGCTAGTAAACCAGAGCTTACAGGGATATTTTTTTTCTTTTTCAGCTGTGACACTTAAGACACTAGATGAACACCAGGATAGAGCTGTCACTCAGCTTGGCTCAATGCTTTTTACCAGACAGGTTTCTGGAGCCAGGTAAGAGTAATTTTTTAAAAGATATTTAGGATATTTAATGGCTTTTCCAAGTTAAGTCTAATAAAATACTTTTCTTACAGTAGCCCCCCCCCAAAAAATATATGCTAAACTATGCCTGAGAATTCATTGTGTACTCAAAGAATGATGAGATAGAGAATCTGTAAGAATAGTAGTTGCACCTGAAGACTTTCTAGGCTTGAAATAGTCCCAGAAAGATATGAATCTTGTTTAATAGTGTATAGAAACAGTTTCATTCTTCTCTCTACAGTTTTTTGCCTATTTCCTTTGTTAGATGATTTTTCATTGATATCATATATGATATTAGAAATAAGTCATTACTAAGTTCAAGTGAAATTTTGCTAAATAAATGGCTGTTTCCTAAACTAAAAGGGTTATGGAATTCTTGCCTAAGTACTGCCTTGGAAACATGTACTTTTTTCTGTAATATATACTTAGCATGAAAATGAATCTCATTTAGCATGATAGATTTGTTGAAGTCAGAGAAAAATGTCTTGAAAATAAGTATCTTGCTTTAAATGCTTTTCTTCACATACTTCTGTTAAAGAATTTCATTCTGACTACCAGAGGGTAGAAATTTCACATCAAAGGACAGCTTTTTTGAAAGAAGAAAATCTTAGATTAATTTAGCTTATACTTTGATAAACTCTTATCTGTATGCAATACAGTTTTGACAAATGCTTTTTCCAAAATGTTTTTTTTTTGACCTGACTTTCAGTATTGCTGGTATTTGTCTTTATATTTAGGTTGATCTTAATTAATTGACTTCTTAAAAAAAAAAAAAGGTAAAAGATTAGAAATCTGCTTTTATCTTCGTATGCCTGTGATGTCAAGCTTAGCAAATGCATGGGCCAGAGCTCAATATTGCAGTTTGCTGATCTGCACCCCATTGTAAGTGGTTACATCATTTCTTCTGGCTCCTTGCTGTAAAGCTCTGTATTGCATAGCACTGATCAGATAGTTGGAATTTTAGTTTGTTGATTTTTTGAGGGGACACACTACAGTTAAAGTGTCTATGTATGAATTCAGATTCCAGATTTGGCACAAAAACAATTTGCTTTCTTTTCTACTTTGAAGATGTAAAAATGTTTGAGATTCCTAGAGTTTGTTGTCCTTTTATAGATGATAAATAAATGGTGATCATCAGGCAGGACTTTTTAATGTAAAATAGCAGTGTATTATATAATTTCATTTTAAGGCTGACAATCCATTTGCATAGGCCATGATTTATGGCTGTTTTTAAGCCTCTTAATAGATGAATGGCTTAGTAAGACAAATATCTTGTTTATGGGTGACATTCTGTTAACATCACCAGACATTAAATTGATAAATCTTCTCCCTTTCAGGGTTGTGCCTCTTGGGTCTGTGCAAACTGTGAGTGGCTACACTTTCAGTGGCTTTATGTCCCATACAGATAATTACCCTTGTGCTTACCTCAATGCTGCAGCAGCCATCGGGATGAAGATACAGGATGTGGACTTGTTCATAAAAAGACTTGACAGATGTTTAAAGACACTAAGGAAAGAAGGAAAGAAGGACAGCGATGTATCTGTAGTTGACAATTATGGCAAAACTAAAGATGTGCATATTGAAGAAATGCCTTTAAAACTAGATAATGTACTTCTTGATACGTATCAGGATACTTCTTCATGATGTGTGAAATGTTTCTTTTTGATAATCTGAAAGAAATGGTATGGCTACAGTACATAAAGGCAGTTTAAAGTAAAGAACTGAAATTTTTGAATTGAGAATTTTATAGAGAATATTCAGTTGAGGACTAGACTGTGGTCTGAGTTAGCTCTTGATGGTTGCTGTTTTTTATTTTTAGACTGTCTCAATCTTTTTGATTCTTGACAGGTTAAAATATTCAATTAGCATTTTTATAATTGTTAGAATATTTGTCAATGAAGCATCATGGTTCAGATAATTCATAGAAATATAATCACTGTAAAATCACCTCTAATTCTCTTTGAAACGTAGAGTGCTTCTTCCTAGTATTCACAAATCACTTACATTTCTGATCAAACAGAATCTCTAATGCTGCTGTTATTGAACCTTCCCTCAGGTGTCACAGCGTGCCTGTAAGAGACCTTATCAAAGGAGCAGAGGCAAGACGTAAACTTCCATTTAGATGCCAGAGCAGCGGTTCTCAACTAGGGATGATTTGCTTATATCTAAGCAATGTTTAGGGACATTTTTGGTTGTTGCAGCTCGTGGGATATTATTGACATTTGGTGGGAGAGGCCATGGGTGCTGCACAGCATCCTGTAATGCATCAGTTCCTGGAACAGAATTAACCAGTCTAAGATGTCAGTGATGCTGAAGTTGAGACACAATACTCTGAAATCCATGAAATCCTCAAATGTAGAGGAGTTTTCCATAACAACCTTAGTTATGCAGTAGTTACCGTCATGTGCTGCATGACAACAGCAAGGAACTACATCTTAGATAGTAGTTCCATAAGATTATATTACCTAGTGACCTCATATCCATTTGGGTTTTTTTTTTTGGTGGTACTGAGGATTGAGCCCAGAGGCACTTTTCCACTGAGCTACATCCCCAGCCCTTTTCATTTTTAATTTTGAAACGGGTTCACTAAATTGTTGGAGATGGCCTTGAACTTGTGATCCTCCTGCCTCAGCCTCCTGAGTCACTGGGATTACAAGAGTATTCCACCAAGCCCACAACCATCTTGGTTTGTGTAACTATTACTTTCATGTTCACTTAACAGCTCCACTAACAATCTCAGACCACATCTCCATCATTAAGCAACACATGACTGTCCTCCAAGAAGCTAGATCTAGAAATTTTATCAACTATACTGCATAGAGAACCTTAAGTGATAACTAGGGTAATGAGTTCTAAACATGTCATTATAAATTGTTCTTTATGGAACTTGCACATTTTTCCATTTGGGCAAGTGAAAACTTTATTTCACTTGCTGTTTTTGCTTTAAACAAATTTGTATATTGATTAGTTTGCTCAGGTGTGTGCTCAGCCACCATCAAGATTGGCTAACCAAGGTTATTTTGTAACATATTTTTGCTAGGGAGGTAAAAATTATGTTGTATGATAAATGGATGTATTACTCTTTTCTGTGCCCATATGCTCATATTCTGAGTCTAAAATTCCAGGTTTATTGACTAACAATGATTTTTATTAATTTTAAGAAATTGACTAACGCCTCATAGCCTAAGGAGTAGGTGAAGCCTCTGAATACACTACCTTGCCAAGCCATGTTTCCCCAAACCTGCTCTGTAAAGCATTTTTTCAATTGAGAGATGCTGGGGGAGGGGCGTGGGGGGACGTGGAGGGGGGAAGGTCCTGTAGACAAATAATTTGGGAAACACTTTTGCAGACCTGCTCATGGCATATTGAAATCTCTAGAAAACTCCTTTAGTAAAGATTAATTCAGTTTGATTATGTCCTAATCCAAAGAGAAACCTGTTTTTAAAGTAAGATACTACTTATTAACATCCCCTTCAGCATACATTCAAACTACAGTGGGAGACACTGTGTTGACTCACAGGTTGTAGTTTTCCTGATTTGGTGATGTCAACTGTTCGAGAAAGTTTCCTGGTATGTTGGTGATGTGTGCATTATCTTAGATCCTTTTAAACATGAACTTGGGCAGAGATCACTCCCTTTAATGTCTAAGTCAGAATGCTTCAGACACTGGCTTGATAGCCTTAAAAGTCAAAACTGGGTTTAGATGAAATACTTAGTTCATATAAATATTATAAAGGTTATTTTAAAATCTATTATATTTGGGGGTTTCACGCATTTCAATTACAAGAACTCATTCCAAAGGAGTAAATACTGGGTTGCAAAGTTACATAATGTTTTCTGTGTGAATTTGGGACTAAGTTGTAGAACCAACAAAGATGAACCAGGCACAAACCAACCCCTGGAGTCCGAGAAGGGACCAGAGCGATGCTGCAGATGTAAGTGCTGGCAGTGCGGCGTGCCCTGCGTGTGAGCCAAAACTGCTTTGTAGAACAAGTAATCTATACCATGTGGCCATCATTTAGATTAAGAAAGGCCAGAGTCAAGGGACGAGCACATCTCTTCATCTGCAGTGCATCAGCAGTTCTTGGGCTTCAGCTGCTGAATAGATAATAACTAATTGAAGATAAATTACATAAACCCATGTGTGAGTGATAGATATGCTAAAACATTTTGTTCCTGATGCACAAAATCAACTGTAATTTTTCCTGTAACTGCCCCCTCCCTTGTCAAGTGTTTTTGAAATTCCAGGTCTGCTCCAGCTGACTTCACATGGACCCTGAGGTCACAGAACTCACCAAGTGTATGAAGGGATGATGTTGCTTCTATCTCTTCAGGCTTCCTTTGCCCCCACCCCAGGGTCATCTTCCTCCCTCTCCCATTTCTACATAAAAGTCTTTAAAAGTGTATATATAACTTTCTATAAATTGCTAGCCTCATAATCTGTTATCCTTGAACTGTGTCAGGGGCAGTAGGGAAGAATTTTCTATCTCCTGTCTTTGTGGTCCCTTATTAACAAGGCCATCAGGTTAAAATTTGGGAGTTGGGGTTTTAAAGTCACTGAGCTGTATTAGAGGAGTCTGCCCAGAAAAGAAAATGGAATAACATGAACTCTTGTTTTGGTCACTTACAGAGCAGGGAGAGGGGCTTTAAATCATGCTCTTACTTTGGCTCTTGATCCTTTGCAGATGAGTCTTTCTATAAGGGGATGATATGTGATTCCAGCCTCAGGAACCCCATGTACAACTACAAATCTTACTATTTAGCTTTTTGTGTTAGTTGAATTAAGTTGCAGAATATGAATTATTGAATGCAATTCTGTTTAGCAAATAGGCACTTGATGAACAGAATGGTAAATATAAATTAAATTCTAATTCACATAATTCTGCAGTGGTTCTCTTTAACTACTCATAATAAGAACTGTCATTGAGACTCGAGCTTAGATGTGCTTTTATTTTTAGACTATGCCTGTGGTTTCCATAGATTTTAGTGAAATTTAAATTAAACAAAGGTGTTTTTGTTGCCACTGTTGTTTTACTGGTGATATTGCTTTAATAATGAATTAGCTCATTCTGAGAGTTAAATTCATAATCAACAATTGAAAACAATAGCAACAGCAATAAAAAATAATCCATGAATCTCTTATACTCAAGAGAAGTTTTTGGAATACACACATATTTTGCTGCACATAAAAATTGGATTTACTTTTCCCACTAACTTGTTCTAATTTCTGCAAGCCCTCACGTGGTTTTGTTATGTTTTACATTCATGAGCCTGAGGTTATTTTTGCAATTTTAGAAAAATCCAGTTTTGAATACATTAGAAATCATTTCAGACCTCCGAAAAGTTTGATGATAAGAATTGTTTGAATATGTTGTTACAGGTTTGTTCTGTTTTTTTTTTTTTAAGAGTCCTTGCAGCAGTCTTCCCTTTGTCAGGTTGCTTTGTGACTCCTGTGGTCTGGTCTAGTCCAGGTCTGACTTACCTACTTTGTCCTTTTGTGCCTTGCTTTTTACTTTCATTCTGTCCATTATGTACAGCGTAAGATGGTGAGTCGAGGGCTAACGAATGCCTTTGTCACTTTCCACCTAATATTCTACATTTCAAACTGAGGCCTTCAGCAGAACCTGGAAATGTTCTTCTGTTGTGTCAGGTGCTGTCAACATGGGCTTCTGGAGCAGTGTGAGGAAAGATGCCGTTCAACTGTACAACTGGGAGCAGTTTTAGCCATGAGAATGTGAAGCTGATGTCAGCCTGCTAACTGTATGTCTTATCAAAGGGAAAAAAATGTTTCCTGGGATATTTTTGGTGTAGACTGTTTAAATATAAAATTGAATTATATAATTTATTACATGAAATTAATTTTTAATAAACACTAATAGTACCTCATATCATTCTACCTAGTCATTATTACAGATAAAACATAAAAGTACAAATAACTGACACAAAATTACTTGCCTGTTTGATTTTGTCATCATTATCAACTATACTATACTTAGACCTATACTGTTATACGGCTGGGATCTGAATTATTTTGATGATGATTGGTAGTAGGGTTTGAACCCAGGGGCACTTAATCACTGAACCATGTACCCATTTTTAATTTTTATCAGAGACAGGGTCTGGCTAATTTGCTTAGGGCCTCACTAAGTTGCTGAGGCTGGCCTTGAACTTGTGATCCTTCTGCCTCAGCCTCCCGAGTTGCCAAGATTACTGGCATTTGTCACACCCAGCTTGAATTATTTTTTTAAAAGGAAGGAGATGACATTTTGCAAAGGGCTGATTGACTATATAAAGTTGGACACTTAATAGTATCTAACCTTTTCTAAAAGAAACATTTTTATTTGAACATAAAATAAACTAATCAGGGGCTGGGGATGTGGCTCAAGCGGTAGCGAGCTCGCCTGGTATGCGTGCGACCCGGGTTCGATCCTCAGCACCACATACCAACAAAGATGTTGTGTCCGCCGAGAACTAAAAAATAAATATTAAAAAAATTCTTTCTCTCTCTCTGTCTCCTCTCTCACTCTCTCTTTAAAAAAAAAAATAAAAAAATAAACTAATCAGTGTAACTTCAGATATCTTTTTTAAATTTTTTTTTTTTTAGTTTAGTTGAATACAGTACCTTTATTTATTTTTACGTGATGCTGAGGATCGAACCCAATGCCTTGCACATGTTAGGTGAGCACTCCACTGCTGAGCCACAACCTCTTTTGCTGTTTGAATTATGGAGGTGGTGTCTTTGGGAGTCACATCTCTGTACTGGTAATTACCATGCGAGCTCATATATGACCCCTCTGAATCTCATTCCTATCAATGATATGTGAAGTGGACACAGCCTTATAGGATTGAGGGTTGAGTGAAATAACACTTGGAGTGATTAACTCAGTGTGGGAGACAGTACTGTTGACTGCTGTGATACTCTGCTAAGCAGTGTTAGATCTAAGTAAAAATGTCTTCTTTATCATCTGTTTATTCCAGAGAACTTTTTTAAGGGAAGTTGTCCATACTCCAGTGGAAATAAATTTCAAACATTGATAGTTGACTTCAGATGACCTTTTTAAAAAATCTATGTAACTTTTAGGGTTTTCCTACTTTGTTTTTATGAGTTTCCTTTGGTTTTGCATTTAAATTTGAGGATGAAAACATACACATACACACATACACTTTTAAAGTGCAATTATTATGCACTTTTATGCACCTGAAACTTCAAATCTGAACCTTGAACAAGTTCATATCACAGATTGTGTTATCTGACAGCAAGGATTTTGGTGGAGTCAGTAGACCTACGGTATCTTTAGCCTTGTTCTTCCAGAACTTTAGGTAGGACAGCTGGTCGTGGCTCTAAATTTGTATCTTGAACAAACCTTTTTTCCTGGTCCCTCTACTTGTATGCAACTGCCTAATCACTGTCTCTTGGATGCCAGCTGTTCATGCTCCTGATCTTTCCACTGCTTAGGCCCCAAACCTGGGAATTATCCTCCACTCTACATCTAATCAAGTAGTCGTGTCGTATTTGCCTTGGAATTGTACCCAGGGTCAAGCCCTTTCTCCTTCCTGTAACCAGCCAGCTCTGAACCACCAGTGTTCCTTGGTTGTGTTGCTTATCTCCTTCTTCCTCCCCCCACAAAAGGTCTCCCTGCCTCAACCTTGGCCCTTGTGCAGTCTGTTTTTCAGTGCAACTGCCAGAGGGACCCTTGAAATCCATCCTGTCACTTACCTGCTCAAACTCTTGCCGGTAATTCCCTGTACCACTTGAGTACAAGCCAGAGTCCTTCCTAAGTCCCCAAAGGCTCTGCTGCATCCACCCGTGCTACCCAGTCCCTCATCCTGCCGACTCTACTCGTCTCTCCCACACTCACCCCTGCCCCTCTGCTTCAGCCACGTTTTCAGCTCCAGGACACCTGGAGAGCCTCAGCCCTGGCTGTTTCCTCGGCCTCTTAACCCACATGCCTTTGCAGTTTTTATTAAATTTCCTCACTTCCTTTGCAGTTTTTATTAAATTTCCTCCTTTTCAAAGACTACCCTTTTAAATACTGTAGCTGTCTCCCCAACCTTAACACTATTTCAAAAGTCAGCTTTTTCACTGTTGTGACTTAATGACCCAACTAGAACAACTGCAGAGGAGGAAAAAAATCGGGGGTCTCACTGTTTCAGGGGTCTCAATCCATAAACAGTAGACTCCATTCCTCAAGGCTCAAGTGAGACTGAACATCATGGCAGAAGAGTGTTTCAGAGGGAGGAAGCTCCATAATGACCAGGAAGCAGAGACTCCACTCACCAGGTACAAATATATACCCAGAGCCACGCCCCCAATGAACCACCTCCCCCAGCCACACCCACCTGCCTCCAGTTACCACACAGTTCATCCCATCAGGGATTAACTCACTGATTAGGTTAAGGCTCCAGCCCAATCATTTCTCCTCCAAACCTTCATGGTCTCACAGGTGAGCTTCTGGTGGACACCTCATATCCAAACCATAACCCTAATTGACGGTGAGGACTCCGTTTCAGTGTTCCAATTTAAATTCAGGTTGGAATTCAGTAGGTCTGGGGTAGGGCCAGCATTTTTAGTAAATCCTTAGGTGATACCTGTACTATTTATGGGCCTCATGGACCACACTGGGGAGCAGAGGTCCAACATGCTATGCAATTTACATATTCATTATGTCATCTGGTGTGTCCCCCATGCTAGACCAGAAGATCCATCAAAGCAGAGTCTTCTACGCATGTATCCCAAGCACCTAAACTTCACCTGCCACACGACGCATTCTCAAATACTTTTATGAATGATTCAGTAGGTATTATTAAATATTTATATAACTATGTATGAAATCCCATCGTGAGTAATTGAAACTATTCAGTAATTTTCCATCTCTCTCCAAAAATTTTCCTTGAGGTGGCAGACATAAAGGTCTCCCTGCAGGGAAGCCTTGCTCCCAGCCGCTCGGCTGACACCCTCCTGTCTGAGCCAAAGTTATGCTTTTCAGCCAGTTTCTGAGTCAGGCGAGGGGGCAGGTGTCAGAAGGCAGTGTCCTGCAGCAGGCAGCTTCACTTGGGGGGCTCCCTGCTGGGCTGGCAGATACTCTTGTCAGGCCCGATCATAGACAGGCCGATGCTCGCCCCGCCCAGCTGCTCCGTTTTCTTTGACAGCTGTTGGTCCCCTATAAACCTTTTGCTTCCTTTGCTCTTCCTCTGGTTTCCAGAGGATCCAATTCACAATAGCTGAGACCAAAGGCCCCTGCCTATTTTTCTACTCTGGTTTGCTCCCTCCTCCCTTGCTTTAAAGGGACCTGCCAAACCCTGGCATGTACCACGTGGCCCTGTTCAAACAGTAATCCGCAGCCTCCTGAGTCTCCTGTTCTGGCCAGCACAGATCCACACAGTTTCTGTCTGGCCTTTTTAAGCTATTTCCTGATTTAAAATACAAATTTCCATTTTGAAGTGTGGATCCAGACTTAACGCCTTGGCACACCTTTGATAAGTGGTCCACAGACAGTGAGAGATGTCAATCATGCAATAACCACTCTTCAGGAAGTTTCCTTCAAAGCCATAGAGTGACAACAGAGTGAGAGGCCAGACTTCAACCCTGGCTCTGCCACTCAGAGACTGGGCACGAGTTTCTTTTGACTATGGGTAAAATGAGGATAATAAGACCTCACAGGGGTGAAAAAAAGATCAATGAAATTATACATGTACTGAGCAAGGAGTCAGGTATGTGGTGAGCGGTGTGATGTCGCTATGACTAAATGGTAGTTTACTACAAGCAAGGCCAAGGAAAAGCTCTTTACTAAATAGCACCAGAAGTAGTCCTTGTGAGACGTAGGTGTGTGTGTTAACCTATGTTGATTAAGACCAAGTTATCCAGGTTTAAAAAGAAAATTGACTCTATTCACAGTGCGTGGCCTACGTGGCCCTTCTGGAGATGACCTCCTGCCTCCTCTTGGCTCTGCCATGGTGGGGGTCGTTTCTGTCGCTTCACTTTTTCTCTTGTTAAAATACAGATGCTGTGGGAACTAGAAACTGCCATTTATCCTTATCAGTTAGTGGTTTCTTGGTTTGGGTGAGTTTATCAACTGCTACTGCAAGAATGGGTAACAGAATGGCTAAACTAACAGAAAACCATTTTATCATAGAGACTTTCAAACCTATGCCCCGTCCCCCACAGGGGGGCCTCCACATGTCCCTCGCTGAGCTTGGCATTCACCAAGTCTCATTTTGTTTCACACACCCACTGGCCCTCTAGTATGTCAAAGCAAATCTCAGGCATCATTTCTGAGTGAGGGTCCCATCTTAATATGTACCTCCAAAGCAAAGGACTTTCATTTTTTTTTTTAATTGTGGTATCC
This sequence comes from Urocitellus parryii, assembly GCF_045843805.1. Lineage (NCBI taxonomy): Eukaryota > Metazoa > Chordata > Mammalia > Rodentia > Sciuridae > Urocitellus > Urocitellus parryii. The sequence goes on from NC_135540.1 coordinate 126,607,327, forward strand.
TTAGCCCACCTAAAAGTGTTGGCAATGACTTAGGGACCTAGATCATTCAAATACAAGGCCAGGGCTCATTCATCACTTTCCTTTTACACTTGAGTCGGAATCCAAATGGGGGCACCTCTGGGTAGATTTTAGTGGGAAAGGGTGAGAGTTGAGGAACAGAGAGCGTTGGAGCCAGTGGGTGAGGAAGCGCAGAGAGGAGGTTCTGAGAGCTCCTGGCCCTGCTCGGTGCCCTGCTCGGTTCTGTTTCTGCTCGGGGTTGGGGTCTCAGCGCCGCAGGCTCTGTAGCCCAGGATGTGGTGCAGGTCTTCCTGAGGGCTGTGCCCTCCAGGTGCCGCAGACCCCAGACGCTCACCACCAATTTTTTCTTCCCAGGTTCTTGTCTCACGAATTCAAAGACTGAAATTCATGGACGAGGCTGAGTGAGTGGGAGAGGAGGATTTATTCAAGTGTCAATAAAAACAGAAATTCCACAGAGGGAAAGAGGACTGGACAGTCCTGCCCTCTTAGTATGCTGGTCTAGAGGTTTATATGGCACCTGGGTCGATGCTATTGGTCCCAACTTATGCTAATCAGGGCTTGGAAGGGGGCAAATGTGACTGGCTAGGCCCACTCAGGTCTGCTGCCCTCTGCCCTCCTGGCAGCTGGCCTGGCTCCCGGCTTCCCAGGAGGTTGAGGGCCACAGATTGCAGACGCTGGCGGTTTCCAGGCTGCTGGGCTGGCATTATGGGCCGTGCAGCCTGAGCCCTGTCATTTCCCCCTCTGAAGGAGTGCCCCAAGTACCATTAGGGGAAAGGGGTCATGACCGCTCTGGCTACTTCAGGCTGAGAAGGGGCACTGACGGGGATGGCAGTCACAGTGCTTCTGCAGAGGCCCGTTCAAGGGCCCTCAGTAGAGGGGAGTTTGGTTTTGAATTCCACCTGTAGGGCCATTTATAGGTTGGGCTTCTCCCACCTCAGGGGGTCTAGAAGTCCTGGTGGCGATGCTTGGCAGCCTGGGAAACAGGTCAGTTCTGACAGCTTTCCCTGGGCTAATCACCCTGGGCTGTGGGGGCTGCCCCCTCCACACCAGCTGCCCAGGAGCTCGCAGCCTGCTGAGGAATTGAAATTTGACTGGCTCCAACTTCCTCTGGTTCTGATGAGAAAAGGACTCGTATCCACGTCTAAGTGTCAGTTCAGTTTCAACACCCACTTCCTTAAGGTGAGGTTTTAAGTTAGAATCCCCAATAGGACGAGGCCTAGCAGCAGGTTGGGGTCATTGTCCTCGCCACCCAGAGGTCACCCTGATTCTAAAGCGCATGGAAGGTGCATAGAGCTACACGGCCTTAACCAGCTGTGTAGGGGGAGCACCAGCTCACGTCAGTGGTCCCTGGGAACGGGAGGTGGAAAGGTGTCCCCGGAGAGACCAGAGGAGCAGAGTGGGGTGCCCCGGGGAAAGATTCTGCCCGATGTGTCTCGGGAATCACATTAGAGACACAACAGAGTTTTTAGGAGGGTCTTGGCATCCGTGACCAGATCAAGAACTAAACAGTGATTTTATGCTCCTCCCTCCCCAAATCTTGGTCACCCACAATAAAAGGGTCCTTCGCGCCCAAATGGCAGGAGGTATAGGTAGAAACCTATGAGGAGAAAATCCAAAGTCAAGCTGACCTTGGAGCCATTCACCTGGAAAGGTGAGCTCAGGAGGGCCTGGGAAGGCCCGGGGCTGCTCCGATCCCCACCGTGACCCTTCCAGGTGAGGACAGATTCCCACAACCGTGCACAGCTGCTTAAGGTCAGAGTTGAGGCAGCTCTCAAAGGCCAGCGCCACCATGGGCCAGGCCAGGGGCAGGAACAGCCCAAGGAGGTGGAGAAACCCTTTGCAAGGCAAAACGTTGGCCCAGAACATTCTCACAGCTTCGGGACAGACCATGCCTCTGCTTCTGTGCCTTCTGTTTCCAGAGTCTGCTCTCTATGTCCAGTGGATGGACGGACACAAGAGTCCCCATTGCCAGTGACTCAGACCTTCCTGGGTGGGATAGGGTGGAGTAGGGGGCAGGTGGGAGCCTTTTGAACATGGACCGACCTCCACTAACTTCTTGAAGGCCTGTAAAAATACTCACCTACTAATAAAAAGCAAATAGGCATTTTAACATGGGGAAATTCAGCATTTTTTGGGGGGGGGATTGCATTTATGATCAGAGTCTATTTTCTATTTATTCTCATCTATTTGCAATAAATGTGTTTTGGGGCCAGCTTGGTTTATGCTGTTCCACAGGAAAAAAAAATAATAAATGGGAATAGAAACACAATCTACCCAACCAGGCCGCTCCCCAGCCGTCCCCACGGAGCCCGAGCTTCCTAGGCATGAAATTGACTGATGCACACAGAGGCAGCAGGTGCGGGGCCACATGCCACTTGCCACTTTTTTTCCAGTGTGTGTTTATAATCAGCAAATGGCTGTGGACGTTTCAGTGGTTCCCTAATACTGATGGAGAGCGGATGCCATTAGAACTTGAACTGGGATCGCCACGCAGATGGTGGGAATAAACATCCAATTCCACACACAGTTTTGTTTGTCTCACTCTTAAAAGATCAGCTGGGTGTCAGGCTCCAGGGTGCCAGCAGCGGGGAGGGGGAGCAGGGCTGCTCTGGCTTTCAGACTGGCTTCCTGCTGAGAGCCAGGACAGCGGGCTCCCCCCACCTGGAGAGGTTCCTGAGCAGCAGACCCCACCCTGGAGCCACAGCCAACAGCTCCGACCCCCTCCTCACAACCAGAACCTGCCTCCATTCCACAGTTCTTGGGCTTTGCCGCCCCCTGGCTCCCATCAATTGCAAAGTCGCCCCAACCCAGCCACCCCAAAACTGGCTGAGCCCTGGCCTCTCCTGGGGTTCAGCATGGCGACATCCCCAGATTTGACTTCACGTACTCAGCCTCCTCTGACGTCCCTCTGATCTGATCGCAGCCTCCCTGGGGTCTGTTGCTTTACCACATCGTGTGCGACCTTAGCAGGTTTTGTTTTTTTTTTTAAACAAATAATCATCAGTTAACTTGTTCAGGCTAGAAATAACCCATAGAGGTAAAGTGAACCTGGTCCACAAAGGTTTGCTTTGCCAGGTTTGAAACAATAGAAATGTCTCTGAATCATGTCGTGCCTTGGTGTGGACGTCTTCCCGGGTCACACATGCTTTGGAACACAGCATCTTGCTTTGGTTTTCAGAGGGTCTTTGGAACCCGCAGGGTGTGCTGAGCAGGCTTATTTTCAACCCAGCCTCAGAGGATCTTGGTGATTGACATGGTTTGTCTGGCAGGGTCTGTGTTTAGGTCACTGTCCGTTGCTATAACAGAATGCCCGAGACTGGGTGATTTATAAGGAAAACTTGGGCTCACAGTCCTGGAGGTGGAGAGGTCCCAGAGGCAGCCGCTGCTTGGCTTCGGGTGGGGTCTCTTGCTGCTTCAACTTATGGCAGAGAGCAGGAGGGGGGACGAGGGCTTGCACAAGAGGGGACACGAGGGGCAGCCTTGCGTCATCACACCCAGATCTTGCACATTCAGACCACACAAGGAACCCTGGGCGGGACTCGGGCTCTGACGCCCGCCTGCCTGGTGCTTTCTTGGAGACACTGCGCCAGGGGTTAAGATGGGGACCTTCACAGCAGAGCAGGGCTCGTCAGCTCCCCTTAAAGGGCCAGGAGGAGATCTCAGGCTTGCTGGCCACAGTAGCTGTTGCAAATACTGGAAAGCAGCCGCGACCTGTTAGCAAACGGGCATCGTGTGTTCCAATAAAACGTCATTGATGGATGTGGAAATTTGAATTTCATATACTTTTCATGAATCTTGAAATGCTCTGCTGTTGATTCACTTTTCCCAATCATTTAAAGGTGTAAAATCTATTCGCAGCTCCTGGGCCATACAGACGGCGGCTGATTGGATCTCGCCCGTGCCTTGCCGACCCTCCTTTAGAGCAGGTTCTGCCCTCTGTGGAGTGTGTAATCGGGCGGGTTACCTGCATGACCACGCTGGGGGCAGCCGGAGCCTCCTGCAGCGGGGACCTGGCATGCAGTGCGGTGACTGTCACATTGCAGCCCTCAGGAGAAGGGAGGGTGGCAATTAGATGATGCTGAGTCCCGGGAAGTTGTTGGTCCTCCCCAAACACACCCCTGGGGCTCTGGGCTCTCCATCACCTCCTCAGCCTTTCGTGCACCTGGAGCTAATGAAACGGGGATGGAGGAAATGCAAGCACCCCCCACCACCACCACCCCGGCAGAGAGAGGCTTTGTTTTATTTTTTAAACCCAGGAGAAGCCGCTATACTAGCTTGGGCTGGACCAGGTGTGGACCTTTAGGGCTCAGACCTCTGTTCCCGACCTCGGCCACCTTGCTGGGCCTCTGACAGCCCCCCGGTGGCCTGGGCCTTGGCCGTGGCCCTGGGTTGGTGCTGATGGTGTGGAATCGTCCATTAGCCGCACACACACCTCTCACTCCCGAGGACGAGGCCTGGGAACTGGGAAATCCTCCACCCCCAGCACCCCGGGGACTCAGGCCCAGGCCAGGACTCAAGGTCAGGGGGCTCAGACGGGCCTCGGGGGAGCCTGGGCGGGGAGCTGGATGGTGCAGGTGCACAGGGAGCCGCCAGGAGTCCCGAGGGTGCCCACTCAGCATGGAGCCCGGCAGCGTGCCCACACCTGGCTGGTGGTGCTCCCCTCTCCGAAGCAGGAACGTGTGACGGTCACCTGTTCCTGACCCACTACCCAACCCCCTCAAGGCCCCACACCTGGAGCCCTGCAGCTCGCAGGCCCCTGTGAGAGGGGCTCTCAGGACCCAGGAGGCCGGGGGGGACTGTCCCCCCTCCCAGCCTGCAGTTTCCTGCGGTCAGCTGAACATTTTCACCTGCCCAGGGCACTGCTGGCGTCCCACTGCCCGGGGCTGCAAGGTCACTGCTGGCGTCCTGAAGGGGTGGACGGCCAAGCCGTAAGGTCCTGGGTAAGTGCTGGGTAAGTGCTGGGAACCGAGGGTCAGCCTGATCCTTGACCACCCCTTGGGACAGCCTCGGTGCCTGCCCAGCCCCTCCTGGGCCCTGACGCTGCTCCCTCGCAGGCATGTGGCCAGAAGCGGACACGGAGGACAGCAGAGCCGCTCCTCCTGTTGTCCCGCCCCCTCTCCTGGGCCAGCCTTCGGGCTCCCCATCAGTCAGTCCAGCAGCAGCCCCCGCCCACTAAGCAAAGCTGCACAAACCACAGGTCAACCATGGTTCAACCTGCAGGGCAGTGGGACCCCCGTGGCATGGTTGGAAGGTGGAGTCCAACTGAGCCTGGCCAAGGGACTCCTAGTTTCTTATCAACATTCCCCTCTCTCCCTGAGAACACCAGTTTTAACCGGAAATAATGCCACCCTTCCAACGGATTAAACTTCCCAACTGGCATAACCATGTGAGACAAGGTCAGGCCAGTGGGATGTTAGCTGAATCACTGAATAGGACTGTGGGAAAGTTTTTTTTTTTTTTTTTAAGTGTCCCTAACAAAGAATTCACATGTGATGACTGGAGCTCAAGCCACCATCTTGGACTAGGAAGTGGGCACACGAAGCCTGGTGGGGTAGTGAGGTGGAAGTAGATGGGGGCTCTGATGATGGATGAAAGGTCCATACCCCCCCCCCCGGGGTCACACCCTCCCGACATGGTCCCAAAGAGGAAGATACGCGGCTGCACAGTAAACCATGGTTTTGAGTTTATCTGATCCAAAGGATTCAAGTCTCATCCAAGGGGTGACAGACAGTGGCGAGGATGGCCATGTGGCCGCTGCCCTTTACACTCACCTTCTATGGTTCCTGGGATAACTGTGGCTCGAAGTCAAGAAAGGGGAGACCTGAGAGCCGTGGTCCTAGGATGTGTCCTGCAGTGACATGTTTGCGCACTCTGTGACTCGTCGTCCCCTACTGCAGACGGGGAGATGGAGGGTCACGCTGCCTGCAGAGGGACACGCAGGGGGGGGTGGCTTGAGAATCCCGGCCCTGGCCTCCTCCCTGTAGCCCTGACAGCAGTCCCACAGTGCACAGCCAGGCAGCACGCAGAGGGACTGCCGCCCAACCGCAGGGCCCTCCGTTCCCAGCCAGGGTCTGTGCGGCAGTGCTGCCTCTCTTCACAGGTGACCTTCACGTGGGGCGGGGCTGGGCAGGAGGCTTCCCAGTGGCGCTGTCCTGAGGGACAAGAGCACCGCGGGAAGCGGCAGGTCTCTCCACCTGCATTTCATTGGTAACATGTTTTTTGGCCATAAGACTGGCCAAGATCCAGGGAGAGGGGACACAGACTCCCACCTTTGTAGGAGTGTCAGAATTTGTAGATGTGCTTAAAACCAGTCCCCGTATCAGTCAGGCGTGTATTCAGTAATGATCATCCGGCTGGTAGGGCTCCTGGGAAGAGAAGGAACATAGACATGATGGCTGGAGCTCACACAACCATCTTGGACCATGAAGAATCCACAGAGAGACACCAGGAGCCAACATCACGGCACCTATAACAGGGAACAGGTAAGTCCACCTTTCCAGACCTAACCGGTTGAATTCTGGAATCTGGGAAGCTCAGGAGGCCCATGTTGCCCTGCGTGTAAGTACCAGTCATCAGAGCTGGCCGGGTCCCCTCCCTGTCTCTGAGGACCCTGTGGCTGCCAACCTTGAGCCCCAACTTGGGAAGAGTGGAGGACGTGGCCAAGGGCAAGGGTCTCCAGGCACAGGGGTGAGGTCAGCCGTGGAGGCCCAGTGCCGCAGGGAGGAAGGCCGACTTGCCTTTCCAGGGTCCAGCCGACCTCGGGACACAGGGCAGTGAGGCCGAGCTCCCCAAGTCCCCCAGGGCTCCCTCCACCACTGCCCACCTCCCGCGTCCCTCCCCGGGACAGGAGCCACGGCCCAAGAAGGGCCAGGGGATGGTCCAGGGGACAGCAAACAGGGCACTGGGAGTGTGTTCAGGGCCAGGCGGGGTCACGTGGAACTGTTGAAGCGCCACGCCCACCTGCAGGGAATCAGGCTCCTCCCGCCTGGACACGGGGCAGTGGGTAGGACCGGAGCCCCCCTCCTCTCGTCCTCTTGGTGAGACCGGAGCCTTGGGCTGGAGGCTCTAGGACCCTGAGTGACAGCAGAGACCCCTCCTCGGCCGCCTCACCCTCGAGGATCCAGGCCAGGGACCCCAGGAGGGTGAGCTCCCAGGGCCACCTGCCCGCCCCGTGCTCCCCAGACCCACCCTGGCCTTGCGGGCAGCGGGAAGGTGGCCCTGGAACCGTGGAGGTGGGCGGTGAGTGCAGCTCCTCTGTCTCTGCTTCTCCCACGGGCTTCACACCAGGACAAAGCGCTTTTCCTACGTGGAGCCAATGGTGGGTCCTGAATGGTTTCTTGGGGACCCTTAGCCCCAAACTCACCCTGTGACCTGAGGACACGGCGGGGAGGGGTGGTCTGCCCCGGCCGGTCCCCTAACTAGGAGGGAGACCGACGGGCAGAGGCGCCACCTCCGCTGGGCTTTGCCCCAGGGCCCTGGCACCCAGCCCCATGCCACTAAAAGCCACAGTCGGAGGGACCCCAACCTGACTTGAACCCCTGACTTGAACCCCGCGAGGCTCCTTGCAGCCTCCGCTGACCCCTTGGTGTGAATGATCACGTTTCTCTGCAGGAGCATCCACAGGTGCCCCAGGATGCTGTCCCCAGGGGGCTGCGCCCCACTGTCCCTTCATCAAAACCCCCAAATCCGGAAGGAGTATCAGACAGGGGAACCACGGGCCAGCAGGAAGCACAGAGGTGACCAGGGGCGTGTCCTGGGCTCAGTCCCAGGATAAGTGCCTGGGGGGGGGGAGCTGACAGGGAAGGGAGGGGCTCAGGAGGGGCCACGGGAGGGACAGGTGGGAGGAGGTGCTCAGGCTGGACTCCAGACCCTTTCAGAGCCACACTCTGGCCACCCACAGGCGTCACCAACTCTAGGGTGACATGGCAGCCACACCGTCCCCCGGGCTTCTCTCCTGCCCAGGGTCAGGGGCTGGGGAGGGTCCCCCAGGACAGGCAGGGCTGAGGGAGCCGTCGACTGGACTTGGCTCCTCCTCTGGTTGGCACTGGGCCTGTTTCCTGGGCTGAGTGACCAGGCTGTGAACTAGGGGCATTCAGGGTCCTGGGGCTGGAGGCTCAGGCCAAGGCCAGCGGCTGCTGCCTTCCAGAGCTGCAAGAGCCTCTCCAGGCCGGCCCTCCCAGTGCCCTGTGGCCACAGCACCACGACGCCCCCCCACAGCCTGCGTCTGTGCCCTCAGTCTCCCTGTCTACGAGGACATCCGTTGTTCTGGTCACCAGCGTGACCTCATCCTGACTACGACATCGGCAGTGGCCCCACTTCCAAATCAGGCCACACTCTGGGGTTCGAGGGTCAGGGCTTCTTCGTGTCCCTAGGGGGGACCTAGTTCCACCCAGGCTCCAGTCTTCCCTCTGGTGACGCTTCCTGGCAGCTGTGGTCAGGCCTGTGGTTCTGGAAGGGCAGATGGGGACAGAGTCCAGAGGAGGGAGGGCCAGGGTGACCTCCAGATGAGGAGTGGCCAGGGCAGTGTCCCTGCCGTGGTGACATGAGAAGGGACGCGGAGCCCACCAGAGCCTGGGGTCGGAAGGGCCTGGTGGGAGGGCGGCTGGGGCTCAGGAAGCCGGGCGGGGCCACCTGCAGGGGCTTTACCCACAACTGACCACCGGAGGCAAAGAACTCGAACTGAAACCAAAATGATTTCCCATCCTCCCATCATCCAGGAGTTTGGCATCTCACCTGAGTTGTTAATCTCGGGAAAAGTGACAGAGGACACACAGACCCCGTCGCAGCGTGGATTAAGGTGTGGGTGCTACCTCGGCCACTTCTTACTGTGTGACCTTGGAGAAGTGACCTGCCTTCCTGGGCATCAGAGTCCTGTGCCCGAGAGGGTTGAGAGCCAGCTGCGTCACCCGGCTGTGGAAGGACCCCGTGTGAGCCCAGAGGGAGGCCCTCTGCCCAGTGCCCGGCACCCGCGTGCTCCTGGGTCCACGTGGCTGTGATCCATGGAGCGTGAGCGCATGGGGAAGCCCAGAACAGGCCACGGCCCCGGGCTTCGGGCTTCTGGGGCTCACCTTGCAGCAAGTGTCCAGGGAGCTGGCCGGTGATCCTCAAGACCAAGAGGACCGAGTGTCTGGAGAGTTTGAACTAGTGCCACCTGGGCTCAGCCAGCTTGCCCCCGGGACACTGAAAAGCTGGCTGAGGGGCCACAGAACCACCGCCTGTGTCCCCTGAGGAACGTGAGCTGCCCGAGGGGGGAGGGCCCAGGCACAGAGTCTTCCTCAATCTTCAAGGAAAAGGGTGAACGGCAGCATTCCCGGACGGGCATGTGACCATCCCTCAGGGAACGATCCGAAGGCTTGGGCACGCGTGGGAGAGAGGGGCAAGGACCCGCACTCTCGGGGTCACTAGGAACCAGCCGTCCCAAGCCACTTCCCTCCCGTGACGGGGAGCAGATGCCAAAGACCCAGGGGAGGGCTGGGGATGTGGCTCCAGGGGTAGCGCGCTCGCCTGGCATGTGGGTGGCCCAGGCTCGATCCTCAGCACCACATACCAACAAAGATGTTGTGTCCGCAGAAAACTGAAAAATAAATATTAGAATTCTCTCTCTCTCTCTCTCTCTCTCTTAAAAAAAAAATGACCCAGGGGAACTTAATCGTGGGAGATGTTACTAGAGACCCTCACAACAGCCTTTGGGACAAGAAACAGCAACGTGATCTTCACAGCTGGGCCGTTCCCTCTTGGGTTGTAGCCAAAGAGTCTCACTTGACAATCAGCCCTAGGGGAAGGTCCCCAGAGCTGACTCCCAGGCGCCAACTCTCCGCCAACTGGGACACACGCTTGCCTTGGCTGGATCGAAGAGTCTCTTTCTCCGCTGCTCTGAATGCAGTTTCAAAGATTTCCCTGTTTGTTTTTGAAGCAGATTGGAATATTCACAACACATTTAGCATTGTTTCATATTTGCATTTAAAAAATCCCCCCCCCCCAGTGGTGACATATTTAATCAAAATGCGTTGGATGCTCCATGTCATACAGAAGCCTTCCTGGGCCTTGCTGATGAGGGGGGAAGCTAGTGGGCCAGCAGGCATCATTTTCTGCTCTTGTTGTTTTAATAAATAAATAAACACTGCACATGTGAGCTGCCCACGCGTGTGCACGCGTACACACACACACACACACACACACACACACGTTTTCTTGGTGCCACCTATGTGTCAGGCAGTGTGCTAGGCACAGGAGATTCACAGTCATGACATTGGAAGGAAGCGACTTCTTGAGCCAAGTGCAGAGGCATTTCCCGACAGCCCAGGAGCTGCGGGAGCATGTTCGTGCCAGCTCTTGCTATACATCCTCCAAGGTTTGCAGCCACCTTACCCTTTGTGCTGGGTTTCACTTTTGAAATAAAAGCTGATCTCCTGAGAGAGGCCATAAAGGCAAAACTGCAGTCCAGACACTTTTTTTCCTAAAGCAAGGAAGGATGTTTACAAAGAAAGTCCCGAGAGAGCACATTGGGCCAAACACTGGGAAAAATCCAAATAACCTTCTCCCCTGCCCCCAACCACTGAAATGCCACCCGGCCCCCAGACAGGGCGGGCCAGCTCTCGCCCACCTGAGCTGGGCTGCTCGGGGCCTTGCCGCGGGGTGAGCTTGTGGGACCAGCTGGGTACCCTGTCCCCGCATGTCACCAGGACGTTTGTCCTACATTGTAAGTGGAGTGAAACGCAGCACGGATCGTGGCTGTTACAGGCCCAGCGCGGTCCCCCCCCCCAGGTCCCCGGCAGTGCCTCACGGCTCTCCAGAGGGTGTTTTCTGGACAGACAGGCTGCATAAAACAGACACAGGAACCTCCTCTTCTTCCAGTCTGGCTGCTCAGCCCCCTGCCAGCCCTCACCGCCATCCTCCAAGTCAGCACGGTCCCATCCGTCAGGGGTGACCAGAGTCACTCAAGCAATCCACGCGGGGTGTTCACGGAAACACGGGGTCGCTCCGAGCCGCGGGGAGTGTTTGGGAGGTGGGTGCCACGCGGTCTCTGTACAGTGGCTGAAACGACTGTCTAGAAATGAGAACCTCGTCCCCTGACCTGGCGCAGCCCACCTGGATCCTGGCAGCCTCTTAGGAAGGAGCACCCTGAGATCTCTGAGAAGACACCAATGCGGGACCCCATGCATGACGGGTGACCCAAATTTCCAGGGGCTGGCCGGGGTCTCTGTGGTTCCTTAAAATCTTTCCGGGTGTTTCTGAACCGTTGGGGTGTCAAGAGCTAGGGGTCCCACATCAGAGACCTGGGTATGCAAGTTGGTTGTACCGCAGAGTTTTGAGGGAGCCCTGGGGGCACTGATGAAATTCTTTGAGTGGGGGACAGAAACTACCCAAGTCAGATACCATCCGTTAGTGCTTGGAACATAGTAGGTGCTCAGCAAATCCATCCATCCACAATTGCAGTCAATTCCTGGATGCTCCCTGCACAGATTCTGTGTCTCTCTCCCTCCGCTTTCTCATCATGATGCCATGTGTCCCCTGTGTGCCCAGTGAGTCTCACCCCCCCTCCAGGTGACATCTCAAGAGCCCTCAAGAAAGGCTTCTGTGAACACCTGCTCCTCCTAATGCTAAAGGAGATGCATACAGGTTGATGGCACTCTCAGGCGTCTCTTCTCTCGGGTGTCACCCGCCTCCTGCACTATGATTGGGTTTCATACGATCGCTTCCATTTACTAACCCACGACCACCTACAGGGCAGGGCATTCAGCTTCCATGTCTCCATGAAGGTGGTGGTGAATTCATGTGTCAGCTTGGCTGGGCCATGGTGCCCAGAAATTCGGTCAGACATCATTTTGGATATCTCTGCAGGGTATTTTTGATTGAGATGAACATGGATGTCAGCAGACTTCGAATCAAGCAAATTGTCCTCCATAGTAGGGGAGGGCCTCACCCAATCAGTCGAAGGCCTAACTAGAAGAGCAGCAACAAAAAAATTCTGACCTCCCCCAAGCAAGAGGGAATCCTGCCAGCAGGTGGCCTTTGGACTCAAATGTGGCCTTAGCTCTTCCTGGGCCTCCGGTTGGCTTTATCCACCCCACAGTTTTGGGGCTTGCTAACCTCTAAAACTGAGTGCATCTCTTAAAGTAAACCTTTGCCTTTATATGAACACATTCTGTTGCTGTTTCCCTGGAGAACCGCGGCTAGTGCAGTCACCCAGCGGAGTGGCCGCAAGTCTTGAGGACGTCAATGGTGCGGTCCGTCCTTTCCCGGGAGCTCCTGGAAGGATGTCTGGGTTCGTGCCTTGCAGAGAGCAAAGCTCTGCACACTCGTTGCTAGAAGTGCTCGTCCCCCTCCCCCTGCATCGCCACCACGGTGGCAGCTGGTTCCAGGGCTTGTGCCACCGCTGGTCTGAGCGTGGCCTGCAGCTCTTCCTCCATGACCGCTGGATGCCTTATTCCAGACAACCACCTCGGCCTCTTCCCCGACCACCGAGTGCTGAGCTGACCCCTGCTGTCCGGGGCAGCCTCTGGGCCACGTGGTTTGTAGTCGTGCCTCATTGGATGGAAGGAAGCCGTGGGGACGGGGACGGGGTGTTCCCTCTTCTTTTCTGTGAGCCCATCATGCAGCCACCCAGAAATGGGCAGGCATTAGCAGGTCGAGGGGGTCTTTTTTTTGCCTGGGTGGTGGGTGGTAGGAGAAAGCCAGTTTTCCAAACTAAGGATGTTGCCAAGACATGTTCCCGTCTACCGAGAGGCTCTGCTGAGTGAGGACAGTTTCTGAACCAGTGACAAGCCCCAGAGGAGAAATTGCCCCGATTTACTGCAAGTCCAAACAGCTTGGCTTCCGCCAGAAGGTTGGCGCTGCATTTGAAGAACAGCTGGAGCTCAGTTTGGGTTTGGGTTATGAGTCATGAGTCGGGCTGAGAAGGGTGTCTTTGGGGAGACGGGGTCTTGGGCAGGGGACCCAAGCTACGGTGAATAACCCTGACAGCCACGAGCCTTGCTCAGCAGATTTAACTGCCTCAGCTGGGCCTGTCAGTCAGCCAGGGCTGTGCAGCCTCGGGAGACGAGAAGCACCGGCCAGCCCAGGGCCAGCAGCCAAGTCCCAGGCTGACATTGGGCCTGGATTGAGCTTCCTTGTTCCCTGGTGCCAGGCCATTCTCAGAGGCTCAGAGCTGGGCCAAGCAGGGAAGGCCACGGAGTCCTGCCGTGGTCAGAGCAGAGGAAGCCCAGCAGTCCTTCAGGGGGACAGCGTGGGCAGCGGCACACCGCAGCAGCAGCCACCGCAATACCCACAGGCCTCAGAGGCTCGCCATGGGCCAGCCCAGGCCCTCCACGAGCTCCGGGCCTCCTGGGCAGAGTCAGTAAAGCACCAGTGCTTCCCGAGGGCTGTTCTGCTTCCCAGGCCAGCGGCTGCTCGGGTGGGTCTTGATACGGTTTTGCTTTCCCCTCTTCTTCCCGGCCTCCAATCCCTCTGCAGACGAAGACGGGGTCTGGGAACTGGGGTCATGTCTTTCAGTACAGAAAGGCCCAAAGAAGATCAAACTCTCCATCCACCAGAAACGAGTCCTCTGAGCATGGTGACAGTGACACTCAGGATAGCTGGCTCTACGTAGGTACTGTGTAGACGCTCGGTGTAGTTCTACAGAATGAGGATTTTGCTGTTTCCCAATTTGCACTGTTTCACTTAACAATGTCACAGGGCACTTCCTCTAACAGTGACTGTGGACACACGTCAGTATGCTGTATAGAAAGGTATGGACTCAGCCACCCGTGGACGGGTGCTGAGAGTCCGCTCAGGTGAGCCTTTCCAGACCCCCCTGCCCCCCGACAGCCCACCTGATCTGCGCTCTGCCCACGACTTAGCCCTGCGCCCCGACCGTGCAGCAGCTCCTCAGTGCTGCAGATGTCTGGGGAATGACTCCGGCAGAGGGCTTTCTGTCTCGTTGTCTCATCTCCTTAGGAAAATTTCCAGGAAGGAGAGTTTCAGGCTCACAGGGAGTAGGCATTGTGACACTTGTGACCCAGTGCCAGCTGACCTTCTAGCTCTGCCCACCAGAGGCAGCCCTCACCCTCTGCCGAGCCGCTGTTCCCCTTGTGTCCCTCTCTGCCCGTCCAGTGGGCTGGATGCTCAACTCTAAGCCCTGTGTGTCCATCTGGGTTTGGAGGCCTCGTCTGCTCTTTCTTCCTCTTGCCAGCAGTGAGCTCAGGGCCTGAAGCAAGGTAAGTACTTAATAAATATGTCATGCAGTTGGGCCAGAATATTCATAAAGCCTGTCCCCACGCTGTGCACCCGAGGACATGCAGAGGAGCGTGTCATCAGCTCTGCCGCAGCCCACCAGGAGACCCGGTGACCCAGCAGGCCTGCACCTGTCTTTGGAGAGAAAGAGACAAGGTCGTGGGGGGGGGGAATGGGAAGCCGGGTCCTCACCCAGGTGGGCCACAGAGGATGCGCCCTGGGAGCTGCCACCATCCAGGGTCATGAGGGTGGGAACCAGGAAGCAGCCAAGAGCAGGCCCGGCCCAGAGAAGGGTCTTCTTGCCACCTCCATCAGGAAATGGCTTTACACACCCACACCCAGGAGCCAGCGGCTCAGGGGGACCCCCAGGTGTTAGAGGAAGCGGAGAATGAGGACTTAGGGTTTAATGCAAAAACAAACAGCCAGCTTGCCCTGCCCCCCCTCACCCCCACAACCTCTCATTGTCACCACTGTCTAGGTGACAAGCAGCCGAAACCAGGGAAACCTCTCCCTTCCTGCCCCCTGTGCCACCTTGTGCAGGTGGGGTGCGTGGGACACCTGGCTAAGGGTGCATGCTCATGTCACCGTGACACCCAGGGAGGCTTCGTGTGGCTTTGTCCACACAAATGGAAATTCTCTGGGGATTTCTCTGGCCATTGGGGAGGGCCGTGGTCACCTCTTCTGGGGCCACCCGGGCAGCACACTCCCACTCCCCTGTCTGTCCCCAGAGTGGCCTTCCCCGCCTGGAGGGGGCAGTGTCCCCCAGGAGAGCTGGCCAGGGCAGAGGCGGGAGGACATGGCAGCGGCCAGAATCTTCCAGTAGTTGCCTGGAGGCCTGAGGAAGGGTCTGCCTCGGGAGCACACCGGAAAGTTCCATTTGTGCTGTTGCCTCCTGCAGCTCTGCCTGGCGGCCTGCAGCTCTGCCTGGCGGCCGGCAGGTGAAGGCAGATGAAGGCTGTAATTGACATGGCCAGATCCCGCTGTCATCACCCAGCGGGCATACAGCCCGGGCCTGCTTCTCCCACAGGTGAGGCTCAGGACCCGTCCTGACGGAAGCTGGGTGGGGACAGAGGAGCTGCCATGTCAAGGATGCTGCCAGATGGCGGAGAGAGCCCCAGCGCAGCCGCCAAGTGACAGCCTCGGAAACAACGATGCAGATGGGAAGGAGCCCCGAGCTACCCAGGGTGGTCTGGCGCCAGTCACTGAATGCCTATGGGGCGGGAATGCACCCCGACAACCCCCCGAAACTCCCACCAAAGGCCTGATGTGCCCAGCCGGACCCCGCCAGAAGCAGCCAAGCCTGTACCCTGAGCCTCCTAGGGCTGCGATCATCGTCACCCTCTCTGCTGGGAAGCCAGGGGACTGAAGAGCAGGGACAGCAGGCAGCTCTGCCCAGGACTGCCTGGTCCTCAGCTTTCTCTGCCAGCACCCAGGGAGCCGGCATTCTTCACCCTGCCCCCAGGGGCCTGCTGGATTAATTGCACCCAAATGGCCAACCTCCCTCTCCTTAGCATGAGCCAGAGCCTGAGGTCTTTCCCTACTGATTCTGCACCTTTGGGCAACCTCTGGGGCTGCTGGGAAGATGGATGAGTTAATATGCAAAGAATATAGAATGCACCTGGAATAGAAGACTCATTGTTACTGCACATACCATGTAATGTGTGTATAATAAATAATATACAATACAGAGAGCATGCAGCACACACACACTCCAAAATATAATATCACACACATGTAAAATATAAATATTACATAATAAAATGTTTATGTTTATTACAGTATTGTCTATAAAATATGAATATCACATGTTAGGTTTTATGTACATGTTATATTTTATATACACATATACCATATGCAGTATATAATGATAGTATTAGTTCAACAAGTATTCATTAAGCACCTACTATGTGTAGGGAGAGAGAGGAAGATGGGTGTGGGGAACGGGAGCCAGCTGCGGCTGAGGCCCTGCAGACAGAACAGGAGGGTGCGAGCTCCTACCGCCCCTCTGCTGTTTCAGGGCCCCCCATTAACAACATGCAGAAGGACAACAGGTGTGTTTTGCAGCCCAGACCTCAGGGGACCTGTGCTTCTCCTCCCCTGGCAGAACGGTGTCCTGAGGTGGCCATGCCCTGAAGCAGGAGCAGAGACAGACCACCTGTCCCCGAACCCAGGGGCTCGAGTGAGCCTGGGCCGGTACAGCAGCAGAGCCACCAGTGACCCACAGAGCTCACTGCTGGGCGCATGGTGCAGAGCCATAGATACTGAAGGAGCAAGGGGCAGGGCCGGTGTGAGGAGGGGACTCTCTCCTCTGACTCCTGCTGGGCAGTTCCTCTGGGTAACAGACCACAGCCGTCTGTGCTCCCCTCCACCCCTGGCCTTCTCTCCCTGGTCAGGGGGGCTCCAAGCACATGCTGCTCCCCTGTCTGCTTCCCTGGCTCTGCACCCAGCCGGCCCTGTGCATCCCCAGCCTCAGCCCCAATGGCCGGTCCTGAGAGCCGCCCTTCCTGGCCTTACCTCTGGCTCCTTTGTGCTTTTTCAAGCTGCGTTTTTCTACAGAACACTCGTCTGAATTTGTAATTATACATTTATTTTTGTGCTCCAAAAGTCCAACCCCAGAAAATCTCAAAGAGCTTTTGCATCTAGACATTACAAAAGACAAAGAACCTTCCTCCCAGTCCCTTGCCCTCTCTATGGGTTTCTTTAGATCCCTGGTTCTCAGCACGTGCTGGTCCTGGATCCACATCAGTGGCCTCACCTGGGAACTTCTTGGATTCCGCCCGGGGTTACAGGATCGGGAGCTCTGGGCTAGAGCTGAGCACTCAGGGCCTGGCCTTTGAATGAGGCGTTCGGTGTGTGTGTGTGGGGGGGACTAGGGAAACAAGGGACAGGACCGTGGGGGCTTGGAAAGACAGTGGGCCACGCCCCTTCTGCTGGGTTTGGGGGAGCTAGTGGGTGGGGAATGCCAGGCAGGTGTGCAGGGGTGGGGCTGAAGGGTCAGGGCTCCTGGCAGTGTGTCTGCATTTCATGACAGAGGGAGGCCACCCCCCCACACACACCCCTAATAGATGAGGAAACCGGACTTTAGCAGGATTAGGTAACAGTCTCCACCCTCACACAGCCAGGTTGTGGCAGGGTCAGGACGGGACCTCTAGTCCATCAATCCCCAGGGTTGGTAGGGTCAGCTGCCAGCCAACTGTTCAACTGCCAGCCTCATTGTTATCTGGGAACACAGTCCACTCTTCTTAAAGATGCAGCGAAATGATCACCTCCGCAGAGAAATACTCAGGCCCTGCCTGGCCTCTGGGTGGGCCGGTGGGGTGGAGGGAGCTGGCCAGGCTTGGGGTAGCGGGCAGGCTCGGCTGCTGGACTCCACTATTCTCTTTCTCTCCCTTTTGTTCCAAACACTCAGGGCGAGGCCAGGGGCACAAACAGCACCCGGCAATGCATCTCCCCAAGTTTATTTACTAAAACAACATTATGACCAGGACGTGTTCACAATGAAAATATGACAGCCTGCGTTTCTTGTCGCCACGGATCTTTAATTCGAGCCTGCCTCAAGGTTTTCTATAAACCAGGGCTTCCTGGCCCCCCATGTGATTCCTGCACGCGAATGAGTGACGGCCCGGGCTGCTCTTTTCTCATCTGGAAAGGCTGCAATCGCTGTGTGTAAATGGGTAGAAAATGCTGATATTTGGATTCTATAAATAGCTCGCCTCGCCAGGCAGCAGGGCTGGGTTTCATCTGCGCGGTCTCCTTGGACTGTTTGGGGCCTTATCACTTCTATCCAGGGTGCGGCATACAAATGAGCCCCCGCCAAGTGCGGATTTGGGACATTTGGGCGCATCTGCGGGTAATGAGGGGGGCTGCCGCGGTGTGCGAGTGGCGGCCCGGGATGCGCACGAGCCTCCCCGGAGGGGAGGCAGCGCGCACGGCCCCTGCGCCCCACTTCCATTTGCAGCCCGCGCCGCCCGCCCGCGTGGGAGGAGGTTCTATCTATAGCGCGCTATTTTTAGCCGCATCATCTGAGAACCTGACAGCAGTTAATGACTAGGGCTCAGCGCGGGGCTGTGGCTGCTGCGCCGTGGAGTGCGCACGGCGGGACCAGCTGCGCCGAGCCCACGGTGTCGCATCTGCAGACGCCCTTTCTTCCCCGGGGAGGCAGGGTTGTTGGGGGAGGGCCATTTGGGGGGCATTGCCCCCCATTTTCTGAGAATGCTCCTCTGGCAGGGAGGGGCTCTCTTGTTCATTTCTGCGGCGAGTGCACGAGCGGCATCTGATGCTGCTGCCACGGTCTGGTCTGGAGAGGTGCAGGACAGGAATGGCTGGGGAGGACGCCCCGGGAGCTGGGAAAGGACTCTCATTGCAACTTGAGGAGATGGAAAACTTGGGGAGAAGACCGGGACACAGTCACCCTGATTCAGAAAGTGTATTCTTAAGGAAGGAAAATTCAGAGGCTCTACTGTGCTACTTCCCAGCCTTGATTGTATAGATCAGGTGCCATATGCACAGAGAGGCCCAGGGATCTGCCCAGGAACACACAGCCTGCATCTGCTGCCCAGAACCACGTTACAAGTCAAAGGACTGGTGATGTCCTGGGAACAAACACTAGAAGGTGTTCAGTGTGCGCACCTGTTCTCTCTGTCACCCTGCCTGCTAGAGGTCAGGGTGGGCTGGCTGGCTGAGCACCAGGAAATCAGATTTACAGCAAGGGGTGTCCTGGAAACAGCCAGTGTCTGGTGGTGCCAGTTGGGAAACCTGGGGACCTTCTCAGACATGGCTGGGGGTTAATGCTGCAGATGTGCCCAGGGAGAGTCCTCCTGTCAGACTTCCTAGTTAACACCACGAACCGATATGGACCACTCTGAGCAGGTTACACATATCAGCTTTGCATTCCCACTGGGACCACTACTACCTCATTTTACAGAGGAAAGAGAGTCTCAGAGAGGCTAAGTAACTTGTCCAAGGTCACACAGCTAGGGAAAGGAGGGTCTGGTATTGAAACTGGGGCTGCCTGGCCCCAGAGTTGGTCACACCCTTAACCCTCTTCCACATTGCGTCCGGTTCAGGCCCATCTGAACTGCCTCACTCAGCCCAGCCAGATTTAAGAAGCCTGGACATGTGAATAGGCTCCCTTACTCTTGGGCACCTCTGGAGCAGTGCTGTCCAATCGCGACCCTGTCCAGATGATGGAAACATTCTAGACCTGAGCCATTCAGTACAGTAGCCACTAGCTGTGACTTTGAAATTGCCAAGTTGGACTGAGAAACTAAAATTTCAATTTGGTTTAATTTTAATTAGTTTCCATTTCAGTAGCTACTGGTGGCCTCTAGAATACTAGCCACACAGAGCATTTAAATATGACCACACCGGAACCTGTTCCCAGAGATTTTAGTGGTCTGGGGTGAAACCTGGGCAGGGTTATTTTAAAAGATCTCCAGGTGAATCTGATGTGCAACCAAGTGCTTGATGTCCATGACCTCCAGGGTCATCCTGGCCTCTGGGAAGCAGTCCTCTGTTCATACTGTGTGGGTGATGTAGGTGCCTCACTCAATACCAATTCTACCCCATTAAGCCTTGCCTTCCTCTACTATGGAGACTTGGAGAGCTAAATGCTTGGTTTATATGATGGATGTGCAGCTGGAAGTGGAATACTGTTCTGGCTAAATAAATGAAGTAGAATTCTGCTAGTGGTGTTTTATCAACCTTCTTCTTCCTACTGGAGGTGAAACTAGATGTCCAGAGCTGTGGTGACCATCTTACACCATGAGGGAAGACCAAGAGATGTGCTGGCACCACCTTGATATCACTGTTACTGAGTCAAACCAGCAGTTGCCCACTTTTAGACTTCTTGTTCTGGGGTGCGTGTGTGTATGGGGGGCAATCTATTTGTTTGAGTCATTCTATTTATGTTTTCTGTTTCATACACTCTAAAGATTTCTAATACGACTACTTCTATTTTCTTTGGCTTTGAAATTATTCAAGATTAAACATGTTGAAGTAAGTGAAATGACTTTGCAAACTATAAAATACTCAGGAAATGGACAATGTTTGGGTTTGGTTTGGAAATATTGCCAAACTTTAGGCAAGAAATCCAACTATGCTATACCAGGACAAATTGGGGGGGGGTTCTCCACGGGGACTTCGTGAGGCTGAGTCCTGGAAATAAGTGAATTATTTGTCCTGCTTTGCCAGGACATTCCCAATGTTGGCAGGGAAAGTCCTGTGTCCTAGAAAAGCCCTCCGTCCTGGGCAAACCAGGGTAGTTGGTTGTCCTCCCTGGAAGTTTGGGGCCCAGGGACTCATCCTCCAGACAGAACACCTACTTTGGAGCAGCTCGCTAGCCGACCTCAAAAGACTAGGCGGCTTCTTGCAGGAAAATCCATCAGCTGAGCCAGAACATGCCTCTCTCAGCATTTCGCCTCTGGTTGCTGGTAGTGGATCAGTGGATCTGAGGATCACTCTTGCTTCTCCTTCTGAGCCCCCGCTGCTTCTTTCTCTGAGAGGGAGGGAGTGTGTGGAATTCTGCCGCTCCTGGGGAGGCAGGCTGGCTGTGAATACGTGCCCTGCTGCCCACACAGGGACCTGCCCAGGTTCAGCCTTCCGAACACAGTCCCCTGGACTGAACCATATCTGTTGGTCTTTGGCTACAGTCCTGATTCCACATCCCCAGCTGTTCACCCCCACTCTGCCTCTCCTTGATTTCATCCCAACTGAGTCATCCCTCCTTATCCATGACTGTACTTCCTGAGGCTTTAGTTACCTGTGGTCTGCTGAAGTCTAGAAATTGTAAATGGAATATTCCAGAAATAAACAATTCATAAGTTTTAGATCGCATGCTCTTCTGAGAAACATGATGAGATCTCCCACTGTCCTGCCTAGGATGTGAATCTTTCTTCTGTTCAGCATATCCATGCGGTATATGCTACCCTCCCATTAGTGACTTAGTAGTCTTCTTGATTACCAAGTTGACTGGGACAGCATCACAGCGTTTATGTTCAAACAACTGTTACTTTTACTTAATCGTGGTCCTAAGGAAAAAGAGTAGTGATGTGGGCAATTCATATATGCTGAAGAGATGCCTTCATCTTTATGTGAAAAGGTAGTTCTCTACTTAAAAGAAAAAAAAATGTATGCTGAGGTTGTTGAGATCTGTGGAAAGAATATATTTTCTATTGGTGAAACTGTGAAGAAGGAAAAAGATTTGTGCTGGTTTTGCTGTCGCATCTCAAATTGCAAAGTCACAGGCACAGTGCACGGTAAGTGCTTGGTGAATACGGAGGAGGCACTGAATTTGTGTAGGCTACGTAGGAAAAGACATAGAATATCTGAGGTGTGTTAGTATCTGTGGTTTTATCCACTGGGGGTCTTGGAACATGTCCCCTGCAGCTAAGGGGGAGTATTGCAGGCTCACCTTTTTATCTGAATGGCACATTTTGGTTTGCAAAGGAATCACAGGCATAGTATCTCTTTGATTATTCCAACAATCCTAAGAGGTGGATATTAGTCACTGGACCCCCACTTGCTAGATGAAAAGCTGAGGTGCATAAGATCAATTCACTGGCCAGCGTCCCTCTGATTTCTCTCTGCCCTTACTAGGCTGTGAGAGTCGTTTCGCGAGGGGCTCTGGAACCCACAGGTCTGGTTTGGGATGCGCCTCCTCTTCCCCACTGCGTGACTTTGGGCTCTTCCTCGGCCTCACTCTTGGTTGTCAGGAGTGGACCAGAGTACGTCTGAGGTCCAGGACAGTGCATGGTACCCAGCAGAGTCTCAGTGAGTGACCCTCCCTCGTGCCTTTCTGTCCCCCCCGCCCCCCCCCAGGCCACCCCTTTCCACCATGCTCAAATTTTAACGAGCCTCTAATGGACGAGAGCCCTTTAATAGTAAGGCTAAGGCCAAGTGCCCGGCAATTCGCTCTCCTGGCTTTCGAGGTCCACACTGTTTTCACTTCCATCCTCAGATGAGGAGAGAGCCCGGGGAGGCTGAGCCACGTGTCCTAGCCTCGTGGCTGGTGAGTGTCAGAGCCAGCCTGCGGGCCCTGGAGGACACACTTGGTCCCACCCGCCTCTCGCCTTTGCTGATCCCCTGGTGGGAACCCCAGGGGCCTGCCGGGCAGCGCTGGGGACCCTCCTGGACCCTCAGGCCTCCTGGGCTGTCCTATCAAGTATGACTGATTTAAAAATAGCCTGCGTCCTAAGTCCCCATGGTGCCCTGGCAGCCTGAAAGGGTGTCGCAGTCCCTAAGTCCCCTGCAACAAGTGACCACAAGCCAAGCAGCTTCACCCGTGCAGACTGAGCATCGTGACGTTCCGGAGGCGGGAAGTGCTCTGGGGTCTCAGCAGCTGACATGGAGGCTGGGTCCCTTCTGGGGCCTCCTCTTCGGTTCTTGCAGCTTCCTCAGCTGCCCCCTTCCCCGGCCCGTGACCCCCGCCAAGTCGGCAGCACCGGTGGGTCTGTGAGTCTGACCTCCTGGTTGTGAGGGGCCCATGTGGCCGTCCAGGACACTTTTCATCTCAAGATCCTCGACTTTGTCACATCTGTAAAGTCCCTTTGGCCATGCAAGGTGACACATTCATAGGTTCCTGTCCTTAGGATAGGGGGGCCTCAGGGAGCCCAGTTCTCTGCTTCTTGTCGGGGTGGGAGAGGGTTCGAATCCCCCCTGCTCTCTGAGCTGCTGTGCCCCCTTTCCTCCTCCGTGCAGTGGGGGGAGGATGGAGCCTGGGGAAGTGCCACCTTCTAGAATGCTCAGCTGCTTCCTCGGGTTCCATGAACCAGTAACCTCCTGGGAATCAATAACATGGTGCCGGAGGGACAAGACGGTGCAGGCCAACCCAGGACCAGTGCGTCCTAGTCCTGCCACCAGAAACCCAGCCGTGGGGCCACCCACTGGAGCTCTCGCTTCCCCTGTGGGGTGACCGTCCCCAGCTGTCAGCCTCTTCAAGCTGCTTTTCTTGACTGTCATGGAGTCCAGGCTCCGTCTGTCCTGGCCTGCCCCCACGAGCCCCCCTCACTTCACCCATGAACCTCCACCCCGTGCGCCTCCCGCCCTCGGCCTCCCTGGCAGTAGTGCACTGTGCATCCCCGTCTCTGCTCCTCTGAGGGACCGTCACTTGAATGGGGTGCAACTCTCCCCGTGGGCCTCCAGGGAAGGCGTGAACTGGATTCTCTGGATTTGTACCACAAATGACCAAGAAGCACTCCTGTGACATTTTCCCCCATGGAATAGTTCATTGAATCCTCTGAGTGGCTCTAAGTGGCGGGTGAGGTCATCATTCCCATATGGGAACACGGAGGCTGGGGAGGCTGAACTGACCCTAACCCTCAGGTCACAAAGCCTGTAGGTGGCATCTAGATGTCCAGAGGCTGTCACTGCTGCTCTGCCCTCTCTCCGTGGCCTCGTCTCCCTTCCCCTCCACACCCAGGGTCATTTATATCCTAACACGACTCACACGTCCTGTCCTAGCAGCTACAGAGCAAGGATGGAGGAGAGGACGGGGACAGCAGTGCTGACACTGCCTGAGGCCAGAGAGGACAGCTTCCAGAGACCCCGGGAGGCAAGGGCCAGTGAGGCTGTGCAGGGCTCGAGGCCACATTTGGAGGGTGGAAGCCCGGGGCAGGGCCTCTCTTGGCAGAAGCCCGAGGCCAGGTGTGTGCAGGTGTGTGGGAGAGTCTTTCCCGTGAGTGGAGAAGGTGTGGCCCGCAGTGGAGGTTGGGGACAGCCGCAGGACAGAGCCCGGGGATCAGCAGGGAAAGGCCATGCTTCCCGCTCCTGGAGCTGAGGAGAGCAGAGGAGGACAGAGTGACAGGAAGAGTCAGGAAGCCAGGTGCTGGGTGAGACGAAACAAGAAGAGCGGTGGGAGGGACACACACATGTATGCACACGCACACACATGCACACGCACGCACACGCACACATGCACACACACGCACACCCCGCTCCTCAGGGCTGGTGTGCCCAGAACACAGCCTGGTTGTGTTGCAGCAGTACCTCGTCTCCCACAGACGAAGAGCAGGTTCGATTACCGCCCCCCACGAAAGCAATGAATCCCCAAAAGCACTGTTTCCGAGCTGTGAAGCGCAGCCTCTACCTGGCTCATCGGTGTCACCCCCTTGGCGCTGGGGGGCATGGGAACCAACGCCGACATCCTGCTCTTCCTGCCACGCTGGAGGGGCACCAGGTCCTCCTGTCCAGGAGTCTCCTGTCCTCTGCCAGCACCCGTGGAACTGACTGGCTTTCGAGTAGCCTGAGGTCCCAGATGCCTCCTGTCCTGGTCAGGTGTGCTGGGGGACGCGGGGTGTGGGAGCTCCAGGTGATCTCAAGAGGAAGACGCCACCCGACCTTGAGCGTTCCTGTTGCCCAAGTCCACCTCTCTCCCTAATGATCCAATAGTGGACATGGGGTAGGTAGGATGGAAAGAGGTTTGTTTTGGCTCAAAGTTCCAGTCCAAGGTCAAAGGGCACATCGGGTGAAGTCCTTGCTGGCGGGGTCCTGACATGGCTGGGTCCTGTCCTCTCCCATCTTATACAGTCACTGGATTCAACAAGGGTCCCCACGGTATGACTTGATCTAACCCTAGTCATTCTCAAGGACCGGGCTGGGAACACTGTATTTGGATCCGGTTTCTGCCCTCTGAATACCTCACGGGGGACATCAAACTCCAGCCTGTGATCTAAAGGGGGGAACTGCATTCAAACCATTGTGCGTTGGAAGTCTGGGGGTAAAGGAGCTGTAAAGTTATTAATTAGGTGATTTGGGAAACTGCCTGGTGACTTGGGCAGGTGCAGAGAATTTTTAGATTTTTCTACCTTAGAAAGAAAGGTGTGAAGGTGACGGTGACGTCACGTGGCCCGTTAACATATTAACAGCAGTGAGACAGCAGGTGGGTGGTGGCTCCTCTGGTCTCTACTCTGGAGACAGCTGACATCTTCAGGGTTCCCATGACAACGTCCAGGGTGGCTGGCTGGACGTCCAGCCCTTGAGAAGGCTTCCACGGGCTCTCCGTCTACCTCGGGTAGGTATCGGAGGCTTTGGGAATGAACACCCTGAGTGCTAGAAGTGATTTTTTGAGGGAGGGACACAGGGTGGGGATGGAACTCAGGGGCACTCAGCCACTGAGCCACATCCCAGCCCTATTTTGTGTTTTATTTAGAGACAGGGTCTCACTGTGTGAGTTGCTTAGCACCTGGCTTTGGCTGAGGCTGGCTTTGAACTTACCATCCTCCTGCCTCAGCCTCCCAGCCGCGGGGATTACAGGTGAGCGTCACTGCGCCCGGCTAGAAGTTATTTTTCACTGGTGAAATAAGGAGTATTCAGTGTATACAGATTGCCACGGAGTATTACAGCAGGACTCCTGCTCCTGCAGAGGGTTTAAGGATCTAGATGAAATGACTTTTGAAAATGAAAACAGGTTCCCTGCTTCACCAGTTTCTTTCTGGTTCTTATCTCACACATTTGAAGAATAAAGTCCATGGACAGTAGTGGAAGGGAAGGGTAAACAGCTCGGATTCATTTAAGTGAAAAGAGAAGAAATAGAACTCCCACAAGGCAGGAGGAGACTGGGAACAGCAGAGTGCATCCTGGGGAGCCAGTCCAGGGCTGACGTGGTTTGGGGTCTGACCATGGAACAAAATCTGTGTGAAACCGGCGCTGGGGAGGGGGCAGAGCCCGGGGGGTCCAATGGACTGGGCGGTACTGGAAGAGTTCAGGCTGTCGGGGGTCCCTAGCCTTCCGGTTCTACTCCTCCTGTGACTCCAGCTGGGTTCTCTCCCACCTTCCGGTTCCCCACGCTCGGGGGCACAGGAGTTGGTTGGGCTGTCCGCACAGGTCAGCCTCGGGGGCTTCGCCTACGACAAGGCCTCGCAAGGCCCCTCACCCTGGCTGCTGACCGTGGGCTGTTCTCACACCCAGGGAGCCCCCAGTCCAGGTTCTCAAACTTGGCTGCACAGGTCATCACCTGGTAGGAAGCTTTACAAAATAAACCCACGATCGTCTGTGTTCTGCTTTGAGAGGCGGACCTCACGACAGTGGCTGGGGCGTTGCTGGATGTAGCCTGGGTCTCGGGGTTGGAAAGCAAAAAGGCTGCAGTGGCTCGCATTTAGGCCCATCACGTAGGAGTTTCTCTCTCTCTCTCTCTCTCTCTCTCTCTCTCTCTCTCTCCTTTTTGTTTGTTGGTGGGCTGGTGCCAGGGATTGAACTCAGGGGCACTAGACCACTGAGCCCTGTTTTGTATTTTATTTGGACACAGGGTCCCACTGAGTTGCTCAGGGCCTCCTGTTGCTGAAGCTGGCTTTGAACTTGCCATCCTCCTGCCTCAGCCTCCGGAGCCGCTGGGATGACAGGAGCGGCACAAAAGCACAGGGAGGAAGGGAGGAAGGGAGACGTGGGCTGGGTCGGCTCTCCCCACAGGGCCCTCCCAGGACGGGAGGCTGCGGAGCCCAGCCCAGGACGAGCTTTCCTGGCTCACGCCTCACGCTTCCTTCCCCAGAGATCCTGATGGCTCTCGCAGAACCACCGAAAACGATCCTGAGGCTTGAAAAGTGTTGATCAGAAGAAGAAACGTGCCAGTTTTATTAGCACTCATTAACAGACCTAATTACGCAGTGTGCTGACACTGTCAGTAACAGTGGCTGCTGCTGCACGTGGCACACTGCAGGGAGCTCTGCAGGGAGACACCTGCCCTGTGTGGGGCCTTGGTGTGGTCCACTGCAGTCCCTCCCTGGGGACGCTGGATGGGACCTTTCACCTGCTCCTGGTACAGGCTGCTGGTTCTCGCTGTGGCCACGCGTTGGACTCTGCCTGGCCAATCTGCGGCCACCGGCAGAGGCTCTGATTCCAGAGCCATCCCAAGGCGCGGGCAGGTGTGACCTGACTGTGGTGTCCCTGGGGCAGGGAGCCGGCTCCCTGTGCACAGAAGGTGTTTGACACGGGCAGAGGGACAAGGGGACCACTCAGCCTGTCTTCCTTCCCGGGGAGCTGGATTCCCCCCTGAGGCTCCTGGCTCCGGTTTGTCCTTGAACATGTGGCTGAGTGGGTGAGAAGGGTGTGTGTGCGCGCGCGCACGTGTGTGTGCGTGCATGTGTGTGCGTGAGTGTGTGTGTGCGTGTGTGTGTGCGTGTGTGCGTGTGTGTGCGTGTGTGTGTGCGTGTGTGTGTGTGTGTGTGTGTTTCCTCCTAGAGGGAAACAGCTTGGAAACCTGGAGCCTTAAAGTCCTGTTGATCTTGGGGCAAGAGGAAGAGACCCTGCTCTTGAGGGCTTAGCCTGGAGCCCAGGGGCTGGAAGCAGGGTGAGGGAGGCTGAGGGGGCCTTGGGGGCTGGGGGCACTCTGAGGTCAACTATACCAACAAAGGCAGGCACGGCGGTGCATGCCTGTAATCCCAGTGACTTGGGAGTCTGAGGCAGGAGGATCACAAGTTTGAGGCCAGCCTCAGCAACTTAGTGAGACCCTTTCTCAAAAGAAAAATAAATAAACAAAAAGGGCTGGGAATATAGCTCAGTGGTAAAGCACCCCTGGATTCAATTCTCAGTACCAAACAAGCACCCCCCCCCAACAACAAACAAAACCAAACGACAGAAGGCTGCCACTGTTCAGCTCTTTCCAGTGCTGTGCACCATGCCAAGGGCTTTAGAGTCACCCATTTGTTCTCTGCTATGACCCTGAGAGGAAGGCAGTAAATATTTCAGAGATGAGGAAACTGAGGTTCTAAGTGGTTCAGAAGGTGACCTCTAGTGGGAAGCCCCCCAAGATCAGAAGGATATGGGGATGAGAGTGTGGGAGGTGCAGGGCTGCACCCTTGTTCCAAGGCCCCTCTGGGTTGGGGAGCTCCTGGAAAGGACACATCTACCATGATTCCTGTGGGTCTCCCACCAGGAACACGGCATGAATGTCCCCAGGCTCCACCTTGCAGGATGGGTTCACTGGACTGACCAGTGAGAACTGGGGCCCAGAGGGCTTTCTGGGTTTAAAGTGGCAGTGTCAGAAGAGGGGAGATTTCATTCTTGAGTCCTTGCACCAAGAGCTGGTGTTCAATCTGCACCAAACTGGAACATGATCCCACTGAGATATTAGAATTGTTTGTTACAGCAGCAGAACCTGTCCCACCCCGACCAGTAGAGAGAATTAAAGAACTGAACCAATCCATAGGTGAAGTCAAGATTTAACTGAAGTTAAATGTTCTGCGTGACCTACAGACTCCTGTTGCCCCCCGAGGACTAGGGGTGGCTGGTGCTTTGACTCATACTTACATTTACTAGATCTGAAATTCATATGGTGTTAGAATAAAAGTCATTCCTGTTACAATACCTGGAGCAGGCTGAGGGCCCCAGGGTGCGGCCAGTCTTGCTTCCGGGCCCCTCCTCCTACTCTGACCAAATTCAAGGTGGCTCCATTCCTAGGTAGTTCCTGAACCCTGCACCGGCTGATCCCCAGCAGCCAGGACTTGGCCACTATTCACAGAGCCTGGCCCACGCCTTGGTCTCTGCCTATCTGAAATGCATTTATTTGGGGAGACTGAGAACCAAACTTGGCTTAACTCAGATTGGCACCAACTGAGTACCTTCACTTCTAACCTTCAAACCAGCCTAAAGAATTCCCCTAAGCTGCAGTTAAGAGCCTCCCCCCGACCCCAAAACACTCCTGTCAAAGTTCTTGGCAGGGACTTGATAGGAAGAAGTCGGAATTTGACTGTTTGTATTTGTGTCTGTTGCTTAATAGGATTTAAAATGTTCTGGGGGAAGGAAGTGCTTTAAGAGAGCAGCAGGGGGCTGGCAGAGGGGGCAGGCACTTAGAGGGATAGGAAAGCCTGCCTTCCCGGAGCGTCTGAGGCTCTGGAGGGAGCAGACGACAAACTGCAAATCAAATAATTTGTGTGGGAAATGGCAAGGCCATCCTCACATCAGGGAAGAATAACAGCAGGAAGTACTCAGAGCAGCACGTATGGAGAACTGCACTACTGCCCCCCACGCCTCGTCTCCTCCTCTCTCACCGCCTGCATTGTACAGACGGAAGAATCAGAGAGGTCAGCCAAAGTGCCCTGACCACACAGCATGGGGCTGAGTGTCTGATGGCTGCTGTCGTGATGCAGGAGGGCAACAGAAGAGCCCAGCAGCTCTTGGCCCTGGGTGCATGGTGGGAAAATCAGCTGGGAGCTTTTAAAACAGCACTGGTGCCCTGAAGCCACCCCAGAGAATCTGCCTTAATTGAATTGGGCCGCAGCCCGGGCATCGGGACGTCTTAAATCTCCCCAGGTGGATCTCGGGTGCAGCCAGGCCTGGGAACCCAGGATCCATGGTCGGGAGCCTAGACAAGTCCTGAGCTGACCTGGGCAAGTGTAGGGAGATGGAGGAGACCAGTGGGGGGTGCTGGACAGCTTGGGAGAAGGGGGACAGAAGTGACCCCTGTTTAGTTCTTTCTTTTTAATGACAAGTGGCTGTATCAGGTATTAAGAACTTCAGATTCCACGTTTCCCCAGATAAAGCATCAGGAGACCAGATCCTCCAATGCTTCCTCAGTAGTTGGACCTGGCGCTGCCGCCTGGACCCTGAGCTGGGCTAGCCCAGACCTGGGAGTTAACCCAGACCTATTTTTAAAAATGATTTATTTCTAAAACTATGACAAAATATTTATAGCATAAAATAAACCACTCTAACCATCGGTAGGAACACGGTGCGTTAAGCTCCTCCCCCTGCTGTGTGACCATCGCCACTGTCCATCTTTGGCCCTTCTTTATCCTGCAAAACTGAAACTCCATGTCTGCTCAACAAGAACTCCACATTCCTCCCTTCCCCTCACCCCTGTTCCCACTAGGCTGATTTCTGTCTCTGGGAACTTGATTACAATCCAGACCTGTTTGGATGACGTTAATACACTTGTGCCAGCTCAAAATCAAATAACAATAACTACTTTTGAACAAGCAGCTAATAGCACAGTGACCGTTTAGAATGTACTGCAGCCTCCAGGCTCAGGCAGGGTGGCAGCGAGGGTTCCTTGTGCTCACAGTGGAAGATTGCCTTTCGTAGCCCGTACGATGGTTGCGTGCGACCCTACTGCTGGGTTCTAGCCAAAGGAGAGTGGCAGAAGTGAGACAGATCATTTCCATGCCTAGCCACATCCTCCCTGTCCTGTATCACCTGACATACCCTCTTCCCCTACCATAAAAACCTCATAGGCCACATGTTTGAAGTGGCAGTGTCAGAAGAGGAGACATTTCATTCTTGAGTCCTTGCACCAAGAGCTGGTGTCCAATCTGCACCAAACTGGAACATGATCACACTGAGATGTTAGGTATATTTGTTCCAGCAGCAGAACCTGTCCCACCCTGACCAAAAGAGAGAACTAAAGAACTGAACCAATCCGTAGGTGAAGTCAAGATTTAACTGAAGTCAAGATTTAACCCCAGCCCTCCCTGCTTCCAAATTTGATGGTGGGAAACATTACATTCAATTTTTCTCACCTGTCCCTATTGCTCTCAAACTGCGGTTAAATAGATGATCTTAGAAAAAAGAAAATGAAAACACTCACTTTTGTAAAAAAAATTTAGACATTTTAACATTTCTGTCTCTCCACATCAAACCCTCCCCCCAAAAGAAAAATAAAACCAGCTTCTGCTGAGCTCTCTCTTCTAGCTGATAAAAATCCTAGGAGCCTCCGGGACTCGTGTCAGGCAGACGTTTAAACCTATTCTTTAAGCGATGTTTCTCCAGCAATTTATTTCCTGTCACAGCCTGTGTTTTCTGCCTATGAAGGATGATGTTTTGTTCACCTCTGGTGCCCTCAGACCATCGTCTTCTGCAGTAAATGTCCTCAAACAGGGCTTGCGCTATCCATTAGGGAGGGCTGTCTTGGTGGCTTGTCACCACAGGCTGCTTCCCCAGCTGTGTAAGCTTCATGTCACTTCTCAGCACGTCACCTGCTCCTGGCTCCTACTGAGTGAGTGTGTCCGACCCAGCGCTCCTCTCTCTTCTTTCTCAACGTAGCATGAACAGACGTGGCGCACACGCCCAGGGCGGGGACGGGAGGTGGAGAAAAAGGACCGAGAGGGAGGGCACAGATCTGGGGACTTGGAAACAGAAAAGCAACCTTGGATGGAGAGCGGCAATAACGGTGAAAAGGAAAGCACCAGAAAACTCTTCACACTGTGAACCTCAGGCCGCAGAGAGGGAAGTGGTCAGCGGCCAGATTCAGCAAGCGAGAGCCCCGATGTCCAGGTCCATTCAAATCTCGTTTGCATTAGTGTGTCTTGTGTGATGTTGGGGTGTCCTTAGAATAAAAGCATTCAGTGTTTACCTGAAGTTCAGCTTCACTGGGCACCCTTCATTTGTCTGGCAACCCTAAGATGGGCGGTGGGCACCACTGGAAGCCTGGGCTGTATAGTTCAGGGTGCTCGGGCTCCTGCCGTCGCTGGCTGGGTCCCTTCCGAGGGGATATTCAACCTCCCTGAGCCTCAGGCTCCTCTTTCTGCCATGGGGGTGGCGTGGGCACAGTTGTGAGGCCTCAGCAGGAAATGCTGGTGCACTCCAGGCGCTGTGCTTGGCCACGTAGTAAGTGCTCAGTAAGCGCACACACCTTGCTGGAGCGCTAAGGCAGGACCAGGCCTGTCGGCACCCAAAGGCTTCAGGTGCCCGGTGCCATCTTGGGTGGGTCCCAACGCATCCTCCTTGGAGTCGCTGGGCGGGTGCTGATGCCTCTGAGCCTCACTCTGCTCACCTGCAACCCGGAGCTGATCAATGCACCTTTCAGGATCCCTGGGGACATGAGAGACTGTGTACGGGGAGTGGCACCAGTGACTTCAGCTGTTCCCATTCCTGTGCCCCTCAGCAGGCTCAGAGCGGCCCAAAGCCCCGAGGCTGGCTGGGAGACGGGCAGGAGGCCCAGAAGTGCCAGAGGAGGAAACTGCACTCCTCCAGGGACCTCAGGGACACAGAAGGAAAGGCCTCTCTCCTTGCACTTGGCCTTGTGCAGCTGGAGCTGGGTTTCCATTTTGGTGAGGGACCCCGCTACACACTGCCTGCCCTGTCCCCACACCCCAGAGGCTTCTCTGTCATCTCTCCACCCCTTCCTCCCTGATGGCTGATGTTTCAAATATTTTCCTGGGAGGACCTTGATCCTTAACCAACCGGATTCTTCAAATGTCTGTGCAGAACCCACCGCACACATTGGGGTGGCAGGTGTGGGGCGGCAGGTGGAAGGTTTAAAGGGATCCAAGACTGAGGCTAAGGAGGGGTGGGGTGGGGAACGCAGGACTCTTGGAACCACACTATAAAGCTATGCGAGTTCATCATATGTAAAGCATGTTTTGAGCGTCTATTCTGGACCTGGTGCTGCTGGGGACTGGAGAGGGGGCTGGACAAGACTTCATCTTGCACTTGCTCATGGTCTGCTAAGCAAAGTGTTCAAGTGCTGTGCTAAGTCCCCAGTGAGTGCCATGGGACACGGAGGACGCACATCCAACCAGATCTGCGGTTGGGGGACAGGAAAGCCTGCCGGTGTTGGGGGGGCACACTCCGCTAGAGTCTTGGGGAGGAGCGGGTCTTAAAGACAGGGAAAGAACAAAGGAGGAAAACGTTTCAGGCAGGAAATAGATCCGCCCCCAGGACGCAGATCACCCACGGAAAACCCATCCGCCATAACCAGGCATCAAAAATAGGAGCAGCCGACATTTCCCGAACGCTTTTGTAAGTACAGGCCTTTACACACTGATCTCATGTCCCCTCACTCAGTCCCTGGAGATGGGGGTCACTGATCTTCCCATTCTCCAGGTAGGGAAGTGGAGTCCGGATGCAGTCGGGCCATTTGCCCAGTCACCAGGCCCAGTGGGCCCTGGAGCTCCGCGCTGTACCTGGCTTTCCCACTTTCTGAAGTTCATCTCCCAAGTCCTCCTCCACGCATCTCCTGGATTCTAATTTGGAATGTTGACCTGAGACACTTAGTACATCTTTCTATACGTTTGCCGTTTTCTCTTTGATGGAAAATCTGACCCAGTCCGCGGCCCCTGCCCAAACCCACTCGCCTGCTGCTCCGGAGGGTCTGGGCTCCTTTCTGCCCATCCTCTGTCCAGATTCCCTGTCGTTTATCTTCACAAAGCACCGAATCAGAGAAAAGTTCTGGGAAAGGCAAAATCAATGGCCGGATGTCCCCCCAGGCCCTGAAGGAAACCACAGTCCTGCTCGGCTTGTCCTGGCCTCCCCCACGGTCCACCCTGGCTCCCCAAGCACTTAGCTGTCCCTATCGATTCCAGGCCCCTGGAGGTGGAGTCATTAGGAGGAGCCGCTCAAGTCTGGGTCTCCTTCCCTCCTATTGTCAAGTCACCAAGAAAAATAAAAAGAGGGGGAAGATGTATGGGTCCTGTTGCTCTTGACTTCCTTCCCCGTCTAGAGCTGCTCTGTCCCGGGGGAGCTGACCCTGCAGGCTGGGCTGCAATTGACCTTGGCCACGTTTGTCCAGGAGGAGGCGATGGCGGGAGCCTGGGGCTGGAGAGAAGGCAGAGGCCGGGGTGTGCACCCCCAGCGCCCCCAGCAGCTCTGCATTGTCTCCGGCATTGTCCTCCAAGGGCCCTCTGTGGTCCTGGAGGGGCCCTGGCTCCGGGCGTTGGTAAGGCCACCTACTTCTTTGTCCCTCTAGCCTCGGGGTGGACTCGCCAGCCTGCGTTTGGCATCTTAGCCACTTCGTTGACTGGGCCAACAACACCCGTATTATAGTCCTTCTGAGTTAAGTACTTTGAGCGATTTCTGTTTACCTGGCTGGAGTCTAACTGATCCAGAAAGGGAAACTAATTTGCTAAGCAAAGACGTCTGGGATGCACCCAGTCTCTAAAACCATTGGCAAACCCATCCCAAATGATTCGGTTCAATTCAGGGCAATGCCATGACTCAATTCAGCCCAGTTCAGATGATGGTGCCCCTACTTTGAGAAAGGCACTCTGCCAGGGGGAGGGGAGACGAAAGGAGGAGTCGAGGAGCACCCCTCCACGGAGTTGGTGGGCTGGTAGCGTACGTGGTCAAGACAACTGGGTTGAGCTACTCTGCATGGTAGACTAAGGGTATTATGAGATGACCCTGGATATGGGGTTTCAGGAGACCCGAGAGGGACTTCCCGGGGAACAGCATTCAAATGGGAAGATGGGAGGAAGGACGGCAGGCACAGGGAGTGTGTGAGCGTGGGGTGCAGGCCAACAGCTGTAGGAAATCTAATCCTCAGAAAGCAGGACATGAAAATGCGACTCTAGAATCCACCCAGGCAGCCGGCTGTGCACCTGTAGTCCCAGCACTTGGGGAGGCTGAGGCAGGAGGATTGCAAGGTCGAGGCCAACCTGGGCAATTTAGCAAGACACTGTCTCAAAATAAAAAATAAAAGGGCTGGGGATGTGACCCAGTGGTAGGGCACCCCTGGGTTCAATCCCCACTACCGAATAATAAACGAACAAACAAAATCCACCCAGGCAGATGGAGGAATGGAGCAGAAGAGTTAGCTAGGAGACCATAGGCTGAGATTTCTATTTGACAACAATAATAAAGGTTTAAAAAAGACCATTAAACAAATGGTGTGGGGACAGCTATTTAATTATTGGAAAGAAATATAAATATAGGTTTTGTCTCTTGCTTCTTATCAAAATAATTGAAGAGTTAACTCCTCCCTCTCAAAGTAACCAGAACATCTAGAAGACACTCTAGGTTCAATTTAAATTGGACTGGGATGGAGAGGACTTTCTGGAGCAGATGATTAAGAAAAAGAAAAAGTTATGGAAATTAAACTCCAGGAACGTTACTAAAATTAAGGTGGCATAAACTAGGATTAAGAGTTTGCCAAAAAATATGACAGAGAGCTTTGGATCCTTAATATAGAAAGAATTTTACAAATAAATACAAGGAAACAACCTAGTGGAAAAATATGTGACTTAAGTGTGCAATTCATATGGAATGTGTGGGGAAATTGTAACCCATTAGTCCTTGGAGATATGCAGATTCTTCATAATAAGACATCTTTCCCAATGAAATTTGCAGGGTCTTCTTTGTTTTCTAACTTAAACTTGAAGCTGGTGGGCATCGTCTGAGAAGGGATCTCTTGTCCTTGCTGGTGGGAGTGTGAATTCTTACCTTTCCAGGAAATGATTTTGTGGTGTGTATTCATGACAGTAAAAATGCCCGTGGCTCTGTTTCATCTCTATAATGCCACTTTAGGAATATGTCCAGAGGAAATTCACAGGGAGGCATCCTCTTGGTATTATTTAGAGTGAGAAGGAACTGTGTGCCCTCGGTGATACCGCAGTGTAACAGAAAACCAGCCCGTCTCCTGTCACGCCACAGTAACAGGTGATAGATATGACATGATAAATGCACTTTGGGATAAAGATAGGAGCAAAGGAAAGGGAGAAGCCAGGCGAGAAAGGAGACATTCTGCCCAGAACCCCATGGAAAGTTCTCACCGAGATGGTGATATTTAAATTGGGTCTTGAGGGATGAATAGGAGTTTACCAGGTGGAGCAGAGGAAGGTCCAGGCAGCAAGAAGAACATGTGTCAATGTGTAATGTGGGGAGTCCTGAGTGTGATGTAGCAAGACCTAGACTGGCTAGTGGAGGAGGGAGGGAGGGAGGGAGGGTGAACAGGGAGGGGGGTGTCAGGGGGATTTGGGTCAACTCAAATTTGCAGGCAGAATTTTGGGCAGATTAGTTTGGTTCAGTAGGTTGCCGGTGCTCTCAGGAGGTAGGTCGACACTGAGGAGGCTTGGAAGAGAGGCTGGCCAGGAGAGATGGCGAGGTGTGAAGGGGAGGATTGCTACCGAGAGGATGGGCAGGGGCAGAATTCCAGGATCTGAGACTTGTTGAAGCAAATGGGGACAGATCACTGGAATTCAGGAGGCACGTGCGAGGCAGAAAGCCACCGAGGAAGAGGAAGTAGACATAGTTGATGGAAGTCATCGTGTCGAGCAGCAGCAGTTCCAGAAGAATCCTGCCCCGGCTGTCAGGAAGACAAGACCCTCGTGCCTCCTGGAAGGACTCAGGGAGCCCGTCCCCTGGACGACCCTGGGGAGGGCTGGCGGGCGCTCAGGTCTGGCATCTCCCGGTCTAGCCTGTGCTCTGCGGCGGAGCTGAGGGAATGGAAGTTCATGAAACGACACCTCTGAACTTCCACGGAGGCCAAGTTCAGAGACGGGGCCAGGCTTGAAGTACAGGTTTTCTGTGAAGATCTGCAAATAGTCCCTCCAGCAGGGAGACGGACAGTGCAGACAAGGGAAATTGGTAGAACAGGCACTCACACTCACACACACACACACATACTCACACTCACATACAGAGACACTCACACAAACACTCACACTCACACACACATACTCATACACACACACATTCACACACACACTCACACATACACATCCACTCACACACACACTCAGACACACACATCCACTCACACACACACATACAGAGACACTCACACAAACACTCACACACACCCACACACACATACTCACACTCACACACACATTCACACACAGTCCTCTGCCCCAACACCTGGCATGCATTTTTGATCCAATATTGGGTGATCACATGCAAAACTGTTGTGAACGCCCGTGTGCAGTGCCACCTGTCACGGTGGCAGTCTCATTTATAAAAAAAGACCAATAGGCCCTCCTATTGGAGTGGGGGGTTGGCCGTGGTGTGGTGGCCTGGATCCAGCTCTCAGGCCCACGGTGTGTAGGCTGATTCCTCCAGGTCTGTGGGGAAGAGGAGCATGGCTTACCCAAGGCACTGCTGTCACAGACAATGCAGGATGTTGCCACCTCACAAATGTGTCTTGAAGGGGACAGGCTTACAGGGGGTGCAAAGAGAACCTCAAGAACAGGACACAGGGAGAGAAGAGACCACCACTTATGAGTTTGGACATGACCTATGTGAGCACACTGTCAAGGTCACCTGGGGACCAGTTATTGGGCCCTGGTTGAGAGGGTGCACACTTTAGAGCCTGTTTCCAAAGAGCACTGTCCTCACAGCCAAAACCCTTAAATGAGCGATAGCCCCGTGACAGCAGGGTTTAAAGTGCCAAGTGTGTGGCCATTTAGTAAAGCTGGAAATCCGCCTATGCCCTTTATCACCTGGTTTCCTCAGAATGGGCTGCCACTCCTGATGGGACTGCAACTGTACAGAGACACGGTCCCTGGGGATGGCTGCCTTCCGGCCCACCCTCCAGCAACGCCTGGGGACGTCCTTGCCCAACTTGTGCTCCACCGTCCCACCTGAAGCACTCCATCTCTGGTGGCCGCTCACCGCAGCCTCATCCTGGGCCCGTGTTTTGGGGTAAATGTGAACCTACTCTAAGGGCACTGGATCATACACAGCCCCCGACAAGACGGAGATCTCCTTCTCTTCCTGGTCACTTTGGGAACAGGAGGACACTCCAGGCAGGGTGGGCACTCTTGTCTGTTGAGCCCTGGGCCACGGGATGTGGCTTTTGGTCTCTGGCTTCTACATCTTCTGTAAAGGACCAGACAAGAAGCATTTCAGTGTCGTGGTCCATGAAGACTCGATTGTGACTACTCAACTCTACTTTTGTAGCACTAAGGTAGACGGAAACTATGTTTACACAAATGAACATGGTTTTGTGCCAATAAAACTTTATTTATAAAGACAGATCATGGGCAGGAATTGACCCCTAGTTTGCTGGCTTCTGTTTTCATGTTGTCCAGTAGAAATATCAGGTGAGCCTCCTACATGACTTTTAACTTTTTAGTCATCACATTTAAAAAGTACAATGAAGCCTGTGAAATTAATCTTAATTTTGCATTGTTTTAAATTTAATGCAATCTATTTAAAATCTTATCATTTAGAAATGTAATCAATATTTTGAAAGGTTTTTTTTTTTTGTGTGTGTGTGTGTGTGTGTGGGTGTATGTTGCTGGGGATTGAACCCAGGGCCTTGTGCATACGAGGCAAGCACACTGCCAACTGAGCTTTATCCCCAGCTCATTTTAAAAGTTCCAATGAGATAGTGCAGGGGCACCTGGTCTCTGAAATCCAGTGTGTACACACTATGGCACCTCAATGTGAGCGCCTGGAGCCCTCCTGAGGCCAGCGGCTGCTGTGTGAGAGCGCAGTCCTCACCGTTGCTCTTGGCTACATGGTCAAAGTCGTCTCCTTGGCACCACGTCTGCCTTCCAGTTCACGAGAACAGAAGGGAGTGCTCACACCCAAGTGTTCTAGAGTCAAGACTCCAAAATCACATGTCACTTCCCCATATCGACTATGATAGAAATCCAGTCACGTGGTGTCCTGGCTGCAAAGGACTTTGGGAAATGTAGTCTCTAGCTGGTGGCCATGGGCTCAGCTAAAACTTGGGGGCAGGGCTGTCACAAGGAGAAAGGGAGAAGGGTATTTGCTGGATCTTCTCTATTTTATCATTTCAACAGTCTTCTCTCTGATTCTGAGATAATACTCTCACCAAGGCTGGTCTTGAAAGTCAGTCTCCTGGAAGGTGTGTTAGTGAGCCTTCCACCACTGTGACAAATTACCTCAGATAATCAAGTTAAAGGAGAAAAGGTTTATTTTGGCTCATGATTTCAGAAGTTTCATTCCATGGTCGCTTGTCCCTGTTGCTTTGGGCCCGTGATGGCAC
Source organism: Urocitellus parryii (assembly GCF_045843805.1). Taxonomy (NCBI): domain Eukaryota; kingdom Metazoa; phylum Chordata; class Mammalia; order Rodentia; family Sciuridae; genus Urocitellus; species Urocitellus parryii. The sequence continues at coordinate 126,646,154 of NC_135540.1, forward strand.
TGTATGTCATGGAAGGACAGTGTGGTGGAGGAGCCCTGTTCACCTCATGGCATTTAGGAAGTGAAGGGGAGAGACACAAAGGGGCCAGAGTCCCAGGGTCCCCTCCAAGGGCACATCTACAATGAACTAACTTCCTTCCACTAGGCACCACCCTCTAAAGGCTCCACCCCTCTCAATTGCCAGTGGGCAGGTGACCAAAGCCTTTAACACGTGGGCCTTGGTAGGACATTCAAGATCCTGACTCTAACAGAAGGGAAGTGTTAAGCTGAATTAAGTTTGGCCTAAAGGTTTCTCCATACACACTGAACTGTGACCTCACTGGACGTGTCCACAGACCACAGCAGCCCTGTAACAAAGACCTGCATCTCAGCCAATCACAATTAATCACCTGTGCAAACCATGAGCCAATGAGACACACACAGCTGTGACCAGTCGGGCTCTCTCTCTACCCCTCTTCCATTTTCTGTGGGTCCCTTGCTTTTCTCTGGCCATAATGTGGCCTGCCTGCGTGGGAGGGTGGAGAATTCTGGGGCGATGTGCTGGGGACTGCTCTAGGCAATTCTAGAATCATAAAAAAGCCGATTAGGATCTTCAAGTCTAGATGGGTGATAATTTTCCCTTTTAGCAGAAGGGATGGGGACTCCTGTTTCAGACCCATCCCCTTGACACCTCCCACCCCTCTGCCATGCCCCTGGTCCCTCTCCTCCATCTCCCCTGGTCCCCTGTACTCCTCCACTTGCACCGGTGTCCTGGGGCTGCCATGACTGTCCCCTAAAGTGGTAGCTTAAAACAGCAGAAAGGGATTCTCTCACAGCTCCAGAGGCCGGAGGTCAAAACCAAGGGCAATGCCATGCTCCTTCCAAAGTCCCGGGACAGTGCCTCCCCCGCCACTTCCGGTGTCTGGTGGCTCCTGGTCCTCCCTGGCCTATTGACCATGGCTTTAGCCACATCACCTTCTCTTCTGTCCCCTGGTGTATTCCTCTTACAGGGATGATGCTCAGTGGATTGCTGACCCTTCCTGAGCCCAGGCTGATGGAGATCTTTAATCAGACCTGCCTGGACCCTATTTCCACATAAGGTCACGTTCCTGGTGGGCGTGAATTTGGGGAGATGAGACCGCACCAAGGGATACTATCCTGTCTGCAGGGTGACCGGCAGCTTTCCCACCACCCTCATTTCTGCCACAACCCTGACTTTCTGTCGCTCAGAGTCTCTGGCAGGTGGGGAGTCTCCAGCACAGGGACCCTTAGGGAGGCTGGAGGATCCCAAGAGACTGGAGAAGCCAAAGGGGGCAGGGAGAGAGTGAAGAAGCAAACCTCGGCGGGAAGCAGAGAAGAGTGCCCACCCTGCCCCAGAGACATAAAAAGCTCCGACACTCTGTGTCCCGAGATAAACAGCAGAGCCAGATAACCCGATCCCCTTATCTAGTTCTGGTGCCCGAAATCAGCGGATTCTGGGGCATGTCCTGACGGCTGCTGGCGACCAGCAAAACGCCTCCACCCAGTCCTCCTGCAGTACGGCTCCTGCAGATGCAGGGATGACAGTCCTGCCTGGAAACAGCTGTTCTTCCGCCCGGCGGACGGGGAGAGTTGGCAGCCTTGTGCAGGTGTTTTGTTCTGTTATTTTAAATATTTTGGCGTTTTTTCATTTCCTGGCTTCCTTGTCATTCTTTGCCAATGACCTTCGTGTCTTTGCCTTGATTCTTGTTCCACAGCAGGACCCCTCCGGATGGTGGCGTGGAGCGGGAGGGGACCCTCCTCTGTCTCCACGGTCTGTGATTCCATCTCTCACTGCCCCTTCCTTCTGTCCACTTTTCTCCATCTGCACTCCAGGTCCCTGTTCAACTCTCCCCCAGACCACTGCAACAAGCGGCAGCTTCCCCCTCCCCACAACCCATTCTCTACCCAGTGAGGGGTGGTCTTCCTAAAACACAAACCTGATCATGTCCCTCTCCTGCTATACGCCGCTCTGTCTCCCTGTTGCTCTTAGCTTAATAGCTAAGAGGTGCCTAGCACTGTGTGCCAAGCACTGTGCAGACAAATGTTATGCACATCTGTATTAATTTGACCCTCCCACTAACAGCCTCACATTTCACATTAGCAAACAGAGAAATTAGGTAGCATACTAATAAGTGATAGAGCAGGGATCTGATCCCAGAGACACTTGCTCCGGAACCTGTTCTTACCTGTCACTCTGCACAACTGGCCTTGTGGCCTCTGCAGCCATCCATGAAGCCCCTGCCACCTTGCCAGCCCCCTCACTCCCTATACTCTGAGGACACTGTCCTGCTTGCACTTCCTCGTACCTTCCAGCTCTTGTCCACCCCAGGGCCTTTGCACTTACTCTGCCCTCTGCTGAAGACACTCTTTCTCCCCACTTTCCAGGCCTGGGTTCAGAGATGCCATCCTCCATCTTCCAAGCCAGATCAAACCCTCTAGGGGCTTTCAGAGCACAGAGGGCCTTCCCTTGCAGCACGCGACCCAGTCCCACCTCCCCGGGGTGTGGGTGAGCATTTGGTAATGGTCCTGCCTCCTTTCTCTCCACTTCCTCCACACGAGTGTAGGCTACAGGGAAAGGGAGGGTTGTTCTCACTGTCCCTCCAGGGCTTGACCCAGGGTCTGGTTCACAATATTTGCAGAATAAAGAAATAGATGAAGATGATAAATCAGTGATGCCTGATATAAGGTGAAAAAAAAAATGTCCTTACTAATAAAGGTCACGGAAAAGCTGACAAGGGAAGAGAAGCACTAAACGTGGAGCTTGCTGTGTGATCGGCACGGGTTACCCATCCTGCCACCATCGCACCTGGCACAGAGCAGGCAGTGGATGTCCCGCCACGGCTCCGCGGAGTCCAGATGCTCCCTTTTCCCTTCAAATTTTAATGTTTCTGAAAGCCAAGTTCATCTTACAGCGAGCTATACACTTAGTGAAGTGTATTTTTGTTGTTGTTGTTGTTGTTGGTCCCTGAAAAGCGGTTAGGGAGATCAATGGCGAGTCCCGCAATCAATGGCGTTTGCAATCGAGGGAATTCCATGTGTGGCCTGGGGTAAATCCTTTGCTTTCCTGAATCCTAACTTCCTCATCTACCAAAGGGGCAGGGGTGTTGTAAATATTGGGGATGTCCATGTGGCCTTAGCGTCGTGACAGGTACCTTGAATTTCTCCAGGGAAAGTCTGAGTTTCATAAAATAAGAGTCAGATGGGTGTTTTGCTGGAATCGCCCCCACACCGTGTCGGCAGGGTCAGTCCCACATCTGGCTACTCATCCTTTCAGAGGAGAATCGAGAGAGGAGACTGGGGAGGCTCTGTCTTCTTGACATTTTAGTTGATGCTGCAGGACACCTCTTCTTGTCTCTTGGGAAAAGCCTTCCCCAGCCGGGGCGACGGGAGAGAGGCGCCTTCTAGCCCCCACCAGGGCGCATCCTGGGGCTCAGACGGCTCCCGCTCCCTTGGTAAAGACTACGAGCTTCTGCATGGGATGTTCCCCCTGCGTTAAAAATAGCAGGGAATTTGACTCATTTATGGAGCACCTCGCTTTTTTTTTTAAACCTAGGGCAGCGACTTGTTCTATTTCGACATCTAATGCTCTTTTCCCTGTTATTCTGGGTGCACATTAGTCAGTGCAGCTACGTGGCACTCAAAGTCTGTATTTGCTCTGAAGCAGTCACTGGGTACCATCTCGGCAAAGCTATCCAGAGCCTTCACCGGGGTCACTGCCGGCTCCTCCGCTGATTTGAGCCAGGGCCTGGGTCATGATGGAAATGATGCCTTCAGATGACACTGTGAAAAATCACGCCTTTATGAACAGCCTCTCTCCCCTTCACAGGCTCAGTGCAAGTCTCAGCCACGTTTAAGTCGGCAGGCTCATGCGTACTTTGAATAAGCTGGAAAACAGACATTTGGGTTAAAATGGAAAAACCACGGCAGAGGTAGGTGCAGAAGTGTAAAGGAGATTGAGACACCTCCCAGGTCAGAGGTCCCGGTCCCTTTCCTGCTGACCAACTTTTGTGGATGTCAGCAAATGGTTTTTCATCTCTGCTTAAGCCACCGCAATAGGCCTTCCGCTATTTGCTGTGGGGCAAATGGCTTGTCTTTTAAGAGTTGATGTGACCTTTGAAAAAGCAAAAACTTGACCACTAGGTTGGGTAAGTGAAGTGGGTGATGGAATTTGTGTGTGTGTGTGAGTGTGTGTGTGTGTGTGAGTGTGTGTGTGTGTGTGTGTGTGAGAGAGAGAGAGAGAGAGATTTACTTCCTCTAACCACACACTTCCTGCCTATGGTTACCACCCAGTTAATCCATATCAGTGTCTCCAGAGCAAGCAAGTAATCGTAGCAGGTTGGTGCTGTCTCTCTCTCCAAAAGGTCTGCCTGTGTCTTAGCAAGTGGAATCTGTAAATGGGACCTTATTGGACAAAAGGGGTCTTTGCAGATGTAATTAAGTTAAAGATCTTGAGATGAGTTCCTGCTGGATTACCCTGGTGGCCTTATATCCAACAGTGAGTGTCCCTACAGGAGGAAGGCAGAGGGAGGTTTGAGACCACAAAGAGCAGAAGGTCCTGTGAAGTCGGAAGAGGAGACTGAGGACCCAGCCACAAGCCCAGGCGCACGGGCAGCCGCCAGAGCCAGAGGAGGCGACAGAGGACTCTCCCCTGGAGCAGCCGGAGGGACACAGCCTTGCTGACACCTGGATTTTAGGCTTCTGGCCTACGCTTCTGAGAGCATGCATTTCTGTGGTTGGAAGCTGCCACGTTTGTGGTGGTTTATTACAGTGAACACTTTCTTGGTTACTTTATTACAGTTGATTCTTTTTTTGTCTTGAAAACTTGGTACTAAGACAATTCCCAAAGAAACAAGAATTTCAGAACTAATTTCAGTGGTGACAGTTTCATTGAACTCAGTGTCTATTTTTCTCTAAAGCCTACTTAAAATAGTTCCTTATCAACTTCATCAATCAAGGCCCAACTAGGCATGTAGAAGCCACTTGAGGTATTTGTAGAGAGGAAATTTCATGCAGGAATTTGTCACGTTGGTGATGGAGGGGCTGAGAAGTCACTTTAGGTGTCAGAGAGGTCACCCAGAAATTAGCAGCAACAGGAAGCCTTGCCACTCCCAGGGAGGAGGTGCTATTACCGAGCCCAGGGGTAGGGCCACCTGCAGGGAGCTGGGAGCATGGTGGGCTTACGTGGGGGGACTGTGAAGCTGAGAGGACACCTGAGGTGGACAGGGGACGGGTGGGGGGGGGGATGCCCAGCTCTTCCTTCCTCCACCTTCGGTCCCTTGCTAGTCCCTCTTGCTGTGACCCCAGCCAGCAGCTGCCCGACAAGCAGCCTCAGAGAGAGTGACAGTCCCCGGAGGACCGAGCAGGGAAAGGTGAGGGGACCTTGGACTGAGCCACCCAGGACGTGGACCGTCTCCTCAGGACGCGCTTCCAGAAAAGCTGCCCAGGATGCCAGGGCTGGGGTGGGGGCGGGGCAGGGTGCTCTCCGCCTTCCCAGGAGACTCGGCCCCATTCCTCTTCATGTCCCTCATGGCAACAGGGGGATGCTCCCCGAGGAGGTCCGCCACCCAGTCCCCGGATTCGTGAGTACGTTACCTTGTTTGTCCAGACGTGATAAAGTTAAGGATTCTGAGATGGGGACATGAATTGCCCAGGGTCCCAGTGGACCACAGAGGGACCATAAGAGGGAGTCAGGAGTATCTGGGATGAAAAAGGAGATGGATGAGAGAAGCAGGGGTTGGAGGTTAGGCTTTGAAGATGGAGGAAGAGGCCCCTGGACAAGGAATGGGGGGCCCCTGGAAAGACAAGGAAATAGCCCCAGGAAGGAGCTCAGCCCCACCAGCACCCTGAGGCTAGTCCAGGGAGGCGGGCCGAGGGCTTCTGGCTTCCAGATCCCTGAGATGATACAGGAGCGGGGGCTTAAAACAGTTTGTGGTGGTTTCAGTAGGAAAACATCCATAGGACCACTTCAAATGTTAGGGTGAAACATCCAGCCCCGTTCTGTGCCCAGCGGAGACTGCGATGGACCCAGTTCCTTTTTCACACGTTCCTCTGAGCCTCTCTTCGCCACGAGTGTTCAAGGCAAAGACAAACAGCCAAGCAGCTACTGGCCGCGGCTTGATGCCATCGGGGGGATTACAAACCACTCTTGGTCCTAAGTGGTGCTTGGAGGGTTTGTGTGGAAGTGTGACCCACACCTACGGAGCAGGGGTTGGTCCTACGCCTGCACCAACAGACAGTCGCACTGAGTCCCCACCAACACCACGCCCCTTTCCACCTGCCAGGTGTGATTGCTTGGCTCTGGTAGTTGGTCAGCGTTGCTTTGGAGGCTATTGATTGAAGCTGTGAAAGTCTTCTGCTATTCCTGGAGAGTCTTCGTTAACTGAAGCAGGCTTGATTCAGACAAATGAAGTGGGAAAGAATGTTTTCTAAAATGATAGCTCCTGTTGTTGCAAGATTTCTGTAATCTAATTAATGGCAGAGGCCTGGAGCTCCTCTCTCCATTCTAGAGAAAAGGAAATAAAAAGAGTAGGGAAAAGCACCAGGAACCCATTCCTTTTACTCCTAAAGACAACAGACTAAGAACAACAGCGGCGACAGGGACACGATGATTGATTTCACTGCAGAGAGCTTACGTTGAGAGCCATCTTGCATATCCTTTTCTCGTCCCTTAACGAGAGAGGTCGGATTGGCCAGGTTTTCATAGGAAGCAGTTAGGTGTTGGCAGGTCAAGTTCATGCAGGTGGGAAGCATTGGGCTGGAACTCTTGAATCAGATATTTTAAGTGCTATATTACTGTTGCTTGTATTTGGATCTGAGAGAACACCCAACTCAATAAACTAATTAAAACTAATTAAAATAATAATAGTAATAATAATTTACACCTGGCATACACTTGTTAATGACTGATCCCAGTCAAATGTCAATGAGTGAAAGTGGTCCACCCAGCCACAGCCCACCCTCAGGCCAGTGACTGCCACTTGTACTCCTGAGCGAGTGTTAGTTCCAAGAGGCGAAGCAGCTTCTGGTTTGGGAAAGAGCAAATGTCTTGGGCTCCTGGGTGGTGGGTTCCTTCGCTCCTTCAGACCTTTGCTGAGGGCTCACTTTGAGCCAGGTACTGCACAGGGCAGAAGGAGTCACGGTCCCCTCTCTTAGCCGAGGTGGTCATTGGCCTCTCCCTAGGGCCTGCCCCCACAGCCCACCCTGACAACTTGGGAAAGACCCTAGGCTTACAAAGTCCAGACCCCAAGGGGACCTTGGAGGGTTATCTTTATGTGAAAGGGGGCCCGGCTGACCAGCTGGACTAGGGCTAAGAGTCGCAGAGGTCTGAGTTCAAATTCGGGGTCAGTGCCTTCCTAGTCAGGCCCTCCTCGCCGTGCCTGCTGGGTTGGGGATGATACTTGTGCGTACCCCAGAGGGCAGGGGTGAAGTTTAAAGACGAGATAAAGCCATCAGCCCAGCATCTGTCCATAGCAAGTGCTCGATACATATTCAAGCTCTGTGTCACTGTCACCACCCTGCTCCTCCTTCTCCGTTACTGGATGTTTAATGTTCGTGTGTCCAGTCCACAGGGCAGGTGCCTTCGGGATTGGTGAATATAGAATTGTGGTTGTATGTGCAGATCCCAGTCCTCCCCCTCCTGGTACCACGGCTGTCCAAGCCCCATCATGCCCTCCCAGTGCCCCAAGACCTGGCCTCCCCGCTCCCTGCTTGGTTGTGGGGTCCATCCTGTGAGCAGCATGTCCTGTGGACGCTGTGTGGTCGTCCTGTGACTCCCCGCCCTGCCCACTCCTGCTGCCCTGGCCATCCAGCCTGCAGGTCCCCGTCTGCACCCCTCCGAGCCGCCCCACAGCCTCCTTTCTGCTCCTTGAACACACCGGGTCCTCTCCTGCCCCAGGGCCTTTGGGCCTTCTGTTCCCTCTCTCCAGAATGACCTCCCCACTGTCCCTGGACTTGCCTGTCTCATCAAGGGCCACCTCCCCACATCCTTGCAGAGCCCTCCCGGTGTCTCCCGCTCTGGCAGGGAAGCTCCAAGAACATGGCCAGCCCCCGGGGCCTGGAACAGAGCCTGGCGCAGGTCAGGTGCTCCGTGAATACCTGGGAAGAAGGAATGAGTCCCTCGCAGCCGTGGTTTTCCTAATAGGAGCTTGAAGAGACAAACTTTTATGACTCAATGACGTGGTGGATTCTGATTTTTAAGTCGTACCTGCTTGAGCTAGAATCATTTATCCACAAATTTATCCATTGTCTCCAAAAAGCTAGGAGACAATGACCGTTGCCCTTCCACAGACACGGGACACAGCAGCCAGAGGACCCTGTATGCCCAGTGGTCCCAATATGCTAGTGAGAAAGGGTCCTGCACCCGCAGCTGCCTTGGCAAGTCCAGCAGATTGACCAACCCAGGGGGAGGCCAGCGCCAGGAAATTAGATCTCCAGCCAGAGAGGCAGCTTCGGTGACTCCACGAAAAAGTACAGTGTGTGTCACATCCAACAGGCCTGAGGACATGGCTCTGCAGTCTTCCCATCTGCCCTCCTGTCCCTGCACCCTTGAGGGAGGTGACCTGGGGGAGAGGGACCAGTGTGGCTCTCGGCACCGATGCTTGTGTTGGAAGCAGATTGGAACTGGGCTTTGGTGGCTCCTGTAGAAAAATGACACAGATCTCAGTGGGAAAGCTGGTTTGAGGGTGGCAAAAATCCTACTGTTTCATGTATAAAGAACGTTTAGATATTTGTACACATTATATGGGGGCAGGACTCAGGAGAAAATGAACATTTAAGCGAGGTCTAAGTTCACCTACCTAACAAACCCTGCAAGGGTGGACTTGGCTCACCACTTCCCAGACGGGGAAACCGATCCTCCGGACAGGGTGGGCTGCACTCAAGTTCACCCAGCTGTAAGTTGGAAAGCAGAGAATAGAAGTGTCAAAGTTCCACGTAATTCCAGAAAAAAACTATTTCTCATACAACTGTGGAAGGTGCCCAGGGCCAGTGCGTGCTGCTGGACACCCTGTGCATTAATAGAGAATTCAGCAAAACTGGAGCTCGGGCCTCCCAGTCTCCACCAGGAGCCTCTGACTCCTGAGGATTCTGACCCCCGCACCTGGGGGAGGGGCTCATAAACACCCCTGAGGCCTCCCAGTGATGCCCCTACCATTCACCTGTCCTCATGGGAAAGCACAAGGCAACGAGGCAGGAGGAATCAGACGGACATCGCCAAGCACTGCGGGGAGATGTGAGGAAAACAGGGAAGAACGCGACTGCAGAGAAACCACCAGGCTTCCAGGACGGGTCTCCGTGATGATGAAGGATAATGCTCCAGCTTTGTCCCTTGAACACTGTGTGACCCAGACAAGTTGTCCAACCTCTCTGAGCCCCAGTTCCCTCATCTGGGAGAAGGCTGTGAGAACTAGTGAGATATTCTGAGAATGGGCCTTCCAGCCTCTGTTAACAGAGAGGCTAGTGTCTCCATGACCATCCTTCCATACTCTAAGAGAGTTTCCCTCTCCTGAAAATTCCGTCTTAGTTTGTTTTCTGTTGCTGTAGCAAAATACCCGAGACCAGGTGATTTATAAAGAATAGAAGATTATTTGGCTCACGGTCATGGAGGCTGTGAAGTCCAAGAGCAGAGCACTGGGATCTGGTCATGGCCTTCCCGAGGCATCCCAACATGGCGGAGGACATCCCATGGCGAGACAGAGCAAGCCTGACACCTCAGGTCTCTCTTCCTCTTCTTACGAAGCCACTAATGCCACCACAAGGGACCCATCCTCATGACATCATCCAACCCTATTCACCTCCCCAAAGCCCCACCCCCAAAACACAGGAATCACCTTTCTCAGGTGTGGACTTTGAGGGGTGGTGGGGGACACAAACCACAGTGAGTTTTCTGCTTCATGACAATGTTTCATTTGTCCCTAATGATGGGGTAGTGGGAGGGGACAGGAGCCCCCTGAGCTCTGATGTAAGTGTTCAGATGGATTTGTCCTCTGTGGCCCCCCAGAACCAGCTGGACAAAAGAGGAGGGAGATGCTGTCAGACATAAACTGTGTCAAGTGTCTTGCGGTTCAGCCACCCCTGGGTACATTGGGGTCATCTCTTCCTCCCCACTCTGGGAGCCCAGCTCTGAAGTGTTTCTCAATGAGGCTCTTTGTTTGTTAGTTTGTCTGTTTTTTAGTGGTGCTGGGGATTGAACCCATGGCCTTGTGCGTGCGAGGCAAACACTCTACCAACCGAGCCATATCCCCAGCCCCTCGATGACCCTCTTTGAATCTAGCTCTTTCCCCCGCAAGTGTTTGAATGTTCCATTTTTATTTTTATTTTTTTACTGGAAATTAAAACGTCCTGACTCACAGTCAGTGTTGGTGGGTTGTCATTCTCTCCTCTGTGCCCTGTCCACAGGAGCCACTGCAGACATGTGGCAATGCCACCCTCATTGGAGAAAGCAGGAAATGCAGGGGAGTCCCAGAGGCTGATGAACTTGTTACTTAAGTTCTCTGAGCCTCAGTTTCTTTATTGCTAAAACAGAAGCAGTGCTATTGCTTAGATATCAGGGTTCCCCAAAAGCTCATTGTGAGAAATGCAAGAACATTCAGAGCCTAAGTGATTGGGTTATGAGAGCTTTAACCTAACCAGTGGATTAATCCACGGATATGGATTAACTGGGTAGTAACTGTAGGCAGGAGCGTGTGGTTAGAGGAGGTGAGTCCCTGAGGAAGTGCCTTGGGGTTTATACCTTGTCTCTGGGGAGCCCCCCACCCCACCCCCAGCTTCCCATTGCCACGTCCTGAGCTGCTTCCCTCCACCATGTCCTTCTGCCATCCCTGACCTTAGGCCTAGAGCAATGGAGTTGGCCGTCTGTGTACTGAGACCTCTGGAACCGTGAGCCCCCAAATGAAACTCTACCTCTGTGTTGTTCTAGTCAGGTCTTTTGGTCACAATGATGAAAAGGCTGACTAAACCAAACAGAGATTCCTGATGTGAGAATTAAATGACATTGGGTTTGCATTCTTAATGGTAAGTGGCAAATGGACAAAGTAAATTCTATATCCTGCAAATGTAGAATTCACTGGTTGAAGGAACAGCACAACCCAGGGACACACAACGTCAGATTCCACTGACAATGTCAGCAAAGGATGCTCCTTACACACTCAGGGGACAGAAGGGAGGCCACCCCAACCTGGGTTAGGTGCTGTTCCACCACTTAACTACATGACCCCTTGGAACTGAAGACCCACTGTGTGCTTACATTCCGTGCATATCAAAAGGAAATAATTCATTTAGTACTCATTGTTCCATTGTTGGAAAATTTTAAATGTTTTGAAATTTGGGGGTATATGATTTTTTTTTCCAACTGGAAGTTTTATAAGGTACAAGGATAGAAGAAATAGCTATGATGAAAATTTTCTGCTATAAGTATAATTACAAGTATAAAAATACGCCACTCTATATCATGGTACAAGTATAAAATTCACTACCGTATTTCAAAGACTTGGTGTGAAGAAAATAAAATATTTCTGTAGTTTTTACATCAATGACAAGATGCAATGAAAATATCTCGAATCTCTTAGGGGCTGGAATGGTGTCCCCTCCTGGCCAAGTGTTGAAGCTCTCACCCCAGCACCTCGGAATGTGACTATTTGGAAACAGTCGCTGTGGATGGAATTCACTGAGATGAGGTCATTCCCAGCCCAACAGACTGGCGTCCTTATTAAAGAGCACCTAGTGAAGGGGCAGAGACCCACTCTCAGGGAAGACCATGTGAGACCCCATTCCTGAGCCTTGGAATGCCGCAGAGGGCCTGCCACCACAGAGGCTGGGGGACAGGCCTGGAGCACATTGTCTGTCCCAGCCCTCGGACTGTGGGTGAGACATTTCTGGTGTTTCCACCACTCCGTTTGTGGTTCTCTGTTACGGTTCCCTTAGCAAGCTGACACATTTGGGCTACATAAAATATATTATTAAGTCCCTTCTTTATTGACTTTCTAAAAATGTTAACAAAAGGTTTGAGATTACACACATCATCCCATGTTGCTCTTCCATGTTTCTATCCCATGTTGCTCTTCCATGTTTCTATCCCATGTTGCTTTTCCAGGAGTAAAGTCCAGATACTGTAGGACACAGACAGGGGACTTGGCCCTCGGGGGTGGGGTTGGAGAAGGGAGGCTTAGACTGAGTTGGGAGATCCATGAGGGCTTAATTAATGGAGAGGATGTGGAGGGCACAGAGCTAAGGGATGGTGTCTTCTCCTGAGCCACCTCCCCAGCCCCTCCCCCCCAGGAACAATGTGGCCAAAGCTGACCAAACTGAAACACCCTCTGGATACCTGGGGGCAGTCACTGGCTGCATCCCCCCTCCCCTGCTGCTGAGGGGCGCTGAGTGAAAGACCACGCTGTGGAGCTGGACAGAGAGAAAGAGGTCCACGGCTTCTGGGGGGATGTCCCGTACCACTGAGAGCCCAGAGTTAATGACTCATCTAGTTATTTACAGGTGTAAATGGTTCAGGCTCCCTCGGAAGATGAGGCGAGCTGCACCACACTCAAAGATTTCAAGTTCCTGAAACATTCCCTGCTCATGGCTCAAGGGAAACAGCTCCACTCTGCCCTGGGGAGCCAGTGGAGACTCTCAGGGTGTCCTTTCCTGGCCAAGATGGACCCGTTTTTATTGGATTATCAGAGATAGCAACCCCACAGGAAATTTCTTACCAGACCACTAGATTCCCATCTTTGGCCAGAAGCGGCCTCCGTCCTCCATCCCAACACAGTGTGGACTGGGCAGTCTGAGCCAGGAGCAGGGACCCCATTGTGCTCAAGAAGATGACAGAATGAGAGCGGGGTGGGGGGGGTGGGGGGGGGAGCAGACTCAGGTATTTATTTCCAAGCTCAGCCCTGCCACCTTCAAATATGTCTGATTCTTGTGAAAAAGATCCCCCAGCTGAGTGCAGTGGAGAATGCCTATGATCCCAGCAACCTGGGAGGCTGAGGCAGGAGGACTGCAGGTTCAAAGCCAGCCTCAGCAACTTGATGAGGCTCTGTCTCTAAATAAAAAATTTAACTAAGGGCTGGTGATATGGCTCAGTTGGTTAAGTGCCCCTGGGTTCAATTCCTGGCACAAAAATAAATAAATTTCTTTACATTTTAAAAATGGACACGGGGCTGGTTAACCCTGGAAGGACGTCTCTGAGGTCATCTGATTTCCCAGTCATCGAATTCCCCTCCCTCCAGGCTCCATTGGAAGTCCCTACAGCAGGGTGCTCTCGTCCCTCCCTTCACTCCTTCCTGGAGCCATTTGGGGAGCCCAGAGAGCCCTGGAGGTGGTGAGGTTCACAGAGACAGTTAGCGCTGGCGTCTGCTTTGTCCGAAGCCTCCTTTCCTGTGATGGAAGCAGAGTTCAACAGCCGACCTTCACAGGCTCCTCTCAGACCAGGGGTCCGAATGGCCCAGGGGCCTGGAGAACCTTCGATCCTCTCTGGTCTCTCTTTGGGTGGCTTCTCCTCTTCATCAGCCCTTGTGCCAGGTGCTCCAAGCCCTGTGGTCTGCAGGACATGTCCTCAGTCCCGCTGGGGGAATGCCAGCCCAGACCTGGGTCCTCCCTTCATTCTTCCTCGTCACCATCCATCAGTCATCCCGGAGGCTGTCACGGGCACCGTGCCGGGCGATGCGGCTGGAGCAGCACACCCAACATGCTGGGCTCTGTGGGGCTCCTTTGGGAACACTGGGTCTCAGTGCCACCATCCTCCAACAGGGGCCATTTGAGGCTTTCAGGATTCAGCAGAGAGCAGGATGGCGGGGTTCTGCCTCCAGGAGGCCATACCCTGGTGAGGAGCAGGCATTCAACAAGCCAGGAAATGGACCCACACGAAGGGAAGCAGTGGGGACCCTCCCTAAGGAAACTGCGTGAAGGGGGGTGGGGGTGGGGGTGGGGGGTGACGGAGGGACCCTTGAGAGGGGTGGGCAGGGAAGGACTGTCAGAGGACGAGACCTGCACCAAGCAAGGTAGGTGCTGCTGAGGGGGGACAGGCCGTGGGCATCACTCCTGCAGGGGGAAGCCCCGCTGAAGGAAGGCCTCTGTCCTGCGGCCCTGGGTAGGGAGGGTTTGTCGGCAGGTGGGAGTCTTCCCGCTTGGTGTCCTGAGGCCCTGCCCGCGGGTGCTCAGGCTCCTCTTGGACGGCAGGCAGAGTGGTCTGCAGACTGCAGAGAGCCAGCTGAAGGAGGAGGCCCAGCACACAGCCCCCTCCATCTCCAGTGCTCCATCTGATGGGGAGGGGGAGTCGTACTGACCAGAACTGCTCCACCACAGCCTCATTGTCCCCGCAGCCATGCATGTGAGCAGTGGGACTCCTGTCACCTGGCACTGGAAAAACGGGTCAGCAGCCAGGACAGAATGTACTTCCCCCAAGAAGTGCCAGCAAGGGCCAGGGTGCCCACTCTGCTCGGTACAGACACGTGTACCCCAGGGTGAGTACTCCTGTGGCCAGCACCATACAAAGAGGATCGTGGCCACTTCCTCCTGAAACACGCTATGACAGTCCTTCTACGTTCCCATACCGGCTCCAGCCCCCAGCTCCCCAGCCTCAACCCTCCACAGCTCCAGGGGCAGCCTCCTGCGGTACCCCCCTTGGCACCCAGGACAGTGCAGCTCTTCTTTCTGCTCCTGTCTCCTGGCCCATTCTGAAGAGCCGGAATCATCACCACGGGAAGGGCCCTGGGGCTGTGGGCTCTGGGGCTCCGTGCAGCACTGAGACCCGAGACCGTCACTAGTTCACCTGGAGCCCGACAGGAGCCTCAGGGCAGCATCAGGCCCGGCTCCCCCTTGGCTCGGGGCTGCCTCCGTCCTCTCTCCATCTGCCTCTCCTTTCTCCTTCCCTGGGCTTCATCCCCTCCGCAGCCTCTTACGCAGTGGCCTTAAGCAAAAGCCCAGCCAGGGCCTCCCAAGATTTGACTCAAGTCTTTGGCCCGTGAAGGGCCAGAGCCCTGCCGTGACTCCTGCAAATTAACCTGAGGAGGGAGCTTTGCTTATCTGTATCTGGGACTCAAGGTTTTGGAGATCTGGGTGCTCAGGGTCCCTGTGCCAGACCCTTGTCAGGCACATGGTCTGTGTCACAGGTGAGGCCTCAGTGTGAAGGCTGCTTTGGCGACTTCCTCTCTCTCTCTCTCTCTCTCTCTCTCTCACACACACACACACACACACACACACACATTCCCTGTCCAGAGCATGAGTACTTTCTCAAATTTCCCCAGAGGCTGGGCAATCTTCACAGGGACTTCCTCCTCTCACTGGGTCTCTGTCCTTCTGTCCTTCCTATTTATTTCTTCAGCTCCCTGAATGAATAAACACATCCCTACCTCCCAATATCGATGACCTTTCTCCATCTCTCACTCAAACCCATTCCTTACCCTGGACTTGTGTTTGCATTTCAAATTCAAATTTCCAGCTAGCGCCCAGGGAATGCCCTCTCAGGTGGTCCAGCCAACCCAGTGGTGGCCCCCAGCTCTTCTCCCTCCCAATATCCCCTCTTCCCTGTTCTCTGTGTGCTCTCCCTGGCCAATGGAGTCTTCGATCTCAAATTCACCCACCTTGGGAGACAGCATAGGGCTGGGAATGGGCTTTCAAGTCAGATGATCTGACTTTGTAACCCGAGTCTATCACTGCCTGTGCAAACTTAGAAAAATTACCTACCTCTCTGAGCCTCAGACTCTTAACCTGTAAATGGGGGATAGTATCACCTCCAGGCAGAGCTGTTTCAAGTCTTAAGATAAACTTACGTATAGTGCCGGGCACCTAACAGGCATTAGAAAGTGTTCACTGTTGTTTTTACTGTTGTTATTAATTGGTGGCTTTAGCCATTCCGTTTCCTCCACACACAATGTCCCTCCTCCGTATCTGGTGATTTAGAGCCTGTCCATCCTTCCTGACCCAGCTGCAAGGACAGAGCCTGGGAAGCCAGACTTGACCCTGCAGATTAGAAGGAAGCATTCCCTCTCTTCCTCTTTTTCTTTTTGTGTGTGGTAGGTGAAGCCCGAGGTCCTACGCAAGCTGAGCAAAGGATCTAGCTCCGAGCCACACCTCCAGGGCTCATTGCTGTCCTTGGGCCCTTTTGCTGTCCTTTGTTACCAACTCCTATAAAGTAGTGAATGTATAAGAAAACATTTGCTGCTCAAAGTCTCTTGGATAGACTTGAATTTTTCTGAAACAATCTTTACCAAGGTCCCCTTGTTTTGGTCACTGACCAAGTCCAGTTGTCTTTCTGAACCTCCACAGCCATTGTCCCCCGCCGTCTTGCATTTCTTCAGGGACTTCTCTGCTGCACTCGTCTTATGCTGAAGAGCCCACTCTTTGGCTCTTTACAGACAGGGCTTGATCCTCATCCGTCTTGGCAGCCTCGGCTCTTCGTCCATATTGGGTAGATGGACTTGTCTGTGGATTGTTGTGGTTTGGCCGTGAAGTGCTCCCTAAACTCCGGCATTAATGCAGGAATGTCCTGAGGTGAGATGATCAGAGTGTGAGAGCTGCCACCCAGTCAGTCCACCCTCGATAGAATGACCTGGCTGGGTGGTCACTGTGGCAGGTGGGCATGGTGGGAGGAGGCGGGTCACTGGGGATGTGCCTGGAAAGGTGGGCCTTCCCTGGGCCACGCCCCTCCCCTGCTTCCTGATCCCACCATGACAGAGCAGCTTTCCTCTGCTGACCCCCACCACAGCAGCTGGGCTGACTCCCCTCGAGGCCCAGAGCCATGGGTGGGCCCATGTGGACTGAGACCTCTGAAACGGTGGGCCCCAGGTAAGCTTTTCTTCCTCTAAGTTGTTCTTGTCAGGTACTTTGGTCGCAGTGCTGAGAAGCTGACTAACACAGGAGTTGACCAGGGAACAATGACAGAATGCATCCCAAACCAGGAAGCGTCCTCAACTCCCAGGTGGCAGCAAATCTCTAAGAACTATCACCACTGATATTCTCTCAGCTCCAGAAGGATCTAGAGATGTGTCACAGCTTCACTGAGCTCCTCTTGGCTCATATCCACCCACCAACAAAATGTCCTTTTGACCCTTTGTGGCAGACCTGGAGCCTGGCAGCTCAGATTCTCCTCCGGAAGGGGCTGGCTGACCAGGGGCTGGTCGTGTGCTGAGGGGACGGGCTCCAGCTGTTAGTGCCTAGGGATCCTCCTTGACCAAGCTGGGCAGAGGTAGGAGGCCCAGCCATTTCCCCTAGAGGTAGCTCTCCTCTGGGGGGTCTCCGCCTCGCTGGGCAGCCTGCTTCCCTAGCTGTCTGAGGTAGATGGCCACCCCTAGTAAGCCTTTTGCATTTGACTCCAGCTTCAGCCTCCGCTTCCCTGTGATCCCCAACAGCACACTCTGCAGACCCGAGTTCCAAGAGCCCCAAGAAAGAGGCCAAGGGCAGACCGGCCCTGCACATTCACACCAGGAAAAGAGAGAGAAGGTGGGGCTGACCTGATGACACTCATTCTGGCCGTACCCTGGTCACTGGAAGCCTCTTCCAGTGGCCTCTCCGTGTCCCAGGAAGGACATGGGTCTTTTGTTTCTTTGGGGGAATTCAACTGTAACTACATTGTCCAAAATAGTACAGTAAAATCAATCAGAGGGAATGCTATTCTCATGGCAAATTTCCTGATTTCCCAAATGAGTCTAAAGCCAAAGACATTATTGATGAATCCTATTATTCCTCTTGGAGGATAAAAAATAAAGATAAATAGTGCTGTCTTGGATGGGCCCCCAGGGGACTGCGGCAGCTCTGGCTAGAGGGGAGGCTGGGGTGGGTGGGGGCCGGCGCTCCCCGCGGGCCCTTTCCTGGCCCAGAGGCTTCAGGAGTGCTCTCTGCTCTCCCAGGGTGACTCTGCCGTCTCCTCTCGGTCCCCTCAACCCTCAGCAACTCTCTCTTGGTTCCTGGGGACTCTTGGGTCCAGCCAGGTCTCCTTTGCCTCAGTGGGGACCTGTCAAAGGCGTCTTCTCCAAGGGCTGAAAGAACAGTCATATTAATGTTGCTCTAACAGCAAAGAGACGCCTTCGAAAGCCTTGGGTTAAGATGGAGGAAGGCATGGTAGGTTCTTTGGCCTTCTAGAACCTTGTGGAAGGCATTGATACCATTTCCCCACTCGTCCTGATTGCCTCCAGCAGGACTGTGGGTGGAGCAGTCTTTGACACGTGGACATTAGCTTCCTGATCATGGACAGGCCACTTGACCTCCAACCTCGGTTTCCTCCTTTGAAAACGCCTGCTCCAGGGCAGCTGTGAGCCGGAGTCGAGGTAGAGGTGACGGGATGAGAAGGCCTGGTAAACCACGCAGCTGAGCCTCCAAGTGCTACTTCTCTTGTTCCAGTGAAGGTCAGTATCTTACCAGTGCTCAGAGCTTGACACAGAAACTCCCAGAACTATATATATAACAGAGGGCAAACCTAGGTCCGACATGAGCTAAGATGGCCTGCTGGGGACAGACGTGGGATTTACAACCGTCCTCTCCTTAAAGCCAATGTTCCTGTGTGTCAGCACTTGGGCCAATGGACATGACCCCTTGCCCTTCCTTAAGTGATGGATCACCCACTCTCCTGCCAAATGAGCAGTTCTCGGGAGCCACATAGATTCTGAGCTCCAATGTCAACGTGAAGATCAAGAACAAGGATTCAGGAGGTTCCTTTAGGGATGGGAACTTATCTGGGTGCAGGGACAGGCCTGGTCTTGCCCTGGGGGAAGGGCAGGATGTGAAAGTTTCCACTCTCTTGTCCCCTGGCTGGCCTTGGGGCACTGCTCAGTTGCCTGGGGGCTGCCAATCCAAGAGCAAGGTGTCCACCTGGACTTCCTCCATGTGCAGGGCAGGCTGGAGGCAGCAGGAGACGTCTGCCCACCACCGGATGCCAGGGTCTAACACAAGGGCTGGTCCACGGGAGCCTCGGGAAGGATTTGTTGAACGATTCAACTAAGCTTCTCAGCTTTCAGAGAAATGCACAGATTGTGTCTCCTGGGGCTGTTGAAAGAAGTTTTGGGGAAGAAATAAGACCCTTTTGAGGTACTGACAGACTCCTCTGACAGAGAAGGGCCTTACTTCCTTGTATGTATTTCAAGCTCTTTGAGGAGAGTTATCCATGGCTAATAGCAACCATATCTATAACCTATTCCTAATCCACCTCCATCTATCCATTTCAAAACCCATATTCATAGTGATTTCTGGCTCTCAGTCAATAGGTAGAGACCAACTAGCTGAACACACAATGGACTAACTCATACGGCTTATGAACACTTTCCACATTCTTGAACTGATTTCAGTTCCCAGCAATCCGGGGTGGTGTGCACTGTCTCCTTCCCTGGGCAGAACAGGAAATTGAGGCCAGAAAGATGAGTGGTGACTGGGGGGTTCAAATGAAGGACTCTGAGGGCACACTCCTCGCTCCCTGCTGTGCCGACTTCTGGTACCAGATTCTGAAGAGCTCGGGAGAGGGAGGCCTGGGGAGGCTCGGAAGATAGCTCTCCTTGCTTTTCTTCTGAGCAGCCTCTCCTCTAAGACAGAGGCAGAGCAAAGAGGAGAGACCTAGGGGTGGGTTGGGGGAGCGGAGGAAACAGTGGTCCACTTTCTGATTTCAGGAACTCTGCGTGGCATCACCCCCATGATGTTTAGTTAAATCTCAGAGCCATGTCAAATCAGTAACGTGCCAGGGACGGAGAGCCGTATAAATATGCAGCGCAGGCATTGCCAATACTGCCCAAGGAACACGTTTTGATGCGGGCTGGGGCAGGTCGAACAGAGGACATCTGATCACAGAATAACTCAGATGTGGTAGGACAGAAAAATTATAAGTCCCAAATATATTTGATTTAGCCTTGATTAAAGTTAAGTGGGGTCCAAAGGTCAGACAGCCTTTAATAGTAAGAATCTTCAGATTCAAGATTCAGAGTGCAAAGCACTGGATTAACCATGGTTTATGGATAAAAGAGGAGCCTAGAGGATATTTACAGATCTATTATTATACATTTAAGTTAAATCTCTACTTTTTTCTTAACTCCTACTTCTGAAAGAGAATTTCTGCTAAGACTCTTCACTAAGAAGAACAAAGAGATTTCCCGTACAGTTATCATGTTGACTAGTAAACTCCAGTCCATGGAAATTTGTTATAAAGGGCACCCTGTTTGTTTTAGGAGATCTTTGCTCACAGACCCTCCACCTGCCTGTGATCTATCCTCGCACAACCCAACTGAAAGGCTGGCACCTTCTCTTAGAACTAGGAACATAGCTGAGGCCTCCGGTCTTGTAAATATAAATAAAGTGCAAAACAAGTGACCTGTGAAATGCGGTGACTTGGTGTGGTTAAGTGACTCTAACTGATTGACGACCTAAGTATTGGATTTCAGATGAAGTAGGAAAAAACAGATGGGAAGGTAACAGCGTAGCGAACTCAGCACAGAGAAAATTAACAAAGATAGAAACGAAATGTAGAGAACTAAGGTAGAAGGAAGAAAATCAACAGGGGCCTGACTTGGTTCCTTGAGTGAATTAATAAAATAGACTGATGCTATTATTCAAGAGAATAAAAACAAAACAAAACAAAAAAGTGTGCATGCGCAGGGGAGGCAGGATTTCAAAATTTCTTGAGCAAGGGGAAAGGAAAGGACATCGTAAAATTGGGGCGGAGCACGTGGCGAGACAGTTGTGGTAGTTGCTTATCTCAGTCACTGCGCATGGCCCCTGTTCTTGGTGATAACTCAGTGGATTAGTTAGGATTTGTTTGGGTGCAATGGGTCAAAACCCAGATTCAGAGAAGCTAAGCATCAGAGAGCACGTGTTACCTCACATAACTGAAGAGTTGAAGGGTGGGCTTGATTTGAGACTCGAGCAACACCCCTGAGATCCCTCTCAGGTGGGGCCTCTCTCCGGATATGTGGATTCGCAGGCTCACGTCACACAGCTCCCAGGTCAGTGGCACAGAGAGACTCTGTTCCCAACATTTCAAGAAAAATCCCAGTTAAGGGATTTTGC
The DNA here is from genome assembly GCF_045843805.1 of Urocitellus parryii. Classification (NCBI taxonomy): domain Eukaryota; kingdom Metazoa; phylum Chordata; class Mammalia; order Rodentia; family Sciuridae; genus Urocitellus; species Urocitellus parryii. Next base: position 126,667,123 of record NC_135540.1, read on the forward strand.
TAGCCCTGGTTGGCCCAGTTGGGTGGTGCATTCATATCTAAACCAGTCACTGTGGCTGGGGGATTGGAATGTTCTGGAATGCTGTAGTCTAGCTGAGATGTACAGTGGAAGATGGAGGTGTTGGTCAAGTGAGGCCCTGGGACTGGACACGGAGGAGGCTTGATTCCTTCCCAGGCAAGATGGCGTCCTGTCTCCATGAGAAGGTGCAGCTGGCATGAGCTAACAGAAACCCACAGGAGTCCCTTATGCTGGTGGAGGAGGTGACAAGGTCACTGGAACTGTGACCAGGGTCCCGAGGGTCTTTTAGTTGACTTAGGAAACTCAGGAAGAACGCATACTGGCAGCCCTTCAGGAACACAACTGAATCCAGGAGGCCCATCAGGGGCAGCTTCGAAACGAGCTCCAGCCTCTGACACCACCAAGTTCTGGAGAGGAAATGACGCGGAGCCAGGAACCGCATCCACATTTGACCAGCAGCCAGCCCCAGAGTGGCCTATCAGGGTGATGTGGTCAGAGAGGGATTGGCAAACTCTGGGTGTGGGGGAGGCTTTTAAAATTTTTTTTTTAACCCCAGGGAATCTCGTCTGTATTCATTCAAACCAGGAAACACCTTTGAGGTTTGGATGAATAATTTTTATTCGGTTGTTACAGTAAGCATTGAAGCCAGAGGCACTGGGCGGTAGCAGAGGCCCTCTGAAGCTGAAGCTTCCGGTCCTGGTGAGGGGACCAGGCCGGGGTGGAGGTGGGATTTGGTTGGAAAGTAGGGGAGGGGGATTAACAGCCTGATGGAGTCTCGAAGATTCTCATAAGATTCATAGTTTGGTTGAGGATTTGAAGATGATCTGTGATCTAAAAATAGATTTCCCAAACTGCAGTATTCTTAGATTCACCGCCTTCTGTAAAATTTCTGCCGTTCCTCGCTGCCTGTACCTGGGCTGGATCTTGTCCCTCATGTCTGGGATTTCTCAAATGTCACTTCTTCATTGCATCAGCCAACATGACAGCCAGGGCTTCCCGAGGAAGGACCACGGCTTCCCCTGGAATGGACATTCCCATTATGCCAGCTCCTCTTTCCACCCCTGAGCTCCACCTGGGCCTGTGGGTGCCTCGAGGTCACCTCAACTCAACCTCCGGACACCACATTCCCAATACCGCTCTCGCCCAACCCTCTGCTCTTCTAAGCTTCCTGGTCTTAAGAGATGGCTCCTCCAGCCACCCGCTGGCTCTGGCCCACACCCATGGACATCTCACTCATCTTTCCCCCTAAATTCAGCCCAAAGGCGAGTCCTGCTGATCTTCCCTCCAAGCTGCACCTTGAGCGCACACCACTCTGCATCTCCTCTGCTGCTCACTGTGCCCCAGCTGCACTCTCTCTCTCCGGGACTAGTTCCTCCCATTCTGTACCTGATCATCTGGAATAACCACGTTGAAGCACACGTGACATCATGCCTGTTTGATGGGAGGGGTGGACTCCCTATGGCATTTAGAACGACACACAGGCTCCTTGCTGGGCCTACAAGTCCTGCGTGATTTAGTTCCTCCCTACCTTTCAGATCTCATCTCACCTTCTCCCTCTCCCTCCTTCTTTGTGCACTGGCCACCCTGGCCTTCATTTGAATCCCTCCAAGCATGCATCTCTTCCTGGTCCTGGGCCTTTGCACATGCTCTGCTTTCTGAGGACACTGCCCCTTCCTCAGCCTCTGCCTCTCCCCTGGCTCCTTCTCCTCCTCATGCTCAGTGAAGTCCTCAGTTAGGCTTCCAGCCCCCCCCTTCCCTCCACTCAACTAGGGTCTCCCCTTTTCTCTTCCTTCATGGGTCCTACCATCATTTGTCATCACATGTGTCTCCCATGAAGGTGGGGACCATATCTGTCTTTGCCATTGCTTCATATGGACGCCCAGCAAGCACCTAGCAACTTCTCAGTCTATACTGACCCCTGAACAGACCAGCAGCGGAATGTGAGTGTGCATGATTGGATGCTATTTCGAGCTACCATTTCATCCATATTCAAGGTAGCAACGTGCATTCATGTCACGGGGCTCCGCCTGAGTAAGTGTACATCTAAATGAGGATTTCTACATCTTCAAAAAACTTGCTATTTCCTGGAAACAGATTGTGTCTCTCTGATTGTCTATTAAGTTTTTTTTTTTTTTTAACTGCTGAAGATCTTGGAACCAAACCAAAGTCATCTGCATTTCCATTTTTATATCTTAATTTATAAACTGCGCCTTATAATTTACAAGCACTCGCTTACTGAGTGTCTTTAGCAGAGCCGAAACAAATACCAGCTCTGCCAGCTCTCTACTCCAGGCGTTTCTCCACACTGTGTTCTAGGATGAGCCAGAGCTGGCCTGAGTTGCCCAGAGTAAGGACAGTAATAATGATGACGAGTCACATTTATTTAGAGAAGAGAGAGAAGTCTTTTTATCCCCATGAAACAGGTGAGGGAAGAGCAGCAGGAGGTGGGAATGACATGAAGGAGGGTTTGCTTGTGAGAAGTGGAGCCTGGCCTGGAATCTGTGCCTCTAGAGTTCTCCAAGGATCTGTTTAGGTCACTAGGCCACATGCTAGTGACATTGTGGGCCAGATCATTCTTTGCTGTGTACTCTAGGATGTTCAGCTGCATCCCTGGCTTCTACCACCCCTCGGTGACGATCACAAATACATCCAGACATGGCCAAGTATCACCTGTATCATGCTCAATGGAAAACCAGGGTGCTAGACTGTGACCCAGACCTTGATTAAAATGCAGGCTCAGGAGCCAGGAAAGCTCCCTTTTTCCAGGTGAGGAAACAGAGGACAGAGAGGGCCTAGCTTTCTCAGCATTACACAGTAGTACACGGCAGGCTGGGTGCCAAACCTAGGCCTGTATGGTTCTGGGGCAGAGCCCACTTACCTCCCCGGACCTCCAGCAGGCTTCAATGCAGATCTTCTTGTCCTGGGTTGGCAGGAAGTGCTCCATTTGTGAAGCCTCATCTCTACCACTCTGTAAAGCAGCAGCCCCTCCTTTAGAAAGACACATGCATGATGTTGGGTCCCTGTATCTGTTGCTGTCCCTAGACCCAGCAGCCAATTTTGGAGTATAATCCTTCTGGCTGGGTCCTGAGTGACCTCGGGCAAGAAAAAAAAAAAATCTTGGCGCTCAATTTTCCTATCCATAAAATGGGAAGACTCACTTCCCAGGGCAGATGTGAGAATAAATGATAAATGTTGCTTGGTTTGCATGGATGCGAGGTGTCGGGTAAATGGTGGCTGCAATAAACGTCCAGCTCCCTCCATGAAGTTTCCTACAGTGAGTTCACCTTACATTTCTGAACCTCTTCTGGAAGGTCTGTGACCTCCATGTAGCCCTGTGCAGTTACTCCTTTAGGGCTACCTGCTGAGCTAGACTCAGGCTCCCTGAGGATAGGGCCTGCTCCTCTGTCCCCTCTCACAAGAGCTGATGTGGTATTTTCCTGGGGGATGGTGCTATAAATAATTGTGAAGAAGTGATAGCCCTAAACTTTGGTGCTGGGCTTTTCTGGATATTGCTCCATATCAGAAGTGGTTTCCTTGGTCTGTAGCCTCAGGATGGGGCTCTCGACCCCCCCCCCCATTCAGCAGTGTGGGCTACTGGCCACTGTTTGGGTTCTGCTTTGTGGTTTTCCTTGATTTCCCCAACTGCGGGCTAACTCAAGATCACAAGACAAACTCAAGGAGTGCCAAAGGGACTCAGTGGGGCCAGGTAACCAATCCCCTATCCCAGGCCAAATCACTTAGACCACAGGCCTGTCCTGATGCCTTCTGGCTCTTTCCTTATCAGCAAATCAATCTGCCTCAAACCATCAGCAAAGATTAAGTGGTAGTTCCTAGACGCATCACGTCCTGGGTTCCCATCAGTTTGCATCCCCTGTTTAATGGGGTGGTGGGCTGCTGGGTAAGCAAGCTACCTTGTTGAGTGAGGGAAAACTTTTGCAGGCTTTTTGTCAAGCTCAGGCAGGGCCCAGAGTGACAGAGGTGCATACAGCGGTGGCGGCTTCCCCTTTCCACAAGCCTTCAGCTTGGGCGAGCGCCTGGTTCCAGTAACCAGATGCCGTGGAGCCAGAACCCAGTGCCCTCTCAGAAGACAAGCAAAGCCACCCTCGCTGAGCCCCACGGCTCACTTCAAAATCACTAAAGGCTGCTCAAAAGTCAGGACTCTTCAAAGCTCCCAGGGCAGAGTCCCCTCCCCACTCAACATGCCAGTTCTCCCTGTCCCTACTTTTTGGGGCTCACATTGTGGCCAGGCTTTAAGGACTCAGATCTCCCCCACCTTCTTTGCAGCCCGTGGAGGGACTGCGGGCATCTGATCCTCTGCGGTTGGACCAGACTCCCAAGGGGTCTCGGTCCGGGCTGGCCCCTCCCCGGAGGTCCCCCAACTTTTCCCTGTGGCCCTCCGGGGCGCGGCGGCCCCCTCCCCCGCGGGGCGGGCCTGGCCGTGCGCTACTCATTGGCCGGCGGGGCTGCGGGCGCGAGTGCTGATGTCAGGCGGGCGCGAGTGCGGCGGGCGCAGCGGCGGCGGCCGCCCAGCAGCCCGGGCTCGGGTGGGGGCGCCGAGTGGGGGTGGCGGCCAGCATGCTGCTCGGCTGCGGCTCGGCCTCCCACACCCGCGGCGCCCGCGTCCTCGCCAGCAGCGGCGGCGGCCGAGCAGCGAGCGGCGCCCGGGTCTGCAGCGGCGCCGGGTCCGAGCGCGCGGCGCGGCGGCGGGGGTCGGGGCCGGGCCGGGGACCGGGGACCCGGCATGGCGCTGCGGAGAGGCGGCGGCGGGGCGCTGGGGCTGCTGCTGCTGCTGCTGCTGGGCGCCGCGTGCCTGATCCCGCGGAGCGCGCAGGTGAGGCGGCTGGCGCGCTGCCCCGCCACTTGCAGCTGTACCAAGGAGTCCATCATCTGCGTGGGCTCTTCCTGGGTGCCCAGGATCGTGCCGGGCGACATCAGCTCCCTGTGAGTGGGACCCCTCCAGCCCCCACCCCGCCCCACCCTCTGCCCGCCGCCGCCAGGGAGTTGCCTCTGGCGCTGGGGCAGCGCGCCCTCCGGACCCCTCTCACCAGTCCCTGTTTTGGCATTTGGGTGCGGGCGCTCTAGGGACGTGGGTGGAGTCTCGGTTCCCAGGAGGATGGAGGGACCCTGAGCTCTAGAGTCTGGAAACCCGGTCAGGTCCCCGTGACAGTATTTCTCAAAGTGTGGTCCGAGGTCCACCTGCATTAGTCCCACCAGGGGGATCTGGTGACAGTGAAGGATTGGGGCCCATGGAGAGGTAGGGTCTGTGGAGTGGAGCCTGAGGTCGGCGTTTGGCGTCCACTTGTGATTCTGGGTTGCAGCGTTAAACTTTGACAGGCTGTGTTTGTGCTTGTGGGGTGGTGGGTGTGTGGTTGCCAGAGGAGCAGCAGAACCCGACTGGATGGGGTGCAAACTAAGACTCGGTGAGCCTCGCTGCCCCACCTCACAGTGGGGCTGAGGTTGGCACTGTGGCCTCCTCCTCCCTCCACACTGCAGGTTGAGAAGAGCCTGGGAAGGCATGCAGCCTCTGGAAGTGGAGGCCACCCCACGTGGCCTGAAGAGGGGGCTCGGAGATCTTGGTGGAGCCACAGGATGTGGGTTGTCCAGCTCAGTGTCAAGGGCAGGAAGTCAGCCCAGTTCTTGTTTGAAGTCCAAGGGTCTTCTTGCCCTTCATCCCCTCACATTGTGTTGCCTGCTTTTCCAGCTCTGGAGTGAATGACTAGGAAGGGCTTTGCACTGCTTGTTCCCCTGCTAAGAGAGGCTTTCAACTTGGGTCATACAGCTGCTCAGGTCCAATGACTAGCTGTCCTAATGGCTGTGGAAGGGCTGTTGGGCCATATCTACTGCAGGCCCAGGTGCTGGGGTGCCCCCTGGGTTGTAGAAGAGGGAGTCCTGAGAGTGACGTTACTGTGCTTGCTCACGTACAACATTCCCCTGCCTTTGTCCAAGGCCAGACCCTGGCCTGGACCTAGGAGCAGGGGCATCCTGTTTGTATTTATAGGAAGTCAGGAGAGTGTAGCTGGAAGAACAGAAGGCTTGTTTGATTCTTACTGTTGCCAAGTCAGGTGACATGGAGGATTCCAGAAATTAGAATTCCCCTTGTTAAATCCTTTAAACCAGCAGCTGCTTAATTGATCTGCATGTTAACGGAAATAAAGTATTGAGGTCCTGCTGTGGCCAGGATGGGTAGGGAACCTGGGGGCAGAACTTGAGCCAAGCTTCTTGCCCCCGAGTTGACCGTTTCATCTGGCAGATGGCATTGCCTCCCCCGCACAGTCAAGTTCAGGTGTCTTTTGAGTTTTCCCTCAAGGCTTTCACGGTGCATTTAATCAGAAGTGCTCTGAGTGTCTTTCAGAGACACACTCCCAAGGGGAATGCTTAATTCTACCCCAGAGTTTCGTGGGCCAACATTAACTTTGTGTCTGCACACACAGAATCTTGGGCAGAGGTAAAGTAATTATCCATTTGCAGCCGGGGCCTCCTGTAGTTAAGCAAAGGAAGCCCGGGGATTGATTGGAGCTGGCTGAGCTAATGTCTCTAAAGGAAGCCAGACCGATGGTGCAGGTGTCTAGTATCCAGACTAGTTTTCATATTGATCAAATGCATTGGCAAGAGGCCCCACTCTTCCATTCCTACCCCGGGGAAGCTGATGGCCTCGTGTGGTAAGCCTCATTGAGAGGAAGAGTTTGAAGTGCAGGTGGAGGGTCAGGCGGATTGCCCACCCCGCCTGCACTTCCTGAAAGAAACCCAGGCCTTCTTTTGTTCTTTTTTTGCCTGTAGGAGCCTAGTAAATGGAACTTTTTCAGAAATCAAGGACCGAATGTTTTCCCATCTGCCTTCCCTGCAGTTGCTGTAAGTATGGAAAGTTCTCTTTGCAAAATGGGGTTCCCTGAAGTGTGGTCCTTGAAGGGTGGTCTCTGCCTCTTTGGTGTCAGTCCTTCCTGAAATCTCCTAGCTCCCTGAATGAATGGTGGCTGCCTCTTGGGGTGCACTGGCCCCGGGGTGTCTTAAACAAAGTATCAAGGCCCCTTGCTCCAGGTCCTCTCCCGACTTTGGTCCATGCTGTCTTCCAGGACTTTGTTGTAGATTCGACTTCCAGATTCAGCAACTGGGCAGGTGATTACATCAATCATGAACAGAATGAAGTGTTCCCCAAACATCTCACTTTAAAAGAAACTTACTTTTTAAGATCTTAATATTACCCTGGAAATAGGAGTATTTCTAGTTTATCCATTAAACAGGCAAGCACCATAGTATGCATTTAAGTGCTTCATTATATCTCATGAACATAGCATCTCTCTGAAGAGGGTATTTTGATTTTCCCATTTGACAGATGAGGAAGCTGAGGTCAGAGAATTAAGTAACTTGCCAAAAAAAAAAAAAAATCACAGATTCTAACCCAAAACTCAAAGACCTCACTCTTCGTCCCAGCACTTCTCGGTGAGCAATGCCCAGGTCACTGTGATAAGCGATGTGCAGTACCCATAACCCAGGTCAGCTAATGTTTGTTAGTGAAGATAAGTGTCCAAAAAGCAGTTTTCCAAAGCAGATCATTGCCAGAAAAAGTCAAGTACACAGCTCATTCTCTTTATCATATTAGTTTCTTAAATTTGAGATGAGATTGTAAACTAAAGCAAGCAATGAGCTACAGAAAGATATACAGAAGTGTAGATCATTCCTCCTCGTAAATAAACGGCTGTGGATACTTTTTCTTGAAGTGTTATGTGTCTACTTACAACATTATGCTTTAAAGCTGAATTCTCTTAGAATTGTAATGATATTAGAATGAACTTTCTCTACCATGGTAGGAGTATAAATATAAATTTAGGTATTCTAAGTGATTACTATAGACTATATAGACTTTTACCAAATAGAAAACTATATAATGATGAAGAGTCTTCTGAAGACTTCTTAAACTTTTCTGACATTTTTCATGGGAATGTATAATGTAGTAAAAGGGACTTCCCCCCACCACCAACTGTGTGACTTTGGTTAAGTCACTAAACTTCTTTGGGTTTGGATTTCCCTAAAAATAAAGTTGGATGAGATCCTTCTAGGTCTATGATTCCATGGTTTCTTGTGTATTATAAAGCATTCCCCAGCTGTTCAGCTGTGCCTCACCTTAGAATTATCAGCTCATATTTACTGAGAAACCTAGGAGTGAGAGGTGTAGAGTATTGGAAGTGACCAGATAATCTGTCCAAAAGGAAACCACTTCCTATCGCCCGTATCAGTAGTGTGGAAATGAGGCTGGGGACCTAATGGGCTGCTCTTGGGCTGAGAACAGCCCAGGTTTGCCTACAAATCAGAATACAGCAAAAGACACAGAAAGGGCTGTATCATGTGGCTCAGGCATTGCGTCTCTGCCTTGATATCTGTCTTATTTTCAGACTGCTGAATTCTAACTCATTCACCGTGATCCGTGACGATGCATTTGCTGGACTTTTCCATTTGGAATACCTGTAAGTGTGGTGATTTGTCTGCTCCCAGAGTGCTCTGTCTCTTGGTGGCTTGCTGGATTGTGTCCTAAGCTAGGACAGCATCTCTGGTGGGTCTGCGAGTGAAGCAAACCCTGCTTTCTATTCTGCACAGACTTTTGAGAGTTTCCTTGCTTCTAAACACACTGGGGCAGGAGGAGGCTGGAGACGAAGAGTGGAGAAGCAAACAAAGAGGGAAAGACATTCATTCATTCTCTGGTGACATTTAATTTGTGGTGGAGTAAGCAAAATTGGAAACTGCGTTGGATATTTTTACCTCTCATAACCAGGCATGGATTTGCTGATCAGTTAGAAATAGGGCTGAAGGGTTCTGAGGGTTACTTATTTTTAGACAAAGTTTCCCTATTTGGGGGTACAACTCTGTTCTTTATCCAGCTCTTCCACGTCCCGTATTCCACAGTATTTCCTGTGGATTCTGCTGAGTTGTATTTTCTTTTCCCCTCTATAAGAAAAAAAGGTAATTTCCCCCTCTCCAGATGTGTAGTTCTTATTTTTATTTTTCCTAGCAACAAGCTTTGCCTTGTTCTGGTTTCTGCACCAGGACACCATGTCTTTTTCCCCTAAATTCTTTCACTCTGGTGTTCCGTAAATCTGTCATAAAGCTAATCCTGCCATCAGATAGGATTTCCTCACTTAGCATTCAGAGGGGTTTTTAAGGCTTTCTTATTTGATGTCAACAGGTAGATGTTGGAATTCTAGACACATCTGGGTATAGGGAAACTTTCTGTTGACCTGGGGTCTTGGGGAATGAGGAATTCTTCCCCCAGAGTCGAGGTGATTTGGATACTGTGATCATGTGGTACTCTGGCTTGTACGTGATATGGAAAGAACGGCAGGACCCCGTTGCTAATTCCAGCCAATCCCAGTGCTAGCTCCAGACAGCCTCTCTGAAGGCACACACTCGGCGAGGGAGGTACAAAGGGGAAGCTGTGAGTTTTCCCAGCAGGCAGTTCATCTCAGTGGCCAGGTCACTGGGGAGGAAGTGAGCTTGTCAGTTTATGCTGTAGTCTATTACTAGAGAGACCCCAGATTCTTTATTTTTTTATTTTTTATTTTTTTAAGGCATCAGAAAGTTCTCAGTGTGAGGATCAAGAACCTGTTCACAGATCTAGCAAAGCCTCTTTCTTGGACCGTCTCATCAAAGGCCCCCTGACAGTTGACGTAATGCAAAGCCATAAACTAAAACTTAGTTCTCTGTGGCCCGAGGGAGTACATTCACAGTACATTCACTCCCTGTCTTCCCCATAGAGTTTAAAGCACCACCAGTGTGATGGTGGCAAGATTCTAGGAGCAAGCCCTGCACCGTTTTAGCACAGATAGAGAAAGCCAGCCCTGGTTCCACTTCAGCATACTCCCTATTGCTCGTGGCACAGATCTGGAAAGGATCCCTGCCTCGTCACCCATTTGCTTGGAGGGTGGGACCCGAGGAGCTCACAGTTGCTGGGAAACAACCTTAATGGAACTTTCCCTCCTCAAAAACTTTAATAGCACCATGTAGAACACTGGAGTCTCCTCAAGGGACTGTGATATTATCAGAAGAGCAGTAGCCAGGCACTGTGAAATGCAAGCAGAGCTGAGCTGGCTGGGGGCATGTCTGGAAGCTCTCCGGTCTTGCAGAGATGAGCATTTCTTGCCTTTGTCCCATGCACTCCCTACCCCACCCCAACTCTGAGTTTGAAGACTTCCGTGCTGTCCGGAAGGAGGGAGTGCAGACACGCTCGTGTGCCTTGCTTCCACATGGACTTTGCTGCAGCTAACTTAGTCTTGCTTCTAGATTTCACTCCCAAATCATACCAGGATCACTTTTTTAGACATTTTCAGAAGAGGAAATTCAGTTGAATTATGCGACTTTCCTCCCCTAGGTTCATCGAAGGGAACAAAATAGAAACCATTTCAAGAAATGCCTTCCGCGGCCTCCGGGATCTGACTCACCTGTAAGTCCTGTAGCAAATGTCACCTGTTCTTTAATGTATGGAGTAGAACTGGCCCCTGGCGTATGTCTCTGCCTCCATAATTCCATACTGCAACGTCCCCCTAAGGAGACTCACCTCCCGGCTGCCCAGGTTTTCTGCTGTGGAGCAGACCTTGCTCTTTGTGGTTACCAACACTTGGCTTAATTACCTTCTCCATCCCCCTACGTCGCAGTTGGGGGTCACGTGAAGTGAGGAGCCCTGAGCTGTGAGGGGCCTTGCGGCTGGATGGAGGAAACGGCAAGGGGGCTAACATGCGTCCTGCACCTACTTGGTGTCAGTACAGGGCTGGGGGCCTATGAGCCTTCTCCTCTCTCTTCTGTGATAATCTGTGAGTCCCCCTTGTACAGATTTGAGAACTGAGGCATAAATAACTCCTTACAGAATGTCAGAGACGGGATCAGGGCGCTGGAGTTGTGGCTCAGAGGTAGAGCATTCGCCTAGCATGCGTGAGGCGCTGGGTTCCATCCTCAGCACCACATACAAATAAAATAAAGGTATTGTGTCCACCTATAACTAAAAAAAAATTTTTTAAAATATGTGATCAGAATTAGGACCAAGCAGAACAGAGACATCTTCACCGTTCTCTCATTTGAATGCAAATCACTTTTCCTTTTATGTTGGATTAATCTTCGGGTTCAGCTAAGCTCTCGGATTCCTTAATAGCTTTCTGGAGACAAAAAAAAATATTAAATTGATTTGAATTGGCATATCAAAATGAAGCAAGTACACACATTGAGCAAATTTATAAAACTAGAAAAAAGTAGTGGCTGTGTTTATGAAAATGCAAGAATAGTCCTTGTCTTGGTGAGGGTGATTTATTAGGCAGGAGCCAGGTTCCGTTGGCACGCTTGATATTTTGTGTCTGAGGAAGATGACAGGTCTCATCAGCACTGGGAAATCTGAAGGGCTTTAGGTGTGGACATTGGGCAGGGAGGGCAGTACCTTTGGGTGTGACTCTGACAGGTAATGATCTTCGAGACAGCCATCACATCAAGCCCCGATGCTGGCCGGCGGGGCTGGGGGGTCTGTCTTGGGCACAGGGAGCCCTGTGTTTGGAGGGCTACCCGGCAGAGCTCTGCAGGGGCTTTCTGGAGCAGGGAGGTGGGGTGCCATGGTGAGAGACAGGACACCTGGATCTACCCGGCCATGCTGGAAAGCGGCAGGTTCTCTTTGACATTCAGCCTCCAGGTTTCCTTTTTTCCCTATAAAAGCCTTGACTTGTTTCCGATTCAGTCTAGACTCCAGATCCCCACAGTCTTGTAGAGGCTAAGATTATGGGCTTGGCGTTCCATAGACTTGGGCTCAAATCTCAAGGCCATCACTGATTCATATTACTTAACTTCTCCGAGTCCCAGTTCCTTATTCTTAATAAGAGGATGATCGTGCCGACTTCGTAGGGTTGCCGCAGGTAATGACGCTGGTGACACCCAGCTCATTCCTCATAGGGAACGGTCGAGGTACCGTTGACCTCAACACCATCGTCAATAAACATGGTTCCCTCCTTCCACTCATTAAGTCTCGATTTCTCCACGGACTGCTAGGAATTGTTTCACGTGTTATCCTATGTGCATGCTTACAAGACATACCACCTTCTCTGTGTGACATCCAGAGAGCGCAAATTCAGAAAGAATGAGGGAATCCTCCACGTGGGTCCAGAGTATTCCAGATGCATTGGAGGGGAAGCAGGCTCATCTCAGCTGGGAGGGGGAAATCCCCAGGCCCCCCTCTAGCTCTCCAGCCTCAGTGCCCTGGACATCCTGAGAACACGAGGCTCTCCGTGTGCCCCCGCACGCCCCACTCATCTTATGACAGGGCTTTCCCTCACGCCCTTCCCTGTGCCTATGATGCTACTTCTTCTGTCCTCAATTTCCTAGAAACGTCTTCTCCTTCAAAGTCTAAATCAAGTTCTTTCTCCCCCGTGAAGCGTTTCCTGATCTTCCGTGTCCCCCCTTCTGCTGGCTACACACACACACACACACACACACACACACACACTGTTATGCTCTACACCGGCCACCCTGGCTGAGGTTTCACGATGCTGGTCCTGGCTCCCCAGCAAGGGAGGAAGCCCCCTGAGGACAAGTCCTTGCACATCTTCCACAAGCCCTCAGAGTCCAGTTCAGGGCAAATCCTGTAGGAAACATTTGGTGATTCGTTGGTTGAGCAATGGATTTCTTATGGAGTTGGATTTTTTAGTGTGTCCTCTACTTCCAGGCAAATCTGGTGACTTTAAAGTTGCTCCTCTAGGCTGCAGATGTATTTAGAAATTAATGCATTTAGTACAGTGTTTAATGAATGAGCTGGTCCCCCTCCTTCCGTTTTTATTAAACCTCTAATGAAGAGAAGACACCAGCTCTGAAGTTCACTTCTGTGCCCAGGACAATGTGGCTTGAAATTGCCCTGTTTAAATTAGAGATCTGATATCCCCCACCCCCAGCACCTTCAGATGCACATTCACATGTAAGGAAACACAGATCAGGTTTCAGAGCATTGAGAAGCCACGCCAATCTGTAACTAAAATCTAGGACATTGGTTTTCAGCAGTCCTGTAAAGCCCAAGGGACAGAGAGCTGTTAAATAGTTTCAGAAATGAAGTAAGTGCCATGAATTTGTAGACAAAATGAAGTAGGGAGGGAGATGTTAAGCACTTAGTGTGAGTGGGGTGGATGACCCTCTAAATAATTCTGCTTTTGGAGCTCTAAATTGCATTCTTGGAACGATCGCTGAACGCACTTTCTGTGGCTTTAGTATTCCATATGTTCTTATCCCTTCGATGCAAACTTTCTGTCAGCCAAAATTTTCAGCTCAATAATTAACCTTTAATTAGTCAAAACTCTTTTTTACTTTGCTTTCCAGAAAAAGCCATCATCCACTATAAAAAAATCAAAACACCCCCTTTTTTAAAGTTCAAAAAGCTACTTCTCTACTGGGTTCAGTCTGATTACGTCTCCATTCTCTTTCCCAAAGCATTTAAAAATATAAATCATTTAGGAAAAAGAAATGTAAAATAGTACCTGCAACTGGATTTTAATCCATTTGTGATTACATGGATGGGAAGGAGTGCAATTTAGAAACTACAAATCTCCTCATATTGAAGCAAGACTATTTGGTTTAAGAATGGTTAAGCCAGGTGCAGTGGTGCACACCTGTAATCCCAGGGGCTCAGGAGACTGAGGCAGGAGGATCATGAGTTCAAAGTCAGCCTCAGCAAAAGCCAGGCACTAGGCAACTCAGTGAGACCTTGTCTCTAAATAAAATACAAAATAAGGCTGGGGATGTGGCTCAGTGGTTGAGTGTCCCTAAATTCAATCTCCAGTACGTACCCCCCCCCCACCCCGCCCAAAAACGAATGATCTTTTTTTTTTTTTAAAAAAAAAAAAAACCCTAAGCAAACCAAATACAAACAAAAACACAATGGGCACATACTTTTGAGTCTAACTGACTCTAAGAAGAAACAACATGTCTTTAGTCCTCTTGGTGGGATGGGTCTTTAGGATGATATAAACAACTTATTTCAACTATATTTGTTTATTAATTATGTTTTGTCATTTATTCTTGAATTAATAAGAGAACACAAAAGTAGGCATCAGTTTCTTAGCTGACTCCTATAAGCATGTGGGGCCTGGGGAAACCAGACTTGATGGACAGCATGGATTCCCAGCATCTTTCCATGACATCCCTGAATAATGGATGTCCACCTTCAGCAAGATGGTGGCAGGGCATTGCAGGATCCTGAATCCTCAGGAGGAGTTCATGTTTCCACGTAGGTCTACTGCTAGAGGTGGGGCATAGACCAGGGCATCTTGGGAAGATCTTCAACACTAAGGACAAACATGCACAACAGTTTCTCCTCAACCTTTGTTAACGAGAAAATGAAATTGAACATTAACAGTCATTCCCTAAACATTATGACTCACTGAGTTTTTATTATATTCTTCTTGAGTGTTAGAGCTGAGTGTCTTTATGTAAAAGAGTATTCATTGGGTCCTTTGTAGAGTCACAAGTGATAGAATTCACTTAGGTGGACTATTAGGGAACTTCCTGGGGCCAGACTATATCCATCTTCTGTCATCACTGTCATTTTTACTTGGGTGCTTCATTCATTCATTCAACAAAGAATTTATTGAGAATCCACCATGTGCTGGCCAATGTTCTAGGAACTGGGAATATAGCTAGGGACAGACAGACAATCATCTTTGTCTTCATGTTGCTTCTGTATGGGGAGGGTATATAGCCAATAAACTAATAATTAAAACAGATAATTAAAATATGGAGCGTGCCAATGAGAATCTTCCAATGAAGATCAATAGAGTCGGGAAGAGAGATGTACCGAGGTCAGGGAGGGTGGGAAGAGTTGAGTGCAGACCTCAGGAGGCAGAGTGAGCTGTGTCTATGTCTGGGGAAGAGTGGCCCAGACAGGCCCACAGGTGCCCAGCCCTGGAGGCTGCTGGGGGAATCGCGTGGAGGCCACTCGACTGGAGCTGAGCAGTGTGAGATGCGCTCTCGTGGATGAGCTGGGACAGTCCTGCACACCATCAAAGGGACTTTTCCAGGAAACAGAAAGCCATCTGAAGTTTAACAGATGTACGTAAACAGCTTTATAAATGCTTATTTTAAAAGCAAACACAAGTTGGGTGCAGTGGTGCACGCCTGTAATCCTAATGGCTCAAGAGGCTGAGGCAGGAGGATCATTAGTTCAAAGCCAGCCTCAGCAACTTAGCAAGGCCCTGTGTCTAAATAAAGTACAAAAAAGGGCTGGGGGATGTGGCTTAGTGGCTAAGTGACCCTAGGTTCAATTCCCAGTACTACTAATAAATAAATAACATACACAAAAAGGCTTCCCTGGTAATCTGACATCTACAACGTTTTCTTTGTGTAAGTGAGCTCATGTCTTTCTCCCAGTGCTGATGATCAAGGCCAGGAATTAAGCCACGCTGTGATGAGGAGGTCGAGAGCTATTTAAGTCATTAGCTATATTTACAGGGACTTCAGAGTGTCAGAGCGTGCAGATGATAACCACATCATAATGTGACTCTCTGTTTCTAGTTCTTTGGCCAATAACCACATTAAAGCGCTACCAAGGGACGTCTTCAGTGACTTAGACTCTCTGATTGAACTGTAAGTAATGAGATTAAGTCTGTGTACACTTGTCATGGGGTCCTGGTTAATCGTATCTTCCAATCCCCCCTGCTTCTTGCTGCATTTCTTTTACGTTGTCGTTAACAATCGATAGCAAATAGTACGCCCTGGGAAACCGTGTGCGGTTTGCCCTGTGCTGGATTTTGCCATTTGATAGTAGACTTGGTACCATTAGGCCAATGGTAAGTTAGGCCTGCTGGACGGGAGGACCCCACTCTCCCAAACAGCAAGTCCATCTGCTTTACCGTGTGGTGTTCGTCACGTCTTCCTGGACATGGTTTGATAGGATCTTAAGCTTCTTCCTCTAGCATCCTGTTTTGTTTTGGGGAACCTACATTGTGGGTGTCCTTCTATTGTCCCTCCCCCATTTCCACATGGTGACAATTTCAAGAGGGTTGGAGGAAAGGTGACATGCCATTTCTGGGAACTGTCTATATGTTATACAGCTGGAATTATGCCCCAAGAAGCACTAAAAAAGGACAATGATAAACAGAAGAGATAGGAAGCATGAAATGCCCTTTTAAAAAATTCTATGTTTAAGGAGTTTAAAATATGTCAGGCGGTTAATACACCTACGTCACTACCAAAGCATATCAAATCTCTCTCTCTCTCTCTCTCTCTCTCTCTCTCTCTCTCTCTCTCTCTCTCTCTTCCAGGGATTTAAGGGGTAATAAATTTGAATGTGACTGCAAAGCCAAGTGGTTGTATCTGTGGTTGAAGATGACCAATTCCACCGTCTCCGACGTGCTGTGCTCTGGCCCACCAGAATACCAGGAGAAGAAGCTGAACGAGGTGGCCAGCTTCGACTACGAGTGCACAACCACAGGTACCAGCGCCTGCCTTGCCAAAGGTGGACATTTAGAACAAGCCCTTCGTTTTCCTTGTAGGTTGTCAACAGGGTGCCAGGAAATGAGAATGTAGAGGTTTCCTACCAAAGCTAGAGAAAGTTCCAGCATTCTATAAGAAATGAGACCACGTGGTGGGCAAACTTTCTCAACTGTTTGGAAGGATTTTTGTTAACTGCGCTGCTTTCATTTTGATTCTTGACAAAATTCAAAGTTCTCTAAAGTTTTCTTTCTTTGTCGTTTAAGATCAAAATATAAACTCAGGAGTTTGGCATGAGAACATCTTTCAAGTCTGTCTCTGTTTCATGGGAAATCAGTCACACACCTGAATTATTTTGTCTTTCGCTTTCTCCTGATTCACTGAGACAATGTTTATTGGAAGTTGAATACCAGACTTCTAAATCTATAAAATGCTCTTGTAGTTCCAAGTAAGAAGAGCTCACTAGGTATATTATCATAAGTAGCAAAGAAGAAAATGTGAGTTATCCAAAGAAAAATAATATAAGTTATCAAAAGAAACAAAATCATTGAGAGAAAAATGTAAAGTTCAGTTTTGCTTTTCTAGGCCTGGCCTCAGGGTGTTAGTTTAAACATTTTTCAGGTTATAGAATAGAATTAAAATACCAACTGGCTCAACTGTCACAGCAGGCAGAGAGCAGGTGAGCATCTCCATATGAAAGGCGCAGGCACAGTTTCTACCGGCTTCTAAAGCCAGTTTTTAAAGGAGAGAGGATCAATCCACAGCATGAAACCTGCTTTCTAGATGTTTGTAAAAATAAACATTTAGGCTGAGAGTTGGTATCTACAAAGCCCCTAGGCATGTCAGCAGAAGCGGCAGGAATGAGAACTCAGAAAATAGTTGCAGAAACTCAAAAGACACCCAAATTCCATGAAGAAAATATCACCTTGAGGCCAGAACCTGCTTACACCCTCCCCACAGATAAACAAAATTCCACAAAGTGAAAATTCTTTCTAGATGCCTTTGTTTGTAAATAAGGGGCCCTACAAGTTCTCTCTTTTTGATTGAAAGCCTGAAGTCTCATGGGAGTGCCCTGTCCTTCATCATTGACTGGGGACTTATTCAGCTGTGTAATTGGCAGGTGCCCTTTAGCCAGCTGAGGCCACCAAGAGGTTATTTATTGTACTGTGGGGCCAGAACAATAAATCAGAGGTCATAGTCAATGACATTTGCACCAAAAGGTGGCATTTGAGATCATTTAGTATGAAATGCTAAACCAGAGCTCGCTGGGGCTCCTTTCTGCCTCTTGTCTAGTTTTTCAGGGGGGTTCTCTAATTCCCAAGGTGAAGGTAGCATCTCCCATTGTTCTGTTCTTACTGAACTGGCCCTCTTGGGGGAAAACTGGCCAGTTTCTGAGAGGATTGACGTGGACCACAGAGGACCTTGGGAGTAGGGATTCATTCATACAAGAAAACACGATTTCTGACTTTAGGACCATCTAGATGGTTATAAAAATGACTCAGGTACTGAGAATGATTATTGGAAAGGAGATGGTTTGGAACCAAGGCCGCCAGGTCCTGAAACAGAACCCTGTAGGGCTGTGTCTGTCTTGTGTGTATTTGTCTTTGCTAGCAAGCTTCCTGCCCCGCTTTGGAAAGCCAGCATAGGGCTTTCTGGGAAAGAGAGAGGACAGTGCTATCTTTGCTGTTTTTTTGAGACTCAAGGACACATTAGCTCTTACAGTTTCTCTCATCAGGAAAAGGTGGCACCACAATGTGTAAACTGTCCCCAAGTGTAGTCTCTGCGATACAGGAAAGAGTTGAGTGAATTGTGGAGGTCTGGGGTTGCTGCCTTCTGCTCAGCTCAAGCCCGGGTCTCTGGTGCTTCACCAAAGGCTGGGGAGCAAACGAGGATTGATGGAAGAATCAAAGCCCATGGGCAGCTCAGGGTATGGCTGCTGTCTCCTTGCTAGAGGTTGGGGAAGAAGCAGATTTCCCAGAGCCTTGTTTTCCTCTTAGCTCAGCTTTTCAGGAAAGGAGACAATGTCCTCTAGTAGATCTCCCCATTTGGCCCAGAGAGAGGAAGGCACCATTACTGCTCTGTTTCTTGGCAAAGGGGACTAATTAACACGAGGCAGCCACCACTGGATGCTCCAGCTCTTCCGATTAATCACAGTTCTTCCAAAGCCTCCCCCTTCAAGTCTATTTTTAACTACTCAAAAATGTCCGTTACCTACCTATGATGGCCCGTGTTAGGTGGATAATTCTCTAAATTCCTTGGAGGGAGTGAACTTTGCATCCTAATTGTCCTAGGAGCTTCCCCATTTGGGGGCTGATGAAAACGCAAAGAGAAATAATGCATTAATGTGCACTTTCTCTCCCCCTAGGCTCAGCATCATGTATAATTTATTTTCTGCCAGTGCTATAAATAGCCTCGTACAAATCTGTTGATTTTCCAGGGGGAGAAAGGCCTAAATTGTCAGAGACCCACTGACATCCTGAACTTAATCCAGTGTGAATGGCCGAGAGTGCCATTAATATTTCAACACCCGTAAATTGATGTCATGTCAGGATGTGTGTTCTTTGAGTTGTCTCCACAAGAACTCTGCTTTGCGGCTTGGGAAAGGTAAATTAAGATGGAGGTGGGAGAAGATATTTGAATGCTTCCCGGCTGCGGCTCTGATGCGCACAGACGCACACACATCCATGAGCTTCCTTTGCCCTTTCCTCTTTCTCTGCCTTCTGTCTTCTCCTTTTATGGCCGGGCTGCTGCTGGTGTCTTCTACTAAGAAGTAGCTTTGTCATTCAAGGGACTTAACAGTCTGTGTTGTGCCGGTTAATATAGAGAAAATATGAGGAAACCACTGTTTTGGAAAAATAAATGGAACCGGGGCTGCTAAAGGGTAGATCTGGAGAATGCTCGCTCTCCTGGCTGCCTCTTTTCATCCTGGGATTCTTCAATAAAAATGGAAACTTTTCTGGTCTGCACTTTAAACAGCCTGCATTTGAAAGCCAATGCTCGTGTTTCTGAGAACTGAGAGCACAGTTGGGAGACTAATGGGAAGGCGGAGCGTGAGTTATGGCCATCAAGGGAGTGTTTAGAACCTCTGGCAGGCTCCGATGAGCCCGCTGCAACCAGAGACGAGCAGAGGAGTTTACAGCCATCCCGGCTGTAATTAAAAGAACTCGCTGCATTTGGAATCCTTTTATATCCCCAGAAAAGGCGCACCGGAGCACCACATACGCGTGAACACAGAAGCCAGCAAAGCCTGTGAGGTCAACCAGGCTTGGCGGCTCCTGCGCTGGCTTTGCTGGTGCCTGCAGGGGTGGCTCTGTTCTTAGCCTTTGATGGAACTGCACTATGATCTTTAGGAGTGGGCGGGGCGGGGCCTGGAGCGGCTGGGACTCTTCCCTCCATCTTCCAGCAGCATCCAGGTGCTGCGTGGTTGTGTCTAGAAAGCTCGGGAGCAGCCTCCGAAGGCCCGCGCTGGGCGCAGCCTTGGCAAGTTGGTGTCCTCTCATTTTATCGTGAGGAACCTGAGGCTCCGTCTTCTTGCTCAAGGTCACACAGCTAACCTTGAGCAGAGGAGACTCTGAAGTCCAGTCTGTCTTCACCAGGATGCTCTGCTCGCTCGCTGCTGGGGTGGGAGCTGCCCTGTCCACTAGGGTCACTCGTCCCTACACTGTCCATCACCTCCTGCCTGTCGGGCTGCGGAGGCAGCTCCCTCTTGGTTCCCAGGGATGCAGCCCACCTCCCACCTCCCTCTTTCCTGCACCGGCACCGTCCTCGGCCGCATGCGCTCTGCGGTAGTCTTTACGACGGTCCTTGGGGCCAGCCAGACCACCCCACCTCATTAAGCAGAAAAGAGTTTATCACGCACCCACTGTGCATCCGGAGTTGGGGGGGGCACTTCTTCAAGTTAACTTGCTGAAGTTCACTTTGTGCTAGGTAAGGGCAGGGCAATCCAGAAAACTGAGGCAGAGATGGGTTGAGCCATTTGTTCAAGGTCATTCTGCAAGGAGGTGGTGGTTCAGTGCCAGCATCTTACTTTAGATGTCATTAAAGTGGACACTGCCTCTCTTGGGCCAGGTCTGCCTTAGAAGCTTGCTCTCTCATCTTGGACCTCAGTAACGCATTTATTAACGTGTGGGGCGCTAGGATAGGCATTTCTACCACATGGCCTGATCTATCCTGCCGTTTCGCTTGGGAGGTCCATGTTCTTGCCCCATGCTGTGCATGAGACCTGGGGGTTGATTCAAGTGCATGAGACCTGGGGGTGATGTGGGTCTTCGGTAGCTTCAGATCATGGGCCTTCAGGACCAGTGTGCTTTCTGGTGCCCATCGCCCCGCCCCTCAGCCCTGGCGCTGTCCTCCACCTGCCCTTCCTGTGCCTGATCCATGGCACCCACCTCAGCCTGCCCAGCTACTGCTGTCTCCTTTCCTTCCTCTGCTCCTCCTTTGCTCACTACTGAGCGGCCCCTTGGTGCCTTTCTTGAGTGACATCTCTGATGAGGCTTCCCAATCGGTGGTTATTTCTTGAGTGGCCGCCGTGGGCTTGAGCTGTGGGGGGCTCAGAGTAGGACCCAGGCCTGACTTCTGGGAGCCCTAGGTTCAGGAGACACATCAATCTGGCTGTGTGGCCAAGGCTAGGTGCTCGCCCTCTCTGGGCACTCTAAAATGCTCAAGGCTCTTTCCCTTATCTCCAGACTGGACTATGATGTTATTTGAAGTCATGGTAAATAATAAGATTTAAACGATCGTGCCTAGGGTCAGCCCAGCGAGTTTCATGGATTGGGCTGCTTAGGAAAGGCCTGGCAGAGTACAGGGCACTGGAATGGGATGGTTAAGCACTGGGTGAGAAGGAGCTGGGAAACACCAGGATTTCCTCCTAGGGATGACTCTCCTTAGCTGGCACCCATCATGGCCCCGTGTTATTAAAGAGTGGCACACACTAAAGCACCTCTGGCCAAAAATGTAACTCAAACTTTATTTCACAACCTTTATTAGTGTGTGTGTGTGTCTTAAGCAGACTCCTTCTCCTCTACATTTCCGAAGCTACTCTGCACACCAGCTAGCCTTGCTCCCAAGCACATGCTTGCTCCGTTCCTTGGCAATTCTATGTCCTTCCCCAGTCGGGTATAATACAGAAAGTCTGCTGCAGCTCAGGGCAGCCACACAGACGGGGATCCTCGACTCACCATGAAATACCAGGAGAATGTGTGCCAGGGTCCAGACCCCAGGACAGCACCTGTAGTTTCACTGCCCCCTTGGCTGGGAAACCTCTGGGATGGCAGGGGAGGGCTTGGTTTGGTTTCCAGATGGCGCCTGCCTTCTGGAGTGCAGTGTCAGTTCTGAACAGCGGGGGCACTGTTGGGGTGCGTCCAACCACAGGGGATCTCCAGGTAAGTCTCAGAAGCAGGCTGCTTTCCTGCAGGGCTGTGCTGGGAGGGCTGGAAGTGGACCACAGCACCCCCTGGTCACAGAGCAATCTGTGTGCCAGCTTTGAGACTCTCAGCAGCCTCCTCTTGGCCTTGGCTTGTTGAAAGCCAGGTCTCACCAGTTTTGTTTAACGAGTTATCTTTTGCCAAACCCATGAGGCTGTTTATCCACAGGAAGCAGCATGAGAAGCTGATGGTCCTCTGCAATCTGCAGAGTAAAACCCGCCAGAACTCGTTGCTTGGCTCCCACTCTCCTGCTCCCTCCTCAGGCCTCTGGAACCTGTGATGGGAAGGAGAGAAGGGCAGGGGCGGTTGGTGAATCCCACGGGAGAGTTTGCAGATCTCATGAACTGTTTTTAATGCCCATCCCCAGATTTTGTTGTCCACCAGACTTTGCCCTACCAGTCTGTGTCGGTGGACACGTTCAACTCCAAGAACGACGTGTACGTGGCCATCGCGCAGCCCAGCATGGAGAACTGCATGGTTCTGGAGTGGGACCACATCGAGATGAACTTCCGGAGCTACGACAATATCACAGGTGCGTTGTGGCTGAGTTGGGCTCCTGAGTCATGTCGAGGGAGGACTTGGCACTCTAACGCAGTCGGAGGTGGCACCATGGCAGCCCACCCTGGTCCTTCCTGTGTCTTATCTGTGTGGTCCGTTATTGGACAGAGCAGAGACCACAGGTGGAGAGCCCGCTGACAGGGGGCAGGGGCCAGGGCTGCATGTGGGAAGCAGAAAGCATTGTATGGTGGCAGAAGTCCCCCCAGGGCCCTGGGACCTGTGTTGCTGTAGCAGCCTGTCTGCCCAGCTTCTTAACAGCTCCGTAATAGCTCCAACTTGCGAAGCTGATTAACTAACACACCCCACACCCACCCACGCCCCTCCAGCTCCATCCTCCGAAACTGCTCTCCTCTAATAGGAACATACAAAATGAGAACCAACAGATCGCTCAACTCAGGCCTTTGGGATTTTGCTTAGTTAAGGCTTCTGTTATGGGATCCCAGGGTTTTAGATCTAAAAAATGTCTGTTTGCTTTTGAAATAAGTGGATACAATTGAAAAAAAAAAGGCTTTCAGGAACTACTCCGGGATCAAGTGCAGTCTGATGTGGTGCTGACTTTACCAACAGCCCCCCACCCCCACAGAGCTTCCTCTCCAGGCCCTTGTTTAGTGTAGAGCAGCTTTCCCTTTAACCTGCGCAGCCGGAGTGTAGGAGGTAGAACATCGGGGTTGGGAGGCTCTAGGGGTCGCTCACGGTGGCCTTGCAGCAGGTGAGGAGTGCGGTGTCACCCTGGGGAGGCACTGCTCATGGGCCTGCGGATGGCATTTCAGAGGAGCCGCTTGCTGTCGCTGGGCCATCTGGCCTCTGGGTGCTGAGCTCACCTTCCTGAGCAGCAGCTGGAGGTGCAGGCTCAGCGCAGGGCAGCCCAGGTGCAGCCGCCAAGTGGTGGTGGTGGGGGGGGGGGGTGGAAGGCCTCCGAAGCCCAGTGTTTCCTGCTTCCCTCTTTTTCTGGACTTGGGAGAGGGGAAGGATGAACGGACTGCCAGGTCTTTTCTCTTCCTGCCCCAGGGCAGGAGACGGGAGCGGCCAGAAGCTTTGCTCTGGCCCAGGGCTGCTGCGGCCTGGGGGGGCCCCTGGCTGCTCTCCTGGGCAACTCACAGCAGCCCCTTACGCAGTGGCCCTGGGCTGCCTGCCCACGGGGAGGGACCAAGCCCTCTTTCCAAGAGAGACCTGGGATATCGACCTCAGAGCTGAGGGTTTGACCAGTGGTGAGCGTTGGTGCCTGTTGGGTGCAGGGAAGTTGGTGTGCCTCTTGAGGCAGCTGTCCTCGGTGAATGGGGAGGACACGTGTCCCCAGGATGTGGGAGGATTCCACACATCAAGTCCTTCCATGTTCATTCAGGGACAGGGCTGGGACCTGTCCCAGTGGCACCCTATTCCTTCTCTGACCCAAGCTGATATTGGTGGGAGGGGACGGCACTGCCCGCCCCCTACCCTGGGGACATATGGCAGATGGTGGCATCCCCCAATGCATTCATTCTTCCTTCCTTCATTTATTCCCAAACATTTCGTGAGTACTTTCTCTGGGCCAGGCTGGGGACACAGCAGTGACTAAGCGAGATGAAAACCTCTGCCCTAGAGGAGTTTGGATTATAATGGAGGAGAAAGAGACAGAGAGAGAGACACGGAGATGGGGGAGAGAGAGAGTTCAGCACTCTGGGGAAAGGGGTTCAAAGGTGGAAGCGGAGCAACTCCCCAAGGAGCCCCTGCAGGCACTCGGGCCTGGGGCAGCCATGGGGCCCTGGACTGATGGAGCTGCAGTGGTGGTGGGTGAGCGTCAGTGTCCTGGAGTGGCTGTGGCCAGGGGCAGACCTCAGGCTAGACCTTGCTCATTACCAGGATTCCTCCAGCCCTTGGTCTCCAAGCCTGAGTCCTCGGAGCTGGGTCCCCCTGGACCCGCTTGTCACAGCACTGTGGTAGTTGAACTTGGGAGCCCCGACCTCAGGCTGGTTTTTGGTCATTCTGGCTCCAGCTCTTTCCAGCAGGGACAGTGGCCCTTTCACCTATGAAATGGGCATTTGATGACTTTTCATCTGTAAAATGGCTCAGCAGGGTTTGGACTTGGGGACTCTGGTTAGGATTCATGGGGAATGGGTGTGTGACAGCTCAGTGCCTGGCATGGAGTGACACCACAACAAGCTGGGGACAAAACAGGACCTCTTCCCCCCACCCCAGACCCTAACTGTCTACTTTAATTAAAGCCTCCCTATGGCTGTACCCAGCACAGGGAGCAGCCGGGACCACCTGAGGGAGGCGGGGCAGGGGTGGGGACAGACAGGGCAGATCCCCTGGCTGGGAGAGGGAGCCTCACTGTTGGTAGCTGGAAATGAGCCTGGAAGATCCCACAGCACAGGTGGACACGCAGGGGCACAGGATCAAGGTGGATGTGGATGTCCCCCTCCCCCACTCCTCAGACCAGGTCCCCTCATGTCATTTTGGGTGGCTGTGAGGTGATCCCTGAGTCAGCAAGGGCTAGGCAGGATTTTCTCAGTCTGTGTAAGAGTGGGGTTCCAAGGACTCAGAGGGGTACCCACTTCCCCCTTTGGGTTCCTGGTAACCTCGGTGCCAATGGCGTAGCTCCAGCTGTCTGTCTGTCCCCAAGGAGAGGGAGGGACCAGGGTCATGATCACGCTAGTGTCTGCTCCTTCTCATTCTCTCTACATCTCAGCTCTCCTGCTTTTGGTTTAGGGGTTTGTTTGCTTTGTGGTGTCGGAAGCTATGTGTGTTCCCACCTGTTATCTCTCTCCCTGTGCGTGCACACATACACACACACACACACACACACACACACACACACTCTGCTGCTACTGACAACTCCATAGAGACTAAAAGTGTTTACAGAACTGTGAGGCAGCCTCTCCAAGAAACTGTCTCATGGGTCCCCTTGGCTGTGACAGGCAGACCTCTAGGACTCCTCTGGGCAGTAGGGCCTGCACAGCCAGGCCGCTCAGAAGGAGACAGGAGTGTGCACTATCAGTGTTGGGAGGGTGGAAATTGATGCACCTTTTGGAGAGCAGTTTGACAGTTGAAGCCCCAAAGCCTTAAAAACATTCACAATATTTGCCCCAGCAATTCCTGTATTTATGAACATCGCCAGATGGTTCCAAAACAAGTTATTTAACAATATGTTAAAAGAAACATGTTACTTGACAATAATGAAAAATAAGAAATAACTGCTATGTCCAACAGCAGGGGATTAGCTAAATAAAATATGGTGCATCCATGCCGTGGAATACTGTGTAGTATTTTAAAAATCAAATTGTAGAAATGTTTACATACAACAGAGAAGTCAAGAGAAAAAGGTAGATTCTAGAAAGTATGTGTGTAATATAAATCCCAATATTTTAAAATAAGCATATTTGAATTTGTGTATGGACTAAAGAAATCTATCAAGTTATTCTCATTGTATGTTTGTAGTACAAGTGGTTTTTATTTTCTTCTTCATGCCTTTGGGTACTTAGGAGTCACAGACTGCTGGATTAAACCCCAGACTCCACGACATACTAGCTGTGTGACTTTGTGTAAATTGGTGAACTTCACTGTCTGTTTCATCCTCTGTTAAATGGGGATGTTGATGACAAGAATTGTACCTTCCTCAGATGGTAATTGTGAAAATCAAATAAGTAAATACACACAAAAATGCTTAGAATGTAGTGCCTGGTTGTAAATACCCACTTTGTTAGTTCTACTAATTATTATTTTTTACATTTTGTTTTGGTGAACATTTAACACTTTTTATTCAGAAAAAAAAATGCCCTAGTTTTAAACAGAGAAAAGGGGTCAGGCTCTTGGATGGAGTGTAGAACAGTGAAAGAGAAAAGTGAATACCATTCTATTACCCACCGTCTGCCCTCAGAGTTAATCAATCCTCAGGACAGACGTTGGGTAATTAATCCTTATAATTTACAGACCAAATTCATCTGAGTCCAAATTGCCTAGCAAACTAAGGGAAAGAAAGAACTCAATTTTTTTTTTTTATTTTGGTACTGGGGGTTGGAGCCAGGGGCACTCACCACTGAGCTTTATCCCCAGTCCCTTTTATTTCTATTTATTTTGAGACAGGGTCTTGCTAAGTTGTTGAGGGTCTCTCTAAGTTGCAGAGACGGACCTCAAACTTGAGATCCTCCTGCCCTGTCTCCCCAGTCATGAACCACGGGCCTGGGCCATCACCACACCTTCCAGGAAATGGCTTCATGGAATGATGAGACAGAGGGTAGGAAACCCTGGAGATTTGTTGGTCCTCCTGCTGGTTGGCTTCTGGATGGGGAAGTGGGGAGGTCCAGGTACAGTGGGGAACAGGACCGCGGGTGAGACCCAGAGAAGAGAGTCCCTGTGGAGCATGGCCCCCTCTTCCATCAAACGCCTGACCTTGACCCCGGGACCTTGCCCATTCTGCGGGTGTCTGCACAGTGCCCACTGTGGGTGAGCACTGGGGGTAGGGTCTTTTGACCACCAAGAAGTTTGCTTCTGGTGTAGGGTGAAGATGGTACCAGTTGTGACGCCCCTCCATGCTGCCCTGCTGTGCTAACACTCAGGGTGAGGTGTCCTCTAGTTCTCAAGGTCAGCTCCGTGCCTGCCTTCCTCTCTGTGTACCCATGAGGGCTGGAGCCCCAGAGCTGAGTTCCCTGGCCCAGCGTTGGACCCTACCGCCTTGTGCCTGGGGTTTGAACCCAAGGCCATCTGCTGTGGAGGCTGAGGTCTAACACCCACCGCCTCCCTGGTCTTCTAGAACCCTCCAGAGTCTGCATGGCTTCCAGAGCCCTGGGAACGTCTGCTTTAAGGCCTGACCCCTGCTTTTCACCCTGCCTTACTACCCAGGGGAGCAGCCGTGCCCTTGCCCACTCTGCCAGTCGAGAAAGACTTTTTCTTCTTAAGTATAAAATATGTGTATATATATATATATATATATATATATATGTATATGTATATACATATATTTATTTTAAATATTATTTAAATATATATTTATTTTGAATATTTTTTATCGACAGATAAAAATTGTAAATATTCATCACATATGAGATATTTGGAAATACGCATTCACTGTGGACTAGTCCCATTAAGCTAATTAACGTACAATTATTGACTAACACCAAGACACTTCTCCCATGTGCTAGTGAATTTCCTGAGTCGGATGCCTGCCTCTACAGACTGGCAGGCCCTAACCATCTCACATGCCCATTTCCATGGTGGCACATTTTTAAAAGAGTTTTTAAAATTCTTTTTGTTTTTTTAGTCTGAGGTGGTGGTGCATGCTGGTAATTTCGGTAACTGGGGTCGGGGGAGCTGAGGCAGAAAGATTGATTGCAAGTTTGAGGCCAGCCTCAGCAACTTAGTGAGGCCCTAAGGATTTCATGAGACCTTATCTCAAAATAAAACATAAAAGAAGGACTGGGGGTGTGGCTCAGTGGTCAGGCTACCTTGGGTTCATTCCTTGGTACCAAAAAAAAAATTTTTTTTTAAATTGTGGCAAAATACACATAACATAAAATTTACCATCTTAACCCTTTTAGTGTACTTATTTCATAGGGTCAGATACATTCCAGTGATCCCTAGAACTCTTTTCACCTGTACCCACCAAAGAGCGACTTTGATTCATCAGCCTTCCCTCTCCCTCTCCTCGTCTCGGCTGCTCTGAGCACCTCCTATGTGGAGTCAAGCAGCATCTGTCCTTTCATGCCTGGCTGTTTTCACTTAGCACATAGTCTTCAAGGTCCATGTGGTAGAATGTGTCAGAATTCCCCTCCTTTTTAGGGCTGAGTAGTATTCCATTATATGTGTCAGCCACACCTTGTCTGTCCCTTCATCCATCATGGACACTGGAGCTGCTTCTGCTTTTCCGCTGACATGGAGAATGACGCTGTGAGCATGGGTGTCTGGGATGGGGCTGCTCAACAGGAATTTTTTGTCACAGTTTGGGAGACTGAGGCATCCAGGATGAAGGCCCTGGCAGACTCTGTGTCATAACAGATAGTCTGATTGCTGTACCCTCACATGGTGGGAGGCCAGAAGAAGTTCTCTGGGCCTCTTTTATGGGGGCGCTACTCACCTCCCCCAAACCCCACTTTCTAACACCATCGCCTTGGAGATAGGATCGAACACAGGAATGTGGGGGACACCAATAGCTTTTGGTGCAGCTCCCTCTGAGGATTTGCTTCCATTCTTGGGGTGCGTGTCAGGAGGAGGAATTGCGGGGTCCCGTGGTCATTCTGTGTAAGTCTCCAGGGGGAGCTGTCGAGCTGCTTGCCACAGTGGCTGTCCACAGGTCCCGCGGTCATCTGGAGGTGCCAGGCTAACCTGTCCGTCTCCCTCCCTCTCTCGGGGCGCAGGCCAGTCCATCGTGGGCTGCAAGGCCATCCTGATCGAGGACCAGGTCTTCGTGGTGGTGGCCCAGCTCTTCGGCGGCTCCCACATTTACAAATACGACGAGAGCTGGACCAAGTTCGTCAAGTTCCAGGACATAGAGGTGTCGCGCATCTCCAAGCCCAACGACATCGAGCTGTTCCAGATCGACGCGGAGACGTTCTTCATCATCGCGGACAGCTCCAAGGCCGGCCTGTCCACGGTGTACAAGTGGAACAGCAAGGGCTTCTACTCCTACCAGTCGGTGCACGAGTGGTTCCGCGACACGGACGCCGAGTTCGTGGACATTGATGGCAAGTCGCACCTCATCCTGTCCAGCCGCTCCCAGGTCCCCATCATCCTCCAGTGGAATAAAAGCTCCAAGAAGTTCGTCCCCCACGGTGACATCCCCAACATGGAGGACGTGCTGGCTGTGAAGAGCTTCAGGATGCAGAACACGCTCTACCTGTCCCTCACCCGCTTCATAGGGGACTCCCGGGTCATGAGGTGGAACAGCAAGCAGTTCGTGGAGATCCAGGCGCTCCCCTCCCGGGGGGCCATGACCCTGCAGCCCTTCTCCTTTAAAGAGAACCACTACCTGGCGCTGGGCAGCGACTACACCTTCTCACAGATCTACCAGTGGGATAAGGAGAAGCAGCTGTTCAAAAAGTTCAAGGAGATCTACGTGCAGGCCCCTCGTTCCTTCACTGCCGTCTCCACCGACAGGAGGGATTTCTTTTTTGCATCCAGTTTCAAAGGGAAAACAAAGATTTTTGAACACATCATTGTCGACTTAAGTTTGTGAAGGGTGACAGGTGGGTTTAAAAGACTTGTGGCATTAGCCCTCAGAAGAGAGGACCAGGAAGAAATAATAAAATACAATAAGCCAGGCTCAGAGCTCTGAAATGACAATCTCAATTGCACTGGGGAAATAATTAGAAGTTTTCCGACTTTTAGGACTCACATTTTAATCAGGGATTGCATTTATTGGCTAACCGCATGAGATGCCCATTCTACCATTTAAAAAGACATCTCAAAACCTGTAATTTCTGAGAGTACAGCATTTCCTCTTGCCATCTAGAAAGTAATGTGCTTTTTTTTTTTCTTTCTTTTTAATGAGGAAGGAGAAAATTGAACAAGACGGGATAGTTCTTATAGCAAAATTTAAAAAAAAGAAAAAGAAAAAGAAAAAGAAAACCAAACTCATGGACCCTTCTCATTTCATTTCAGCAATCTTTTTGGTAAGAACTGTTAAAGCCAAAGTCAGCTGAAAAGATTTGCTGATGATTAGTTTAAAAATCTTAAACCACTCAGCAGTGCTATTTTGAGCCATCCTAGTTTCCTGAAAGGATCGCCCAGCTTTCCCGAGTCCTCCTGCATTCCAGAACCTCGGCTCTTTGCTGGCTTATACCACGGGATATTTGTCCTGGGTGTGTTCACAGTGTAAAGCTGGACATTGCTTGCTTTGCCGCAGAGACAACGTCTGGCGACACCTGTCCAGGCCCAGCATGGGCTGCGGGCCCTGCAGTGAGACAAAGGACTTCCTCCCTCCCCTGGCGTGGTTCAAAGCTGACCCTTGCGGTGGCCGGAGCAATAATGCTTGCTTGATGTGCTCTGTGACTCCTCTGCTTCCCCAACCCCTCCTTTGTGTTTGTGGGTAACTAGCAGACAGGCCAAAGAATGAAAGGTGCTTTTTACTCTGTCCTTTAGCGGGACGGAGCAGCTATTGCCATCTGATGTGCGTTTGGTAGAGTTTTTGAAGTGAGAATTTATGGAGTCCAAGGGATCTCGTTGTGCTTTGAAACTCAGAGGTGGCCCTTTGGTTTGTGCATGTCTTTGCCCTTTGGGTAACTTAATATTTCAAGTGATTGAGTAGCAGCCTGCCTACCTGCCCCCAGCCTACCTCCCTCCTCCTAGGACAGTCCTGCCCTGTTGAGTTGCTGGTCTCGCTGCTGCTTGAGCAGCCCTGTTGAAGGTGCTGCAGCCATCAAATCACCAGCTGGGCGTTTATAACGGGGACGCACCCTCTTCTCCTAGTGCTTTAGCAAGGAGACCCCAGGAGCCCCACACTCGGCAGAGGGCCTCGTTGGTGGTGGGACATCATGGACAGGCAGGACTTCCAGGCTGAGCAGGAGAGAGCAGCTAGAACCAGACTAGCTGAATCCCATAGACAGGTCTGTGCTCCGGGACCAGGTGGCCTGTCTCAAACTGGCTTCTGGTGTGGACATCGGGGAAGCACAGGGGTCTGCTTTTGTGGGAGTGTCCTAGGGGATGTTCTGCCTGGGTGGCTGCTTCTCTTCAGAGGGTAGGAGGTGGATGCTTTAGTCGGAGATTTGCAAAGAGTACCCCAGCAACTCCTTCCAGCCCTGAAATTTGCAATTGCAGGGTGGGATTAGGTTTTAATGATTATTGGCCACATCATGAGTAGGTGGATGTCTTGCCCCAAATGTGAATGTGTTTGTTGTTTTTTGACTTTGAGCAACGCAGACTGAGCAGTCAATGGCACTCAGAGAATGAGACGCTGGTGTTGCATCAGCATTCTTGGGAACATTCTGGAACCGAAGGCCAAGGCTTGCCACCCAGGAAGCCGGGGGTTTAGGGAACCAGCTCACCCACGGTCCAAAGTGTGGTTTTTGCAACTCTTCTACTAAATACCAAGCAAACAGAGAAAAGTGGTTTGTTTTCATTTTTGAACACAAAGCCCTTTTCTGCATTCTTTGCAGTCTTGGTTAATTTGAATGGCCTACAGATGCCCAGATCTCCACATCGCAGGCTGCAGGTGGGACAGCTCAGCTATCGCTCCAGCTGTGATGACAGGCCAACTCTTCCCGGTGCATGGAACCCCTCAGACAGGCCAGGGTGGAGAAACAGGCCCTGGGCAAGCAGTAAGGGGCCACCGAGACAGTGCCTGCCTTTGTGCCAGGCTGAAAGGATGTTCCAGGTTCCAGCCATTAGTTCATAGAAGAGGCAGATGGGACATCTTTCTGTAGTGCCACCTCGGCATGGTAAAACTGTGGACTGGGCACCACACTGGGAACCATTTCTTAGCATTGGAGAACCAGGGAGCAGCAGGTGCTGGGCTTGGGGTGGGGGCTTGTTGAATCCAGACGGGGCAGCAGGAAGTAAAAGAACTCAAGTAGGTGGCGGGGACAGGGTGTGAGAGGGTGGGTACCGTAATCCAATTTTCTTTTTTCTTTTTACAAAAGCTTATACAAGACTGGAGTCTGCAACCTGTAGTTCTAGGCTGTGGGAGGAGAGATTTGTTCCGGCTAAACTACCAAGGGAGCCTAGATGTTCTTGGCATTAGGTGGTAGAAGTTCTGCTTCGTTAATTTGATGGCCCCATCCTGAGAATCCCTGGAGTTTTAAGCAACTTCTGCAAGAAGCTTTTCTCCAGTAATAATGTTAAAAAAAAAAAAAAGAAAAAAAAGCCCACAAACAAAAACCAACCAAATGAGGCCCACAAAAGCCCAAGCGGAGAGACAGGTAGGAGTGCCCCTCATGGAGGTAGCCGGAGGAGGGCCACTTGTCATCATGGGGTGGCCACCTGCTCAGCTTGTCTGTTCCTCATGATCTCTGTGGCTAGGCTGCTGCACTGGTCCCTCCTCACTGCCATGTGGCTTTAAGGCCACCGCCTTAAAGTGAGGACTTGTCCCCCGACCCCGTGGGGTGGGAAGTGGGTCTTCATAAAGACTTTAAGAACCCCTCTGAAGGGAAGAACACCGTGTTCATGAGCAGTGCACAAATCACCTTGCATTTCAGCAAAGCTTTATGTTTTTTCCATGTACATTTGTATCCATCTCCTTGATCATAAATGATTCTTCAGCTTGGAGGGCAGGTGTTCTGATTTCAGAAAGAGGGACATAACACACAGAAGCTCAGAAGATTGCCCGCCTCTGGTTATCAGTAGTGAGGGGCAAAACTGGAACTTTCCCTCTGACCGGCAGCATTCCATTTTTTTTTTTTTAACTCTGTGACATTCTGCAATACCCTCCCCACAAAAGACCTTCATGTTATCATGATTGTGCAACAGCAGCACCTTTGGATAAATAAGAAGTGTCACAAAATATCCATAAGCCAGAAAGAACTCCATACCCCACAGACACTGCCCATCTGCTGGTTCTTTTTAACAATGAACAAGCTTCGTGGAACTGCTATAACAGGAAAGGCCCCATTCTTGAAAGTCTTCCAGAAACTTCCAAGAGTCTTCTGTTGTCCTAGAGGATCTCTTTTTGGCAATGTGGTGTGTCCTCCCACGTCACTGTGGGTGGAGGCTGAGGTTTGGACACAGTCTGCTTCTTGTCACACCATCCACCAGATAAACAAGAGGAGTTTTGTGAGAGAAAAATTAAAAACCCAAATGTACGAGCAGTGATGAATTGCTCCGGGCCCTCTCAGCCTTTAGGGAGCTCGCTGAAAATGACAGAGTTGCGTTTTTTCCTCCCCATGGAGTGAAATGCTGGGTATTTTAGGAAAGAAATCAATGTGGGGTGCAGGAGGTTTGGCTGCCAGGAGCGCTCACGATGGAAATTTCTCTGGCAAGCGGTAAAATGAGGTGCTCAGGAGGGGAGTCTGCTTGCATGCCGCCTAAAGAAAATCTCTGCAGCAGGCTTTCTGCTTCTGCAGCGTCTCAGCTCCTCGTTCACAGCTTTGGAAGGCAGCTCTTTAGTTAGACAGTGGCCAGGGATTCCACTCAACAGGGCACTGGGGTGGAAAGTGCGTGCGCTGCCCAGGACATCTGCAGGCTGGGTTCAGGCTAGTTGCAGATGCCACGGGAAAGGTGTTCCATATTTGGGGACCATGGAGAGGCAATGGGAAGAAATTCAGGGCAGATGGCCTTGAAGGAAAGTATCTTGGGAAAATAGAAACAAACCTGGAAGAAAACAATTCTCATGATTTCCTTTTCCTCAGCCAGGCAAGCAGAGGGTAGGATGACCAGGCCAATGAACAGCATCCCAGTGGTTACTGAAGACCACCCATTGTGATGCTGATTAAAATAACAATCACACTGTAAGACTTCTGAGATCTACACAGATCCACTGTACTCCATGGCTTGGGTCAGAATCCACCTTTTTCTAGTAGGTAACTATGCATTCCCTATCCATCCCTTTGACTATCAAGAATGTATAAGAACTGTGATAAAATAGGCCAATATGCCATTTGGTACTGTTTTATGTATTTTAAATGCATAACTTAGGTAACATAAGAATAGTTTATATGATATGAAAGTAAGTTTTGCAGTATGCAGGAAACAATGGATACATTTTAAGGCTGTATCTGTATTTAGCTCTTTTTGGTAAATAGAGTTAACAAATGATATGCCTCTTAATTCAACCTATTCTGTAATCCTATGAATAAAAAGTAGTTCATGCCTGATACAGCTTTGATCTCTGGTCTTCTTGAACGTGGATGTGTCCACCTGAGTCATCAAGTTGATGGACAGGTGTGATAGGGCATGGGGGTGGGAGGGGACAGTAATGTGTTTGTGGTGACTTCCTATTTAAATGGGAGATGGGTACCACAGGGGCCGTTTTTCTTCTTTTGGAAATACAAAATTCACAAAAAAGTCACTAAAAATTCCCTGAGGAACCCCATAGTGCACCTCCACCGGCTCCGTGGACTCCTGATCTTGAGGGGTTGAATGAGATCTCTAGCAACCTTTGGGTCCCTTCAGATTCTGCCTGATAATAGGAAGTAAGACCACAAGATCTCAGGGGTGGCACTGAACTCTGAACTCCTCGAAGGCAGGACCTTTGACTTGTCCTCTGCATGTCTGGGATCTCACCTGGCACATAGTAGGTACACAGAAATGGTTGCCACACATATCTTAATCTAAGACCTGTTGAGTTTAGTTGGACAAAGGAAGGGTCGAGACCCCAAATCACAGGTGAGTGGACCTACTGTGTGCCAAGTACGTTGATGTGCTGTGGGGCTAAAAGCCCAAGAACAGAGCTCTGGACCTCATGGGACTTACCATGTTGTTAAGAAAGCCACAGTTAGGCTGGGGTTGGCCCAGTGGCAGAGAGCTGGAGTAGCACATGCGAGGCCCTGGGTTCGATCCTCAGTACCACGTAAAAATAAATAAAATAAAGGTATTGTGCCCAACTACAATATGTTAAAAAAAAGGAGGAGGAGGAGGAGGAGGAGGGAAGAAAAACACAATTACACGAAGCTCAGGTCAACAATACAATCTCTAGATAAAATTCCGCATCATAGAGCTCTGTGTGACTAGCCAAGCATGAATGACATATTTAGGGTTGATGACCAAATACCGAGTGACCGGTCTGGCATGGCATATTGTTGTTTTCTGTTGCTATGTGACAAAGGACCACAGCACCTGTTCATTAGCTCCCAGGTCCTGTGGTCAGGAGTCCAGCCTAGGCTTAGGGTCTTAGGGTCTTCTGCTCAAGATGTCACGAGGCTGCCATCGAGGGGGTCAGGCCAAGTGTAATCACTTGGAAGTTCCACTAGGTGAAGGTCTGTTTTCTAGCCCATTCAGCTCTTGGTGGAATTGATTTATTTGTGACTGTGAGACTGGAGTCCCTGTTTTCTTGGGGGCTGTTGGTTGAGGCCTCTTGTGGCTCCTGGAGACAACCTAGTTCCTTGCCATGTGGCTTCTCCACCAGTTCTCTGACCACTGACTGTAGCCCCCTCAGGTCATCAGCAGCCCTGGAAGTGATACCCTGTCCCCTTTGCCCTGCTCAAGGGAGGGCATTTGTCACACCGGATTCATGGGTTGGGAGGTGCATTCACTGCAGGCACCATCCCCACAGGTGGGATGCCAGCTGCTCAGAGAAGTCCTGCCCGCCAACAGCCCCGCCCAAGGACCCAGCAGAACACCAGCCGTGAAGGCAAGTCACAAATTCCCAGGAGAAAGGGTCACTTCAGCCAGAGGGAAGGGCTGGTTCCTTCCTGTTCTTGTTTCACCATTAAACCACTGCCCTGTGTTTGTGGAGAAGTTCACGAAAGAACTAGGACTTTCCGGAATTTCCTCTGAAGTCAAGGGCTCATTAAGGCTGAGGCTGATCTCAGTGCATTTGTCTGGGAACTGGAGTGCTCTGTGGGGTCACCCAGCCCCAACTAAGGCAGGGACCCATACTTACTTTCTCAGGGGGCTAATTGAGGCCTCACTGTCTGAGAAGAATGGGAGGCACCAGTAACGTGTCCCCTTCCTTGATCCTCTGTCCTTGCCATTGGTTTCTTACCTGTCTCACAGACAGGACGACCTTCAGCCAACTGGGTCTAATTGGCACAAATGGCTGTCCCCAGCAAATTGGTAGCAGAGGGGAGACGAGAGGCCCTGGACGAGCCCCCACCTCCTGGCCTCTCCTCCAGGCAGCCTCTCGTTAAACGTGAACTTCTGTTCCCACCTCAGGGACGGAAAGACTGCCCCAGATTCCCCCACTCACATGTGCCATCTACACCTCAGGGCACACTCCTGCAGGTGTCCCAGGAGACTTCCGGAAGGCAGGAAGGGAGGACAGCTAGGCTTCCTTCACATTCCAAGAGAGGATTGCTAGGGCAGGGAGGGCAAGCCTAGCCACCGTGCCTGCTGCACGCCATCCACCACCCAAAGTGACAGCATCTCTAGTTGGGGGCCGAGAGATGATTCCAGGTGGTGTCACCTACTGTCAGTTCCACCATCTCCCAGTTTGCTTCCAAGGGCAGTGAGGGCAAAGGGCACATGAAAATAGGAGCTGGGCTTCTGGAGACAGCGCTCTGGATGCTTGTCCTATCCTGGGCTACCCCTCTGCTGTGACTCACCCCCAGGGTCCTGTGTGGGTTTCTCATCATCCATCTAAGAATTCTGGACACACAGCAACTCCATAGTAGTTTTAAATTTCAAGTGTACATCCTTTTCCTGCCCCTTTGGTTTATAGCATCTTGGCTCATAAATCATGTGAAAATGCAAATTAATTTTTTCATTTGATATTTTTTTAGCTAATTCTAAGTACCCCCTAAGTGATCAGTGCTGTGTGAGTACAGAGAATGGGAACATCTTAACAGAGACAAAAGCATTTAAGAATCTTGAGGAACAGTGGTTTCTTGCTATTTCACGCGTGGCAGGAATTCTCAGGGAGGGTCAGTGTAACCGGAGTAAATACCAGGACCCACACTATCCAGTCTCACCACAGTGCAGCACTTAATGAAACAGCTCCAAACCTTGCAGTAAGTACAAGTGATTCTGGAAAAAGAGGGAAACCTGTTCCTAGCTGTCCAGGTGCTGCTCCTGATGTCGAGGATCCCCAAGCCCCCGGCCTTCCAGCAGCCTGCGTCCATCAGCAGCCCCCAGTCCTCATGCCTCGCTCTTCCCCAGACTCTCTGAACGTCACCCTGCATCCGTGCTGGCCCCTTCCTTTTCACACGTCAGCTTCCTGAGCCCACGGCAGAGGGGAAGGCTCTCCAAACGCGCAGACACCTGTGTGTTATTCCTGCTATGGTCAATTTAGCAAATTTCAAGATCCTTCAGCCTGAGCTCCTCCTCTTTGAATCAAGTTACTTGTAGGGTTTTAATTTTGCTCACAGATTTCTTGGTACTCCTCTCATCAAGAGGTGGAGGCCAATTTCCCACCCCTGGAGTGTGAGCCATGCTTGGTGACTCCCTGCGAAGGTGAAGCAGAAGGCAGAAGTGCAGGGCTGAGCCTTCCTGGAATAGGAATGGGCTGGGTGTGGTGATGCATGCCTGTAATCCCAGCAGCTCAAGAGACTGAGGCAGGAGGATCTCGAGTTCAAAGCCAGCCTCAGCAATGGTAAGGTGCTAAGCAACTCAATGAGACCCTGTCTCTAAATAAAATACAAAATAGGACTGGTGTTGGGAGTCTTCAGTAGGTGAGTTCCCCTATCAGGTATCCAACTTCAGATGGGCTACGCAGGGGCTTTGACCTGGAGGAGAGAACACACCCCACCACAACCTTCACGGTCACGGTGGACTCTCTGGAACCCGGTTCATGAGCGAGAGGTACTGAGGGGTGGAAGAACAGGCACTCCCCTTCCCACCCCCCCTCTTAACCACCGTTGTCCCTCTCCTGACCTATGGGGGCCTCTTCTTCCCTCTCTTCAGACTCCCCCTTATTAAATTCTGCACACAAGATTGGCCTTACTATCAATTAGACAATCAAAGTCAATGGCCCCCAGGAGGATCCCTAGATCCCGCAATTCTCAGAGATCTGTTTAACTTCTGCGAGCGCTCAAAAAAGTGGAAGGAGATCCCCTATGTTGAAGCTTTCTCTCTTCTTTGTTCTCACCCCGACCTATCAGGCAGATGATCCCCCTCCCTAACGACCTACCCCGTCGGCTCCGTCCAGCCCCTCAGGTGCTCCCCCTGACTCAGCCGACACCTTTAGTTCCCCCCAAACTAGGTCCTGCCCCTAGTCCCACAAACCATGGCCCCTTTAAGAGAGGTTGCCTGACCTGAGGGCATTATCTGGGTACATATCCCATTCTCTATGAATGACCTCATGCAACTCGAGCGAAGGTTGGGCTCATTCACCACAGAAGAGAGTTTCAATGGGTCCTCCAGGCTTATAACCCCACTTATATGTTATTGGCTAATACCCTCCTTCTTGAGGAATGTACCAGAGACTGGGAACTTCCTAGAGCCCATGCAGATGAAACTCACGGAGTTAATCCCAATCACCCTCCGGGGCCACTTGCTGCCCCAGATCAAACTCCCGACTGGGATTATAATACCCAAGCTGGCATACAGAGTAGGGACCGATTCTCCGCATGTATTATGGCTGGGCTCAAAACAGCGGCACGTAAGGCTGTCAATTTCCAAAAATTATAAGAGACCCCACTGGAATTTCTGAATTGGCTTATGAAAGCCCTTCAGCACTAACCTAGATCCCCAAATCCCAGATGGCCATCATGTCATTATGACATATTTCCTCTAGAAGAGCTACCCCGACATCTGGGCCAAACTAGAAAAATCTCGAACAAGGCCCTGCCACCCCCAGACTGAGCTCTTGGTGGTAGCCTTTAAGGTTTTTATGCTTTCCCAGGCCCTGCAGGGTGCTTCCTTGGGTCGACACCCATCACCAAAACCCCCCCTGGGTGCCTGCTTCAAGTGTGGCAAGGGGACATTGGGCCAGGGCATGCCCCACACCACGCACTCCGCGAACCCCATGCCCTAAATGTCAACAACAAGGTCACTGGGGCTCTGACTGTCCTAGATCCTGTAGGAGGCCTATGGCCAGGGAACCCTCCGACCTTCTGGGCATGGCAATCGAAGACTGATGGTGCCTTGGGTCCTTGTTCCCAGCTGTAACGATCAATAGACAGGAACCCAAGGTGCAGATTCAGGTGGATAGGTACAAGGTTGACTTTCTCCTTGACACGGGGGCTACCTTCTCAGTCCTGACAGAATTCTGGGGGCAAACAGTGCCGTCCACCTCTCCTATTGACGGGGTAGGAGGAAAGACCATCTATCCAAGAAAGACTCCCCTATTACTCTGTTCCATAGACAACTTCCCATCCTCTCAGACATTCCTAGTTATGCCCCAATGTCCAGTTCCTTTGTTCAGCCGAGATATTCTCTCTAAATTCAATACAACAATCAACATTCAGGCTCCTGGCATCAGTCAGGCCCCAGAATCAGCCTGTTCATCTTTTCTGGCCCTTTTGGCAGAAGACTGGCCATTCTGCTCCATTTGTGAGGCTGACATGAAATACTGTACTAACCTGGTTGACCCAATTGTATGGGATACCCACACCCCCTCCACCATTTCCTGCCCACCACTTAACATTCATCTCAAAGATCCAACACCTTCCCCAATCAGGCTCAATACCCCCTGTCCACAAAAGCTCTTCTGGGCCTACAACCTATTATTCAGGACCTTCAAGCAAGGGTACCTCCGTCCTGCTCATCCCCCTTACAATACTCCCGTACTGGCGGTAAAAAAGCCCAACGGGTCCTGTCGCTTAGTTCAGGACTTACGACTCATCAACACCTCCGTTAGGCCCATACACCCTTTGGTTCCCAACCCATACACCCTGCTGTCTCAGGTCCCCCACACTGCCACCCACTTCTTGGTCATAGATTTAAAGGATGCTTTCTTCTCCATTCCCCTTGCCCCCAAATCACAAGATCTTTTTGCCTTTACCTGGACAGATTCCACCATCAGACAGTCTCGATAACTAACCTGGACTGTCCTTCCTCAGGGATTTCGAGATAGTCCACATCTCTTTGGACAAATCTTGGCCTGCAACCTCCAATCTTTTCACCCCCAGTGCCCCGAATCCACCCTCTTGCAATATGTTGATTAAAGCACCCCACCACAGCCTTTAAGGTTACGGTGGCCCTCAGGGACTCCTTCCTTGGGCAGATTCGAAAGTCCTAGTCCTCTCACCTTTAAGACTCGGCTGCTAGAGAGACGCTTACCCTCCCCTTCCTCTCCTCTCTTTCTGGCCCTGGGAGTATCCGGCCTTTCCAGGAGGGGTCCCGAAAAGCCTTGGCCAAGGTCTCCCATGGCTCCGGCTCTGTCTAGGACAAGAGCTTCAACTGTCAGGACTTGGTGATGACCAATCTCTGCAACTTGAGCCTGCTACTTAGGCACTCCTGATTTTTTGGCTCTAGCGGGGATGCCCCTTTTGCCAATAAATTAGTTTCCTCCTTCTCTGCGTCCTCTTCCCTCCTCCTTACATGGGTAATGTGTCCTCTCTGCCAGTTGACTCTCCCCTACAATGCCTCTTGGATCAAATACAGCACCCAGGCCTGGCCCACTTATCCCTTAGACAACCAAAGCAGATGGCCCCTTTTGGGTCCCTGGATCCCTGCATTCTAAGGGATCTCTACAATTCCTGTGAGCATTCAAAAAATGGGTAGAGATCGCTTATGTCCAGGCTTTCTCCTTGCTCCGATCCAATCCTGCTCTCTGCACCTCTTGCAAACCTCTACAAATTCTTCTAGCCTGTCCAAAGGGCGCTCAACAGATGACACAGTTCTCCTACTTAATTTCTTGGCCTTAAAGGGATATTGGGCCTCTCCACAAAAAGCCCAAATAGCATGTATCTAGGGTTCCCTATCTCTCAAGGGAAGAAGTCCATTACAGTAGACAGAAAACAGCTTATTGTGTCTATACCTACACCAAAGACCAAAGATGTCTCTCTTTCTTGGGTTTGGCTGGGTACTTCAGATCCTGGATTACTTTTGAATTTCTCCCTCCTCACCAGGCTGCTTTATAATCTAGCCAAGGGCCCCCAAGATGAACCCCTACCCTCAGCAGTAGGGAAGCCCTTTACAAAAAGACCCTCCTCTGGGCACCCGCCCTGCATCTCCCTGACCTCTCCCGACCCTTCACCCTCTATGTACATGAAAAACAGGGACAAAGTCTGGGCGCTCTGGGTCAGGAATATGGCCCCACATTTGTACCAGTGGCCTACCTATCCAAACAGCTCGACCCCACCATCAGGGGCTGGCCCCATGCCTCAGAGCCCTATCAGCAGCCCATGACCTCCAGAAAGAAGCACACAAGCTTACCTTTGCCTCCCCACTAACCATCTCATCTCCTCACCATCTAAAGGATTTCCTCACTTACAGGGGGCTACAGTCACTTCCTCCTTCCAGGGTTCTATCCCTCCTTGTCTCATTCCATGAAAATCCCTCCATCTCTTTTCAGTCCTGCTCCCATCTTCTCCCTCACAAGATCCCATCCACAAATGCCTGGAGGTATTAGAGATGATTTTACCCTTCCCTACCACCATTTCTGAGGGACCCCTGCCCTCTTCGGACCTCGTATGGTTCTCAGATGGTAGCTCCTTTATACATGAAGAGGTTAAAGTGGCGGGGTATGCTGTCATTTCCCTCTCATCCATCATGGAGGCGAAACCTCTCCCACCCAATACCACCAACCAACAAGCTGAACTCAGAGCTGCCACAAGGGCATGCGAGCTAGCAGAGGGAAAAACCCTCTCCCTATGTACAGATTCCAAATACGTCTTCCATAACCTGATCTCCCATACAGCCATTTGGAAAGAAAGGGGGCTACTGACCACCAGAGGGATGGCAGTCATTAATCCCACACTTATTTCTGGCCTATTATGAGTCTCCAGGCTGCCTTCCCAACTGGGAATAATCCATTGCAAGGCCCACCAAACTGACTCCTCCCTTAATACTATGGGGAATTCCAAGGCCCATCAAGCGGCTGGATCAGCCGCCCTACAGAGCTTTACCTCCTCTCTGCTACTCTTCGTTACCACCGGGGATCGGCCCAAAGATCCCCAGCAACTCTTCCAGTTTCTTCACTCTCTCTTCCATTCTAGTCCACAGAGTCTCACTACTTTCTTTCACTCCTTTTTCACCCTTTCCCCACGTGATAAGACCCTCCTACAACAGATCACTTCTGCTTGTCAGATCTGCCAGAGAACCAATACCAATACTTCATTAAAATCTAAACCTTTCCCTTCTCATCAGGCCTGCGGTCATACCCCAGCTACAGACTGGCAGATTGATTTCACCAACATGCCCAGAGTAAAAAACATAAAATATCTTCTTGTATTGGTAGATACTTTTTCGGAATGGGTTGAAGCCTTTCCCACTTCTAACAAACGGGCCTCTACAGTAGTTGATCTGTTGTTTACTCACATAATCCCCCATTTTGGGATGCCCACTTCTATCCAATCAGACAATGGCCCAGAATTCACCTCGCAGATAACTCAGGGACTGGCTCACACGCTATCACTCCCTAGGCATTTCCATTGCCCTTACTGCCCCCAGGAAAGGTTGAAAAGGAACAATCGGTCCCTTAAAGAGACCCTCACCAAGCTCACCATGGAATTAAGCCTGGACTGGGTCAAGGTGCTCCCCTTGGCTTTATTGCGCATTAGAGCCTTGCCAAAGAAGCCTTCTAATCTCTCACCTTACGAAGTCATGTATGGCCGTCCTCTCGCTCCTTCCAGATTGCCTACAGAACCCCTACCCATCTCCAAAACCTATGCCCTGCCCCTCCTCTTCCATCTAAGCTCTGAACTCTGGCTCTATCAAGACTGGCTCCTTCCTGACCCCAGTCCCTCTCAAAACCCTACCTCCTCAACACCTGGTCAACTTGTTTACTATTGCCCACCAGGGGAAAAGCCCTCCTCTAAAACCAAAATGTGAGGGTCCTGCTCAGGTGATTATGTGCACTCCCTTGGCAGCCAAACTCAAGCTGTCCAATAACCAACTTACCCATGGTTTCACATTTCCAGGCTTAAGCCCGGCACTCCTACACCTTCATCAGAAGAGCCAACGATCGTCACCTGTCATTAAGTACTGTTGTCAATGTTCCCCCTCATTTCTGGCCCCTCTTGGGTCCTCTCTTTGCCCAATGTCTGAAGATTCAAGGCAAGTGACCCTAAGGGCCTCCTCCAGCCAGACACTCCCCTACTTGCTTGAATCTGGCTGGTAGTGGGACCGTTGTGTGTTGTCCTTCTGACAAACCACTTAGGTGTCCAGAGCATGGTGACCCCTGAATAAGTGTGACCATAAGAGAGCTCTTTACCAGTTGCCTTCCGGGCCTAAGGAGGAACATGTGTGTTTTGTTTACCCTCCCAGTTTTGTAAGAATTTCAAGTATCAGTATTTAAACTTGAGGTGTTTCACATAAAACCTGGAGAGAGCTGACTGCTCTCAAAGGGAAATATGGTAACAATGGGCCACCGTCCTCCCTTGGCTGCCTTTGAGAAAGGCAAAGAGAGAAGCAAGCTGGTACACCCAGGTAGGAGAAAGTTTGAAGAGCAGCCTCAATAGAGAGGGGAGGGAGCTAGATTGGACTAGAAATGAAGAGTGGAACTGAGGGTGTTAGGTGCAGGACAGGCTGGTCTGCAGGGCCTGCAGGGCATGCCAATCAAAGTTAGCTGCAGAATGACCTGGCTTCTCAAACCCTCCATCTGCTTCTATATCACCTGTTTGCTTCAAGCCCAAACACCCAATCCCCGTTCAGGGTTGAACACTTAACCCCCCTTGGGCCGACAAGGCAGCTTGCAGACCCAGAGACCCCACTGGATTTGGGCTATAAAAACAAAAACTCCCTGTGCCTGTTCCTTCCCTCTATCATAAAGTTCATTCAGACTCAGGTGGGTAAAATTTCTAGTCAAGCTTTTAACCAGCTTCTCCTCAGGAATTACCAACTCCTGGCTACTGATGATACCTCCAGTCGAGACCTATACCGAATGGACTGACGTCATCATGGATCTGTGGTGGCAAGGAACCTTCGTTGATACCGGTCTTCTCTGCCCTCCTGTGGGGGCTCCTTACTTTCCTCCTCTCTTTCGCCCACACTGCCCCATTTCATCAGGAAGCAACCAGAATGAGTTTATGCCCACTCTCATTTAATAACAAAGAGGGGTAATGTTGGGAGTCCGAGGCTCCAAAGACTAACTTCCCCATCCCCCAAGAAGAGCCGTCCAGTGGTGAGCCCTGCTGGCTCACATGATCCTTACCCACCAATCAAAAAGCACCCCATGCCAACTGTCAAACCCTTCAACCATTTAACTGTCATAACTGTCAAACCACCCCTGGCTATAAATATACAGAGCTGTTCCTCAATGAAGGGGCATTTTTCTCTGACAGCAAGCCTTGATCATTCTTTCAACTGGGGATGCAGTGGTCAGGTGCCCCTGGGTTCAATCGCTGGTACCAAAAAAAAAAAAAAAAGCATTTGGGCTCTCACATGGCCCACTCTGAGGAAGGCCAGCCACAGCCCTTGTGAAGAGCTCAGGCAAGCAGAGGAGAGGCCCTCATGGGTGGGTCTGAGGCCTCTGGCCACAACCAGCCCTTGGCCAGTGAGCCATCTTACCTGGACCTGGACTGCCCATCAAACCTCTGGATGACAGCAGATCTGATGGCTGTCCTCATTGTAACCTCTGGAGCAGTCCCATGCCACCAAGCCACTCTTGGATTTCTGGTCACGAAACTACGCAGGATAAGGAGCCTTTATCGC
The DNA here is from genome assembly GCF_045843805.1 of Urocitellus parryii. Classification (NCBI taxonomy): domain Eukaryota; kingdom Metazoa; phylum Chordata; class Mammalia; order Rodentia; family Sciuridae; genus Urocitellus; species Urocitellus parryii. The sequence goes on from NC_135540.1 coordinate 126,711,810, forward strand.
CTGATCCTCCTGAGCTTCAACTTATTATGCAGTAATGGACAAGCGACCCACCCACCACTGTCACCATTGCCTTAAAGAATGATGTTGCTGACAAGTGGATCAGTTAATCTGAGTGGTTTAGGAAGTGCCCCGCCACACCCTGCTAGGCCCCTCCCTCCCCGCTAGGCCCCTCCCTCCCCGCTAGGCCCCTCCCTCCCCGCTAGGCCCCTCCCTCCCTGCTAGACTCTGCCCCTTCCTACTAGGCCACGCCCCTCCACACCATGCCCCGCCCTGGATGCCGCGCGCGCGCGCGCACACACGTATCAGGGAAGGACGTGTTCCCAGAATCACTTTACCGCAGGTTGGGGCCGGCCTCCTGGGTAGACAGTCGTCGTGAAGTCAGAGGAGAAAGGTTCAATTCAACTACAAAACAACCAGAGGCTCTTCTTCAGGGACCCTCGGCCCTGGGAATTGGCGGGGGCGGGGGAATGTCATCACCTGGACTTCCTGTATCACTCCCGGGAGAAATTTTTAGTGACAACAGGGTCTTCTAACCTGTCCCTTGTGGGATGTGGCCGTCCCGGGGAAGACAAAGATGCTCTGAAGACATGTGCCACACCTCAGGGACACCTCTGCCAACCCCTGGGTTGGCGGTCACAGCTGCCGTCTCTGTGGGAACATCACGGCCCTTGAGGAGCAGGGAAGGGGCCGGAGCAGCACCTTCAGTCCTGAGGCGGGTTGTCCCCTGTGGTTTCCCAAAGCAGAACCAGTCCCAGGGGGACAGTAAGGAGCAGGGGAAGCGCTCGCCCTCTGCCCTCTGCCCTCTGCGGGTGGAGCAAGAGGGCGGCTGGCTTCAGAGCACCCCCTGGCCTGGTCCTCTGTCACCCGGGTGTCAGGACCTCTCACATGGTCAGAGCTGGCGACAAGAGAACCAGGAGGACGTCCTGCGGGCGGAGCTCCCTCCTCCTGCAAGTGGAAGGAACCCTCCGGAGCAGGCGAAGAGCTCGCGTCCGCAGTTCAGGGCCAGGGGACGCTTCTTCATCCCGGGTGGCTCTGGGGGCCCCAGCTCCTTGCCTCCTCACTCTATCTGCAGGTTGTGTCCAGAGACCAAGGGAGCATATTTCAACCACTTGGAAAAGATCTTTTTGATATGAAATAGCACATCCCCCCCCCCCAAAAAAAAAGAAGTCAGGCGGCGGGAAGAGGGGCTGCGTGGTTCTCTGACGCCCCAGCTCCAGCTCCGGCTCCTGCTCCCCACTTCCTACGTTTCCATTTGCTGTTTTATCAGCGTTGCACAGGGCACAGCCTCAGTGAGTGAATATAATGTCGTTCTGGGGTCCGGAAGGAAGAAGCAGGTCAATTTTACGTTCCTTTTAGTAACTTGGAAAGTCAGGACAATTTTCTGGTATTTCGTTTTTTCAGCCAAATGGAGTATCTGCTCCACTTACTAAAGACGACCCCCGCACCCATCCGCATTTACCTCCCACACGGTGCTGAGGCAGCGCTTCCTCCCTGGGGTGGCCTGCCACAGCATTTGCATTTTTCTGTCACAATAGTAACCCCATAAAACACCTCATTTCTCCTTAGGATTCTTGTAGGGAGCAGAGCTCTCCTGCGCCCACCTGACAGACAGGAACATGCAGGCGCCAGGAGGTTCAGGGCTTCACGGACCCACACAGCTGAGGCTGGCAAAGCCAGGAAAAGGTGGCCCCACGTAGTAAGGTAACCTGCTCAAGTCTGTACCTGAAACACAAACACAGTGAGTTTTATCTCCAGAATAAGGTGGCCAAATGCAGGACGTCCGTTAAATTGGAATTTTAGATAAGCTACTAATATACAACATATATATATAGTCTCAAGATGTCTCAAATATTGCATAAGTCATTCTTACACACACACACACACACACACACACGTCTATTGTTTTTCTGAAATTTGGATTTAACAGTCTTTTTAATTTTCTGCCACCTCTGACAGTCCTCCAGAGGCCACACTTTTTTTTTTTAAGTTTTAAAATTTTTTCTTTTTAGATATACATAATGTAGAGTGTATTTTGACAGGTCATAAATACATGGAGTATAACTTCCCATTCTTGTGTTTGTACATGATGTGGAATTACACTGATGGTGTATTCATGTGAACACAGGAAAGTTGGGTCCAATTCATTCTATTGTCCTTTCTGTTCCCACGACCCCCATCCCTTTGTCTAATCCAATGAGCTTCCATTCTTCTTTCCCCCTCCCTTATTGTGTGTTAGCACCCACATATCAGAACACTCAGCTTTTGGTGTTTTGGGATTGGCTTATTTCACTTAGCATAAAAGTGAAGAAAATTTCACCAGTTTCATCCATTTACTGGGGAAATGCCATAATTTCATTCTTCTTTAAGGCTAGTGATACTCCATTGTGATATATACCACATTTTTCTTTATCCATTCATCTGCTGAAGTACACCTAGGTTGGTTCCATAGTCTAGCTAGTGTGACTTGAGCTGCTGTAAACATTGATGTGGCTGTGTCTCTATAATATGTTAATTTTAAGTCCTTTGGATCTATGCCCAGGAGTGGGATAACTGTGACAGATGGTAGTTCCATTCCAAGTTTTCAGAGCAATCTCCATACTGCTTCCATAGTGGTTGCACCAATTTGCAGTCCCACCAGCAATGAATGAGTGTGCCTTTTCCCCCACATCTCACCAACATTTATTGTTACTTGTATTTTTGATAACTGCCATTCTGACTGGAGTGAGATGGAATCTCAGTGTAGTTTTAATTTGCATTTCTCTAATTGCCAGAGTTGTTGAACATTTTTTTCATAAGTTTGTTGACTGATCATATTTCTTCTTCTGTAAAGTGCCTCCTTAGTTCCTTAGCCCACTTATTGACTGCAGAACCCCCACTTTTAACCGTCTTCAAAGTGCTCAATGTGCATTGGGCACAGGGACCCTATGCCACCCAGGCTGTCTGCCTGTAGAGCTTGCCCCATGTGTAAAAGTTTGCAACTAATTCTTACAAGCATGGATAAGGTTAATGATTATCAACTCCTTTTACAGATGAAGAAGTTGAAACCCACATAGCTCATGTCACTTGGCCAAGGTGACACAGAAAATAATAATCATATCTAACCCTCCTTTGGCCCTTGCCCATACCAGGTATGATTTGAATTGCCTTTTGTGTATTATGTTAGTTGGTCTTCACAAATTCTGTGAGGCAGGCCCAATCATCCCATTTTACTGATGAATCACAGGTGAACAGACAGGTGAGGGAATTTGTGCGGAGGTATATAGCCAATCGGTGAGAGCCTGAGTTTGAACTTGGGAAAACTGACCAGGGTGCAGGAGTGGGGATCTGCTCGTGTGGCTGTGATACACTTCCCTTTTTAAACCCACACATGCACAAAAAGATTCGCCCTACAGGTGCGAAGTGCTGATCCAGGTGTGTCTGGCTCCGAAGACCATGTTTTCTTCTGTGATCTCGTTCAAAGGGGAGCACCTGGATGTGGTAGTGGGTGGGAGAACACGGTCTTGGCTCTGTGGGTGATCTGAGGAGATGGAGAGGTCCCCCTTGGCCAAGGGCTCCCCAAGGCCAGCCTTGTCTGCTCTCCACCACTCTCTCTTGTACCCACTTACCATTGGTCACCCATGTGGGCCTCTCCCCTATGCCACCATGTCCTTTAGTACCCAGGACTTGGCAGACAGAGCCTGAGCGCAGAATCCCGGTTCCTGGGGCCTACAATGCTCGGAGCCTCCAGCTGCACCACCTGGCGTTCCAGGCAGGAAGCTGAGGTCCTGGGATGAGTGTCTGGCCCAGGGGTCACAGGCTGGCAGCTTCCTGCTGTGCTTCACAGAAGGTGACATGACACCCCCTTGCAATGGGCAGCTTTAACCAGCTCCATTCCTAGTCCAGGTGGTTCAAGTCCATGGCCAGCTGAGACTAGGAGGCCAGGTGGCTCTCCTAGCTGGGAATGGGCCAGCCTGGGCCAGTACCTCTGTCTCGCCCTCTCTGCAGCCGGAACTCTAAATTGGAATGTGCATGTCAAGAGGGCGACACAGAGATTTCCTTCTGGCAGACTCTGTGGACTGCAATGTGCTTTCTTGCATTTTTGCATTTTGTAGGCCAAACTCCTTCCCTCCCTTCCTTTCCCTTCCTCCCTTCCTTCCACAAATATGTGTGAAGGGCCTGCGGGGTGCTGGCCCTGTGCTGAGCACTGAGTCTTCAGGGCCTGACAAAAGACCTGCAGTCCCTGCTCCCGTGGAGCTCTTTCTATGAGGATACTCAGAAACTAAGTGGTTTCCGGAGGTTTCTTGGGCAGATCCCAAATATGACCGCCACACAGTGATTTGCAATTTTGTGGAGGATCAGCTTTTGATTAACTGGACAAAGCCACAAACTTTCTCAGCAGGAAAAAAATAAATAAAGTATTTAACAAAAAATGACCATCTCCACCCTGGTCCAAGTCACTGTTGTCTCTAACTTTGACTACGGCCTGGCCACCTCATGTTGGCCCCGGTGCCTCCCCGACTCCCGCTATGCTCTTATCTATTTAGTGGCTGGAGGGACGCTGTTTCCATGTAAGTCAGATCAGGGGGTTCAGGGAAAATTGAGGGCTACCCATCATTCACAGGGCAGAAGCCAAATCCTTACAGTGGCCTACAAGAACCTCCACCCCTCTGTGTCTCTCGCTCTGAGATCATTCCCTAAGCTACTCCCCCTGCTCACTTGGCTCCTGCCACCCTGGCCTTGTTCTTGCTATTCCTTGGATATTCCTTGGGCACTGAGGAGCAAACAAGGGAAGGAACTTGGATCCTGAGTGACTGCATGGAGCAGAGTTACCTTACAGTGTGAGTGTTCCCCTCCAGAATGTTAATGGGGCAGAAACAAACTTCTGCCTGGTGGAAGGCACTGTGTTTTTGTTATAGACAGTCTATATCATTCTTGACCCACAGATGGCGGGAGTCAGATTAGGCTCTCTGTCTGCTTTTTTTTTTTTCTTTTTTTTTTTAAAAGAGAGAGTGAGAGAGGGGGGAGAGAGAGAGAGAATTTTTAATATTTATTTTTTAGTTCTCGGCGGACACAACATCTTTGTTGGTATGTGGTGCTGAGGATCGAACCCGGGCCACACGCATGCCAGACGAGCGTGCTACCGCTTGAGCCACATCCCCAGCCCTCTGTCTGCTTTTGTAAATAAAGTTTTATTGAAACACAGCTGCTCTCACAGGTCTCTGTACTGACTCTGGCTGCTTTCCAGCTCCAGCAACAGACCTGAGTAGTCGCAGCAGAGGTTCTAGGACCTTCCAACCCTTAAATATTTACTCTCCAGTCTTAGAAAATGCTGGCCTCTACTCTAGATACTTGTTCTTATCATTTCTCTCTCTTTTTTCTTAGCATTTTTCATATAAAGAAAATGAAGCTTTTGAGGGTTTAGTTGTTCAACCAGCAACTAAGTGGTCCACCTGGATTCAAAGCCAGAATTGTCTGATTCTCAAGTTCAGGCCAAAGAGTGCCTCAGATAGGCCAGGCTAAGAAGTGTTGGCAAGTCATCAATTCGCTCAAACGTGCAAAAAAACTGGGCTTCCAGATCTTTCCTCAAATTAACTTGATACTTTTTATGGACCCAGCCACATTGGTAGTGAGCAAACCATGATCCAACCCGCGAAACTCAGGCCGGTCAGACAGTTCAGTCTCTTCAGGTCACTCCGGCTGTAATCTGGTCTTCCAGATCCCACCTTCTGCAACTTCTCTGGGACTTCCAGGATTCTTACGGCAGTGAGGGTGGGGTAGGGAAGGACCCTCCTGCACAGAGACTCTTCTGGACGCTCCCTGTCCTCTGCTCTGGCCTGGTTTGGTGTCTGACCTTGAGATCTCCGAGGTCTGGTTGATGCTATCTGATCTTGCTGAGTGACCTCGGGCAGGTTCCTCAGCATCCTCACCTGGGGTCACAGGAGTGTATCAAGGACTTAGACTCTTTCACCTGCTGATGTCTGGTGGATGGTGGACAACAGATCGAAGGCTTGGCATCTTTGTCTCCATTCTGCATCCGTCTCCTTTCCTGAGTCACCTTGGGCTCCAGGGCCAGCAGTTCTGCTGGAGGAACATCTCGTGATGAGTTAAGCTGCATCCCAGAAACAGCGACTTTCTTACCCTGACAGCCTCCCCCTCCCCCCATCCTGACCCATCCTGAGTCAATGTGGACAGACCACACCTGCCCAATCAAGAGCACCTGCTTTGGCAGCTGTGAAAAGCCTCCAAGTATGAAAGTCCCCAACCTTTGCCTTCATTCCCTTTCCCATAGCACCTCAAAGTCAATGCCAGCCCCTGGCAGACAGGGCTGAGGACGTGGGTCCCCTGTCTTCTTGGCATAGCTACACGGCTTACAGTTCCTTCCATGCTTCTCATCATGTTTGTCTTTGGGGACAAGTGGCTGGGCCTGATTGCTGGATCCCTAGAAGCCACCTTCGAGCCTAATACAAGATGGAAAGCACTTGGAACAATGCATCACCCTTGATACGTGGTCAGGTGTCATTGGAGGGGACCTGTCTCTGTGTCTTGGCCACCTGCCCCAGTCTTGGGGACTTCCCTGCAGGCCCAACTCCCAGGCCTCCCAGCGCCTCCAGGTCACCTCTCCAGGATGCGTACACACAAGCTGAGCTCCACAGGGTCAGAATGGCTCATCTGCCCTTGTGGTCACCCCTCACGCTGTGCGAAGGATGGGCTTCTCCCAGACATTTGTAGCTTCGGCTGGGGATCTAGGGGGACGTGTCGCTGGCTCTGCAGGCTCTTGGCCCTCCCCTGACCTCTGGAGCCTACCTCCACACCCAGGACCCTAGTGGCTCCTCTCCTTCCCCCTCCCTCTGCTTCCTCCACCACTTCCTGGGCGGAGGAGGGGAGGGCTGCCCTCTGTATGGCACCAGGGCGGCCCTGTCTGGCTCTGGTAAGTGAGGGAATTCAGAAACCCTGCCTTGTCTCCCCTGCCAGCTGTCTTGTTAAAGAGGTCAAGGAAGGCCTCTGGAGACTCCAGCTGGTTAGTGACCTCTTTCTTCTGAATGGAACCTGCCCTGGGGATCCTGAGGCCACTGGGAGTGACTTTGTCCCCTCTGGAGAAGCTCTCTGGCCGGTCCACTAGGTGGGGGTATTGTAGAAGGCAACTGAGCACCCGGGGTCTGCTGCCCAGCTGTCCGCCAGGGCCTCCCTCGCCAAGGGTGCCTGGCCAGGGTCATGGCCAACGGAGGGCCCAGGGCGCCTCTGGCTTTGCAGCCTGGGTCGCCTTCTGGACTCTGGTTTTCCTACTGGGCCTGGCCAACCAGTCCAGACCCAGCCTAGGGACGTCTCAGATCAGATGCGGCCTGAGGACCGCAGAAAGCGCCTGCTCCGGGGCTGCGAGCAAGGAGCAGGGGCCACCTCACCCTGCTCAGGCATCTGGGGACAGCCACCAGCAGGGAAGATGGGTGGCGGGAATCCACAAAAGCACTTAAGTGCTGCTACCTCCTAGTCATCAGGGGAAGATGCCCGAGTGGATGGTCATCCAGTGGGGAGAGCGTGCCGCCTTCCAATGGGAGCTGGCACCGTGTGCCTTGGAGGCTCTCAAAGGGACAGGCAGCCATCTTCAGAGGGGCTGCAACAGGCCTCCCCGAAGCCGCTGAAGACCAGGCCGAGATGGCAGCCTAAGTGAAGGGGACCTGGGCGCAGGAAGCAGCTGCAGTTTTGGTCGCGCAGGTGTCACGAGCTGTTTCTCAACCCACCCAGGGCTTGTGGGTCACTTGTAACCCGCAGCGTGCTGCACAGGGATGCTGGGTAGTAGGTCTCCCCGTGGCGTGACATTGACCACAGCTTGGTGGCTTCCCCTAACGCTTTGGGGGTCAGACACCTGGCCGCGGGTAGATCAAGGTGCTGGCTGAGCCGGGTTCTTACCCCAGGGCTCGGCTCCTGCGCGCTCTGCAGCGTTCATGTCTTGGGGACGGCCACCCACGGTGGGTTGGCCTCTTCAAGGCCCGTGTGCCAGGTCTGCCCGGTGAGGTGCCCCCAGCCGGGCGGCTCCAACAGTGGGTCCTGACTTCCTCACGGTCCGGGGCCTGGGGTCTGCGGTGCAGGGGTCAGCAGTGGGCTTTCCTCCAAGGCCAGCTGTGTCCCCATGAGGTCTTCCCTCTGTCCTGCACCCCCCCCCCTTCCTGAGGACCTCCATTCGGTGACATTGGAAGGTACAGGAACTGGGGAGTTGACAGTCCAGCCAGGAATGGAGGGACAGTCTGCTGCTTGGGTTCCTCCGCTTCAGGGAAGTTGAGGACTTCTTTCTGAGGGGCAGGTGACTGGTCAGGCCCCTCCAGGACCATCTGCCTTTTGACTCACTCAAAGCCAGTGAAGTGACCTTCCATCTTAACAGGATCGTAGGGTGACAGATGCGGCCTGAGGACGGATGTTTGATCACCTAGAATCAGGTCTCAGTCCCCGCGCCCTCCCCCGGAGGCCATCACATACACGGTGGGACCAGGGGTAGAGTCACGGGGCCTCCTCAGAGTGCCCACTACAAAAGGGGGTTCAACTTCCGCCTGAGCTCAGAGCCACTGTGTGAACAACCTGACTGTCCCCAGGCCTCCGTGCTGTGAGGATTCCATCCAGCCCAGTCAGGGCACCCCACGGAGAAACTTGGTGACTACATGAAGGGAGAGAGAGACCCAGGCCGCCCGAGTCATCCTGACCACATGGCACGAGTTTGCAGGCCAAAACCACCCGGCTAAGCACTTCCCGAAGCCCCAGCCGACCACCTCAGAGCGACAGTGGGATAATTCTTATTTTAGGACCCTGTATTAAGGCCACTCCTTCTGCATCGGCGGTAACAGGAACAGCAGGCATTCCGAAGGGGACAGCGTTCACAGGCCCCCTGCATGGCCACTGGGTGGGACGAGGGCACCAGGAATCTACACACTGAGCGGCCTCCTGCCTCCTCCCCGCATGCCCTTGACCGCCCTAACCCGACTCCGTTGCTCTGGCCACCCGCCTGGCAGGCTGGACATTGGACTGTCTGCTACAGTCTGTCCCCTATCACCTCCCCCACCCAAGGTGGAAGCTGCATAAGGGCAGGGAGGTGTCTGTCATCTGTCACCCCTCAGTTGGCCGTGGCTCCCCCACACTGGAAGGCAGCCAGACAGGAAGGCGGGTACTCAGAACCTGCGGGAGCTTCATCAGGGACATCTGCAGCGGCCCCAGGAGACATGGGGACCCGCACACTGGAGACCCAGGTGCCCAGAGAGCAGGAGTCGGGGCTCCAGGCAGAGCTGGTCATGGAACCAGATCCCCTGGCCCTGCCCTGGCTTCTCACCACGGGGTCCCCCGGTGGTTCCACACCCAGTGCTCCTCCCACCTTGGTTTCCTAGGGGGGGTCTCTCTGGGATCTGTACAAATTGAAAGAACCCCCTTTTTATAGATTACTTCCTTTTTATTTCTACATTAAAATACAGTTAGAGCAATACATTGATTTTTTAAAGTGGTCCTGTTATATTATGGATGGATTTCATCTCAGGAGAGCCCAGGGGCTGGTCCAGCCTGGGTCCTCTGGGAGGCAGGTGGGAGACCAGGCTGGATCAAGGGGTGTCCCCTGGGGCGGGACGCAGGGCAGCCGCTGTGAGGGCGGCAGGAGAGGTGAGGAGCCGGAATGACCACTGCAGATCTTTGAGGTGAACAGTATCCCTCATTTGTAGAGAGCAGAGCTGTCCACATAATTTATGGGAAGGGAAAGGGCAGGCCCTGTGTTCACAGTGTACTATGAATTTCACGATGACGATGGCAAAGCATGAAACCTGGTATGACCCGTAGGTGCTGGCCCCATGGAGGAGGAAACCAAAGATCAGAGAGGTCAAGTGACCTGCATAAGATCACACAGTAGGTGCTTCTTGGTGCCAAGATTTGAATCCAGGTTGTGAAATGTTACACAGACATTCTTGGGCTGGAGGCAGAGGGGTGCTGGGAGTGACTTTTAACCTAGAGGCCCAAGACTGAGGTCCCAACTGCCCCTTGCTTGTCATGTTGTCTGGTGTGGCCTTTGCCTTAGGTTCTACACCAGCAGCTTCAACCCAGAAGGTGGCTGTAGTATGTGGTGGTCTCTGGAGACGGAGATGGCTGGACGTGAACAGAGCTGCATTTTGTGCACATCACAGAGGTCCAACATGGGGACGTGCCTGGTCAGTGGTTTCCTGCAAGGGGCCCAGGACTCCTGGGTCTTCCCTTGAGAAGTGGATTTTAACAAGAAGCAAGTCCGGACGTGCCCGTGGGGGCTCTCGGTTGCAGCGACCGAGGCTGGCTTGGCTACGTGGAGAGGGAGCTCATGGGAAGGTGTCCCCAATTCCTCTTCCTCCAGTGTCCCTGGATCAGAGCCTCCCTTTGTCCAGCTGTGTGGCGGAGCCTCCTGCTGGGGGAGGCCTGACCGTTTTGGTCTCTGAGTTCTGCTATGTGGAAGCTGAACTGTTAATGTCACAATGTCCCCAAACACAGCAAAGATGCTCCAATGCTTGGGACAGACCACACATGCAAAAATACCTACTGCAACGACTCCCAGGTGAGATGGTGATGATCAGCGGGGCCTCAGGCACTTCGTGGAACGAGGCCCCACAGCAGTGGCCCAGTGAAAAGAGGCGTTCAGTCTGCTCACACGAGGAAGACCCAGGTGGGCAGTGCTGCGTTGGAGAAGCTGCTCACCTCTGATGTGACTGCCTACCTCATGGTTCCAAAGAGGGTGCTCCACCTCTAAGCATTGCACCTGCATTCCAGGCAAGAAAAGAGAAGTGCCGAGGGCCAAAAGCACGTGTCAGCTTATCCCTCTTGTTCTGCAGCTAACAATGGCTTTCCCAGACGCTCGTCCAGTTGGCTTCCATTTACACTTTTTGGCAAAAATGTGATCACACAGGAATCTAAGAATAAGAGTATTTTAACACAAGAGCAGCCACAGGCTATCGGGATTTTGTACAGGAAGGAACAGAGCCCAGATGTGGCTGAGCTGGCCCAGCAGGACCACAGCAGCTCAAGAAGCTTCTCCACACACCCCTGTCCATTCCAGTGCTGACCTGTGGAAACAGAACCCAAACCACACACCACAAATGCAGTCTTCGGGTGGACACCAACTTCCAGTGGAGAGCGGTGGAAGGGCCCCAGATGCCATCTGTAAGTCCCCATGAGCATGTCGTCAGAATTAAAAATAGTGACAAGACGCTTTTATTCTTCCACGGTCTTCTGCCCAGGGCGCCTCGCAGTGGAGACCAACATCGTCTTGGGGCCCCTCAGCCTCCGGCCAGTAGCTCGGCTATGGGACGCCCCGTCTGTGCTTAGGAACCTCCTACTCAGCCGGGTGTTCTGTGCCTGCATTTTTTTAAATTTTGGGTAGAGATGTAAATTCTAAAAATTATATTTTTATTTCTAGCCGACACCGCAGCTGAGTCTTTTGTGGGGTGCAGCGTGATATGAGGATCCTGCTGTAGGTGACGTTATCGTGACGGGTGATGGTCTGTAGGGCGCATCAGCAAACCCTTCTCCGAAGGTGGTCACCATTTCTTTGTGTTGGGAACGTGGCAAACCCTCTGCCCTATCGGCAGCGTGCTTTTAAAATGCAAGTGAGGATCGCCTTCCATTTCCATGCAATTTCCCTTCTTCTCAAGCTCTTCGTCCCTACCCTGTCCTTGTTTACTCCCCTTATATCAAAGGAGTCATTTGGTATTTGTTTTTTAAAGATTGACTAGCTTCACTTAGCATAATCTGCTCTAATGCCATCCATTTTCCTCCAAATTCTATGATTTTGTCATTTTTTAATGCAGAATAATACTCCATAGTATATAAATGCCACATTTTTTTTATCCATTCATCTATTGAAGGGCATCTAGGCTGGTTCCACAGTCTTGCTATCGTGAATTGAGCTGCTATGAACATCGATGTAGCAGTGTCCCTGTAGCATGCTCTTGTTAGGGCTTTAGGGAATAGACCGAGAAGGGGAATAGCTGGGTCGAATGGTGGTTCCATTCCCAGCTTTCCGAGAAATCTCCATACTGCTTTCCAAATTGGCTGCACCAATTTGCAGTCCCACCAGCAATGAACAAGAGTGCCCTTTTCCCCACATCCTCTCCAGCACTTATTGTTGTTTGACTTCCTAATGGCTGCCAGTCTTACTGGAGTGAGATGGTATCTTAGGGTAGTTTTGATTTGCATTTCTCTGACTGCTAGCGATGGTGAGCATTTTTTCATGTACTTGTTGATTGATTGTATGTCCTCCTCTGAGAAGTGTCTGTTCAGGTCCTTGGCCCATTTATTGATTGGGTTATTTGTTATCTTATTGTCTAATTTTTTGAGTTCTTTGTATATTCTGGTTATTAGGGCTCTATCTGAAGTGTGTGGAGTAAAGATTTGTTCCCAGGATGTAGGCTCCCTGTTTATCTCTCTTATTGTTTCTTTTGCTGAGAAAAAACTTTTTAGTTTGAGTAAGTCCCATTTGTTGATTCTATTTGTTAACTCTAGCGCTATGGGTGTCCTATTGAGGAATTTGGAGCCCGACCCCACAGCATGTAGGTCGTAGCCAACTTTTTCTTCTATCAGATGCCATGTCTCTGATTTAATATCAAGCTCCTTGATCCATTTTGAGTTAACTTTTGTGCACGGCGAGAGATAGGGATTCAGATTCATTTTGGTGCAAATGGATTTCCAGTTTTCCCAGCACCATTTGTTGAAGATGCTATCTTTCCTCCATTGCATGCTTTTAGCCCCTTTATCAAATATAAGATAGTTGTAGTTTTGTGGATTGGTTACTGTGTCCTCAATTCTGTACCATTGGTCCACCCGCCTGTTTTGGTACCAGTACCATGCTGTTTTTGTTACTATTGCTCTGTAGTATAGTTTGAAGTCTGGTATCGCTATACCGCCTGATTCACACTTCCTGCTTAGTATTGTTTTTGCTATTCTGGGTCTTTTATTATTCCATATGAATTTCATGATTCTTTTATCGATTTCTACAAGATATGCTGTTGGGATTTTGATTGGCATTGCATTGAACTTATATAGGACTTTTGGTAATATCGCCATTTTGATGATGTTAGTTCTGCCTAACCATGAGCAGGGTATATTTTTCCATCTTCTAAGGTCTTCTTCTATGTCTTTCTTTAGGGTTCTGTAATTTTCATTGTATAAATCTTTCACCTCTTTTGTTAGGTTGATTCCCAAGTATTTTATTTTTTGGGGGGATATTGTGAATGGAGTAGTTGTCCTCATTTCCGTTTCGGAGGATTTGTCGCTGATATACAGGAATGCCTTTGATTTATGCGTGTTGATCTTATATCCTGCCACTTTGCTGAATTCATTTATTAGCTCTAATAGCTTCTTTGTAGACCCTTTTGGGTCTGCTAGGTATAGAATCATATCATCTGCAAATAGTGATAATTTAAGTTCTTCTTTTCCTATTTTTATGCCTTTAATTTCTTTCGTCTGCCTTATTGCTCTGGCCAGTGTTTCGAGGACTATGTTGAACAGAAGTGGTGAGAGAGGGCATCCCTGTCTTGTACCAGATCTTAGAGGGAATGCCTTCAATTTTTCTCCATTCAGAATGATGCTGGCCTGTGGCTTATCATAGATTGCTTTTACAATGTTGAGGTATGATCCAGTTATCCCTAATATTTCTAGAGTTTTGAACATAAAGGGATGCTGTACTTTGTCGAAAGCTTTTTCTGCATCTATCGAGATGATCCTCAGGGTTATACAAAATGTCATATAAGAGGAAAGGAGGGGCAAGACAAGATAATACAAATGGAAGAAATGATTTACAGTAGAAGGGGTAGAGAAAGAAAAGGGGAGGGGAGGGGAGGGGAGGGGGGATAGTAGAGAATAGGACAGACAGCAGAATACATCAGACACTAGAAAGGCAATATGTCAAGCAATGGAAGGGAAACTGATATGATACAGCAATTTGTATATGGGGTAAAAGGGGGTGTTCATAATCCACGTGAATCAAACTGTGTAATATGATGTATTAAGAACTATGTAATGTTATGAACGACCAATAAAAAAAAAAAAAAAAGAAAAAAAAGAAAATGCAAGTGAGTTGGGCTGACCTCAGCAGAGGTTGGGATGGTCCCCAAAGACCCCTTGACAGTCACACAATGCTGAGGACAGTCCCCTGAGGATGAAGAATTGTCCTGTCCAAATGCCCACCTTGCTGCCGGTGGGAAGCGTGGCTCTGGGAAACACAGAGAGCCAGGAAGAGTGTCTGACCCATGGGAAGGCCCAGATTCACCCTCCAGCACAAAGGCCCTCCATAATCTGACCCCAGCTCTATCATAGGACACAATTCGCACAAATGCTACTTACAACAATAAGCACGTAGTGGTCAGCGTCCCTGCCTAGGTGTGCTCTGCGTGTGTACCTGAAGGCAGGCTGTGAATATTCACAGGGTGTTCCTGGACTCATTTCGCAGCGGAGTCACACATCTACACTGTCACGACCCCCTTCAAGAGCTGTGAAAACTAAGGCCCAAGAGGAGAGTCCCAAGGCCACCCTCTGCGTTGGGGATCATCCACAAAGAGCGGTACCCCGCCTACAGGCAGGACGCGGGAGCCGCCCCTCTCTCCATTTCAAAGACCTGCAAGCCCCCTCCTGGGACACCGGGGGAGAGCCATTCTCCCCACCCTGGGCCTGAGGCCCCCGCCATAGAGCTCCCCAGAAAGGAGCTGGGAGCCCGGGACAAAGAGAAGCTCCCAGCGCAACTGCAGCCTGGATGTGAAACTGAGGCGCGCAATAGCAGGGTCGCTGCAATGGCTGGGGGCTGCCCTGGGCTGCCCTGAGCTGTCCTGAGCTGCTCAGCGGCCGTCCTGCGGGTCCCCAGAGAGGCCACGCCCTGGACCCGAGCTCCTGTCACCGCCAGTGGGGACAAGGACCCCTTTTGTGACAGCACCGCAAAATACAGCCCCGGCCATCTGGAGTTCGGGTGGACTCTTCTCGCTCCTGGAAGAACGTCTGTTTTAACCTCCATCACGGTCTGTCATTAACGTCCTCTTACAAGAACCCAAAGTCCCTGCAAAATGATAAGGATGGGGGGCGGGGCTGGGGGAGCGATTCGGACCCGAATTGGAAATCGGGCTGCGGGGCGGGCTCACGTCGACCGCCGGCTTTCTGGATCTTTACTGGTGGCGGGTCGCCCTGGAATTCACCTGGTGGAACGCAGGAGCGGCTCCCGAGGTGACCTGATGCCCCAATCAAGTGACCCCTATTTCACTGGACCTGCCTCTCGGATCCCCAGAGCAGGCGCCGAGCAGCTGACTGTGTGCACGCCCCGAGCAGGCTGACTGTGTGCACGCCCCGAGCAGGCTGACTGTGTGCACGCCCCGAGCAGGCTGACTGTGTGCACGCCCCGCCGCTGCAAGGCGCCCCCGACGTCAGGTTCCTGTCGCGGGACCCACTGCGGCTTCCCTGCAGGCTCGGCCGGCCCCGGGCGCGCCCTCTGGTGGCCATGCTGGGGACACACAGGCGGTCTCCCTCCGCGCCTGGCTCGCCCCGCGAGACCGGAGCCTCCTGCCCGGCCTGGGAGTGGACAGGAGAGATGCAGGGGGTCTCCTCCTTCCTGCTAAGCTCCCAGGGACCCGGGGGTTCTCCTGACTCCGCAAAAGTCTGTGAAACGTTGAGAAATGTCAGAAAGGATTCTTTCTTTTCCTGTTTAATTTCCTCAAATTACTTATGGAAACAATTTTTTTTGTTGAATACAAAATATATAAAATAACTCAATTATTTTCTAGGGGTCGCTGGTGGGAATTCCCTGAGATTCAAGAAACCTTTCAAGCTCCTTTTGCTTCCATAGCAAGATTCTCGGTAGGCATTCCGGTTTCTGGAGTGAAGCCCAGTGCGGTGAAGGTGACCTTCAGCACAGAGCAAGGAGCTGACTCCCCCTCAGGTCCTCTTCACTGCAGCCCCTGCCTCACGAGGAGACCCAGCCATCAGCCCATTAGCTCCTCGTCTTCTAACCACTGTACTTTGGTTTCAGGAAGAAAATGATGGAACGACTTACCCTTATCCCTGTTTCCTTCATGTTTGAAGCTCCAAGGAATCTACTCAGTTGTGAGGAGAAGGTTACGAAAGAAATGATTTAGGAATCATTATGTTGTAAACCCAGAAAAGTCAACTCAAATTAAGAATTTATGGAATTGATAGGTGCAAGTGAATGAGAAATCTAGAGACAGGCTTCAGGCTAGGGTTGATCCAGCAGATCATAACTATCATGAAGGGCTCCACTTCTCTCCACCCCTCTGCTCTTTCTTCTAGGGTGCAGCAGACACTGCCTGGATTTCCTGCAGCTGAAGCTCACTTGAAGATACTCCTTGTATACTCTAGGAGTCTCTGTCTCTCTCTGCCTGAGGGCACTCCCTGTCCCCAGTAGTGCACCCTGCACACGTCACAGAAAGTGAATGTCCTAAGACTGACCCTCAGCAAGGAGGAATAAAAGTCATGGAATGAATATCACAGGTTGCTCACCCTCAGCCGGGTCACCACCAGACGTGCTTCATGCTGTTTCTCAAAGTGCCCAAGGAACGGTGCCTGCTGCCCACCTGGGCTGCTCATCCTTTCCCTTCCCCCCTCCCCCTCACAGTGCTCCCTGTGACACCTGCCTGGCCACCCGACCACGGCATCAGTCTTGTCTCAGGGTCTCCTGGCCGGGAACAAAGCGCTCTGATTCCAGGAAGGGTCACCCTTGGGAGCAGCAGGGAGTCAGAACCAGGACCGGCGCCCCGACGTGGGGGGAATGAAGCCAGTGAGCATCGGGGGTCACAGTCGGTGCCAGGGGGCCGCATTTCCACCGCGAAGGGACCCCGGGTGCCTGAGCATCTCACTAAGTTCATTCACAGGGAACCTTGGAGTCAACAGCCAAAGGAGGCTGGTCCCAGTGCCGCCCCCGCCGCCCCCGCAGCGGGTCCCCCGGTGCCTGACTGCTCCAGGCTGCAGAGCCGCCCACCTGCCCGGGCCCCTCACAGCGAGGACCCCGGCCCCGGGGAAGGTCAGGCCAGCCCAGGTGCAGACCAGGCTGCGATTTAATTTTTTCCTGGTATTTTGCATTCAGCAAGGAAAAAGAAGCAGGTGAGGGTAGTTCTAACCATGTGTTTTATTTAACCTGTTACGGTTGGGAAGGGAGGTGTCCCCGAAGGCCCCCTGTGAGACAGCCCAGGAAGGTTCAGGGGAGAAGTGGTGGGGTCACAGTCTTGAGGGAATCAGTGCACCAGTCCCCGATGGGATGGAGTGAGGCAGGACTCCAGGCTCTGCCCCGACCTTAGTGCTGGCCTTTGGACGCGTGTGACTGAGAATGGATCTGGGGGGTCAGGTCCATGGGGGGTCCTGGAAAGCGCAGGCCTGTCCTCTGGGGGGGGGGACTGCAATACCCTACAGCAGCCAGGGTCCAAACGGCACCCAGGTCCCTGCGGGCTCCAGAGCTGGTGTGAATTTCCCGACACACTCCACAATGCTTTGGTGACATCCTGGTGACAGGACACTGTCCTAGCGTGGGCCTGATGGTGACATCCTTGTGCTCATTTCCATCTTCCTCTGCTCCCTGTTGGGACCTCTGCTCACCACCGCCCCCCCCCACACACACACACAGATCGGGGTTCAGAGCCAATGGTCCCCAAGCAACAAGGACCCTACAGAGGGCGTCATCTGGGGCTCTGCCTGGCACCACATTGTCCCCTCTCCTCAGAGAGATTAGTCGGGGTCCCTCTGAGTACAGGGTGCTCTTAAAAAGAATTAAACTGAAGAGAAGGAGAGTTGTAGGAAGTCTCAGTCTTCTTAATGATTATTCCAGTGCTTATGACCAAACACTGGCAGAAGTATTGATAGTCGACTGTTCTGTAGGGGTCTCCTATGGAGATGAGGAACAAGGTATTAGAAACCGGAGGGGAGGCCATCTTTGATATACAATGGCAAAGAATTTGGCTGAATTATGTCTGTTTCTTAGGACTTTTGATACCAAAATCTTGGTCCTTGTCCCTGGTGGCAATCCAATAATGAGGACACAGTTGTTTTGGGTCTGTTTGTTTGTTTTTGTTGGTGCTGAGGTTGATCCCAGGGCCTTGGGGAGCTATATCCTCAGTGAGGACGTAATTTTAAGAAAAAGGAAAAAGAAATTTTATTGCTCTGCTAGCCAAGGAGAGACACAGGGGACTCCTATCACAGAGGTGTGATTGGGCCCACCAGGGAGAACAGAGGGTTTTTAAAGAAGTGATTGAAAGGCTACTTTGCAGCTGTGCCCTGATAGGGGTAGTAATTCATTTGTTAATTGGGAAGATTTCTTGGATTTTCCTGGAGCCATCCCTAAGTCTGAATTTCTGTATTCCTGTGGTGGATGTATTATCCAGGCAGATGATTTGGCCTAGGACAGGGAAGAAGGGTGATCCTGTTTCCCCCAAGATCAGGGAGGACCAGTTAGGGAGAGGAGGGAAAAAAAATGTCCATTTTAAAATGCGCCTCCATGGATCACTGTCACACTTTGTGGAAGGCAGGATTTTAGAGGAGTGAGGTGGCCGCCAAGCATTCAGGATCCCCGTGCCTTCTTTTACCTGCTTCTAGTAAAGTTCAAGAGGAGTGACATCATTTAATACAGATTTTTTTTTTTCATTGAAATGGAAGACTGTGAAGATTTAGAAGATGCTCAGCTTGGCTATGACAGAATAACAATGTGGGCAACCGCTACTGGACGGGGTCCCCTTTCACCCTGTGGGAGCCCTGTTTTCTATTTTCACTTGAATAAATCCTAGTCTTTCATGCTCACTAAAGTAAAAAAGTGTGTTGAGCAGAGTCAGCTGAGAGTGTGGCCCTAGGACCACTGGTTATGGCTTGGATATGAAGCGTCCCCTGAAGACTCAGGCATGGAAGGCTTGGTCCCCAGGGCAGCACTGTCCTGGTAATTTGGCCTAGGGCAGGCAGAGGGTGGTGACCTGTGGATTAACCCACTGATGTCTGAATGGACTCCTGGGAGGTGGTGGAAATTGCAGACCAGCGGGTCGTGGTTAGAGGAAGTAGGTCACTGGGTTAGGGTTAGGGTTAGGTCCTTGGGATAGATCTGATTCCCAACCACCCCTGCCCCTCCTCCTGGCTGCCATAAGTTGAGAAGCTTTCTTCTGCAGGACGTTTTGGCCCACACCTTTGAAATGTGAGCCCACGTACACCTTTCCTCCTTTAGGTCATTTATGTGAGGAATTTTGGCCAGGAGAGGCTGACTAGGCAACATGTGATAAAGAGATGTGTGTGGGTAGAAGGAAACCAGGTGCTGCTCATCTAGACAATGGAGGGTGACTCCAAAGACTTGATCTTTGTGGCTCCCATCCCATCACAGGAGCAGAATGCTGGGTCAGAAGAGTTTGGGGGGGGGGGCGCCAAGGACTCCTGTGGGGGCTCACTTTCCAGGATCCACTTAGGTCTTGGCTCCTCACCTCCCAGTGAAGTGGCTCTAAGCTGTCCCAGCTGTGATTCAAGTGAAGGGGCACGGTGAGCCTTGGTGTCATCCCTGGGGTGCTCATCCTGCAAGTAGGTGTGCAGAGTGGAGGAGCCGTGGAGGCAGGGCTATCCTCCTAGATTTCAGAGGGTGCTTTGCACAGCCTGGTGGCCCAGCAGAGACTTGCTGCAGGGCTGGAGCTATCCCAGGGAAGCACACTAGAGAAGTGCTTCCAGCAGCTGTGGGGCGGGACCACCCCAAGACCTTAGAGTAGTAGAGCCCTGGCAAGCAGCAGAGCCTAGGAAAGCCATAGGCATGACTTCAGAGCAGAACTAAAGTGTGAGCTGCACCCATCAAAGCCTTGGGGGTATGGCTGTCTTGGTGTGGACACCGTGGTGTGGGTCTCTTTAACTTCATCTTGGAATTTGTTAGGATTCTGAGATGTTTATATTCATGTCATTCTTCAAATTTGTAAAGTTTTGGCCATCATTTCTTTAACTAAATTCTGGACCCCTTTCTTCTCCTTCTGGGACCTCCAAAATGTGTCCCACAGGTCCTGAAGCTCTGTTTACTTCTCTTCTATCTTTTTCTTTCTATTCTTCCATGACCCAGTGCAGCCAAACTAGCAGGTTCCCATGAGGGACAATGGGAGATTGGAAGAAATAAGAGTCACACATGCAGATCTTGAAGATAAAACAGCTGGGGTTGGGTGGAGCACTGCTGTCTGATGGAGAAGCAGGTCTAAAGAATTACACCAGAAATCTTTATTTTATATATGTCTCCAGATTAAAGACTATGCAAGCATTATTCTTCGTATTCATGAAAGTTACAGAGTTGGCATCAGTATGCAGCTATTTCCTCAGTTACATTCTACAGTTGCAATGTGCAGTGTTAGGAGCATTGTGCAGCTCTCAAGAAAGTCCATTGTTTAAAGTTAGTAAATTGTGGGCAGATTCAGGAGCAAAACTGGTGAAACATTGTGGTTATCTTAGCATGGAAGTTCCTTCATTCCCAGGAGCTGCTGTGCCTAAGAATAAGGTTAAGGCTGATAAGGCTCTAGCGTGAAGGACATCTCCATAGCAACCAGGCATTCTATGCATTTGCACAGAAACTTTCCCAGTCACCAAGTATGCCACAGCCATGAAGTCATCAGGGACCCCAAACTCAGACATGGTCTCCCAGCCACTGTCACCACTCTCCACACCATTCCTCAAATCAGTGCTTTCCATCTTCCTCTCTTTTCGCGCACATCTTCTTTCTTCTGCCTCTTCCAATCTGCCTTTGAGTCCTTCTAGTGAGTTTTTATCTCAGTTATTGTACTTTCCAACTCCAGAATTTCTTTTTGGTGACATTTTAGGATTTCTCTCTCTTTACTCATATTTTCATTTTGTTCAATCATCAACTCCCTGGTCTTCTCCAAGTCTTCCTTTTAGTTTTTTGAGGATCTTTATGCTGGTTGGTTTAAAATCTTGACCAAGTAGAGCACCACTGAGTCTTTTTCAGAGTCAGTTTCTGCTGATTTTTTTTTCCCCTTTGAATAAGGCATATTTTCCTGTTTCTTTGTTATTGTTGAAATCCAGACCTTTAAACCTAATAATGTGGTAACTCTGGAAAAAGGATTCTACCGTGGCACAGAGTAGGCTGTTTGCTAAGGATCAGCCTTACTTGAGGGCTCAAGGTCTTCTCAGGGCTTTCCAGGGCTTGCTCTTTTCCCTGGGCATGGAAGGTAACTTTCTAGTTACCCCCATATATGCAATTGCTTTTGAAAGTCTTAGAATTTAATGTTTGGATCCTACAAAGAAGAAAAGGCAAAATAATGATAATAAATAAATAAATGAGAAAGAGTGCAGCCCTTTTAATCATCTGGAGATCACTGTGGCTGAAGGGGGCGGGTCTTGTGACAATGCATGTTTCCTGGAGGTCATTTAACTGGAGGGGGAGGGGCGGCAACATCAGGTATTTCCTGGAGCAACCTGCACGTGATTGGCAGGAGCCAGAAAAGGCAAAAGGACCCTGTCCTCAAACACCAGGACTCTGAGCCTGATCCCTGCTTGCTGCTTCAGTGAAGCCCCCGGCTGGAAGCTAGAGGATGGGTCTTCCTTCCACTCCCAGAAGCTACCCACTTTCAGTGCTCTCCAGACGGAACAGGCAGGGACCAATGTCCGTCACTAGGGGAGTGAGCATGTCCTTGGAGTCTCTGGTGGATCTCAGAGCAGCCCAAAATTATCATCATGTCCCAGTGGCATCATGAGCTCTCCTAACAGAAGCTCTCACATCCCACCTTCTTACAAAAGTCATGTGCAGAAAGACAGATACTCTGTGATTCAACTTATGTAAAGTATCCCAAGAAGTCAGTTGTATCAACTTGGACCTTAGAATGGTGACACCAGGGGCTGGGAGCAGAGGGGGAGGTACGTTGTTTAAAAGGTACAGAGGTTCAGTTTTGCTGGATAAAAAGAGTTCTAGAGATGAAGAGCGGTGACAGTTGCACAACGATATGAGTGTCATCGACACCACTGGACTGCCCACCTAAGAACAGTTAAGCGGGCAAATTTACATTTCATGTTTTTTACTGCAATAAAAAATATTTTCTTTGAAAAGTTATTTCCAAATCTGAGATGGCTCTAGACAGTTAGGACTAGAATATACCTATGTTTGCCTAAAGCCAGATGTTCAAGGAGTGTACATTTGCACACACCAGGGCTGGATGTGTACGCCAGGTGCATTATCACACTCCAAGAGAATGGAGCTGGGAGTGTCTTAAATCTAAACTGGGAAAAATTGCTGGGGCCGTGGGGCATCAGTGCTCTTCTGTGTGGTGATGGAACAGGGGCGGGGGGCTGTGAGACGCAGCCGAACTGAGCCGAGGCAGCTGAAGTCAAGGCGGATGGGAGCCGGTGCAGTGGAGGACAGGAAGGGGCCTTGCCCTTCAGGGACCCAACTTGTCTTTAAGAAGAGGAGGTTGGTTTACAGACAGCTCCAGTCCTTGCAGGGTGCATCTGCAGTGTAGGCTCTTGTGAAGACTTGAATGATTAAATGCAAATTAATAATCATAATTCCTGGCCCTTTAGTTGAACCTTTTCCTGAAAGGCCAAGGGCTCTACTGTTCACTTTTCCACACCTCATGCTGCTTCCTCCAAGAACAAGTCACATGCTGCCTTCTCTGAGAGCACCGTGAGGTACAAATGGCCCCCCAAAATCTAAATAAATAAATAAATAACATTTTAAACGCAGTCACTATCGCAGGTGTGCTGGGGACGGGAGATGCATTTGGCCAGATAAATTGTTATCAGCTAGTTTCTCTTCTTTTCTCTCTCTTTTTTTTTTAAGCCCCCATAAAAACCCAGAGTAAGTCACTGTGAAAAGCTATAATATGCTAATTTTGTTCTCATTTCCTGGCTTATTCCACTAGATTCGAGGCTCTTTATTATGTCTTCAAAATTTTTTCCCCATTGATGATACCCTTTCTTTTGGGCTCTGCTCTTTTGAAGTTGTATTTTTCTGTCCTTCTGTGACTGACAGCAGTATATTTGTGTTTAAAATCAACTTCTAATGCAGGAAAACACGTTCCCAAGAGCCACACTGTCCACTCTCAAGTTTAAACACTTCTGAAAATGAGTGGGCTGTATCATCTGGACCGAAACATCCGGGCAGCTGGCCCTGAGCCTCCCTGGGAACAGGCGGATGTGGAGGATGGGGTGCCCTGGGATGGTGAGGCAGGCTTGCGATCCTTCACTGGCTGCCTGCCGTACAGGGCGCGACCCAGGCACTAGCAACACCCACCCACCATGAGGAGCATCCCTCACAACCCTGTCTGTGGCCGCAGTCCCCCCTCCTGAGAATGGTCCCTGAAAACCCCTCGGGGGAAATGACCTGCTAGAGTTTGAGTGTGTCTCCCCGGGTTCCTGCTTCAGGGAACTTCCTCCTCCCTGGGGCAGTGTTGGGAGGTGCTGGGGTCCCGGGGCAGTGCCCTCAGGAGTGGATTCGTGCTTTTTCAAGGGAATGGGTTTGCTCAACATATTTTGATTGCCCTGGATGAGGGAGGCCCCCACCTCCTGACGGGTGATGATCTGGAAAGAAGCTACTCGTAGGTTTCTTTCTGTGCAAGACACATCTCAGGCCATGCATCACACGCAGGGCTGGGGGCCTGCTCTAGGAACAGGGAATAGATCCTATCGGGTCTGCTAGACCTGGAAGTTTCTGAGAGCCTCCATCGCAGCAGGAAGGAGATGCCACGTGTCCAGGGTCACAGAGGGGAGTTCAATGAAGAGGTGATTCACAGGGGTGGGCAGGGTGAAGAAAACCTGGGGGGGCGGTGTTGAAGCTCCCGAGACTGGGGACAGCAGTGGCCACCCATGTGTGTTGGGGCAGGAGCGAGATGGTTCTAGAACCGAAGGAGAGAAAGACAGAGGTTTAATGGAGGCTGGTACTCGGACAGGAACGCACCCACTGCCCACCACTGGCCCAGCAGGGAGAGATCTGGGGGACGGACACCTGATCTCTCTCCCTGCACCACTCTCTCCTGCTGGTACCTTTTACTGGCTGACCTTGGGTGGACAGCCGGGGCCAGGGAGGCTGATGACACAGTCCTCAGTTCTGGAGCCCAGGGTGGAATAAAGAAGACTAGCTGGGGGCAGTGGTAATCCCAGAGGCCTGGGAGGCTGAGACAGGAGGATCGCAAGTTCAAAGGCAGCCTCAGCAAAAGTGAGGCCCTAAGCAACTCAGTGAGACCCTGTCTTGAAATAAAACACAAAATAGGGCTGTGGATGTGGCTTAGTTGTCAAGTGCCCCTGAGTTTAATCCTCGGTAACTTCCCCCTCCCCCCAAAAAGAAGGCTAGAGCAGAGGTCTGGAGGGACAAACTGAAACATCAGACCAACTCATTGCTGAAAAGGCTCCTACTATGAAAACACAAAACCTTGAAAACATTATTCTGGTCTAAGCCTTCCATTTCAGAAGCTTGGAAAGTGAAGTGGAAACAGGGACTTGGACGGATCGCAATGGAAAACCTAGAATGCTCGTCCCCGACTGCACATCCCTAGTTGGCTCTCAGGAATCATCCTCTGAGCCTTCTCTTGAGGACATCCTTCATAGTCACAGCCTCCTCAAAGCACCAGTGTTTGCAACCACTGGCTGGTTTTTCTCCATGGGTCTCTTAAATCACCCTCTGCCACCCGCTGCCCACCACTCCTGGGCTCGAGAATTTACAGTTCCAGTTAAAGTCACGTCCATGAAGGGGGAGGGCACAGAGGCTCTCCCTATCCCGTCAAGCCCCCAAATTGATTTGGCACTCGAAGTCACTGTTATATTTTATACTGAGTCTTCTGAATCAGTTCATTGAATTTTAGCTGTAGCTATATAAAATCCTCTCCAGTGAAATTATTTGGCCGTATTGCGGATGGCTCTGCCATGATCCATCAATGCCACTAACTATCAGTGATAAAAAAAAAAAAATCTCCTTCTTCTCTTTTCATTGTAATGAATTTTCTAAACTTGGGTTGAACTTTAGAAGGCACTTTACTGTTTTTTAAAAATTTTTAAAGTGTAGCACTCTACATTTTTATAAAGAGTTCACAGAGACGGGTGGTAGCGAAGCTTGATTATTTCTTAGATTGTAGAAAAGTTGCCAAAGAGACTGAAGCAGCCCTGGCTTAGAGTTCGTGGGAGAGAAAGTGGACTTGGGGAGGAAGCATGAGAGTCCCAGGTGACTGGGGATCTGTATGGGTCAGGAAGGAGGAAGTCGGCAAGCATCCAGCAGGTAGGAATACCCAGCTGGTATTAGTCCAAGGCAGCAGTAAGGTGATAAAGGGGGAAAAGTCGGCCTGATTCATCCAACAGTTGCAAATATATTTATTATTTTCCTGATTTTCCAGGCAGAGAGGAAGCCATAGAAGTCAACTTTAGAAAGATTTCTAGGTGGTGTGGGTGAAGGAGACAGAGGACATCGTAAAGAGAAAAGCATTCACAGTTCAGAGAGGGAAGTAATGAATTCGCCTGACTACTTGGATCCTGCCAATAATTGTGCGTGAAGCAACTAAACTCTAAGAGTGTGTCTCCAGTTAACATAAATAAAAATCTGAGGCAAATCTTTGGGCTAGTCACAAAGCTGCTGTCAATATTAACTTCCCACTAGGCTGGCCGATAGGAAGTTTCTACCCCTTCCAGGGATAAAGTGACCGTGTGATCACCGATTCTGTGGTCTCCTTGGACTGCCATTAAATAGATATGTTCTCTCCTGAAGGGAGCCCTGTTCAATTAATCAGCACTTGATCCTCTCACTATCTGTGCAGTGGTGTTTTAACCAATGGGAAGTCAAGCAAAAAGGTTTAAAAACATATTTGGCAGGTACCTTCCCTTTGTTACGGTGTTGGCATTACTTGAATGACCAGGAAAAACTCATCCCTCTTCAGCCCCGCTAAGCTCACACTTGAAGGACATGTGTGAGGACAGCAGATGCTCTGTATTCATTTAGGTTCTTTGGTTGCAAGCAACAGAAACAAACTTGTAAATTAAACCAAAAGGGATTGACTGGAAGGATATTGGAAACTCATGGACTGTCCAGGAGAAGATAAGCAGATCCTCATGTCATGGAAGAGAACCATGACACCCATCCCCAGCCACGCCTGGCCTCAGTGCTGGAGGAGGAAGTGCCACCCAGTTCCTGCGCTTCTGGTTGACAATCCAAAGCCCCAGCAGGGAGGGTGCAGTTGGCTAACCACATGAAGATGTTAGTGGAAATTCCTCAAAAATGATCCGGGACAATCCCCACACACAACATGTGTCCACAATAGAACCCAAGAGGAAAAAGAAGGAAAAAAAAAAAAACAATGAACATTTTTCTCAAAAACATTTATTATCTAAATTCTTCAAGTTTTTCCGGTAGGAAGGTGCTTGGTCTGTTGTCCTGAAACAATGGTTCTCAAGTGGTGGTACCCAGACAACCCAGCACCACCCAGTGCATCTGCCTCTCAGGACTGCGTACAGAGATGTGTTCACGCCAACTTCTGCCATTATACATGTAACTCTTTTTTTTTGCATTAAAATTCTTAATACACATATATACCACAATTTTTCATACTTTATATACAGAGATACGAAAAGTTGTGCTCTGTATGTGTAATAAGGACTGTAATGCATTCCACTGTTGTGTATTTAAGTAAATAAATAAATAAATAAAAATAGAACAACAAAAATGTGTTCTCTGGCAGAGCAGAAGTCAGGAGTTCTGAAATCCATGGGAAGTTCCATTGGGAAGCTGTCATTTGGAGGAGGGTTTGAAGGGACAGCGACTGTGCTGGGGAGGCAGGACCCTGAAGCAACACTGGACTGTACTTGAGCTCTACAGGTTGTAAGCTGCAGTGTACTGACACTTGCCCACAATAGCCGGCATCACCATCTTCATCATCTCCATCCACTCGAATCATAGATGGTCTAAAGAAGTCATTACATGATGACTTTCAAAATTTGCTTGCATCAAAGGTCGGCACTTCCACCTGACCAACAGATTTACGATCTCTGAACTCTGTTTTCAGTGTATTTAATATCGTTTCTTTCCTCCAGAGAAATTTAAAGATTATAAAATAACAAAAGAAAAAATAAGTAAATAATGTTCTCTTTTCAGATTTCCAAGCTCAGATTCCTCTTGATTAGTGCTCTACCGTTTCTCTTTAATGCCAGTAACTGATGTGTGCTACAGACTCATCCTCAGGGCTTGGATGAATTGAATTTGTGCTATTTGGAGATCTTGGTGCAGATGAACTCTGGCTGTTTCACTGTGATTAAACTTTATGCCACATATCAATCAATCCATCAGCCAGGAAGAAATTTCAAGCATATGCTTCGTGCTTCAGTATTGTGTTAAGTATTTTTGGAGAAGGATAGGAAAGTGCATATAGAAATATTAAGTAACCCCCTCAAACACTCATTCCTACATGTCCACATAACGCTCAAGGAGGCAGTGTGATATTTAGGAGAGTGGGGCTTTGGTGTCTGAACACCCATATATGTTGCAACTTCCTCTTCCTGCTCCAGATCAGCCCGTGACAGCAACATTTACTCTTTACTGAATTCCATGTGCTCCTCCATGTGTCCCCAACCCACTTGGAGTTAGGAGAGTCACATGACTAATTCTAGCCAATAAATGTGAGCAGTAATAATGTGTGCCACTTCCAGGCCACAGCATTTAAGAGCCAGGGTGTGACTCTAGCTCTTCTCTTCCTCTTCTGTAGTAAGCTTTGAAGCCATCTGCTGAGACAGTACAGTAAGTAAAACCTCTATCAGCCTGAATCCCCGAGTGACTGAATGGAGCAGAGCTTCCTGCTTACAGAGATGGAGCAAGAAACAGGTCTTTGTTGGTTAAGCGACTGAGCTGTGGTTTTGAATGTTGTCCTTGGTACTTCTTCCAGACTGTGAGTTTGAGTAAGTGCTTTAGTACATGAATCAATGAATGCTTGGAGAGTGTTCATCATAACCGGTTTTTTCTTTTTAAACAAAGTTCATCTAACTCCTTCTCCTTTACTTATTTACATTTTCTTTATTATTTATATAGTTTACTTATTACATGATCTTGGATAAACCCATGTCTTCACTTACTCGGTACATGAATGTTAGCTGGTAGGTGTTATTAGAAAAAAAAAAACACACACAACCATATTTAACTTTAAATTTACTAATTTATGACCACATACCTCATGTGGATCCAGAATCTCACCTTGTTGCCTAATCTGTACCTTTTTCCATTTTACCTCTGAGCTGATGACCTTATTTCTCCTTTCACTGAGAAGCCAAAATAGATAGAGAATTTCCTCATGTTTTGACCTCCATGAGGACCAAACCATTTACAGCTGCATCTACCCACTCTTCTGTCCTAAGGCCAACTCTTTCTGTTGAGCACTGGTTCCCCTCCTTTCCTATCTACTCAAAGACTTGGTTTATGCAGTACTTCTGTCCTCTCCAGTAGTATGAATTCCTCTCTGTAGATGATGTACATTCCCTTGAACATCAGAACATGCTCTAATATTGCCTATCTTTAAAAAAATCCTTTAATCATATCCCCTGTAACCCATTTTTCTCTTGCTCTTCAGTTACCTCCCTCTACTTTCTCATCCTTTCTTCCTTCCCCCTTCCTCCATTGTAGCTACTTCTGTCAATCAGGAGACTTCTGCACTGGCCAAAACCAAAGGGCAAATAGCATCTGATTCAACCAGTAGCAGCAACTCAAGAGAGTGTTACTCCTTTCTTGAAACATCCTTTCCCCCCAGCCTCCCATATATCACTCTTTCTTATTTCTTTTTCAATGGTGGCCTCTTTCCTGTCTCTTTGCTGGCCCCTACTCTTTGTGATCTCTCATGGTGAGAGCCCCAGGTTCCATTTGGTCCTGTGGTTTTAAACACCAGGCACACATTGTTGACTGCCGCAGTCTGGCTGGGCACAAAATCAGGAGCCACCACACACCTTGTAGATTCAAACAGCAACTCTTTATTCCTGAACTCACACTGGCACTCTACACACACATTCTGGGGAAATCCACGCTTCCACTGGGCTCTGCATCCCAAAATACTCTCTGAATCCCGTGAGAACTCAACGGGAACTCACGGAGCGGGTGCCTAGAGGCAGCAGGATACGCCCTATTCCCAGCAGGATACACCTTAAACCTGGAACCGCCCTAAACCCAAGGAGCACCCTAAACCCTGATCCGCCCTAAACCCAGATCCACCCTGGTCCTTGAGCAAGGTCACCTTACATGCAATGTCACTGCAAATGACCAAGGCAAGCCCACTTCCACAATGGAGAGTCCTTCCTCTAAGCAACATGGGGTAGGCTGACAAGGAAATTGCCATGCGTCATACCTACTTGGCTAATGGCTCTCAACAGTTGACTTGCAAATTTATAAGTTCAGATCTCCCCTGAACTCAGGACTCATACATTTCTACCACATATTCATTCATTTGTGCTGTTACAACAAAATACCATAAACTAGGAAGCTTACAAACAATAGAAAATTTATTGCTCTCAGTTTTAGAGGCTGGAAGTCCAAGACCAAGGCTGCCTGAGTGTGTAGGGAGGCTTGCTTTCTGATTTGTGGATGGCATCTTCACGCTGGGTCTTCACAGGGTGGAAGAGGCAAACAAGCTCCTTGGGTGTCCGTAGAAGGGCACTGAGCCCATTTCTGATGGCTCTGCCCTCAACCTAATTATCTCTCAAGGCCACCCCTTAATGTCTTCACCATGGAGAGCAGGTTTCAGGTTTCAGCTCATGAAGTTTGGGGTGACACAACCATGCAGACCACAGAAGGTTGCTCAATTAAAAGCTCCAGTGTGATTCCTGATAATCTCTCTCTGAACTTGATCTGAAACATAACTCTTTATTTTCATTACTCCTTACCTTAAAACTTTTTCTCCTATGTCTTTTTGATTCCACTCAATGATAGTCATCTAGTCTCAAAAATCTAAAAATCAGCTTTAATTCATCCTTTCTCTCCCATTTCCATCCACTCTGTTGGCAGGTCTTGCCACTGTAACTTCAAAATCCCAAACCCAGAATCTAGCCACTTGCTGCATCTCTCTTGCTGCTACTCTAAGTCACCAACACCTCTCACCAGGATGATGGCAGGTACCTCACGTTGGTCTCCCTCCTTCCTTCAGTTCTCTCCTCTGATCCATTCTCCACAGAACAGCCAGAGTGCTCCTTCTGACACATGAGCCATTTCATGTTGCTCTCCTAAGAAAGCATCTCATCACATTTGGAATAAAATAGGAAGACCTAACCTTGACTCCAAGGCTCCCGATCATCTCACTGACACTCTGTCTCCGTCAGCTGCTCAGGCCTCTTAGAAGGGCCCTGATCCCATTTTTAGTGACTTACCCTATTGCTCCTCCCTCTTTAGCCACAGTCCCCATATATCTTTGACCTCTTTGATTTTTTTTTTTTTTTTTTTGTAATCAGTCCTCAACACTGAGTGTGTCCCATCTCCAGGCCTTATCCCTCTGTCTAGAGTGTGAAATGGCTCCTTTCTATCTTTGCCACGGTCCAACTCCTCACTTCATTCAGTTCTTGTTCAAATGTCCTTTCCTAAGATCATATCACCTAATGTAGTCACTCTCTGCAGTTGATTGTTTCCAACAATGGCTGCAATCAGTTCTGCCCACTGGAAGGTGAGTCTATTTTTCCAACATTGAATCTGGGCTGATCTTGTGGCCTGCTCTGATGGTAAAATGCAGAAAAGGTGGCAGTGTGTCACTTATAAGACCAACTTTTAGGAGGCCCGGCAGCTTGCCCTTCTGTTTTCTGTAGGGATGCCAGTTACCATGCAAGAGCAAGCTAAATTACCAAGTGGTGAGACAACACAGAGAGACACTGAGTACATACAGAGGGGACTCTGAGACCTCAAGCAGACCTAAATGACTTCTTAGACCTTTCAGTCTGGTCCAGTGCTGGCTGAATGGGTCAGGTGCTTGATCCCAGTTGATGTCACATATAGCAGAAGAACCATCCAGCTGAGCCCTTTTCAAATTTCTGACCTACAGAAACATGAAAAATGATAAGTCATTGTTTAAAGCAATTAAATCTTGGGCTAGTTGGTTAGATGACAATGGACAACTAAAATGCCCTCTAACTTCTCCTTCTATTTATTTTTCTTCATAACAATTATCTCAATAAGAAATTACACAATTAGCCAGGGGCAGTGGTACATGCCTATAAAACCAGTTCCTTCCTTCCTTCCTCCCTCCCTCCCTCCCTCCCTCCCTCCCTTCCTTCCTTCCTTCCTTCCTTCCTTCTTTCACCAGTTTCTTGACTTGAGGCTGAGGCATGAGGATCCCAAATCAGAGGCCAGCCTCAGAAACTTAGTGAGGCCCCAAACAACTTAGCGAGACCCTGTTAAAAAAAAAAAAAAAAAGCAAAAAGGACTGGAAATATAGCTCAATGACAAAGCATCTTTGGGTTTAATTCCCAGAAAACACACACACACACACACACACACACACACACACACATACAGAAAGAAAGAAAGAAAAGAAATCACACCATTATTGCTTTGTCTACCACTTATTATCAGTTTCTCCCTCTATATTATAAATTCTGTGAGGAAAAGGATTTTGTTTTGTTCACTACCCTATTCCCAATGCTTAGAACAATATCTAGTCACTTTCAGAATTCAATAAATATTTGTTGAATTAATCTACTACAAATGTCAACGGACACATGAGCCTCACTTTTCCACACACACACACACACACACACACACACCCCACACAAATCACATCAAAAGCATTTTCTTTTAAATCCTAACATCCAATACATTTTCCTTTTCCTTTTCAAAATATGCATTTATTTCATATTTTTTTGGCACTGGAGATTGAACCCAAGGTCTCATGCAGCCAAGCACACATCCAGCCCCGGGGAACAAACCTCCAACCCCACTATTTGTCATCTAAATCTGAGGTCTCTCTTGGTTACTAGGAAACCTTTCCAGGCATTAAACAAAAAAAATCCAGAGAATACTTTGATTCACGACCTGCCGTGCCCCTCAAGACAGCTTGGGCATCTTTGCCATTCTCTGGGGCACAGAGCCATCCCGTGGGTAGTTGCCTGACAGAGTGCCATTTAGTCCCCTTTCTTCCCAGCCTGGATTAGAGCCGCCCGCCCCTCCCACTTAAGTGGGTACAAGTCCTAGCAGGGGCTGCCAGGTCCTCATGAATCTGCGAGATCCCACCAGTTTTCCATCAGGACCGCACAGGACGCCCCGCGGTGAGTCATCGCAGGAGATGGTTTCCCAGTACTTTTCCTTCCTGAGTCACCGGCCCTCGCCATGCGCACTTGGGCACTCGCTGGGGGCGCCTTGTCTGGACCAGGTTGACGGTGCTTTCTTCATGCCTGGTTGGAACTCGGAGGCGTAATTAGCACAAGGCTCCTCTCCCCACCATCGATCATCGCGTGGATGGTTCTCAATTGGCTCCTACAGTCCCCTCTTCTCTGCAAACGAGCAGGAACTTTCCCGTGGGAGATGGTGAGGCCCATCGCCAGGTCCCCGACGCCCCGCACTGCGCAGCCCTTCCCTGGGTTTCAGGTTTTCTGTACTATAGGTTTCGTTTTGGGGAGCCACACGGCTGGGCTGTAATTTATTTTTTCTAAATTTAGCCTGTAGAAGGCTCCCGGCCAGCGGAAGGGGATTACAGCTTACCAGGAATCCACAGTTAAGCAAAGGAAAGTCCTCTCTGGGGAGCTGGATTTATTTCTGGAGTTGGGGGGACTCAAAGGGAGACCAAACAGACTCCGCAGCCACACTTCCCTACTTCAATTTAACAGTCTCTTAAGCACAAAATCAAACACAATAGAAACCAAGTGGCTGGAGTCTTTTCCTGCATGTCTCACCTTTGCTTTGCTACCTTCTGTCTGGCTGTCCCCTATATGTCCCCAAAGACCCCCTTCTACTTCCTGTGAAGACCTGCGGCTTTTTAAGGAGACACAGTGGCATCTCCTACCACGGTTCCCTGGATGACGGCAGCAATCTGGCAAAGCCAGGAGGAAAACTACTAACAGATCAGGTCTGTTGAAAATCTTTATTAGAAAAGGCACTAATTATGTACTCTGCCTTCCAGAAAATCCACTGAGTGCCTAAAATGGTATTTGGTGTCATGAGAAATAAAGAAATGAATCAGTTTTACATTTTAGTCTTTGCTAATAAGGAAGTTAAAAAAGAAGCCACAACATAACACAGTGGTTCAGCATGGGCTGTGGGACCAACTGGCCATGGGAGGTCCTCTCGTGTCCTCGTCTTCACCTTGGACACATCGAAAGTAGGAACCTCAGAGGATTATGAGGTTTAACGTGTTAACAGATGTAACCAGGAGAGCGTCTGGCATGTAGTGATTTCTATGGAGATGAGTCATGGGTGTCGTATGCACACCTACTTTCTCCATATGATGTGGGAAATGCCCGTTACAAAGGGCAGGCACGTTGAACACTGTCCGAAAAATACTGGTTGCAGCCTGAGAAAACTGGGAAAATGTCTTGGAAGACCACAGTGGCAAGGAGCATGACATTCAGTAAATACGGCATTTGCTTCACCTGCTTTCCCACTCCTTTGGAATCAGACAGGGTCGGAGACCAGTTCTGGCCAATGGAATGTGTGTGAAAGTACGAGGGCACTTGGTTTCTCTCTCTCCTGCTGCAGTCAAGGAGAAGGTTGCCCGTCCCAGATGGAGCACAATGGCCATCACCCTGGGTACCTGAGTGGAGCACAGACACATCCCCCACCAAAGACACCCAACCCCAGGAGGAAGACGTAGCAGGAGCAAACTATGAGTGTGTCATTTGTTAAATCACTTGGAGTTTAGGCTCCACTTATCACTGTAGTATAACCTTGTCTGTCCTCAGGTCTTAGATGATACATTAAATATAATATATGATAGATATTATAATACATGTTGTATATTTATATGCCTGGAGATATATATATATAGTGGTGGTTGGTAGTGGTGGAATACCTGTCTCCCCCCACCCCTGAAAAAAAGAATGTGAATAGGACAAAGTACAACAATATTTGGTTGGAAACAAAAGTGGAGATCATATAGTGGAAGGCCTTAGATTTCAGACTAGAGCATTTAGACTGCATTCTATGCAATGGGAAGCCACCCAGTTTGTGTTTCCTGGGATAATTACACAGAGCAGGTGGTGCAGCAAGAGCCCCTGAAGGGCAAGTGGCTTTCACAGATTCGGGGGCACCTGATTGAACCAGAGGGTCCCTCCCTTCCCCAGAAATCTCAGAACACTGGAAGTTTGTTTTGTAAGTGAATACCAAACAGAGTTGGATTTTATGATTTTTTTTTTTGTACTA
Source organism: Urocitellus parryii (assembly GCF_045843805.1). Lineage (NCBI taxonomy): Eukaryota > Metazoa > Chordata > Mammalia > Rodentia > Sciuridae > Urocitellus > Urocitellus parryii. The sequence continues at coordinate 126,746,050 of NC_135540.1, forward strand.
AAGATTGACCCCAGGGCATGTTAACACTGAGCTATATCCCCAGCCCTTTTAAAAACATTTTTTATATTGAGATGGTCTTGCTAAGTTGCTTACAGCTTTGCTAAATTGCTGAGGCTGGCCTCCAACTTGCAATCCTTCTACTTCAGCCTCCCTAGCTGCTGGGATTATAGGCATGTGCCACCATGCTCAGCTGATTTTATTATCTTTAAGATAGAATTTCAAGGGGATAGGAAAGGTAGCAGAATACAACAGTTACTAATAGGGCATTATGTAAAATTGTGGATGTGTAACCGACGTGATTCTGCAATCTGCATTTGGGGTAAAATTGGGAGTTCATAACCCACTTCAATCTAATGTATGAAATATGATATGTCAAGAGCTTTGTAATGTTGTGAACAACCAATAAATAAATAAATAAATAAATAAAAGAAAAAAAAAAGACAGAATTTCATACTGTGGTTTCTCACCCATCTCCATATCCTCCTCTGTCTGGCTCAGCAGGACTCCTCTGTGTTTGCTACTGGAACAAGAATAATGTCTCGGCATGAGAGTTCCTAGAAAGGACAACCAGAATCTTTCACACACCCTTCACTGAGTGGGGCCTTGGCCGAGTGAGGGTGTTTTTGAAAGTGGGAATGGTCTCTAAACCTCCATAGGCCAAATGGAGACTCAAAAGTGCTTGAAATGGAAAAGAATCTGTGGCTTGACAAAACAAAGAATCAAAGTTTTGTGTTTTTTTCTGGCAATATTAAAATATATTAAAGCAACCCGTGCTGCTACAACGTGAACCCCAAACTCTGAAAATGGCTCAAACACGGCAGATGTTTATTTCTTATCCACAAAAATTCCCAGATGGTGTTGGTGGTTGCGAGGTGGCTTCCCTCCATGTGCTGATTTGAGGGCCTGGGCTCTGCCCATCTGTGCTGCGTCAACCCCCAGACGCAGTTTCCAAGGCCACCATGCTTATCTGCACCCCACCGGCTGGTGGGAAAGAGAATGAGACTCATGCTAACTGGTTTCTGGCCAAGAAAAGTAAACAGTCATAGGGTCTTTTAATCAGGAAACAGGCAAATAAATGTCATTTGCCCATGTGCCCAGGAGACTCGGCAAGGTGTCTGGGCAATCGTAGCTGCTCTGCCAACCTGGTATTGTTCCCCAAAATGTGTTCTTGTCAACACAGGTCCTAGAAGCAATGGAACCAAACTTCCGGTTCCTGGTTCTTTCGACAGATGCTTATGGAGGTACTTGCTCAATCAAAAGCACCTACTTGGCGGCTGGAGTCGGGGATGAGGTAGAATATGGCTAACCTCAAATTTATAGTCCAGTAGGAGGGAATCTGCCCCTCTATGGGGATTGTTCTGAGAAGTACTCAGTTCGGTGGGAATGCCACCAAGCGTGGTGACATGAACCTGGATGGAAGAGCCCCTGCAAGCCTAGGCCATGTGGCATGCATGGCCTGGCCTGTTGCTCCCAGGCCCATGTTGAGCTCAACAACACACATTAAAGCAGGCACAGAGATGACGATGTAGTCAAGAAGACACCGTGAACATGAGATGCATGTGGCGACTCCCGACAGTGTAGGTGAAGCAATGGCATCCCAGGGAGCCTCTTTTTGCAAGCCGGAGTACTCTCCAAAGCACCAAGAAGGCACAGCACAAGCCAGAGATGCAGAGGTCCATGCTGGAGCATCAGGTACTGCATGTAGTTGTATCGTGCTGTCTTCATATGCCCAGCAGCTCAGTTTGTCCACACCGGCATCATCACAAGCATAGGACTATGGTGTTGTGATGTCACCATGATCACCACATCACTAGGTGACAGGAATTCTTCAGCTTCATCCTAATCTTAGGGGACCACCATCCTATGTGGTGTCTCATGGACGAACACTTCATTATGCAGCATGTGACAAGATATTATAGGTATCAAATATAAAGGAGCAAAACACAAAAACTCCAAGAGAGGCTCAGATGTGTGTCTCTGAAAGTTTAGAAGAGGGGATAGCAAGACGATCCTGAGATGGAGAGCAGTGTTCTCTGCGTAGGCACCAAGGTAGGATGTTGAGACCGTCTTGTGTCTGCAGCGGGGCAGGAGCCGAGCAAGATGAGAGGGAGTCCAAGCTGGAGAATGGGTGCAGGTCCAACCCTCAGGCTCCCCGTGACCGCACGCAGTGAGCCACCCAATCACCGATCAGCTGGTTCTATTTTTTCCCACCTCTTCATTAGACAGGTCTGTTGCTCCCTTTCCACTTCAGATAATTCTAAAGATGATTATGGAAATCCATGGCATTGGTGGTGCTCATGATTAGGAGGGAGAAGAGATTTTCTAAAATGTCCTAATCTTCCCAGGTCTCTGTCTCTTTCACTCTGAGAAGAATCTTTGAGACCATCCTCCAGGAGCTACTGCGATCCAGTTTCTGCGGGAAAGAAAGCATGACAAGTTATGGACTGTTTTTGAGAAAAAGCAGAGCAATCAGCTTAGAAACCACAGAAGTCACAAAGCAGCACTTTTAGGCCAGGTCTGGATGGGACCAAAACCCTCCACTGGACCACTGAAGGCTGGCATTGATCCCGCATGACCCCATGCTGGGCCTTTAACAAGAGCCTGGTGAGGGGTGAGGAGCCTTGTGCTACTGAGACACTGGTTCTTCACTCCAGTTAGGTAGACAGACCGGCCGAGCGCACCACCTGGTGGGCGAAGCTCAGTAACCAGTAACGCTTCTTCCCACAGGGTTGTGAGCTGCCCAGCCCTTGAGGGTTCACCCTACTCCTCCTGTTCTTTGCCTTCCTTACCCTCTGGACTCAGTTTAACTCCAGGGCTGCTGCCACCAATCACCACAGTTTGGTGTTTGAAAACACCGGAAATCTATTCTCTTAGACTTTCATAGGAACATTCTTAGCAAAAAAAACCCCTCCATCAGACCCTTGAGGCAGAACGGTGCTGGCATTGACCCTGGATTTCCCCATGGAAATTTCCAGGCCCTGGGGTGCACGGAAGCCTGGCGCCTGGCCAGTGTGGTTGGAAAAAACAAGAGTAGCCGTAGGAGGTGACATGGGAGTCCTTGGCCTCCCATCATGTCAGGTTCACAGATTGGCAAGGATAAGGAGTCAGCAAGTTCATGAAGCAAACGGAAGTGACGTCAAGCCTTCCTTTCCACATACTTCCCACGCTACTGGAATTCTGAGGCCTCCTTTAAAACCAGCTTGTGTCCATTTCCCCTCATTCTGCCTTCTCTCTCCCCCTCCCCGCTTCTTCCTTCCTGAGCACCTGCCCCCCTCTACACACATGCAATCCCCATCTTATGCCACCACCGTCCAATGTATGTATCTAACACGTTGCTCTGCATAAAGGAAGCCCTGAATACGGTTTCCCTTCTTTGTCCCTTAAAATCCTTAGCACAACCTAAGGAATTTCCACAGCAAATCAAATCCGAACTGAGTTTTCAGAGAAGACCTTGTTTATGTGCAAGGACATAAAGATGTAATAGAATCCTTTCAAAGAGCTCTCCTGCTAATGCTAAATCGTAGGGACAATGCATTGCTTGACATTTTCAGATTCCCAGACCGGAGATAGAATATGATAGAGGGAGGGAAAGAGGTGAGCAGTTTTATAAAGATTCTTTGGTCTCATCCTTCTCCCAGACTATATCTTTATTCACGGGACAAAATGAAGGAATTTACACAGAGAGAATAGATTTCACAGATGTGCACAGATAAGAGTATCCTAAATTGGCTTGAGGTTATGTATGTGTTTGTCCCACAAAGGATCTAAAGAACCTGAAAGGACTTTTGTGGATACAGAGAGGTGTGTGTGTGCACCTGTGTGTTGTGGGATGGGTGAGGAAAGAGAGAGAGAGAGAGAGAGAGAGAGAGAGAGAGAGAGAGAGAGAGAGAATATGAATGAGCCTGAGTTGGTGCATGTTGGATGTGGAGAAGAAGAGTGATAAATCAAGTTGACATAACAAAGTTTTATAGTTCATTTGACTGCTTAGCCAAATATACATGATGTCCTGGGAGATGATGTCATACGGCAAGGGGCTGTTTGTAAGTAGAACACTTCAGACTAGGAGAAGGTTTCAGCACCTGGTTTAATCAACATTACAACCATTTTTATGAAGATTTACGCTTGTGGAAGTTTAAATCGTTTTCTCAAGTTTCTTCCTTTTTGCTTATAGCTTGGAACTTTTCCATGTTTTTGGATGCAAATAAATGCAGCTGTTTGCTCTGCAGGAACTCTGGGAAACATATATTTATGCTGTATTTTTAATACAGAGAATGTTCAATTGAGACTGAATTTGGCGTCTTGCCTTATGTTTCAACTTTTCTTTTTAATAACATGAGGTCTTTCATTCATGCAAATGATGCTATTGACTCATCAGCGTGGCACAGTGAAAGACAGAGGTCTGGGCGTAAGCACAACTGAGTTTCAGTTCTGCTTCGTCAGTAATGACCTTCCTGGATGTAGCAGATCCTATTTTCCAAAAATGGCATAAAAATCTCACATCCAATAGGCTCCTTTACAATGTGAACTTGATTCTCTCCCAGCAAGAGCAGGGGTCTACGTCCCCTCCTTTGGAATCCAAGTGAATTGTGACTTCCTGTGACCAATGGTATGTGCAGAAGTAACCACGGATGACTTCTGAGGCTGGCCCTTAAGGGTCATGCAGCTTCTGCCCTGCCCGCTAGAACATTCACACTAGGAGCTGTGCTGCTATGTGAGAGGTTTGACTATCAGAGGCAGCCATGTCGTGAGGAAGCCACGCAGCGCAGAGTGGCCCTGTGTAGGCACTCGAGTAGACAGGATAGTACCGGATTTTGAGTTCTCGCTGCCCAAGTGCCAGGTATTTGATGGGGGAAACTTCTAAGTTCATGATTCTAAACCCCATGTATTTTCATCTGAGCTCCAGGCAGGCCAGAGACAAGCTTTTCATGCTATGTCTTTGCTGAATTCCTGACCCACATAACCTGCAAATGTAGTAAAATTCTTACTTTTTGCCTCCAAGTTTGGAAGTAACAAGAATAGACAGTGGCCATAGAAATAGAAAAATTGGAACAGAAATTTGGAACCTGGAAGTTGGAGATTCTTTTAACCAAAAGTAAGACAGGTAGTGTTAGCTGTGGGACCCAGAGGCAGATGGGTCCTGGAAGTCCCTTGTGGGGGCAGCCACAGCAGGACAGGAGGGTCAATAGAGAGAGATAGCAAAGGTTTAAAGGAAACTGAGAAAAATATACAAAACCAAATAAAGGGAAATCTTTATTAAGTAGTGGGAAAAAGTTCAAGAAAGCTGTTTCCTGTTATAATGTGTAAGATAGAAAACGATTAAACTTGTTTCCTGGGCAGAGTATTGAGGGTGCTGCCTGATGTCTAGTTGCCTATAATCAAATTAGAGAGGAATGATAAACTAACCATTAAACCCTTAATTTTTAAGGTGTAGTTTTCAGGATATAGAAAGGTTCCAGCATAGTCCTTGTATGGAAAGGATCCCAAGTTCAGAATATAAATTTAGAACAGAACTGCAAGATCCCTTGTTTGAATCTCAGAAGGATTTAAGGTACTACCTCAGAGAAACTTCTAGGCAGATAAAAGTCCTTCTAAGGATCTTTAGGGTGGGCCCTGTAGTTATTCTTTATTGCACATAGTAAGACTTAAAAGAATCTTGAGGACATTGTCCCACAATGGTCACACAAGGGCTCAAGACGGGGAAGGGTCTGTCTCAAAGAGATTCACAGATGTGGTTTTGTAGAGTTGATTATATATTGATACATGATTTAAAAAAAGAGAGAGAATTTTTAAAAGGTATTAGGTCATCTTTAACTCAGAGGAAAAAAATGAAGAGTATAAAATGAAAAGAGGACTTTCAATCCTCAATCTTTGAAAGGCAAGAATCAAACTGAAAAGTCTAGTGAATGCACACAGTTGAATCTCAAGGAAAAGAAAAGATAATTCAGAGGACAGAAAACCAAGAGTAGCAAAGACAGTGCCCAGAGTATGACCGATTCCTGAACCTTGCCAGGATTTCAGAACTGCTACGAACCAGGGAACAGGAGTGTCGAGGACAGTTACCCAGTGCCTGTCCCACTGATGTGTGTGGCTGGTACAGGGGACAGATAACTTACCATTTTAGTTTATAGATCTGAAGGTCAACAGGGAGGATACTTAAAGATATTGACAAAAAAAAAAAATGTACCTGAGGAGTCTCATCCGCATTTGGACAAGATTTAGATACAGAGATTCTAGACTTATAATCAATGCAGTACTGGGATGAGATGTTGGGTGTCTTGGGAAGGAGGTGATTTGTTTTGCATGTGTGATGGGTATTGTGGCCAATAGGAGTGGACATTGCCATAGATCATGTTTTCCAGATAAAACTGCAGTCTCTCCCAATGAGCTTCTCTGAAATGTGAACCTTGATATTCTTCCCTCAAGAGGAGTTTAGACAACGTTCTGACTCACGCATAATGCTCTCCTCCCCTCAGTGTAGAAGTGATGCTGACTGACTTCCAATGATATATCATAAAAACAACATAGTTTCTGAGTTTTTTTTTTTTCACTAAAATCATCATTCTTGCAACTCCACGTGCCTTGTGAGAAATTCACGACTCTGGGGAGGCTCTGCTGTGAGGAAGAAGAGCCCCTTGGATAGGTCACATGTAGGCATTCGGGTCAACCGTCAGGCTTAGAAGGCTTCTGGACCCAGTGCCACGCCTGGGGAAGAAAGCCTTCCAAGGGTGCCAGCCTCCCGCCATGGCGTCACCCTGCCTTTGCCCTGCATTATGAAGCCAAGGGCGCTGACCCTCCTATACCCCTTGCTGGACTCTCAAACATAGAATCCGTGGACATGATGGCATGTTTTACGTTTTGAAGTTTGAAATGGTTTGTTATTCAGCGCGGGTTGCTGGAGACTGAACCTCTTTTTGTCTTCACACTTGGCGATGGAGAGTTTGGTCTAAATGTCTTCCAAGGTCCTTCTTCTTCAGACACAAAGACTTTAAGTACTTCCACTTAAGTACTTAAAGCCTTTTTGTTTTGGTCAACACACACACACACACACACACAACAAACAACAACAACAACAACTCCTGTTTGTTAGACGTTACCGTTGCCCTCACCCCAAGTCTGTCCTCTTCCTGGGGCCTGTGGCTGGAGCACCCTCCCCAGGCTCCTTTGCAGTCCTGTGTGGACAGATGATGAAGTTCTGACTGATGGAATGTGAATGAAGGACGTCTGCTACTTGCCTTTCTCTTGCTTTAAAGGAATTGCCTTTATTTTTTTCCCCTCTTTCCCCAACCTGCAATGCACATGGGTCAGAGACCCAGCTTCAAGCACGCGTCTGAGGACCATATCCCAGTGAAGGAAGAATCACAGTTTGGTAGGAGCCCAGGCTCCTGAGAGGCCCTGTGGGAGCGGGGCTGCCCCGCCAGCCGGTTTGGTGGAGGAGAAGTTAAATCTGAGTCAAATCACTGTATATTTGTGTCTCTGTTGTTGACGTTTAGCTTTAACCCTAGTAGGCCCTTCAAAGGCACCTAGTGCTGTGTGATGACTCCCATCGAGGCTGGGTCCTCCTCAGCCTCATCCTGTCCCTCTCTGTGCTCTGGACGGGCTGGTCTTCATCAGGTTCTTTCTTTCTCTTGCTCTTCTCTCCGCCCCAGTGATGCGCCTTCTCGGCCCATCCTCTGGCCTGGCTGACTTTCACGTATCCTTCAGGCCTTGCTTTCAAGGACATTCAACTTAGGTTCCCTACTTATATGCTCCCATACAAACCCTGTGTCTTTCTTCCACAACCTGGAATGCACCTGTAACTGGGGTGGTTAATAACTTCACACAACGGATCACACAAACGCACACAGTTCTTTGACATTGGCTTCCCCACTGCACTGTAGGCACCAAGAGGGTGAAGCCTACGTCCTTCTATTCTGCTCCATGCCTAGTACCTAAACAGTGCCTGACCCATAGTTGGTACTCAAAAAGTACTTGTTGAATGTTGTCAGATAAACTTTTTGCTGACCAAGGTTTACAGGCTGTGCCTGTGGTTGAAGAATTAAGCAAAATATCAGCTTGCTCCTCTAGGTATGCACCTGGGTCTTGACTTCCTACCCTGTTATGCTTGCAGATCAGCTGAGCTCACCCCGCCAGGTCGTGGTCCTTCTGGGTTTTGCCTCCTCTAGACCATCTTGAGTGTCATCAGGGATGGTTCTGATAATAGAATCTCTCCCTTTAAAAAATTGGTTTATGGATGAAAAAGTCCCAAGTATATAGGATGCTGAGTTTAGCAGAATCTGTATGTAAATTGGTATTTTGCTGGTGATCAATCTTGTGCTAAAAATGGAAAATCAATAAAAAAAAGAAAATCTAAGGGGAAAAAAATAAGTTGTAGACATTTTTGGTCCAATGAGTTTCCAAGTCCGAGGACATTGCATCTGAGGCCAAGGTTGCTGGGTGTTTCAAAGGAGTGTTCAAGGAAACCAGACAACGGCCTCACGGAGCCAGAGTGTAGCAGGAGCCCCAGGGAGAGGCAAGTTGCAGGGGCAGCGTCTTCTGAGAGCACACAGTGGGGGAAGCCTTTGTAGTGTCTCCTTGGAACTAAGAGGGTTCAACAGATGTGAATGGCAGTTCAGAATCTGCCGAGCTCAGAGACCACGGAAGAGCAAAAGGCACAGGAGTCGACTCAGGGCCAGTCATTGATTGTAGAAATAGCAGTGAGCTTCGACACTTGAGGGAGCTTGAAAAAGAACAAAAGTGAGTCAAAAAACTCCCCCGGCACAGCTTTCAACTAGAGGTCAAATGGGTCGGCACCATAGAAAGATATAGATTGTGTGTGTGTGTGGGGGGGCGCAGATAGCCCTGGGACTTTGCCTATTCCAGCCACTGGAGCCAGGGAGGAAGCCTTGGGGACGGTTAGGCATTCAGGGGACCTCGTGAATCTGAGCCAGGCAAGCTTCGTCTAGACGACTTACACAGGCGTTCAATCAACCGTTAGACAGAGGTGGAGGGGACCTCGATGAGGAAGGCAGCTGTCGTAGTGGGATTGTGTCTCCCTTCCCAAGTGGCATGCTGAAGTCCCAACCCTCAGCACCTCAGAACGTGACCTTATTTGACAAGATAGTCATTGCCAGGTGTAATTGGCTAAGACGAGGACACACGGGAGTAGGGTTGGCCCCTTATCCAATATGGCTGGTGTCCTTATAAAAAGGGGAAATTTGGACAGAGAGAAGTGGTCAGAGAATGATAATGGGGGGACAGGCCAGGAGAAGACAGCCATCACCTTCTCTCACAGCCCTCAAAGGGGACTGACCTGTTGACACTTCAACTTCAGACTTCTAGCTCCAGAAATGCGAGGTGATCCATTTTTGCTGTTTACCACCCCCCCACCCAAGTCTGGGGTCTTTTTTTTTATAGCAGCTCTAGCAAACTAATACATTAGCCTAGCACCACGGAAGAGTGCCGGGAATTTGGAAGTAGGTCAGTTCTGGATTCAGCCCTTGCTAGCTATGGGACTGTGGTCAAATCATTTCAAAAACTCCTCCTCACCTTCTTTTTCTCTCAAAGGCAGAGAGTCAGGACACCAAATATTCAACAGCCATGCAGGGCAAGGCAGAGGCTGCCAGTTGTACAAGTGGTCACAGATGAACACGAGAAGGCTCTCCAGTTCTGAAAGACCCCTGCCAGTCCTGGATGGTGGACAGGCACCTGACACTTACCTGCTGAGGTACAGACCCACCTGCACTGGACTCTGGCCCTCTTCAGGTCATGGCAACTCAGGCCAGAGAGACACACTGAGACGGGGAGCCCTTGCTGGGGAGGCCATAAAGGAAGCACAGTCAGTGACCACCAGGGTCTCTCCTGAACTGGGGTGTTCAGTGGGTGAGAGCTATAAGGGTAGGGGTTCACTCAAGGGGCCCAGAACAACCATTATTTACTAACTCGTACTTTTTTTTCATACCTTTATTTTATTTATTTTTTATGTGACGCTGAGGATCGAACCCAGGACCTCACATGTGCTAGGAGAGTGCTCTACCGCTGAGCCACAAGCCCAGCTCATGTGCATGAGTATTTTAATATTTCAGAAGCCAATAGAACCTTCCTGGCTTTTACCTGCTGGATATCAGACCTGGGATAATTACAGGTAATCACACAGTTTGGTGAAGATTCAGAGGTGATACGTGTCAAGTGCTCAGCAAAGTGCCTGGCACATGGCAAGTGCTCATTAAGTGCTAGTTTAGATGATTATCGAGAAGAAAAGTATTTAAATTAGGCTCAACAAACATTTATTAAGCACCTACTCTGTGCCAGGTACTGTCCCAGGCACTAAGGCTACAGAGACGAGTGTGGCACAATCTCTGCCCTCAAGGATTTTATTTTCAGCAGAACTAGTGTACAGTTTTCTACTTCCCTTCCTTCCCTCATGAACGGATACCACGGGTCTGCAGTGTTTCAGTATCTGCCATTGATGGATCTACCTTCTCTTAACAGTCGATGTCCTCAGTACTCCTCAGGGGTATTTCTTTAGGAACTCTCCTATGCCGTGTTTTGCCTTAAGGGACTCACAAATTGGTAGATTCTAAAGAAAAAAAAAATGTAGATAGAAGCCAGACAGCCAGAATTCAACTGATTTTGTTTTCATTAAGGTTAAAAAAAAAAAGGTAAGTTTGGTTAAGACCTGCCTATTATTCTCTTTCTAAACAGGGTATAAAATTTGGGGTAAAAATCAGGATGGCTGTTTGTGGTAACTTGTGTACAAATACGGCCACCATCAAACCCTTCCCTGCCTGTCTCCACACCATACACATCTAGAGTTGGGGTCTGTTCCTCCACTCCTGTGAATCTGGACCAACCTGTCTGTGACATCAACAGAATATAGTGGAAATGCGCCCGTGACAGTTCCAGCTAACATTTGAGAAGACAGGTGACTTGGGTTTCCTGTCCCCTGAAACACCAGCTCTTGGGAAGCTTCTAGGGGAACTCAGTTGCCCTCTTGTGGGACACCTGACGTACAGGGACTTGAAGAGGTGTTCTAGTTGACATCGTCAGGTGAGTTCCCAACTGAGAGCAAGTGGTGACTTCCGGTCACAGGAGCAGCCATTTTGGTCATGCTGTCCAGTCAACCCTTTACATAACCCCAGCCCCAGCCTCCATCTGACATCTACCCAGGGATATGCCACATGAGAACCACCCGGCTGAGCCCATCAACCCACAAAACTACAAGAGATTGTGATAAATGGTGTTCAAGCCACTAGGTTTGGGATGGCTTGTTGCAAAGGAAGAGATGACCTCATGAACCTCAGAGATGCCCGACTTCTAAGTACCATGAAGGAGTCAGGACATGGAAAGTGGAAGCTCTGGGCTGTCACCACAACTCTTCCTCTAGCATGCTCTGTGACCTTGGGCACAGTGCTTTTCCACTCTGGGGCTTGTCCAGTAAGGGATCCAGATCTCTAAGGGTCCTTACAGGTGTAGCATTCAGAGGTGCTACGGTCCTTCTTGGAAGATAGCAGGGGGACCTTCACTAACCTTTGTACAGTCCACCCAGGTGTAAAATTAATTTTAGAGGCACAAGTTTTCAAGGGGTCCAACCCAACCACTGGAAAGATGAGGATGTTAAATTACTCTGCTTTTTCTGCAGGGTCCCTTTCTGGAAGGTTTCTCCATGTTTCTCCAGGATTAAGCTGCTTGGGACTGTGGCCACCACACTGAAGACCCTTGAGGGTGGAGGGCGAGAGCCAACTCAGCACAAGCTAAGAGATACTGCTTGAGTGACTAAAGGACCCACATGTTAAAGGACACTCTGCTAAGACTTCTTACCATAGGATTTTCCATCACGTGGCAACGAATGGACTTACTAAAAGGACAGAGGAGGGACATGGACATGGCACCTTCGGCACTAGCAGGGAACACATAAGCTGGCAAGCACCCTTGTCGACTATCTCTATTTCGAAATCATGTTTACTTGCCATTTTGAGTTTCTATTAGAGAACTGAGGGATATCTGACCAAATGAGGTCAAAGCACTATAATTGATGTCACCAAGTGTCGACAAGTCCTGCCCCACAGATGTAATAACAGTGACTGGATCACTCCCATCTTTTGAAACAGATGCCCAAATCCACCCACAACATAGCCCTGGGCTGCAGATGATTTCCTGTCTACCCCCAGACCAGGTGAGCTTTGGTGGCTGGAGGCCCCAGAATGGTTTGGACAGTGAAAAAAGAATTCTAGTCTTGGTCAAAGGCAGGGACCGCTAACAGGAATGAAGTAACACCTGTTGGCCCAGCTTGGTATCTTGACTTCCTCGTGTCAATGTGACCACATGCTGCAAAGCAAGGCCTGGCCCAGAGACGTGATCCCCAAGCTGTGAGAGCCTCAGTGTGCTGCTGGACACAGGCTAGAGAGGTTGCTGCAGAAAGATGGCCCAGTGTGCGTGTGTGGGGAGGGGGGGCAGGTGGAGTAGGTAACCATCAACATCCGGGGCTCCGAAGGACAGCCGAATGGACGCCCAGTGGACGGCATTTTACCAGCTCCAGCCATTTCCATGGGGGTGCCACCTTTTCACCCCTCCATCAGGTTGATTGCCTTTTCTTCCCCAAGTTCCATTGTTCTTCCAGAATGAAGAAGAAAAAACATTTCTGTCGCCCCACTAGCTGCTTTTGTGCATACTGTAGGTTGTAGATAATGTTCCTTCTCTTCCTTTTTTCTTCACCTTTTCCATTGAGATAAGGCTGCCGGCATGGGTAGGGTAAGAATTGCCCCCCACCCTAAGACCAAATGAGGCAGGAGGACAATGGAGGTGATCCTATTTTGGACAGTCATCAGCTTTTTTCTTCTCTTTTCTTTTTTTTTTTTTCAGAAGTTTCCAGAGTGACAGGGTCATTCCCTCTCTTGGCCTGCTGGAGAGGCCAGTGGCCCCCAAGTCAGACGTTTCTATTTTCAGCTCCCCAAGTCCAGAGAGCAGTCACCTCCGCCACAGGGAGGGCCACGCAGCCAACCTGCCAGCAGTTCGGGCCTGCAGCCTCTGTGCATTTCCATTTCCATAAATTTACATCAAATTTGTGCTGAATCATATCCCCCCCACGCAGAAAAAATGAAATACATTATCAATAAGTACAACCAATTTGAATAATCTGAGAGCAGAGTGACTTTTCCTGACTTTCTTCCATTTAACTCCTTCCTCAGACCAAGTCTCTTCTCCAATCCCCCCACCAGCCTGGGAGTGGGTGTCTTGGCACCCTCCCTGGTGCCCAAGGTCGGAGGCTCCTCTCCTGAGGTGTTTCTCTTCTGGCCCCTCCCAAGGTGTCCCACGCCCTGCCTCTCCTGAGGTCCCCCTGACTTCCCAACCCACCGGCCTTCTCTTCCCCTCTTCCCCCGGCATCTCGGTCCTCATTCCTGGAGCCCTTGCACCTGCCTCAGTTGCTGCCCAAAGCCTCGGCTCCTCTCCACCTCCCAAAATGCCCAAGCCAATCACACTCAAGTCCAAGCCCCAGCCCCTCAGATGACAATTGCGGAGCACGGGCCTGCCAGGCAGTCATCAATCCCAGTCATCATTTTGAGCACCTTGGAGGTGCTTCCTTCCACCCCCTGCGGCTGGGCTGATTGGCAGCCAGCAGGGCTGGAGGAGGGTGGGGCACTCTGCTGATTGTTTGCTGCTGGGCAGGGAGGGCTTAGTGCCAGCCAGGTTCCCAGGACCCCGCAGCCCAGGGGTCTAAGACAGACAGTGGTTGCTTGGAATCAGGAACCAGGCCAGAATCTGCCCTCTGCCCCTCTGATGTTCAGCTGCTGGCCTTGGGTAGGGAAATGATGGATAAGCCCCCCCCCCCCCCCCAAATGGCCCTGCTGCAGCCCATATCAGGACCTGCAATTCCCTGGTGCTGGCTAAAATCAAGAGCAAAGAAAGTCGTGTAGCAACCAGTCACGGAGGCTCCTAGCAGGACCTGTCAAAGTGAATTCTCTGCAAAAAGCAAGAATTGGGGACCTTGATTCATATGGAGCTACTTAAGTGTGTGCCTGCATGCTTGGTGCATGTGGACCCACCCCCCAATCCTTTATAAACTGCAATCAAGAGTCATTTTCTTCTCAGACTGGATTTCTTAATACAGGCTGGAGAAAAGTAACATGAATATTGCCCCCTCCAAAATCCAGTTCAGGAAAACAAACAAACCTGAGCCAGAATCTCTACTGGAGCTTTGCTTAGCTTCCTTTAATGAGAGTACTGACATTTTGTGCTTGGGCTGCCAGAATCTGAACTGAAAATACTGTCTGGAGAAGTTATATCAAAAGCTTCCGGGCTCTCCCCTGTGTCTGGGGCTGTTGGGACAGGGCCAGAGTGCTGTTGCAGGTTAATGGAGAACCGGCAAGGAGAGGCGGAAATTTCTAACACGTCCACATCCCCCCCCCCCACCTCCCCAGAGATGTGTTTGTTTCCTCAGTCTGTACGGGTTCAATTGCTCAGATTAAGCTATTTTGGAGTTTCCACATTTAAATCCCTCTCAAACTTTTAAAAGTAAGAAGCATCATTCAGAGCATCTAAGTACTTTCTTCTAACACTATAGGTACATATAAATAAATCAATAAAACTGGCCCTGGGGCTATGAATATATATGGAAAAATTGGGTCCTGGGAGATTCTTTCTCAGAAAGCTAAGGGGAGGGGAAAATAGAGAATAAAGCCAATGTTTCAATACTTTGTGCTAGGATGACAAAATTAAGACAAAGCCATCCGTTTTTACATCGGTCCCATGCACAAGGATGTGTGTGTGTGTGTGTGTGTGTGTGTTGGGGACATTTAACATACCATTTTTATCCGAGGTAAAGACAGTTGGCAAGTGGTTTTATTTTTCCTTTGAAAATGGGTGACCACAATATAATTAGCTTTGTTTTCGTCGGCCGGGGCTGCTGCTGCTGAAGTATCTAGAGGCCTTCTGGTAGAGGTGCCTAAAAGCTTACACTGGATTTAATTATTATTATTACTCAATGTCAGGCTACATAAATGAAAAGAGATAAAAAAGAATCGCTCGCAGCTACACTGCCTTGGTCTGTGATTTCATCACATCTCACGAGCTAAGCAGGTTGCAGCTGGCAGTTGAGGCATGAAACCTCGAAGGAAATCCCAGGCAACCAGAGATGCTCTTTCAACTGAGTGGAAACTTTCTCCTAATGCGGGGCGGGAATGGAGGGGGTCTGCCACTCTGATTTTCCTCCCCAATTTTATTTTCAAATACTTTAATAAATATCTGGCTTATGATAGGGAAAGAAAGCAAGTGGGGGAAATAGAGTCCCAGAGAGAGCTGTCTTAAAGGTACATGGTCTCTAATGTGAAGTCTTTGGTTCCCGAGGGCTTATTGATCACCTGTCCCTTTTCTTGAAACACCAGTGATGGCTGCAAGCAGCAGCAGTGCTGAATGGCTCGGTGGAAGGGGGTATCCATAGGGGCTTTCCCACCCACCCGAAAACCAGGCAAGGAGGAGGCAGAAGGCAGATGAAATAAGTTCTACTCAGTCTCCCTGCAGTCTATTTAATTGACAGGTCAGAATGAAACCAGATGGTTCACCAAGGGGCAATATATGGCAGACAGTACCTTGCTTTTTAGACATGAGACAGGCTGTTAGGAACAGTGCTGGGCACTGCATTAATTAACCCTAGACATTCCACGCAGGGATGACCTTCTCTAACTTCCTTGGATTAAAAAGAGAACAAGGTAGGTGATCCAGAAGTCCAGAAGATTAGCTGCATCCTAGCCCCTTCTTTTCTTATTCTCTAGAGCATGAATTGTAAACCCTTCAAGGCAGGGAGCAAGGCTGCATTGGGTGGTCTTTCTGTTCCTCTCAGCTGGGTTCACCCATGCACCTGTGTTCAGCTGGAGGTCAGTGCCCCAGCCTTCCTGCTGAAGTATCTGCAGTTCAGTTGGCTATTAGTTGGAAGTCCTGTCATTTAGCAAGCTATTCTGGGCAAGTTTCCATGGTTCTGAACGCAGGTTCCCAAGAGCAGTAAGTAAGAATAAGCCCTGCCCCACAGGTATCTTACAACCCTTTTTTTTTTTTTTTGTAGCACATTTGCAAATATTGCTTTGGCCAAGGCAGGTCACATGACTGAGTCCAGAGCCAAAGTTAAAGACAATGGCAGGGACAAGGCAGGGGAATTGTTGGTGCCATTTTGCAAATACTCTTTTATGCCAACCAAACAAGGCCAAGAATAGAGTTCAGTATTTTCAAATCCAATTGTGATACTTTGTTTTCAGGTTTCCCAGAGGAAGGGAAGTCCTAGCTGAGCCTCTGCTTCCCCACTTCTCAGGCCTTTGTTTTCTGATAAATGGGGCTAATGTCCATTTCACAGTGTTCACAGGATCCACAGCAGACAGAAAAATTAGAAGTAAATGTTGGCTGTGATGCTTCCACACTGTGCAATGGGCTCCCAGCTTCTCAGCTTACCTGCTGGTCTACACCGGTGGTGTTTCAGGGAGGGTGATCTGTGAGGGGCTCAGGTGGCAGGGCACGGGGCTGGGATTAACACCCACTCATTGTGAGGTTTGCCTTTCCTCTGAAATTCTTTCCATCTTCTCTCTTAGGAGAAAAATCTCAGTTTGACGCCATTTAACAGTGCCTTTAACACCTCTCTTGACTCATGCCAAGAACCACACTCAAACCTTTTGGCCCTATTTAGAACTTAATGTTTTATTTCCAACTTTTAATTTGCTTTCTATTTATTCATTTCTATTTATGACAGTTTTCTAAAAAAAAAAAAAGAAAAGAAAAGAAAGAAAGAAAAAGAAACTATCATCAAAACTGGGGATGTAGCTCCGTGGTGAAGTACTTAGCCTAGCATGGGGGAGGTTTTGGGTTCTATCCAGGTACTGCAAAAAAAAAAAAGAAGCAAAAAGCAAAAGTTAGTAGCTTTAAAACAGTGTGTTAGTATATGATGCCACGTGGCTCATTCATTCATGCGTTTAAGGGACGCTTGTGGAGCACCTACTGTGTGTCAGGACGGTCCCAAACCTTCCCCGGAAAGCCCCCGCCGGGTGGAGCTGACATTCTGGCGGTGCGGTCGTGACGGTGGTCAGGGATGGCGGGATCTGGGGACTGGCTTCTCACGGGGACGCAGACCTGTCGGCCGAGCCCCCTGCGGGCGCGGGCCGGGGTCGGGCTGCGGCGGCGGCCGGCCGGGCGCGGCGCCTCCTCCCCTTCCTCCCGCGGAGGCTGACGTGGAGGCAACAGCGCGGGCGGCCGCAGGAGGCGGCGGCGCGGCGGCTCGGAGGCGCCGGGGCCTCTCGGGGCCGCGCGGGGCCCGGGCGGCGGCGGCGGCGGCGGCTGCGCGGCAGGAGGAGGAGGAGGAGGAGGAGGAAGGCGTCCATGAAGCCGGCCCGCGCATGGAGGAGGCCATGAGCGGCGACCGCACCGAGAGCGACTGGCAGGGGCTGGTGAGCGAGGTGAGGCCGCGGCGCCGGCCGGGCGGGGTGGGCCGCCGAGCAGCCTCCGGCCCAGGCCCGCGCCCCGCGAGGCCGAGCCGGGCCAGGACGCGCGGGGCGAGCGCACACGGTGGCCCCGGCGCGCGGCCCCGAGCGACCTGCCAGGTGCGCAGTTCCTCCAGGACTTTGGGGTCTACGCGGACGCCACTGCTTTCCGCGCCATCGGGTGCCAGCCTTTGGGGAGGGGCCTCCCCCCAGGCAGGGTTTGGCCGTGGATTGGAGAGAGCAGCCCTGGGATGCGGGAGAAGCAGCCAAGCCCCACCTGCCTGCCTGGTCACCACTGTTTTGGAGGCAAGCGATTGGACGCCTGGTGCAAGGGTGGTCCCAGGGGGAGATCTGGGTCCTGGGGTCACACCTGGGCCAGGTGGGATTCCTTGCAGCCATGGTTTGGGTAAGGGAGTTCCAGGTCCCAGCTGCTGTTCATTCATCACGTTTTTCGATTCAACCAACACATGTTTCTGTGGCCTACTATGTGCAAGCTGGTGGAGCCATTTACCAAAAAAGTGAGACCGGTGCAGAAGTGATTGGTTTGTGCAAACAGAACATCAGGCCTCCTAAACGTAAACATACCTCTGGGACCTGCTTTCAGGTCGTGCTGTTTCCTCTTCAGTCTACCCTGAGGACTTACTGGCTTCTCCAGGTAAGAGGGGTGCTCATGTCTCCCTCTCCTGGGTAAGCTGCCAGGTTTCACCCTTTGTGCTGGCAGTTCTGGGTGTCACCTAGCTACCTAATGTCCAGTGTGTGCAGAGCAATTCTTTCTTGAAGAGGAATGAGATATTATAGCTTCTGCCCTGGTTTAGTTTGTTTAGTATCAGTCTAAAAGCCAGAGCTCTCCTAACCCATGGTATTATGCAGTATTGCAACCCATCTCTAGCTCCTTCAACTGACAAAGGACAAATCCTCTGGGGAGCTTATCTCTGGGCCCACTTACAACCTAGTTAGGGAGGCTTTAGGTGATTCTCCATAGAAGTCTAGCAGGTAGGCACCAATATGCAGCAGAATATTCACTACTCCAACAAACGCCTATCAAATAAATGCTTATTAGGAGTCGATTACATTGCAAGATACTTAGAAGTCAGTGGACAGCAAGACAGATAACCCTCCTGCCCTTGAAGAACTCCTGGGGCTCAGTGATGTAGTGAGGGAGGAATGTCACACCACAAACAATAAGAACATACTAAAGCATGAGATGCAGTCAAGTGCTAAATTGTGGGAGATGTCCCTTGAGCATGCCTCTCAGTGGTGAGCTTACTGCCACTTTGCACTGACCGTGTTGTCCCGTGTGCGCAGTCCCCTCACTGGGCCCTGTGTTTTAGATGGCTTCTTATTTCTAGTGCCATCACACCCAACTCCATACACAGCAGGTGATCAATAAATGCTTGTCGAATAAGTCAGTGGATCCTAAATGGGTCTCTTGGTCTCCCAGCTGAGTTTCTCTAGAGGAACACCTTCTTGCCTTCTACAGACAGTCATTAAAGACCTCGCATATGGTGAGCACCCAACCAGGTGCCATGTGATAGGAGAAAATGAATCCAACCTGCTTCCCGCCTTAGTCGTAACCGATGGCTATTTCTTGAAGGCATCCTTCATGGTAAGCATTGTATAGGAAGGAGCTCAGCATTCCCTAGTAATCTGAGCTTCCGTCTCACAATGAGGCAGGCGTGAGTTATCTCTTACCCAGGTTAAGAGAACCTTAGCTCAGGCAGGTTGGGACTTGCTTAAAGTCTCACAGCTGGTAAGTGGAAGAGGCAGGATTGGAACCCAGGTCTGTCTGACTCCAGAACCTGCTTGGAATCGCTGGACCCTGCTCTGTATTTTAGTCATTGGTACATCTGTCTATATCTCCCATAAGGTGGCAGGTTCCCTAAGGTAGGGGACCAAGTCTTATTCATCTTTGAATCCTCAGCATCTGGATCAGTTTTCTTTGAATACCGTGTTCAGATCACCCACCTCAGCATCATGTTTAGTGCCTGGGAAAAATGCAAGGTTCCATAGACATGTGCAAGTCCTAACTCCCACTATCTGTGCAGGTGACTTTATTTGGAAACAGGGTCTTTGCAAATACAATCTTGTTAACAATCTTACAATGAGATCATCTTGGATTTAGCTGGGCCCTAAATATTACAGGCTGAGTAAAGAGGGAGGTGTGAGACACTGAGACACAGGGAGAAGCCTATGGGAAGAGAGACTCAGAGGAGAACCTGTGTGGGCAGAGACAGACTGAAATGCAGCATCGACAGGCTCAGGAATCCACTGCACATTCACCAGAGGCCAGAAGAGGCATGAGCAGACTCCCTGAGAGCCTCCAGAGAAGCCAGCCCTGCTGATACCGATTTTGGACTTCTGGACTCCAGAACTATGGGAGAATAAACTTGTGTTGTTTTAAGCCCCCAGTCTGCAGTCATTGTTGACAGCAGTCACAGGAAATGAAGTCATACTGTTAGAAAGTGCCTGGGATAACTCTAGTCTGTCTGTCTACAAGCTCAACTGCTCAGGAGAACGCCCTGCCCATCACTGGGGCCAGGTCTGTGGGTGTGGCCTGGGTCTGGTACTCAGGCAAGTAGGAGTCAAGGAAGAGTGTGGCCAGTGGCTGGTGGTGTTACAAAATGATCTGGGGACCCAGAGGAAGAATTGGAGAAAACATGGAGGCACCTATGTCCTGAGCCAAATGGACTTTTGGGCCAGCTCAAATCTATTTTTGCAGAAATCCCTATTTCTACCTCCTGCCTGGAACCTCACTCCCTCATCCTTCCTGCCCCATACTCTCTTTCAATCAGTTTGCTTCCACAGCTCGCCTCTAGGAAGCAGTTTTCATTTAAAATGATCCTACAGGGATCAGCTTTATTTTCACATTTTTCGTATAACAAGCTGAAATTACAGCCTTCTCTCAGGCCCCGAAGTAAACTCGGCCATGCATGTGGACGAGGCCCGGCTGGTGTTCTCTTCTGGAAATTAAATGTCTAGGGAGGGGCAGATGCTCTTCTCACCACCTGAGGTGAGCTTTCCAAATTGGAGAGATCTCAAATGCAGCTATGCAATCAATAACTTCATATTTCCACGATAAAAATCCTAGTCACCTGTAAGCCTCCCACCCTGTGATGGACAATGCCTAAATTAATTTTACTCTTTGAATTTTGGTTAGTTAATTAGAGAGCAATCGATCTCCTTTTCCTGAGCATGCTAGGTGCAATTGTCATAGGGTCTTTGTAAGACAGCTGACCCTAGGGTGGCCCTAAGTAAAGCCCCTGTCTTTGGCAGAGAGGGGTGGAGCAGGCGTAGAGTTCAGTACTGTGGTCAGATAAGAATAAGACCCAAGCCGAGTACCGTGGCTCACAGCTGTATCCAAGCAACAGGAGGCTGAGGCAGGAGGATCACAAGTTCAAAGCCAACCTCAGCAACATAGCAAGGCCTTAAGCAACTTAGCAAGACCGTGTCTCTAAATAAAACAAAAAAGGACTGGGGATGTGGCTCAGTGGTTAAGCGCCCCCGAGGGCATCCCTAGTTAAAAAACAAAACAAACAAACAAACAAAAACTCCTGAAAACCCAGAGTTATTTCTCAATCATTGGCTTAGACTCTGAAGAAATTAAGAGGCCTGGGGACACCTCTTGACTCTGCCTCTTCCTTGGTTCAAATGATCAAAAATCCAAGCCAAAGTGGGTAATTTCAGAAAGAATTTATTGGCCGATGCTGTGGATTGTGCCCCCTCCCTCAACTATGTTCAAGCCCCCTCCACTCCTGAGACGATGATCCTATTAGAGATAGATTCTTAACAGCTGTACTGGAGTTAGGACGAGGTCCTACTGGGTGAGTGCTAATGCACTGACCAGTGTCCTTATAAGAATAAGAAGAGGGGAATTTGGACACTGAGATGCAGAAGGAAGACCATGAGAAGATACACAGGGAGGGAGGATGGCCGTGTGACCACAGCGGCAGAGGTTGGAGTTAATGGCTGCCAGTCAAGGAAAGCCAAAGATCACCAGCAACCTCCAGAAGCTAGAAAGAGACCGGATGGATCCCCACCTAGAGCTACGTTGGGGAATGTGACTCTGCTGACACATTGATTTTGGACTTCTAACATCTAGGCGTATGACAGAATTAATTTATATTGTTTCAAGTCACCCAGTTTATGGTAATTTGTTATGGCTGCCCTAAGAAACTAATAGAGCTAAAACAGCTAGCACATAATTCCATGATGGAGCACGACAGGATCCAGCATTCAAATGGATAGTTTCCTCCATTTTGGGGTCTCCTTCCTGGCTTTAGTCTCAGCCTCCCATCATCTCAAGTTCAAGTCCAGAGGGAAGATGAGACTCTGTCTAGCAGATCCCATAAAACTCCAGGATACTCCTTTCAAAATCCCTTAGAGGATTCGCCTCTCTTGCAAGAAATCGCTCAGGAGCGTAGTGATCTGACCATCGTGGGCCTGGAGATGGGCATGAGCCTGCCCAGGCTCCATGGGCTACCAGTGGGGGGATGGGACAGCCGCCCAAATAAAACCGAAGGGTGATTTTCCCAGAAGAAGGGGATGTTGGGGAAAATCACTGCCCCATGCAGTGCTCTGAGCTCATTTTCCTCATTTTTAATTGGAATAATAGAAGAACCCACCTCCTGGTGCCAGGATTGTGAGGTCAGATGAAGTCATGCTTGTCCTCGCTTAGCCCGCGCCTGGCAGGTGACGTTGGTCCTGGGCGTGAGCCCTCCGACTCGCACGCTGGTGAACATGGAATGAAAACCTCTTTATTTTGACATTAAACCTTCATCTGGATTGCAAGTTCTCATCGCAAGAGTGGTGGGAATGTTCTGGACTGGAGACCCACCTCTGCCGTGTTTCAGCTCCAGGGCGGGTGTGTGGGGGTCCTGAGCGGGACTCGGGGCTGGGGACGCGCATCCAGCCTGGGCTATTTCCATTCGGCCGTGTTTTCCTTGCTTGAGTCCCGTGTTTTGTTTTGGTCACTCTAGGTCACCATTGTGTCCTCCCTTGCCCCCCTCTGGCCCTTTGGCAGTCAATCCCAAGTCCATGTCACTTCGGGTGAATGAAGAACAAATTGATGTGCTGCCCCTCATGGCCCTGAGGGGAACTTGGCTCTTTTTTCATTTTGTTCTGCTGCCCTTGACTTGCTCCAGGGCTGATATTCTGCTGTCCTCCGGAGCTGTGGGGAAGGCTGGGAGACGGTGCAGTTTTCTGCTTGGGTGCGTCCCATGCCAGGTGGGGTCCCGGGGATGGGGATTGTTTTTCACCTCCTAAGGGGGAGGGATGGATGTTAGAGCAGAGTCTGAGGTGCCTACCCCCAAAGCAGAGTGGCTTAGATATGTCCACGTTGCTGTCTCTTCCACGTGGTGGCGTGGTGCTCTGGGAGGAGGGCAGCTCTGTTCTGTGTCTCATCTCAGAGCTCTGGTTCTTTCATGTCACTTCCCATCATGCTCAGGGTGTGGTCCTCATCTGAGTGGCTGAACTTGGGTGCCCACCACCTTTGGGTCTCAGCACAGGGATAGAGGGGTGGCAAGGGGAGTCCAAGGCCAGGGCTTTTCTTTAATAGGGATGACAGGAGGGTTGTGCCTGTCACCTCTGCTCACATCCCATTGGTCTGAGCACAGTCACATGGCCAGCTGTGGCAGAGGCGAGAAAATGTGACCTTTAGCTGGGCGCACCCAGCTTCTGTCTGGGAGAGGTCTTACTAAAAAGTCACAAGAGCATACAGGACACAGAAAACACACTGCATCAAAGAAAGAAAAGCTTGAATCGGACTTTATTGAAATTAAAAGTTACTTGTCTTTGAAAGTCTCTGTTAAAAAAAGACAAGTCACATATTGGGAGGAAGTATCCAGAATATATAAAGAGCTCTCACAATTCAGTAATAAGAAAAAAGACAACTTAATATGTAAAATGGGCAAAAGGTAAGTAGACACTGCACTGAAGAAGAGGTGCAGAGAGTAAATAAGCCCAGGGGCAGATGCTGGATTTCCGCAGGCATCAGGGAAGTGTAAATTGAAACCGGAACACACCTCTTGGGTGGAAAACAAGCAAGGAGGGAGGGAGAGCAGCTGAAGTCTCCTACGCTGCTAGAGGGAACAGTGGATAGTAGTCACTTTCCAAAACAGATTTACATTCTCTCTCTGTCTGGTACTGGGAATTGAACCCAGGGGCACTTAACCACTGAGCCACATCCCCAGCCCTTTTTAAATATTTTATTTAGAGACAGGATCTTACTCATTTGCTTAGTGTCTTGCTAAGTTGCTGAGGCTGGCTTTGAACTGGTGATGCTCCTGCCTCAGCCTCCTGAGCTGCTGGATTCCAGGGGTGCACTGCTGCGCCCACTTCAGTTTGACAGTTTCTTATAAAATCAAATGTACACTCACCGAAACAACCCAGTAGTCCTACTCGCTGGCAGGATTGGAGAGGAATGAAGACACGTGGCCACACAAAACCCTGGATATTGGGAAACAGCCCCAGCTTCCCTCACTCGGTGTGTGGACAAACTGGTAATGGGTGTAAGAGCTCTGCTCAGGGTCAGGATGGAGCAGCCTGCACAGCCGTGCAAGAAAGGGATGAGCCGTAAAGACATGGGTGGGTGGAAGAGGCCAGAGTCAATCACACCTCCGGTGTGACTCCATTTATATGAATTTTTTTCTCAAGCCAGGAGAGTTTATTCCCTTCTGTCCTCCAAACAACCTCCATACCACCCAGTAACTTCATTTTGAGGGATACAGAGTAGAGGATTCATGCATAATTGATTGTTTTCATGTTTGTGAAGAGTGGCTGTTTTGTATTGATTGGTGTCTGTCATACGTCTTCTTAAAACCTCCTTTATTAAGGTATAGTTAATACATAAGAACTTCACACATTCAACACATAATTTCATGATTTGAACATATGCATATTCAGTAATTCTTGAGAAGTCAAATTGAAAAGGCAGAAACCGCAGCCTAGGTGCGGCGGGCGGGTGGGGGGTGAGGCCTTGGCTGTAGAGGGACGTGAGAGCCTCCCACAGTGAGGGACACGCCATGTGTTGCTTTTGGTGATTGTATACGTTTGTTAAAAGTCAAAGGACTATACACCTAAAAGGACTCAGTGTTTCTCTATTAATTGTACCTCAATAAGCCTGATATTTTTTTTTCCTTTGATACTAGGAATGGGACCAGGGGTGCTTCACCACTGAGCTACATCCCTAGTCCTTTTTATTTTTCATTCTGAAACAGGTTTTTGGTCAATTGTCAAGGGTCTCCCTGAATTGCTGAGGCTGGCCTCAAACTTGGGATTCTCCTTCCTCAGCCTCCCAAGTTGCTGGGGTTACAAGCAGGCCCGCTGCACCTGGCAAGAAGCCTGATTGTTTTGGACATAGGGGAGATGGCTATCCAAGACAGAAAGCCAGTGCTACACAGAACGTTATCCTTCCCTCTCCAATTCCCCAGCTCAACAGCTTTCCAACAGCTTAGCCATGCTCCTTGTACTCCTTACCCCTCCCACCCCAGACCTGTGGGGCCAGGCTTGGCTTCCTTCTTAGAGACTAGTAACCAAGTCCTCTTTGCCCTCTGACTCTTCTCTTTCCTGAACTTGGGATATCTTTTCCAGTATTTTTGGGGGGTCATGATGGAGGGGGCACAGAGGAGACTCTTTTATGCCCTTACACCTTAATGACTTTCAAAACTAACGGGGCGGTCACTCTGTTAGTTGTGCTCTGCATAACTACCCCTTCTGTGGAACAGGAAGACAGAATGTCTGGTTCTTAGAGCAAGGCCTGCACTGGGAGAAATAGGGCAGGGGGACAGGAGATGGAGGTGAGGTGGGAAGATGGGCTACAGTCCTTTAACATATTCATTTCCATTAGCTGCGATTATTATTGATTGAAAATACCCCGTACCTCAATAGTAACAACAGATCTCAGATATGGGAGTGTGCGCATATACATTTGGTGACTAAGCGTTGTGGAAAACTTCTTAGAAGTGGATCTTGAAATTGTAAGGCCAGATTTGTGGGACCCCCAATAGACCTCCAGGAGCCGAATCCGATGCAGTCACACAAGAGTCTTTATTGCAAGCTCGAGCCTGGACTTACAACCATTTCCGACACAGCAGTACCAGGGAGTGAGTCCCGGTTCTTTGTTAAGTGAGATTTTATAGGTTTGGGGGGGATACTCTATGCGTCACAACATCACACAGCAAATCATTCTGTACTGCAGGAAAATCAAACAACAACTCTTAACATTGACTAGCACATTCACTGGTGGGAACAAGTTGGGTAGGGGTGATTGGTTAGTACAAGAGGGGGATTCCTTTGAACTGATTGGTTTAGGCCATGAGGGGTGTATGTGCTGAACACATGGTTTCCCAATGTGTTATCAACCATCATAAACTACTGGAGGTCATCTGGTATCCCAGGTGTTTTCCTTGTCTCATGCTGATTGGTGGTTGCTAGGGGGTTGCTATGGGTCCTCACCTAGCCTGACTGAGTCAGGGACACCTGGCGCCCCAGACCTCTCCTATTATTTGCAGACAAACAACTCAGCAGGGTGGCTATGTGCCTAGGAAGGCTCTGTGTGTTTTTCCAAGGACAAGGGTCACGCCCCCTTCCTTAGGACAGGCTTTGAGGTAGAAGCTGCAGTTAGTTATTTATTTTCAAAAATGGAGTCACATCAGTTTCTCAAAATGAGTCTCTTGCCTTTGGCTAAAGAGGGTAAGGGAGATCATGACTGGAAGTGGGCATGAGCCCCGAGCTGGTGGTTGGTCTTTGAGAGAACATTCTAGATGAGGGCAGGAATGACGGTGTTCATGTAGTAGAAATCAAGGTGGGATAGCCAGGATGGGCCAGGTGGTGAGTGAGTTCAAAAGCCAGACAGCAGGGTGTCCTGAGGAGCAGAGAGGAGCTTCCTAGGCTAGCAGGCAGGTTGAAGCAAGCCCTTGGGATGGACCTGTTTCCACTGGGCTCAGTTGTCTTGGAGCTTCTACTTTCTGCAGGACACTGAGCCAGGCAGTGGGATATAAAAACAAGTTTGGTGATTGCCAAGAATTAGGGAAAGGCAGGCTAGGAGGAGCTATACCAGTCTTGGCGCTTTTCTGCCACCATCAAAATTCTCAATGAGCCTTACTGTGCCCGAGTCATGCCATGTATGCTGTGATTGTCCATGTCACCCTTAACTTGCTTGTTTCCACACTGGACCCAAAAGATCTCGAACTCCCTGGGAGTAGAGACCATGTGCTATTAATCTGTAACCTCAGCACTACCTTGTCTGTGCTAGGTACTCAATAAATGTAGGTTATGTGAATTTGTGGGAATCAGAGTGAAGAGATAAGGGGGCTCTGTACCAGGGGGCATAGAGGAAAAGAGGAGAATGGGGGAGACATCTTAAAGGAAGACCCCTTCAGGATTCCTAGGCAGCTGGACTGAGTGAGTCCAAGGTGGCCCTGGATGGGTCGCTGGAGAGTGGCGGTCCTCGAGATGGCAAGAGTTTGGAAATCAGTGAGTCTGGCGAGACAGGACTCACGCTGTTAGAACGTTGCCTTATTCTGAGTTTCCTGGGATCGCTTGAACTCTTGCAAGGCGAGCTTGGTGCTTGCTGGGAGCACTTTTGATGAGCAGCTATCTTCCTAGTGGCAGGCTAATTTCAGAGTAAGTTTATGAAAATTAACACGCAAAGGCGGGGAGTGAGCACAACCACTATTTTTAACTAATGGGATTCATGTTCTCTCCTGGGCAGGGAAATTCACATATGTGCTTCTAAATTTGACAATTTCTACTCTTCTTATGTGAAAAAAATTAATTTAGTGAGTTTCACATTGAATAAAATACATGGGCTGAAGC
Source organism: Urocitellus parryii (assembly GCF_045843805.1). Lineage (NCBI taxonomy): Eukaryota > Metazoa > Chordata > Mammalia > Rodentia > Sciuridae > Urocitellus > Urocitellus parryii. The sequence continues at coordinate 126,773,292 of NC_135540.1, forward strand.
TGAGGAGAGGACTGTGGTTCGTCTGTGAATGAAAATGACCAGAGTGAATGACGCGTGTTACTCAGTGCCTGGTTTTCCACCAATAAAACCAGACTGGGACGTGGGGTGCTTCATGACAAGAGAGATTTGCTTTGTGGAGAGTATGTTTTATTGCAACAAACATGCTAGTTTTGCCCAGGGAATGAGACCTTCTGTAAGCCAGCCTGTGCTCTGTACAACTTGTCAGGTAAGCCACCTTGAAACACAGAAACAAAACATTTTCACAGGTTCTCTTACTCAGAAACCTCAGTGGCTTCCCAGGACCCTGTTGACCCGTGTCTGCCTTCTGTCTCTTCGTGCCCTCCTGCATTAGCTGCTTCGGCCACCCTGGTCCTTCATGCATTCTGGCCTCCATCTTCTTCTCACACCCCGATACCCTCCCCCGAGGCGAGTCTCCCCCTTCTTCCCTGACCACAGCCCTCTCCGGCCTTCCTGCCATCTGTCTGTGACCACCAAGCTCGAGGCCAGCTCTTTATCTTGTAGCTTTCCTTAAAGCCCTACCTGGTTAGCCCTCACCTGCGGCCTGAGGAAGGAAGGCGTCTTTTCTGAGTGTGGATCTTACCTCCTGCGCACGTTAGCTCCGAGGGGAAGGGACTGGAACTGCCTGTGGAGGGACAGGAGACAGGATTTCTGGAATGACGGAGCTTCATGCTGCGGCTCAAGAGGAGCAGGACCTGAGGCAGGGCGTGGATTCAGCATCCCACAGCAGCCTCCTCCGGCCCATTTGCAGTCTCTACCTCGATTCCACATCCTCATTTGCGGAGGGTGACTCCAGGATGTGCCTGTCCTCCCGTAGCTTGATTAGGGCCAGGCACAAAGGTAGGGGGCAGTGAGGATGGATCCGCCATTGTTGGTCCAGGTGGCTGGTTGCTGTGAAGGGCAACCTAGGTAACACGGGTGGGGCAGAGTGGGTCTCAGGGGAGGGTCGGCCTTCAGTGGGCCAGAGGCATTGAGCACCCTGGGTGTGGAGCCTTCTGCAGCACAGTTGGCCTGGAGGCCTCTGCAGTCACGGGTGATAGAGGAAGGGCATCAGACCATATCCCCAGGACAGGTATTGTAACAGGGCTCTGCAAGGTGAGGGGAGGTGGACTTAGATTGGGGGATTGAGGAGGGTTCTGAATGGATGTGGCACTGGGTCCAGGAAGTTTGGGCTTGATTTCAGCAAGTGGAGATTTAGAGGAGAAAATAGAAATAGGCAGGAGGCAAAACACAGGACTTACTGGGGGACTTTCAGATGATCTGTCCTCTGATGGGGAGACTGAGAATGTCCTGTTAGCAGTAGAGAAGGATCTGGGGTCGTGGGTGAGGCCTTCACTCTGGAGGAGGCTGGTGGAGTGATTGTTTGTGTTCAGTGGAAGCAGGTGGGTAGGTGCCCTAGGCGGGGAACTGGTCTTCCAGGGGCGTATGTGAGGGGCGGGGTGGGGAAAGGCTTGTGCAGAGCACAGGACCCATCTGTACCTGCATCTCTGCCCCTTGCTCTTATCCACTTTCAACCCACTTGATTTTGCTGTCCACCTCTTCTTTGTCCAAATGACCCTGGTGCGTGCCTACTATCCTGGCCAGCTGCTCTGGGTTACCCAAGTCCTCAGCTCCCTGCTAGGGAGCTCCGTGGTCTTGGGCCGAGCTCCTGACGTTGAAGGCCTTATCTCCTCTGGACTTTGTACAGTGGAGATAATTCTACCTGCCTGTGTATCTTGGTTAAGGTGACAATAAAGCGAGGCAGAGTGTGTCAATTGTATTTTAAGGCCCTAGGCCGCTGTGGGCCTCCTGTCTTTGTCTGACTTTGGGAAAACCCTTCCCCAGGTCTCCAGAGATGTTCCTCCAGAGGGAGGGGATGTGTCACCTGCCAGCTGTCAACCTGATGCCATGGAAAATTCATATTGATGAGGCACAGATTGATGGCCTGCTTGCTGCCATCTGCAGACCCACCACCAGGGCAGTATTGGAGGTGGCTTTTCCTAGCCAGTTCCAATTTGCTTTATAATTGGCTCCAGGATGGTGAGTCTGTGGGGTCAGCCTGCGACCTCTTCCTTCCCAGCAGTCTCCTTCTTTTCCAGACTCGCAGGTGTGCTCACAGCCTGTTCATCAACCCTGGGCCACTTCCTCTTCCCCAGCATCTCCGAGAACTTCCTGTTTACCTCCCAACTTTGTGCCCTGCCTCTCGCCCACGTTGTTCTGCCCTTTCCTGTTGGTACCCTCTCTGCTCTTCATCTGCCGACTGCTCTGCTTTCTTCTTTTGCTGGGGTTTTGAATCACCCCTTAATAGACTTCTCAGTGTGAAGCCTGGGTTTCCATGGTCCAGGCCTCTCCTCAGGTGGCCCCTGGTTCTCTCACTGTCCCTGACTGCTCTCTCCAGGTTCAGTCACGACTGCCTTGCCCTCATCTGACAGCTCTCTTCCCCTCCTGCCATTGCAGGGCATCGGTCCAGCCCTGCCTCTCTGACCACGGGTCCTGGGCCACCCGTGTTGGGGTTGCCCGTGCTCCTGCCTCGCGTCTAGCCTGCAGCTGCTTCAGAGCAGGAGCAGCTGGTTCATCGGAGCCTCCCACTGGGCCTGGCTCAGTGTCCTGTGTGGAGTGAACAAATCTCAAAGAATTCCAAATCCAAAGGGTTCTCATTTGAACTCTTGAACTGAAAAACTGCCCCCCCCCCGTTTTTAAAATTTTCCCAAACAAATTTCTCATCTGTTTCTTTCCCCAAAGTCCCCTCATTCTCCATTTTTATCCCATAGAACTTCTGACTCTCAAAGTACAGGTTGTGATCTTTTAAAGGGAGCCAGTCACATCCCTGTTTAATAAGCCCAGTGGTTTATAAGTTTACCACAACACAGGCCCTCGCTGCCTCTCTTCTTCTCCTTCCTCCCGAGCATGAACCTCAGGGTGTCAGATAGACGCCTGAAAAAAGCCAGAGGCTGCGGGTGGGAAATGACTTGGTTATGAAGTGGGGCTTTCTGTGGGGATCAGACCTGCATTGTCGTGTGAAGGAGTGTGTGCTTCTTCATCTGCGCTCCTGACCTGGAGCTAAGCTTGCTCCGAAGCTCATCTGCCACCCACGGTTGACTCTTTTGCAAAGAAGTTGCGGGATTTCTTGGGTTTCTGTGGTCACCTTCTCATCATGAGAAATAGTAATAAAAATAATTCCTTACACTTGTCTTTCCTCAACTGATGTTCAAGAGGATTTGCTATGTCCTTGGCACTCTGCCAAAAGTCAGGGACACAATCCATTGGGGGGACATTGTCACCTTCCTCTACGTTCCCTTTGTACCATTCTGAAGGTTGGACACAGAGCAGGTGGTCAAGTCTACATTTTATAGATAAAGAAATGGGAATCCAGAGTGTTTCCAGAGTGCCCAGAAATTTAGAGCCCTTGTGTTATGGTTTGGATGTGAGGTGTCCCCCAAAAGTTCACGTGTGAGATGGTGCAAGAAGGTCCAGAGGAGAAATGATTGGAGTGTGAGCGTCCTTGTGAGAGTCTTAACCCAATCAGTGAATTAATCCCCTGATATGGGTTAACTGAGTGGTTACTGAAGTGGTAGGGAGTGGCTGGAGGAGGTGGGGATTAGGGCGTGGCTTTGGGGTATAGATTTGTATCTGGCAAGTGGAGTCTCTGCTTATTGATCAGCGTGACGTGAGCTGCTCCCCCCTGCCACACATCCGCCACGATGTTCAGCCTCACCTCCAGCCCCGAGGAATGGAGCCGGCCTTTATGGACTAAGACCTCTGAAACCGTGAGCCCTTAGATAAACTCTCCCTCCTCTACAGCTGTTCTGGTCAGATCCTTAGTCACGTAGGGAAAGAGCTGACTAAAACACCCTTTTATGGTCACTCAGCAAGATGGAAGGTGGAGAGCCAGGTGTAACTTCGGTCACATGCTGGGAGCCTCGGCTGGGCCTCTGCACCATTTCCATGAAGAGGTGACAGCCTTTGCTGCTAGAAGACGCCTTTCCTCAGTCGGCTTCCAGCTGACTCGGATCTAAATCCAAGAATTTAAGCTAAAAAGGGAGACTTTGGGGTCTGGTTCTAGATTCCTATCCAGACTTCAGGAGAGGCTGGGAGCTGAGCCACGGTGGGGTAAGGATCCCTGCAGATGTGACCCAAAGGGGACGGTCAGAACACTCTGCGGTCGTTGGCCGGGGCAGGGGCACTGGGTGACGCGCTCTGATGAGCAGTTTCTCCCAGGAAGTGAGAGAGCCTCACAGTACCAGTTCACCTCCCTCGACCTGCTTCACCCCACCTCAGAGAGTCTCCCTGGGCAGCTGGGGGGCCGCCCTTGAGGGCCTGACCTGCGAATGAGGGAAGGTTTGGGAAGAAGAGAGAGGCGGAAGGTGTTTTCTGGAGATAATAAACTCCTTGGGTAGTGGTGGATTTAAACTTTAAACAGTAATATGAATTCACCACACGCTCCAAATTTAGAAAACACAGATATGTTTAAAGGGAAAAAAGTCTGTAGTTTCACTACTCAGAACTGAATGCTGTTAGCATTCAAATGTACAATCCCCGTTTTCTCAGGCCACTCTTGCTAAAAATGACTTTATAGTACATGCTATTTTAGCTTTTCATTGGTATTGAGGCTAAATACAGACTGTGAGTGCACACATTTTAAGTGGGCAGCTCAGTCCTGTTTTACATATGTCTGGGCCAGTGTGACCACCATCCAGATCAAGGTCTAGAACATTCTCAGCTTCCCAGAGGGTTCTATATGCCCTTCGTCATAGTCCCCCTGCCCTAGAGGGAACCGTTATTCTCATTTCTGTTCCAATATGCTGTCTTAAAATTTGTTTTTTCTACCCAGCAATAAATATCACACCATTTCCATGTCACTCATCCCCATCATTGTCGCCGTCATTACCCTTACTGTCACCATCCTCATCAGTCATAATGGCAGCACAGGACTCTGTGATGTTGACAAACCGCACATTTGCTGGACCTGAAGCCAATGTCTTAGGGACACTTACTGCATTGCCTCCCCCTGTCAGGAGTGCAGGTGTGAGACAGCAGAACAGGCTGCAGGGACAGGGGCTGGCTCACTTAGTATCCTGGATGTGCCTCGGTGTGTTGCCGTGACATCCCTGGGTGTATCTGAATGGGCATCTGACGTCCCAGCCCTTGGTGTGAGGTGTCTGTGGGAGAGCAAGTTCTAGAAACTACCTCATTCCATTCCTCAGCTGCCTTCTGAAAAAGCCACTTTTTTTTCTTTTACCTCAAAAATTGACATTTATTTAAAAAAAAAAGAAAGAAAGAAAAAAATGACACGATGCCCATCCCTTGGCCCCCTTCCCTCCCCCTTCCAGCTGCTCCTTACTCCCAGGACTGAACCCTGGCTGCAGTTAGGTAGCAGGACAGCCCCTCTCAGATGAGGTCAGCAGCACTGAGGGGCATCTCTTCAATGGAGGTGTTGTAGAAGGTCTCCGTGTCTCAAAGAGTCCTCTGTCTTCTCTGTCACCATGTTAATAGCCACACCCTCATGGCCAGAACGCCCACCTCGACCAGTTCTGTGGATGTAGTTTCCCTGTTGGTGGGGAGGTCATAGTTGATGACTGAAGAAACCTGCTGCACATCAGTGTCTCTGGCCTGGGTCAAGAAGGATGGCCAGTTCAGCCTGTGAATTGAGATATGATCCATCCACAGGGACTTACATATGCAAGTAGGCAGCCAAAGGAAGGCAAAAGAAATCAAGTATCCTGTGTCTCCCAAAGACCTAGGCATGCGGTCTTCTTCCAAGTTGCTCCTTTCCTGAGAGGCACTAGTGAAAAGGCCACTTTTAAAAGATAAGAGAGGACTTCATTGGACAATTTGAACACCTGAGTTTGAGAGAGGTTCTTTTAAGACGATGTTGGTGAGCAAGGAAAGTAGCTGATTTGATGGCTGGAGTCATTGTGAAGATGACTCCACGCATCTCCCAGAAACACTCCCCCTGGTGCTGAGCGGCCAAGCCTTAGCAGGATGCTGGCATTGGCCATGCCCATTGAAATGCCCTCTCCTCTTCCCCTTCTTCTGGTTTGGTTTGTGGGGATTTTCCTACCACAAATACTACAACCACCACTCTGATTGCCATGATAGTTTGAGCACGCCAATCTGAAATTCAAAATACAAAACTCTGAGTGCGGACACAAATCTACACGGTGCCTTCTGATGGTTCTTTGTACACGAAGTTTGTTTCATGCACAAAATTATTTAAAATATCGTATAAAACTATCTTCACGCAGTGTGCCTAAGGCAGACATGAAACACGAATGAATCTGGTTTCCATTTGGGTCCCATCCCCAAGATATCTCCTGTATACGTAATTATTTCAAAACTGATAAAAGCCCCCAATCTGAAACACTTCTGGTCCCAAGCATTTTGGATGAGGGATGCTCCACCTGTCCTGCTCTCATTATCATCACTCATGACAGGAAAGTCGCAAAAGTCTCCACTTGTGGTTTATTTGAAAGAGCAGGGGAATACAGAGTCGAGCACTTTGGCTGCGTAGGATGCTTTACCTGTGCACCTTCCTCTATTCCCCACAGCCCTGGAGGCAGCTGCAGTTGCCGTGGGTGCAGGCCGTGGCCATGGGTGCAGGCCATGGTCGATGCAGCCGAGAGCTAAGCAGGCAGAAGGGAGCGTGTGAGAAACGCAGGAGCTGGGGCGCGATCCCCAAGCTTTCTGATCCTGGAGCCTGTTTTTCCCACTCTGCTGGAGCCTTAGTGACCGAGTGGACCAACCAACCTGGCACACTGATGTACTTACTTTCAGAAAGTATGTATTTGGATGATGGTGCCAGAAGGGAACTATTCTTACATTTAAAACCCCCTTTCATGCCCCAGTAAGATGCTCTCACACCTTTGTGTCTTGGAGATCCATGTCAGCAGTGGTGACTCCTATAACCTATAACTCCTATAACTCCAATTACACATTGTCGGTACAATGCACGTGCCAGATTTCCTCAAGGTCGGTTTGGGCCTTGGGCACATGGGTATGACGTTGGTTTGCTCTTTAGGATAACATTACTGTGGTCCAGAGAGACAAGTGTCCTAGGGAAGACAGAACTGTCTCTCTCAAGACAGCCTGTACCATGGCTCTGTTGTCGGAGCCCAGCAAACTTTCCATTTCTCTGGCCCCCACCATCCCAAGAAGGAGGCTTTGTGCTTTGTGGACCCGTGTGTGGCTGGAAGGGAGACAGGAAGAAGAGTGTTCCTCCCTTTAAGGGAATCCGGAGTCCCACAGGACACTTCTGCCTCCATCCTGTGGTCCAGTGCTTTGTGTGAATGTCGGACCCTCATGGGATCCATCTGGTAGGGCCTCGTCGTGAGGTCAAGGGAGCTAATGTGAGGGAAGTGCCCAGAACAGTGCCGCCATCAGTGTTGGCTAATGCTGCCATGGTCGTATCTGGGTTCTGAGCCCATCCGATTGGGCAGGCCTTTCAATTATTTCAGGCTTTGTGCCCTGTCACCTGGTGTGGACAGCAGCTGGCGCTGGTGATGTCCATGAAGAAGATGCTGATGATGGGGCCGATGTTGATGTCTTAGTAAGTGATGGCCACGTGCTGATCACTAGGCTGACACCTGGTTGGCACAGTCTCATGTAATCATTGATATAGGTATGGGCATGGCCCCCGTCTTACAGATGGAAGGTCTAGGCTCAGCAAGAGATGGATTGATTTGCTCAAGATCACTCAGAAGTGAGGGCGGGGGTTGGGACCCAGGGTCTCACTTGGCTTGTCCTCTGCTACTGTATCCTTCCAGCATTCTGCCTCTGAGTTTCCTCTCCTATTCGAATGGTCAGCTCGGTCATGTACTGAGTAGTGCCTTTTTTTTTTTCCTGCAAATGACATAATTTTATTTTATTTTATGGTTGAGTAAAACTCCATTTTGTATGTATACCACATTTTCTTTATCCATTCATCCATTGATGGACATCTAGACTGGTTCCACTGTTCGGCGATTGTGAATTTGCTGCTAATAAAACATGGGTATGAATGTATCACTACAGTACGGTGACTTTAATTCTTTAGGATGGATGCTGGGGAGTGGTAGAGCTATTTTGATGCTACTCTTGATGACAGTCCTAATTATCATTGAACTTTTTTACTGAAAGAGAAGTACTCATCCTTTGACTTTACCTGTGTCAGTCATACCTGGGTTTAATGCCAGGGGTGTTTTTGTCAGGGTATCAAAAACATGCAGACAAGTAAACCTAACCACCCGTTTTATTGCCATTTAAACACTGTCCTGGAGAACAGTGGGGACGGAGACAGTGGTGGGGGTGGATGAATGGACTGTCAAGGAAAAACGAGTAAAACTGGGCCCCGTATTGGCTTGCAGTCCACTGGTGATTTGTAGCCAGTGAGGTTTTCTCCCTCTTCCTGGAAGGCCATAATTTACTCGGGTCACCCCTGAGAGCCATTCACTAACGTAATCAACCCATTTGCACAGTTATTGGCCAGAGAAACAGCCCCGGATGATAGAATCCCCGCCTTAAGTGGTTACCATTTAGTTTGTCCTCTGAAAACTCCAGTGGTTTCAATCATCCCCCGTGTCCCGGAAGAATCTCTGCTGACTTTTTCCTGTGGGCTGGCTTCGGAACTCACGGTTCTTGTTGAGGAAAATTTGTCACTCATCAGTGACGCCTGGAGATGGCGGGAAAAAAACGTAAGCACGAGGAAGACGTACTGCAGGAGCTAATTAGCAGTGCTCAGGAAAATATGAGCAGGGGTAGACAGAGCTTCAGCTGGGGACACCTGTAGGTGACAATTTGGGGCCCAAGTGGCCCTTTAGTACTTTCTCTGAGGTTTTTCTTCATCCAGGGAGAAGGACTGTAATGATCGTGACTGGTTGAAAGCTTGGCAGGTGGTGGTCAGAGGCCTGCTTACTTGGGGATGAAGTGGTGGTGGATGTTCATGGCTGATTTCAAGATCTCAAGCCTGCAGATGCCTGCCACTTGGGGCAGACTGGGATGGGACACCTCCTTGCCTATTGGAGGATTTGTACCCGAGACTGGAGTGTCAGAGGGTGGACACTGGGACTGTTCCCACACATCGTCCCCTCCGGTTGACTCTGTCTCCAGTGCTCTGGCCTCAGGGGACTGGTCACTCCAGCAGGGGATAGTGTTCACCAGAAAAGCAAGACCTCTCCACAAGCAGGAGTGGAGATGATTTTCGTCTTGAATGGGACAAAAGCTGTTCTTTTGATTTCTGTGTTAAGATTGGTGCCTTTGGAGTCTATTGAGTGGTTCTTTCAGGTGCCCTCTTTTATGGAACCCTACGGCCTCCTGTGAGGGGATGTGGGGCTGTGGTAGAAATGGTATGGAACAAGCCTGGGTTCAAATCCCACCTTTATCTCTTATCAGCTGCAGGAATCTGTTGTCATTATCTTTACTTGCTTTTAAAAATCTCTTAGAGGCTTAAAATTTATAAAAGGGGACAGTAATCTCTCCTTTTGGAATGGCCATGGGGATTAATGATTGGTTCATCTGAAGCACTGGGTCCAAAATCATGATTATTTATAATATTATTATTTATTATAGAAGGGAAAAGAGAGTCACAGAGTGGGTGAGGGGCCCCTTCTGGTCCCCTTGGTATGCAATGGCTGTGAGACCCACACTCCACATCCCGGGTGCCACGCTTTGTCTGGGTCTCCTGGGTGCCGTCCCATCTGGCCCAAGGGCAGCCAGGAACTGGTTTTAGTTCTGCCCCTGCCACTCCATGGCCCTCTCGGTGCCTCCCCTGCCAAAGCAGAAGCAACACACCCTTCCCCTCCGCCTCCCAGTGTTTGGAAGATGAGCCACAGGAGTTTCACATTTAAAGTCAGTCTGACCAAAATATCGTGTACACCTTACCAACACTTTACCAATATCCTGCCTGCAAAAAGAGCCCTCTGCTACTGAGTGGAATTGTTATTCCAGAAGGTGGTAACCAGCTGTCCATCACCCACTCCACATGGGACTGTTAGGCTCAGCATGTAACTGAAGTGGGTGAGGCACTGTTTAATCCTTTAGCGCCTGTCTCATAGGCCACCTCTGTATCCGGCATATCCCAGGCCCCCGGCAGCCCAGCTGGAAGTGGGGGACCCTTGACTGTGGCTCATTTGCAAGCTCTAGCTTGAACACATGGTCTCTGGTGCAAAGCAGAACCAGGGTCCCACTGTCAACATCTTGGCCTGAGCTTGAGGCAGGGGACTGGGGACACAGCAACTTCATGGTGGGCAAGCAGTGACTTAAAACAATCTATGCCATCTTTGGCGAAGGAGAGGGGGTCCCTTGGCCCGTTTATGGGCAATGGAAGGAGAGCAATCCTCTTTCTCATGTTTTCTCTTCATCTCATGGGCCCAGAAGCACAGGGCATGCTTGTTGGAGAGCATAGGGGCTAAGAAGATGAGAAGGGGGATAGGAAGAGAGATATTCAGATGAAGCTTGGTTATTCAAGACTTCAGTTAGCCAAGACTGTCAGGAATTTCACATAGCCCCCAGCTACTGCAGTTCACATTATAAACTCTTCCAATTACCTGAAATCTCACTTAACTTAAATTCCAGCACATCCCCTGGGGCATTCAAATAATCAAAGTTTGCCTGTCGAAAGTAATGTGGAGAGGGAAAAATGGGATGGTGGGTCTGAGAAAGGTAGATCATAAAAAAATTCATCTTAGAGAATGGCATCAGAATCATTAACCACCAACTTGAAATTGCTGAAATGTTATCTGAAAATTACGGAGGCCAACACAGATTTAGAAGAGGGCAGTGCAGGGCATGCCCACCTGACCATGGAAAGAGGCCAGGGCTGTGGGCAGGAGATTAGATAAAACCAGCAACGGAGGCGGACCTGCCTGGCCTTTTACTCTGTACACACCCAAACTGGTGTCTGGAGAAGTTCAGTACCTGTGTCTGCAAGGGACAGTCCTGTATGCCTGTGCCGGGTTGCCAATCTGCAGGACTTCTGAGAAGGAAGGTAAGGAAGGGACTATAGGGCCCTGGGATGGTAGGGAAGCACTCCTTATGATGAAAACAAGGTCAGCATACAAAGGGAGTTTTGATAATCCCGTAGGAAACATCCTGCACTCTTCCCGTGCACACTGAGACTCCCCCTCCAAAACTCGAGGCTAACATGGTGTTTAACTGATGACCAGCACAGGGAAATATGTAAGTGTATCAGTACAGTCTAAATCGACATACGCATGCATGGGTTCAGTGGAAACTGAAATTCACTTACGTCTCCAGTGAAGACTGAGCTCCGCCCGCCCTGGAGATGCCAAGTGAAAGTGATGACCCTGGTCAGGCTGCCAGGTGGGCGGGGCACAGGGTGCGCATGTGCATTCCTCTGGGCCAGGTGGTGGTCATCCAGGTAAAGCCAGGAAGTCAGCTCTTCCTGTGCCTGGGGATGGTGGAGTGTTTCCCAGCCCCAGAGCCAGGTCCAGGACACAGAAAGGGAAGAGAGAGGGAGGCAGGAAAGGGAGAGAGTGTGGGAGTGGGGCAGGTGGGTGTGACGGAACGTGCAGAAGGGCCGTGGGCCATCAAGTCGGCGAGGCACATGCAGCCACATATCAGGGGTCTTATTTGCCAGTCTCCTTGGTACTAGAGATTTTTGTTAAAGGAGGGCGGGAGGGCCTTGATTTGTGTTTCTCAAGGAGTCTGGGATCTGGAGTAGGTAGGGAAGCCGGAAGAGGCAGCGGCAGGCAGAGGTCACCCTCCCCCCCAACCCCAGCCGAGGATGGCTTCTTGGGTTGAGAAGGTGTTGATGGTGGCTGCGGTTTACCTGGGCGGCTTGTTAGATGGGAAGGCAGAGGATGTCAGGGGAGAAGGCCCTAACAGTAGAAGGTGGAGAGCGGGTATGTTACCTGACAATGTAACAAATCCCCGGAGATAGTCAACTTACATAGAGAAAAGGGTTACTTGGGCTCAGTTTTAGAGGTCCTAGGCCATGGTTAGGTAGCCCTGCTGCTTTTGGGCCTGTGGTGAGTCAGCGCATCATGGTGGGATCTCGCGTGGCAGAGCACTCACCTCATGGCCAGTTTGCCAAAGAGGAAGGGCCCGGGGCCCCACCCTCCCTTCCCAGGGCATTCCCAAGGACACGAAGGCCTTCCTCTAAGCCCCGCCTCCAAAGGTCCCCTCCCCTCCGCTCCCAACAGCAGGCTCCAGGGAGCAAGACTGCAACTCAGGGCCTCTGGGGGACAGGGAAGACTCAAACTAGAGCAACGGGGCAGGGGGTCCTCTGAGAAAGAGGTGGTCTGCAGTGGGAAGCTTCCAAATTCTTCCTGAACACCACCCCTTCAGCTCCGTGTGTTTCTGGTTACCTAGGGAGTCTGGTGGATCAGTGGGCAGGGCTTTGCAGCAGCTGATGAGCGCTAGCCTGATCCCATCAGTAAAAGTCACCGAAGACCACGAGTCACAGATTGGCTGAGAGGGTCACTTGGCAGAGCTACCCCCCTGACACCCCGCCACCTTCATCTCTCAGCTGTAGTTATCTGGTCGTAAAGCCATCCAAATAGTAATGTAGTATGTCAGATAGTCGTTTAATTATTATGATCTTCCTTGTAGCAATTATGATTTGCTTTATTGCAGATAACAGGAAACAGGTAGATAAAAGCCACTCAACAGAGAAAACTGTGGATTAGGGTCTGTAAGACGAAGGGTATGAGGCTACCTCCAGGGTGTTTGTGTGTGGGCATGTGTTTACATGGACAAATGAGTGATGAATTCTGCTTTAAAAAGTGTAATTGAAATGCAATTCAAAAGAGATCTCTTTTTGAATGGATAATAAAAATATTTCATGATAGGTAGTATACATGCCAGAAAACTGGGTGTATTTTCCCATATGTATTCCATTCACAGTTCATTGATTACCCAGCATACGGTGTGTGGCTTGTTTCCTGCTCCTGGTGGCCAGTGTACGCGCAGTTGCAGCAGTGGGGGCTCAGCAGGAGTGCGTCTGAGCCTCCGTTGCGTGGTTCACAGGGGTGCAGAGGTCAACTCACATAAAGAAAATTCTTATTAAACGACCAGTGTTTCTTATACAACCTTTACTCATGAACCACAAGAAGGGGGACTTTAGCAAGACAGAGAAATAAACACAGTGGAAGGGTCTCCCCCGAGTTGGGGTGGAGAGCATTTGTTCCCACCGTGCATCTCTATTTCTCACTTGTGTGACCATTGGATACAGCCTGCATGCAACAGGGACTGGGGACCGGTTCCCTGTCCCCAAGCAGCCCAAGAATGGCACGTCAGAGGCCAGCTGGAGACACTCTTGAACAGAGAGACAGAGAGCCCGAGGCCTAGGGGAGTTTAGTGCACCCCATCTGCAGCCAGAACTTTCCTGCAATGAGACCTCACAGCTGGTGGTGCCAGGTCCTTCCTGTCCCCGGCATCCAGAGCTGCCTAGCTAGACCTGTGCTGTCTTCCTGCCAAGGCTGTTGGTGCCCCTGTCCTTCCAGCACCTTCCTGTGTTAGAGTCGCTCACCACCAGAGTCCTGACTGACAGGTGCAACACCCGAGTGGCTCCCTCATGTCCTGCCTTTGGGATGAAGGATGATGGGCCCCGCTGAGCTTCAGTGTCCTCATCTCGAAGATGGGACTGGTCTTACAGCCTGGTGCAGAGGGCGGCTGTAGGGGTCCTATATGACATTTCCAGGGAGCATCGAGCAGAGTTTGGAGAAGAGTAGGACCACCAAACAGGGGCTGCTGTGGCTGCTGTCATGATCAAATAAAGGTCTTGTGGTCATCACCCCAGACCAGGCCTGGCACCTAGTCAGCATTCACAAAATGCTCATTCCTCTTCTCCTTTCCCCTTCCTGAAAAGTAACCGAATTCCTGCTTTCCTGAGGCTGGAAGGAGAACAAGAGTCCATGGTCCCTATTCTACGTGTGGACCCAACCAACAGAATCAGCATAAAGAGAATTCAGTGCAGATCCCTTGGCCCTGCCTGAGGGACTGGAAATGGATATGTTTCCTGGCTTTGCCCTGCTCAGCTCGGCCCTTTGGATTGTGTTTGGGCAGCCAGGTGACCCACTGGCCCACTGATGGGACTGATACCAGGTGTCATGGCTGAGTCCACGTGGGCCTGCGGTTGCCTGGACAGCGCCTGCTGACCGTGTCGCATTAGGCAGTGTGATAAGAGAACACTGAGAAGCAGCAGAGTCAGTGGGTTCCCTGGGGTCTGCCAAATCCCGTCAAGCTGCAGGGTGGGTGGCGTGTCTGGGTGGCCCCTGGGCCAGGCTGCTCTCTCCTCCCCTGCCCACCCCGTGCAGTGTGGTGTCACTTGCTCCACAGGATGCCAGCATGGGGCTGTCTTCCTAAGAGGGCTCCTGGTGATGCTCTCCCATCCACAGACTTTTAGGCTCCTTCCAGCTAATAAGATCTGATAGACCTACAGTGCTCAGCAGCGCCAGGACCTGGCCTGTCCCTCCAGCTCCCCCACCCACCCACCCGGCCAGCCCAGGCAGCCGCCGCTCCCTTTGCACCCAGCTCCTCCCAGCGGGGCCGCTGGCCTCTGTGCCACTCTGTGGCTGCGTCCCTGCCTGGGGGTTGTTCACCCAGTGCTGTGGTGTCCACAAACACTGTGTGTCCCTCTCCCTGTTCTTTAGGGTGCATTTCAAATGACGCATCTTCTTCCAGCTCTTTGAACGCCTTCTTTGCCCAGCTGTGATCACTCCCTCCTCGTGATAAAAAGAGACATAATGCCCCAAATGAAGTGTATGTAAAACACAATGTTATTATAACAGAGATGAAATTTTCTGCATTTCATGTTCTTAGGGTATAGCAGCAATGACAACACACATTCGACACTGACCACTTCACATATACGAACTGTTCCTTGCACCAATCCTGTGACAGTACTAAAACTATCCCTGTTTATTAAGCAGGGACAGCTTTGTCCCTAACACTGTATATCCACTAAGTGGGGACACTTAATAAAAAGAGAGGCTGAGTAGTTGATCACATAGCTAGAAAGTGGCAAAGCCAAGATCGAAGGCCCACATTTGGGCTCCTTCTGCTATGACCTCCACGATGACCCCAAGCTTCATTTCTCTCTGTTTTGAGAGTTTTGTAACTTTCTTACGGTGTTTAGCATCTTGGAGTTAGTACTGTTAGTGATTGATAATCAGGCTACCTATTACCTTCGTTATTATCTTCTATATGACAAATGATAAATTCTAAGCTTATGGACTAGCCATAGTTTGTATGAATTTGGTGGCATAAAAGGAGCACTATGCTTGGACTGAAAAGAATCCTCAGTTTAGGTCCGACCTTGGGTCCTGCAGCAACCTTGGATAAGTCACCTCAACATGGGGAGCCCCAGTTGCCTTGTCTGTAGCATGAGGAGCCGGGGCTGATTCCTGTGGTCTTTCTTTGCTGAGAGTGTGGGCATCTAGACCACATATGCCACAGGTACTGTGAAGCTGGGGTGAGAATGCGTTGGGGTTTCCTCATTCTCTGCGTGTGACTGTACCTGCCTTCTCATTTTGTCACCTAGTTGACATCTCCACGGACATATTTACACTTACACACAGAGGATGGGTGGAGACAGTTTGCACAGCACTGTGCTGTAGCACCAGGTGGGCACCTTGCATTTTTCTCAGTGCTGGGGAGAAGGGATGAATGGAATGACGTCTGCTGTCATGTGATGCTGAAAATAAACCCATAACCAGATGTGTAACTCAAGGTCAAGTAATGGTAAATGCTGCAAAGCCAAGTAAAATCAGATAATGGAACTGAGAGTCCCAGAGGTACCAGAGAGGGACGATCATCCAGAAAAGGAAACAGCAAGGATTTGGACAAAGCCAGGGAATGGGGGGAGCACTGCAAACAGGGAACGACTGTGCAAAGGTCCTGGGGTGGGACACAGATACTTCCCTTAGAGCTGAATAGTTACCTCTAGGAGCGTCTTGTTGAAAATACGCTTCTATCCCAGAGAGGTAACGTGTTGAACTGCTGATAACTTACTTGCTACCAATGTCGAAGAGTCAAAGGAGCTTGGAACGTCTACTGGAAACTTCTGCTTTGAGCAGTGTGCCCCTGAGAAAGACACTGAACCTTTCTGAATCCCAGCTACTTGGCCCATATAATGGGAAAAACAGTTCTGGTGCCAGTTGTCACGGTGTTGGTTATTAAGCGAGAGTTTGGGCAAATGCTTCGTTTGCCTTAAATGATGCACAAGTAATGTCTGATTTTTAAAAACTTTACATGGCGTGCTAACATGGCGCACTTCAGTCCTGACTCATCAGATCTTGCCTCAGTCGGAAAGTCAGAGCTGGTGACTCGCTCACGCAGTGACGGTTGTCCGGGTGCCTCTGGTGCCCGCTCATGCCCAGCATCATCTCTGAAGCTCTTTCCCCCCACCCCACCCCCAACCTGTGTTTCTCTTGTGCCTGGCACGAGAATATCTAAACATCTGTTGAAAGAATGAGAAAGTGTGCAGTGGTAGTGACTTTCACACTTCTAACGTGGCAGCCCTCGAAGCCCCTGACCCTTACTGCACGGGACGCACTCGGACAGTTTCTGCTCAGTTCTCTTTCTTCCTTCCTTCCTTCCTTCCTTCCTTCCTTCCTTCCTTCCTTCCTTCCTTCCTTCCTTCCTTCCTTCCTTCCTATTAAAGAGAATGAGGGTTACAACTGAATTGATTTCACTACCCAGACTAATGGGTCATGACCACGATTTGAAAACACCATGGGATATTATGGATGTTCTGGGATATTCTGGCTGACAGGAACTTTGTTCTTTGCCGTCGGGAGAGTCACTGGGGTTACCTGTGAGGCTCGTCCCAGCTCCAGCCTTGGGTGCTGATTCTGAAAGAGAGGAAATAGGAGGCTCTGGAAATGGGCACAGGCACAGTGTGAGTCTGAAGGTTCGTGTGGAAATCTAATGCCTGCTTTAACTGGGGGCAACCACTGTTTGAGAAAGGCTTGATTTCAGTCATACACGTTCCGGAGACCAGGCAGAGATTTGCCAGGGTGACTTTCAAATAAACGCTAGCTTCTGAATCCACAGTCCTTGGGCCCCCGATGTGTTTCGGGTGCAGGAGTTGGGGGCATCTGAAGGGAACGGTGATGAGTTACTGGATGCTCCGTGTCCCCCCAGCAGGGGCTTGGGCAGCCGCCCGGAGCAAACCCACCAACCTTTCCCCAGCACCTGTATGACGATCGCGCTCCGGGATGAAGATCACAAGCACCTTCAGATCAGCTCAGTCCCTCACCAGACGGGAAAATGTGTCTGGTCTTCAGGATAACAGGAAGGGAAACTGCATCATCTAGGTACCCCATTTTTGCTTTTCAACACTCAGCAGGACCATTTATCCCTCTGGGGGGACCAGTGCTCTGCTCAGGGCCCAACCCAAAGGAGGCGCCCAGGAGATGTTTGTTGAGCTTACAGAAAACTCGAGTTGGGGTCAGTCCACTTTGAGAAGACAATGCTCATTCCTTCCCCAGGCCTTACCGTTCTACCCCATTTCCCACTTGGGTCCTCACAAGAAGCGGAGGAGGGATCCTTGGGGATCTTTTCTTTTTCATTTCCTGTCTGGCCTTGCACTGGGGAATGTTTTAGAGAAACTTGCACTAGTTTTAAAGAGAGTTACATGAATAAATAAAAATTTTCATACCCATTTATTCTAGCAAATTCAGAAAAGTAGCCAAATTAAACAGTCCCTTCTTACCTTCCGTATTCTAGGAACACCAACTAGATGTAGCCCCAACTCCATGATGATTCTAATTTCTGGGGGAGGGGTACAGAATGCTGACCATTTTTCAGGAATTGGGGTTCCCCAGGCTGGCTCTGTAAAGATCTGGGTTCAGGGCTGGGGTTGTAGCTCAGTGGTAGGGCACTTACCTAGCATGTGTGAGGCCCTGGGTTCGATCCTTAGCACCATATAAAGATAAATAAATAAAATAAAGGTATTGTGTCCAACTACAGCTACAAAAAAATATTTTTAAAAAAGATCTGGGTTTAAATTCTGATTCTGCCAATCTATGGCACATTATTTAAGCTCTTTCATTCAATCCTCCCTCATTTATAAAATATCGATGATAACGACACTGTAACGTCATTGTGTTTTGGTAAGGATCTAAGGAGATCATACATGTAAAGCACTTTCACACAACTGCCTTTTCTTGTTAATAGTAATATGAATAGTGGTAACATTACGCCTCTTCATCATTGGAGTGACACAACACAGGCTCAGGGCAGGGGTGAGTGTACTCTCCGCCAGTCCCACACCCTCACATTTTTTCATGTAGGCTGTATTAGTCAGGATGGGCTGAATTCAGCTACTATAACAAACAACCCTCAAATCTCAGTACCTTAACATGGCAATAGTTTATTCCTGGATCATGCAGTGTTCCCTGTGGACTCAAGGGACTGTCCAGGTAGCTGTCCACTCTGCCAGCTCTATAAGAGCTCAGCTCCACTTCAGCCTGTTTTATAAGCAAGGCTTAGCCTGAGTCTTGTCCTGCTGATACAAATAAATGACATGGAATAAAATCTTTGAAAGCCAGTGCTCTAGACCATCACATGCAAAAGAAAGAACAGCCCATCATTGACTTTCTTTTTCTGTACCAGGGATTGAACCCAGGGGCACTTAACCACTGAGTCACATGCCCAGCCCTTTTTATTTTTTATTGTGATACAGGGTCTCATTAAGTTGCTTTGGGCCTCAGCTAAGATGCTGAGGCTGGCTTTGAACTTGCGATCCTCCTGCCTTGGCCTCCTGAGCCATTGGGATTACAGGCATGTGCCATTGCACCCGGCTCAACCTTGACTTTCTAAAGACTGCTCTTTCCTTGGTGTGGCTTTGGTCCTATATAGACTGTATTTCCTTTCTTATGTTTCCATGGAGCTTATAATCGTCTGTTTCCCATGGCCACAAGGGAGTAGCCCTGCAGAGCTCCGCTCCTCAAAGCCCAGGCCCCTGGGGCTTAGCAGTGCCGGTTTCCTTGCAGGCACTTTAGACCCAGAGCCAGGAGGCTGTGGCTGCCCTCTTGGCTTCGAGGTCCCCCCTGGACCTTGGAAGGAAAATGGTTTCTCTGGAACCTTAACAGGAAGCCATCAAGGCCAGGGAACTCAAATCTCCACTTTGCCAATAAGAATGGCCCTTCGCCGTCCCCTTCTTTAGACCAGACGTCCCAGCCTAGGCTCCCTGCTGCAGCTTACAGTGTCTCCATACAGTTGGGAGCTTCATACCTCAAGTCAAAGGCATCGCCTGTCTTTGGGGCCACAGATTTAAATCTGAAAAATTGAAGGGACAAAGGTGACTGCTTAGTGCCACCCACACCTGCAATCCTGACAACGGAGGCTGCTGACCGCACAAAAATAGCTGAAGGGACAAGGGCAGATCTGTCACCTGTGGGTGAAGGGTGCTTTTTCCTGTGAAATCTCAATACCTCCCCTAGGGCATCGCAGGGTGGGTCTCTGGTATCTACTCTTTGGGATTTTACTCTTGAGAAATCACTCTGGCGACAGAACTGTTTGGCCTCCACAAGACGATGTCAAAGTCTCAGAATCCAGGACGCTGTAAGGCAGGATTCCAACCTCATTATTTCGAGGAATAAAGCTCATCCAAGGTGAAGTGTCCTCTCTCAGAACTCGAGCCCAGCTCAGAATGCCTTTTCTTTCCCCTTTGTTTTTGAAGCTAAGCAATTACTTCTTTCCAACGGGGAAAAAAAAAAATTGCGCTAATGCACAAAACTCTCGTTTTTCCCTTTCATTTATTTGAAATTGAACTTAACAAAGTCAGTTGCGAGCAGGCACTATATATGAGTAATGCTTTTTGTCCATAAAAGAGCATTGACTCAAATGGGACAGGAGTGCTGATTCTCTCTCGGCTTTGTGTGAGCGTCCATAATGACAAAGTACTCATGTCAGAGTGTATAATGAAACTATAAATTGTTTTCATGAATGCTCTGAATTTGGTCTTTTACGGGGCAAATTCAAAAGGTATTTCGTACCACATTTCACATGTGTGAATAACACCAGATGGTGCAATATATCCAATAAAAGTAGAGTCCTGGGTGGGCTCACGCCGGCTGCCACAGAGGGTGATGGTTAGGTGTGGGTGGTTCATGGTGCAGAGGATCGGGATGAAGAAATCCCCTAACCAGGAGGCAGGAGTTCTGGCCAAGTGCACAAGTGTTGGCGGAGAATTCAGGGTGGCCAAAATACTTAGCTCCTAAAACTAGTTTCTACTTTTGAATCATAGAAAAACTTGCACCTATCATGGTTAAGTTCATGAACAAATTTACAGCTGAGGAAACGTCTGCTGGGCTTTATGAGAAGGAGCAATCTATGCATGATTTATGGTCCAACTAAATTATTTTTAATAATATGTTCAATTTTAATTGTAGAAACCATTTGGGTTTATTTTTTTTTCTTTTGGTTTTATTTTTTAAATACATGATGGCAGAATACATCACAATTCTTATTACACAGGTAGAACAATTTTTCATACCTCTGTTTGCATATAAAGAATGTTCACACCAATTCATGTCTTCATACATGTACTTTGGATAGTGATGTCTATCACATTCCACCATCCTTGCTAATTTGGGTTTATTCTTGAAATTTTAGAAAACACAGAGAAGCAGAAAGGGAAATTTAAAAACTTGGGCAAATAATTTACCACCGAGTGATCATTTTTAGCAACATTTTTACACTACTTTAATTAAGTGTCTTTATATCACAGTCTTATCTGGATGTCTGCATCTTTCTGAAACAGAATTGGGGCCCAGCTAGACTTACCTCTGTGTGTAACTTAAAAGAATATTCTGCTTTAAACTCATTTGACAATTAAATTATTTTAATCTGTCCCAGTTTGTTGAAGTTCAAGAACACTCAAGGTTTTGATTCTGCCTCTCGGGGATAGCACATCGGGCCCTGTAGCTGCCTGTAGGCACAGTGTCACCTAAGGACAAATGTGCCCGGCTAAGTGCTCCCTCAAAACGCAGTCGGCAGCTTAGGCCCAGTGCCTGTTCCACCCAGGCCCTGAGCCACGGCTGACTGCTCTTGGCGCCTTGCTTTGCAGTACCTGGTGTGCAAGAGAAAGCTGGAGAGCAAGAAGGAGGCGCTGCTGATCCTGTCCAAGGAGCTGGACACCTGCCAGCAGGAGAGGGACCAGTTCAAGCTCATGGCCAATCAACTTCGAGAACGCCACCAGTCCCTCAAAAAGAAGTACCGGGAGCTGATCGTAAGTATGATGCCAACTGTGCCTGTCCCGTGCCCTCCACGGAGACAGGAAGGGGGTTGCATGGCTTCTGTCTTAAAAAATGATTGCGTTCAGCTGGATGTGGCGGTGCATCCAGTAATCCCAGCGGTTCAGGAGGCTGAGGAAGGAGGCTCACAAGTTCAAAGGCAGCCTCAGTGAAAGCGAGGCGCTAAGCACCTCAGCGAGACCCTGTCTGTAAATCAAATACAAAATAGGGCTGGGGTGTGGCTCAGTGGAGTGCCCCTGAGTTCAATCCTGGTATCCAAAACAAACAAACAAACAAACAAACAAACATGATTGCATTCAAACAGTTCCAAAGCGGAAACGTTGGTTGAAAGTTGCCACCCGTTTCTGCCCCGATCCAGTCCCACCTTTGGTGACAGGCATGTGCTTCTCGGCTGCCTGCTCTAGAGTCTCTGAACACACCCATGTGTACATACGTGCTTGTGTGTGTGACTACTTCCTTATTAATCCATTGATACGGACTTTTTAAGAGAGGATCTGTGTTGTAAGTCTGCTTTGATAAAGAGGCCATTGGCTACGTGTGACTCTTTAAATTTAATGCTGAATCAATTTGAATTAAACAAAGTAAGAAACTCACTTCCTCAGTCTTACCTGTCATGTTCCATGGGCTCAGACTCTGCAGGTGGCTGGTGGCTGCTGTGAGGGAGGGTGTGGACAGGGACACTCCCATGGTGGTCACCACACTGGGCCATCGGCAGAGGACATTTCCTCCCTGCTGTCCTGCCAGGCAGCATCTGGCCAGAGTTAGTCTAACACTTTGCCCTTGTTGCTCGGCACTTTATTTTGGTCAACTTTCTAGGTCATAGGTACGGATTTAACTCATTCGTTTAAACATTTGCATAGTAAGGATCTATCCAGATTTTTATAAGTTTTCCCTTATCTGGGGGCTTAAGATTTCTCCCTAGGTTATCATAAGGCAAGATTTTCGAGGGTGCCTTTTATCCCGAAGCAGAGAATACCAACTGCATGGTGGTGTTTTGCATTCTTGATTTTTATTTTTTCCTCACTGATGCAGTCTCTTTTGGAAGTGCAGACACGACTACGAACTTTTTACCATGGTTGGGGTCACTGAACTGCTCTAGAGTAGGGAAAAATAGAGAAGTTCCTCAGGTTTAAATAATGTTGACTTGTCCACGGAGCACATCCTTTGAGTATGTGATCAATGAGACTTACTTATTTCCCTGAATATTTATATTCCCCGAGGACCCTAAAGGGACAGGAATTCAGTCCTTAAAAGTCATAAAGTCTATCAGGACTGAAAGTTCTAATAGTGCTTTTTTATGTGGAGCAAATCCTACCCCCCCCCACATTATTCTGCTCATAGAGAACACTCAGGTGGTGGCTTCATGGGGGGAGGCCGTCACTGTCCCTTTGGTACTAACTACTCAAAAGAGGAATGCAAATGAAACTAAATATTATTTCAGTTTAGTCTCTGCTCAGAAATAATTTTGATAGAGCCTGGTTTTTAACTTTTTGTTCAGACAGTATATAGGTTTGGTCCTAATTGGAACAAACTGATTTTCCAAAATAATTCTGGCTCAGTTTACAGTTAATTTTTTTTTAAAGCATATTCGGGCTGGGGTTGTGGCTCTGTGGTCTAGAGTGCTCACCTAGCATGCATGAGGTACAGGGTTTGATCCTCCCACCACATAAATGTAAAATAAAGATATTGTGTCCACCTAAAACTAAAAATTTTTTTTTTTAAAAAAAAAGCTTACTTGAGTTTGCTTCAACACATAATTGATTGCAGGGTGGTAGAGGTGGGGAAGGTCTGAATTTATGTTCAGAGTTTGGTCAGTTGCTGGAAGCACAGAAGATCTATGTCCTATTTGCTTCTTTGTAGGATGGAGATCCGTCACTTCCCCCTGAAAAGAGGAAACAGGTAAGACTTCTTCCTTATCCTGGTAACTCTTGGCTTATTAACATTATTGTCGTCTTTTGCAATTGAGAGGATCATCAAAGCCTCCCTAAATGGGTTATCCTTAAATATGATATTTGGCCAAATATGTCCAAAAACAGCTGGTTAAACTTTCCTTCACTCCGGCATTGTTCTGTGCTGGACGTGCCCCCCTTATAGGTTAGTGTGCCCCAGATGGTGGGATGTCCATGGTGGTATGTCCCGTGTCATGGAAAGCCTCTGCACTTGAGAAGGTCTTCAAACTGGAGCTATCAACAAGGACACAGGAACTGTCTGTCCATTCTTGGCTGGAATGGTCACCAAAATCCTGTGTTGATTGAAGAGTGTCAATGACCGTCGTATATATGATACCTGTTCATTGAAGATTTACCAGGTGCCGCATGTAGAATCCATGCTGGTGGACATTAGACCCAATACATCCCCCCCCACACACACACACACACTTGCACACACACTTTCACACAAGTGCACCCACACCCACACCACGACTTTTATTCTGAAACAGCAACCCAGTCCTGTGGTCACCCTCAGTCATTCAATGCTGCGTCCTTCCTTCCTCCTTCCTGGTTGATGGGATTAGTTTGTAATGTTCCACATTTGAGCCAAAGTCTAATTTTCCTGTGGAGCTAATTGATGTTTTTTTTCCCCTAAGTAAAGTCCCATGGAAATTCATCATTACTGTTTAAACCTGAAGTCTGTACTCCCGAGTCGCTGGTGTAGTTGGTGACTGTGAGGAGTCCTCTTCGCTGTGACTTTTGTTGGCTGGTTTTCACGAGGGATTCTGACAGTCTTAGGTGAATTCACGCTCTGTGACTTTATAGTAAAGCATTTACACTGAGGAGGAGCTGATGGATTCCAGAAAATCTGTCAAGCTGCCTTCCTGCAGTTCCAAAAATACAAGCGCAAGGTCCCAAACGTTGCCATTGTCATTTTTAGTGCAGCATCTGGTTTCTGTCCCTTCAGGGTTTGGCATGGTGGCAGGAGCTGGGGCTCCCTCTTCCTGGTTGGAGCCTTCGAGTGGCGAGGTGACTAGGGTGTTTGGAGATGCAAGTGACAGAAATGCTAAACTGCATAACCCCAAAGAAACCCATGGCCTTGCATAAACAGAAGCTCCCACATGGTGCAGGCTCCAGGGCCGCAGGATCTGGAGTCTCATGAACTTGCCAAGTCCCTGTTTTCTCTGTGGTGCCACATTTAGCCATAAAAATACAGGGCTTCCAGGGAGAGTTGAATTTCAGAGAGCCAGGGAAAACCTTTTCAGTATAAAATTGTGTCCCATGCAATGTTGGGGACATACTTACACTAAAATGTATTTTACATCCATCTGGAATTCAAATTCAGCTGGGCATTCTGTATTTATGACACAGCTCAATCATTGGCAAGGGTCAGGCCAGCGTCCTCTTGTTCTTAGAATCTGCTGCCTTCTTGGCTGGTTCCCCTGAGCAGAACAGAAACCCCCGCCCTCGCCTCCAGCCTGCTTGGGCCAGGGTAGGAAATGCACCCAGTGACCGTCAGTGACCTTCAGCAGGGAGCACTCACCTGGCTCAGACTGGTCACCTGAGATGGAAGGGCTGTCAGAGGTCAGCAGGGACTTCCTCCAAGCTCTGTGGCCTAGGGAGGCTCCTCTGGGTGTCCATGTCTCAGCTTTCTCATTCATAAAATGGGGACAAATATGGTGCCCACCCCCTTGAAGGCTGTAAGGGACAGATGGGATGACGCGGGCCTAGCTCTCGGCACAGTGCCTGACCCCAGGTGAGCAGCGGCACGTGCTAATTACCCTCTTCCTCTCATCAGCCCTTTTTGTTTTTTTAAATTCTAATTTGTTAGATATGATAGCAGAATGCATTAGAGTTCATATTACTCATATAGAGCACATTTTTTCATATCTCTGTTGTACACAAAGTAGATTCACACCAATTCATGTCTTCCTACAGGGACTTAGGGTAGTGATGTCCAGCTCATTCCAACATCTTTCCTACCCCCAAGCTCCCTCCCTTTCCCTCCCACCCTTCTGCCCTATCTAGAGTTCATCTTTCCTCCAATGCTCCCCCTCCCAATCCCACTATGAATCAGAGAAAACATTTGGCACTTGGTTTTTTGGGATTGGCTAACTTCACTTAGCATTATCTTCTCCAACTCCATCCATTTACCTGCAAATGCCGTGATTTTATTCTCTTTTAATGCTGAGTAATATTCCATTGTGTATAGATACCACATTTTTTTATCCATTCATCTATTGAAGGGATCTAGGTTGGTTCCACAATTTAGCTATTGTGAATTGTGCTGCTATAAACATTGATGTGGCTGTGTCCCTGTAGTATGCTGTTTTTAATTCCTTTGGGTATAGACTGAGGAGCAGGATAGCCGGGTCAAAAGATTGTTCCAATCCCAGGTTTCCAAGGAATCTCCATACTGCCTTCTATATTGGCTGCACCAATTTGCAGTCCCACCAGCAGTGTATGAGTGTGCCTTTTTCCCCACATTCTCGCCAACACTTATTGTTTGTATTCTTGATAGCTGCCATTCTGACTGGAGTGGGATGAAATCTATGGTAGTTTTGATTTGCATTTCTCTAATTGCTAGAGATGTTGAACATTTTTTCACACATAGAAGAAAGGGTAGGCCCAAATCTCCATCATGTCAGATTAGGCCCCAACTTCCTTAATAAGACTCCTGTAGCACAAGATTTAAAATCAAGAATCAATAAATGGGATGGATTCAAACTAAAAAGCTTCTTCTCAGCAAAAGAAACAATCAGTGAGGTGAATAGAGAGCCTACAGAAGGGGAGCAAATTTTTTACCACTTGCACATCAGATAGAGCACTAATCTCTAGGGTACAGAAAGAACTCAAAGACCTCAACATGGATAAAACAAATAACCAATCAATAAATGGGCCAAGGAACGGAACAGACACTTCCCAGAGGTGATGTGCAGTCCGTGAGCCCTCTGTAAGCGATTGCACATTACATGTTGGTCTGTCCATCATGGCTCTTGGTCACACATACTGGCCTTGCAGGGACCCTCTTGTTGCACTTGTAGCTCAAAGTAACTTGGGCCAAGAGCAGGTTCTTCAGAAGGGCCGGTTGGGCAGCCTTCATGGGAGGCCGACATGTACTGGCCTCAGGAGCAGGAACGGCAGGGCTCAGGTCTCCAGGTCCCCCCTCTGCTCTCATCTCTCCGTTTCCATCCATCATCCTTTATGTATTTATTTTATTTTTTGGTATAGGGAATTGAGCCCAGGGGTACTTAACCACAGAGCCACATCTCCGGCCCTTTTTACTTTTTATTTTGAGACAGGGTCTTGCTAAATTGATGAGGCTAGCCTCTAATCTTTGATCCTCCTGCCTCGGCCTCCCGAATCATTGGGATTACAGGCGCACACCAGCGTGCCCGGCTCATCATTTCTTTGAATGGCCCCACTTGCTCCTCAGAATGGGAAACGTGGCTGCCAACCACCCTGGAGCTGCAGACCCACACCTTTTCCCACGAAAATCAGCCTGCCCCTGGGTCTCAGGGGAGATCCCACAGGCCATGCTCAGGCCAGAGTCTGATTTCAGAGCCAGACAAGTTTGGTCAGTCTTCCTGTAGCTAGAAGGCCGCTCCTCCCATCGCATGGAAAGGGGCGCTGAGCACAAGTGTCCCGATCATCTGCTCTCTGACCGCAGCCCGTGTCACCGTTTACTCTTGCTGTTCTGTGGATGCCAAGGCTGGTCTCGTTTCGTTCCACCCAGCCGTGTGGGGTAGGTCCTGTAATTATTAGTGCTGACCCAGGGGAAGGGGGTGCCCCTGGAGGTCCAGGAGGTTACACACCAGAAGTGACATGTCATTAGCAGTGGAGCCGAGTGGGGCCCTGCAGTGTGCTCAGAGCTCCTGCTGGTGACAGTGGGACTCAGCCCTCAGTGGGCACTTTGTGAGTGTCCAGTGCTGGTTTAGACAGGAGGGACATGAGAGTGGAAGAAGTCCAGCCCAGAGCCCTGGGTCCATTGCCGGGCCTTGGTCATCCACTGTCACTCACGCCTCCTGTCCTGGCAGCAAATTTTATTAGGATCCCCATTATTCCCCGAGGTGTGCTGATTCAGGAGATCGATAGCACAGTCCTCCTGACTCCAGGAGGGACACTGTGATCAGACAGGAAACAAAGTCATTAAAATATATTAGATGTTAAACGGCAATCAGTGCAAAGGAGAGAAGAACTGTAGCCAAAGGTAGAGGGGCAATTCTGGTAAGGAACAGGGACAGTACTTAATATGTAGTAGGGACATCGTCCTAGGATTAGGAATAAGAATCACCGCCCTTTAAGATACTCCTTTTCTTTTTTTTATTTGTAAAAATTATTTTTAGTTACAGATGGGCACAATACCTTTAATTAGTATTTTTTGTGGGGTCTAACCCAGGGCCTCCCGCGTACTAGGCAAGCGCTCTACCACTGAGCCACAACCCCAGCCCAAGGCATTTCTTAAATTTCATTTTCTGTTAACTTATTTCGGCCCGGCTGGTCTTTGGTGAGTGGTGTCCTCTTTATAGCTTAGTCTGGGGAAGAAAACATAGCATCAGACTTTTAGGTGCTGGGTGCAGGGAACTTTCTGTTGAGCCAGAAGCAGGCAGCTGTGGGGTGTGTGTGCAGGCGGGAAGACGAGGCAGTTATTTTCTAAGCTGTGTCATCAGCTGGAAGTAGGTGGACGCACACAGCTGGCCTGGCTGCTGTCCTTACGTACTCAGAATACATACGTATCCCGAAGGCAGAGCAGCCGTGACATGTTCACCAGCCCAACCCCCCTCCCCAGCTGCAAAGCAGATGCCCCTTGGATAAGTGGGAGGATCTAGAACAGAACCAGCTGCCAGGCTAACAGATGTGACCTGGAGGCCACAGGAGGCCCGTGTTGGCAAGGAGGAGATGCCACCGAGCACCCTCAGCTGCCTTGAAACTGGTGGTGTTGCTTGACTCGGGAGGAGGCTGTGACCTCTCCCCACGGGTTCCTCCCGGTTCTTTTCTTGACTTGAAGGGTGAAATGGCTGAGATAACTCCTTGGTGCCCCTCTGTCTTTCTGTCATCTCTGTCTGGGTGGCTCTTGACTCTCATGAAACAGAGAGGCCCTTGAAGCTGTTGAAGCTGTTGAAAGCCCTGGTCTGTGCTCTAGACGAGGCGAGACTCCATGGCCAGGAGAGATCTGCCTACTGCTACGTGGAGTCACAGACCCCTGCGGGCCATCCAGGGGTCCCGGCAGCCTGTGGACTGCGTTGAGTCCTGACTGTAGCGAGGTTTTCCTCACGTACAGGTGGGGAGCAGTACCACATTCTTAGTCTTTGTGGTGCTTTTCAGAGACCATGTATATGTGCATGTCCGTGTGTATGTGATCTCCCAACTCTCTTCTGAAGCCACGTGACAGTGTGTCTCTCATGAAGTCTCAGGACAGCGCCTGGTGGCAGTAAATGACAAGGACTTTGATTCTAGCATGTAGTTGCATGGATTCAAATTTAACCCTCCCACTTGCTGCCTGGGTGATCTTGAGCAATCAGTGGAACCTCTCTGGACTTCAAAATGGACATGATAATGAAACATATCCGTAAAGCTCTTAGGAACTGGTAATATTTATAATGCTCATTGCCTGGTGGTTAGTGAGTGCTTGGTGAATATTGGTTGTGCAAGATCTTTTCCTGTGCCTTACCCCAGCGCACACAGTAGGCTAGCAGGACACAGTAGGCTAGCAGCAGGACTAGAACTCAAGCCCACCCACATGCAGTCTGGCATCCAGGTCAGGTTTGGGGTTCTTTGATGCATAGAACAATGGAATGGGGAGGAAGCATAGTCAACCATCAATCCAGCCATTCCGGAAGCCTCCAAATTAAATGCCCTGTCCACTTAGGAAACTGGAGACCCACAGACCAGCTGGGGATCCCACGCTGGGCCCATCTTCCTTCCGGCGGCCACCAGGATCTGGCCGTGATTTTCTTTTCCTGCTTTTTAAAATCTCCTCCTCAGGGGACAGACTAGAACTTTAATGTTTATAGTTCTAGAAATGCAGTTGCCGGGCTTTCTTTGGGAGCTTGGAATCCTTTTTTAAAACAACTCAATTTCCAATGGCAAATCATCCGGTAAAGAAGCTGTGAAGGAATCGTGACAACAGCGATGGCACTAATAGCCTCTCAGGGGACATTGAAATGAAAACGTCTCCTCGTCACTCCAGGCAGAACCGCGCTGGGCGCGCCCCTGTGTGCTGCCGCCAGAGATCACCCCGAGATCTCAAACGACCCTTCACATGTTTTCCTTTTGCTAAACAAGCAGCTCCACAAAGGGGGGTTAAAGTGTCTTGGGCTAATCTTCTCAGGAGTTGGGGTCCTTTCTGGTCACAGTGGCACATTTTCCCTCTGCAAACTCCTCCTTGAAGGAACAAACGCCTCTTGAAGGTCTTTGTCTTGTCCCCACTTGAATCTGAGCGGCTGTACCAAGGGAGGCGTCTTGCTTCCTTGCCACGGCAAAGCGATGGCTTATTTATATGGTGACATGCACAAGTTGACAACCCTGGAGAAAGCAGGATACACGGTGGCCCTCTGGGATGCGAGGGAGCCTTTTATTGGGGTAGAAAGGTCTTCTTGGTCAAGCGTACCTCCGTCCCCCGTGACAGCGAATCAGAGTGACTTTGTGTATGTGTCCTGGTTTGATGCTCAGAACCTAAACTACCTTCAAAGACCTCTAGTGCTTTGAGATGGATCTTTTCGCGACACTTTGAAAGACACAACTTAACCGCTACACCAGGGAAACGAGGAGGAAATCTGAGGTCCGGCTGCTCAGAGCGCCCCCAAATCATATCGACACCAACTTCAGTCTGAGCACCAGAGCACCTTCCCATAAGCCATTTGGATCCTGGCGATGATTTTGTAAGAGAAGCAGGAGCACACACCCCCCCCCCCCCCCGCACCCAGTTTAATGTGAGGAAATTTGAGCTCACAAAGTCTAGAGAACTTGGGAGCTATCAAGGGAGTTGCTGAGAGCCGGTAAGTTGCAGAAGCCGGATCGTAATGACCAGAATTAAGCTAACATTTATCTAAATAGCACCCCCCACACCACCAAAGGGGGGAAACTGCCAATGCATTCATTAGCAAATGTGTGTTCTGAGAGAGAGGGGTGGGCTGCTGATGGTTCCCGCCAACAGCCATGCACAACACAAGCTCCCTGTGTGGTCTTTGGTAAATAAGAAAGCTGTCCTGGCAGCAGAGGTTTGGGCAGTTGCTGTGAATTGGGGGGCCCTTGCTCAGAGAAGCAAGCTCCGCCCAACTGCTGTTCACTTGGGACTCACCGTCAGAGGGAAGCAGCCGAGGAGACACTGCAATTAAATTTGCTATCAATCACACCTTTCAAGGAGACTCCATGTATCATCAAACATTTTTTTTTAATGCATTCTTGCTTAATCTTTGCCCTGTTGAAGGGGTGGATTTAAGAGGCCAGGGTGTCAACCTTTTTAATACCAAGTAGTCGAGCAGCCTTTGCTAAATCTGTGGTCTCTCTCTCTCTCTTTTTTCCTGATTCTTCTTGAGGAAGTGCCTAGATCAAGGGGTTTGCTTGTCTTGTCTTTTTTCTCTCTTTCTCATTTTCTAGTTCCCTTTCTGATTTGTAAGTCTGCAGATTGAGAGGCCTGTTACAGGAATTTGTGGTCTGTCTCGTTTCATGTTGTGATGTGGGATAATTTTTTCCATGGTTGGGTTATTCGAAATGTGTCTCTCTAATAAATTCCAAAGATTCAGGATGACTGAGGGATTGTTCCTTTCTTCTCCCAGCCTTGGTCTGAACTGTGTAAGGACTCAGGTGAGAACCTGTGTCCCTTCTGCCAGACTCCTGTTCCCAGTCTGGAAGAGTGCAAGGTCAGAAGCCTCGTCTCCACCTGCTCTGATTTTCTCTGCTGGGGAGGCTGAGCTTCTCCCCACCCCGCCCTCTTAGGTTTGGTGATGGCAGCCTGCAAATTTAAATAACAAAAGACAGAGCCCAGGAGGGAAAAAAGCACACAATTTTATTAATATTTAATGTCCAATGGGAGTTTGCTGAAAAGAAGTAAAACTCAAAGAAGTGCTAGACGTGGAGCTAATATTACCGTCCTAAAAAAAAAGACAGGTAAGTTGGGCTTTGGGGACTAATTGTGGGAAAGTGACTAGAAACATATTGGGGAAAAAAAATCATGAGAACTAAGGGTTACGTTAGTAATGTTTATGAAAGTTCCCCCGTGTCCACTCTGACCCTCCGTCTCTGGCGAGCAGTCTTTCTAGGCACTGGACAGAGGGACATCTTCACAATCGGAAGTTTATGCTCCAGTTTTAGGCAGAAAAGAGGGTGTGTAGCGCTCTTCCTGGATCTGTCAGTCAGCGGCCACCTTCAGCTCACAGTAACACTGTGGCCGTGTTCTGGTTTGGACCTGAGGCGTCCTCCCAAAGCTCCTGTGTTCTTGCGGGAATGTTCAGAGGTGAAGTGATCCCATCGGGAGACCCACAACCTATTAATCCATCCCAGTCCGAATGCACAGACTGGTGGCCCCGAAGGCCAGTGGGGCCTGTCCTGGAAGAGCTCATCTCCCCTGGGCCCCTGTCGGCCTCCTGGACACCAGGAGCTCAGAAGCTTCCTCCCCCAGTCCCTGCCATGATGTTCTACCCCCCTGGGGCCCCAAGCAATGGTGATGGCCAGCCGTGCACCGAACCCATTAAATCTTGAGCCAAAGTAGACTTTTCCTCCTTTCAGCTGGCCTTGCCTGGTACTTTGGTTACAGCAATGGAAAGCTAGATGGTAATAGTGTATGATTTGGGGGGGCCTATCCTGATGTCCCTCTTGTCCATCTTTTCATTTTTAACAGCAGGCGCAGAAATGAAATTTAGTAGGTCCTTTTCTCCCCATGTGAAATATTTAGGGCTGTCTCTTACAGCTAGTATCCTGAAATCTCCTCTTATGAGCCAGTGTCTGTTCCCTAACCATTGAGATCGGAATCCTTAATAGCCATGGTCAATGCCAAATATGATGATAATTATATTTAAAAGTTGCCCATCATTTCTTCTAAGTGTAAAAATCATGTGGCATCTCATCAATGTCTAGAGCAACTCAATTCACAATAGCCAAGGTATGGAACTCACCAAGGTGCCCTTCAACAGATGAATGGATAAAGAAAATGTGGTACATACACATAAAAAGGAATGAGATTATGGCATTTGCCTGTAAATGGATGGAACTGGAGACTATCATGCTAAGTGAATAAGCCAATCCTCAAAGAAACCAAAGGCCAAATGTTCTCTCAGATATGCGGATACTGTCGTACAACAATGGGGCGGGGAGGGAAGAATAGAGGTTCACTGGATTAGACCCAGGGGAATGAAGGGAAGGGGAGTTGGGAATGGGAAAGACAGGAGAATGAATCAGACATAAATTTCCTATGTTCATATACGAATGCAAGACTAGGCTAACTCCACATCCTGTACAACTACAAAAATGGGAAGTTATGCTCCATGCATATACGATATGTCAGAATACACTCTCCTAAAAAACATTTTATAGAATAAAAAAAAATCATATGGCATCTATGGTACAAACTGTTCTAACATATTTTGTGCCACTTGTAGGGGAACTGGAGGGGTGGTAGAGCAAGAGCTGGAGTTTACCCTGCAGCGGGAATTCCAGAGAAGAATTCCAGTGAGGCTCTCTGCACAGACGTTGCCTAGAGGTTGGGGCGGGAGCCAGCTGCTCCCTGGTCCCTGGGCTCTGTTTCCCTCCACCTGTCAGGATGTGTGGTTGTCACCCCTGTGCACAGAGCATTCCAGGCACCCCACTTCCCATGGTAGGAACTGGTTTTAGTGAGCAGCTGTGGCACACCTCCCTGTGGGAGGGGTCCAGCTGCTCCCTGTCGGAGGAGATGTTCAGAGAGCACAGCCCGAGGCCCCACTCTGTGTCCACCAAACCCCCTCTCCCTTCCCCAGCACAATTGTAATCGACAAACCCCTGGCTAGAAAGAGTGACTTACATGTTTGGATTCTCTAGTCGACTCCACTATATTTGTATGCCTCTATTATCAGGGCGAAAATATCAACTTTTAATGTTGGCCCTGGCTGGATCGAATGTTCAAGAGGCCTCTTTGTGGATCATGGCATGTTTTGCTATCGATGCCGACCTCTGCCCAGAGATGGGGGGAAATGATCCCTGGTGCTGCTGCCTTCCCTGGGAAACCCTTCCTAGACTCCTGCCACTCCCCCCGACATCTCCCCTGCACGGTGCTGCTGTTCTAAACCGATGGTCACCGAGTCCTTCTCAATAACACGGAGACAAAACGCTCTGCATAGCTGATGAATTATAAGCAGGCGCCGTGCATTGGTTTGATGGATGGCTGAGTGAGAGTGTGTGAGTCACGGGTGTTATTTTTGGTCAGAAGAATTGTGTGAACTTTCCTCCTCTATTCCGAGTGCTTTGAAATGTACGGCTTTTCTTTCTTTCTTTATTCTTTTCTTCTTTTGTTCTTTAAGGTGTATGTCAAGGAATTAGGTACCATATCAGAATAGTCATTTTCTAGTTTTCAGAGTTATTGTTTTGGAGTTGAGGAGGTGGAAGGGTTGAATAGAAAAGAATTGTGTGTTGACAGGTAATCCAGTCTGTTAAATGTAAAAGAAAATTACAGTCACCTGCTTTAAGGTAGTGGCTCCTCCCCCAGTGCATTGTATCCCAGGGTCAAGTTTAAAATGGGGGTCGGGGTAGGGGGAAGATTGAGATGAACTGACTTGGAGGCAGAGGGATTTATCTTTTTCATACCTTTATTTTATTTATTTATTTTTATGTGGTGCTGAGGATCGAATCCAGTGCCTCACCTATGGTAGGTAAGTGCTCTACCACTGGGCTACCCACCCCCTGGGGTTTTAATTGAACATTATTTAGTGGATAATATAGAAATGCCTGACTTTAACCAGATGAGATGATGTGTGCCTGTAATCCTGGTGGCTCAGGAGGCTGAGGCAGGAGGATTGCAAGTTCAAAGCCAGCCTCTGCAACTTAGTGAGGCCCTGAGCAATTCAGTGAGACCCTGTCTCTAAATAAAATATTAAAAAAAGCTGGGGGGCTGGGGATGTGGCTCAAGCGGTAGCGTGCTCACCTGGCATGCGTGTGGCCCGGGTTTGATCCTCAGCACCATGTACAGACAAAGATGTTGTATCCACCGATAACTAGAAAATAAATATTAAAAAAAATTCTCTCTCTCTCTCTCTCTCTCTCTCTCTCTCTCTCTAAAAAAAAAAAAAAAAAAAAAAAAAAAAAGCTGGGGATGTGGCTCCATGATTAAGCACCTCAGGTTCAATCCCCAGTACCAAAAAAGAGAAAGAAATGCCTGACTTGACTTTGGTAGAGTTCTTTTCGGCCAGGCTGCAGAGTACATAACGTTCGATCATCACTGTGGGGTTTCCAACTTGCTGTTTCCTGAAGCAGCCAGGCCTCTGCCCCGGGTTTCTCTGGAATCTTCCACTGCTGTTTATGCAGACACCTGTTCTGATTTAGTATCTAGATACCTGGGAGCATCCTTCAACTCATTGCTTTTCAAAGTGAGGCCCACGGACCAAGGCAGACTGCAACCTAATTGTTTCTGGTTTTTGATAAGATGGTGCAGAAACTGAGAGTCGGTGTTCTGAGGCTTTTCTAGCAATCTGACAGCATGCTTTT
This sequence comes from Urocitellus parryii, assembly GCF_045843805.1. Taxonomy (NCBI): domain Eukaryota; kingdom Metazoa; phylum Chordata; class Mammalia; order Rodentia; family Sciuridae; genus Urocitellus; species Urocitellus parryii. The sequence goes on from NC_135540.1 coordinate 126,808,090, forward strand.
ATGTCTTTTGAATCCAACAATAAACACTTGAAGTTTTATCTTGATGTCTTCTTAAATTCATTTTCCTAGTAATTCGTGTTTATTGCATTTTACAAAAGTCTCCATCAGTGATGGATTAGAGGAAGGGATGGGGTCTTGTACCACTGATGGGCTGAGCTATTCGGGGTCAGCTACTGCACTTAGAGTGGTGAGTGCAGGGTCTTCTCCTCTGCCCGAGGGGCACAGGCCGTTACTGATTCAAAAAGGGGAGGTTAGGGGAGCTCTCGACTTCTTTATTGTTCATTTTTTGTCCTTTATTAGTGTTTTTTTTTCTTCTTTTCTCCGGATCCTTCCCACTGTTGAGGAGAAGCCTCCTGGGGGGCGGGGGGATTTTGCAGTCTCCTCCAGGTGACGATGCGGAGGTCGTCCTGGCTGCAGGTGGCAGCTGGCCCTGGACAGAGCCAGCTCAGGGTGGCTCCTCCCGGGACAGTCCCTCCTGTCTGGTGACCTGTCCTAGTGGTGAGGGAGTGTGTTTGCTCCTGCAGGAGAGGACAGTGAGCTCACGTCTGGGGACGTCTGCAGTGCTGTGGGGGAGAGGCTGAGGCCACTTGCTGGGGAGACTTTGAGCTCAGGGAAGAGAGCCGGAGGCCAGTCTGGACTCCGCTGCGGCCTGGGACGGTTCCTTCAAACGGAAGCTTGAGGTGCAATGGGGAGGGGGAGACGGAAGCCAGGTGGCCCTTCCCCTGCCTGGAATGTTGTCCTGGGTGCCCACGAGGCTTGTGCTCAGGCTTGTGCTCTCTTGGTCAAGTCTCCGTTTCAGTGTGGCCCCCTCTCCCCTCTCTCCGCCGGCTTTGTTTTTCTTTGGGGCACTTAATATGCAACTTGCTGTCTTTATTTATCCTAATTTAATGTCATTAATTAGGTGCTCGTTGACAAGGGCCAGGGGTTTCGTCTGCATTGCTCAGTGCTCTCTCTCCAGATCTAATACATGGCCTGGTGCTCGAGAGATGCTCAGTGAACCCTCGTTGTGTAAATAAGTGATGGCTAATGAGCAGGGAGGGCAGGCCACAGGCAGCCAGTGTGTCCAAGGGGGCACCAGCTGCTTCCCCACAGCTGTCTACCAGGTACTTGTTGGAGCTCCTGAAGGGCCTCAGTCAAGGAGGTGATCAGGCTTTAACCAGCACCTACTGTGTGCCAAGCACTGAAGTGACAGAGGGTCACATGTGTGTTCTTCGCTGTTTTACAGACGAGGACACTCAAGGGTTAGGAACTTGGGCCAGGTGACCCAGCCCAGTTAGAGTCTATGTGGTTCTACCCAGAGAAGTTTCCACACGCCGCCCGTCACTGTGGCTCTTGGTCCTCTGCTTTCCTACTATGAAATGGGAATTCATTGTCCTCCTGTTTCACCAACTTTTTTTCTCTCTCTCTTTTTTTTTTTTTTTTTTTTAGAAAGAGAGAGAGAGAGAGAGAGAGAGAGAGAGAGAGAGAGAGGGAGGGAGAGAGAGAGGGAGGGAGGGAGAGAGAGAGAATTTTTTAATATTTCTTTTTCAGTTTTCGGTGGACACAACATCTTTATTTTATTTTATGTGGTGCTGAGGATCAGACCCAGCTCCCGGCTCATGCCAGGCGAGTGCGCTACTGCTTGAGCCACATCCCCAGCCCCTCACCAATGTTTTGTCTCATAAGAGTGATCTGGGAAAATTAGAACCCAAATAGTGTAAGATATGCATTTTGTAAAAATGGGGGTGCAAAATTAGCCTGTGTGGCTAAGTAATGCTCCAGCTAAGAGAGGCACCCGAGCCAAATCCCACCCATGGGGACCACTGTGTTTTCCAGCCAAGGCTCAGGCCGGGCCCTGGCTTTGACTCTTGGCCCTTGGTGTCCTTGTTCGCCATCCCTCCCTGGGCTGAGGACATAGCAGCCTCCAGACTCGGCTTCCGGACCCTCCGACAGGGCATCCACTGGGCGCTGGGGAGAGGTCAGCAGAGAACACAGTTCCTTGCCCTCATGGAACTTCTGTTTAGCAGGGAGCGGGGCAGGGCAGAGACAGTAGGCAAAAAGCCCCGAAGTAGATCACATGGCGTGTTAGGAGATGGCAGGCCTCTGGGAGAAAGGACGGCCCAGGGGAAGGTCGCGGTACTCAACTGAATGGTCCAGGTGGCCCCTGTTGGGCGGTGACTTCTGAGCAGCATCCTGAAGGTGTCAGGGAATGAGCAGGCGGGCTGTGAGGGCGATCCCCGTCCTGGGAGAGGACAGAGGATGTCACCATGCTGAGATGGGGTCATGCCTGACTCCAAGGGAGGAGAGCGTGGGGGAGGCAGGGGACCCCGAGGGCAGAGGCAGCAGGACATCCCTCCCATACTGCCTCCATAACCCTGCACTCCCTGAAGACCCGACATCGACGTCATTGGAGACGCAGCCACCTCCTCTGGCTTGGTCTCCCAGCATCCCTGGATGTGGTTTCTTCAGCTGCAACATGAAGGGAATCTATTCAGCCCTCTCTGCAGTCCCCCACCCAGGCCTGAGGCAGGCTGGCTCCTGTCCCCTTCCTTCTTCCCCTGAGTCTTTAGGACACCTGCTCATACGCAGGTCCTATAGGGAGGCACAAGAGGAGCCGAGGAGGGGAACACTTGGCTTTTTGCTGGTGGTGTCCTTGCTAAAGCTGAGAAGGAATGTGATCGGCAAGGCGAGAGGTGGGGCAGGCCGCTCTCGCAAAAAGAAGAGTGTCCTGTAGAACAGAAAGCCACGAGAGCGAGCCACGAGCCACAGTGGGACGGAAGCAGGTAGCTAGTGGGTGGCCAGGAGCTCCAGGGAACCTGGAAGAGGCCGCGGCGGGCAGTCTGGGAGGGGGTGGAAGTGCATGGAGGAGGCAGCTGGCTGGCAGGGCCTCCCACGTGGCCATAGAGTGCAGCTCAAGGGAGGCGTGGCGTCCTGGACACGGGCATGGAAGCCAGGGTCCTGGCTATGGCTTCCCTGGAGCTACAACAAGGGGACAGGGAGGGGAATCAGCCCAGGACTGAAGAGTCACCTCGGGGTCCTGATTTCAGAAGCTGTCACCCGTCGTGACCTCTTGGGCTGCCTCCTAAAATCGAGATCCACATTCTGTGTACTTTTAGCAAAGCAAAGCTCCTTAACCAAGACACATTTAAAAGGGTGGAAAAACTTACCTGAATCAGAAAATGAGACTTCCCCTCTCTTGTTTGGCCTAAAGTATAGGATTGGATTCTGTCCACTTTCAAGCTGGGTGTTTTCATGATGAGCTCTTAGAAAATTCTTGAAACAGTCATATACAACTGACTGGTGGACGCTGTCCATTCTGCAGACAGAGGACCTCTGCAGTAGGAGGGTCACGGCGGCCTCACCTGCAGTGGTGTGATTTGCACAGCTGCTCTGTTGATGGGTGTGTGCTCTAACGGGCTTTGTGGGGTTCTGCCTGGCTCAGACACCAGCATTAGTAGGCCCCACCCAAGCCCCGCATTTATCCAGTGCTCTGTTTCTGATCGTGTTTCCTGATGCGTTGATATTTCCAGGCTAATCTTGCACAACTACTGAGAGATTCTCAGGACCGAAACAAACATCTGGGAGAAGAAATTAAAGAACTTCAGCAAAGGCTTGGAGAGGTCCAGGGTGACAATAAGGTACCGTGACTATTTACAGGCAAAGAGCTCTACTGTATGATTGCGCTCTAGAGGTTATGTATAGCATGTCGGAAAAATGTAATGCACCACGGCTGGAAATTTTGTGATAGATTTTGACATTTGCAAAGAAAATTCAGTTTAGCATTTCTAATCTTTATTGCATTGCTGTGTGTGTGTGTGTGTGTGTGTGTGTGTGTCTGTGTTTGTGGGCACACCTGCCAACACATGTGTTTCTGGGTTGCTCTAAAACATTGTTACAACTGGGTGCAGGGGTTTCATTATGCTCAGCTTGGTGGTGGAGAGCATTGCGGTTGAGGGCAAAATAAAACCCAAATGCTATACTTTTCCCTTCTGTACAAATAATGGATTTGTGGCTCAGATGATTTGGAATTATTCACATTCAGTTTTGAATTTTAAGTAGTCATCCTACTAATTATGTTCACATAACCAATTTATTTTATTGCTAAATTTGGCAATTTGTATGGAACATTGCTCAAAATCCACTGCCTGGTATTAATCAGACTCCCCTGTTGGCAACGTTAATTATAAAATATGAACTCATAAACTCCAAGCTCGATGTGCATACTCTCTCTTTCTCCTGCTGAAGCCGTGAACAAAAGTACAATCGGGAAAGGAAAGAAAAACTACCCAAGTTTAATTTTGTCCCCCAAAATAATTTCCTGTTTTGCCAAGATAGATTTATTTTCAACTTCTTGCCAGAGGCAGATTTTTGCAATGGAGATGGCATTGGATTTTGACTCAAAACCAAAACAAAACAAAAAACAAACACCCCGCCACCCCCCCCACACACACACACACACCACATATTGTGTGTGTGTGTTCAGAGCAGCTTTCCTGGGGAAGTGTTTTCTGGATGTCACCAAATTCGTTGACAAATGATGGTGACTGCTTTTGCTGGGAGTTGTTGGTTGTTGGAAGGCCCCATTTTGCAACATGGTCACTTAAAAAAAGAAATGACAGTGTTGTCTGGGACAGTTGTCTGGGAGAGACCTCTTCTACAACACGAGGTCAGAGGGGACTCTGCCTTCCGCTGCATCAGGAGGCCAGATCTGAGGACATACATTCAGCTGGGATGGTGTGCACTCTGGAGATGGCTTGTCCCAAAGGGTTACATTTTTGGAAGTTTGGTCTCCAGTATAACAGTATCAAAAGGTGCTGGGACCTTTAAAATCTGGGGCTAATAGAAGGTAGTCACTTCATGACCACCCTCAGGAAGGGACTGACGCTGGTATCCTGGAGTGTGTCAGTTCCCAGAACAGCCACTTGTTATAAAAGAGCAAACTTGACTCCTTTCTGGATAGGCTTCCTCTTGGCTGCCTGAGCTCTTGGGCACAGACCACCCATCCCTGTCACGCCATCCTGCCATGTTCTGGCCCTTGACAGAACCAATCAGTCCTGCAGAACCTCTTTGTAATATACCCAGCCTCAGCTATTTTGTTACAGTAACAGCAAATGGGCTTAGAACCTTTGTTACATAGCCTTTTCTCTACTCTGTCTGCCTTCATTTTTAAATTTTTTTTAAATTAAGGTTTTAGAAAACCTTTTGGATTTCATATAAATTTGAGAAATTAGGCTCTACTATTCTTGGCCATGAAGTAGGGGGTAGAGAGAACACCCAGGAAAGGTTCTAATTAACACTGGACAAGCTGATCAGGCCTCATGTGTAGTTTTAGTCATCGTTACAGGATTCAAGCTCTGTCACCCAGGTGTTTGGTCACTAATTAGAGACCAGACCTTCTTAGTCCCTTCCTCCAGTGATGACACAGGGCGAGGTTTTATAGAGAATGAAGTGAAATGTGTGCAGCTTTCTCTAAGCTCATGAAAATGCTGGCGGTGTTCGGGGACGTCCTAAGGCAGCTGGGAGGCGTGATCTGGAGGTTCATGGCTCTTCCTGGTTGGCAGTTCTTGTCCTGTTTCCTCCACTGGGGGTGGTGACGCCCTGCTCCAGCTTTCCTGAATGCCCTCCTGCCTTTTGGTCACTCAATCTTTTTGCCTTTTAAGCGAGTGAAAGTTTAGGCATTGACATCAGCAGCTGGTGTTCAAGGAAAGAAAGGGGGGACATGCGTATGTGTGTGTGCGTGCGCTCGTGTGTGTGTGTGCATGCTCGTGTGTGCACACTAAGCTTCTGCGCCTCGCCACAGTCTGAATGTCACCATTTGCTTGGGACCCGGGTCTCCGTTTCAGAGGCCGGACACATTCATCAACTGTTTTCTCCCCGAGGCTCAGAGTCGAGTGACTCACATCCAGGGCCTGTGAAGTCACTGGCCTGCCAGAAGGTGCAGGAGATGTGACAGTGTCCAGCGGAGCTCAACCAGAGGAGCTCAGCCCGGCCCCCAACCCCCACCAAAAAGAGTGAGAGAGAGAGAGAGAGAGCGGCCTTCGTCTGCGTCCTCCTTGGCCTCTAACATTCCAGGGCTCGTCTGTTTTCAGGCCCTGTGCGTCATGGACAGCCTCCCCCAGGCCACCCCAGTCCTCACCATGAGGCCAGGTGACTCATTTGACAGTGACAGCAGGTCACAGCCCCTGGGACTGCAGGGCAGAGAATGGGCCGATCCTTTGGAGGTTTGGTTTGGGAGGTTTTTTCTGGTTCGTTATGTCACTGGCTGCTGCAACCTTGCCATCGTCTCCCAGGTCTGGGCCACCTCCCGGCCTGGTGTGCTGGCCTCCACAGTCCGTCCTGGGGTGCCGGTCTCCACAGTCTCATCAGACTGCTCCAGCCGCATCCTCACCAGGCTCGTCTCATACCTAAGCTAGTCGCAGCCATGTTTTGCTCTGCCACAGGACCTTTGAGCCTGCTGTCTGCTCTGCCTAGACGGCTTTTCCCCTTGCCTTCCTCTGCAGGCTCCTGCTCCTCGCTCAGGTCACAGGTCAAGGGGAGCCTTTGCCAGCTCTTAGGTGCCAGTCCTGAGCATGCCCACGCGTCCTGCTCTGCCTGCCCTTGCACTGCACCCATGTGGCACCCTAGCCCTAGGGGTCAGCTCTTTTCAGGCTGAGGGCCACCTTAGGTGGACACTGCAGTGTCCCTGGGAAGGGGCGTCCTCGTTCTCAACCTGAGACATGATCTTTATTGAAGGAACGGAAGTCAGTGAGCAAGTCGGGAATAAGAAGAGGCTCAACCAAGGGTTCAAGGAAAGAAAGAGAAAGAGACACAGACGCTGCAGAGGCTGCCGCCACCTGGTCAGCGCGGCCACTCGCTCAGGCGAGGCGTCCTGAGTGACCTGGGAAGCAGAGAGCCAGCCCAAGGTGCGCGGCCTGGGGAGCCCCTGCAGAGAGCGGGTGCCTGCTCCCCCGGCTCAGCCCTGACCCGCGGCCACCACCGCGGCTCCAGGTGCAGCCAGACGGCCGGCGGTCATGTGTGAGCGGCCACCCAAGGGGCAGCTTTTGACCTCGAGTGCCATTGTCACTGCCGACCCCGGGCCACATTTCGGGAAGCCCCGACTCTAGTTCACTGTGTTGAGGAACCAGGTGGAGGGAAGTGACTCCCTGGATGTCTTAGGGGAGACTGATGGTTCCACTGGTCCAGCTGCAGCCTCAGTACCCTGCAGCCCCCGGGACTTGCTGCCACCTGGCTTAGGAGCAGCTTGGCCCCCGTTGGGCCGGCTTCCTGCTTCCCTCAGAGCGACCTGATCCACCGACAGCAGCAGTCCCCCCGCCCAGCGCCCAGGAGCTTCTCAGGCTCCCGGGTCACCACGGACCCGGCCCAAACCAGATGAGAGGTGTGAGGAAGGGACCCGTCAGATTCCACCCCTGCCTAATCCCAGGTCTTCACGGCCAAGAGGAGAGAGCCCCCTGGGGAGGGAGGGACGGCGACACCGTCAACCACCAGGAGAAGCTGTCCAGGGCCTGGGTGCCCCGACAATCACTGGGTCAGTGTGTGACAAATAAGGACCAACGGGGGCTTCAGGTCCCAGAGGGACCCTCTCCCGCCCCAGGGCAGCCTGCCTCCCCGTCGGGCCTCGGGAGCAGAGTGGGTTCAGGGAGGTGGACAGGAGGAAGGCAGAGGCCTCTGGGACTCGAGGGTCAATAGAGCCAGCAGACGTCAGCCGGGTCCCTGACCCAGGAGGGGGCTAGTGAACCAGCCTCTGGGGTGGGAAGCTGTGGTCACTGTCTGTCGTTCTCTGTGCACAAGGTCTGAAGCCAGCACAAACACCACTCCACCACGGGGGATTCGCTGTCCGTCCAGGAGGCGGGGGACAGACAGCAGGAGACAAGACGCACAGAATCATGGGACGGTGGCTCTGCTGGGAGGACCAGTGGGGTGTCCTGGCTGGACGGGGGCAGCTGTTGGTGAAAGGCGGCAGGTGCCTGCCCTGGGTGAGCGTCTGGCAGGTCAGTGTCACTGCTGCCCTTAGTGCCACACAGGCCCAGGGTGGCCCAGAAGCCTCCAGTACAGAGCCCCACGGAGCCTGAAGGTCGTCCCTCCTGGCGGCCACCTGTTTCCTTGTGCTCCTGTCAAAACAGCACTGGGGGGAGGACCCTCACAGGTGGTCATCGCTGTGCCCTGGAGGAGGGCAGCCCCCACAGGACCCACAGTGGCCTCCGTTAGAGAGGACGACGTGTCCAGCAGCACACCTGCGTCGAAGCCCTGGAAGCCCAGCCGGGTCACTGCTCCTGCCAACATCATGCTTTCCCATGTCCTGGGTCCCCGCCGCAGACTTACAGTGACGAGGTGACATCAGCCCGGGCTTTGCCCTCAACAATGAGCTTTATGTCGCAGCAGGTGACGGTCTTGACACCTCTGCTTCATCCAGGGTTGGCATCGTCAGTGACAGAGCCTGCTGTGACCATCCTCTGTTGACATGGGCTTCCAGATGGATTTGACCAGCAAACCCATGAGTCAAAGCCACCAGCCAATAAAGACAGGCCATCAGCCTGCAGGTGGCTCATTAAAGGGTACACCCTTAAAACAAAGGTGGCTCAGCTGTGGATGTCTGTCATGGTCCTGGAGGAGGGACAGGAGCTCTGGGCGCTGAGGCTTCACAGAGAGCATCCCGGGGAGAGGGCACAGGATGAGAAGCCCCCGCCAGGGCGTCACAGAAGCTACTGACACAGCACTGTGGGAGCGGGGGGCCTCCGCCACACCACGTCTTGCCCTGCCTGGGTTCCTGGTCCTGATCCCTGGGCCAGGCTCAGCCAGATCAGCAGCAGGCGCAGGAGCTCAGCACTCCCTGATGTTTCCTGGTCAGGAGAATCAGATGCACTTGGCCCTCAGAGAGCCTCCCAGAGCCTGTCCTGGCTTAGATGAGCTCGTGGCCTGAGTGGACCCCCTGATCAAGATAGCGTGGTTTCAGCTGGGCGGAGGGGCTCATGCTTGTAATCCCAGAGGCTCAGGAGGCTGAGGCAGGAGGATCACTAGTTCAAAGCCAGCCTCAGCCAAAGCCAGGCCCTCAGCAACTCAGTGACACCCTATCTCTAAATAAAATACAAAATAGGGCTGGGGATGTGGCTCAGTGGCCCTGGGTTCAATCCCGGTACCCTCCCCCACTAATAGGAGGGCAGGCGTTATTTATGAGGTTGCTCAGCACAGCCCGGGGCCCAGTGGATGTTTCATAAATGCCTTTCCTGCTGACGCCAGGTCCAGGTGGGCTGTTTGCAGCCCTACACAAGGACAAGGGCCAAAGAAGGGTGGGCATCCTCTTCCTGTTAGCAGGTCTTTCATCTGACTCTTCCAATAGCCCTGGGAAATAATAGCCACTGTGTTGGAATTGTAACCATACCAAGTGTAACTGGGGATTGCACTTCTAAAGCTCCATCGAGAGTCACATGAACAGTGACCATTGCACTGTATCTTCACATACTAGGAATGGAAACCCCTGGAGCTGCGGATGTGCAGTACACAGCCTGGGCAACCATACATGGTCATCCTATCTACAAGATAACTTGTATCCTTATTTATTTATTTATTTTTTTAAAGCCAGCAAGTCAAGTCACACGTGGCTTAGCAAGTTTAGATAGCTTGCCAAGAGCACACAGCCAGGAGTAATGATCTGAACACAGAGAATAGCTGTTCCGGCACCTGGCTGCCTGCCTGTTGGGTAAAATAGATTCAGGTGATTGAAAACAAGACGAGGTGGAGCTTTTGAGGGCCATGAGAGAGAAAGGCCAAGATCAAAGAAGGAAGCCAGTCTTCCTCACTCAGAACCTGGGGAGGGTCCTTGCGGCTGGGGGAAGGGCTGTCCAAGCCATCTCAGCACATGGTTTGGGGCCATCTCCCTCAGCTACGGCCCAGCTGCAGCTGTGCCTCATCCTCGGGCTGATGCCTGGCGCCGTAATCCACTCATAAACATTTATTTCTACCCCAATCAGCACATGGATGCATCTCTTGGTGGAGCGGGAGCTGCGTCGGGCTGGGACCCACCTGCGGGCTGCAGGGAAGGCGGGTGGTGGCACCCGGACAGCCCTGTCTGAGGGAGTTGAGCAGTTGCTTGGTGGCATTTTCCAAGGGGGGAAATCAGCCCTGTTTGCCTGCACCCTGCAGATGAGGGTGCAGCTGGAAGGTGGACGTCCCTCGCAGGGCCCACGCCGACCCTGCGGTTGGCCCCACGTGAGCAGTGAGCCAGGAGCCGCTGACGTCTGTGAAGCCCCTTTCAGGCTCCGGGGTGGCGCCAGGTGTCCCCGGGAAGTCTCTGATGAGGGCAGGTGCCGCCATCCGCCGGGTACGTGGCAGAAATCCGTGTCTAGCCCAAACTCCCCTTGATGTTCCCTGAACGTGCCCAGGAATTGGGGGCCCCTTGTTGTGGTCACGCTGCTGAGTTGTAGTGTCACAGAAGATATCAACGGCGTGGTTTTGCACAAATGTATTAATCAACATGATATTTGTACATTTAATAAATCAACATAGTTTTACTTTCCTACCTCACTCCCAGGCTAGGGCATTGGCCACAGGATGGTCGCCGAAGTCTTAAAATTCTTTCTTTCTCTTTTTTTTTCTTGCCGAACACATGTATTTGAGTCCCCCTAAGTAGGTGCCACTGAAGGTCCCCCACTTTCTCGCCTCACCTTGGAGCAGCCCTCAGGTGAGTGCCCCAATGCCCGGTTGTGACCCAGGAGGAGACTGAGGCCCAGAGATGTTCAGATACATTCTCCGAGTTGCACAGCTTGGTATGTGGAGCCAGGATAGGGGCCCCAGGCCGCCGGTTCCAGAGCACAGGAGCTCATCTCTGAGGCTGGGGAGGCAGGAGGACTCTCCCCAGGCTTTGCCGTCCCCATCTTGTCATCTCAGGCTCCTTCGGCTCGCTGCACTTGAATCTCAGACTCACTCACCACCAGCTCTTACCCACTCGGGACTCACTTCCAAAAACCAAGCATTTCCACCCGTGCAGCCTGGCAGCCTGCAGTTGCGACTGTGTGCACGTTAAACGCCCAACGACTGTCAGCGTGTTCATCGAAGCCTCACGGTGTCCGTGTACAGAAGGAGACTCTCTTGTATGGCTGTCGGAGCTCCATAGACACGTTGAATAATCAATCGGCAGAACACAAACCTGACTGTGGGGTTCTGGATGAAGTGGTCAGCAAGGCATGCTGTGGCCGGGCCACCGCCGTCTCCATTACTTAAAGCTCAGGCCGTCGATCTGCTCTTCACGTCCCAGGAGAAGTCCCCCCTTTAAGGGCACGACCGGCTCCCGTGGCCACACGGGACAGCTCAGCGCCCCGGCTCCCAGGCCCTCCTCTGATGGCTGGCTCCTGTTCTGCTGGCGTTTGTCCCTCTGTGCGTACACTTCTGGGGTTCTGACGTCCTGAGCCAAGAGTCTGGTGGCATGAAGGACGCTCCCCTTCTTGGCCTTCAGCAATCCCACTCCTGGGTGTATCATCTCAAAGGACCCAGATCGGTATGTGTGAGCGACACCAGCTCTTGTCACCGTAGCGCTGTTCGTAACAGCCGAGGTGTAGAACCAACCAGTGTCCACCACCAGCGGCACACACACACACACACACACACACACACACACACACACACGATGGAATACTATTCAGCCTTAAAAAAGATGTTATTGTATCATTTGTGACCGCACAGATGAATCTGGAAGACAAACCAAGCACAGAAGGACAAATACTTCAGGATCTCAGAGCAGTAGAGAGTGGAACCCTGGTTTTTGAGGGGGTGGGGGAGGGGGGATGGTCAACAGGTACAAGGTGGCAGTTGGATGGGGGAATAAGTCCCCATGTTCTATTGTACAGCCAGGGGAGTCCTCCTGCCTCCCTAGCCCCAGAGAATCCACGGTTTGGTTCAAAATAGCTGAAACACAAGGAGGTGGCAATCGTTCGAGGTGGTGGCTGTGCCAATGGCCCAGACGTGGCCAGCACCCCTTGTTTCCGTGTGTTGAAACAGCATGTTGTGCCCCACAGACATACACAGTTGAATGTCCCCAAACCTCAGCAGGATTGAAAAATAAAACCTTGGCACTAACGAGAGGCGGTGAGAAGTCCCCTCGTCTCCGGTTCCCGCTGAATCACGAGGGGGAAGTGGCCTTGTGTGACCTCAACAGGGGACGCATGTGTGGCCCTCGGGATTCTCACCACTCTGCGTGTGTCCCACAGTGATCACGGGAGACCTCGAATGTGGAGCTGGAGTTACGAGGGGGCTGGCTGGGGAGGCAGAGTCACAGATCCAGAAGCTGCGAACAGGGCGGAGGCGGCACGGCGAGCAGACCCTGCAGCGCAGCCACCAGCCTGGCCCAGGGACGCACGAGGCAGCTCCTGGCACCCCACGGGTATCTGTGGGATCCAGCAGAGTAGTTTTCAGACCAGGACTCAGAGTACACGACACGGGCCAACGCGCTCTCCTGTCCCCCTCCTTGGTCTCCCAAGGCCACGGCTGCTGCTTCCTGCTTCCTGTGCCCCTCGCGTCCCCCTGCCCTGCACCCTTCAGAGACTTCCAAAGTCACGAAGTCGGCTCAAATAATGTCTGAAGATCCACGCAGGAGCAAGGAGGGCCCCAGCAGGCTGCCCTGGCCAGGTCACATCAAGAAGCTTGGGTTCTGGGCGGTCCCTTGGAAAACGACGTTGTTGGAGACTGGAATTTTCTCCCTGGAGATTTTCAAACCTATAAACCAAATGAAATTCGTGCCTATGGCTTAAGAAACTAAACCCCAAAGAAAGGCCGGGTGGCCGTGCAGCCTCCTCCCCAAACATGCCATGTGAGTGATCTGGGGGACTCGGTCGGTCATTCTTTCATGAGCTCTGGGGACAGTTGAATCACATTCGTAGGGGAGTCTGTGTCCCCTCTGCCCACTTAGCCTGGCATCGCGAGGAAGCTGCCTGGCAGGACGCGGTTCACGGAGCCCGCGGTTCCGACAGCTGCGTGCTTGCTGTTGACGGCCACGGCCTTTGCTGACCCTCTGCTGTGGGCTCTGTGTCCGGCTCCCTGACTCTGGATGGCCCTGCAGTCGACCTGTCTTCCTCCCCAAAGCCAGTCCCTACCTGGGTTCTTCTTAGCCCAGATGGTCACAAGTGGAGGTACGCGTCATTGGGTAGGGACATTTCTAGGGCTCCTGATCACTGAGAGCCTGGGAGCTCACCACCGGGGGTCCTCTGCAGCGTGGGGTCCTCCTCTTTGAATCTTTGCTGATTTTAAGTGAGACCCAGAATCTGCCCTGCGGTGCATCCGCCTTCCCTCTCCAGGCCAGGCTTCGTGCTGTCTGCACACACGTAGGCGGTGAGAAATCCCTCATAGGGGGCTGGAGTTGTGACTCGGCGTTTCTTCATCTGTCTGTCCGTCTGTCTCTCTCCATCCCCTGCTCATCCTGTGAAAATGTGAAAAACTGAACTTAATTGGCCAAGTTTTTTGCTAAAATGCTGAGCAAGGCTTCTCTCACCTAGCATGTGTGAGGCCCTGGGTTCGATCCTCAGCACCACATAAAAATAAATAAATAAAGTAACAATCTACAAATAAGAAAATAAACAAATAAATATTTTTAAAGGATCCATCGTATCGACATGCAGTTGTCTTTTTCCCCCAGTATTTCTTTTGGGTACCAGGGATTGAACTCAGGAGCACTTGACCACTGAGCCACATCCCCTGCCCTGTTTTGTATTTTATTTAGAGACAGGGTCTCACTGAGTTGCTTAGGGCCTCACTTTGGCTAAGGCTGACTTTGATCTCACCATCCTCCTACCTCAGCCTCCCGAGCCTCTGAGATTACAGGTATGCCACCACACCCAGCCATTCCCCCAATATTTCTTGAAAGCATATTTCCTATCCAAAGTTTCAGTCTGCTGTCCTTCTTTACTTATTCCTGTTCTGTTTCTTTGTCTGTCTGTCTGTCCACCTGTCTCTCTCCATCCCCTGCTCCATCCTGTGGAAATGCAGCTCTTGAGGATGACAATCGCCAAACAGAGGCTTGGGGACGAAGAGATTGGCGCACGGCACTTTGCAGCCCACGAGCGTGAAGATTTGGTGCAGCAGCTGGAGCGGGCCAAGGAGCAGGTGAGGGCTGGCCTCTGTGAGGGCCGGGGACGCGTGGGCACAGGGGGACACGGTGCAGGGAAGAGCAGCTGGGCTCTCCTCCATGCTGCTCCAGGCTCCCGGGCTCTGGGTTCTGGCTCCTGGGGGGACGCCCCTGATGCTCAACGCCTCTGTTCTGAACACAGGCAACTCTGCCCCTTCCCAGGACAGACCGCAAGGGGAGAAAATGTGAAAAACTGAACAGAATTGGCCAAGTTTTCACTAAAATGCTGAGCAAGGCTTCTCTCGGCAGAATCTCCTATGGTACAGGGCCCTGGGTAGGGAGCAGCCCAGGGCCCCGACAGCTCTGCCCTCTTACTAAGTGGTTCTGAGCAGCTGTGGCCAGTGTCCAGCTCAGCCTCTCTGAGCTGAGGCCGGAGGGCCTGCTGCAGGTGGGGGACCTGCTTCTGCTCTTCCAGGCTGCCCTGCCCGGTTGTCTCAGGGACAGTGATGCCGGCCAGAAGGGCAGCCCCTGCTTCTGCCTGTGTCCCTGGGCCTTGCCTGTGGCATGTGGGTCAGGAAGCCCAGGGCGGGGACGGCCACAAAGCCAGGCCAAGGTGGTGGGTCCTGAGGGCGACTCCGGCCTGGGTTCCAGATTGAGTCCCTGGAGCAGGACCTGCAGGCCTCGGTGGACGAGCTCCAGGACGTGAAGGACGAGCGGGCCTCCTACCAGAACAAGGTGCAGCGGCTGAACCAGGAGCTCAACCACATCCTGGGTGGCCACGAGAACCGCATCATCGACGTGGACGCTCTGTGCATGGAAAACAGGCAAGAGCCGCAGGGGCCAGTGGGAAGCCCCCGAGGCATCTGAGAAAATTGCCTTAGAGCGGAAAGGAAGTCACAACCTCAAAATGACACCAGTGTCACACACTAGCGGTAAAGGTCAGAGGCCCCACACCTGCGCATCCCTCTCCCTCTTCCCCGCACCCGCCCGGTTGGGCCAGAGGGTGAGGAGCCACCGAGCTCCGTGTTACTGCTGTCAGGGGGAAGGAGGAGAATGAGAAAATAAATTGAGAAATTCCCTTAGGTGTTCCTCTCCCCCAAGGCCAACTTCAGAGTGTGCGTGTGTCTGACTTCACGTGGGGCCTGGTGTCGCTCCTTCCCCCCAGAGGCGCCCTCTTAATGAGAACTCTGTGGACACTGTGCCCTGTCCCTGAGGGGACCTTGGCCAGGCCTGCGTAGAGCAGGGTGTCTGTGATTTGGGCATGTTTGACCTTGATCGCATCCACTTAAGAAAAGGTCACAAAGATGCACGTTTTTCTCCTTTCTGAGATGAGAGCGAGCCTGGTGTGCAAAGTGGCCCGGGCTGGCAGGTGATTGCCACTGTTTCCTCTTGTGCTTTAGTGTGGGCTTGGCGTGGTCCCCAGACACATCCTGACTGTGGATGTTCCTTTCCAGGTACCTTCAAGAGAGATTGAAGCAGCTCCACGAAGAGGTGAACCTCCTGAAATCCAACATTGCCAAATACAAGGTACTGAATCACGACGACCCTGCGGTCTGCTGTTGACCCCTGAAGGTCACCCGTTTTAATCCCTCTCAGGAGCTGCAGGCATAGAGCTTTACCTGGGGGGAGCTCTACCTGGAGGAGCGCTTTCCTAGGATAACCAGCAACAACCTCCAAACAGCAAAGGCCACCAAAGTGGTGTCTGCCAGAGCCCCTCTGTTGCTGAAGTCTTGTCAGCGAACACTGAACCCCCAAATCCGGTAATTTGTACTCTTGGCCCCAGTCCATATGAAATTAGGGCTCCTGCCTATTTTCTTGTAATATCCCCTGTCGTTAGATGCTATTTGCCTCATAATCAGCCATAAGAAAATGATCTCCAAGGGACGGAGGAACAACGGGGGGAGAAATCGCAGTCCAACGACCATGTTCACGTCACAGTGAAAAGACGGAAGGTCTAAATTCTCCCCATCGTTATTTAGTCTAATTCTAGCACCATTAGTTTGATAATATCTATTTCTGCAGATGTTGGTTCTAAGTGTTATAATTAGAAAAATCTCCTGGGTTTCTCTGCTTTGAAAATAGATTGATTTCTCTTCCTGAGGGTGAAGTGCTGCAGCCATCTACATGTTTGGGAGAGCCCACTCATGGTCCTGGTGGTTGGCTTTAGCTTTTGTTCGCAGAGATCGCCAAGCTGCTCCATTCTGTGGGGCCACACTTAGGTTTACACGGATCTATACAAACACGTGCAGCCAGAGAAATATGCATCTTTTAATGCATGATTTTAAAAAATGTGTGGATGCATTTATTTAACATTTATTCTTTTCTATGTGCCAAGCCCTGATTATATATTGCACATGAATTTTAATGCAAGAGTCTGTTTTAAGAAGGACGCGCAGGTGGCACGGATGCACTGCTTTAACCTTTGTCCAGGGCAGACATCACTAATCAACTGTGGCTCTCTTTCCAACCCAGGGCCCAGATCCTTGCAGAGAGCACCTTTGCTGCATGAAAATAAACTTATTCTGTTTCATGTCTCTTTAAAAGGGATTTCCATAACATAAGCACGATAGACTGTGTTCTTGTTTCAGATTTAATCTAATTTAATGAGTATGCAGTGAGCACCTTTTGAATGTAGGGGGCAACTTTTTAAAAAACTCTTTACTGGATCCATAAAATCATAACTCTTTGGCGAGGACTGAGAATTCTGTGTTTTAGGCTGGCATTCGGAGCATGCAGGGGGCCCTCGTGTGCCAAGGGGAAATGCCTCTCCTGTGTTTTCCTTCATTGAGTTTCCTGACCAAGGTTTTGTTTTCTCCCCATACTGCTCTAGAACGCTCTTGAGAGACGGAAAAACTCAAAGGGCCAGGGCAAATCCAGCAGCAGCGCTCTGACTGGAGTCCTGTCTGCGAAGCAAGGTAGGACCTCGTGCCCCGGGTGGGACAACTTACGAATGTGGCACGCTGGAGCTCGGGTCCACGTGATAGACGTGGACTAGAAAACAAGGCCACCCCAAGAGCAGCGGTTCCCAAACCCCTACCTGCATCAGGTTCCCCCGCAGTTCTTGTTAACACAGAGTGCCAGGCCCACCCAGAGGTTCAGTAGGTCTGGGGAGGGGGCCTGAGAATACCTATGTTCCCAGGTGGCACTGCAGCTACCTTGGGGCCCCACTTTGAGAACCACTGCTCTAGAGGTCTTCCTGATACCTGTGCCCCACACGGCGCTCTGCCTTTAGGGAGGCTTTTCCTCCCCTCATCACAGCCAAGCACCTGTCTCCAAGATGTGCTTGAACCTCCTGGAGCGTCTCCTTTCCTGGCCTCTGCGATCAGAATGGAAAGCCCGTAGCTGCTGAAGTTGTTCTATCTTGGAACATGTGCTTCTTTCAAAGCAGCACATATTGATTGCAATTTTGTTCCTCCTTCTCGTCGATTCCTATGAAAAATAATGATTTTCCAGGAACAGTCCAGGGGAATAAATAGCAGAGAGCTTGCGTCTGACACTCAATATTTGGAATTCAGTTCTAAACATAAGCCTCCAGTGGCGCGTGCTCAGTGGCCCACTCTGGGCCGTTGACGGTGCCCACCATCCCTACATGTGGCCATCCCGATCAGAGCCACAGTGGCTGAAACAGATGTGCCAGGTCTCCAGCTCCCAGCAGCCAGGGCTCTGCACCAGGCAACTTCTGTTTGTCCACTTCATGGGGGAAGAACACCCTAGAATGTTTTTTAGAAGAAAACAATGATATTCTCTACAAACATGCAGTAGCCCATCTGCACAGCTCCGGCTATCATAAATAGCAACCTGGCCTTGAGTGTGGGTTCCCAGTGTGGTCCTTGATGGCGTCACCAGCCACCCCTCACACAGTGACAGATCTCTAAGTCTGACTCAACCCTTCCAGAAAACCCCCATGAAAAGCTTATCAACAGTGATCTTTGGCATCCATAATCAAAGCCTATACATCTACAGCAAAGCACTGTGAAAAGCCAAAACGGATCCCCCTTTGAACCAGCAAGAAATAATCACAGACACATGCAAACATTTGTTGCAAGAAAGTTCTTCACTAGTTATAAAAAAAAATTGTAAACATCAAATATCAAACAGTAGTTAAATAAATTAGCAAATATCGTTATATGGACTACTAAAACAGCCATTAAGTTTTATGTTTTAGGGGATGTTAATGTTGTAGAATATCGTTAAGTAGAAAAATCAAGACTTTTCCCCATTTTTGAAGGAAAAAAATTGTATGTTTATTTACATATAGTCACATATATTTACATATAGTTACATATTATCACATAGATTTACATACAGTCACATAGGAACAGTATTCAAAGATACATAATGAGAGATTTATATTGTTTCTTCTATCTGGAAGGAGATCCAGTGTCCTTGTTTTACATCATCTCTGTTTAACTACCCTTTCTAAAAATAAGGGTGGGATAATGCAAGATGCAAAACCTCCAATCCAGGCTCCATGGCACACGCCTATGATCCCAGTGACTTAGGAGGCTGAGGCAGGAGGATTGTAAGTTCAAGCCAGCCTCAGCAACTTAGTGAGGCCCTAAGCAACTTGGTGAGACCCTGTCTCAAAATTAAATAAACAAATAAATGCCAGGGGTGCACCTCAGTGGTAGTGAACCTGTGTTCAATCCCCAGTACCCCGCCCCCCAAAATGTGCAAACCAAACTTGAAGAATAGACACTCAGAGTAAGAAAGGACCGGTATGCAGAAGCCTCTCAATGACCCTAGGGTAGCAGAGACAGAGTTCCACGTGTAGATCAGGTCCATGTTGTGGGAGGGGCTCGTGGTTTCTGACATTTAAGTCACTTTGAGCCCAGCCCAACATAAATGGGGAAGCAGAGTTTTAGCACATCCCTATGAAAAAGTCGTAGAAAGTTTAGCGGATGATATTCACGTGTTATTCATTGGGGTGTTTTGTTGCCAGAGATGCTAATGAAATCTTTATTGTATTAACACAAGTATGATCTTTGCCATAAAGGAAGCAGTGGGCCTACTTTTTTGCTAAACTAATCATCCCATACCTGGGATCTCCCATTATATAGTGGTAACTGGCGTGGAGACAAATCAGAAATGATTTTTTTCAACAGACACTTCTGCAGCTGACACAAAAAGCAAGAGCATTTCCTATCAGAGACATTTATAGGCACCTGGGAATTTGTCAACAGGGACTCCTCATCCAGGGCAGGGGTGCAGAAGAGATGGGCCCCTTCATGGGGGTCGGAACCCTGCAGGCACACTGGCCTGTGTGGGGCTTGGCTTCATGCTGAACTTGGCCATGTGCGTGGCTTGGCGTTTAGTGGAGCAAGGAGCATCCAGGAGCAGCGCGTCTGTGGCCATCTCTTCCCCGGCACTCGGGCTCTTGCAGTCTGCTGTGCAGTTCCTCACCGTATCTTTGGACCACTTTATGCTATCATTGGCTGAATATTTTTCTTTGAAGCAGTTTAACGTGACTCGTTCCACTTGGGCTTGTCTTCTGTAGTAGCATCTGTGATTGGTAAAATCACTCAGTTGTTATGCCACTTATTTTCTTTCCTACAGTACTTTCAAATAGCCATGTAGCCACCCAAACACACACAAAACACTCTTTTGCGATCCAAATCACCTCCTGCATTATCTGACCACCTGCCAGGGGTATCGCACTATCCGAGTTCAAACAAGGAGCTCAGGGGTAGGGGTCGTTGTCATGTGTGTGGCGGTGTGACCTTTAGCCAATGTGTCTAACCCATCTGTACCTTGCTTTCCTGTCCACGAAATGGAAATGCATATTACCTTTTTTTTCAATTTTAGATCTCAGTGAGTTAGCCTGAAAGTGTCTAACATACTAGGTAAATGCAAATAGTATTATCTTCTTTCAAATTGCAGATGAAAGTCCATTATCACCATGGGTTTTATGTTGTTTTACTCTTGACAATCGAGGTGAACCTTCGGTGCAGTAGAGCAGCAGTTCAAAGCTGGGAACCTTCCGTTCTCCAGGAGGGGTTGACCTGGGTGTGCAGTCCAGCGTTCTCGAAGAATTTACTCCGAGTTGTCCATTTCATGCCCTACCTAGTTCAAGACCTGCTCTCCGAGGACCACGGGTGCAGTCTCCCCGCTACTCCGCAGTCCATTTCTGACCTGAAATCTCTGGCAACCGCCCTGTTGGAGACGATCCACGAGAAAAACATGGTCATCCAGCACCAGAGGCAGACCAACAAGTAGGTGGCAGGGCCCTGGGGTGGGGCTGGGAGGGAAGAGATGGGACAGGTGACCAGAAATGAAGGGCAGCCAGGGAGAAGCTCAAGGTGACATCCCTCAAATGGAGGAGGAAGCGTTAAGCTTCTGTGCTCTGCTTTGTGCCTGCCTCTGGGCCATCTGCTGGAGCTGAGCAGGGCCCTAAGGCTGGGTGTAGCTTGCTGAGCTTGCCCCGAGGCACACACTGAGGAATGTGTATTTCGTGATTTCTGCCTGGGTGGCTTAACCTACTGCTCCTCTGGGTCTTCTTTTGGTGGGGGAACTCAGTGCCCCTCACAGTGTGACTTGGAGGGGCTCTGACTGGCAGGAGCCATCAACTGCAGGCAGCTGGACCTGTGAGGAAGTCTCATGTCACTCTTCCAAATAAGCAAAAGAAATGGTGAAAAGGAACAACAAATAAAATAGAACGTCTTGTTTGGTTTTTATAGCACGTTGCCTCTTGTCATATAAAATCAAGCAAGTTACAGTAGGTTAGAGTAACAATTAGAAGTGACAGAGCAAAATCGAAAGTGTTCAGAGAATGGTAAAGAAAAACAATAAATTAAAGCAATAAATATCACACACATTAGTCTGTTCTCTGTTGCTGTAATTGAATACCTGAGACTGGGTAATTTATAGAAAAAAAAAAAAGAAACATTTCTCATAGTTCAGGAGACCAGTAAGTCCAAGAACACAGAACTGGCACCCAGGGAGGGCCATCCTGCTGCATTATAACATGACACGGTGAGACAGAGCAAGGATGCCAGCTTGGGTCTCTATTATAAAGCCACTAATGTAGTCACAAGTCCCCACCCTCATGACCTTATCTAGTCCTAATAATTTTCCAGAGGCCCTACCTCTGATACCACTAGCATATAAATATGCAGATTAATTTCCTACATATGAACTTTGGGGAGCATATTCAAAACCTAGGAGGGCCCCCTTCCTGGCATGCAGCCTATGCTAAGAAGGGCCTGACTCGTGACCCTTCTGTTCCTCTGTCACCATCTTGAAATTCTCTTTTTTTTTTTTTTTTAATCGGCATGGCTCACGTTTTTATTTTGCACACAGCTCTGCAAATTCTGTTTTTGGGTCCTGCTCACAAGACCTGCACTCAGAACCAGAATGGAGTGTGGAGGAGCCCAGCAGGGAGTAGCGAGAAGGGGAAGGAGAAGGGGAGGGATCCATCGAGCACTGGGGGCTGGCAAAGGCAGGCTGCTGGGGGGGCGGGGCACGGCAGGTGGAAAATAAATAAGACCATTGTAAAAACAAGAAAGGAGAAGGTGAAGCCCAGGGAAGACCGCGCAAGAGATTAAGATGTGTGCGAAGGAAGCAGAGAGCAGGACACTGCTGGCTGTCTCCGGGGGTGACCCTCGGACTTTTGCAACATTCTTGCAAAATGAGACCTTCGCCAAGGGACGAAACATCCTGATGTGACCTGGGAACACTTCCCAGGGAGCAACAGGAGTTGGAATCTGTGGGACCCTGACAGGTCTGTCCAGTCCCTTCAGGAAGCCGGAGCACACAGTGAGCCTGCTCTGTTCTCCTGCCACTGAGCCCCTCCTGGGAGCTCTGGGGTGCTTCCCAACCCCCTCAGGTCCTCCAGACCCCGATCTGCGGCAGCAGTTGGCCTTAGCTCCTCATTTGCTGAGCAAGCAGGGGTCACCCAACGTCAGTCCCTCCACCTGCCCCCACCCTGCAGCCTGTGTCCCCGCCTCCCCTCCTCCCGTCACACACCACCTGTCACCTTGTGGTCCACACCATCACTTTGCTTTGGGGGCTGTGCTCTCCTGGCCTCCTCTGTCTGGCTCTTCACCTTTCTTCCCCCGGTGGCCCTCTGCCCTTTCACCCTGGACCCCAGAGCCTCTCCCCAACCTGGGCCTTCCCAGGAATCCCACTCCCCTGGGCCTGTTGTGAAGAAGGCCTCTGGTGCTCTGCACCGGCCACCCCTCCAGTGTGTCCCGGGAGCTGGCCTGTGGTGGAGTTCCCTGGGAGGGCACTGGACCTCGACCAGGAATGCGGGATCCGGGCGCTGGTGGGAGGCAGGTCAGGGCTCTGGGTTCCAGCCCCAGGAGAGTCCTGTGCGGGAAGAGAGGGAACCCTGGCTCACCCGCCTCCCAGCTGTCATTTTCTTTGACGGTCACTCACTGTTTCCTGAGTGGACAGCACTGTGACTCCTCTAATCAGAGGCCCATCTGGAACCGCGTCGTCCTTGGGTACCAAGGTGACAGCTCGATCTTTCTCTGGGGTCTCGTTCGCTTTTCCTCTGCTCATCCCCCTGCCCCCGGGTCTCCTACCCCAGTCTCCTGTTGTTACCACCCTCCCCACGAGCTCGTGCCCTGTCTCTCTGCCTCTCATTCTCTCTCACTGACTCTTGTCAGATCCTTGTCCCCACAAACCCATCAAGGGCAGTCCCCTGTTTCCAGTTGCTAGGTTCACGGTTTCTCCTTCCTGCTCCTCACACCTCAGACTCCAGCTGTACCCCACCCCCACCCCCCGCTGCACCCCTCCCCCAGGAACACCTGCCAATCAGAGTTCTGAGCCCCAGCTCAGCCACCGCGGTCAAGCTGGGCTGAGTGCCCTGCCTGCCAGAGTCGGCCTTTCAAGGCTACCAGCCTGACCCTTCTGCAGAGGACTCCAGCTTCTTCTGGCAGATTCGTTTGCCCACACCCAGGCAGCCACAGCCCCAGGTTCCAGCACTTCCTCCTCTGCCAAGAGAGACTCATTTTCCTTTGGCCATGTTGGTGGGTCTTCAAGCACCTTTGCCTGTCTAACTGTTTTTTATTAATTTTTGAGCCATCCGTGGTTAAATAACAATGGATCGCCAAACTTCTCTCAGCTGCCCAAATCCCCTTCCTGGGAGAAACGCCGGTTCCTAATTTCTTATGCTTTCAAAGGACACATAACAAAGGCAAATGCAAAATGCACATATATCCACACACATAAATATTCATGTGTTTATAGAAAAATGGTGAACAATGGTAGCTAGTGTGCACCACAAAGAGGTTTTGTTTCCGTTGCTCTGCGTCATGCCTTCTCCCTTTAAGAAGAGATCTTAGAGATGCTTCCTATCAGTCCATGAGGTGCCTAATGTGCCTTTTTTAATACTTAGACGGTCTTAAGTTTCATATTTTCATTGTTTTATTTGGGGGCATGTAAGGAAATTAATCACAAATGAAGGGCTAAGGATAGAATAGAATCTGAATTTGGCCTGTCTGCTGTGATCCCACGTGATTTTGCCCTCTGCACTGAAGTGATCAGAGAGCTGTGTTGGGTGGAGCCCTGTGGGCAGGACGGAGGGACCCCTTTCTGGAAGTGTGTGCCCCCCCTCTGGTTTTCCGGTTTGGCTTGACAGTTGTCCTCTGCAGGGAGAAGGTGCCATGGGAGCCATCCTGAAGCACATTGGTAAACATCATGGAGTGATTGACATTCAGTTAATGGGCAGTTTGTTTGAGGTGTGGTTGGTTGATCTAAGGAGCAGGTGGTGGTGCGCTAGTAAGAGTGGCTGTTGTCACTGCTCCTGTCCACTGAACAGTACCGCTAGTGCCCCTGCCCTTCCCCAGAAGCCATGTCCTTGCATGAGGGGGTGGGGTGGGGACAGTATTAACACGCCTCTCCTGCTATCCCTCCAGCGGTTCCCCTTCCCCTGCCCTGGGGCTTGGTCATTGAAGATCTTCTAGCAGCTAGAGGCTGTCACGGGTCAGAGCAGAGGTTCAAACGGCCACCAGGGATATGGGGTGTCTCCAGGTTGTGCAGACACCGCTGCAGGTCTCCCCTCAGGGGCTGAGGATGCCTCCCTCCAGGCCTTCCCCAGGGGGTTCCCACCTTTGTGATGTCCAGAGAGGGGCACAGAGTGGGCAGTTCCTCCATTAATGGTTAATGTTGTCTTTGCAGATTCCACAAACCTGCCCTCAATGACGCCATGGTCAGGGGGACCATGGTCAGGGGGAGCCATGGTCATGGGTAGCCATGGTCATAGGGAGCCATGGTCAGGGGGAGCATGGTCGTGGGGAGCCATGGTCAGGGGGAGCCATGGTCAGGGGGAGCCATGGTCGTGAAGAGCCATGGTCAGGGGGAGCCATGGTCAGGGGAGCCATGGTCAGGGGGAGCCATGGTCAGGGGGAGCCATGGTCGTGGGGAGCCATGGTCAGGGGAGCCATGGTCAGGGGGAGCCATGGTCAGGGGGAGCCATGGTCAGGGGGAGCCATGGTCAGGGGGAGCCATGGTCAGGGGGAGCCATGGTCAGGGGGAGCCATGGTCAGGGGGAGCCATGGTCAGGGGGAGCATGGTCGTGGGGAGCCATGGTCAGGGGGAGCCATGGTCAGGGGAGCCATGGTCAGGGGGAGCCATGGTCAGGGGGAGCCATGGTCGTGAAGAGCCATGGTCAGGGGGAGCCATGGTCAGGGGAGCCATGGTCAGGGGGAGCATGGTCGTGGGGAGCCATGGTCAGGGGGAGCATGGTCGTGGGGAGCCATGGTCAGGGGGAGCCATGGTCAGGGGGAGCCATGGTCGTGAAGAGCCATGGTCAGGGGGAGCCATGGTCAGGGGAGCCATGGTCAGGGGGAGCCATGGTCAGGGGGAGCCATGGTCAGGGGAGCCATGGTCGTGGGGAGCCATGGTCAGGGGAGCCATGGTCAGGGGGAGCCATGGACAGGGGGAGCCATGGTCAGGGGAGCCATGGTCAGGGGGAGCCATGGTCAGGGGAGCCATGGTCGTGGGGAGCCATGGTCAGGGGAGCCATGGTCGTGGGGAGCCATGGTCAGGGGAGCCATGGTCAGGGGAGCCATGGTCAGGGGAGCCATGGTCAGGGGGAGCCATGGTCAGGGGAGCCATGGTCGTGGGGAGCCATGGTCGTGGGGAGCCATGGTCGTGGGGAGCCATGGTCAGGGGGAGCCATGGTCAGGGGAGCCATGGTCAGGGGAGCCATGGTCAGGGGAGCCATGGTCAGGGGAGCCATGGTCAGGGGAGCCATGGTCGTGGGGAGCCATGGTCAGGGGAGCCATGGTCAGGGGAGCCATGGTCAGGGGAGCCATGGTCAGGGGAGCCATGGTCAGGGGAGCCATGGTCGTGGGGAGCCATGGTCAGGGGAGCCATGGTCGTGGGGAGCCATGGTCAGGGGGAGTCATGGTCAGGGGAGCATGGTCATGAGGAGCCATGGTCAGGGGAGCCATGGTCAGGGGAGCCATGGTCAGGGGAGCCATGGTCAGGGGAGCCATGCTGGAGAGGCCGAGGGGAAGCCTGGAGTCTCTGGGGTCTTCCTGGGCTGCTATAGGATGTGACCTACAGTCTCTGCTATCCTAAAGAACCCTCAGCCAATAAGAGCTTCACATGAAAATCTCCCTACCGTCCCTCCCCCCTAAAAAAAACACCTCTCTTAAGCCTGTTTCTGCCTCGAGTCGAGTCACTGTGTCTTTGAGTCTTTGAAGAGCCCTCTCTTCCCCCTGCTTATCGGCTGCTTTGCTACAGCATGTCACTGGGTTCTTGGTCCTGAAACCCCCCAAGGGTCAGGCACATCCTCTAAGCAACCCCTCATACTAAGGACTCAGGAAAAATGAGGCTGTTAACGTAGTGCTGTTCGTTAATGGTAGTGCACTCGCCGTTGGTGTTGACGGTGTTCTTGTTACTATTTATTACTCCCACCACAACTTCTACTGGGTTCATTTTACCACCTCCAGTCCTGCAGCAGATGATGGTTAAGTTAGAGAAGAAAGCAGCTTCCACAGAGAGACCTGGGCAGGGACCCTGAACATAGATTATTGGGGACACCAGCAAATTCCCTTTGTGTCCTTTCAGGGAGAAATGGCTGTGTTATCCAGAAACACCTGTAAAAGTCTTAGCTAATGTCTGTGCATCAGGCCTTCACCCACAGCCCGGACGGCACCCCTCAGCATAGGCAGGGGGAAGCCTTATCTTTTGTTTCCCAGAGGCGGCTGGGAGCACACGATCTGATCTCCTTAAGAAACAGGCGTCCACTTGAGCACCAACCATTATGATTGCATCTCAAACCCGTCATCTGTGAAAAGAGAGCTCGAATCAGAAGGTCTGAGCAAAATATTGAAAGTGAGATTAGGAAGAACAGTGTCTGTGGAAGGGTCAGGGGCATGAAAGCAGAATAGACCTGATAAATGCAGTGAAAATGGAAAGTAATTGATAAAGACGATGCACAATTTTAAGACATAAGGAAAAGAAGACAAGAAAAGCCATAAGTACCCAGATGAAGAAAGCCACACAGAGTAGCATCAGAGTTTTCTGTGAACTCAAAGGGAATGTTAATTAAGAGGCTTCAGGTCAACTCAGGTGAAGCAGGATAATCCCAAGCCAGCTATATGTGCAGGGAGAGACGGATCCACGCGACGTTCGTGTGTGTACGTGGGTGTGTGCAGCTATCTCTGGATCTAAAGAGAGGTGGGAGAATAATTCTGGTGTTCTGATTTCTCTTGCTGAAAGGAATTGAAATGTTGCTGTTAAAGTCATCTCCATGTCACTTTAGCTCAGCAGTGCCAGGAAGACCCCCCCCCCCCAGAAAATGAAGACTGGTTTTCAATTTCCAGGCCAAAGGAAAGTGGTTGACGTTTTAGATAACCATCAAGTGACTTCCCAGCTGTATTTAGTTTTGCATAAAGTGAAGAAGGGAGTGCATGTCCACGTTGATGTCTAACCATGCACAGGTCAAAGTGTGGCTTCCTACTGAAGAATGGGACCTTCACCAATTTTCATTCCAGAACTTACAGAGCCCAGGGAGTCAGAATGGTGGACATCTTGAAAGCAACAAAATTATTGAAAACTCTTTCAAAATGTTTGTTTTTATACTCACCATAGATATTATCAAATCATAAACAAAAAAAAGGTTTTTTTTTTCTTTTTTTTGGTACTGGGGACTGAACTCAGGGACACTCAAGCAGAGTCACATCCCTAGCCCTATTTTGTATTTTATTTAGAGACAGGGTCTCACTGAGTGGCTTAGCACCTCGCCATTGCTGAGGCTGGCTTTGAACTCTCAATCCTCTTGTCTCAGCCTCCCGAGTCACTAGGATTACAGGCTTTTACCACCACACCATCAAGAAAAGTGTTTTTTTATCAGATATATTTATTAGAACTTTCCCTACACTGGGCAATGTGCTAGGCACCAGGAATACGGACAGAAGGAAGACATCTAAGAAGAATCTAAGAAGGTACATTGACCCCGAAAGTAACATGACCCAGTATGTTCAGCCATGTAATTTGTTGGACTTGGTTGTTTGCAAAAATCAAATCCACCCTCAAAAAAACCAAAGTATGACACTACTTAGGGTGGTCATCTTTAATAATGAACAATTCTTAAATAGAAATTCCATATAGTTTCCCAGGCATCCACCTTGCAGCAGAGGACTTTCTTGATTGGCGTTTGTGGATACACGTGAACCATTCACTTTTTTTCTATTTCCACAGAACATTATTTACCCAGGTGCACATGCCTCACGTCTCAGGTCTTAAATCTCAGCCCTTTCTGTTAGGGAACTCGTGGGTTTCCCAGCGCTGACAGCTGGTGGGTCACTCACTGGTCTGCTGCCCCTTTCTCCCCTTTTCCAGAATCCTGGGGAATCGTGTGGCTGAGCTGGAGAAAAAACTAAGAACTCTGGAAGTTTCTGGTTTGTGGAGTCTTCCAGGTAAGCGAGACTTCATGGAAATGGTCTCTGCGGGTTTGTTTGGTTTTCAGTGTTTTATTTTGTTCTGTTTTAAAGGAAACTCTCGCGTAATTTGCAGAGGATTAAGTTACACGTAAATGACAGAGGATTCTGTCTTTGCAACTGACCTTTTATTTGGAGAGCATTGTTGAAAAGTCTACTGGTGTTTAAATGGAGAAACCATCAAGGGAGGGGACAGAATCAGAAAAACACTAAAAATATTCAAGTCTCCTCTGTGGGGCACTGAAGTTTCGCTAACCTGAATTCTGAAACTGTCGTGTATGTCTGTGCACGCGAGCGAGCGCACGAGCACACACACAGAGACACACACACTCTTAATCTTTGTGAATATAGTGAATTGTTTCTCTTTTTTTTTCTGTATCATATAAAGATTTGTTCAATGAAATCATCACTCCTAAAATGAATGTGAGACTCTACAAAGATTTGTGCAATTTAATCATGAGCCGTAAAATCGAATGTAAGATTGTACAAAGATTTGTGCAATTTAATCACCAACTTAATTTGTGCCAAAAATGAAGGGCCAACAAATTTTTCTAACCCCAACGTCCTTCCCCACCATCGTCTCCTGCTTCCCCATCACATTTCCACACGGCTGGAAAACAAGTTTCCTGAGATTTTCTTCCCCACAGTTGTACAATGCGAGAGGAAATTCTGACTTCTCCCTTTAATTAGCTATATTTATCCCATTTATCTTGATAAAATACCCCTTTCAGGAGACCCCCCCCCGCAGTCCCCCTTGTCTTGATACTCTTTAGAAACTTATATTTATCCTTTCCCACCACCTCCTCTGTCCCTGGAAGGAGCATTGTGCGGGTATTTTTAGTTACTTACCCTTTCTGTTCAAACCCGTCTCTTCTCCCCTTGACTCATTTGGGCTACTTCCCTGTAACGTATGACAAATGGAAATTGCCACAGGGAGGTGGACGACATCGAGTTTTCTTAAATGTGAATCTGAACAGCTGCCTTCGGTTGCCTGGAAGTGCGTCTCATAAATTGGAAATTCTAGCAGAGGTTCCTTGAACTTGGTGTCATAAGACCTAACAGAACTAATTAGTGGCAGGTGCGTCCTGGGGATCGAATGCCCCATCTTGCACACGGCCCCTTTGATGCTGTTAGACCTCATCTTCCAAGCCAGACCTCTCTTCTAGGGCACTGCATTCCACACACTCAGGCAAAGTCGCCATTTATTTGTGTAGTCGGATTCCTGTTTCTGTGCACGTACTGGGGTTTGGGTTTGGTTTTTTGTTTGTTTGTTTGTTTCTCAAAATGACTTAGTGAAATTTCCCTCTATTTCATTTCTATAATTTATGTAAAAAGATAGAAGTTGAATAAGTGAACAAATGCAGAGAATTTTCTGTCTCTGGTGTTGTTTGGTCCTGGGGGGACTTAATGGCCATTTTGCAATAACAGTTGTCTCTTTCCTTTTTTTCTCTCTCTCTTTTTTGCTGCCCAAGGCCTGAGCTACAATGTTTCCGTGGGACTCGGGAGTATGTTCCTTTTTGAAATATGGGCTTTGGGGCTAACACCAGCCATGCTGTGTATCATCCCTGAGTGTAAATAAGCAGCAATGCATTGTCTGTGTTCCTTTCTGACTGGAACAGCCCTTGGGAACAGAGAGATCAATTAGTTATAATTGAGGGTGGAGCCAGTTTCAGGGACCCACCTGGGTGGATTTTATGCCGCTGCCTGGTTGTTCTTGTCCCTGCCTCCTCATGGATACCAATGGGGGGACAGAGAAAGATCCCCAGCTGTGTGACGTGGTGGCATCTCCCTGGTGCACTGGGGAGGATGCTGTGATATTTTCGTGGTATGCTGTCTTCCCTCCCTGGTGACACAGGGCGGGGAGCCCCCTCCACTGAAGGCCCCACAGTCCCTCCCGGGCTCGGGCTCGCTGTGTCTCCTTTTGAACTACTGCAGGGTGGAGAAAGGCAGGGATTCTCCTCCCCCTCCCCCATTTCTTCCCTTCCGCATCCACTCCCCAGATCCCTGTGTTTGGCAGCTGGTGTCCAAGCCCCATGTTCCAGAGATCACCAGCTCCGTTTTGGACAGTGCCTTGAAGGGGTTGGTGTCCTCTTCAGTAAGCCAGCCGTCCATGCATTGACACCTTGCTGAGCAGAGGCTTTGTGGATGTGGTGCTGTTCCAGGGTGCTGGTCACACCACCGTCCCCTCCAGGAGCCTGCAGTTAGGGAGCGAGAGGGATGGCTCAGACAGAGAGGAGGACAAAGTGTACGTGGTTCCAAAGAAGTTGGTGTGTGAGAGACCCATGGGTGGAGTCCCTGGTAGGCCAGGCGAGAGCAGGGTCACGGAGGGCGAGCACTGGGTGCCACTCCAGTGGCAGACATGGCTGATGGAGCACCGGGCTCTGCCTGGCTGGCCCCAGCGGTTGCCCGCAGCGGCCAGAGCTGCTGTGTGAGAGAACATCCTCCCCTCTCCGGACCTAGTCAGATCCCCTCATGTTACATAAGGAAACAGGAAGGACATTAGTTGACACCTAAGGCCACAGAGGTGGCGCTGAACCCAAGCATCAGCCTGTCGTGTCGGTGACAGCCCTTCAGAGAGCCTGCAGGCGGTGGAGAGCTTGCCCCTCGCTACCACGCCACGCACTGACTGCTGGACTTTGCGCTGCGACTTTTCATCAACTGCCCTCTCCTTCCCCACTTGCTCTCTCAGTGACAAGTGGACAGCGGGAGGTGGACACGTTCAATAAATGTCACAGCCTGCAGAGAGAAGTCATGGGTAGCAAAGCCTCTGCCACACTCTAGAGCATCTGCCATGGGTGGGAAAGGTGTGGAGCTATTGAGGGAGCCAGAGGGGGACCCCACTGACCGTGCCCCCAGCAAGAAATGGCCCTCCATCACCTCCCCAGGCTCCTGCCCTCCAGCTCCTCTCTCAGCCCTCGTCCCACCTCTGCAGAAGAATGGTGCACAGGTGCCTCTGAGGGTGGCTCCCGGATGTGTTCATGCTCCAAAAGATACTCTGAAAGCCAGGAACTCCCGCTAGTGCAGTGCCTTTGAGCTTTTCTCCTCTGTACTTCAGGCATCAGCCTGAGTAAGGAAACGTGTGGCTTGAAAATACTTGACACAGGGGCTGGGGCTGGGGCTCAGAGGTAGAGCGCTGGCCTACCATGCATGAGGCACTGGGTTGGATCCTCAGCACCACATAAAAATAAAATAAAGACATTGTGTCCAACTATAACTAAAAATAAATATTAAAAAAGAAAAGAAAAGAAAATACTTGGTACATTTTGGAGCAGGGGAGGGCTTTTGTGCCAGAAGGCCTCAGTACAGCTTCCAGACGCTCAGACACAGCCGAGTGGAAGGGCTGTGTACACTAGTGGACTCCAGTTTGTGGACTTCCACCTCTAGACCTAAGGACCAGATGGAAGTACAAGGTAGCCGACCATCAGACTTGAGGCCAGCTTGGCCAGCATGAATGGGATCTGGACTTGATATTTAGAAATAAGAGGACACAGAGCCTTCTAAGGAAGGTGTTTTAGTCCTGCAGACATTTAGAAGAATGATGGAAACTCTCTGGGTGAGAGTTCTTCCCCACCCCTTCTGGGATGGGGCATGGATGAGGAGTGGCTTGTTCCTCTCTCTACGTGCTTTTTTTTTTTTTTTTTTTTTGGAGAGCTTTGATGTTGCTGGTACCAGTGTTTTGGAGGAGCTGTGTGGGCTGGATGATGACCCTGTGACTGAGTGGGGCCAACGGGGACAGCCCACCTCAAGAATTCCTCTGGAGCAGAAGGCTGAGGCTGGCTTGGTCACTCAGCCACAGCTAGCTCCCACCTCTGCTTAGACTTCTGATTCTTTGGCCACCGAGACAGGGGACATAGGAAGGCAGTGGCTCAGGGTGTGTTCCTTACGGAGCCCCCTGAAGGCTAGACAGTTTTCAGTCTCCTGAAACATGGGTCTGGACACGCAGTCTCACCTTGACCTGTGGACAGGTGGTGTGGCCTTGCTGGAGGGAAACAAGACATCCACCGCAAGACACCTGCTACCCATTCATAGTGACCAGAGCCTGTTCCCCATTAATCCACCAAGGAGCTCCCTGATGGCCCCTTTGCAGCATGCTGGGATCCCTGATTGAGCAGTGACTCAATCTGAGGCCTCCTCACATCCCAACTGCAGATCAACAGCTGCCTTTAGGAAACCTCTCCAGACTAACGTCCTGAAGATTTCTAGAATTTTTTTTCCACATGAGGGATGCAGAACATCAAGTTCAGCTCCTACCAGGTTCTACACTTCTAGGATGACTCTCAGATGGCGGCCAATCACCCATTCCATCCACGTGGGGTGGCAGCAGCACACAGACCACCAGCCGCAGGATTCCCAGGGACACCTCAGCCGTTGATTCAGACGCTGTCAGACACCAACCAAACACCCACCACGTGCCAGACTCTCTTGCATGGTCTTGGAAACAAGTTAATAGGACGTGGTCTAATGGAGAAAAGGAATCATGAACAAGTTCAGGGGAGCCAGGACACAAGGGTGGAATTGTCCAAGGTTCTCCAAAGATAGTAGACTTTCCTTAGCCAGGTGTAGTTCTGTGCTCTGTGAACCTGAACCTGGGTAAGATCATAGAGTTTAGAGCCTCTGATCTGAGCCCAGAGACATTTAGTAGGTTGGCTTCACACAGCCTTAGCAAGGGTCTTGCTCAGAGTGAGACAGGTGAGACTCATTATGTGCAGGCAATGTGCCAAGATGTCCCCGAGGTTGGCACCATGTCACTATTTATAGCAGAGGACTTGAGTCACCATCCAAGTTCTCACAGCCATTTTGCTGTGGGGCTGGAATGTGAACTCAAGTTGGAGAACAGGCTGAATTCGTGGGCGCTGAGGGTTCCGTTTGCAGTAGGAATCCCAAGGCCTGATGGGCCAAAGTTTGGCATTGCCTCCTGGCTGGAAGGCTCTCTGACCCCTGGGGTGGCCTCACCTCCTGTCCACATGTGTGGTGTCCGTTCCTGCTCATCACGCTCATGTTCAAAGCCACTCTTCCCTGCCGCTCACCTTTGAAGCTTGCCGTGTCCTCTAGAGTTGGACTGGCTCCTTTCCTCCTCCTCTTTGCTCCAAACTTTCCCTATCCATTAAGGGTTCCATCCTCACAGGTAAGGGCTTTGGCTGAATGGGACTGCAAAATCCACCTGGAAGCTCAGGTGGGATGAGGTGGAGGACTTGATACAGCCCGCTAGGACAGAGTGATCGGTCCATCTAAATGACCAAGTGGAATTAAATCACAGTATGTGTGGCCCAACTAAGTGTTCCAGCAGGTGACATTTGCTGACCATTTACTGGACACCCAAACGCTTTTCATTGATCAGTTCATTTCATCTTCACAACCATCCAAAGATGCCAGGGGTGGAGTGGGGGGGGGGCGGTAATTCCTTCCTCATTTGACAGATGAGAGATGTTAGGCCCAGAGAGGTCAGGGGGTCCTTCTGATGTGGCACAAACCGTATGGTCTAGTTCCCACGCCTGCTCACCTCAGCCCTCTGCTACTGTTTTATGGCCATCGTCTCCCCCAGCCACTTGGTATTGGTGCACCCAGGCTGCCTTTACTGGTGGCTTTTGTTGGCCATTCCTGAGCAGGGTCATACGCATCTGGCCCTAGAGCTCAGGGCTCCATCCTCGTGTAGACAAGGAGCAGCTGGCCTCTCCCCTCGGGATTACCTAGGATTAAAGAGGATTCCTGACCCAAACAGCCAGGTAATCACAGGGGAGTAAGTGTGACCCAGTCCCACTGGTGACATAGTATGTCTGCTTTCCCCTTCTCTGTGACAGGAGGCAAGGACACCCTACTGTTCAGCGACCCTGCTCTTCCCACCACACAGAGGTCGAGATCCCCCCTGCTGAAGTTTGTCGACCAGCCCACAGAGACCAGAGTGAATCCCAAGGATGGTAAGCACACCAGGGTTTCTCTGCCTTTGCCTGACCCGTGTCTACCTCAGTGGACGCCAGTCCCTTTCCCTCTGGCAGCTCTGTGGACAGTCACGACCTTCCTCACATTTACCTGGGTTCATCTTGTTGGGAGGTCCCCTCAGTGTGGTAGCCAGCTTCTAAGATGGCACCACGGGATCCCTACCCCTGGGCATTCCCCCTGGTGTAGTCCCCTCTCACACTGTACTGGGGCTGGTTGTCAACAGAGTGCTGTGGAAGTGGTGGGATGTGAATTTTGAGGCTGGGTCATAGAAGACATGAGGCTTGTGCCTTGCTCTCTCTGTCTTGATCTTTCACTCTGGAGGAAGCTGGCACCAGGTCAGGTGGCTCCTCAAGCCGCCCACATGGGCTTCACAGGGTGTGGAATTGAGGCTTGCGGCCAGCCTCCGTGTGAGTGTGCCATCTGGGAAGCAGGTTCCCCAGCTCCAGTCAAGCCTTCAGGTGATGATAGTCCTGGTCAGCACTTTAGTGGAACCTCACAAGTGACCACTAGTCAGAACCACCACACTAACCTGTTCCCAGACTCCTGGGTCTTAAGCTGGTAGGTTCTGGAATGATTTGTTACACAGCAGTAGATAACTGATATTCCCCAAATGCGACTATCAAGGTTCTTTCCTTAAACATCTGCATTTCTTCTCCATCTTCTCTTGCTCAGAGTCATACCTTCAATCATCAACTCCATAAGAATATTCTCAAAGCGCCCCCCCCACTGGTTTCCTCCTGCAGTTACAACCCCATATTTTCCAGGGCCTGGCTTTCCCACTGAATCTCTCTTCCTGCTTCCTCCTCCTTTTCATACCCTCTCAACTACTCAGACTTAACATGGTGGAGTCCGCCTCCTTCCTTCTCCGCCTTGTCTGTCACAGAACTCCTTCTGTAATGTCCTGCCCCTGGGGCCCTCCCACCGCTGGCTTGGTTCAGGTCCCCTGGCCACGTTGGCAACCCCCTCCTGGATTTTCTGCCTCCCACAGCAGGATAAAGCTGCCAGCTGGTTTTCCATCGTGTCTGTAAAACCCTGCGCAGTGCTCAACTGTCTTCTGCCTAAAATCTCAGCTCTGTACCTGGCCTCGCCCACCTTTCTCACCTTATGGTCACCTGAACTTTTATCCAGTGGACTAACAAGTTAGCTATGATTGTGCACAATTTGAAGAATCAACAGTGTATTACTTACCAGGAGTCTTTGGGTCAGATAGGTGGTTCTGCTGCTCTGAGCTGGGTCAGAACCTGTTCAAAACACTCATGTAGGGGGGTAAAGTAGAAGCCAGGCCGTTTCCGGGATTTCAACTAAAAGGCTCCCCAAGTACTTGTGGGGGAGTTCCTAGAGAAAACCCCCAACTCTGGTAGGTTCCACACTGACAGAGAGCAAGGTTGGTACTTTCCAATCTGTAGCACGTGGCTGTTTACAAGGGTAGCCCGTCACACACTCCCCCTCGTGTCTTGGCTGGTGGTCATCCCATCGCGGCAGCCAGTGCAGAAGTCCTGTCTGCTCTGGGTGTGCTGAGCCCGGGGGCTGGCCTGGGGCTGGGCCTGCTGCACTGAACTGGAGCATGAACCTGGCTTGATTTTCACAAGGGCATCCTTAAGTATTGGACTGATTCAAAATGATAGTTTCCAGAGTTCCATCATCAGCTCTCATTGTTCCCACCCCGTCCTCACCGGCA
The DNA here is from genome assembly GCF_045843805.1 of Urocitellus parryii. Taxonomy (NCBI): domain Eukaryota; kingdom Metazoa; phylum Chordata; class Mammalia; order Rodentia; family Sciuridae; genus Urocitellus; species Urocitellus parryii. The sequence continues at coordinate 126,843,626 of NC_135540.1, forward strand.
CTGGGGGAGGCAAGGAGGCATTTTGGAGTGGCTGTCAGCATCTGGGATGGCCACACCGCTGCTGCAGCCCTGATTAATTCCAACCCAAAGCAGCGCCCACTCAGGAGCACAAAGCCCAGCAGAGACCAGTGAACAAAGGCAGACAAATGTCCCCTTTGGGCCAAAGAGGCAGAACGCATTTAGGGGTCTAGCAATCATTTCTATAAAGCAAAACTGGTGTTTTTCATCTTTAAAGAAGAAAAAGCACTTTTCTTTCCACACTATTTGTGTCATGAGGCATCTCTGTCAGTCAACGGCCTTATCATTATTGAGATGTGTATTGTTATGAATAAGTATTAATGATATTAATTCTGTTTGCTAAAACGGCACAGAAAATTGCTATTATTTGCAATAATATTTTCCTACTCTTGGCTGCTTCAGAAATCTCTTATGCAAATGGCAATGCTGTTCTGGAAGGAAGAATACAAACCCCACAGCTTAAGAGTTAACGTTCCAGAATCCCAGAGTTAAAGGGGGATTTTGCCACCACAGCAAGTAACCAGAAGTCTCAGGGACAGAGCAACAGCCATGACATTTTCAGGAACTTTTCACTTGTCCTGATGATGACTTGAGTATAGAACACTTTTGGGATATTTTTTAGGTAAATAGGGGCTGTGTTGGTGAATCCCACTGTTGACCCATAATCCAATGCCAGGGCCTGGCCCCTTTGTCTTTATCATCCTGATTCTGGAAACATAGCCTTTCTCAGAAAAAAATAAATAGGACCAAACAAGAACTGCAGCCTGTTTGTGCATCCCCTTACTGCGGCTGTTTTAACCTAGAACGAGAATGGTGACTGTCATGTCCCCTCTACCGCACCCATTCCCCTGCAAAAAGGTTAAAAATGTCTCTCTGGTCATCTCAGAGGTTTGCCATTTTTAAAAAAGATTCATATATTTGGACATGAGCAGAATGTCATCTAAAGAAATGGCAGGAAGCAAAATACGAGTGACCAAAAGGCCCTGTGTCTTTTAGACTTTGTTCCCTGCGAGGTGAATGAGACAGAGAAGATCAACCTGAATCATGGTAAGAACACTCTGCAAATGGCGCAGGGCTAGGGTGTTAGGAGTGAGGTTAATTAATTTTTCAGGGAGAGCAGAATATAGTGTTAAGTGTCCTGGAAGAAGTAATTTCATAAGAGTAATTTCCAGAAGAGTTTATTCATCTCACATTGGTGAAAAATTTAGCTGCAGAAGGCACCATCATTTACTCCTTCTGAATCAAGCTCCCCGACTCCACTGCAGACTTGCTCCTTTGACTCCCTGTTTCTCATGTCCCCTCTGCAACCACCATAAAAATTTCCATTTGTTAGTATGAAATGTATATGATTGCTCCTTGAGCTACCTTAGGTGTAGCTAAATGTTTGTGTGAATTAGGATAAATCTCTTTTTTTCCCCAGAAAGTACCATTTTAAGAACTTTTAGGGTAGCAATCTGAATTGAATACAACTTGCAATGAAGAATATAAATTCAAGGATTAATTTTCATATATTAATGCATGGCATTTAAAAATGTGTGCTAATATATTCACTTATTCATGCATTCATGTACCAGCCCATATATCCAAACTATTTAATAAACTATTTATTGAGTCCCCACAGTAGAACACGGATAAAGTTAAAGAATTTTAATCAGGCTAGAATTCATACTTAAGGTACTTTGAGGTAGCAGATTGGTGGGAGGAGTGTGGCCTTATGGGAAGTCAGGCACTGGGAATGTGACCTGTGGCAGAGTGAACCAGATGGGCTTCATGTGGGAGGTGGCATTGGGACTGACCCTTGAGGTGTATCATGGGGATATAAAAAGGAATGACAGTCCTGGAAGAATCGACCACCGTAGCAAAGGCAGGGGACCGGGTGGTGCACCAGAAAGGGCTGGCCTTGCAGGAGGGTGGGGTTGGGGTGCAGGAGTTAAGGGAGATGCACGTGGGGTCCTGGAAGCCTGAGTGCTGGTTACCAGCCTGGGCTTTGTTCCCAAGCACTGGCAGCCTTGGAAGGTTTTGCTCTCGGGGGGAAGCCGGGGTGAGGTTTGCACTTCAAGCTCACAGTGCTCCTCACACTGTGGTGTGTACCCACATCGCCTGGGACCTTACTAAAATACAGCCGCAGAACCAGTAGATGTGGGGAGGTGGTATCTGAGATCTTGTATGTCTACCAAGCTCCCAGTGCTGCTCTGCAGACCCCACCTTGAGTAGCAAAGCTTTTAGGTGTGGCTCCTCCCCCAAGAGGGTGAATTGGAGCAGGAGGAAGTGAGGCCAAGGAACTGATTAGGAACTAACATGTGTTGTGATCCTAGCTGAACAGGTCTGAATAGGTATTTTTTTTTCAATCCAGGTTTGCTTAATTCACTAATTTATATATTCATGTATTTCATTTAAGCCTAAGAAATGATCTCATTTTCAGGTACAGTATTTATGTAGAAGAGGAATGCTTAATTCAGACTTTGGAAAGTATTAAGTAGATTTGATTGAAAGCGTCTCTGAGACTTTTCTGTAGTCATCAAAAAGTCTAAAGAGCTGAGTGTGATGGCATGCATCTGTAATCTCAGATACTGTGGAGGCTGAGGCAGGAAGATTGCAAGTTCAAGGTCAGCCTGGGCAACTTAGAAAGACCTCAACTCAAAATTAAAAAAACTGGGGATATAACTCAGTGGTAGAGCACCCCTGGGTTCAATCCCTAGTAAAACACACACACACACACACACACACACACACACACACACACACAGCTCAAAGGAACAAAATGGCTTTTTAAGTGTGAAAAGAAAATTTGTACCAGGAGAATTAGAGGGAAGACCTGCCTTGCTCAGGTGAAACCCGCCATCTTCCTCCCTAATGATTTCATTTTTTAAAAAATCACCTATAGTCACTTCCTCTTGTTTTCATCCTTCTTTATTTTGGTAGTTTCATTTTTATTTCATGATCCATCTTATTTAGCTGTCTCATTTCTAGGGTTTCTCAGCTTTTTAAAAACAGATTTAGCCACTTAAAAATATTGTTCTTAATTTTTAATTGACCCAGTTGATGCATAATGATACTAATATTTATGGGATACACTGTGCCTTTCAATATATGTGTACACTGTATTGAGATCAAGTCAAGGTCATGGAATATCCATAATCTCAAATATTCATGATTTTGGGGGTATTGGAAACATTCAAAATCCTATCTACTAGATGTTTTGAACTGTACAATAAATGTGAACCATATAATCATTTTTTACTTTCTTAAGATTTTAAGCACTTATTAGGTAAATAAGTGCTTAAAATGCATCTAGTTGTTTAATTAAATAAAGAAGTGCTCGAAACTACATGTTGCTCAAATTCATAAAAACTTTTATGCATTGTATAAAATTGACTGGATCATAGATAATATGACGTCAATTATATGTTGCATTGTTATGTGTTAACTGCATTTCAACTCAATCTTTTTAGATTATACCTTCTTTTTAGGTAAAAACTTGAAGTATAAAAACATTAGATTTATGCCGTCTTGACTATATGATCTTTCTAAATCAAGTAATCCTCAAAGTTTATATATAATCCTTATGGACAGTTACCGCATACCTGTCACCCGTGGGGGTCTGAGGGTCTGAAATATCCAGCCTGGTTTGCATCTGCGGTCTGAATGCTTCCCGGTACACTGGCTGAGATGGTGTATGAAGGTCATGTCCAGCCAAGCTGCGGGGAAACCGGCCACCACCCTGATGTAGAGGGACCTTAGACGGCTGACCCGTGGTTTACGTTGAGAAGGAAGAGTGAGCAGAGGCAGACAGCAGTGGCCTGGCCAGCTCAGGCTGCTCTAGAAGAATACTATGTATTTACTGATTTAAACAACAAATATTAACTTCTCATCATTCTGGAGGCTGGGGAGTCCCGGTTCAGGGGGCTGTGGATTCAGTGATGAGGACTCTTCCTGGCTTTTGCATGGCTGCCTACTTACTATGTCTTCAAGTGGTAGACAGAGAGTCTTACAAAGGCACTAAATCTTTCATGGGGAGCTCATCTTCATGAGCTGATCACCACCCACAGTTCTCACCTCAAAAGCTACCATGTTGGGGGCGAGAGCATCAGCACAGGAATTTGGAGAGGGCACAGCATTCAGCTCATCACCCAGAGGGACACGGGCAGGGCTTAATCATGGATGGAAAGGAAGAGGAGCTAGATAGACTAAAGTGGCTTCAAGTCTGAAGTCTAGGTGACCACAGGGCAGTATGGAAATGGCATCATGGCATCAGAAGGAGGTGTACTGGGGGAAAACTGTCTTCCAGAAAGAGCCAGCAGGTTTTCAAGGCAGAGGATCCAATCAGCAGTCAGAAACATTAGGTCTGGATGTCTTATAGGGTAGGGGGTAGAGCCACGGATATAGCTGTGGAAGTTGCACTTGTGGGCAGGAGTTAAGGTGGCCAGTGGGCAAGACACTGCATGAAGAAGGGAAGTGAAACAGAGGCTGCATCATTGGGGAAGACTGCTGAGAGGGTCCAGGAGATATCAGGATCAGCCAAGGAAACTAGGAGGGTACTTCTATGAGGCCAGATAATGGTCCCAAAGATTTCAGGCTGAATTTCCCTAGAACCCATAAACCCTACCTCCTCTGGCACAGGAATTTCACAGAGATGACTGATGGATGGATCTTGAATTATCTGGGTGAACTCTAAATATGGTCACATGTGTCATTACATGAAGAAAGCAAAAAGAGAGAAGGTGACAAAGGTGGGAAGGAGGCAGCCATCAGAAGCTGGGAGAGGTCAGGAGCAGACCTCCCCTGGGGTCTCCAAGGAAGTGTGGCCTTGGCTGCCACCCAGTGGAACCCACCTTGGACTTCTGAACTCCAGATCTATAACAGAACCCATTTGTGGTGTTTTAAGTCAAGAAGTCGGTGGTTATTTGTTACAGCAGCTGTAGGAGACTAATACAGCATGCTCACAGAACTAGCTTGGAGGAGAAACAAAAGAACATGGTATTGTCCCAGAAAACACAGGCAGGGAAAATTGAGAGGGGTGTGTAGCCAGTGGAGATGGGTGCTACCAGGGAGACAGAGGAGGGGACTGAGAAGAGAACAGGAGCTGGTGATGCGACCTCCCTGGTGGGGAGAACATAGGTCAGGTTGAAGGATCCAAGGTATGAATCAGACTCGGGAAATGGAAGCAGTGGGTGTAGATTCCCCAGCCTACAAATCAGAGCAGATTCTTGGAGTCTGCATATCTTATTTTTTAAAACTAGTAACACAAGCTCTTGTTAAAAATGTAAATAGCAAAAAGAAAAAAATGTAAGTAGCACCAAAAGTGCGATTCAATTCAGAGCCTTCTCCACCCTTGCTTCCTGCCCTGGTCCTTAGTCTGTTGTTCCCCAGAGGCAACTTAACATTTTTTAGTGTCTATAGTTTGAACATCCCTAATCTGAAATTTGGAAGGCTCCAAAATCTGAAACTTTTTGCATGTTAACATGATGCCCCAAGTGGAGTTCTGCACTTGACCTCATGTCATGGGTCACAGTCAAAATGCACATGCACTGAAAATATTGCATACAATTCTTTTTGTGGTATGTGTATGAGGTGTGTATGAAATGACTGAATTTCATGTTTAGACTTGGGTCCCCTTCTAAGATATCTCATTATGTATGGGCAGAGGTTTCAAAAAATATATCTGAAATTCTTCTAGTCTTAAGCATTTAGAATAAGGGATGTTCAACCTGTACCTCTAGAAGGAATTTTACAATTGGTCAGAGTACTTCTGTACATAATCCCATGTTGGTGAGCTGTTTCCATGTTTATGCTATTAAACATATTGAGCATCCAGGAGCCAATGTCTTGAAATATTTGGGCTGATCTCCCTGGGTAGATTCCTAATGATAGAATTACTTTCTCAAATGCTTTTAAGGATGAGATAGATGATGTCCAAATGACCTATAAAAGCATGTGGGTACTTTTCATTCTCTTACTTTATATAATTGCCCTTACTTCCCTATATCCTTAGCAATGCTGAACTTTGTAAAACCTTTTAATTTTTGCCAGTTGAGATGATGGAAAACCACCTGTTGCAATTTAGATTACGTTAATTGTGTGTGATGATGTGAGTCATTTCATGTGCCCACTGGCCATTTGTATTTTTTTTCCTGTGAATTGCCTGTCTTCATTCAATGTTTTTCATTCAATATTTGTTGGAAATTGTGTGTTTAAATGAACCACTTCTAAACACGGGGAAAAAATCCTACAAACCTCATATAGAGCAAAAGGAGTCAGACAGAGACTGGTGTGCACAGGTTCTGGTATATAAAGTTCAGCGACCAGGCCAAACTGATTTGGACATTCTAAACAGGATAGTGATTAGAGAAGTGACCAGGCAGGGATTCTGGGGGCACTAGAATAGGAAGTGTTTGGAGGAGATGGGTAATATTCTGTTTCTCATCCCAGTTTCTGGTTTTGTCAGTGTATTCACTTTGAGAAAATTCATTTTTCTTAGTATAGTTTGGATCTTATGTGGCATCTTAAGATCATGTGTTAGAGGCTTGATCCCCAAGGAGATGCTACTGGGAGGTGTGAAACCTTTAAAAGGTGGGGCCTAGAGGGACGTCTTCAGGTCATTGGGGGGGGGGGGATGCCTTTGAAGGGAACAGTGGAAGCCTGGGCCCTTCCTCTCTTCTCTTCTGCTTCCTGGTCAGGAGGCAGCTGTTGTGGTCCACCTCATACTCCTACCATAATGTGCTGCCTTGCCCAAAGTGATGGGCCCAACCAAAACTGTGAGCCAGATAAGCCTTTCTAAGTTAGATGTCTCAGGTATTGGCTGTAGTAACGGGAAGCTTGGTCATGCAGAGCTGTATGCTTGTGTAGATTTGTCCAATCTCCTCACATTATACTTTCACTAAAAAAGAAAAGTAAGGCCTATTTTTGAAAATATTCTTGAGTGCTTACAATGTGTCCCATAATGCGGACCAGCCAGCCGAGGCTCCTGTTCTCATGGACTTAAAGTTCTTGGATAAGTTACACTTGTCAAATGCTTAGCTCAGTACCCAGCACAGAAGCTCACCAATGTGTGAGCTGGCAGGGTTCACTATAGAGAAGGGAGAAACTGAACGGTGTCATCAGAGACCTAAAAGGCATGTCCCCTTCCTGGAAGGTCACCTGTATGTGAGTGAACCTGGGAACCAAAGCTGTAGAGTGAAACAGGACCTTGCAAAGACCTAAGTGAAAGGAATGGAAATTGATCCCGAGTCTCCAAGCAAAAAGTTTTAAGCAAGCAAATGACCTGTTTAGAACATGCTCCACCTTGTCCGCACCCCTGCTTGTTCTTCCGCTCCCCACATCCAGCATGCAGCCTGAAAACACACCTGCACGTGTCTGATGGCAAGCTCAGTGAGAATGGGTTCTACTGTGACCCCGTTCAGGAGGGCCAGGAAGTGTGGCCCTCCACCCCTAGCCAGGGCCTGGGCCTGCACTAAACAGGCCCAACTGTGCTCTTCTGTAAGGTTCATCACTCCTTTACCGGAGGGCTAAGAACACCTGGGCTGTGGGAAGCAGTCTGCAGCTGGACGCAGGTCTGGGCCCTCCGAGATCACTCCACCAAGCCGCTGTCCGTCATCATTAGGTCTGGGAGGCACCCGAGGGAGTCCTTCCCCTCACTCTGTATCTGAGAATCAGAGGCCAGACAAGTCCTTCTGATTACAAAGTAATCGAGCAGAGAAACAGCGACAAGGTGCATCCAGGGCTCCCCCTTGTCTCCTGCCCCTTCTTGTTGCAGCTGTAGAATTTGCATCACATAGAAAAGGTGTTCAGGGACAGTAACTTAGTGTGGAAGGAGGGAACATGAAGCTGCTTTTGCACATAATCTTTTCTTTGAGATTAAAGAAACATCAAAGAACAGAGGTGCTGATGGAGGACAGTAAGGGACACAGTGACACTAAATCCCTCTCACACTGGCCTTCTGTTTCTCACCCTGGAGCCGCTCAGAGCCTCCTTCCTTTACTATAAAAAGCCCCAGGTCTTTCCTGAGCTGCCCAATGACAGTCTGGTCACAAGGAGGCCAGTAGAGGTGAGGAGGTGGCCAGGCACCTCAAGCAGAAGGATCACGAACGTGACCCCGTGCACCCTGTCCTTCATCAGTGACAACCAGCACCAGAGCATTTACTCACTCTTTAAATGTGGGTCCAGTGTTTCCCCTGGGCAGGGGCGCCCCAAATGCATGGAAGGGGAGGGCAAGAGGGGTTCTTCCTGGGTGTCCCTGTGCCGGTCACCACGGGTTGGCAGGAGAGGAGGGGCGAGGGCTGACTTGCTGCCAAGGTTTGAGGCTGTCTGCGTTCTGTTTCAGGGGAGGCTCAGAAGCAAGAAGGAGACGAAAGCCTGGCCGCCGCTGCCGGGGTGTTGACAGCGCCTGACGACGCTGCGAGCCCCGCTGTCAGCTCCCCAGCAAATCCGAGCCCCGGGAACCCGCGAGAGCACTTTCATCCTTCATTACCCCAGTTACCTTCTGCGGAAGGAGAAGCAAACAGGCTTGGAAGGGAAATAATTAAACTGACAGAGGAACAGGCAGCCGCTGGACTGGAAGAGGTCAGGGGAGGGAGTCCCACCGAGGGCCGCAGGAGCGAGCCGGGGCTGTCCCCGCAGGGCCTGGCCTCCGCGGGGGAGCTCTCCGCGTCTCCCCTGGTCAGCTTGGAGGACACCAAGCCAGTGGCCGAGGATTCCACACGGGAAGACGGCGAAGGGGTCCCGGAGGGTGGGGACACCAAGAGCGCCGTGCCAACTTGAGAGGGACCGGGGTCCGACGGGATGGCACACAGGAGGCACCAGGGACGGTAAGGGAAGGAGGGGACCTCCAACACGCTCTCGGGCCGCCTTCTCCTAAGACACCTCCGCGTGTGCAAACGAGCAAACCCTGCTCCCGCGGCAAACTGGGCACGTTCCGATGATTTATTCCACGCGGGTCCTGGAGCTTCTCGGCGGCGTCATCCCTTTCTGCGAAGACGCGCTGCTGTGACACGGCCCGGCGCGGGGATGGTGGCTGCCATATGGCTGGTTCGCGGCATCCGTCTTTCTGTCGGCATTTGTTTTATCCGAGATCAGATGTTTTTCTATTAGCATTTAATGGTGTCGATCAAAATTATGGGGAAGAGCTGGGAAGGGACGGGTTTTAATCAGGCCTCCGTCGAGGTCATGGCGAGGCGGCTGGAGGGAGAGGTGTGATTGAGTGTAATGCGTCCACGGGGCCCTCGGCTGCACTCCATCATGTCAGGGCCCCAGGACCTCGCAGCGTGGGTGTTCCTGGCTTCCCGCGGCAGCACTGTCTGTCACGGGCCGACTGGCAGGCGAAGGGGACTTGGGCGGGCTGAGAAGGCTGGCTTCTGGTTTGGAATCTGCAGCCTGCGAGGCTGAAGGATTAATTGATCTCAAGTGAAGGAGCCGGAAGGAGGGGAAGGGGCAGGGGACCCCAGCCGTGCTCTGACGTTTGTTTCTGAGATGAGATGAGGGCTAGATCTAGAAATGATGGCCTCCCTATTCTGCATGTGCTGCCTACCTGCTTTGATTGCCTTTTGGGGCTGGGGAAGAGCTGCTGCTTATGGGTCAGTCTAGTTTCCTGGACCAGCCCTTCACACCTTCAGAACACTCAGGCCACTGCCCCTGTGCCACCAGATGCTGGGGTTTTAGAGACAAGACAGAGCCCATGGCCCTACAGGGCAAGAGAGAGGAAAACACCATGACTTCACTACAGCGCAGCCCACGGACAGGACTGAGAACCAAGTGTACAAGGTCAAGGGCACAGAAAGAGGGAACAGTCCCCCCCACCCCACCCCAGCTGCTACTTTCCTTGGGGATGAAAATGAGACTTTCCAGGTGGACCAGAGCTTCAGGGAATTGCAGAGCATCAGCCCACAGACCCTTCTCTGAGCCGGGCTAGGTTCCTCCCCCCAGGATGGTCCAGTGCGGCATCCCAAAGCTCAGAACCCCTCTGAACCACAGTCACTCTTTTGAAACGCCCCCTGCAGGGAAAAGAGAGCCTCCCAAGGTGGCAGGGCTTGGAAATTCATCCTAAGAAACCAAAGCTTGTTCCAGGGCCATGGTCCTGGGTGGGAAACCTGTACAGGTGGCCAGCCCCGGCCTGCACTTCCTGTGGTTTTCGTCTCCTGTGACCCTCCTGGCTGAATGACAGCCCATCGGATATGGTACTGCCTGACTCTGAAGGAGGAAGGAGTGCAACCAGAAAGGCCACTGTGTGGGCCTCCAGCTGCTGCTCTCCCACTCACTAGAGGTCACCCCCCTTGAGAAATGAGAGGGTCCTGGAGTCAGTACCCTGTTGCTCCTTGGGACAAGGACACGTCCTCAGTCCCTGACTGCAGAGCCCCCAGTGTTCCATCCCTGCCTCTGTGTTCCAGTCTGTCCATCACCCCTCAGACCCACCCCATAAGTCCTGCTCAGGGGAGGTGGCTTCTGCAGCTCCGAAGCTCCCACAGGCCAGCAGTCGAGAACTTCTCTGGATTGGGCCTCAACTACTGCACAGGACACCAGAGCCACCACAGGAAAACACAACCAGATTTAATACAATAATAACAAAAGGGAAAATTTTGCCACACAGAAGTTCTGGTGTTGACACACAGTTAGCCAAGTGTTTATGTTTAAGGCCTCGTTCATCACCTTTTGGAAAGCTGGGCTTATGATAAACTCTAACACATGTCATCAGGACCAGAAAGCTCTGGGAGCCCCAGAGAGCCTGGGCTTTGGGGAGATGGGGACAAAGGGAGCTTTGACTTAAATTCTCTGTGTACAGTTAGCTTGGGAGGGTCACGTGTTATTAGGTAGACCAGGAGCCAGTGAGTTAGGACCCTGTCACATAGGATCCAAGTCCAACATGCCATTCATATGTGTGTGTGACACTATGTCCCCTCCAACACTGTTCGTCTGTCCCTCAGACATTAAAGGGAGCATCAGCAATTTCTTGTGGTTGTCTGCCTGTCTTCTTAAGAGTTGTTGGAAAAGTTTGTGGTATTCTTGTCCCCACTCCACCAGATGACCCCACGCCAATCATGGTTCTCTCAGCAGCAAGTCACCCTTACAGGAATGTCAACAAGAGGGAAGGGAGTTCTCTTGCATAACAAGGACCTCTGAAGTGGGGCACTCCAGGGCTGGTTCAAAGACCAGCGGCAATCTGGGTTTCCATGTCCCTGGTTCACGTTCCCCATGATAAACAAGACAGCCGCGCCAGCCCCAGGGATCACCTGCTGCCACACGTGTCCCAGGGCAGAAGGAAGTTTCTCCCCACATATGCAGGTGGGTGCTTTAGGAACAAGGAACCCAGTTCCTGCCACATTTCATTGGTCAGAATCATCACATGCCACCTAACCAAGTCACATGCCTATGTCTACACCAGTCCTTGGCAAGGAAATGGTTCTCCTGTGATGGGGTTGAGTCCATCGAGACTTACCCTCTGGGTTGGGGAGGAGTCTTGTCCCCAGAGGCACAGGCACTGAAGGGATAATGGGCCAAAGCAGACCATGTCTTAGAAGCGTAGGAGACTTGGAAGAGATTTAACGAGACTTTGAGCCTCACGTGTCTAGGGTCTTGCCGCCGTCCTGCTCTGTGGGCGGAGGCTCCCGCCTGTTAGGCTCTACAGGTGTGTCTGTCCACTCATTGTCCCAGCCGGCTTGCCTGCAGAATGCAGAAGAGTCTGGATAAATGCTGCTGAGCTGGCCGTTCTCCTAATGAAGGCTTCTGCCCACACTCTGCCTTCCTGGGGATGCTATTTCTTTCTTTTAATTAAGGCATGTGGAGATGGATCGGTGTTTGTAAACCAGGCATTTCTCATCCAGATTCCTTCCTGTTCCACACTCCTCCTGCCCACCTGCCACCCTCTTCCCCTGCCTTCTCCCACAGCTTGTCCCAGGACCACTGGCCAGAGACCTGAATGGCCTCCGCTCCCAAACACATATCCCCATGCCCGTGGCAAATTCTAAAACCAGGCTCTGCCATCAGCCATTCGCACTTTGGAGTGAATTTTCCCATGAGTTCCTCCACTGGGAGCGTTTGTACCCTGCTGATCATACGGCATGGAAAGTTCTGTTTCCTCTTGAAGGAACTTCAAAGACCAGATGCTTGCTTATTGAGGGCATCTTTCCTGGCTCTTTACAATGACAGTTTCCCTTGTCCCTCTGGCTGTCTTGCTCCTACAGCACTGTGGGTGACGGCACCTACTTCTCTTCAGAAAAGTCTTTATCTGAGCACCTTCTCTCTGGGGTATCATTCTGGAAGCCTCCATCTGGATCAGTCCTCCTCCTTACTGACACCGAGGGTAGCTTCAGACAGCTCCAGTTAGGACTCCAAAAAGTCAAAGCCCAACTCACTGCTTTAATACGTTCCCTTTTCCCTAAATGTCTTTTGGCACAGAGAAAAAAAAAATTGAAGATCAGAGACATGCGATCGGGAGCTCAAAGCCAATCTAATTAGAAAGAGAAACCGAAAAAAACAGGAAGGCGTTGTCTCTCGATATTACTGTGGCTCACAAAATAAAACAAGTTGATACAGCATGAAGGCAATTTAAAGTGATAGATACAGATGTGCTGTCTTACATTTCATATCACCTCTTTACTAAGAGAATTTTTCTTCTGGATGCAGAGAGAAAGTCTGCATAATGCTGGATGGCTTGATCTGGAGAATCTGTGAGCTCAGGAATATATTTGAGGATCTTATCAAGGCCAGTGATAGCCTATTAAAGTTAAAACAATTGGCTTTTTAATTTTTTTTATTTAAAGAAAGAAGGAACTTCTATTCATGTGCAGACCTTGCTAGATTGGGTTCTGTGATCATCATGTATCGCAACTATATCTTTTTTGTTACCTGAAATAAAAATGTGATAATTTTCCTGAAATTGATGATTAATTATATTATTTGCCTTGTTCTCCCTGCTACTCTCCCTGCAGGGGCTGAAGATTGCTTCCAACGGTATTGTAGCAACTCATCCAATCTGTCACCTAAAATTATTTTATCATCTGGTAGTCATGAAAAAGATGGGGGATGTAAAGATTTTATGCTTTCAGTCGAAAAAGGCAGATCTAAAATCAGTTAGTTTATTTCCTGCAGTCTTTCAAGTTGACCAAAGTGCTCGCTGATTTGCTCTATTTTCTTACGTTTTTAGTATTTCTGTGTATATGCACTAAAAAGCCCCGCTCGGGGAAAAAAAAAATTCACTGCAATTCTGAGAAAAAGCTTATCCTAAACATCTAAAGATAGCACTTCTAATTATTGTCTACATTGTGTTTAAACTATGCAAACTTGAACATTATTCTTATTTTACCAGCTGTGTCTAGGTAGAGTCATTACATCAAACGCTTCTAATTTTACAAAAAGAAATCAAAACAAGTGTGTGTTTAAGTCCCAGTGACAAACGCGAACCCTGTGAGTCAAATAGGCAAACTGATTAGCAAGCCGCTGGGAAGTCAAAACAGCAAATATAAGGAGATTAACAAAACAGATCTGTAAGATTCGAGGAGTAAAAATAGACTCCAGAGGCCATGCAGGGTCCGATGGGCGGTCTTGGTGGCACACATAAGGTTCTATGCCAAGAGCCAGATGTCTGCCTTGTGGTTCACGGTCTTCCCTTCATCAATCTACCCCCGCCAGCCACCCACCAGGAGCTGGGATAGCAGGGTTCATCTCAGCCAGCCATTCAGTGGATGCAGAAGTCCTTTTTGGAAACCTCAGAGGTAGCCACCTTCACCTGGATCCTTCTGGTTGCATGACACTGTCCTCTAAGTCAGCCCAGTCCATTAATAGGAAGCTGTTTTTCTGACTTAGAGCCATTGCCTTAACTAGATATTCATTAGATCCTTATCAGGGAAGCAGGTGCTATGCACCTGTTATGAATAATACTTGATGAAATCTTCAGAACAATCCAGTGTGAGGATCTGATTTTACAGATAAGAAAACCCAGGTTCCGAGAAGTTGAATGACATGTTCAGGTCACACAGCTTCCAAAGCTAGGTCCAAACAGCCTTCTGACCTGAAACTGAGTTGGCCACTGCGGTGCTAGACAATTCCTTTGCCCTCCCAGAAAAGTGGTTGGCCCTCCCATTTGTTACTCGCCTCTGGAGCCTCCCAGGATAATGTGCCAATCCCACTCCCATTAACAGAAGGGAAATGAATGAGTCTGCTAAGGGGTCTCCCTGGGCCTGTCTAGAGGCCGAGGGTGGGGAAGAGGAAAACTACAACAGAAGACTTTAACAAGCACCTGCATTCTTTGGGAAAACGCAAACCAAACCCCCTTGATGATCCTGAGTCAACCTTTCTCTGGGCAGCAGGGGGGAAGACAGGGTGGGGGTGATTTATTCCCTTCCTGAGGATTCTTAGGTAATTGCTGCTGCATTTTCACAACTTTCTATTGTGCATCTAAGCAAACAGTCCATTTAAGATCAGGATATTTAAAGACTCCGTTTGCTAGTGCCCTTTCAGTGCTGACCCGTAAGTTTCCAGTGAACATTTCAAACTAGGAGGAACCAGGTGGTGGAGCAAAGCCACCAGCCTTTTTCTCCAGTTGTCACTAGGGTTTAAGGCAAGATGTTAAAATAACAAGTTCGTCCTCCTTAGAGGCAAAAATAACCAATGGGGATGGGTTTCTGGCTGTGGTTCAGTTTGACTCCAGGGAGGAAAATCCACAGCTGGGAAGTGGGTCTCCCGGGAGGCAGTTACCACAAGTGCTTTTGTTTGGTGAATGAAGGGGCATGCCAAGACTCTTCTCCTGTGTGTACAGGTTATAATCTTCAAAAAGGGAGCAGGACCCCCACCCCAGCCCCAATCAAAATCAGCTGCCTTTGGGGCCCACCACTTCCCTCTGCCTTTGCAACTTGTCCTGGCACAGGTAATTCCAGCAACTTCCGATGCCAGCACCAAGCCCTGAAACTCGCCAGTCACATGGCTTGACTGGCAATGACTTGGACGTTTGGGAAGTATACCAAAGGCTGCATTCAGAGGCAGAGGCCACTGCCCAGCTAGGCTGGTGCTTGCCTCATCCCTCCTTGGCCATTGGCATTGAAATCACTCCCCTGGGCACTTGCTGCAGATGTTTTTCTCCCCTCCTTTTGGATTCCAAAGGAGTTTGGGATGTGTATCTCTCTCTCTCTCTCTCTCTCTCTCTCTCTCTCTCTCTCTCTCTCCCCCCCTCCCTCCCTCCCTCACACAGACGCATACATATATCACATATAACAAACATATATGCATATATTTTTCTGCTATCTCAAAAAAAATCAAAAGTAAAAAAAAAATTAAAGCTGAGTGTGGAAGAGAGCTCAAATAAAAAGCATACAAAACCCCAAACGCATGACTGAATTGCTGCATTTTTAATGTGCAACACAAAATCGCTAAACATCCCCCCAAAGAGCAGCGCTCTCGGGCTGTCTGGGAGACAGCAGAAGGCGGAGGCCAGAGACCTAACAGGGCGGCACTGCACGGGGGTTGTGAGCAGGAGAGAAGGGCCCAAGGAAGCCTTAGAGGACTCTCAGAGGGCCTAGGAATAAAGAAAAGTGGGGAGGAGAAGGTCCTCAGGACAGAGAGGGGTCTTAGGCAGTAGGTGGGGGCTGAAGGTCAGGGAGGAAAGTGACCACAGGAGAAGGGACTCCAGTGGATGGCGTATTTCAATGCGCCTTGGGGTGCAGGGGAGGGGTGTGTGCAGGGAACACAGAGATATTGGAGGGCAGCGGCTCAGAGATCGTGTGTGGCCCTCTTGCACTCATGGAGGATACTTCAGGGTATAGGGTGTCCCTGGACGCAGAGGGACTCAGAGGCAGAGGGGTATCTAGGGCGATGGACTTTTCTATGGACACAGAGGGGTTCTCAGTGAACGTGGGGGCGTCTCCGGAGCAGAGAGGTCTGGGGTCCGTGGAGGTGTCTCCGTGTGAAGGGTCCTGGGGTATACAGGGTGTCTAAGGGGCGGAGGGAGCTCTCCAGTACCCGGGGGCCTGGGCGTGGGGGGCTCTGGGGTGTGTCAGGTGAGGGGCAGCAAGGTGACGGGCCTTGGCTGGGGACACAGGGGACTGGGTGGCGCTCAGTCGGCCTTGCACTCGCTTTCGCGCCGCCGCTTCCTGCGCTCCGCGTGCTCCTGCGCCAGGCGCGCCCAGGGCGCGGGGCCGCTGGCGCCCACCACGCAGCAGGCGAGCCGGCGGCCGGCGTTGCCGTTCTCCACGCTGGCCTGGTTGCCGCCGCGGCCCAGGTCGTCCTCGCCGGCGTGGACCACCACGGCGCGACCCATGATGGAGTGCGGGCCGGCGAGCGAGGCGGCCAGGCCGGCGCGGTACTTCCAGAGGCGGCCGTCGCGCACGGCGAAGTTGCCGAAGTCGCCCGGGTGCCGCGGGTGCGGCGCCCCCAGCGGGTTGTAGTGCGGCCCGGTGGACTCGCAGCCCTGGCTCAGGTCCCCGAACTGGTGCACGTGGATGGCGCGGCTGGAGCTGTTGGGCTCGGCCGGGAAGCCCTCCAGGTCGAAGAAGGCCTCGAGCTTGGCTCCCGGCGCCGGCTGCCGGAAGAGGACCAGGCCGCTCACCCGCGGCTGCGCGGCGTCCAGCGAGGCGGACGGCTGCACCCGGCAGACGGCGTGGAGCGCCGCGTCTGGCCCGCCGGCCGCCGGCCGCCGCTGCGCGACCTCCTGCCAGATCTCCAGCACTTTGGCGTACATGTCGCGGATCTGCTCTGCCACTTCGGAGCCGGGCCCCGCGGACTCGGGGACATTCCAGGTGTCCGAGAGACGGGCCGCCAGGAGCAGGCAGCAGCACAGCGGGGCCAGCATGGCCGGGGTCAGGCACCTGCGGGGCGCCCCCGCGAGGACGGGGCGGAGCAAGCCTTAGTCACTGGGAATACCCAATCGCAAGGACCCCCTCCGTTGTCAGATCCACCCCCCAAGTTCCCAGGGGGCGTCCTGACCCCGCGTGCTTTTGTGCTGTTTGTCAAGGGCCTGCTGAGTAGTGGACACTGGGTGTAAAAAAGGATGAGACCCCAGCTGAAAAGTCTCGAGAGATCTGAGTCTCCAGAGATCACGGTTCTTTCAGGCCCTGAGTCCCTGGCAAGGAAGGAGTGGGGCGCAGGGCGCAGGGGGCAGGGTGCCTTAGGACATCAGCTGGCAGTCTGCGGCATTAGGACCCTTCCAGGTCTGCCCCTCCGCATCCCTCCCTGCTTTCTGCATCCTTCCAGCAGACAGACATGCGACTTAGGTCCCTGCCTTCTTGGTATTTGCATGTACTGGGCCCTCTCCCTGCAGTGCCCTCCCGCTGCGGTAGACTTGGGGTTTATAGAGATACAAATTTGGGTTTTCTTGGGTATCCCCAGCACCTGGGCCCACAGCAGGCAATAGGATGCATGTATTTGGTTGCTAAGAGAGATCACACCAAGTGGGGGACAGGTGGGTACAAGTCACTCCAACACCATCCTGTGATTGGAGTGGGGTAGGGGTAGGGCAGAGAAAGCCATGCCCATCTCCCTGGGGACTCCAGAAAGGCTTCCCAGGGGAGTTGACTTTCTAGTTGGGTTCCGTAAGATGGAAGTTTTCCCGGAAGAGCCAGGTAGGAAAGCCTATTGGACAAGAGGACGTTCACAGGCTGGGAAAGGTTACAGTTTGGGGTTGGAGGGAATTCAGTGTGGCTAGAGTGTGGGCTCTCTCGCTCTCTCTCCCTGTCTCTTAATAATTTTTAGATGTTGATGGATCTTTTTTATTCATTTATTTATACGCAGCACTGAGAATCAAACCCAGTGCCTCACATGTGCTAAGCAAGCGTTCTACCACTGAGCCACAACCCCAGCCTGTGTGGCCTCTCTTGACCAGGCAGGAGCTGGGGCTCAAGAGGAAACCTAGAACCAGGGACAGAGGAAATGACTTTGCCATGCTAAGGGGGTGGTATTGGCTAAGGAGCTAGGGCTGGTTTAATCAGAGGAGGTGATAAGAGGTGTTTTGTTTTGTTTTGTCTAGTGTTGTGTATTCAAACAAGCTAGAAGACAGGAATTTGAAAATTCTCCCCATACAGATATGCTAATTGAGGAGATAGACATGCTCACCCTGATTGGACATGATACAATGTGTACATGTATGGAAATAGTGGTGTATGGTATCCCATTACACATGTACTGATAGCATGTGTCAATTGAAAAATAAAGCTCACTGACAGGAGAAAGGTTAAAGGCTGGGCTCCAGGGATGGAGAGGACAGGGAGCAGGGTGGTAATGATCTAGGGAAAGAGAGACCCAGAGAAGCAGAGCTGGAGAGACCCTGAGGGAGACCAGTTAGGAGGCTGTAGCACTAATCCAGGGAAGAAACACAGAAGCTCTGGCCAAAGTGGAGGCAGCTAACAGAGAGGAGGGCGTGGCTGATCAGCCCTGGCAGGAGGACAGGAGCAGCAACAAGTGCAGGCTCCTGAGGTTCCATCATGGAACACTGAGTGGCACAGTGGGAAATAGTCCCAGGACCACTCCCGCCCCATGGGTTCCAAAATCTGTGGATGCTCAAGTCCTTCATCTGAAGTAGCAGAGTGTGTGTGTGACCTGCGCACATTCTGCGGCATATTTGAACCATCTCTGGATTACTTACTGCATTTACCAATGTAACTGCTATGTGAATACTTGTCATCCTGTATTGTTTAGAGAATAATGACAATTGGGGGGGGGGGGAAAGTCTGTGCATGTTCAGAGCAGACACAGTAATTTTTTTCCCAAGCATTTTCCACCTGAAGTTGGTTAAATCCACAGACGTGGAACCCAAGGACATGAGGGTGACTGTACTATAACTTCACAGGGCCACTGACTTTCTTAGCCCTCCGTTCCTTACCTGTAAAATAAGGCCAGTCATAATACCCAAGATCATGGTAAGGATTAAGTGAGATATTTATAAACCAGGCTACTTTCACATTTTAAAATCTGCCCACAGGGATTAATGATGGCCCCAAAGAATTGGTTTGAAGGTCACCTGCTCTGCCAAGTCCTTCTTCAACACCTCTGGCCATTTAAAAAACAAGCTCTAAGATGGAGTGTCTCTTCCTTACATAAGCATTACAGAAAGTCAATTGAGAATGGGTGATTAAAGGAATGGATTCTGGAACTGGCTTCACAAATCCAAAGCCCGCCTGTCACTTACTCTCTAAGTGCCATTTTCATATTTATAGAGAGCAGCAGAATAAATGTCTGCCTGCAAACTGTAGCCAGGCCTGCTCCCCACCCCTCCCCACCCCCAGCCTCAGCTCTCTGATCTGCACAGACAGCTAGGGACACCTACCTCAGAATCTTCCTATCAGGCTTACAAGAGACCCTTGGAATTTCTGACCCTTACTGAACACACAGGTCAGCCATTGCTATGAGCTCTTTGCATGTGCTAATTTTTAAAATCTGCATGAGACCCCATGAGGTATTTGATAGCCTCGTCTAAATCCCAACATGCAAGGAAAGAGGTACAGAGAGGCCAGGGTCCTGCCGGAGGTTACACCAGCGCTAAGTGCTGTGCCCATGATTCAGTCGTCACGTGCATAGCTCTCTAGAGCAGGCAGCACAGAGCCTGTGCTAGAAAGTTCTTAGCAAACAGCACCTGGTAGTCAGCAAAGAGAAGCTGCAGATGAGATGTCAGGACCACCCACTGAGAGAGGCTGTGGAAGCCAATGGAAGAAGGAGGTTCTAGGAACTGGGGGTCTCCTGTGTGCCCTGTCCTGGAGCTCTCTGTCAGCAGGGACCCTTGTTCCCGGGGCAGCACTCAGGAGCACCTACACCTGGAAAGTTCTTCAAACAGAGCAAAACCAGCTTGTTTGGGGGCCTCAGTGGGCTTTGCTTTGCAGGAATGCTGGGGTAATAATAAACAGTTTAAAGAGGTGCTTTCCTCTTAAATCTAAAAGGGAAAAGAAAATGCTTCTTCACACCCAGGAAAACTAGAGTCCTTACTTCCTAAGCCTCTGCACCCTCCACACCCCCTGCCCCTGGAGGCCCCACATAAGCTCAGTCTTCTGGAACAGTCTCCTGCCCAGTGAGACAGCAAACAACCAAGTGGCTTTTTGAGAGCCTGCTTTGGGCAAAGTTCTATAGGGACAAAGCTATGGGGGTGGGGGGTGGGGGGGGGACAGGGAGGGACAGGGAGCCTTGTCCTGAATCAAAGGAAGCCACCAAGCCTTTATCTTGGCCAGTATCTGGGTGGCCCCCAATTCCCTGCCCATTCCCTGAAGCTTCAGTAGACGTGCCATAGCAGGCCATGTCCGAGGTGGGACACTGGTGTCACTTTGTCCTGCCTTCCTGGTGACTCCCTGGACCTCTTCCTGATCACCTTCTCCTGGGGCTTGGGTGCTGGAGTCCCTCCACAGCCCCCTGGAAAGAGCGTGTGCTGGGAGCCAGAGCTGGCCAGGCGCTTGACCTGTGCCTTTGCTAACCAGGGGGCTTTGTAGGCATGTGCCCTCCCTCGGGGCTCCAGCACCCAGCCGTGCAGCGTCCTGAGGACAGGCTTTCCATCATATTTCTTTCCTGTGACACTGAGCTGCAGTTTCTCTCCCCCCTCCCGTTGCCTCCCTTCTCTCCTGGCCCCCCGCCCTGTCCCCAGGGTCCCCTCCTAGCTTCAGAGCAGCCAGGCGTCCTGACTCTCCCAGGAACCTGATGGAGTCCTTTCCCAAGGAGAGTCCTGTGCCCCGCCCCGCTCACAGTAGGGACACTTGGGGAAGAACAAAATGGACCCAGCTTGGCACCCACCTCTGCAGCACTTCCAAGAGCACTTTCCCTCCTGCGGAGCCGGAGCCCGAGCAGCACTGGCCACTGGAGGAATGCAGGCTGTCCCCTGCTGGGGTTTGTGAGCCAGCAGAAAGCCGGCCCAGCCTGGGGAGTGGTTAGCGGGAGGGAAGAAGGTCATTGGGCCCGTCAAAAAAAAAAAAAGGCGTCCAGATGTCCCTTGCTGCAGAATTGCCTGGCCTCCGGCTCCTCTGTCCCCATCTCCCCCGCCGGGGCTCTCTTGCCAAGTGTCGTGACTTCCCTGGTCTGTGCAGAAGGAGCCCCTGACCTTCAGCCACAGCGGGGGACTAAAAAGAGAGAAAATAGCTTGTTGGGAGAGGTGTACAATGGCCTCTTTATTGAGAGGCCTTTTATTTTCTCCTGATTTCCGCAGCTATTGACTCATTTTTCTGGATGCTGACGTGTATCGAAGATGGGCACAGGCACCTGGCAGCTGTGTGTGGCGTTTTCTCCAGGACTGTGCTGCCACGCCTTGCGCACGTGAGTGGCAGGTGTGGCAGGGATCACACACGCAGGCTGCAGGGCCCCAGCTTTGTCACTTCCCAACTGAGTGCACCTGGCCCCGTGACGTCCCTGCCTGTGCCTCCCTTTCCATCTCTGTAAAATGGGTACGCGACGCTGGCGAGCCTGAGCGATCACCACGGAGATCAAATGAGATAAACATGTCAAGTGGGAACCCAGTGCCTGGCTCTCGTAAACAATGTCATTAGGACGTTACACAGAAAGACAATAACAGTCACCCTGTTGTTGTCACTGCTGTTGTTAAAATGACAGAGGAGCCTTTTAAAAGAGTGTGTGGTCTGGAGGGACCACAAGCCTTTCCCTCCAGGGTGGCCTTTTTTCCTTTTGCTGCCATGAACTCTCCTCAATCAAAGCAGCTCTTTCCAGAAATAGACACCTCTGTTTCCCAGAAAGGCACACTTGGGAAAGGCACTCACCACTACCTGTCTGTCCCACATTCCTTCAACCAGTGCTGACTGGGAGCTGCATCCCAGCCAGGCTGCATGCTGTGTCAGAGTCCCAGATCTGCGTTGAGTCCCTGCCCCTTGGTGTTCACATTCTCAGGAGGGAGATGGCGGTGTCAACAGATACAGCCAGGGCTGAGTGAGGAGTGCAGCTGGGGAGGGAAATACAGGGTCCCTGTGAGGTCCCCAACATGGACCTGGGCAGAGGAAAGCTTGCTAAGTAATCTCGAACTCGGGGTCCCAGCCCCGGCTGGTGGCTCGGCTGTCAGCAGAGACTTCTTAAACCCCTGTTTTTAGATGAGCAATCAGGAGCCCAGCTTGGCAGGAAGAGAGAAGCACTAAAGACTTTGTCCAGGAGCCATTCCAGGAGATAAGACGGTGACTTCCCAGAACTCAGGACCCCCTGCCCCATGGTCCCCCCTTCAGGCTCAAGGAGAGCTCAGCACCTTTGCCGGGACGAACGTAGCTGCCCTCTGCTCCAGATGCCACCGGTCCTCCGCCCCACACTGCAACATTCTGGCTTCTCACTGTGAACCTTTCATCCAGTTTTTTTTTTTTTTTTTTTTTTAATCTTGACTTTCATTCAGTTCTTGAAACCGTTGTTACATAAGCTCCTCGCCACTGTTTCCGTGGCACTATCCCCGCTAAGCGCCATGTGATTTCTTCTAAGTGTCAAGAAAGCGCTCCTCCATCCCTGGGCTCTAGGAAGGGTGACAAGCCCAGATTCACCTGCACCCTCACCCTGGCAACATCCGCTCCCCTTTTGGTAGCCGCACCCCAATGTCCTTCTAAGAAACCGCTGCACTTTTGGTCTTGGAGGTGACACCGACTTCACCCCTTGCTGCAGAGGTCAATTCATGGCTTGGGTGTGATCAGTCAGGGTTCACGGATGATCCACTCAGAGACAGTGCGATGCAATGACACTTTTGCTTGGACCATAAAAGAAGATGTATCCTCTCGTCCATTGGAATTGATACTGGAGAGAAAAATCTAGAGTTTTCGTAGCCACAACTCACCACGAAGGGAGAGCCTGTCTGAGAATATGGGCAACGAAGAAGGAAGTGAAATAAAGTAAAGGAAATCTGGATTCGGTGGCATTGTTTGAGCCCCTGGGTCTAGCCATACCTGAAGCTTTGTTTTCATTATGTGAGTCAACACATTCTCATTTTGCTTAAGTTATTTCGGTTGGGTTTCTGGTTGTGACTGAACACTTTATGAAGCACTTTCTCATATAGAATCTTATTTAATGCTTATTAAAGTTTGTGGGGTGGTTATTAATTTGTCCACTGTCTAAATAAGGAAACAAGATTCAGGGGAAAAAAAAATAAAGAGGGGGTCAAAGTTGCAATGCTAGAAAGTGGGAAAGTCAAGATCTAAACCCAGGACTCTGATTCCCAAGCCTGGCCTCTTCATCTTTACATTTTATTACCACCAACTAGTGAGGAGATGAAAGAAAAGTGAGAAATGAGTAACTGGTGAGTGCAAATTTTGCAGTTATTTTTGTAACATCAGCCACCGCCCCCTCCCCCTCCCCCACGACACCCTGAACTGTTGGCCTCTGGTGCTTCCCACCTCTGTTAATGTGTAATGCAGCAGACAATCCGTGGGCCTTGTTGAGCCGCAGAGT
Organism: Urocitellus parryii; assembly: GCF_045843805.1. Taxonomy (NCBI): domain Eukaryota; kingdom Metazoa; phylum Chordata; class Mammalia; order Rodentia; family Sciuridae; genus Urocitellus; species Urocitellus parryii. Next base: position 126,866,954 of record NC_135540.1, read on the forward strand.
TGGAGACACATTCAAAAGTGCTCTCCTACCCATGCAGCAGCACCCTCTGCTCCGGAACTTTGACCTTTTCTGCAGGAATTCCAGTTGCAAAGAGCTGCTCTGCCATTGTGCTCGGAAAGCTGATGGAATTAAGTTCCACAGATAAACAGAGGGGTGGCCAGCAGGAGAGAGCCACAGTCAGGGCTCCAGATCACCTTCCTGCCACGTGGTTGCCCACCCAGGGCACTTCAGACTCTCCTGAGAAAACCTGGAGTGTGTCTTGCCTCCCCAACCCCCAGAGTCCCCGGGGGTGGGAGTGGAATCAAGAGAGCCGCAGGGTGCAGTCTGTGCTGTGCCCAAGCACACTGGGGTGATAGGAGACAGCAGGTCCTCACTGGCAAGGTGTGCCGGAAGGGAAGCGTCACCTCTACAAACAGGAGTCAGATCACAACATCCAGCGTTCATTGAGTGCCTCTGTGTGCCAGGCGCTCACTGCCAATGGACAAGCACCTTTTACTCATGGTCACAGCGCTGCTTACAGGGAGGAAGAGGGACGGCTCACGGTGCCACGGTGCATTCTGCAAGCTTCCTTTTCACTATGAACATGTCGCCCTGCCCTTCCAATGTGGTCACGATGACCCCAGGTAGGACACAAAAGCTTGTTCTGATCTGAAGGACAGCTGTGCAGCACAGTCCCCCAAGAAAGCCCGGGGGAGCTCGCTCCAGCTGAGCCCTCGAGCTCCGCTTCCTGCAGGAGACTGAGGCTTCCTGCTCTGCCACCCAAAGCAGCACCGAGGTGCTGGGACTGAGAAGCATGTCCTGTGCTTGTTACCTCCTGCTGATTGCATGGTCCACTCTAACTGGGAAGAGAAACATTCCAGCTTACTTTTTAATCACACTGATTTAACAAACATACCCGCACCCAACACCCTGGTCTCCCCCTTTTATTATTCCCTCCTACTCTAGCAGCCCGAGGGATGGACACTGGCTTTCCCAGAATCCCTTTCAACTAACAGTCATGTGGTCCAGTTGTAACCCATGAGCTATGACCTGACGTGGCTCTGGAGAACGCTTTTACCTCCTTTATAAAAGGAACAGAGATAGATGGTGCCTTTCCCTTTCCTCTTGCCTGAAGCGTGGGTAGATGCCTGGCAGTGTGGCAGCGACCTCGGGACCATGACAGGACGAGAGTGACAACATAAGGCCATCCCCACTGAGCACCTGAACCAACACCAGCTCTGGACTTCTTGCAATAGAAGAGGATAATCCTCCAGGTACCATGGCTAGCGGGCTTCTGTTACTTGCCCCCAAATGCATGCCTAACTGTTGCGGTGGTGTGTCAGACCCTGCGCTGGGCGCCATGACCGTGAAGAGGTAGAAATCTCAGCCTTACATCAAGGGACTCCTAATCTACTTGGAGAGACGTGGGTTTGAGGGACCATAGAAACTTCCCAGTGTTACTCTCCTATTTTACAGGTGGAAAATAACACCTGAAGAGGTTAATTGACTTGTCCAGAGCCACTCCTGTGAGATGCCAAGGAAGGACATGAACACCTTGAGCCTTCAGGCTGGTGACTTCAAAGTCACCAGTTCCATCTCGTCACCTTCCCCTGCGGGCCCCTCACACACACCCTGAGGAAGAAGTATTCTCCCCAGTCTGAAAGCCAGCTGGGCCGGCCCCTTTCCTCCACACCCCAGGGTGGGCAGACTAGCCGACAGGATGGCAGGGAGGGGCCCGAGCACAGTGCCCACCCTGCCACCGAGAGCAGCAGGCCCCACTCCTGGGGTGATGGAAGACGGCGGCTGGAGGGAAATGCAAGAAAAGAGAGGTCCTCTGGCTCAGCCTCTCTTCTAGAACAGCAATTAGGAAGTTGAGATGCTGACAGGACTCAAAAACCTCAGATCCAAGGTCCGGGAGGAAAACAGGGAGTCAGCCATGTGTCCAGTGTGGTTCTGGCCTCTCTCCAGACGCCTCACAGTCCCCAGCACAGCACCAAACCACCGCCACCCCCTAAGGCAGCCATGGGCAGAAGCATGGGGAAGGTGGCAAGGCTCCGTGGTGCGGTCCTAGCAGGGTGCTTGAATTCACGTCACAGAGTTTAGGAGCAATCTTACAGCTGACCTCCTCGTAGCCGTCCACGACTCCTAGTCCTTCCTGAAGGACCTCAGTTGAGTCTTGAGACATCTCCTATGGCAGGGATCTGCTCTGAGCTGTTGTCAGCCCTGGCGGGGGACTGAGGAACGGCACGTCAACATGTATGAGCAATGTGTGCTCACACTGTGAGATCACAGCAGGAGTTTATCTCTCATGGGTCTATTCCCATCAAAAACCCAGGCAGAAACACTCTGGCAGTCAAGTTCATGGGGTACCCGCGTCATGACAGATATGGATCAGTGCACCTGGAGAGGAGCCAGAACTGACCTACTGCCTGGCACAGCGTGCACGCCTGTAATCCCAGCGGCTTGGGAGGCTGAGGCAGGAGATTCAAAGCCAGCCTCAGCAAAGGTGAGGCACTAAGCAATTCAGGGAGACCCTGTCTCTAAATAAAATACAAAATAGGGCTGGGGAGGTGGCTCAGTGGTCATGTGCCCCTGAGTTCAATCCCTGGTATCCCCCCCAAAAAAACCATAACCCTACCTATTATATCTGGTCAATTGACTTATGATAAAGTCATCAAGGTAATTTAATGGACATAGGATAGTTTTTTTCAATACATGCTACTGGAACACCTGGCTATCCACGTGGAAGCAAAATAACCTTCAGCTTCTATTTTACAACACGGGAAAATCTCTTTTCAAAATGGAGCACAAGCCTAAGAGTAAAAGTAAAAGCATAAGACTTCTAGCAGGCAACGGTAACTTAGTGGGACACAAAAAGATAGACCATAACAGAAAAATTAGGGCTTCATCCCAAGTAAACATGTTTGCTCTTTCATAGACAGCTTTTAAGAAGCTGAAAAGACAAATCACCAACTGGAACAAAATATTTCTAATACCTACATCTTTCCAAGGGCCTGTGTTCAGAATAGACAAAGAACTCATAAGAAGAAAGGCAGTCCAGTTTTGAAGATGAGCCATAGAATTTTACCAACTCTTTATACAAGAAGATATGCGAATGGCCAACTTTCCTTGGCTAAAAATAGTCAGGGAATGTTAACATGGGTGAGGATGTAGTGTAATCAGAACTCTCAGACATGGCTGGTGGGCGTGTGACATGCTACAACCACTTTGGAAAACTGTTCAAAAGTTCTTCATGAGGTTAAATACAGTCCACCTAACAGGATCTGATCCCTTCATGCCTGGGAAATGAAAATGTTATGTCCACAGATACATATGCTTAAGAGGATGGTTCATTAGAGTCCCCTGGAAACTTCACCAAGATCCATCAGTAGCTGAATAGACAAATATTTATGTTTCCTACACACAGTGGAACCCTATGCAGAATTAAGTTGCAACAACTACTGGCCCATGTTTCAACATACATGTATCTCAGCAGTGTCTCTCCAAGTGACGCAAAATAGTACATGCTCTATCATTCCATTTCTACAAGGCTCTGGAAAGGGAGACGACTGTATTGCCATCTAATCTGAACAATGGCTTCCTGGGATGGGGGTGGAGCAGCAGTGTATGGGGGTGGGGTTGTCCTTAGTTCCAAAGAAGCAAAGGAGGTCTCTTCAGGATGCTGAGATTGTTCCATATCTTGAACGTGGGTTGCTTAACTGAGTGTTGACGTGGCAAAGATCATGCATGTCGTTGCTTGTAAATTAGACCTCAATAAATTTAAAAAGCAGTGACATCTTGTAAACATTACAAAATAAGAAGATTGGCAGATGTTGAGTTAACCTCGTTGGTGTGAGGCTGACCTCAAGTTCAAATCCTCTGCAGGCAAAGTTATCCAAATAGAATTTTGTATCATGTTATTGATACTTAAAATTCAGTCGTAAGGAGTTGGGATGAGACTTCCAATGAGCAAGCATTCTGGATTAAAGAGAAAACTTCTCATTCCCTGGGGGGACCATTGTCCTGTTGAGGACCTAAGCAATCCCTGAGACCACTTGCAGAGTGCATTCCTCCAGAGTGAGGTCCTCGCTGGGGACCCCAATCTCATGAGACCACCACTCCAGACCTCAGGCTGACCACAGTGGTAGTTCCCACACACCACTCCCCCTCCAAGCCTCATTGTGCCCACATGCAAAAACAGGAAAGGAATGGAATTAAATCAAATAATGAGATTAATTGATGATTAATCACATGTAAGGAAATCGGCAAAGCGCATGGCAGATAGCAACCACCACAGTTTGTGATTTAATCGCCCATTTTTTAGGGATAATTCGTTTTATAAATTGGGCTAGAGAACACAACGCTACGGGGTTGGGGTTGGACGGGGAGGTAGTGTGAATGTGAAATGCAGGCTCTATCTCGTCACCCGTGTCTGCTTCTGCTCTTTGGGACTCTGGGCGCCGGTGCCTTTTGTTTGTGCTTCAGTGGCGAGTGACAGAAATGCAACTCGTGCCAACTCCAGCGCAGAGGGGTTGTGCTGGCTCACCTAAGTGAGACCCAGCAGCCTGTGTTCTAACAGCCCTGCGACTTCTGAGGGTCTGACCGAAGGTCCATGGAGTCACCTCTGAGCCAGGACAGTGTGAAGGATGAGGGAACACAGGGCTGGGCCGGGGGCCCACCCCGTAGCCAGGGCAGGCTCGGCACCACCAGGACCACGTGGGGAGAGGAGAAGACAGCCAGCCACGCTGATCTGCCCTAGCTTTGTCATCTGACAGGTGTCTGACAGCCGTCCTCTGCTCAGGCACACTGAAGACCCCGGGGGAGAAGGCAGGAGCAGGTCCGCGTCCCGGGAGAGGTCCTGTCCCTAGGAGCCCGCGGCACCTCACGGGTCCTCAGTGTCCACACCTATTCCAGCAACACCTGGTTCTCTACACTCCCAAGAACATAGCTCCACCTGAGAAAAGGGCTTTTTCTAGTGAGAATCCGTAGTTTGGTCTCGTGATTCCAAACAGATTTTGGAATCTTTTTCTTTCCGTTTGTGCAGAGTCGAAGTGTGTCCAGCCCCACCCTTTGGTACACGGGAGGTGGAAGGACAGGGAGGCAACGTTTGCTTTGACAAGTCTTCTTTTTTCACCAGAGGACTGTTTGGTCCTGGGAACATTTTAATTGCTTCCTGTTATGAGACCAGTCGACTATGATGAGTGAATCCCGACCATTCAGGTGGAAGTCATAAGCTCCTGCTAAAGGGATGAGAAACCACATCCCTGCTTTTCAGACGGCAGCAGGGAAGTGTCTCAACCAACGCCAGTGCTGGGCTGGCATGTTGTCACCATCACTCTGTGTTTGGGGACACTCCACATTCTGTGAGCTGTTTACCCGATGCGTTCCGTAGACACTGTTTGTTTTCATGTGGTTGTTAATCCTTGTTTTCCTTTCCTAACAGATACCCACTTTGTTCAGGTATCCATGTCTCCCCCGCAGGACTCAAGGGGTCCCAAGGAAAGTTCCCCATTAACGTAGATCAGTCAGCACAAGCTGGTCCCAAAGGTTGGCCGGGCAGAGAGATGGAGGGATCTGGGTCCCGACGATCTGGCATCATTTTAACCTCTGGACTTCCCACTCTGTGATTTGATTATATAAGTTAGTGTGAGCCAGGGTTTTCTTTTACTAGGAGCCAGAACTAACAGAATCCGTCTCACCCCGTGAGGAATTGGTCTTCATGAAGGCGACCTCCAATAGAGAATGCTTTATCCTTTACCCACTCCGGGCTCCAGAACCCAGACTGCTTGCTGTTTACAATTGGATCAACCCAAAAGTCTCAGCCAGGAATACTTTTGGCTGCAAATAATGGAAAATATGATAAAAAGTTTCTGAAGCACTTGGGCATTTGTCCCATGAAACAGAAAGTCCAGAGCCCGTAGCGGGGCTCGCAGCGCTCCCACCTTCCCTTTCCATCAGCAGCGTAATGGAGACTCCTGACCCTGGGCTGATGGCCTCAGAGCTGCAGGGTGGCGTTGACACCTCCAGATGTGGTACCTCATTTCAGGCAGGAGGAAGAAAGGGGAAACAGCAGCATCCTGTTTCCCAGACAGCTTCAACTGATGTCTCGTGGCCATAAATGCATCACGGTGCCTGCCTGGAGATGCAGGAGCTCAGCTGAGCGACTGTCCTTGGCTGAACATATGGCTCCTCCAACAAAACGGATTCTCCCTTCCTTAGAAGGAAGAGGGGGTATTGATGAGGCAGGTAGCTGGCAATGTCTGCCACGCTGGTTCCAATGTTTATCCTTACTACTCTAAAGAATTAAGGACACTCTCTAATTTCAGATTTTATAAAGAGAGCAATAAGAATAGTTGGGGAGGGCAGTGCTGGTCACAGCAGCGCCATGCCTGTAATCCCAGCAGCTCTGGAGGCCGAGGCAGGAGGATCACAAGTTCAAAGCCAGTCTCAGCAAAACCAAGGCACTGAGCAACTCAGTGAGACCCTGTTTCTAAATAAAACACAAAATAGGTCAGGCTCAGTGGTTGAGTGCCCCTGAGTTCAATCCTTGGTACAAAAAACAAACAAAAAAACCTCCCAAAAGAATAGCTGAGGTCAGGGAACCCAGCTCATTCCATGGGGTTTAACTGCTTACAGTCAGGCAGGAACAAAGAGGACCTGGACTACAAGCAATGACAATCACAAAGTCCTGCATATTTCTGCTCTAGGCAGGGGATACAAATCTTAGCAAGCTGCAGCTAAGGGAAAGTTTACTACCAGGGTCTTCCTCATTGCTCATCATCCTGGTTCTGCGCTGCTTATAGACTTCTCTGGGTACCACAGTGGGTCCCAAGTTGCTTCCCAGTAGCAGAGCTGGTACACACGTTGATCTCCCCCTGCCTACATAGTCATCCATTCATCTGTCCACTTATTCCTTTAATCTAAGTTTTTGTGTGTTCAATCAAAGGAGAGCCTTTTCAACAATGCTTCTAGAACTTTAGCTTTGCTCTGCTAAGACTACTGCATAAGTCCGTGTAAATATCCCTTTGACACATGCTCAACATGCTTTGTGTTGCTTTCTCTCTGTCGGGGCTGGAGGGCTACTGTCTGGATCTGTCTGTCTGTCTGGGGCAAGCTTCAATCTTCAGCCCAAGAACGGAAGCATTTTGTGAGGTTCTGGTTTTTTATGGGAACAGCAAACTTTTCAGGTTAGAGGAGTGCTCGAAAATTCCCCTCCCAGATCTACCACTGACTCTCTGCGACTCAGGGACATGTCCAGGGCAGCATAGCTAAGCAATGCCCCTGTTCCTTCCTTAACCAGCCCTGGCCCCTGAGCACATGGTTTTGCTGCGGGACCTCATGGGGTTGGGTGTGTTTCTGTCTTCACAGAGGGAGAAAACAAGTGGCTGGAAAAGTTAGGAAACTATTTGGCATTTCTCTTTTGGCTTAGACAAGAAAATCTCGATGCTCATCTCCAAAATTTCCAGCAAAGCACTTGTTTTTCCAGGAAAGGGAAGAGAACACTGCATGGACCCCTGTGGGCACACAGGGGTGATTTTCTAAAGGTGTGAGAGACAGCTGGAAAGTGCAGATGGGAGGCGTCTCCAGAGGCAGCCGAAGTAAAACAGCCCACACTGTGAACACGAGTTGCTATCTCACAGTTCTGCAGGCTGCCCAAGGTCAGGACCTTGGCAAGGTCAGTACCTGGCAAGAGCCCCTTCCTATCCTCTTGTGGTCTGGTCTCTGGTCTCTCTTCCTCTTCTTGGAAGGACACTTATGCCATCACAGGGGCCCATCCTCGTGACCTCATCCAAACCTATGATCTTCCCAAGCCCTCACCCCCAAATTCTATCCTTTGGGGATCAGGGCTTCAAGGTATGAATGTGAGGGGACAGAAACCTTGGCCCCAAAGAAATGTCCAAAGGTGTGTGAACTGGGCCTCTGCGGGGAGACAGAGGTGTTCTGAGCGCTCATTACCGTGTGACATCCACCCCACACTCAGTGACCTTAAACCACCACCATGTTTATCCTATCTCCTGATGCCGTGGGTTAGCTGGGGATGGACTGGCAGACCCTCTCCAGGTCTTACTTGGCTTCCCTCTGGATGTCTAGGTCCTGGGTGCCGAGATGGCTTCTCTCATGTGAGGGCTCACCCTCCAAGGCTTCTCCACGGGGCCTCGTGCTTTGCCTCATTGCTGCAGAACAAGAGATCGGACTTTTTCTCTGGAGGCTCCAGACGGCAAAGGTTCCAAGCATTCTTAGTGCCTGGGTTCAGGAATCCAGAAACATGCTGGACACGGTGACTCACGTCTGTAATCCCAGGAGCTCAGGAGGCTGAGGCAGGAGGAGCACAAGTTTGAGGTTAGCCTCAGCAACTTAGCAAGACCCTGTTTCAAAATAAAAAGTAAAAAGGGCTGGGTGCATAGCTCAGTGGTAAAATGCCCCTGGATTCAATTCCCAGTTTCAAGAGAGAGAGAGAGAGAGAGAGAAAGAGAGAGAGAGAGAGAGAGAGAATGAATCCAGGAATATTATAACATTGTGATCAAATTCTACTGGTCACAGCCATCGTAGGCCAACCCAGGATTAGAAGAGTTTTAAGCACCAGGAACAGAAAGCACTGGACGAGCCTCGTCTATTTTGCAGTTTGACTTGTGCCACCACCCGTGTCCCCAGAGCAGAGATACTTAGGAGATAACTCTGACTGGGGGGATCTGGGTTGTGAAATAGAGTTGTGTAAGAATTTGGAGTCAAGCTCGGAGCCAGAGAGACTTTCAATAATACCCTCATTTCCTCTCCGCAGTCCCTCATATATTTTTTAATAATCCTTTCCTTGGAATGAAGACAAATCCTCTTTGAAATCGCTTGTCCTGGTCCCACCAGGGCGGAGGAAGGCTTTCTGGCCACCTGTAGCAGCACCTTTATTTAAACAAAATGTGTTGATTATTTTTAGCATAACTGAAGCCCCGGGAGACTAATGAGGTGCTAACAGTGTGTGTTAATTATGTGATTTTTGTTGTCTTCATTAACGTTAAAGCTTCTCCATCCTATTTGCCACCTGAAACCCCAGCGGAGCCGCCTCACTCTCCTGACCCCGCATCCTCGGGTGTCCCGAGGTTCACACAATCACCTAAACATACATCATTTCCCCCACCGAGAGCCAGATGGGCAGGGCTCACGCATCCAGGAGACCTTGGATTCCCCCCTTTTTATTCTTTTCCATTTTTAATCTCCACTATTAGTTGTTGGATCTTACAGTAAATTCACGGTGCCAGAAGCTAGCAACGTGAGCTCATTTTGGATCATTTAGAGCTGACTGTCCTTCACTCCTCAGAAAACTGCCAGAGAAGCCGAAAGCCAGGAAGAAGAAGCACAAAAATCAGCTTTCATTGCTTTTTGCAGGCATTTTAATTAACCAGGCAATTGTGTTGCATACACATGCCTTGGATTATTTTAAACTTCTGCAATATATGCTATACCTCTGTCCCGAGTGACAATACATCCCATCCAGAATAACCTTTCTCCAGGAAGCGATAATCACCTAGCCCAGACTCATTTGAAGTCGCAATCAACGTCCCTTTCATGACTGTCTGCATTGCTGATGTTCTGGAGAGACCATTCTGCAATGGCAAGAGGGGCCTTATTGCAAGTCCAGGAGGTAATGGAGTTCAGGATTTCAGCCGGGCATGCCTTAATGATCGCCTCATCAGGGTGTATGAAGTGGTAATGAAAATAGCAGGTGAATCTGACTGGCAAATAGCACATTCTGAGTCTTCCCAGTAATTAGAGTGGTCTAAAAATGGAACGGACTGTCACAGGAGGTGGTGAGTTCCCTGTCAAGAAGGTGAGGTGTTGGAGTGAGGGTTGCTTGTCAGGTGGGGGTTAGACCCCATCGGTTTGGGGGCCTCTTCCTACGTTCATCTTGATCCTGTCACTGGCCTAAGCCCACAGAGAGCAGTCGTCTTGACTCTGGCCATTTGCAAGCCATGTTCCAAAATGGAGTGTGACAGAGCAGGAAGCCAGGCAGTCCTGGGTTCAAATCCCTGCTCCGCCACTTATCAAGAGCAAGTTACCTCAATTCTGCACCCCATAAATGAGGATTGGAATATATGGCTTCTAGGGCTGTGGTAAGAGTTACAAGTGGTGCATTTCAATTATGAGGCCCAAGGTCAGCACTCCATAAGTCACATTTCTGATGACCTGTAGGACTCTGATTCTTTTACTTTGGTGTTCACTCTCTTCTTCAGTGATACAGTTTTGTTTTACAGGAGCCATGTACTAGTGCCAGACGAATTGAGAAAAGTAGATTGAACCAATTTCCCCAAGTAACCAGCTAAGGTGCCTGCCTGAGCAGGCAGAATCCTGCAGCACCATCCCCTTCCCAGAAAAGTATATGTGCATTGCTGAGTGCCTACTGTGTACTGGGCACAGGCAAGCATTGCCTGAATTCTCTATACCATTGCCATGTCAACTGTCAGAGAAAGGCCTGATCATCCCCATTTCACAGAGGAGAAAGCTAGGTTGAGAAGGGCTACGTGACTAACCCCAGGACATGCAGTCATGCCCTGGATCTGCGCACCCACTCTGCCACCAAGCTCCATCCAGCATGCTCCCCTCACATGGCAGTGACCCACTGCCCTTGGAAAGATGCTGCCACCGGTTGAACCGACCAATGGGAGCTCCTGGGAGCTGATGTTGGAGAATGAAGCTAGACTCTTAGTTTCTAGGTTCCACATCAATTGTGATTTGCTATAATCCTGTTCTTTACCCATTCGCCTTGGGCTTTCAAAGGGAAGGCATGTGACTGTCAAGACTTCAAAGACTTCATATCCACTCTTGTCCTCATGGTTCCAACATGTTTAAAATACAGAAAGGAATGCAACAAGCTGTCCTGGCCCCCACACAACACACGATTCACGTTTTTAAGTGTGTCATTCAGTCTGTTCATAATATTGCACAACGGCCACCTCCTTCTAATTTCAAAACTTTCCCCTCACCCCAGAAAAAAAAAAAAAAAAAACTGTTGAGAGCCACAGCCAAAGGGGCCCCAGCAAACTTCCAGCTGCCAGCAAACTTCCAGCTGCCAGCTGATGATTGGCTCACAGTGGCCCCAGCAACATCTAGCTGATTGGCTCCTCTGCGGTCATGTTCATTGGGCTGTTTCCCTGCCCTTCAGACTGCCAGCTGATGATTGGCTCACAGTGGCCCCAGCAACATCTAGCTGATTGGCTCCTCTGCGGTCATGTTCATTGGGCTGTTTCCCTGCCCTTCAGACTACGGAACTGCTCATTGGGGGACTTCTTTGGCTCCGCCCACGCGACCTAGCCAATCGGCCTCAAGAGCAGGAGGATTGTGGGAGGTGGGGGTTGGTGTGTGGGAGAGGCTTGTGGAAGCCGGTGGTGGCAGTTGGGCTCTGAGGGTTTTTCCTGAGGAGCTGTTTTGTTTGGCGTTTGTAGTTTTAAAAATAAAGTTTGTTTCTTTTGACAAGTGGCTCCTGAATTGTGCCCAGCCAGACTGCGGCATTTGGTGGCCCGCACGGGGAGCGACTGAGGGTAAGTAAACTGCTCGCCCCTGAGGGCAGGGCGAGAGGATGGGTAGCCATTCTAAGTTTACTCTTTTGTTTTGCTTCATTTTTGTTTTAAGTTGCCTGTCCCTGGAGATGAGTGAGACGGAAGAAAAACCGCTCACATTTGAGGAAAAACTATTTGCGTTTGAGGAACAGATAGGGAGAAAGGTCGGATGGACATTTCAGTCCCTGGAGATGAGTGAGACGGAAGAAAAACCGCTCACAACTGAGGAAAAACTATTTGCGTCTGAGGAACAGATAGGGAGAAAGGACGGATGCACATGTCAGGAGGATAGAAAGGCTATAATGAAATTTTGTTGTTCCATTTTTATTGGATTCTGTCTCGGTTTGGTTTGGTGTTATCTTGCTGGGTTGTATTATAGTAGAAATACGGGATCAGCAATTAGTAAAAAACAAACCGAAAGAGTGTTAAGTAAATTGTTAGACGAAGGAGGCATCTCAGTAAAATCAAGAATACTCAGGGCATACGTTGATACAATACAAAAATATAGCCCATGGCTTTTTAAGGAGGAGTTGTTAGATATATCACAATGGAACCATCATGGTGAAGATTTAAAAAGAATAGAAAAGTACAACCCAGGGACTCTGCCAGTTGGCACATTGACATTGTGGGCGAACGTATCTGGTTTGCTTAGTCCAAAGCCTTCAGATCAGACAAAGGTAGAGGAAGGAGAAGACATATTGATTCAAGTAAAAGAGGTCTCTCAAGTTAGTCAGAATGAGGAAAAGATTCAAATACAAGAGAAGGTCTTTCAAGCTAGTGAGACAGAGGAAGGAAGTTTAGAGCAGAAAAAGCCATCAGGGGAAAAGTTACAACAGGAGACTGCTAATAACACCTTTCTATCAGAGAGCGAAAGTCTCCAACCAACAGCACCACCTCTACAGGAGACTGCTACTAACAGCATTCTATCACCAGAGGGCATAAGGGTCCAATCAACAGCACCACCTCCATATGCTAAGAGACTCCCAACCCCCGCAGTTGATAGTTGGGATCCTGAGACAGGATCTCAAGTATGCCCTGTATTTGAGGTAGGAGGGCAGCGAATTCACCAGGGTTTATTTTACAAAACAGTGAAAGAGCTAAAAGAGGCTGTAACAACCTATGGTCCTCAAGCACCCTTCACTGTAAGCTTGATCGAATCCATTACCAACTTAAACATGACGCCAGCAGATTGGGCTAATATGTGTAAAGCTGTGCTAACTGGAGGACAATACCTGTTATGGAAGGTTGCTAATGAGGAATTTTGCAAGGAGACAGCTATGGGAAATGCAGCAGCTGGTTATCCTCAGAGAAATCTAGATATGTTGTTAGGAAAGGGACCTTATGAGGATCGGCAGCAACAACTTGCATATGATCCTGGTGTATACGCACAAATTGCTATAGATGCACTTAAGGCATGGAAGACTTTACAAGGACATGGAGGTTTACAAGGTCAATTATCTAAGATAATACAAGGAGCTAATGAACCTTATGCTGAATTTGTAGATAGGCTTATTCAAACAGCTACCAGAGTTTTTGGGAATACAGAACAAGCAATGCCATTAATAAAACAACTGGCTTATGACCAAGCGAATCGTTGGTGCAGAGATATCATTAGACCATGGAAACAGGAAGATTTAAACAAATATATTAAATTGTGTAGAGACATTAATGAACAAGAGCAAGTCATGGCAGCTGCAGTAAAACAGGCTTTAGATGCCAGAGACATTAATGAACAAGGGCAAATTGTGGCAGCTGCAGTAAAACAGGCTTTAGATGCCAGAGACATTAATGAACAAGGGCAAATTGTGGCAGCTGCAGTAAAACAGGCTTTAGATGCCGGGCTAAGAACATGCTACAATTGTCAACAAGCAGGACATTTTAAAAGGAATTGCCCCATAGGAGGAGGGTTTAACAATACTAGGTATCAAAGGAATAGAATACCGGGTATTTGCCCACGATGCCATAGAGGGAGACATTGGGCTAATGAATGCCGTTCTCAAACCACCATAGAGGGTACTCCATTATCAAAAAACGAACAAGGACAAGGTTTTTATCCACAATATCGTGGACAAAGGCATCGGGTTCCGTTGCCAAAAAACGGACAGGGGGCCCCAATGCTCCGGGGCCCCAAACCACAAATATACGGAGCTCTGGAGGAACCCAGCAACCCCAGCAACCCCATCAGGGTAGTGCCCAGGGCATCAGATCCCTCATCAGACAAACCAGAGGGAGCGCAGGGTTGGACATCTGCGCCTCTGCCAGAGCAGTACTAACTCCAGAGATGGGAGTTCAAATCATTCCCACAGGGGTGAAAGGACCTCTTCCCAAAGGAACAGTAGGCTTATTATTGGGACGCAGCTCTTCTACTCTAAAAGGACTTTTGATAAGTCCTGGGGTAATTGATCCCGATTATGAAGGTGAAATAAAAATTATAGCCAGTTCTCCAAAGGGTATATCAGTAATTTCACCAGGAGATAGAATAGCACAATTACTAATAATACCAAGCCTACATGATAAATTTTCCAGTCATGTTGTAGAAAGAGGTTCCAAGGGATTAGGCTCCACAGGTGTAGATTGGGCTATGCTTTCTTTAAATTTAGATTCTCGCCCCATGCTAAAACTAAATATTCAAGGACATGAATTTAATGGGCTACTGGATACAGGTGCAGACCTTAGCATTATCTCTCGTCAAGAATGGCCAAAACATTGGCCATTACAACAAGCCACTCAAACGCTTCGAGGCCTAGGAGTGGCGAATAATCCCGATAAAAGTGCAATGGTATTAGATTGGAAGGATCCTGAAGGATGTGAAGGAACTATACAGCCATATGTATTGGATCATCTTCCTGTAAATTTATGGGGACGAGATGTCTTAGATCAATTAGGTTTGACATTAACAAATAATATCAATCAAAATGCACCCACTATTATGGCTAGACAAGGTTTTAGGAAAGGAAAAAGATTAGAAAAACAAGAACAAGGTATAGCAGCACCAATACAAATAAATCAAGGAACAGACAGACATGGGTTGGATTTTCACAAAGGGCCACTGAGACAATAAAAATTACCTGGAAATCAGAAAGACCAGTATGGGTCCCTCAGTGGCCCTTGACTAAAGAAAAGATACAAGTAGCCCATGATCTGGTCAAACAACAATTAGTGGAAGGACATATACAACCTTCTGTATCTCCCCATAATACTCCCATTTTTGTCATCAAAAAGAAATCTGGTAAATGGAGATTATTGCAAGATTTAAGAGCCATTAATAATGAAATGGTCATTATGGGACCTGCTCAATCGGGGATTCCTCAGTTGTCTGCTTTGCCAAAAACTTGGTATGTTTTAGTTATAGATATTAAAGATTGTTTTTTTTCAATTCCAATTCATCCTGAGGATAGTCCACGTTTTGCATTTACTATCCCTGCACTGAATCATGAAGGTCCTGATCAGAGATATGAATGGAAAGTACTCCCTCAAGGGATGGCTAACAGCCCAACTATGTGTCAAATTTATGTTAACAGAGTAATCCAGCCACTTAGAAATCAAAATCCTGAGCTACAAATATTTCACTATATGGATGACATATTATTAGCACACAAAGCTAAAAACACATTGCTAGAATGTTATGCCACACTTACAAACTTATTAAAAAATTATAATCTAGAGATAGCAATAGATAAAGTACAATTAAATTTTCCAGTTAATTATTTGGGAGTTCTATTATCCTCAACCATGGTCCGTCCACCAAAAATTCAAATACGAGTAGATAAACTCAAATCACTTAATGACTTTCAAAAGTTATTAGGAGACATAAATTGGATAAGGCCTTATCTAGGTATTCCAACAGGAGAATTGGGACCTTTATTTGATATCCTAAAAGGTCCATCAGATCCAAATTCACCCCGAATGTTGACGCCTGAAGCAAGAAAGGCATTAAAAATCATTGAAACATATATGGAAAATATGCATTTGGATAGAATTGATATAAGTTTGCCTTTATTATTTATTGTACTATCAACAAAAAATATTCCTACAGGAGTATTTTGGCAAGAAGGTCCATTATTATGGATACATTTATCTTATTCTCCTAACACTATTCTTACTAGGTATCCTGAGGCTGTAGGACAATTAATACTCAAAGGAATAAAAACAGCAAAGGCAGTGTTTGGAATTTCTCCTAATAAAATTATTACTCCATATACTATGATTCAAATTGATGAATTAGCTAATGAGTTAAATACTTGGGCAATAATCATGTGCAAATCTAATGTTTCATTTGATAACCACTTACCATCTAATCCTTTATTGTCTTTTTGGTCATTGCATCCTGTAATTTTTCCAAAAATGACAAGAAAAACACCTATCATGAATGCTCCAAATATATTCACTGATGGATCAAATAATGGTACAGCAGCAATAGTTACCCCTGATCGAACTTTTACATTTTTAGTACCCAAACAATCAGCTCAAAAGGTAGAGCTTAATGCAGTATTACAAACTTTTGTGATGTTTAAAGATTCTATATTTAATTTATTTTCTGATAGTCAGTATATCGTTAATGCTATAGTATCCCTTGAAGATGCTGGTAGGATTTCCCCTTCTTCTACTGTTTTCTCTTTGTTTTCCACTATACAAAGTTTAATCTGGGACAGAAAAGATCCATTCTTTATAGGACATATCAGGGCACATACAGGATTGCCTGGAGCCCTTAGTTTGGGCAATGACTTAGCAGATAAAACTACACATGACGTACATATTTTCTCTATACTAGAAGAAGCTATAAATTTTCATAAAAGGTTCCATGTCAATGCTAATACTTTACAAAAGCGTTTTAAAATAACTAAGGAACAAGCTAGACAAATAATAAAACAATGTCAAAATTGTGTGACCTTTTTACCACAAGTTAATCTTGGAGTCAATCCTAGAGGATTGATACCTAACCATATTTGGCAGATGGACGTCACACACTTGCCAGAATTTGGAAAATTAAAATATTTGCATGTTACAGTTGATACTTCTTCTGGATTTTTGATGGGCTCCCTTCATGCCGGAGAAAAAACTAAAGATGTTATAGCTCATTGCTTACAAAATTTTGCCACTGTGGGCATTCCAAAACAGTTAAAAACAGATAATGCCCCTAGTTATACGTCTACTTCTTTTAAACAATTTTGCTCATCATTTGGCATTACTCATATAACAGGAATCCCATACAATCCACAGGGACAAGGCATAGTTGAAAGAGCTCATCAAACTATTAAAATGTACTTATTAAAGCAAAAAGACGGAATTGGGAAGGGGTATATATTCCCCAAAGATAAACTTAAAATAACCCTTTTTACTCTAAACTTTTTAAATTTGGATTCATCAGGACTTAGTGCTGCAGAAAGGCATATGTGTCCAAAAAATGTACATAAGCCCAAGGTACTTTGGAAAGATATTCTAACAGGACAATGGAAAGGTCCTGACCCAGTAAGGACCAACAAGACTTTCCATTAATAACACTCCTCACTCTTCCCCTCCCTTCCCTGGCAGCCACGAATGTGCTCTCAGTCCGGTGAGTTGGCTCCGTTTGGTCTGTTGGGGGGCTTCTTCCTATGCGGATATCAGACAAAAGGAATCGTGTAACATGCCACCCTTGGTGCCCGACTCCTTCCACTTCCCATACAGTTTTGGGTTCCTCCACGTTTTATAAAATTATTATTATTTCCATTACAATAGGGAATAGGGGTTCCTCCACTTTGTAGCTTTCGCTGACGCTTCATTCCTTTTTGTTAATGTATTTTTAATTGGCACATAGTAATTATAAATCTTTATGGACTACCGTGTCACGTTTTAACACATGTAAACAAATGAGTAAGGATCAGATCTGGGTAACTGGAGTATCTATCACTTCAGACACATGTCACTTCTTTGTGATAGGAACATTCCGAATTCTTTCTATTAGCTCTTTTGTGATATTCAATTAGTGGTGGTCATCCATAGTCATCCTGCTGTGCTACAGAACATTAGAAGTCACTCCTCCTGACCCCTGTTCCCTGGAGCGCCTCTCTCCACCCCTGCCTTCTCCATGCCCACTCCAGGTTTTGGTGGCCACGATTCTATTCTCTACGTCTTTGGGATAAATCGACTTACATATGTAAGTGCAAACGTGTGACCTCTGTGTTTCTGTGCCCGGCTTATTTCATGTACCCCTTCATGCCTTTGTATGGCTGAATAAATAGTCTGCTGTGTGTATAGGCTCCAGTTTGTTCGCCATTCATCCATTGATGGACCCTGAGACTTTCTCACCTTATCTATTATGATAATGCTTCTATGAACATCTGTGGTCATTTGTTCTCATTTTGCTTGGGTATATGTCTATGAGTGGAATTTCTGGATCACATGGTAATTCTGTTTAAATTTTGAGGAATCCCCGATTTGAGAAAATTTTGTCTTGGGAGGTTGTTTTTGTTAAAATAGATTCCATGCTGGGGATCAAACTCAGGACCTCATGTATTCCATATCCCCAAGAAAATGCTCTACTACCAAGACACACCCCCAGCCCCAGGAGGTTTTATTGCACATAATTTTCCCTATTTTTAAATTTGTTAGCCTACTATGAATATTGTGTGGTACTTGGTTTTATTCACTTGACAATGGCCTTCAGGCATCTTTCCAGTGGTGTGCTAGTAAGTGTTTAACAACCAGCTCCGAAAGGCTGGGAAGGGCCCTGATTCTAACATTCACAGACTACCATGAAGTGACTCTGACCGTGGCCATGTAAGGTCACCGACTGCAAAGTTAACATTGTTCTCATGACCTGGTCCAAGCTGGCTCTGGTGTGCTACCGGATCATCCCATATCACAGCAGGAAGAGCTGCCTCATTCATTTTTATGACTGCATGGCATATCATTTTAGGATGTACTATAATTCTTTAACTTGTCCCCAGTGATGGACACTTAGTTGTTTCCAGTCCTTTTCTTCCGTGCACTGAGCTTGATGTTTTGCACATGTGCTTGACGTTTTGCCCATGCGCAAATGTAGTGCAAACAAGGTTCCAGAATTTCATAAACCACCATGGGAAGAAATTCTTTAAAAGCAATTTTTTTTTACCTTCTTAGACAGTTATGGCTGTTAGAAAATACTCTGTGCAAAGCGTGATCTGTTTCTGCCCCAGTTTCCCTGGGAGTAAAATGGATGCAGATTAACTAGCCAGCTCAGAGAAGCGCCGTAGAACTTCTAAATGAAATTGAAAAGCATGGTTTTCTTCTCGAAGACTGGAATTTGAGTAAATATAAAGTAGCATGACCTCAAGAGCTATCATTCTATATTGGTGAAAAAAAAATTTATCCCTGAGAAATCATGACCCTGCTCTAGAGTCTCCTGATGATGAGATCTGCAGCAGAGAGAGAGAGAGAGAGAGATCTAACTGGTTGATTAGGAAATAGAATAAAGAGTTTTAGCTCAGTTCTTCTGCAGACTCTTTTCACTAGGAACTGTAAGCCATGTTTCTCAACGGTGCTTTAGAACCATCTGGGAAGGTTTTAAAATCTTGATGCCTAGGCCACAGCTCAGACTCATCGAGCCAGACCCTGAAGAGGGCACCAGGCATCTGTAGTTTTTTAATGTTCCCAAGGTAATTCCTCTGTTCAGCCCAGGTTGAGAAGGGAATGGGAGGAAGGAATCAAATTGGGGGAACACATTTATCATGTTTATCTGGAAAAACAGAACCAATGAGATGTGCATGTGCGTATAGAAAGAAGGATTCATCTTGATGAGTTAGCTTACATGATTTTGGGAGCTGACAAGTTCCCAGATCTGCAGAGGGGGCTGCAGTCTGGCCATTCAGTGGGAACCTAGGCTACAGTTCAACCCAAAGGCCCTGCAGAAGTCCCTCCTGTTGGGGGGTGGGGTCAGTCTTCCATTCTCTTCTGGCCTTCACTGATTGGACAAGCCCATCCATGTCTGGAGGGCCCTCTGCCATATTCAAAGCTCAGAGGTTAACCCAATCTCACCCCAAAGCACTTAACATCCAGAGCAGTGTGGGACCACATAATCTAGGCCCATGGCCCGGCCATTGGGGTACTCAAAAACTTCATTTCTGGGAAGTAAAGATAGGAGTTCTATGGTTATGGCAAGTTTTATTTCTCTTGTTCGATTACAAATAGATTCTGAAATTTCTCCGTTGTTTCCTCAAGAGAGATCATTTGCTTGTCATATGTAAGCCCTATTCCCAGAGCCCACAGATTTTATTAAAATTAAGGATTATCATCAGATAAAGTCTTTTGCATTTCCATCACCTACGAATTGGAAGTTTTTATTAGAAGATCATCAACTTTTTCATCAGCAGCAGTGAATATTGTCATTTTTCGAGGAGATTCACTAGGGTGGATATGAGAAGGTTGGTTTTTAAGACATGAATATATTCCTTTAGGAAAATCTGATTCCCTCTGTTCTCTTGAAAGAACCCCAGTATCAAAACCCAAAGCCCAAAAAGATCAGTAGTGAGAGTTTTATTGACCTCAACAAGAAGGAATTTGTGGTTTACTGGAGAAATCAAGGACAATTTAATCATCTCTTCTCTCCATTATAAAAGAGCTCCTTTAAAGTGACTCTCCCTGTCACTAGCAATAGGATTTGCCTCCTTCCATTACTGAGTTTGGAAGCCCATTTTTCTAAGTAGCCGGCCCTTGTGTTGGCTGGATTTCCTGAGTTCAATCTCAAATAGCAGGTGAAGCATCCACAGGCTGATTCAGAGTGCACGCTGGAACTGTTTGGGCCTGAAAGAAGACCCAGACCATGAGGACAAGGCAGGGGATCTAGGATCCATGCTGAACCTTTCCCTGCATCTCTCCATGACGCTCTGATGCCCAGGGCTTTTGGGTTCCGCTGGGAGCCACATGGAGCCTGTGGAGGCAGCTGACTGGCAGAGCAGGGCTGTTGTGAGTCAGCAGGAAACTGAGTCAGCCTCGTTGATTTGGAGTAGGAGGCCGTGGGTTGAGTTTTTGGGCACCCTGAATGGGTGTTTGTGGTCATGGAAATAGTTTAATTTGCCAGCTACGAATCAACTAGCATTCATAAGGCCAGAAGCAGAAGAGCTAAAGCTAAAAATAAGTCAATTTTTTTTAATTTTTATTTTTAGGCAAGGCAGATCACAACCCTAAAGCAGGAATTCAGAGCGTGTGGACCTGCCTCAGTTTGCATTCTCGAAGAGGAAGGAGCAATAGCCCAGGATCTTGCCCGTGGACGGGAGGGTATGTGGGAAGAACTGCCCAGGCAGGGGAGAGAGCCTGGCCTGAAGCAGTGTTACCCTCCTGCCCTATTCCCAGCTGAAGCTCAGGAAACCTAGAGCCCACCAGGAAGGCGGGGTAGGGTAAGCACATCTGTGCCGTGTGCAGCAGGGCTCCCCTGCATCAGTACCCAGCTGCTCTGGTTGTTCGAACCCTCGAATATTTCCATACCACTGATCAGTCCACACGGACCGTGCCCACTGCTGGCCTTCCCACTGCCAGCCAGCCAGACCTCCTCTGCAGCCTCACAAACTTCCTCAGTACCCAGAAACTAAAAAGTCAGTTCCTGGCACAGTAAAGCCTCCAGAAAATCTGGTCTCTTAAACAAACCCCAGTAGCAAAACCCAGAATTCAGAAAGATTCATTGTGAGAGTTCCATCTGACTCAATCAAAAGGAATCCAGGGTTGGTTGGGAAAACAGTGGACAGCCAATGACCCCTTCCCTCCTTTATGAAGAGGCTTTGGAGATTTCCCACATCACCAGCAGTAGGATTTACTTTCTTCCATAAGTAATTGTAAGCTTCAGCACCAGGGCCAGTTACATCCTCTGGATGGGTCCTTGACGGTCCTCTAGTGGCTGATAAAGTGACCATCGCCAGTGGGTTTAGACACATGTATGGTCCAGCAAATGAAGGTGTTGGGCTGGTCACTGAATGGACTGTATCCATGGCCCTGCACACATAATTAGCAGAAAATACCCCACACACACACCAGTGGGTGCCTTCTCCCAAGTACTCAGGCATAGACTCTTGCTGTCATGCAGTGTCTCTATGAACCATGACCCTCTGCTGGTGGCTTCACTTCCACCAATAGTCTGATCTCCAGCAGGTCTAAAATCCTGGTGTCCACTTAATCCCAAATATGGCCAGGTTCATCTACTTTGTTTTCCACGTGGGATCAGAGACCAGGATCTCACATCTAGACTTATTCTCACATCCTTTGTAGGTCATTTTCTCAACTTGCACCCTGATGGACACTTTGGGGCATCTATCAGCCCCAGATGTCCCTGTGCCTTAGATTCTAGGCCAAGGCCCTTCTGATAAGTTCTAAGATGAAGAAGGACTCAGTCTTTTTTCAAGGGTTCAAATGTTCTACTAAGGAGTCAAACTTAGAGACAATGAGCTACAGGCCAGATTATCCTCAAACTCCACTTATCACAAATATGTTATATCATTATTCTCATTTTATAGACAGAAACAGACCCAGAAAAGTTTACTAGCTTAACTAAGCTCACACAACCTATAAAGCAAGGTCTTATACCAGGAAGATCACAACAAAACCCAGGCAATTAACCACTAAGCAAAACACTTTTTCCAGGGGCTCTGGGAAGTTCTTACAAATCTTCAACCACCAGGTGCAGAGGCTCATGGAGCTATGAGTTAAGCATGAAGTTGAGCTTGAAGAGCCGGGTGGATTCCCTACAAAATGCCGCAGTCCGGCTGCAGCAAAATAACCGGAGGGTGACGAGCAACTTGTGTACATTGATACAGCAGGAGTGGGAGCCGTTTATTGTAGGACAGGAGGGGTATATATACATTCCACACAGCTTATCTAATTAACATAAACTAGATACAGCAGTCAACCAATAAGGAATCTCCACACTTAATGGCTCGCTGGCGTTACTTCACAAACCACTCCCTCTGGCAAAATGCCAGGCGCCATCTTGACTTGTTTACAGACCCTAACAACAAAACAGCAGCCCATAGCAGGAAGGCTAAAGAGGACACTAGAGGTTAGAGGTTCTTGGGTTCTCGGCTAGCCACATTTCCTGCTAATATTCTCACATGGCTGGTTAAGACGGGCAAACACAGGTGTGATGACCACACACTGCTCCGTGTTTCCACAAGACCTTGGTCTTCCACGGTCTGCTGGTTTTTTTCCCATCATGCTTCTTGGGCATATGATAAAGCTCCATCAGGAAGAATGATCATTTTCCCTGCTGATCTTTTCCCATGGGATTCATCACTGCTCGGTCTGTCTGGCTTCTTCCTTTTTAACCTACCCCCTGAGCTCTCTTCAGCCACACATCTGCTGAAATTGGAATGGGGCAGAGAAGCGGAGCTGTGGTGCTCAGCTTACTCAAGGGTGATGCAAATTCATAAAATGTTCTGTATTTTGCTGCAGCCAGACTGTGGCAGAATAGCCAGGGGGTGGCAAGTAACTTGTGTACATTGATACAGCAGGAGTGGGAGCCGTTTATTGTAGGACAGGAGTGGTATATATGCATTCCACACAGCTTATCTTAATTAACATAAACTAGATATAGCAGTCAACCAATAAGGAATCTCCACACTTAATGGCTCGCTGGCGCCACCTCACAAACCACTCCCCCTGGCAAAATGCCAGGCACCATCCTGACTTGTTTACAGACTCTGACACCAGAGATGTGGACGTCTTCTGGGAAGGACTGTCTCCAAAGCCCCTTAGAGCAACCAGTACCAACAGGCTGGCACACGGCCAAGGAGGCTGCTGTTCACAGCCATCACACTCTGGGCTCCAACAAGGAAGGGAGCCTGGCTGGCCTAACTGGTTGCAGTTTTCCTCTTACAATGGACGATACCAATGCTATTGGATTAGGGTGCCAGCCTATGACTTCCTTTAACACTAATGGTCTCCATAAAGGCCTTATCTTCAACTATGGTCACATTGATGGTTAGAGTTCCAACATATGAATTTGGGAGGATGCACTTCAGTCCACGACAGGCCTCCCATCTGTTTTGTGGTCTGAGTCCTACTGTGTAAGCAAAGGAAGGTCCGCACAGCTCTCCAGATGTCAGATATGGAGGGTGAAATGGGCGTGTAACCCTAACTTACGGATGACCTTGATTTTGTGTTGCTTGAGGGACTGAAAGCGAGCAATTCCATTGGGATAGATGTCACACGGGTTTATTATTTGACCCATTTCTCCTGCTCATTTCATGGGGCAAAAAGAACTGGATTTGGGTGGAGTGAGTGAACCTACTTGGGAGGTCTCGATGCTGCAAGGAAGTGGACAGCACAGGCTTCTCCCCAGCCGGGAAGGAGCTGGTCTTCCAAGTCATGTCGAAATCTTGAAGCACAGTTCCGTCCACAGGACCCACCACAGGTAGGGCTGCGTCCCTGGGCAGCTGCTCATCTTCTCAATGCCCCATTTCAGCCCCAAGCCCAGTCTAAATAGAGTCCCCAGGTTACTGTCAATACAGACTTTGAGAAAAATGGAGCAGGAGCCTAGACTTACTAAGAAATAATGCCATTTGCTTGTCTCCCTTCCTTTTTCTTTCCTGATAGAAAATGTGGAGAAAATCATCTGGAATCACAAGATAATTACAAATGTCCTCACTTCCGTCCAGTGTTTCCCACGTGTCCATTCCTACCTGTCACCTCCATCCTGGTATGCAGGCAGTTCTATGCTCTGCTTGTTGCCCTGAACCTTAGAGAGAGAGCGGACTAGGTTGCATGGTAGTTTAAAGACATACCTGTACCTACCTGCCACTTCCCTCGTGGAGAGGAGGTGTCTACGTCCATATTCATCAATCCAGGGGTGACTTGGTGATGACTTTGTAACCAACAGAAGGCAGCAGAATTGATGCAGGGTAACTTTCAAAACTGACTCAGAGAGGATCCACAGCTTCTGCGAGCTCTCTGGGGGACCAGCACTGGGTCAAGCGTCCTGAGATGGCTGCGCAGGGGAGTCCACTGGTGGACACTGATGGACAGCACAGCCCAGCTCACAGCTGACAGGCAGCAGCAACTCCCGGCTTCGGGGTGAGCCGCCCTGCGCATCTCACCCGCTCAGCTCATCAGATGCTTGCGGGTCCCGCTGACACCCCCTGTAGCTGCATGAGTAACCTCAGATGAGAACAGCTCAGCAGAGCCCTTTTCAAATCTGTGATGCCCCAAATTACCAGCAGAATAAAATGATGGTTGGAAGCTACTATGTTTCGAGGCAATTTCTCACACAGCAACACTAACCCAAATGAAATCTGGTAACTGGAAACAAGGGGTTCCTAAAATACAAACCTAAAAGACATGGCATGGGCTTTGAAATTGGACGGCAGGGGAGGGCCGGAGGGGTCTTGGGTCGGTTGGCTGAAAACTGACAGGTCTTGAGAAGCAGGCCAGCCAGGCCTTGAGGTAAGTGAAGGAAATGTTGCAAGGAACAGAAAGGAGGTCTTTGTTATGTGGTGGTGGAAAGTTCAGCAAAGCTGTCACCTGCAGTGACGTGGTGACAGAAAATCTACCAGATGAACTCTACGATCTAAGAACATTTCCAGGTGAATTTTTTTTTTTTTTTTTTTGGAGGGGGAAGAGGGTGGTGCTGGGGATTGAACCCAGGGCTTGTGCATGCCAGGCAAGCACTCTACCAACTGGGCTATATCCCCAGCCCTTCCAAGTGAAATTTTTAAATTGCCACCCAACTTCTTCTAGCTGCCTATAAGAAAAAGAGAGAGGTATAAACAAGATAAACTTTAAAACAACAACAACAAAAAACTATTCCATTTTCAATTGAAATTCAAAAGAAGTATAAATCGACTGAGGATATTTTCGGCCAGCAAAGAAAAGACCCTGGAGAAAAGATCAAGTCAACTGCAGAGATCCTTCCGGAAAGGACCACCATGGGGCACAAGCAGCCCGAGGGGTGAACTTGAACCCTTTTTAAGGTTGCAGAAAGATGTAAAGCAGTATTGCATAGACCACTGTCAGCATCTAAAGACCTTAAGATCATGCTGTGCAGGTCATTTCTTTTAAATAATAAACCTTCTAGGCTTTGAAGGATTTTGCCCCTCAGCAGCCTTAAGGAGAGGTGGAGATCGAGGAGAGACCCTCTATGGCTTTGGCCAGTGAAATGGGAACTCGGATAAGATTCATAAAAACAGACAAAATTTTCAAGAGAATTATATTGGCAGAAGCAACAGCATCTTTGAGAGAGATTGAGGCAGTACAAAATGAAAAGAAGACTCTGGATCCACAGCCTTCTGTGGGAAAGAAGCAAAATGAGACAACTGCTCAGCTGCACTTGTGGGTCATTTATTTGGGGAAAGAAAAGATGATTCAGAAGGACAACCAGGAGCCCAGATAGGGGAGCTGAGAGCCAGGGACAGCAATCCCCAAAGGACAATACCAGACCTTAATCAAGAACTGGTGACCTGTGCTCAGCTGGATTTCACATTCCTGAGCATTATTGACATCCCTGCCTCTTCTGAATAGGAACGCCCACTGTAGTTTCTCCACCTCTTGAGTCTTTGTGTCTTCAGATACTTTATCAGACTCTCATTTACATTGGACCTGAGTGAGACGATGAGGTCCTGAGACTGTGGAAGGTCCCCATAGGGTGAGGAAGAAATGCAAATATGACTGTACTTTTAAAACATTCCTTTAATTCCTCCTATTGACAGACGGAGTCCATCCTCCCCTTGCATCTGGGCCAATCTTAGTAAGAATGCGGCCAAACAGGACCCTGCACAACTTTCAAGAGCAGATCAGAAAAGCTAAGGAGTTTCCACCAGGTGCTCTTGAACCATCAGCTCTGGGGGGAACCCAAGCCAGGCAAGTCTGGGTCCCCCGGGACTGTGTGCTGGAGAGGCTGAGGGAGGTGGACGGCTAGAGCTGCTTCCTGGGATTTGTGTTCTTCTTCTCCAATGTAGGTAATAAAAACAACCGCCTTCCGCATTGTCCTCCTTTTTCTGTGGAATGAACTTCCAAAAGAAGAATAACCAAGTGAAACAGAGCTTGTGTGTTTTTACAACTTCTAATCCACACCGCTAAGTTACTTTCCTAAAAGTTATCACCAATTTGCCACCAGCAACCTATGGGAACAGCAGTTTCATGACGACTTCACCAGCTTTGGGTATTGCTATTTTAAACCATATTTAAAAGCACTGCCGATTCAAAAGATGCTCTTGTGTTCTACCGTAAAATTCCACTCCACTAATCCCCGGAGGGAATCCACCCTAGTTGTGGCTGCAGTCCTTCCCTCCTTAGTCTAACTCAGCCCTGTTTAAAATCTGGTTAGTGCTTTGCTTTTTTCTTCCAACAAATTCTCCCATTGTCTTCCCAGTGTCATTCTGGAAAGGTGGCCAAGGAGAACGTTAACAGCTTGGACTATATTGAACCTGGTGCATGGTTTCCGTATCTCCCCCTAATATCCCTGCCCCGTGTGGCTTTCTGATCTACTTCCAGCCTGATATGATAGCAAGTTACTGTTGATTGGAAGTGTACCCTGAGTCATGCCTGAATTATTTCACTCCTTCTCTAAACCACCTCACAAGATAGGGTTTTTGGTTGTATTTGCATGATGTTGTTTAGGCATCAGACATTCAGTAACTGGCCACAGTCTCACAATTTGTGATTGGCAGGTACAGGATTTAAATGTATGCTCTTGCTCCCTGAGCTTCACGGCCTGGCCTACATTACCCATCTACCTGGTGCTGCCTCTCATTCCTCCAGACTTCCTAGGAGGAAACTGGAAGCAGTGGAAGGTCCCCCAGGCCCCTTTCAAATGTCATCGACACCCTCCAAACACTGTCTTGACCCATATTTGTGAACCACCTCAATTTAAAAGCCAATGCCTAGATAGAGGAGGGGCCCCTTTGTATTTCCACGTGACAATAGCATTAAAGTGTGTCTTAATGTAAAGACATTTTTAAAGAAATTAATTGGAGGAAGTAAGAGTGAGCCTGCCTACATTAATATATGAGCATCTATGAAAAATGTATTCACCCATCTAAGAAATGCTTATACTTCTTAAATAACATGGAAGTTATCGGAAGCTATTCCTTCTTCTTCTTCTTCTTCTTCTTCTTCTTCTTCTTCTTCTTCTTCTTCTTCTTCTTCTTCTTCTTCTCCTTCTCCTTCTCCTTCTCCTTCTCCTTCTCCTTCTCCTCCCTCTCCCTCTCCCTCTCCCTCTCCCTCTCCCTCTCCCTCTCCCTCTCCCTCTCCCTCTCCCTCTCCCTCTCCCTCTCCTTCTTCTTCTTCTTCTTCTTCTTCTTCTTCTTCTTCTTTTTGATAAACTGTGATATGAAAAATTGAAGCCAAAAGCAGACTCCTTGGAGAGATGGCAGAGCGAGCGGGAAACATGACTTTGCTTCTCTGGAATGTGAAACTCTAGGAAGGCAAGAACTCTGCTTTGTTCCCTGCTGAGTACCCACCACTTTAACAGCACCTGGTGCACAGTAGGCACCATATTTGTGGAATGAGTGATTGGGTCAGCTGGCTCCCTGCCCGAGACTTCTCTAGTCTCCTCAGCCCAGATCATTTGTTGTGCAACTCAAACTCAACCTCTGTCATGGAACCAATTCTAGGTCCCTGACACTCGGCTCCTGGGCCAGCATCCAGAAGGTTGTCCAGAGAATGCAAAATCTCTGGCCTCGCTCCAGACACTGAAAGAATCAGAATGTTTACAAGATCCCCAAGTGACCTGTGCCTACATAAGTTTGGTCCCTGGACTGGCCTCACCAATGTGACAAGGAACCTGCTCTAAGATCTAATGATCAGTATCAGAGACCCTGGGGGTCAGCCCAGTCATACGGCCCAGTGGCCTCCGGGGATTCTGATGCTTGCTAAAGTTTGAGGACCTCTTTTCCAAATTCAGCCTCTCGAAATTTGTTCCCAATCTCACTTAGACCTTTGCTCTTAGTTTTAGTAACTGAACGGTTTCCTTGTTTCTTAGAACTAAACCTTTTCTTGAATTCCTTGGATGACAGGGAATTCACTGCCTCCTGAAGTTTTATGCTCCAAATTTGGATGTTCTGAAAATGCTTTCTTGCCATTTGTGTGTAGTGTGATATATTCCACTCCATTCCGAACACAATGAGAGTCTCACTGTTCTGACCCAACCCTTAGGGAGTCCAGATGTAGAATTTGAAATATGGATTTCAGAATGTATGAATAGGTCACATCAGGCTTATCCAGGGCCAGGGGCCCAGTTACTCCTTGCACAAAGATGGCCATCGGAAGGGTTGAAGAGAACTGAAATCCAGCCCATAGTCCCCTCCTCAGGCAATGCATCTAGCTACAGGGCTCCATTCATCCAGGAGGGTGCCTTTTTCTAACTGACCCAAGGTATTAGACAATAGACCCCGGTATTAGCTGTGGCCCTGACTCTTACCCCACGCCTTGCAAAGGATCATTTAAGTCTCTGTGTTCAGATCTACTAACCCAGATCAGGCAGTGCACGTGGTTCTGACAACGTCTTCTATGCTGTGCCAGCCACCTGGGCTACAGCGGGTGCCTCATTCTCTCCACTCATCTGAACAGACAGGCACAGGGCTGTTTGCCCTTCTTGTAACTCCTACTTTTTCCTCCGGGTTCATTTATAGACACTCAGTTGTCAGTTTTTTTTATCTTTTCTCTTATATTTATTAGTGCATTTTCCATTTTTTGAGAGCTTTTGTACATAATTCTGCAAATTCTTTAAAAATAACTATAAGCAAATAAATAGGGTTTACAGTGTATTAATTTCAAACTATAAAACATGTATTTGCTATTACAAGTTACAACCTGCACAAGAAGTACTGAGTTTAATTTACAAATAGTAGTTACCAAATGCTTACATATATATTCATGCAATTCGTACAATCCTCACCTGCCTGTCCCTTGTCAGGGTCAGTATTTACAAATTAATTGTTTTGTTGTTTACAGCACCCTGGACTGGTATTCTAAGGTAAAAACCCATTTCCAAGTGACCTTTTAGGAAACATATTTAATGATTTCATGTAGAAGGATATGAAATTAAAATGTGTATAATAGTAACTTCTGCCCATTGGTCCTGGATCTGTCACTGGGGGACAGACCCTTCTTCCACAGAAGTTTGAAAGCAACTGTATTCCCACCTCCACTGCCCACCCTTCATTTTCTGCTCTGTAAGTTGAAGCCCCTTCCTTCCTGCTTTGCCTGGTGGTATTGGTCAGCTTGCCATTCTGCTAGCTCTCCTCTGTTTGGGTTCTTGCTGATCTACAGCCTGTAAAATGTGTGATATCTGAAATGAAGACATTTTACAATGCTCTGAGAAGGATCATTACTTTCTGCTTTGGTTTGATCAAGGGCTTATATGTTGGAAGCTTATCCTCGATGTGGAGGAGTTAAAAGGTAGAGGTAGGACCTAGAATGAGGTGGGTCCTGGCCTTGGAAGAGATTAAGGTAGTTCTTGTGAGACTCCTAACTTAGTTCTTATGAAGGCAAGTTTTAGTGAGCCTGACTCCTGAATCACTCTCTGGCTTCCTGTCTTGCCTTATAATCTCTCCTTCTCACACATGCTCTAGAACTTAGAGCAAAATATACCTCTTTTCCTTATAAGTTACTCAGCCTCAGGTATTTCATCATAGAAACAGAAAGTGGACTAATACACCACCTTCATCTGAGATAATATACCTCTACTAATGCTGCTTGGTAACACAGCTTGCTTACTTAGCAGCCCAAATCCAAAGATTGTTGACATGCATGATGTCGATAAATGAGCCCTTGTTACTCAACGCTCCTTTGAATGATCCTTTCTGCCACAGCCTTCAGGGACTTTCCCCCTAACCTCCTGACCTTCCAGAAAAGACAGCCAGCGGCCAAGTCTCAACACGCCTGTGTTCGCAGGCCCAGTCCCCATCCTGTCTCAGTACAGCCTTTGTGAATGCTGCCGGCTGGCTGCCTGTTTATCACAGACTAGAAAACCTTGATTTTTAACAAGAAAAACAAAAAAGGAGTGCCATCTATGAGGAAATCTGGTGACAATGATTTGTCATTATTACTGCTGTTCCCAGCCCAGATGGTTCTCCAGATGAAATGGATAAAAACTGGATCCTCTTTGTGGCTGGTGACAGGTGCAGACTTGGCCCCTCTGGTGGGACTGCACCAGGCACACAGCTCACTGCCGACACAGGAGCTTCCCACAGGCCCGTGCGTGTCGCGCACTCCCAAAAACTGTCAGGTGAATAATTGGCCTCTTATCTGGAGTCTTTAGAAGATTCCCCTCTGCACATCCTTTGAAAAGCTGCATCCGTCCCGTTCTTTGTTTGCAAGCAACAGAATCGGGCTCTGGCTAACTTGAGCAGGAAGGGTTGTTATTCGATGGACCTGGGGGTCCTTCCAGGACTGAGGAAAGTTCAGAGAGCCAGGCTGCGTGCCTGACGAGAACCAGGGGGGCCCTGCAAAGGCAGGAGGCAAGAGGTGATTCACAGTCTTGTCAGGGTGTGGCTAAAAATGGAGTTCGACTTTTATTTTCTGTTTTTGTATCATTCCCATCAAGATTTAAAAATCGGAGACGAGAGAGTTTGGTGCTCAGTTTTGACTTAGGCTGGAAGATGGGGGAGTCTCTGGCGAATCCCAGAAAAGCAGCCCCTAAGAGAACAGGAACGGCCGGGTATGTTGAATGTAGGGAGGGTAGGGAGAGGTGCTCGGCAAGTTCTCCAAAAAACAACTACACCACTGGACGGGATTTTCAAAAACAACAACGTCGGAGCACTGGAACTGACCAAAATCAGGCAAAAGACAAAGTGTGTATTCTAACGAACCTGGTCACATGTGGCTGAACGGTGGGGCCCTATGGTGTCGATCCCTGGGGCTGCCTCCATCGCCCCTCAGTTCCCTCGGTAGGATAGTCACTAGTGGGTGTGTTGTGAAAAGCAGTGGTCCTCCATCAGAGGGAACCAGGTTCCATGTGGAGTGCGCAGGGAAGAAATCCCACACCCCCAGACATCACAGAGAGCAAGTGATGGCACTAGTAAACACGTGGGGGAGACCTAAGTGGCAGTTATTGTGAGTCTGTGATATTGGTCGGGACAGGCCATAGACTGGAAGCCCGGCCAGAACGTGGACAGGGAGCTCTGAGGAACCAGGCAGGAATAGCAGGTCTCAATAGGAAGCTCCAGAGGGTCCCCACAGGTCGGAAAGGCTGGACTCCGTTCAGGGCTGAGTGCACTGCTCAGGAGAGGCTGGGAGGAAGGACTCGGCTGTCTCCTCCTCCCTGGGTGAACCGGTACATGCAGAGAGGACACTGATGCTCACCACAAAGGAAGAGCAGGAGCAGAATTCTAGACGCCTGGACTTTAACTGTGTTTCCCCATCCACGCACAGAGTGCGCCATCCGCCAGGAAGAGAAGCCTCCGTGGTCCCACGTGTTGATCACCATCTCCTGACCAGTCGGCACACGGTGCCGAGCCAAAGGGTGTCAGCGGGAAGTAAAATTTAGAAATAAAACAACAACAACAAAAGAAAACTTAGCAGAGACCTCAGCAGCCATATGCTATAGTTGTAGAATTGCAGGGAAGTTGATAAACAAAAGAAACAACACAACAACAGTGTAACAAGTGCCAGAGAGGCGGGAGGATCCCAGAGAGAGTCGCTACAACGTGTCACCTAAAATGTCTATGTGTCACCTAAAATGTCTAGTTCCCAGCAAAAATTTACTCGACATCCAGAGAAATGGGAGAAGGGTTAGGGAAAAAGCAGTCGATAGAAACCGTCTTTGAGGAGCCTTCTGAGATGTCGGAGCAGTTAATAAAATGTTCGAGCAGTTAATAAAACTTATGTTTCAAAGCTAAAGAAACTTATATTTTTAAAAAGTAAGAGAATTGTGCTAAGTGAAATAAGCCAGTCCCAGTCCGGAATGCTCCCTCTGATATTGCGAATGCTAACACACAATAAGTTGGGGGGTGGGGGGCAGAAGTTCACTGGATTAGACAAAGAGGAGTGAAGGGAGTGAATTGGACACAGTGTCGACTGAATTGGACACAGCTTTCCTACGTTCATGTGTGAATACACCACCAGAGTCACTTCACATCATGTACAACTGCAAGAAGGGGACATTATACTCCAGGTATGGGCAAGACGCCAAAATATACTCTACTCTCCTGTATATCTAAAAAGAATTTTTTAAAAAACCTAAAATACACAACAATCAAACTAATGGGCAAGTATAGTTCATGGCCCCACATGATTCCTTTTTTTACATCGTTCAAACGCAGAAAGAGTGATGTCATTACAAAATGTGACTGAGGTGGGTACACAAGCAGCTGTTGGAAGTGGCATGAGGGAGTTTCTGGGGTGAAGAGATGAATGTTCTCCAGTGTTGTATTTCTTGACCTGGGTGGTTACTAGGTGGGTGTATTCTCTTAGAAGTGACTCGTCAAACTTCTGTTATTCCCTTTTAAAGTTTATCAAGTATATTAGCAATTAGAATGCTGTGTATAACAAAATGATCTTATGAAGATGAAAACTGAAGTGTGTTGGAGGAAAACAGAACACTGGAAAAGCTCAAAATTTTGTGTAAGTTATAAAAAAAACACTGCATATTTAAGTGGACATACTGCAGGAAACACATAAGTTCCAAACAGGAACAATTTCATAAAAATAGTGATCTCTGGGGAAGTAGACAAGGGAGGTGTGCAAAAGAGGCCCCAACTGTGTGTGTAAACTTTTGTTTTTTTTTTAAACATTCCTATGTAAATATTATTCCCATGTAATACCCTCATTTATTAGATTCAGCTGGAAGGCATATAGTTATTTTTTATATTTGTTGTAATGGTCTACATAAAATACTTCATGATTTTTTTTAACTTTTAAAAATTGTAAATATGTTCTCATGGCATTTCTGAAATAGCAATTTTTGATGACTACATGTTGCTATGATAAACATCCTTATCTCAAAAAATAAAAGGGAAAGCCTGAGCCATCAAACAGATAGAAACACAGAGATAGAAACTATATTTTAAAAAGAAACAGACAGAAAGTCTGGAGTTGAAATGAAAGTAAGTAAGCAAAAAAGAAGTTTTTAAAGGATTCAACATCAGATTTTAGACAGCTGAACAGGTAATCAGTGAACTTGAAGATAAGTCAATAAAAATTACCCAACCCAAAGAATAGGGGGAAAAAATGAGAATCATTAAACAGAGTCTCCAAGACCTGTGGACTCCGCTGGATATGCCCCCGTGTGTGGAATGGGAATCCTAGAAGGAGAGAAGTGGGGAAAGGCATAAACGCCTTCAAAGACACAGGCACCAAAAAATCCCCAGATGCATCAGGAAACATCAATCTACACATTTAAGAAACTCTATGAACTCCAAGGAGGAAAAAAAATTCCTACTAGTACTCGATTGTGTCGAGTTAGTCATTAAAAATGTTTTCACAAAGAAAACTCCAGGGCCAGATGGCTTCATTGGTAAATTCTATTAAATATTTAAATGACAAATAATCCTAATACTTCAGAACCCTTTCAGAAATATAGGGCATGGAAACACTTTCCAAATAATTCTGACACCAGCCTTACCCCGCAGCCAAAGTCAGACAAGATATCACAAGAAAATAGAAACTACCGACTAATAGTCTCATGAACAGAGATACAAAAATCCTCCATGAAATATTAGCAAAATGAATCCAGTAACATATAAAAAGAATTATACACCATGACCAAGTGGGATTTATCTCAGTATTGCAAGATTGGTTTAATATCTGAACATTAATTAATGCAATGCAACATGTTAACAGAATAAAGCACAAATGTCACACGATTATCTCAGTGGGTGCAAGGAAAGCACTGAACAAAATCCAACACCCATTCAAGTGAAAAATTTGATGAAAACTAAGAACAGAAGGGAAATTCTTCAATCTGATAAAGTGCACCTATAAAAATTGCAGCTAATGCTGAACTTCACGCTGCCCATCACCATCAGGAACACAGCAAGAATGTCCTCTCTCGCCACTTTCTATTTAGCACTGTGGCTAGGGGGGTCTGGCTAAGGAAGAAGTAAGGCAAAAAAATTCATTGAAATCAATTCATATTCTATGGAAAGATGTAAAATGGTATTTGAAGATGGTGTGACCATATGTGGAGAAAATCTTAAAGAACCCACTGGTATTTTTAAAAATGATATACGGGTGCATCAGATTATAGGGCACAAGATCAATATGAAGACATCGACTCTCTTTATACAGAGTGATAATGAACAATACACAAAATGAAATTGAGAAAACTAGTTTAGAATAACATCAAAATGATGAAGTATTTACAGATAAATTTAACAACAAAGTGCAAGCCTCACGTCCTGACAATTATAAAACACTGCTGAGGGAAATTAAGGAAGAGCTTAAGGCCTGAAAAGATATCCCATGTTCATGAATTGGATGCCTCAGTATGGCTGAGAAGTCAAATATCTCCGTATTAAACTATAGAAAATGCCTGCTAAAATTCCAGATTTTTTTTCATAAATGGACAAGATGATCCTAAAGCATAGATGAAAAGGCAAAGATCCTCAAATAGCAGAAACGATTTCAGAAACCACAACAACATGGGAGAACATCCACTTCACGTCTTACTCTCAGCCACCTCTCCACTTCACCTTCCTCAGGAATTTCCCTGCTTTTCCTGCCTTCTGAACCATGGCCCTAGAGCCACACGCCTCTGAGTGGCCTCTCCTGCCCAAGACTCCCCTCTCATGCCACCTGTCAAGCTGAGAGTGTGTCCTGCCTCTCACTCATGTCTTTCCTTGACCAACTCCCCCAACCCTTCTGAATTCCTACGATGCCATAGCATAGCACAGGGGAACTCTGAAAATATTGTGAGAAGTGAAAGAAAAAGACACAAAATGACATATCCCATGATTCCATTTGAATGTCACGTTCAGAAAAGGTGACGACGTAGAGTTCAGAAAACAGACGACCATTGTCTCAAGGTTGGGTGTGTGAGCGAGGGTGAACCTCAAACAGGCAGGAAAGGTGTTTTGGGGCAAAGCACCTGCTGGACTAGGGTGGCACCTGCTGGACCAGGGTGACACCGGCATAAGCCGGAGCAGAAAGTCATTGAATCACACATCCAAGTGGGTGGAATTCGTGGTATGCAAACGATATCTCATCCAATGATTCAAACACTGAATTTGAGGGCTGATTCCAAAAGGGAGAAGAATTAATGTTGGGTATCCAAACACCACGGATGCCCAGAGCAACGGGCTCCTCGAACGGTCATTGACTCCTGCTGTCGCCACCAAGAGTTAAGTGCGCAGTCAGGCGTGAATATGGAAAGCAGCTGCGCCAGTCATTTTTGTTGCTCATCAGTGTTAAGTTTCCATTCCCCATTCTCTGGGCACCTGGTGTCATTGTACGTTCTGGGCCCCCACGGTTGTTAGAAACATTGCTAGTTTCAGCCAATCAGTTGTGACCAGAAGTGACTAGGGAAGGCTTGGCAGAGTATTGCTCTTTACCCTCCTGGTGATGGCAATGTTCCATGTGACAGAAACTCTGAGAGCCCCAGGTGACCTGCAAGGGGCAAGTTATATAGATAAAGTTGACATTTGCTCTCTTATATCCCTGAGATTGGGGGGGTTGTCACCACAGCATAATTTAACTATCCTGACTGGACCCCAGCATTTTTTGGTCCAAACCTGAGTGATATCAATTGCCACTAAAGATTACAGCACAGTTTACCAATCAACCACTGTGTGCCAGGTGCTCTGTGAGGTGCCTGACACTATTCCTGGTTCTCTAAACATCACTTCTCAGTAGAAATAACTTTTCTCGTTATCTGAGAAGACTCAGCCTCAGGAAGTTTCAGCAACATGAATCTAAGAGGATATAAGCCTAATTTAAATCTCGGTCACAAATTTGTTTGACAACTATGAGCTGCTACTTCTTGCCTACTGATCTTACATGCTGGGCCCCAGGCCGAGGGACTAGTGAGCAAGACAATTAGGTTCCTCCTCTTCAAGGGTTAGATGATTCAGAACCAGCTGCGTGCCTCAGTCTGACCCCAGGGATTGATTCAGTTGTTGGGGGAGGGGTCCTGGCCTGGGGACTCTTGAAAAGTTCCCAGGGGATGCTCTTGAGCACCTGGATGTGAAGCGCTGGTTGGAATCCAGCAGAATTGGGTTTTTGACCCCAACCCCCCAATGTCCACTCATCACCCAGCCTCTTGTTCTCATCCACGC
Organism: Urocitellus parryii; assembly: GCF_045843805.1. NCBI lineage: Eukaryota > Metazoa > Chordata > Mammalia > Rodentia > Sciuridae > Urocitellus > Urocitellus parryii. The sequence goes on from NC_135540.1 coordinate 126,903,630, forward strand.
TGGGCCAGGTGTGGCTGAGCCTAGGCTATAGCTCAGGTCACCAGGTCCCCCCCCCCTTCCTCTCACAAGACCTCGACTTCGTCATTTTTGTTTACCCTCTTCATCCGCCAGGACGGCTGGCAACAGAATGATGAACCGAATGGGAATTGACTTAGGTCAGCAGTGGCCAGTGGTTCTCTTAAACCTCTTAAGTCCTCTTGTCTTTTGCAAATAAATCCTCGAGAAAGAGGGACATGTGATACAGACCTTAGTAGACACTCAAGTAGGACTGGAGGTGGCATTTAGAAGTTGTCTCTGCCCTCGTTTTGCTCCTTACTGGGGCAATTTTCTCTGGGATTTCTCAGGAATCTGAAAGACATAGTTTGAAAACTCCTGACCTCCTCCCTCATCCTCTAGACAGAGTTACTGAGGATCCAAGAGAAGGGCCTTCAAGGTCCCACAGCTTCCTTAGTGGCAGACACTGAGGCAGGGATTGAGGTTTCCTGGTTTCCTATCTAGTGCTTCCATCACCATCAGGTGGAATCTTACACACCACGTTTTTCTTAGCGCCAAGATGTTCAAGACTCTGAAAATATCCAACTGAAGAAGAGCAGAATCAGTCAGAAAGGCCTCCTGGGGGGAGAGTGGCTGAGCTGAGTGGCACTAGGCACATCAAGAATTTTAGTCATGAGAGCTGTATATGCAAAGGTCCTGAGACAGAGGCTATGATACTTTCAACAGCCTGCAAGTGTCTGGAGGTCAAATGATGAGAGTAGAAGCTGAAATAACCATCAGGACCATGGCATGAAGGACATCACACCTCATGCTAAGGAATTTACACCTGGACTTTGTCCCAGAGGTGGTTAGAGTGACCTGAGAAAGTGGCTTATTGTAAAGCATCACTCTGGCCCAGGTGAGCAGGTGGTTAAGTTGCTCTAGGCTTGACAGAGAAGGCCCAGTAAGCTGTTGTAATAGCACACGTGGTGAGTCCCCAGGGCGCAATGGCCGGGGCAGGATGGATACCATCAAGGAGGCAATATTGACAGCACTTACTGAATAATCAAGTTGGAAGGATGAGAGAAAAGAAGGCACCAAGGGTGACCACCAGGTCTCCCTGGAGCAGCGGGACAGATGGCAGTGCCTCCCACCAAGACAAGGAACAGAGGAGCAGGGCGCAAGGAGCGGCATCTGTCAGGTGCATGTCCATAAATATCAGAAAACTCAACCCAACGGTTGGGAGAGGGACACACTCTTACACTGCAAGGAACTTAGAGGAGGGAGTGTCCAAGGCTGTCCGTTCAGGAGCTCAGCAAGCTCATCAGACACACAGACTTCTCCAGACTCTGCACTGTCATGCCCCGGGCACCTGTGCCCACGTTCTTGGTGGCAAAAGGCACAGGAGCCTTATACTTTCACATGCCATCTTGATTTTCTAGAGCTACCCAAGCAAAGTGCCAGGCCCTGGATGGCTTCAGAGAATGGAGACTTACTGTCTCACGGTTCTGGAGGCCAGGAGTTCAAAATCAAGGAGTTTGCAGAGTGGTCTCCTCCTAAAAGCGCTCTGGGGGAGAAGCGGTTCCGTGCCTTTCTCTGAGCGTCTGGTGCTGCGTGAGCCTTGGTGTCCCTGGCTTCTAGCTGCAGGGCCCCAGTCTCTCACTCTGTCATCACCTGGTCTGAATCTCCCTCTTATGAGCACTCTCGTCCCATGTCATTAAGGGTCCACCTACTCCAGCATGGCCTCCTGTGCCTAGTCAGATGCTAATGAAGCCATCCCCAAATCAGACCTCATTCTAGGGCACCAGGTGTCAGGACTTCAACCTCTATCTTTGGAGGACACGATTCAACCATAAATCACACCATGGTGGAAAGGGGGTTCATCTGATGTGTCAACGTCACTGGGTCACTGGGCATCCGGAGGTTATTCCTGCTGGTCTGTTCTTGGGTGAGATTCACCTTTGGATCAGCACCCTGGGTCAAGCCTGGTGCCCACCCGAGTGTGGGTGGGCCTCCTCCAATCTGCTGAAGGCCTGAGCAGAGCAAGAAGCTTGACCTCCCTTGAGGAAGCCTCCTTCTTCCTGCCTGACCACCTTCAAACCGGGGCATCCCACGGGGGCGCGAGCTTTTCCCCATCCTCTGACTCCAGGGGAAACCTGGCTCTTCCCGGGCCAGGTCCTGGGCCTCGGTCCTGTTGGCTCTCCTAGTTCTCAGGCCCCACTCGGACTCGAAGGAAGGCATCGGCTCTCCTGGGACTCCAGCTTCAAGAATCGCTCTGCAGATCTGGGGACGTGACAGACTCCATAGCACGAGCCAACCCCTTGCAATAAATATACGTTTATATATATATAATATAAATGTATAATAAATATATATGATATCAATACACAATAAATAGATCACATAGGATAGTGATATATAAAAAATATACATACATCTATACACACACACACACACACACACACACACACAAGTGTACCTTTCTGGTTTTGTTTACTAGTTCTTGTTGTCTCTTTGCCCCTTTTCAGACCTTGGAAACCTTATGCAGAAACTATTCTCATTCTCCACATTTGGGAAATAAGGCTAGAAGGATTGCCTTAGACTCATCTAAAATTAACTGAGTGATTTGGAGGAGATGTGGGTTCTGGAATAAAATCAGGACTTCGTCAGCTTTGAACAAGGGTCAAGGGCTCCCCAGTGCTGGCTGCGACAGAGTCTGGGAGTGCAGGGCCCAGCTGGCCCAGGGAGGACAGGCAGGCAGGAGTCCCCCAGGGACCAGTGTGCCCAAGCTGGGGCTCTAGTGCCATCGACACTGACTAGTGTATCCTGTCAGGGCCAGAACCTGTCCCTGCCAATGAGCCTCCTGGGAACTCCCGTGGTGTGGAAATGGGGGGCTGCTGAAGCCAGATCCTGTCACGCATCTCCCAACCACGGAGGTATACTGATCTCCAGATTCCCCCCTGTGTCATTCCCATGGATCATTCTTCCCCTCCAGGTGAGCCCAGAGGTGCCCCTGCTCTTTAGCAGGTCCTCTGAGCAGTAGACACAGCACCTGTCTCTAGCAGGTGGGCTGTGGACACCTGTTACCATAAAAAATAGGTCCATCTCCACGTGCTGGAGGCTGTGAGGGCCCGAAAACCTGGGATCCTTTCCCTTAAGGAGCCTCTATTCTAGACCTTGGGACCCAGGCTCTTTCTGCAAGCAGAACTCCCTTCACACCAGGCACGGCACTTACAACTGGACCTGTGCCTCTCATTTACCTGCCACAACAACGTAATGGGAGGTATGCAGTTATTCCCATTTCACAGAAGAGGGAAGACAAGCTCAGAAACACCCCCTAACTGGCTCAAGTTTGCGTGAGCACCTGTGCACACCAGTTGGACTCTGACACGGAAGCCCATCTTCTTGCCCACAACATGAGGCAGGGATGATATGGGTTGGAGCTGGTGAATGAGAGAGAGGTTGCTGTGGGTAGAAGAAAAGAGCAAGGATCTCTTGAGAGGACGGAAGTTTCTGGAAGCTCACCTTGAACCACGGATAGAATTTATTATAAGCTTTCTTTTCTTCCTCAGAGTGAGACAGGGAGACACAGGAGAGGACAATGAATCTTCCAAGGTCATGCCACAAGTCACTAGCCAAGCCTGGCCTGTCACTCAGGTTCTGAATTCCCAGCTCACTGAGCTCAGCAGTGGAAGCCGCTGTGGTGGGTATGTCAGAATAAGTCCCCACCGTGTCCCTGTCCCCTCCACCAACACCCTCTCATTGCCCCTCGTCCCCAACCTGTCCATAAACTGTCCCAGGAAATGCCAAGATCAGAGCGTCACATTGGCCATGAGGGACTCGGTCAACATCTTTGCCTTCTGGCTGTTCTAAACAAACAAAGGGCAGAGCACAAGTTATTAGTAAATACCAAGGCTTAGTTTATTGTATAAAACTTCAATCCAACAAATAAATGAGCCATCAAGTCTGAATTTATGTAGCATTCAAAACACATTAAAGCCATTTGACCATGACAAAGGCCTTTCCTGCTTTGAATGATGAAGCCGCTCTGCAAATACCCTTCGGATGAGGCATTAAGCGAGGTCCTTTCAGTTTGTCTCTGGGGACGGTCAAGGTGGAAGGGAAGGTTCTGGCGCTCTTTCTAAAGCATCCTTTTGGGAAAATCCCATCCTGGCTAATGTCTCCTTTCTCTAAAAAAAGGGATTTGTAAACCTGTAACAGAACAATGACAGTCGCTCAGCTAGGGGTCATCTGGCTGATCACCCCACACCCTTGTTTACCTTGAGAGATCCCAGGAAAGTCAGCCAGGAACCCGTGGGCTCTCCCTCAAGGCTGCTGGAAGCTGAGCCTAGGAAGCTCTTCCTGCTGCTGTGGCCTCTGAGGGTTCTCCGTCTGCACGTGGGTTATGACAATACCAGAAGTGGGTGGAGAGAGACGCATGGGACCATCCAGGGAAGAGCATTTAGACATTCCAAAGCCCTGCTCAGATTAAAAGTGGCATTGCTAATAATGGTAAGGATAATGATTCATTCCCACCTTCTCCCCCCATTTTAGCTGTTCTTTCTCTTCCTTCAGACAACGGAAAGTTTCTCATTTCTATTGGTGCCTTGGGGCCTGCAGCTCCTGCTAATGACGGAGGGGTCTCCGGATGGAACTCACTGAGGTTTGCTCCATCTGGTCAAGGACTGAGCCTCGGCATCAGCAAGAAGCTTTGAGGCAAGTCCCCTTGGAGAGAGCCTCCTCCCAATGTCCCCCCAACTCAAAGGCAACCTTAAAAGTATCCCCTCCAAAAAGGAGAGTTAAAGTCCATGGCCCGGGTGGGAGGGGATGGGGAGGGAATATTCACTGGGCAGTGATCAGGCACCCACCAGGTGCCAGGAGGGTGCTGGCTGCTGAGCTGTGGAGTAAGACACAGGCCATGCTCCCACAGAAGGGGACCTAGCAGCCCTGCCCAGCGAGCACCCGCCAAGCACCGCAGACGGAGTCCACTTCCACTCCCTTGGCCTCAGGGCCTTGGGGTGAGGACGAACCTGTGCATAGAGGGTTTATCCCCTCTTTCTTCTGCCTGCAGGGCTCTGAGTCAACCTCCTCAATTCCAGCTTGGGATGACTGATCTCTGCAGATTCATCATGAGGACACCCCATACAAATTCTATACTCACAGGAACACTGGGGGCCACCAGAGAGTAAACACAACCAAGGGTCGGAGGAGGGCAGAGACAAGAGAACTGACCAAGTCCTGGGCCTCCAGAGGGCGGAGCCTCTGAGTAACGGCTGGGAACAAGGACCAACGGTCACTAAAATCTTGTGCCACGCTCTCAGCCCCATTTCACCCTCAAGACAATCCTGAAAAACACAAAAGAAATATCCACATCCTCATCCTACAACTCCGGAACTGGGGGCTAAGTAGGATTCCTTCCCATGAGCCACAGCCTGCGAAGTCAGGGCTGGAGCCCAGACCTTGCTGGCTTCAATCTTCCCCACACAGTGCCCGGCCGCCCAGCTCACTTGCCTCAGACGCCTTGAGAGATGGGCGGGCCCAGGGCGCATTTGAAGAGGATGCTTTGAAGGTCAGGCTTCAAGCAAGATGATGAGTATAAAGCCCTAGTAACACCTCTGGACTATGAAGGGCTAGCTACAGACAGAATATTTGTGTCCTCCACCATCCGTACGTTGGAACCTAAACCCCACAGCTACAGGATGCCAGTAGGTTCATGGGTGGAATTAGTGTCTTTATAGGAGAGGTCCCAGAGAGCTCCCTGCCTCTTCCACTGCGTGAGCCACAAGGAGAAGACAGCCATCTATGAAACAGGAAACGGGTTCGCACCACACACTGAATCTGCTGCTGCCTTGATCTTGGACTTCCAGCCTCCAGAACCTCGAGAAATGAATTTCCATTGTTTATACACCACCTGCTCTCTGAGATTCTGTCATAGCAGCTCACACAGACCAAGAACAGTGTTGGATGTATGGCCACTGCTTCTCCTTCCACTATCATTATCGAGTCATGGGTGAGAGCTCAGAAAATAGAATCCTGCTAAAGGGGACTGTGGGAGTCAGGCAGATTATCAGTTTATTCAGGGCAGGTCCCAGGTCGTAAAGGAAAGATAGAGCTGGGCAATTTTCTGAGGCTACCTGCAGAGAGGAAGGCAGATGTTTGGGTTAAGCATTAGGGTTCCAAGGGTGTGTGCCTCCATCCATCCACCTACCTACCAACCCATACATCCATGCATCCATCCATCCACCATCCACCCATCCACCCACCTATCACCCATCCATCCATCTATCCAACTGCCCATCCATCCATCCACCTATTCACCAGTCACCCATCCATCCATCCACCCATCCACCCATCACCCATCCATACATCTATCCATCACCCTTCCATCCACTCATCCGTCCAACACTCTGGTGGACTCTTTCTATGCACATCTCATATACCTGGCACTCAGTATAAAATGGTGAACTGATGTCGCTCAGCTCCCCAAAAGGTACCAGTGGGGAGGATGAAAAAAGCAAACACATGGATAAATAAGTAATGCCATCACAAATCGAGAAAAGCATTTCTGAATGCAATGCACAGGGTGCCCTGCTAGAGGATAGTCAAGGAGGAAACGTATTTGGCATAGATGGTCAAGCAAGGCCTGCCTGAAGAGGAGCCATTTAACACAGACTTTAAGAAGCCAGCCAGGAGGAGGAAGGGATTGAGCAGTGTCCTTGGAGACCTGCCCCTCACGGCTGCCCAGAGCTCTCCCTAATAGCAAATCTTGTGAACAGGCCTGCGAGCCCTCAACCAATACTGGAGAAAAAGCTGGTGAATGACACTCTTTGTACCATTGGTTCTGAGACTTGGCCATTTGGTTCTAAATGTGGCCCTGGAAAGATCCCACTTTGGTGAGAAGAAATATCAAAAACAAGGACTTGGGCGGGGGATATAGCTCAGTTGGTAGAGCGCTTGCCTGGCATGCACAGGCCCTGGTTCAATCCCCAGCACCATAAGAAAAAAAAGGACTCTCCATAAGGGGTGGATGAATGGCCATCCAAGTGCTCCCCAAATTCCTCATGAGATACATTAGACGAAAGGATTGGGAGTCTGGGGGACTGGTGGGACTGGCCACTCAGTGACCTCTAATCAGTCGGTTTTCCAAAGCCCCAGAAAGAGCACTATTGCTATTTACATTTCGATGTAAATCAAGCTGACTTCAACCAGCAGGGCTATGTAAACTTGTGTTTAATGTCAGGTTTATATTAATATTTGCATTAACAAGATTGATCGTTTACATAACAATGCATACGTAAAGTCTGGGCTAGGTTTGGGTTTACACACATTTGCATAATGTTTACAGATTGATTGATTAGACAGACTGTGCATAAATCCAAGTAAACTGCTTGTTGTTTGTTTATTTTTTTCTATGGGGGCTTGGTAGCCTATATCTTAATAAATGGCTAACCCGAACCTAAGTCCTCTATTATAACCTTCACAGAAGATTAAATAGTTCTGAAAAGTAATTTTCCCTGAAAAAGACGGAGATGGAATCATTGGGGATATTTTTTTTTTTCCCCTTAATCTTCAGCATTGACTGGTTAAAAAAGAGGACATCGGCTTAAACTCTGCTCTAACAGAGATAAAACCAGGCCGTAGGGGGAAATCTGGAGTCTAGACTCTTACATTAGCCATTGCAGCAATTCCTTACAGAGGCTGGGCTCCAGCAGGAACCTTGACAGGACCTCTGGTCTGGGCACCTGCAGTTCAGAGAACTGATGGGGAGACTGCGCTTGCTTCTGGTGTCCTCTTGAGCGCCCCCACCTGGCTGAAAAATGATCTGACTACTTAGCCCCCAAACCTAAGCTCCTGTAAGTCTGGAAAATCGAAGGAGTAGAAGAGATTTCTCAAGAGAGGCAGTGCAGAAAGAAAGAAAAATCGACTAATTTTTTTAAATGTGTTACTTATTTTTTGTCAATCTCTGAGGGTTTGGAGACTCTCTTGGTTCATGGCATGCAGTCCACGTGGACACTCGGACCCAACAGAGGGCCACCACTTAAATGCTGGCAAAAGATCCTCTGGAGAGTGTGTGTGTGTGTGTTGCTTACCGGTGGACAACAAGCAGTTTCTTTATGGGCAGTTTGCAAAGGAGTCAGCGGCTGCCATTTGCTTCTGGCAGAGACTCAAAGTCTGGCAGAGGAGCCGGAAAACAACAGTGGAAATGAGAGCCCAGGTGTTCCCCCCCAGAGGCTGTGGGCCTGGGGAAGCTGCAGGTGGGCTAATAGAAGCAGGCTGTTCTAAGTGACCCTGTCCTGGCTAGAGGTGCAGATTTGACTTTCTCTAAGTTGGTAGTGGAACAAAAATTATAGAAGCACTCAGGGTCTAATTGTTTTAAAAGTTATTGTTTGGATTCTTGGATTGTTCTGAGATAGCAAACTAACTGCCTGCAGAGTGCACTTATAGCAGTCCAACTGCCTACAAATTGACTTATGGCAGGCTGGATTCCTGGGTTGGCTCCTGTAGGCCAGGGCTTAGTTCCCTTAATCTTCAGCATTGAGTGGTTGAAAAATAGGACATGAGGATTGGGTTGTGGCTCAGTGGTAGAGACCTTGCCCCATATGTGTGAGGCACTGGGTTCAATTCTCAGCACCACATATAAATAAGTGAATAAAATAAAGATCCATCAACATCTATATATATATATATATATATATATATATATATATATATATATATATATATATTTATTTAAAATATATATTATATATAATATATACTGATATATATATAATATATATATATACTAATATATATATATTATAAAGATAAAGCCAGGCTGTAAGGGGAAGTCTGGAGTCTGGACTCCTGCCTTAGCCATTCTGTTTCAGAGGCTCAGCTATGGGAGGGACCTTATGGTAGGCTCTTTCTGGTGTCTGCACCTGGGGCTCAGAGAAGTGATGTGGAGACTCCCTATGGCTTCCTCTGTCATCTTGAGTGCCTCCACCTGGCTGAAGAATTATATGGCTGCATGGGCCCCATAGTATGCACCACCAGTATACAACTTCCACATTCACATCAACTGGTCTCTAGTTCCCACTCACACTAGCAATAAAGAATGGTTTCCAGAGTTCCCCGTTCATATACTCAGGATATGAGAGTTGACTCATAAGATATAAGCTCCTGATGTCAGTAACTACTGCTGGAAGGCTCTCAGAATGGTTGTAAACATCCATATTCTAGCGACAGTGCTTGTGAGTTCTCATTTTTTCACATCGTTGTGAATAGTTGGCAGTTGGAACATGAGATGTTCGCATTTTTTAATGTTTTAATTTTCCTTTTATTTATTACAACTGGGGCTGAGCATCTCTCCATCTTTACACATTCCCGATTCCCGGGGGGAACCATCTGCCCCTTCCCTTCCGCATGTTCCATGGCTTCCTGTCTTTCCCTAGTTGTTTTCAGAAGCTCTCTGAGTGTTCCAGATGCCAATCCTTGGTTGGTTTGGGAGCTTTCCGATGTTTCCTTCCAGCCAGCCGCCTTTCTTCTGGTCTGGTGAGCTTTGATGAACAAAACTTCTGAATTTTAGTAGAGTCAAATTCATTAATTCTTTGTGTGCTTGAGGGTCACTATTTTAGAATTAGTTCCCACACAGTAAGGTCCACAAAAAGGGTCTCCTGAAGTTTATTGGAGGGTTTTTTAACCAGAATGGTGTGAACCTAGAATTCAAGGGGTCCATGAACTTGGATGAGGGAAAAAGTTACATTTTTATTTTCACTAATCTCTAAAAAACATATAGCATTTTTTATTCTGAATGTGGGCAAGGAATCACAAGAGTATTAACAGTCTATTGATTTTGTCACCCAAATAAATATTTATTTTCACTTTATATTTACAGTTGTTGTAGATATCTTAAAATTTTGTTTAGCCACATCACTATTTGTAAATTGTTATGGTGATAAGATTCGCTGCTAAATATTATCAGTTAATGCCAAAATAAGAAAACACATATTGACTTCACTTCATAAAATTTCTACATAATTGGTTTCCTTGGTTATCGTATTTCATTTTCACATTTTAAAATATTGTTCTGAAGAATCCAAAGGTGTTCTCAGGTAACCAAAAGGATGTATGTTAAGAACACTGCTTTACAGCTGTGCTTTTCACATGTATTTCTTTAAAAATATATATATATATATACATGAACATAATAACTTTATTTATTTATTTTTATGTGGTGCTGAGGATCAAACCCAGTGCCTCACATATGCCAGGCAAGCATTCCACCAACTGAGCCACAACCACAGCTCCTATACTGATTTCTTTTTGTGAAGTTCATCTTCACGTATGGCTTGAATCTGATCCCTGCCTCACACCATAATCATCTCCACATGCAGAATCATCTTCCCTCCCCTCACCTCACTGGTTTTTGATGATATTACAATACAGCCTCCATATACACCAAATTTTGCTCCTGGGTTTATGTTTATTTTATCAATCTTTGGTCTAGGCTAAAATTCTAGAATGCAGAACAGGAAGGTGTCGGGGGTAGACTGATCATGCTCATAAAGTCTGCATTTTTAATTTTATGTCATTTTTTTTTCTGTTTTATTTTTATAAGTTAATTTTCCTTACATTTACTTTCAATATAGTGAATTAAATAAAGGCGATTTTACAATATTAGCGGGAAATGCATGGTTTAATACTATTGAGTTTCAAATGAGCAAGCCTGAGCTCCCTCACATTCTACACCAGATACTGGCAAACCTTTTTTGGGAAGGTCTGATGGTAAATATCATAGGTCTTGTAAACATGAACCACCCAACTCTGTTTTTGCCGCATGAATTCAGCCACAGACAACATGGAAGCAAATGGACATTACTGTGTTCCAGTAAAGCTTTATTTACAAAAACACTGGCTGCATCAGGCCATAGATTGCCAACTCCTGTTCTATATCACTTGGAGTGTTCCTTTCCTTTACTATGAAATTCATCAAAGGGATAAAGGAATTATAATCTTTAATGAAAGCCCAGAGCTGTGGAGTTAGAGATTAGGTCTCTTCATCTGCTGTCCAAGCATCATATTATATTATTTGCATTGACCAAATTTTCCTAATGGTTTTCTGATCCTTGGCCATCAGTGTTCTCCTACATTTAATTCTGTATTTCATATCATATCATATATCTATTAAAATGTTTATGGAAATTAATAATAACATGCTTTTGATACAATGTTGACTCAAAAATAAGAAGGAAAATAATACATGGAAGAAATAAATTATGTCTTGAAATACATAAAGAAAAGTCTAAAAGAAACAAATTTAGGGACAGATCAGGTTTATGAAAGTATAGATGATTTTTTCTTCTGACACTTGTCTGACTTCTCTACAGTTTCTACAGTGGACCTAATTAATTTTAACAAACAATTTCTTTCCTTAAGAAAAGTTTAAGGGATGGCATTTACAAAACACTGCGTAACTCCCCTTAACCCCAAAGAACACTGAGCAGATAGACAATGGAAAAGCTGATTTGGTAACATCACAGTAACGCAGAAGGTGCCTCAAGTCAAGCCAAAGCCATTTGTATGTTTAGAATTCAATCTTTGTATTGAAAATGGGCAAGTGATTAATAATGGCAGAAATATTTCAGAAAATATTTAATTTATTAACTCTGGGGACTCTTATCAGGGCCACATACTTCCAGGCATTATATCAATTAATCTTTCCAATAATTCTCCAAGATACATGCTGCTCTGATCATTCCATTTTATAGATGAGAAAACTGAGGCTTGTGCTGGTTAATAACATTGTGCAAGCTCTGCATATCTAGAAAGTAATGAGGATAGGATGCAAATCCAAGGAGATGTGAGACCCAGTCAAGCAGGGAAGAAATTGAACTCCTTCCTAGTACTTAAAAGTAACTTTTAGAAGCCTGCTATTTCCATTAGTGGAGGTGCTAGTTTCAAGTGGCTATTAATTATTCACTGAAGCAGTTCCCAGCATGATCTCTATTAGCCAAACCTGGTCTTCATATTCTGATCTCTGGATAAACTGCCTTTCTTTAAAAACATTTCTCCAGTCAGACCATCCACGAACCTCCCCTGCCTCTCACACCCTCTTTGTGTGATTCTGATTAGAATTACAGAGCTGTGTGGTCCTGCCAGGCACTGAAGTGCTTGCAGTGGAGGACTCTGACCTTGGGGAGCTAACTTGGGAGCCACCTGCTGCCCTTCAGCACCACACACCCCCACTACACTGGAGCCACACTGATTTCTCTTGCATTGCTCTATCATGTCTGGGGAGCTTCTACCTCAGGGCATTTGCACTGGCTGTTCTCTCTGTCCATAATAACTGTCCCCACCCCAGAGGGCCTCCAAGACAGCCATATCTCATAACCACCCCGGCTTCCACCCCAGCACATGCCATCCCACTCCTGTGATCTGAGAATTTTTTTTTTCTTCAGAGCACTTCACACCATTAATTTCTAAATGCTTGTTGTTTATGTCCCCTGTTAGACATCAGCTCTCTGAGGACAGAACCCTGTTCCTTTTTCTCTCCAAATCCCTGTGGCCGGCCTCCCGCAGATCCTCACTGATGGCAGATTTCCCATTTAATCTTCCCAGCAACCCATAAAACAGGTGGTGCTTGGCCCTTGAGGGGACTCGGGCTCTGAGAATCTCAAGTGCTTGTCACAAGTCACAACTGTCTCCCCAGGTCACGCAGTGGAAACCTGGGGAGGTGGAGAGTTGAACCCGAGCCTGTCTGCCTCCTGTCATTTGACCCTCGAATCCGTGCGGTCGGGGTTCTCTCCCAAGTCAGGGGATGGCTGGGCCCAAGACCCTGATGGCGGTTGATCGGTCACATGTACTCGGAGCCTAAAGGGGGAGTCCCTGCTCCACCCAGGTCACGCGAGGGCTGCCCTAGGACCCAGGGAGGCAGGCTTTGTGGGGCACCCCCGGATCCCACCAGACCAGAGCACTGACTTATTTGGATACTTCTCCAGGCCAGCAGGGAAGGTCGCCCCTGAGGGACCAGCCACCTGGGCAAGCTCCACCTGGTTCGCTGAATAAGAAAGGTTGTTGGTTAAAGAGGACCTCACCTGTGGGCAGGGTGGGAAGTGGGGTTTATGGCTAGGCCATGTGAGGCCCTCCCGATTTCACCAGATGCTGTGGAATTGTGGGAACAGGGAAAGAGAAAACAAGGGTCCAGGTCAGGGGGACACGAGGTGGACATTGGCACTGAATAAAACAGTCCAGAGCAGCTGCCAGTGTGCCCCGAGGGGACGGCGTGGACCTTTCCAAAGGGCTTCCAGAGTTTCAGCGGGGTCTTTCTTACTCCAAGACCTTTGCAAAATTGGCAAAGCCAGTCAGGAAGAACCTCAAGGGCAATGTTTCAGGGCATCTGAGCTCGTGAGGATGATGAATGTGGGCAGATGGGTCCTGGAACTGGTTCCACACCGGCCACGATTCCAGGGCTTTGCGAGTGTGATTTCAAGCACCATAAAAATCGAGCCATGCTGAAGGGGACTCTAGTCTCTTCTTGGAAGTGGGCCCTGTTCTGTGCCAAGGCTGCTCCAGCGGAGGATGACTGACCCAGGAGTCCTCAGGGTCACTGCGGCCCTGGACGCCCACGTGTCTGAAGACCTCCTTAAGAGCAGCGTGATGGGCACCTAAGTCTGCCACTCCTGCCTGCGTTCCAGATGCACGGCCGTGTCAAATGTCAAGTTTCCTCTCTCCGTCTGTGTGGGATAAAGAGCTGTGTCCAGCTGCCTTTCATTTTGCGTGTGTGTGTGTGTGTGAGTGTGTGTGAGTGTGTGTGTGTGTGTGTGTGAGTGTGTGTGTGTGTGAGTGTGTGTGTGAGTGAGTGTGTGTGAGTGTGTGTGTGAGTGAGTGTGTGTGTGAGTGTGTGTGAGTGTGTGTGTGTGTGAGTGTGTGTGTGTGAGTGAGTGTGTGTGTGAGTGTGTGTGTGAGTGTGTGAGTGTGTGTGAGTGAGTGTGTGTGTGAGTGTTGTCATGTTTGAATCTTCATTTCCTGAGGCTGGATCTCCTGTGCTCCTACCTGTCCCTGCAGCAAAGAGGACAGAACATCAGGGTTGCCAGAGCCTGACTTGCTGCTGGGAAGATGGGCAGCAGTTTTGATCTGTGTCCCTCAGAGAGGTGTCACCTACCTGACACGCGTGTTGGCCCCCACAGGCACACACACGTGCGAACACGCAGTCATATGCCACTGCCACAGACGGTCGGGGTCCTGCCCTGTACCGTCTGCCCCCTCCCGCCATCGCTCTGGCTGCAAAGAACCCTTGCAGGCTCCTTGGCTCCCACAACTTCGTTTGGACTGTCCCTGCCTGCCGCCTCCTGCCCCCACCTCTCCCACCTTGGGACTGCCACCTCACCTTCAGGTCGCGCTTCCTCAGGGAGGCACATGGTGTATGAGAACCCTGCATCTCCCACTCGGTCACCCTCTGTGCTCAGAGCTGGCCCTGGGCATGCACACAGTGGCCTCTTCAGCTCCCCTGTGGACCCTGCTCACATGACAGGCACAAGACGACAGCACCCACCAGGAGGGCCACCCTTGTCCGTTTCCTTCCTGAATGGTCTTCCCGTCCATCTGTGCCTCCACCTTGCTTCAGACCCCCTGGAGATCTGGGGACCCCGTGGAGCACAGCGGCAGCCTCACACTGGCCCCGGGGTCTCCCCTGCCCAATCGTCAGACGACAGCCATCACCACTGCCTTGGACCCCCTTCCTGGGACCCCAGTGAGGAGGCCCAGCTCTGGCTCCCTTTCAGCTGTCCCCTCCCCTGTGGACTAAGAGGCTGTTCCCACCAAAGCTCATCCACACCCCCCACCTGCCCCCTTCTCGGATAATTCCAGACCAGGACCCTGCCTCGCCGATTCCCCCAGCCTGACCCCCTTCTAGGCCCGCCCAGGACTCTTCCACTGAAGATGGGGCCGTCAGCATTAGGCCGAGGTGAGGCCAAGAGGAGCCTCGTACTCGCGGTGGGTGTAGACTCGCGGTGGGTGTAGACAGAGCTCGGGTGTAGACTGGAGAAAGAGCACGCTTACCGGAGTGGGCAGAAGTGGGGGAGGGAAGAGAGGGCCCGGCAGCTGGTGGTGGCCCCGAGACGTGAGCCACGCCCTGCCTTGAGCCCTCAGGACACTCTACAGTCCTCAGGGAGCCCCCGAACTCTGGAGCAGTGATGTGAGGTCTGGGGGGGGGTCTTTCCCCTCCTGTGCTTCCCTGGCTTCCACAGAGCCCCCAGCCCCCAGCTCCCCACTCCAGACCTAGTGAGTGATTTTCGGGCCTTGGCAGATTCATCCTATCTTATCCCTGCTTTGAGACTTTCTGACCCCCTTTCCTCTCACTAGACTGCATGTTCCTTAGAAAGGGCCACCAAGACCCGCCCTCCAAGCTCCCCACACCAGGACTCAGCTGGCCCGGAGCAGGCACTGGGAACATGGTGCAGGGCGGGGGCGCTGTGCTGCTGCTGGAGGGTGGGCAGCAGTGCTCCCCGGGGCAGCCCAAGCCACACGGCACTGCCCCCAGGAGCCTCCAAGAGCCCACGCACTCCTCGCTGTGTTTGGGGTTGGGGGCAGGCACGGGGGGACAAGGAGCGTGTGTAGGTAACAGGGAACACTAGCGTGGAAACAGACCAGCCCTCGTCAGAGGTGCCTCTGGCTCCACCCCACTCTGCCCTGAGCCTGCAGTGGACTCATCCAGGGGCCCCAGGCCAGTCGCCTACAGTGGTCAGTGCTGGACACTGCAGAGCCCTCTGTGAGTCCTGCACCCGGGGTGCAAAGAAATGCTTCGGATGCATGAAAAACACATGTGACACATATTTCTCCATTGACTGCCGCCATTTCAATGAATTAATTTATCCTCCATTGAGAGCAGGTGTGACCCAGTGGAACTCTGGACTCTCAGCAGATGTGAACCTTATATTAGTCTTGGGTCCACCACTCATGTTCTCCTAACCTCCCTTAGAGGTCAGCAAACTATTTCTGCAAAGGGACAGATGGGAGCACTTGCCGCAGTCTGGCTGCAGCAAAATAACCGGGGGGTGATGAGCAACTTGTGTACATTGATACAGCAGGAGTGGGAGCCGTTTATTGTAGGACAGGAGGGGTATATATACATTCCACACAGCTTATCTAATTAACATAAACTAGATACAGCAGTCAACCAATAAGGAATCTCCACACTTAATGGCTCCCTGGTGCCACCTCACAAACCACTCCCCCTGGCAAAATGCCCGGCGCCATCCTGACTTGTTTACAGACTCTAACAAGCACTGTGGGCTTTGCTGAACTTCTCAACCCTGCCTGGCAGCTCAAGAGAGGCCGCAGGTATCACAGAACTGAGTGCATCGTGGTCGTGGTCAGTAAAACTTTATTTACAAACACAGTGGGCCAAATCGGTCCACTGCCAGTTTGCCAATTCCTGATATCCGTCATCTTGAAACCTCACCTAAAATAGCAAAAAAACAGGGACACATATTTACCTCAGCATTCGTTGCTAGTAGTAGCGCATGGTTATCCCGTTGACCACATCTATTATGTCCCTCCCATGCACAGGGTAAGTGGCAGCCAGCCGAGGGTCCCCTGTTGTGCTAGCTGGGAGGGCAGGACCAGGTAATGTTCTCCTGCTGCCAGATGATGGCCCGGTGCTTGCCGTGGCAGGGTTGGGGGGTGCTGGACCCCACTGGACCTCTACTTTGGAGGGGAAAGGCCTCCCTTGGGCAAGCTTCCAGACTTAGATCCTAAATGAGCCGAGCCACCTACACCGGGCTCTGCCAGCAGTGGAGGACTGGCCTTCTCTGCACAGTATTGCCTGAGTCACAGGGCAGCCTTCCAGAACTTTCTGGGCCTGCCTGAAGCCAGGCCTGCCTCAGCCCCACAGGGAGGCAAGAGCAGCCGGCACATCCTGCAAGCCACGTCCTCTACCTGAGGAGTCCAGATTCAGCAATCTGTCACCCGCAGCCCACCTCATGGTGACACAGGGTTCCAGGAGTCAGGCAGGAGGAGGAGCGTCTGTCGCTGTGCCCTGTAGACGGAGATTAGCGGGGACGGGGATAATTATGGCACTGGCATCCCTGTACCGTGGTGCGTGTCAGGGATAGAGGATTAAGCTAATTGAGGAAATCTCCAGTTCTCCCTCAAAGGCAGCTGCAGAGATTGCTTTATCTTGCATCTCCCCAAGAGAGCCGGCTCGAGGCCTGCCCACATCGCCACTTTGTCCCCAGCAACTCTTTTCAGAAATAGTGTGAGTTGGCGTTAGCCATTCTGCAAAGGAGAGAGGAGCTAAAAATAAAGAGCATGTGAAGGAAGCACCGCCTTTCTTCTTCTTCTTCTTCTTTCTAATTTCCAAAGCAAGTTTCCCAGAGAAAGATGGAAAGCTGATTTCCCCGAGATTCCCCGTATCTGTGCACATGGGACAGGTAGAGTCAGAGGGCTGCCTGCAGAGAAAGCAAAGGCTTGGGGCTCATTTATCATCTCTCTCCGCTCACCACCGTGTGCCAAGCACCTCCAAACCCCAAGCCAAACTGATGGTCTCACATGAATGAGACATGGTTTGGAGGTTCCCAGGTGACAGATGCCGGAGTCATTGTGGAACGTATTTGGAAAAGAAGTAGCTAGTCAGCAAAGTTTCCTCTTTTTTTTTTTTTTTAGTTCACAGTCCTATGCCTTCCCAGATATTATTTTACGAGTAGACTTTTGTTTCCTCCCGAATGAGACGTCTCGTCTGAAAAACACAGTGGCATGATTTTTGCCTTGATGGGCTCTTAGCTGCTTAGAAGATGGGTGGCCAGATGAGTCCTGGAAATATTTCTTGGAGAACTTAGGACGAGAGACCTGACTACCTTCTCTGTCACAGCTTTCTGACTTTGAGAATCAACTCACTTTGATTTCCTGTGTGATGAGGAAATAATGCCTAGAGGTATGAGAACTGGTCCGGTCACTCGGGAACGGCACCTGGCAGAGAGCGGGCACACAGACGTGGGCGCACCTTCTTCATCACCATCTACCAGAAAAGAAGGCACAAGGTACTTTATGAGTCAGATTCTCCAGAGAAACAAAACCCATGTGATGTGTGCGCATATGCTACTGTGAATGATAGAGATACACAAAGGTGGGGGGAGAGGGAGAGGGAGAGGGAAATTTTAAGGAATTAGTTTCCACAATCATAGGCTCTGACAAGTCCAAAATAAAATACACAGGGCTGGGCAGCAGGCTGGAAATGCTTCCAGGAGGTAGTTGGTATTATAGTCTTGGGTCCAAAGGCAGTTGGGAGGCAGAATTCCTTCATCCTTGAAGGACTTCAGTTTCTTTTCTAAGGTCTTCCACCGATTGGACAAGGCCCACATGAGTTTCTAAGAGGGTAATCTGCTTTTCTTGAAGTCTACTGGTTTAAATGTTAACCACATCTAATAAACACTTGCACAGCCACATCTAGACTGGTGTTTGACCAAACAGAGTGTCACCACAGTCTCACCAAGTTGGCACATAAAATTAACTATTGCATGGACTGGGGTTGTGGGTCAGCCGTAGAGTGCTGGTCTAGCACGTGCAAGGCCCTGGGTTTGATCCTCAGCACCACATAAAAATAAATAAATAAAATAAAGGTAATGTGTCCAACTACAACTAAAATAAATAAATAAATAAATATTTTTAAAAATTGACTATTGCAGGTATGTTATCTCTTGCTTCAGAGAAAATTTGACCTGACCACAAGCAATGCTCATGGAATAAATCTGGGACTAACTATATGCTATTAAGGACTCACCTGCTTAACCCCATCAGAACCTTCCAGAGCCACAGGGAAGGAAGACACCTGGTATGAAGCCAACACCCAGGCTGGGAGCTGGCGTCCCAGGTTCAAGTCCCCTCTGCCCTTGATTGGCAGGTCCCAGAGATTTTCTCATTCCTTCGCTGCAGTTCATAATAAACACATCTGGCCTGCCAAATGTGCAGGGGAAATGTGGAAAGGCAAGAATCCAATAAGGTGGCTTTGGGGAAGGGCTTGGTAAGTCAACTTTTAATGTCTTAATATCAGGCATTATCCTTCAAGGCACACAAAGCTCTGGACAGATTGAGTCCAATTATTTGTACCAAAGCAAATAGAAGCAACTGCACTATGCCATAAGTCTGACCTAACTCTAATGCATTAGCTAGCATCATCATTAATGTTCTCAATTAGAATTAATTCTCTCGCCTTCTTGGGATTTAGAATGGCTTTTTTCAATGTGAGTTAAACGACCAAGTTGTCTGGACACTAACCTTTCTTCCCCCCTCTCAATAAGTTTCCTCGTAGAAAGCATTTCATTGAATTTGAGCAGAGCTCAAAGCAGCAAGTCCAACAAATGTTTATTGTGGATAACTCATTCATTACACAGATATTTATGGAGGCCTCACCCTGCGCGGGGCTCTTGATAAAAAGGGGGATGGTTCTGAGTCCGAGGCTGGCAGTGGGTAGAATAATAGATGCCGGCTATTTATTTTTTTGTTCATATGTTATTATGTGGCCATTAAAAAAAAAATACAGGATTAAGCTTTAAAATAAAGACGAGGCAAAAATCAACATTCCCCCCGCCCCACCTGACAGCTTGTGCAAGGTTCCCAGCCTGTGGCTCAGTTCAATATCACACCAAAGCCAGGGCACGGGAGGCCAGGAGAGAGAGGTAATCATTCTTTGGAAAACTTCACCATCAAAGGAAATTGTCTTGTGTTGTCTCTTAGAACACTTCACACTTCATTGGGAAGCTATAAAAACAATTACCAGGTCATTAGTAAAGGTTATTATTTTTTTTAAGATCCAAAGCACCTCTCCCAGGATGACCTTAGCGGCATCTCAGCTCGAGGTGGTTGCTGTGGTGACAGAGAGCTCGGAGCGGAGGCCGAGGGCCCTGCGGCAAGCGCTCATCCTTTGCTGAGCCTCAGTCTCCTGGGCCCTCGTGGTAGCCGGGACTCCCTGCCCATCTCGTGGGGCTCTGGACTGGTTGAAATAAAATAGCTTGGGAATAACACCCTGCTCCAGCCTGACACCCACAAGCAATGTCTTCCCTTCCTTAGTCCCAGGTTGCTTGCGTTTGGGGTCAGAGATGTGAACAGACAGGGCAGAAAAATCTGGAGGTGGCCCCAGGTGGATCAGGATTAGCAAAGCCGTGCTGCAATAACAACCTGGGACCTCAGCCGTGGAATCGGCCAAGCTCAGTTCCCACCCACGCAGAGACCGAGGCTGGCAGAAGCTCCATCTCCACGCCACTCCCAGACCACAGAGGAAGGAGCGTGATGAGCTGCATACTAGCTCTGAGTGTCTCTGTGTGCAAGTGAGGTGCACTATTCCTGCCACTCTTGTTCGTGGACCAGAGCAGGTCATGTGGCCACATTGGATGGGAGGGGGTGGGGACCTGTCATTCTACCACAGCAGCAAGGGCTGGAGGTGGAAGGGCAGACCACGGATGAGAGCCCTGGACCCCAACCCCCGTCCATATGTGATAAAGTGTAGGTGGAAATCTAGCAAAAGCTTAGTCTTTGAATCTGTCGAATGGATTCAAATACTTCTCCTTAAACACTTAGCCCTTTGTTCATCCAGTAAGATGGCCAGGTGCCTGCAGAGGACCAGGCAGGGTGCTGAGTTCTGTCAACAGGATCTAGCCCTGCCTGAGTACCTGCCTTAGGCTGCAGCAGTTAAGCAGAACACGGACTCTGTCCCTGGGGACAGTGTGCTACAAAGAAAAGCAGAGCAAGGAAAGGGACTCTGTAGAGTCAGTGAGGGACCTGATGTGGGCTTGCGAAAACCGAATGAGCCAATGGTGTCCCCAAATGGTACTTTATCCCTCCCCACCCTCTTAGAGCTTTCCGGAAGACAATGTGGCTGCTTCGACACAATGACAGCCGTGAGACCAACCTGAACCCAGGAAGGCCCAGCCAACCTCCTCCTCCTGCCAGGCAGGATGGGGACAGCCTCCCCCGGGGCCTGCAGTGGTGATGACCCACTGGTGAGGCCTCAGCCGTCCCGTTCACCTGCAGCGACCTGGAACTCACCTGTGATGCGGGGGACATGCAGGTCTAGGTAGGGGTGAGGGACACTAGCATGGGGTAGGGGCTGGGTGCAGGGAGGTCACTCCCATCTTCGGATGGCCCTGGCCGGGTGCTGTCCTTGCACCTCCCCTCAGGCTTCTCCACCTGGGGCTCGGGGCGATGTGGTCATCCCAACTTGCAGATCAGGAGAGCAAGGTGCCTGGGCCATTCATCCCTGCCGGCTCCTGCCCTGCCCACGATTCCTCCCTCCCTTTGTACGGGGGACGTCCATCCTTCAGCAGCCACCTTCAGGCCTGCAGGGGGGTCTCATGGTTTGTTGTTAGGGGTTCAGCTCATGTCAGATTCTAGAAATGACTGCGCTAAGGCATCGCACACTGCAGCATGGTTAGATGTGGAACAGGTTGTGCATACACCACGTGGACCTGAGGGGGGCTGTTGGGCTGCCATTGTTTTGCATTAGAAAACAGAGGCTCTGGGCTCTCACCTCTGAGCCGTGTCACCTCCATTACCTATGCTCCCTTTCCAGCAAGGCCATGGCTGCTGCTCCTCCCACCCCCCAGCACCTCCCCAGCAGACGGTCCACAGGAACCCTTTTCTATCCCAGACTCCTGTGAGGATCTGATGAGAGGCAGAGAATCCCATGAAAGAAAAACGCTCTCGAAAACGTAAGGGAAGAATTAAGTGTGTGCACTTCGTGTGTTCAACATTTCTGTTAAGTCATTTCTCTCACTTAATTGGTGATGCAGAAATTGATAGCTGATCCAGTAAGGAAAAAAAATGTGCAATAAAACAAGATTTTTTTTTGGCGGGGCGGGGACCAGGGATGGAACTCAGGGGCACTGGACCACTGAGCCACATCCCCAGCCCTATTTTGTATTTTATTTAGAGACAGGATCTCACTGAGAGCACCTTGATGTTGCTGAGGCCAACTTTGAATTTGAGATCCTCCTGCCTCAGCCTCCCAAGCTGTTGGGATTACAGGCATGTGCCACTGCACCCAGCTCAAGTCAATCTTAAATAGGCTCAAAAGTCATTTCAACTTTAAAACTGTGATGGTTTTTGCCTTGAAACAGAAGTTTAAACTACAGGATACCCCTGGCATGGTCCGTGCCTGGCAGATTGGATATCCATTTAGTTTGACTTTCCTTTTGAACATATCAAATGATGACTCACAGGAAATCAGTGCCTCTGGATCTCTTTGCTACATGAGACAAAATGAAGACCTGTGCTAACAAGCCGTAGCATTCTCCAAGGCAGAGGTTAAATCATGGGTCCTATCCACAATGGTAAATTACTTCCGAGTGTAAGTAACAAAATAGCTAACTAAATAAGTTTGAACTCAGAATGTCTTTTTCCCAATCATAAGTCTGAAGAAAGGGATCTCCAGAGTTAGTTCAGCAGCTCAGCAATGTCAGAGTTCTAGGTCGGCTGCTCTGCAATTCTCTTGTCTTCTCCCTCATAGTCACAAGGTGGCTGCAGTAGTTCCAAACAACACATCTTCACATTAAAAAGACTTATCGACAATTCCAGAGGGGTGTTGCCTCAATGTTCTTTGCTTCACTGTTCTTTACTTTAAGTCCCAAACAAGCTAGGATGGGTTCATGAAATAAGGACTTCACAAAATCTCTTCAATGGTACATGACTGCTTTTATTTGGAGGATGAATAATCAGTCATGTAAGATGTTTCAACAGAGGGAGTGTAGACTGAGACAAATACAAGTTTATATACAGGTGGAGCCTGTTAAAATATTAAGGTTTTTCATGAAAAAATATCTGCATTGTCCACTGTCGCCATGGAGAGACATAATTTTGTCTCGGAAGCAGCACTGGGGCGTCTGGTAGGGAGTCCTCACGTCCAGTGAGAGGGGATGTGAGAATGTGGACATCGTTTACTTTCACTGGTACCTTCCCACCTCAGTGGGCCCTGGGTAAACAAAGGCAGGGACGCACATTCACCATGAGGGTGTGCGTTGCCGTTGGTTCCCGTCAACGGGAGGCTCTTCTCATGACAGGATGACGGGGTCGTCACTGGGTGTCAGTCACTAACCTCGTGCTGTAACAGTCTTTCCATCTTCCTTGGTTTGTGATGAAACGCAAATAAAGATATTCTCACGTTTAAGGAAAACATGTTGTTTTCACAGGTCAATTTCCAGAAACAAAGATCTGAAAGACAAGATCTATCTTCCTGCAGGAGGTCCTTCCTGCACTGCAGGCTAGTGATGGTTTGCCCACAATTCCATTTTCCCTGGGGTGGCAGGACATGTCCTGAGGCCTCAGGGTGCTGCCCCCAAGAGCATCCCCGTGCAGGACATGCCAAGAGAGTGGGGTGCAAAAGGGCTGCCCCCCTCCACCACCCCTGGCACAGGGGAGGGAGGGGGTTCTCCTTGGAGGCACCTGGCAGGAGGGCAAGCTTGGTCCACAGAGGAAGGGCACAGCTTTGGAGGCCGCCTTCCCCACGGGGGATTTTGTTAGATCCGCTGCTCTGTGGAGGCTGCTCAGCCAGGGAGGTCCATGAAGGCCATGCCAGCCCCCAAGCCCTCCGGGAGACAATGCTGTCCCCCCCCACCCCCGTCCAGCTGCAGGAAGGCGAGGCAGCACGGGCAGCTGGCCTTGGATACACTCAGGCCAGAGTGAGAGCCAAGAGCCCCGTGGACGTGCAAGCCCGTGGCCATATCCTGGGCTGGCCTCCTCCAGCCCTTCCCAGCACTCCACCTGCCTGTGGGTCTGCTCACCACAGCGCCACAGCCCGAGAGGAAAGGCCCCTCCCCGGGCCACAGCAGAGGATCTGGGGCGTCATCCTGCCCTGGGACCACTAACCCCGAGATCCGGGTCCAGCGGCCTCCCCTCATCCTGCTGCTGTTTCCACTCTATTATGTTGACATTTATTTATTGTATCTCACTCTATCAGATGTCCATGTATTTATTATGTCATGTTGTCACTACGTCATCTTTACATTTTTTATAACATTTCACTCTGTTGTACTTCACATTTGTTGTCATTCTATGTTCATGGTCACCGTTTCCGTTGGTCTTATCTGACCTCCACTCAGTGGCTCAGGTGTGTCCCTCACCAAGCTCCCGCCGCGGGCTCCACTCATGGAACACGTTCATCTCCGCGTAAGCAGGAGGCGGCGTTCCGAGGGTGGCAATGAGAGGGTATGTGCCTGCTGCAGTGCCCGCGCCAAGTGCATCTTCCTGTCTCACTATGTCACCTACTGAAGGTCCTTCCTCCTGCACCAGGGGCCTCCTGGCTGCTGGCCACCAGCTTCCTGCGTGGCTAAGGGTTCTGAGAAGTGTTGACCTCCCATTAACGGAACCCAGCTCTGTGCCTCTCCGTGACATCCCACCTCCCGCCCCTGAAGCTGTGAAGGGGACAGATGGCACTCCTGGTTTCCAGAGCCCGGGGAGTCAAACAGCCAGGTTCTGTGACTCCTAGGTGGCTTCAGTTCCTGGGGTCACCTGCAGATCCCCTGACCTCCCATGCTGACCTCAATCTGTTGCCCACTGTGCACGTGGGTCCTCCCTCAGAAGTCCCCTGGACATGACAGCAAAGGGGACGAGGAAACGCACGTCCAGGGCTCTTCTCCAGCCCCTCCGGCTGGCTGGCCGGCCAGTCTGCCCTGGTCCACTCTGCGTTCCTGGCCTCTCCCCTCCCACCCTGCTCCTGGCCTTACTTTGTAGATCTGGGCAATCCCTGGGCAGGACGGAGCTGGAGAGTCAATGAGAATCAATCAATTAGAAAATGAGGAGGATTTCCTCAAAGAGCATAATGACGTCAGAGACAGGAAACCAAGAAGGCCTTTCAGATGGAAAAGGGACCTTCAGGTGGAGTGGTTTGTTCAGCTGGCATCCACATAGCTCTTCCTGTCCCAGGTTCTGCTTTGAGGGCTTGACAGATACTCCTCATGGGCTCTCAACACCCATCCTGTGAAGTACGTACCCTGGTCATTCCTATTTTACAGAAGTGGAAACTAAGTTCAGAGAGGTTGAGCCATTTGTCTCAGATCCCACAGCTTATGAGCAGGACAGCAAATCTAAATTCAGACTGCCTGGCCCAGAGTACCTGCTGTTACCCTGGCCCTCCGGTCCTTCCTGTGGGTTTATGACCTGCATTTCCTTTTATGATATTCAAGACGTTCAAGTAAAGGTTGGGGCCACATTGATTTTATCTATGACACCAACTTGAGACCCAAGTCTGTGGTGCCCCAGAATATTTGGTTTTCAAGACAACACCTGGATTGATAGACGTTGCTGAAGACGGACAGCGTCACTCACAGGATGGGATCACAGCATAATTTCAGTCCTCTGCTTCTCTCTGGCCTCCTCTCCAGCCTCCCCACCGGCCTCCCCACCCTCCCCTCCTCCTGCCACTCTCCTCCAGGGTTTTATTACACAGCTTTTATCAAGTGGCTCCTCTCCATCACGCATGCCCACACCCATCCCTGGGCTCAGATGGACGAACGTTTACAAATTTCCTAGAATTCTTCAGACAGTTCTAAAAGTTCCCCGTCGGTTGAATTCCTTGTTCCTCCACATGCTGGGAAGATGAATCAGTCTCCCCAGAACCGTGTCCGTAGGGTGCTGACAGGCAGGGGTGCACACCCACCATCCCCACGAAGCAGTGTTCAGAGTCGCCGTGGACAAAGACCGCGGCCTGCAGCGTGCTGACCTCCCTCCCTCCAGTCTCCTGGCCGTTCACGCTGCTGTAAGCAGAATCTAGATGTTGGTGCTTCCCAGATAGAATTGTTTCTTGCTGAATCCCTGAAAAGCCAAGGCAGAGATAGGTTTCCAAAATCTGGCCACTTCATATCGACAGCAACTGGGGCCCAGCGGAGAACGTTACTTGCCATTGCCAAATTGCAAAGATGTCCTCTCGAGAGTTTCCAAAAATACCTCCTCGCTGCCTCATTCTTTGCCTCCAAGAAGAAGGGCGCAGGGTCACAACAGTCACCGAGCGAAGGCAGCAGACATTAGTCACGCGGGGAGAGGTTGCAGATAGATTTTAAGAGCCACCGCCAACGTGGGCCCGTGCGGTGTCCGGGGGCATTTTTTGTTTTAGCAGATATATCTTGGGATCTTTGAAGGAAGGGTTGCACTGCCAACTCGTCAATTAATCAACCATCCCAAGGTCGCCAGGGACGATGTGGATGGAGCCCAGGCAACAGGGGCCTGGAGGAACGGGCTTTAATTAAAGGATTTGTGCAGTAATGGAAGCCTCAAATCCTTTGAGCAATGTTGCATGAACTGGGCCTTTCAATCCCGGTGTGCATCTGCCATGGCTGCAAAACAGCAGCAAATATCCTGACCAAGCACTTGGAGGCAGGAGGCTGCTACCCCCTTTAAAACCCCCACTGAAGGACACACCGTCGGAACGAGACCCAGCAAATGAAAAAGAAAACTGCGCTCCGCAGCAGAGCAGGCTGCCCACCCTGCAGACTCTTGTCATAAAGCCCTGATATGGTCATTACTTTTTAAAGAGTTGCTTTGTGGCCGTAAGTGTTTTGACATTCTCTGCACTTCAGATACTCACCGAGCATCGTGGCTGAATTGCGACCCACGACGTGGATGAGGTCATCAATATCTGAGAGTCAACCCTCTTGGAATGTGTGAGGCTTGCACACTTGGGGTCCTTTGGCAGAATTCTGTCCTGAGATGTTTTGTGACATGAAAATATATTCTTGCAGGACATCTGTCGGTTTCTGAGAGGGTCAGCTGCTTCGTCTTGACCACAGGTGCCCTCTCTGCGTCCACTGCACACCTGGCCTCACCTGGCCAACCAGCCAGGACATCTTTAAGTTCAGATATTCCCCAAAGCTATACTCACCCTCTTTCTGTCATTTGGCACACCACACACACACACACACACACACACACACACACACACACACTTTCCTCATACCCTCACGTTGTCTCAAAGTTTGGGGGGTACAGCATAGCAAATAGGAGCTGGGAGAAAGGCCAATTCCTGGTCACTAACAGGAGCTATACATCATTTATCAAGTACCATCACCAGGAAACCCAGGGCCTCTGTGACATTCCTTGGTCCTCCAAATCTTCTCAAAAAACTGTGACTTAACTTTCAAAAATCATTTTTTTTTAACAGTCGTTGTTATCAGGTCATCTTTATGTGTTTTGACAAACTGCTTTCAAATTCACATAGATCATCCAATGGCTCTCATCCAAGTACCCGTGGGCTGGGCTGTTCTCAGAGCTCAGAGCTGAGATGGCAGTCGGCTTTCTCAATCACAGATACGTACAGAACCCGTGTCCGTCTGGCCAGCCGACCATCAGAAAATCCAGTGGACTTGGGGCTAAAGCAACAGACAGCTGTTTTTCACAGTTCTGGAGTCCAAAGCCAGCAGGGCCGGTTTCATGGGAGAGCTCACCTCCCGGCTTGCAGGTGGCCGCCTTCTCTGTGTCCTCAAACCGCAGTGACAGGCAGAGCATTAAAGTGTCTCTTCCTATGGGGACACTGATCCTACTGAGTCAGGACTCTGCCCTCATGACTTCCTCTCTGATTTCATTAATTTCTTGTTATATAATTTGATTTGATCTCTTTCTCTTTGTGTATCTACTTCAGCCTTTTACTTTGAAGTTACAAAAGGACTTAAATAAAACATAGTGATGAGTCTGCTTGAAGCAGACAACTTACAAAATAACTCGTTCTCTCCTTCACTTTTTGTTATGAATGTCAAAATTGACATCTTATATATTAACATGTAATATTAGTTAAGATATTATACTTATTTTAAATATGTTCCCTTTTAACTCTTATACTAGATTTTGCAGTGATTTATACACAAATATCACAGTAGGAGAGTATTCTGGATTTGGTTATGCTCTTATGTTTACACTGAGATTGATGCTCTATAGAGCTTCCTGTTGTAAGAGTCCCTTCATTTCAACCTGGAGAATTTCCTCCATGTCCTGTAAGGTAAGGCTAGTGCTGAGGAAATCCCTCAGCCTCTATTTGTCTGGAAAACTCTTTATCCGTCTTTCACTTCCCAAGGGACACTTTGGTAGTGTGGGTTGGCAGTGTTCTCTTTAGCACTTTGCATAAATTATCCCACTTTCCCCTGACCTGAAAGATCTCTGCTGAGAAATCTGCTGCATCCGAAGGGGGTTCCCATGTATGTGATGAGTTTCTTTTGCTGATTTCAAAATTCTCTGCTTGCCTCCAACTTTGGAGAATTCCATTACAATCTTCGTCTCAGTGAGGATCTCTTCATGTTGGATCTTTGGGGGATTCTTTGGGATGCAGGAATCTGGATGACAGTTTCTCTCTCCAGATCCGGAGACTTTTCTCACAATATTTCTTTAAACGCTATTTCTTCCTCTGTCCCCTTCTTTGTTAGCCCTTTCTCTGCTGCTTCTGGGATTCCCAGAATGTACTTTGGTTCACTCAGTGATACCCTCTAAGTCCTCAGGCTCTCTTCAATCTTTTTCATCTTCTTTTTTCCAGTTTGCTCCTTGGACTTCGTGATTTCAAACGACCTCTCTCCCACCGTGCTTGATTTCTTCTCCTGACTGATCCAGTCTGCTCGGGAAGCTGTCTTTGGGATTTTTTTCCCCTCTAGTCACTATGTCCTTCACTATGTTCATGGTGATAGTTTCTATTTACAAACTTCTGATTTTGTTACAAATTAGAAGGTAACAGATATGTGAATCAGCTTGATCGTGGTGACCATTCCAGAATACTTATTTATATCAAAAACATCATCTTTCCGTGCCTTGGCATATAGGATGTTAACTTGTCTCTTCTGCCTCAGTAAAGTTGGGAAAATGGAAAGGGGACAAAGAGAGATTCTAGAGCTTTCCTGCTATCCTCTACCGTCACGTTCTGGTACAATTGGCTTCCTGTGACTGACCAGAATTCCTGGTCAGACCTGATCCTAGTGGTGGACATCAGAAGCAGCTCTGAGTGGGGAAGCGGGGAAACAGCTGACCTCAAGGACCAGGACTGGCTTCTCCTTTGAGAGAGAGACAGTAGACATATTTCTCTCTATTCTTCCCACCAAGGTCAACCAAAACCCTGGACATTATATGAATAAAAGTAAGACATAACTGAAAGGTAGAAAAAGACTGGAAGAGGAAAAGAGAGAGAGAGCACACACAATAATCCCAGAATGAAGCACGGTGTCTTTCTACGAATCCAGCATCATCCAAAATATAACAGGGGAGTCCTGTCTAAGAGATCTATGGCAAACCTGAGGGGTCAAGTATTTTCTCTTAAATCATCTCTACACGTTTGATTGTTTTTACATTTAAATAAGTGCATGATCCACTTGATCTATTGGGTACAAAGTCTGAAGTTTAAGTCAAGGTTCTCTTTTTCCTTTTTTGGCCTGTGAATATTCAGTCGCCCGGTCTCATTTGCTGAAAACACCACACTACCTCCGTTAATTTGCTTTTGCACCTTGGTTGGAATCAAATTTACATTGATGTCTGTAGAGTTGTTCACAGTATCCCCTGTTACCTTGTTGATGGAGAAGGGGCGTGGCAGAGAGAGAGAGAGAGAGAGAGAGAGAGAGAGAGCCACAGAGGGGTGGGGGAGAGGAAGGGAGGGGAAGGAGGAGGAGGAAAAGGAAACAAGGAGCTGAGGTTACTGTCCCTGTCACCCAGCAGGTGAGCCCAGGAAAGCAAATACCCATGTTTCCCGTTTCTGCAGCAAGAGGCAACACCCATGAAGGGACAAATCCCCTAAACATAAAAAGTGCATCCAGAGGCTGGTGGGCAGCACAGAAGGCCGATGTCCACCTCACACCCTGGCAGGCGAGGCCCCTTCCTGGGTCTCCCTGACCCCAGCTCTCCTGCCTCTCCCCACGTGATCTTGACCTGGTCACTCCACTTTCCCTCATGGGATCTGAACCTCTGGGGCCTCGGGGGAGCGACCTAGCTGAGCACACGGGGCTTCACCTTGGACTCCACTGCCCTCCAACCTCCTTCCACCACCACACCCTCTTCCCGGTCCTCACTGTCCACACCCTCGACGCCAGCTAAGAAGCCACACTGAGTCCTTGGAGTTCCCTCAGGGCCCACACTGCCTCCAGCCCCCCCACCCCCAGGCTGCTCCCCAGGCCTAGGGGGGCTCGCTGGAGCCAGGTGACCCCCGCAGCGGATGGGGCAGTCACTCACCTCCCAGCCCATTCCCCAAAGGGTCTGGCTCTGGGTTCGGGGTCTTGTTTTGTTTTTCTGTTCTTTTTCTTACTTTCGCTCTCACCAGTCTTATTTGCATTGAATTCTGCACATTTTATCACCTGTGGGGTCAGGGATGCGTTGTCACCGTCCAGACGGAACAGCTCTGATCCCCGGGGAGTACTGGTGGATTCCTTGCTTTAAAATAAAAAGACAAATAGAATGTCCCAGCCAACGAGAGGGAATGATGCTACGGTTAAATGTTTGGCTTACGTGGAAGTAAGAGTAAAGTGTTAGGTGAGAACGGAAGGCCCCGTCGATGGGAAACCCTTCCTGAGGTAGAATCCTCCCCTTAGCTCCTAGATTCTACCGGGAGAAGTTCCCTCCCACTGACCTTCACAGGTGGGGATTTGGGGAGGGTCGTACTTCAAACCAGTGCCTCTAATTCCTGGGAAAGGCTATTTCTCTGTCCCTTGATCGCTCAACACCCACATCTGCATATTGTTTGCTCGATGCTTTTACTTTCTTTTAATTTTTAAAAATTTATTCTTTTTAGATATACATGGCCGTAGAGCGTATTTAACATATTATACATAAATGGAGTCTCATTTATTCTCATTGGGATCCCATTCTTGTGGTTGTTCGTGATGTGGGGTTTCACTGGTCGTGTACTCATACCTGAACACAGGAAAGTCATGTCTGGTTCATTCCACTGGCTTTCTTATTCCCATTCCCCTGCCTTCCCTTCATTCCCCTTTGTCTAATCCTAGGAATTTCTATTCTCCCCTTTATTATGTGTTAGCATCCCCATAACAGAGAAATTTGGTCTTTGTTTTTTTGGGATTGGCTTATTTCACTTAGCATGATAGTCTCCAACTCCATCCATTTACCAACAAATGCAATAATTTCATTCTTCTTTATAGCTGAGTAATATTTCATTGTGTGTATACATACCACATTTTCTTGATCCACTTATCTGTTGTAGGACACCTAGGTTGGTCCCATAGTCTAGCTATCATGAATTGAGCAGCTATAAACATTGATGTGGCTGCATCACTATAGTATGCTGATTGTAAGTCCTTTGGGTATCAATCCCAGAGTAGGATAGCTGGGTCAAATGGTGGTTCCATTCCAAGTTTTCCCAAGAATCTCCAGACTGCTTTCCAGAGCGGTTGCACCAATTTACAGGCGGGCCAGCAGGGTACGAGTGTGCCTCTTCCCACATCCTCATCCGGCTCTGCTTTCAACCCACAGATTCTAGAAAGCCTCTCCCCCCACCCAATAAAACATTTCCATTTCATTGAAGCCAGCCTGAGTAGGTATCTAAATCCCACATCCTACTGCACCCCCAGGAACAACTGGTTCTAGGGCCACGGAACCCCTCTTGCTGCCTGTACCCACAGCCATGGCTGCGCCTTGGACCTCGAGGATGTGCCCGGGCGGAGCCCTTGCGCTCCTACGGCCACTTCTCCTGCCTCCAGTTCTTCCTGCAGGAGGCACCATTAACATTCCATCTCCAAACTCAGGCCGGTCTAGAAGGTAAACTTCCTGATTCCTGATCCAGTGCCTGTTCCACCAAATTCCTATTTGGAAGCTGATGGAAGTTCAAATAGTAATGATGCTGATCAAAACAGGAACGACAACTGACATTTCTTGAAAATGCACCATGTGACATTATCCCATTCCTGAAGTACGCACCTTCTTTTTCCATGTGTTATAGATTAAGAATCTGGGCTGGAGATGTGGCTCAGCGGTAGCGCGCTCGCCTCGCATGCGTGCGGCCAGGGTTCGATCCTCAGCACCACATACCAACAAAGATGTTGTGTCCGCCGAGAACTAAAAAATAAATATTAAAAATTCTCTCTCTCTCTCTCTCTCTCTCTCTCCCTCCCCTCTCACTCTCTCTTAAAAAAAAAAAAATAGATTAAGAATCTGAAGCACGGAGAGGTGAAGTAAGTCGGCCAAGATCACACAGCTGACAGGTGGCAGAAATGGAACTTGAGCAAAGACAGACCTCCAGAGCCTACACTCTCCACAGGTACACATGAGCCCTTGTCAAGGGTTCAACATTAGGTGAAGGAGTAACAGCATTTAATGTATGTGTTTTGTTTTATTAATTCATTTCCTGACTCTAAAAGTGATTTACTTATGTTTAGACATTAAGATATGTTGATTCAATGAACTCCTCCAGTCAAAGGTGGAATATTACATGGCAAAGAAAGATGTGCTTTATAAAAATTTATATATAAAGCAGGAACGGAATTATAAATACAGTAGAAGTGTAACTATGCAAATCCAACGTAAGAAAAAAAACTATAAATAAACCCTCCAAAGTAATATTAATAGTTATGTTACAGTGTGAGATCATGTGAGATTGGTTTTATTTTTATATATTCTCTATTTCAAAATTCCCTGGGATTTTTTTGAAAAAAAAAAAGGTAAAGAAATGTGCAAAGCTCCCCCAAATGGCTTAACTTATTACTTTGAATCTTTGGCATTTGGGGAACCACAGAGGAAAAATAATTTATAAAATGCAAAAACCCTGGGAACAGTTCATATTTTTTTTTCTTCTCATTGTGTCAAAACTTCAAGGAATTTTTCTTGATTGTACTAATAAAAACGTGTCCTCCTTTCCATCCCCCTTAGGAATGAAGGGAGGAAGGAAAGAGAGAAGGAGGAGGGAGGTGGGAGGGAGAAAGGAGGGAAGAGGGAGGGGGAGGGGAGAGGGAGGGGGAGGGGAGGGGGAGGAGGGAGGGGGAGGAGAGGGGGGAGGGGGAGGCGGAGGGAGGTGAATTTCCTCTCCCAGCAGAAGCATCACATTTCCTGTCCACAAACACCAATCTTGCTGGGTGATTAAAACAGTGTAAATGTCACTCTTCCGACCTCTGACATCTGGGGTGGGTCCTGACAGGGCACTGTAGAGGGGACAGTCCGTTGCCGGGTGTTGGGGATCCTGGCAGGAGCTTTCCGATGGCTCTGGACCTAGAGAGCATCTGCCTGGGAGACCCATGGCCACTTGGCGCCTGTCCCGGCAGCACCTCTTCTGCGTGGCGCTGAGCGTGGTCGCCCGGAATGACTTCAGGCTTGCCTCTGGGCTTCCTGCAAGCAGGGCATCTTCCCTCAGGGCCTGGGTCCTGTCCCGCAGGTCTGATGCCACGTCCCTGCATGAAAAAAGCTCAGTCACATTTGAACAAGGTCACAGCAGTGACGACCCTGTGTTGACCCCTTACCAGGCACCTGGCTCTGTCTTGGTGCTCACCAGACACTGGCTCACTCACTAAGCCGTGTCTGCAGTGGTGGAGCCAGGAGCCAGCCAGCCCAAGTCCCCAGGCCCCAGTTACCAGCTTGGTCACTCAGCCTGTCCATGCCTGAGGTCCACCCCCAGTAAAATGAGGAAGTAATGGCAACCGCTTCTTGGGGTTGTTACAGAATTGGATGCGTGGGGACATGCAGGGTGCTTGCCCTTGGCCAGCAGGGCAGGGACCCCAGACTGGGTGGACGTCAGCTCGTCACTTACTGTCCTTCCACGATGGCAGCTCCCTGGATCACTCTCACTGCTCCTTCCAAAGTTCCTTCTTACGGTCCTGCCTCTCCTGCCCTGATTTCCCCCCGAGACACCCCGCTCGATAGGTGGCACCCCTCCCTCCTAATAGTCCAAGTCAGAATCAGGTGTCCTCCTCGGGTCGCTGGTCGCCCTTCTCCAAGTCCAGCGGCTCCCCAGGGCCCGCCATCTCTCCCTCCTGAACGTCTGAATCCTCCACGGGCTTCCTTCCCAGGAACAGCACAGGGTCAGGGTCAGGGGCTGGGTCGGGGCTGGCCTCCACCACTTAGGAGGCAAGGGACAAGGACTCTCCTCTGCCACAATCATGGGACGTGCGTCACTGGGTGTCGTGAGGCTGAAATCACACGCTGGGCCCCAACAGGGCCCCTCGGGCTATGGGTGCTATTATTACCATGTCACCAGCTCCGGGCCAGTCGAGCTGCTGTCTGTCCTCACTGACCTCAGTCTGTAGTCTCAACCCTCCTCCCTGCTTAGGTCTTACCCCGAATCCATCACCACACAGAGCTGGAGGGATTTTGATAATGTACATAAAACCACATCCGGCCACCGCCAAGAATCTTTCAGTGGCTTCCCATTATACTTGGATAAGAGTGCAGACCCTTGGCCCTGGCTGGCAGCTGCCTACATGAGGTCACCCTATCAGCCAAAGTGACTTCATCCTGGACTGCCACCTGCCCTCACTGCAGTCTAGAGGCACCACCCAGGTGTCAGGTCCTGGAGTGAGCCGAGTTGGGGCCAGCCGCAGGGCTTTTGCATTTGCTGTCACCTCTGTCCCCAGAACATTCCCTCTGCCCCCTCTTGGTATTTCCAGGTCTCCGTGGCCTAGATGTTCTCTCAGGAGTGGGGACTGTCTCCTCTCCCTGCTCCTCAGTTACTTCCTTAGTTGTGGTTCGTGGCAGCTGGGTTTGACAGTATCTTGGTTATGTGTCCCCTGGTCATCTTCTATTTGCCCATCTAGCACATGTGAGCTGAAGTTATGATGGTGGCAAAACAAATTCCCCAAAACTTAAGGCATAGAGCAGCCGTCTATGGTGCTCGCAGATCCCAGAGGCACAGCAGGGATGGCTGACCTCTAGGGCCTTCACCAGATCGAAGGCCGCTGGCTGGAAGACGCGGGGCCCTTTGGGAACCCTTCTCTGTCCCCGAGGGGTCTCTCCAGCAACAAAGCCACAGGGTAGCTGCATTCTTATGACCATCAACTTGGGGACCTCGAGGCTCACGTCCCAGGAGAAGGCCTGGGGAACGCTGTCTCGCCTTCTGTGATGAAGCCTGGAATCGCACAGCCTGGCTTCCAGCCCAGTCGCGGGCCTCCCTGATTCAGGGTGAAAACAGCCAGGCTCTTCACAGCCAACGGCCAGTACCACACTGTAGGAGGAGGACGCAGGACGAGGACACCCATGTGGTGGCTTTGAAGACACCGTCTGCGGAGAGCTCCAGACAGCAGTGACGGTGACTCATGACACTGTTCCCATGGCACCAGAGCGTCGTGGGGCCCACAGTAGGTGCTCAACCCACATTCCTTGACTCCAGGAAAGAAGTGCTTTGTGACCTAAGGACATGGTCTCCATTTTACAGATGAAAAACAAACTGGGGCTCAGTGATCGGCTCAGATGGAAACCAAGTCCTCCTAACTCCAACACCCCATCCTTCAATGACATTCCCATCCCCTCTCCATGTTGAATATTAAATCAACGAATAAAAGACTAAAGGGACAAATGCCTCTGCTTTGGTCCTTAGTGGCATTGTACTAACATCACTGGCTGGCGTTCGGATCCGACCCAGTGTTCCAGACTCCTCACCAGACTTTCCTTTCCCAGGTTTTGTAGTAATGATTCTTTTTTGTAACATATTTTTACTTTTAACCGACACATGGTGATTGTGCACATTGACAGGGTAGGTGTGACCTTGCAATCCATGTGCACAATGCACAGTGATCAGACCTGGGCACTTGGGATCCTTTTCCCCTTAGGTCACATGCCGGGTCGGTCCTGAGACACGGAAAACTGCTTCCAGGTGAGAGCCCCTGGGAAGGGTCAACAGAACCCTCAGTGTCCTCCAGGACTGGGAGGGGCATCAGAAGGCTCCTTTTGCAGGGGCAGCTCCTGGGTTCAGACGGTAGCGGAGGCCGGGGCTGGGGGTGGGTCTGAGGAAGAGCGCCACCTACAGGAGACTGCTCCACCTCCTGCCCCTACAGCTGCAGAGTCTCCAGAGCAGGACCGAGGGACCTCCAGCCCAAGTACTGCGAGGAGCCAATACAGAGCCCGCCAAAATCCCAGCACAGGGTGGCTCTGCGGGGCACGGAGGCCGCCCCAGGAGGAAGGGATTCCCCCCAGAACACAGCAGTCTCTTCACGAAGTGCTTCTCCGTCGAGGAGGATAACCCCTCGTCTGCTCTCCTTGCAGCAAGGTCCCTTCCAATGAAGGTGCCTTCACTTGCATTTTCATGTGTCAATCAGAAATTCCAGTTCTTCCCAGAAAGCAGGAGAGAGCAAAGACGTCTTGCTTTAGCTTGGAGGATGGTAGCTACAAGTAACAACGTCCTCTGGACTTGACCAAGCCTGGAGAAAGCACTCGCTCCTGCTGGAGAGAGTCACGTAGGGGCTGGCTCCAGAGTGAAAGAGTCCAGTGGTCCCCAGGGGCCACCCAGCACCCAGGTTGCTCATCAGCAAGTAAAAGGGAAGGATGCGGGTTCACGCAGTGGCATCTGCAGAGTAAGAACACCTGCTCAGGAAATCCCGCATACTGTCTGGTGCCCCTGGGGTCAAGTGAAGACTTGGTCCCCAGTGCAGCCATGTTCAGAGGTGGGACTTTCGGGAAGTGACCTCAGCAGTGGATTAATCCATGGATGAATTAATAATTTGGTGCCATTATTGATGGGAACTGTAGGGGGTGGGGCCTATTTGGACAAAGTGGATCCCTCTCCTTCCTGGCACACACCTCCCCCTCTCTCTCTTTCTCTCTCTCCCTCCCCCCCTCCACTCCTTCCTTCCTATCATGTGCCACTGAAGTTTTCCTCCACCACATCCTTCCGCCATGATATTTCACGGGTTCAGACCCAGGGCAATGGAGCTGTCGACCACAGGCTGGAGCCTCTGAAACCCTGAGCCAAAATCAATCTTTCCTCCTTTAAGTTGGTTCTCTTAGGAATTTGTCACAGTGATGAAAACTGACTAACACAAAGAAATTCTAAGAATTACTATATAGTGGTACAATGTAGACCAGTCATCACCTGGGCCAGGAGGGGTGAGAGATTCCTTGCAAAAGGGCATCAAGGAAGTCTCTTTGGTGTTGAAAACTTTCTATACATTTTAACAGGCTTATGGGTTACTTAGGAAAATGTATTCATCAAACCCCGTTGGATGATACCATTAAAATTTGTGTATTTCACTGACATCAATTTTACCTGAAAGAAAGAATATAAATAAACATTGAATGCTT
The DNA here is from genome assembly GCF_045843805.1 of Urocitellus parryii. Lineage (NCBI taxonomy): Eukaryota > Metazoa > Chordata > Mammalia > Rodentia > Sciuridae > Urocitellus > Urocitellus parryii. The sequence continues at coordinate 126,940,752 of NC_135540.1, forward strand.
GTTAATGATTTGCATGCTGAAATGGTTAGGAATGAAGCATATTGATGTCTGCAGTTTACTTTAACTGCATTTTAAAAATAAGATGGATTAAGAAATAGATTGATGTGTGATAAGGAAAACAGGGCAGAATGTTAACTATGGTAGGATTAAGGTGTTGGTAAATGAGTGTACACAGTACTGTGTGTGTGTGTGTGTGTGTGTGTGTTGCTGGGAATTGGACTCACTCTATGACTGAGTTACACTCTCAGACCTTTTTATTATTTGAGACAGGACCTCACTAAATTGCCGAGGCTGGCCTCAAGCTTGCAATCCTCCTGCCTCAGCCTCCCAAATTGCTAGGATTATAGGTGTGTTTCACCCATCCAGCGCACAATACAATTTTTTCTAACTTTTCTGAATGTTTGACATTTTCTACAATAATAAAAGAAGAAAATGAAAAAAAAAGAAGAAGGCGATGACGACGAGAACGAAGCCCAATGGACATGATACTTGGACCCACATTCGGTTTGAAATGATTTGGAAGGGAATCACCTCAGCATACTAAGTTCCTTCATCTTATTAAGGACAAATTGCAAAGTTACAGATGTCATCGATTAATTTTTTTTAATAAGAAAATTGTAAAATCTGCGGTGCCCCTGAGCTTCCTGGTGCATTCCTGTGGTAGAGGTGAGCTCCCAAATTAGGCTAATTAAGCCAAGGAAAAGAGGCTGTTTTACCCACTACTTGAACCTGGCTGCGACCTCTTGGCTGGCGAGACTGTTTTAATGAATGCCTGGGAGCCTACCCTTTCCCAAGGCCAGCACCTCCCTGGGTTTATACTTTATTTTTCCTCCCTCTTCAGCTTCCCACCTCTGGAAAGAGACTGCACACGAAAATAAATCGTATCTGAGAGAAGCCAAACGACATTGTTTGAACCAGCCGTGAGTTAAGTGAAGATGAACCAGAAGTATATGAATTAAATTTCCCCTCAAGTCCCATAGAAATCCAATAAATAAATTAAGTGCATGTGGATTTAAAAATTAAAGGCCGAGGAGGCTTCAGGCAAAAGTGCATTTGACATTTGAAATAATGGAAACCTGAGAGGAGCCGTGTAGCAGGATGTGCACTTACCTGGTGTAATAGGGGCCTTGGTGGCCGCCTCTGCCTGGCCCTGTGTTTACAGAGCGTAATGGCATGGCAGGGAAATTCAATAAAGCTCTCCGGGCGCAGGTGGGAGCTGGGCGCCATCATTTAGGGGACAGTGTCGGAGGGCCTCCGTTCCGATCTCGCCGAGGAGAGCTGTGATTACGGCAGTCCCTACTTCTTCCCAAGCTCCCCCTTCTGTTTGGAAAGGCCGTCTGGGGTTCCAAAGTGGGTCTTCGGAAGGGTCTGCTTCCCGCTGGCAGGCATGTGGCGAGACGCTAAAAGACCTGGTCATTCTTCATTGTGACCTGGTCATTTCTACGCTTAGGAATTTAGCCTTAGCCAGGAATTTTGAGATGGGGCCAAAGCTGGGTGGACAAGGATATTCATCACAGTGTTAGTTAAGATAACAAAAACCTTAAGGCAATCATATGCCCAATTGCATAAAGGATTGTTTCAGAGGCCCTTTAACAGTCGTTGAGACAAACATATGATTTCAGACCTGGCTCAGCCGATGGCGCCTTTGACACCCTGGGTCTAAAGCCTTCCTCATCCATAGAATGGGATGATGGCATTTCCTCCCAGCTGCTGCCAGATAAAAAGAGCTCCCAGGGCTTAATAACTGTCCCTGCTTGACGGCTGGTGACACAGAGTCCAGGGCATATCACGTGCATGCTATTCTGTAGCCATTGCCGAGTGTGTTGTGTAAAGAACATTGAATGGCAGGACAATGCTCAGAATATCTTATTAAATAAGAGAAACAGTATAAAACTGAACATCAATTATAACTCAATTTTATTAAAATAGACATTTTATGGATATAAGAAAAAGCCTGGAAGAAATTTCATCAAAATGTTCATAATGAATTTTGTGCCTGACAGACAAACCATGGGTGTTTTCGATTCTGTTCTTTACCCTCTCCTCTATTTTCAAAATAATCAACATGGATCGTGTGTTACTTTGTGTAACCTCCTTTTTAAAAATCTTTACTGGTTTATTTTAAGAGACAAATACAGAGAGCAGAGAGAAGCCCATTACCTTATCACCTAGAAAAGCTGGCTAGCATTGCGGGGGCGGTAATATATAAACATGGTTAGAAAATTTAGAGAAGTCCAAATTAATAGCGGAAATTTCCATTTACACCCCCGTCCCTCTCCCCAAAGATAAACACAGTTAATATTTCCCTTCAAAGTGGGAAAATAACAAACCATTGTGCACCAGAGCACACAGCCCCATCCCATTCTTTAAACGTTTATCAAATTTTGTTTCATCGTATTCTAGAAAGGTCCTTGCTTCTAAGTCCTGTTAACCATCACCCCATGCAGATCCCCGCCAGCCCCAGCCAGGACCCCGGGGGCTTTCCAGGCTCCTCCTGCACCTGCTCACAGGCCCCTCCTGACAACACAGGGTGCCACAGGGCTTCTCTTGCTCATGGTGGCACTGCACTGCCCCTGAGCTCACCACCGTGTCACTAGCTCCTACAGGTGGACACACCGCCACATGTTTGCCTTTCTCCTGTGGATGGATATTCAGCCTTATTTCCATTTTTATTATTTTATAGCCAGAATGGAAATATCTTTTTGTTGTGATTGTTGTTTGTTTTCCTTTCACTAAACCTGAGACATATACATACAGATTTAAATGACATGCTGGAAGCTGAGAAGCTAATGTGTATATGGGTTCTGCAAGGCCCAGTTAATGACCCACCTGGGGGTTAGGTGGTGTTCACCCCCCAGGGACCCCTTCGAATGAACTTGGCTCACTGTGTTAGTAAAGTTTTCACCGCTGTGATCAGAACCTGACAAAAACAACTAAGAGGAGGAAAAATTTATTTGGGTTCACAATTTCGGAGGTGTCAGTCCATGGTCAACTGGCTCCCTGCTCTGGGCCTGAGGTGAGACGGACATCATGGTGGAAGGACTTGGCCGAGGAAAGCTGCTCAGCTGACCGCAGCCAGGAAGGAGGGGAGAGGGGTCAGGGATAGATATAGTCCAAGGCCACACCCCCAGGGACCCACTTCCCCCAGCCACGCCCCACCTGCCTTCAGTTACAATCCAGTAGCCCATTCAGCTGCCAGTGGATTAATCCAGTAAATGGACTAATCCACCCATACGGTCAGAGCCCTGATACTGAGAGCCATGCTTTCTTCACGGGAGCTTTGGAGACTTTCCAGATTCAAACCCTCACTCCTCCTCGCCCACACTAGACCTCAGAGAGGGGCAGTCCCCTGCTTCCCAGGCTCCCGTGCTGCCCTCCTCTAACTGTGGGAATCTTTCCAGGCTCTAGAATCAGGCTCCTCGTTCCCATGGCCCAGATGATTAGTGACAAGTGACAAGTGGCAGGAAAGGTGATGGCATCTTTAGGGCTGGAGAGCAGGCCATGTAGTAGCCAAACACGGCGAAGCAAAGCGATAGATCAGATGTGAATATTTTTGTTTAGGGAAGAACTTGATCGTGGGGACTGTTCATGGAACTGGCGAAAAGCATATTAATGAGAAGCCAATTAAGATTTCGAGGGGGCCGTATTGCCAAGACACTAAGAGCCAGGATTTTGTTTAAGCGTTAAGCCAAGGGTTCTGCACTGGGGGAAATTTTGCCTTCCAGAGGACTGTGGCAATGTCTAGATGGTTTGGGTTGTCATTTAATTGGAGTAGAGATGCCTCTGCCCACTGACAAGTAATAAGTAAAGGCCAAAAGATCCCTGAACATCAATACACAGGACAGACCCCATGACAAAGAATTATCTGGCCCTACATGTTGATAGTCGTGAGCTAGGAACCCTCGGTGTCCCCAACTCTCAATGGGAGAAGGGACCCAGAGAATAACAGACCACAGAGAGTTGTAGAGGAGGGAGTTTAATTTAGTTTAATCAAGGAAGTTCTCTTACTGGCCAGTGGAGGCTTCACTGGCCTGTTCAGGAGGAGTGCATCATTGCCATGAACCAGGGACTGACATGTGACAACACTGTGCCCTTATCTCCTTGTCCTAGCCCTATTTCATGGTCATACTAAGAGCACAAGGAGGATGGTGGCAGAGAGCTTGACTTTTAGTTTCCAGGTCAATGAGCATGAAATACTGCATCTGGACCTGGCAGAGAGATTATTTATCACCCAGAGATTTGGGACATTGAGCCGGACTGGGATCTGAATTGTCTCCCTTGAAGAGGGAAAATACCTATGCATGAAAAGAAGGGTGTGAAGGCCATTTGGCGATCACTAGGGCTGAGTACAAAGGAGTCCCCAAACCCTGACCTAGGCCCTATTTCCCTGTCACCCTTGTGGTTCGGTGTGGCTGTGAATCGACCTCTAATCTCTAGCATAGGAGCACGCATTATGCCCACCGTGGCCTGGCCTGCCTATGCAAACCTCCACTGAAGCCCCCTCTTTCTCCCCACACCACCATGCTGATGCAGAGAGACATGAAGGACCTGGAAGCCCAGTGATGGAGAGAACCGAGGCACCGTGTGGAAGGAACCTGGCTCCCTGCATCACCACCTGGAGGAGAGCTGCCTGTCAAACAGAAACACCTGTTCAGGGCTTCCGGGGAACCAAGCACAACTCCTCCTGTGTTAATCATGTCTAGTTAAGGTTTATCTGATACAATGACTAGCTTTACCTTAACTAACATACCAGCAGAAGGGACTCTAGTTCAGCTGGTTGAATTTCACCTCTTCTAGGTGTGCCTGTGTCTTCAACCCACCTTGCAAGGCAAAGCCACATGGAGCCCCAAATGTTCACTCTGGTTATCCTCTAATCAGGGCATGATCCCAGAGGTCAGTTTGAGAGGTAGAGGGACACTTTGACCAGGGACTAGACACTCTCTTCCCATAAGGATGCCTCCTGGCCCACTTTCCCAGCAGACCCCAGGTCAGATGCTACCAAAACCTGAGCCAAGCACAGCTCCACTTACTCTAGGTCAAAGCCCGGCTTGACCCAGGCCCTGGCTGTAGAATTCTGGATGAGGAGGAGCCCAGGTTGGCCCAGTGAGGAGGATGACATCGTCTTCCAGGGGGCCGGGCTGGGCCGGGGCTCAGAGAATCCCCTTCTGGCAGAGCAGATCTCCTGTCCTGCCGCAGTCTGGCTGGGCACAATTCAGGAGCCACTTGTCAAAAGAAACGAACTTTATTTTTAGAACCACACAGGCCAAACAAAACAGCTCCTCAAGAAAAACCCTCAGAGCCCAACTGCCACCACCGGCTTCCACACGCCTCTCACCCACACCCACCTCACCACCTCCCACAATCCTCCTGCTCTTGAGGCCGATTGGTTGGGTTGCGTGGGCGGAGCCAAAGAAGTCCCCCAATGAGCATCACTGCAGAGGAGCCAATCAGCTAGATGTTGCTGGGGCGCTGTGAGCCAATCATCAACTGGCAGTCTGAAAGTTTGCTGGGGCCCCTTCGGCTGTGGCTCTCAACACTGTCCTCCAGAATACTCTCTCTGGAAAGAACCTCCGTGGGCACCTAAGCCAACGGCACCAGAACAGCCTCCCCCACAGACATGAAGTCTAATTCAGCCTTGGCTATGAGGGGCGTGGACTCTCAGATACACCAGTGAAACCTGAAGACAGTACTCACTGAAACACTGTGCTGAAAAATTGCAAAGTACTGTAAAAACTGCTCTGTGCTTTTCTTTGATTTTGAGCTCCCCGAGGACAGAGAGGGTAGTCCACCCGCATCTGTGTATCCCAGGGACCAGTCACCCCGCCTTGTCCACGGTTGGCACTCGGTATACTGGTTGAGTTGAATCTAACTGCCTAAATGGAGGGTCTGGGAGATGGAGTCTCCAGAAGCAGATTCCGAGTTCTGAGGCCCCACAAGGACGTGTTTCCTACCTTGAGGAGGCTGCAGCCTCGCCTCTCTTTTCACTTCGCTTCTCCACCGGGACTCCCTTTTTTCTGAGCATTGCTGAACTCTGAGGACCTGCTCTTTCTACCCTAAGTGGACCCATGTGGCCCTGAGATGCCATCAGGTCCAGGAGGTAGAAGCGCCTCTCCACTGGAAAGCCCTGCCCAGCCCGCTCCTCTCCGCCCGCTGCCTCTCTCTTAACAGAGACTGGACATGGCTTCACGGCAGACCTGGGCTTGGCATCCTCCTCGTCTTCTCCCTGAACTTCAGAGAGATCCCAGTTATCTCCCTTTTACACATTCAAGCTCAGACGGCTCGGGGACAAGCCAAGAGCACACAGCTCCCCCCTCCCCTCCCTGCTCTTCTCCCTCCTCCGTCCCCCCTCCCCCACTCTGCCTGTTTCCTGCCCTCCTCCCGACCAACCCCCCAAAGGGAACAAGGGGTTGGGGAGAAACCCCGGTGGTCTTCCTGGCAGCCTTTGCCTGCCCTTCTTCCCTGCGCTGAGAATCCTGATTTGGCTCAGGTACGGGGTTTCCTGCACCTCAGACTGGGGGCAGGACCTCCTCCTGCCCCAGGGTGAATCTGGATTGTTTGGCTCCAACTCGACCCAAGTAATTCTATTCCTTTGTTCATGATTGTTGTAGGCACAGACATGTAACCACCAGTGTGACATGTGGGAAGTCTTTGGGGGGCTTATTGAAAACTACTTCACTCTACAGAAGGTACATCTAAAGAAAACATTGCTATACAGACATGATGTCTGGAGCTGTAGCAGCTGCTTTGTCGCATTGAGGAGAATTGGTCTGATACAAAATGGAGAAATGGGAGGGATATGGGACATGGGATTGAAGACATCCATGAGCTCCTGCCGTAACTATCCACAGAGCTGATAGGATAACTCTGGACTTCTCCTGTCATTAAAATATCCCCTTATTACTTAAGCAAGCTTGAGTTGCTTTTCTGGTTTTATTTTATTTTATTTTACTGTGTGTTTGTGTGGTGTGTGTGTGTGGGGGGTGTATATGCATGTGTGTGTGTGTGTGTATGTGTGTGTCTGTGTGTGTGACCAAAAATCTGGCTCACCGCTCTTTCCCTCCTTTAATCCTTGTTGTTTCCACAGGGTTGAGAAGCACTGATCAAGCAACCAGATGATGTGAGTCAGATACCCTTTGGGCCAGTGGAAGGTGTCCTAGCAGCAGCAGAGCAAGGGGGCCTCTGTGCAGGGCCTAGGTATGGACGCTTCGTGGCATCCCCATGTACCTGGAGTCCACCCTAGGTTACAGGATGGGGTGGACCAGACACCCTTCCAACTGCTTAAGGTGGTGTCCATGTCATTGACACACTTAGACACAAGGCCACTAGCGTGCTACCCACCGCCCGTGACAGAAACTCTGTCAGGCAAGAGAACAAGAGTGAATCCCAAATATTGTTTGTGCTAAAAAGCCCTGACACATCTTGATGTGCTCCCATTGTACAGATAAAGACCTGAGGCGAGGCAAGGAGGGGCAGTAAGATAACTGTCCGAGTCCCGCAGTCAGTTATTGTCCCAGGAGGGTCTGCAACCCTGGCATTCAGATCCCTGGAGGCTCCTGCAGCACTCAGACCTGCCTCCTCCAGATTCAGAAGTGTTTCCCACAGGGTCCCTGAATGTGCAAACTTCTTCATTTACAAAGTTCAAATTAAAAAGCAAATAACTAAATCAAAGCGGGGAGGAGAGTGGGGGATGTGCACTCTCGTGTGTGTGTGTGTGTGTGTGTGTGTGTGTGTGTGCAGGGCACGTGTGTGTCCTCCTGTGGTGCAAAGAGAAGGACAGGTGAGCGTTCCAGAGGCGGCTGCTGCTGACCTGCCTCTCAGGCTCCTGTCCCTGGGCTTGCTGGTCACACCAGCTGCACTTCCCAGAGCCTGTCCCTTCCCAGGCTGCCACCGACAAATTGCTTTGATTTGCAAAACAGACAACTCGCCATTGCCTGAGTACATTTAATCTCTTCAAATTAAGCCAACTTCACATTCGGCACACCATATGGAATTCTTCAGGGTGTTTATAAACACAGTTACACTTAAGCCCTGGTCCACTCTGCTGAAACGGTACCAGGAATAGTACAGAGAGCCAACACCATCAGACGGAAGGGGCACTCTGCCACCTGGCCAAGTCCTCTCAGAGGTGGGGAGGACTGGAGATACGGTCCGCTCCAGAGGCTGCACCCTGGAGGCTGAGCTTGGCACACAGATGTGTTGAGTTTGGCTTGCTTTGTGTTCTTGAAAAAAAAAAAAAGAGCACCAATGTTTAAGAATCGAGTCATTTCACATGAAAATCCAGATTTCAACATCTTTTGAAACAAGCTGGGAATGGGGCCACCCTGAGTTCTCCTGTAGAGCGCAGCTGGAGAGGAGAAGTAGCTTCTCCCTCCACCAGGGGGCGCCCTTTCCCCCTGGCCATGCTCCCCTCCCTCTATTGTCTTTGCCCAACTGTGCCCATCACCTGTCCCCTGGCCTCACCCTGGCAGATACTGGGGCTTTGCTGACCTGATTTAAGTCAAAGGCATTTGTTTTACAGAAGTAGCTGAATCTCAGCATCCAAAATTGCCTGGCCTACAGTCTCAGAAGGGGCAGGTGAGACAGCCCACATTGAATTCATGGGGTGCAGAGGGTTAGCTTAGCAGGGTCAGCAGGTCTGGGCAGGTGGGAGCCCAAGGCTATCCCCTAATACAGAAGTTTCAGATACCCAGACAGGGTACGAAATTGGGTGTCACGAAATTGGGTGTCAGGAGGACGGAGGAAAACAAGCTAATCTTACCTATGTTTTGAGAGGTGAGGGACCACGGATGCCCTCGGGATTAGGAGGCAAGGGGAGATCTGATCCTTGGCCTTGGGCTTGTTGAAGGTATTCATTCATTTTATCATGCATCAAACATTTATTATGTATGGCTTTTCAAGAATTTCCTTAGGCTCTGGGGGGAAAAGGATATTAAATCTTGACTCTGATCCTCAAGGAACATTCAGTCCAGTCCAGCAAAGGAAAACAGAATTCTAGCCCTAACCCACCCCCAGCCCCCACTTCTAATCAGATTTATAGGCCCAGGGTGGTAGGTGCCTGGGGAAGGCTAGAGACTGAGCTAACAGTGGATTCCAATGCTCGGCCATCCGGTCCCTTCAGCCCCCTAAGTATCAGCTTTCACATTCCTTTAAAGTAATTTGATGCTTTCCTCAGGGAGTTCTGGGAGGACACCTCTGAAAAGCCCCTGCACTGAGCAAGCGTCCCATAATCAGAGGCTCTTCTAGAATGTTTCCAGCTTTTATTTTTGCTACTCCTTTTCCTTTTCTTTTTTCCCTTTTATTTCTCTCTCCACTCCTTCCCCTTCCTGCTCTCCTCCTCCCTCTCCTCCTCTTCTCTCTCTTTCTTTTTGGTCTATTTGTTCCTGACAGGCTTTTGAATTCTGAGATCTCCATCTACTTTCTGGCATCTGGGGGTGACGGGCTGGTGGGAAGTGCCAGCACTTATTAAACTGAGCCCAGGAGGCCTCCGTGCTCAGAAGTGGTGCATTGTTTGTGTTAACTTCTTTGAAGGACAGAAAATTACTAAGGAATAAATCCTTAATTATTTGGTCTCATTTGCATGGAGAATCTCGGTTGCCGGTCCTGCTCTGGGGTTCTCACACACGACAAGTCTTCTGGGCCTTGGGCATTCCAGATTCAAAGGTAAAACAAAAGATGGAGAGCTAGAAAAGCTTAGATTTTTAATCCCAGGACAGATGCCTGTTCCCTTGTTGGCCATGAGCAAATTACCTCCTTTCCTGGCTTTCCCACCAGCAATGCAAAAATCAATTATTTCCTTGCCTCACTCGAGGGCTGAGAGACTTAATTAAGCTTTTGGAAGATGGTCGTTAGTTAACCTAATTCTCTCTGTAAACTAACAATCCTTTGCTTTCCTAATCACATCTCCCAAACTTTTCATAAATTAGTCCCCTTTTCCTAAAGTCAGGATGTAGGATGACTCTTCTTTTTTTTAGATTCGCTCCTTAAAGCTTTTTTAATGTTACTTGTATCACTTTCCCATAAACAGGCCTGGAGTGGGAAAATTCTGACGAAGAAAAATCAGGGGTGACCAAGACCACCGACCGGGGTGCTGTAGAGTGACCTCTGTCTCTGTCAAAGTAGGGTTAACTCTGACCTTGAGAATGGAATATGGCTTGGGCCCTCTGGCCATTGTGGCAGCCTGGAGGGACACTGGGGGTCAGCTTAACTTTACTTAGTGTGTAGCCCTGGCTTGAACAAGAGACCTTCAGACCTGGGTTGGAATCTGGCTTTACCTCTTCCTAGCGGAGTGACCCTGGACACTTAACCCTGATGCTTCTTTGTCTCTGAAATGGTGAAGACAAGGTCTCCTTCCCAGGCTTATCATAGGAATGAAGTTAAGCCATGAGCTTCTGCCTGCCTCTACATTCACATGCAGAAGTGTAGACACCTGCCCGGTTTCCACAGCTGGATCATAACAGCGGTGGCACTACATGCATCCAGCCTTTTCGCACTGGAGTTCTGCAAGACAATGAAGCCCCCTGAAAAGTGATGTGAGTGGCCGTGTTGGTCGGCTCTCCATCACTGACCAAACACCTGAGAAGAGCAACTAAAAAGGAGGCTCAGAGTTTCAGAAGTTCCAGTCCCTGGCTCTGTTGCTTTTGGACCTGTGGTGACATTACCGCTGTTTAGGGTCCTTGCTTCCTGGAATGCTGAAGTGTAACACCAGAGAAGCCCCCGAGGCCGGCCGGTGTAGGGTGGAAAGTGGAAGCTTTATTAAGGGAAAGCAGAAAAGACCCCACCCCCTCCCCAAGAAGAAAGGGACCGAAAGGTGGGATCCATGGAGAGGGGAGGTCTTCTCCCTTTTTATATCTAAGGTCATCTTTTGTCCTCCCACTTTCCTGTCCTTTATTTCCCTCTATCTTGCCTGTGATGGGGGATGCAGGTGGGAAGGCCAAAAGGTAGGAAATAGGTGGACTGGTTGGGCAGAGAGGAGAAGTCTGGGCAGGAATGGCCTAGGGTGGTTTGATTAGCATCTCCCTGTTTTGCTGGGAGCTGCTTCATTAACAGTTCTTTAGGACAGGCCCGCGGCCTTGGGGACAGTAACATTTCAATTTCCCAGGTGTTGTTCTGGTTTCCCAGGCTCAGAATGGACTCCGTTTTCTTTGTGGACTCCAGTTTCTGTATAAGACTCGATATTAGACCTGACTTACCTAGCTCCACTAACTACTTATCTTTAAATCTGGCTTCAATGAGGCAGGACCCCATGGCAGGGACCTCATGGAACAAAACTGCTCACCTCATAGCAACCAGGAAGCAAAGAGAGAGAGAGAGAGAGAGAGAGAGAGAGAGAGAGAGAGAGAGAGAGAAAGGGGCTGGGGTCCTAATACCCTCCCAAAGCACCCTCAGAGACCCAGCTTTCTTCAATGAAGCCCCAGCTCCTGAAAGTTCCACCGCTTCAATAGCACCCTCAGCTGGGAACCAAGCCTTTGGCACATAAGCTTATGGAGCACATTTAAGGTCCAAACCATAACAGTGACTCCTTTCTCTGATCTCCTAAGAGTGATATATAACTAGAGTGATTTTAGATGCAAAGAAGAGAATTGCCTGCAATGGATGCCTTAGGCCATCAGATCCTTATTCTCTTTTACAAATTGGTTAACGAACCCTAGTGAGCTTAACAGTGATCAATATAAAAGATGAACTCTTAGCCCAGCAAGGCAGCACGTGCCTGTGATCCCAGAGGCTTGAGAGACTGAGGCAGGAGGATCTCGAGTTCAAAGCCAGCCTCAGCAACAGTGAGGCGCTAAGCCACTCAGTGAGACCCTGTCTCTAGGTAAAATACAAAATAGGGCTGCGGATGTGGCTCAGTGGTCGAGTGCCCCTGAGTTTCATTCCATGTATCAAAAACAAAAACAAAAACATAAACTCTAGATTTTCATTGGCTTAATATAGCCAAAGCCTGGGTCTGAGACAATACCAAGGTTTTGAATTGGCAGGAGCAATATTTCCCAGCTCACGGGATGTCCCTGGTCATCTGCGTGAGGGAGAAAGCCAGGAGGAGTCTTCAGTTCACATTCTATGAGCTAGAACTCAGCACGAGGGGAGCTGGGAAATGTGGTCTGTGAGACCAGGGAGAAGAAGGAAAAAGGCAAGCAGGTGTCTGCCGTATATAAACTGCATCCTCCCGTGTCCAGACTCTCCTGTCAGATGATACTGCAGGGGAAGGTGTTTGATAAATGGATGAATGAATAAATCATCCACTTAATCAATCCATCCTTACACCATTTTTTTTCCTGGTACCTGAGATTGAACCCAGGGGTGCCTAACCACTGAGGCACATCCCCAGCCCCCCCCCCTTTTTAATATATTTTATTTAGAGACAGAGTCTCGCTGAGTTGCTTAGGGTCCTGCTAAAATGCTGAAGCTGGCTTTGAACTTGCAATCCTCCTGCCTCAGCCTCCCGAGCTGCTGGGATTACAGGTGTGTACCACCACACCCTGCTTTTACAGCCTTTTTGTTTATCTTAAATCCCATTCCCCCCACCCCAATCCCTCCTTCCGGGCAGCAACCGCAGACGGTGAAACCTTCATAGTTGCTCTCTGGATTTTTCAACTGGGTGTTTGGAAGAAGGACTTGACCCCAACTCCAGAGTCTTTAGGTTTGGCTGGCTTGCTGTTTGTTCTGCCCTCTGGGGCAAGTGCTATTCCACCATGCCAGCTGCACCCGAGGCCTTTCAGAGCCTTGGAGCACCCACCTTTCATCAATTACCAGCTGAGTGATAGGTGGGACGGGCTCCTTTGTCTACAGTTGAAACAATGGTGTGAGGCCTTTATGGTCTGGATGGGAGGTGTCTCCCAAAAGCCCACGTGAGGGACAGTGCAAGACGGTTCTGAGGAGAAATGACTGAACTGTAAGAGTCTAACCCAGTCAGCGATTTAATCCCCTGATAGAAATTAACTGAGTGGTGACTGAAGGGGTAGGGGGTGGCTGGAGGAGGTGGGAATTGGGGTGTGGCTTTGGACATATATTTGTATCTGGTGAGTGGAGTCTCTCTCTGCTTCCTGATCACCGCGATGTGAGCGGCTTCCCTCTGCCCGCCTCTCCCTCCAGGATGTCCTGCCTCACCTTGAGCCCTGAGGAATACAGCCAGCCTTCTAGGGACTAAGACCTCTGAAACCGTGAGCCCTCAAACAAACTTTCCTCCTTACAGTTGTTCGGGTCAGATCCTTTAGTCACAGCAGGGAAAAATGAGGCCCATCTCCTGGTTTTGGAGAAGGCCACAGAATTTAATGTAAATGAAAGTACTTTGAGCAGGGCCTCACAAATGTAAATGCCATTGATACTTGTTCCATTGCAGGAGCCTTTCCAGTTAATAATGTAAGAGAAAACTGAACCGACTTCCGGGTGGGAAATAGCAGGTGCTTCCTGGCTAGCCCCCCACCCGCAATGTCCCTGTGTCCTAGAAGTCTCAGGTCCATAATTTCCATAAATGCCATCTCAGGGGGATCAGAGAGAGGGGTGCTGCGTGAATCTGTAGGGATGGTAGGCTTCCAGATAGGAGTATGCCCACAGGAGCTGGTTCTGTCAATAAGACTCAAACAATTCAGAGACAGGGAGGAATGAAGAGAGGAAGAGAAGGCCTGGGGGCTCGCCCCTCTCCCCCAGGGGTGGTGCAGCCCTGACAAGGCAAGGGAACACCAGCAGGTCCAAGTGGACTCTTCCCTCCAAAGGGAAGAATCAGAAAGAAGTGGAGGGATAGGAGATGAAGAAAGGGAGAATTTTAGAACAATGGCTTTGTCAAGTGCATGGAATCCACAGAATTAAACTGCGTGGCGCTGGGGGAACAAGAGCTTGAAGGGCAACCCACCTCACGAGCAGGACCCTGGCTCACGAGGAAGGGAAGGTATTTGGTGTGTCCAAAAGACACCAGGACACAGCCAAGTACAGCTGAGTTTGGATTTTTTTTCTGACACGCATTTCTGGCTTGTCTTTGGGAAAACCTCTGAGCTTTTGGGGAGATAATTCCTGTGTCAAAGGTTGGTTGCAAAGACTCAGTGCCACAATACACCTGTTCGCCTGCCTAGCACACAGAAGGTGTTTACTGAGCAAAAGATTATTATTCTATTAGACCCAAGCCTCCTTCTCCAGTGATGATATGGTGATTGTGTAGTGATGCAGTGGGCAATAAAGAAACCGTGCAGAGCTGACACACAAGCATCTGATCAACTTGCACGTGATGCTTTTAAAAACCTCATCCTGTCCCCTCAAAGTCATGTTACTAAAAAGTACACTGAGAATCCATCATCTGTCTGTTTTCTGATGCTATACCAGAGTACCAAGGGCTGGGTATTTATAAACAAGGGGTTATTTGACTCAGGGTTCTGGAGGCTGAAAGTCCACAGCACGACCCTGGCCTGTGGTGAAGGGCCTTGCTGCTTTTTCGTCACATGGCAGAGGGCAAGCCTTTGCATGTGAGTCAGAGAGAGGACGAGGAGCCTGTTACCCGGGACCAACAACCCACTCCACCATGGCACTAATCCATAGCACAATCCCAGCCTGAAGGTCCTGCCTCCGGACACTGTGACACTGGCAATTAAATTTCCACATGAGTTTGGAGGAGACATTCAAAGCATCACCCCAGCTCCCCAATACACATACCACATACATTTCTTCCATCCCAATGGCACCAAAGGTCTTAACTATTCCACACCAACTCTGAAGCCCCAGGTCTAGAGACTGACTCAAATCAAGAACGAGACTCGGGCACCCTTCATCCTCTGGCAAAGTCCCTCCAGCCATGAGCCCGTGGGATCCCAGAAAGTCCTCCCAGAATACAGTGCTGGGACAGGCATAGGAGCTCCCCGTTCCAAAAGGGAAAGGAGGCAAAAAAGGAGGAACAGCTGGTCCCCAAATGTCCAAAGCCCAACAGGGAAAACGCATTAAACCTTAAAGCTGGGGAAATAACCTTTTGACTCCAGTCCTGCATGCCGCTGAGTGGCAGCCGGAGCCACACCTGAACTGCTTGAGCTGTGGTGGTTGGAAGGTGGGGAGCAGAGTCCTGAGGCTGCCCTGGCCAGTGAGCCTTCAAGACCCAATTTTCGGAACCTGCGATGCAAGGTGCAGCTCAAAGATCCCTAAAACATTCTTGGGGTCCTTATCTGCCGCAGTCCAGCTTCAGCAAAATAACCGGGGGATGACGAGCAACTTGTGTAAATTGATACAGCAGGAGTGGGAGCCGTTTATTGTAGGACAACAGAGGTATTTATACATTCCACACAGCTTATCTAATTAACATAAACTAGATACAGCAGTCAACCAATAAGGAATCTCCACACTTAATGGCTTGATGGCACCACCTCACAAACCACTCCCTCTGGCAAAATGCCAGGTGCCATCTTGACTTGTTTACAGACCTTAACATTTCCCCCTTTTGTTTAATTTAAATAATGACCATAGTGGTTTTTACACAAACACCATAAATAATCTGCTACAAGCAGAAGGGGAGGATACAAAATGCCACAATACCAAGCCAATTGATGGCTCCATGCAAGAAGCCCTTGGAAAAATTATACCAGCAATGACACCGTTAGCAAAGATACTGAGTTACAATTTGTTGGTTTGTTGTCTCAGTCGAGGTAAAGCAGTGTCTCAATAGATTAACTCACAGTCCAGATAAATCACGGTCCAAGTAAGTTCTGCAGGCAGCTAGCTTAAATCACAGTCCAGGTAAGTTCTGCAGGCAGCTAGCTTGATCCAAAGTCTCGTCTGGTTCTCAGCTGAAGTCTTGTCCCGTTCTCAGCAACACTGGAAAATTTTCCACCCTCGTCCTCACCGGTACTGGGATGAAGGCAGGAACTCCGGATGGCTAAAGAAAATCCTGTAGCATTCCACTAAGAAAACAACCTTCTGAACAATTTAGTACATTATCTCAAGGTTTTTTACATTTGAAATAAGCCTTAATAGTGCTCATTACTCATTAGCTTCCAGGTGTGGGAGAACCATTGTAGTTACTAGACTTGGAAATGATCAAACTTCAGGGATTCGGGCTGTCTTCCACCTGCAGGGTCCTGGGCAGCCCCAGATGGCCCTGGGAGAGTCCGGGAGTGTTCTGGACTCATACTGCCACTGGGCACAGGGAGCAAGAGCCTGTGAGACTGTACCTCTGGGTCAGGTTTGGATTTGGGCTCTCGAAGTGGCGTCCTGCTCCCCTGGCAGGGGGCAGGGAAGAGCTGGCTGCCACAGCTTGGAAAGTCCTTGCTGCGCCAGGACCGGCGCGCACGTGGCAGCCACCGCACTGATTCATGCACCCTCCGGTAATGAAAAGTATTCAGTAATAGCCTTTTGCTGCAAATTTTTTCCTGATAATCCTTCTTCTTCTGAACTTTCTTCTTCTTTCTGACTAGAGTTCCTGGGCTTTCATCAACACATGCCCTAACTGCTCTTGGTTCTACTGGGGTGCCTTCTTCCCTTAGTAATTTACTTAACTCCCCTTCCATATTTTCGTCACAAAGACAATACAATACACTTAGACAAAACAAGACACAAACATACTGTATCAATCTTCTCCATTTTCTCAAAATGGCCATTTTTCCTCTCGCCCTATCTGCCTAGGGACGAGCAGATTTGCTCCCGTCCTATCTATTGACAGGCAGCTTTTTTTAGTCACTTACCCCCAAGTGTCCCAGGGCTCCCCGTACGGGCCACCATCTGCCACAGTCCAGCTGCAGCAAAATAACTGGGGGGTGACTAGCAACTTGTGTAGATTGATACAGCAGGAGTGGGAGCCATTTATTGTAGGACAACAGAGGTATTTATACATTCCACACAGCTTATCTTAATTAACATAATCTAGATACAGCAGTCAACCAATAGGGAATCTCCACACTTAATGGCTCGCTGGCGCCACCTCACAAACCACTCCCTCTGGCAAAATGCCAGGCGCCATCCTGACTTGTTTATAGACTCTAACATTTATCATCTGGGTGAATCATACCCTTCTACCCCCAGGGAGCTCTAGCAGATGGTTACTTGGCCACACCCTCTGTATTCTCTCCAGAAATCTTTCTCACTCTTGATGGCCAAAATGCAAAAGTTCCAAATCTTCCCATTCTGCCTCACTTTTAATTATAAACCCTATCTTTAAATCATTTTTCTTATTTCCACGTCTTACCGAGTGCAGTGAAAAGCAGCCACACAGCAGCTCAAATGCTTTGCTGCTTCTTCTGCAGGGTGTCCTAGTTCACTGCTGTCGAATCCCACCTTCCACAGAGCCTGGGACACAGACACAATCTCGCCAAGCCTTCTGCTCTAGAGAAAGGAGGAATTTTACTCAGTTCCTTATTCTCAGTTTCACCTGATAGCTTATCAGAACAGCCTTTCCACTCATATTTCTACCAACATTCTAATCACAGCCACCTAAGTAATCTCTATGTCCTACACTTTCCCTAGTGCTCTCCTCCTCTTTGAGCCTTCACCAGAATTACTCTAAATGTACCTTCATGGCAACCGAGGCTTTTTCTAGCTAACTCCTCCAAATCCTTCCAGCCTTTGCCCATTGCCCAGTTCCAAAGCCATTTCTATGTCTTCAAGTATTGTTTTAGCAACAGCTGCACTTCTCCATACAAATTTTCCGTCTTAGTCTGTTTTCTGCTGCTATGACCAAATACCCGAGACTTGGAAATTTATAAACAAGAGAATGTTATTTGGTTCACGGCTCTGGAGATTGGGATGTCTGAGAGCATGGTGTGGGCGTTGGGTGGAGGCCTTCATGCTATGTCATAATGTGGCAGAAGGACAAGACACTGCACGCAAGATGGAGAGAGGAACCAGCTAAATTCATCCTTTTCTCAGGAGCCCACTGCCCATCAGGAGACATTCAACATCCAAACACCTCTGCCCTGGTTTTCACGTGGCTGACTCATCTTCAAGGTCATGGCTTGAACAGCGCCTCCTTTGGCCAGGGGAGTACCGCGGTTCAGCACAAATGCTCCTGGGAACCTCGCCCTGGGGTGTGCATTTGCGCACTTGGTTATGTCTGTCTTTTCAGCCTCAAAATGTAAGCTTCAAGAGGGCAGAGGGCTCATCCGCCTGGTTCGTAGCGATTGTGGTGTGTGACAGGCCAAATGTGAAGTGTCTGATAGGTGGCTGGGAGGAGGCCCGGGAAGGAAGCTGGGCTGCCGAGGATTGGTAACATTTTAGCTCTGACACCCGGCGTCCCCCGAGAGCGCCGCGTCCCGAAGCGCAGATGCCCTCGGGAGGGGCGGCAGTTGGCGGAAATGTGTCCTGGCGTGTAAAGGACTCCCAGGAGACACCCCCCCCCCCCCCCGCACAGCAAAGAGCCTCCGGAGGAGAGGGGCTGGGGATGAGGGCAGGGCCACCTGGGCGCGGATACAGGTGTGCGCTGGGCTGGGCGCCGCCCTCCCCGGCGCGCGCGGAGCCGGATTTGCGCCCCGCTCCACCAGCGAGCCCTCCCGCGGCGGCGCCTGTCCTCGTCCGGGTCGGTGGTTGTGGGGCAAACCAGGACATACCTGTCAAGACCAGACACGAATGGCGCAGTAAACAGGTTTCCCTGGGCCCTGCTCTGTGGGTTGCAACCTCTCCTAATCCCCAAGGGGCAGGTTGAAATGCTGGGAGAGGTGCTGCCGAGCTTTCCGGCAGGCCGGGGAATTCCAGCCAGGAGACAGACAGACCAATAAAAAGGCCTGAAAAGCGTCCTGAGCCCTGTTGTCCTAAGAGGAGGCAAGTCACGCTCAGCGCGGTGTGTGCTGTGCCTCCTCCTCCTTCCCCCATCCCTGCTCTGCTGCCTCCCTGCCCTTCTCTGTTCTTGGCCTTCTCCCTCCTTCCCTCTGCGGTCTCTCCCCGCCCCTCTTCTCTCCCCGGTTCCCTTTCCTCCTCCCTTCTTCCTTCTGTGTCTCTTTTTCTCTTTCTCCTCCCTCTCTGCCCCTCTCTACCCCCCTTCTCCTCCTTCCTGCCTCTGGATCAGGGGGGAGACATAAGTTTCATAGCAGGTGGGAACTGCAGAAAAAGAGGCCTGAAATGCATGGAGCACCTACTGTGTGCTGGGCCCTGTACCCTGAACTCCTGTTATTTCATTTAACCACACCCCCCCAAACCACTAGCAGTCAGTCCTAACCCCCCCCACCAGACATGCAAAGGGAGACCCCCAAGATTCAGCAGTTTACTTGCCTAACCTCGGGCAGCTAATTGATCGACATCTGTCAACCTCCAGTGCCTGTACTATTTAATTATTTTGAGTTTTATGCAAACTGAGGAATATTTTCCTACAAAAGTGACACGCCATGCTATTTTGCCCATTAATGATGGAAATAATTCAAGGTATATGCATAGGTGCCCCAAGATTGGGTCACAGCATTGTTTTCTTTTTTTTATTATTATTAAAAAAGAGAAACTCATGTCCAATAGTAGGACCTGGTCAAATACAATATGGAATACTCATCAGGTAGCACACCTCACAGCCATGAAAGATGGTGTTGGGATTGCGGATCTATGGCCATGCAAACACGTTGATGACTCCCCACCCCCCTTGTTGTTTTTCATGTCCATGATTTCAGAAAAAGCAGGCCTCAAACAATACATTTTGGAAAATAAATCAAGAGGCACACACGGGCATAGAAAAATTCATGAGGATGTAAACTGGAAGCTTATCTTTGAAGGGTAAGATGATAGGTATTTTGACCTTCTCTTGCTTTTGTATGTTTTTAGATATCCATCTACAATGGGCCTGCACACCTTGAGCACTTCATTTGTTTTAGTTTTTTATTTTTTTTCTTTCCTTTGAGCCATTATTAGAATGATTAGAAATCTTCTTTCTAAAACATTTGGCTTGAGGGTCCAGAATTTGGAAACATCTCTTTTCTTTTTTTAGCCACTACTGAAAGGAGAGATACAAATCCTAGCCAAAAACTCACATTTGGCCAGTACTGTTTCTTTTTTATAATTACTTTGTCAATCACGGATTAAAAACCAAGTGCCTGCAGCAAAACCAAGTCTTTTCCCCCTCGGTTGGTCTGTGGTGCTCAGTGAATATTCACAATTACCTCCTTTCTTCTGTCCCCCTCTGTCTCTATTTTTTCCTTCTTTTCTTCCCCTGTTTTATACCAGAAGCTTATTCATTTGGACCCTTTTTAATTCTAGTTTGTGGAAAGAATTTAGACAAGACTGAAACTGGTTTTTTTTTTTTCCCTTTGAATAAAATTAGGGTTTGTTGAGTGAAGTGTTGCGTAGGCAGGATCGGGGCGGGAGGGGTGTATTTACCCTCCTCTGGAAAATACTTCTGAACTCTCTACAGTGTCCTTTTGTGCCCAGTTAATTAATGGACTGATTACAAATGATTATAACTCATTGAGTTGATTTGGCAGAATCTCTTGCTGGCAGGGCTCGGTTCTCTCTGGATTTGTGTTACTTGTCAGAATTGAAAAGAACACATCTTTTCCTTACAAATAGCGTGGATATTATTCAGAAATTGCTCAATAACTTGAGTGGATCTTCTGTGTTCTTCTGAGTTTCAGATTTTAATCTATTTTGGAACCCAGCGCATCCCTCCATAAGATAAAAACATGGCTTAAAAAACACAAAAGATGATGTTCTTTCTGCCGGGGGTACCTGAGATCCTGGGTTTGATCCCTGCCAATTGGACATGGGTGTGGGTATAACTGTGTGTGACGTGAATTGAAGTATTAGTATGGCTCACTGAATAAAATATGATGTAAACAACACCCAAGTGTGTAAAAGTAGCAAGGGGACACTCATCCCAGCCCACCTCGCCCAGATTCACCCACAGGGGCAGAGGATTCCAGTTCTCAGACAGTACTGCAAGGGTCATTGTCCACAGCTTTGGGGCTTGGCTCCCTTCTCATTTGGCTTCTGGTGGCTGGATGCTGCCTGACCCTTAATAATAACACAGCCTTAGAAGCTTCATGGCCACTTGGTTCATAAACATCAATTTGATAGAGTTGGTGATTTCCCAGTTTTTCAGTGTTTTGTTTAAAGCAAAAATTTTAATAGTCTCTAACAATATTATCTACCAGGTAATTTTTTTCCTAGGCCAAATAAAACAGGTATAGGAAAGAGGTAAGATTTATGTAAAATCGTAAGTAAAATATGTAAGTCCATGGAATCTGAAATAATACTGTTCAGTCAAGCAAACAGTAACATGTCTATTTAAGTTTAAATAATATTTAAATTATTAAATTATTATTCCTCAGCTGCACTAGGCACATTGCAAGGGCTCAAACGCCACATGCAACTAGAGGCTACAGTGTTGGAGAATGCAAACAGAGACATTTGCATCATTGCACAAAGGTTTTCTTTTGGGGGTATTTTGTTGTTGCTGTTGTTTTGGTTTTTATTCATTTGTTTAATTAATTGAGGTCTTCAACCCAAGACCTTACGCATGCTAAGCACCTACTCATCACAGAGCTCCACCAACCCCATTGCAGAAATTTTCTATTGGATAGTGTTGCTCTAGAGTCTAATACAGGACCAAACAATGTAAAATCATTTGAAAAACAATGTAGGTGTTCAAGCCTGGGCTGCAGATACCTTAGACATTGTATAATGGTTATAGGGCAGTAATACAGTCTTGCTAGAAGAAGGACAAAAAGATACCTCAGGCAACTTCTATTTTGTTACTGTTGTGGAACAGGCCACCCCAGCACTAAAAGCAACAGTGATCACTTTGTTGTCTCTCCTGGTCTGGGCCCTGGACTGAGTGCGGTGGTCCCTACCAGGGGTGTGGGCACCACCACTGCCCCTGGTGGGTGGGGCTGCCATCAGCACCCAGCCTCCGGCTCCTGGGTCTGTGATGATATGGCCAAGCCCTGGGGCCTCTCCTGGAGGAAGCCGCAACACCTCTCATGACCTGGCCCAGGAAGTCCCTTTCAGCATCACACACAGAAGTCTCAGGTCCTCCAGTACAAGGAGTGGGAACACAGGTGCCTGTTCTTCACTGGGGACCTTGGAAACTACCCTGAGCCTTCACGGGGACAGCGTGGCGTCTCTTACCTCTTGGTTGCTGGCTCTGGCTGCAGGTGGAGCCCCAGCTGGGAACTGGTCACATTTACAGGAATTTGAATTAGATTCTACTGGAGGGAATCTAAATCTTTATTATGCTATGGATCCCCTTCACAATATGAAAGATCTGTGGTTTCCTCAGAATAATTCTTTTTTGTTGTTGTTGTGGTGGTGGTGGTGGTGGTGGTGGTGGGTGGTACTGGGCAGAGGCATTCTACTACTAAGCTATATCCCCAGCCCTTTTAATTTTAACACAGGGTCTCCTTAAATTGCTGAGGCTGGCCTTGAACTTGTGATCCTCCTGCCTCAGTCTCCAGAGTTGCTGGAATTACTGGTGTACTCCACCAAGTCCAGCAGCCAACAGAACAATTTTTTTAAACTTTCTCCCCCCTTCTCCTCCTCCTCCTCCTCCTTCTCCTCCTCCTCCTCCTCCTCCTCCTCCTCCTCTACTTCTTTTTCTGGTAATGGGGCCTTAACCACTGAGCTACATCCCCAGCCCTTTTTATTTTATATTTTGAGACAGGATCTCACAAAGTATCTTAGGGCCTTGCTAAATTGCTGAGGCTGGTCTTGAACTTGCAATCCTCCTGCCTCAGCCTCCTGAGCCTCTGGGATTACAGATGTGTACCATCGTGCCTGGCTCAGAATAATGTTTCCAAGAGCAAAAAATAAAAATGCAATATAACAGAAAATTAGATGTATGAAAACAACTCTTCAACTGTTTAGTTAAGTCATAATTTAGTAATACCTAGTAAGTTTTGGCAGCAGGTCTCATAAGTACTATAATTTCATAGTTTCGTTGAGTGTAATGACATTTAGAGATATCAGTTATAACAATTGCAATATGAAAAGATTTGCGATTTCTGTTGATGACAGAAATTCACAAATACTGCTAACACTATTATGCTTTGTTGCCTTCATTCATACTAAAAGGAAAAGCTAAATTTCAGTTAAAGGCAAGAGGAGGATGGGCATAGTGGCACACACCTGTAATCCCTTCGACTTGGAGGCAGAGGCAGAAGGATCACAAGTTCAAAGTCAGCCTCAGCAATTTAGAGATGCCCTTAGCAAGACCCTGTCTCAAAAAATAAAAAGGGCTGGGGATGTGGCTCAGTGGTTGAGCCCCCTGAGTTCAAACCCTGGTACCAAAAAATAAAATAAAATAAAGGCAAGAAGAAATAGAGAGATGATCTTTTTCTCTTCCAGGTCTGCAGATCCCTGGGCGGCCATGTTGCAGAGCCCACACCCAGAGGGTTCTCTGTGCAAGGGAGCACTAGGAGCCCTTCAAAGGTCAGGTACAGGCTGGGTGCCGAGGGCAAGAAAGTAGGAGCTAAGCAGCCCAGGTTGAGAATCTGAGGACCTGAGGACAAGAAACCAGAGACCAAGGTCAAAGGTGAGAAGAGAATTCCCTGGGGAGAAAGTCCCCTCTGGCTAGAACGGCAGAGGAGTGTGTTCTGCCTCCCCTCTTTGGAATTCCCTGTCCTTACTTTGATCTCCCCATCCCCTGCTTCTCTTGCCTGACCACGGCCACTCCTCTTTCTTGCCAGTCTAGACTTTCTTCCAATACCTAGGAGCACGCTTTCTGCCACTGCACCTTCCCGAGCCCCTTCCCTGAGCCCATTGGCCCAGATCCTTTCTTTGTGGGGGGCAGGGGGTGGTTCAGGAACTAACTAACTACATCACTCTCCTCTGGGCTCAAATTTCAAATCAAATGAGGGAGCCACGAATGAGGAGATGGATGTCAAAACCTGTGCTTCCTTGCAATGCAAGCCAGGTGGGAGGTCCTGCTTCTCCCACCCCTACCACCACCCCCTTCTGAAGCTGAGAAGCTACAGGGGAATGTTGGAGTCTCTGGCCCCAGGAGACTTCTCCAGGACCACTTCCCAGCACTGGTCCAGATAAGGGTGGTGGAGTGGGGAGAGAACAGAGAGGCCTGTGCGTGCGTGCGTGCGTGTGCGTGTGTGTGTGTGTGTGTGCACCTGCCTTCAACAGTCTTGATAGATCCCTTCCTCTCCATCTAGAAGTGTGGACCTACAGCTGTCACCCACCAGCCAGGCCACACATTCCACACCCAAGAGGAGGAGCAAGGATGTGTGGCCAGGGGCAGGAATGCTTCAGGAGAACTCTTAGTGGAGCAGGGTCTGCCCTCCAACACCCACATTCTAAACTGTCCTACTCAGACATAAAAGTAAGGATTATATTTATATCATTAGTAATTACTACACCAAGAAGAGGAGGGTCAAGAGGTCTTCCTACTTTACAAATAGGAACTAGATTAAAACTTTAATATATAATCTCATTTAATCCTCACCATAACCCTCTATCACGGGAAGGTCAATTGTGAAATTCTCGGTAGCGAGACATTTTTTTTGGCTTAAAAAAATGGCGATTTTGTATTCTTGCACCTAATAGTTCCCCCAATTCTACAGGTAAGGTCACTGAAATTTATAAAAAATTTAGCAACTTGACAAGGACCACATAGCCGGTAAGTGATCCATTGGAGCTTTAACAACTCAGGCCCCGACTCCAAAGCTTGTGGTTGGAACAGCCATAGTAGGAGGGGGTTCACTGAGATGCCTGGAGGTACTTGCAGGGGCTTGAGGCTCATTTCACAGCACAGAAAATGTTGACCTTCTCTCTTCCAGGCCATGCCAGGGATCAAAAGTAAAGAAATACATAAATTATATGATCTACCTCTTGTGCACATCATGTAGTAGTTGCTCAATAAATATATTTGGGGCAAGTTAATACCAAGTCTTACCTTCCCACACACAGAGCACAAAGGGGACCAGCTTGCTTCCGAGCAGCCTCGAACCATGCCATGTCCAGCCCTTTGCTGTTTACTGAGCTCATTTGCACATGTTCCCAGAGCTGGCCTGCTTCTCTGCTAAGCACCTGATTAAGGGCTGAAACTGATGACTTAGCCTGCTTCCCGAGAGCGATGCATCTCCACTGCTCAGAATTAAGTCGGCTTACAATAGAAATCAGGGCCAGAGTGGGAGCAGCCTTGGGCCAATTTAGAGAAATGCCAGAGATTAAGGGGCCAGCAATTTGGAATGCCTTTTTGCATTTTTTTTCCCTAAGCAAATCCATCCTAAGTTCTTATCCCCATCACAAATCGTTCCCAGGGAACAGGTGTTCCTTCAGGTACACTCTGCCCCATGGCCGAGGCCGAGGGGGCTCTGGCAGTGAGACACTGCACCCAGATGGGGCAGGCTGTATTTGCAGCACGTCGGCCTTTGGCCCCCAGTTTCCCACCACTAGGGTCTGGCCAGAGGATCACCCAGTCTGGCAGTTCTGCCTCTAAAGCGTCTTTGGAGTGTACCCACTTCCATCATGGCCCAAGTTCACGTGGCAATAATCTCTTCCCCGGATCATTGATCTGTTAAAAGCGAAAATCCAACTGTGTCATTATACTGCTCAACTCCAGCCACACGGACTGCATGCTTCCAGAATCCCAGACTTCCTCCACCCCTCCAGTAAGCCATTCTCGAGAGAGCATCACGCACACTGGTCATCTGCCTGGGTCATCTTCCTGGGAGATGAGCCCTGGTCCTCTTGAGGCCTGCACTGCTCTGTGCTACCTCCATCCTAACGCAGTGCACACCTGTGTCATTCTCCTTCTCTGCCTGTCCCACTACCTGTGCCTGAGTCACTGCAGGGTTTCAGCAGGTCCTTGTTGAATGACTAGGTAAACACATGAACAAATAAACCATGAAGGGAAGGTTCCATGCTCCAGAGGACTGAAAGCTCTCCAAAGTCTGTAGCCAGCTGTAGACCTGAGGGATCAGCACTTCTGCACTGGAGATAGACCCACAGACCCTGGGTTCAAGTAGTGCACATTTTTCTGTGCAGATGGAAAATCCCACAGGAGCCCCAGCAGCCACAGGGCCACAGTCAGGTCTGTTCCCAAAGCCTAGTATATGGCAGGGGCTGCAACTTGGGATGAATTCTTCATGGTACCATTTTAATCCTATTCAACAATAGGAGGCCTAACAACGCCCTTCACGGCTGACTTGACTTGTCTTTATCACTCATCTTAAACCTGCTGCCTGCATGAACTCTGATAGCAACAGCCTTTGTAAAGGACATCTTGACTTTGACAATGTCATCGCTGCTGTCTCCTCAAAGGCAGGTGCTTTAGTCTGTTTTGGGTGGCTATAACAAAATCTCCAAGGCTGGATAACTGCATGGCGAGGACCCCTGGCTGCATCACCACATGGTGGAAAAGCACAAAGAGAACTGGCCGTGCGTGCCAAGAGGCCAGGCACGCAGGCTGCCCTGGCTTCCTAAGGACTCATTCTTGGCGGACAGCATGTCTCCACTCGTGGGTGGAGCCTCCTGACCTAGGGACCTTTCTGGGGCCTCACTTAAAGTTTCCACCACTGAACACCACTGTGCGTGGGACCCAACCCCTTGCACATGAACTTTTAGAAGACAAGCCACATCTAAGCCATCCACAGGGTTACCTGTAAACCATACGGGGTAAGCCCAATGCCATCTATGCAGAGACTAGGGGGAGGGAACAGTTGTCCCTTGTCCCAAAGGATCTGAATATTGGCATTTTTTAAGCCAAATCACTAGAAATTGTAACTGAAAATATCTGTTTATGTTTCAAGGGCAACAGGTGTGGGTTTTTTGGGGTTTTGTTTGTTATTTGTCCTTGTTTTTTCTGTACCAGGGCCTCTCACATGTTCCATCAGTGCTCTGCCACTGAGCTCTATCACCAGCCCCAACAGGAGTGCTTTGAAGTCCCATTTTTAATAAACAACTACATCCAGGACATAAAGTTACAGGCCATATAAATTCACACAACTAGTCCTTATAAGGAATGTTCTTCGAAGGCTAAAGGCAGGACAACCATAGATTTGCTGAACAAAAGAGTGTGTTCCAAAGTGAAGACATCGGGTCAAAGACCCCAGAGTGACCCTGCTGACCACATCTCTCATCTTTGAGGCCACCCCAAAAGAAAGACAATGTCAGTGAGACTGGGTCCCAGACCAGCGAGTGTTGTGAGAAGATGATAAATGCACAGTACGTGTGTATTCATGCTTGCCCTGTTCTGCAATGAGTAGAGGCAGCTATTGGAAACATGCAAATTAAAATAGCAAGACGTAAATGCTCAAACATAAG
Organism: Urocitellus parryii; assembly: GCF_045843805.1. Classification (NCBI taxonomy): domain Eukaryota; kingdom Metazoa; phylum Chordata; class Mammalia; order Rodentia; family Sciuridae; genus Urocitellus; species Urocitellus parryii. The sequence goes on from NC_135540.1 coordinate 126,967,896, forward strand.
CATCTGGGAACTGCACGTTGGAACGGGATGTCAAGTCCAAAAGTCCCTTGCATTATGCATCATGGCCAGGCGCTGCAAACCGAGATTTGCATATGAAAATGGAATGGAGCAAGGTATTGAGCATAGCACTGTGAGCTGTGTCTCAGACTTGCACATCTGAGGACTGGCCCTTGCTTAGGAACACCTCTCTTGCCTGGGAAACTTGAGAAACTTCAGATACTATTGAGGCAGTAGAAAGGAGTTGTGTTTTGTCTTGAGTGAATTGATTTAAATTTTTAAAAAATTTTTAGGTGTTCTTTTTTTGTTATACAGGTCGGTAGAGTGTATTTAACATGTCGTACCTACATGGAGAATAACTTCCCATTCTTGTGGTGGCTCGTGGTGTGGAGCTTCACTGGTGTGTATTCACATATAAACATGGGACAGTTGTGTCCAGTTCATTCTACTGTCTTTGCTATTCCCTTCCCTGCATTCCCCTTTGTCTAATCCACTGAACTCCCCCCTCTTATTGTGAGTCAGCATCTGCTTATCAGACAGCACATCCGGCCTTTGGTTGAATGAACTGATTCTTAATGTCCCTAAGTCACACCATGAAGGTGACAACTCATTCTGTCCCTCACAGATCTGTCCCACGGCTTTTCCACTCAACAGATATCCACTGAGTCACAGCCCACTGTGTGCCAGGCCTGGTCCTGCTGCGGTGGGCATTGTGTGACGGCCTCTCCTTCAGCTGCCGAGGCTGCTACGGGCATCTGGCAGTTTAGCAGCTTCCTGGGCTGAAGAGACCTGCCTCACCTGGGGTGCGCCTCACCTGGGGTGCCCGGCACCTCAGGGCTGTGAGTGTGGGGTCATCCATGCCAACCCCCTCACCTCGGCTTGGCAATTCTGAGGGCACATCCTCGTTTCCTGACACATCCCGGGGTTGGTTGGACTGCCCCACAACCCAGCGTTCCCCTCGCCCCGCCCTGCTTCCTTCCCTTCCCATCTAGGGGCCTGGATCCCAAGAGCCCTTCCTCATCCTTGGGTGCGCTCTCCCCATCTCGGAGCAAACTGAAAGGAGAAGGAAAAGAGAGGCCCTGCGTGGTCAGCAGCTGCATCTGCCGCCTCTCCAGAAGGTCACAGCAGAAGAGAGCAGGGGAGGGGAGGCTCTGTTCTCTGGGTTCCAGAATTTGCTGCTCCAGCTTCTGCATCTCGCTGCTGGGGTCCAGGGTCCTTTGACTCCCTCTCTCCTCTCTCCTTATCAGACTAACCTTGGGCTGTTTTCTTACGTTGAAGATGAGGGGGAATGGACTCGATGGCTGGTAAGCTCTCTAATTATGATCCTTTGAACATTTAAAAACATAGCCACATCTTTTAAATTTCAATCCACATATTTCAGAGAGCCCCCAATGTATGCAAACACAAACAAAGGACATCACAACATACTACTATCTGCTTTTTCAATATGCTATATTTGAGTAAATACATTTACGTCACCATCATTGAAGAACATTCAATGAGAGGCCGCCAGATGCATCGTACAGCACTTGAAAAATCAGCAATGGTTGAGATGTTGACATGTTTAAATTTGGCTCCTGTTACATGAAGAAAACGAGAGTGTATCAGTTAGGTTAGAAATTACGTTCATGCTACATGGCTGTGGTTTCTTCTCCCTCTTCTTCTTTTTCTTTCCCTTTCAAGCGGCCAGATGGTGTGAATGGAACAGTTCTAGAAGGCAGAGATCCTGGCTTTCTGCAGAGGAACATCCTGGGGGGTGCAGACCTGTGCTCCCTTGGCCGCTGCTCACTGCTCACAGTGATGGAGGGAGTCAAGCCTGGAGCCTCCAGCGAGCCCCATAGCTTGGGTGAGGGTGGATCCAGCAACACTTAAAACAGCACTTACTTCAGGAATGAAACTTTGCTTTTTCTCTTTCGTTTATTTTCTTCAAATCTTGAGAATGGACTGGATCCCGAGGATACAGTAAAATAAACTGAGATTCAAATCCCAACCTGAAGAGGTAGACGGAGATGGAGGGCCCAGTTGTACTGGGTATTTCTACCTATTTACGTATTTCAACTTTACAACCATGTCTCCATTTCGTAGAGGAGGAACGTGAACCACTGAAAAGAGAAAAGACAACTTGCTAAAGAGAGAAAGCACCAGGATTTTAACCAGGGCCCTCGGGGTGATAGGGACCAACCAAGCCTTGAAGTGCTTGCCTCTCCTAAAGTGTGACCAATTAGCATCTCTTGTTGTTGTTAAGAAACAGGAATAAGAACATCCTCCTCCATACAGGGTGGGGTGATGAGAGGAAGCAAGGAAACCATCTAGCTCTACCAGGCACACGCTGAGCACTCAGGACATATTTGTCACCATTAAATTTCAAGGGACTCCACCAAGAGAAATGCACATATTCCCCTCAGACCTCCCCATTGAATCTGATTTGCCAGCTTCACCTTTGAGGAGTTCCACGGGATGCTTCTCAGTCACATGCAGGCAGAGGGCCTGTGAGTGTGTGTCCATGCTCCTTCAAGTGCCCCAGGGCTCCCTTCACACCCTGGGGTGCCACAGCCTGGGTGTCCCATGCTGACATCCGCCTCCCAGGCACAGAAGAGAGAACATGCTGAGGAGTGGCCCAGGCAGGGAATGGCCACATCTGGCCACAGGAACAGAGGTCTTCACTTTTCAGGATGGAATTCTCACTCCTATTTTACCGGCGAGAAGATGTAAACTGGTCTAAGCTTTACCGAGGATAATTTGGGAATGGTATCAAAATTTAAATTTAACTGTGGGCTGGGGCTGTAGCTCAGTGGCAGAGCACTTGCATAGCATGTGTGAGGTGCTAGGTTCAATCCTTGGCACCACATAAAAATGAATAAAATAATAAAGAAACAAAAATAAATTGATTAAATAAAGGTATTCTGTCCATCCTCAACTAGAAAAACATTTCTTAAAAAATTTTTAAATGCACGTGTCTCAAGACCTGCAAGTCCTGTTGAAAGAAATAACTTCAGCAAAGTTGATATATGCAGGAGATTGAAAGTTATCTAGCTAGATGTCCGTGTATCTATAAAATGATGTATCATGCTGACAATAAAAGAATGAGATAACTCTGTGCTGATAAAAAAAAAAAATACCGAGTTATAGATAACTTTAGTGAACTATCGAGATGTAGTACATAATGATCCGTATAAAATATATACACACTTGGGTATCTATTTGACCAGCCTTTGGTGTGCTGGAATACTAGGCCGGGCGCTAACAGGATCTGCTCAGATATGCAGTGTCTGGACAGAGATGTGCAGGAACTGGGCTTTGTGGTGGAAGAGGAGGAGAGCTGAGAGGGTGAAGGAGATGGACACTTCACTATGAGTGCTCCTGTACCTGTGGGAGGCTGTGGTGGTGTAGACCACCTATTCTCAGGGTCAGCAGAATGATAGATAGAGATTAAATGGAGCCCTTGCAGAGGTTCAGGGGAGGCCAAAGCTTCTCCAGAGCACCTGAGACTGATATCAACAACCTCTGATATGTAGGTGAGACTTTGGGCACAGAGTCATCGTCCAGCAGTTCTGGAACTTCCAGATGCCCACAAGGGGCTCAGGGTGGAGGTGGCCCAGGCTCACGCCCCAGGCAGCAGCTGGAATCACACACCATCCTGCTCCTTTGGCGCCCACCCCTCCCCTTCATTTTGAAAGCTCTTTCAAGGTTTTTTGTTGTTGTTGTTGTTTGTTTTTAATCATAATTTTCCTTTCCTTTTCACAGAGCTGGGGTGTGTGGTATGAGGTCAAAGCCAGCTGTCCCCCTGCTGCGTGGCAGTGTCTGTGGGAGCTGTGCCCCTGACCTTGGCCATGGCTGGATCCATCGGGGTCCAGCCCACTGCAGCTCACAGCTCTGGGGAGAGCCCAGGAAAGGCGACCTTCACTGTGAAGAGCAAGGCAGGTGCTGCGTGCTGGGCCTCCTCCCTTCCCTGCTCCCCTCTTTATTTCTCACTCTCCTGACGTCCCGCTCATTCTATTTCCTTACTTGTCATCTGCCTGCCTCTACTAGGTGGGGGCACCAGTGAACCTGTTCTCACTGTTTCTGCAGCATCAAGAACAGGACGCGGTAGGAAATAAAGGACCCATAAACGCCTGTTGATTGAAGGACTGGATGGACGAACAGTCCAGAGTATGGGACGAGGAGGAGGAGAGAATGTAAATGAGGATAAGGAGCTGGGTCACCAGCCCGGCTTCCAGCTGGAAGGAGATGAGCACTGTCCCCGGAGGGAGGGGGACTGGGATTCCTCCCCACCATCCTCCCCACCTTCTGCCAGTTGCCTCCCAGAGGCTGAAGCTGGACCACCCTCGGCAGGGTGTGGTATCAGGAGAGGGTGATGTTATCTCTGAAGTGACCTGATTGTAGGCAGCTCTGGTGGCTTTGTGTCCCACTTACCATGCCTTGGCACCACTGGCCATTTCTGCAATCAGGCAGTGGGTGAAAGGGGGACTGTTTCCCACAGTGAAGGCCAGCTTTCCCGGGGACTCTGCAGAATGGTGGCGATTGTCTGAGTTTCTGCCGGGCAGTCCCCTCTCCTTCCTCCTGTGGGCTACTCCCAGGTCCCTATGCCCTGCTGCTGGGCTGGGCTTCAGAGCTTCTTTTGGTCAATGGAATCCCAGCAAACACACCCAAACTGGAGACTTCCAGGCTAGCCCATTGGCTTGCTTTGTACTATTGTTACCCCAAGGGAGGAGCGTACCCTGCATGGCCACAGCTTTTCCAGAATGAAGGTACAATGGCCAGAGCTAGGGGGCAATATATCACTGTGTGTGTGACAGAAAACCCCAACCCTAGGTGTTTTAATAGAAAGTCAGAAGCTAATTTTCCCCATGCAGGGGTTTTAAGGCCAGGGCTAGTGCCCCAGCTGAGCACCACCATAGGGGACCCAGGCTCCTGTATCTTGCAGCTGCGCTGCCTTCAGCATGTGGTGCGTGGTCCTAAGGATCTCAAGATGGCTGCTGCACATCCAGCCATGGCGTCTGCTTCAGACAGGAAATTGAGGAGAGATTGGTAGAGGGGGAAAGGACAAAAATCTCTCCCAGCAACACTTTGTCCTTGTAAACAGGAGAGGAGGACTCTCCATTGACTTCCACTAACATCTTGAAGGTCAGAAGTGAGCCATGGTGGCCACACCTGGCTGCAAGTCGGGCTGGGAAATTGAGCTTGCCTTATTGCCTCTGCAGTTAAGAAACAAGGGAATTGCCAAGTACTGAATAATGCAGCACCTCAGCTTGCGCAGGCTCCCTGCATCCCGCTGCTCACGGGCCTTCCGTCTTGGTCCTAGATGTGTTTGTATTTGCGTGCCCTGCTGTGGTGTGGGCCTGCTTTTATTCTCCCTAAGGTGGATGCAGTTTTGAAGTTTGCTCTTGAGTTTTTCTCCTTTTGACGGAGGCCTTCTAAGCTCAGAGGGGAACTGACTGCCCAGGACCCATGCTCCCAGCTACTTAGCGGCATATTTGCATCTAGTTTCTAATCTTATCTAGGGCAGGGACAATTTACAACTTGCTCAAATAAGCAATGGAAAGTTCTGGTCCATCTCTTACAAGTAACTTTCATGGCTGGGCATGGTGGAACGCACCTGCAATCCCAGAGACTCAGGAGGCTAAGGCAGGAGGATTGCAAGTTCGAGGCCAGTCTCAGCAACCTATGAGGCCCTAAGCAACTTAGCAAGACCCTGTCTCAAAATTAAAAACAAGAAGGGCTGGGGGTGAGGCTCAGCGGTAAAGTACTCACGTGTTCAATCCTCAATACAAAACAAACGAACATTAACAAAAATAATAATTTAAAAACATAGCTTTCGTCATAGTAGCTGTCTTCTTGGAGTGGCCTTGGCTTAAAACTGAGGAAATATCCTTTTCCGTCTACTTTATTTGTCCTGTTTTTCCTTTTGATGGACACTGATAGTTTCATACCATTTTTCAAGGCTTTTGAAGTTTCAGGAGGTGACCTCTATTTACTACAATAAAATTAATGATTTATAGAAAGTCAGAATTCCACAATCCCCTGAATGCCCCTTTTATCCCTCACTACGATGTCAACATGGCACCCAGCATCCAATATGGTTCAAAGGTCTGAATGGTGCAGCAAAATAAATCATTTTTAAAATCCCAGTAGTACTGTGTGGTGTGAGCATTCTTAACGTGAATTGAGTAAGGAGGAAGAGAGCAGATGCAGCCAACCTTGGCTGTGGATATTACTCAAGTTGATGTGGGCCAGAGAAGATTGGATATTTAATGTCAATGACACCATGAGCGAGGGTGAAAAATTCCAAGTTTTGATAGCAAGTAAGAAAACACATTTTAGGTCCCATGGCCCCACCTGGTTCCCCCTCCCCCAACATCATTCTTCCTATTATCTTCCTCTTTCCCATTCTCCCTCCCCTCCTGCCTGCTAGTCCACTTTGGAATCCACTGCTGGATGCTTAGCCAATTTTTTTTCCACAGGGCTCTAACTTTGGTTCGGCATAGACATTCAAATATATGTAGAATGCTGGTCTCAAACTTGCTCACTTGAATGTACTTTACATCATCCAAATCTCTGAAATGGTCAGAGCTGGACAGAGTTGTACATAGCCTGAGCCAACTTTCACATCCGAGGTGGTCTCTGCTCCAGGAGACCCAGGAATCCTGGAGAGGAAAGATCTATTCATGACCTAGTGGAGTAAGCGCCCATGGCCTGGCCGCTTGGTTATATCAGCTACTGCAGGTGAACAAATTTATTTTGAGTTCCTACTGCTGAGTGCTGAGATACAACGATTCAGAAGATAGGATTCTGCCCTCCAGAGCTCATCAACTAAAGGAGGTGACTGACCCCAAAATAAATTATTTGCCCCTCTGGAAGAGCTCTGGTCCCTTAAGACCAGTTCTTCTTGAACTTGAATGTGTGAACAAATCCCCTGAGGTCCTGGTAAAAATGTCGGCTTGAATTTAGTAGGCTTGGGGTGAGCGCTGAGATTCTGCCAGTCTAACAAGCTCCCAGGTGATGCTGCGCTGCTGGCCTGGGGCCACACTTTGAGTAGCATAGTCCTAAGGTTGGGTGTCAGCGAGGAAGAGGAAGCCTAGGGAGATGTTGAGCAAGAAATGCCCCAGGGAGCAATTAGCGGCTGCCCCTCCGCACTGCAGAAGAATGTGGTTTCCATTCCAGCTAAGCATATAATCTATGCTTTACCCATGACCTAAGGACATTGTCACTGTGTTGGCACAAACCAAAGGAACATTTGCCAGCTGTGGACTGACATGCCATAACAGGACAGATGTTTGGAAAGGATGCTGCAAACCATTGCTCAGTGTTGGGAGTGGGTACCAGTTGGGACACTCCTGGTCTTCTTGGGACAGCCTCCTTTCCCTTTCCTGTCTTCACTAGAAAAAGAAACTCCAGGCACTGCGGATTCTGCAGCTCTTGTTCTTTTTTTCCCACCCCTCACCTGCTGACCCTTAAAGCTTACTTGTATATCAGAATTCTAAAGGCATGCAAACACAGGAGGTGCTCAATAAAAGCTTTAACAATCTTGAGCAGGAAACACATATACATTTTATGCTTTTTACTTTTTCAAATCCCAAAACCAGACTCCAGTGCCAATTTTGTACTTGTAGTAATCTCTTTTTATGTGTGTATGTGTGGTGCTGGGGATCCAACATAGGGCTTTGTGTGTGCTAAGCACACATTCTACCACTGGGCTCCCCAGCCAGTATGATAATTTGTTTTCAATTTTGTTCTTCTGAATCTCTGTTTAAAAAACTTTCCCTCACCACTCCTCCTTCCCCCTTTTTTTGAGGTACTGGGAATTGAACACAAGGCCTGTGCTGTTAAATATACCACTGAAATACACCCACTTTCTTTCCTCTACTTTCTTATAAAGGATCATGCCAGGGACCCACTCTCTGGAAAACTTTTGAGATATCAAGGAGTTCCCAGTCTCTGAAACCACAAATAGTTGATATGGTATGAGCTATCTCCAGCCATGCTAATGCCGCATAACAAACAAGAACTCATGCAATATGCTTATTGCTCATGCATCTGGTGATTGGCTTGGAGATTCTATTGATGTTGGTGGGCTCGCTCACATATCTGAAGATAATGGTTGTCAGAATATCTAGGATGGTCCTGGCAGTTCTGCTTTGCAGTGTTGTGTCCTATCGCCCAACAGGATGTCCTTCATGGCAATGGTAGAGGTGCAAGAATACAAGCAGAGACATATGAGTGCTTGTCCAGAGCCTCTACTGACATAATGTCTGCTCAAATCCCATTTGTCATAGAAGGCCGTGGTGAGACCAAAGTCAGAGTGAGACGGCGTTGCAAAGCTGTACTGGAAGGAGCTGGATTTTGACAGGGGAGAAAATCTGGGGTGGTTCATGCAATGCATCTGCTGCAGCTTTCTCATGCACTGGAAGAACTTCACAGTCATACTTAAGCTGATCCAAGCAACCTCTTTGCATCCAGCAAGCATCTACCCTTCTCTGCTCCTGGAAAGACAGAACAGCTGCAGAAAGTCAAGAGAAAACAAAGGCATCTGAGAGGACGAGAGCAACAGAGTATTTACCGACAATGCTCTATTCATAATCCACATTTAATTCAAACTCAAAAGGATGCATTTACAATCTGCCAGGCTTTAATATGCCCGCCCTTATGTGGCATCTCTGCAGCAGTAGAAATACCAAGCTTTCTGTCTCTTGCAAAAGCGAGGGCCTGAGCTCGCAAGGTAAACAAAGGGTAATGAAACAGCAAATGGCAGAGTGTTGAGTTGTGGGGAGGTGTCTAGCGGCATGCCACGGGGACATGGTTTCATTCTGGTCTCATTTAACATCTTCATTAATGATCTGGAAGAGGGCAGAAACAGCACATTAATTATAATCACGAGTGATGCTAAACTGGGATCTGTTGCCTGCACCACAGGAAGGGACTCTAAAAGGACCAGGCAGAAGAGGGAGCCAGCTTGGACCAGCACAGGAGGAGGCCACCAGTCTCTGGGAGGCAATGAGGCCAAAAGGCAAAGAAGCTGCTGGAAACAACCTATGGGATTTGCAAATAAACCAGAAAGAAGAAAAAGTTCGCATCAGGAAGATGGCATCAGGAAACTAGACACAAGCAAGAAGGGACAAAGGAGGGAGAGAGGCACATTGCTTGAAGTCCAAGCAGGAGAGGGGAATGGCTGTTAACCCTTCCTTCCTAGCCTCCTTCTCCCCCCCCCCCCACTAGGTCAAGGACTCAGGAGGATGTGATGTGTGTTGACTGGTTTCTGCTGTCTCTCCAGGACCTGGAATTAGCCCCTGGACGTGGAAGTCCCTTAATAAATAATTATTAAGTGAATTCCTAAATTCCTGAATGAGAAATGCAGTATGGCTTCCAAAGAAGCAATCCAAAGAAGGTTTCTCTCCATAAGGTGCCAACCAGTGCAAAGACGGATGAAAACAAAACAAGCCCAAAACAAAATACTGAGCGTGGTGCAGAAACAAACAGGGGACGCAGGCAGAGAAGCCCTCCGGACAGCAGAGACCCTGGGTCCTACTGCAAATAGTGGACTCCGCCAGGGCAGGGTCTGTGGATGCCTGGTGCCATGCTGAATGCTTTGAAGTGCCTTCTGCTTATCATCACTATAAGGTAGGTGCGATCTTTGCTCCTGCTTTATACTCAAGGTGCAGAGATTAAGTACATTTCTCCAAGGTCCCGAAGTGACAGTAGTTGATCACATCACGTCCATGGTTTTACTACCTTACTCTGCCTGCTGCAAGGGCTCCAGGGAGAGGGTGGGACCTGAGAAGGAGGGGGAGAGAGAGAGAGAGAGAGAGAGAGAGAGAGAGAGAGAGAAGGGAGGGAGGGAGAGGGAGGAAGGGGGAGAGAACAGAGGAAAAGTAAACAAGCGCAGTCAAAGTGACACTAGGGACTCTTCCCAGCTTCCTGCAGTAGCCCCGCCCAGTGGGAACAGGAGCCGACTCCACAGGGCCCCTCGCCCTGCCTGTGGCCACAAGAAACCATCTGTAGTCTTTCTTTTCTTTTTTATTCTTTCCCTTCTCATCTCTCTGTTATGTAAGTAAAAATCCAGAAACAGATGCCATGTTTTGCAATGTTTTGCATCTGTGCTCTCCATTATCTTCTCTATATTCCGTAGACAGATGAGTGCACACTTCTCTCATTTGTGCTTATTGAAAGCTGGATACACGAAATCCCACATGTCTACTGTACGTCAGAGGTGACTGGAGGGACTTCCAGGAGAAATTGTGTTTACAGGAGTTTTTTTTTTTTCCTCCAACACTTTGACCCTACAGCACAGCCCCAATGTCCTGGGCTGCTCCATGAAATTGCTCTATGTCAGTTAGCACTGGGGCTCGGGGTACTGATTTTGAAGTCGTCATTTGTTTTGTCTGGCGCTTACTATGTGAATTCTGGAAGGTCATCCATTTTGACTTCTGTAATCACCAGCATTTAGGGAGGCACCATGGTCCCCAGTCCCCAGTGGGAAAGATTGAAAATAAGGTAGAAACAAACTGTGACTGGAGAGAGAATTCTAGCAGCATCAAGAAACTGGGTCCAACCCCTAGATACCTAAAGGTGTTCTGGTTTCTGACATTTGTCCTTCTGAAAGTTTCTTCCCCAAATTACTAACTTTGCTTTCTCTTTTGCCTTCTTCAAATTGAAGTTCTATCTCTTACAAGGACCTTAGGGTCAGTCTGTCTCATTTTAAACATTCTAGGCTTTGATTTGGAGATTCTAACACTAATACTGATGGAAGTCAATACAGAAGTGTTCTGGGGGACAAAGGGAGGTCATTGCTTCAGATGATTCTGGGTTCCTCTAGAGATGCTAAGAACTGACTCTCTCCAACTTTGATACCAAAATAGTGAATATATGCCATAAACAGAAAGTCTTAATGCTGATGCAGGAAGGTCTAAAAAATTGCTCTCCACCAATCCAGACAATAAAAGAAAGGCATTTTCCAAAGTGTATTCCAGTTAGAATGCAGTGATTGGTTCATTTTGGGAATGAAAGGGGGTGTCTTTAGCAAACATTTAGGGACAGAGGATGTAAAACAGGGCTGGTCACCCTACATGAAGTGTACTTCAACAAAGAGATTCCTGGATGCAATAGGTTTGGAAACTGTATGCTAAACTTCCTGTAGAGAGTCACACAACCTTCTGTTAAATGCATCGAGTATTATAGTAAAGATAAACGTCACCTAAGCCAGCCTCTCCCAAACTGATTTATTTGCAAAATCTTTAATTTCAATAATGTTTACTACTATCCCAGGGACTCCGTGTTCCAGAGAACATACTTCAGAAAACGTTGACTTTAAATAAGTCTGATTCAGATAAAGTATGACTTTCTACCTGCCTGAATGACCTGTATCTAGAAGCCTCCAAAACAAAAATACTTTCCCACCACATTTCTCTTTGATTGCAAATTCTACTATGTTTTCCTCCTTTAAGGACTTTTTAAAGGATACACAATTATAATGGGGTTAGGCATTATGTCATCTGGAAGGAATAACTCATTAGCTAGCTAAACATTAGAGATAATTAGTTTATCTAAAGAGCCACTTACCACCCATTGATTCCGATTGGAGACGGGGGTCCCCCAGGAATTGTCTTCACAGGAGGAGTGGGAGAAAAAGGGTCTGGAGTACCGGATGCTGGCCTTCCCTGTGCTACAGGATGTCATGGTGGGTCTAGATCCACATGGTTCTCCACCTTCACTCCACCAGGACCATTTGTCTACCTTTGTGCCCTGTTTGTCAGCTTTTTCACTGCTGTCACTAAAAAACCCTACACAACTGGAGAGGAGGGAAAGTTTATTGGGGGCTCACTTTTTCAGGGGTCTCAGTCCATGGACAGTGGGCTCCCTTTCTCGGGGCTCGAGGTGAGGCAGAACATCACGGCAGAGGGAAGAAGCTCACGTGATGATCACACAGCAGGACTCCACTCTCCAGATATAAAATATATAACCCAAAGACGCAGCCCAGTGACCCACCTCCTCCAGCCACACCCCACCTGCCTTCAACTAACAACTCAGTTAATCCCATCAGGGGATTAATCCACTGATTGGGTCGAGCCTCCCAGAACCCAATTATTTTTCCTCTGAACCTTCTTGAATTGTTTCACACTTGAACTTTTGAGCGACACCTCAAACTCAAACAATAACATGTCCCTGTATTTCGAGTTTTAAAAAGTATTGTCTCCCTAAAAAAGTAAACTAACTTAGTAATGTCATCATTTATAGACTTTCACCCTCTTCCTTCTGAAAATACTCCCCTCCGACTCCAACCATGAGGTCCTAGAAAGGGTTTCTATGATCTTCCCAAAACACACATTTTTGTTCATAGTGAATACTGTCGGGGTGGAACCCTGGACCAATCTGGACCAATTGGAGGACTTTCCTGGAGCTTCAGACATTGAGGCAGAGTGAGCCAGCCTGGGGCCCCACAGAGCAGACACAGCTGATGGATAGGGGAGCTGCCGGCAGCTGCTCGTCCAGCTACCTGGAGGAAGCTGGTTGCTTCCTTTGAATGTGTTCCTCAAAGCTCCTGTGTCCAAAACTTTAGCCTCAAAATTGTGGTATTGGGAGGTAGGACCTTCATAAGGGGATTAGGTCATGAGGGCTGTGCCCATGCAGATGGATTAATGCCATTATTTCAAAACTGAGTTCCTTATAAAAGGATGACTTCCATCCCCCCACCCCTCTCCCTTCCGTGGTGGCCCTCATGGGATGCAGACCCTTGATCTTGGACTTCCCAGTTTCTAGAACAGGTTCCTTATCAATTACCCAGACTAGTATTCTGTCACAGCAGCACAAAACTAATTCAGACACAGCCTTAGAACAGGGCTCCTGCTGACACTTGAGGTCTAAGAATGGTTTGGGGAGGCTGCTCTCTGCGCGGTAGGAGGTTCGCAGCGCCCTTGCCTCTGTGCATAGAGGCCAGCACATCTTCCCCTCTTTGTGATAACCAAGATGTCTCCAGGTATTTCCAATGTTCCTGGGCAGGGGGCACGGATGTCTCTCCATCCCTTCTTGAGGACCACGAGTTGAGAGCATGAAGCCGACACTCTGAAAAGAGCACAGGTGAGGGACAGGGAAGGAGAGCATGTCCTGGTGACATTGAAGGCCCTGGCTCCAGCAGTCCCTGAGGCTCAGCACACTTCAGTTCTTCCTGTGGATTGATTTCATGAGCCAATTAGCTCCACTTTTTTTCTCTCTAAGCTGGCTCAAGTTGAATTTCTCTAGTTGCACACAAGAGTACTCTGTTAATCTATAATTTCCATTAGGTTTTTTTTTTTTTTTTTTGAAACAAACTGAAAATAACGCGCTTCCTTGTCTCCTCCTCCAGCCCAGCAGCAGGTCCGTGATGACCCTCAAAGTCCACCCCTACACTGGTGTAGTGGGGCCTGAGGTAGTCAAAGTGAACCCTGGGCATCACCTCGTGTGCCCACCATCCCACCTCCCCTAAAGCAAATGACAAAGCTCTTTCCTTCCTGGAGGGAGCAGCAGAAGTGGGTTTTGAGGTGATGAGGGGTGGGCGATGGTACGGAAAGGGAAAGCATGTTTTTCTTTAGTGGTGAGAAAAAGCTAAACAAAATATAGAAGAACAGAAAGTTGATACCTCCATGTCAGAGGGAGCCTTTTCTTGGAGGTATGTAAATACATTTGTGTATATAAATAAAAGTTCAAGTTTTGATTTTGTTTTGTTGTTTTTTTTGTGTGTGTCGTGCTGGGGATGGAACCCAGGGATTCCGCAGGCTAGGTACCACCGAGCACTTTATGTGTTGTGACTTTAAACCCCCCCCCCAGGGGCAGCTGCGATGTCTGAATATCTACCTATCTCTGTACAGACACAGGTGTAGATATAAGTGTATCCTTTTAGAAAGCTTCTTCATCGTTGTGACCACAAGACCTGAGAAGAGTGGTGGTGAGGTTGTTGTAATATCCGAATACGTCCGAGCCCACCATGGGCACCTTGGCCCACCCAGCCCCTGTCCCCAGGAGTGCTGCCCCAGGAGTTGACCAACACCACACCCCAGGTCGCCCCAGGACCCTGTTTCTAAGTAAGCCTTTTCTGATGCGCTAGAGCTGCTGGTACTTTACTGGTCACTCAGTAGCTTGAATATCACACTTGAAGGGAAACAGACTGGGAAGAAGGGTCGGGGATCGGGGTGACGAAGGCTGCACTTACTTTATATTACTGCTTTGGAATGACCCAGCTTCTGCCTTGCCGTCTGGGTTTTATGGACACTTTTTTTTTTCTGAAAGCCCTGTGGATGCCGGCTCGAGTGATGAAGTGACCTTGGCTCCTGATGAAGGTGCTCACAGGCCCACAGGAGAGAGGACACACGTGTGTGCCCAGCCACAGGGGATGGAAAAGGTGCCACAGCGGGAGGCTGGGGCTCAGCGGGTGGATACCCCATTTCCTGTGGCGCTCAGGTGACCTTTCCTGCAGGATTCCAGAAGCTAGGATAGAGTGGCAAGGGGCATCACGCTCTCTTGTGGTCCTTCCTGATGGGACAGGAGGGAAAACCCACTAGCAGGAATGAGGCTTGCTTCCTACCACGCAGGAAGCACACCTGGTCATGTCCAGGCTTTGCTGTGACCCTCTGAGCCACCAAGGCCACATATATACCTTGGCACCGATGCTATCAAGTGCTGCAAAATTAGACCAGGGAAGGGATTTTTACTGCTTTTTTTTTCTTAGATCACTTTTACCTCTCCTAATTTAGGCAAAGCAGAGACGCTCCCTCTTTAATTCAGTGTACACTCAGGTCAAAGAGAAACAAACCGACCATTTTAAAATTGGTGCTCTTGAGAAGGCAGAGGAGCAAGCTGTGGGTAATGGCAAGCAAAGTTCACTGATCAAAATAGAAGAAAGACCAAAAAAATGACCCTTTCCATAAATATCTTCCCTCCTTCCTCCCGAATCTATTTTTCCTTCCACCGTTTTTTGGCCTCTCCCTCTGTCATTCTGTGCCCCATTAAAGGAGGATCGCAGGCTCATTCCACAGTCAACTATTAGCTGATAAGGCTTAACGACTCCCAGTAGGTATTTGCATTTTAATAGAGAATTATTGAAGACCCAAAAGCCTTCAGAGGCCACAAGAACAAAGCACAGAGTCGAAAGCTCTGAAGTGATATTTGGGGGAGCAGAGAATGGTCCAGTTTCTTCTCAAGTTCCACTGTTTTTTTTTAATGCCCTCTCCCAAGGCCCCCGATTGTCTGAACCCTGTTGTGGTGCTCTTCCCTCGCACCCCGACTCCTGGGCCATCTCCACTAACACAGGGTCTTGTCTTTGGGCTTCCTGACGGAGAGCGCCTTTCACTGAGCGCAGATTCCGATGAGTGCTCCTGACCAGGGAAGACCAGCGCTCAGGCTGGAGGAGACCGAGGAAAAGGTCACCAGGAGATAGATGGTGGTTGGGTTGGAGCCCCAGTGGAAAAGGTCAGAAGAGATGAGGGAAAAAGAGACAAGTGGAGAATTGGGGATGGATGAGGGTTTATATGGAAGTCCGGCTGGTGAGGAGTTCATGGTGCATGGACTTTCAGATTAAGGGTGCTTAATGTGATTTCATTTTAGGTGTATGTGGACTGCTGAGTTCACAGTCGTCCACTGCTATGGTTTGCATGAGTTTGTCCCCCACAGCTTCGTGTGTCAGGGACTTGGTCCTCAGTGGGTGATGTGAGAGGTGCTGGGACCTTCAAGAGGAAAGGTCGAATGAAGGTGATTATGTCATTGGACATGCTGCCTTTGGAAGAATCAGTGAGGTTCTCATGGAACCTCAAATAGATCCCTCCAGCATGGATTGTTGTAAAGAGAACAATCTGACCCCTTCCGCTCTCTGGCTTCCTGTCATACCATGTGATCTCTCCCTCCTCCCATGACTACCTCTGCCATCTTGTTACCTAGCCAAAGGGGCCGTCTCCAGAAACAATGGAACCACACAATCATGGAATTTCCGTCCAAAATCATAGCTAAATAAGTCTCTTTTCTTTATAAAAGTTTTTCAGTAGCTGGGTGTGGTGGCACATACCTATAATCCAAGTGATTCAGGAGGAGGCTGAGGAAGGAGAATCACATGTTCGAGGCCAGCCTCAGCAACTTATTGAGACTCTGTCTCAAAATAGAAAACTAAAAAAAAGAAGAAGAAGAAGAAGGAGGAGGAGGAGGAGGAGGAGGAGGAGGAGGAGGAGGAGGAGGAGGAGGAAAAAAAGAAAGAAAGCAAGCTGGGGGCTCAGTGATAGAGCAACCCTGGGTTCAATCCCTAGAGCTGCAAAAAGATTAAAAAAAAAATTCTTCCTCAGATTCGAAGATAAATATCTGTGCTACACAAACCCTAAATGTTAAAATTTATATTAATGTGGCCAAAGCCAATGAAATATTTAAGTCCTGTAGCCTACTAACCTTATTTCTAGGAATTGATCTGAAAATAAATTATGTGAACTTAATATAAATCATTATTATACACATATAGTATTATGTGTCCAAAGAAAATTTAAAAACAATGTTCAAGAGTGTCCAAAATGTCCTCTCCCAGGAACATTTCGCCAGCCTCTCTCTTTTCAACATTTCATCCCTCCGTCAAGGCGCCTTAGTTTGACTTCCTGCAAAAGCAGACCCCGAGTCAAGGGCTTGGTAAGTGGCTTACTTGAAAGGAAGACAGTGAAATGTTAGAGCAGGTTCCTTCCTACCAGAGTAATCTGGGGACTAAGCCCCACCTTGGACTTCAGAGGAACTTTGCAAACAGAAGTGTTCCACCATGGCCCAGGGGGTGCGGGGCATTGATTCATGAGTGCCTGGGGCACCTTGGTGGAGGGTTGCCCCTGGGGGTATTTGGTCTGTTGCTGGCAGGTGGCCCCAGCACAACTTCAGGGCCCTGGAGAAAGCCTCAGCAGGAGAGCAGAGGGTCTTTTGAGGTGAGGAGCTCTCAGTACACAAGAGCTGTCCACTACAGCTGACCATAAACTCGGGAGGCCCTGGTATGACGTGGGCAAGGCAGCACAGCCTCTGCTGGAGTGCCTAGGTCAAGTTCATCTCCATGCCAAAGAAAACTTCAAATCTTTTACAGAAGCATCAGTGTCCCCCTTGCCATGATAACCGTAGCTCCTTTGTCTACATGGCCATTACTTTCTGGGTGAGCTTTGGTATCTCTTTATGCCGCAGTTTCCTCAACTGTAAGATCGGGATGAGAATAGACCTCATGACAAAGAGAAAAAATGACTGCGATTCTTTATTCTTCTGGTAACCTTGCCCTTTACAATATAATATCACACAGCTCCTTCCATCATTCTCTTTCCCCACTCCCCGAATCCGGGTTACCCTTGTAAATCTGCTTTGGCCAAATGCACCTACAGCAGGAATGACACGATGCCATTCTCAAGTCTCAGCGTCTAGAATTTTGTGCACACTTCCGTGTGCTCCTTGGAATCCTCCCAGTTCCAGGAGAAGGGGAGCTAGCCTGCTAGAGAAGAGATCCCATAAAACTCAGGCAAATTGTCCCATCCCCCATCCAAGACCTCCCTAGACCTGCCAGCCCGCAGCCACCCAGATGCATGAGAGAGCCCAGCCCAGGAGCCTCAGCCAACAGCCAGCTGGAAGCAGAACGGCCAAGTCAATGCGACAACTCGACTCGTGGGCAAAAATAAACGTTGTATGCCACTAAGGTTTTATGGTTGTTACCCAGCATTATTACGATAATAGATAACTGATACAGCACCAATTTCACTGAGATTTTAAAAGCATATAAACATGTGCAGGATTTGGCGTGGTGCCCGGACCACCATCCCTTTTCTTTAGATGTTGACTGTTACTGTGGTAGTCATTATCGCGCCATCAGAGTGTACCATGCCTTCCTGTTATTTGTCTATATGTCAGTTTCTCCTTTTAAACCAGGGGCTCCTGGATGATAGAAAACCAGATCCAGTTTCCAATTCATTCCGAGTGACATATTTCCCTATATTCAGGAGCCCATCTTTCAGCAGAGAGATTGACATGTACATAAAAATCTGTGGTGGGGACTGGAGATAGCAAATGTTCAAGAGTGGTGGGCACAGAGCAGGCACAAAGATGCTCGGTAATGATGAAGCAAATACTAAAAACCAAATCCGGGCATTTGCCTGGAAGGTCAGATTGATAAGGAGAGCTGGCCTTCACCCCCACCGCCTGAGAGCTGGTCAGGCAGTGATGGGCTTCTTTGGTGGTTTTACAGTCATGGCTGCAGCTCAGGCATTCAGGCATGCTCGCTCTCTCTCTCTCTCTCTCTCTGTCTCTCTCTCTCTCTCCCCCACTCTCTCCAGAGAACAACCATCACATGATGAAAAAACTAATTAGAGCAAGCAAGTGCCCAGAATAAGCAGCCTATTAAAGAAATTTGAGTCAAATGAATGCAAAAGGACATCTATTGTAAATCTATCCTTAACAAGTATTTATTTTTGTTCTTTCCCAACTTTCCTAGGGGAGTTTATTGTTTGAGGAAAGGCATGGTAAAAATCAGAATGTTTTTACCATACACCTCCAGGTCCCCGTAGAGTGCCTCTCCGGGGCCAGCAGGCTGCGTGGAACCAGCTCCCGGCAGAAATCCTCTGTGCACCTGCTCAGCCCGGGCAGCAAGGTTAACAGAGACTCAGACAAATTCATCTTCATTTCATGTCTTTGACAGTCTCTCCACTTAGGTCAAGTCCACGGCAAACCAAGCGATTTTGTTAGAGGCAGGGAGAGGTGGTAGGGAGCACGTGGACTGACTTGGACTCCATTCCCCACTGCGCCACCCACCCGTGGGGGGATCTTGACCTAGTTACTGAATTTCTCTGAGTCTCAATTCTCTCATCTGTAAAATAGGGATAAAAAAGAAGCCACCTGTAGAGCCAGGTAGAGAAGAAATGCCAGAGGTCTGGCTCCTGATAACCAGCACATAGGGGCGGGACAGTCCACGGCTAAGGAATTAGGCTCTCTCCCGCCAGATGGTTCGTGCTCATATCCCAGCTTTGCTACTCGCTGACTATTCTTAACCTCTCTGTGCTTCTGCTTCTGTAAATCTGGAAAGTGGAGAAAATTACAGCTTGCATGGAGACTGTCGTGAGGATTCAATGAGTTAGCATATGTAAAGTCCTTCCTACGGGATCTTGTACACAGGAGCTCAGGAAGCGCTAGCTATGATTGTTATTCAGATAGAATTATTAATAGAAGTCCCTGCTGACCAGAGACCTCCTCATCATCTCACTTTCGTTTAGATATCAGCTGCAAGACATCGGCTCACACACGCAAATGGCAAGAGGGGGCTGAAGCAAATCATAACTCAGTGAGTCACGATTCCAGTTCATAAGCAGAGAAGCACAATTCAATTTTATAGGCAGCTGGGCTGCTAATTAAGAAGAAGCCCTTAATTACAGCACCTGACACAAGCCCTGGCTTGCGCTCGGCCGCCTTATTTTTCCTCACTTCTCCTCCCTCCGTCTATCACACGTCCATCTCTCCCATCCCTCGGCTCGCTTCTCCAGAGAGGGGAGGTCGCTGGTGCAGCGACCTAAAAAAATGAAACTGCCCCCTGACTCCAGAACTTCACACAGCACAGAATGTGTGCTGGAAAAGCTGTGTGCTCAGGTGCCCAGGCTGGTGACTTCTGAGGATAATGAGGGAGCCTCAGGAGTAGAGGAAGCCAAGAAAACGGTCCACAGAATTTACCCAGGGGAAATAAAAACCTTTGTTTGTATAAATGTCTCTCTTCAGATGTTTATAATGATTTTTTTCGTGATTACCAAAAAACTAGAAATGATCCCAGTGTCCTGCCACTGGTGGATGGATAAACTGCAGCACTTTCATCCAGGAGAGTACTGTGTGGCCATAAAAAAGAGCAAGCTACCGTCATGCGTCACTTTTGGACGGGGATGTTCTGATAAACAAGTTGCTAGGCAATTTTTACTGTTGTGAGAACATCACAGCAATGCTTACACCCATCTAGACGGAATGGGGGAACGTCCCACGTGGCCTCTAGAGGCAATCAAGAGACACATCGATGAGGCTTCAGCCAGCACAGTGTGGTAGACCCTTTTACAAAAGGCATTTCTAAGGAAGAACACACCCAAAAATAACAATAGAAGGAAAGTGTAGTGAACAGGTAAGCAGAAACCCAGCTGTGGGGTATCATTATCAAGTGTTCTCTGCTGTACATAATTCTAGGTGCCCTGCTTCGTGTGACCAGCAGAGCAGTAGGTTTCTTTTCACCAGCGAGACCACAGACATGAGTGATGGGTGCACTATGATTGCATGATGACAAGGACGTCACTAGATGACAGGAATTTTTCAATTTTGTCGTAATCTCGTGGGACTGTCATATATGCAGCCTGTTGCCATCTGAAATGTCCTTATGTGGTGCGTGATTGTGTTAATGACACATGCATGACATACAGAGATGTGTCTCAAGTACACTGGCTAAATCAAGAAGCCAGACTCAAAAGGCTGCATATTGTGTGATTCCCATGAACAGGACTTCCTGGAAAAGGCGATTCTCCAGGGACAGAAGACATGAATGGTTGCCAGGGCCTGGGCTTACAGGAGGGAGGTCAGCTCCAAGGGGCCCTAGGGATTTAGGGAATTTGGAAGGAATGAAAATGTTCCATATATTGATTATGATGGTGGTTACCCATCACGGGTGTTTGTCAATACTCATAGAACTCTACACTAAAATACGTAAATTTAACAGCATGGAAACCTAACTTGGAAATACAAGTTCCATAGGAACTTCAGCGAAGCAAAAAAACATGACCTTGACACCCCCCAAAGTCAAACAAATAAACTTTGTTTTTAACTTTATGCAAAATATTTTTACATTATACATTTCTTGAGATCCTTGTTAGTCATTAAAATAATGCATTTTATAAAGTAAAGGAAAATCTCATCAAATACAGTAACATGAGCACAGAAAGCAAAATCGGTCTTGCAGGAAGAATCAGATGTGAATTCCATGTGACAAAACACGTTGACAGCCCTACGCCAGGTCAGAGGATGCTGAGATGGCATGGCATGGCTTCAGACGCTGGGTAGAGGACATAAGCGACATGAACGTGACTTGCCCAGACTTCATAAGTGACCTTGATGCACAGTGACCACAACACTGGGAAAGCTGGCCCTGTGAAATGAAGGCAAAGTCGAATAGAGGTCAGTGCCAGGCGGGGACTCCCAGAAGAATAGCTTTGTCCAAGTCCAAGAAGCCAATGTGGATAGGAACCCAGGAACTCACATCTGGAATACTCCGGAACTTCTCGGTGCCTAGCACTGCAGAGAGCCCTGGGTTTCACACTTCATTACAGATATAAGTGCGAGGACTGGTTTTGGGGAGCTTCCCCTCAATTGAAACCATTTCTCCAGCTTAAAACACTTCACTTAGGAATCACTAGTGTCAGCGATTCAAAGAACAAGAGCACCAAAACGTGTCAGTGGACAGGTGGGTAACTCAAGGCTGGGTGGATAAAGAGGAGGATGGGAACGACAAGTACGCAGCCGTCTCATTCCACCACCACCTGCCAGGGAGATGCTGTTATCACCACTCTACAGCTCGGAGAGGTGACGCCACCCGCTCTAAGCCATTTTACATTCCCAAATACAAATGTTCTGTGATTCCATGGTAAGTGGAAATGGTGATTTCTGAATTAAATGTAGACAGAGTCTGTGGGAGGCAAGAGGTGGGCGGTGGTGTGTTGGAAAGTCTTAACAACCAGCTCTGGGACGGGGCTGCTTCACATTCACACCCCAAGCCAGTACTTCTCCCCTGACCACGCGGGCACTGTCCTTGGGAAGCCAACCAACTCACAAGCTCCCCCCAACGTAACAGCCAGCTCAAGAGTTGCAGGTAAGGGGATTTGGGATGAAAAATATTAGTTTAGAAAAAGTATAAGAGAACCCTGGGAGGATTAGGAGGCAGGCTGACAGCAGCTGGGTAAGGAAGGGCAAGGGGACTGACGGATATGGGGGGCTAATCCAGACCCAGAATTAAGGACCTGCTGAGTCCAGATCAGCCTTGCTGGAAGCCTAAAGAAACCTGAGCAGCACCCAGGACACTGTGTCCCCTGGTCCCCAGCGTTTAAGACTATGGGTAGACTTGGGGTCTACCTCTGGAACAAAGGAGGGTCAAGAATTTGCAGATTCTTTTGAAAACTGCCGTGAGAAAGGGCATGGGAGCCCCCAGGGGCAGCCAAACACACAGGGGGGAGGATTGTGTGTCCATCAAGCCTGACGGGTACGGAGAGGCTCCAAGTAGGAGGATGAGAAATAAGGTCAGAGCAGAAAGGGAGTGACAGAAAGGACTATCAGCATGAGACATTGGGGGCGGGGGTCTAGGAACTGCAAGGATGGGGAGATTCCCCTCGGCATGTGGTGCAGTGCCCTGGTGTGTTGCCAGGGATGCTGCCCATTGAAGGCACTCAGCTGACCAGAAGTTGCTTCTTTTTTTTTTTTTTTTTGGTCCTGGGGATTGAACTCAGGGGCACTCGACCACTGAGCCACATCCTCAGCCCTATTTTGTATTTTATTGAGAGACAGGATCTCACTGAGTTGCTTAGTGCCTTGCCTTTGCTGAGGCTGGCTTTGAATTTGTGATCCTCCTGCCTCAGCCTCCGGAACCGCTGGGATTACAGGTGTGCACCACCACACCCGGCCACAAATTGCTTCTTAACTTCCTCTGTTTAAGGAAAGGCCAGGAACAGGTATCTCTGATCAGCATTCAGAGGAGTGACCTTGGAACACAAAAGACACTGAGTGACAGAGAAGAGGAAAGTGATTTCCCGCTCAGACTTGCTCTGAAGTCCAAGAAGCCAGTGCTCCACGACTGAGCTACGTCCCCAGCTGAATTTTTATTCATGTTGCCAAATTGCCCTTCCAAACAATTTATCTATTTTTTTTAAACCTTCCATCAACAGTTTAGAGAGTTTCTATTTCCCCTCTCCGTGGCCAATATTGTATGTTATTAATTTTTTTAAATGCTAATTAAGTAGGTCATTTCACTGCTGTATTCTGATGCTCTTATTATCTTTTAATAGATTTATTAGCACTCCTTTGAATTTTGTGTTTATATCCTTTGCTTATCTTTCCAGTGTGTCTATTGGTCTTTTCCCTGTGGAATGCCAGGAAATCTTTGCATATTAGGGATCAATCCTTTGGGCACCGGGGATGGCAAATGTTTTTCGCTGTGTTTCTTGTTTATTTTGATTTTGTCTACAGAGGGTTATTTGTTTGGGTGCTTGCAACTTTCAGGGTTCTTAAAAATATTCAAAAGAATTAGCCTTATAATTGGTGAGTTCTCGATTTCATGTCGTATTTAGTATGGCCTTCCCCACTCAAACTTTTTTTAAAAAAAAAAAATTAATCCATGTTTTCTTCTAGTTTCATGTTTCTGTTTTTGTAGTATCTCTTTGAGAGTTTGAACCGTTGAATTTCATTTGGTTGAAAGAAGTGACGTAAAGATCCAACTGTCCTTTGTCAAATGACTTTCCATTTTTCATAATATAATTTATTGATGAAGTATGAAAAAGTATGGGGAAAAAAAATCTTTCACCACTATTTAAGAAGCCAGCTCTGTCCTAAAATAACGTTCATATTCATTTCTGAATTTACCATTCTGTTGATCTAACAGAATTTTCCTGTCTCCATACCAGTCTGTAGCATGTTAATTACTACAATGTAATGAAAATTTAAATATTTGATAGAAGCATTTCCCCTCATTATTCCTTTTTTGCCCAAAGACTTTTTTAATGGTTCTTCTGCCATCTTTGTTTTTCAAGATGAAGTCCAGAACAATTTCATCAAGTTTTTTTTTTTTTTTTAAACCTTCCATTCTGACTGGCATTACCTTGATTTTGCAAATTAACTTCAAGAGAGATTTATCTTTTAATATATTCTTAATAATGTTCACATCTTTTCAACTGCTAGAACAAAGGGACACATATCTATTGATGTATTAAACTCTCTTTGAGCAAAATCATATTGCATTATGTGGCACATCTTTGAGAGCTTAAAGAGGGAGATCTTTTCTATAATTCTATAATTACTATTTGTTTTAATAATAACCTGTTCTATAAGCAATTTTGAAGCACCTGTTACATGTACCACGATACAGAATGAAGAAAGAATGAAGTGAACACACGGTCCTTATTCTGACACCTTCTTATGTGACGATCATTTCTGATACAGAATATAGATGGAAAAGGTTCAATAGAGCCTGATGGGGTGGTGCACTCCCGTAATCCCAGTGGCTCAGGAGGCTGAGGCAGGAGGATGGCGAGTTCAAAGCCAGCCTCAACAATGGCAAGGTACTAAGCAATTCAGTGAGACTCTGTTTCTTAATAATATATATATATATATATATATATATATATATATATATATATATATAAATAGAGGCTAAGCTGTAGCTCAGTGGTAAAGTGCTTGCCTTGTATGTGTGAGGCACTGGGTTCAATCCTCAGCACCACGTAAAAATAAATAAAGATACTGTGTGTTTATCTATAACTAAATAAATACTTTTTAAAAATACAAAAAAAAAAATAGGGCTGGGGATGTGGCTTAAATGATTGAATGCACTGAGTTCAATCCCTGGTACTAAAAAAAAAAAAAGTTCAATATAGTTTAGTGACTGCTATACAAGGGGCAGGGACAGTAGAATAATCTATGGAATAATAGATCAGAGAGTTTGGAAAAGAGCTTACTTTCCTACAGGTTTGTTGGGAGTTTCCAAGATATGACATGTCAACTCGGTTTTGAAGAAAAGTGGTTGTGGACTGAAAAGAGTATTATCTATTCATGTATTGACTGGAGTCTTGATGTTACTCCAAATGATTGTTTTAATTAAAAATGACTTATCTTCTTTCTACAGAAGTATTCATTAAAATTAGATATTATATATAAGCCAGTTTTCATACATGTGAGTGAATTAGACATACACTACATATAAATATATATAAATGAATTTTAAACTGTTGTATTCGATGCAAATACTTTCCAAGCTAGCTTTATTAATTTGGTACAGAAGTCCAAAAACTTTACAGTTAAATTTATCACTTCCTGTTTAATTTCTCTGATTGTTTTCAATCTTTCAAAAGCTACCATCTCTACAAAGACCCAGTAAATGGGGTCCCGTTTTGGCCACCACATTTCAACAGTCATATAGAATTTCTGAATAGCATCCAAAGATGATGAGAAATGAAAGTAGCTTTCCATTTTTCACAAGTAAAAGTTAAAATAGAACAGATCAAAGAAAGAATTTGAATATTGTCCCCAAGAATAATACAGAGGATGATGAGCCATGATTTTCCATGTCCACTAATTTTGATTAAGGGAAAATGTGTTTACAGCAAAGAAAGTGAAAAAAAAAAAAGTAACAGTTTTAGAAGAACACAAAGACACAGGGAAGAACTTATTTACTACCAAGGTGCTAGAATAATGAATAAACTTCAAAATAAGACCAGAGTCTTCTAGAGCATAGGTCTCCCCAAGAAAATAAACTCCTCAGTGATTCAGACCAATGGTTTGCAGCTGGAGTTCTTTGGAGAAGCTTGCAGAAGGCTAAGGAAGAGGACAGGACTGTTAGCTGCCGGAGTAGGATATGGGTCTGTCTATTGGCTAAACAGAAAGATCTGGAAAAACCAGTCAGTCCTGCCTCTGTGTACAGGTGGGGAGCTGAGTCATCTGAGGGCTCCAGAGCGCTTCTCGGCATTGCTTCACAGTACTCGTCAAAATGCAAGTCACTTTCTTAAAAATTACAGTTGCAGTCACTGCTGTGTGATTTTGTGATCTGTATTAATTCACGTCTGGGCTAACGGTGACAGGTTCCCCCCTCAAGTCCAACATGGCCACGTTAAAAAACCAAAAACACTGAGAATATGATGCTTTTAAAGGAGAGAATAAAAAAGCATTTTTCTGTCATTCAGAAATGCTATGCTGGGAGAAAATTAGATAAAAATAGTTTAACACATTCCCAGAGTCCCAAATTAACCAAATTTCTTCTCGTGGGGTGTGCATATTCCGCACAGAAGTCAATGGTCAAAATCTGGTCTTTAGTGACTTTGAAGACAGACATAAAGATGCATATGTCACACTTTCAAAAGCTCTTAATTGACTACTAGAGCCATGGTGAAAGGAGAATAGAAATTTTTTCAGCTGCATAAGATTTTCAATGATATCCACCCGCAGGATGTGGGTGGATATCTTTGATTTTAAGATTGAGTCCATCAGTAGGAAGGAATTGTAGTGTCAGGCATTAGAACCTCATCTTTTTTTTTTTTTTAATTTTAATATTTTATTTTTTAGTTATCGGCAGACACAACATCTTTGTTTGTATGTGGTGCTGAGGATCGAACCTGGGCCGCACGCATGCCAGGCGAGCGCGCTACCGCTGAGCCACATCTCCAGCCCCAGAACCTCATCTTTATTATCCAGAATTTATGCAATTCATTTCCTCTCTGAATTGAAAACATACTTCATCATCGCTTGGTTAATGTGGGCACTGGTACACTTACAGGCTGGAGTGGAGCTATTAGAGAAAGGTGGCCAAGTCAGGCTTCCCAAGACTGCCTTTTACTAGGAGGGTCACCAAGACCCAAAGTCTCAGAACTCAAATTCATCAGATGCACTCAGATTTGGAGAGATTTGACTCACTAACAAATTCTCAATTCTGTGAGGACAAGATTGAATGACAAGGCCTGGGGTTGTGGCTCTGTGGTAGAACGCTTGCCTTGCATGTGTGAGGCCCTGGGTTCGATACTCAGCACCACATAAAAACAAATCAACAAAATAAAGGTATCATGTCCATCTACAACTAAAATAAAAATAATAACAATAAAGATTGAACAGCTATGGGCAAGTGAGATGCATCCGTCTTTCTTTCCTGGTCAAAGTCAATGGAATCACCAAAGAATTACTTTTAAAAAGAAAGAATTCGTAACCATGTGGGGGAAATGATAGAAAGCTCCCTCACTGAGCCAGATATTGGAATGATTTCTAAAAGAGAGAAGGCAGCAGGAATTATATTTAGGAGGAAAACAGTCCTAGAGAATACCCTGGGTTAAAACATGGAGCAGGACCAGGCTCCCAGCTAATGCAGTGCCCCGAATTGTTCTTTTAGTCAACAAGTATTTGTTAAGCGTCTTCTATGGTCTAGCCACTGCTTTAGGCACTTATCACATCAGTGAACCAAGCAGGATTTTTGCCCTCTTGTAACTTAGATTCTGGGGAGATGAGATACACAATAAAAGATGAACTTGGTAAATAAACATGTCAGTACGTCGGAAAGGATGGGTGCAGTGGGAAAATGAGCCAGCGGATCAGGGCAAGGAGACACAGGGGAAGAGGGTGGGTATTGGATGAGGAGAGAAGAAAGCTAAAGCAAGTAGGGTCCTGGGGGAGGGCACTCTGAACCAAAGGGACTGTGAGCTTGATGGCACCAGAGCGGGAGAGCACATCAGGCATGCTGAGGGACTTCAGGGTGTCCAGAATGGCTGTGGAGAGTAAATTGGGAGAGTAGAAGGAGAAGAGGTTGAGAGGTCACAGAGAGTCAGATTAGGCAGCCTCTGTGTGAGCCTTGAGGTTTATTCTAAATGACATGGGAACAATCCTAGGGGCTTGTGCAGAGAGGGATGTGCAGGATTTGAGCAAAGGTGTGATCCTATCAAGGTATCCATGCTCAAGGGCTGGACTATGGGTGCCTGCGGAATGGACCACAGGGGGAGGCCAACAGACCCAGGGTAGCCAGCAACCGGATGGCCGTTCCGAGCAGGAGAGAAGCCGGGCAAGTGATAAAAGTGGCCTATTCTGAATATATTTTGGAGACAAAAGGAACAGAATTTCCTGATGCATTGGCTAGAGGATAAGAGAGAAAGAGAAAAGTCACAGGTGACCTGTGTTTTCTGGCCCGACTACCTGAGACAGGACCCCTACAGATCCCTAATGAGGTTTATCCCAAGGTCATGTAGGTTTGGTGGCATTTGGAAGAGAGGGAAGGTATCAAAAATCCCATTTGGGATCATGTTGGGCTTGAGATGTCAACTAGATGCTCATGTGGAGCTGTCAACGGGCAGTGTCCAAGGGCTGCAGCTGAGAAGAGAGGATAGGGCCGGAGGTCTCTATGTGGAGGTTGTTGGGACACGCATCATGTCTAAAGCCATGAAACTGGATAAAATAGCCACATGGGGGGACTGTAGATAAGGAAGAGAAAAATGATGTTCATTGATGAAAGGAGAAAAAAGCCAATGATTGTCGCAATGAATGCCCC
The DNA here is from genome assembly GCF_045843805.1 of Urocitellus parryii. Taxonomy (NCBI): domain Eukaryota; kingdom Metazoa; phylum Chordata; class Mammalia; order Rodentia; family Sciuridae; genus Urocitellus; species Urocitellus parryii. Next base: position 126,996,136 of record NC_135540.1, read on the forward strand.
CAAGAGATGTGCTTAGCCTCGGATGCCCATTCCTGATTCAGAAACCACGGAATCCTTAGCAGGCTGGAAAGACAGAGACCTCCGTGCATCAGGAAAGACATCATGTCCTTAGATAGATGTCTCTCTGTATATATTTTTGGGGTTTTTTCCCCCCTCTCTCAAATTACAAAGCTATGAAGACTTGTTGAACAATCAAAACAGTACAATGATGTGCAAAGAGAAAGTCCATTGTCCTTTCATCCCCAGCTCTGTCGCCTCCGAGGTAACAAATGTCAACAACCTGGCATTGAGCCCGTCACATCATTTCCATGGCTCATTCACAATGCCAAGCATTTAGACAGACCACAGACACAGGGCTGTGTTTGCATGCACTTCGCTTTGACAAAATAAAACCATACCATACATGTTACTAGCTTTTTAAAATTTATTTATTTATTTTTGGGTAGTCATAATTGGACCCAGGGGCACTTTTCCATTAAGTTATATCCCAAGCCCTTTTTTTTTTTTTTTTTTTTTTTGCATTTGAGACAGGGTCTTACTAATTTGTGGAGGCCGGCCTTGAACTTGTTATCCTCCTGTCTCAGCCTCTCCAGTTGCTTAAATGACAGGGTGGGCCACCATGTCCAACTAGCTTTTTAGAATTTAGGAACATATCATGCATATCCTTTCAAATATGTAGATATGGATTCAGTGCCAATGTATTCTCCTAATATTCCTCATATAAAATCATATGTGTACAGACACATTATATATTTGTATAATATACACAAACATATAATGTACATACTATATATATATATATATATATATATATATATATACACACCAATAGAATATCATTATGCTAATTGAGGTCAAGTTTTTCTTCCCCTTTCTCCTTTCAGTATCTCCCCAAAGCCTCCCTTTCCCCAACTTGACATAGCCCCATTACCAACTCCATGTAGAGCATTTCATGGTTTCGCCCCACGTTCATTATAAACAGAAGTGTGTATACAAATGTAGACATTTACACACACACACACACAAATTCCATTTCATTACTGGAAACCATAATACACACAATTCTCTGCATCTTGCCTTTCTCATTCAACACCCCATGGAGATGGTTTTTGTTCACGTGGAGTAGCTCTAATTCCTTCTTGATAGAAGCTGCGTAGAGTTTTATGATGCAGACACACAGTTTATTCAACCATCCTCATGAATGTTTATTAACTTGGTCTTAAAGTTTACATACAGCCCTCTGTAATTGTTCTTGCATTCCCACTGGTTGCAATCCCAGGCTGCATTGGGTCAAAGGCTATGTGGATTCTTTAATAGATGCTGCTGGACTATTTCTTCTCAAAACACAACAGTCACCTTTTCACAAGCAATGCATGAGATTGCAATAGATAATACCATTCTTTTTAATTTTTTCCAGTCTGCTTGGTGTAGAGTAATATCTCATTATTTCAGTTTGCAATTCCCTAGCTGCTGGAGAGTCTGGTTGACTTTAATATCTTTATTAGCCACTTGGATTTGCCATTCTGCGAAATACGTTTTATACCTTTTGCCCCTTTAAAAGATTGGAATGTTTTATGTTTTGCTTATCAATTTGTAAGAATTGGTTGTATATCAGAAATACTTACCCTTTATGTGTTATCTGAATTGCACATTTTTTTTTTACCTGACTTTGTTTTGGTACGTTTTGCCATTTAAAAGTTTTAAATTATTATACAATCAAATATGTCTATCTTTTATGCATCCTGGGTTTCTGGCTTTAGTTAAAGATGTTCTCTATCTCCTAGTTTTGCAAAGTGTTTTTCTAAGACTTATTGTTTACACTTAAATTTTTAATCTATTTGGAACTCATTTTTTGATTTGTTGTGAAATTGAGATACAAGCTCATTTTGTTCTAGATGAATAGCTGGTTATGCCGGCACTATTTATTAAGTAAACCATTCTTTCCCACAGAATTGAAATACTACCTTTGTCACATATTAAATTATGATATATACTGAGATCTATTTTTGGATTCACTCTTCTGTTCCAATGGTTTGTCTGCTCTTATACCAATACCATGTGGATTATATTACAGTGCTTTTGATTACAGCACCTTTCACTTGAAGGCGAGGCTCTCATTATTTATCTCCTACATACTTTTCTTTGCTATTCAAGCATTTATATTTCCATGTGGATTTTAAAATAATTTTATCTGACTCTACTCTTCAAAAAGAGACCTATTTTTTGGGATAATAGGTAGAATTATGCTCTAGTTATTAACTTAGGGGGATAATTTGTATTTTTAAAATCTGTAAAAATGTCTGTAGTTATTTCTTCCAAAAACCTATTTATCACAACTTTAAAATTAACAATTTCTTGATATAAGTAATGTCTAATCACTATTCTAATTCCCTAATTATCTCACAATTAATTTATTTGCTAGACTCATGATCTAATAAATTGAAACTGGTTTACGAGGTCTCTAAATCTTTTTGAAGCCATAGATTCTAGATTCTTTCACATGTTTTCTGGCATTTTGCTAAAGAAGATAGGTTGTTTTCCCAGTAGCATTTCCCTAGACTGAATTTTGATAACTGCACCCCTCTGGTGTCATTTAATATATTCTTCTATCCCCTGTAGTTCACATGTATATATTGGTGATTCCATCTAGAGGTTTGATCAAGAGTAAGGCTCAATTTTTCTGGCAAGTATTCAACATAGAAATTGGTGCACAAGTACTTGCGTGGTGGTACTGTTTTGATCCCATCATTCCTTCTCATGGTTAATTGGAGCATCTTTAGAAGTTTCTTCTACAAAGGCATGGTGTCCTCTTCAACCACCTGATGTCTAGAACTGCAGTTCATGCAGGGAAACAAGGTAAAGGGTTGATTTCCAATGAACTGGTCTCCCAGAATCCTCCAAAGGTGGCCTCTATGGTTTGTTTTGTTATGATCTAGTGGGTAGAAGCATGTTAGGTGTGTTTTCAATCTATTATAATCTATGTTTTCAATCTATTATAATCGCTCTGCTTATATTTCATAGACCTGTGGGAACCAATTAAATTAACTCTTGAATCTGTGGACACACCCTGGAGTCTTTGAGGCTGAACCCAAAGTTTAGGGCAGGTGCATTTCCTTCCCTAGATCTCTGAGTTGCAATCTGAGGGAAAGTAAATTGTGGGACCAAATGCCATCTCCTGGGGAAAACGGAATGTGGAACCACATCTGTGCACTTGGTTTTACTGGCTTAGTCACTGTGTCTGAGCTTTTTCTGTGAACAGAGTAGAAAACGGTGTTTATTTATAAGATTACATATGTCATGAGTTTCTACTAACAGTTCCAAATCAACTACAGGATTTCTACTTAACTCATTGATTGCAATTCTGTGCACTGAACAACTGCAGTCATTAACAATCCCAACGGAATGCCTCATCTACTGTAGGCCACTCTGTATACACAATAGTCCTGGAATAACTGTCTTCATGCCTCTTCTAATTCATGAGATTTCTGTGAGTGACTTAAGATATTTTTTGCAGTTCTTTTTGCCGTAGGCCATAACCCACTAGGGATGGGTTATCCAATGACAGTGCTTTCAAGTCACTTTAAATAGGCGGTATCTATGTGGCTATGCCACCAACCTGATTCCAGTCAGAATGATTTGATTTTATTTTACAAATTTTTAGGGTTTATTTTTAAGAAGTTAAGATGGTCATATAATTATATTTCTCTCTATGAACACAGAGGCATACATATAGACAGATAGATAAATAGGTGGTGAAATCTATAAACAAGATATATTCAGAAAGACTCAGTTTCTTTCTCTGCTATATCTCCCACAGGAAGTTATTTAAAATTGTTTTTAGGAGCTGGGCATATGGTTTGGTGCTAGAGCACTTGATTAGCATGTGCAAGGCCCTGGATTCAGTCCCCAGCAAGACAAAAAGCAACAACAACAACAAAAAGATTTGGTAGGGCTGGGGCTGTGCGTCAGTGGTAGAGTGCTTGCCTAGCATGTGTGAGGCACTGGGTTCGATTCTCAGCACCACATAAAAATAAATAAATTAAATTAAAAATCTCATCAACAACTAATGAAAATATTTTTTAAAAATGACTTTGTAGTCTATTAACTCCATTTTCAAATATAAAGTGATACAGATTTTTACACATATATGTACATACATAGCATATGTACATGTGTGTATCTCATGTGTCAGAAAGCTGTGTACTCTTTATCTTGTTTAATCTCAGAGATCACTTCCTCTCTCTGACCTTTTGGATGTTGTCACCTATGGAGTGGAGTTCCCACACCATCCAGCTTCTTGTCAGCTTTGAATTGACCTGGCCTGTCCTCGGTTGGTCTTCAAGCGTGCTGTGTTGTGCCTCCCCTTCCTCCACAGGAGAGAAGTTTTATTTTTGATATTAATTTTTCCGATTCAAGGACAAGGCATGTGAAAACGAGAGGATCTCCGTCAAATCTTATGTTAGTATGTAATTTAATTCAATCCTAATCCAAATTTTATGGAGATTTTTTAGGGGAATTTGATAAGCTGGTTAGACAATTCACATAAGAGAAATGCACTTACATGGCCAAGAAATTTTAAAATAATAAAAAAAGTGAGGGAAGACTCCCCCCTGCCAAGCTTTTGGAGCGTACCCTAAGAATCTACAGTATAGCCATAGTACTCCAGTCTATAGTATGGATTTCATTATGCTGAGTCTTCTGCTTCTGGCTCTGGTGAAGTCATAAAGCCCAGATTTAACCTCCTCCTAAAACAAGTATAGTACTAGATACAAAAACAAAATAATTGTTTTCAGGCACTTGACAATAGGCAGCATCAAGAAGGAAAACCATCAATGTGATGGCCAAGCTAACATTTCCACAGCTCGGCTTACTGCAAGGACAACATATCTGAGCTGCAGCTCATGCCGGAAGCCCCCAGCATGACTCTAACTTGACAGCACAGGGTGCAGAGTTGGGGCACAGCGAGGCAGCTCAGAGCCACATGGGGGGCTCTGAGGGTCCGGAGGGCTCCCCCTGACAGCCCAGCTCAGAACCAGTTAGTAAATGTATGCGTGGTCTTTTCAGAAGGCTCTAACAAAGTACCGTGGACTTGGTGGCTTAAACAACACTTATTTCTCTCAATTCTGGAGGCAGGAAGTCTCACATTAGGGTATCTGCACCATCAGGATCTTGGTGAAGGCCCTTCTTCCTGGTTACATCCTCACCTGGTCTTCCTTGTTGCTTGCAGGACTGGGGGAGGACTATGTGCCCTCCTGTTTTTGTAAGGGCGTGAATCCCATCATGAGTGCCTCACCCTCATGATTTAATCTAACCCTAAGCACCTCCCAAAGGCCCTGCCTTTGAATGTCATTACATTGAAAGTGTTGCAACATGTGAATTTGAGGGAAGACATAAGCATTAAGTCCATTCAGAATGAAAAACCACATGAGATGAGGTGTATTAGTCAGGGTTCTCTAGAGGAATAGAATCAACAGGAAGTATAATTATAAAAAGGGGATCTATCAGGTTGGCTTATGTAACCAGAAGCTGGATAGTCCACAGTGGCCATCTGCAGGCTGCAGAGATTGAAGAACCAGTAGCTGCACAGCCCAAGAGGCTGAAGCCCCAGAACAAGAAGGATCAGCGGTGCTACCCTAGTCCAAGACTGAAGGCCTCTGGAGACTCACTCGCAGAGTTTGATCTGGAAGAATGGAGAAGCAAGAGTCTTATATCCTGAGAAGATCATAACAGCAACCAAGCAGGTTCAAGAAGAATCAAGCTTGCATCTGCTGCTTCTTCCTTCTTCATCCAACTTTTATTCCATACAAGCCATCATCCTATTGGATGGTGCTGCCATGCTGAGGGAGGGTCTCCATTTCAGTTGGCTATCCCACATGCCAATCATTCCTAGACACAACCTCATTGATGCACCCATAAGCCTCTTAATCCAATCAAATTGACAATTCAAATTAGCCATTACATGAGGAAAAGACCACCATAATGGACCAGCTGGAGCAATCCCCAGAACTAGTCCTAGACTAAAGGCAGTTGACCCAAGTAACAAATCTTGAAGGCAAGTTTGAAAGAGTCAAATTTATCCCAAGTAACTTAACTGTGCCCAAAAGCAAAGGCCCAAAACATTTAAAGGAATGAAACAAAAAATTCAGTATTGGACAAGACAAAATTCAAAGTGTTTGGCATCCAGTAAAATTTACTAGGACTCGAAGTGATGTCTGTGAGATGACAGAATAGAATTTTTCTACCATCTTCTCCATATGGAAGGATTGATTTTGACAGCAACCCACAAATGAGAGCACCTATGTGGGAGGCTGGGAGTCCAGTGGAGAAGTTCCAGCACATAGTTGGAGCAACAAATTTGAGAATAGATGCATTGAAGAGAGCAAGAAGAAGAATTTTACTTTGTTTTTATCATCCTTCCCCCAAAGCAGCACAGCTCATTGCCAAGAGAGACCCCTTCATCGTGCAATTTCTTCCATCAAGGAAATGAATGTATAATGAGTGGGTGTCTGAGTCCCCCATGCACACAGGATGCTGCTCCAGAGGTTCACTTCTTTCTTGCATCACCAGGAATGCTGAGTGATTGGCATAACTGAGTACATGGGAGAGGCTGGGAGCAGGGAGAACAGGCAGGGACTTATGTCAACTGGGTCTCAGAACTCAGCAAAGAGAAGCTTTTAGCATCCAACCTGGATTTGCAGGATCAAGGGAAGGCAAACGATCTCAGAATCCCACTCCCCAAAAAACAAAGAGCAAGAGGTATACACCAGGCACATTCATAGAAAAAACTCTGGGAAACCTAAGACTTCTTATGTAGGCTGATTGGTGAAGGTATTTCTCTCTAAGTTTAGTCAGTAAAAACTGGAGCAGATAACTACTTCTTCAAATGAAAAAACAGTAATGCAAGACTTCAAGAAACATGAAAAATCAAGAAAATATGATACCCCTAAAAGAGACAACAATTTTCTAGTAACTGGTCTAAAGAAATGGAGAACTATGTGGTGCCTGACAATTCACAATAATCGGTTTAAGAAAGCTCAGCAAGTTACAAAATAGAGAGCTGTTTTAGTCAGCTTTTTCTGCCACTGTAACTAAAAGATCTGACCAGAACAATTGTAGAGGAGAAAAAGTTAATTTAAGGGCTCACGATTTCAGAGGTCTCAATCTATAGATTGCAGGCTCCATTCCTCAGGGCTTGAAGTGAAGTGAGACATCATGGTGTAAGAGTGTGGCAGAGGGAACCAGCTCACATGATGATCAGAACACAGAGAGAGACTCCACTTGCCAAATACAAATATATACTCCAAAGTCATGGCCCCAATTCCCACCTCCTCCAGCCACACCCTACCATGTCACTTACCACTCAATAAATCCCTACCAGGGGATTAATGACTGATTGGGTTAAGACTCTCACAATCCAGTCATTTCTCCTCCTATCCTTCTCACACTCTCTCACCTGTGAGATTTTGAGGAACATGTCACATTGAAACCATAATGAGGGCCAATGGTTTAATTCACTGGTAGAGCACTTGACTATATCGCCTGAGGCTCTGGGTTCAATCTCCAGGACCACAAAAAAAAAAAAAAGAAAGAAAAAACAATTAACACGATTCAACAAAATAAGGAAAACAATACATGAAACAAAAACAGAAAGTGCCTCAAAGAGCTAGAACTAAGATCAACCAAACAGAAATTCTGGAATTGAGGAATGCAATGAATAAAATTTAAAAAAACAAAAGGCTATGTCAATAGTGAACTTGATCCAGAAAAAGAATTTAGCTGGGTGTGGTGGCACACGCCTGTAATCCCTGTAGCTCAGGAGGCTGAAGCAGGAGGATCACAAGTTCAAAGCCAGCCTCAGCAACTTAGTAAGGACCTAAGCAACTAAATGAGACCCTGTCTTTAAATAAAAAATTACAATGGGCTGAGGATGTGACTCAGTGGTTAAGTGCCCCTGGATTCAATCCCTGATGTCAAAACAAAGAAAAGGAATTTATGAATTCAAAGACTGGTCATTTGAAATTTTCCAGTTAGAAGGGAAAGAAAGAAAGAGGGGTAGGGAAGAAGGAAGAAAAGGAATAAAGGAAATTCTTCAGGATTGGCAGGACAACGTCAAGAGAACTAATTATGGGAATTCTAGAAGGGAAAGAAAATGGGGAGCAGAAAACTTAATTAAAGAAATAACTGAAAGCTTCCCTAATTGGGGAAGAGATATGATAATCCAGGTAAACAAAGTCCAAAAGTCTTCCAAACAAAGTCAACCTAAAGAGGACTTCATCTAGGCACAGTATGACCAAACTGACAAAGAGTTAAAGACAGAGAGAATTTCAAAAGTGGCAAGAAAAAGAGAGACCAGTCACAGACGTGGGAACTCCCTTTCCCTTTAAGATGGTCAGTGGATTTTTCAGTAGAAAACCTGTAATCCAGGGAGGAGTGGATGGATACCTTCAAAGGGCTGAAGGGAAGAACTGCCAACCAAGAATATTTACCTATCAAAGACATCCTTCAGAAATGAAGACGAGATTAAGAATTTCTCAGACAAACAAAAGCTGAGGGAGTTCATCACAACCAGACCTGTTCTACAAGAAATGCTAAAGGGAGCCTTTTCAGACGAGATGAAAGGATAATTAGTAATATGAAGGTACATGAAAGGATGCAATTCACTGGTCCAAGAAAGTATACAGTCAAATTAGAAGGCTCTAGTACTGTAATTGTGGTGTGTAGATCCCTTGTAACTCTAGCATAATAGTTAAAAGAGAAAAACTAGTAAAAATGATGAGAGTTATACGGACTTCCTAATGGACAAGAAGTATTTTTTTAAAAAAGTAAATTATGACACCCAAAACATAAAATGTGTGTCAAGGAACAAACATGTAGAGGTTTTGCATGTGCTTGGAGTTGAATTGTTATCAGTTTAAAATACTTTTATAATGATAAGATCTTAATGCACGCTTCATGGTAACAAGAAAGCAGAAACCTGTAATAGATGCACAAGAGAGAAAGAGAAAGCCATCAAAGCTACCCCTACAGAAAACTGACAGATCACAAAGGAAATCAGCAAGGAGGAGGAAGGAATGAGGAGTCACAAAACAGAAAGACAACAATTAATAAAATGGCAATAAGAAGTCCCTATTATCCATGATTACTTGAAAAGTAAATGGATTAAATTCCCCAATCAAAAAAAACACAAAGTGGCTTCATACATGACAAAAAAAATACCAAAATATGTGCTATGTATAAGAGAGTCACTTGAACTTTAAGGAAAATATACACTAAAATTGTGAAAGGAAATGAAATGATTTTCTATGCAAATATAAACTAAAAGAAAGAAGAAATGGTATGATAATTGTATCAGACAAGATAGACTTTTTATCCTTTTTTTTTTAGTTCTAATCAGTTATACATGACAGTAGAATGTTCTTTGATTCATTGTACACAAATGGAGCGGAATTTTTCACTTCTCTGTGCATGAATTAGAGTCACACCATTCATGCAATCATACATGTACCTAGGATTATGATGTCTGACCCATTCTACCATCTTTCCTATCCCTTTGCCCTCTCCTCCCTTCCCTTTGCCCCATCCAAAGTTCCTCCACTTATCCCACACACCCCCTCCATATGCATTAGCATCCATTTATCAGAGAAAACATTTGGCCCCTGGTTTTTTGAGATTGGCTTATTTTGCTTAGCATGATATTCTCCAACTCCATTCATTTACCTGCAAATGTTGTAATTTTCTTCTCTTTTAATGCTGAGTAATATTCCATTGTATATATGTACCACAGTTTCTTTATCCATTCATCTATTGAAGGGCATCTAGGTTGCTTCCACAGTTTAGCAATAGTGAATTGTGCTGCTATAAACATTGTAGTGGCTGTGTCACTAGAGTATGCTGTTTTTAAGTCTTTAGTGTATAGAGGAAGAGTGGGATAGCTGGGTCAAATGGTGGTTCCATTCCAAGTTTTCTAAGGAATCTCTATATTGCTTTCCAGGTTGATTGCACCAATTTGCAGGCCCCCACCAGCAATGTATGAGTGTGCCTTTCCCCCCACACCCTAGCCAACACTTACTGTTGTCTGTATTCTTGAAAACTGTCATTCTGAATGGAGTGAGATGAAATTTTAGTTTTGATTGGCAGTTCTCTAATTACTAGAGATGTTGAACATTTTCTCATATATTTGTTGATTGATTGTATTTCTTCTGAGAAGTGTCTGTTCCGTTCCTTAGACCATTTATTGATTAAGGGTTGTTTGTTTTTTTTTTGGTGTTAAGTTTTTTGAGTTCTTTATGTGCAAGATAGGCTTTTAAGTCAAAAGTAATAAAACAAATTCATTAAAGTTACAGGATACAGAAGAAAATACAAAAATTAATAGAGTTTCAATCAAAACTAACAATGAATTATCCAAAAAGAAATCAAGGGGATTGGGCATAGAGCTCTGTGGAATAGCACTACCCACCAGGCACAAGGCCCTGGGTTCAATCCCTGGATCAAAAAAAAAAAAAAAAAAAAAAAGTCAAAAACTGGAAAAGAAATCAAGGAAATAATATTATTTACAATGACAACAAAAAGAATAAAATAATTAGGAATAAATTTAGGCCAGGGAAGGAAAAAACTCATATCCTGAAAAATATAAAGCACTGATGAAAGAAGTTGAAGATGACATAAATGAATGGGAAGAAATCGCACGTTCGTGGACTGGAAGAATCATATTGTTAAAATGTTCAGCAACCTACTCAGTGCAATCCCTATCAAAATTCCGATTTACAGAAATAGAAGAAAAATCCCAAAATTCATAAGGAACCACAAGAACTCTGAATTGATCATCTCAAGCCAGAACAGAGCTACGGGCCTCATACTTCTTGATTTCAAATTATAGTACAAAGCTGTGGCAATCAAAACCAGCATAAAAGCAGACATAGAGACAAATCAAACAGGATAGAGAGCCCAGAAATAAACCCAAACTTCTATCGTCAACTAGTTTTTGACAAAAGAAAAAACACAATGGCAAAAAGATATTCTCTTCAATAAATGGTATTGGGAAAACTGGATGTCCACACTCAAAAGAATAAAATGGACCTTTGTTCTATAACATCCAAAAAAAAAATAGTAGAAATGGATTAAAGACTTAAACCCAGGACCTGAAACCATTAAAACTCCTAGAAAAAAAGCATAGGAGAAAAAAGCCATGACATTTACCTTGGTAGTGACTTTTGATAGGACATCAAAGCACAGGCACAGAAAGGAAAAATAAACAAGTAGAACCATTTACAAATAAGAAGTTTCTGCAAAGGAAATAATCAACAAAGTAAAAAGCAATCCACAGAACAGGAGAAAATGTTCGCAAACTACATATCTGCCAAGGGGTTAGTATAAAAATAGATAAGGAATACATATAACTCAATAGCAAAAACAAACAAAAACAACCCAATTAAAAAGTGGACAAGGAGGGCTGGGGATGTGGCTCAAGCGGTAATGTACTCGCCTGGCATGCGCGGGGCGCTGGGTTCGATCCTCAGCACCACATAAAAATAAAATAAAGATGTTGTGCCCACCGAAAACTAAAAAATAAATGTTAAAAAACTCTCTCTCTCTCTCTCTCTCTCTCTCTCTCTCAAAACAAAAAAAAAATGGACAAGGAACCAGCCTAGATGTCCATCAGAGGATGAAGGAACAAAGAAAATGTGGTATATACACAAAGGAATTGTATTTAGCCATAAAGAAAAATGAAATTATGTCATTTATAGGAAAGTAGAGACCATAACGTTAAGCGAAATAATCCAAACTCAGAAGGTCAAAGGTCATGTGTTTTCTCTTGCATGGGGGAAGCTAGAGAGGAAAAGGAAAAGGGGGTGGAGAATCTCATGAAAATTAAAGGAAAATCAGTAGAGGAAATGGAGCAGGGGAGGGCAGGAGCAGTGCCAGGGAGTGATACTGGCCCAATTATATTGTTATATTTTGTGCACACATGAATATATAACAACAAATCCTATTATGGTGTACAACTACAAAACACCAATAAAAATAAAAAATGTGGAAAGAAAAAAAGTGTACCAAAGATTCAAAAAGATTCAAAAATTTTTTCCACATAAATGCCCGCCAGATATATGAAAGATATTGACCATCACTAGTCATCAGGGAAATGCCAATCAAGTCCCATGGAGGTGTTGCCTCCCCTGTAGGATGGGTATTATCAAACAAGATGGTGAGGGTGTGGGGCAAAGCGAACCTTGCACACTGTTGGTGGGAAGGTAAATGGGTACAGCTTTTACAGAAAACAGTATGGACACCCCTCAAAAAGTTAAAAACAGAGCTACATCATCCATCAATCCCTCTTCTGGGTATAGATACTAAGGAGATCAAAATCATTACCCCAAAGAGATGTCTGCACTCCTATGTTCATTGCAGCATTATTACAATAGCCAAGATACAGGGGGAAAAAAATCTAAGCATTTATTGACATATAAATGGATGAAAATGTGGTATAGAAGTATAAATACACACAATGGAATAATATTCAGCCTTAGATAATAAGAAGAGTCTGTTATTTGTGATACAGAGGATAAAACTAGAGGACATGATCCTAAATGAAAAAGCCAGGCCCAGAAAAACAAATATCACATGGTTTTACTATATGCAGAATTTCAAAAATTCAGACTCATAAAAGCAGACTGCAGAATGGTCGTTGCCAGGGCCTGAGGGGTTGTGGGTGGAAGAAATGAGGAGTTGTTGGTCAAAGGGTACAACTTTCAGTTATAAGAGGAATATGTTCTGGTGACTTAATGTGCAATACAGTGACAATAGTCGATAATAATGGATATTCTCAGACAGGAGATCTCAAGTGTTCTTGCCACACACACAAAAAGATAACGATGTGAGGTGAATCCTATGTTCATTAGCTTGATTCTGTTAATGATCGCACAATGAAATTGTATCTTCAAACATCACCTTGCACACTTTAAATGTGTCCAATATTTTATTTGTCCATCATACTGTAAAGGAGGAAAATAAAATTGTCAGATGTGCCAAGATGGTAGGTGCTCTGCTTTGGCCAGTATATCCTGAGAAGAGAAAGTGTTGGAAAAGAATGCAGGAGGAGCCACAAGAACAAGAACCAACAGGTCAGGTCACACCCCGACTCATCCACGCCACTCAATGGAGAAGCTCCGGCCAGTGGAGGTCAGCCCATCACTGCATCAGTGCAGAGAGCTTCCTCTCTGGCACTTCCCCAAGGGGACGATGGGTCTGCAAAGTGCATAAAGCAGAGATGGAAAAGAAGCCATCCTCATACACCTCAGAAGTTGCAGGCACTGTGCCGAGGCTTCAAACTTGGACAGAATATGGTCCCCATCCTCAAGTCTTACCCCGTTTAATGGTCCGCTTCCCTCACTTTCTGTTCCTTTCTGTTTCCTTTACAGTTTTCCATTCTCCTTAGGAACCTCTAAAATAACTAAGCACCTGTATGGAACAAGGCTGCTCTGAGCTTCCTGCTGCTCTATTATCAAGAGAACAGGAGAAACTGGGACAAATTACCAGAGATCAGTGCAGACCTCTCTTAATCCAGGAGTCCAGGGCTCCTGCCCTGAGACCTGGGTGGCCCAGAGCTCTACTGGAGCTGTCCTCAGGCCAGTACTCACCCACTGGCAAGGTGTTCTCATGGCCAGCGAAATGTGGCCCCTTGAAGTCCCTGCTCCTAGGAGCATGGACTGCAGCCATTACAGTTGTGCCATGGTGTCCTTACAGGGAGGTACACTCTTTGCCCCAGATCCCTCAAACATCAGTGGTGAAGCTGCTGGCACTCCACAGGGGGCCTGATTGCACTGCAGGTTGATACTCAGCCCTTCTTGATGAGGCAACTCAAATTATTGTTCACCAGCTTCAACTCTTTCTTTGGGGCCTGGCAGGATATCAGAAATCATGCCTTCGCCTGTTCCTGTGTGTCTGTCTCTGTCTAATGGAAAGAATTATCGGCATGCATTTCATTTCCCATTCACTCCACGTGACCAGGTTGTTTGGGTCCTCATTCCTACAGCTCTTTGGAAACAGCTCATATAAAGATTACCATTGGCCTCCATGATTCCTTATCCAGTGGTCTACCCCATCTCGTTCCTGTATCAGGTCTGTAAACTTGCTGTGACAAATGGCTGTATACTTTGCATTTTTAAAATAATAAGAATTTCACTATCTTAGAGTTCCTAAGTTTCACGAGGGACTCACCAAGCTAAAATCAAGGTATTCGCACGCAGAGCCATGTTCCTTTCTGGAGACTCCAGGGAAAAGTCTGTGTCCTTGATCGTTCGGATTATAAACAGAATTTGGTTTCTTGTGTTTGTAGGGTGGTTTCCCGGCTGGCCATCAGCTAAGGGTTGTTCCCAATTCCTAGAGGACACACTCATTCTTTCACTCATGGCCCTCTTCCTTCAATTTCAAAGCCAGAACTGGTGGGTTAAGTCCCTTTCTTGATTTGACTCTTTCCTGTCCCTATCACCTGAACACCACAGCTCCCGCTTTTGCCTTATTTCCCCATCATTGATTCTCCAACAGCAATTGAAGTGACTTATTATTTTATTTATTTGTATATGGTGCATATACCCAGGGCCTCACACATGCGAGGCAAGCACACTACCACTGAGCCACAACCCCAGCCCCCAAAATATTGTTTCTTTATGTAAAATCCTCCAATGGATGCCTGTTGAAATCAGAAACTATTCTAACTCCTTTCAGTGATCCATGAGCCCTGCACAATCTAGCCCCGGTCTACCTACAGGACCTCATCTCGGTTCCTTTTTTTCTTTTTTACATACTCATACTCTTTTTTCTCCTATAATCGCCCTTTTGTCTGTCTGGTGTATTCCCCAGTTCTTCAAAAAGCTTATTTCTGTCAGGCGCCGGGGTGCACACCTGTAATCTCAGTGGCTCAGGATGCTGAGGCAGGAGGATCACTAGTTCAAAGCCAGCCTCAGCAACTGAGCAGGGCCCTAAGCAACTCAGTGAGACCCTGTCTCTAAATACAAAGAAGGGCTGGGGGTGTGGCTCAGCGGTTAAGTGCACCACATTTAATCCCTGACTTAAAAAAAATAAATAAAAACTGATTTACTATTATCTTAGTCCAAAAGTCATCCACTAAGAAGATCCTAACCTTGTTATAGTGTAGCTCCTCACATCTCCAGAACCTTGAGGCAGTACCAGACTTCCCTGTGTTATATTTTCATGCCACTTCTCAACATCTGAAGTCATCATTTAATTTATTTATTTACTTGCTCATTATTTGCGAGTATGTAGGTGCCATAAAAAGAGAAATCACATCTCTATTGTTCATTGCTATAGCCTATGTTATGGTTTAGATATGATGTGTCCCCCAAAAGCTCATGTGTGAGACAGTTCAAGAAAGTTTAGAGGTGAAATCTTCTGATAGGGTTTAGCTGGGTATTGACTGAAGACAGGTAGGGTGTGGCTAGCGGAGGTGGGTCATTGGGGACACGCCTTTGTGATTTGTATTTTGTCCATGGTGAGGAGAGCCCTGTCTCTCTTTGGTACCATGTTCTGAACTGCTTTTCTCCACCATTCTCTCTCCCACTTGAAGTTCTGCTTCACCTCAGGCACAGAGCAGTGGAGTCATCTATGGACTGAGACCTATGAAACTGAGCCCCAAAATAAATTTTTCCTCTTCTAATTGCTCGTCAGGTCTTTTGGTCACAGTGGCAAAAAAGCTGAGTAAAACTCTCTGAAAATTCATATGGAATTTGTTTGGAGGTTGTTCAAATTGAAAACAAACCAACCCTAGTATTATAAGTTTTTGTGAAGCAGTGTCAGAGCTGAGATTGGTATGCTAATCTCTAGATTATTACAGCAAGCTCCTGGGATCAATTTCCCTTCCACTTTCTAGCAAAGGAGAAGGAAAGAAAGCAGAATTGGACAGAGGGTAGAGTTTTGCCCAATGCAGTTACCAAAAAGGCCTAAGTGGATTCCCAAGGAAAATGCTGAAGCTGGGATAGTCCTTCCAATTTGGCCCAGATTACAAAAGGAAGGGCCAGAATCCATACTCACATGATGATTAGCAGTTAGACAGAGACTACTCTGGAGAGGGAGTCTATCCTTAGCTAAAGAAATTCCCAAAGGGACTGACAACTTAGGGCTATACACTGTAGCACCATTTGCAGAAAACGGAAAAATAAGGCCTTTGTTCCCGTAAGAGGATCTGGTGGCACATTTCATGATCTATTACAGTCTACCTCTTGGCACTGCTTAGAGCCACTTCATTATATAAAGTCCTGGGAAAAGTCCTTCCGGAATTCTGGAGTACCTTTTGTCCTGGAATAAAGCTTAGAAAATGAAAGTTGGTGAGATCTTCTGCAGATACCACCAGGAGGTTTCAGGGCTGCAACTAATACTCATCCTCTCCCTCCTCTTCCCCTCCCTCCTCTATCCACCATCTTTTTTACTCCCTCTCTTGGCTAGCATCTCTTCTGGTCCTGTGGCTTACCTGAAGTGTGACCGAGATCATCAGCTCTTAGGAGTCTGGGTGCCTCTTTGCTACATCTTTCTCAGAGTGTACTTGCAACACAATTTGCTATTAAAATTGGGCAATGGAATAACAAGAAGTACTCAAATAAGTCACCTGGGGGCGAGTAATAAAATTTTCATTTTCCTCCACTTACCTTCTCCTTGTGATCAGAACCAATTACTTCTGCCAGGATGCTGATTACTCTTCTTGCTCTGTCTCCTTGGTATAAAGAGTTTAAAAAGCCCAGTGGGTGGCCATAGTGGAATTATTCCCTTTTAGAAACTAATACTCTTAAGTGTTAAAAATCCAGAGTTTCAATAATAGGAAGCACAATTTCCCAAAATGGATCACTGGGAGTGAAAACAATAGGGTTTTTTTCACCTTTTGATTCTCGGACCTATGTAGTCTAACTACTGTGGAAATAGCGGTGTAAAGATCACTCATTTAGAAAGTACACTGCATTCTGAAAAGTAGCATATCACCTTCGTATGTTGTGTCTGAGCTGGTGTTTCTATCAGGCCATTGGCCTCTTGGTGTTGCAGTGTGTGGTTTAAACAGTGGATCCCATGTTTGTGTACCTGTTTCTGCATCTGCTTTAATGTTAAGTGAGCCCTTTGTTGATAGGTGTGGGATCTCCTACTGATGATAGAGCCTGGCTGATATTAATTGGATGATACATAGATTTTTAGTACCTTCTATATTACTTCAGGGATGCATTCTGATAGACATGAACTTGTGAAACAAAGAAGTGCCTACTATCATATGCCCATCCATGTAGCTTTATCACAGGACTCCTGTCTTCCAATCTGCCAAAGGCACTCTCCTTCCACAACCCAGCAAGGATATATCATAGTGTCCATGAGCCCCTGTGTATTCTAACTTCAGGCCACTCTCTTTGCACACCAAGTGGTTGGCCAGGTATACTGCCTGAAATTCTGCCCCTTGGGAGATTTCCCCTTACGTCAATCTTTCAAGGCTATCCCGGTTGAGGATGCTGTCCATCCACTGTCCATTTCTACCTTGCACCATCACACCTAGTTGTGCCATTTGTGAGCCAAACTCGGACCTTTCCCTCCTACATGAGCTGATCAGGTAGACCACCACCCCATATAATTACAGACACGAGCTGAGCAGTGAGTTGGTGGCAGACGTTTTCTGAGTAAAAGGGGGAAATCCCTTTTTGTAGTATTAGCTATTCCCCTGGTACATTTCCAGTGTGGTTCATTTCAAGCGACCAGTGTGATAGCAAAAGGCTTATAAGAACCCTAAAAATTGAACACTGAGCTTTCACGAACAGATTCACAGCAGCACACCACTGGCTCCAGGATACCACTGGAGCTGAGGGAGAGGTGCTGGGTAACCGTGGTGGATGACCCAAGCTGCCTGCATGCTGCCTGCTCAAGCAGCTGGCTGATGCCCTCCGGTTTCACTCATGCTCATCCCAGAGGAACCTCTTCCATCTAGGACCATCCCAACTTACGGCTCTGTGTGTGCCATGTGAAGGATGGTTCTGGTATTGTGGTTGCTTTTCCTTGCTGTGATCAAAATCCCTGACAAGAAGAACTTAGAGGAGGAAAAGTTTATTTGGGTTCACGGTTTTAGAGGTCTCAGTCCATAGACAGCTGACTCCATTACTCTGGGCCCAAGATGAGGCAGCACAGCAGGGGGGAAGGGCCCAGGGGAGGAAAGCTGCCCCATGCACGGCATCCAGGAAGCACAGAGAGAGAGAAGAGGCTGAGAACCCTGCCAGGGCACATCCCCAGTGACCCACCACCGCCTCCAGTCATACCCCACTTGCCTATAGTTACTGCCCAGTCAGTCCGTTCAAACCAGGATGGACTGATCAGGTTACAACACTCACCGTCTAATACCTCTGAAATACTCAGGAGCTTTGGGGGGACACCTCACCTGCAGACCATAACAGTGGTCATGTGATGTTCCATGGTGAGATACTGGCCTCCATTAGGGCAACTCTCAGAGCTACTTTTTGAGAGGTGACTAATTCTCTTCCGCAGTTGGTATGGCTTTGATCCAAGATCTACACTGAGATTCTCTCATTTGGGCTTCCCATAAAATCTGCATATCACTCTTTTCCACCATACCCCAGACACCATAGGATCTGACGGGTTGTGTGCTCCAAAAGGGCAGCTGCTTGGCCCTAAGCCCAGACTTGATGCAGAGTCCTTCTTTGCTAAAGATCCCAATAAAACAAATGCCATCCCACTGTGTCATGTGCTATGCGAGCTGGAGCGCTGCTTCTGGGGACACATGACCTTCAGAACCTGCAGAAGCCTACTCAGCAGTCGCCGCGCTGCCATTCTTTTTTTTTTAGAATTTTTTTTTTAATATTTATTTTTTAGTTCTCGGCAGACACAACATCTTTGTTGGTATGTGGTGCTGAGGATCGAACCCGGGCCGCACACATGCCAGGCGAGCGCGCTACCGCTGGAGCCACATCCCCAGCCCCAGGCTGCCATTCTTGTGACGGGAGTTACAAGATGCGGGCATTTCCCTTACTTTTTAAGGGATATCTCGGCATGCCCCAGATCACTGGACTCTAAGAAGTCACGTGTGTGGTAGACTCCTGAATATTTTAAGGGGCATCTTCCCCAAGAGCGCCATGTGACTTCCTAAGACCTTCAACCTCCTAGCCACTTCTCCTACGCTTGAATTAATGGGGTGCTAATGGACTGGCCTAGCACGATACCCTGTGGGACATCCAGCTGGTCCATATCTGGTCAGACCCTGTTATGACAGAGGACAGAGAAGTTAAGCTAGCTCTCAGCAAGGCTAGATATGGACAGTGTTGCATATTCCAAAGAAATGTGGTGCGTTGTTTCCGGTTCTATTTTTGGAAGGAAGAGCGGATCTGCCACATCACTGGCCACACTTCATGGACCAGCATCCACACTAATGTGTTTTAGCAATGCTCACGCCCCGGGCAGAGAAGCAGTCACTGAGGGTGCTATTTGGTTATGTTTGTGGTAGTCCATGGCCACTCTCCGGAATCTGGAATTTGCAGAGGCCAGACTGACAAAGTAAGTGGAGGTATGAAGAGAACCAACACCTATTCCTGTTTTAGGGCTTTAAAGGAGGCAACCACTTTAACCTTTTTTCTCTCAAGTATTTTTAATTGTGGTAAAATATATAAATAATAGGATCTATCATTTCAACCACTTACATAAATGGCTCAAAGTGTCAAGAACATTCAGAGTACTTGCAGCCATCACCATCACCCATCTCCTGGACTCTTGTCTTCCCAAACTGAAACTCCAATCCCATTAAAAAAACAATGTCCTGGTCTCCCTTTCTCCAAAGCCTCTGGCATCCACCATTTTCTCCTTTCTGTATCTATGAATTTGACCACTCCAGGTATCTCAAAAAAAATGGATTCATTCAATATGTGTCCTTTTGTGTCTGTTTTGCTGTACTCAGCATAATGTTTTTAAGACTTATCCACGTTATAGCACATGTCCTTCCTTTTTTAAAGCTAAATGATTGATGAGGGCCATTGCCAAGTAGGAATGACGCATCGAAATTTCCTTGCCAGCGTACCCCATGTTGCTTAGAGGAAGGACTCGTGGAAATGGACTTGCCTTGGACATTCGCTGTGACATTGCATGTATGTTTGAGAAAGGTGACCCTGCTCAAGGACCAGGGTGGATCCAGGTTTAGGGTGTATCCTGCAGGTTTTAGGAAGTATCCCGCTCCTTGGGTTTAGGGCATTCCCGGTTTAGGACAATCTGGGTTTAGGGCAGTTCCAGGTTTAAGGTTATTGCTGCTGGGAATAGGGCGTATCCTGCTGCCTGAGTTCCCGTTGAGTTCTCGTGGAATTCAGAAAGTTTTTGGGATTCAAAGCCTGGTGGAGTACGTGAATTTGGGCCCAGAACTTGGATTTCCCCAGAACGTGTGTAGAGGCCGGTGTGAGTTCGGGAATAAAGAATTTCTGTTTGAATCTACAAAGCTGTGAGTGGCTCGTGATCTTGTGCCCAGCCAGACTGAGGAAAATAATATTCTATTTATGTAAATATTTGTGTTTCTTTATCCATTCATCCATGAATAGACATTTGGGTTTTTTTCTTTAATTTTTGTTTTGTAGTTATATAAAACTCACTGGTGCTAGGCGAGCACTTTGCCACTGAGCTATAGCCCCAACTCGAGGTGTGGGTTATTTTCAGTTTTCGACTACTGTTCTGAACAATGGTGTACAAATTTCTGTCTGAGCTCCTTCTTCCAATTATTCTGAACCCAGGAGCAGAATTTCAGGATCACATGGTTTATCAATTTTCAGTTTTTTTTAAAGACTTTTTATCCTGTTTTCCACATTGGCCACACCATTTTACATTCCTTCAGGAAATCAATGTTTCCATTTTATCTACATTTTTGCCCACACTTGTATTTTCTTCTTTTAAAATAATCACCTCTCATAAGGGTTCTGAAGGGGTATCTCATTGTAGTTTTGAATTGCATTTCTCTAATGATTGCTGACTGACCATCTTTTCATGGGTTTATTTGCTATCTGTCTATTTTCCTTAGGGAAATGTCTACTCAAGTCCTTTTCCCTTTTTTGTATCAGCCTGCTTGATATTTTGTCGTCAAGTTTTAGGAGTCCTCTAAACATTCTGGACATCAATTCCCTATCACGTATGTGATTTGAAAATGTTTCCTCCCATTCTATGGGCTGCCTTTTTACTTTGTTTATATTGTTTTGATAAATAAAATTTCTTAATTTTCATAAAGTACAGTTTGGGAAGTGTGCAGATAAGATTTTTTGAAATATCGTCTCTTTCCTGTATCTGTCCCTCTTCTCCTTTTGGAATCCCCAGCGTGAGTGTATTGGTTTGCCTGACAGTGTTTGTGTTAGTTAACTTTCCATCACTTTAACAAATACCTGAGATCATTAACTTATAAAGAGAAAAGTTTTATTTTGACTCAGTTTTGGAGGTTCTGGTTCATGATCTATTTACCCTGTTGTTTGGGGTGTGTAGTGGCACATCATGGTAGAAGCACAGGGCAGGGAAAATCTGTTCACCTTCTGGCTGGGGAGTGAAAGAGAAAGAAGAGACTGGTCCTACAATCCCCTTTGTGTTAGTCAGGGTTCTCTAGAGGAGCAGAATCAACAGGAAGTATAATTATAAAAAGGGGATATATTAGGGTGGTTTATGTGACCAGAAGCTGGACAGTCCACAGTGGCCATCTGCAGAGCTGGAAGAACCAGTAACTGCACAGCCCAAGAGGCTGAAGCCCCAGAACAAGAGGAATCAGCAGTGCTAACCTAGTCCAAGACTGAAGGCTTCTGGAAACTCCCTGGAGAATCACTGGCAGAGTCCACTTTGGAAGAGTGACCATTGCTTAATGGTCTGATATCCTCAGATAATCACTGCAGCAATCATGAACCCATTCAAGAAGAATCAAGCTTGCATCTGCTGCTGTTTCCTTGTTCTTCCAACTTTTATTGTATCAAAGCCATCAGCCTATTGGATGGCGCTGCCCATGCTGAGGGAGGGTCTCCACTTTAGCTGGCTATCACACATACCAATCACTCCTAGGCACACCCTCACTGACACACCCAGAAGCCTCTTAATCGTTGGATCACGTTGACAATTCAAATTAACTATTACACTCTTCAAAGACTTACCACCCCTCAACAGTGCCAAGCCGGGGACCAACCTTTAACTCCAGAGGACATTCCAGATCCACCTATAGCAGGCTCCCAATGGTTTCTTTTTTCTATCTCTTCTTTTGTTCTCTCAGACTTCATCATTTCTATTGTCTTCCTTTTTCTGCCAGCTCAAATCTGCCTTTGAATCCCTCAAGTGAGTTGCTGTACATTTCAGCTCCAGAGTTTCTGTTTTGGTTTCTTCTCAGGTTTCCTATTTCTATTGATGTTTCCATTTGGTTGGTACATTTTCCCCTGGCTTTCTCTGTGTCTCCCTTTACTCCTTTGAGCATCTTTAAGACAGATGTTTCATCATCTTTCTTTAGTAGATTTGCCATCAGGGCTTTCTCAGAGACAGTGTCGTTAATTTTTTTGGGGGGGAGGGGGGCATATTTTTCTGTTTGTTTATATGACTTGTGATTTTTTTTTAAATTGAAAAGTGGACATTTTAATCTCATAATATGGTAATTCTGGAAATCAGATTCTCCCCCTTTCCCGGGGTTTACTGGTTTCCTAACTTGTTTTTGTGCACTTATTTATTTTTTGAAGAGAGAGTGAGAGAGGAGAGAGAGAGAGAGAGAGAGAGAGAGAGAGAGAAAATTTTTAATATTTATTTCTTAGTTCTCCGCGGACACAACATCTTTGTTGGTATGTGGTGCTGAGGATCCAACCCGGGCCGCACGCATGCCTGAGCCACATTCCCAGCCCTTGTGCATTTATTTTTAAAAGTTGATTCTGTCTGTGCTGATGATCACCCTAAGGTGTAAACTTAAGGTCTTCTCAAGACCTTAGGGATTTTCTCTGGGAATGTGCATTTTCTAATTTTCTCTATGTATGTTGTTTTTAATGTTCTTTTTTTTTTTTTTGCTCTCTGGCTCCAAAAATGGGGGGAAAATGAAGAAGAAGAAGAAGGTGGAGGAGGAGGAGAAGGGGGAAAGAAGAAGAAGGAGAAGAAGGAGATGGAGAAGGACAAGAAGAAAGGAGGGGGGTGGCTAGCCCTTTCAATTCCAAGAGGTAACTTTAGCTGCAGGGACTTACAACAGATGGGTACAACAATGGCTGCCCCTGTGATCAGAAGCAGTGATCAGTGATCAAAACACAGATCCCTGATACTTGGAGGACGTTGTCCTTTTTGCCCACTCTGGGTCATCCCTATTTATTTATTTATTTATTTATTTATTAAAATATATATTTTAGTTGAAGGAGAACACAATACCTTTATTTAATTTATACGTAGTGCTGATGATAGAACCGAGGGCCTCACACACACTAGGCATGTGCTTTACCGCTGAGACGCAACCTCAGCCCCTCCCCTGCCCCCTCCCCTAGTCCTCCCCACCCAGCTATTTGTAAACTGCTCCAAGAACCAGCACTGTGGCTTATGGTGTAGTGTGGGGATGGGCAGCTGCTATGGTGCTAAGAGCTGAAAGTGACTGAGTTTAACTGCACCTTACATTCTAGACTTCCCCTGGACGTTGCAAGCCTTCAGTAGACTCCAGAGTTCCTAAAGGGTTACATCAGATAGATTCAGCCAGCGCAATGGGGTCTGAAACCAATTTCTGATGCGTTCTGTTCCACCCTCTTCCCCAACCTAACCAACCCTAGAGTTTTCAATATACATTTTTGATTAATCTAAACCAACTCTCAAATAACATTATATTGCTTTGTGAGTAGTATGGGAAACTTTTCACAAAATATCCCCAATTCCTGTCCCCCATCCCTGTGACATTGGTGTCCTTCATTTTATTAGTCTGTATGGGTCAACCTGTTAGCATTATTTCAAACAAACTGTTACCTTTTAGATCAATGAAAATTAAGAAAATAATTACCTTCATTCATTCCCTCTCCAATACTTTATGTAGATCTGAGTTTCTCACTTACATCATTTCTTCTTCCTCTCCCCCACTCCCCATCCCTTTCTGACCTTCCTTCACCCCCTCCTCCTTCCCTCCCTCTCTCTCTCTTTCTTTCTTTGTATTGGGGTTTGAACCCAGGTCCTCACACATGCTAAACATATCCTACTGCTGAGCTACACTCCCAGCCACCATTTCTTTCTCTTGAAGAATTTTTAAAAATATATTTCTTGCATAAAATTCTGTTGGCAATGAATTCCCTGTTTTTCTTCACTAAGAAAGTTTTTATTTCACTTTTAAAAGGTAATTTTGCTCTACCTGAAATTGGAGGTTGATGAGTTTTTTCTTTGAGGACTTTATTTCCTTCTCTTCTTGCTTGCTTGGTTTCCACAGTGATTCTTACCTTTGTTTTCTAAGTAAGGCATTTTTTCCTTTGACTTCATTCAATACATTTTTCTTGGTCCTTGCTTTGTTGCAGTTTGAGTAACACACCTACTTTTATATGTTTGGGTATTTATCCTACTTGTTCTCTGAATTTCCTGGATGTATGTTTCTCATTAATTTTTACAAAATTCTCGGCCATAATTACTTCAAATATTTTGTTCTCTTCCATTCTACCTTTCTTTCTGATTTTCCAATTATATTTATGTTATACTTTAAAAATTTTACCCACTGTTTTTAATGTTATGTTTTGGGTTTTTGACTCTTGTTTCTTTCTGCATATCTGTTTGGAAAGTTTCTGTTGACTTATCTTCAATATTGACAGGCGTGAGCCATGGCACCTGGCTCTAGCATTGTTTGTTGATCCTTTCTTAGAGTTTCCATCTTTCTTTTTATATTATCCATATGCTCTTGCATGTTGTCTATTTTAAAATTACAGCCCTTAACATATTAATCACAGTTATGTTAAATTCCCCATTTGACAATTTCAAAATCTGTTTCATATCTGAGCCTGCTTCTAATGCTTGCTTGTCTTTTCAGCTGATATTTCCTCTTGCCTTTTAGCATGATATATTGGTAAACATGAACTGAAAGAAATTGCATTTAAAGTGAGGTTTTATATTAAGCTAGCTAAGAGATGGGCCATGTTTAATATTCCCTGTAGCTGGAGACAAATTCCGTTACTGTCCTTGTGTAGTCCCCCCTGTGGAAGCTGGGCTTCCCTAAGAATTCTTTCTCAGAATCTGTATCTTGCAGGTTCTTTAGCTGTAATCCAGTTAATATTCTGGAACCATATTGGTGTGCTGGTAAGAAGTAGGGAGGGAATTTTTTTTTATTCTTATGATTAAATCTTTATCTTTTAATGAGCTATGCCCCTGAGTAGTGTGACCTTAACAAATTTTTATTTATTTATATATCTATTTATACTTCTTTAAGTGAGATAAGAAAAACAAGGCAGAATAAGTTTCTGGAAATGTTTAACATCTCTAGCAATTACAGAAATGCAAATTAAAACTATACTAACATTTCATTTCACTCCAGTCTCGTGGCAATTATGGTGTGACAAAGTAGAGTCACATCATTTGTGTCTTCATACATGTATTTAGGGTAATGAAGTCCTTCTCATTCCACCTTCAAAAATATAAGTAACAATATCAAGAATACAATTAACAATAAATGTTGGCGAGGATGTGTGGAAAAAGGTACACTCATACATTGCTGATGGGACTGCAAATTGGTACAACCACTCTGGAAAGCAGTATGGAGATTCCTTTAGAAAACTTGGAATGGAACCACCATTTGACCCAGTTATCCCATTCCTGAGTTTATACCCAAAGGACTCAAAATTAACATACTATAGTGATGCACCACATCAATGCAAATTGGTGCAGCCACTTTGGAAAGCAGGATAGCGATTCCTCAGAAAACTTGGAATGGATCCACCACTTGACCAGTTACCCCACTCCTGGGCATAAACCCAAAGGACTTAAAATCAGCATACTACAGTGACATGGCCACATCAATGTTTAGGGCAGCTCAATTCACAATAGTTAAGCTATAGAACCAACCTAGGTGCCCCTCAACAGTTGAATGAATAAAGAAAATGTGGTACATATACACAATGTTATATTACTAAGCCATAAAGAAGAATGAAATTATGGCATTTGTCAGTACATGGTTGGAACTGGAGACTATCATGCTAAGGGAAATAAGCCAATCCCTGCCCCCGAAAAAAACAAAAGCCAAATGTTCTCTCTGATATGAGGTTGATAACTCATATTAAGCAGTGGGGAGGGAAGAATAGAAATTCATTGGATTAGACAAAGGGGAATGACGGGAAGGGAGAGGGATGGGAATAGGAAAGACAGTAGAATGAATCGGACATAACTTTCCTATGTTTTCATGTGAATACACCACCAGTGTAACTCCACATCATGTACAACCACAAAAATGCGACATGATACTCCACCTATAATGTGTCAAAATTCTACTGCCATGTATAACTAAAACAAATAAAAATTTTAAAAAATTTCTGGTATTCTTTTCCCTGGAAAGTAGGCCTTCACTGTGAAGAATGTTCTGGGTATATTTCACAATGATTAGTCTTCTCTTGTCTCTGAGAGTCATTGATGGCATCTTTATTAGTTTTCCATTGTGAAAAGTTGGTGGGTTTCTTGGAGGTCAAACCCATGAAAGTGTGGGGACTTCCTTAAGATGAAAGCAGTCTCTTACCACCTAGTCTATACCTAGCCCCTAGCAACTTGTTAGGATGACAATTTGAAAGTCTCTCTTATCCACACCTGTCATAGTGCTGCAGAGTCCCTTCTCCTGGAGTTTGGTTGCTCCCTCTGTCAGTGTAGTCCATGCCCAAAACCTTGCTCAAGTCCAGAAACAAGGCAAGTGATAGTGACTTTTTATCAGGGCATCTGCCCTCAACAGTTTGATCATCTATGCTTTGATTATCTCTGCTGTTTAGATGGAGGACTATATGCCTGGTTCTATTCACCCTCTCCTCAACCTCTGTGAGTCAAATCCCCTTGACTACCGCTCTTCCCTTGAAGCATTCATCTGGCTTCTGAAGTTTAAATGTCACATGTGACCTCTGTGTTACAAGGACCTATCATCCCTACTTCTGTTAATAAGCCCAATTCTGAAGTGGCCTCTTCTACCTTTAACCTGAATTATAGGAAAAGCCACCACTGAATTTCTGGGTAATGCTGATGCCTCTCTGGCACCAGAGAATTCCTTATTGATTTGGTAAGTGATCTATCCTCTGAACTTTCCTATGAAAGATATTCATCTGTTGGGTTGTCCAGCTTTACATAAGTATCTTCATTCTAGCATGCCACCTTATTTGAGCTGTTTTTTTCGCTCTTACATGGTCGAGTACACCAGCATTTCTACTTAACTACTTAACTTGCTGTGCTGTGGGCTGTTGATTTACCATGCTTCCTGATGACGTTCCAAGTGTGGTCACGCTTCCATCTGGGGTTCTCACCTGAATCCCATATCCTGGGAGAGTGATCCCAAATTGATGAAGTCTGCACTATCTAACTTTATGTTCCATCTCTCACCCACCCCATAACCTTCAGAACTCAGTCCCCTGCTTGCTCTCTTTTGCTCCTTCTGATCCTCGCTGGCTAGGTCCTACTGATTTTTTGGGGTAGGATTGCATTTCAATATTATCAGCCCTATGATGCCCTGGAATATAATGATTTCACCCTAATTGTTGTCTAGCTATCAGAAGGGGGTGAGGGGAGGTGTCTTGATGGAATTTTCAGTGAATGTTATTTTGGAAAGAGACTTTCACATCATCTTGCAAGGAAGGTGCACTCATTTTAATAAGAAGGATTGGGGCATTTTGGCATGCTCAGCATCCCTAAGAATTTTCCCACCTTGGAACCACCTACCTTTGGAGCATAATTTCACTTTTGCAATAGGCAGATGGTTCCTGGGTCCAAAAGACATTAATCACATGAGTAACTGTGGTACAAGTGACCAATGCCATTTCTCTTTCCCTTCTGTTGGCCTTCATTGCAAGGGTCCTATTTCAGAACTCCAATGTTTGACTTCCAAAAGGGAGTTCTGGTTTGACTTTCACTGTGATGATCCCAGTTTGGGTAAGGATTAAGGATCTCTGCTCACAGAGGTTCTCTTTGGACTTCTGAGATCTGATTCTAGCTGTGGCATAAATGGCATAACTATATACTTTTTGCCAATTATATCTAAATTCTGAAGGAATAGAAAATGTTAATTCATTTCTCATAGCAGACCATTGGGTTGAGTTTCCCAAAATTGGGCAACTTTCAGTTACAAATCCATGAAAAGGAAAAAGATGATTTTTTCCTGTAATACTATTTCAAAGCACTGTATTTGGAACTCAGGAGAGAAATAGACTGAAAATGGGTCCTGGAGATGGCATTGGGCATAACTGAGGTCAAACCCAGCAATGTAAACTGTCCCCAGAATCCTCAAGAGTAACTTGGTGGAAAGTTCCTAAGGCCAATCTGCTCTCCCCTCTTTTTTTTTTTTATTGGCAGTTTTTCCTGCATGTTTGAACATAATTGAACTTATGGTAACATCTGTGGTCTTCTTCCAATGAATTCACATTGGGTTCTGCAGGCTGAACTTAATATTTTCATTTGATTGACATTCTTAATTTAAAACATTTCTTGTGAAAACCATTAAGATAAATCTTAAGCTGTAATTATAGGGTTAGCATGTAATGACTTTTAAGCTCTCTAGTTTCTTTTCGTCCTGCTGGTTTTTTTCTTCTTATGTTAAGATAAATGTGCTATTCAAGGTTGCTTGGAGGTTTGTTATCTCCTAGCTGGAGTGCCTACATCTAAGAGTTAACTCCTAATCTCTTTTGAAACTGAGAAAAGAAAAAGGGGAAGGTAAAAGAGGCTTTTTGGAAATCAAACTGCTATGAGAGATGCTTTGCCTGAAAAATTTGGTCTACAACCTTCAGAAGACTACAAATAAAAATCTTCATATTGAACAGGTGACTATTTTAACTTGTTCCATTTTTGCCATAAATATAATTTGGAATTAACTGACTTTTTATAAACTGGTCATTTCTTTCTTTCTTTTTTTTTTTTCTTTTGGTACAGGGTTTGTAGCTGTCAGGGGTGAGGTGGGCGGTGGGGGCTTAACCACTGAGCCACATCCCTAACCCTTTTTTATGTTTTATTTTGAGACAAGTTCTTGATAATTTGCTTGGGGCCTCATTAAGTTTCTGAGACTGACTTTGACCTTGTGATTCTTGTGCCTCAGCCTCCCAATATGCTGGGATTATGGGCATGCGCCACCATGCGTAGCTATGATTTTTTTTTATTATTATATCACTTTGTCTCATGACTAATATTATAAAATAACAGTTATAAGATCTTTGTGTGAGTTATGTGTTTTATCTTTGTATGCATGCTATATGTTGATAAAATTCCTAATTAATTCCATTCAAATTGGCTTAAAGAGAACTCACGTTACTTAAAACTGTTAGATGAACCCAAATGCCTTTGGGTCACACTGGCCAATTGAGAAAGAGTGGGACTCTAACACATGGGATGGGGAACATTGGGTTAAAATACATGAAAAAAATCTTGACTCTCCAGATTGCTCTCAAGTGTCCCAGGCAGCCGCTTGGCCTCTCTCTCTATACCAGCAAAGGCCAGCAAGCCAAAGGTCTGTCTTGCTTCCTGACTGGGCCACCAAGGTGTTTCCAAAGCTGGACCATTTTTCCCTTTGTGCAGAAGGCCAATCACTGACGTGACAATTTCAAATTTTGCAAGGGATTCTTCATATATGAGGAGGTGGGAGTCACAAATATCCACAAATATGACTCTCTAAGGATAGGATTCGGGAATATTTATCAGAAAAAGAAGCAGGTTGATACAAGGCATGGGGAAAGGCCATAGGAAGTGACATATTGAGTGGCCTGTGCGTGTGTAATCAATCTTTGTGACCCCCTCATGGGACACATATTCAGATAATGACAGTATTAGTCTGAGGGGAGAGTTTCTGGCCCCCTGATGTCAAAGAGATTACCCCCAGGCTCAAACGAAGAGTTAGTAGTTATAACAAAAGCAGCTTCGAATCCTGAAAAGTAACCTAGGCAGCTGGTATCCTCATAATGCGTGTGTCAGATGTGTCGTCTACAGCAATAATAAGTCTTGCTCAGCTGCAGGACCTCCTAAATTAGTGATTTTTAAAGTCAACTAAAAGCAAGTGAAGCTAGAGGATTTATTCAGAGTTCCCCTCACACTAAGTGGTGATCTTAGCTGTTTTTGGAAGTCCCCACTTAATCTTCTGCTACTGTTTTTATTTATTTATTATTTATTATTTATTTGTGGGAGAAGGGTACTGGGGATTTAACTCAGGGGCCATCAACCACTGAGCCACATCCCAGCCCTATTTTGTATTTAGAGACAGGGTCTCACTTAGTTGCTTAGCGCCTCGCCTTTGCTGAGGCTGGCTTTGAACTTGGAGATCCTCCTGCCTCAGCCTCCTGAGCCACTGGGCTTACAGGAGTATGCCACCATGACCGGCTGGGGATGGTGTTTTTACACAACAGCATCACTGCCAATTTCTCCCTCTCTGATCCTGCTTTCTTCCCTACCTTTGCACTGATGTTGATCCCAACTATACTCATTAGTAAACTTCTTAAACACTCACCTTTGACTCAGGGCCTACTTTTCATGGAAACAAACGTGAAATATTTGATGTCAGGAAAGGTCCAAGAAAGCAGATATTGGTTGGATTTTGGAGTTGGTCACCTGTTTTGTCCAGCAATGAATCAGTGGTGTCAGGTGCAACATAGGTAACATAAGCAAGCAGAGAACCGATCCTGTGCTGGGAAAACCACAAGGTATACAGCAAAACTGGGTGCAGTGTTCTCAAGTACAGGGAAAGGAGTAACTATAAAGGGACTGGAGTTTGATGCTATTGCTAAGTAGAATTGAGAGAGACAATGAAAGCCTTAGAGTGATTACTCTGCAAATCAGAGCTAAGTGTGAAAATGAGGAGCCCTTCTGAGGAGCAAGGAAGGCAGAGAAAACTGAGGCACAGTGTCAGGACTTACATGTAATAGTAGCCAGGCGTGGTGACTGGAGGATCCCAAGTTCAGAGCTAGCCTCAGCAACTTAGCTAGACCCTGTCTCAAAATAAAAATAAAAGTAAAAAGGGCTGGGGATGTGACTCAGTTGTTAAGCATGGCCCTGGGTTCAATCACTGGTACCAAAAAACAAACCCCCAGAAACAACAACCACCACCAAAAAAGCAACTTAAACATGATAGTAGCAAAAGATTGCCAGGTGTGGTGGTCCATGCCTGTAATCCCATGTCTCTTTTCTCAAAAAGCCTTCCCTCATTCTCAATCTGTAATCCCAGTAGCTCAGGAGGCTGAGGCAGGAGGATCGTGACTTCAAAGCCAGCCTCAGCAATGGTGAGTTCCTAAGCAATTTAGTGTGACGCTGTCTCTAAATAAAAAATACAAAACAGGACTGGGGGTGTGGTTTAGGGGTCAAGTGCCCCTAAGTTCAATCCCTGGTGCCTTTCCCACACACAAAAAAGAAAACCAACAAAAGACCATCCCCAGTACCTGGGCAGTAACTTCTAAACTTGTGGAATTTCCTGAGTGATATCTTCATTATTTATGGTGGGCCCTTGGGCCCCACCTGATTGACTCTAACCAGGGATGGGGAGCTAGTCATGCCAGAAAGACCAATCACATGATTTTAAAGGGTTGAAGCTTTGAGCCACATATCAGCCCAACCTCCTGACCTTTAAGGAGGGGAAGGGGGTTAGAAATTGAGTTCAATCTTGGGACAAGTGATTCAGACAATCACAGCCATTATAATGAAACTCCAGTTAAAATTCCAGACACTGAAACTCAGTGGAGCTTCATGGTTTGTGAGAACACAGATGTGTGGGAGGGTCACATGTCCTAATGTCAAGGGGACACGGAGGCTCTGATTTGTATCCTTTATAATAAGTACAGTGCTTTTCTCGGTTCCACAGGTCATTCTAGCAAATTATCATATATGATGGAATTGGGGGAAACCCTGATTTTGTAAACTTTATAGAAGTACTGCTGGTTTGTGGGCCCCGGAATTTGTGGATGCTCTGATGCGAAGGTATCTTCAGTCTTGTTGGGGACTCTTGTCTTTTAACTTGTGGGGTCTGAGGTAGCTCTGGAAGGTTAATGGCCAAATTGCCATTGTGGGCCACAGATGCCACCATAAGAAAGGACAGAGCTGATTCCCCAGGGAGCTCAGATTCTCCAACACACAACTGCCTGGAGTTTGGGAGTGGGGTCAAGTCTTCACACCTCTGTCATGTGTTCTGGCTGCCCTTGGCATAGCAGCTCTCTTTAACCAAGAGGTTTTCTGAACACAGCTGACAGCTGGGGGATGTCTGTGGGCAGCACTGTGGGTTGCTGAGCCGAGTCTCATTCTCAAGTGGGATTTCACTGCAAGTCAGAGCGCCCACTATATTTTGTAACTATTTCTATCTCTTAAATAGTAGAGAGGATACGGTGATTAAAAATAGCACTGAAAATTATTTCAAATTTGTTAGCATTTTGTAACTAAAGATAACTCAAGAGAGGGAGATTGGTGGGTTGATCCTGGCAAGTCTTTGTGAGTGATCATATTGTCTTCCCACTTAAATCATTTTGCTGTCTTCCAATTGTTCAGGGATCGTGTCTTACATCTTCAGCAGGGCTCCCTGGGCTCTGCAGGACGTAGGTCTTCCTTGCATCTGGAGAACCACATTTTCCTCAACTCATGGCACACAGGGCATTCTCTCCATGGGTTGCACATGACTTTTTGAAATTTCAGGCCTCTGCTTGGAATGTTTGTTTCCCTCTTGGCCTAGCAATTTCTTTTCTCTTCCTTCCTTCCTTCCTTTCTCCCTCCCTCCCCACCCTCCTTCAATGTCTCTTTTCTCAAAAAGCCTTCCCTCATTCTGTCTAGATCAAGGCCACCTGCTACACTTGCTCATGGTGCCTGTCCTGTATAGATGGCCATAGCTCTACCAACAAAGAGACTAGCTAATTACTGTCTATATCTCTCTCCCTCCAACAAGTTTCATGAAGGCAGGAACTGTGGCTATATTGTTCTTTTTTCTCAGCACTTAACTCAGTGTTAAGTGCCTAAACATTGGAGCTTAAAAAGTATTTGTTGCATCAACAAATAAATCAAGAAATTAAGGGACGGCAACGGCAATTCAGTGTAGTGGTTAAATGTATGGGTTCTGAAGTCAGACTGGGTTCTAATCCCCCAAATATTGACTCATCTACTGAGAACTCTCAATATTAATTCTCTACTTGGACAATACTGTCAATTCACATTGACGATATCAGACTGGGAGAATTCATCTTCAATAACCATACCTTAGTAGAATAATGTAGAATGAGAATATCTACTTAGCAGGCAGCAGCTCAGCACAGCAGTTAATCTCACATACTACTGGGCTGAATCCCAGAGCTGTCTGTTTGGTTGCAATACTTAGCCTCTCTATGCATCAGTTACCTCACTTGTAAGTGAGTAAAACTCACAGTACCTAACTATGAAAAGAGGATGAAATATGCAAGGAAGGGCGTCTGGTTTACTAATTTAGGTTAGGAGACACCTCTGGCTTGAAACCTGGAGCTCATAAGCAGCACAGAACATTTCTATCAGGTGACTAAGTTCAAATAATAGATCAGAGGGTTGTCTAGTAGATAGCAGGAGTACAGGAAATAGAATATAATCTGGAAATTTTCCAGCAAGCTGGGGCAGAGCATGGTGGGAGGCTCTTCTCTACTCTAAGGATAATTATACCTAAAAATCCAGTATGGTTTATTTAGTCCTGGAACTCCGCCCCTTCTCCCAAGGAGTGTGAATATCCTGGAAGACTCTGGACCTCTGTACCTTTTAAATTCTGGATTTCAGAAAGACCACTGTCCTTTCTTCAATCATTCAGGTTACAACACAATTGGTTAGGATAGTTTTCTTTAGACAAGCCCAAGGTCCAAGGGAAAAAATCTCATTCTTGATTTCTGTCCCCCTTTTACCAAGTCTCCTTGTACATTATTGAGAGGCTGATTCTCTTATGTTGGGGAATATCTGCAGGTAGAATTCTTCATTATTCTCCTATTTCTCCACATTTTAGAGCACTTTATAGCAGCTCCCAAACAGAACCTGGAACCTGGGACTAGACTAGTTAGTATGAAATCTGGATATTGATTCTGTCTTTGACACTAATTGGCTATGTGAACATGGTATTACCAAGAAGATTGCAGGTTCTCTCACTGGTAAAAATAGGGCAGAAAATCAGCTGGTAACTTTTTCAGGATTACAATCCAGTGATTATTCATCATGATCTCTGACAAAAGACAATACATGTAGTCAATGTAGACGTAGGGTGGAAAGCTGTACTGAATATTTTATAAGTTAAAAAAAAGAATATTCACTTTTCTTTGTGCCAATTTTGGTAGGTGGATTTGGTGTAAAAATAAAAGTCCTCTTATCAGTTTCAGTTGTATTTATCTTAGCTAGTTCAGTTCTGAGAATTTGCTGAGAACCAGAGTAACAGTCTTCAGGGGAGCAATCAAATAGGCTCCTGTGAAAGACAGAGACTGTGGCTGGGGATGCAGCTCAATTGATAACAGTGTTCACCTAGCATGCACAAAGCCCTAGTTTTGATCCCTGGCACAGCAAAAAATTAAAAGTTAAAAAAAAATTATAAGGGTTAACCCTGCTTGGGTTAGTCCATAGACCTTTTTCTCTTCTTTGAGAATGAATGCAATGAGCAAAGCAGACAGATTCTCCCCTCAAGTCTTAAGGGTCATCCTGCCCCACCAATTTGCTCTCTTTAGGGGCAGCCATAATGGCTGTGTGATTTATTGATCTCCCTTAGAGTTAACACGTCCTTGTCTATGAAATACCTTGCAGGGTTGCTGTACAAAATGAGGACAGAGGTAGGGCTAACACTGTGAGAGTGCATAAAAGGCACACAGGAAAAAAAAAAAGTAAAATAAAGCGAATAGTGACCCTATAGATAACTTTCTAGTAAAAACATCTATCTACAGCTTGCATACATGTCTGTACTAGGTTAAAACAGGACAAAGTGAATTATGGCAAGTCTTAACGCTCTTTTCACCTCAGTTTTCTCATTGCAATTAATGTCTGGTGCAAGCCTGCAAGTTCTAGGTCTGGAGTTATTAAATAGTTGTGTTCCAATTCTGCCTTTGCCACTTATTGGCTGTTTGGTCATCATCAGTTTCTCAGCCTCCTTGGATCTCAGATTTTCCTAAATCTAGGTGATACAGATGGGTAAGCCTTCCTAACTAGGACTGTACTTTTTCAACTTCCCAAATGAGAGGTTGAAATGGAGTGTCAAGGCCACCAGGCGCATCCCCGCCCTAGCAGCGGCTGGGACTGGCTCAAAGCTCGGGGAGGAGGGACAGGGCGGGAGGAGAGGAGCGTGTTCTGACCAATCCCGTGGCTGGCGGGACCGCAGTTCCCGCCTCTGGGTGGCGTGCGCGTGCATCACGCACGCACGCTCAGCACGCACGCTGCGGAAGCGCGCGCGCAGGCCCAGCCCTCGTCGCCGCCGCCATTTTAGCTCCTGGTTCCGGCCGCACGGTGTGGGCTGTTGTAGCGGGAGGGGTGGGGGTCCCCAAGAGTTAAGTCGCTGTCCTCCACTGTGCCGATACAGCCGCCAGCTTTTTTCTCCTTTCTTCCTTCTTAACCGCTCGCTCGAAGAGTGCGAAGATGTCCAAGCGGCACCGGTTGGACCTGGGGGAGGATTACCCCTCCGGCAAGAAGCGTGCGGGGACCGATGGGTAAGCCAGGCCGGGGGCGCGAGGCAGCGGCTCGGGCTTTGTTGGGGTCCGGGCGGGGAGCGGGCCACGACCGGCGTGGCCGAGCAGGTCGCGGAGCCCGAGCCTTTGTTTTCTTTGGGGCTCCGTTCAGCGGCGGTCCGGGCGGAGCGGCGCCGGTTCGGCCCGGCAAGGGCGCCGGGGATGTTGGCGGGGCCGGGTCGGGAGGTGGAGAGGCCTGTGGCGGCCACCAGGGCGCCGCCTCCGCCAGGCCCAGCCTGCCAGAGCCACTTTGGACGGAGCGGAGCGGGAGCGGAGCGCGGACCTCGTGGCCTCGGTTCCCGACTGAGGCCTGGCGAGGGTGGGGGAGGGCGCGGCGAGCGTTCGCGCCCAAGGGCACCGGGTTCCGGGCCGAGGGCCGGGAGAGGGCCTGGGAAGGGGACGGCGCCGGGCCGCGAGGGCGGGGAGCGCGTGGGTTCTCATGTGGGCTGCGGCGGGGGTGGCGGGAGTTGAGCGCGGAGTCCGGGGGCAGGGGGAGCGGAGGCCTGCGGGAGGAAGGCACCGGAAGGCTGCCTGGTGGGCCGGAGGCCGCGTCCCGGAGTCTAGGGGAGCAGCGTGGCGGGAGAGCGCGTCCCTCCGTCCATTCAAACACTTCGGAGTAGACGGCAGGCAAACTTCCGTCGGCCGCCCACTCTCCCGCCATCTCCTTTATTTCCTGCTTTGGTGAAGACGCTGCTAGGGCTAGGAGTTGGCAGGCATACTTTTCCCCCCTAAGTTTTTATTTGAAGGAGCTTTTGAAATACGGAGACTTATTCAAGAAGTGGTTTTCATGCTCATGGCAAAAATATCGCCATGTGGAGGTTGAGAAATACAAGATTCATAGTGTTCCGTATTCCTTTTCCTTAGCCTTTCCCTAAAGGTACCGAGGAATTTAGCAATTAACTTGAGGAATTGTATCACAGTCATTTTCTGGTCCAGTCAGTGTGTGTTTTCACTCTTGAAGAGCAGAATTCTCTGGGTAATAGGCAAAAAGAAAAACCTCAAACAAAAGTTCGAATGACCAAATACCTTGCATAATTTCATCAGTTTTCCACGTAATCTTTACTGTCAAAGTGGAGTATAAACCAGAATGGGATGTACTTTTTGATACCTTACATATATTTAATTGTAAATACAGAAATATTTATGCTGATTTATTTTTGTAGGTTTTTTAGAAATTATGATATTAGGTATAGTAATCATACAATAACATAATAACACAGCATCTTAGACTGCTCCCTCAAAAAACATGAGCACGTTTAAACTCTGTCACAGACTCTTAGAGTTGGAAACAACTTTCAAAAGAGTATAATCAACTCCATTCAAGAAATGAGAAATGGAGACTCAAGAAATGAGAAATGCAGACGGGGTGGCGTTAAGTGGATTGTGCAAGTTAACAGTTTTATAGTGGAATCTGGAATGCTGCTTTTTGAATTTCCACTCTCTGACACACAGTCTTATACTGTACTTAGAATCATTACAGCTTGTTTTAGTGACATTTATAATAGGTTGGTAAAGCAGGGAACACTTGGTTCTTGATTTCCTTTCAAGTAAAAATAAAATTGCTTGTCGTTGGCTAAGATGCAGCTAATATCTCCAGTAAGAGGTCAGGTTGGATCAAAGTATACTGGAGAATTGACTCATCAGGTTTATTGTGTATGCACCATTTAAAAGGGCTTTCCTTGGGATTAATAGTCTCATGATACACTTAGGTGAATGCTCCAAAACAGATATCCTAAGTGGATTTTTTGGGTCTCTGATTCCCCATAATATTTAAGATTTGCCTGTATTGTGGAGTTCATCCATGAAATAGTGCTTAAGGTCTGGATAAATTCTGGAGGAAGTTTTCAAACTAACTTATGTGTCATTTGAGTGCTATTTCTCACAGGGCTAGTTTTCTTTAGCAGTGGACTTCTGAAGTTTGTTATGGCTCAAGGCGTGAAATATCAAATTTCCCCCATTTGATAATTTTAAGTAACTTGTTGAATGACCAATAAACCTGTAATGTGTTTTTTTTGTTGTTGTCGTTGTGTTTTAGTGCTGATAGTTAGGAGGCGTATTTGTTTGAGAGCACAGGCATATCACTTTTGTGAACTCTTGTTAAACATGATTGTCCCGTTTCTCTAGTACTAAGAAGGGAGGGTCATTTATTTAGTGGGAGATTTCATCCATGCTCTTGCTCGTATATTATATAAGGGTTTATTTACTCCTGGCATGTTTTTGTTTGGGAGCAGGTGGAGAAGTTATAGGTCTCTTGCGTATTCTGCCTCTTTCCTTTTTTCCATGACCCCCAAAGAGTCTTCAATATAATGTTACTAACATCAAAACAAACCTCTATGAAGTGTGGAAAACACACTAGATGTTGGCTTTTCGATATTTCCTGATTGATACATTGGTTGTTTATTATTATATACATTGATATAATACAAATAGAGCACATAATGTACACGTGACACTTCCAGACTTTTTACATGTATAAACACATTTTTATGACAGTCCTATATGATAGGTGAAGAAAGTTGCAGAAACAAAACACAAAAGGCAAATTCCTGGAAATCTTCGAAAAACATTTTGTGATGAACAATTTTGGACAGTCTTGGCATTTTTACTCATGACTATGAAGTATAATATGAATATCAGTAGAATCTCTATTGTGTGCTTTTAGTTTTGCTCAGATGTCATTAACTATCCTTTTCATTGGATGTGTAGTACTCCACTTGTAAAGGTATATCATAACTTACCCAGTATCCTGTTCCTTGCTGTTTAGATGGTTTCCCAGTTGTCATTTTATAGATTAAAAGTATCATGAACATTCTTATGTATACATATTTGCACACTCATGGGATTGGAAGCTTGTGGAAATAAGATTGCCAGAAAAACAGTGTGTGTTCAAAATATTCTGATTTTGATGACCAGCTTATATCTTCATTTGCAGCATTTTAATACCTATTATCCCTCGTGAATTTTAAATCCCCCCCACCCCCCACCATACCAGGGATTGAACCCAGGGCTGCTTAACCACTGGGCCACTTCCCCAGCCCTTTTTATTTTATTTATTTATTTATTTATTTATTTATTTATTTATTTAAAGAGAGAGGAGAGAGAGAGAGAGAGAGAGAGAATTTTCAATATTTATTTTTTAGTTCTCGGCAGACACAACATCTTTGTTGGTATGTGGTGCTGAGGATCGAACCCGGGCCGCACGCATGCCAGGCGAGCGCGCTACCGCTTGAGCCACATCCCCAGCCCCCTTTTTATTTTTTATTTTCAGATAGGGTTTTGCTAAGTTGCAGAGGCTGGCTTTGAACTTGTGATCCTCCTGGCTTAGCCTCCTGAGTCACTGGGATTACAGGCATGTCCCTCCATGCCTGGCTTTAACATGGTAATTCTAACTTAAAAAAAAAAAAAAAAACTTTAATAATAACCAACATTTACTGGGCATTTTCAGAGTTAGACAACACTTTCTCGTGTTAATTCATTTAATCTTTTCAATACCTCACAAGGCATTAATAGCTGTGTTTTGAGATGAGAAAAGAAATACTGTTATATAGCTACCTTAAGTGCTGAGCCAGAATTGAGCTGAAAAATTGTATAGAATCATACAATTTTTGTGCTTGACAAAAATACATATTTAAAAAAGAAAATATGCATAAGTACAAGCCTATACATATTTATGAAGCAGAGGGTTTAAGTTCCCACTTAACAGACTTAATTTTTATCCTTCCTATCCTATTGAAGATAGATAGCTTGAACCATAAGGCAGAATTTCTAGGTGATTGAATTGTTTTCTACATCTGCCTCTTTCCTTTTTTCCATGACCCTATAAAGTCTTCTCTGTTACTTTCTTACTTTAATCTTACTAATACTTTTCACTATGCAAATTAATAAATTGAGGCTTACGCCTTAACCTGTGGTTATACCCCTTTTCTTTCTATACTGATTGCCTTCATTTCTTAGTCAGCTCCTAATCTTTGTGTCTTCAGAATGTATTTGATATTTGCTTCCTGTGTTGTAGAGTTTTTTTTTTTTTTTAAATCTATGGATGAAGTTGGTCTCTGAAAACCATTCTTTATTGGCACAGGACTACAAGAGTATGTAATACATAGTTTACTTCTTCCATAATCCCTCTTCCCCCCAGTTTTGTAACTATTGAATTTTTGGTCCATATCTTAAGTATCTGATATTATGTGAGAAGTACAAGAGGAATTTATTAAACATTTTCTTTTCTCTGTCCTTCTTTTCTCCTCCATGATGGTATGAGTATTAGAAACAATCCTTTTCATTTAGACCAGATGTTCTTAAAGAGTTCACTCTAGTTTTGTGTACCATTATCTTTCAGATGGCTACTCTGAATTATTTGTGACTATAGTGCTTCTCACTTGGTGAGCATATTTCTGCTTGCCCAATTGTAAACTATTCCCCATCCACATTTTGGGCTAATATGAATGCTTATTAAATTTGTTGAGCACTATAATAAGGTAGAAGGAGGGAAAGAAAGCGGGTAGTTGATAGCATATTTCAAAGATAGGTCAGGACTCTAAAATTTTGAATTGTGAGACTTCATTTTATGGTTAGTAATTTTTCACATTTTCTTTTGGTTTTGAGTAAAACTTTCTAGCTTGTATACCCTATAATTCTGTAGCATGTGGACATTGAAATGGAAGAAGGAAAAAAATCACCTGTTTAAAACAAGGATTTTCCCCCTTAAGTCTTTTTTTTTTTTTAATGGAATAGAATGGCATATTTTAAGAAGGAAAAGATCCGATTTGATTGGTCAGCTTACCATTTCTGTAAATGGACCATTCTGACTCAGTGCTGGGTTTAGTATTTTAGCTTTGGTCTGTCAAGAATTTACTATTGCCCCATTGATGTACCATTATGGAGAATGACTGCTCTTTCTCTGCTACTGATACTTACAGCACAGGAAATTTGTACTCATTTGTGTATTGTGAATAAGGAGCAATGACACATTTAGCTTCCTGTTGGTCCTCATTATTTTTAATCTGGGTCTCAACACCTTGTGGCAAGTTTCTTTGCTACAAACTCCTTCTTTGCTATAGGAGTTTGTCTGAAATAAAGTGGATTAGTAAAATGAGCAAGCAAAGATTATTTTATTTCTGTCACCAGGCCCTCAGAGGCCACCAGATACAGCCCTTTGTCTTGCTGCTTGTCAGGTTTCCTCACCTAGATTAGTTAAGGTTATCATTGTATTGGGACAATCTAGTAACTAGAAGTAGATATCATAATTGACTACTTAAAACTGGCCTAAGTTTAATAAAGTGGCTGCCTGCATAATTTTAGCATTTTTTTAAACAGCGGTAAAATGATGAAGCTAGTTTTAATTCTGCTATATTTCATTTATGGTTGGCCAGTATATGCGGTTTTACCTTGTACTTCCAGTGTTTTACTATCCCCAAAGGCTAAATGCAAGAGTAGACACTGAAAGCAAAGGAATAAAAGTGTTTTAGAATTTTCATTTTTCTTGTAAAGCAGTATACACTTACTGAATAAAATTGAGGAAGTACTGGAAAGTATAATTAAGAAAGCAAACTTGCAGATAATCCTCTAATTCATATTTGTATTACTTGTGATACTGTATGTAACATTGTACTGCGTTCTTTTCATTTAGCATTAGAACGTAAAGCAAAGTGCAGCTTGAAGGAGAATCTAGGAAAGATTGTGGGACTGTCTTCTTTTGCCCAATTTATTTCTGTCTTCCCCACTCCAGCTGCAGTCTCTGACTTCTGTTGTGGAAATAGGAAGTTTTTTTTTTTTTACAGATTTGTTTCTTAGGATGTCTTAACCTTATGTTGAAGTTTGTAGTAAGATAATTTGAGGCATCATCAAGGAAGGAAAAAGTTTATGGTGGAGTGTGGGAAATTCTTGATTGTTATTTCTAATAGTTATGTAATTCATTGAAATTTTACATTAATTCTTTCATTAGGTTAGTGAACATTTGTGCTCTTATGACTGTAATATTGCCTCTAACATTATGCTTAAATTTTAGAATCTGAATTCTAAAATTTTTGTTCTTAGGAAAGAACGAGATCGAGACCGGGATCGTGAAGATCGGTCTAAAGATCGGGACCGAGAACGTGATAGAGGAGATCGAGAGCGGGAGAGGGAGAAAGAAAAGGAGAAGGAGTTGCGAGCTTCAACCAATGCTATGCTTATCAGTGCTGGATTACCACCTTTGAAAGCTTCCCACTCAGCTCATTCAACCCACTCGGCTCATTCAACACATTCGACACATTCTGCTCATTCAACACACACTGGACATGCAGGACACACATCACTTCCACAGTGCATTAATCCATTCACCAATTTACCCCATACACCTCGATACTATGATATTCTAAAGAAACGACTTCAGCTCCCGGTTTGGGAATACAAGGATAGGTTTACAGATATCCTGGTTAGACATCAGTCATTTGTTCTGGTTGGCGAGACTGGGTCTGGTAAGACAACACAGGTGAGTTACTTTTTCTTTTTTCTTTTTATTATAGTTGTTTGGAACTGAATATTACCTATTCTTTCACAAAGTAGAAAGCATATGTAGTCATCCCTACCTCATGCCAGAACTAATAAGACATCTAGGATATTTTTCAAACATAGATGAGTCATTATTTACTGGGCTTCTGTTAATAGATAATGTAGGCTTCACATGGGCAGGTATGTTTGTAGAAATGGAAACTTGGGCCAGGATATCATTTGCAGTTAAAATACATGTAGCCAAATTGCCTTCCCTTCATAAG
Source organism: Urocitellus parryii (assembly GCF_045843805.1). Classification (NCBI taxonomy): domain Eukaryota; kingdom Metazoa; phylum Chordata; class Mammalia; order Rodentia; family Sciuridae; genus Urocitellus; species Urocitellus parryii. Next base: position 127,038,689 of record NC_135540.1, read on the forward strand.
TAACCTGTCAGTTTACCTTTCCATAAGCAAGTGTGAGAGCATGTTTGGGAGTATCACTGGATTGGAGTTTTTACAGATCTAATAGGTGAAAAAAATGAATCTGGGGTAATTTTTAATTTGTGTGTGTGTGTGTGTGTTTCCCTGAGTGAGGTTAACTATCTTTTTAAGTTATATGGACTGCAAGTCAATTTGAGTATTTCATGGAGGCTTTTCGAAAACTACAGCAACTAAAATAGAAAAGCTTTTATTGAAGACTGAACTTTAGTGAGTACTATTTTCAAGTGATGGAAAACTTAGTGCTGATGTTAGGAAAAGAAACTGTAGCTTTTTTTTTAATTAAACAAAATTTTAAAAGTTTTAGAAATGTGCAAGTCTATAACTCTTAATTATGCTAATCTATTTCATTAAGTCCCATGTTTTCAAATTTGCAAATATTTCAATGAAATGGACACATGTGCATTCAGATACATTGGAAATAATGTAATACTAATTAATTATATCACTAATTAAATACTACATACTATATATTTTTATAGATGTTTCACATCTAATACAATTGGACAAAATGGAGCATTGTCAGAGTATTTTAAATAATCATATCAACTGTTTTACTGGTTTGCAGAATATTAACACACCTGTTAATTAATCAGGCATTGTGTACTTTACATGTATTATATCATTTTAAGTTTATATACAACTCTGCAGGGAAAGTAATCACATTTTATGGAGGACCAGAATTCGGCTTAGATTAATGAGAGAACTCTGGTTTAGTGGGCTCCTCTGGGTTAAATAGTTTCTGGATTTAGGTAAGTTCAGCATTAACAATTTTGTCCCTTTTCAATAACCAGTTATGTTTATTTCATACTGCTGTTCTGTGGTCTGATGTGGTTCAGAGGAGTTTTTATTAGTAGTTTGGATAATTTAATCGATTCAAGGCACAAGAGGCTTGTGATGATTTGGATTACACATGCTTTCAGGGGTTACTTCATGTGAATATTGAAGACTGCAGGGAATTTTGGGGATGTGAAAGGGAAACTAGAAAGTTTAATCAGTAAATTTCACCCAAATGCTTTTTAGTATACTGTTATCAAACTTGGACACAAACCTAATAAAGAGTACTTAGCTGTTGTTTTGGTTATCCCTGCCTATCAGAAAATGAAATCAAACATAATTTGAAATAATGACTTTAACTTTTGAAAGAGCCATAGAAAAGACATTTTGCATTCTTTTGGTGTGCACATACTGTGCCTATATTTGAGAAATTAAAGCTAGTTCAGTCAGAGGAAAAACATGAGTGAGGGTACAAGTTTAGAGAAGGGAACACTGCACACTTTTACTAGTGTACAGGGTGTGTGAAGGGTTGGTGGGGTAGGTCAGACTGGAGCCCTAGGTTGAGCCTTACTACCTCTTGCCATAGGTAAGGAAGCCATCAGAGTTTTTAATTGGAGGGGAGTGACACAAATTTTTATTAAAAATGTTCAGTCATGAAAGACCATATAGGAGATCCTAACAAGTTTTGACTTTGTGTGCAAGGTTAGTAGGAATGAGGAACAAAGAATGGAGTCTGTTTTTTACTGTCACTGAATAGGGGACATGGGAAGAATTAAAAGAACTTGAAGGAAGGTGAGAAATGGTTTTGCTTTGAAGTTGATGAATTTGAGATACCAATAAAATATTCATTATTCAGAAGGAGATGTGACTACTAGGTTAGGGGGTAGGAGCTAGAGTTAGGATTGACTTTGTTCTGTTGCAGGCAAAGTTGGAATTTAAGAGAATAGAAAAGGCTACTCAGGACAATATATAAAACTGGAAAGCCCCAAGGAACAAGGATTAGGTTTTGGGAAAATAGCCCCAAGTGGAGGAAGGAAGAGCAGAGCAGATGCCTACTTTGAGCAGACCAGTCGCCCACATCTTTCAGGATATGCATCCCTTCCAAATTATATTTCCTTCCAAATTATATTTCCTTAGAAAGTTTGAGTAGATGCCTTATCATAAGCTGTTTTGGGAACCCTTAAAAATCTCTGAAACCCTTTCCAGGGTCCAAGAATTTCTTAGTATTTTTCATACAAAACAAAATATTGCAGCATACTGAATGTAGAGACAGAATTGAGGTTTCTTCCAATAAGCTAGACATGAGAGATATGTAAAAATAATAAAATGTGCTCTACTAGCCAAGTATTATTTTATTTGAAAAATATACATTTTAAAAATAGAAGATAGGTTGTTACTAGTAATTAGTAAACAATTTAGCTGCTTTTCAGTTTTAACTTCGAAATACAATAAATGTATTAATTGTTTGGTATCCTCATTTATTTTAACGGTATAAGGAGTTCTAAAAGAGAACTGCTAAATTAACCAAAACTATATATTTTTAAATTATCAATTTCACTGTAGTGAAATTTTTAAAAATGTGAATAAACTTGCCTTAAGAATTACGAATTAATTTTAAATATTTTAAATTTGTAAGTCAGTACTTTTGAGGATTGGTAAAATGAGGGTAGATAATTAAAACCTCATAAGAAGACCACTTAACATGGGTCTGTTGGTTTGTAATACCAGGAAGACTCTGCTATTTTAGTGAAGTATGTTGTTCATTTAAAACCATGTAAAAATATTATTATGTTCTCAGAGAAGCAACATAATCATCTTTCATTTGTTTCTCCAGTTACAAGTTATTTCCAAATTAAAAAGTAACCTAACTAAAATGTAATAATAATGCAATAATCAATACTACTTATCAGATGTCATTGTACACATGGTGTACCCAAAAACCCCTTGTTTTTTCTATAGCATTAACACCTGATAGGCTTTTGGAAGCTTTGGTGAAGACAAATCATGTCCTTGTAGCAGTAGATTCCAGTTTTATGTGATGGTCATTTGCTTTTTTCCCATGGTTCTTTTACAGTTAAGTCAGTCGAGAAGAACCATAAGATGAGAGAATCTGTGAGTGTGTGGATAATTAGGAAGGAAATATGCTGTCATCCTGACAACCATCTTGTGGTTGAGATTTTCTCTTTCCCCTTTTCCCTTGATTGACCTTACTCAGCAAAGTGCTATTGCTGTAGGCCATATTGAATTTGAGACTGGTAATTACTTTAAAGATGGTACCCAAAGTGTTGCCACTGTGCATAACATTCCTGAAAGATGGATTGGAGTACTAGTAGGTGCTAGGATTTGGCTTCTGCTGGCTTACAGAATTTGAATTGAATTAAAAGATACTTGTGCAAGAAGGGAATATTTTCTACTTGTATCTGCATATTGTAACTCATTGTATGAATTTTGATGCTGTACTTATTGAAACTAACATTTTTGTTATTAAGTAGAATTTGTTTCAAGTAGGATTTTTTTTCATTGGGTAGACAAATAGTTAATGATGGGACCACTTAAACATTGGTGAGCATACCAAGCAAAGCTTATGTGGACCTAGCGCACAGAATGTAATCACATCACATCCTTGTTACACATGACCTCTTTGGATATTTTTCTATCTAAATTATATATGTTAAAGGAGTTATAATATGATATGTTAAGTTTTTGTTATAAATAATTCTCTGTCACTTGCCTAATTGAATTTTATTTTAAATTATTGGAATGAGATAAAAGTGCTTTGTATTAAACATAGTTGATATGCGGCAGAATAGAATTAATTTAAATGTGAAATTATTTGATAGATTCCACAGTGGTGTGTGGAGTATATGCGATCATTACCGGGACCCAAGAGAGGAGTTGCCTGTACCCAACCCAGGAGAGTGGCTGCAATGAGCGTGGCTCAGAGAGTTGCTGATGAGATGGATGTGATGTTGGGCCAGGAAGTTGGTTATTCCATTCGATTTGAAGACTGCAGTAGCGCAAAAACCATCCTTAAGTAAGTACTTTATCTTTAAAAATGGATGCTTTTTCTAATTGTAGCTTTTCTGCCACTTGTTAAGAATTTTGCAAGTGGACACTCAAGTTATAAAAATTTAAAATTTGAATAATTCGAAGTAGGCCACCTTTGACTTGCCAGGTGACATTTTAATGTGGATTCTTTTTCTTGGTTATAATATATGTTGCTTTTTAGTAGAAATTGAAGTTGGCAGATCAGGTTTTAGTTGCTTGAGGTTGTATCTTAAGTGAAAATGTTCCTATAAAATGTGTAGTTTTAGTAGACATGCTCTGAAATATCATTTAAATATGATAGAAATAGAAAAGTAAGATATATCTTAGTGGTCTGGGGATGTAGCAAAGGTAGAGTGCTTGCATGAGGGCCCAAGTTCAACCCCCAGTCTTGCCAAAAAGAAAAAAAAAATGGATTTATCTTTGTAGAAGGACAGCTAATGTTAGAAAGAATGATGTGTGAGTAAGATGGGATATGATTTAATTGTAGGCAAGGGACTTTTAGTGTTAATTTTGCAGATCTTGATATGCATACATAATGAACTAAAAGGCCAAATCTTGTTATGTAATGTACTCAGGGCACCTGAAGGTGTGTTGGTTCCTCTTTATAGCTGTGGTACATGTGGTCATACTGGTCTTTTTGAATGTTTTAACTTGACAAAAATGTTTTCTTCATTTTATATAGTTGCATTCTGCACAAGTGGTATATATTTCCGGATAGTCATTTCTTTAAAAATCTCATTTTTTTTCCTTATTGCTTTTGTTTATCTGCATTTATATGACATTTAAGTTATTTAAAAAGCTTATTTCTTGATGGGCACAGTGGCAAATGCCTGTAATCCCGGCTATTCTGGAGGCTGAGATTGCAAGTTCAAGGCTTTCATGGTCATGGTATTTGCCTGTACTGTGAAAATCATCCATGAAATAGTGCTTAAGGTCTGGATAAATTCTGGAGGAAGTTTTCATACTAACTTCTGTGTCATTTGAATGCTATTTCTCACAGGGCTAGGGGATCTAGCTCAGGGGTAGAGCACTTGTCTAGCATGTACAAGGCCCTGAGTTCAATCCCCAGTACTGTAAACATAACAAAAAACCTGTGTCACAATGCAATTTCCCAAAGTTTTAAAAAAAGACATGTTGGAACAAAATGTTATGTGGTCAGTGACATGAGTCTTTGTTGATGGATCTATCTGTATCCATCTATAGGATTAGGAAATAAATGGAATTCTTGTCTCTTTTTTAAAATTTTTATATTTTATAGGTATTTTAAAATGTCTGCAGAAGTATACTAGTTTAGTGAACTCCATCTTCAATCTTGTTTCACCTATATCCCAGTATTTTCCCTGTCTCATATTTTTTTTTTTTTTTTTTTTTAGAGAGAGTGAGAGAGGGGAGAGAGAGAGAGAGAGAGGGACAGAGAGAGAATCTTAATATTGATTTATTTTTTCTTAGTTCTCGGCGGACACAACATCCCTGTTGGTATGTGGTGCTGGGGATCGAACCCGGGCCGCACGCATGCCAGGCGAGCGCGCCACCGCTGAGCCACATCTCCAGCCCTGTCTCATATTATTTTGAAACAGAGTTTAGGTATCATGATTTCATCTTAAAATATTTTCTGTGTCTCATTTTCTTAAAATATAACTGTCACAACTTTAAAAAATCCCTTCAAACAAAATATTCAATCACTTCATGTTTTGTGTCCAGTTTTCCTCTAGTCTTTTGAAATATATATTTTGTTTCGGTAGAATTTGATATACAATTTCATTTTTAAGAGCAATTGAGCTTTAAAATGCTTAAGTCTCCTTAACTTTGATTTATAAGGGGTATTTTTTGTGTAAATCTTAATCTTAACTAAATAAATTTAGTGATCACATTATTTATTGGTTGTTTGTAATTACATTGTAATTGACAATAATTATGTGAAATCATAGCTCATTTGATACTACTGTAAAGTACAGATAATGTCTAGGACTTGAAAAAATAGAGTAAAATTTTACTTGTCTTTAGTAGGCATACCTTTCTGACATTTGATTCACTGTATCATATTTGGGCAAGTTACAGTTAAGATTGGAATTTAGAAATCAAATGTGAGAAAGTTACCAGTATTATGTGTTTGTGTGTCTGTCTAGTAGGGAGTACGCTTGTGCAAGATTTTAAGTTTTTAGTAGGGAGTGACAATATAAATATACATAAGTAAAACATGTTTAGCATTGTGATGTTTTCTTGTGGAGCAGTTCCCAAAGGTTATCTATAACTAAACCTCTTCAAGAAAATTTATTCCAGACAGGGTAAATTTATTAATGTTCCTCCTTAAGGTAGGGAGTAACCAGTGTTGTTTTTAAGTGACACTATATTAGTAAAAGGGTATATATTATTTTAAATTGCTTTAAAAGGAAACGTTAAAATTTCCAGTGTAATTCTTATTTAATATGAAGAGGACTAATGGCAGTTTTGACTGATAAGAATACTTCATTAAGAACAGTGGTTTATGATTCCCTTGGTGTATTTCATAGTCACATATCAACCCATTAAGAATCAACATGTTATAAACATCTAAAGTTGTAACTGACTGAAATCACTTATATAGTTAATTGGGTAGGAAGAATGCATTCATCAAAATATTCTCTGAAGATTCTGCTTGAAGGACTCAGAATTTAAGAGTTTTTTTGAGAATAGCCACATTGGTGTATTTTTTAATTGTACACAGAGTCCAAGGTAGTTTCTTCATGGTTTGAGATACATATGGATAGATGATGAGTCTAATATTGTGCTGTTTTCAGAGGATCAGATCTCATATAAGTTAGTGCGTACTCTGGTTTTGAAATCATTAGTAGCTAGCTCTTCAGTCCCAGTGGACAAGTTGCTAAATGGTTTTTGTGTTCTGTTAGGTATTTGCTTGTTCCCATCCTTTACTTCTTAAACTTATGCAACATATTTATTTTCCTATTGCTGTCTTGGTTAGAAATTGGGGGGGGGGGGGCAGCCCGATTGAGATGGCTTCAAAGAAGGGAAGACCAGATAGTAAAACACAATGATGCCATGCCATGTTTGTGACTGGTCAGTAAAAATCTTAATTCATTCTCATGGAAAGGAGAAGGTATCGATGGCATCTAGCACTTACTTCTGCAGTGGATTTTAAGAAGCATTTTGTAGTTGGAGTTCTACAGGATTTATTTATTTATTTATTTGTGGTGCTGGGGATTGAACCCAGTGCCTTGTGTATGCAAGGCAAGCACCTTACCTACTGAGCTATATCCCCAGCATTTGCAGTTGTACATGATTTAAGAAATTCATCACTTTTTTTGAGGCAGATGAGTTTTTTGTTTGTTCTTTTGTGGTGCTGGAGATTGAACCCCAGAGCCTTGGGCATGCCAGGCATTGCTCTACCACTGAGCTGATTAATTTTTAAGGAAGATAGTGGCTTGATAATCTTGTGCCTGTGAAGAAACACAATATTTGGTTGTTAATTTGGTAGCCAGTTTCATTGTTATTTTAGGGGATATGCCTTTTGTTTTATTCCAAAGCTGCAAAATTACTGAGGTGTTTTGATATCAAGGCAATCCACTTATGTACCATGTAATGCTTAGTCATTCACTCATTTAATTGAGTACTTTGTGTAGGTTGAGCAGTGCTAGGTATAGTAACAAAAAAGAAATCTGGTTCTTGTCCCCATAAAGCAAATCAAGTATAAATATAAAATTTCCAATTGAGGTAGAGTCCAAAATAGAATATATGGAAGTATGCTTTGAGGATTCGATTCAATTTGGAAAAGAGAAGTGTGTATTTAAATCAAGGCCTAAAACAAAAGTAGTACCAGCCAGAACAGGGATTGGGGTGCAGGGTGAGTACGTTCCAATCAGATGGAACAGTGGGGTTTTTTGTTTCTTAAACTTTGTTTTCTGAATGGAAAAAATCATGACCTTTTACTTGAGAAGGTCCTACAGTCCTATACCTACTGTATATTCTTTAAATATCCAACTGATTTGTCTAAGTCAACCTTTTCATATCAGATCAATTTTAAGATGTTAAAGGACTAGTTTGTGTACCATGTATAGATAGATGATTAAAGATAGCCTTTTTGGTCTTTCTTGCTTCATTAAACCATAAACACAGGGAATGGGGTTTGTGTCTGTATCTGTGTGTACTTGCCATGCACACAACAAATAGAACCTTTGTTCCTTTTTAATCTGAGGAAGTTAAAGTCACAACAGGAGTTTGAAATTTTGTCACTATGTTGTGGAATTTGGATGACTTAAGCATAGTCATGACAAATGGATAGATGATTCATGAAAAGACATTTTCTCTGACTTTGTTAAAATTTCTTTTGTTAAGATGGGGTATAGTATATATAATTTGCCTTTCCCTCCCTAAGTTTTTCCATTTGGGGTGTCAGATTCATTTGAAATTTGGAATTTTACAACACCAAGGACCCCATCTGAGATAAAGTTTATGAACCAGAGCAGCTTTTAGAGAACATGTGTGTTAGCTCTGTAAGACTGTGTACCACCTTGAGATGTTTATCTGGTGTGTAACTTCAGGGCAAACTGCTAAAAAGACAAGAAAAGGTAAAGACAAGAAGATATGGTTGAAATGTAATTTAATGACTAGAGAGATGAACAGTCTGGGATTTCAGGGTATGATAAACTGTCCCTTGGAAAGCTTGAGTGAGATAAGTTTTGAACAGACCAGCCAAAGAATGTGTTTCCATACAATTTGGATCATAAACATGTAGAATTTGTTTTTAATCTAAATAAAATAATCTTTGTAGGCAAGAAGATGAAAGAGAATACCAGAGTATTTTAACAAACACAAGCTTAATAAAAACACTACTACAGTAAGGAGCTGGAGGGTACATTAACCTTTAAGGTGGGCACTGTCATTGTAAGGCATGGCCATAGCAGATTCTTTCATGTCCCTGGCAGATTCTTTTTGTGCCCCAGGAAACAATAAACTGAAGCAGTTCTGTTTAAGGACTACTACAGAATTTCAGAGTGGTTGTTCAACAGGCACCCTCATATAAAAGTAGATGATTTGAGATGAGAACTGAAAGTAAGTAGATCCCAGAACACTGCCTCTGGGGTCACAGTACCTAAGTTGTGTCCTAGCTCTGCCACTTAGCAGTATGATTTTGACTGTTAATTAACCTTCCTGTACTTACTGCTTTTTCAGAAGATGGAAATTATAATAACTACCTTATGGGGTTGTTCTGAGATTCATGTTAATTTGTATGTAACCCTTAAGAATAATTTTCTGATACTTAAGCAGTGTTTCACCCAGCATTGCTGCTGGTAGTGGAGATTTCCAGCTTGAGAATGTATTGGTTCTTATTAATTAGCTAATAAAAACAAGAAAGGAACTTATAAAAGCAGTTTAATGAAGTTCCTTTTAACACAGTAATTGAATTGTAATTGAGAAGGGTTAATTGAATTCAAACTTGACATTGTCGAATGAATGAAGCCATATATTCTTCTAGGGCTGGAGGTCAGAAGTGAAAACAGGTGTGGTAATTTAAAGACAAGTTACAAACTAATTTATTGAACATCTGTTATGTGGGTAGACATTGTTCTCCTTCAAGTATAGCAATTACGTTATGGGAGTAAAAAATCAAAGTGGTTGGTTACCACTTTAAGCAGTTCTTAAACAGAAACAAGAAAGTTATTACCCTAGAAGTAAAAATTTTTTGGCTTTTGTTAATTGATCAGATGTTAACTTGATGTTTTACTCCTTATTACATTCAAATTTTGTGTATAAACTTATACACTTGTAAGGGATTAATTTTAGAAGGCTTTCTTTGCACAGTGTGACATCTTAGAAAATATTGAACAGAATTGATGCATTCATCTCAGCTTTCTGTAAGTGCTGTGGAGAAGGTGAAGGCATTTCCTTCAACACTTGTGAAAGTTTGAAGAGTTGGAAATGAATGTTGGGAAAAAATTTAGTCGCTTTACTTTTTATCATTGATTTCTTATGCTTTTTTTTTTTTTTTTTTTTTGCTTGATTTGGTATCTGGCTCTGAAACATAACTAAATATATTTTAGCTGTTGGCCATAACAGAGGTTTAAGTTCTGGTGTCTTAAACATTTTAGCTAAGAATGAATCCATACATGTTACAAAGGGTATTTGATATATTCTTTTTGTCTAGTTTATTGTATTTAGAACAGTAAAACAAGAGATTCCAGGTGTTCAAAATACCACATCTTGCTTGTGATCATTTACATACAGTAGTTTTCACCATAATCAGTATTATGGTGCTTTTGTGGTTATGGTGATTGGTGTTGCTCCTACAGTGTAATATTGTTGCTGAGAATATGTCAAATTGAACTTGAGCCTATGTAAAACATCCATAGGAATGTATGGGTCCTGTTGAAATGATGAGTCACTTTGAACTAGTAGTTACTGTGGTGTCCTTATGTTAATTATGGAAAACAGTGGTATGAATTATGATTTAAATCATTATGAGAATATTTATTTTTCACCAGAAATATGGTATTAAATACATTGAGTCTTCATTGACATATTTATATCCAAAGAAGTGGTTTGATTTTTTTTTAATTGATTGTGATATATATATACACACACATAAAATAAATTGCCTTGTCTGAATGTCTATACCTTGGTTAGGGTATTAATCAGGAGATTTTAATATTCAAAAACAAAATGTCTTTTCATAAACTGCTATGTTCACATGGATCAAAGTTTTCTTTTATATCATTAATTTACATTCCAGTAAGCCTGTTATTATAAAGTCAAACCATCCTAAATTGGGACCTTGGGGCCTGACTGTAACCATTCTGTCTTATGATACATGTTCAAGTTAACTATAATGTAGTGTGTTAATCTAAAAACTCAGTGGCAGATAGAAAATTTATATATACCTTAAATGTTTATTTTTATTTTAATATAAAACTTATCTATACATCAAGTTTATTAATATTGGGTCAACATCATTTTGTTGAGTGTAGGCCCTTTGTTTAGAATTCCATTTTGCTAAAAAAATCTAGTTCTTTAGCAAGGCCCTCAGCAACCTAGTGAGATCCTGTCTCAAAAAAGAAAAAAAAATCTGATTCTTAAGGTGGATTTTAACTCGGAATACTTAAAAAAATACATAAGTGTTGCTTTTCTGGAATAGGAGAGAGAATTCAGTTTTGAAATTTTAGAATTCTAGACCCCTTCCAATCTTTAAGAATTGTCTTGCACATTTGATAGTTTGTGTGTGTGTGTGAAAGGCTCATCTTTTTCATTTTTTCTAAAGTATGCAATACTTAAAGGTTCATATGTAGAATTTCTTTTTTCTGTGCTTAGAGGCTCTCATTTCATGTCAAATGTAATAATTTGTAATTTGTCATAAAAGTGATAAGTTCAGTAGTTGATCGAAATGCAAGTTTCATTATCTGAAACAATATGGCCAAGAAACAAATGAGAAACTGGTCAAAAATTGTATCTAGTATTCAAAGTGCTGATTTTGTTAAGAGCTCCTACAAATCAGTAAGAAAATGGCCAGCCTTTGAAGTCATCCAAGAATTTCTTTGGGTGATGTGGATGCATGTTTTAGATCTTTAGATACAATTTTGAGTTATCTGCATAGTTATACCAGAATATAGTCTATACTTGAAATGCAACCATACTCTTGACAGTATGGGAATAGCACTAACTAGGATTTTCAGAACAGATTTTTTGTTTTTGTGCTGTTCGATTCTTCTAGAACAGTAATATAAAGTTGTTTCACTCTTTTTTATTAATGGTTGCCTGCCATTTTTTATTGTCTTCTAGTTTGACTAATCTGATTGGTTAATATTTTGCAGTTTTTGGTATTAGAAACAGTTGGTGTCCTCAGCACCCTCTTAGAACTTTGTATGCACAGTTTTTACACATTGGCATATGTGAAATGAATTCCCTCAGTGAAATTGGTTGGATCAAAGGTTTTGCTTGAATTTTATCAGCCTTTGCCAGATTGCCCTTCATGAAGATTTTATCTACTCCCACCAGTAAGGAATGAGCAGATGAGTGTTTCTTTGCCTTTCCTGTTATAGCTTAGTAAAATTTATCTTTAGTGAATCTTGTAAGTGAAAAATGTAGTCTCCTTATAGTTTTAATTTGCATTTCTTTTGTATGAAATTGAGCATCTTATAGGTATGTATTAGCTATTTGTATATTTTTTGGGATCTGAGACTGATGCTTTTTTCATTTGTTGAGAAGGATTGCTATCTGGTTGGCAGCAGTTTATAAGGTGGTATTTTGAAATGCATATCAAATTTCAGAAAATTGACAAAACATACAGTATCACACAATTGATAAAATTTGGTATTTGTTTGGTTTCTTATCTTTCTGTGGTTGGTTCTTACTGATTTGTAGAAGCTCTTAACAAAATAGCATTTTGGATATAAATTGCAATTTTTAACCAGGTTGTCATTTATTTCTTACAGGTAATGAAAAAACTTTTGATTTTGATCAAGTACTGAGCTTACTGCTTTATATGATGTCCCAGGCTTTACAACATAACCTGCCCAAGCTTGTTTTAAGTTATTTAATTCTTATATTCTACTTTTGTGTTTTTATTTTAAGCATCTTTGCCCAATCTGGATTTGGTTGGGGAGGAATTCATAAGGTTTAGGGTAATTTCTCTTACCACTCCTTTTGCCACCTATACAAAATAACAAAACATTGAGCTATTGGGCCTTACTTCCCTGTGTAGTTAATTTTTTTTTCCACACATTTAGTCATTGACACTAAAGTGAGGAATAATTTATACATATTGTTTATTATTAAATTTTTAAATGATCTGTTTGGTTTTCTTTCTTTTTTCTTTTCTTTTTTTTTTTTTTTTTTTTTTTTTGTAGTGCTGGGGATTGAACCCAGGGTCTTGTGCATGCTAGGCAAGCACTCTACCAACTGAGCTATATCCCCAGCCCTTGTTTGATTTTCATTTAGAAAAATATGAATGTTTTTCTTAGTTTATGATTTTTCCTTAAGCCAAAGGAATGGGATGTTTCAAAAATTTAAAAATACATGAGTACAGAATTATAAATAATATATGTGAAGGATCTAATGCATTACTATGCTTTGTTCAGAATTGGTGATGTCATCTGGCTGGATCACAATTGGTTAGCTTGTAGTTACTCTTTCTGCATGTAGTGATTGGAATACTGTTAAGCTAGGATGGTGCTATCAGCACTTTGAGTTTTGGGTTTATTTCAGTAATTAAACAGTGCTTGAATATCTGAATTATGAGTTAATTCAAGGGAGTCTGATGCTACATTAGGCATCTATTTGTTTAATCTGCCTCTTGTTTAACTTTATTAATTTAGACTGTCTTAAACTTTAGCAAGAGTTTAAGACTTAAGTCTAGTGTATAGAATTTAACGGTTCTGTTAAAACACAGATTGCTATGCCTCACCTTCAAAATTTTTGATTAAGTAATTCGGGTGAGGCACAAGTTTTCTGTTTCTAATAAGTTGCAGATAATTTGTATGTCTTTAAGTGAATAGATCATTTCAAGTTTGGTTGTCTTATAGCATTTTTGTTTACTTATCCATTATTAAAACTTTAGAATTATGACTCATCTTTTAGCCTGGGTAAATATTTATTACTAGTAAGAAAGGTAGTAAAACTTGACTTAGATAAAGGGAAATGCTCTGTGGCTTTTAGGACCACCAGTATCTTCCTTGTTATGTCTTTTATGTGTTATGTGTCAGGTGGATTGATATCTCTCTCTCTCTCTCTCTCTCTCTCTCAAAGGGTTTCTTAAATTTAGCAGTATAGCAAATGATCAAGTACTCTTTTTTTTTCTTGCTTTAGTCTTAAATTAACAAATTTATTCTTTAAATTCTAGAGACCAGGGATTCAGAAGCATTGCATTGACAGAGTTGGTTCCTTCTGGAGATCCTGAGAGAAGAGCTTTTCATTTCATGATTCTTCCTAGCTTCTGATGACAACTAGCAGTCCTTGTTATTCCTTGCCTTATGTATCTCCAGTCTCTTTCTCCATCTTCACCTGGCTACTCTTTGTGTCTCAAATTTCCCTCTCATTTCTTTTCATTAAGGATATGTGTGATTGGGTTTAGAGAGCACCATAAATGTTTGTGATCTCATGGGAAGATTTTAACTTAACTACATCTGCAAAATTTCTGATTTTTAATAAGGTCACATTCCTAGGTACCAGAGGTTAGAACTTGGTCATATCTTTCTATAGGTACCTTTTTGTTGATATACATACATGTAGGTGTGTTCCTTTATAGTAGTTTTTAGGACAAGTGTGCTAGTGTAGGAGTGTGCTATCATAGCACACCTAAGATTGGGAATCAATGTAACATATAAACTAGTTTTAATAAGCTATTTAACTGGTTTTGAGACTCTGGAAAAGTTAACTGCTATTATTCAGGTGTTTTCATTGGAAAAGAAGAGCACATTTGACTCTCTTGACCTTCCAACCTTAGAATTGCCATTTTTTGTAAAATCTGTTGTTCATACAACAAGCTTCACTTGTTAGTAAACTTCACATATTTTGTGATGTAGGAGATATTTAACTACAGCATCTCATGGTTTGTATCACTGGGTGATTAATCAAATTAACATTGAGGAAACATTAGGAATTTTCTCCGGAATCTGAAAGACAGGGTTTGAATGTGGTTGACCATTTAATTTAGTACTTATAATAAACATGGTTGTTGATTAAAGCATGGCAAATAATAGTTCCATTAACTGATTTGTGATATTCATTTCCTCTTAGGAAAAATGCAGAAGAATGGCTATGCTTCTGTGTATCTCCATGTTGTGGTTGCCTAACGCTTGAGAAATGGGCAGAGGAAAAAAAGATCAAAATAGAGTGGTTTTTTAAAGTGTTTTAAGAAATTTTCAAGTTCAAGTTGTATTATTAGTTTTGTGATTTTCCTCCTCCCCCATTTTTAAAGTCCAAATCGATGCATATCTTATGTGGGATCATTATAATTGGTGGCCGTTTGGTGGTTCCCATTGCTTGTGAATGCTTGCACTTGATCTGGCTGTATATGTTATCGCTTCATTTGAGTATTGTTAGTTATCGGGACTACACGTACTGAATTAGCTAATTAAAATGCCTTCAAAAAATGTTACCCTAGGAGTCTCTGTTGAATGAATAGCTAGCTATTGAGTATCTGGAAAGTTGAGAAACAGTGATAGGATATAAATTTTCTAGTATTTGGGCAAAATAGTATTTGCTCGAATGCAAACATTTATTCTTTAAAGCCACAAATTAGTTCTATTGAAACTAAGGAAGTTACCCACAAATGGATTATGTTTTGCCATTGAGATAATGTGCAAGAGGATTGCCCACCTTGTGTCAGTAATACATCCAAAGGCACAAACTGCCAAATGTCCTCAAATAGATCAAAGAAATTCCAAAGGATCTAGAGGCCATAGTGTAGCTGACTCATGCACTGTGTTGGACTAACTTTAAGGCATTGAGTCATATTTTAATTGGCAGTGTTTTTTCTTTCACAATCTTAATAAAATAATCTTGTAGGTAATACGTTATGTAGTCCAGGTTGTTGGTTTTTTAAAAAATACCACCACCAAAGTAGAAGATAGGAAATATACAATTGGGACGAAATGGACTTGTTTGCCCCAAAATTGGTTAAATTTAGAGTTAAGTTTTAGTGAAGTGAAGAGAGGGATTCACTTCTCTTGTATACTGCCTGCCAGTTTGCTGAACTTACTGCTCCAGCAGATGGCATTAGCTAAAAATATCAAGTTGGTTCATGAAAGATTAGGTTAGACTAATCATGAAAAAAGAGCCAGAGGATGAAGTCATAAATGATGATTTCAGATAATTTCTACTGCTTTTAAATATGTAAATAAAATCATGGGCTTTTATTTACTGAATGAACAGTGAATTCAGCATTTAAAGGCATATTGTGTTTTGTCCATGGGCCAAACCGAGGATATAATTGTTTTGTATGAGTGTTAGCAGAGTGGAATGGACTGGGAATGAATGGCTGATACTTAATCTACATGGTGCTTTTCCTATGATGCTTAGATTCCATATTAACTGCCTTCTTTTGAGCCATTCCTAATCCTGGTTTCCCTCTCTTTGGTTCATTAATCATTCTTATGTTGTTTGCCTTTTATATTCCATTTACGTACCAGCATTTCCACAGTGCTGTTGCTGCCTCTCAGTCCTAAAACCTTTATGAATGATTTCTTTTTATGCTTCATTAAGGTGTTTTTTCAGGTGGGAAAATGGTAGGCGTATTTTCTGTGAGCCCCTTTCAACCAAGAACCTGAGCCTGTGAGCTTTGTTAAGAATTGTTAGGGCTTTACTTTTTTGAAATGTGCATTTGCATGTGGTAACATTTTAGTGGTGTGATGTCTTAAAGCAGCTGAAAATGGTTTATTGGTTTTATTTTGCAGGATGAATATTTACATCTAAGATTATTTTTAAGAAATTCATTTATATCTAAGTGTCCAATTTGTGTGAAACATGTGTGGTCATTGCCTTCCATAATCAGCAATATTTTGGTTTTTTTTCAGTACATTGCAGTATTTGAGAAGATTTTATGATGTATACCTTGTTTGGTGTGTGCTCTTAAGACATTCTCTTGAAACTTAATTTTGTAATTAATCGTGAAAAAATAACATTTTTGGGGGGAAAGTCCTGTCCTCCCTTGTCCCCACCCATGCTGGGAGTTGAATCTAGGGATGGTTTATCACCAAGCTACATACACCTTTTTCGTTTTTTTGAGACAGGTTCTTGCTAAGTTGCTGAGACTGGCTTTGAACTTGAGATCTTCCTGCCTCAGACTCCCAAGTCACTGGGATTATAGGTGTGCATCAGTGTACCTGGTTGAAGAAGTTTAGTTTTTATTTACCAAATGTCTTTGTTTCATCTCTCTGTTTTCAAGTTTTCTTTTAAAATGAACCTTGACCAACATGTTCTTTGTGAATATAGGTATATGACTGATGGGATGTTACTTCGTGAAGCCATGAACGATCCCCTCCTGGAACGTTACGGTGTGATAATTCTTGATGAGGCTCATGAAAGAACACTGGCTACAGATATTCTCATGGGTGTTTTAAAAGAAGTTGTAAGACAGAGATCCGACTTAAAGGTGAAGTAGTTTTCTTTACCCATTTAGTTCATTTTGTGTGTATGCATGTATTAAAGTGGGAAATATCCTGATCATTAATCAGCTTTTTTTTTTAAAAAAAATTGTGTCCAAGTACTGCCTATGTTTTTACTTTGATGTGGCTTCATTTTAGACTTCACTTATATTTCTCCTACTTTTTAGTAATGTATTTTAAAACCAAATCTCTCTTATTTCTAACCCATCTGATTCTTCATATTCTAACATTTTGTTTTGTTTTTTTTTTTTGATCATACTAGTCACTCTATTCATCATTAAGTGCAGACATCTCCTTAAAGGATCAGTTTTTAGTCTGAATAGTTTATATATTTTACATTTTTGAACCATAGTTTAGGAAGTTCCCCCTTTTGCTTTCTTGTGTGCGTGTACCATACTTTGAAACTTAAAACTCATCATGTCATCATTCCTTATTAGTATGTGTGCTGTACAAGCACCATATAAGTACTATCACTATTAAAAATTATGGATGAGCTGTCAGGGTTTCAGTGGAGAAATCTCATTTAAAATAAGAATTAAGAATTCTAGTGGAATGATGTATGAGGGAGACTTACAGTAAAATTTTATTAGTTTATATGATATATGATTTGTATGGGGGTGTGACCGCATAATCATGAAGTTCTGTACCTGAAAAGACTTTTTTTTTTTGTTCTGCCTTTGTACAACAAGTATAGAAGATCCTTGCTTATTTCAGGATTTTTTTTTAAAGATGTGTGTATTAAAGATTATTTGGAAGAAGTGAGAAAATTTACACCTGGTCCACTAGTTAATATTGCATTTTTTTTTTTCATGTGGAAACATGTTTTGTTTGAATAAATGTAGCAATAATCATGACATTAAGGTGGTTCTCCATTAGTTCTTTCACAAACTTTCATTTGGTATGTTTCAAGGTAATTGTAATTTACTTACTTAAATAGATATTTCTAAATATCTTTGAATATAAAGCTTTTACTGTACCTCAGTCTTTCTGTATTTCATTTTTAAAGTGGTTTATTTAAATGTCTTTACAGTTTTCTTTATATAGAACAGTAAATCAGTACTTTTCAATTTTTTTCTTTGAGGCCATGAAAGAACTTAAAGGTGACTCAAGTAATTTACTGTTTTCTTTCAGGTTATAGTTATGAGTGCTACTCTAGATGCGGGAAAATTCCAGATTTACTTTGATAACTGTCCTCTCTTAACTATTCCTGGCCGCACACATCCTGTTGAGATCTTTTATACTCCAGAACCAGAGAGAGATTATCTTGAAGCAGCAATTCGAACAGTGATCCAGATACATATGTGTGAAGAGGAGGAGGGAGATCTTCTACTTTTTTTAACTGGTCAAGAGGTACCGTTATTATTAGCCTTTGGCCTATCATTTCTGTTAAATGGCAACTTTAAACAATTTGGCATATATTAGCCATAGTTTCCTTATTGTGAAATTTTTTTCCTTCATATTGATGTATAAAATTTGTAACAGTTTTTCTTTTTACTCTTAGGAATACTTTTTAAACCACTAATACTTTTGTGTTAGGGTTAATTATCCTGAGTGTTAAATGATTTTAGAATTCCAAGATTTAGCAAATTGTATCTTCACTTTGGAAAGGCCAGCAAACTGGGACATGAATTTGCATCACAGCTGCTATGATTTCAGGCAGTCTTCATCAGTTATTTAGCTTGTGTGTAGACTTAAGTGCCAATCAATCATCAAAAAACCTTATTTTGTGTTTTATCTTCCATGTACTCTTTGAGAATTGGGAGGATAGCATGTCTTCTTTAGAATTTACCGCATTTTGATATACAAATCTCAGTTGTCTTATGTTCTAAACTCTTCCAATAGGGTATTTTTAGACATGTGTTCTGACGTTCTCAAGTGGCTAAAGAAGTTCAGGAAAAACTATTTGGATAAAGCAATTTTAGAAAATGTTTTTGTAAATGGTTTCTTAAGGTTTTTTGTTGTGAGTTTTGTGAATTTTCTAGAATGCACTAGAATTTCCTAGTATGTGCTCTTTAATGTACATGCAAATCACTTAGACCAACTTGGAGATTCTGATTCAGTGGGTCTTAGTGGATCCTGAGAGCCTGCCTCTAAGAAGCATGCTGGTGGTGCTGACTTTCCTTCTGGTCTTAGTGTCAGGGTCTAGAGCAGGTCCAACAGAACTTTTTGCACTGCTGGAAACATTCTATATTTGCACTTTTCACTGTGATCGCCACCAAGAAATAGGGCTTTTGAGCATTGCAAGGTGGCTAGTATGAGGAGAGACTAAATTTTAATTGTGTCTAAGTTTAAATAGTTAACACTTACTGACCCACATCCTGTTTTTGTATTTGCATGGCCCACTGGTTAAGAATTTCTTTTACATTTTTAAAAGGTTATCTCTGATAAAAGAACCTGACAACTGAGATCTTAGATGAATGAAAAACTTAATGTGTTTTGGCATCCCAAAAGATCTGACTTCTCTTCTGGAACTTTTTTTTCCTCAGGTGTGGTAGATTGCCCGCTTCTGAAGACAATTCTTTTAAAACAAAGCAAATTCTTGTCTCTTTTCCAAACTTGCTCTAACAGATGAAGTTTGGGGATGAAATGTAGGAATCTGCATCTTCTGTAAACTCCTGGGGCCATTTTTATGTCCTTTTGGTTTAAGGGTCACTTTTCCACAGGAATAGTTTATAGTATGATGCCTATGATATGATAATGACAGCCTAAACATTGTTAAGAGAAATTGCTGCCATTTGTCTCAGATACCAAAGGTCTGCTAAGCAACAACATCTCTGGCAGTAAATGGAATTCTCATTTATGTTCACATTCTACAGGGATATTTGGTTGATAATTTTTGAGCAGATGTCATTGTTAAGAGCTATGAATGTTGAGTAATTTATTTTAATCTTTGGATTTCTTCTGGTTTGTCTTGATCATTTGTAATTTATAATTTGTTGGCCTTAATTTCCTTTCTTTAGAGCACGGTCTCTTGATGTGGATGCTATATGTATTATATCAATATCAATGCTTTACGCATCAGATGCAATACTATTTCTTCCCTTGGTTGTGAAAACCAGATGTCTGCAGACATTACAAAATATCCCCTAGGAGGTTGCAGAGTCATTCCCTGTAGAGAAATATAATTGTCCTTTTGGAAAATAGGTGTGTTGCAAATTCAGTTTCCCAGAGTTACTTTCTTGGTGTACTGGTCATCTTTTCTATGCATTTTGATTAGGAAATTTCCTTACATTTTGTAAGCAGGAGTACTAAATGGTTTTTTTGGGGGGGGGATGGCATATAAATGACATGTATGTTGTAACTCATTTTTGAGGTACTCATTTTGTCCTCTTGTGTCTGGTCTCTAAATCACTTCTTTCAAAGTGCATAGTGTATTTTCTTAAATGACTAAAGTAGTCATTATGCGCAGATAACCAAGCATATCAGAGATAGCCTCATGGTAAGGACCTCAAAGAGTTTCTCTAGTTGGGGAAACAAAGTAGTATTCCCAATGGTTTTCATATGTGTACTGGAGTATGTCTTTCACAACATAAAGTGATACTGTTGTTGTGAACTATAGCTGTGTAAAGTTCTCTTTAGATGTCTAGTCTTGAATTTGGAGACTTTTGGGAAGAAGGTGGATTTTATTGATTTTGTTTAGTAGATATGATATAAAGATAAATAAAACATTACTGTTTCTCCCTTTTTGGTGAAACTTTGGTATTTTTAGTTGGTAGGTTAAATGGTAGATTTTGGGAAGTTGGTACTTGCCTTCATAAATTTGAAGAGCTTCCTTGAAATCTAGTAATCTTGTGAAATTTGAAAGATTTTTTTTTTAAGACGTTACCATTTTAATCACTTTTTAAAAACAATGGTGCTCCTGAAGTCATCTGAGCTAATGTGGGAGAGCACGCACCCAGTTTAAATTGGTGAAAATTGGAAATCTAGAATGTTTTTATTATTTCAGTGCATACAATTTGGACTTAAGCTGTTCGTGGTGGCATATGCCTAAAAAATCCCATTGACTTGGGAGGCTGAGGCAGGAGATTTGCCAAGTCTGAGGCTATCCTTGGCAACTTACAAAATCTTTCTCAAAAATAAAAAGATATGGGGATGTCACTCAGTGGAAGATTGTCCCCTCTTCCCCCAATCTCCACTACTTCAAAATAATAAATAATCAATCTGGACCTATGATAAGTGTTATCAAGATAGAAGTCCTCAGGCAAGTTATATACTACTGGATCAGGTAGGAGATTGTAATTGCAGTAACAAATATTTATAAGTGGATGCTTGAAGATCTGAAGATTCTTAGATCCTTCATTCCTTGAGCAGCACATAATTTTTCTTAGTAATATGCTTTTTCAGCATTTAATGAATTCGTAAGTAAGTTCCAATTTAATTAATTAACATACTTGTAAAGCTGAAAGTCTTTTTCTTCGAGTCAGAAACTCTTCACGACCAAGCAGATAGCTACTGATTGGGAAGAGAATCTGCCATTTCTGTCTTTCTGATGATTGTAGGAGAGTTTAATGGCATTCTAAACTGATAGTTTTGACTAAGAATGATTAAAACTTGAGGAAAAATGTATTGTGGAATTTTAACAACTATTTAGAACCTTATTTATATAAAAAGCACAAGTGATATGGATTTTTTTTCCTTCACTTCAGAGGATTATTTATATCCCTGATGTCAACATTTTGTTTTAGCTCCATACATGGCTGAACACATTAGTTCCAATTTGTAATTATCTAAAATATTGCTGTCTTAAAGCAAATATATGATTTGGGCTGTTAATTTTTTAAGATGTGGAATCTGGATGTTAGATGACATTTGACCATTTATTTTCCAGTTGTGTTTTTGGTAAAATTAACAATTGCAGATACTCTAAATATTGGAAGTATGATTTTTGTATTTATGTTCAAAAATTTAATTTGGTAGCGATCTTAATTTTGTATTTGCGTACCAGCAGGGGGCATTCTCATCTAGATTCAGCATTCGAAAGCAATTTTCTTTATAAATACTTGTTTCCTTTGTTAATGTTCTTTTGATGAATAGCATTATATTTTCATTTTCTCCTGGAAGCTTGGGATCTTAGAGGACACTGTTAATATCAGGTTCTTTGTAGTGATTTTTTTGGTGTCACAGTTTTTGAGACAGATACCAGTTTTCTTAAATGATACATAAAGTTATGTGTTTGAGGTAGGTGAAAACAATGTGTTTCTTAATATATCCAAGAACTTTGTATTCTTTAATGCAAAGTTGTACATGGATTTAAAGTCATTTTAAGGAAAATAATTCTAGTTTGATGTAAAATCACCTGAAATTACCCCCTCTTTGAATCAGTCTGTCTTATGAATAACATAATTAATGAGGATAGTCTCAGGTTGGGTTGTTTTGATTAGACTACCTACTATTTTATAATATTATAATAACCCTAATCCTAACCTTAATGTTCTTTCTTCCAAGTTGAATTATTTCAGTAAGGGTTAGGTAACATTTATCCCCCTGTATACTCTACCCTCCATATGTTAAACCCTTTAACCATCCCTAAAGTGGCCACTCCTCCCTTCTTCTCAGTATTATTCATTATGTCTCCTCCCTTTAAATTTTGATTTGAATACAAGTGCATTGGAATAGATTTAGGTGATAGGGAAAATTTTGAAGCTGCCCTAAGATATTTGGGTTAGCCTAGTTCTTAAATATCTTATGTTGATACTGTAAAGGTGTTTGTTCTCATTAGGCACAATGAAGCAAATCTTGCATATAATTGCATTAGTGATACGTGACATTAAAGCCTAATTGGCTTATTTAAAATATCTAGCACATCAATTTCTTTTAGATTGTGAAAATTGAAAAGGTCACAAGTGCAGTTAAATATTCCTGGGTGAGAAATTTCAATTTTAGTACAATTTGTTCAGAATTAATTAGGAAATCTGACTCTTTAAGAAAAGGGGTGTAGAATGCAAATAAGGTAGCTACATATTCAATTGAATAGAGAAATCAACATTTTTGAGGTGGTTTTAGAAATCCCACTGAAATTTGCTATAATAGTTTTGGTTAGTACATTGAAAATAGGGTATCTAGCACATCGTATACTTAAACTGCATAGAAATGTTCAGTATTTTTGTTTTTAGACTCAAAACTTATTTTGTAGGAAATTGATGAAGCCTGTAAAAGAATAAAACGCGAGGTTGATGATTTGGGTCCTGAAGTTGGTGACATTAAAATCATTCCACTGTACTCTACACTTCCACCCCAGCAACAGCAACGCATTTTTGAACCTCCACCACCAAAAAAACAGAATGGAGCCATTGGAAGAAAGGTAACAAAGAAACATTCTTTATAATATTTCATTAATATAAAGAGACTTGTGAGATATCAAGCTATGCTGTGGGTAATTGTGATTTGGGTCAAACAACAAAATAATCTTCATTTCAAAAATAAATAGAATAAAATGTATTTGGGTGGAGTGTATATATCTTTTTTAATATTTTTTTTTTGTAATAGGTGGGCAAAATATATTTTATTATTTTATTTTTATGTGTTGCTGAGGATCGAACTCAATGCCTCACACATGCTAGGGGAGCGCTCTACCACTGATCCACAGTGCCAGGCCCGTATATATCTTTTGACCATAGCAGAAGAAAATATACTTCTTTCTCCACACATAGGGAGTTCCTCCTTAACAAATGATAGAATGGTTAAGGGAAGGGGAAGATGGCCAAGTACTTTATTCCATTCAGTGAATGATTGGTAAAACTAAGCACTTCATTCTGTGGTGTTTTGGCTTCTAACTTATTTTTCTGATTTAATCAAATTTTTAGATATAGGTGTGGAGTGTTGACACTGCACAGAACTCTTCATAGCAGTGTTCGGTGGACACAACATCTTTTATTTTTATGTGGTGCTAAGGATCGAACCCAGCGCCCCGGGCAAGCCAGGCAAGCACGCTACTGCTTGAGCCACGTCCCCAGCCCCCTTGTTTTGTGTTTTATCTCAATCAGCTAATGCAGAGAAATTATGACTCTTAGCATGAGTCAGCTTCACCTTAGAGGTTAAGAAGAAAACTGTCATAGCTTTTGTAGGTGATTCCGGGGGGAGTGAGAGTAAGGAAGAACATCATTCTGATGGGAAAGACACTCTGAGCCCCAGCTTGTTAAAGCACAAATGAAAGATTTTCATGCAGGGCTGACTCATGGAGGAGCATCTAAACTTCAAGTCCACATGTTTTCAGTACTGGGCAAGATGGCTGCCCAGGCTGAGATGGGGGTAACTGCATCCCTGAGGTAATTGAAACATGCCCCATGCTCTGTTTAGGCACTGACCAGCAGGCAAGATGAAGAGGTGACCGGTAGGCTTAGGGCTTGACAGACCTATTTAGAGCCGCAAAGGTGCTAGAGGATTGTGGGAAGGAGGGAGGAGGTGTAGAGCAGGAGGAACCGCTTATTCAGTTGTTTTCTTAAAATAGGCACCTTAAGCGAGTGAAGGAGTAAGGGCTAAGGCTTGGTTCTGCTGTTGTTAATGTTACTGTGCCAGTTACTAGAAGTGTTTACTGTCACCATGATGTCCATAATTAATTTAAAATTATATAGGAACATTTAGAGGTTTACGCTCTGCTTTTTACTGGGAAAAAAATATATAACTATTTTGTAAAATGGTTTACTTTTTTCCTAACAAACATAAGATAACAGCTAGCATAGAATAGGTTATGAGACTATTGCAAGTTTTTGAACAAATTGAATATTTAATACAGTTTTTAAAATAACATCAGAATATTTGTAATTATAGCTTTATTTTATGGTGTTTTTTTGTTTGTTTGTTTTGTGGTGCTGTGGATCGAAGCCAAGACTATAGGAAGCAAGCATTCTACCAACTGAGCCCCTATTTATGTACCTTTTATAAGGCATTGTTATTTTTTATTCCTCATTCTGTTTATGCAGAATAAATTCTATAACCTGATTGTGTAGAACCAACAACAGTTTTTTTGTACTGAATTTTTAAATATGGGCTATGTGAAAGTTAAGTTTTGGGGGCATTTGAGCACTTAAGTAGCTTCTAACATTGGACTAATAGTGTAGTAGGTTGAAGTTTTTAACTATTGAGAAAGGTTGAGAATACGGTACTGTATTTGTATGAGGGTGTTTTTTTACCCGTTGATGCTTTTTAAAGTTTGTTCAAGTATTTCAGTAAACTAAAAACTATAGGAGGCTATTTTAAAATTATAATTATTGGTAAATCTTCTGGGCATCCCAAGACTTATAATTATTGTTCTATAGAATTGGTGTTATTTAAATCCAGCAATGAGTCTTTGATTAAAATACTTAGTTTTCATTAATTTTATCTATACACATAGCTGATTTTCTGTAACTTTCCTATAGCTTGCTGAATAATATGGCTCAGAATGTAGATTGCTCAATAAAAAAGGGAAATGGCCCATGTGAAGCTGGTTCTATAGTCTTAAAGGGAGACTTAATGATCCACAATCTGAAGATAGCTTGGTGTACAAGCAGATAAATTAATGTCTTTAAATTGGGCAACTCCACAGAGTTCCCTAGAGAATAAAAATCCAAACTAGCTTAACCTAAATGCATTATTGTGTTCAAACAGTATTCAAGTAGAGCAACACAAGTGCTCTGAGTTGTACTGTGTTAAAGTGTAATTACTGAACTAAATCAAAGTGGGTCCCATTAGAAGACAGTTGGGGAGGGGTCCTCTGCATATTTTTGCAGTGATGCCAAACCTTTACCATGGTATTTAGTCTTTTTGGAGTTATTTACCTAATATAGTTAGTGAGATTTGCACAGTACTTTAAAGACTCTTTGAGCACTTATTGCAAAGATAACAGTTATTATGACAGTTATGTAGATTTCTGCTAGATCTTGACATTCAGGATCACTTTTTTCTGACCAATTCCTAATTGGATTGTGCCTCCTATAATCTGTTTTGGAGTTGATTAACTGATTCACTGAGATTCAGACAGACCCCCCACCAAAAAAAAAAAAAAAATCCACAACCCGGACTTTCCAGAATGTTGGGGATTATTCTGGAGTCTACCTGTCAACGTTACTTACCTTGAAAGTTTGTTTCACTTCTGATTATATGCTGTAAATATCCTTAAGAATGCCTTTCAGTAATAACCACAGAATTATCTTTAGTTAAGAAACCTTTGCCTTTTGCCATTCCTTTTAATGAACGAAAAAGGAAGCCTTTTTGACATGTAAATAATATGAAATACCTGTTGATAAATGTCAAAGTTTCTTGCCAGTATTTAAGAAAATCTCCCACTGCAAGTATGAAATCAAAAAATGAAACTCTTAGTATTAAATTCCAAGTAATAGTGTAATGAAATCCTGTGAATTAATCCTGCGAATTTTTAAAACCATTTGATTTGCAAAATTAAAAATTTAAAGAAATAAAAGAATAGGGATAAATGGAAGTACTTTCATTTCTTAGATATTCCCATGGGACATTCTTAGGTACATATTCTTTTCTGAGCAGACCCTTTTATGGCTTGTGCCTTTTCTTCTTTTGTGAGTAGCTTTCACCTTACCTTCAAATACTGTCCTAAATGCCATTTTCTTGGTAAAACCTTCTTTGTCTTCATTGTGGAAATAACCCCTTTATAATCTCACAGCACATCTTCCAGTGTCATTTACACTTTCTATCCATGTCTAATCTTCTCTTAGAAACTGAAAGCTAGAAGAGCAGACTCTATCTGATTCATCTTCTGTGTCAACTGCTTACATATACATGTGTCTCTAGCTGAATGCCAGTAATCTGTTCCTGAAAATTAGATGTTCTGGTAAAAATACTAACAAAAAGTAACATTTCCTATTGTTTTAAAAGGAAGAAAATTATATCTTTGTTCCTTGGACTGTCTCCAATTTCCTAAATTGCAAAGGATCTCACATGCAAAAATAAGCTATCATATTAGTATAAAAATGATTTAAACATTATTCCATGTAACAAATGTGTGGTTCCCAACAGTTGCTATATATGCAGTGTAACACATTACATGTCACCACTTTGAGACTGTACACTTTCCAAAACATCTACATTTCTGATGATCTGCCAGTTCTTTTTAATTAATTTTTTTTGTAGTTGTAGATGAACAGAATGCCTTTATTTTACTTGTTTGTTTTTATGTGTTGCTGAGGATCGAACCCAGTGCCTCATGCATGCTAGGCAAGCACTGTACCAGTGAGCTATAGCCCTAGCCCGATCTGTCAGTTCATACTGGATTGTAGCTTTTTCTTGTGCTGTTTTGTTTAAAATGTTGATTTTTTAAAAAAATGAAATGAATATTTCCTTTGTAAAATAAATATTGTTTGTAAACATTCAAATAAATGGGGCTGGGGTTGTGGCTCAATGGTAGAGCACTCGCCTAGTACATGTGAGGGCCCGAGTTTGATCCTTAGCACTACATAAAAACAAATAAAATAAAGATATTGTGTCCAACTGTAAATAAAAAACAAATGTTTAAAAAAAATTCAAAGAAATGCATGTTTTATGAAGTTGGTCATTAATTAAAGTGTGTTGTAGCAATAAGGCATTCTGTAATTTAGATTTACATAATGACCTTATCTGTATTTTTCTTTTGATGTTGTACTTCTGTTTGAATAATCCAAATGTAGTGTAGTTGAGTGATGATCTGAAGGAATAGCTTTGTTGGAAAGGGGAATTACTATTGTGAGCTAAATTAAAATTTATATTTTTAAATTTTAGTTTGTCTTATAAAGCATTAACTACTGAAGATAAATCTTTACTTCCATTTATTTACTGGTTCAGAAGTCATGGTAGTGGTTAATCTTAAATGTCATGTTAACTTTATTGATGTGTAATAAAAATTTGTATACTGTATTTTTTTAATAGGTAGTTGTGTCAACTAACATTGCAGAGACATCATTGACAATAGATGGTGTGGTGTTTGTGATTGATCCTGGATTTGCAAAACAGAAGGTATGTATTTTAGTGCTTTAGTTGGATACTTTATAAATTGGTGTGACAGTTTTTACCACCCATTCATCTAATGACTAAAAATTGCTATTTTATTTTGTTTCATTTTAAGTTTCCTCTCTGCTGTATGATCCTTTTGCATTTAGCTGGCTATCAGAAGTTAAGGTAGCACTTTTATGGTTTAATTGTAGCCCCCCACCTCTTAAGGTTTTGGGGTGTCTGTTTACTGGGTATTTTGGTTTGTTTGCTTACCTAAGGAGAGTGGGGTTGATAATAAAGTGCAATCCCTGCAGATGACTCACGCATCCAACATTAGAGTTCCTGCCATGTGCTGAACACACTGTTTGAATATAGATTCTGTGCTGCTCCTTTAGTTAACAGTGATGGACACTGAACACTTTTGCTGGACAATTCCAATACCTTTTTTTCCCCAGACAACATATTTTTTGACTAAGTTGATTATGTTTGTAGGTATGTTATCAATGGAAAACATGCTAAAAGCATATATTTAACAATATGGACCAAGTTAAAAATAATTTTTGTGATGTCCACTTTTAACATTGGGTGTTGAAACTGCGGGTTTCTTTTTAGGAAAAATTCTCCACTATCCAGCATGGTGGAAGGGAAGATAAATTAGGAGGAGTAAAGGTTTTGTAAGCTAACTCTGTTATTGGATCTTTTCTTGTTAGCTTAACTCTTTTGGACTAATAGAATGCTAGAAAGAAAGGCCATGAGATAGCAAGTTCCTTTTTGGGATAGCCGATTGACAGTGGTCATTAATATTATTTTGGCATCAGCTGTGGTCTTTGGCTATTTCTAATGGTTCCAGTTTTATGTTTAGCTGAGAATTGTTCTTTTGTTATGTTCATTCTAATAGGTATACAATCCTCGAATCAGAGTTGAATCTCTTTTGGTGACAGCTATTAGTAAGGCTTCAGCTCAACAAAGAGCTGGTCGAGCTGGACGTACCAGACCTGGGAAATGCTTCAGGCTTTACACCGAAAAAGCTTATAAAACAGAAATGCAGGTAAGACATATTGCCATGTTCTTACTGTGTATTTGGAAGGTTAAATTGTGTTACCAGAAAAAAGTTGCCTTGTTTAATGTACCTTACCTTTTATAAGCTGCTTAGTTTTGAATAAGATTTATGGTGTAATCTACCAATACACCTACCCCCCAGTTTTGAGTTAAGGTGGACAGCTAAGCAGTTCCAGCATTATAAAGATGGTTTGGGAAAGTATCTGATTTCTCTCTAGTTTACATGTATTTTTCTTCTTGAGTTAGATGAGCTGTAGCAAATAACTATTGAGACAGAGAATAGAGATAGGATTTCTTGCCTCTGTAGGGATGACTAGTAAGGTTAAGCCTAACAAACTTTTTTTTCCTCCCCCCACCCCCTCCTCTCGCTAGGATAACACCTATCCTGAGATTTTGCGTTCTAATTTAGGATCAGTTGTGTTACAATTGAAGAAACTTGGTATTGATGATTTGGTGCATTTTGATTTTATGGATCCACCAGGTATGGCTTATCATACATTTTATTAGATCTTTTAACCAAAATTAAATCTTTGTTTCTTGGCATACTATTTAGTATATGTATCAAATACATTTTACTTAACATTTCTTCTAGCATGCATCAAGATAAGTCTAAAATGGTAACATTACAACAAAAAGGGTGATGTAGCCGGGCAGGGTGGCACATGCCTATAATCCCTGTGGCTTGGGAGGCTGAGACAGGAGGATCACGAGTCCAAAGCCAGCCTTAGAAAAAGTGAGGTGCTAAGCAATTCAGTTTAGACCCTGTCTCTAAATAAAATACAAAATAGGGCTGGGGATATGGCTCAGTGGACAAGTGCTCCTAAGTTCAGTCCCTGGTACCCTCTCCCCAAAATGGGTGTGACATACATGAGCACATTTTTTTCCCTCCCTTCGAAGTTATTCTGGGAGTTTAAATTAATTGAGTTTTTGTCTGGGCTTAAAAATGTGAGAATTTCATTTTTCTAATTTTTCTTATGAAAAATAGTTTGATAAATGCATTAATAAATTAACATACATTTAAGACAAAGACAGTTTTAACTACAGGAAAAAATTGTAATTTTGTGTGATTCATTGTTTACTTACTATGTCTGTATAATTGCATTTGACAGTTCAAGTTTCTATTAAGGTCCACTGTAAAATGAAAAATGAGATTGCTTATGATAGTTTGCACTTTGTCACATTTTTGCTTGCTTAAGGCAACTTGTCTAATGGATTGCCTTCTCTCCCCCTCCTCCCAGCTCCTGAAACTCTGATGAGAGCCTTAGAACTTTTGAATTATCTGGCTGCTTTAAATGATGATGGAGATCTGACTGAATTGGGATCCATGATGGCAGAGTTTCCTCTAGATCCACAGCTCGCTAAAATGGTTATTGCAAGTTGTGACTACAACTGTTCTAATGAGGTCCTATCTATTACTGCTATGTTGTCAGGTAATAGAGGGAAAGGAACTAAAAATAGCCCAGCTCTTCAGAGTTTGGGTGGACTTCACTTTTGTTTGTGTTTTTTAATATTTAGTATGGTAGTGGATTTTATAGATGGTTTTAAGGAATTCATTTTGTTTCCTAAATACCTTGTAAATAGCATCCTACTGACATAGTACTTACAGAAGTATGTTTTTGTGCGTAAAACATAGTAAAACATTGGCTCTCTTGAGTGCAAATAAAAATTCCAGTAAGAATAAGATTGAATGCAATTGTACCTGAATTCTTTGGTAGGTCCATCAGTGCTATCTTCGAGGTTTATTACTGAAAAGTACAAGAAGAACTTTGTTCTAGTACGTGGCACTATTCAGTGAGCCTGTGATATATTTAAATTGAACCTTTTCTCCATGTAAGATGTGTATTCCAGTGACAGTTAAACAAACCTGAATTTCAAATTTAGTATTAGAAGTAGTTTTAGGCTTAAAATATAATCTGATATTAATGTTCTTTTACAATGGCAGGAAAGCAGTTGGTAAAAGAAATATACTAATAAACTTGCTAATTTTTGAAAATTGGAATATTAAGCTGAGGAATTTGTGTTATTTTTAGTAGTAGTAAAACGTAATCCAAGATGATTAGTAATTTAGAAATTTAGATTTTCCAAAAAGGAGATGGAATATTGTTAACAAACAAATGGTTATTCTTACAGCAAAAAATAGAAAATTAAGCTTTTACTGATAATCTAAATATTGTATGCTACTAGTTTCAGTACTGGAGAGAACTAACTTCTAATTGTGGAGTGGTGTATTGATCTTGACTATTTAATGCCACGAGTACTTAAAAATCTTCTATGGAAATTAAAGGATAAATTGAAAATTTTTCTAAATATAAAATTATGGCTTAGTTTAGATGCGTGGTATATTCTAATGGTGTGAACTTTTTATTTAAGAAGTAGCTAAAATGTTTTCTTGCAGAGTTATGACTGATCAGACTCAGAGCAGATGGGCAGGGCAGTATTGAATCATTTAATTAAATTGTAGTCTCATTTGCGGAGGTGGTGGTAGGTTGTTGTCTGCCTTTCTTACATGTTTTGCTAGATTCTCAGGGTTGTACTTCTCCCAAGATTTTAGTTTGTAGGGAAAGTGTGGGGCCAGAGTTAGCAGATGATTTGTGTTATATAGACATACTGTATAATACCATTGTTTGAGTTTAGAATATTCTTTAATATTTGCCATTGTGGTGAGGTTGAAAATCGTAATAGGAATTATGCAAAACATAGGGTTTAGTGGTGGTCATCTTTTAGAGAATAAAAATTTATGTGCAGCAGTTTTTAAACAGGCCATTTGTGGGAAGTGTTAAAATAAGGAGTGAGGAAGAAATCATGGAATAAAAAGTTCTGTTGAGCTTTGTTTGCCACTTAAATATTTTTTAAAACTTTTTAGGTGCATATCAGAGGCCTTATGGGACATTGCTTATTCATTCCCATTTAACTCTGGTGGCTAGTTTACGTTAACATTCACATCTGTGAGACATTTCTGTACTTTATGAATTACCTTGCTTCACTTATTAAGCAAGACTTATTATTTACTGTGATCATGTTTCGTTGTCTTTATTGGCTACCTTGGCATCTTTTTAAAGGGGAAACTGTATGGGAAAGAGTATTTTTCACACTGTATTTGATCTTGTTGTTGATTATTCCCATTATCTTTTATCTGAACTGATAATTTTTTTTTTTTTTACTGATAAAGTTTTAAGAGCTTTAAAAATGTGTTGAAAAAGTCCCAAGCTTGTTAAGTATTTATTTTCATATTGCTTCTATGACTATGGAATTGCTAAAGTGAATTAAGGAAAGTTGTATTTCAAAAAATGTAGTGCACACTTTGTAACAACTTAAAAGTTTTATGTGAATTAATATTGAGGCTCTAAACAAATACTGTAGTTATATATTTTGATGACCCTTGAAAATAATGATTGTTTCAGACTAATTGTCAACTTTTTAAATAATGGAGTTTCCTTTTATTTTGAGGTTTTGATCCAAATAAGCCTTTTTTTTTTTTTTAAACTTGGGGCTTTGTTTACTAATCATTTTATTAAAATGCTGGAACACTAGCTGAATATCCCAGCCTTTTTTAATATTCTTAATTCTAAGGCGGTTTAACCTTCCACCACTACTGCTATCATCAAACTCAAGATTTCTTGATATTCTTTATGTTTACATATGCTTCTGCTCACCAGTGCTAATAGTGATACCCACCAGTTGGTAATAGCCGGAGAATGAGGGAACAAATTCTGGTAGAAATATGGCAGTAGACTGGTTGCACAGTTGTTTTAGTTCTGCAGTGGGCAACTGTAGTTTCCTAACTTGCACGGCCATTCAGGGGTTCAGTTGATGGCCTTTTAAAAAATGAACTAAAAAGGCTATTGTCACCATAATTCTGGTTATTGGTAGAGCTATCAGCACTGGTTTTTGAAATAAGTTCAGCTTTTTAGTATCTTGATGGCCTTCAGAATAGCTGTTTTGATGCCTACTTTTAGATCTAGTTAAAATAATCAGGTACTCTGTAGCTTTGAAACCCTCTTGTCTTACAGATGTGGTTAGGTGTTGATGTACCAAATCAAGGTAGTAAACAGTCCAAGATGCAGTTGGAGGCCATCCTGCCCTGCCCTATGCTCTGTGAACTGACCTAGCTAGGCCTTGTTCCTCTATCTGTGAATGCGTGACTCATCGATATGGGCGTTTGTGTTGGGCCCATACCAACCTTGTTTAGTCCCACAGTGTTTTGTTCGCCCCACGGAGGCCAAGAAAGCTGCAGATGAGGCCAAGATGAGATTTGCCCACATAGATGGAGATCATCTGACACTGCTGAATGTCTACCACGCTTTTAAACAAAGTAAGTGAAAATTAGATTGAAGGCACTCTTTTGTCTAAATGTCATTTCCAGCATATAAGATGTTTCTTCATCTCACTTTCATTTATTATCTCTGACAACTTTACATTAGAAACCCAGAGGTACTTTAGAAAAACTCCTGACTAGCATTTAAAGTAGAAATTGTCAATCTTTTTCAAAGTTGCTTGTTTATAATCAAAGTAGTAGACACCAATTATAAAAATCCTGAAAAATAAAGGTGATAAAAATGTAAGACTTACATAAATTCTTCACGGAAATACTAATTATTGTATACTTTGTTCTCTCTTTTATTTCTATTTTATTTTAAAAAAAGAAATGTGTATGTTGAAAAAGGTACCATTTTCTTACATTAATGTAAAGGTGACAACAATTAAAGAAAAAAATATTCCTTACCTGTGTGGGAGTCAATTTAGTGACACAGTCATACACAGGAGCTTGAAATATAAATTATGTGATCTTTACAAAACGCAGATTTTGTGTTACCTGTTACCTTAACAACTTAATACTTTTTAACCCAGAAATAACTATGATTAAAGATTTTCATCTCAGAATTAATGATAGTAAAAAGTTGGAAACTATACCTAAGTGTCTGGAAGTAGAAAGACGGTTTTGTGAATTTTGCTCTAGACACATGATGAAATAATCAAATTATCACTAACTGCTTTTGTTGGAACATACCATTTATAAAAGTTAAATGAGAGGGAGAACAATACAGAAATGAATTGCAACAGAATCTGAAAAGGTTTGTTCCTGCATATCCAAAAGCTAACCTAATGTATGATACAACCAAAAACTGGTAGTCCTATATAAAATTGTGAGATTATCATTCACTTTTTGAGTATATGGGTTTTTGTAAAGAAAATTTTTCTTATTTATAAAGTTTTCTTCCCAATTTTGTACCTTTTATATTTGAGCTGATTTTTATTATTTCATTAAAATGCCATTTATATTCCTAAAATTAAGCCTGTTGACACTGGCATATCTCCATAGGTGATAGTAGTGCAGAGGTGGCCTAAAAGTGGTAGATGGGCAATATGTGAAACACAACAGCACCTAAATTGCTGCACAGTTGCTACTTACATACACTGGTATGATTTGAGTAGCATTGCTGACTATTAGGGAAAGAAAGGGTGGAGCCCTTCAGTTCCCAGATCTAAGAAACTGGCAAATGTGGGAGGCAAAGAAAACTTGGTGAGAAATCCAGTGTAGAGACCAGCACATGGTTTATTTCACTGTATTTATTTTATCCCTCTCCTGTCCACTTATTGCTGATGCATGATGTTAAAGACTGTCCCTAACAGGATATGGCAGTTCAAGAAACCCATATTCCAGTTTGCCAAACATCATACTGGTTGATCAGGGGACAAAAAACCTGCCCTTGAGAAAAGGAACAGATTCGGTCCATCTTGGTTCTCAGAATCTCCATTGATGTTATTATTAAGATACTATTTTAAGTGATAATTGAAAGATTTTTTGAAGTAACAATGTGGCCTTCTACCCTATTATTAACACATTTTAAAGACTATTTTAAAATTGGGAAATTAATATTTTTCTCATGTAACCTTTTTATAACTAGGAATGGCAGTATATTTGGGTTTAATAGTGATGTTTTGAAGATGAATTGAAATATCAAGGAATAATAATATTCTGAAGCTGTTTATACAGCTTACTTTATATACATTATATGTGCTTTTTATATGCTATGAATACGAACAATATTTGAAATTAAAAATTTAATATTTAAGATGGTGAAATTAAGTAAGGCTTGTTAAGTAAGGGGTTTTCTGTCAAAATAAATTGTACACAGTCAAAGGGCCCGTATCAAATGAATTAGAACTATTAGAACTATAGCATTGAGTTATTATATGTGGGGTAATTTTCTAATGAATACTTCCCACTGTCAGAGGGAGGTGAAAACAAAGGATGGCATTTAACCCAAATCTGTATATTTGCCTTAATAAGTCAAAGGAAAGAGAATGACTTGATATTTGATATAACTGTCTCCTTAAAGGGAGTTACAAATAAAAATACCTCTAAAGCATAACTTCAAATGGTTGTCTTTTATCTTAGTTTTTGATGGATTAATGGATATTTCAACTCATTAAAGATCTATTTCCTACCTCCCCTCTTAATTTCTGAGATTAATTTTGTATTGGATAAGAATTTACTGTTTGTTTGCTCTAAAAATCTATTAAAGACAAAGTTGTGCATTATTAAGGTTAGAATTCTAGCATGAAAAAATTTATATCACAGTAATTGGAGAATGATGAACATGGTTCTAATTTTATGCCTTTTATTCCCACCCATTTCCCAAGACCCCTCTCAGTTTTATTATCTAAGGACCTGTGAAGTAAATGATGCAATTTTCTACCATGACTGATTTTAGGACATAAAGATGTCATTGTAAAATTTTTTTAGTGATACTTTTCTTTGAACTCTTTCTTTAGATGAGCAGAACTAGGTTAGTTGAAAATTTACCAAGGATTTACAGTAGAGAAGTACAATTTTGATAATGTGAAATTACTTTAAGTACTTGCTTATTAAACATGAGTTGAAGTTTCAGACTTCTTGAAAACTTATCATTTGTATTTTAGATCTTGCTTGTAAACTGCTGAGAGGCACATGTTTTGTAATCCAACTTTAACCTCTTGAGGTTTAGGGGTCTTTAAGTCCAGCATAATTAAAGAATAGCCTAGAATAATTGTTTGAAGTTTATACTCCTCTAACTTTAAGTGAGGCCTGAACCTAGAGCACTCCACCACTGAGCTACGTCCGAGACAGACTTTCAAGTAGCTGAGGCTGGCCTCAGACTTAGGATCCTGCTGCTTCCGACTGGTTAGCCACTGCATTTTTATAACTTTTATGTTGTATTGAGTTATCTTAATGTAAGGCTCTGTTTTCTTTAAAGATTAACAAGGCATAACATGACCAAATTTTTCAACCTAGCCCTGTGTAATAGATCAGTCTGTTCACAAAAAGGTGATTATTTTGACATCTACTAGTCTAAAACTCTTAGAATGGTTTCTGACTTTGAATCATGGTACAGGTTATACAGGTCTTTAGAAAGTTGATTAAAGAAAATGATATGGGTAAAATTTTCTTTCTGGATTATGTAGTTTTGCTTGTTAATAGAAAATATTCCTGTGTGGATGATTCATGGTCCCCGTTTTTCCTTTCCTTCAACTTTTTAGATCATGAGTCGGTTCAGTGGTGTTATGACAACTTCATTAACTACCGGTCCCTGATGTCCGCAGACAATGTACGCCAGCAGCTATCTCGAATTATGGATAGATTTAATTTGCCTCGTAGAAGTACTGACTTTACAAGCAGGGACTATTATATTAACATAAGAAAAGCTTTGGTTACTGGGTATTTTATGCAGGTAAGTAGATTATAAAAGAATTCATGATTAAATGCTTACATAATATTAATTGATTTGTTAAACACTTCAATCCACCTAAGCGCCAAAGTCAGTTTCTAAAGAACACCAATAAGAGTTAATCTTAAAAGTGTTGTTGCATCCAATTTGTTTGAATTAATGTTTAGAAATTGTTCTAATGAGTTACCAAGAAGTTAATGTCCTAAGTGGTAAAGTTAGAAGTTGAGTTATGTTAGATGCAACTTTAGAATTACATTTTTTACTCCAGGAGCCTTTGTTATAGCAAATGGGTACTTGGTGGCAATTTTGGGGGGTCCTGGGGGTGAATGAGTTTCAGCTTTTGGTAAATGTATTAAGGTTTCCCTAGATCTTAATATTAATTGGAAATGTAAAAGTACTAAAAGGAAAGAATTAATATGGGTGCATCCAGAAGTACAGTTCACTTTATCTAGAAACTAAGCACCCTCAATTTAAAGTTTATAGTGGTTGTTGCTTATAAGACCCTTGGGCATTGCAAATCGAAAAATGCCTTTTGGCATAAGCAATAAAGATGAAAAATAATTTAAAAGATTTCATTTAGTTTAGTTGGAGAGTACAATATGGAAGGCTGTCAGAACTGAAATTAAAGTGTTGGGTAATTACTGTGAGCATTTTATTTTAAGGGGTATAAAACATGGAGAAACTATGTTTGGCAATTTCAAAAAAAATCTTCCAATAATAAAATTGAAAATGAATAGTCCATTACTTAAGTTGGGATTGATTTTTAGTTGTTCTGTCTCCTGCTTGATTGTTCATTTTATCTTTGTCTTTGACTTTGTCTGTTAAACAGACTGCCAACATTAAGGCCCCGGTTATGCTCAGTTTGGTGAAATTAAACACAAATCTAGAGTCAAAGATCAAAGGAGATCTGTGGGGTATCTCTATTTGAATCAAAATAATAGTAAGAATACTCATGTTGGCAAAACATCTTTTGTTTATTAAGAAATGGGTGAATACTATAGTTGAACATGAAAAATTTTTTCCAGATGCTTGCCCATTATTATTTATTAAATATGAACTTGTATGCACTAGCTTAGTTTTTTACGTTTCTTAAGTTTGCGGTTAATATCTGAAAAGACTGATAAAGCTATATTCAAGTTCTCTATAAAGTTTCTTGTAAGCAGCATTCCATGTAATATCCAACACCTAGTGGGTACTTATAAATATATACTGAATGAACTTGAGTTTATTTTCTATTATTCACACACAGTCTTTATGCACAGAATTCTAGAATTGGAAAGGGCAATTGTCTTTTGATTCTTTGTTAATTAAATATTAGATGTCACTAGTCAAGGTATTTGATTTTTTACAAAAAGAATTATAGGGAAGAATTAGATGTAACTGTTCCCTTTTATCTACTTTAGGGTTGGCACGTGGTGCTAGAGAGCTCATTTTAGATAGTCTTAAAGGCAAGAAGGATCAGATACAAGTATGACTGTGGACCCATTAAATCCTGTCATAATCATTGGTAGTGGATCAGTAACCAAAGACAAATGGGTGTTTCTGTGTTCTAATAAAACTTCGGAATGCTAAAATTTGAATTTCATGTGATTGTCTTGCTTCACAAAATGGTTTTCTTCTGATTTTTTTTTTTTTCTGCTCTAAACATTGGAAGGTATTTAGACAAATAGAGGTTGTAAGTTGAATTTGGCCTGTGCTTTGCTTTTAGCTTTTTTCTTTGGTTTTTAGCTTTTTTTTTTTTTTTAGTGATAAATAGGAATAGCTATAGAATAAAAGGCAAAACATGAAGCCCATTTTCTTTGTTATGTGGTTAGTTTTACACTAACTAGTTATACTTTTGTAACTAGTTTCTTAGAATCATTATGTTAATTTACTGGGTTTTGATTTCAGGTGGCACATTTAGAACGAACAGGGCATTACTTAACTGTGAAAGATAACCAAGTGGTTCAGTTGCACCCCTCTACTGTTCTTGACCACAAGCCTGAATGGGTGCTTTATAATGAGTTTGTTCTAACGACAAAGAATTACATCCGGACATGTACAGATATCAAGCCAGAATGGTAAGCATGGTTTTTGTTTAATATAACAAAAACAGCAGGGGTCATGGCCTTTTCTTTGCTTGTTGGAGAACTTTGTGTTCTCCTCAACTAGGAGTCTATACTCCAGTATCTCTGTCCATTGTATGGACAGGATTTGGATGAGTACCATCAAGAGTTTCTATGAAGCCGTTACTTTGCTGCTGTGCTTAACTCTAGTCCATAGTATTTTCTGGTTCCAGAAGTCTGTCTGATATTTTATTTGTCCCATTGAAGTTAACTGTTTAATATGTGGTGGTACTTTAGGAGCTATGCAAGTATTAAAAAAACCCTGCTCTTTGTATCTTAGCATATTTGCTTTTTTAAAATGTGATTAGAATGGACTTTAATTTTAAGCAAAATAACCCTGTTTTTTTTTTTTTCTCCATCTATTTGTTTTTGCCAAACCCATTCTGTAACTTAATAATGAGAAATGTCTACCAAGGACTGAAACACTTAGGGTGATGTTACTTATTGTGCAGATTTTTTCTTACAGGTTTATTCATAGTTGTTTTCGCTTAGCGTTATAGTTATTAAAAGATTGAAAATGAGAAGATGCAATGATTTGAATGCTAAGATGTTTTCTTCCATAGAACCTGTATTATAATCTTGGATAAGCAGATTGATGTAGTAAGCTGGAGTGATAAAGTCAACAACCTTATATAACATCTTCATGTGGACAAAAAGAACACTTTTAAAAGAATATATCATGAAGTTCTTTTTTAAAGTTCAGAATAAATTCCACAGAAATTTTATATTTCACTAAATGCATTTCTAAAAGTGGTATTTTTTGTCATTGATTTGGATTGGTAGATTTGCCTTTATTCACCAGTATTATTAATGATTAATGCTAGCTTATAATGCAACCCTGATACTTGAGTTAAATGTTAATTTGGTTATTTTTCCTCTTCTGGACAGGTTGGTGAAAATTGCCCCTCAATATTATGACATGAGCAATTTCCCACAGTGTGAAGCAAAGAGACAGTTGGACCGCATTATTGCCAAACTTCAATCCAAGGAATATTCACAGTACTGAA
This sequence comes from Urocitellus parryii, assembly GCF_045843805.1. NCBI lineage: Eukaryota > Metazoa > Chordata > Mammalia > Rodentia > Sciuridae > Urocitellus > Urocitellus parryii. The sequence goes on from NC_135540.1 coordinate 127,078,453, forward strand.
TTCCATGCTTAGAACTGAAGTTATTCAGAGGACAGCTTTAAAAGATGAATGAACTCAAAAGTTCAAGTTGTGCTCTTCACGTTGGTTCAATAATGGCCTTTATTTGAAAGCTTTTTAATTTTTCTTTACAGTAAATATTCCATTCTGATTTCATAAATTAAACATTTATGCCTCCCCTTTGTGTTGACACTGTAGCTCATACTGGAAAAGTCGATCAATGTTTTGCAGTTTATTGAAAGTAGTTCTATATATAACAATGTTTAAGCATTTCTTTAGAAATGGTTGAAAATGCTTCTAAAATGTGATTATCGACCATGGTATGCATGATCGTTGTAATTGTTGACATTCCTTTTAGAAGTTGTGAAATGTTACAACTTGTGCTTATGTAGACACAATCTTCTGTCTCAGTACAGAGGCACTGACTTCAATAAAGTCTATTTATACTAATTTTTGTCAAAGCCCTTTGGTATCTTTATTCCAGTCTCTTTAAGTATAACTGCTTCTCTTCCCAAATGTGGGGCTTTTTCTTTTTTATTATAATTATACTATTTCGTACTTAGCTTTTTTCCACAAGGAGTACTCCCTAAGTAGTTAAAGCAATATTTTTAAGAGCATAGAGTAGGTAGCACTTTGTTAGTTTAATCAGTTTATGATCTATGTTAGTTTAATTGGTATGTGATCTAATGAGATACAGTATGTAATATCTTTTGAAACTGGATCTTAAGAAAGAGAATGAAAGGATAGGTTTCTCTTTTTCTTACAGTTCATTTCATAAAGCTGATAATTTATTATCTTGTTACTGCATTTTTGCCAGATCTTTTTAATAACAGATAAACGTTTTAAAGTACTCTATCCTCTGAAACATGTTTATTTGTATTAGATAGGAGAAAATGATATTGTATTGTATAGCTTGATGAGTTTTACTAAATTTTGAGTATTGGAAGTTTTATGCAATATACAAAGTCATTTGTATAGTGTGTTAAAATAAGAATTTGATCTTCCATTTCCTATAACAGGCGGTAGACAGATTCATACCCCTTTGGAACCAAAAATGGGATGTTTGATGTGGCCCATCAAAGATTCTATAATAAATCAGTTGTTTTCACTTGAAGACTAAATACTGTACTCATTAATGTCTGGACTCCCCCTTTCTCCTCCCTTTTTTTAAAATTTCAAGAAAAAGTTTATAGGATGTGTTAGATTTAAATATACTTGGAAATGATTTTAGTATGTGATACAAGGGCTTAGTTGGGCAAATTACAGGCTGATACTTTTTATTGTGGGTCACTGTTACTAAATAATGCCTAGTGGCTTCTGTGATTTACGTTCTTCTGCAGGTACCTCATTTTGTTCCCATGGAATAATGTTTTAGATTACATTTAAATACTGGTATGAGTTTCCAGGAATTATGAATGCATTGTCCATTTTGTAAGCTATGAGCCTGCATTGGAAGTAACCACATGGAGACAGCAGTGCAAGCTGAACTTCATTCCCCATCGTGGTATCTGCCCCACAGCCTCTGGTTTTGCTAAACTGGCCACATACAACCAAACCCGGGAGTTTCTTACATATTGTTGGCTGAGGTATGACTTCTAAAGTTATGGTCTTTAACCTTTATCTTACAGACTTGGCAACTAGACAACTAAGATGTCACAGTTTTCTTCGTTCTACAGATTTACACTGTCAGTAACTGGTATAGAACCAAAAAATAAATTTTAAAATTACCATCAACACTAATATTTGGAATCCTTTTTGAAGATTATGCTAAGAGGTTTTCTTCCTTGGCCCTCAGCTTATACAATGCCTTTTTCCCTTTATTTTTTTGTCTATGTGCATGCATGTTGGGGACCAAACCCAGGTCCTCACATACAAGGCTTGTTCTTTGCCACTGTGGTATAGCCCTAGGTGAGCTCCATTTTGTTGTGAATTTGATCTAAGGAGAGTTCATCATCAGTAAATAGAACCCTTGGCCCTGTAGAAGTTAAGGAAATTAGACAGTTATAAAGAAAGACAACTGGTAAGATGGTAGACAATTTAAAGTATAACCTAACTTAAACCCTATATGGGATAGCATTCTACCCTCAGCTTTTCATACAGCTGAGGGTCTAGACTCCTTCCTAGAGTCATCTGAGTCCTTCCTAGGTTTATAGTACTTGGGAATAATTTTAATTTTAATGATATCCCCTTTGCTCAGATATATTTAATTACCTTAAGGCTACTTAGTAGTTTCACTAGAAAGGCTGAGCTAAAAATATTTCTAAATTTTTCTGTATATAAGGCTATTTGGTGATCATTTAGCTATTTGAAGTTATTTGTCATCCTCCCTGTTTCCTTTCCCTGTCATTCTTCCTCTAACATGGTTTCTAGATATCCTGAACATTGCTGGCTAACCTCTGCCAGGTGGCACTGGATTGCTGTCAATACTATGGTCTCAACTAGCAGACTTCAGAAGACCACGCCTGCCATCACTTCTGTTAATGCAGCTTAAGATTACATTAACCTTCCAAGCAACCACAGCATACTTTTGGCTCATATTAATCTTACTTTGAATTTAAGGCACCTAATTATTACATGAGAGTTTTAATCTTTGTGGTTCAGGGCTGAGAATGGTCCTTCACAGAACTTGGGCAATGTTTAAATGCATCTTTAAACTCATTAAACAACATTTAAAAAATTAAAGCCTTTTAACTACTTCTGTTGGTGTGTTAATGGATGTATTTTGCTTACTGTGATTCTCTAACTTGGAATCTGGATAATTGCTCATTTCTAGGACATTTGCTCTTAACCTAAGAAAGGCAGCACTTGCTTGCCAGCTCTCATTAGTTATGTTGCAAAGATTAGCTCAAACCTGGGAGTTTCATGGTTATATTTCTTCATTTGTAATTAATGTCTTGTAAATTGGAACTGAGAACTCAGGTCATAAATATAACTTAATAATTGTTTTTAAAAAACTATTTAGTTTTATTTTACTTCTTAGTGGTATTCCTTTGTAGGATTTATAATTTGATTAGTGACCATTGTTCACTTTATTAAGCACCAACTCAGAGGCGTATTTATGAGGCTAGCTATAAAGATAAATTGATAGAGGCCTTCTCCAGTTATGGTCTAGTGGAGTTTAAAACCTGTCCAAAAAGAACTAACATAAAGCCAAGTGTGAGGAATGCAGTATTAAGGAAAGAGCTGTCAGAAATAAAAAAAAGGAAAGATTGGTTAAGATTAAACAAGTCTTAAGAATTGACATCCTCAGAGCTGCTGGGAATAAATGTGAGCCGCCCTTTAAGTTAACTGGTCAAGTGTGAGCTGCTGGAAGTTGGGGAGGCCTGGCAGGCAGAGGCAGATCAGCACTTTCCTGGGTTTAGCCATTGTAGCCACATCATAGCACTAGTGGTATTTCATATAATGAAACTAGAAACCCAAATTTTATATATATGTAGGGTCTCCCTACTAGAAATATAAAACTTAAAAAAAATTAGAAAAGCTGGATTTGGGGCCACTATTTGTAATTTCTGGGTTCAGTAATGAGGTAAAATTTTATGGAGAAGAAAAATGTTTTGGTTGTACCTTGAGCAATTACTAGGATTTCAACAGTATTCTCTGCATTTCTAGCAGCATCTTTAAGGTGCTTTTTTAAAGAGTTCTGTTCTATTAGGGTACAATTAACATGTATAAGCTATACCTTGTTAGATGGACATTTTGATAAAATTTGACCGCTTCATTCTGCTATGTAACCACAGTCAATAAGTAAAATTTTCATCACCCCAGAAATTCCCCCCATCTTTTTGTAGCTAATAATTTCCCCTTACTCCAAAGTGCTTGGCAACTTATGAACTTTCTGTTCTTAGGGTTTTTCCTTTTTCAGAAGGTCATAAATGGAATCATATGTGTCTTAGGTTAAGTGACTGGTCACGGTTTTGCCCTTTTAATTATTAATTTGTTTTATTGTTCAGAGAGTGCACTTTAGATTCTACACCTTCATGAGATAAATGTTTTGCTGGGCCGTTGCCTTGGCTTTTTTTTTCCAAGAGTGTCTTCTGAAGAGCAGAACTTTTAAATACTGATGAAGTCCAGTTTATCTGGTTTTTGTGTGTGTTGTCTTAAATGATTTGTGCTTTTTGTGTGGGGGTGTGTAGAAAAAGTAGCCACGGGTGCAGTTGGCCTATAGCATCATATATCCTGTGTAGAAAGAGTAAGGACAGATGAGATTGTGAGCTTAGTTAGGCTTGAGCAGTGAAGGACCTTGAAGTGGGTGGATTCAGTATAAAGGGTGGATTGCCAGAGGAGAAGACACTGAAGCTGCTTAAAACCAAAAAACAAAACACTGCAATGGCCAAGGTATGAGATTGAATCCGAACAGAAGAATAGGAATGACAGGGCAAGAGATGAAGTAGCATTGTAAAGCAACAGGCTTAGTCCAGGTAGCTAGTGTAGGATATGTATATGAGTGTGTAACTTTGGGGTGCCAATCATGATTCTAGGCTAAAGATCAATTTAAAATGGCATAAATTACAATATAGGTCCTTTTTTGTAAGGGAGGTGGAGAAGATGAGACAATTTAGATAGTAGAGTTTTGTGTTGCAGATAAGGTATGTTAGGTGAAAGTTGCAGCTTGATCTTATCCATTTGTTTTATGCTCTATGGAAACTGTATGAAGGTAGCCTCAAGGGCCCAGGTGCAGCATTTTATGTGACCACTTTGGGATGTAAAGAATTAAAAAATATGACTTTCAAAATATCTGTAAGTCTGACATGGGCCGTCTCCTTAAGATAAGCATCATGCAATAATTGGACACATTGGGGTCTTATCTGCCCTTAGCAGGCATGTGTCTTCTTCAGTATGCCAGCACCTTAGCTTGCCAGCATTTGCTCTACAGGATTTCAGTACACTCATTTTTTTTTTTTTTTTTTTTTTAAGGGGGCTACTGGGGACTGAACATGGGCGTGCTAGGATCACAGGTGTGCTCCACCATGCCCAGCTGATTGTGGTCTTTTTTTTTTTTTTAAAGAGAGATAATTTTATTATTATTTTTTTTTTTTTTTTAGTTTTTGGTGGACACATCTTTATTTGTATGTGGTGCTCAGGATCGAACCCGGGCCGCACGCATGCCAGGCGAGTGCGCTACCGCTTGAGCCACATCCCCAGCCCTGATTGTGTTTTTTGAATGGAGGAGTGATATGGCTAATTGAAGGGAACATAATCAATCCAAAAGTAACTTACTCATTTTGGTTGGAAATATTTCCAAAGTGGTCATACATTCTCTCCTGCTATTTACACCAAATTGCTTTTCCCAGTGACTTAGAGCCACCATGGTGATCATTGTCTTTTTATCTGTACTTGGAATGAAGTATTCGAGGCTGTTTTCTTCTGTCAGACTGTTGAGTTCCTTAAGGGTTAGTGCCTTGCACTATGTCCCTAGTACCAGGTCCAGTATGTGATAACTTTTTAACAAATCTATTGTAAAATATGACTGCTGTGGCTTTCTTGTGTTTGCTTTGTATAGTGCTGGTCACCTTTTTACTGGTGGTGATAGGACTTCTTACCTCATAGATCTCCTGCACACACACACATACACACACACACTCCTGCCCACCTTTATTTAACCCATTAGCCTAGAAACTGGATTGTCCAAGTGTGTGGTGTGGAGTGTAGTATGATAGTTAGAGCATGCACCTTGTAAGTAGACTGGTGAGATTTCCCAATCCTAGCTCTGCCCTCACCTAGCAGTGAGGTAGTGAATTAGTGACTTTGCTAAGCCTTTTGCTCATTTCTTAAAAGAAAGATTGATAATAATAGTTATTAAAGTGGTTGTATTCACTAAATGAAGTAATACATGAGCATCTCTCCTCCTTTACAGATAGGATTAAGTAGATAGTTGGTAAGGCCTATATTGTGACCTTCAGGGTTTAATGCAGGGTTATTTTTAATCTGGAAAGAGATCCTGTGTGTAAGTGTTGATACTGTTGTGATACTAACTAGAGGGTTTCACCTGAACACTTCCCTTTTCCTCATATATGAGGTGATGCTGAAGGGGAATGTCCAGAAAGGATGTATGGAAAGGAGTCAGAGGTCTTGCTGGATAATCCACATGTATTTGTGAGCAGAAAGTGGTATATTGGTGACAATGTATATAGATACTGTAATCTGCTGAAGTCAGTATCTGATTATAAATCTATGACCAAAATGTGTCTCTAAGGGGAACCCGGAACATTGAATTCTAAGAATCAGTTTAAGTTTACAGGGAGAGGCTGTTTGTTTTGACCTTCCAATTCCTGAGAGGGTTTTGGCACAGCCAGACCAGGAGCATGTTTAGGCCTAGAGAAGATTTTGAATTCTGCATACAGGCTTTTCTTCTGTAGTCTCTTTTTCCCTAGTTCAATAAGGGCAGAGGGGCTGGGGCTGGACCTCTGTGGCAGCGCACTTGCCTGGCACGTGTGAGGCACTGGGTTCAATTCTCAGTACCACATATAAATAAATGAAATAAAGGTCTATCGGCAACTAAAAATTTTTTTAATGAAAAAATAAAGGTATAAAAGTAATATTGAAATAGTATAAACAAGGTAATTAGCTTGTTATGTACTTTGTACTAAAGTAAAAGTAATAGCTTTTTATAGGTGTGAGATCAAGAGAGTAATTTATTCAAAAATAATTTTTCACAAGTATTAAGTACTTTTTTTCCCCAAATATTATCTAGTTAGTATAAATTGCACCAGTCCCATTTTCGTATTATGTCGTCATATCCAAACAGTATAAAAATTCTAGTAGTGATCTGAAAGTTTCCTATAGTTGTTGGGTTTCCTATATAATTCCTAGGTCTATTAGATTTATTTTTGTAGTGCATGTTTAAAGTTTTACTCTTAGTTAGAAAGAGGAGATAAGAAAAATAGAAGTCTGACTGTGGCATTGCGACCTGATCCCTTCATTTGCAATAGGTATGCCCTTGGCATTGAGGAAATCCTCGACCTGGTGCTGAGGGGTTAAAAGAAATATAGCGACAGGCTATGAAATAGTGTTGTCATACCTTATCAGGGCTAGGGTAGTTGCCTTCTGACACTATTTTGAATGAAGGCAGTTTAATTGCATTGCTTCTGTTTATGATAAGCATTTGGAATCCCCAAATGTGTGAATGCAGTAGTTACAGTATCTAAATTTGATTTTTTAAATGATTTTCCCCCCCTTAAGTTCCACTTAACATCAAAAGTTATTTGGAAAATGTCTCTCACAGCATATATGTTCATGGAGAAATTCAGCATTTGGTTGTATGGAAATCCAGTGATAGTAAGAAATTGGAAACTTGCACACACTTAATTGACAGTTGGTGATCTATCTCCATATAACCCCCAAATTGTTATTAAACAACACTGTTAAACAATTTAGATTAAGAATTCTGTAAATTTTTAGCTGTTATTTCTACTTAAAGAAGAAGAAGACTTGGCCGTTGGGTGAAGATTCTTCGTTCTGAGCATATCACATTCAGTGCCCAGCCTCACTGCTTCTTGCAGCATAAACAAGAAACACTCAAACCACTGAGCATTTATCAGGATACTCATAGAGGAAGGTTGCAGCCATTTGAGCTAATTTTTGCATGCTTTGTCAATTCAAATTTTCTACTAGGGTGAAAATCCACTTTGGTTTGCAGTGGTGATGGGTTTTATCCTCTGATGAGTCAACCTTTTTGATTTTTGAAAGAGAACAGTTTTAACCTTTGCAGTCATGTAGCACTTTTAAATTCAAAACAAGAATCTGACTTCTTGGCTCTTAAAATAATACTGTGTGTTTTGTTTTTGTGGAATGGGAGGGCCAAATGGGTAGTTAGTTGCTTCTGCAATTGGAATAACTGTCATAAAATCAGAAAATGTTGGAAGGGACCTCAGGAGTCATTGATTTAAACCCTCATTTTCAAAGAAAACCAAAGCCCAGATAGCCAAGTCCTGTTAGGCTCAAGGTCATTCTATTTGTTGTTTTTCTCCTCATCCCAAGTGAGGGCTTTTCTTCTCTGTGTGGTATATTTCTGATGGAATTTTTTTGTTTTTGTTTTTCTGCTTTCCCTAAATAAACTTTTTGAACTATGGTGGTGTCATTAAGATAATGGGATGTGAAACTTGATGGTAGCTACATAAGAACGTCTTTTCCCCATTATTTTACTGATTAACTATGGAGGATGTTTTAAATCTTTGCTAATTTCTGACTGTTTTTTTTTCCTAATGATTTTATTAGCTTCTCATAATGCCATGAAATCCTGATTATTTTAACTAAAGATTATGGTTATTTCTTTTTCATTCAGTTTGCAGGTAACTGGGCTGGGGGTATAGCTCAGTTGGTAGAGTGTTTGCCTTGCATGCAAGGCCCTGGGTTCAATCCCCAGCACCATGGGGAGGGGGGCGGGGTTTGCAGGTAACTGATAACCGTATCTTGACTTTTAAAGGAAAAGTTTGTTCAATTCTGGGATAAAACATTTCTGGTTTTGATTTACCCCTACCATTTCTTTGAACACTTAGTGTTATGAATCAGGTACTGTGCTGAGCACATAACATGTGCTATTTATGCTTTCTTTATAATATCCCAGCAAGACAAATGAAAAACGAGAAACTGAGGTTATGTGGCAGGACCAAGGCCTAGAACTAGTAAAAAAGAACTGGGTCATAGATCTTGGGAACATTTGCCCATCGGCTTAATCTCCACTTAGTCTACCCCATTCGATCTTCCCCCCACTATAATACACAATCGTACTGCCAGTATATTGCCCTGTGCCCTTTGGGCCTTGCCCTTTGAAGGCCCGTGTAAAATCCTCAGTCCCACTGTATGTCCTGTCCCTGTATGTCAAAGCATACCAAGTCACATCATCCTGTTAGAATTTGCAATTCTTCCTTTCACCTGATCCCAGGACTTTTCCCTATCCTATTTTCCTCATAAGCTCAGGAAAGGTGTTTTATTTGCTTCCCTTTGTCTCTGGATGTTTTTTTGCAGGAAACTTTCTTGTGGTTTTTGGAATTTGTAAAGAAGTGGACCACTCTTAATCTCTAAACCAGAGGAAAGGATTGAGGTCATGCCACCGTGTTATCTAATGAGCTATTTGTATGGATGTAGGAAAGATACTTACTGATGTATGCAGATGAACGTTCAGTAAGCTTTCCCTGACACATTGACACACTGGGCCAGCTCGTTTTCACTCCTTTAGCAGGTCTCACTTGAGTTCTGTTGGCATAATGAAGTGAGGTTGATAGATCTTTATTTCTTTTCCTTCCCCTGAAGCCTGATAATACCCAGTGTTTAGGCTTTGAAAGTAGACCATTCCTGTGGGGATTAACTAGCTACCTGTTTCTTACTGCATCTCCATTGTGGAATAGGCAGGGGAGAGCCAAGTAGTTTTGAGTTTCATCTGACTCCATAACCTTAAAGAGGTGGAGATTTTGAGCCACTTAACTGCTAAGACACCATTCCCTCTTCATCTGGAGAATGCAGTGGCATCTCACCTCATAGCCAGGTGTCAAACTTTAGGCCAATTCTTAAAAGCAGAAGTCATGCTGACATTTGGGGATTGTTACCATAATGCTTAGCACAGCCACCCTCACTGACTATATAACACTTTGTCTAATGCAGTCTTGTGCTATTCAGTTTTGTAGTCAACGAGGTTTATAGTGAAAGTACAGTTGTGAATTGTATTTAAAACTGTCTTCTGAATTCTTAGTGGAAGATTCTCCAGCGATGTGTTTGAGCCAACCTCTTCCACTAGCCCCACATGAGCAGGAGCGGAGGTTTGCTATCTCTTGTGATCACCTTTTCTGGCCATGACTGTGCTGGACCTGTTTGCACAGTGAGATCAGTCCTAATGTCAACCCAGAGCACTTCGAGGTGCTTCAGATTGGTACTTTAACATCACAAGGCTAGTTTCAGCTTAAACCTAGATATTTGATAAGACTACCTACTTGCTGAAGTTTAGTAGGTCAGTTTAAGGGTCATTCTGGATTGAAAGTGGAACATTCAGGTCTCTTCACTTTTCTCGCTGTTATTGACCTTGCAAAAAGTCATCCTGAAGTCAGGCATGGTGGTGCACTCCTGATATCCCAGCAACTCCAGAGACTGGGACAGAAAGATCACAAGTTCAAGACCAACCTTAGCAACTTAGTGAGGCCCTGTCTCAAAAAATAAGAAGGGCTGGAGATGTGACTCAGTGGTTAAGCGCCCTTGGGTTCAGTCTCTGTTATCCAAAAAAGACAAATGTCACCCTGAGCTAAACAACATAAATACCTAACTGGCGGGTGAACCTGTCCTTTGCTATTGGATGTTAACTAGCTCTTGTGTGGGCAGTGTTTGCTGGACTCAACTTTACCTGAGCCCTTTGATTTATTTTCCTGATTTGTGTGTATGTCTTGTCTTGAAAAGAGAAAGCCCTCAAAAACCAAATGTGAGGTGAGTTATCAGAGTGCTACACCTTTCAAATTCAGTTTTTTTTTTTAAAAATTGCAAAGCCAAATATATTCATTTACATTTATTACAAGTTACTATGAATTGCTGAGTTTGTGACATTTAATTGCTTCAGAATATCATTTACCACACATTATAAATCCATCTTGGTTTATTATGTAGCTTTATTAATTCACTTTAATGCATTTCTATTAAATTATTTATTCTAAATTGTATATGACAGCAGAATGCAATTCATTTCATATTACACATATAGAGCACAATTTTTCAAGTCATTGGTTATACACAAAGTATTTTCACATATTCATGTCTCCATACATGTACTTAGGGTAATGATGTCTAACTTATTCCACCATCATTCCTATCCCCATGCCCTCTCCCTTCCTCTCCCTCCACTCTATCTAAAAAGTTCCTCTATTCCTCCCACGCCCCCCTCCCCACATTGCCATTAGGAGTCAGCATCCTCATATCAAAGAAAACGTTCAGCCTTTGGTTTTGGGGGATTGACTTACTTAGCATATTCTCTAACTATCCATATTTACCTGCTAATGGCATTATTTTATTCTCTTTTAATGCTGAGTAATGTTCCATTGTGTGTATATACCAAAGTTTTCCTATCCATTCATCTACTGATGGGCATCTGGGTTCCACAGATATATAGATATATAGCTATATTCCACAAATATAGAGATATTTATAGCGGTACAATTCACAATATTGTGCTGTTTTTAAGTCCTCTGTGTATAAACTGAGGAGTGGGATAGCTGGGTCAAATGATGGTTCCATTCCAAGTTTTCCAAGGAATCTCCATATTGCTGTCCATATTGGTTGCACCAATTTGCAGTCCTACCAGCAATGTATGAGTGTGCCTTTCTTCCCACCTCCTTGTCAACATTTATTGTTGTTCGTATTCTTGATAGCTGCCATTCTGACTGGAGTGAGAGGAAATCTTAAGAGTAGCTCTGGTTTGCATTTCTGTAATTACTAGAAATGTTGAACATTTTTTCATGTTTGTTGCTTAATTGTATAGCCTCTTCTGAGAAGTGTCTGTTCCTTGCCTATTGATTGATTGGGTTATTTGGGTTTTTTTGGTGTTAAGATTTTTGAGGGCTTTATGTATCCTAGAGATTAGTGCTCCGTCTGATGTGCTTGTGGTAAAGATTTGCTCCCATTCTGTAGGCTCTGTATTCACCTCACTGTACAGATTCAATGCAATCCCAATCCAAATTCCAATGACATTCCTCATAAAAATAGAAAAACCAATCATGAAATTCATTTGGAAAAATAAGAGATCCAGAATAGCCGAAGCAAACCTTAACAAGAAGAGTGAAGCTGATGGCATTACTAGTCCAGACCTTAAACAATACTACAGAGCAATAGTAACAAAAACAGCATGGTATTTTCACCAAAATAGACCTGTAGACCAATGGTACAGAATAGAGGACACAGAGACAAACTCACATAATTACAGTTGTCTCATATTAGACAAGGGTGCCAAAAACATACATTGGAGAAAAGATAACCTCTTCAACAAATGGTGCTGGGAAAACTGGAAACCTACATGTAACAAAATGAAATTAAGCCCCTATCTCTCACCATGCACAAAACTCAAAGTGGATCAAGAACCTAGGAATTAAACTGAGAACTTTTGCCTAATAGAAGAAAAAGTAGGCTCAAATTTCCATCATGTCAGATTAGGCCCTAACTTCCTATAGCACAAGAATTGAAACCAAGAGTCGATACATGGGATGGATTCAAACTAAAAAGCTGCTCATCAAAAGAAACTTTTATGCATTTCTATGCACAAACAAGGAAAGGGGGATCAGCAATTCACTAGTATTTGGGGGGCTGCTTTATAATATGGTTAAAGCAATGGTTCTCAGTTCAACACCTCACCTCAAACCAATTAGGTCAAAAGTGTAGGGCCCACGTGTTGGGACAAGGTCCTGTGTGGTTCTAACACGAATCCAGGGTTGAGAAACGTGGGATTGAAATCCCATGTCAGACTTGCATTCAATTTGGGTGCATTGAGAAAGTCACTTAACTTCTCAGTGTTGTCATCTGTTAAATGGGGAGAGCATTTGCCATCGTAGGTTAAGTGTATTAAGTCTAATAGCTGTTAAATAGCAAAGTCCCTAGCCACAGTCAAGTAAGTTATTGTGGTTTGTGGGAAGTATACACCATGGGTCAGAGCTGGAAAGAATGTCTGTTTTCAATGATGCAAACCCAACTGGACCAGGTTTGAGAAGTGACTTGCCCAAGTTTGCGTATCTAGGCTTAGGATCCTATTTTCTTCCTCAAAACTAGATCTCTTTACCATCTTTCCACACCACGCCCGCTCTGAATTTCACCTTCTCAGTTGCATCAGTAGCATTCCAAGGGATATGAGTCCAGCATCTTTCCAAGAGGAACGTCAGCCCTGAGTACCTGAGCACCCACCCAGTTCCACCTCCCCGTTGCTCCTGATCCCCACTTCTCGTTGGTGACAGCCCTCAGGACCTGGAGAAGCCAAGGGCCTTTTTAGGGAATGGTGACATGGGCCTCAGTAAGATGCCCAAGTGAAATGATGGGACACTGGAGTTGGCCCTGGCTTCACACTGCCAGCCCAGGGCCTTCCCAATTGAGGGTTGGCTTCTGTATGGGTTCATTGGCGATTATGCCTACATTTTAGGGCTGTGAGTGGGGCTGAATATTACTGACTGCCATTTCCCAGTTGTGTGAGGTTGGTTGGTCATTAAGTACTGAGACCATGATAATGTCATCTGTGAAGCAGGACAATGACACTGGTACCAGCCTCATAGGGTACTTGTGAAGACTCCACAGCTGATGGGGCTACCTTAGTTGTACCTTGTTACAGGAAACGGCCAGTTTCCATCCCTCCTCATCAGATGGGATGAGGTGACACTACTGCAAAGGCTGCCCCCCCTTCAGAGGACTGATGGACAGTGGTCACAACTATTGTGGAAAATCCTTTCCCTCCTCCTCTTGCTATTCTGGGACCATCTCAGGTTTTCCCAGCGCGCTTCCCACTGTGGATCCTGGTAGTCTGCAGTTTCCCTTCTCTGCCTTTCCTCTGGTTACCTCCTTATTAGTATCTCTGCCCAGAATGGGAAAGGGAAGTAGGACACATGTCCGCACTGAATTTCTACCTTTCTGTCACCCCTTCACATTTGAGAAGCTGTAGTTCACAAGGCACTTGTGGGTCTGTTGTTTCTGAACCTTATTACCCAGCTTTTGCAATAGTAAAAACTGATGGTCAAACAGAAGTGATTTCCAGTGCTCTCTTAGTTATTGAAGTCAAAGCCTATTTTTTTTTTGTAACTTTAGGTTCAAAGGATTGAGTTAATCATGCACATTCTTTAATAAATGAAACTTTGTCATCATTTGTTCAAATAAAGTTCCTCTGATGGTACATAAATGAATGGGCATAGCTGTGTTCCAATAGTTTTTTTAGAAATGGACTAAGGGTGGTTTTGACCCAAGAGCCATGATTTGCTGATCTCTGCTCTCAGATCACTATTCCATTTCATGTGAATTTTCTTGTTTATCTGTGCCCTTCCAGATGAATATTTTATTTTCTGGGGCCGTGTTTTGAATTTACATTGTGTGTATCATTTTGTCTCTTAATTTTTTTCCTTTTGTTTGCCCTCCACTTGATCCTTAAGGACCATTCTTGTTATGGGTGCTTCTAGTTGATGGCTTCTGACTACTCCATACTGTTGGTGAGTACTACCACCAACTCTTACCCACCCACTCAACTATTGACACACGGGTTGTCTCCAACTCTCCCTGCCAAATGTGAAGCTATAGTGGGGACTTTCTTGCACATGTTCTGTGTCATACTCCAGACCATAGAGGACTTATGCAAGCATGGAGCACCATATTGCTCTTCCGATGGTGGCCCAGTGCACACTATCACCTGTATCACTGTCTGCAGATGGTATCAGTCCACTTCTCACTTTGGCCAAGTTAGTGTCTTATTGTTCTAATTTCTATTTCTCTGGTTGTTAACCAATTTGAACATGGCTCATTTGCATAGTGAAGTTTTCTTTCCTTCTTCAGTTGGTTCTTCTCAAAAGACTTCAGATTTTTTGATGAGATTTTTCAGACATGCCCCAAAGGACAGTTATTTTACAGTGAACTCCCCGTACCTCTCCAAACACATCAACAGTTAACATTTTGCCAAACTCATATAGCCTTCCCCAACACTTTTTTAGGTGTCACAGTTAAGTTTTTATTATTGGAGTGGGGGTTGCCGGGGGATGGCTTCCAGGGCCTCACACTTGCTAGGCAAATGCATTACCATGGAGCCAGCCAAAGGCAAAGTTAAAGCCAATCCCAGGCCACACGTCATCCCACTCATAAGTCAGTTTGCAGCTCAGCCTGAGCAGGGTGTTTTTACACACCTGCCACTATCCCAGGAGGCACCCTTTCCCTGAAGGTGTTTCCTCCTGGTGTCACCTAGCTTGTTCCTCTGTCTTGTGCATCTGCAGCCTTCCTTCCGGTGGGAGCCCACCTGGGTGGATGAAGGTTGCCCAGCTTGTGGCTGCTTTTCTATTAGTGTTCCCTGTTCTCTGCCTGCCAGTCACCTACTCCTGGGTCCTCTCTGGCCACCTGACCCAGGCCAGACCATGAAGACTAAGGGTCCCAGCCTTATAACTAATCAAATCTTGGCTGTACACCAATGTGGTGGGCCCAACATTGTCCCCAACATTGATCCTGTCCAAATCCACAGAACCTTTGGATAGACTGTTTTCCATTCCAAAGGGGGCTTGGCAGGGGTAACTAATTAAGGATCTTAAAATGAAAATACAATTCTGGATTATTTGGCGGCCCCAGTGTGATCAAAACATCCTCGTATGAGGGAGCAGGAGGGTCACAGAGCAGGACACATGAGGCCAGAACAGAGGTTAGAGTCTCCTGAGGTAGGGACCAAGCGCCAAGGAATGCAGGTGGCTTCCAGAAGCCAGAGAAGGGGAGGCAGACCTTTTCCTGGAGCACAAGAGGAGGAATATGGGTCTGTTGACACCAGGGCTCAGCCTCTAAGACCCATTCAGGATCTTCCAGAACTGTGACAATGAATGTGTGTTGTCTTGGTCACTGTGTCACTGGCTGTGATAGCAATGGGAGCGCCTGCAACCTGTGCGTGCTTTGGGCAAAAGCTGCAAATCGGGATGCTCGTGCCTTCTTTGTGCCTGTCCAGAAGCGCTCTCTGCCCTTGAAGCCCCTGGGCCTCTTTCACCCGAGTCCCTGCTCGGATGCCCCCCACTCAGAGGAGTCCGCTTCCAGGGAGACACACCCCATCGCCATAGGCCGTACTTTTCTTGCCAGCAATGCTTACCACCTGACATGCAACGGAAGTGAGGGCAGGGCCTCGCTCGCAGTGCCCGCTTCTCCTGGCACCAAGCCGGAACTCTGTGAAGAAAGCAGGGTGCTCGCCGTGACTCTGACCTTGGGGCTTCCTAAACGACAGTCCCGCCTCACCTGTGCTCTTGGTGTTGTTTACATTCTTCCTCGATCTTTCAATGAAGCAAGGACACTGCTTAATCCCGGGGCGCTTCAAGCGTGCGGCATGTTGCCAACAAGAAATCAGCATCCACCCGACACTGCAAATGAGCGCCTGGTCCAGGGCCAGCAGCTTTTTAAAACCATAATTGTAGGTTTTGAGCCACTGTGCTGGGCCAAGGGCAGAGGTGAATGGTGGTGCTGAGCAAATGGCTCACCTGGGCCTGGAGCGGTGAAGCCCAATCTTAACGCACCAGCCAAGGTCAGCTGACTCGGGAGGGCTGAGGAGGTCATCTGGATTCCCTCCTTGTCTTTGAAATGTGACTTGAAACGTTCCCCTGGGCTCTGAGTTTAAGAAAAGCACCCCACTCCCGAACAGCCAGCTCTTCCCATTGCCGGGTTGGGACCCATCTTTCCAAGCTCTAGCAACCTGCCAGGTTTATGCCCCTCCTGAGGCTCTTCCTGTGTCCCCAGGGCAGGCCTGAAGAGTTGATGGCCCCAGAAGCAGCCTGGCACCAAAGGTAGCTCACCAACTTCAATGCCAGTTGTCTCAGCAGAGACGCGGCTCTTTCTGGGAGATGGCTGCCAGCCACGCTCCACTGAGCCAATCGTGGCTGGGAAGCTGGAGCCCTGTTGGCTGCCAGGGTGGGTCCTCACTTCACCCTGGACAGGAGTGAGGTGGTGGACGATGGGGCATGGAGCCCCATGGGACTCATGGGACTAGGGGTTCCTCAGGGAAACATGGAGCTCTGCTGTCATGGGGCTGGGGGTGTGGGTTTAGGCAATTTACCTGACAAACTTGTTTCCTCATCTATAAAATGGGATAATAATTATAGTATCTACTACAAAAAGTGTTGTCTTAGTACTTTCATGCTGCTATAATTATGTGCCGTAGGCTAAGTGGTTTATAAAGAACAGAAGTTTGGGGGGAGGGGTAGAGTACTGGGGATTGAACTCAGGGGCACTCCACCACTGAGCCACACCTCCAGCCCTATTCTGTATTTTATTTAGAGACAGGGTCTCACTGAGTTGCTTAGGGCCTTGCTGTTGCTGAGGCTGGCTTTGAGTTCACGATCTTCCTGCCTCAGCCTCCCGAGCAGCTGGGATTACAGGCATGCGCCATGTTGCCCAGCCAAGAAAAGAAGTTTATTTCCCACGGTTCTGGAGGCTGGGAAGTCCAGGTCACAGCCCTGTCAGACTCACTGTCAGGTGAGGGCTGCTCTCTGGTGCACAGGTGGTGCCTTCTCAATGTGTCCTCACAGAGTGAGAGGCCAGGTCTCGGGGCCTCTTTAAAAAGTGCACTAATCCCAGGCATGAAAGTTGTACCCTCAGTCCTCGTCACCTCCTGAGGGCCCACCTCCTAATACCATCATCTCAGGTGTTACAATCTCAACATTAGAATTTGGGGGAAGGGACAAGCACATCCAGACCATAGCAGAGAGTTAATGTAGTGCCTCAGAACATTGCCTGACCAGTGGAATGTCCTCAATTAATGTTTCCTTCCACATGGAATTCCTGATCCTAAAGTTCATTTAGAAGAGTTAAAAGACCCAGAATAGCCAAAGTGATTCCAAGCCAAAAAAAAAAAAAAAAAAGCAATTCTGAAGGCATCATAGTACCTGACTTCAAACTGTACTGCAGAGCTATCGTAGCAAAAGCTGCATGGTACTGACATAAAACAGACTCATAGACCAATTGTACAGAATAAAGACAGACAGACCCACACATCTACAGCCAGGATCCTTGATAATGGTGCCAAAAACCTACATTGGAGGAAAGACGATCTTCGTAACAAGCAGTGCTGGGAACACTGGTTATTCATACGTAGAACCATGAAACCTCTCTCACTCTGCAAAAAAGTCAACTCAAAATGGATCAAAGACCTTGAAATTAGATAAGAAAACATGCAACTCTTGGAAAAAAATACAAGGTTCAATACTGTAGCTTTTAGGTACAGGTATTGACTTTCTCAACAGGTCCCCCAAAACTCAGGAAATAATGCCAAAAATTAATAAATGGGGTGGTATCAAAATCAAAAGCCTTCCCATAGCAAAGGAAACAATCAGGAATATGAAGAGAGAACCCACAGAAAGGGAGAGAAATCTTTGCTAGCTTCTCATCTGACAGAGGATTAATACCTAGAACATGTAAAGAACAAAAATAATTTTAACACCCCCAAACCCCAAAAATAACCCAATTAATAAATGGGAATGTGAATTAAACAGACACTTCTCCAAAAAAGACATACAAATGGCCAACAGATATGAAAAGATGTTCAACTGTTTGTTTGTTTGTTTTTCCATTAGAGATAAAGCCCAGGGTCTTGCACATGCTCAGCAAGTGCTCTACAACGGAGGCCCAGCCTCTCCACTCAGTGGGGGACTGGGTAAAGCACATTGCCCTCTGTAATGTGGGGTGGGCCTCACCCAGTCAGTTGAAGACTGTAAGAGAAAAAGACTGGTCTTCATAGAAGAAGATAGAATTCTGCCAGCAGACCAACCACATCTGGACTTAAACTGCAGCTCCTCCCTGCCTCTCCAGCCTGCTGGTCTACCCCGCAGATTTTGAATACCAGACTCCCAAATCTTGTGAGCCAGTTCCTTAAGGTCTCTGTCTCTCTGATTGTCCAGCTGATTGGCAGAACTTCTGTAGACTCGGGAATCACCCGTAGGGACAAGTGACGTTTGTGTCTCACTGCTCCTGGATGGGACCGAGCACTTGTCTTGGTCAGTGTTCTGCATGGTGAACGACAGGAGTGGACGTGGGCTCACTGGGCTGAAGAGGTGGTTATGGAGGAGTTGGCGAGGTGCTGGGGACGGTGCTCAGAGTCCACGAGCCTCACCTGAAGGCCTGGGTCCGGCTGAGGAGGAAGGGGCCACAGACACGCTGCCACCAAGCGGCAAGTGGACTTGTCTAACAGGAACCTGGCTTCAGCAGAGACACCCCCGTTGCCAGCGCAGATGCCAACTCCGTGCCAGAAAGTCAGCTTCGTGGCCGCCACCGCCCTCAGACGCCAGCCTTCTTGTTACTCTGTTCTGAGTCCATCTGTGGACGCCCTGGGCAGTGGGCTCCGGGTCTCAGCCTGAGCGCCTCTGCCCGGAGGCTGGGAAAGCGAGGCCCCAGGCGTTGGCGTGGAGGGGAGAGCCGAGGGGGGTGTCGCCTGGCACAGGGAGGGCGTTCAACAGGGCTGGTGAGCCAGGAAACAGGACAAGGGTCCCAAACGCACTCTGAGGGGATGTGCTCGGCCGCCAGTCACCTGCTTGTATCGCTCCAGGGCAGGCAGCCACGCGAGGTTCCTCACCTGTGAAACGGGGTAAGGCACCTGCCGGGCGAGTCGGGGGCAAGGAGTGAGTGAGGCCTTCGGGAGGACCAGGCTGGGGACGCAGTTACCAGGGGATGAGCCCTGACCCTTCTGCACACCGCACCGTTCAGGAACTCCACGGCCCCTGCCGTCCTGTCCCTGAGCCACCTCAGGCCCCAGCGCCTCCTTGTTCAGGTGAACATGGGGTCCACTGGAGGATTTCTGCCCCCTCTGAGGCCTGCCCAGCCCATCTCCGTCCTCTCCCTCCTTTTGACCCTGTGTGGGACCAGGCCTTCTCACTTGGTGTCCTCACGTGCTGGTCTCCCTCCTTCCCCTCTGCCCTCCCCACCCGGGCCCTGTCCCCAGGTCACCT
Organism: Urocitellus parryii; assembly: GCF_045843805.1. Lineage (NCBI taxonomy): Eukaryota > Metazoa > Chordata > Mammalia > Rodentia > Sciuridae > Urocitellus > Urocitellus parryii. The sequence continues at coordinate 127,098,051 of NC_135540.1, forward strand.
CCTTCCCACTAGCTCCATCTTGAAACCTCCCTGTTTCTGTTTCTGCTCATGTCTGCGCAGACCCTTGAGGCTTGAAGCTTAAGGGCTGCTAGACTGTTGTCTTCCATTCCTCCTGTGACAGGCTGTGGGCCCCTCGAGGACCAGATCTTACTTTAAAGGCACCTCTTTCCTTAGGCGTGTCTGTTTGGATGACTTCCTGTGGGGTCTCCCTTCCTGTGGGGTCTCCCTTCCCTTCCTGTGGGGTCTCCCTTCCCCTCTGGCCCTTCACTCTTTTCAGCATCCGTCTCCCCTTCTTCCTCTTCCCGACCTTCACTCATGGAAGTCAACAGTATGTCAGCCACTGTGAGAGATCACTACCTGCACCAGCTCATTTAATCCCCATCAGCCCTGTGGAAGTAAGTAACACGATCCCTGCCCAGGCGGTGATGTACCTGGGCCAGAAACACAGAGTCAAGGGCTAGTGAATTTCCAGAGGACTAATCCCTCTTAACCACTTAACTATACATCCATCCTTTCATCCATCAATCTGTCCATCAATCCACCTACCCACCCATTCACCCATCCATCTACTGACTCACCCAACTACTCATCCATCCATCTACCCACTTTCTTCCCATCCATCCACACATTCATCTACCTATCCATCTATCAACCCATCTACCCATCCACCCATTCACCTATCCATTCATCCATCCACCCACCCATCTATCCATCCATTCAGCCATCCATCTACCCACTTTCTACCCATCCATCATCCATCCATCCATCCATCCACCCATCTATCCATCCATCCATCCACCCATCTATCCATCCATCCATCCACCCATCCATCCATCCATCCATCCATCCATCCACCCACCAACCCATCCATCCATCTACCCTATTTCTACCATATATCCATATACCCACCCTCCTCCCCATCCACCCACCCGCCTTTTACCCATTCATACACCTCTCCATCCCTCCATCTACCCACCCACCCATCCATCCACCCATTTTCTACCCATTCATATACCTCTCCATCCACCCACGCACCCACCCATCTCACCGGCAGCACTTGCCTGTTCTGCCTCAAGTACTGCACTAGGCTCTTGGTAGCATGTAGACTCCTGAGGGAAACATAGGTGCTTGAGAATTTTAGTCATTTGTTGATTAACTGGGCTCTGTTTGCTCCCCAGGAAACACATCTGCTCTCAAAGATGAACTGAGAGCCTGTGGGTCAATGTACTCCATAAACCTGAAAGCCCTTGCAAATGTGGTGAACTGGACCTGTGGCCCCCTGACAGGTGACCACCTGCAGCCACACCTGACACATAGTAGGTGCTGCCTCTGAGTGCTGCCAGCAAAGATAAGCAGGGGCCGAGCTGGCGCACTGGCCTTGCTCCTTAAGGGGAGAAGAAGCTAGTGCTGTGAGGGCACTTCCTGCCTCCTGTTTCCTGGTCAGCCCAGCAGTGACAGAACTGAGGCCAGAGGAGGAGCACATTTCCTCAGGAAGTCTCAAGGGCCTGCAACTGACTCTGTTTCATGGCAGAACTTGAGGTGCGTTCTTTTGCACCCACACAAATTCACCTTTTGTTCTACTTTTCTACCACCTAATTTATCTTCAACATAGTTTGTAGTTTTTTTTTCTTCCTAAAGATTTTTCTGGCTATTAAAGATCTTATAGACAAAGCAGGGTCCAGTGTGGACTTGGGTAAGTCTCTTAGTTTGTCCAGGGCTCAGACGTGTGCCTGTCACAAAGTAGCTGATTAAACAAACACATGATCTCAAGTGCTTAAAATAACCATTTTCCCGTATTTCATGAGGTAAGTGCTGGGGATTGGAGGGGAGGGCCGATGGCTTGTGATCCTCAGTGGCTGAGGTGTCTCCTCAGGGGCTGGCCCATCCAAGACAGCTCACTGACAAGATGGTGCTGGCTGTCCCCCGGAGCTCAGCCTGAGCCCCCCAGGGCCTCTCCTCAGGGCCGCTTGGCCTTTGTCACCGGAGTGGTGGGTTCCAAGAGACCATGACAGAAGCAGCCGTGCTTCTTGTGACCTACCTTCAAATATCCCCAAAGCCATATTCGTTTCCATGGTCAAGCTAGTCACTGGGGCCAGCTCAGGTTCCAGGGGACAGATGTGCCACCATCTTTAACCCACCAGGAGCTGCCGGATGGATTCACTGCGCGCCGTTCTGAGGCCTGTGGTCAGCTCGAGTTGCTGGCTGCTGTGCTGTGGGGGTCCAGTCCCTCCAGCTGCCCCAGCTGTGGAGCAGCAGCTGGCTCTTTACCGAACTGGACGATGCAGCTTTGGGAGCTGGCCAGGGTCTGACTCTCTGCTCTGTGCACTGTCTTCCAAGCCATTTGGTGCAGACGTAGCAAAACTGTTTTTGTGTGTTCTTTTTTGTGTGTGTGTTTGTGTGTGTGTGTGTTGGTGAACACAGAAAATTTGTGAATACACTTCCACTCCATACTAAGATGAACTCTGAGCCTACTTTTAAGATCCAGAACTTACAAAGTACAGCTTTTATTCTCAATGGTGTGGAGGAAACATCTTGGCTGCCATGATAGTGTGTCTCCTGGGTCCCTTCCTGGGGTCATCCCTGGGCTGAAATTGTCCTGCGTATCGTCAACACTTGGGGTTTCTTTGTGGTTCTGAGTGTTTTTGTTTCATAACTCGGGTTTTGCACGAGTACCGTGCTGGGGCACACTCACCTCCGTCCTTGAGGTGTCTACTCCGACACACTATTCCCATGGGAAAGTCCACTTCTTTACTCACCATGCTCTTTGCTTTCCAAAACCAGCGTTTCTCAGAGTGACCATTCCTAGATCCCATGTGTCCATAACAACTGGCCAAGGAAGTGCTGACTGCTGAAACAGAGTCAAGCAAACAGGTTCCTTTCCTGCAGGACTTTCTTGGAACTGGGAACAAACTGATGTGTACTTGGTCTTTCAGAGAGAGCGGAGAACCCTGCTCTGGCAGGACCAGACTGGCAGGACCCCGGATCCCTCCTAGAGGGTGGCTCCCAGGACACGAGGAGAAGATGCAGGTGACCTAGCACTGGTCAGCGTTTCCATTTCTGGTGTCTGCCAACCTTCCCTTCCCACGGGCGCAGGTGAGTGCTGTCTGTCCTGTTATGCCCAGGTAGAGCAAGGTGCCTGGTAGAGCAAGAGACGTCTGGCTTCCATGAAGGGTTTCTCCTATTTGCTCTGGGATTCTGGGCAAATAACTAATTCTCTGGAGCCTCCGATTTCTCAGGTTGAATATGGAGAGAACATCTGGGCACGGTGGGGGGTGCGGGGGCTTCTATGTGGACGTGGACACACAGCTGGACCCAGGCGATGCCCTGAGCCCGTCAGTGTCTGGTTCTGGGGGAGCAATGAGTGAACGTGCTCGCCCCCTGGTGGCCATTTCTGCCTCTGCCTCCTGAGACAATAGCAGAGAGGACTGGATTGTCCCTGGCTGGCTTGTTACTTACTGTCCCAGGAGGTGCGTGGGCAATTGTCTTAGACTAAAAAGGCAAGAAATTGTTTCAATGAAGTGACAGGGACTTTGGGGACAGAGACTTTGGCTTCCATCCCCATTTTGCAGATGCTGGCCTTGAGGTCACTCAGAAGTGGTCCAGATGATACTGGGATTGAGGGATGGGTCATTTCCACACATCCGAATGCTTGTGTGGACACCCAGGAACAAAATCGTGTGTCATTCTTCATTTTGAGGGTTCAGGAGAAGTATGAGTCACCTCATCTTGTCTGTGATTCAAGGTCATCTCTAATGGCTAAGTGCTTTGCAAATGGTAAGCAATCAGTGATAACAAGAGTGTTTATTGAGAGCTTGCTCTTCCGGGTACTGTCTTAAATATGTTTTACATATTTAATCCTCGTACCAAGCTTTGGAAGATGGTACACATGATTCTCCTTCTTTACAGTGGAAACTGAGGCACAGAGCGCTTGAGTAACTTGCTTGAGGTCACACAGCTAACGTGAGTAAAGCAACATTCAAACCTATGCGGTCTGATTTCACACTCCTGTGCTTAACCAGCACACCAACCTGCCTGTCTCCCTAGAAACCACTTGTTGACTACTGGATTAACCAACAAGTACTTTCAAGGCCCCTACCGTGTGACCACTCATCTGCCGAGCTGTGGAGGATACAAAAGATTCATGAGACTATTTGGTATCTATGATTGCTCCAAAATTGGTTTTGACTTCTTAATAAAGGGTAAAATCCCCGAGGAAACACTGAATGATGAAATTTAAAAGAGCGAGGTTTTCAAAGTAGGAAGAAACTGGTTAATAGCAGGCTGAAGGGCAAACATGTTTAAAAAAAGAACCAACCCAGGGAAAATCAACACTGTATTAGTGACACATATGATTTGTATGCCTGTGAGCAGGAAAATGTAAAAGGGGAGAGAGACGGCTCCTTGAGTAAATGAAGCATGGAGGTTCATTAGAACTATCAAAAAGAGTTGAAAGAGGGAGCCCTGCCCTCAGAGCCCAGGGACTGCAGAATCGACTGTGTCAGGTAGGTGCAAATTGGAAACCGGAGACGCAGAGGCACGGTCAGAGGGACACATTTACAAAAACACCAGATAAATAATAAATTATTAAATATGCTGAAGCTAAAAGGATCTTTACGTCAGCAAAGCCTCTTCAATTCAAGGGAAAGAGAAGGCCGGGTTGGTCGCGACCAAGACAGGGAAGGGGAGGGGAGGAGCAGCCTGGCTGGGTGGGTCCCTCCGCTGGAGATGCAGGAGAACCCCTGGTGGGACTGTCATTAGGCCCAGGGTAGGACCCGAGGCCCCCAAGGCTGACAGCCGGGACACTGGAGAGTGGCAGCTCCCAGTCCCCATCCTGGGCAGGAGACCAGGACAGGGAGATCTGGGCCCAAGGGGACCCTTCTCTTTCCGGCTGGCGCAGCCTGCTCAGGGGGCAGGTCCAGGGCCACTCTTGGGGCACAGGGCTTAGGAGAGGGCGTGGAGAGGCACCTACCTTAGACATGGGTCCCCGGGTGAGCGGGCTCTCTCACCAGCCCCCGGGACGGTCAGCTAGGGGGACAAGAGCGAGGCCTGCTCTTTGGGCTGGTGGTGGCACATCAAGGTGGCAGTGAATGACGGGGCAGAGCTGCTGTCCTCAAGGCCCCGAAGACCAAGCAAGAAAGGAGAAGAGCAGGGTCCCACAGCCCCCTTACAGGGCAGGCCCCCACTGACCTGCAGACCTTCCACGTGGCCCACCTCTTGAAGGTCCACCGCCTCCTGAGAGTGCCAAGCCCGGGATCACGTCTTTAACGGGGGCACCCTGGAGACCCAGACTACCGCACTCCGCACGCGGCTGTGACTCCTGCTCCCTCTCCCACCTGGACCACGGGTGGGCACCACTGCGACCCCGTGGCTGACAGAAGAGCTAAGAGCCGATGAGCCCAGGGTCCAGGCCGGCCTCTGCTCAGCTCTGAGCTAGCTGGGCGAGCGCAGACACCGGGCACAGCCGCCAGCTGGTCAATGAGAAGGATCGTGAGAGCCCCTGATGGAGTCCCGCAGAGATTTGGGGGGCCTGAGCCTAGCCGGACACAGTCCCGCCCTCGTGGAGGTTGCTGTGGGGGACGGCCTTCCGGTGGCCCAGACATGTCCTGAGTGCTATCTGCAGGGCATTTTCCCCAGCCCTTTAGTGACGTGAGCTTTATTCTCACTGCCACCCGACGAGGTAGTCATGAGTTTAATTCTCATTTTATCGACCAGGAAAACGAGGGGCCTGAAGTCACCCCGAGAAGAGGTGGGCTCGCTCCCAAGCCCTTATGCCCGAATCCTGAGCCTGTGCCCTTAACCTCTCCTTTGGACGTGGGTCCAGGCTCTCCCCGTGGATGGTTGGCAATTGTAGCCGTGACTGGGGGGATGGAGAAGAGCGCAGAGGGGCCTGGTGGCACGTGCCTGTGACCCCAGCCATGGGGGCCTGAGAGGAGGGGTGCAAGTCCCAGGGCAGCCCGGGCAACGTCGTGGGACCCTGTCTCAGAGGAAAAACTGAAAAGGGCTGGGGATGAAGCTCATGGGAGGGCACTTGCCCGGCCTGTGCCAGGCCCTGGGTTCTACCCCCAGGAGGGTTGGGAGAGAAGAAGGAGAGGAAGGCAGAGCTGGTGACAGTCCTAGGTGCATGTCACCGAGGAGGTGACGCAGACTGATCTGAGTGGAGGTGGGAGTTGAGCAGGGGAAGTGGAGCAGGGGTGGTCTGCAGCCGCTGGTGACCTGGTTACGGGTCCTTGGCCGGCTCTGGGACCACTCAGAACCTGGCCCCCTCACCTGCACACAGGCAGGAGGCTGGAGGGTGAAGTTCCTTGATGGATGTGCCTAGCCCGGTGCCTGGCACGTGGTCTGAGCCCTTGTTACTATTATTTGTCGCCGTGAGTAGAGATGAACACAAAAGAATTTTTTCTCCTAAGGCATTTGTCTCAACAATGGCACCACCTGAGAGCTGAGAAAGATCAGAGGTGGTCACAGGTAGGTTCTAGTTCCCTCGGCTTATCAGAGTACACAGATGAAATGAGAAATGGAAGAGACTTACTCTGAAAATGCAAGTTCCCCAGTGGTGAAACTTAGCAAATGGTGTGCAAAGGAGTATCTGGGTCATAGTCATGATATTATGATGGCGCCCAGCAGGCTCACAGATAGGAGTGTTTTGTGTGAATTCATATCTCTCTGTTCTACTAGTGATTAATGCCCCAGATTTGCCTCTTCAAAAGAAAGGCGAATCCAACATGATATATTAGGCAGTTTTCAGTTACTATAATGAAATTCCTGAGGCTGGCTACTTAATAGAGAAAAGAGGTCTAGTTAGCTCACAGTTCTGGAAGTTCAAGGGCATGGCACTGGTGTCTGCTCCATTCTGATGAGGTCTCATGGTGATGGCATCGCAGTGGTGGGAGCGTCTGTGATAGTGAGGGGTCGCATGTGAACCCTACCAATCCCTTCCAGAGCAGTGCCCCCAGTGACCTTAGCACATGTCACTGGGCCCTGTCTCTTAAAGGTCCCACCACCTCTCACCTTGCCACAACAAAGATGGAGCCTCCAAAACACCTGTCCTTGGAGGCCACACTTGAACCCTATTCCAACCACAGCACTCAGAGCATCATGGCCATCGTGGCAGGAGAGCTCACCGGCTCGCTCCCTGTTCACTGCAGCCCTGCCATGAGGTGAGTGCCACAGCCCCTTTTACACACCAGGTGACTGTGGAAGGCCACACAGGACAGAGCCAGCATCAGCCCACCAGCTCTGGCCCGGGATCCTGGTTATTCCCGTCTTCCACCGTCCCTCACGGATTTTCCATTGCTGCAGGTAAAAGATGCTTCTGGTGGCCGTTCCCCGGGGAACCCATTAAGCCGGTGTTTTAGGTCGAGAGACTTAACTCGATCTGACTCCCGCGTTGAGCACTGAGGCCTCTCTTTCCTTGTGTGCAAAGCAGAGATAATGGTAGACAAAACAGAGTCTGCAGACACCGGAAAGAGGCCAAAACACGGAGGAGCGAGGAGGATGATCATGATGAGTGAGTGGGGAAAGCACCAGGCTGCCACGCGGCACCTGGAGATGAATGGGGTCTGAGCTTCCTGCCCACCTGGTTACGTCGAGAGACCTACCTGGTTCCCACCCCGGATTCCCCTTGTTCCGGTTTCTGTGCCTCAGTTTCCTTCTCTGTAAAATGAGGATGATGAGTTCAGGGCAATTTACGAGTTGGCGGACTGATGGTGGGGGAGCAGTTACTGCCACGTGTCCAGTGAAAACAGGAGAGCAAGGTGGGGCAGGGTGGGAGCTTGTGGGTACAGGGCTGCAGGGTAGAGTTTGTGCACCCGAATGGCACAGGAGCCCTCTGGCCAAGCGCTTTTCCTTATTTTATTTCCTTCTTCCTCTGTGCATCTCTCCCTTTCTTTCTTTTCACAAACATGGATTACTTTGTGTAATGAGGAAATAAAACCAAGCAAAGTCCAAATATTAAGAATGATACAATAGTGAACCAGGCCAGGCACACGTCCCGGGGACCGGGGAGGAGCTCGGTCCCTTGCATCCCTATGGACTGTGCTTCAGTCCAAGAGGCATCCGAACCTGGGAACGATAAGCAACCCTCACCCAAAGGCTCTTGGACCTTACGCTAATCCCCTCCTGCATCCCCCAAGTCAATCTCCACGGCAGACCTGCACGACAGGTGCTACGATTGTTATTACACAGGCCAGGAACAGAGAGTCAAGTAATTCACCCAGAGAGGCCCAGCTTCTGAGGAAGCCATTCTTAGGTGACTTGTCCGTCTTCAAGCCTAGGGTCTGAAGCTTCTCCAAACAAACTCTGGGCCACAGAACAGCAGAAGCATGTCACCCTGGAGTTTTCTAGAAAACAGAACCTCAGGCCCCAGCCCAGCTCTGCCAAGACAGCATCTGCACCAGGGCTGGCTCCCCACGGCACCCAGACCCCCTGGAGAAGCCCCTCTGCACCTCTGTGTCTCCTAGGTCCCGCTGGGCGGAGCCCCCAACTCATCCTAGACCTGCACCGTCCGCTTCCTGCTCTGATGCCAGCTCCCTGAGGTCTCCTCTCCAGATTCAGCAGAACTGGGCAGCAGGGACATCCGCACCACTCTCTCTAGTAACCACTCTGCAGTTCTGAGACAAAGGTTGGAAGAAAAGAGATGCTGGAATCTGCGGACCTGACATGGATTATCTCTGGAGCATCTATATCCATTTTTATCCTTTTCCAAATAGTGGACTGTAAATAGGATATTTGTTATTTAAGGAAAACTAAACACCGCGGTCTTCATAATCAGAGGCCTCTGTGCTACGCTCCAATGCGGCTCAGGCGCCCTGATTTAAGGGTCTAGCGATAGAATGGCAAGGGTAAATTCTCCCAGCTGGGGTGTTTGTATATGATGATGGAATGCAAACAAGCGTTGTTTGGCTCGGAAAGCAGAAGCAGAGAAAACTTCATCTAGGTATTTAATTATACAGGGCTGAGTGGAAATAGGCTTTGTGTCCTCGCTCGCCCAGGGTTGGAAGCCCGTACGTAGGTCACTCCAAATCAAAAGGCATTAAAATGTATAAGGAGGAACCGGAACACAACAGTTAGCATAAGTTTTCTGCATTTCTGGCTGTATTCCTCCTCACCAAGCCTGTTTGCAGTCTGATTCACAGGCAGCCAGGCATGGAGCTGGATAACACGGTTGGTACGTACGCAGGTGCATGCACACACACACACACACACACACACACGCACACGCACAGAGGCTGCTTACGGTGTACGTGAGAAACCAAGATGATCAGATCTGCTCCTGTGCTGTTCAGTTCCTCTTGGGCAAAAGCACTGAAACGCACCCTTTCCTCTGGATGTGTGTGTACAAGGGCTGCCTAACCAGATGAAGTCCAGGCCCCGGACCTCTCTGTTGGCTTTGCCAGTTTCTTCTGAAATACCAGGGCTTTTCCACTAGGGTTGAAGCCAAGGCAGGGAACTAGAAAGATAAATGATTTAATCCGGTCTGTCAGATTCTGTTTGTTTGAAGCAAGGACTTGCAGGGAGAAAAGCACATTAATTGAGGTCTCAAGGTGGTGGTAGAACACGTTGTCTTTATTGCTTCTTCCTGTGTAGGGCGACTGCTTTCTTCTTCTTCTTCTTTTGAAAGTTTATTCCGTCTTTTTCAGTCAACTTTTATTGAACGTGGTCCTGAGTAGGTTTGGAAAGCCCAGGTAGAGAATAAGGCCAGCTCACGGGGAGTGGTAAAGACAGAGAGAAGGGACATGCAGGGGATGTCCTCTGCGGCCCTTACACAGGACTGACCCTCACAAAATGTGACTGCAGGCTAGATCTGGAGAAGGTGTTTGCCAGGCAGGAACGGTGTTGCAGGCACAGGGACCAGCAGGGCAGAGCCGCCCCTGAGTGGAAGGATGTCCCCCGGCATTTCAGCCAAGTGTGGGTCGGGAGAAGGAGCCAAGGAGAAAGTTCCTGAAGATGAGGCTAGAGAGCGTGGGGTAGGAATCTGGTCCTCAGGGGCCTGTGGCTCCTTCCAAGCCACGTGGGACGAGCAGAAGTCACGCCAGCTCCCAGGGCGGGCAACCCAACTGGAGGAATTCTGTGCTTTGGGTCCTGATGCAAAGGGCAGTGGAAGCCGCTGAGGGGAAACCAGGCTTGGATTTACGCTGAGACTCGCATTCTGTCCGAGGGCGGGAGGGTGGGTGATGGGGGGCAAGAAGTGACGCCAAAAGCCCAAGAGGCATCTGCCTCAGGCCAGGCAAGAGAGCAAGGAGGCCTGGTCTGGGTGACCAAGTGGCAGGGAAGCGGGAGCATTCAAGGAGAGACCTTGGGTTAGGTGTCCATGGGGACAGTGGGGTCCAGACTGTTCCTGCAGCACGGCCCAGACTTGCTCCTGACACCTTCCCGGGGACAGTCGCACTCACCGCCGTCCTTCTGTAAGTGCACCCCTGGTCTTCCAGGTGTGTCCAGAGGTGGTTCTGTGGATGTCCTGAGGATGGCATCAGATCCCCCCAGTTTTCAGCCAATGTGGGGGTACGTCAGGAAGACCGGGTCCTGAGTGCCACCTCCGCCGTCTCCTCTCCTCCCGACTCCAGTCTTCTGTGTGGCAGAGAGGACACAGAGCTCACTTGGTGTCATGGGAACACTCTCCCTCTGTACCCTTGGGTACGGTGCAGCCAGACAGCTAAAAACTACATTTCCCAGACTCCTTTACAGGTAAGGTCATGTGACCAGGGTGTCAACCAGAGAATCCGCCTTCTCCAAACTTATAGGCAGAAGTAAGCAAGGGTCCTGGCTGCTGGGCCCAGGGAGACCCAATGTCCTGGCAGGCAAGGGGACAAAGCTTCCTTTTTTTCCAGGGACAGAAGGTGGCGGAGCTCCTGGTGTTGGTCCCTCATGTCACACAGCTTTTTCCTCTGGCAGGTTTGTTCCTATCGGTGGCATCCAAACCCCATCCTCCGGCCCTCCCAGGGACCATGTGGCTGACGGAGACTCCCTGCTCAAGCATCTGAAGTGCATTCTGTCCCTGCAAATCAGAGCCTGCAGCACACACACCGGCCAGCTCCATCCATGACTGCACATTCCCCTGGTTTCTACCTGTCAGGGCTCTTCCCTGGGAACACAGCCTGAGCTCCGTGAGGACAGGAAAGAGGTCCTTTGTCCTCTGAAAGGTCAACCACAGGGCGGAGCACACAGTAGGTGTGATGAGGATTGCTGACATTTTTGCCTGCCTGAGAGGCAGCCATTTTTCTTCTGGAGATAGCTGCACAGGTTGTTCCCCAGGTTCCCCCGGGACCACGTCCTCTCAAGTCTCACCTCATTTGGGTGCTGGCGTCGACCTCACTTCTAGAGCCCGGATGTGCGTGTGACTCCAGGTTGGCCAACCCGTGCTCCTGGCTGCTGTAATTACTGTAAAGGTGCGCAGACAGCCCAGAGCCGATTATTTGGAATCTCGACATTTCTGCGGGGCAGGGGAGGCTCTCCTCTGTCACCCTCTCTGTTAGGACCCCTGATTCAAAGGCAGGGAGAGCAGCTGCTGTGGGAGGTCCCATGTGGAATTGAGAATGAAGTCTACTCCCAGGCAACAAAACCAACAAATTGTGTTGCTGATATGGTTTGAGACGTGCATAGATCTTCTTTGTCCAAAATAGTCCCACTCCTGGACTATTCAGGTAGGTGAGCCAACAGAGCTCTATTTTTTTTTTTTTTTTTGCTTTAGCCAAGGGGGTTGGGTTTTTGTCACTTGTAGCTAAATACAGAAGCTGTCCATAAATATCTTCTCACTCCCTGGTCTGCAAAAGAGTTGAAGGTCTTAACTTCCTATTTAAAACAAAAACAAAAACAAAACAGCTGAGCACTATGGCATATACCTGTAATCCCAGTGGCTCAGGAGGCTGAGGCAGGAGGATTGCAAGTTGGAGGCCAGTCTCAGAAACTTAGTGAGACCCTGTCTCAAAAAAAAAAAAAAAATACACACGCTTGGTACAAGGCTGGAGATGAGGCTCAGTGGTTAAGCACCCCTGGGTTTATTCTCTGGTACCAAGTAAATAAATAAATGGTAACAACAACAATAATAGCAATAACAATAAACACTTTCTATCACCTCCTCTCCAGCCTTTCTCCACAGGGTCAGGACATAGTCACCCTTTTAATGACTGGATGGAATGAACAGTTCAAATAAAGCTGAGGTGTACCCTGATCCATTATCCCCTTAAACAAGCTGTCAACTACTTCTGGGAAGGAAGGGCCTCCAGGCGAGGGTCACACAATGAAAAGTGTGATGTGGCTCTAAGCTGTGTCTGTGGATGCACTGTAGAGCGTGGTGGTTATGGACATGGGCCCCAAGGTTATGTGGGTTTGAATATTACTGCACACTCAGATGTGTCATCCTGGGAAGGCTACTTAATTTCTACAAATTAAGCTCAAATTGGCTTATGGAGAGTTTATGGAGGTGTTTAGCTTCAGGTTAAGCTGGATCCAGCTGCTCTTAAGTGATGACAGCCATTTATGATGTTTCCGCTTAGGCTCTTTGCTCTGGGCAGGCTTCATTCTCAAGCAATTGGGTCCATTCTTGTGGGAGTCACTTGGCCTGGAGGAGCTCCTGGCTTACATTCTTCCAGCTTTGCTTTCCTGACAGAAGGGACACTCCTGTCTCTCTGTGGCTCCAGTGATAATCCGAGGCAAGGATTCGCTGGGTCACCTTGGGTCCCTGCATCCTCCTGAAAGTGAGGTAGTTAGGTCTGAGCGCAGAGACAGGAGAGGGGATGTTTCTCCAAGGAAGTGCAGGGGGCTGTTCTTGGAAGAGAGAACCAATGTTAGGTGGGTAAAAACAGCAGATGCCACTCCGCATGCTCGCCCGCCGTGTTCTCCTGGGAACACTGGAAATGCAATAGTCCCCACTGCAGCAGGTGTGTGTAGAGTTAAACGAGTTAAGGCTTGGGCCGCAGATGCTGTGCCTACCCCGCCCACCTCCCTGCAGCCCTTCCACGTACATGGCCCCAGGCCCTGGCCTCTGCAGCTGCCTCTCCTTGCTGGGGGGACTTTCTCTGGCTGCTGGTGCCCACTTTGCCCATGCCGGCCACAGGCTGGGTGTGTTGGGAACCAAAAGCCCTCGGCAGAGCCTTCTGCTGAGAAGTCGGCCACCTTCCGAGGTGGCCCAAGACGTCACATGGCAAGAGACAGGAAGTAGGTGTGTGTGTTTCTTTCTCCGTTCTTAGAAAGACCCCAGTATTCAACCATGGTGACTCTGTCTTTACCTAATCACTTCCCCCAAAGCCTCATCTCTAAACAACATCATTAGATTAAGGTCCCCCCTGTTGGCCTGGAAGAGGGGATTAAACTCTAGCCCTGACATGAGTCACCAAGTGGACTTGATTCCTGCCATTTTGTAGCTGAGTGACCACGGCAAGTTATTTAGCATCTCTGAGTCGTAGCACACATCGCGAGTGTTCAACAAGTGTTTGCTGTTGTGGTCATAGGTTCACTTCTAGGTTTCTAGGTTCACTTCTGCCTGCGTTTCTCCCCAGGGTAACTGCCATGACCTTCTTCCTGTCCCGGATCTCTCCCTCTTTGGTCACAACAATCCCCCTTCCCTCTTTCCTTGACCATGTCTCACCACTTCTTAATTTTACTCTTTCCCCAGGATAATTATAAGTTTGATGAGAGGATGTCACTATTTAAACCATTACAAAGAAAAATCGGCAACTAAAAAACCAGATAGACCTGACGATATTTGCTGAGACTGGAACTTTCTTGAAAGCAGGACTAATGTTGGTTTTCACTCCGCCTGGAGTTACCACATGTGTTTGTTTTCAGAGTTTTATTTTTTTTCCAAACTAAGACAAATTAGCAGACTTTCTTTTAATAAAGAAAAGAGATTGAATGAAATCTACTTCCTCTGTACATTACCTCTGCTTCCCATCTGCAGTTTTAGCCCAAATGATCATTTTTTTATCCACATGCACAAGAATTTGGCCTCTTGTGTCTGCAGAGCCGGGCATCCAGTCGCTGAATGACACCCTAGTGGTACCAGAGTGTTAATGCACCTCATTTAGACACAGGAATCCACCCCAGCATCATCTGGACTGTTAACCAGTTATTTCTAATATGAGATTAATGCCAAACTTATATCTTGGGAGGGGGGAAGTGTTTATGAATAAATATGGATTGCTCATTAATGGAACACTATCAATTCAACAAAACAGGCATTTCAGCCTAACAAATGGTGACTTGGCAAAGTGACACAGGAACGCATGCAGAAGAAAGTTTGGTTTGTCTTGGGAGAACCAACCACAGAGGATTTGGAAATGAAAGGCTTTCTGTGTTGGGTTTCCATCTTCAGACTTCTGCCTACCGCACAGCAAGGAGTTGGCAAGGTGGCTGGAGTGATCTTTTCTCAATGAGCTTACGGCTCTCTGTGCTCCCCAAGGGGCCGTCTCCATCTGTTCTGGCCCCAGTGGGGGTACAGGGGAGGATGGCTTGTTTTTATGTTGTTGGGAACTAGCAAACAAACCTCCATGCTGCTGTGCTAATGCCAGGTGAGTCAACCTACTGAGAAAGGCAGAATTCTTTTGGAGTGGCAAGACTGCCCTGGGAGGGGGCATCTAGCAGGACAGAGAAGAAGGCATTTTCTCAGAAATGTGCTCAGGCAGACCTCTTTGGGGCTTCCCTGTTTTAAACAAGAATGAGCTGGAGATTTGAGGGGAGCCAAATGCTGATGGCTAGAGGCCAGACTTCATTTATACAAACGTTCCCCTGGGTATGCGCCAGGCAGGTTCCCTTCCCACCGCCTCCTGGGTACCTCTGCAGGCCCTGGGCCTGTTCTCACTTCCCTGTGTTTGTCAATAGGAGAGACTAACTTTCAGGGAAAGAGAATCTTGAGCAAAAAGTGTTTGGTTTAAGAATCAGCTCTGCCTCTTACAAGCCGTAGGTAGGGGTGGGAGTTGGAGGTCTTTCTTTGAGTCTCAGTTTCTTCATGTACAAGACAAAAGTGATGGTCGTTGCCTAACAGGGCCCAGGACAGAAGTGCACTTATCAGTATGGGGCATTGAGAGGTTTGGAACCACCGATCCTTTTGTGGACCATTTTGTATGCCCATTTGGAACCCCTGGTCATATAAGAACGGTAAAATGTTGGGGCATTTCGACCTGGATGGGAGAGGTGGCTTGAGTTTGATTCCTGCCACTTTGTAGTTGGGGGACCAGGGCCAGGTTACTTAGCATGAGCCTACTTTCCTGTCAGTAGGATGGGGATGAAGAGTCTGGCTTCCCCCAGGATTTTTTAAAAAATTATTTCTCACAGTTTTTTTAATACCTTTATTTGTTTATTTTTATGTGGTGCAAGAGGATCGAACCCAAGGCGAGCGCTCTACCGCTGAGCCGCAACCCCAGCCCGAGGAATTTTTTTTTAATAAATAAATATTTTCATTCAACAAATAGGAGAGGGATCAACAGAGATAGAAGTGAGGAGAGGGGAAGAAATGATTCGATGCAGGGATAGAAGCATCTTATTTGAGTTAATGCACATAGGAGAAGCGCTCTGCAAACAGTACATTTCTATAGTGCTCTGTATAAATATTATCTAAAGGACTTTATCTAGACAAGAAGGCCAAGAAAGCCCAGGCGTTGGGCCTCATTTTCTATTTTCCAGTCTCTTTACATGTAATGTTTATAGGGGTGGAACTGCAGGGAGATAGAAATGGGAAGGAGGAAGACTCCCCTTCTTTCTCCCAGCCAGAGGACCCAGGAAACAACAGGAGGGACCATGGAGGAGCAGCCCCTCTATTCAATGTTGGTTGAGATCAGCACCAATTTTGATAACTGAATAGAATTTCCAGGGGTCTAATATTTTCTAAAAACTATCATATTTCTGAAGTCGAGTCAGTGAGCATTATTTGGGTCGGAAGTTAGTACATTAAATGACATCTTGCAATGTTCTCTCCAATGGCACTTTTTAGAAAAAAAAAATCTCTTTCCTCCCTGTAGTGGCTGGTGGGGTTGGGGACCACTGATCTGTAACACCATTTTTCACTGGATCTGGAAAACAGGATGGTGACCTATTTTTTTAAAAAAGGTCATTGGACATATCATTGAAAAACAAGTCAATCTCAGAAAAAGAAAACAGGTATTTAGCCAGAAATCTGTTTTCTGAGTTTCTGCTCAGAAACTCAGGAGCCATGCCGTGGGGGGTGGGGAAGAAGTGTCTTTCTGGAGGGATCCTTTCTTTTTCCTTTATTTCCCTTCTGAAATCACCAGCCGATGCTTGTGACATCACTGGGTTGCTGTGGAAATGTTTATTTCACAGAGGATTTCGACCTCAAGTGGGGAATTTACAAGAGGAAGTGTGAACTCCTGGAAAAACAAAATTGGTTTGAAGGAAAGATTCAGAAAGAAAACAACACAAGCTGCCATTCAGGATTGTTTCAAGTTGTCCCGCGAGGATTCAAGTCCTTGGAAGAGCATCTTACACAGATAGGCCCGTTTTTATATGAATTTTACTTTCCATAAATATCTATCTAAAGAGTCAGGGGAAGCAAGTAAAGAATGTCTTTTTTTTTTTTTTTTTTGCAGAAAATAAAACAACTTTTAGCTACTCAATTATTAAGAGAAAGGTTTGGTCCTGAGATAGCATGGGGGCCGAGAAGGAAATTAATTATATATCTATTTATATTTTTATAACTTATAATGGACTTAAGAGAATATCTCCCTTAAAATTTTTTGACTGAAGGGATCTGGGCTTTAGTACAGAAGCTACAAAATCCTTTTTCTTTTTAAACTGTTAAATCAACAGAACGCCAGACTGGATCCTTTCTTCCTGCTGGGGCAGTATTGTCCCCTAAATCCACTTTCCAGTCCTCTCACCCTAGCCTAGTTTGATATAGCATCGACTTAGCCTAACTACAGCAACCGGCAAAAGGAAGTGGTTTTGCATTTGGGATGAGAGGAGGCGGCCACGGGTGTGTGTGTGCCTGCGTGTGAGCGCGCGGGGTGGTGGTTGGCGGGGGGGGGGGGACTGGGAAAGAAAGAAAATCGAGACAGAGCAACTGTGTGAGAATAATTTCCCCGTGGCTGGAAAAAAGGGTCTGTGCATGGAAAGCAATTTTAGGAATTAAAAAAAAAAAAAAAGCCTTCAAACAGGATGGAGGAAGGCTTGCCAAGAGGTGCAGGGCGTAACGGGGGCCTGGGTGCCTTCCTGGGCATCCTTCTTTTGCCTTCCCGGGCTTAGGGCTGCCCCCTCTCCATCCACCCACCTGCCCGAAGCCTCACCCGCGCCCCCTGTCGTCCCAGGGAGCGCACAGCCGGGCGGGGACAGCCAAGAGCTGGGGCTGGCCGCGGGGGCTGCAAAGGTCTGGCGGCGCGGGCTGATTTAGTGGCCGGGGCTGTAGTACAGGCTGTCCCCGGCAGCCGGCGGAGTCAGGGAGCCCACGTGACGGCCCCGGCTCTCCGGTGAGCTCCCCAAACAGACGCACACTCAGCCACACGGGCGCGCGCGCGCACACACATACACACGCACACACACACACACACACACATACACACATACGCACGCACCCCCGCGCGCACACGCCCGCCCGCCCGCTCTGCCTCTGCGCCCTCCATCCCGGCTCGCTCATTCTCTCGCCCTCTTGCTTCCCCTGCGGTCTCTCGCTCTGCGCGCACACACCACACACACGCACACGCACACACACGCGCGCACACACGCAGCCGGCACAGGCGGCGGCGGCGGCGGCGGCGGCTGCCCAAGTCAGGACGAACCTCTCTAGGTACCGTCTTGAGAAGGCGGCAGCGGCGGCGGCGGCAGCGGCGGCGGCGGCGGCAGCCCGAGCATCCCTCCTCACCCGGAGAGGGAGCACAGCCGAGAGTTTCCGTTCCCTTGGCCATTCCCTTCCCCCTCCTTTTCTTTATTTGCGAGAGAATTTCTTCTTGGCTTATTGGTTTAATTTGATTTTGAACATTTTTGGTTGCTTTTGTGTGTGTGTGTGTGTGCTTTTTTTTCTTTCCTCATTTTATTTGCATCCAGAGCATGGCGGGCTGCGGGCTGTCGGAAGACACCTTCTTCTCTTCCTTCTTTTACAACTACGGCTCCTCCTGGGAAACCCCTTCCAACCAGGTAAGGGGTGGCTCGGTGCCGGGCGGCGTCGCACCCCGTGCCCCCAGCCGCTCGCTCACTTGGCGCTCGGCGGGGAGGCAGAGGCTCGGAAGGGGGTGGGGAGGATGGGGGGCCAAGTGGGTCGCACTGTCTGGGTCAGCGCCAACCGGCGAGAGGAGGTGTCCCCCCTTCCCCCAGCGCC
Organism: Urocitellus parryii; assembly: GCF_045843805.1. Taxonomy (NCBI): domain Eukaryota; kingdom Metazoa; phylum Chordata; class Mammalia; order Rodentia; family Sciuridae; genus Urocitellus; species Urocitellus parryii. Next base: position 127,116,307 of record NC_135540.1, read on the forward strand.
AGATCTCCAGTCTACGGGGTCTGTCGCGTCCCTCCCATGCCCATTCTGCCATCGACACCTCCCCCCACCACCTCCCAGCCCAGGGGGAACCGGAGAAAGAGGCAGGAGCTGGCGCGTTACCCCGAACAACTCCAGGCAAAAACCAGGGAACTCGAGCGCAACCTTCCCCAAGTCGCCGCGGGCGCCGCGCCCCTGTGCGCCCGGCGCCTGCCCGCCCTCCAGTTGCGCCGAGGGGCTGCGGAGCCGCAAGCCCCCCGCGACGTGCTGTTACCCCCCTCCACTCCCCCCTCCCCGGGCCCCGAGCCACCTCTTTCCCTAAAATGGCTGCAATCTCAAGTAGAGGCGTCCCCTGACCCGCGGAGGTGGTGGTGGGGGGGAGGCTAGTGGAGGCTCCACTCCTCCTGACCCCGCGCCTCCCCCGGAGCGCACAAGCACCCCACAAACACACACACTTAACTTTGATGACTGTGCAATGCAGTCCGGCTGCATCGTGCCCTAGACGCTCCCGGCCGCCGGCCTGTAGGTGTGCGTATCGGTGTGACATGGGGGACCTGGGGAAAGATGGGGGTAGATGCCGGAGGGGGGCATGGGAGGAGATGGATGTCAGCGGACCACTGGTATCCTGGAGAGACAGGCATGTGCTCAGGGTCTAGGGATGAAAAAGCTATTCTGGGAGCCAGAGCGAGAATTAGAGGAAAAATGCCTTTTAATTAAATAAATGTTGTAGTCTGCTGCCCCCACCGCTTGTTTGGTGAAAGTCTACAGGCATCTGTCATCTCCAAACTACATGGGGAAGTGGAGCTGGGGTCGAAGGAGGGGAGGAGTGTGTGTGTGCGTGTGTGCGTGTGTGCGTGTGTGTGTGCGCGCGCGTGTCGGGGCTGGAGAAAGTTGGGGCCAGAGGCTAGGTGGAGGAGCAATGGTGAAAGGCAGCAGCAACTCGGTGGGCCGACCCGGGCCCCGGGGATTCCCGGCCCGGTGGAGCGCGCGCCGCGGGGGGTGGGGGTGTCGAGGAAAAGAGCCCGGCTGGGCCCGGCTCGCCCGGCCGCCGCGGCGCCTCTCTCCGGAGCCCGCCCGGCAGCCTCGGCCGCTCACGAGGCTGCATGCCGCGCTTGCCGGCGCTGGCGCGCTCTCTCCCGGGCCCTGGGCGCAGCGCGCTCCTGTGAGCTCGCGGCAAAGGAAAAAAATAAAAAAATAAGAAGAGAGAGAGGGAGCGAGGAGAGAGCGAGAGCGATAGAGAAACACACACACACAGAGAAAGCAGAGAGAAGGGGAGAGAGAGCTAAAGCCCCAAGCACAACAATCGACAAATGTTTTCCGCCGCCCCGGTATCACCCCAAGTTTCCAAGAAACAAATTGCCAAACTAGTAGTTGCCAGGTGAAGACCTCGCCTCTCCGGCGTGGGCTCTCCAGAAAGCGCCGTGGCCACCCGAGTGAATAATACATAAGGGCTGCCGGGGAGCCTTGGAGAGGCTCCCGCCGCCGCGGCAGCAGCGGCGAGAGGCGGCGCGAGCTCCGGCCAGACTGCCGGGCCGCCGCCGCGCGTGGGGGCGTCTGAGCCGCCCCCGGGAATCGCGCCGGTCGGTGGCCTGGCGTAGGGCCCCTGCGGGGAGGGAAGGCCGCCCTGCTGCGTGAAGAGGGGTTCGCGGAGAGCCAGCCGGCGGAGGGGAGGGAAACCCCGCTGCGAATGGAAACTTGCCGGAGCTGCCGAGATGGTCTGGCTGGCGCTTGAATTGGGGACCCTGGAGAGGCACGAATAGGGCCAGCGGAGCGCCCTGGCTGCTCACAGCCGGCGCTGGGCTCCTTTTCCAGACCAACCCGGGGGCTCCCCACCCTTCCCGCGCCTGTTCGGGATGCTGAGAGCCAACGACCCCTCCAGCTTGGCAAACTCCAGCTGTCCAGGAGCGGGCGTCCGCGTGCTTGTGTGTGTGCGTGTGTGTGTGTGTGTGTGTGTGTGCGTGTGTGTGTGTGTGTGCATATACGTGTGTGTGTTTGTCAGTGAGTCAGAAAGCAAAGCCAGCTCGCCTTTGAGGACCGGAGCGGGTACGAAAGGCTCGAACCACACTCCCGGCACTGGCCAGGCCTGCATTCGGGATTCCTCGGCAGCGCCGCGCCCCCCAGTCCTGAAATCAGATGCTTTAGGATAAGTTTCCAGGCGCGTATCTTCGACCTGCACCTCGGGGCCGCGAAACTCGGCCACTTAGTATTCCTCCCTAGGAAGAGAGAAGGGAGATCCGATGTGAGCCGGCACGCGGTGATACCGTTTTACAGCGATGGGAGGTTTCGCAGCATCTTTAATGAGATAGGAAACAAGTCATTTAAGAGCATTTGCAAGCGAAGGGCCGCGGCCCTATTTCGCAAGACAGGCAATCACGTGCAGACTCCTTGGAAACCAGAGGAGGTGGGCGAGAGGGAGGGGTGCGGGGCAGGTTTGGGGTAAAGGAAGGACGGAAGCAATGGGGGGGGGGGGTTGAAAAGAGAAAAAAAAAAAACTATCGGTTTCTTCTGGTAAAGTTAGTTTAACTTGATTTGGGAAAGCATTTCCCCAAAAGGCAACATCTTTCTTTTAGAAAGGGAGCCTCATGTTGCTAAGAAAATCGAAAGAATTTCTGATAAGGCAGCTGGCTCTGTTCTATGGGAGGATGATTAGCTCACAGGCTGGTATTGGGTAGCTTGCTACTCTTAGTGCAGCGGAATCGTATGGTGGGGAAAGGGAGATTATTTGAAGTATTGATTTATTCTTCCAGTGGTGCGGTATGAACTTTAAGATAAAGTACAGAAACAAATGAAAGGTGTACATCATTAGGGGAAGGTGCCGTCAAATGCTACCGAAGCTTTGCTGTCTGTTGGCAAATGCAGCCAGGGCAGTGCGTCTCACCCACCAGGCGTTGCGACTTCCAGGGCAGCCACCATCACCATTTTCAGGGATGAAGAAGGTACAGAGTGTGCAGGAGGCCCTTACTGATCTCCAGGGTGCGTTTCGGCATCGAGCATGGGCAAAGGACTGAAAAAACTGCTCCTAACTGTTCCTGCGAAGAAAAAGGAGAAAACAAAGGCAATAGTTTAAATCCCATTTCGGACTCGGGCAGAGCTGCTATGGGAGGCCCGGGCCAAATTTGAAAGAGTGAGAGTTATTCATAATTCTACCTGAATTGCTGCCAGAAAGCTTACAAATCCTCCATTCCCTAAAAATAGCAACGTTCTTCAAATGTAATTTGTTTACTCTACCTCAATTAAAAATAAAACCTTCTTCCTAGTGTTATAAAGTGCTTATGAAGGTAAGAGTTGACTGTACTAAAAAAAAAAATCAAGCTTTTTATTTCTAGATCAATATGATGTGCTCTCAACATCTAATACCATGTAAAAGGAGCCTTTTTACAACATCAATAGCAGCCAGGCCTCCCTAAGAAGCTCTTTTCCTGGAACCACAAGGCATTTTGATTACTTTCATTTTCACAAGAAACATGATTATGACATCTCTCTTTATAAACAAGCAAGGGAAAAAAATAATGAAGATGGAAGTTCTTGATAGATAGACCTGGAAATCTGGAAACAACTGGATTGGGGCATTTACTCAGCCCTAAAACATGCAAACAAAAACAAGCAAACAAACCAACCAGCCACAAATCATTGCTGACTGGAAGGTTTGTAGTTATTCTGTGACATTTTATTATTAAAGCTTGGGGTGTGCGGTTTTTTTTTTGGAGAGAGCCCAATGTGTATTACAGCCGAAACTACATCTGTTACCATTTAAAAACTGGGAAATTCCATCCTATATCTGAGCAGACCATGTTGCAGAGCTTTCTCACCCACTTGCCAATATGCAAAACATACCATAGCAAGTGTATGTGTGGGGGTGGGGGCGGCATCTGCTTAGGTGGAATTTATTTCTTCAATTAGAAAGAACCCTGGATTAAAGTGTGTGTGTGTGTGTGTGTGTGTGTGTGTGTGTGAGAGAGAGAGAGAGAGAGAGAGAGAGAGAGAAATGTCTCTGATTTGGCTCCGTGCAGCAGACAACAGACCATTCTTTAATTTACAGTTTCACGCCTAGGGATGGCAGTAGTGCAAGCTTCAAAACGGAGCCTCATCTTTTCATGTTGTGCTTTTCAACCCGGGATTCTCCCCTGTAGTTGCCTAAGCTTTCTGTCTTCAACGTGAAGCTGACTGTGGAGTTGTCGTTACTACTTGCATTTTGGACCCAGGTCACCTTCTTCATCGTCACTACGTAAGTCCAGTTCGAAGCAGGCCAGGCTTGTATGACACAGAATTCATCAATTGAAAGTGAAAAATGGAACTAATTCGCTGACTGCTTGGATGTCCCTGGGACCAGGCGTCTCACTTCACACAGCTGATTGGCCAGCTCTTTGGTTCCCTGGGTAGCTTACCCCAAGTGTGTTAAACTAAGACCTGAGGACCACACTTGGCTGTGCTTTTTTAACTTTTCTTATTTCTGTCTCCTGCGTCTGCCACCCCATCCATATTGTCCAGGCTTGAAATATAAAATGGCATCCTTGCAGGAGCCTCCTCTATGTATCTTCTCAGAATGAGCCATGACTGCTTTGAAGTCAGCCCTGGACTTGGGTTAGCCAGTGCCTGTGATTCTTTGTACTCCATCTTTTCAAGCAGGGTAGAATTCTCAGTGCAGAATCATTAATGGATGTAGGTAAGTTGTTGAAAGCTTGTTCTGAAAGCCTGCTAATTAATTAATTAATTAACGAATTAATTAATTTATTTTTGGCTTGGCACTACTTCCATTAACATGGAAAATAGCCAAAGCAGGAAGCTGCCCACTGAGGAATGCTGCTTTACCATCCAGCCCAAGTACCATAAGGAATTCAGTGTTTTTTTTCTTCCTTTCTCCATATACAATAATTCTTAAAGTGGCAACCGTGTTAGTAGCTACAGCAAGACAAGTGCTAGGAAGAAGGTGGAGTTTCTCTTTTTACCATTTCTGTGGCCCTGGCATGGGCTAAGTATGGATTCTACTACTGAACTACAACCCTGACTTGCAAAATAGTTTCAAATTGCATTTCTACATATTTACTCTAAATCTATTTTAGAAACTAATCCATAAATCCAGCTCATATTATTCTGCTTTTTATAACTTTTCTCCTGGGTAGAAAGAAAAATGAAAGAGACTTGGAATGACAGATTTTTTTTTTTTTTTTGTGGGTCTTCAAAAAACCTGGCTTCCTTACAATATCCACTTGAAAACATTCTTCACTTTTCGTAAATTTCTGCAAACCTAAAACTTGGGAATTGAAGAGTTGTGACAGTAGCTACCGTTTATTAATGCTGTTCTAGTACTTTATACATAAGTGGCTCATTTCTCTTCATAACAAGGTACTTTTACTATTGTTTCTGTTTTACAGATGAAGCCCTGGTGCTAGTTAGGGCACAGCTGGGGTCCACCAGGAAGCCTAGGGCCAGTTGTACTACTCTGTTCATTCTCCAGGACAACATACAGATGTTGTGTGGCCACATGTATGTTGATAGCAAATTTGTGATGGTGTCGTACATTTGCCAGCTTCATGAAATAGTAGAGATCCCTGTTGCTTGTCCACGTTTGCCCATTTTTCTTTCTTTTGTGAAACCAGATAGAACTCTCTTTGGTGAATGAGGTGAAGTTATCAACCATAACTATGTAAAGCTCTTTAAATGCTCGTGGTGACATGGACTAGATGTTTGAGCTTGCCATTCTTTTTGGTTTGAATAGTTGATCCAACTGGAGAAACTGATAGGGTCTTCAGGTTGCCACCTTCTATCCCTGAATGACCATGAATTAGCGTGGGCTTCATTTCAAATGTATATGAGTATCAATGAAATAACACTGTAGAGAAGACATATAATTTTAAGATAACATTAATCATTTTATAAATAATTATCCAGATGCATCAAAACCTTATCATATCTATCCATACCTCCATATCAATTTTTGGTATACACCAGCTTTCATTTCGTAAAACAACCCATATCATTTTGGGCCTGCACTATTTATAGAGAGAGTTATGTTTGAGTTCAGTCCGAAATTTCCCTTTCTTATCACGGCCATGTTGTAACAGGTATCTTCTGTACCAAATCATGTACCTAACATTTACGTCCATCATGAACTAATGCCTTTTAGTGGAGTAGCCTTGATATTGTGATCTTCCACGGCATAGTGGTGGGAAGGGGAGGGGAACATTAAATGTCAGTAGCTACAGCAAGTCGGGCTCTAGGAAGAGGGCAGAGTGTCTCTCCGGTTTCACGTTCCTGTGGCCCGAGCGGAAATGTAAAAGTGCAGGGTTTGCATTGGAATGAGAATGGGGTCACCTCCCTTTTGTAGTCATCATCAAGGAAGCAGAACTTCCTTCCAGAGAGACCATAGGAAATCAATGATCGCACTTTGCCAGCGAAGAGGTAAATGTGTACCGCAGATGGCATTAAATAAAAGGGCAGCCGAAAATGACGGACTCTCCCAGGCAGTGTGACTTTTTGGTCTCTTCAAAGCATTCACATTTTTGATTTAATAATTATATTTAAATATTTCTTTTCTTTTGGATTATGTGTTTAAAAAAAAAAAGAATCAAGGAGGGAAAAATCGCCATTAGGTGATGTCACAGCCTTTTCGCTCGAAAGGGAGTTATTCAGACAAAGCAGGGAGCCTGGAAAAGGGGGACCAGATCATCCCTCCTTTTTTTTTGGTTAATGAGAATCGACCTGATTTATTGAAAGTGACTAAGCCTGTGTGCATTTATTTATTTATTATTTAGCATATTTGCTGAAGAGGGGGGAGTTTGTCGCCGGGAAGCGACAGAAGAGGCTGTGGAGGGATCCTTTAAACAGGCAAGGAGGGGACAGTGGCTGGGGTCAAGGGCAGTGTAGGAGTGGAGACTTGGGGAACTGGGGAAGAGCAGGTGTGTGGTTCTAGAGCTTGCACGTCTAGCTGCTTTCTGAGCACATCTTGCACATTTGAAATAAGGAGCTGCAGGCCAGCTAAGGGCCAAAGTGAATGTGTGGCTTGTATCTGGAAGAACATCAGACATCCAGGTAATTTCTTGCTAGAAAAAGTATTAGGAAGTGTGACGGTTGTGTAACAAAGCGAGCCAAAAAGATGCAGAGAAAAAGGAACTAGCCAACACCCCCAACCACATTTTGCTCCAATTTATTATTTCCAGTAGCAGTTTAGTCCCTAATGTTAACAATGAGTGATTATGATTCTGTAGTTTCGTTTACAGCATAAATTAGCATTTTGTTTTCTGTTACAGCTTTTGAATGAGGAATTATAATGTATAATTTGCTGAAAATAGATGTTATCATCTCTTAGGATGAGAACAACCACATAAACTTGAACAAATGATAAAAATGGAATCAATTACATTTCAAATGGAAGTAGTTTACAAACCTCCAAATACAAAGTGGCAGTAGTAGCTGGTTATTGTAACAAATAATTAGTTTTTTTAAACAACATTTATTGAATTCCATTGACAATTTGGTAATTGTTCACAGTTGGCTGTAGCCCTCCCTCTTCCGAAACAAAATGTGGCGTGGAACAACTGCATTTTATAAACTTCGGTTTGCCTCGTTCTTTCATTTTGCATCCAGAATGTATGCTTGTTTGTGTACAGAATGCTTTCTATAAGAAAACACTGGATTGCATCACCAGGTCTAGGTGACAGATAGACATCCAGGGGCTGATGAGAGAGGGTATGTTCAGGTTCCTGAGAAAATAAGTAAATCATCAAAATGGATGTGAGTGGGTGCACATGGAAGGGGAAATTTTTTTTAATGTTTATTTTTTAGTTTTAGGTTGACACAATATCTTTATTTTATATTTATGTGGTACTGAGGATCGAACCCAGTGCCTCACGTGTACTAGGCGAGCGCTCTACCACTGAGCCAACCCCAGCCCCAGAAGGGGAACTTTTGAAATAGTTGATCAGATAGACAAATCATGGCATTCCAGCCGGAACTGAAGGCTCTCGCTCCTCTTGCCCTCTTCCCATAACCCTCTCTGTCTTGTCCTGCCATCATTTAGACCTTGGTCTCCCCTCCCATGCTGCTGAGGAGGCTCCTCTGGGGGAAAGTGAGGCCAATCTTAGTTCCAGATTCCTGGCCAGGTCCAGCCTGGGGTAGGCAGGATCCAGGTGCAGGAATTTCAGAAAACACCTTTATACCTTTACGTGTGTCACTTTATTTATTCTTCTTTGTTCCATCTCTTGGGATGATGAGGACAATTCTGCAATGTCAATTTTTTTTTGAAAATGAGAATTTGACTTGAAGAATAAATGACTCCCATTTCTATTTAAGTGTCCCCAGGGAAGAATAAGATTGGGTTAACATACGCTTGCTAAACCTCTTGATTTTTAAAATGAAAAATTATGAAGTATATATTTAAATTAATAAAGTCAGGAAGGGTAGAGGAGGAAAAGTGAGAATCCGAGGGGCTTATTTTTTAATTTCAATTTTTTTTTGGGGGGGGATAACTGCTACACGCTGAGCAGATCATTCATTTTTGATTATTTCTAAAAGATTAATCTATTTCTTTAAAGTTAATATGCGAAGAAATATGTTCAACATCACTTTATTTTTAGATCCCACGATTTAGTCTGAAACAAATCAGTGGTGCATTATAAACACACAAGAATGTATCTAATGATGGGAGTCAGGCTGAACAGATGCTAAGAAAGATGCTTCGTGTGAAGTCGAGGGAGCCGCGGGAGGGAATGGAAAAAAATCTCTGGAAGTTGGAGGGCTTGTGAGGTGAACGCGGTGGAGACTTCACCCACCAAATACATGCTTGTGCAGTTCAGAGCAGGAGACTCCTGTTTGCTCCTGTGCGAGGGTCGGAAAGTGACATCCATCCTTAGACTTGTCGGTGAGGGTTAAATGAGACCTGGGGCCTGGAAGACTTTTGTTATCCACTAATAAAGGCCCCAGTCAACGTTAGGTCTTCTCACTCATTTCCTCCTGTCTATGGAGCCCCTGCTATTGGAGTGCCTGGTCCATAGTAGATTCTCAGTAAATCATGTTGAGTCAATTCCTTTACTGAACACCTACTGGAACATTCCAGAAACCTTTTAAAGTACCTTACGTGGATTAACTCATCAGAATGACCCAATGCATGGGTTATTAGTGTTACACATTGCACACGAGGGTGCTGAGGCACAGAGAGTTGAAGGGACACGACCAAGATCACACAGCTAGTAAGTGGTAGAGCCAGGCTTTATGTGTCTGGCCGCCAGGCCCATGCAGCCTTGCAAATGCTAACTATTTGCAAGGCTGCCTTTAGAAGGGCGAGTTGATGGGTGAATGGACAGAGGAGCGATGTAGGAATAAAACATGCAGCCTTCAGCATGAGCTTGGGAGAGCAGGGCGCTCAGCTCGGGCAGAGGAGGGAGCAGGTCCCAGTGCTGTGGCCTCCGGAGGGGCTGCTCGTGGCTGGAGGAATCATAGGAGGTTTGCAGAAGGCAGTGGCATTTGTTCCTGGCTGGAAAAAGCAGAGAGGATCTGGGCAGGTGAGAGTAAGGGTGGGGATGGGGCAAGAAGGGACATTTCCCTGCAGAAGCAAGTGTTGGAGGACTTTATCATGGGACGGTGGTGGAGGAGCATTTGTCCCGTTTTGGTCAATTTTTTTCATTTAATAAATTTATGGAGCACAAGTTATGTGTTTTCCCCTGCCCGCAGGAGCTGTAATTTAGTAGGACACCCACCCTCTATCTATGCCGTGTACATATCTATCATACACAGAAATATATATACATTTCTCTCTCTCTCTCTCTCTCTCTCTCTCTATATATATATATATATATATATATACATATTTATGTAAGTTTATTTATATATAATAAATATATATTTCTATATATATAAATATATTATATATATATATATTTCTGTGTATGATAGAAGAATGTAGATATCCCTATGCATATGCATATATATTATATACACATATTATCTGTCGTATCTATCATCCATATATATACCCCTCCATCATCTATCATCTATCATTTATCTGCCTATCACTCAGCTATCACTCTCTCTTCTAAACTGCAACAAGTACCAAGAAGGAAAGACAATGCACAGAGAGAGCAGGAGGTTTGACTTTGAGATGGACAAGCGGGGACTCACATGGTGAATCTGCCGTTCTCAGATTCTCCCATCAGCAGGTCCCCTCCCCACCTCTTCCTAGCAAAGGGAAGGAGCTAGCAGAGCTGGGACCACGGGGGTCAGCGATGGAGACTGAGAGGTGTTTCCCACCCTCTTGTTCTGTCATGAGTGAGCAGGGGTGGGGGCTCTCCAGCTTGAAAGTTAAGATCTTTGACTCATTTAAACCCACTCGGTCGACAATGTCAAAAGAACAGGTTCATCAGTAAACCAATGAAAGTTTTATTTGGGGGTTTTACTGCACTTCAATAGATTACTGCCGCAGCCCGGCTGCAGCAAAATAACCGGGTGGTGACAAGCAACTTGTGTACATTGATACAGCAGGAGTGGGAGCCGTTTATTGTAGGACAGGAGGGGTATATATACATTCCACACAGCTTATCTCAATTAGCATAAACTAGATACAGCAATCAACCAATAAGAAATCTCCACACTTAATGGCTCGCTGGCGCCACCTCACAAACCACTCCCCCTGGCAAAATGCCAGGCGCCACCCTGACTTGTTTACAGACTCTAACAGATTACTAACAGGCTAGAAAGCCAGCTAGCACCTTAAGCCCAGGACTGCTCTGAGGCCTGCAGAGCAGAGCTGATGAAGTCCTGGGTGGCTTTCTCTGCACCATGTCCATCTACAAGGGCTTTAATGAAAACAGCCAAGCACATGGCAAATGGGGATGGAGTTATCCTTACACTGTTTGTCAAAGGCTGTTATTTTAGGAAGTAGGATAGTAACAGTTGAATTAGAAAAATTTAAAAAACTATTTCCTCTACTTAAACTGGTCCTAAAGTACCAGTTGCCAAGAAACAATGAGGTTGACTCATTATTTACAGGTCTTAAAATACTGGTTTATTTTTCCAGAATCTTGGTCATGTTCCTTCTTTGACTGCACTAGTTTAAATCAAGTGTGATGATGCTTTGGGCAAACTGTAAAGTGCTGTCTGAGTCATGATCATTCCAGTGGAAGGAGAGATTGCCTGTTGAAAAGGGAAGGCATTAGCACAGAATACAGACCCAGAAATAAAGTTGATCTTAAGTAAATATACATCGTACTCATTAGGAGGTTATTTAAAATGCTTGTTTACACTATATTAAACATTTGCATCGTGGGCCTCAGCCCGGCAATAATGACTAAATCCATATTAAATCTCTGCCTCTGCTCTAGCCAGATGGGTCAAGTGACCTCTCCAAGCATCCCTAAGCTTTGACCGAACTCATTTCAGGCTAATGAATCTTCCCCAAGCATCACTAACTAAGCTTAAATAAAGTAACCAGATAATGTACTGTAATATAGGGATCTTTGAGAATACTCAAAATATTCCCTTTCTAGAAAATTTTGAGAAAATGCCTCATTTTCTATTTGGGCATAGACCATATTGAAGAAGTCTTTGTCAATATTCAGCACTGGTGACATGCTAGTTGTTATTAGTTCTTTTATGCCTATGGTATTTAGAGTAAATAGCTACAGGTTTCCCTTAAATGCCTTGAGTTTGTGTGTGTGTGTGTGTGTGTGTGTGTGTGTGTGTGTGTGTGTAAACATTATCTTTACCACCCACCATATTAAATACAGTTCAGGACACGAAATAGTTGCTAACTAAAATCTGATCATTTGAATAGGAAAATCATCTTTAACCCATTTAGGAATTTAAAGACATCAGCCTCTAATAGCCACGTAATTATGAGCCACCAAGGATCAGAACTTAGAGAGGGAGGAATATTCTTGAAGCGTTTCCCCTGACCCCCAAAGGACATTTCCTAAAAAAGGGAATTTTTCTTGTGAAAGTAGGCTGAATATCTCTTTTGTTCTGTATTTTCCTACATGGGGAATACTGTCCTTTTTATTTTACTGTTTAATTTTAAACACATATTTAGAATTGGTTTTCTAGGGCAGTGTTTGAAAACCGTAAGGCAAAAAAAACTGATGAAAGGATATCAGAGGTTTTTCTTAATGTGATAGGTTTTGTTTTGGATTTTTTTTCCCCTTAGAAAAGCTCAGAAAAAAAGAGGAAAGTCAAAACTATACCTAATCCAAACACTTAAAGATAACCACAGACCATATTTTGATGTCTATTCTTCAATCTTTTTTTCTAGGCCTAGGTACTTCAGGTGTAGATGAGCCTCCCATGTAAGTATGTGTATGATCTGATTTTAGTTCATTTCCTATAGTATTCCATAGACCTCTGCATCATTTTCAGTTTTCTGGTATGACTATAGGACCATTTATATAAATTATATAAATTATAATTTATATAATTAACTTTTATCAGGTGTTTAGGTTGTCACCAATTGTCACTGAACTTGGTGCACATCTGGGATTATTCCTTGAGAATCAGACCCAGTTAGTTCTGCTGGGTTAAAGGACTCACAGAAGCTGGTTTTTGAGACAGAGTCTCTCTGTGCTGCCCAGGATGGCCTCCAGCTTGAGCTCCTCCTGCTTCAGCCTCCTGCGTAGCTGGGGTGGCAGGCGTGTGCCACTGTGCCCAGCTTAAAGGACGTAGGAATTGTAAGACTTTTGTATTTATTGTCTCTCCAAAAAGATGCATCAGTTTATGTTCCTGAAAACACATCAACAGCAAAACACTCTCCTGACAGCTGCAGGTGAGGGCCCAGACGGAGCTGTTGTTCAAGGAGTCCTCCTATTACGGTATTTTCTTTGTCTAATTCAAAACTCAAAACTAAATCATTTTAATTACCATCTCAGTCAAAGGTCGTACCTGCAACAATGAAAACCTTCCTTCATCTTAGGTTTTGCAAATTCTTTTGGCTGCTGGAACAAATCGTGGGTCACAGGAGCCAAGCAAATAGTTTCATTCTGGTTATCAGGTGGGAGGATTATTTTTTTCCTTCCAGCATCTCTGTGGATACCTACTGACTTATGTTCTGTGGAGATCTGTGGAGAGAAGCCTTTCTTCCTCTATTCACTGAACTACTTATACTTCAAAACCAGGCATCAGCCTGAGCTGCACACAGTACCTCTTTTCATCCCGAGAGGATCCCGAGGGAAGAGGAATGTTGACTACGTACTTAGGCAACGTACTTTTGTTGTTCTGGTTGGGACCTGGAAGTGACAAACCTCAGAGATATTTGTGAAATTAAAACTTACCTTCTGTGGTGCCGGGGATCAAACCCAGGGCCCAGACCTGCTGGGCAAGTGTCCTGCCACGGTCCCACACCCCAGCCCCAAGTAAGACTCTTCCACAAAATGAAACGTGCTTGTGACGACGGTGACGACGGTCACCCCCCTCCACTCCAGCTTGCCTGTCTTCGGTTGTCATCCTCACAACTTCCACACTGCGCCTGGGCCCGGTCCGTTAAAGTAAGCTCCCCTCCCCTCAGTCCGGCCCTGACTACCATCTGATCCTCCCTCAGAGGGTGCGTGGCGAGAGCAGGGACTGTCCATGTGCCCACGTCCTGTGGGCCCAGTGGCACCGCGGGTGCTCTTCTTCCTGGCCATCGTGTCAGTTCCCTGTTATGCCCCTTGTCCCTGAGGGCTCAGGTCCTTGGCCCTCATTCTCTTCTCCATCCCATGGTCACCACCAGGAGATGCCTTCAGCATCCACAAGTGGAGGCCCATCCAGGGACGTAGCTTCACAGTGACACTGGACCCCTGTGCCTCTCCTGCCCCGTCACATGGCCCGCTCCCTGGCCTCGTCCCCTGGGCTGTCTCTGCTTCTGGAACCTTGAGCTGCAGTGTGGCTGCTGCTGGCCCCACAGGCTTCTTGCCCATTTCCACTGATTTCCAAGGTCTTGGCTCCTTCTCCGACCCTCCCGCTTCCCAGAGCATCAACCAGGCCCTTCCTCTTTCTTTTGGCCAGTGAGAGATCACTCTGTTGACAGAACCTCGAGGACCACCGTCTCCTGCCCGTGTCCACCCGTCCACAGAACCCCAGCCTCAGGTCAGTGCAGCAAACTGCCTTGTTGGCCCTCCACACGGGCCATCGCCTGCAGCTGAGAAGCAAACAGAACCCCAAACAGCAGTGACACAGTAGCCATGCCAGAGAACGCCACGGTGATTTTACCGTCCCCAACCTCAGTGCCACTGAGCAAGCCTCACATGGGAGGCCAGGTCCACTTGCTGGCCACAGCCGCAGCTCCGCTCACCGCCTTTTGTCCCCAGCTCCCTGGCCATGATGGGCTCTTTGTGAGGTGAGGAGAGTCTCTCTCTGTCACCTTCCCAGCTTTCCCTCCACCTGTGCTGGGAATGTCACCTGCCCTTCTTCTTCTGGACCAGGATCCACCCGTCACAGACCAAGTTAGAAAGAGCAGACCAACATCTCTCCCAGAGGAAAGCCTCTCCGGGGACTCCTGCGTGCCAGCAGGGGTGGCTGACAGCACCCTCTTCCCTGTGCCGCGTGGGGTGGAAGGTCAGCTGATGTTGGGGACGGTGCATCTGAATGTCACCAATCTGTGTGACGGAGGTTGGCTGCTCTCAGGAACTCACAGTTTCCTGGAGCAAAGAGGCAAAGTTCAAGGCGGGGTGACCTCTGTGTGCAGGCCTCAGAAGAGCTTGTTGACGCTCATTATTTCTTCTTTGTCTCCTCCCACTCACTTCTTAATGGCCTCCAATCAGAGTTGAGCCTTCAACACTTTGCTGGAACTCCTCTGGCAATGACTTATGAGCCCTCTTTGTTTTAAAAGACGTGTCTCTGACTTTGACCCTTGAGCAGTCCTCTGACCTCTGGGATGTCTCTCATCTGGTCTCCTCCTCCCGACCTCCGCCGCTGAGGTTCCTGGAGTCCCTCTGGGGGGGGTCTGTTCTTCTCCACTCTGTCCTTGTCCTTTCAGCCATCTCCCCGCGTGTGGAAGCCAGTCACGTGGCTCTCTTTAGATGTGTGTTTCCAGACAAGACCTCTCTCCTGAGCTTCAGAGCTGCTTGGCCCAGAGCCCCCCGGGATTTCCAGCAGGTTATGTCACAGACAGCGCCTCATCCAAACCGCTTTGCCCTGGAGTTCCGTATCTGGGCCCCAGGCCACGCTACTCATCCTACACACGAGCTGATTTGTGGTGGACCAAGACCACCCCAAACTCTGCGACCTCAACCAGCAAACGTGGAAGTCGGTGCCCAGTCGCACGGATCAGCAGGGTGAGGTCGGCGGACGGTCCTTCCGATGGACACAGGCGATTCACGCATGGATCTGACAGACAGCCGGCTACTGGCTGGGGACGGAGGCCCAGGGAGCCGTGTGCCCAGCTTTCCATCATCCCGTGGCCCCGGGGCATCTGACAGCAGTGATCATGGATCCCAAAGAGAACCAGGGAGAAAGGGGCCCGGCCTTGTGAGGCCTGGATTGGAACCCGGAAAGCTTTCCTCTGTCTCTCGCTCTCAGACGCGTCCCCGGGCCGCTCAGGCAGGGAGTGCAGAGGGGCTCCATCTCTTGATGGAGAGTCCTGTCGGCCACAGCATAGGCCAGGCAGGTGGGGGCTCCACGGCACCCACATCGGGGCCACTTTGGGCCTCACTTGAAGGCAGCCGTCTCTGTAAAGACCCACCTGCAAACCCAGTGGCCCCTCCAGCGTGGCTTTTTCTGAGGGGATGCAGCTCTGCCCATCCAGACTCCCGCCCTCCTGGCCTCTTCCTGGCCCCAGGCCGTGCTGGGAGAGTCGGGGTTGGAACCAGGCCCTCTGTTAGAATGGCCATGGCCAGCGCTCCCATGTGCCTTGCCCCTGTTTCTTAGGTCTCCTCTCCTGGACGGTGAGCCCCGCGGGGGCAGAACCGCGACGTGCCTTTGTGTCTCCTGCACGTGGAGTAGAGAGTGACCGAGGCGGATGATGCGAAGACTTTCTGCTCATGAAAAAATAAGTGCAGCTGACGATCCTGGGGAGCCGGCCCTCCAGACCCCCCATCTCTGGGGACCTGGGGTGGGGTGCGGCCTGCTGCCTTTTGGCTGCAGTGCCATGATTCTGGCCCCCAACTTGTTCTGAGTCCTTATCTGATTTGTACAGGGCGACAGAAGGCTCAGGGCGTGGGGCCGCCTAGGACCACCTAGGAACCTGTGCAGCTTGATCACGTTCTGCTGACCACAGCCATGGGCTGCACGCTATGACAATGACCTCAGGCTTTTCAGGCCTCTCCAGAGAGACAACCAGAGGGGTGTCTGCCGTCTCTCTATGTATCTGTTGATTGATCAATCCATTTAAGGAATGGACTCAGGCCCTGGTAGAGACCTGGTAAGGCCAAAATCTACAGGGTGGGCTGGCAGGCTGGAGATCCGGGGGAAAGCTGCAGTTGAACTTGCAGTTCTCGTGCTAGTAGAGCTTTCCCTTTGTGCTCAGAGGAGGTCAGTCTGTGTCCTCTCCAGGCCTTCGGCTGCTTGGACAAGGCCCACCTGCCCCAGGCAGGGTTTTCTGCTTTACTGAAAAGTCCACCAATTTCAATGTCAATCATCCATAAAAACACGGTCACAGAAACATCCAGAATAACGTTTGATCAAATATCTGGGCATGATGGCACAGCTAAGTTGATGTGTACAATTAACCATTACATGGTCAAGCCCTGCTGGTCCCATGGGGCACTTTATGGTATGGAATGCAATATCTCTTCCTGTAGGCAGAAAGGCTGGACTAAAATCACTCACTCACTGGTGTATGTAGAGGCACAGAAGACATCGTCACTGAAGGTGCCATTAGAGTCTTGCCTGATGTGTCAGCCAGCGTTTTGAAAAGATACTCAGTGGTCTCAAGAGGATTTTAGGTGCTGGAGTAAGACATGATAAGCTCCGAGTATTTAAGGAAACCTTAATATCCTTATTTGAGGGTTAATTCATTTCCCATCAATAAGACAACACAAATATAGATACAGTGTTCGTTTTTATGCAAAAATGAAATCAAAGCCGTGGTCTGTGCAGGGAAGGCGGATATTATAGATAACAAAACAATGAAAATCAAAGAACTATTTGATTAGAAGCCCAAGCTGGAGTGCTGATTATCTCAGCTGAGTTATCGTCCTTCCTATTACTCTTAGATCTATTCATGATTCACATCCAGTTCCCTGTAGTTTCTGGTCTTTGAGCAGACTCGGGAGAGTTCTGAAAAGAGGTCACTGTTTTCTCAGGCAGTTTTTTGGTTCCTGAGACAGTCCTTCCCAGCAGAAGAGGTGTCGGTGGGTGGTCATTTGAGGGGCAGCAAGAGGCCGACAGCCATGCTCCCGCTGGGCCTTGAGGGCACTCAGAGAGGTAGGCATCTGGAGTAAGCTGCTGTCTTCTCTTCAAATGGCCAGACACTCGCTGGTGAAGATGACAGTCGGCGTCTGGCACCAACGTCATACGCAGTGTTTATGGCATCAAGGGAAGAGAGAAATGTTACTTGTAGTGATAGATTCTACAAGGTGGTCATTGATACTGTCTTCGTTCTTACTAGTGACTGTGATCCAGGCTTCAGATTCTTCCATTTTCATCGGGAAGAATCTTTGAAATACACACGTCTCCCTAGGCAGGATTGTATGTGAATCGCACGTTGCTTCAAAGGTTTGACTTCCCAAGTTGGAATCCACGCATGCAGAAGTTCTGGAAGGAACTCCAAGGATAGGTGATGGTGTGGGCCTGTCACCAACCCTAGGTTGACCTGTACAATGGGCCTCACCTTGTGAAATTTGTGAGGTCGTTGAGAGTTAAATGAGATAATACACACAAAAGCTCAGGACTGTGCTCAGCCTGTGGGAAGCACACAGAGGGCGGGGGATGATGACGCTAGTGTAAAAGCAGGGAGCTGGACAGGGCCATGGCACCTGCGAATGCCAACCGGGTGTACAAGAGACCACTTTTGGGGAAACTGAAATCCATTCCCTCTGGTCATTTCGCCGTCTCCTCTGGATTTATTCCCACAGACCTTGTTGATGAAGAGACAATGCAATATTTTCCAGGAACCCACGTTTCTGCCTTGGCTCAGTCTCATGTCCTGACATACATCAGCCAGGCCATTTCTAGAAGGTCCATTGTCTGATTTAGATTTTACTATTTACCCCTGATTTTGGAACACAAAATGGGGAGGGAAAATCTGACCATTTATTTGTAGGGAATAAAAACTTAAAATACCAAAGAAAATTAGAAGGCAAAACTCCAGAAAAAACATGAGTCTTCAGAAAATACAATCCAATTATAGGCGACAGGTAATATCTAGGTCTTTTTTGGTTGACCTATAATAAATGCAGATTGCCTAGGTGTTTAATATACAAGTGATATTTCCAAACCAAACAGTGGCTATTATTTCCACTATCGGAGGAAAAAGTAATCTTAAGGTAGAAATGAGGACTTCAGGCTTAGAAATGGGCGAGTCTCGTGAGCAAAAGGATGTGAAAACCAGTCACTTTTTAAAAATTAAATTCTTTTAGCTATAGATGGACATAATATCTTTCTGTAATGTATTTATTTTTATATGGTGCGGAGGATCAGACCCAGTGCTCCACATGTGCTAGGCAAGTGCTCTACCACTCAGCTATAACCTGGGCCCCTGAAAACTTGTAAATTTTTAGTGCTCAAGTTGGAGGATGGTTCTTGCGACAAATGCTTTTGGCAGTTCTGTCACATGGCATGAAGGAGAGAGAACGGCGAGGGCTTTGTGGGATTTATCAGCTGGCAGGTGCAGGCGGAATTAAAACGGTAACACTGAATGCAGACACAGGACAATTTCTGAAAATTACTCTGATGGTTTTATAACAGGGCCAAGTGGTGCGATAGACAGTGACCAGAGAAAGAAGGGGGGTGGTCAGAGGAGTCTCACTGGGAGGTGCTGGTGGGGGGAGAGTGGGAAGCACTTCCCCTGAGATCGAGGCTGGGGGAGTGAGGGGTTGTGGCCAGAGATAAGGTCCGAGGTAGTAGTCCAAGGCAGATCTGACCAGGGCTGGTGTAAGGAGCTTGGAAATTATTTCAGTGACACTGGAATCCACTGGAGACTCTCAAGTAGGGGATGGACCTGCTTCCTGTCTCCAGTGGATTGAGATTTTTCTTTTTTTGGTATCCTAGGGACACTTTACCACTGAGCCACACCCCCAGCCCTTTTTTGTATTCTGTTTAGAGACAGGGTCTCACTGAATTGCTTAGCGCCTTGCTAAGTTGCTGAGGCTGGCTTTAAACTTGCAATCCTCCTGCCTCAGCCTCTGGATGCCGCTGGGATTACAGGTGTGAGCCAGTGAGCCCAGCTAGATTTATTTTATTTGAAGATCCCCCTGGATGCTCTGCAGTGGATGAGTGACAGGGGGGGACGAATGAACGAGGAGGACAGTGGGAGGCTCTTGGGATATGCAGGTGACAGAGGTGTTGGTGGCAGGGACTCAAGACGGAGACCCGTCAGCCCCGGTCAAGGGAGTCTGGGCAGTGGCCTCTGTCCAGCAGCCCGTTTGGTAAGAAGTGACGATGATAAAGTTGGCTCCTCAGACGTTCAGCGGTGGACACACCTTTCCACCAAAGGGGCTTCCTGCCCCGGGGCTCATGAGTCAGATTCGTGCAGAGTGATGAGCAGGGTCACATCCAGTCCTAAGGGAAACAGTGCTTGTTGGACGGAAGGAGAGAGTCAAGAAAATTCAGTGTGATAAAAGCCAAGGGCAGGTGTCCCCATTCCCTGTTAGGAGCTGGAATTCCACGGTAGGTGGGAACGGAGCAGTGGCTGAGGACAAGGGCGTGTACTCTGCTGAGCCCCTGGAGGTCTTAGAAATGAACCTGTTGATCATCTAATCAAGGACGGAGCAGGAGGACGCCCCAGGGTGAAGTGCTGGGAGAGGAGATCTCCAGGAGCTGCGAGTCCTCTCTGCCGTCACCCCGTGGGAAAGGATGTCTCCTGGGACTGTTCCAAGCCCACATGTGCTCCTGAAATGTACGGCCTCACCGGGGCAGGAGGGGGTTGGGTGTGGACGTGGGAGAGGTTAGGAGAGGGCTGAGGACACAGAGGAGCCCAAGGACGTGGCCCTGTCCTCTGTTTTGCTCAAGCTCTTTGTGCACCAACAGTGGCCTCGTTGCAAACACAGAGGCGTGTGGCACATCCTGGGTTCCAAGGTTGGCAAGGAGGATGAAGCCGCCTCTCATGGGAAGCAGGACCAGGTGCTGCAATTGGGATGAAGGATGCTCCCTTCCCAGCCCAGGAACCCCTCTCCTCGCAGAGGGCTGCTGGTCCTGATGTTACCCCATCGCTTCCAGGCACCAGTGCCCCGTTTCCCCCTCACCCACCTTTCGCCACCTCAGAGCTTCTTGAGTATCCTTTCGTTTTATTTATTGGGTGAGTTTTTGTCTCTTTGTTTCCCTTGAATGAATTAGAACATATAGAGCTCCTACACTCAATAGTAAGAACTCAGGCCAACTAATTAAAAAGGGCCCAAAGACTTGAATAGACATTTCTCTCAAACAGATACACAAATGGCCAACAGGTATGAAAAGATGCTCATAGTCACTAATGATCGGGGGAATGCCAACCCCAACCACCATGAGACGTCACCTCATATCTGTTAGGAGAGCTGTTAGCAAGCAAGAAACAAAAAGCAATCAACAGAGAACAACCACATCCGCGAGGATGTGGGGACAGTCAACGGTCCCCTTCCTTACCCTGCTCTGTCTGCTCCACATCGGGGTATAGAGCCAGGCAGGCGTTAGAGGGTGTGTTGCTTTACTGCTGAGTATCTTTTAACCAGCCATGTGTCATAGAGTCTCAGAATACATTTGGCAAAAGTAGGCAAGCCCCTCTGCCCAATTGACCTAGAAATACATATCGGTGAGATTTTCGGATCATTTTCATGTGCCCCTGCCCAGCCCCTGTGGCCCCACTCAGATCCGAGGACTTCAGAAGAGCTACACCTGTACCCTTGACCTCCGGAATGCTTTAAATTCAAAGCTGAGCAAATAGCAATCCATTTCTTTAGAGATTTGGAAGAACTGAACCCTGCGCATGCAAAATCGTTGTTATTTTATAATAACAATAAAACCCACGGCTGGTACTCTGCACAGAGCCTGAGTAAAATGCTCGAAGCCAGTACTGACAATCTGTGCCATCGGAATAGACAAAGAGGAATTGTCAAGATATCGATTTTGTATCAGCACAGCCTTACTGACACATGATTTAGGAAACGTTGAGATGAAAGGCCAGTCAAGAGAGGGGATTAGAGAAGTCTTCAACCCAGAAAGACCATCAGTCTTGAGATCTTACTTAATGTTCACATCTGTGAAAGCCACCGCTGTTGGGTTGGGTCCTGGCTGACGGTGGGGATTGTCTTAACACCTGCGGCTGCTTGGGCAGAACTGGCCTTTTCATTTCTGGGGCCTGAGTGGGAACAGCAGCAGATGTGCTGAGCTCCCTTCAGGTTCTTCAGTGCCAAGCCCTGCCTGGCCTCACAGTTGACTTGAGAGTGCTTTCTCTCTCTCTCTCTCTCTCTCTCTCTCTCTCTCTCTCTCTCTCTCTCTCTCTCTCTCTCTTCCAGGCAGACATGAATGGAGTGGCTCTGTGTTTTATTCATCTTTTTTTTTTTTTTTGGTTGCTGTGACTTAAAGACCTGACAAGTACAATTTCAGGAGGAAAAGTTTATTTGGGGACTCACGGTTTCAGAGGTCTCAGCCAGCTCCATTCCTCAGGGCTGGAGGGGAGGCAGGACATCATGGCGCAAGAGTGTGGTAGAGGGAAGCAGCTCCCATGATGATCAGAGAGCAGAGTCCACTCTCCAGATAGAAAATACATATCCCAAAGGCATGCCCCAATGACCAGCTCCTCTGGGGACAGCCTACCGGCCTCCAGTTACCACCCAGTTAAGCCCCTCAGGAGGCAACTTACTGACTGGGTTGAGGCTCTCCCAACACAATCATTTGTCCTCTGGACCTTCTTCCATTGTCTCCCACGTGAGCTTTTGGGGGACACCTCACATCCACCCAAACCCTCCCCCAGGCCACCGTCGCCTGTGTCCTGTTCAAGTTGGCCTTCTCTAGGAGGCCGGTCCTGACTTTTTCCTTCCATGGCCTTACGACCCATCTCACATCCACACAGGTAGCAACGGATTGTGAGTAGCCTTTGTCTCCATCCATTTTCTGTTGCAAATAACCTCATTTTACAGTTATGAAGAACAGAAGTTTGATCTGGCTCACGGTTCTGGTCCAGAGTCTAGGGGCCACCTCTGGACTTCTTGCTGACAGGGTCCTGAGGTGGCACAGGGCACCACGGGGCGAGAGACAGGGACTGTGTGGGCAATCCAGCCAGACTGGGTTTTTTTTTTAGCAGATCCATTCTGGAGATAACCCATTAACTCATTAATCCATTCATCCACTTATCCCACAAACGGATTAATCTGTTCCTGAGGGCAGAGCCCTAATCACCCCTTAAAGGTCCCACCTGGTCCCACCTGGTCCCACCTTGTAATACCTCATAATGGGATTGAATTTGGACATGAGTGCAGGGGACAAACCATATTCGTATTTGTATTGCTCTCTGCTTTATTGTACTGGTTTCATCTTCCAATAGAATTATAGTTTTTTTCTTTTTTTGTAGGAAAAGCTCTCAAAACTGACCTGCCCTTTCTGTTATAACTTTAGTTTATACGTTCACTGCTTTTTGCTTGAACAAGTGCAGTAGAATCTTCATGGAACCACTGAAAAATAGAGTTTCTGAAACATCAGCCTGGCTGTGCTAATCCCTGTGGGTCCCTTTGCCTTCGGTGGGACTTCCGAGGCTGGCCAGTCCTTGGTGACCTGGTTGGTGGAGCCTGCTTTTCCTGGGCTCCCCTCCTTGCCTCCACACCCTCCTTTCCTCAGGAGCTCCTTCCTGGTGTTCATGTGACACCAGCCCTCATTCTGCTGAGTCTTGATCCCTGCCCAGACTTCTCCAACTCTTGTGCTTCTGTAATTATTATCATATTATTTAAAAAAATGCATTTTTTGAACTAAAATAGTGACATTAAAAGTGAAGGAAGAGAGGTAAAGAATGTGTATAATAATGAACATTATTTGCCCAACCAGACAAATATATAATTTGTACAGGTTAAAAAAGCATATTAATAACTTCATGAGGCTAACCAATTTAGGACTCAATTAGAAATGTGATCCCAGGAACTACATACAAATTATTATAATTATGGTGACAGGAAATGGGGCTCCTAGGAAATGGTAGGAGGTAGAAATTTAAAAGGGAAATATATTATTTAAAAGTCAGGCAGCTTGTCTTTGCGGCCCTAAGAGTTGAATTGGGAAAATTAAAGATCTCAGATCATAAAACTACCAGCAGAATGAAGTACTAAGCTAATCCACTCAGCAGAAAGCAGTTCACCACCATAATTGGAAATACAGGCTTGTGGTTACTTAATAGAAGCGAACATTTAATCATGTCAGGGCCACTGTGTGCCATAGATTTAACATACCATCTCTAACATATTTTGCAACTTGGACAATTAATTCCACACCTGCACTGTCCTGTATCCAGCTTTATAAAACATGTCCTCCCCATAAAAATAAATGTATGTGGCAAATAGCCTTCTCTCTTGTTTGCCAAAAAACAGATTATTATCCGGAAGGCCAAATTATCACCTGCTGTCAACAAATGGATTACCCAAGTTAAGGTCATTATTGTTGTGGTCATTATCTTAGACATTGAAGCTGTTCCATGTGGAAGTAGGCATGAGATGGATGATCTCGAATCTAGCTGAGGTTTCTATTAGACATTTTGAACTTCATTTTGCATGCTTGTAAGATTATGAATCAGAACTACCCAAGCAGCCCCACATATTTTTTTTTTTTTAAAGAAACTGCCTCTTTAAATGAAGAATTTTTCCCTTCCTGCTAAAGGTTTTAGATTAACTCAGCAGCCCATGAACCCTTTCATGTTGTCATCTGCTGACATTTTTCTTTCTGGATTTTTAGAAATATAATGCAAGATAAAAATACACTTGGAGGTGAAACAGCAAGAGGTAGAGATAACAAGAATATTTATTTAGTTTACTCCTCTGCTTTTATTTTTCCCCCTTATTATTTATGGAATTTATGTTTTTTTCCTTGTTCTGAAACTCTAACGTCTGTTTCAGTTAACTGATTTCCATGTTTCTTTTTTATGTAATTAAACTTTTTGAAGACCCCCACCCCACCCCCCATTTAAATGAGACACGACTGAGGAGGAAATGAATAGAAACATCTTTGCATAACTGATACGTTGAAAAATGCATGACCACTTAAATGTCACAACTCCACGGAGCATTTCTTTTTCATTCTAGTGCTACTGAATTTTAAGGACAAGATGTGTTTTGCATTTGTTGCTTTGCTTAAATAAGATAGCAGCGTACTCCCGGCTAAGAAGCGTCTCCACTGGGGCAGGGGCTGGATCTCCTTTTTCCCTTCTCCTTCCTTCTTCTTCCCAGTTTAAACGAATTCTTCATTCCTCCCTTCCTCTGCTCCCTTCCTCTCTATTTCTTTCTTTCTTTTCTTTGGCACATAGCCAGGGCTGTGGGTGTGACGGAGGCGAGTCCAGCTTTGGGCTAAGGCAGCAAACTCTACTTTGGGGGTGACTATCTCTCTTCCTACCGCCCATGTCTCCAGGGTCCCCACTTCTGCCAGGGCCAGCGAGCCTCAGGAATTGCTTGGGCTCTGGGGGGTACCTGTCCCCTGCCTCTGGCACTGATGGCACTTCTCATTTACTTGCTCTTCAGGAGTCAGGCTGCAGTGGCTTAGACTCCAAGAATGAGGTAAGGTCTGATTCAGATGTCCTACCAGCGGGATCCCATGGGCAGGAGAATACTAATCTGAAAGGGAAATAAAAGGACACAGGAACAATTAGGTTATTGCAAGACAAAATAAATCAAAGCTGGAAGAAGAATGTAAGGGTACAGGAAGTGGGTCAGGAAACGTCGGTTTCCTAAGAACCTACTATGGGTGGGAAGCTCTTGTGAGTATAGGAGCCTGGCAGGATGGGATTATGGCTGGATGGTGACTGGAGCATGTCCTTGTCCTTGTCATAGTCCCACCATCCCATACTGTCTTTCTACAAGTGGTGACCATTTTTAAGGAACATGAATTTTTATGTTATTTTAAGTCTTAGCTTACTGTTGTGCTAGATTTCTTGGGAATTTGGGGGCACTGTAAACCAGAAAGTCTGTGCTTCTCCAGAGGCACCTCTGCCCTGCCAAAGGGAGAGCCACCAAGGGCAGCCCCTTCTTACCAGTCACTGTCACGGAGGACAGCAGCACTGGGCATGGACAGAAGTGGGTGTTCCAGGATTATTTGTTTGTCTGCTTTTTTCTTGTGTGCGTGAAATCTCTTGATTTTAAAATGCTGGGCAGCTAAAGACAAAAATCCAAAAATTAACATTATCAAATAAATACATTGGGATGACTGTGTTTGGGGCTGGAGGCTGTTGTTGCCTGCCATGGCTGACCCACTCTTTACCGTGAGCTACTGGACCCACTTGGCAGCCCAGCCCCATGCTGGGATTGCTAGTCCCTTTTCCAGGAATTAAAGGAAGAAACGGATGAAGAATCTGGAAGAAAACCTGCATTCCACGAATGTCCTCGGAACACCTGCTATGTGCCAGAGGCCATGTAGTTCCCCGCCTCGGCCCTGTGGGTACTTCTGCTCTACCTCAGAGCACTGGCAGGGTCTCTGGAAAGTTCTCCACCACCGCCATATTGAAAGAACAGCTCAGGAGAACAATATGAAGCCTCCCTGGGTTCAGTGTCACGTGAATTGCACAGATCCTCCTGTTACAGGAACTCAGAGGAAGGAGGGAGATCTCTCTTTGGGTTTGGTATAGCAAAGGGTTAAAAGATGCGGAATATTCTTCAAAACAACTTGGGTAAAGAGGAGAGAGGTTCCCAGAGACTGAGGCAGCTTCTGTTTTGGAGGAATTCCTTTTGGAGAAAAAGTGTCCTTTTTGTAGTTCAGGGAATTGGCCCCAAAGGTTGAGTCACTTGCCCATGAGTTCATGGTAAATTCATGGCAAGTTCAGACCCAGAACCCCTGGACTCTGAGCAGAACCGTCAACTTGGACCTTTGATATGCAGAGCTCAGAGTGGTCACACCAACAGAAGCCTGTGGAGGGCCACTGAAGATCCTTTTAGCTGCAGGCTGGCAGCTGTCTGAGGCTGACTTGCAGTTTTTTTTCTGTTTCTCTGGAAATCATTTTACAATGAAAATGGTTGCTGGTAGCACCCAGATGGTGGCCATGTAGTCCCTAGGCGTGAGTCAGCCCAGTTCCAGTTGAGCATGATACATAGTCACTAGGAAATGCTAGAACGACTTCTAGTCTTGAACCTGGAAGAAGATTATAGGAGGACCGAGGGAACGCATAGATAACTTCTGTGTGACATGCCCAAGGAGCACTAGCTGTTCTGTAGAGCCGTGGTTTTCAGGCCCAATCTTATTAACTGCAAAGCCCTGTGCTCAATTGAACTTCTCACTCAAAACCCCTCCGTTGAAAACAGATAAAAATGGTGCTCCTACCTCCTCTCACCCAGCCTTCCCTTAGGGTGCTGTGTTTATCCCTGCGGCTTAGAAATCCAATATTGCATCAGTTCTCCTCTCGAACATTGAGAAGGATGGAGAAGAATTGGGGGAAGACAGTGTTCCAGGCCAGTGCTTTCCAAAGTGCAAGACTTTGACCCCCCCCTGGCAGGTAGGAGTCCAAAGCCAGGGGGAAAGGGAAGGAGATATGAGAATTTCTATGTCGATTTCTTTTATATCTTATCCTTCTGAATTTCTTTTTGTGTGTTATGATATGCATAATATATCAGTTCAGTAGAACTAATTTATAATTGAATGGC
The DNA here is from genome assembly GCF_045843805.1 of Urocitellus parryii. Taxonomy (NCBI): domain Eukaryota; kingdom Metazoa; phylum Chordata; class Mammalia; order Rodentia; family Sciuridae; genus Urocitellus; species Urocitellus parryii. Next base: position 127,143,153 of record NC_135540.1, read on the forward strand.
ATTATAAATTTTATTATATTATAAATTCAAAAGCACATTTTGGTGATATGTATGCGACCTTAATTTTACCAATGACATACAGGGTCAAAAATGTTTGGAGACCACTCTCCTAGACTTTTGAGTATCTTTTGTATTTCAAATTCCTTCTACTGAGGGACCTGGATCCCACCACGATAGAAATGAGAAGCCTAGGCATTCTGTAATTTGTCATTTATGGCAGGTTTTGAGGACATAAACATTGCAGTGGTATTTCTGAGAGGAAATGTTTATCATTATAGCTCCAAAACACATCACAAACAGAAACAATAATTTCATTAGTAGCCGAAAATTGTAATAATGCTGTTGAATATAAATTTCAGTGCCATGGTAATTCTAAAACCCATGGATGATGAATAAAAAATTGCAGCTGTGTTATTGGGAATAAACTTTATTGCTATGAGTGAGACGCAAGTGGGAGGATTGATGGAGACTGAAATTTGGGGTGATGTTTTCAGCCAGGGGTACGGGTATCATCAGTAGGAATGTGTTCTTCCCTCCAGTATCATACCCTCGCCTCATGGAAACTCCCTCCTCTGGAAAGAAATCCATCAGGCTGGTTCACTCCAGTCTCAAATTGCACATCTCCTTCTTACTCGTCTTTTATTATCTCAGAAATTCTGTTGCCTATAAACTCAGGCTCCTGTTGCCTTTCCCCAGTCCTCCATATTGAACCTACCGCCAGTGCCTGGATGGTGTCTTGACTCAGTTTGTTCTTCTCCATCTCCTCTGGCAGCCCCTGGTCCGATCCTGACCACAATGTCACCTCTACCTGGCTCTACTGGCTGCCTGTGTACGCCTTTCCCCTGGGGTCATCTGCAGAGTAAGCGCTGCTATATGGCCATGGGTCAACCCCTCTTTAGCTAAAACCTTCCTGACTTCCCTTTCTTAGAGACTAAAGTCCAAACTCCTTAACATAGTCTTTAAAGACTTGTGGCATCCTCAGCCTCATCACATGTATTTTTCTCCCCGGGTCACTATTCTCGGCTTTTCACATCTCTCTTCTGATTCTAGAACAGCAGTCCAGAGCCCAGGACTCTGTTCCTTCAGCTCTCAGCTGCTCATGTCCACCCCTCAGGGTTTTTGGCCACCTACCCCTTTCTTGAGAAACTCTTTCCTGACCACCCCAGATAAAGTGTCCACTGGGGGCTTCCATTGAAGTCCAGTGTGCACTAGAGCGGTGGCCTCCATGCCTCCAGGGGGCGCCTGTCCTCCAGGACCTGGGTGAGAGGGGCACTTGAAGCTGTGCCCGGAAGCAGTCCTTCATCTTTTCCTTCGATGACCTTATCCCAGTCCCACAATGCCTTGCGTGTTTGCTTATTGTCAAATGTTTGACTAAACAAAAGCCCAGTCTTTAAAGGACAGGAAAGCTTGTGACTTCCAGACTTGTCGTTCCACAGCTGATGAGGGGACAGACACCATCACATTCGGGCAAACAGGATACCCGTGTGTTCATGATGTTCTGCTGCACTCTCCCCAAAACAGGCCAGACAGGCGTTCCTCGCCTGCGGTGGACCTGGGCGCTGGGGTGTCTGGTAGATGTCAACTCGTCTGCCACCTCTGCTCACCTGGGACCCTGGCACAGCTCAGAGCAGGGCCTCATGGAGCCACGCTGGAGCCTGAGGCAGTGGAAAAATCAGTAACACCCGTCCTGTCTTTACTCGAAGTTCAGACATTTGGTTTATCATCCATTTTTGGGTGTCGATTTTTAAACGTCGTGTTAAAATGCCATATTGCTTACAGAGAGTTTGGTGTCCCTTCAGGTTTTGCATCTAAGGCAAGTGCCTAATCTGCTCTACTCTGGCCCAGAACAGTGTATTGATCAGGAATAAATAAGAAATATATCGGGAATCAGAGGTCTTATTTTGGTTGATAGAAGAGAGAGAATGCTGTCTCTGATGAGCATAGAGTTGGATCTGTACCCTCCAGCTGCCCACCCTGCTAAACGACTCAGAACAGGACACCTTAGGGACTAGGAAATTTCACAGGCTTAATTTTTAAACGGCTCAGTGCATTGAGGACCAGAAGCAGGGCCATAAGAAAATGGTGGAAAGAGCAGGGCTTGGGCCTCTCATGGTGGCCGGTTCAAATCTTGCTTTTACCAACTAATTTGCTGCATGCATGATTCCAGGCAAGTCATTTATCTTCTTTGAGGCTTAATATCTTTGTTAGTTAAAAACAGATTTTTTTTTTTAAACAAACCACCTATTTGGTGGGCTGTGGTGATCCTTAAATGATTGATTCTTTTGGCACCTGTCTATGCAGTACAGGTGCAGAGGTGAGGAAATGGCACTGGGATGTTGTCTCACTCTTTTCGAGAGCCTGAAGGCCAGAGGGGTAGGTGGACATTCATCTGGGTCACTCGTGTGGTAAGTCCGCACCTGAGGAAGCCCAGGGAGGGCCTCCTCGTGGAAGCAGTGATGCAGATGCAGTGGAAGAGAGAGCCAGTGCATCAGCCACGGCAGGTAGGAAGGCCCCTCAGCAGGGGGAACGGCTCAGGTGAAGACAGAGCGGGGAAGGGCCTGGCCTGTCTGCCCGTGTGACCCCGGTGCAGGATGTTCACTTATATGGTTTCCCATTGCCAGCCTCTCTTCTGGCTCTGGGTAATGCGGGGAGCTGGCTAATGCCACACTCAGGAAGACTTCTAGATATGGAGCTGTATTTCTAGAGAATGTTCCAGAAAGGGGCAGGTGCAGCCCAATGGAGAAGAAAGAGGGGAAAGAGTTAACCCCAAAAAAGAGAGCCAACTTTACGATGGACATTGAATAAACAAGAAAGGACATTTCGGTGTCAGTTGCCATATTTCTTGGAAAATAAAAGTTATTTTTCTAGAAATAAGTAATCAGCAAGAAAAGGTCCTGAGCCGTGGAGTGCCAGTGTTGGAAAAAAAACATTCCCTGGTGTGTTAACATTTTTGAACAAAATGTTCAGTCATCCCTTGTTGATAGTACCCATTTTTTTTTCCTGCCAGCTAGTGGAGTTTTGGGGGAATCTTCAAGGTTCCAGCTGGTAACAGGTTTCCATGGGCCTCTCTTGAATGGGCAAAAAGTTAGGTGAGAAGGAAAATGAAGCTGTTGAATCTTAAAAAGTCATCACAGCAATGCATTGAGGAGATTTGACATAGGCAGAATCCCTTTTTCCTGGAGGTCACAGAGCAGGTGGAAAAGGGCCACTAATTCTGTCCCTCAGCCTCCTCCTTTCCCGAGCCAGGGGTGACCTCAAAGAGCATGGGTTGCCGAGCCCCTCCTCCATGAATGCTGTGCAGTGTGTTATCACCCAAGTGCCATTTACAGCCCCTGACGCTGCCTCTGACTCCTCACTGAATCCACCAGAAGGAAGCGCCTCTTCATGGCCTTTTGCATTTGAACTAGTGACTGAGAGGTGAGAAATTCTATTTTCCATTACGAAGTCCTCAGCTCTCCTGGGAACCCAGATGGAGCTGTGACACTGAGGGGGTCCTCTCTGTGGCATGCTGCATGCACTCTCAGTGAAAAGCTACACCAGACTGAGAGTGAATCCTCCATACAAACCCAGGAGGCCAGCTTAGCAATCAACAGCTCCGGCTGCCCTGAGGGGGGTCCTCACTGCCAAACTGCAAAGAAATCCCACGTGAGAGGTGGCGGGTTCATAGCAAAACTCCCCCACCACCTGTTGTCTGTGCCCCTCATTAGCTTTGGGGTAGAGGGAGTGGTTCTAAGCAGTGGCCTGCTAGGGATCAGAGGAACTCAAGTGAGAATTCCAGGCAACTCAGAGATTGCAAGACAGTGACTGCAAGAAGAGCCATCAACAGGTTGTCCTCCCCGTTGAGGGTCTTCCTGGGGTGGGAAAAAGCAGCCAGAGAGGCTTGGTATTGTGTAGTTAATAAAGGCTTTATAAGAGCCAGGAGAACACCATCTGGTCCTGGTCCCCTGCCAGGCGGAGAAGACTTTATAGCCTCTTGAGTTTCTGCAGAGAAAATGGGGCTGTCCAGGGAACCAGTGTGAGCTCAGGACTGGTGAAAGGCTAGAGCTCATTTCAAAGGAGAGGGGAAGGCGGGGAGAGGTGGCCCAGTGGTAGAGTGCATCCTAAATGGCAGGGGTGGGGTGTGGGAGCTAAGATGGACTGCCAGAGGACCAGCTACACCTGCCCCAAGAATGAGAATGCAGAAAGGAGCAATTCCTGGCTGCCATTGAGCGTCTCAGGTCACCTGTGGTCTGAGATGTGTAAATTCAAGAAGAGGAAACTTGAAATGCAAAAGCCTGTCAAATCCTCCTCTGAGCAAGATTTCTCCTTCTTCGCCAACTGACAGCGTCTAGAAAGGAGTGTCCCGGGTGAGGGCTGGTGCAGCCCTTCTGCAGGCGGTGGGCATCAGCATCCGCTAGAGGAAGATACAGACCTTTTTTCTTTTTTTCTAGTTTATGAAACTTGTAGGCCAAACGAAAACCTGGTGACCTATTTCATGAAGTAAACTGAAGACTTGGCAGTCACCCTCCAGAGACTCACTTGTCCCCCCAGAGCCAAGTCAGATAATATTTATTCATGGTATTAAAAAATTTAAATGAAGTCTTCCAGGAGCAGCCTCCTGAGGAAGAAATAAAAATGTACAGTGACACTGGTTAGAAATGTTGCTATAGATTAAGACTATGGAGGCAATTAATATTGAGGAAAAAGTCAATCTCGCAAGGTAAGAAACGGAAATATTTATATAAAAAGTTAAAAAAAATCCCATTAGTTATCACCCAGGTGGACATATCTCCATGTAATTATGGACTCCATGAACAAAAGCAAATTTCCCTCCCTGCTTCCATCTCCAAGGCATTGCAGTCGGCAGAAGTTCTTTTCGTGGGGAAGTAATTTAAATAGATATGGAACGAGTTTAGGGTCTCTGTGAATTTTTCTTATTTGATAGGTCAAAAATGTGACTCCCAGGGTACAAGGAGAACAGCTAGGGAGAAGGAGACTTCCTGTTGCCTTGGGGACACTCAGTGTGTCCCCTAGGAACTGCAATGGGAAAGAGGGCAGAAGACAGAGGAGTCACTAAGCAGTCACCTGAGCTGTATTTAGGAGTTGGCGACAGTTATTCAAATAAAGTGTCCTGTTTGTGCCTCACCACAAGCCAGTGAGACTGGAGGGGTGTGTGTGTGTGTGTGTGTGCGCGTGCGCGTGGGCACACATGATGCGTATGTGCACACCCGCATATACACACTCACACACATATGGATGCATGTATACCTTTTTTTTTTTTCCCCCTGTGGTGCTGGGGATGGAACCCAGGGCATCTCTCCGCCACACCCCCAGCCCGAGGGCACTATCACATCCACAGTTGTAGATCAGCAGCTCAGGGAGGACTGATGACATGCTCAGGATCCTGGATCCCATCTGGTGGGGCTAAGACTAACTCTTCTCCTTGGCAGAGAAGGGGGGGCTTCTTCCCAGGGCAGTTCTCCTTAGACCATGCTCGGATACCAGGGGCTTCCAATTCCTTTTTCCTTTGAGTTGACTCCAGGGCTCTAGACCTCACTAAAGGAGGTCCCACGGTGATCCTGACCCCACACGAGTCATGGTTTCCAGTGTGGACCAGGTCTCTGCGTCCCCCTGGTTAGCTGTGTGTGGATTCCTCATGGCAGACTGTCCCTGTCACCCTCGTCATATGAGGCGGCAATCTTGCCCCATCTTTCATAGAGAAAAATTGGAGTCTTATTGCTTGAGGATGGTCTTGTTTTCTTTGTAGACCTGGGCGTGTTGCCCTTGGCGGCTCACATTTTCTCCTCTCCTTGTTGGTTGATTAAGCTCAAGCCTCGCCCCTTCCTCCTTCTTCTCCCTTCCTCCTGTTTTCCCCTCTCCGTCTTCAGATGATGTCTTTGGCCCATTTGTCCAAGATACTTGTGATCTTAGATGGCTTCCATCTCTCTTCCCCGGGGAACCATCTCTGGACATCTCCTTCCGTTCCCTTGAACCAGCACCCCACCCCCACTTTTTCTGAAGTCCTAACAGTTTCACTTCTGTCCCCACATGTGATTGAATGGCTCTGGCTAAAGTTACCACTGACCGAATTTTCTAATCAAATGACCTATTTTTGTCCTCTTCTTTCTTGATTCTTTAAAAGCAATTGGCTGGGTCGACAACTCGCATGTTTTGAAATCCTTTCCTTCCTTGACTTGATTTGTTGATTCATTCACTCCATAAATAGTTACTGGTCCCTACCGTGTTCCAGGGGCCCTATCTGAGGTCCTGGAGATGCAGCAGTGTAGCGTATGCCAGAGGATCAAGCAGGCAGCGAAGACTTTGGAGATGAATGTCCAGCGTCATGTTGAGCAACAGTGAGGCCAAGAAGCCCTCCCATTTCTGGCCACTCCTCTCCCTTGCGAGACCTCTGCTCTCTGTTCTTCTTCTAGAGGGTTCTTGGATATTGGTGTTCCCAGGGTGACAGCCTGCTTTCCTCTTGGCTTTTTCTAGATAATCCTCTAAGAGATCTCAGCCACTCCGAGGCTCTGACCATCTCTGCTGATTATAGCTGCACTGTACTGTTCACCCCAGGTATATCTTCCCAAGTTTGGATATTTCTATCCATTGCTGCACATTGCCACTCAGGCATCCTGTAGTCACCTCACATGTACCATGTCTAACCTTCTGTCACCCGCCTGCTCGAGCTTCTGTGTTCTCCGCCCTGCGTCATGTTGACATCACTGTATTAGCCCCTTGACCTAGAAGATTCTCCCTCATCCTAACTGTAACAGGTGGCCCAGGGCAGTTGATTAAAGGCTCTGGAACTTTCCCCTGCTTTCCATCTGGGATCTGCACCATAGTTCAGTCTCCTGTGGGACGGGTCCAGATTTTCACCTCTATCTGGCTTCTCCAACTCCAGTCCACCTCTCGCCTGGTTGTCAACATTATCACCCTACAAATACCTGAGTTTGTCATTCCCAATTAAAAATAAAAAATCCCTTGTCACCCTGTGGCCCACAGCCAGGTTCTGGGCATCACCGGCTACAGTGAGCAGTGGCTCATGAGGACATTTTCAGGGGTTGCAGCAACCATTCTAAAATATGAACTGGAGAACATCTGGGTAAATTCCTCCCAGGAAGGGCCAGGGTTGCTTTGTGAACCTTTTGTTTCTGTCATAAAAGTGGGCGTGGAATGTGCCAATTGTGATGTCAGGTGTGTGTCTTCTCTGCACAGCTTCAGCAAAGCTTTTGAAGTCCTGCCTTCCTTTGCTTGGCATAAAAGGCCCTTCTAAGTCTGGCCTCAGTCTTCCTCAGAGAGGTACCCAGGACCCCATCACCAGGAAGCTCTTCTGCGGTTTCCTGGACACAGCTTCTCACTGCCGGGAGCCTGCTGGCTCTCCCAGCTCCGGGGTCTCCCTGCTCCGTGCCTCTGTCCCTACTGCTCTCTGAACCACGTTTCTTTCCTGCAGGGAAACCCCACCTTGGTTTTCTGGTCCCATTCAGTGTCCCCTCCTTGGCCCCTCCTGCTCAGGGTTATTTGTCCCCTTCATTCCTGAGCGTCCGTCCCCAGGCTTCCGACCTCCCATCAGCACTGGCCTGTTGGGAATGCGATTTATGTTGATATTCCTTTTCTCCCTCATTAGGCCATGTGGAGGGTGGGATGGAAGGCCAATTCGTCTTTGTCTCTTTGGCCTCTAGCCCAGGGCTGTGGACAGAGGTTTCAGGAAGTATAGGAAACCATGTGTGTTTGTGTAAGAAAGTGCATGTGTGCAAAAGAAGATGCCCCTTAGTTTTATGGCAGGGATAACTCTGTGTGTGTGTGTGTGTGTGTGTGTGTGTATGCGCACCAGCTCACTTGCAAGTTCTCTCTTTCTGTGTATTTACGAGCTTGCCCAGTGCCAGAGGCCAGGCATTGACTACAAGTGTCACTCCTAGGCTAAGGAGATGGGACTTCGCAGTGACAGTTCACATGCATGTTGTCAAGCGCCACTGCACCGTGACACCAGTCTCCATTCTTGGGTTGGGTCTCTCATCACTTATGGAAGTCAATGGTTTGTGGACTTGGCTCCAGTGTCAACTTTGCTCTGTCTTCATAGAGTCAGGATTAATTATACCATGGCCTGAGGCTGTTCAATAAGACATTTGTATACCTCATGATAAGAAAGGTATAATTTCTTTTTTCCCCCAGTTTCTGAATGTATTTGACTTAGAGTCTCCGTAGGAAAGAGAAGAGAGCTGTAGGCCTCAGTTTGTTTCTGTTACAGTATTCTTACTCCTCAACTACGTATGTATGAATGTTTGGGGATTTATTTTAGAACGTGGGTTTACCTCCTCCTTGCAGCTATACCAAGTCATGTCCAAGGGTCGTCTTTACTCGGAGGAAAAACTTGGTCCTGCAGGTGGCCATACGTCTAGTGTCGCCTTACAACTTAGTGGCATAGGTGACTTCAGCAAATGCTTTCCCTTTGGTGAGCTTTGGCTTCACTCTGCCGAGCGAGGGAATTGTGCTTTCCCTGTGGGGCTGCCTTGGAGACCACATCAGCTAAACTTCTTTGGAATGTGTGGAGAATAGAGAGCAGAATGAGAGACGGAATGGGACCCGGAAAAGGAAAGAAAGGAGAAGGTGGGACACCAGGTGAGAGGACTGGCCAGCTCATGGCTCCTCGGAGGCACCCCTTACCTTTAGCAGTTCTCTGGGCTAGCACTGCCCAGGCCTTCTCTTCTAGACACCAGGAGAGGCTCTGGAATCAGGGAGATGCTGGTTCTGAATGGCAAGGGATCTGGACCAGAGTTTCTCAACCTCTGCACTGTTGACATTTGGGTGCCATCACTCTGTGTGGTGGGGGCTGTCCCGTGCCTCCCCCGGCCGTTCCCCACCTGACACCCGCAGCCACCCCTCCTGCCGCAGTCCGGCTGCAGCAAAATAGCTGGGGGGTGACGAGCAACTTGTGTACGTTGATACAGCAGGAGTGGGAGCCGTTTATTGTAGGACAGGAGGGGTATTTATACATTCCACACAGCTTATCTTAATTAGCATAACTAGATACAGCAGTCAACCAATAAGGAATCTCCACCCTTAATGGCTCCATGGAGTTACTTCACAAATCAGTCCCTCTGGCAAAATGCCAGGTGCCATCCTGAGTTGTTTACAGACCCTAACACCCTCCCCCATTGCTCCAGTTATGACATCCAAACATGTCCAGCCTGAGAACTGTGGCTCCAGACAGGGGCTTTCCCACCTTCCTATGGCACATTGCAGCCGTGGGCAGATCTGACAGTGTTGGGCAGGTCACTGCCTAAAAGGACTAAGAGGATAGGATTTGAAAGAAAGGTGACTTATGACCCTACCAAAGATCAGTTAAGTGACATTTCCAGATAGGCAGGAGGGAATGAGAAAGCTAGAATAAGAAAACCAGGAAAAAAGGGCTCATGCTTATTTAGTGAGTTTAGGACACAACCTTATTATGTTCATGGGGTGAGAATCTGGGAGTGACTGTGACCCAAAGGAATGGGGCAGGCATCCACCCTGAGGAGCAAGCTCACAGGGGAAGACGCAGAAGAGTCGGGAGCTGGTGTGGGTGTATCAAGCTGAAAAACACTTGCTACGCCTGCCTCACGTCATCCATTTTCTAAAGTCCCCAGTTTTCTGTACTCTCCCCCTATGCAAGGCAAACAAACAAACAGAAAAACTGGCCAACAGGCTTCTTGGGAGACTGGCAAGTCTAGATAAAGCAGCAGGACTCTGTTCTCCAGCCTTGGAATGGAGTGTCCAAGACGGTCCTCCACCAGGCCTCGCTCCCAGACTGCAGTTCCTTCCATCTTGGCCAGAAATGATTTCAGATAAACCTCTCATTTGTGCAGCAGGAAGATTGCAAAGAAGGAAATGGATGCGATTTCTTTTTGTATATTTGAAACTATTTTTTAATTATGGTTTTTAAATTGACATAAACATTGCACATATTGATGGGGGACCATGGAACATTTGGATACACTCTGTATGGTGTTCAAGTCACCAGCTCCACAAACATGCACCACTTCCCTTTGGTGAAGCACCAACACACGCATAGCACTGTATCCTTGTCCAGAGTTGCCTCCTCTGCTCTAGCATACCAGAACTTAGTTCTCCCATTGGATGGTAATTTGTGCCATTGACCAACATCCCCATCCCTCCTGACCCTCCCGGGCCTACTCTCATCTTCTTTGAGATTAACTTGAAAAAAATTTTTAAGTCGGCACAATCCCTAGTTAACAGGAGGCAGGAGAGATATACAACTGGATTTGTGATGAGGACATTAGGAAACTGAGAACAAATTAACCTTCATGTGGGAACCAGACTGGCCCACACAGCAGCGAACTCTCAGCGACTTTACCTTGCTTCCTGCCCAACCTGGTATTTAGTTCAACTGTGCCTCACTATTTTGACCTGCAAAATGGGAATATTGCTATATCATTCCACAGAGGTGAAGAAGATATTAGCTCAGATCCTTGCTGCTTTCCTGACAGCAGAGGCTTAAAAAGGTCAAAATGCTCTTTTCCTGACTTACAGGGGCTCTTTCTATGTATGTTTTCGATTACATGGGTCTGTGTATTTATCTTTTCAGTGTAGCATTATTACCCCAAGGTACATATTTTTTAGATCATTATAAGATTCCTGGTGTGATAACTCTGGAGAGGGAAAAATCTATGCATGCAAGCTAGACTCGGAACAGTGTGAGCATTTACAGCAAGATCGTATTGCTTATTTCCAAGCTACACATCTGCGATGGGCGCTGCACCATACTTAAGCCATAATGCATGGTTTCAAGGTCACTGCCGGTTATTATCTGACCGGTAATGACCACAGAACTATACATTATTGCTATTAGGGGCCATTTCTGTACTATTTTCAGTTTTCCTTTTTATTGAGTAGCTGCGAACACCCCCAGAGTTTCACAGGGTTGGATTACAGTAGCCGAAACCCTCAGTCATTTCGGTGGGTTTTCTTTCGGGGAGGAGGTGGTACAGAGCTGCTGTTTTGTTCGCAGACTGTCAACGAGACTGGAGTTTATTGGAAACATTCCTTTTATTTTTAAATGGCAGTTGGGACTTTTCACCCTAAGGAGCCATGTTTTTCTCTGCCTTTCAATTAGAGCCTAAGGTGGGAGGAGGAGTGGATTTGTTTATTTTCTTACCTTTTCTGAATAATTAGTTATTATGTCTCAAGGGAATCGCAATATCAATACTACATATCCTGGAATTATAAAGCATTCCATTACCTCTGTATAAAGAGAAATAGGAATGGGGTCCAAAGTGAGCCGATGGTAGGCATTTCCCCTCAACTGTCACTTGAAAGCACACCTGTGATTGATTGTGGCACTTATCTTGCCGAGGAAACAGGAGTGCTGGAATGAGAATTAGTAAGATCTTTATTTTTCAAATGTGTAAGCATTTCTTTTTGAAATATTTACTGTTAAATAAAATACCACAGAATTTTCTTAAAAAGCTCATTATTTCATTGTTAGCTTCAGTCAACTTTCATTATTTTTTTTTAGTAGCAATTCAAATAATTATTCAGAAACTAGTACAGGGGTAAGAATCAGGAATGCAACATGGGGAGGACTTGATCTGAGATGGGAGCACTCTCCGTGCAAATTCAGGGGAATGTGGATGGTTTCTTTCAGCAGAGCCGTTGGATTTAAAGGTCTTAGTAATGAAACCTCATTTTGACAGCTTTTACTGTTGGACAGCAGGGCTCATTATATTTGCCATGTTGATTTATTATTTTTAACTTCTTTTACATATGTATGCATGCTAGGGAGCGATTTCCCTCGTATCTTTTTTTCCCCATCGCTACGTGGACTTATGAAGGAGCATATTAACATTTTTAATGGGAGATTTTATGTAGGACTGAGAAACAACTAACATTAATTATTATACTTGTCTAAAGTGGAGAAGAATCTCCACCATATATCTTTGTCTATTTATGTAACTGTCTGATGGTGGATAAATTATACCCTAGTTGCTGCAGTAAATTAAAAAATAATAATAATCCAAGCTACAGAAGCAGTTTTATAAATCTGTGGTTTTACAGAAATATATCAGGAGATATATTTGGGTTTTCCTAAGACTTTGTTATTATGTCACGTACAAACCTTTGCTAATGTGTGTCACTGTGGCCCAGTTATTGCAACAATCATTAGGATCCGTGAGATTTTAAGATATTCTCTATTATTTGTCACTATAGTATTTTCTTTCATAAAAGAAATCAGATGGGTGGAGAGTGGTGTTCCATGTGATCCTTTGCAAACTAGAGGGGCATTGAGTACTCAGATGATGACAGAATGATCTTTTATACTTTTAAATACACAATCCCAAGAAGGTTTAAATCAATGTGTTAATTGGTAAGTGATACTGTAATTATATGCATAATCAGGGAAATTTTGAATCTAGATTATTTACTTGCTCTCAGGAAATTAATCTGCAGAGGTCATATATTAGATTGCTTGTTTATTAAGTGGAGCCCCTGTAGTTACAAAGTGCCGACTGGCTCTGCTCTCTGTGAAGCATTCTTCTAGATGTTCCCAGCAGGTGTCAACGGTACAGAGCCTCGAGTGCTTATTGATCCAGATTCAAACAGTTCATTAATCTAAGCACACATTATATAGATTTTTCAATGTAATTTTGAAAGGGTTGAAAAACTATATTGAATGATGAGAGATGATACTCAAATTATGCTTTTTATAGCACATCTCCCTTGGGATTGTGGCATTCCAACTGGGGTGGATACTGGAACGCACAACAACTGGTCACCACCACTTCCTTGTTACTAGGTGGATACTTAAAAAGTTTGTCCACCCTTGCTCTTCCCAAGTCCTACCCTCACCCTTTTTTTATTTGACATAATCACTGGGGTTCTCCAAACAGTGTAAACAAAATTAGCTCTACACATGTAAAGTATTGGGGGAAAAAAATCACACAAGAGTACAAAACATTTTTTTAGGATGTTTTTATCTTTCTTATAAATAGAGTAAAAATTTCCCTGAAGTTTTTCATTTATCTCAAGACCTTTAGTTTTATACATGTACCAGATAGTTTCAGAAAATGTGTTATTATGTTCTTAAATCAACAAAGTGAGACTCCAAGTTCCATAAACAGTGTTGGAAATAATCATTGTACATAGGTCAATCTTGACCATGACAGCCGCCATTTTGTATCTTGGGCTGAGCCACAGTAATGCTTTATCAAGATGGGCTGAACTGCAGGCCCATCCCAATGGGGGAATTTTTTACTTATCTTTGGCCTGTTGCATGTGTTGTTAGTGTCTTTAATTTGGGATAATGCTTTTACAGCCTTCACAGCCATGGTTAGAAAGGAGGCTGGGATAGGTAACTATTGTGTTCTTACAAATGTGCAAATGATTGATACTGGCTTATTTCCTAAGAGGAAAAGCAGCAGAAGCAGGAAGATAATCAGAACTTGACAGGGAGAGAAAGCATACAAAAAGAGAAAGGCTAGAGGTCACTGAACACCCAGCCATCACCCAACACGGCCCACAATATATCCTGCCTTGTCAGTCCTCACTCGTCAAGAAGGCTGGGCTGCACACAGAAAGATTTGATGATCAAGAAACACGTGCTTGGTTTTATTTTATTATTCTAGCTTAATAGACTGTGTGGTCATCTTTTCCTTGAATCTCATTTGGAACAACTTTGAGAGTTTCATCCGTCTTTAGTGAAGACACAAGTGAGTGGAATGAGACCTCTGGCAACCCCACTTATAACCCAGTTATTGCAACCAACGCATCATGCCTTGGTTAAACCAGAGTCAACACGGGCCTTGGTGTGGAGCCAACAGGTCACTGGTTTGTCACCAGATACCCAATGGATGTCAAGTTGGAGAGTTAGGAAACCAGCCAGTGTCCATGGACCATCAACAGGAGTGGCATTGAGTTTTGTCCAGTTAGTATGAGAAGGTTTACCAAAGATGTGACATTGAACTGGAAGTCCAATTCATGCATTCAAGGTTTGGGGAAAATTTTAGAACTATTTGCTATCTGTAATAGCATAACAGGAGCTACATATTAATTTTATTTTACATTCAAGGTGTCTATGTCTTTGCATCTTAGAGAATTGGCTTGAGAGGCCGCAATACTGCTGACCTATGGTTTAGGATGCTCTCATGCTTGAGGATGCTTAGTTAGTGGGGTGCGATTATGCTTACTCAGGCATTTGCAACTGATTAAAGCTTTATTTCCAGAACTATCCATTGTTTCAGAAGTAATTTGGGCATGATTATGAAAGTTACTGTGTTACCAATTTATGCTTTTACATATTCCATACTAAAAGTGTTAAGTTTGGAGACTATTAAAAACAACTTACCTGGGGCTGAGGCTGTAGCTCAGTGGTAAAGTACTTGCCTTGCATGTGTGAAGCACTGGGTTCACTCCATGGCACCACATTAAAAATAAATAAAGATACTGTGTGTTCATTTACAACTAAATAAATATTTAAAAAAACCCCTTACCTTATGTGACCATAGTTCTCTATGAGAACATTTTTTTCCCTTCTTTTTTTTTAAGGGGAACACAATAAAAGACATGTTGGTGTCTTTCATTTACCGTTATGTATTTGGAGGTGTAGGAAGGTTGAGTTAATAAGGGAAGGCTTACTAGAAGAAGTAGGTTTTATTCTGAATCTTAAAGCATGAGAGTGAAAGATGGAAAGCTTAGAAAGATCCAGGCATGGGAAAGAGGTTAATAAAAAGAATTCAAAATGAAAATAGAAGATCCTGTCAACTTCAGACTTTATTGGGCCATCTATCCATTCTGTCCCAAACCATCTCTAGCACAGAGACTTTCAAAGTTCTATCTGTATATTTGACCATCTTGGATGAGTGATGCTTTGGCTCAAAGGTCAGTAAATGTTTTCTTTTTCTTTTGTAACAGACCACAGAGTTAATATCTTGGGCTTTGTGGGCCATATGATCTCTGTGGCTGCTGCTCAACTCTGCCTTTGTAGCATAAGCGCAGCTGTAGACAGCACATGAGTGAGTGGGTGCAGCTGTATCTCAATAAAACTTTATTTGGAAAACCAGGTGACAGTTCTGACTGTGGGCTGTAGTCTGTGACTCCTGCTCTAGGTCACTGTTTTCTGAACTTCTGTCTTTTTGTTACTATTATTAGGATTTTGTTAAATCTGAATCATACCAGCATTATTGTTTAAATAACTTTCTAGCTTATATTGTTTTACTTTTTTTAAAAAGCAACTGAAATGTACTTAACCAAGAACTCTATATCACTACCATGGAAAAGCAATGTTCTGTCTTCTCGATAGAGGACTCCTACAAGTTAAATACAGTGAAGACAAAACAGTACAATCGCGTAATACTTATTTGTGTGCTCACCATGTTTTGGGAAACATTGACTAAAACTATTGTCAGTAACAAAGAAGACATCTTAAAATTCATCTCTCGGATATGATGACTGCTTCCTTGAGTGTCTTAAAAGAATGTAGACAGGCAGGTGTCACCATGGAGGTAGTAGCTGAGGAAGGGTTGGGTCAGGAATTACTGTATAAAAGACCAGACATTTATATGATGTCTCCAAGAGAGTTTGCAGTCTAGGGTGGTTTGGTCAAAACTAGAACATCCGTTAAACTTGAATTTCAGATAAACAACAAATGATTTTTTTTTTTTTAGGAAAAGTATGTCCCATGTAATATTTGGGACACACTTGTTTATCTGAAACTCGAATTTAACTCAGAGTCTCATCTTTTTGGCTGGCTCTAGTGCTATGGTTTGAATGGACATGCCCCCGGCCCCCAACCTCCAAAATTTGTATATTGGACCCTAAATTCTCAATTCCAATCATACCACGGGGCAGGACCTTTGGGAGATGGCTGTACCCTCATGGATGGGATTAGCACCCTTAAAAAGGAGAACAGGAGCTGACATGCTCTTCCCACCATGAGAAACCAGAGTGGGAGGGTGCCAGCCACGTCCTAGGAGCACGCCCTCACCAGACGCAGAATCTTCCAGTGCCTGATCTTTGACTTCTCAGAGTCAAGAACTTTGAAAAATAAATTTCTGTTGTTTATAAGACACCCTGTAAAAGGTAATTTTGTCATAGCTGCCTGAATGGACTAATACATCCGGCAACCCTACTGTGGCCCCACAGCAAGGGTCATGTTGAGGACATGCCAAGTGGTGGTGATGGGGTTGGTGAGTGTGGAAAATGTGGGCAGAGAAGCATCAAAGTGGCCTACTTAGAACAGAGAGTCCATGGTGGGTCTCAGCAGGGGAAAGGGAGTCGGTTGGCCTGATCAAGAGGTCTGGGGGTCAGAAATTAAGGCAGACTCTTGTGACTTGGAATCCCAGCCAGAATTTTGTGCATCATCAATTTCCGTACCAGAAAACCACTGGAGGGTTATAAAGAAGGGCATGTGCGAGGGCAGAAACGAATCTTTCAAAGAACCTCAACGCTAGCCTATTTATGTAGCTACATCATGCCTTCAGTGCTCTGGAAAAATAATCAAAGAGAATTTAGAACTGTTCTCGGATTGTCAGTTTTTCATCTAAAAATGTTAATGTACATTAAACTTTTAATTAAAAAAAGCATATCCCATCACAAACTATTTTTAATATGGAATATTTAGCGGCGATGCACACATTCTGTTCCGAGCTCCATCAGGCTATTAACCAGAATAATTTGGGTTTAAAAATGAACTGAATTAGGTTGTGTACCCTCAGGTTAAGTCCCAAACAAGTCGCATTATTTAAACTGTCATCTTTGCAAGGGGCATGCGTGTTTTGGGTAGTTCCATGAGGGATGAAGTTATAATTCAGTTGTGAGCGTCTGATGGCATGAGAAATGTCAGCAACCGCCAGAGCCATTTATGGAAGAGGGAAAAGAGGAATCTCATTACGGGTCTTTAGAGCCTATTTTTTCATCTTCCTTTTTGCTTGAAAGTAATTTTATTTATATAATTGCAGGTCTTGGGAACTGTATGGGTACAGGGTTGCCTGGATTTAGACTAAATATTTGTGCACATTTGTGAGTTTGTATGAGGATGCATTTGGACATGAAAACCTAAAGTTGGCAGGAATTTTTCTATCCTCTTTTGTCTCTTCTGGGTGATTTGGATGTGATTATAATCAGGAAATAGTTTGAATGTGATAGAACCCTGATGATTCCTAATTCTGGCTGTCATGTGCACCAGACACTTCTGTTTTTCTCTCTGGAAGGAATTGAAAAGTCAGCGGATAAAGTTGCTTTTGCAGACGGATGAGAACGAGTGCACGCCTACCTCACCTGGCCACTAGGTGGCACTGCAGCCACAAGGAAGTGTGGTCACAGTTACATAGTTCGGCTGTGGCATTAAGGAGTCCTGGCAGGCTGAAGCTGGGCGGGGACAGCTTGTGTGTTTCTGGCTCCCCAGCATTGGAGGGCTCCTTGGATTCTGCTGCATACTCTGGGTATCTAGGATGCTGCTGAAATGGAAGAGGGCTGTTTGGTTGGGATACGACCCTTCCTGTGTCAGTGTCACGGTCACATGCGTGTGTATGCATGTGTGCGCACACGTTGAAGACCTGCCCGGGCTGGTGTTGGTTGGGGGATGGGAATTGAAGGGCAATTTCACACCTCCATGGCTAGGAGAGCATGGTCTCCTCCAGATGAGCAGCAGAGGGTCTCCTGACCTGGGCCTTTTTCTTTGGTGTTTATGTACTAGAATGTTCTCAGTAGAGACAACCAGCTTCTGGCAGATGTTAAGTATCATAGCATCTCTCTGTATGCCAGGCTTCTCTTCCAGGTTTTTTTTTTTTTTTCTCTGTTTTTAACCACTGAGAAAAGAAATATTATTGTTAAAAAGAATACTTTCTGTTTTTCCTTTTCAAACAGAAGCTAAATGTTTGGAGCCTAGACACCAGGGTCACTGTTGCCTCAAAGAAGAAAAGAAACTCAGAAGAATCTAGTGAGAGTGTCAAGGGTGAAAACTGAATAACAGCCATCCCAGTTGCTCCAAAATACAGGGATCTGGCAAATGTATCTCCTAATTAGTGGAAGATGTGATATTGATTGAAAAGGGCCCGTGGAAATCAAGTTTGCTCCCCAATGACTTGAAGAAACATTGCTTAGGGTATTGGTAATTTGGAAAATGGAAATGGTAAGGACCATGTTTATGGAGGTCCTACTAAGTGCCAGTCGCTTCACATGTCTCTAGCTTGGACCTCTGAAGAGGATATTATCAAGCTGTTGGGTGCATATGGACATGCAGCATTGATGGGTTGGCACTTGGCTTGGGTCCTGAGACCTGTGAAGCTCTGGTTAGAAGCTCTGGTTAGAAAGCCTGTGATGCTCAGACACTTGACGTCTTGGCGTTTAGGAAATGACTTGACCGTGGAACACACAGGCAGAGGCAATGTCAGGGTTACATCTCCTTCTCTCTCCAGGACCGGCCACAGTACCTGGCTGGCTCCCAGTGGGATCTCAAGAGAGATTTGTTCAACCAATAAATAAATAAGTACTGCAGACCTGGAAGTATTTAGAAAACTAGTTCATTAGAAAACTAATTGGTAATTAGAAATTAGTAATCAGAAAACTAGTTGCTCCTAGATGCATAGAATGTAAGAGCAGTTTCAGATTTGAGCATCTCTTTATAGTTCAGAAGGACCGAGTCTTTTATTTTATTTCATCCACCCAACCTCAGACCACGAGTTCCCTGGGGTGGGGCCTATCACCGGATTTTGCAAAACAAGGAAGCTGGAGCTCTGGGTTCAGGAAGCTCCTTGAGGCTGTGGTGCATGAGTCGGGCTTTCTGACTATTGATTGAAGGGTCTTTAGGGGGGCTACCCTTCACGCATGCCCACGTTATTTTTTGTAAATTAAAAGTACATATAGTGAAAATAGCATTCCTATTTTTAAGGCATATATGGATAAACATCCATGCAGGAAAAAAAAAACAAAAACAAAATAAGTAATCTGAACAGGGAAGTAGTAGAATTGACTTATAGAAGCTGTTTTACTTAAAAATATGTTTTTAAACTTTTATATATAATAAATGTTAATTCTGGAAGACTTGGAAGTACAGACAAGCAAAGAAAAATCATGATGAAAATCACTTATCATTTTCTTTTCAAGTTAGAGATAAACATTTATAGAATCTGTAGTTTCCTCTATGTGCATACATGTTTTTAAAAAGAGATCATGCTTTGTAATTTGCTTTTGAAGCTTAATGTATTGTACACATCTTTATGTGTCAATAAATTATTTCTACATCATAACTTTTAATGGCTGCAAAGTGATCTGCAGGATGAACATATCATAATTTATTTAACCAACCCCTTATTGTGGGCCATTTGGGTTGTTTCCAAATTTTTACTATAATAAAGCAATATTACAATGAATACCCTTGAATAAGTGTCTTCGTGCAGTTAATCTTGACCCTTGTTTTATTCATGTATTAACGCAGACCCGGAGAGGTTCTGGAGCTTGCCTGATGGACAGAAGCTGGACCAGGCTTCAGGCTCTTACCACGGATCAGTTCTGGGTTTTCTGCCTCAGCTGCGGAGGCTGGTTGGGTGGGTGTGGCCATTCCCTGTATGGCATTTTGTGGAAAGGGAGGGACTCTTGACGTGTGCTGGATGTCATTGAGAAACAGAGTGGTGCTATCCCCAGAAAAGAAGTCAAGTTAAAAAAGAGGCAGATACTGCTGGGTGCAGTGGCTCATGCCTGTAATCCCAATGGCTCTGGAGGCTGAGGAGGAGGATTGTGAGTTCAAAGCCAGCCTCAGCAATTGAGCGAGGCCCTAAGCAGTTTAGTGAGACCCTGTCTCTAAATAAAATATGAAAAAGGCTGGGGATGTGGCTCAGTGGTTAAGCACCCCTGGGTTCAATCCCTGGTTCCAAAAAAGAAAAAAAAAAGGCAGATATAGCGGTTTTATTGCTTGAATACTGTTCATAGATTTTTTTTTTTTTAAAGAGAGAGAGAGAGAGAGAGAGAGAGAGAGAATTTTTAATATTTATTTTTTAGTTCTCGGCGGACACAACATCTTTGTTTGTATGTGGTGCTGAGGATGGAACCCGGGCCGCACGCATGCCAGGCGAGCGCGCTACCGCTTGAGCCACATCCCCAGCCCCATAGATTTTTATTATTTTATTTTTTTTATTTTTTTAGGCTCCTTTCTTCTATAACATTCTATTTGCTCAGTTTCCCTCCTGGTTCTCTGATCTTCCTCCCTGCCTTTCTTCCTCCTGCCTCTTCTTCCTCCCAACATATTTCTCCCCTCCCTCCTCTCCCCGCCCCCCCCCCCATGAACCCTAATACTTGAGCTTCTGTCTTGGAATTTCTGTTCTTGGAATTTCTCTTTCCCTATTTTAATGGCTTCTTCTGCCACTTGCAGGCGACGGCTGCCCAGATCTGACATGCAGGCCTGCTGTCTTCCCAGAGGCCAGGTCTGCGCTTCCTGTCCACTGTTAGACATTTGCATGTTTGGAACCAAAACTTCTCGTGAATGCCACTCACTTCCCCGGCTAGACTCTCAGTGGCCTGGTTCCTCCCTGGTCCTCACTGGACCTCCTCCCTGCTGTCGAGACCAGGCAGTTCCGAGTCTGTGCCCTTCTCTCCCCCACCCGCCCCCTCTGCCCCCGTCCCAGCGCTCAGCATCGCCTGCCCCAACGGGTCAGTGGGGCCTCACGTGGTCCCACGGCCTCTCTTCTCTTCTGGGTCACCCTGCATGCACAGGCTTGGCCATCCGTCCTCTGGGGTCACCATTCGGGTCCACGCTAAGATAGATTCTGAGGCTTTCACGGCCTGGCTGTCAAGACTCTTCATAATTTGTCCCTAAACTACCTTCTTGGCCTGGTCTGCCCTCTTCTCCAGCACAGACATGTCGGTCAAGCTGGACTCCTCGATGCTCCCTGGACACCCTGGTCACAAGTGACGCTGAGCCAGCTTCTGGGCCTGGAGTGCCCGCCCCACTCTGCCATTTCAGATCTTGAAACCCGACGAGGCCCATCTTCCACGAAGTCTCCCCTGGCTTCTAAGCCCACGGTGAGCGTCCTCCTCGGGTTAGTCCTGTCCTTTGCTGATGGAGCTGGACACCCATCGGGCGACCTCCTGTGCCTGTGATTTGCTCATCTCAGAATCACTCTCCTGTGATGGAGATGGGGCTTTCTCCACCCCCTGCCACCTCCCCTCTCCTCCTCAGCACAGGAGTGACCCCTGTGCCAGGTTCCCTGAAACTACTGCTATATAATAATTACATAATATTTAACATAATATCTACTTATAGAATATAATATGTAATATCATAGTTTGGGATTTAAGAAGTTTTCAACTGTAGTGTAAAAAAGGTGCTAGCTATCGCTCTTCTCAAAGCAGAACAAATTCTGTGTCTTCATAACTGCTTATCAGACCCTCTTCTTGCTCAATGTGCTGGCAACACCTATGAATGGGCTTCATAAATAGCTGCTCAGAAGGTCAGCGGAGTTGGCTAGGAAGTTCCACTTTGGTAAGTGGGAACCCTTCTCTCTGTCCTTAAAATATCCTCTGCCCCACCCCTTCCAGCAGGAAGGTCACAGGACTGGAATCAAGACGTTTGGCCTCTGCTACTTAGAAGCTGTGTAATCCTGGGCGACCTCTGTCAAGGGCAATGTATTACTCTATTACTTCAGTGTTTCATTTGGCTATTGGCAACAGGCATTTGAGATGGGTGGCTTTGAAAAAAAAAAAAAGACTTCTTTTTCTTTCTTGTAAATAAAGTCTGGAGATAGCCAGGGTTCCATGGCCATCCACAAACCTAGTTCTTGTTCTGTTTTGCTCGTTGGTGTGTAGCTTTCATATTCACGGTAGCCTCACCGACCAGGATGGCTGCCTGGGCTTCAATCATCATCTCAGGATTTCCAGCAAGAAGAAAGGGCGAAAGCCACCACCTCCTCCTTGAAATCTGTCTTTAAACAATTTAAAACAGTTTTTTCTTTTTTTCACAAGTTCTATTCAATAGCTTTGGTCTAGAACTGATACGGTGCTTAGCTCAACTGCTTATTCGAAATACATCTGGGCTTTGAAAAAAGGTACCCCTACTTGGGGCTCACTGTGAATGAGTTAAATCAGAATGTCTGCGGTTGGGCTCAGGATTCAATTTTTTTTAGGCAACCCAGGTGAACCAATTGCATAGCAGAGATAGAAGGCCACTGAGCTAGAGACTGTATAACTGATAATCCAAATTGCGGGGGTGGGGGGTGTCTCCAGAGTGAAAGGGAGGGGGCAAATGTCCCAGGTGAACCCAGAGAGATTGTTCATCCTGTCCCCCTCTCTGCTGAGTGGCTGGCTCTGGAGGGAGAAGAGCTGTTAGCTACAAACCCGGGATGCTCTTCCATTCTGCTCAGGCTTTGTGCAGGACTAAGTGAGATAAAGGTGCAAAAATGAGATTTAAGATGCAAATGCTGAAAGATATGTTTATAAATATCTTTATAATTTCCTGCCAATAAGTGCACACGATGGTTGGAAGGAACCAATTTGGACTTCAGAGCTTGGGTTTGGTTAGCTTCGTTCCTTCAGGTCACTTTCTCAACAGGGCGTTTCTTGGGAGCGGTGCCAGGTGGTGGCATGTGGGCATGTGGAGGCCCGCGACCCTGGGTTCCAATCCTGACTGTGCTACCTACTAGCTTTGTCACTTGGCTTCTCTTAATGGCTCTAAAGTCCCCAGAATATTAGTTGGCTCAGGGGGCTGTTGGAAGGATTAAATTAACGTGTGGAAAAGATTTAATCTGGGCGCCCAGGCAGGCATGGAGCACTCAATGATTGGCCCCATTATTATTCATAAGATTACCTGGGGGATGTTGAGAAAGGCCCCCTTTTCTGCTTTTCAAGAATTTAGGTGTCAGGGTCTTCTTGGGGGACTTTCAGCTGGGTCCTTCCTCCTCTCGGCTGCCACATGACCAGTGCACCTTTCCCCTCTCCTTGTCTGGTCTTAACTGACCCCCCAACAAGGATGAGGGCTGAATACTGGGGGGATCCCAGTCAGCTCAAGAAGCTAAAAGCCAGAATTAAATGAATCATTTCGGTGACTTGCTCCACACTTGGGGAGATGTGTGCATTTGAAGTCACCTTTGCTGGTGGCGATTTTGTCTCTGCCTTCTGGCCACCAGGTGGGTGGCATAATCTCCCTTTCCATCCTTTCAGTTGCTAACTTGTAAACTTTCTTCCCCGGGGCTTGCTCCTCTAATCTTGCCTGCTCCGTGTTTTGCTGTAGTCTTGTCTTCCTTTATTCATTCTGCATTGCTTTTATCTCCTTACCTTTCTTCCCGCGGAGTGTAAACAAACCTTGAGGCAAAAAAAAAAAAAAAAAAAAAAAAAAAAGCCGGGCAGGATGCTGCTTAGCTTAGCTCCCTCGAGAGACAGTGCACGTACTGTTGGAAGCTTCCAAAGCCAACACTTTCTACTCGTGGCACTGCCTAAACAATGCTAAGACGTCTGGGAGAAGACAGCCAGCACCGGTCACCTGCTTTTCAACATATTTCCGGTTTGTGGGTGGAAAACCTCTTCCAAGCTTGTGCAGTTTTCTTCATAGAGGTGATTCTTCTAATTAGCTGCCAAGGATCAGACAGTATTTTAGGCCTTACTGTCCCTTTGGCAAACACTCAGTCAGCTGCTCTGGGCAGAAGTGGCTGCGGATGGGGGTGTGGCTGTGTTGCCAATAAAACTTTATGGACATTGACATTTGAATTCCTATATTTTTCACATGTCATTAAATTTATTCTTCTGATTTTTTTTCAACCTTTAAAAGGTGTAGAAACCGTTCTGAGTTCACAGGTGGCAGGACACCAGGTGGGAGGTGGGATGTGGCCTTGGGCGAGGCCTGCCGACCCTGCCTTTCCTGCACCCAGGAGAGTAGGGATGGGATGGGGAAGCCTTGGTTCAGCCCTAAAGGTGTCCTTCAGCAAGTGACGGACATGAGCTGCCGGTGGACAGACAGTGGAAGGAGTGAGCTATTAAACCAGGGAGAGACCTGGGGACACTTAAGTGCCCGTTACTGAGGGAAAGAGGGCCGAGTGACAAGCTGTACTGTAGGGTTCCAATCCTAGGACGTTCCGGAAAAGGCAGTAAAGGGATTGGTGGCTGCCAGGGGCTGGAACAGAAGAGGAGGGACGGATAGGTGGAGCTCGAGGACCTTCAGGGCAGAGAACCTACTCTACGATTCTACGATGGTGGGCACCGACCTGTGACACTTGTCAAAACCCAAGATCCTACACACCAAGAGTCAGCTCCAGTGTCAGCTCCCCTCCGGTGACACCGATGTGTCAATTTAGGTTCACTGTAACAAAGGAACCACTCTGATGTGGGTTGTGCACAGTGGGGAGGCCGTGCCTGTGTGGGGACCGGGACAGAGGCATATGGGAAATTCCGTGCCATCTACTCAGTTTTGCTGTGACCCTAAAATGCGTCTTAAAAACAAAATCTGTTAAAAATATAAAAAGTTTGATGATACCTATTCAGCTGAACTCAGTGTCCGCAGATCCAAGGAGAGCTTGGGGCATTGTGGACACCGAGGAAGCAGGACATGAAGTTGCTGGCCACATAGTGACCAAGGACAGTCAGATTCCTGTCTTTCCCAGGGGGGGGGGTTCCGAGGCATAGGGTCTGCATCGCTCTGGGGTACTGGTCCAAGGTGTTTCAACTAACGCCACAGAAACACGCCCGCGTGCAAATCCTGTCTTCATGGAGCTTCAAATCTGGTGGAGGGGAACGGACCAGGACTGCTGCCATTTGATAATTCCTCCTAGCATAGCATTATACTTTATTAGAAAATTATAAATCACTGGCAAATGTGATTTATGAAATTAGATTCTTCATATTTTCCCCTATTTTTTTTTCAATAACAAGAGACCATTGACCTGGAGAGGCAACTTAACGGAAGAATCTGCTTCAGTTACAGATATTTGTTCTTTTCTCCCCCGAACTCACTACCTGAAGACAGATGTACATAGAATTATGGTTCTTGATATAGCAGCACACATATTAGTGAATTAATTTAATTTATTAGTGAAGTTAATGACTTGCTAACCTCTTTGGTGTTGTTTGTGAGAATAATCAATGATCCTAAAGTAGATGCATCTGTGAGCTGCTCGCTCTCTTACCTCCCACTTGGACTTGCCCAGAATGAGAAGCGGCTTGGTTGAAGTCCCACTTGGAGCGCACACTTGGAGCATCTGATCCAAACAGCCTCATTCGGGGTTGACAATCACATGCTCTCCTGTAAAACCTCCCTCCTTCTTTCCTTTCTTCCTTCCTAGGGATTGAACTCAGGGGTGCTTTACCATTCAGCTACATCCCCAGTCCTTTTTAATTTTAATTTTGAGACAGAGTCACACTAGGTTGTTGAGTCTGGCCTTGAACTTGGGATCTTCCTGCCTCAGCCTCCCAAGTCCCTGGGATTACAGGCGTGCGCCACTCTGACTGAATCTCAAGATTCTCCCAACTCCAAAGGAAACTTACAGGACCCACGTGGTTATGTTTTCCTCGGGCCATCCCACACTCAGCCTCCTAAGTGAAGTAGAATCTCTCTGGTTCCTGAATGTGATGTGCATTTTAGAACAGAGATCCAAAGTTATCTACAAGGGCAGGCAGATGATCTATAGTGATGTAATATCATCAGGGCCTTGAGAGTCAGATTCCCTTTCCATTACAGCTTGCCACAGTTATATCTGCATAGTGATAGCACTTTACCGTGGGTGCTGTCCCTTTAACTCTTTAAGAATCAGGCAACTTCATCAGGAAAAAAGTTCTTTTCACATGAAGTGGGGAAGCTCAGAGATGTTGAAGAATGTGTCCAAGGACTGCCAGCTAGAAGAAGGATAGAGCTGGTATTTGAATTCCACCCTGGACTCCACTTCTGTCGTCTTCTCAGAGATGGACACCCTGTGCTTGGACAGGTAATAATGTATCCATACTGCATTTAAATCTCCCCATGGTTGCTTACAAGATGAAATCAACTGCTAGCCACTAATACTCTTTTTTTTTTTTTGTACTGGGATTGAACCCAGGGATGCTTAACCACTGAGCCACATCCCCAGCCCTTTGTAAAATATTTTATTTGGAGTCAGGGTCTCAATAAGTTGCTTAGGGCCTTGCTAAGTTGCAAAGGCTGGTTTTGAACTCTTGATCATCCTGCCTCAGCCTCCCCAGCCCAGTCTCTGGGATCACAGGAGTGCGCTACCATGCCTGGCCACCAGCCACTAGTATTCTGATCTCAGTAAACTTCAGGCTTTGTCTTGCCATATCTATAACTCTTACAAAAATCTTTTCATTAGGAAACATTTCAAAAATATCCAAGAGTGGAAGGCAAGAGTATAATTATTCCCTCAGATCCATTTTCCACTTTTGAACAATTAGCAACACATGGCTAAGCTTGTTTTAACTATTAACCGAATTAATTTGAAAACCCCAGAAATATTATTTCTTCTGGAGATGTTTAAGAATGCATCTCTGTGAGATCAGTTTTCCGATTATATTCTGCTGCATAACCAACCACCTTCAATACAATATTCTGTTGCCATTGCTCCTGGCTCCATGGGCTGGCTGGCCTCACATGGGCTGGCTGGCCCCGGACGGGCAGTGCTCTTCTGAGGTCTCTGATGTGATGATGATCACCTGTCATTTGGGGCTGCGTGGTCTGAAGGTGTGAGGGGGCTGATCTCCAGGGTGATGCACTCATGATGCTCAGCTGGAGACCCAGGTGGGGCTGCTGACTCTCTTCCTGGGAATGGTCTTTCTGGGTACAGGTTGTGGGGGCATCTCTGAGCTTGGCTGCTGGGTGCCAGCCAGGAGGGAATGTCTCAGGAGCAAGGTTTTGAGACACTTGGATAGACGTGACAAGGCTCTAATGACCTCGTCTTGGAGGCCATAGACCATCACTTCCCATCACATTACACTGGAGCAACGGATCATGAAGGCTACCTCAGACTCTAAGGAAGGGGATGAGACTCAGTGGGAAAATATGAATAATTTCTTCATATTACAAATACCCCATTTGAACCGTGGGTATTTTATAGTTCTTCTCCCCAAAGCCGGATCAAGGTGAGGTCTGCACATGGCATTTGGTGGATATGACTTTTCTGTTTCTTTTATTCTAACATAACCCCTCTCCTTCTTTCTTTGCTTGCAATCTATTTGTTGGAGAAGCAGGGTAGTTTGTCCTGTTAGACTTCCCAGTCTGGGCCTTGCTGCCCCTGTCTCTTTCATTTCCTTCTTATAAACCGTTAGGTCCAGAAGCTCGATCAAGTTCAGGTCCAAGATTTAGGTGGAAAGGCGTCGTGGGTGGTGGTGTGTACTTCTTATTGCATCACACCTGGAGGTGTGAAATCAGTTTTACTCTCTTTAGATGATGTTGAAACTGATTTGTGGCTTTGGCGTTGAATCCAGCCCTTCTTACTCCAATGGAGGCTTTTAAAAAAGGAGCTTGGAAATAGCCATCTCCCATTTTGCAGGCTCAGGAAATGAGTTTGGAACGGGCCTGTATCTATGCATCTATATCTGCATTTATGGTGTGGTCTAGGCCAAGCACCCTTCCTGATGGTTCATTTGAACTGATTGATGTATTTTTTTTTCATCAACAACCCAACGAAAGAGGTCTTTTCGAGGAGGGGGAGATTGAGGCACAGACACTCTCTATAGACAGTGGATGCCTTCAGTGTAACATCATATTCCAGAAGGATTAGCTCTCATTTTCAGGATTCCTGGGGGAAACCAACTTAGGTCTGCGAGAAGAGAGCAAGATCCATGGGAGAGTGCAATGAGGAATTCACACATTTAATTGCTTTCTTTTAAAATCTAGTATCACACTGGACTGATCCAGGATAATTCAGAGGTAGGGAGACAAATTCTGTCCCTGCTTCCCACTGTATGTGGGTCACACGGACATTTCCCCATTCTCTGCCTTACTCACTGAGCGAAGGGGTCAGCGGGATGTGTCCTGCTGCCTCCATGGAGGACGCAGGGATGATGCCCAGTCTTACATTAGTGCTGCTGCTTTTATTCAGACACTGGGTGCTTACAGGAGGCTCAGCCATGACAATTTTATTTTAAAGAAAATATTTGCAAATGCAATTTGCAGTTTATACATGAAGAGTAATGAGCAAAATGGATGCAGCTGTCTCTTACTCGAACCCTGCGGTGCCACCCAGTTCCACTTCCTCCTCAAGTGTTAATGTAGGCACTTTTGTGCCTCTGCTGAGGACTTTGGAGCCCTCCGGAGCTTCAAAGAGACAGCAGAGTGGGGCTCAAGATGATGTGCATGCCCCACGGTGCCTGGGGTCTATCTATAGCTGCTGGAGCTGAAAAAGAAAGCTCGGAAGGAGGGAGCCCAGGAGGAGCACAGAAAGGGTTCCTGTACCAGGGTGTGGTGATGCTTGAGTGTAATCGGAGCGATTTGGGAGGCTGAAGCAGGAGGGTCACGAGTTCAAAGTCAACCTCAGCCGCTTAGTGAGGCCCTTGGCAATTTGGCAAGACCCTGTCTCTAAATAAAAAATAAAAAGGACTGGGGATGTGGTTAAGTACCCCTGGGTCCAATCCCCAGTACAAAAATGAATGAATGAATGAATAAAATAAAACAAAATAAAACGAAATAAAATAAAATAAAATAAAATAATTCCTGTTTCTCCGAGAGGGAGCAGCAAGCACTGGGGAAGCAGACCTGATGGGTGCTGCCTGGGAGCAGGAGCCACGCCCTTTCTCCAGGGAGCAGTGCCAAAGGGCATCTCTGGGGAGCTGTAGCGCCCTCTTGGGGCTGGATGTCTGCCCTCAGTGTGGTCTTGACCAGCCAAGCTCCTGTCTCCTGTTCTCCACCTTCTCATGCAAATGTTCCCAGGCTGCTGGGGCCCCATGCTTGTATGTCACTCAGTGCAGGGCATTCTGGAATCCCCATCTTCCCCATGCTGGGTCTCTAGGATGGGGGGCTTTGCATTTTGACAGAGCCTCTTTCTTAATGAGGTTTGCAAAGGGGAGGTGACTGGTTCCAATTTAGAAGATGCAGTTTCTTGATGTTCCTAGCGTTTCTCTTGGCGTTATCTTAAAGGACACTGAGTGACTTAAATCATGGTTGGTCTGAACCCCTTTGGACAAAAAGAGACCAGCACGTGTGTGAAGACACACCCACACGGTTTAATTCTGATGTCCATTCCTCCCAGCAGATATGAAGGTGTCCCGCGACAGCTCTGTGGTCCACTTAGGAGACAGGATTCACTTGGAGGTATCTTATGGCTTTATTTACTTGCAGCCCAACTTCTTTTTGTGGGACAGCGATTGTGGCTGCCACGTGGAGCCTCCATGTTAACCTGAACATATCAGCTGCTCAGGACGAGGGTGTTTTTACTGACGAGGCAGTGGCCTCCTTAAAAATGTGTTAGCATTTTACGTGCAGTGTGGTGACTGTGTCTCTGTCACACGTGCCTTTCCCACGGACAAAGAGTCCTTGTGTGGTACTTCCTCGCCTGCTGTCTTGTGAGCTAGGGGTGGGACGTTTGTGTTCTGTATCAGAACATCAGGGAGGGAATGAAGGAGGGAATGAAGGGAGGGAGAGAGAGAAAAGGGATGGAGGGAAAGATGGAAGGAGGAAAAGGGGGAGAAAGGGAGAAATAAAAAAAGAGGGGAGTGAGGTGGGGGAGAGAAAAGAGAGCAAGAGCTATCTTTATGATCCCCTAAGACTGGGCAGCTCATTAGGTCAAATTAAGCACTGTTGACACACCTGTTTGTCCTCTGCCGTCTTCCTTCCTAAGTTAAGGGGATTGGCCTCCCTGGCTGGTTGGAGGCCTCCTTGGGTTCAGTCTTCACCTTGAGAGAGCAGCCTGCCCATTGGAGCACCCCTAGTTGTGATGTCATGGGAGTTT
The DNA here is from genome assembly GCF_045843805.1 of Urocitellus parryii. Classification (NCBI taxonomy): domain Eukaryota; kingdom Metazoa; phylum Chordata; class Mammalia; order Rodentia; family Sciuridae; genus Urocitellus; species Urocitellus parryii. The sequence goes on from NC_135540.1 coordinate 127,172,972, forward strand.
CTACCTCATGCTTGTATGTCACTCACGACGGGTGGAGCATCATGGGAGGGGAGCTGGATTGATGTCCTCTCCAAGAATAGCACTGATTATAGAACAGATTTTCCCATATACAGAGCCATTTTTAATTCACTGCCTACCACAGCTGCCAGCCTGCCGAGATAATTCCTTCTAGCAGAATAGCTTTAGATTATTATAGGGAAATCAAATTTGCATAAAAGCTCTTCTCTCTCTCTCTCTCTCTCTCTCTCTCTCTCTCTCTTCTTTTCTCCACTCTCTCTCCTCCTTTCTCAATCAGTAACCAGATACTGCCAATTACTTGTGTCGGAAGAACTTTTTTTGGAGAGAGAAGAAATACATTGTTTCTTCCTGAAAAAATAAAAAGTGCAGCACAAAACTTTTCTGTACAACCAAGAAGGATTTGGAGGACACCTGTGTGACGCTTCCCACTTAATAGAGGCTGTACAGTTTTCAGAGTGCTTTTCAGTTTGATCAACTTTGTATTTTTATTATTTTGGCTGAGTAAGGAACCTGAGGCCATAAAGGTGAGTGGGTTTTGCTTTTAAAAACTTATTTTTTGAGTTCTTTATATACTCTGGTTATTAGGGCTCTATCTGAAGTGTGAGGAGTAAAGATTTGTTCCCAGGATGTAGGCTCCCTATTTACCTCTCTTATTGTTTCTTTTGCTGAGAAAAAACTTTTTAGTTTGAGTAAGTCCCATTTGTTGATTCTAGATGTTAACTCTTATGCTATGGGTGTCCTATTGAGGATATGGGGTAAAAATGGGAGTTCATAACCCACTTGAATCAAAGTGTGAAATATGATATATCAAGAACTATGTAATGTTTTGAACAACCAACAATAAAAAAAAACAACTTATTTTTATTGGATTTACGCAAAAAACGAGATGGAATGAACCTGGCAGGCATCGTCAGGTCCAGTTTGCAGACGAGGGAGCTGAGGCCCAGGGAGTTGGGAAGTGTGTGTCACTGAGACTCGAAGGACTGAGAACTGGAACCTGGTTTTCAGACCCTGTTTTGGGCTTACTTTGTGGTAGGTACCATGACGTTCCTCAGTGGAGGAAAGAGTGTGACTGCAAATCGGCAGCCCACCGTTGCTTGACTGAACTTCTAATGTAGCAATATTTAGGAATCAGAAGATTTTACTCTTCCATCCCCTAACCCTCAAAGAAAGGACTCTGGCTTCTCTTGCAATATAGACATGATGACGGCTCTGAACCTATCCTCCCTCTAGGTGGGACTGAGTGGCTGTTGGCCACCACACTCACATCTTTGTGCCCCACAGGTCACTCATGAAAGTGCCCAGCTTTGGCCCCTGAAGGTTTTGAGTTTCCCCCTCCACCAAACCTGGGAGAACAAGGATGTGAGTCCTCTGTACCTGGAGTGACATTCTTGCACTGTTTTCAAAATAATCTTTTAGTTTTTCCATGGCTCAATTTATCAGCTTAAAAAAAAAAAACAACAAAAAAAAAAAACCAAAAACTAGGCAAGATTGTCCCCAGGGGTTTCCCAATCCTGATGATTCAGGATTTGGAGACTCACTAAAGGTTTTTTAGTTTACCACTGTCGGCTGAGATTCCACTTGTGTTCCTGAAAAAGCTTTCATGGTGGCTATTTTATTTAATTGCTTTCTGTTTTCTGATCTGTTTGAAGCCATCTTTTGGGGGATAAAGAGTGGGAAGCCGGGTCTTTCTAGTTCTCACTTTTGTACGTGGGCCTCGATTTCCTGATTTTGTAGGCAAATTTTTGTGCTGTATCTAGGTTCTTTTAACTAAGAAAACGAGGAGAGGGCTATTATAACAAATAGAGAGGAGCATGGTGTTGAAAGCTGCTTAGATGTTAGGTGTTGCTGAGTTCAAATCTGCTGGGTGAGCTTAATTGAATCATTTAACTTAAACATGGAAATTGTAGGCTGGACGGGGTCACCCAGCCTAGGGGCCCTTCTGGGAAGAGATCTTGCGCTGTGGTCACTGGTTCTGATCCCCACATCAATCTATGATACTTCTTGCTTGGGATATGGTGTCACCTCTGTTCATTTGGAGTTGGCCATCTGTCCAGGGTCCCACGATGAGTAGAATGTTGTTTGGGGTGCACTTTGCATAATCTTGCAAGTCTGTAGTATGAATCCTGAAGTCTCTTCTCCATGTACCTCCTGAGAACAAGGCTGCCTATACACCATATGATTTGATTTCAAAGCTAGTGGCAGTTCTTCTTGCCCCTAATACTCCTACTTCGTCTTAGTGCTTAAAATTCCACTTAAGCTGTGCTGCTTTGGCTTTCGTCTTTGATTTTGTGTTAAAAAAAAATCACAGTTACCTTTCCAAGTGCAGAGTTTGCAAAACACATTCATCCACTTTACCTCATTCCATCTCCACACAAGCCCCCCAAGGCAGGAGAGTGACATTGTCTCCTTTTGAGGAAGAGAAAGACCGAGGAAAGACTCTGATTTTGGGATCCAGATATCCTGGGTTTGAATCTCAGTTGTACCACACATTAACTGTGTGACCTTGAACAGGCAGTTGGATGGCTCTGAACTTGATTTATTTCCCTACCTGCAGAGGATTCAAAGGATCAAGGTTTTCATTTGCTCATTTGTTCCTGATTCATTCTAGAAATATTTATTCAGCCCCTAATGAGAGTCAGGCACTGTCCTAGGCTTTGGGGATATATTAGGAGATGCGACAGACTCGGCTCTTGTTGTCACGGGTTTTACAATCTAGAACCAGGCACATAATGATTCCTCCGACAGGGATGGTGGCTGGGACTGGTGGGTACAAAGTTCCACAGTGAATGTAGAGGAGAGTGAGAGCCAAGTTCAGATGTTGTCCACAAGGTCTTTGGTTAGTGAGCTTTGTCTGCTTGTCCTCTGGGGAAAGGAGCTCACTGTTATTGCAAATTGAGTCATTCCCCCCCGCCCCTAAGTCATCATCTCTGGTGTGGACCATTTTAGGACAAATTAGTTAGATGGATTATGACCCAGTTCTGGGATGAGCTCTGACTCTGCAGCTAATTGTGTGTCCTTGGACAATTTACCTGGCTTCTCTCCTTCTCAGTTTTTTCCATCTGCAGAGAGGGCAAAGTGACAGCCCCGGCTCATCGGCTGGTCTTGGGGATCAGCTCTAGAGGTTCCCTGCACAAGGCCTGGCTCATTGCTGAGCTTGGTCACTGGTGGTGCTGGTCATTATGGGGTGGATTCTCAGCACACACGTTGGTGGGGAGGACACAGCCTCTTGTGTACTTCTTAGAATTGGCCACCGTCTCTGATGTCAGGGGCAGTTGCCAGGTCTGAGAGCTGGTGGGATCTCTCTCTACCTCCCCTTCATTCATTCACATCCTCCACTTTGAAGCATGATGGGTGGAAGGAAGTGGGTCACTGGGCATGTCCACCTCACATTTTCCATGGATGCCTTGACAAGCTACCACCTCTTCCTCCTCCTCCTCTTCCTCCTCCTCCTCTTCCTCCCCCTCCTCTTCCTCCCCCTCCTCTTCCTCCCCCTCCTCTTCCTCCTCCTCCTCTTCCTCCCCCTCCTCTTCCTCCCCCTCCTCTTCCTCCCCCTCCTCTTCCTCCCCCTCCTCTTCCTCCCCCTCCTCTTCCTCCCCCTCCTCTTCCTCCTCCTCCTCTTCCTCCCCCTCCTCTTCCTCCTCCTCCTCTTCCTCCCCCTCCTCTTCCTCCTCCTCCTCTTCCTCCTCCTCCTCTTCCTCCTCCTCTTCCTCCCCCTCCTCTTCCTCCCCCTCCTCTTCCTCCTCCTCCTCTTCCTCCTCCTCCTCCTCCTCTTCCTCCTCCTCCTCTTCCTCCTCCTCCTCTTCCTCCCCCTCCTCTTCCTCCTCCTCCTCTTCCTCCCCCCCTCCTCCTCCCCCTCCTCTTCCTCCTCCTCCTCTTCCTCCTCCTCCTCTTCCTCCTCCTCCTCTTCCTCCCCCTCCTCTTCCTCCTCCTCCTCTTCCTCCTCCTCCTCTTCCTCCTCCTCCTCCTCCCCAGCATCATCATAATAAGCTCTTACCCTGTGCTAGGGATCATGTACTCTCCCTGGCCAACCCTCTGCATCCTTCCATTGGAACATACAATGAAGGTTTCCTCCAATCAGACACCTACAGATGAAGCAAATGCACAGCTGTTATTATAACTGTGGTCACCACACGGGGAGTGGAGTACATCTTAGACCTTTGAATATTTGAGAATTACTCCATAGAACATTTGAGAGATTCCTTTGGTGTGTGTGTGTGTGTGTGTGTGTGTGTGTGTGTGTGTGTGTGTGTTATGATGAATATAACAATATTGGCAATACTTTGCTGACACCCTGCTATACTTTGGCTCTTGAATGTGTCCGCATGTGTAGAAGGCTTGGCCCCCAGTCATGGTGCTGCTGGAGATGGTGGAACCTTCAGGAGTGGGGCCTACTGGAAGGAAGTTAGGGGCATGCCTTGAAGAGGATATTGGGATCCTGGATCTTCCTCTTTTCCTCTCTTTATTTCTTAGCTGCTCTTAGGTAGGCAGATTCTTCTGATATGCTGCTTTGTCACAGGCCCCAAAGCAAGGGAGCCAATGACCATGGGCTCAAACCTTCCAAACTGTGAGCCAAATAAACCTTTCTTCTCTTTAGGTTTATTACTTCAGGTATTTATTACAGTAACTGAAAGCTGACTGATACATACCCATTTCTAAAATACCATTGAGTGGACATGAATATTTGGACTTGTTAATATAAACATTTAACAAACATCTACTATGTTCTGGTACCTCATTGTTTTCTAATACCCTGCTTCCTCTGTTCACCTATGGAAGTTTTCGATTTACATATAATGTCCTTTCACTATGGTGATGAATTAGTTAATTTCAGTCCCAGTGAGGTAGAGGGTTTTTCCTAGAACTGCTTCTTAGTGCTACTTTTTGGTGATGGATAAAGCAGCCTGTTAGAGGCCTTTCAGGACACTTAATAGGTAAGATATTCCTCAGTCTATAGGGATAAGTCCTTTGTACTTAATTTTTTTTTCTGATTATAAAATAAACATCAACCCCAAACTTCTAATTCTGGCTATCTGGCAGGTTGACCAGATATTCTGATATATTTTTCTGTTCAAAGAACCTAAGGATACTGGTTAAAATATAACATTTTCATAAGACCTGCAAAAAAGTAAGTGAAATTTCCATGGGCTAAAAATAAATAGGGAGATGGAAGCTGGGGTTGGAAGCGATAGTGGATGTTCTGCCCTGAGGGTGTTTGCTGAGAGCAGAAAGTTAGATTCCTGAGCTTTAACTGCTCTGCTGGGGACCAGAAACCAGGCTTTGGACCCTTGCCATGTGGAAAGCTGAAACTGAGACTCCATCATAAAGCCTAGTGTCTCAAGAGGCTACACCCTCCATGAAAAAGTAGGAGAGGAGAGGAGAGGAGAGGAGAGGAGAGGAGAGGAGAGGAGAGGAGAGGAGAGGAGAGGAGAGGAGAGAGAGAGAGAGAGACGGACCCTCTGTTGGATGAGATTTCTCAGGCATAGCTCTGGGCAGAGAAAAAAATGTCTCTTTCCCAAAATTAGTGGCAAGAAGTGCTAAGAAGATGCAGAAGCAAATATTCTCTGCAAAAAAGCACCTTTATCCCAGTCCCTAGGGCATCTCCACAGGTGCAGATTAACTTCACGTCCCTCCTAATTCAGAATTACAAATGTGTGAAACATGTAGTTGTCTTGTACTTAAGTCAAGGGAAGCAACAAATAGCAGAATGAGACCCTCAAATACTTCACATATTGGAGTTATGATGACACAGAAAAAAGAATACAGGAATGAGATAAGTAGGTTTCAGAGGTTCTATGAAATCAGAGACCTGAAAGCATAAGCAAAGAAGTAGGCTAATCCCAAATAATATATGTATAAAAAGGTCTATCAAAAAGACTAGGAAGGTTTGAAAAAGGATCAAGTAGAACATCTGGAAATAAAAATAGAATTATTGAAATTAAAAGTAAACTTTGAAAAGAATCATAGACCCTCACAAATTAACGATTATTCTATCGCTCAGAGGTGAGCAATGTTAATATTGTTATATAATTCATTCAAGTTTTTCTTATACAGACTTGAAAAGTAGAATATTCCATACAAGTATAATTTCATATGCTATTATTTTCTTTCTATGTAATAAGCATCTTTCCAATCAATGTGTACTATAAAGAAATGCTATATTGCAGATGTACTGGAATTTATTTATTTGCCTTATAAACAATATTTACAAAGAACACTTGACCGAAGCTGCCTGACCTTCTTAAGGCACAGTGTTACTTTCTCCATATTCTATTGGATTAAGTGAGTTCTCTGGCCATCTCAGATTTAGGTAGCATGTTTTTACACCTAACGGTGTGAAACCTGGGAGACCTGGTTCAGGAGAGACCTAGCTGCCATAAGCTTTTTTCTTTTCTTTAAAAAATATGAACAGTAGCACATGTACACTATTTTGTGTCTTTCTCTGTCCAATCAAATATTTTGCCATACATTTGATATTAATACATATATTATCTGGGGTTAGGTTTGGCTGCAAGTAAAACTCTTACTATGGCCAAACAAGTGTTCGTCTTCCGAATTTAAGAATGTGAAGACAATGGACATAGCTCTATTTGGTTGGTCCACCACTGTGTGACTTCTGTTCGCAAGCTACCTAAAGATCCAAGATGGCTTTTGTAGTGATAGTTCAGCCAGAAGGAAAGGAGACAGTGGGGGAAGAGAGTGTGTCTCTCTCTCTAAGGGTACTACCTGGAGTTTACACACATAATTCCCACTTACATTACTCAGGATAGAACCCATATGGGGTCATGGCTATGTACAAGGACATTAGGACATGTTGTCTTTATTACAAATGGCTTTGTGCAGTTAAAAAATTGGGGATTTTATTCTTAATGAGGAAGATAGAATAGGTATCAGAGGACCACAGTACATTAAAAATGGCCCTAGTATTTTGTACACATGACTCCAAACACAAAACTTTTGATATGTTCTGCCACATTATTTTAAGGAAGATTGTAGTGGCTACAGCTACCTGCTTTGTCGCGTCTCAGAAGAAAAAAAAAAATAGTGGACTTGTACTAACATGAATTCACTTTCCTTTGAAGGTAGAGAAAGTTGTAAGGATGCCACCTATCCTTAGGGGGCGCTCTACAGACAGCCAAGATGGCTGTCATACAGTTGGGAGCACCTCGTCTAATTTGATCTGCACTGCAGTCCACCCACAGGGAGGATGCTCTCAGAGCTGTTCGGCATTGGACTCTCAAAATCATGAGTCAACAGCCCTTAGAGAGAGACTTTCTCTTAGAGATTAATAGAGCAAACACTTTTCCTAACACAGAAGGGAGGCAACTTGCCTACCCTTCCCCAGCTTGTCAAGGGTGGCAGCAGATCTGGAGCTAGTGTCCCCCGTCTTAGGGTGGCACATGCCTCGGGGCCTGGCTGCCTGGGAGCCTTTGCCAGCCTCCCACACCTGCCCACAGGGTTTGCACCTCACCCTTGCTCTGGAGTGGCATGGTTGCATACCAAGTCTCTGCCAGATACCTTCAGAGTTGCCCAGCTCAGAACCTAAATGTGGAAACAAACAGCTTGCAGCTCTCAGAACACTAGAAGCAGGTTGATCTCTAGGACGCTAGAAAGATGTGAGCAAGAGATTGAGGGCCACTGTGAGCTTGGAGCATGGATGGAGGAGTCACCAAACTGGAATGAGACAGCAGAAGGGATGGAAAGCAAAATGGGGTAATGGACCTCCTTCTCTTCTCTTTAAAAATGTTTTCCATGATGTGGAAGCATGGAGTGGGCAGGGCAAAGACCACATTTGGGGCCAGATTTGGGATTCTCTCCTGATCCCATTGCTTACCATGATGCACCTCTGTGCAGGTCCCAGGGTGGCCTCCCTGAACCTCAGTTTCTTCCTTCTTGGGTTGGAAGAGTAATGCCTGTCCTATTTCACTCCCAGGCTCGGATGGTGTTGAAGTTGAAATCTCCTGGGAAAATAATCCACATATTAAAGAAATACTGCTTTCCCAGTAGGAAGAGCGGCTTCGCATTCCAGGGGTAGCTCACTCCATATTTCCTCTTCAGAATGACTCGCATTTACAGGATGATTCTGTTCCAGGAGAATTTTCTGCCTTGGAGCAGAAAATCACAAGGGGCCTAAATCTGGGGTCATAAAAGGACCAAGCCAAATGCGTGGAACCAGTCCCTGTTTCTGACTCACCAGTCCTGATCTTCTGTTCTATTTAAGTGAGCATCAGCAAAGCTGAGAGCGATGACTACTGCTTCTTTGGGTCTGATAGAGAAAAAAGGAAGAGCAGCTTTACTGACAATATTAGTTACCGATGATAATTAGCTTTCATTAAATCACTTCTGAAAAATCTGGGCAGGAAAATGCTAAGATCCTTATGTTTTCCATGGAGGAGGGTTGGGGGGGGTATGTGTTTAAATATTGAAAGACACAAAGAACACTGCAGATAAAGCCACTGAGGTTTTGAGGGCTTGTTGCTCATTAAGGTGCCACATCTAGTAAATGAAGGAGGCAGGACTTGAATCCAGGTCTTTCGGGTCAGCTGTGAATCCTTGTTTGTATTGTCCTGTCTCAAAGGGATGGCAATTTATTGCTCTAGTTACATCGAGCAGGACATTGTACCAGATATGCTTTTGCATTGTTTTCTGAAAACCAATTAACTTCCAAGCTCTATATTATTTGCTTTTAAGCAATAGTGATTAATAATGTGTCTCATTGATTCCAAGACAAGCGTTTTCCCCCCACATTTTAACATCTCTGAAAATTGGATGCTTCTTAGAAGCGATGGTGTATTGTCATTTAATTGGCAGCATTTTTCTTTCTTAGTGGCATATAAAATAATGGCGCATCTCACAATTGATAGCATCTTAGATTTGATGAAATGCAGTAATAATGACTAGGTTGAGAGAAAGGGGAGTAGGGAGAAACAGATATAACCAGGGAGGGTGGCCGGGTGAGTGCCCCTCGGGAGGAACAGCCTGTTTCCCATCCTTCTCCTGTTATTCCATTAAGACCCTTGGCTTCTCTCAAACAGGCTGATCTCTCAGACTTTCTTCCTTTCTCTGCCCAATTCTGTTTTGTATCCCAACTAGAGTTTTCTGTTACAGGGACCACCTCCCTGTAATAACTCACTAGCGTCTCCTACGCAGGTCAAACATGGTGACATGAACTTTAGGGTCCACACATCTCCCAGATCTTCCCCCTGCCTTCTCTCTCCTTCCTTCTTCTCTTAACCAGCTCCTCTAGGACTTGGATCCCAGTGTTTCCCAGGGACAGCCGTGATCTGTTCTGTGAGGATCTCTCTATGTGCTTGATCCTGTGGTTTCCTAATCTTGGTTGCTCTTTAGCCTACTCAGTGATAATGGCATTCCTGAACTTCCTCCTCCACGATCCTTCCAGGGAGAATTAATTGTGCAGATCCACAGGACCTCTCTTGACATTGATTTCATATCTCTGTTATCCTAATCTTATTTAGGTGATATCATTGGCATTCCCATGTCTGCTGGGATTGGAAGCCTTCTGTAGACAGGGGTGCCTTCTTAATGCACACCCATGGCTTCATCAAGGCCTTCCGTGCGGCTGTAAGAATGAGTGGATGCAGTAGAAATCACGTTGCCCATGGCTGTGTGCAGTTTCCCTCCTTCAGATGCCTCGCTTTGGATCAGACAGCTCATTTGCTTGGCTTACATTTAAGTTTCATTACAGGGAGTAGTTACAAAAGCAACTGTGGACCCTGCATTGTTCTTCGCATACATATTTTGCAAGGAAGGTCATGGAATCATCTAAAAACCTTTTATGGGCAAGTGAACCCTAAGGTAAAGCCAAAGAAAGGCCAAGAAGCGTGTGTGTGTGTGTGTGTGTGTGTGTGTGTGCGTGCGTGTGCCCGTGTGCAGGTGGGGCAGTAATCCACTGGGCTCAGAGCTGTGCCTTCTGGTTGACTTCGCTCTTCATTCGAAGCCCAAAAGACAAAATTCAGTGACCAAAGATAATGGTAATCTAAAGCAGAAAGAGAGAGAGATAAATAAAATACTTGCAGTTTTTATACTTGAGCAGTCCTGTTATCCTTTTCAGAGTCTTAGATAAGGAGCTTTGCTCAGCCTGTACAAGCCAGGCAATGGGAAAGTGTGCAGAATTACAAAGATAGATGCTGTTTCTGGAAAGGAGTCTGATTCTGCTATCCATGTTGTCTTCTGGAGAGAGAAAGCAGAAAAATCTGGAACCACTATCCCCGTCCCTTCGGTCTGATAAATGGTGTTTAAGCAGCTCCTAATAAACCCCCTGTTTACTAATCTTATCTCTGCGAGGAGGAATGATGTCAGAGTCCCCCCGGGAAGGGTGGTGATAAAAATAGGAGGCAGCTTTATGGGCACACACCTTTTATCTTCTTATGAGACTTTCAAAGCATATCTGGCTGCTTTCTATCAAAAATAGCTCTGCTCAGTTCCTAGTACATTCTTAAGGAATTCGGTGGCGGGGACGAGGGGCGTGGGGCCTCCTGGTCGGCCATCTGGTTTCTCCATTCCCCTTTTAGATTCACCTACACTGAGGTCCAATCAACATGATAGTTTAATTGCACTCTGAGGAACGCTCTGGTACAATCAAGACTGACACATGATGGTCTATGGAGTGAGAATCTTCACTATTTTCCCAGAAGTCTTCACCTAGTCGTCACTCATTTATAAAAAGAGTTGGGTGTTAATGATTGATGGCAATTGGACATGTCTACTTTGTCCTTACCACGCTGATTTTTTTTTTTTTTTTGGTTTTAGTTGGCAGATCTGGGGAAGAAGCGGTTGACAATAATACTCTCATGCTATCAGATTTTCCTAGTGCTCTGGCAAACTGAATTGGAACAATAATTAATTTGATCAAGTTTACATGAAAAGCTAATTTCTGCTTGTATCTCCTGGATCCTTGGGTTGGGGTACAATCCTGTGGTCTGCTGATCTTTAAAAGAATATACACTGAATCTGTTTCAGAGTTCATTGAAAGCAATTTGCTATTCACATGTTAAATATATGGGACAGTTGGTCTTGCTACAGCAATACAATTATTCTGGAAAAGAATTTTCAATGATGAAAATGAAAAAAAAATTAAAATAGTCATAATTTACTGCTCCGGAGTGCCGGGCAGCTGCTTTCTGCCTCGATCTGTATTCTAATAAGTCTTTTAAATGAAGAGATTTATGAGATTATTTTAATTTTGATGTCTTTTTAATGCTTCATGCATTTTAAATACAACCTTTTAATAGTTTTTGAGATTGAAGAATTTAATTTTGTTTTATACTGCAGAAATAAATGTGTTCTCAGGAGACCACACCATTATTGTAGTTCATTCTTTCTTTTTTAAAAATCAGCATATCCACCACGTACCGCTCGATTGCCAATCAGAACCAATAAAGTTTGATTTCAGCAAAGGCTTATTGAGGTGGGGAGCCAGGAAATTAGGAGAACAAATCCATGCTGCGTTACTAACTGGTATGAAACAGGGTTTTTGTGGGTTTAGAGGTAAATTTATCCCAGTGAGGAAAAGATTTCTTGATAAAGATGACCCAGCTTTATTGGGTCGTCAGAGATGTTATGTGGATTGAATATTCTGTTTATGGAGCACATAGCTTGTGAAAAAGATATGGCCAAGTTGAACTCAAATTCTGGAGAGATCATTGTTGTGTGTATAAAACTGCAGACTGGTTCTGAAATATGATATCACGGACAATATCCACCCAGAAACATACTTCAGAAGAGTTATAACCGTCCAGCACAATTAGATTTTTAAGAACTTCCTAATAATATTATAATTTTATTTTTACATTCTGAGAAGTGAAAATCATAATGCTAAGGAAGTTTCATAGCCAAAAGATTTGAAGTACTCAAAACAGTCCCTGTCAAAATGCAAACACAAGGACTTACCCCTTACTAAAAGCTTTTTCCAGATATTTTAAGACACAATTAATTACATTCCCAAGCTGCTGTAGACAACTTTACATGTGCTAATTGGAGTTATTAGGAGGTCATGAAATTTAGATCTGCTATCATCTCAGAAGAGGTTTGAGACACAGAACATTCTTGAATCTACTTACTTTTCAAGATTTTTAAATTTGTTTGCTTGGTTTTGGTAATTAAACCCAGGGCCTTGTGCATGCTAAGAACATGCTTTTCCACTGAGCTAGGTCCCCCAGTCCTATTATTTTTCTAAAAAGGTAAGAGATCAAAATGTAAAGGCTCCCAAAAGTAGTTTCAAATAATATTTAATATCATGGGAAATGTTCCCACTCTCATGTTAAATGAAAACAAATAGGGACAAAACTGCACTTACAGTATCCCAATGATAAGAGGGAATAGTGTTTGAGAATAACAACAAGTTGTTATGATAAAACTGTAGGAAGTGATATACCGTTTTATTTTGCAGACCTGTAAATAAGTATAAGTGTATATATCGTGCACATACAAACCTTTGCAATATTCAGAGTGTTTATTTTGGGGTTGTGGAATTTAGGGTGATTTTTTGCTTTCTTTTTCCTAATTTCCCACAATAATTCTTCCATAGCAATAAAACCTGATTAAAAAATACTCCTATTTCTTTAAAGTAATGCATAAAAGGGGTCAGAATTTATTGTATAAATTGCTAAATCTTACCTTTTGTGGTACTCATAGTAATTTCAAATAGCAATCTTTTAATCTGTGTTCAAAGGAGAAAAAGTGATAACTTTCTGTCTCAGGATTCTGATCACCTTTTGTCTGAGGAAGTTATCATATACCCTGAAGTATAGGATATGGCTGCGGAAATATATTTTTCACATTGCTGCTTTTGGAAATCCTCTCTTCTTATCATATTCTCTGGAAAAATAAAGTTGTGCACAATTCAGGCACTGATTTAATGATTATTAATTATTAATGATTATTCTGTACCATTATAAACTTCAAACCCATCCAAACTATGTTGTCAACAAAGAGGAAGTTCATAAACTCTCAACTGGATCATACTGTGATGGTTGATACCACTTATAGCTTTTCCTCTAATTCATAGCTTTGGAATAAAACCGCCCTCAGCCCTTAGTTAACATCTGTACTGGCGGGGAAGCAGCCTGTCAATTGACTTGTTCTCTTAGACCTTGGTTTCTTGAGCTATCTAATGGATCTAAGGCTCTTCTTATGGAGTTGTAGTTTAATCATGAGTTAGTTCATGTAAATAATGGTATGCATGTGAAAGTGATAACAATAATTACTATTATCCTTATTTATGTTATCATTATTATTAGTGATACAGGCAGGCTCCCTCAATACCAGAGCTCCGATGCTTCTGGTATCCCTGTAGCATCTAATAATAATAAGAGCTAACATTATCTGTGTACTTATTATGTTCCAGAAATATCTCTCTGTGCTCTGCAGACATTAATCTCAATATTTACAAGATCTCATGAGATAGATACTATCATCCCCATTTTGCAAATGAGGAACCGGGAGCACATAGCGTTTCCATTGCTCATGGAGGATCTTCCAGCAAATAATGTGGGAGCTTGACTTTGAAACCCTCTGATTCTGCTGCCCCTTTTCTAACTATTGCAGTTAGAAATAGTAAGCAAAATAACTGCCATCTGAGGCATTATTATAGGTGGCAAGAAGTTCAGTTGTTGGGAAACAGTTTTTGTTAACCTACATCCCTTAAAATTGAAACAAGACCTATTAACAGCAGATGGATCTAACTCTACCTTAGGATTCTTAGTTGCGCATAGTTAAAATCCTAAATGATTACTATTTAAAAAGAACCCTATTACGAATAGCATTCAACTAAAAATACAGAGAAACTTTGTAATTTAGCACTTCACTAGCAGTTTATGCTAGAACTGTCTGCCGTCATCATTTCTTTGTTCTTGGGAAAATTGGTTAAAAAAAAAAAGCATTTAAAAAGTATATTTACGGACACAGAGTGTATAGATAACAGGGAACCTGTCAGAATCATTTAAATGAGTCATACTGGCAAACGGATAACTCCATTTAACCTTGCATCAGTTCTAAACAGAGCTTCAGAGTTTACGGATGAGTCAGAGTCTACAAATAGTCCCTAAGCATGTTTAGATAGATTTTTTAGGTCTCTTTTTTTCTACTTAGGACTATTTCCTTTCTATTGATTTTGGTCCTCAGTTACCCCCACAACCTTCCTGTGTTTCTTCCTCCTTCCTTCCTTCCTTCCTTTTAAATTCTGTATGTTCTTATGAGAACATAGAGGGAAATTTGAAGAAAGAAACAAAAATAATTCTTATTCCTACCACACAGCTCTAGTTTTCTGAGTTTGCGTATTATATCATCTTTAAGACTTTTTTTGGTGTGCATTCATAATTTATAATTATAGGATTGTGGTTGAAGTGAACAAATAATTTTATGCAGCTTTGTTTCCTATATTTAATGACTGTGCATTATTCCATTAAGCTGATGTTCATGGTTTTCTTTAACTGCTGATGTTTTTTTTGTTGTTTCTAAGTTTTTATTCTTTTAGATAGTTCCTAGTGAACATATTTATGCAGATAGCATTTTTCTCCTGTTATATAATAAATCCCTAGGTTAGAAAAAAATTACTAGGTTAGAGGTAATAAATCTTTCAATAAATCTCAATGCATATAATGAAATTGATATTTCTAGGTGAAGTGAAAGAAAAATATAGACTTTGATCTCTTTATGGGCTAAAATTCCTAACATTGAATACTCCAATGAGGACCACAACAAAAATTAAGTTACTTCAATCTCTGTCCAAACTTCTTCAACTAGTTTATAATATTCAAATGGATTTTTATCTAATCATCCTTAAGTCTACTTCGTATTCAAAGAATTGTTCAGTTAATTTAATCTTGCCTACTCAGTAGAAAACTTAGGCAAAATAATTCAATCCTATTGCCAAATTATTTATAGCTAACACTTGAATTCTTTATGTTAGCCAACTTTTTGAATGACCCGGGTAACATAAAAATTTAAGGTGAGAATTTCAAAATGGGATCTCAGGATTCTTTTGCACCAACAAAAGACTTGGTGAATGTGGATTTGCTAGACGATGCTGACATTTTAAGTGCAAACATTTGGGCTTGTATTGTCATATAATTTGTATTGTCATATAATTTTGCTTGTATTGTCATATAATTTGCTTCGCAGCTATATGACTGTAGTTTCATTGGGTAAGAAATAATGACTTCATTTTAGAGATAGATACCTACTGATAAACTATTCCGGCTTTTCTTTCCTAACCCTGTTCTCATTTCGCATAGTGCTTTCTTCCATAGTTCATAATTAAGTTTATAGAAGGAGTTGTTACACTCTCCCTAAATCTAGACCAATCCTCCCTCTAAGCATCTGCCTATGCTCCCTACTGACATTGTTCCAGCAATGGTCAATGAGGATTTTTTTTTTTTAATCAAACCTCAATGATACCTTTGCCCTTATTTTACTTGACCCCTATAGCATTTCACAATTGGGGGCACTTCCTGAAAATCTCTGCTCCTCAGCTCCCATGATCTTGCTCTGACCATGGCATCTTGGTTGCTTTGTTGGCTCTGTCTCTCTGAACCCAACTGTTGATGTGTCTGAGGTTCCTGGACTCCTCACTTGCCCAATTTTCTATAGCAATTCCATCCTTTTTTTTTTCCTTTTTTTTAGTGCACAGCTCTATGCTGTGTGTTCTCAAGGCTGTTCTCTACCCTTTGCTTATGATTTGTGTGCTAATCCATGCTGCCCACTAATTATTTTTATCTGGGTATTCAGAGTCACTAATTTTACCCTTCCCAAGTCAGAATTCCTGGATCTTTGTCCAAGTCCAACTCATATAGTTTATGGTCCTACTATCCACTCAGCTACTCAATCTAGAAACGTGGAATGTACCTTAGAAACTTTCTTATTCAACCCACATCTAGTTGGCCACTAAGACCGCCTATTCCTTTTCTTAATGGCTCTGGAACTCCATCCCTCTTTTCTGTTGGCACTGTTTCTGCCTGGGTTAAACCTGTGGGAATCTCCTAACTTGTATCCCTGACTGGGGTCTTGCTTTCCTCCAATTCTCTGCTTGCTTCAGCTGGAGTGGCTAATTACTCAGTTAATCCTATTTCTCTCCTGACCTCACCCCTCCCCATGCTGATTTTCTCAACAGTCTTTATGCATCATCTAGAGAAGATATGTTGGGCATTAGCCACCATCTTCCAGGATCCACTGCGTGGATCATCATCTTCCAAGATTCTTGACCATGCTATTTGCATGATATTGCAAACAATGTTGTTTCCATGTGCCTCCTGCCTCTGTGTCTGGGCTGCTCTCTTTGCTGTTATTGAACAGTTGCTTACCTTGCAAGACTCAGTGCACATTTGTCTTCCTTCTCTGGACTTCACCTGAGTCACTCCCAGGTGCTCCGAGCTCCCTACTCTTAACGAGATTCTCACAGGGTCTGACATTTTCTATTTCCCCAGCAGAGTGTGAGTTGGTAGGGCAAGGATAATGTTTTTCCTCAAAAAGCATTTATGTCCCATGATTTTCAAAAATCCCTGTATCTTTTATTGTGAAGACTTTAAATAATGAAGTCCAAAGAAGGAAATAAACTGTAAGTCTTACTTGGACACCCACTACCCATATATATGTCATCTAATTTGATTACATATCTAGATATAATTATTTGTGTTACAAAATTGGCATCATAGGGCATAGAGAATCTTGTAATCTTTAAACAAACTAATATATTATGAAAATTCCCCTGTGTATTGAAATATTCTTTAAAGATATAATTACTAATGGTTGAATTATATTTGATGTTGTTATAGATATACCATAATTTATGTAAACAATGCTCACTGACACAGGCTTAAATTTTTTCAATTTCAATATGCTGAATCTTCATTGAACAATATTTTTATTGATATTTTAACAGATTTTATGAACTAGAAGAATAAAAAGAAGATTTATCACTGCAAAAGTCTAATTTCTTCAAATTTTAGTCAAAGGGAGATTTTTATGAAAATCAATAAATGCCTGTTACATCCAAAGCTTTATTAACCCTTTGGATTTTTTTTAAAAGAGTGTTGATAATTAAACACACTTAAAAAGGCACAACCTTTACTGTGGATTAAACATACAAAATGTGCCAGAGTGAATATTGCTGAGAACTTGAGCTTCCCCATCTTCTGATTTTGCAGTAATATAGCTTTTTATGTAACTAGTTCATATTTGTGAAGTGCTTTGAAGATGAAAGCCATTATGTAAAGGCAAAATCACTTCATAAAAATGTTACATATAAAATACAAAAATCCATAGACAGACTCTAAGATTTTCAAAGTAGCATCAACTCTTTCATGTAATCATTTATAACCACCATCTTTAGACTAGTAATCCAGGATTCATTTATAGATTATTCCTGAAGCAGTTTCGTGTTATCTGTTATGGTGAAATTGTTTTCACAGTCAAAGGCGGTGGTTAGGAATGACATTATTCTTTTCAACCATGGTTATTGAAGCTGTAGCACAATTTATAAATAGGCGAGGATAAATAAAAATTGGCTATAAATATACATCTTTCTTTCTGCCATCCAATATTACAACCACACAGATTGGTATTTTGAAGAAAAAGATTTCATCTTGTGCTGTTTAGGTTTTAAAGTTGCAATAATCGTAAATTACAGATCATCTTACTTCTGGAGCATATTAAAGAAATAGAGTAAGACGGGGTGGGTGACAGGCCTGGAGTGGTGGCTAGGTGTTGTTAAATTAGGATTCTCTCCTTGTGCATTGTAAACTATATCTCACCTAGACAACAGCATCACTCCCACACTCACGGTGTCTGATGTTAATGTGGGACCCCTTTACTCACACCATGACTTTTCCTTTTAAACTCTTGCCTTTAGAGCTTCTCTGGCTCTCCCCCTGGCTTCCTGTGTGCATGTTCCTGACACATCCTGACACTAATGCTGCCTATTTGCAGCCATTGCTGTGATTATGGTTAGCAGTCTCCTCCCAGACTCACCTTAACTGACCAACTCCAGAACATCCTTTGCTACGTGCTTTCTTTGCCCAGAATTGAATGTCATTTATGGTGAAGGTTAAGAACAGGAATCAGAGCTGTAGCAGTGCAAGCAACCCAGAATCAAGCCAAACTTCAGGAGCAACCGGCAAGCCATGCAAGTCATGGTGGATGTCCAGAGGTTTTGCTTTTTTTTTTTTTCAATACCTCTCTGCTGGATTCGATAGATATTTATTCAATATGATATAGACTTTAGGAAACAAGGGAAATATTCTCTATTTCATTTTTGCTTGCTTACTCTTAGCCCCTCCTCTCTTCTGTTCCTGGCCTCTTCCTTCCTGTCACCCCAACTCTATGTTACCGCCTCCTGCCCCAGACTGGGCCTGCTTGGTTTTTAGGGGTGTTTAAATCCAGGCATACATGAAGCATGACAAAATTAATGTTTCTCTAGAAACCTTTCCTTTTTTTTTTTTGGCTTATGACCTTTTTGTACACTTGAAATTTGTATTTAATATTTCATTACTACAGATCTTTCCATTTAATTTCCTGGATTTTTTTTTTTTCATCTGGAAAAAAAATCTACAGATTTGGTTTTGCAGTACAGAATTTTGGGGTCTAATAATTCTCCAGTCTATGACAGTTCCATCACTGATGCCTCTAGCATCTTTATTGCATACAGTTTTATTGCTAAAAGGTTAAGCCATTTGACCATTTTATTTTAGACATATCCATCAAATATCGCCTAGAGAGAATTAAAATCATGCACATTTTTAGAGAATTAAAATCATGCACATTTAAAAAATTGTAGCTAATATTTAGTCATTTATTTGAAAGAACTTAAAGTCATCATGAGAAGAACCCCCTAGCCTTAGATGCATAGCACATTATGGGTTTGTGATCATGAAAATGTGGGTTAAGCTGTAGTATAGGTACGTTTAGTACTCCATACAGCAAGAAGACGGTAGCAAAGGTAATCAGCAAATGTTTCCTGAATAATATTCCCCTTTTGGTGACCCACAAATATTTCTAGAATATTGACCCTTAATCAAATGGGGAATTTTTTTCATCTTGATTTGACCGAGATCAGTGAGCTGATCATAGAAACTCTTCTGCAATCTGTTTTATTTTCCAAATGACTGAAGTGTGATCAAGAGAAGGTTAAGATGGGACTTTCATAAAATTTATCACTTTTCTGAGGATGGGGAAATGGAAGGATGCTTTGTGTAGTTGGGCATCTGTTTTTGATGGACCAAAAAATGGACCTTACCATGGTACAGAATGGGAATGTCCCCAATGTGACAGGCTTCCCTGGAGTCCACTTCTGCATCCCCTCTTCTTCACCTCCTGCAGGGCTGAAGTGCCATTTGCTCCATAGGACACGCAGTAAATACCCGATTGCTTTGGAATTGACTGATTTGATGGAGAGCTCTTGCTTGGCCTCTGGTGGGAAGTTTATATGCTTCTATGCACTGAATGCGTTAACAAAGTACAGTCACCTGTCATATAACGATGGCTCCATCGGTGGTGGACCCCATGAATAACAGACAGGTGAGATATATTCCTAGTGACACCTGTCCTTCCAAGTTTGTGTAAGCACTCCTATGATGTGATGTTCACACAATGATGAAATCGCTCAAGGACACGGTTCTGAGCATGTATCCCTGTTGCTCAGCGACCCCTGATGTTATGTACCCCACATCAAAGTTCCTTAAGGAGGTTGATGATAATAACAAGGGTAGTTTCCTAAAGAGGTTAAACATGTATAGACTGTGGGGTGTTATTTAGTGTGTAACCAGAGAGCCCTTCAGGAAGAAGAAGAGCGTGGTGTGAGGTCTTCTCTCTGGTGTCAAGTCTCTGGTGTCCCATGGTCCACCTGAGTGATTTCTCCAGTATTCTGTGGCATCTCTGGTCAACACTTGGCAAACTTCTGTGGGCCTGCTTCTCCTCTTAACCTGCAGGCCCCTGTCGGCTGCCCAGGACCATAACAAGTGCCCGTTAGGACTTGGACTTCTCCTTTCTTCTGTCTGGGATGCTGCCTTTGGCTAAGGCTGCTTCCTCCCATCAATCCCTTGCAACCTAAGTATCTTCCTGCAGAGAAGGCTTCCCTCATGACCCTGGGTCGGCTATTTCTGATTTCTTCTACTGCACCACTCTTTTTATTTCCTAGCTGGCTCTAGTCTCAGTTTTAATGATCTTTTTAAATCCCTTCCTCCCCACACCCTGATGGAAGTTTTAGCCTCTATCTTGCACTTTTCCGTCTTCCCAGGTCTATTCCATCACCTGGCAGAGAGTGGTACCAAATATCTGTTGGATGAATTAATTGATATACAGACGACCCATTTAAGAACAATTCTTGCTTCAGTTAGTCGACATGACATTTTCCTTTTTAGCCGTCTTTTGGTCTATCCCCTGTCCAACCGTCCAAGAAGCTGACTGATTTTGATAAAATTTGGTACACTGCACAGCGTAAGGCCCATCTTGAATTGGATTTATAACGCAGTCTGTCATCTTGAATCCAAATGGTGGCAGATAAAACTTGACAAATGGGACTTTGAGCAGATTTCAGTACAGTTTGGTACATGGATCGATGTACCATTTAATTGAAATGTGTGGAGTCTAAATTTCATGAATCTTAACCCTAACCTGAACCCACCTCAACCCGATTTTCCTTTTTAATGATACTGTTTTCTTCAAATCCTAACATTTGGGGTGAGATTAAAAGTGTCTCAGGAGGTGAAAATCAACAAGGAGTTTTAATGGTGGGTATTTAGCTATTTTCTCTGAAAGTCCTTACATCCCTCAGCCTGACAGGGCTGATGATCGACACAAGATTTCTGTATGACTTCTGGCAGCCAGTCCACATGGAAAGGTCTCTAAAGATAGAGTGATAGGGAAGGATTGTTCCCTCACTTTTCCTGAGTGACTATTCCAGCAGGCCAGGAGTAGATACAGAGGGAAGAAAATAAATGACAGCCTTGGGTCTGTGGAATAGATTTTCCCACGTGGAAAAATCTGTCCCTTTACAGAGCACCTTCTCCACATTGTAGGAAAAGTTAAGTCTGCTCTCTGGGATTGCTTCTTAAAACTCCATGGCATCCCATATGAGATTTCTTGTATTTTTAGATTGGGAAAAATCCTGACAAATGATGTTTTAAGAAATGTAAGTGCCTCCTTGGTTTTGTTCTGATTTCTGTATGCCTGTGCTCAGTGCTAAGTTCCTTGGCTGGAGAATTTCAGAGGGCATTTCTCAGTGATCTGTTTGTATTTGCTGTCACACAGCAATTCCCAGCAACTTCCCAAATCCTGGCAAAGTCCATGTCCACACTGTAAGCAAGAAAGAAGAAAATACAGCCTGCAGATTATTTGCTATTTGCAATGGCAAATTCTGCCCCCAGTACCCTCAAAAATATGGTCTCATTAATGAGTAACCCATCAGATGTTTTTTTTGATCTGTTCTTAAAAATACAGCCCTCTCTTTTGGTGTCATAATCCTGTGCCCTCCCTCGCCCTCAACCCCAACCAGGGGCCTTTTTTCTCCTTGTCTCTTTTCTCTCACTTATAAACATGCATAGCATGCTTTCATTCTTCCTTTCAAATTTTTTTTCTGATCATAAAAGACATTTTCATTTATTATAGATTTGCAATCTGCAGACATGCATATGGAAGAGACTAGAAATGACCCACAAGTCCAATTCATGCAGGTAAACCATCTTCACAGGTTTTTAGTGCATTTCTGTTTAGTCCTTTTCCCTGTATCTGTGTATGCATCGATAGGACAAAGCTAATTTCTAGAAGCAATCTGACTTAGAGCTTCAGTGCTGAGCATTTGTCTTGCTGCTTAGTCTCACTGGTCTGAGAAATTCGTTCGATGGCCCTGCCAAAGATGGAAAGGGCAAATATCTTTTATTTTGCTTGTCTTTTTTCCTCCTCCATCTGTGCAGGCACCTCTTTGCCCTGCTATCACTAGACCCGACTGTTTCCTCATTAGCTGCCTTTGACCGTGGGCCTCCTTTCCTCTGCTCTTTTGGCTGCAGGAGGCCAGGACTGGCCTACTTATCTCGTGGCCTGCCGTTCTGTGAGTTCACACTTGTAACTTCTCCCTTCCAGGGTGGAGGGCTGGCTTGTGTTTCTGCTTCTCTGCGGCCGGTGGAGGGAGGAGGCTGCTGATCATGGTGGGGAGGCTGAGCTTTGAAGCTCTAAGTGCCTTTCTGACTGGCATTGATCTGCTCAGCCAAAGACTTGGGGATTCTAGAAAAATCCAGTCTGGCTTTCCTCCAGCTCTTTCTTCTCTGCTTGCAGAACCTCCTGTCACCTCCAAGTTGTAGGAAGGGACAGTAGCTGATGTGAATGCAGCATTAGTGCTTTGCTACATTCACTCCTCATACTGACCCATGAAATAGGTATTATTATCTGTATTTTTGGAGATGAGAAAGTGGAGATGTAGGGAGATTAAATGGTTTGCTTAAGGCCACCACCTGAGGATTTGATCCCAGGTCTGTGTAGCTCCAAAGGCTGTGTGTTTCACCAAAACATAAAGTCCTTTTTGGTAGAGAAATAAACCTCAGCTGTTTGGTATTATCAGCTCTCTGGAAAAGGTTAAGTAAGAACTGCAGTTAGAATAAAGCAAATGTGTTTACTGATAAAAGGTACGTAGACAAGGAAACAAGAAAAGGTCACTGGTCCCTAAATTGAGATCAAGGACCCAAAGACTGTTAGAGCTAGATAGGATCCTAGAGGTCATCTAAATCAGAGATCCTCTACCCTGGCCACATGTTAGAAGCACCTTGAAAGCTCAAACACATACAGATGCTCAGCACATACTAACACATTCCGCAATTTCTAGGTGTGGGCATTTTGTTTTTTTTTCGGTACCAGGAATTGGACCCAGGGGTGCTTACCCACCAAGACATAACTCCAGTCTCTTTTAAATTTCTTTTTTTTTGTTGTTGTTGTTTTGAGACAAGGTCTTACAAAGTTACTTAGGGCCTTGCTAAGTTGCTGAGGCTGGCTTTGAACTAAAGATCCTCCTGCCTCAGCCTCCTGGGCCATTGAGATTACAGCGGTGTGCCACTGCACCCAGCCAGGTGTGGACATTTTTATAAAGCTTCTCAAATGATTCTAATATGGAACTAGCTTGAGAACCAGCTTCTGATTTAGGACAAGCACCTCATTTGGCATTTAAGTAAACTCAAATGTCAACAAGTCACACCGTTAGACAGGAAAAGGCTTGAAGTAGATGATAGCTCAGAGTCATTCTTTAGTTTCGGTGCTGCCTCAGAGTGAGTGGAATGAGCTTGGAGCTGTCCATTAAAACTTCTTCCATCAGAAGTGCACGTGCTTCTCCCAAACTCTGGAGACGGGGAGTCGGGTGGGGGAAATTCTTAATGCCCCTTCTGCAGGTTAAGCAGCACCCGGGATTTCAGAAGAGAGGTGGTCTTAGGTGCAAATGAACCCATTCTGCTGACTTGCCATGTTCCAGTCATGGAAGGTCCAGGCTCCTATTGTCACATCCCGTTTGAGGACTGTCCCCCACCCACACCTCTTCCTTTATCTTGTTCACTTTTCGCCTTTCCTTTTCCAGAGATGTTGGCTGGAGACAGTGCAAAGGGTGGTTACCCCCACCCAAGGCCCTTCCCAAGTCTCCAAGCACCTGGATTATTCTAGAGGAAGTGTAGGAGGGACAGAAAGGCGAGGAGGCTTGGAGACGGAATGGAGTTGTTTCTGATGGATTAAAGAGGCTATGGGTATTTCCACTGGGTTGGAACATGATCTACACAGTGGAGGTGAGAGAAGCCAAGGGAAGGTGACGGGGACAGATGCGGTGGGAGCTCGTGGGCTCCTGTCCTGCTCTCTGTTAACCTGTTTGGTGGGCTGGAGCACTTGCTTCTCGTCTCTGGGTAACAGGACCAGAGAGGGAGCCGATCTAGAGAAACTGGGTGCTTTTCCCTGGGTTGAGTTGAGAACCAAATTGTCATGGTTAAGGCATGTTTTTGAGAATGGAATTCAGCTTAATAAGACGACCATCCTAATAACCAGGCTTCTCAAATCCAAGTCATTCGTCTACTCTCTCTCTCTCTCTCTCTCTCTCTCTCTCTCTCTCTCTCGTGTCAATCTCTATACATCTATTTCTATAGGTCCCATCTATCGATGCAAATATATCTCTATATTTCATCTTTGTGCCATCATTATTATTTACTCTGTATCATGTATCCATCCATTAGGCCAAGCCTTATGAAAGTACCAGTTTTTTTGTGATCTCAAACAAACAAACCAACTTCCAGGGGCTTAGTCTAATAACTTGAGTAGTTTGGCCTAATAACTTTATTTCACTTGTTTTAATCTCCATATATTTATTCAGAGAAGAAATTTTACATCATCATTTTAAATGGAAAACCAGTATCACTTGCTGTAAATAGAAGGATACCTAAAAAAAGGTAAAAGCACCACAAAAATCAACGTCTCAGAGGCCTGCTGAGAGCTCTTAGCCTGAAACCCATTTCTCCTCTGCTTTAAGAAGTGGGAAGCTGGGCAGGAGACAGGGGTGTTAAGGTGTCCTACTCCCAGCCCAGGCTCTCTCTGATAGGATCACAGGGATGAAGGCAGGACTGAGAAGGAGTCAGCACGTTACTTGGCACTGCTGGGGCCCTGGAGCAGCTCCGTATTTCTGCTGGTGCATTGGTCCTACACCCTGGTTACCTGGAGCCGCAGGAGACCGTGGTGGCTGAGTCCGACTACCGCTACCTGGGTGGGTCGAGGCGCTGGCTGCCTTTCTTCATTGTGACGGAGTCAAATATGTTGATGGGGCAGTTGTGCCTTCTTGAATAATTATGGAACAGCAAGTATGCCGGAACTCTTCTTGCTGCATTTATAGCTATAGCTATGCAGGGTGTTAAAAAAGCATGGCACGCACCCAGCTATCATGTTTTTAAAAAAGTGAATGAGTTTACTTTTTTATCTCTTTCTCTGTGTGACCCTGAGCAGTCTTTCTCTTGCCTCAGAACTTCAGTGTTCTCGTGTATAAATTGGAGATTGTCCTGATTCTCTTACCAGGTTCATAGGATTATAATAAGGACACGTGAGACAGTGATTGGCAAGTGCATTAAGGATGTAAAGTATTGCTGTTATTCTAGTTCAGATTAATTTACCTGCAACTCCCCAGTTACTAAGAACATTCCCCTCCCCCTTCCCCTTATCAGCGATCAGGAACTGTTAGAAATGTTACTTGTTTTCGATGGAGTGGTCATGCTCAGAGTTTTAATTTGAGGTGGGAAACCACTAGATCTTAATGATTTTTTAAAAATAACTTGTATAAAAACGATGTATCTGTTCCATTAAAACATGGGTGTCATGGTTTAGACACATGGTGTCCCTCAAAACCTCAGTATGGACTATGCAAGAGTTTTCAGAGGTGAAATGATTATAAAAGGTGTAACCTAATCAGTGGATTAATCCACTGATATGGATTCACTGGGCCATACCTTTAGGTAAGCAGAGTGTGGCTGGAGGAGGTGGGTCAGTGGGGTGTGCCTTTGGGGTTTATATTTTGTCTCTGGGGAGTGGACCTCTCTCTCTGCTTCCTGGTGGCCATGTCCTGAGCTGTTCTCCTCCTCCATATCCTACTACCATGATGTTTCCTCCTCCCTACCTTCTACCCAGGCCCAGAGCAATGGCCTCAGCTGACCTTGTACTGAACCTCTGAAACCAGGAGCCAAGATAAACTTCTCCTCCCCTAAGTTGTTCTTGTCAGATCTTTGGGTGACAGCAACAACAACAACAACAACAACAAAACACTAAGATGATTGGCAAAGTGGCAAAACAAACAGCAAACAAACAAACAAACAAAACTAAAAAACGGGAGGCACACTGGGTTCTCTCTCTTGTCTTTCAGTCTTTTTTCTCTGTCAGTTCTTGTGTCCGAGTTCCTGTGTCCTTACATTCCGTGGCCTGGGGCAGAGATGACCGTCCTTTCTCAAGGGCCGGTGGTCAGAGCCAGCTGGGGGAGTGGGGTGGCAGAGGGAGGCCCAGGAGTCTCTGACGGGTCTCCCTCTGCTGGGAGGGTTTGTGTGTCTCTTTTTCGAAGAGAGAGGAAAATGGAAAGAAACTGGGTCACAGGTTACCAAAAAATTGCCCTCTTCTGCCTGTTTCCTGTTTTTTTAATGTGTGTCCTGGTGGAAGTGCCTCATTCTGGTTTTTGTTCCAGGTCGTGTCTGACTTTATGCCTGTTAGGTTCGCCTATCTCCCTTCTGCTTAAGACATGGATTAAAAATGTCCATCAGTTTACTGCCTAGCCCACTGGGAACAGGACATTTAAAACTCTCTCTTTTTTTTTTTCCCTTCATTTTGTATGGTGTAAATTACATGGTACAAATGTTTAGAATAAAATATTGATATTTTAGAAGTCTTTGTGTAGGAAATCTGCCTTAAAATTACCAAGTAATGTCTTGAAGAGAAACTCCAATGTGATACCATGGGAAAGGGAAGAGAAGTTTTTTTTCCCCCAAGTTCTAAATCTGCATGCAGGTTACCATGACTACCCTATATCGTTATTGCTTATTGAAAGCATCTGTTAACCTTCTTGGTGTCCCACCCATAGCTGTATCCCAGGATTGCTATCCTAAGACTGCACAGTACTTCAGAATTGCCCCTTTGATTGCTGAGTTTGACTTGGGGAAGTCCAGTTATTATGCAAATGGAGTTCAGAACGCCTTCCTTCTGTAGTTTCCAGTTCACCTTTGACCCCTCTGCTTAAGACATTCCTGTCTCACATCCCGACACAGAGCAGAGCATTTAGGTTTCTGTGACTTGAAAGTAAATGAGAAATATCTCAGTCATTTTGGCAAGTTATAGGAAGGTATTTTTAGAAAAACTTACTTATATAATTTTGATGTCTTTTCTTTTCTCACTTTTCCATGTAGAAACCATAGGTGAGTGCATAGAAATTTGGTTCTCTGGGGACTGAAGATATTTGTGTCCCTTGAAGAAAAGGATGTATTTCCTAGCCACATTCTGGGAGGGACTGGCTTATGATTGCAATGATTGTTACTGTTTATTGGAGTGTTTTATAATTTCTGGTTATGCTGGTTTACTCTGAAGCCATTGCCTATGTTTTTAAGCACAAAAGGACCCTGAAAATGGCTAGATTTGCTTTTTAATTTTTTTTTCTCCAGCAACAAAGAAACAATGATATCTTCATTAAGGCAGTATAGATGTTAATACATGTTTATAGAAATTGACTTCCATTTCTAAGCAAGCAAGAAAGGAAAAGGCCTTTTTTTTTTTAAAAAAAAAAAACATGTCCTTGACATCTTCTCTCTGTTCCATCTACATTTCTTCTTATTATTTGCATTAATGTGGAATTAGTCTCGTCTTTCAAAACTGAAGCTCCCAGTGTTGTCTGGCTTAGCTGACCAGATTCCTGACATACCAGAGCTCAGGCCCAGCCCTGTCATCTGGAATTTTCTGGTGTGTGAACCTTTTACACTTCAGCTGTTAAATATGTGCTTTTAAAGTCAAGATGAGCTCCGAGATCAGAAGTTTTCTTTCTCTGTTTGCCTTCTCAATTCTAAACTAAACCATCTGAACTAGTTGGGCTCAGTAGTGGCTATTTAGTATACATTTTGCTGACGGATGACGGAAAGGCCGGGTCACCCTCCTTTGTGATTTTCCTGAGACCACCCCACTTCTTCCTCAGGTGCCTACCTTTCCTTATGCCGTAGGGGTTACTAACCCTTGGGCTTTTAATAGTGGTGGCCAACCATGAACCCAAATGCTTTTCTAGACTGCAATTGCTTTTCAAAACGACTCAAGCCACCTTGGAACAATTTTAGCCACCGTGACCTATTTTGAACGCATACTCCAGAAGAGAGCAGGAGTTTAGAAAAAGCCTTCTCGTTTCTCCACCAGCGTGCACATAAAGTAACGACCCCTCACTCACTTATTTCTCCCCTCCTGAAACATTCCTGGGTGGAATCCCAGCACGGTCATCTTCTGGTACCTTCTAAGGTTGAAAATAGTTCTTTTTTATTTCAGAGAACAAAAATTCCTACCGATAGCTGACATCAGTGGAATTCTCTGCAAGTTACCTCTAAGATGGGGCTTGCCAACTTAGGTTTTGCTGGCTCTTAATTCATTACAAAGAGGGTGTTGGCTAAAAATAGCACAAGAATTTACATCTTGAGAAGGGCAGAGGAGAAACACTGAACCAGGTTCAGGATTTTGGAGAAAGGTCTGTTTGGGTAGGCACAGCCTTTGGAGCTTCCAAAACACTGGATTCTAACTAGTTCAATCAGCATCGGTCTTGAGCTATTTGATTTTCCAGAAACAGTAGAAAACTATTTGCTGTTGGTCATGAGTATGGGGGCTTAAAATAGAAGATAAAGGAAATAAAGTATGCACATTTCTTTTCTTAGCTAAATTACTCGTAGTGGAGTCAATTAGTATAAAAGAAAAAAGTTGCCGAACAATCCTTTCTGGCCTAGGAAGTCTTCAGGTAAATACCTTTTCTCACATAAATTGTATAGAATCAATAAAAATTGGCCTAATCATTTCAATAAACATGACATGATTTCTTTTGTCGTTAAAGATTTAAGTTCTTATGCTACCTAGACAACAAGTCTCTTCAATGAAGGAAACTGAATCAAGTATGTGAAAAGAATATTCTGGCTGTCTCCCAAAGAGAAATGCCGGCATTTTGGTTTAAATGCCAAGGAATCGCATTTCTGACTTAATACTTCGATGGCACAAATTTTAATTCTTGGCTAGGAAATTTCTGGCTGATGAGCCCTCCACATTTGTTTCAAGCTCAGTGGTCTCCACCTAGTAGGTCCCAGGGGGGAAGAGTGGTTAGCTCTTTCCTCCACCTCACTCCCTCCCCCTCCCAAGTTCCTTATGAGAGAAGCCAGACTTGGCAAAGTATAGCATACCAAGTGATCTGGCTGTTCTGAATCTTTCATTGTATATTCTCTAATTTTGAACCTGTCAAGTATTATCTGCCAATCATCTGCATATAGCTCTTTAAGATTACAGAGTCGTGGATGTGCATAGGAGATTGACTAAATCCTGTGATTGGCAACAAGATGTATAAAGAAAAAAAAAAGTCAAAGCATACATTAAAGAAACCTATTGCTAATAGAGACCTCAATGTTTTCTTATGAGGAACAGAAAATCCGTGATTGGGAAAAAAGGAAATTTGGAGAATGCAGCACCACTGGGGTTTATCTGATGTACATTTAATAAGATGATAACAATGCTGCCGCACCTGCAATGCTTAAGAACAAGAGGAATTATTAGATTTGTGCATGGAAGGTAAAATTACTGCAAAGAATTGCTTTGGGGAGTATACTAGATTCAGGAAATGAAGTGAAATAAAATAAATACAGGGAGATGACTGGTTTCTCTATATTGCTGGATGGATTTAATTAATTGCTCATATAGCACTGAGCCATGAATTACTCAATCATGGCCATTGTTTCAATTTGGGAATTTTCCTTTTAAATACTGATTCGTTAGGAAAGGAGAAAATGTCACTGGGTAGGGAACAAGCTTATGGTTTTGAATGTTGACTTTTCAAAGCTATAAAATACTGAGAATTATCATGAAAATATTTTCAAACAGTTTATGACTTTTTTTCCTCTTTATTTTGATGGGGGCCTTATTGTTTTTAAAAGTCTCATTGGAACCTGAAGTCAATCAATGAACTTTTCAAGGTGTCAGTGCCATCTCTGCATTTTTTATTATGGTAGGGATTTCAGAAGGGGTGGGGTGTAGGAGAAATGGCCAGGGTTTTTGACACGAGCAGATTTGATTCCAAAAAATTCTGGATTTAGCATTTGCCAGAAGCATCACCCTGGTTAAGTTCCAAAATTTCACTGAGCCTTAGTCTCCTTTGTTGATAAGCATCCTTTTACGAGGGCTACTAATAATCAATTTGTGTGCTATTCATTGAATGCCCACACTCTACCAATTGTTGTGTCTGTACTCTGCATATAATCTGATGATGATTATAGCCAACGCTTGCTAAAGCTTATTAGCTGTTGGATATTGCAACAGTCATTTCATGTATAGTATCTAATCCAACATTTACTACATCTCTGCCATAAATGCATGTATATAGGTACACACATATACGCAAATATACGAATTCAAACAGAGATATATAACTGACTAATTATATAATAGAAGTGGAATAATTTGCTTTCAGGAAAGATAAGTCTCCTTACCAGAGGTAGGTTTAAAATTCTGTTTCCTTTCTTCTTATTATTCTTAGAAGAGAAGTTTCCACTAGTACTCATTTGAGCAATCAGAGAAAAATGATGTAGGATTAGTCTGTCTTGAGAAGGGAGGAGATGCCCAAGACCTTGGCTTTCTGCAGAGTTGGAGGGTGGCCCCAGGGCAACTTGCAGACCCAGTGTGTCAGGAATCCATGGTTTTACTGCTTCCAGATTTTAACATGTTTTGTGTCTGAATATCACTTCCATTAAATGTTTTGCCATTGGAAATGTCACGCAAACCGAAGTTTGCCATGTACGAATTCAGAGAGAAAAGGGACGGTGTTGTTGCTTGTTGGAGATCCCTTTATGTAATTTGAATGTCTTTATTATAAATAAGCCTTGAGCCCCTTAACACTTAATCCTGGTCCAGATAGGCTGCTTCTCTTCCTGCCCCTGTGAGCCAGGATATTGGATCATCCACTGCTGATATTTGCAACCATTTATTTTGCAGTTGTTCAAAGGGGGTGGACTTGTTCTGGAGATCTTGGGCATCGAAAGCTGAGTCTCATAAGAAAATCTTTAGCCAAGTCAGGTTTTAATCGCTGTGTTAGTCATCCTACTGATTACATAAGGAACACTGTAGGAGCATTTCAAATGCCATCGGCTCTTGGCAGTGGAATGACAATGAGGAGGAAGTATTAAAAACTAGGTGCTTGTAAGGGCAGGCATGGAGAGGGGCCTCCAACTCTCTGCTTCTGAATATGCCTCTCCATCCATTCTGCTCCTTTATAAGAGTACTCACTGGAAGGAAAGCATCATTTGAATTAATTATTTGCACATATGGTGTGTTCCTGATGTCAGCTAATGCTACATTAAGGACAGACATGCTGGGCACCCATTAAATAATCAAGTAAATATTTGTATTGTTTATGATAAACGGGTTCCTTCTGCGGGTATTTTCTGTGCCTCTGTAAACATTCCGTTAGGAGGCAGATTTTGTTTGTCGGGGCTTCATACCGGGCTTAAATCTGACAAAGAGTGCTGTTTAAATTCCAAATCCGACAAAGAAACCTCCCACCCACTGTGTTTTTTGGAGCTAAGTGAATATTTAGTAACACTTTAATATAATAGCTGGATCATTATGGTATATTACTGAACTAATGCTATGTTAATAACATTAATCACGTGGACTCCTTCTTGTCCTCGCCTGAATGTTGTAA
This sequence comes from Urocitellus parryii, assembly GCF_045843805.1. Taxonomy (NCBI): domain Eukaryota; kingdom Metazoa; phylum Chordata; class Mammalia; order Rodentia; family Sciuridae; genus Urocitellus; species Urocitellus parryii. Next base: position 127,204,401 of record NC_135540.1, read on the forward strand.
GTATTTCTATATGATTTCCACTATAATTCAATAGTAATTAGTGCCACAATGACTTCAAGCTGGTAGCACCTGTTTGTATTGAACCAGCACGAGGGTTGGGTCCCAACACATAAGTGAACTCAGTCTTGGAATAAAACACAGGCCAGGAGAGGCGGGCCAGTTCTCTTTGGGGACATGTGTTGTGTTTGGGAACGTTGACGAGGTTTAGAAGTGCCCTGGAGATGGGGAGTCAAGGTTGGCTTTTCAGAGGATTCACTGAAGTTCATGGGGCAGAGGGAGATATGGAAGGAGCAATTTTCGGACACGTTTTTCTGAAAAGAATCCAGTGCTGGAGAATCGCCTGTGGCCTGTCAGGGAGAGGATGGCGTGGAGTGGAGTGGGGGAGACCTGAGGATCGTGCTTGGAGTCATCAGAATAGAAATTCCTGATGATCATTAGGGCTTGTTGTAAGGAGGATCTCAGAAAGATTCTTCTTCAAGGAGCTTGAGGAAATCTTGACGCTCATTGCACAGTGTTTGGAAGGAGTTCTGGGGCGTGCTTGAATACCTCTTTTGCTTCACGAAAAGGAAGGTTAACACGTGCTCCATCTTTCTGCTTCTCCCAAGTGTGGAAGTGAGTGGTGGTGCTTAACCAGGCTTCTTGGGAAATGGGGACAAGCTGTGGCCGCTGCTCTCAGCTCATGGAAGTGAGTGTAGCTGCGTGAGCAGACTTGCAGGCAACCTCCTGACATTTCTTGGAAAGTCAGAGGCCAGGCTCTCGTTCACTCTCTGAAAGTGGGGAGAGCGGGCCAATAAGTGTTTCTCTTCATTTTATGGCACTGTAGCTGTAACTGGCTACTTCTTGGCTGTGGAAGAGGGAAAAAAAAAATATAGCCATTTTTATCTTCTCTTGCACCTTGCTTAAAAACAAACAAACAAAAACAATCAAACTCTAAATGTATTTACTTTTTCTTTAACCCCAAGGGCAGATTTCTGTAAAATCATTCGTTTGCTCATTCATTCATTTATTCATTCATTCAGCTGATGGTTGAACAAACTCTTATGGATTGCCTGCTGGGTCTTAGGGACCGGGCTCCGTGCTGGAAGGAACACAGGAATCCGGAACCTGTGTTTTAAGGCAGCAAAACCAGTGGGTGGGAGATGGAGACTCGGGAAAAGGAAGCTCATCACAGTCAGCCTCTGAAGTGGGCGAAGCTCTGAGAGGCAGGTACAGGGAGGGGACTCAGGACTGGAGTCCTCAGAGTGGAATGCCAGGGGCAGCAAGGTGAAGAATGTTCTGGATCAAATGTAGCACGAAGCCATTTAAGTTTCCTAAGAGACTTAGTCTTGCTCCTCTTAAGGCCTTACTATGCCAGAGAGGCTCTCTCAGGACTTCTTGGGCTGAAGTCTGGTTGATCTTTTCTCTTTCTGTGGTGCTGAGGATGGAAGGCAGGGCCTCACCAGGCCAGGGCAGCGCTTTCCGGCTAAGCCACACCCAGCTCGGGTACATCTTTTGGTCATTATTCCTGCATTCAAACTCATTCAGACCATGGGTCAGGATGGGGGAGACTCTTGGTCCAAGGGAAGGCTCGGCTCCCTTCTCACTGGGAGCCTGTCTTTGGGCCCCTGTGGCGAAGGCTTTGTCCCTTAGGGAGGTGGCATGAGGATACTGCTGCTTCCTTTGTGAGGGGGTCCTGAGTGTCAGTTTCTCTAGCCTTCACCTGTCCTGCATTTAAAATAGCCCAATATTTTTATCTTTGATTTTTAGATTTGGACTCTTTTTTTTTTTTTTTTTAGGCAAACAAATGAAAATGGAGCCGTTCCAACAGTGGATACACTCAGGGCGTCACACACACATCCCATCTGTAGGAAAGGACATATAAGGCAACGTGGAGAAAGGGAGAGAGGGAGACAGAAGGACAGAGAAAGAATTGATTTCCTTTGGAGCAAAGTTTATGAAGATTTTTGCTAATGACGCTTTTGAAATGAAAGAGAGAGGAAGAGGGAGGGAGGGAGAGAGGTGTTGGAGAGAGAGGGAAGACGACATTTCAGGCCTTGCTGACCTTATTGCTACAGGTGCTGATGTTTCCTGTGTGCTGAGGTCCTGATGCCATTGGAATCACACCCTCTTTCTCTTTTCCCTTTGGAGTCTTTGAGATCTGGCCCCTGCTGCATCTGGGACCCCGTCTCCTGCCACTCCTTCCTCTCTCTGCTCTCATCTCTGCATTCCAGCCTGAGCACCCTGCCTCCTCATATGCCCACATTCCCCTCCTCCCAAGAGCTTGTGCAAGGGCGTCCTTCACCAAGCCCTTTCTGCACTAATGGGGCCTGAGCCAGCGTCCTGTTGAATCCCACCAGGAACTTGATCCAGGCCCTAGAAGCTCCCTCCTGACTCCTAAGTTCATTAGAGGGTGCAGCCTGCTCTAGTGAGCACTGCGTTATCTGGGGATAGATGCTCTTCTTATTACCCTTCCAGGCATGAAGAGAAAGCTGAGCCTAAGACAGAGCCAGGCACCACTGCCCCGCAGCGCCCCAGCTGCAGAATGTTGGCCTCTCCAGCGCCTCTTGGCCTCAGCAGCTCCTGATGAGCCCCGTGCTGTTCCGAGGGCCTGGTGACAGTGGTGCTGAAATGCCTGGGTCCTGTTCTCATGCACTTCTGCTCTGGAGAGGGAGGCAGAGAACACAGGAGCCCAGGTTGTGGGCCAGGCAGGGAGCACGGGGGGGGGGGGGGGGGGTGCTAAGAGGAAAGTGACAGGAGGGCAGGCTGTCTAGAGTCTCTGCCCAGACAGGAGGCAACTGTGGAGCTGCAGTGACAATCAAGAGATGTGGTCTGGGCCAGGGGGAGGGACCAGGGGGAGGGTGGCTTGTGAGAGTTTGGGTTCTACTCTGAAGCCAGGGGTGGATGAGCGAGGACAGACCTAACTGATTGTGAATTTAAAACTGATCCCCACAGTTGGGTGGAGTGCGGACCTTGTGCGGAGGGCTGCAGGTGACCACTTAGGAAGTTTGGCCCCAACCTAGGGGATGACGATGGTGGCTGGCGGCTGTGGAGATGGTAGGAAGTTGTCAGGCTCAGGGTATATTGGAACGCCCAGCCTGTCATGTCTCCTGACGGACAGAATGTGAGCTTCTAGAAGAAGAACTTGACCCGATTGGTGGGGAGGGTGGGGTCCGTCTCCTGCTCAGACAGAAGGGACTTGCATTTCTGGTATTAGTTCCTAGGGCTGCTGTAACAACTCAACCCAAGCTTGGACGGCTGAAAACAACAGAGATGTACTGTTTCACAGCTCTGGAGGGTTGGCCTGGCTGCTGAACAGGACAAACCACCCTCAGGTTTACTAATCACGGTACAGCATCAGGGACCAGGAAGTCATCTTCAGATCATGTTGGAGGACCTCGGCTCTGAAACATGGAGATGCTGGGGTGCTTCAGGGCATGGATGACAGGGGAAGGACTTTGGAAGTAAAGGCCTTGCTAGAGAAGGAGACTGTGGTGAAGGGAAAGGGATGATTCTCGTTTTATATTCTGGAAGGCAAAACGAAGGACAATAGGCATAAGTGAGGCTGAGGACATTTAAATGTAGCTTGAGAATTTGGGTCAGGATGCAGCATCATGGTGGAGAGAGTTACCATGTTTTAAGAGCATGGGTTGGAGCCAGGGTCTGACTTGAATCTGGCCTCTGTCATTTACTGTGTGTCCTGGGCAAGATACTAACATCTATAAACTGGGATAATGATACTACCTCATCCGTGGGTTCATATATATATATATTTTTAGCTGTAGCTGGACACATTACCTTTATGTTATTTATTTATTTTTATGTGGTGCTGAGGGTAGAACCCAGTGCCTCACACGTATTAGATGAACGTTCTACCACTGAGCCACAACCCCAGCTCCCAGAGGGTTCTTTTAAAGATTAAGGAAGTTACTATTTAAAGATCTTGGAGCAGTATGTGGCATACAGAAACACTCTGTTATACAAAAAGGGCCGTGGGTCTGGGTTTCAGTTCTGACTCTGCCAAATACCACCTGCACGGCCTTGTGCAGGTTACCAGTCTTGATTTCCTCCTCCGAGGTGGAGTAATGATACATGTTTGAAAAGGCTGTTGTGAGGATTAGTGAGGTGATGTGGATGGCATCCCTGGAAGGCTACCAGATACATTGTGGGCATTCATAAACGTTGGCTCTCTATGAACAGGAGGCACTCACCACCCTGGGACAGGCATGAGGTAGGATGCCTACCTCACGGAGCATGGAGGGTAAGCAGGGATTTAGGGGATGAATGCTTGCATTAGAAGGAAGGTCTGAGATAAGATCTTTTACGACTTTCAGACTGTTTTTGCAAAGGGAGTTGCTAGAGCCAAAATGGCAGGAAAAAATGTAACAAAAAAATGGGAAAAAATGGATTTCCCATTTATCACTTGAATGCATTGATTAACTATTATGCCAGGTATGGAATGTTGAACTTTTGACAGGGATACCAGGCGGCTCAGGATGGAATGGTCAGTATAATTTAGGGCCCCAAAGTCTGGCCTCTAGCATTAGCTGGCCTGGGTTTGGTTCCCGCCAATTTGTTGGGGTTGTATTTTCTGTTGACTCCCCTAGAATCTGACCCTGAGTCTCAGGCTTGGATTGCAGTTATTTACTTGGGTGCAAATTTCTTTGGCTGCTTCCAGGAGAAGAGCGTAAAGAAGCCATGCTAGGTGTGTTACTGAGCAGGTTAGGGGCACCTGGAGCTAGGGGTACCTGGAGCCCACTCCTGCTGGGGTTTCTGGGTAATGGTATCTCCCTATCTCAGCATCATCCCAGGCAAGTAGAGGGGAAAGTCCAGTATTATCTACCAACTCCCCTTTGTCATTACGAGGGGGTACAGGAAGTCCTTCACACTCCTGAACTGCTCCACTCAGGGACAAAGGTGCTTTTGTGACCAGAGCAAGTACTCAGGTATAGGGTCCTGGCTTGAGGGGAGAAACTCTGGATGCTGACCTATGTGTACAGAGAGTAGGCCCTCACACTATCTGCTAACCCAAGTCATTGGATTTCTCCAAATCTCCGTTTCCTCCTCTAGAAAATGGAACAATACTAATGTATATCTCGTAGTTCTTTGTGGGGGTTGAGGGAGATAATGAATGTCTAATGTCTAACCTTCATGGCTTGGTTTGTGGAAAGCCAGCGAGGATCGCTATTATTGTGATGGAAGAGAATTAGATGAACAAGGAGACTGTACCTCCCAAAGAATAGAGTCCACAGACACTGCTCAGGAAATAAATTATTAGAGAGAGTCTGTGTCCATTTAATTTGCTTGGAGAAGTGCCCATAATAGAATCTTCTACCCTTGGACACTTAAAAGAATTATGTGTGGCCAACACATTGAAGACATTTATTCACTTGGACAGAAGGTTCATCTTGAGTATAGAGCCTGTAATTTACTTACAGGTGTATATAGTGGGATAACTCAGGTTAATGTCCATGTACAGAGACCAACAATTAGCAAGTTAATTAGGGTCCCGATTTTAGTAGCAAAGGATAATCATTTATTAGTTTAGGTCAGACCCTGGACATTCCCGTGAAGTGACTTTTTATGAAAATATTGACTGAGAGAGAATCCCTGTACCTTCCCACGTAGAATTCATGCACGCTTGGGAAACTGATTCTCATGGAGGCCAGGGTGAGGACCACAGTGAGTTGAGGAGGCTTGGCCTCAGCCAGCCTGTCTATGAAGATGGCCAGAATATAAAGGGGATCCTAATGGGATAGGAATATGGGTCCTGCTTCTCAGTATTCTCCTGCTGGTGTTTGACTTGCGTGTACTTTTTTTCCAGCCAAATCTCAGATAAATTAACATTTTCAACAAATTGGGCATTTGTTGAAAAACAACAACAACAAAAGCACAAAGGGTACCACTGAGCCTTGGGGCCACAAGACCTTAGGAAGTGGTCAGCTCTCCTCTTGTTCTTCAGGGTGGCACCTGGGATTCTGCAGAAGAGACTATAAATCCAATTTATAGAAGGGGTGAGGGCAGGAGGGAGGCAGCTTGCAACAGAAGAGGATGTGAGGCTGCAGCTCTTCCTTTTGGCCATAAAAGACATGTGTTTATTGTGTCTGTTTGGAAATCCCTCTCTGGCCTGCCTTGCCTGGTTCCCTGGCACCAGTGCCTGCTTAGCATGTCCCTTGACTAATAAGGTGGATGTCTGGCCATGCCTCATGAGCTGCAGAGAGGATGATGGACAAGGCTTTTAAAATCTGTTTGGCTCCTGCTTCCTACCCCATCAGTCATGAATTGTAAGAGTGTGTTGTTTCTGTTTGTAAAATAGGAGGTCATGACAAACGTAGCATTGTTAGTCACTTCAGTCTTGTGCAGGGAGCTGATCCTGGGCTCCCAGACTCGTTCCCTGACCTTTCTTTGCTAGGGCTAGACTCCCTGTACCTATTTCCCACATTGATATATGCTGAGTTGGCCAAAATACAATTTAAAAACAAAGAGATGGTTTTAAATTACACATGACATAATCCCCTGCCCACCCTCCTATGCTGCCTTGGGAAACTTAATTTTAGGTAATAAGAGAGAACCAAATGGTGGGCTACTCTACTCCCAAATGATTTCCACGGCCCAGGTCCCAACGTTCTAGGTATTGGGGAACTTTGATGAATCGCGACTGTTCAACATGTATCCTTGGTGGGCTGGGGTGGGAAGAGAATATGTTTTTTTGTCCTTGCTCCATTCTTGGATCCTTCTTAGGAAGACTTGGGAGTCAGGACATCACAATTTGGTGGCCACCTCTTCCACTGTAGAAAACAAGAAAATAGAACCACTTTCCAGTCTTTCCTTAATGTTTCTTGTGCTGATAGAGAGTGAGGAAGAGCGGGGGTGTGGCTCAGCGGGAGAGCACTTTCCTGGCATGCAGGAAGCCCTGGGTTTGGTCCTTGGCATCCCCCAATCCCTACCACACCCACAAACAAACAAACAAACAAACAAAAAACAAACCATGGATAAAGGTGGAGGGCATCAGACATGCCTTCCCCCACAAAACCCCCACTTAGTCCCCTCTGGTGTTCAGCTTCCACGATTACTAATGTGGAATGGACATTATTTGTTAGTAAAGGACAAATTTGTTAGTATGGACAAATTTGTTAGTAAAGGAACTGGGTTGGTGTTTAAGATGAAAGAGGATTTGGGGAAAAAAAAAAAAAAGAAAAGGTGGAGTATTTCAAAGGGTCACTTGGGATGGGCTTTGCAGTGTACTGCATTAAGGCAGATTTGGGTTCCATTGCTGGCGATGCCAGGTGGATAAGATGTGTGCACCATGCTTTGGAAGTCCCAAGAATTCAGCGGGAGGACTGGTGGAGGCCTGCCACAGGGCTTTGGTTAATAGGCAGCTTTAAAGCACTTGCGGTGTGGTGTTGGCTCTAGGAGAACAGAGAGGCAGTCTACCTGCTTCTGAGGACCATCTGCTTAAAAAGATGAGCAGGTTTCTCTGAGCAGCTCCTCTTGTGCTCCCAGGTGGGAAGGAAACTCAGAGGTCACCTGGGCACATGCCCAGGTTTGGTGCCAGCAAGCGGTCTACAAGGTGGAGGTGTTTGTTGGCTCAGGGATCTGTTTGGGAGGATGCAACTTAGAATCAAGTCCTCAGACCGTGGCCAGACTTTGAGGACTGGACCTCTGTGTGTTATTCAAGTCGTGTGGTCATCTAGACCCCTTCCCCGAGATGGGAGGAAATTGGGCATCTTCTGTGCACCCCCACCCACAGGATGTCAGTGTGAGACCGTGATTCTTACCTAGAGCCTTCCCTGATCCAGCTTCTAGAACCTTCTGCCAGGGTTTTGCTCGCTCCTGTTGACCACTCCTGCCCTCCCTGCACTCTCACCAGCTTCTGATGTCCCTCCTACCTCTGTGCTTTTTTGTTGGTCCTATTTGCCACAACCTGCACCTGGCCTCAAAGTCCTCTCCACCTCTCATCTGGGGATCTGTGTGGGTCCTGCCCACCTCGCGGCTCTCACCTCCCAGGCTTCTCTGGCCCCTCCTCTCCTCCTGCGGGTGGCTCTGTGTTGTGAAAGTCCAGCGGGCTCATTTGGGACTTGGAATAGCAAGAGTGAACCCACACCAGTCCCTCTGCCTCCTTGATTTCCACCCATCAGGGTTTTAACTCCTCTCTGAGGATTTGCTGGGGCCCTAGAACCTAAGAAACATCAGACCCAGCCCTGCACCCTTCCACAGGCTCCTCCACACAGGATAGAATTAAAATTCTTACTGAAATTAAAAAAAAAGTAAAACCTCTCTTCTTTGTTGGAAACGGGAGGCCATTTTTTAAAAGCTCATATTTCATACCCCCCAACCCCCCCAAAAAAAGTGACTTTTAGGTTAAAAAATTGTATCAGAGTACACTATGCCTCCAATCAGGATGCCTTACATTTTCTGTACCATGAGATCTTTTTATCCCCACTCCCCAAGCTCAACTCCTAAGATAATTTTAAATACTCAAGACTTACACTTCTTACATTGGATAGTTAGTGTCTTTTTGGAAAAGGTTTTAGGTTATATTTGTCTTTATTTTTGTGAACGGATTTTTATTTTTTTGTAAATAGAATCCTTTAATGTAAATTGTAACTTAAAAAAAAAGTGTCACACTTCAAACAAGACATCTGTAATTAAAACACCTGTTTTAAACACTGTTTTCAACATATCCCTTCTCTGCTCAGAAAATTTCTTAATAGGTTATTTATTTATTTTTTATAGTTGTAGATGGACACAATACCTTTATTTTATTTGTTCATTTTTATGTGGTGCTGGGGATTGAACTCAGTGCCTCACGCATGCTAGGCAAGTTCTCTACCACTGAACTATCACCCCAGCCCCTCATACATTTTGTAGTGCTTACTGACCTCTTTTTTTCCCATAATCTAAATTTCAGAGTCTGACTTTCCAGGTCTTCCAGCATCTAGCTCCACCTGGCACTTACCTTTTCAAAAGAGTTTTTATTGTCTTTTCCCCATGTTCTGCTCATAATAAATGAGAGACTGTGTTACTGTTAATAATAGAGACCCTGATGCCAGAGTTCCTGGGTTGAAGCCTCATCTGTTAGCTGTGTGACTTTGGAAAATTGCATGCTTAGTTGGTTTTGGTTTCCTGATCTGTAAGATGGGGTAGTAATGAGACCCATCTTATAGGGTTGGGCATGAAGATTAAGTATATTCTTGCATGTGGAATGCTTTCTGGCACACAATAAGTGCCCAATAGTTGTGAGTTATGATAATATTTTCTTATGAATGGTTTGTGATGTGGTAAGAGAAATATTTATTTATTTATTTATTTTTAAAATATTTATTTTTTAGTTGGAGGTGGGCACAATATCTTTATTTCATTTTTATGGGGTGCTGAGGATCGAACCCAGTGCCTCACACGTGCTAGGCAAGTGCTCTACCACTGAGCCACAACCCCAGCCCCAAGAGAAATATTTATATCTTGCTTTTCTTTATTCCCTTACATCCTGGGTGTATGTATCCTTGCATTAGGCTTAACCTGAAATTGGCATAGCATTTGGAAGTTTTTGCCGATATTATTGTAACCAGTGCACCCAACCACAGGGAACTTTGTTAGTTCAGATTGTACCAACTAAAGAATTTCCCCAAAGTGACCCACATACCAAATTGTTCTGCTCAGCTCTAATCATTTGCATATACACACAAGGTATTACCTTTAATTGAGACAGTCAAACAAGTTTTAGGTTGGGATCATAATATTAATTCATTTCTGCTGCTATAACAAAATGCCATAGACCGTCTAATTTATAAACAACGGAAATTTATTTTTCATATTTCTGAAGCTGGGAAATTTAAGATAGAGGCACCAGTGGGTTTGGTGTCTGAGGAGGCTGCACTCTGTTTCAGGGTGGTTCTCTGCATGCTCTGGAGGGCATGAATGCCATGTCCTCACATGATAGAGGGAATAAAAGGGCAGAAGGAACCCACCCCTCGAGCCGGTTCATAAAGCTCTCATCTCATCCATGAGTGCAGACCCCTCATGGCCTGATCACCTCCCAAAGACCCACTCTTAACACTGCTGTGTGGGGGATCAAGTGTCAACCTGAATCCGGGAGGGACACATCTAACCACAGTAATCACTTTTCCTAAATGAATTGCCAGGTCACTGACACTAGTTGTGATGGTTTGGGTCTGAGGTGTCCCCTGTGTTCATCCATACTCCTGTGTCAATGCAGGAATGTTCAGAGGTGAAATGGTTGGATTTTGAGCACTGAATCCTAATTGGTGGATCATCCACTGGATGGCTTAGGAACTTGAAAGGGCTACACTGGGTGGAAACTGTAGGCTGGTGGAGTTTGGCTGGAGGGAGTGGGTCTCTGAATGTGTGCCCTTGGGGATTTTATCTTGTCCCCCTGGCCTCTCTCTCAGTCTGCCTCTCTCTTTCCTCTGCTTCCCAGCTGCTGTGATCTGAGCAGATCTCCTCCACCACGCCCTTCCATCTCACCTTAGCCCGGAGCAGTGGAGTCCACTGACCGTGCACTGAAATCTCTGAAACCATGAGCTCAAAATAAACTTTTCCTCCTCTAAGTTGTTCTGGTCAGGTATTTTGGTCACAGCCATGAAAGCTGACTAATACTAGCTCAGGGTATGGAGTAGGTGATTAATTCATCTAAGAATGTGGGTGTGGTTTGAATCAGGAAACTGTAGAAGCAGAGTGTTTTAGTGGTGGTTTTGCTATTTTGAAATCTTCTATTCTGGTTTCCCAGGCCCCTACCTCCAAATAAACCCCAAAAGCCAAGTGACCTTCAGAGCTGAGTGTGTAGCTCATTGAGAACATCAGAAAATGAGAAGGCCACAGTGAGTCGGATTTCCAGTCTCTTGCCCAGTTTTCTGTCTCCAGGACTGAGGAAAACCTGGCAGGGCTATAGCAGAAGGCTATCTTGGGGAACTCAGCTCCCCTACTCTACCCTATCAGCAAAGCGAGGCCATCCTGTGCATCAAACTGGGTTGGATGTCCATGGTAGAACCCAAAGAAGAAATCAAAGGCTCAAGATCAGAGTCTGTAAATTTTTTCAACTGTTCCAAAACTTAGTTTAATTAAAAGAAAGTTTTGTGTTTAATCATTTCACTCATTTGCTTTAAAGAACAATCCCTTTGATTTTAGCATACCCTCAGGAAGGAAGTACATTTTGCATCACAAATTTTGGTCTTAGTATTATAATATAGTAAAGTCTTCCATCTTGATCATGTGGTATCCATGACATATAGTTCTCTCTGAAAGACAAACTAATAGGATTCTCATTCTTACATTTTAGTCGAGGAAGGCAGGATAGTATACTAGATAAAACAGATTTTAGGAATAAACTATTTGGTAAACGTCAGCAACATGACCTTGGGCAAGTTCCCTAGACTGTAAGCCTTGGATTGTTCATTTTTAATTTGAGACGAAATTTTAATGAAAATCTCACACACACAGACGCACACACACACACATGCACATGCACACACACACACACACACACACACTCACATATATGTGTACTTCCTGAAGAATTCTTTCAAATGTAAGTGAACTAATACAAGAAAAATGCTTAAGACATCATCTTGCATTCATTAACAGCTCCATAAACAGATATTCCATCTGTCAGTCCTCAGGTGCCTTTTAATTCCAGGGGCCACCAGGATGAGAAAGAAATGGCCTCTGCCTTGGAGAATCTTATAAAGATATAAGATGTGGGAAGTCTGAAAGTCTGAGTTTCAGTAAAGAAGAAAACGTTGGGTTTATTATATGTTGTGGTGAATGATGGAGATACCTTCAAAATGGCGGCAAGACCCACCAGGCTCTGGCTCCTGCCTGTGTAAACAGCCCCTTCTTAGGCTTCTCCCCTCTGTGCTCACTAAACTCCAGCCACACTTGCCATAGCCACTCACTCAACAACCATTCAGCAGGTATTTAGTGAGCACCTTCTATAAGCAAGACACCATTTCACGTGGTGTGGTGAACAAAGCACATTTGGACCCTGTTTTCATGGAACATATAAGTTGCCACTGTCTCAAACATGTTAAGCTCTTTCTCACCTCCAGGCCTTTAATTATGTGCCTCCTTTGCCTAGAATGTGTTCTCTTGAATATCTTCTCCACACCATTTATCCTTCATATCTGTTGACCTCTGAACCCCAAGTCACTGTCAATGAAATCCCACCACTATCCCATCTCAAGGGGTCCTTTGTTTTTACTTCAAAATGCATATCACAGCTCGTTTCTATCATTGCTCGTTGACTGCCTCATGCACTAGACTGTGAGCTCTATGAGGTCACAAGACTCTTGACATTATTTAATCCACCATATCTAGGACTTAACGCGTTCCCAACAGAATCTTAAAACTGTATGCTGATCTAATTAAAGAATTGATTTAATATTGAAATATACTTTCATTTTAGAGGCACTGATGGAAAATTTGTACAGATCGTTAGCGGTGATAATCCATTTAGATTGGTAGGTTTATTTTGGTTCTTCTAGTTGATTTTATATATGTGTGTATATATAATTTTTTTAATTGCTTAAAGTATGATCCTGGGGAGCTATTCCTTATCTTTGAAAAGCTTTCAAATAGTTTTCTTTTTTTCCCTATAGGCATAGCTTATAGAGGGATTTCTTTTTTTTTCTTGGGATTTTGGCAAGTTCCTTAATCTTTGAAATAGCATAGGTCACTCAGAATTAAATTCCTTGGGTATAGCAGAGGCTCCTTGTTCAGTAGGAAAATGTAAAGCCTCTCCCATAAATTGCCCATGTCATGGGTGTAAACACAAATCTCTGGAGATCACTTTTAGAAGAAGAGGAAGCAACAAATGGATGATATTCTGAACAAATGTTGCCCCTGTGGGGGGCAGACAGAGGAGGAAGTGGGGAGGATGTTGGGTTTCAATGCGGGCAGGCAATTATAGCTACGAACATGGCTCAGACTGAAACTCTTCTTTTTGGCTGAGTTGACTAAGCTGGGCTATTGTGGTTCCATCTTTTGAAAAGTGTTCATTTAAAGTTCCAATAGTGCTATGAAAAAAAAAAATCTGCCATCAAGGCAAATGATACTGTTGGATGTGGACTGAAACCCCATAAAATTGTATGGGTGATATTAATTTAGTCACCTACGGCTTAATAGTCATTTTATGGACATTAAAAAAAAAGTTTTGTAGCCATAATGTTTTATGTATCTTTATGGTCTCTTATGCTGTGTTTAATCAGTGTAATTATGGGAGGAGATAATTAAATATAGTACTATACAGTTCTTAAGATTTTAATGCTGTTATTACTGATTTAACCACAAAAAGGATATATAAGATCTAAGTTATTGCAAATCTTAAAAGAGAAATATTCAGTCAGAATTTTTAGTAAGCAGTTTAAATGATAGAGGGGGAAGTTGTGCCTTCTTGGTTTGTCAGTTTATTTATGCCATTTAATATATTTTTTATTTATAACTGGGAAGGAAAATCAGGAGGAGATGAATATTTGTACTAGTCTGTAAGCCAAGTGATGTTGCGGGATAGTTCAAACCGGTTACATTAGAAATAGTTTAGTGCCCCCGAAGACTATTCATGAATATAATTTAAAACAAATATTATATATGTGATATATATTTTATTGTATATGTCTACTCAGTATACATTAGCTGTGTCATTTTTTTCCAAGCAGAAATAAAAACAATTTCTTCCTCTTCTTCTTCTTCTTTTTTTTTTTTTTTTTGAAAACACAAGAGGCATTGTGGATCGATGCCTGTATTTGGAGCCATCTTCTTAGGGAAGGCAGCACTGAGATCCCATTGCTATTTGTAAAAACACAAAGTTCTGAGTTGGTAGCACTACCTGGAGAGTGCTCCTCCGTCTGTGTGGGTCTCCCCAGAGGAGCAGGAATTGAATGGTGCTCAGGGAACAAGACCTAGATTGGGGACAGCAGAGGGGAGGGTGTGCCTGGTTGGGGGACCAGTGTGAGCAAAGGTAGAAAGGCTTGAAATCTCTGGGGAAAGGCAATGAACTCCTTTCTGAGCACCTCTGCCCCAGGGCAGATAGGCCTGTGTAATAGGAAATAAGTTAGGAGAAGGAAAAAAAAAACATTCAATAATGTGGGGGTCTTAAAACATCGTGCAAAAAATACTGGACACAATGCATATCGCTCAGCTTTCAAAAGGAATGCGATTCTGATATATGCACAACATGGATGACCCCTGAAGTCACCATGCTAAGTGAAATAAACCAGACCCCAGAGGACAAGTATTACATGATTCACTTGTAGGAGGGACATGCAATAGTCAAGTTCATGGAGGTGAGGAATAGAATGGAGGTTACCGGGGGTGGGGGAAGAGAGGCAGGCATTGGGAGCAACTTGAACAGATGGATTTAATGCTACTGAATTGTACGCTTGAAAATGGCTAAAATGGTAACTTTTAGGTTATGTCTATTTTACCACAACAGGAAAATAGAAAAAGTACTGGACTGAATTTCATAAGCAATGGGAAGACATCAAAGATTCTTCTGGAAGGGATGACAAGATCCCAGTAGAGTGTTGGCATTAGGCTTTTGATTCTTTTAGCTTTGTGCTTTGATGGGCAAGCTGTGTTGGAGACCCTCTCTACTTCTACTGCACGGGAAGATGAATCTTCAGTCCCTATAGTTTTATGATAAAAGTTGACAACATGGATAGGTAGAAGCTTCTAATGGGGAATGCATGGTTGGGACTGGAATTGGGCAGGAAAAGATGACTTAAATCCAAGGTTGGAACCTTCCTTCTGTTTCAGGATTTTTGGCAGTGCCAAGGAAATTTTGATTTGTGTGAGCTTCTGGAAAACATGAGTTGGATGAAACACCAAGGCCTAATGTTGAAAGCTATCCGCCTGGAATTAATGAAAGATGTGAGAATAGATTCTTCGGTTTTAGAGTAGTTTTGTGCACTGAATTGAGGTTGTGTTCTTTCTCCTTCTCCAGCAACTCTATTCTCATTGTATGCTCCAAGGGAGTGATTACAAAACATCATTAAAATACTTCCTTTCCTTTTCTCTTCCCTGGAAGAGGCCACAAGGGTTGGCCTTTGCCGTCTGAACCAATCCTTTGCTTTTGCATCCTCATAGCAGCTCTAAACACTTTCCCTGTGGTCCACTGGCTCCAGGATTTCACAGCAGGAGAATCACAAGGGGGTTCACAAATCACCATCTCCCATCTCGTCCCAACCCAGAGCTGTCCTGACCTCTGATGATTCTGTCCAGTTTCCGGCAGTTGAAACAAACGGAAAGATGAGGCCAGGTGGAGCTTTTCAGATGTGCCAAGCTCAAGGAAGGGCCAGCAGTGGAGGGAAGCCAGCCACCCCTTGCAGGGCAAGGTGAGGGAAGGTCTCTGGGAGGGGGCAGGTTGGGAAGGAGGGCGGCTCTGGGAACTGAGGAGTCCTAGCTTGAGTCTAGGGGCAGCTGTGTTGTGCAGTGATGGACCTTGGACGAGCTTGATGTGCAGTTTGAGTTTAGACCTAGGGTTACATGTGGCTTCACTGTTTATTCACTGTGTGATTTTGGACAAGTTATTGACTTCTCTGAACCCAGTTTTCTCATTTGTGAAAGAGCAGCCATCTCTCCTTCACGGAGGTGTTCTGAGGGTCAAGGATGACAGGCTGGTAACTCCAGAGCAGGTGCTCAGGGGGTCGCAGCAATTATCATGCCGTGGAGGAATGTTCAGGCCCTGACCCTCCTGGCTGCCCTTTGGGAGCCCAGGGGGCATTGCGGGTGACCTCCTCGGAGCCCTGGTCTCTGGGTGGTGTGGTTTATTTATATCCGGCCTGCCCCACAGCAGCATTGCTCTTTGAGGCTAGGGATGCTCCCAGGACCAGACCTGAAAATGGCCTTTCAATAGCATTCAGTGACTGGTTGAGTGACCGGATAAGAGAATGACTTTGACTTGTTGGCAAAGAGGAGGACAAAACTTAGGGCGCATAAGCTGGTGACCCCCTGTAGGCGGCATAGGGTACTAGTAGTGAGAGGGTACAGATGGGATTTTTTTTTTGTAAATGACAGATCAAGAGGTGATTATTTACTTTACAACCCACCTTTATACAATTTATAAAAAGATTCTTTGCTTGATAAGGGACCCAAGAATGCTTTTTTTTTTTTTCTGGGTGGGGGAATGAATTTATCAATGGAAAGAAACTTAAAAAAGCTTCATGACCTTGGAGCCAAGAATTTTACTTTTGGAACAATTTTCAAAAGAAATAACTGAACATTTCAGAAAGAACTTCGCACAAAGTGTTCGTGGTAACATTATATAATGGCAAAAATTTGGGAAAAAATGCAACTATCTACCAAAAGGAGTATGAATCCATGTATTTTGGAATGTTCACACATCAGAATAAGATGCAGCATTTAAAATTGATGCTGCTGATAATTGTAATAAAAAGGACGGTGCATGTATTTATGCAAAATTAGTGATATATGCAAATTTATGATATTTGTTAAAATACAGGAATGAAACACATACACATTTAACAGTGATTGCTTCCATACTGTATGAACAATGAGTGATTGATGCATTTCTTATTTTTCTGTGTTGTCAATAAATATTTATTACTTTTATAATGAGAAAAGGAAACCTGGAAGGAGGCAGTTCCTTTAATCCACTTACAGTTAGACAGAGCTGCACACGGGGCACAACTTTTGGGGTGCATTTTGGAAGGGAGTACCCTCCCTGGAGGATACCTTTACCTCCTTTGTCTCCCAACAGCCAAAGAGACTGAAAGATGAGGTGTCTAAAGTGACAGTGACACAGGAAGCTCTCGAAGACAGGGAGGTGGAAACTCCACCCCGGGGGAAGTGTGGTCCTTGAACCAGACACAAAATACCAGGGAGAGGGACCTGGGGAGTGAAGAGAAGAGTCCTTAGAACAGAGAGAGATTAGGAGGAGGATGAGGAGAGCCGGGGAATGGGGAGAAGAGTCATGGAGCTTAGGCGTGGGACAAAATGGGAAGAAATGGAAGAGACAGACACCTTGTGTTTTGAGGGGAATGTGAAGAAAACCCCAGCTACCCCTTCTGTTGCTCTGGGCCTCGGTTGGATTCTGAATGGTCAATCAACAGATGCTTTTTTTTTTTTTTTTTAAAAAAAAACTTATTCTATTGCAATTGTAGCATTAAGCAATAAATAAATGGGTTTATCCACCCTAGTTCCATCTCTAGGAAGCATTTCTAATTTGAATCGGAAGCCAGACCAATTTTTCCTCCCAAGCATCTGTCATCTGGAGCACACAGTGCTGGGACCCTTGGTCCCCGGGGTTGGATTGTGAGTGACTGTCCTCTGTACCCCAATCTTTTGTTTTCCTAGATACAGAATCCTCTGAAATCCACTCTAGCTAGTGACCAATTTCCCATAAAGTGGGACTTACCTTGCTGACATTTGTCATTGGCTGGTGATCACAAAGACTGGTAACCATCTGTGAAAGGAGCTTGCTAGAAAAGAGAAGACAAAGAGGGCACAACTTAGTACAGGGGAAAACAGCCTTTGGCATGTAGCTCCCGTGGGCTGGTGTCTTCACTCCAACACCTGACCCACATCTCTGAGCTTCTCGGACTTTCCCCATCTGTCTGATGAATGAGGAGTGTCAGACCTAACTCACGGGCTCTTATGAAGACTCAATGACAAACACCTCACCTACTGGGTGGTCACTGGTGTGAGCCTCCGTTCCATTTGTTGTGTGCCTACCTTAAGCCAGGAATGACGCTAAGTGATTTCCAGGGCCCCTCTCTAGTAATTTAGACAGACAACTCCCATTATTTCCTTCGAATGCAATAAAGTTGTTTTGAGTATATCCTGATAAGTAATTGCCTCCCTTAATGATACTCTAGTGGAATACAATATGGAAACCTCTGAAGGTTTCTATTCTTGAAACTAATTTTTAAATACAAGTGCTTACAATTAGTCCTGCCTCGGTGTGATTCGTAGCATACCAAAAAGCCCTGGGTTTCTAAATATAGAAGCCAAGATACCCTGCATCCTCAGAAAGCCAAACTGAAAAACCTTACACAAAAGGAGAACATGCTCACATTATCCAGGTGTCACGTCATAGGGAATGTGGTCTCTCCAATTAATGAGTCTCAGGAAAATGTTCAGTCTGTTAGGAGGTAACTCCCTGCCTCCACTCCCCGCCTTCCTCAACACAGCACATAAGGTAATTTCTTGGAAAAATATTCCCAGTAATTAAACAACAATACCCCAAACCAAAAAATTGAAGATAGTAATGCTTGGATAGTGGAGAACGTTGCCAAGATGGTGGTTAAAATTTTGCAAAGAGAGAGAGAGAGAGAACCATGAGCAGGTGCTAAGTGAGATTCCTGGAATTCTACCTGGATGATGAGGTTTAGCCTTCACCCAGGGGTCATGGCCCATATACATCCTGTGACAGAGACGTTCTCAGCAGCTGCATCTGCCTTTGACTATGCTGAGCACTTGGCCCTTCTGTCTTTTGACCTCACAAGATCTCTCATGACAGTTTTTCAGTAGAGTTAAAAAAAGAAAAGAAGAAGAAAAAGATAAAAGGGGGGTGGGGCACAGGAGGTAACAGACTTTCTGTAGGTTATACTGATCTGGGTGATGGGCAAGCTGGAATGAGGGCCAAACTTATTCTTTAGCCTTGGTTTCCTCATCTATAAGATGGTTATTTGATATTTACCTTGCAGTGTTGTTGGGGAGAATCAATAGAGAAAGTGGGGTGCTTGATTCTCAAAGCCTGGCTCCCAGACCAGCAGCATCAGCAGTACCCAGAAACTAGTTGAAAATGCAAAATCCTGGGCCCCCCAGACCTCCTGAATCGGAAACTTCAGCAGTGGGGTGCAGCAGTCTGTGTTTAATGAGCCCTCTGGGGACTCCGACATCCCTTAAGTATGGGGACCACTGGGCCAATTTCCTTCTCCCTGGCTCTCTCTGGGTAGCTCTTCTGTTATGCCCAGAGGTTCTTGGCTCTATAATATGATCCACCAGAGAGACACTTGAGAGTGTGATTTTTTTATTTTTTGCTATTTCAAACTTACTCTCTGCCTCAGGTAAGATTGAGGAGCTCTCTGTAGCACAGGAACCTTCCCTGCAAAGTAGGGAGAAGAGAATAAGAATTATAAAATGATTAGGGAAAAGTTAGCGGACGAAATACTTGGAATAAACATGGAATCATCTTTTGGGAATGCATTGGAAGTGTTAAATATCAGAAAGAGGGGAGCATAGAAGAATGTCACTAACCCATATCCCTAGCATAACTTTGGCTCTTCTAGTGTTTCCTCATCGGTGATTTTACTTTATACTCAGGTTGGTAAATAGGCAAGGGATGGTCTTCAGGGTAGAGAGGAAGAAATGAGCCTCAGTGCAGCTGAGTAGCTTTCTGAATACACTCTTCAGAAAATCAGTTAATGTTAACTGAGTGTCACATCTAATGATGACTTAGCCCGTGGCTTTTGCTTCCTGGGCTTCTCCTCTTACACGTGATGTCTTTTGGGATCATAGATATTCATTCATTCTTTAATTTCGCATTGTACCAATTGGCTATGAGTTTACAGCTTTTTATCTAGAATATTTTGGTGAATCTCATATATACAAAATAAACAACACACTGTGGGTTCTACTACATTTTGAAATCACAAGGCAAAGATGCTTCACGCATTCAAGAAATATTTACTTTGTGTACAACCAGAGATATGAAAAATTGGGCTCTATTTGTGTAATAATGCATTCTGCTGTCATATATAAATTAAAAACATAATAACAAAAGAAATATTTATTGAGGGTTTATTCTGTTCTAGGCATTAGGTTGGATCTTTGTGTTACAATTGTGAGTAAAATGGACCTCCATTTATTATTCTCGTTTAGTATTTTCATTTTATCACCTCCAGCTGTGTGGTCTTTCTTCCTGCTGGTAGGCCTCCTCAGCCTCCCTCTATCTTGGGTTCAGTTCTGGAAGCATCCCTTGGGACCAGCTTGGGGCCCTCTGATCTCCCGAGGACCCCAGTTAAAGAATGGTGGTTGGTGGTTTGGACAACAAACAAACTTGTAGGTGACCACCTAACATCCACAACTGGCTAAGCAAACAGAATTCACCTTGGCCATGCATAGGTGCCTTTTCAAGGGAGATGCAAGGTTTTGCATAGTAGATGTTCTGAGGGAGGGAAGATTCAACAAACAACCATTCATTGGTTCAAACAGTAATTTTTGGAGAAACTACCATAGTCCAGAAATGGGGAGTCAAGCCATGAGCAAGACAGACAGGTGAGAACACTGTCCTTATGTTTTCTAGTTAAGGGAATTAAGGAACAACTAACTCATAATGCTGGGTAAGGAGATGATGAATGGTTGGCTAGGGGTGGTGAGATGTGGCTCTTTTAGAGTTTCCAGGGGAGGTTTCTTGGAAGAGGGAAGATACGAGCTCAGATCAGAGCACAGCAGTTGTGCCGGGCAGTGTGAGGTGGGTGGGATTGTCTACAGCTATGCCCCCTTGCCTATAGTTACCACTCGGTTCATTCAGATTAGGACGGTCTGATTAGATGACAGCTCTCACAACCCAATCATTTCATCTCAGAAGATTCCTGCATCGACACAGGATATATCATAGACAAACCATAACAGTGGTACACATTTGATGACGATGATGGTGATGATGGTGATGATGATGACAATGATGATAAGAAAGAGTCTTGTAAGTCAGGCAGGAATTTGACAGGATAACCTTGATGGGATGGTGGGGTCATCTGAAGTCTGTAAGCTAGAATGATAGGAGAGGAAAAGAGAGAGTAGCGAGAAAATTCAGTGCTTAATTTGGGCACATTTGAAATAATAAAAAAATCATTCTATTTGGTTTGCTTTGTCAGCTTAGGAAGGAAGTCAGTATCTCTTGTGTATCTACTTTATTCATTTCTGCATTCAAGCCACAAAACACTCAGGAACTGTGCTAACTTCTAGGTGGATGGGACAGACAGAATCCCTACTAGTGGGGTGCAAACTTTTAAATCAAAGGTCACCAGTGAGTAACTGTGGTTGTGCTAAGACCACGAAGAATGGCTACAGGGGACCCAGGAGAGTGTAATGGGTACCTAGCATGGTTTCTGCAGATGACATTCGACTTGGAACAAGAAGGATGAGGAGATGGTGGGTAATGAGAGGGGAGATCCCCAGGAGGAGGCAGCAGTGGCCAGGCCTCGGGGGCGCCAGCAACCTGAGTGGTGGCTGTTGTGTCGAGGGCAGTGTGTGTGGGGCCAGTGGCAGGAGCTGGAGCCGGAGAGGCAGGCGGGACCCCATCGCCTCAAAATCTCCTTAAGGATTGCAGATTTTATCCTAAGGGTAATGGGGTTCACTGGAATGGTGGTATTTGAAGAGTTTCCAAAATTGCTAACTCTTTTTTTTTTTTTTTTTCCCTGAAGAGGAGGGGAAAAAAAAGCTTAAAGAGATGAGAGATGGCGTTGAGGGATGAACTTGGCTGGTTTCACTTGAACAAATAAATCACCGGTTGCCATTTATCCCCAATCAGCGATAATCCCAGCATTCTCACCCGGGGTCAGTCTGGACAAAAGCAGCCCACTCTGCTCCCCTCCACATCTGTCAGCCTGTAATAGCATCCTTATCTGAGGAAATCTCTAGATTGCTCCCCAACATAAACTGTTTGCTGGGCAGCCGGGGTCAGCCATGGCCAGCCATGGCTGCTAAGCTCTCAGACGGCCCCAGGTGCCCTGTCTGAACTGCAAGAGGGTTCCACAGAATTGAAGTGGCCGGGCCCAGGCAGTGGTGTTTACTGACACAGGCTTGGGCCTGGGACTGTCCTTTTTTGGCACTTGTGCGAAGCACAGGCGCACGCCACTCTTGGGCTGAATGGCCAAGCAGTGTGACAGCCACAAAGGACGTGGGTTCCTCATCACTTCCCTCAAAGAATGGGGCCATTTAAAACAAGCTCCCATCATGCAAGGAGGGCGGTGTCTTATGGATGGTGGTGGTGGGGAGGAAAAATAGCCCTCCAGTTTCAAAACAAAAAATACACAGGGTTGTCACTTTCTTTGTGTGTGCCAACGTTGAAATAAAAATAGCCTCTCTTGGAAAGGAAAGTTATTTTGGTGGGTAAACTCCTCTAACTACCTGCTAGAGCTAAGCTGCCTGTGTTTAAATGCTTAGATATTTCACAGGAGCAGTTTCCGCAGAAAGGTCCTCCTTGCCCAAAGGGGTTAAAAACACATGGAACACGTTCCGAGTGCTTCTTTTCATTTGTTAATGGGAACTGACATTCCCTACAATCAAATGGGACTGAGCCTAATCATATTCTCCATGACAGAAGAAATTAAGGTCTGTGGTGGAAGACATTATAATCCTGACAGAATTTTCATGCTCTCCCAAAGTCCAAATTACTCTGTTTACTGAAATCACATGTTGGTACATCTTTGTCTTAATCCTCTGATTTGGGGGCCTGCTAATTTCCATTCTGCAGGATGGGGGAGACTTCCGTGTTATCAGCAATTTCCTATCCATCTTCTGATGTGCTCAAGCAGATAAGTGGTTGCCTCCCACAGCCCTTTGACTGGAAAAAATCTCCCCCATGCTGGATGACTTCAGGGTTTGGACTGGCCAGGGGCAGCTTTGAGAACTCAGTCATTTTGTTTTTCTCTAAGGCCCAGCATGGTTTCTTCCTACCCAAATGATCTGTTTGGGATCTAGCAGCAGTTGAGCTGCTCAGAATTTATATAGCAGAATACCTGAGGTCCAACTCCACTCTCAACAAAACAAAACATTTTTCTTTTTTTTCTTTTTTGGATGATAGATGATGTGATTGTCTGTGCTACTTTTCAAAGCTTACATACGTGCAAAGATAAAGTAGACAGTGTGGTTACATCATTTTTTGGCTGCACGGTGAGGATGGTATTCAAACTATTGCGCAATGGTTATAGAAGGAGCGTGACCCATTGGAGACTGTGGCCAATCAGGAGGGATGCCTGTGTCAACAGCTGGTGTCACAGTAGCCAGTGGTGGTCTAGGATATGCTTAAGACTCCCAGAAAGCCCTGAGTTATGGCATATGCCAATTTCTGTGGCACGAATAGTCCCACCAATGCCCATTTCAAGCAACCCAGTGATATTGATTGGCTTACAAAATCCCTGCAAATTTAACAATCAGCTCTTGCAAAGCCAACCCAAGACAGTTCCAGCACAACCCTGTCTGTGGTGAGTATTAGCTTGATAGCATCCGTACATATATAGACATGGGTACGCCCAGGTACACAAATATGCTCAGGTATACATACACCCATTTTTTCTCTCTCTCCAAGAATATGAAGTTGTAAATGACATATGGGACCAGTCCAGCGGGGAATCAAGTGGCTGAAGTGTTACAAGATGAGCCATTAGAACTGTTGCAAGGAAAGCTAGAGTCTGATTATTTTCTGTTTCCCCTTTGTAGTGAAGCTACAAAGTCAAGTTTCATTTTCAAAATGCATTTCTCACCAAATGCTTTTTTTTTTTTTTTTTTTAAATACGCTTCAACTGAGGAGAGAAAATAATTTTGTACCCTGGCCACCAGTGACGCTAGCTTGAAAGTCACCAATTTAAAAAACCATTTTCAGATTTGGTATGTGGGCAAAATAAGTGCAGGCTATAATCAGGAAATTCCGCATAAGAGTGAGTGGAGTTGAGCTGATTTTAACTCGGCGGGTAATGAACGAATTCTCCAGTATTGTAGCTAGAATAATTCCTTGTGCGGCTTCTTGGGGGCAGCTATGATCTAAAAATGGTTGATGCTTTTATTAGGTCAGTGTTCTCCATTAATCCGTGATCTATTTTAGAAGAAAAAACAATCCCATACGGCTGGGGCCGTGAGATTTTTGATTTGAGCACCTTGGTCAGAGGCCCATTATTTCTCTTTTAGGGACAAGTCCAGAGTTGCTTCTTGCAAGTGGAGTCCTTACAAAGAATTCTAATAGGCATCCTGCTGGGTTGTTGTCTGTTCTTAAGTCTCTTTTCATTTGAATTGGAAAGAAATAGCAGTCAGCTGAAATGCTGGTCTCTTTGGAAGTGGCCTTTGTAGAGCTAAACAATACAAACCAACTTGTCCATCATCTCGAGTTATGCCTAAATCATTGCCGTCAAGTTGCATGGAGCAGGTAGATGGTGATTTTCACATTCTACAGCTTCTGACAAACATTTGCCCTATCCATCCATAAACGTCTCTGTCGGTGCCTCTCTGGGTTCTGGAAAAGTGGTTACGTCAGGGATACTGCTGTGAAGAAATTAGTCACAGAAATACTGGTATCATCCTTTTTGTCTTGATTTCTTTACATATCGAAGTCAGTTTCTGATTCCCACTTGGAGAAAAGAATACAGTAGCTCCTAGTGGAAAAACCTGTCTTCAGTTATATTTAGCAGGGAAATGAGTCAAACTATTGAGAGATTGCCAGCTTCGTCATTATAGGATTATGCATTTTAATGGGACACACGTTTGCAGGCCCCGGGGTTTGACAGTTGCGTCACACACATTTCATTTTTTTCCAAGCATTCTGAGGCCTGGAAAGTACCTCGTTTTTAAAAGCCAGGTGTTGGGTGACCTCTGTTTCTTTTTGCTTCGTTTTAATCACTTGATCCTTCTTACACGGTATCGTTGAGGATGAGGGAATCGACACCGGCACATTTAATTCGAAGGGCACCTCTATTTTGGAAGCTTTACATGATGACTTAGCAGGGAAATGAATTTCCTCTTCTTAGGAGCTTGCTTAGATAATTCAAGCTTGCACAAAGAGGAGTCAGACCCTCTGTTTCTGAAACTCTTCCCTAGCATAGCTGGGACTGGGTAGGGAGTGGGGGCCTGGATGTCTTAGTGGTCTATGTCAGGATGATTTCTGGAAATGGCTGGTATAGTTTTGTGACTTCAGAGTTCTATCGGTTTCTGCCTCTTGATCTTGTTTGCATAGATTCACTTAATGGCAAAATAACAAAACAGGTTATTTCCAAGTTTATCATTCATTTCCCTGTACGGTGGTCTGTATGTGTGTCTCTTGCCCTTAATCTGCAAATCTGGAGGGTCTCTCTGACAGGCTGAGCGGTGTTCTTCTGTCAAGCTTTGGCACACATTCCCAGGAGCTTCACTGAGCTTTTCACAAGAGAGACACCTGTTGACTGGCTTAGACATCAAAACCCATCTCTGTTTTTACAAGGATGCTCTTTGCCTTCAAAGGACGTTCATTACCTGGTGAAATGTTTTCAGGTTCCTAACGCTTAAATAACATTTGGGAGATGTCAAAAACAGTAAAAGCCACGTCTTTGTTTTAAATGCACAGTTTTATGGAGAGAAAAGAAGGAGTAAGAGAAGGGCTGTCTATATCACGACTAATACTGAATGCTAAGGATAAGTATTATGGAGAGAAAAGAAGGAGTAAGAGAAGGGCTGTCTATATCACGACTAATACTGAATGCTAAGGATAAGTACTTGCCTTTACACTTGACCAAGGAAATGCAAATCTGGTAGAATAGAATCTACGAGACAGAAAACTAGTAGTGTGGTTTTTATTTTCTGTGAAGAAGTATATTATTCATGCTAGAATAAAAAAGAGATCTAAACTTTTCTTTCTTCCTTTCTTCTTATGATATGAAACAGAAGATAGATGATAGTTGTAGAAAATATTCCTTGACCCTCCAGGAAACAAAATCTCACTGGAAATAGGAAGAGGGTTCTGGCAGTGGTTCCCAGTAAGGGAAGATTTTCTAAGGAAATTCACTACTTAGAAATTTAAGTTTATCCAAATAAAGACAAGAAATCCTCTCTCGCATTCCTTTAAACAAAACCTTCTCCCTGGCAGGCGCTTCAGAGTTGGTGATTCTGATTGTCTTATGCTGGTGGCTTCTGGTGGCCTTGTCCTACATCAGGGGAGGTACACCTGGGCCCAGGAGTATTCTTTCAGAGGAATTGTCTTTCTTTCTGATGAGCCAGCTTTTTGAACAACAAACACGAAGAAGCCTTTATAAAAATTACTATGAAATCAGAACCATCCCTGTGGCCGGAAGCAGGTACTTAGGAGAAAAGGAACACATCCTTCTTATGGTACATTTAACTCATTCTGCAAAAATGTAATGGGAAGAAAACTTTTCTCCTGGACCCCAAATGTCTACCTTGAGTTATGAGTATCAATAACATTAGCACTAACTGCAGATAGAACTGTTGCTCGTCTGAACGTGTAATTCTATTAAAAAATAAAGCTCACTAGGCGACTTGGGGAAGGGGTACCAAGGGCAGTGAACTCCAGAGGCTAATTGTATTATGTTAAAAGCACTTCCTCAACCCATTTATTTTTTTCTGTCTTTAATTTCATGGCTGTTTCCTTGGTCTTGCCTTCTGGCCCAGGGTAACTAAGAGCACCCTCCTAGCACAGCCACGGAGCCCCATTCATTAATGATTTTGTTCATACTTTTTATCTTCTTTGATACCTCCTTTTCACAATGAAGTAACTCTCATCTCAAGACAAATGAGGTCTTTTCTCAAATGGATGAGTTTCCTGATTTCTTCTCTTTCCTTCTCTGATCTCGATTGATTTTTTTCCTTTTGAATCTGGAAGCTCTGCTGTTTCTCTCTCCATCCACAGGGAGTAGTGTCCACCGTTGAAGGTGAAGTTCACATCCTGTTTTGTCTGATGACCCTGGAAGCTCTTCAAATTCTACCGGTTGGGTCACTAATTTGGCACAGCCAGTCGCACCTCGTTATCTCTTCTGCAGGCTCTGGCAAGCATGCACTCGGGGCTACCCACATAGCTCAGCCTCGGCTCCATCCCCGCTCACTGCTTGATTGACACAGAGACACTCTGACAAATTCAGAGCCAAAGATAAGGCAGTAGAGCCAGTAGCCCAACACTTTCGGGTGGGTTTCCAGTGCTTTAAACCATGCTGCCTACGTGATTGGCACTTTTGGTGATGGCAGGAGGCCCTCCCTTGAAGCCGCCCACTGGGATGTGGAGAGCTTTCTGGGGACAAGTCACCACTCATGCTGAACCCACCAAGACTCACAAAAATCACAGAGGGTAGGTGTTTGCTTCACCTTTTCTGATGTTTCTTTAGAGCACGGTTCAATTTTGTTCGTTCCTTTGGTCCGAGTTCTATCTTGTCTTCAAGCTGAAGGGCTTCAGCTCTTTACACAGAGGATCTGAAAGACCCATCGTTTTGCCAAGAGGAAAGCAGACTGTGATCTCGTCATTTCACAGAGAGGGCAACTAAGCACGGAGGAGAGTACCAAGAGATCTCGGTGGGGCCAGGGCGCTGACCTGCAGCCTGCTGCTGTCTTCGCTTGGTCACGTGGCCTCCTGTCATTAGCTTCTTGCATCTTCCTATTGACTGTCCATCATTTGACAAATCATTAAAAATAGATAGCACAACACTGGCCTCAGGACGCATCTTTGGGCAGCCCCGTTATTTTTAGCTCCCCGTGTGGAGGATTGGCTATTTATTCCCCTGCTTGGGTTCCTCTCGGTTAAGAAGGCTTTAATCACGACAGAACTTCACCTTTTACCCCATAGTTACTGACTAGCCCGCCCGGCTTTAATAGCCTCCTAGGAGAGACCTTCTTGCAGCCTTTAGAAAGTCTAAATAAATTATGCCCATAGATTTCTTTCTATCTGCTGTTTTTAGCACACAATTTTCCCAAACAAAAAACCAGGCCAGAGTGCATGTTTGTCTGGGGAGGCGCTTTGAAAGGCCTTTCTGTGGAGCTTCTTCTCTCCTTATCCTGGGGTCAAGGTGGCTGCTGGTCTGGGGCTGGGGCTGAGGAGGATGGAGCAGGTCTGAAGTGAAGAAATCCAGCCTTCCAGTCATTCTCCTCCCCGAGACCCTGGCTGGGATTATAGGAGTGTGCCACCATATCTGGCTCCAATCCAAACTTTTTAGGCCTCACTTTTCTCATTTGCATAATGGGGAAAATATTACCTACCTCATAGAGTATGTTACAGTTTGATGTTATTTTGATTTTTGTTCCTAAATCAAAATGAGGTCGACTTCCCCTCCCCCGACCCGTGCACAAGGCAGAAATGAACATGGCTTCTGCTATAGGACTGGGAATGGTTAGGACAGTCACAGCCATAACTGCACTAAGTTAGCCCAAGATATGGTGGTTTCCAGAATGCCCCATCTTCTCAGATGACCATTAAAATTAATTACAACATTCACAGGTTTTCAATGTGCCTGGTGAGTTGCATATTTGATCTCATTTATCTCTGAAAACAAGTCTTTGTGGGTAGGTATTCTTATTCCCATTTTATGGACTATGAAATGGAAACTCAGAAGGGTCAATGACAAGGTCCTGCATGGGTAAAGGGCAGAACCAAGTGGAGATTTAGGGTCTGGTCCATGAGACCATCTAACCAGCTTTGATTTGAAAGTGGTTTTTATAAAAACAGATGAGGAAGTTTTAAAAAAAATGTATTCTTATATAAATCTTTGAGGAACGGTTCATTTGCAACTAAGACCCACATCAATGGTATAATCATGCCCCCTCATTTTTGCTTGAAAAGGTGATAGGACTGCACGTTTCTGAAGAACACCCCATTAAGTAGCCATTGAAAGCTAAGCACTTGGCCTTGGGCTAACTGCAGCCAGAGGTCTGGTTTGGGATCTTGACGTGCACCTGTACTGGCTCAGCAGCCACTGAAACATGGTTGGTCGTTTGGCTCATGTATCTATCTCTCCTGGTACAGCTGTCTCTGCTCATCCAAGATAGAACCCACTGTGGCAGACACATTTGGTCTTGACAAATACAGCATCACTTTGGCTGGCCCCTTGTGTCAGGAGAAATTGTGATCATCCTGCTAGACCAAGACAGATGAGAGCATTAATGATCCTGAAAATCATCCTGGATTCCAAGAAAAGAGACAAACTGAGCAGAATCCACAGCCCATAAGAATGAAAAGTGCCAGGTTCAGAAGCCACACCCTTGGCCTGGCCTATGTGACCATTGGATGCACGCTGACGCGGGGTCTTCATGCTGGCTGGAGTTCTTGGCAGACACTGTCCTTTAAGAAGAGCAGGTTCCAGATTGGAATCTTTAGATCATTCCATGCTGTCTAGTCTTGTCTGGTCTAAGGGAAGAGTTTGCTAGCCATGGCACTGTGGACATTTTGGCCCAGGTAATTCCTTTTTATGGAATTTTCTGTGCATTGCTTTATAGGGTGTTTATCAGGATCCCTGGCATCTACCTATTAAATATCAATATCATCTCCCAGTTGTGACAACTGAAGTATCTCCAGACATTGCTAAATATCACCTGGGAGGGGCTGGGATTGTGGCTCAGTGGTAGAGCGCTTGCCTCACACGTGCGAGACCCTGGGTTCGATCCCGAACACCACGTAGAGATAAATAAGTGAAATAAAAAGGTATTGTGCGAAACTACAACTAAAAACTAAATATTAAAAAAAATATCTCCTGGAAATAGAACAAAATTGGCCCTGGGGGAGGAGTGCTGCTATAGGGTCATTGGCTTGTGAGTCCTAGCCTGGGCAGATAGTCAGTGGCAACTTAGTAAGTGGACCGGTCTCACATTCCAGGTTGACTTGTGAGTCAGCAGCTAAAGCAGTCCATTATCTTGGATGGAATTCTGGAAGATGTTTGCAGTCTAATGCTCTGCATAAAACACCTTGAATTTCTAGCTTTCATATATCAAAGAGGGCCATTTGCTTCAAGTCGCTAAACCTCTGAGATAAAGTCTCAACATGACTCAGTAGGCGGCTCACAGCCCGCACCCCTCCAGGGCTCATGGTGGACACCGAGGCCCATCATAACATTCTTTTTTGTGGACCTTCGTGGCATCAGCATTCTCTGAACATAGGATGTAGGAAACTACCGTGGTTTAGAATTAGTAACCTGTTTATCATCTTCCATGCGT
Organism: Urocitellus parryii; assembly: GCF_045843805.1. Lineage (NCBI taxonomy): Eukaryota > Metazoa > Chordata > Mammalia > Rodentia > Sciuridae > Urocitellus > Urocitellus parryii. Next base: position 127,234,245 of record NC_135540.1, read on the forward strand.
CTGACCTTAGGGAATCAATTCCAAGAGAATTGTCAAATGTTAAGATGGTGGTGGGAAAGCCTTCCTGGGGTAAGAGGGTCTCCACCTTTGACTCTGTTTTCATTTCCTTTTCCCCCTTCACATCCATACTTGTCCCTTGTTTATTCTATGAAATGGAGCCAAACTTTCATGGTCGGAACAGCAGTGCCATAAGTGCTGTTAATTATCCTTGAAGGATTTTTAGATGGTGGAAAGCAGATAGCTTTGGAGACTGAGGACATCTGTCTAAATTAGCACAAGAGACGATTCCTGTCACTACTCTGGATTCCCCAGGCGAATCTCAAGTTTGGGTTAATAATAGCTTTCCACTTACAATAATCTATTTTCTAAAGTTAAGCCTTTTGTCCAGGTGATGGACAGAACACATTTTTTGATTTATTTTTTGTAAATTAAAACCAAATGATAAAATATAGAAAGCACTAAAACATTAACTCCTATTATCACCCAGAAAAATCGTTAATGTTTTGTCATATTTGTTTTAGTATCCTTTTTAAATTTAAGAAATAGATTGTTTAAGTTCATTTGTGCTGCTATAACAAAATAGCTAATATTAGATAATGTTTAAACAATAGAAATTTATTTTTTCACAGCACTGAAGATGGGGAAGTCCAAGATCAAGGTGCCAGCAGGTTTGTGTGTGGTGAGGACCTGTTCCTTATGGATGGCACTAATAGGTGTTCTCACTTGGAAGAAGAACAGGGTCAAAAGGACCTAAGCTAGTTTCTTCCCGTCCTTGTCTAAGGCACTGATCCATCCATGAGAGCAGAACTGTGTGAGTTCTTTGCTTCCCATAGGCCCCACCTCTTAATTCCACCACACGGGGATTAAGTTTCAACATGAATTTTGGAGAGACACAAACATTCAAACCATAGCAGAGATCTTCATAGATAAAGTGATATCGTTCATTCCTAATATCAAGTCCCTTCCAGTTCTCCTAGCAGCATCCCACATTCTGAAGTTGTATATACCTTACTAGTGTACTTTATACTCTTATTTACATTCATATGAATCTGTGAAAAATGTATTAGGTGCCCTTTTAATTTTTTAACATACGTTTTGTTATGCTGTTTGGTTTCCCCTCAAATGCATTTCCCTCAAAATGTTGTAATTTTGAAGCCTATCCACATGGATACGTATAGATCTAGTCAATTAGAACATTTTTTTTGGTATTTCATTGTATGAATAAATTTTGTCATCCATTCTCCTATTTATGGACATTTGCATTTCTCATTTTTCACTTGTACAAATAACCTTGCAGCAAATAACCTTGTAATTTCTCCGAGAGTTTCTTTAGTGTACGTCCCTAGCAGTGAAATTGGATCTGGCATATACATCTTAAACTACAGTGGGTAAAATCAATGTTCTTTAAAGCTGGTGGTTCCAGCTGACATTCCCACCATGAGTGTATCAGAATTGCCTCCTGTGCACATTCTCGGGTGGGTTGCACTAAAGCGCCCTTCTTTTGCTTGGCTTCTGATCAACCAGCCAGTGGGGTTATGATATCCTGGCTGGAGGTTTTGCAATTTGAAAATCATTCTACCACAGAAATGGGGCACACTTCCAATCATGGTAGAAGGTGACTTGTCTCCAGCTCACCACTGTATGGAACCTTGCAATTGACAAGTGATACAGCTGTAATGAGATGTTAGGCATCGTGGGCTCTGTGGCCTCTGGTGCATGCCTCTTGCTTTGGCTGGAACATGGCAAATACTTCTTTCCCTGTGCCATTGACTCGTGGCTCCCTCTGATGTCTCTATCTGAGCTGGGCCTCCCTCTCACACAGTGAGGCTTTTCCTCCCTTTCCTCTATTGCTTTATTCTCCAGTGTGAAAACTGATGCAAATACATTATTTAGTTTCCCTGCAATCTCCTTATCCTTCTGAATATCTCCTTTGTGCACGGCTTGTCTAGCCGATTCACTGATCCCTTTGCAGCCGTCTTACTTCTGATGTACTTAAAGAATTTAATATTATTTGTTGTGTTATCATTGGCTGTTTGTTTTCAAACACCATTTTTAATCCCTTCTAATCTATACTTTACATCTCACCTGCTAAAGTTTATTCTTCTGTAAGCCTCACACTGGAATGGATTTCAGTTTTTTTGAAAGATCCTTTTTCTTTGGTCTCAATAAGCTTCTGAATCTTGGTGTTTTTCTTTCCTTTTTGGGCCACTGTTTTTAATTTTTGTTCTGATTATGGATTTCAAATTGGAAATCTCTCCTTTTTTTCAGGGGATTTTTTTTTTTCATGAGAGAATCACAGGAAGAATGTTACACACTGTTTAATTGTGGGATGAAACAGTAAAGAAACAAACTTCTAGGAAAGTAAGTTTTCTTGTGTCTTAACAAACCATTGCATTTTGTACTTCTCGATAGATCCCAGTTAGAGTGGAGGCAGCAGTCTGGGCAGTGGGTCCGTGAGTTGAAACCTGATTTTTGGTGAGTTGATGAAACCCTTTTCCCCTTTTGGGGACGACTGGAGTCACAGAATGAAGTGAAAGAAAAAAAAAACAAAACATCAAAGCTCATTTTCTGATTAAGAAAATTAAAGAGGCTCTTTCTCATCTTCCTGTTGATTCTTTCTTTTCCAGAATCCCCTGAATCTTACAGAGCTTCAATCCTTATACACTTGCTCTCCTTTGTGCAGCGAGGGGATCCTGTCTAACATTTCCAACGGTATATAGGGTCAGATCTTTTGATATTGTCTTATATGGTTCTGAGGATCTATTGATTTTTCCCAGTCTTTCTCCTTTGTTCTTCAGATTGTACAATATCTTCTGATCAGTAGTCAAGCTCATGGAACCCTTCCTTTGTCATTTCTGTTCTACTGTTAGGCCCATCTAGTGATTAAAAAAAAAAAAAACAACTTAGAGATATTCTCTTTGGATTTCTAGAAATCCTACTGGGTTCTTTTTGATTGTATTCATTTTTCATTGTCGGATATCCTATCTAGTCATTCATTACAAACATGTTTTCTTTTACCTCATTGAGCAAAGTTCTAATAGTTGCTGTAAAACCAAAGTCGACTTTTCAGCATCTGGGCCGTCTGGTCGCTCAGACATTGTAAATTTTATGTTGTGGAGATTCAGATTTGTTCTGTTCCTCAAAGAGTATTGATAGTTTTTGTTTTAGTAGGCAATTAACTTGATTGAACCTCGACAAAACAATTTCTCAGGCAGCGGCTGAAATTGCACAGATATTGTGTCCTTAGCTCATCTGCTTTCCCTTGGCCCCACGCAGCTGTGGTTCAGGGTCACCAGAGATTTGCTGTCTTCTGATCCTTCAGACCAGGTTATTCCCCTAAGTCAGCTAAAAACCATAAAAATGGGGAATGTGTGACAATATGTTTTCCCCAGTATTAATTTCGCTCCAGAATCTGCCTGGTTTTATTTACTTTCTAGAACCTTCACGTAGTTGCTTTTGCTCTTTTGTCCAGGGTTGCTGGTTTTTATCTGCAGGATGTCAAGCAGGTACGAGTATTTTCAGCTACATTGGAAGCAGATCTCCTCCACCTCATGTTTGTAAAGTCATCCCTTTGCCTGCCATACTTGAAGCTCTGTTTCTGAGCACTCTCTTGAGCTCCTGGAATGTACAGCCAATGGGTCACTTGTCCTCTCCATTTGGAAATGTAATAGACATCTCTAACACAATATGCCTAAGATGCATTTTATTTTTGTTTTTCTTTCACCCTCATTCTCTATAACTCAAATTCCACCCTCCTTAATGTCCAACTAGCAGTCACTTTGGACATGTTCTTCCTCACCCATCCTCAATCTGTCAGCAGATCCTATTGGCTTCATGTAACATAAACTTTGAGTTTACCCACTTCTCTCCATGCGCTCGCTCTCTCTCTCTCTCTCTCTCTCTCTCTCTCTCTCTCTCTCTCTCTCTCTCTCCTGGACAGAATCTAGTGCTACAATAGCCTCTTGGTACTGGACCTCCCTTGCATCTTTCCCACACCTCCTTCAGAGTTTTCATCATACAACAGCCAGGCATTCTTCCCATGTTCATCAGACTATGTGACTTTCTGGGTGGATCCAGATTCCTTGCTCATGGAATAAAATCCAAGTTTCTTCCCACGGTCCCCATGGTCATGCGTCATGTGGTTCCCGTCTGCCTCTCCCCTCTCCCCTTGGCCACTGTCTCCACCAGGTCCTAGTCCTTTGCTGTGCCTGGAACAGGTCTCAATCTTTCTCACTTCTGGGGTTTTGCATGTGGCATGCTTCTCACGTGGAAGTCTCTCTCTACTCCTTTTGTATTATGGGTACCTCTTCCTCCTGCTTAAATTCAAACATCACCTTCTGAAAGGGCCCTAAGTTTTTACGCCCACCCTCACTGTAGCATGTGCCCCATGGACCCTGAATCCTTTCTGTCTGCATTGCTCTTCCTCAGTGTCAACGTTGCATCAGGCACGTGGAAGGTGCTCAGTCATATTTGTTGAGTGAATGAAGTCAGGAATACAGTGCTGCTTCTTTCTCTAATGCAATAATGTCAGCTCGTCTACATGTTTTCTCTGACACCTTATGCTCAAAGATTAATAAAAATCGCTGCCAGAACTGTGATTTTCCCTATTTGTATCCTCCCCATTTGAGGTTTTGCCCTCATCCCATTAGCTGGGTGAAACCCAGGGAGTCTCCCATCTTCTTGGGGTCCAGTGTTTTCCTCTGTGATGGGATGAAGTAAAGGGAAGACCAGTAGTTTGCAGTTTTGTAAGCAATAGGAAACCTTCTCCTCTTTTCCTGCGAATGAAGTCTTTTGCTGAACTTCAAAGAGCTCCATTCACAGTCAGGTGGGAGGCCCAGGGCCCTTCCTCTCCCTCTCACGCTGGACCCCTGAAACGTCTCAGATTCCAGCTTGGGAGCCATGTCCTTTGACCCCACGCAGACTCTGAGTCTATCACATGATCAGTTTCTCTGAGGTGAACTCTAGGTAAGTGAATCCCATGCTTCCCACTGTGGAAAAAGAATAATCAATCCCTCTCTACTAGACACATCAAAAAATATTCACTTTTGTTAAAAAAAAATGGAGGCAGGAAAATATGACCCCTGACCCAGCAAACTAAATAAATGTTGACCTGCTTTAAATGAACTTCGGAGAAGACATGCTCTCCAAGCTTCTTAATTTTTTTTGATTGCCTGAGGGCATAGCTGTTTGGCAAAGCTTGTGGGATCAAAGCTCAGGAGCAAGGGTTTGTGTCCCTACCAGGTCTCCACAGATGAGGCAGGGACCTGGCTGCTGCAGTCCTGTCTGGGGAATTCATTACAAACGAGAGGGCAGGTTAGTGGAACGGGCTGGACGAGATGGGAGAGTGGGCCCCCATGTCAGCTGGGCCTGGTTACTGTTAATTAATGGCTCAAACCCACTTCATCTTTGGAACCAGCTCCTCTGCTGCTACTAAGTCCAGACTCCTCTTCTTCTTACACACTGTGCTCCTCAGAGAATCGGCCTTTTCAAGTACGCGGTCATCCTTTAGTTTTTAAATTGCTACACCAGGACTCAGCCCTCCTGGTTCTTTTGAGTTATGTCCAGGATCGAAATGGAAAGGTTTTCCATTTCTTCCTTGCCTTCTCTTATTACGGATGGAGTAAGCTTCTTGAGGCCCAGGAAGGGTCTTAGAACTACCTTGAGTTCCCCGAGCACCTGACATGGGGTCGGACATATACCATGTGCCTCGGCATGGCACAGCTCAAACAGACGTTAGGAAGAGCCTTGGTTCCTCTTTGTAAATGTAATGTGTCTTTGTGCCAGGAGTGGTGGCCCACGCCTGTAATCCCAGCAGCTCTGGAGGCCGAGTCAGGAGGATCGCAAGTTCAAAGCCGAGCTCAGTAATGGCCAGGTGCTAAGCAACTCAGTGAGACCCTGTCTCTAAATAAAATACAAAATAGGGTTGGGGATGTGGCTCAGGGGTTGAGTGCCCCTGAGTTTAATCCCTGGTACCAAAGGGAAAAAAAAAACCCATAATATATGTTTGTTGTAGAAAACTCCGTGTCAACAGAAAGAAAGTCCATTCCCAGTGTGAGCTGGGGGAGCTGCCTCAGATGTTTTGATAGAATGGGTGAAGCTGCACTGTGAAGTCTGGGGACTCTCCTCTCTTCTTTGTACCACTGTAGGACAGAGGTATGTGCTGTCTGACGACCGTGGTCACCATAGGCCTATCCCACAGAAAGAGAGCCAGGCCAGGGGCTCAAACTTACAGCTGAGTTAACTTGTTTTAAAACAGGAATCAAGTAGATTTTGGAAACCCTACAGACCAGTGAATATTTTACCAATCTTTAGAAAAATCTGGTAAAACTCTGGAGAAGTAAATGGCTAGGCATCAAACCTAGAGAATAAAGGACTAAAGTCACCAAAAAGGAAGCCAGCTAACTTCACCTGTTTCCTCGTGAACCGTTAGACTGACAAGTCAGGCCACAGCAGGCTTAGTGGGGAAGGGTTCCACGCTGTGTTTGGTTGTTATAGTTCACGCCGCTTTTTGGTTGGGGGACGGTGGTGAAGGTGGAGAATGGAGGATGAGCCTTAGAGTGATGTGTTGTTTATGGGGAAGATCAGTGGGCAGAAGACGGAGGATTAGAGACGGAGGGAGGAAGGATGGGAAAGGGAGGAATCCGGAGGAATTTAACAAAGGGATGTTATGTACGTACATAAATGTACCAAAGGGCATCTCACCTTTATGTATATTTAGAAAAAGGAAGATGAGTAGAGCAGAGGAAGGAGAATAGGTGGAGGAGGGGAAGGGGGCGATTGGCCATTGAAGCCAAATTCCTTGCATGTATGATTTTGTAATAATAACCCCAACTCCTATGCATGACTAGGATGCTCTAGTAAAAATCATTATTTCATGTAAAAAAAAAGAATATATTGCTTTTTAAGTTTTTTATTTTTTAGTTGTTGATGGACCTTTATTTTATTTATTTATATGCGGTGCTGAGAATGGAACCCAGTGCCTCCCACATGCTAGGCAAGCGCTCTACCACCGAGCCACCACCCCAACCCGCTGAAGGGTCTATCGTTGATCAATTATTACCAGATTTTGACACTTGAAGCTTATCATGGCTACCAGGTTATCATAAGCCTCCTCTGGATAATGCTGCCATGGTCTTTCTGGATGGTAATACTTAAAACCATAGGTGCGTCTTCTTGTTTTCTACACTGAATCCTGTCAATTCCATTGCCACGATCTTAGATTAGGTCCCGATCCCTTTCTACCTAGATCACTGATCTCCTTGTCTTTGGGCTCATCTCCTTCAGGTATTACACCTAAGCATATTCTTCCCTTCCTTCTGATCCAATTATATCATACTCCTCCTCAAAACATCTGCGAGCTTCCTACTCTGCATAGTTTGACTCATTCCCACCTTATCATCGTTAGTGCTAAGTGCTGCTGACTCTTCTTTTTCTTCCATCATTAAACCTGAAAACACTGACTATTAGTTAAAGTGGTGCTGCTGAGAGTTTCGCTCACTTCTTACCCATGCATCTATCCATCCCCTTGTGCAGTGAGTGTGTTGAACACTCAAGTGGGTGTTGGGGGCAATGATGATCAGATGTCATGGTTTTCAGAGACCCTGCAGCCAGATCTTAACTCCTGTTACCTTGTTGATCTGATTCTTTTTCGTTTCTTAATGAGTTTCCTCCACAGTGATTTTCATGGTCACAGGGAGAGGAACTTTATACGTCTTTCTTCTCAAAAGTTTATATGCCTTAAACTCTTTTTTTCTTTTGGTAACCTAGCACTCTCCCTAGCTTACTTATGTTTCTATTGCATGGCACTCTCTTCAAGGTATAATGGTCTTAGAATTGTAATTTGTGTTATGACCTTTTGGTTACTGTCACAAAATACCTGAGCTAATCAGCTTAAAAAGAGGAAAGGTTTATCTTGGCTCATGGGTTTCAGAGGTTTCAGTCCTGTTGCTTCTGAGTGTGTGGCAAGGCACTGCATTAAGGTGGGGAGCCTGTGGTGGAGCAAAGCTGCTCCCCTCATGGTGAACAGTGAAGAGAGAGAGGAAGAGGAAGAGGAAGAGGAAGAGACTAGGGTCCCTCAGTCCCCTTCAACATCACACCCAGTGACCTCTTGAAGTTTCTTCCACTTCCCAATAGTCCAAGTGGGGACCATGCCTTCAATGCATGGGCTCTGGGGAGACATCCCAGATCACGGTAGAACAGAACTGGAGTCTAGAAACCCTCTCCCAGTTTTGGATTTTGTAGTAGTATTTGTGCTGACAATGTCTTTAGAGGGGGAACGTGGCCCAGAAACACAAGTGGAAGCTGCCTTTGATTCCTCATGTAGGAGGCCTGAGTGCGCCCTTAACTCAGGGAGAAGTCTCTAGAATGTGGTTTCTGGCCAAACTTAAGATTGACTCCATGTTGCTCCATGGCCTTGTCCTAGGGCTCAGATGGGCTCACATCTCCTGGTTGAATGAAGGTGACACTGATATTTATGAAGATAATTCAAATTCAAGCCTTCTGAGCCCCAGATCCCAGAAAAGCCTGGTTAGTGCCGATGGTGATGTTGTATTTAAATGTAGGCAAGACGTACACTTTTTAAAAAGACCTTTTTGGTTTCCAGATGTCTTGTGGTCAACCCTTAGCTGTTGTGTTTGTCTCCTTTTCATCATTTCTGTATAGAGAGTTTAGATCAAGGGTTGGCCAAGGTTGACATGCAGGTCAAATCTGGCCCACCAATTGTGTTTGTGAATAAAGTTTTATTATCACACCGCTGTGTTCATTTCCTGAGGCCATCATCTATGGCTAGTTTTGAACTGCAATGACAAATCTGACTGGTTGCAAAGTACAGACTGCAGAGCCTAGCGTATTTATGGGTAAGCCCTTGATCATCAAGTTTGCCCTCCTCTGGACTAAACTGTCACTCAGAATTTGCAGATAGGGGAGCTAGTGTGCTGGTTGTTCACTGTGTTGCCCAAGATCTCGCAGTGAATCTGTGACTCAGTCAAGAACTTAGGGGCATGCTGACTTTGTCCCCTTCTTAGTCCTCTGTGTCTATCAATTGTGTTCTCTTAACACATGGACATTGACTGCTCCTACATCCTTTGTTCCTGGTGTCCTTCAGATCTTCTCCAGGAGACGAGAGCATGACCTTGCCTTTACCATGCTCTTCTCCTTCTGGCCATTTTCACCTGTTGTGTTAATTCAGCCAGCTCAGTGCCCTTCGCACTCTGTGCACTTGCTGGATTGTGATCTACCTAGGATGTGAGCACCCAGACTTCCCCGTGATGGTAATGAGCAGCATCTTTTAGGCAGCAGCAGACGTCATGCTAGGCACATGGCAAACATCACCTGTAATTCTCACTACCTCCTCGCAATGAAGACATTATTACTCACATTTTACAGATCAAGACATGGAGACTGAGTGGTTAATTAATGTGCCCAAAGTCACACAGATGATAAATGGTAAAGGCCAAATTAGAATCCAGGTCTCTTTGACTCCCGAGGTCACATTCTTTCCACCATGACCTCTTGCTTTTCAGTGATAGTATTGTGTGTGTGTGTGTGTGTGTGTGTGTGTGTGTGTATGTGAATACTTTATTTTAGAGTCCACCTCAAGCATTCTTGTGTATATAGATCATTTAATTGATTTTGATTCTCACAACAACTTATCAGAATGTAAAGCCTCAAAAAGTCAGGGACTCTGTCTGACCTATCTCAGTCATGATCTTTGTACCTGGCACAGTACTATTTTCTTGAATGAGTGGGTCATCCTGTCCACCCTCTTTTAAAAGCCAGTAGTCCATGACTTTTCTTAGACTTTTCTTTATCACTTGGACTCTCTTTATAGCATATATACCTTCCTTGTCATTAAGGGGCCATGCTCCACCACTGGCCAAGAGCAGTTCCAGCTTGCTTCTATTGTTTTGGTAAGGTTTTTAATAAGACCTTTAGCCCCTCTCCAAAGCAGCCTAATTTGATCATGTTGTCATCTGTATATTACACTGAAAACATTTCTGAGTGCAAAAGGTTGAGTCTGGAAGTCTGGGGGAGAGATTGTCACAAGTACAGACTCTGGAACCAGGCCACCTGGCTTTGAATCTTAGCTCAACTAGATACATCTTGTGCAATGTAGGCAAGTAACTTAACCTCTCTGTGCCTTCATTTTTCTCTTGGAGACAAGACGAAGGTCTAACTTACAGAATTACTGTGAAGAGTTATATGGAATAACTGTGCAAAGTACTTGCAGGAATTCCTGGATCATTATAAGAACTCTTAAGTGGAAGTTACTGGGTGTACTCCACCCTAAGCAATCACAATATGTCTTTTAACAATTCATAATAAAGTTTGGGAACCTTGTATGAGAAATATCTATCCTTCATCACCCATAAAACATGAAGCTAAGTACAAAGGGTCCCCTCCCAAAGCCTGCAGCATTGAGACACTCGCAGGCAATAGTCAGGAAAAAGAGATCAAAGTACCCTGGTACCAAGTGAAGCCTCAGTCATCCTGGGCTTGTTGGCCTGTCTCTGGTTGATGGAATCTTCCAGAACGGAAACTTGTCTTCAGGTCGCCTCCCCTTTCAAGGGAGCTGAGGTTGGGACTTGTCCCCCCAAATCTTTCCCTAAAACAGATGTACAGATGTATGTTTCCTAGGTACATTTCTTATTGGGATCAACCTCATGGTAGAAAGAATCTCACTTGTACATTTTCCCTTCTTTCCAGCATTTGTTTTTAAAGTGAAAGCGTTTGAGCCATACCGTGTTCAGTTAAGCTGGACACGAAGAATCTCTGGTTTAAAAGGCACCAGAAAGGAAAAATAACCAATTTCAGCTTTTTCCCTTCTTCTGTACAACACTGTTTATTAGACCAGATGATGTACTCGACTCCAAAACATTCATATGGAAGAAAAAAATTGAAGAATTGTGATTAAAATTGATTTTTTCCCTTTGGGAAGTTGGAATCAAAAATGGTTACCTGCTCATTTATGAAACAGATTTATTCTGTTGACATGGAGGCTTGTTTGAAATGTAATTGAATTTCTGTTACCTAATGGAAAGTGACAGTTAACAGTATTTATTTTCCATTTGTGTCTCAGCAGATAACATAACACAATTTTGATTTGTAGTTAGCTTCGGAATCTGAGATTGTTCTATCTCTGTAATTGAAAAGATGAGAGTGTGATGGCCCCAATACAATCCTTTTTTGTTTTTATACAACCAGTAAAGGTAGCTTTAATACAGTAAACAGCCTCTCTCCCATGCCGCTAATGGTTCTATTCAGATCTATCGTGTGCATCCTGTCTTTCTTATTAGGCTCTGACACATCTTTCTACGTTGATAATCTCTCCATTTAGACTCACATGTTTTTTTTTTTTTGTTTTTTCTCTCTCTAAAACTAATTTCTGTAAATAACCTCATCTCTGTTTTCTGCCCCTCCCTTTGGCTCAGAAATAACTTCTATCTTGGAAATAAAGTGAATATTCTCTACAGGATTTTAATGGCTCCTGTCTAGCTGACATTTCTAGGAGACTCTGCATGGGGCGGGGTGTGGGGAGGGTGACTTGGGAAGGGGACCGTAGTTCACGGCAGGGTTTTTCAAGGCAGGGGAAGGTGCAAGTCCTTGGATTGGATGTTTGGCTTTTTCTTGGTCTGAGTCTCCATCCCGGAGGGCTGGCTTCCCTGTTCAGAATATAAGGACTCCTGAAGTGGAGAGCGACTGGAAAGAATGTTCCCCGAGATGCTTTCCTTCAGCCTCCAGATATCTCCTGGTCTCCTTCATTTGTCTCCCCTTAACTTTATTCCTTGGACCTTTGGCTTTCCCAGAAATCCCTTTGGATGGATAATTCCGGACTGCCATTTCAGAAGCGCTCTGTGTATGTGTGTGTGTGACAAATGGCAGAAATGGAGGTTTCACGGCCGTTGGACTTGATTATGGAATGCCCTGCCTGCCCCTTGGCTCGCTAAGTGACCGTGGGATGTCTGCGTGGTCCACCTGCTGTAAATGAGGGCCTGGGAGGCCTTCAACAGTGGTGCATGAAAGGTCTTCAGCGAAGCCTCAGCATTTAGATTCGATGGAAGCGACCCTCTGCCTCAGGGCCACCTCCATCAAACACCCTGTCAAAGTGCCCTGGTGTAAGACAAGTAGCCACAGTGGCCGGAAGGGCAGGGGCAGAGAGGGGATCGCCAGATGCGGTCCATTCATAACCACAGCTTGCAAGGCGGAGCGGACATGTCTGCGCCTACTCATTTCAAAGTTGCCCATCCATCTCTGTGGCCAGAGCAGACATCTCTAGAAATCTATTCCAGCAAGGACACGGACTCAGGACATTTAGACTTATTATTTTTTTTTTTTGTAGGTGGTTTCTTATAAATACTGATGCAGCCACGAATCAAGCCTTTTATGCAACATCAGATAACATAACCATCAATTATTACTCTGTCGGAACATTTCCTGGTTCGTGATGAAAGATGAATGAAGAAGGAGGATGGGTGTTTGGAGGTGACTTGAGTCCAGGGTAGCAAGGGGCTCATGAGGAGGCAGCGTCTGCCTTGGAGGGAAAAGCAGAGCCTAGGAAGTCACTTCTCCAGTGCAGGGTTAGCACTGCCTCACACGGAGGGCCTGGTTTCAGAGGCGCTTGCCCTGCAGGCCAGTCTCGACAATGGCCACTCCCTTGGGGAACATGTGTGGGACACCCATCAGGTGCCAGCACTGGGCTGAGTTAGGGGGCAAACGATAGAAGGCGACAGATGGGACCTTTGCTTGTTCAGGAGTTACTGGTCCTGAAACCCAAGAAACCCAGGGCTTCTTGTTTGAAAACACACGCACACACATGTTTTCTTTTGGGGGGGTAATAGAGGTGGGGGTCTATTTTAAGTGTGGACCCTGAAATATAATCCCTGTGGTGGCCTCTGCCACTGATGACAATTTGATGACTCAGTTTCTCTGTCAATACAATTAAGTACATAATTTTACCCACCCCATAGAAATAGTTGCCATTTGCTACAAAGTTTTAGAGACCCAAGGCTCTGAATCTCTGCCGGTGTTTTTACTCAACAGAGTCCAGTTCTCAGCCACACGAAACTCGTTAACCCTGGACTTGGATGACTTTTCCAGAAAAAATAAAAAATCCTTCCAATTCATTGCAGCTGAAAGAGCCTGTGTTTTTATAATTTAATTAATTAATTAATTAATTGTGCTGAGGATAGAAGCCAGGGCCTTGCGCCACTAGGCAAGCACTCTACTGCTCTGAGCTACAGCCCCAGCCCTCTGCGCTATTTTTTTTTTTAAGATGAAGATTGAAAAAAAAAAATAAATCTACTTGTATTAAGGTAAAATCTCAATTGATTTCATTTATTCATTGTTAATGGGCTCTTACATGATTATTTTGACTTTTAATATGGGATCCTTTATACATATTAAACTAGATAGCAAATCCATTTAGGCATAAACAAATTAGATCTATTTTTTTGTCTCTATGAACAAAGCCCAGGACTGGGCCTCCACTGGTGATAGTGGCTTGGAAGCTTCGAAAGCTTACCCAGATCTTTTCTTTATACTCCTCCATCTGTAGCTTCTAAGCTTTCATCTTTAAGATGGAAGACAGCTGCTTAATCTCCAGTCACTATTTTTATGTTTCAGATTGAAAAGAGGAAGGGTCAGGGGCCAAAAAGAGGTGATTGCCAGCTCTCTGTCATCTCTTAAGTAGTCTCTGGGCCATCCCTGTCAGTGACCCCTGCTTGTATTTCACTGGGCAGAAGTGACCCCTGCACACTTAGCTGAAGGGACCAACTGTTGACGGTGCAGTGCATGTCACAGCGTCCCTTGCAGCTAGATCTTATTATGAAGGAGGGGAGGGAGTAAATGCTAGGTAGGCAGCTTGCCTAGGAGTTATTCGGTAGATCTTCTGTCTTGATTTTAACGATGGGTCCACTGAATTATGAGTTCATTGCAGATGTTGGCTGCTAACGATAAATAAGTTGACCTATCTGGAAATTGATATTCTCCACTTATAGTTATGAATGTGGGTGTCTACACAAACTTATTTTTAAACAGTCATGTATTTTGATATACTTATGCAATGCTTCATCACACAGACGCAAATATATGCCAATATGCCTACATCATGTAAGTTTTTAACTTATGCAACAAATGCTATAGTTTGGAAAAATCTCATTACTTAAATGAAGAAGGAAAAAAAAACTCACAAGAGCAGCTGCAAAGTGATTTTGCCTTATTTCTAGATAATGAGGTCCTAGGTATCAAATGTAGCAAGTGGAACAATGGTATGAAAATATGAGGAAGACGCAAATGCAAACTGTTCCCGTAAAGGAAGCTGGAATAGATGGCAAAGTAGGACTGCTGGGTCCTCAGGTCCACCTCGCATTGCTCCCACCTAATCAGGCCTGCCTGACCTCTGGAAGGCTCTGATGCCAGGGACCAGATTGGAAGTGATGAATCAGATGGAAAATGATGAATTAGGTAAAAGTTTAAATTTCAGAAATGGAAATGTTGAATATTCACATCACAAACACAAATCCACATGATTTTTCGAGGCAGACTCTCATTTCAACACACACACCTCCTACAGATGAGGATGACTAATGCAAAATTAATAGACAATGAGTTTGTATTTCTGAAAACGGTGCTTCCTAGCCAATTAACTAGCTTTCTAGTTAATTATTCCTCTTGTGATAGTCCCCAACAGAAGGGACATTTCTGTGTTAGGGTTGGGATCAGTCAGTGCTTAGTTTTTCAAGCTGTGTGCTGTAGAGATTGGATGGGGCAGCAGTCCATGCCCATATGATCATTTATAGAAGAGCTGTATTTTGATTTACGTAGAGAAGGAAGACTGTCACACTCCTCTCAGAGAGCCCGCTTCTTAACCTCAGCAAAGCCTAGCAGGATGGCTAACCATTCACCCCCCCCAAAAGGTTTCATTTAGCAAATCCCTGCTTCAAGCCACTCTGTACCCTCATAAAGCCCATCACTGTATCCGATGTCACCATGGCTTAGGCAATAATGTTTATGCACCAGACACGGACTTGTAACATTGGGATGTCAATACACTTTATATTACACGGGAAACGAGGACTTCAGTGAATAATTGTTATTAGCCAAAGACCCATTCGTCAGCTAGGGCCTGTGGTGGTGGTGGCGATCCATGCTGACAAATGAGGAGATCAGTGCCTGAATTCCAAATTGGGCCCTTGGAGGAGTTGTGTCATAAAGAGCATAAAATTTTCCCTGCAGCTGTTCTTTGTGTTCAATCTGTGTGTTTGGCTGTGGCTTTTGGCAGTGTTTGTGCGTTGGTTTGGGTAGGGGATGTTTTATCCCCTTCTTGGTAATGAGACCTATGGATTCAGCCGACTCGATGCTGTGCTTCTTTTCACCGCTGGGTCCACCAGTGGCCTATTAGCTGCTCTAATACTGTAGCAAGAGGAGTTGTTGAGGTTCTTATGATTAAACATTTAGTATGCACATTTATTAAACACATATGTGGTGTAAATGCAGTTTCACAGAAGGGAGGAATAGGTGCTTCTTGATGTTTACATTTTGAGGAGCAAATTTGTACGATAGATACCAGTAAAACCCAAGAACTTTATGGGAACAGTACCTCTTGGATATCTGTTTCTAGGTTTTATTTTTGATGTCAAATTGAACATATTAAAAGCCATGTTTTACCGAGACACTCTGTATTTTCTATTACACTTTATGCTTGGACAGGGCCTTTTTCTGTGAATATTCAGTGTATGTGCTAGAACCTGGTACCTATAAGGTGCTTAGTATCTGTTGGTCGGAATGAACTAGACCGTTATGGAGATAAAGTACGGTAGTCAGAACAGGGTAATGAATGGTTTGCAAATCACGGTGGGTGATGGTGATCATATGTGATAAAATGACAAAAAGTAGGACCAACACTTATGGAGTGTTGACAACATAGTGGACCCTATTCTAAACAGTTTACATGGATTAAAACTTTGAATCCTTATAATAACCAAATGAGATGTAATTATTATCATTCCCATTTTATAGACCGGGAAGTTGGGGTACAGAGTGGTTGAATAACTTAAGCAAGGTAGCACAGTTAACAAGACTCAGAGCCAGCCTTAGAACCTGGAAGTCTGGTTTTACGGTACAGGACTGTGACCACTACACGATGTTTTTGTAGCCATGATGTTTTTGTCTGCCTATGTATCTATTCTCCTTTTCTTTTCTTTTCTCTCCCTGCCCCACTTCCTCCCTCCCTCCCTCCCTGTCTCTCTCTGTGAGAGCACCAATTTTGCTTCTCCAACCAGCTCTGTGATTCAGATCAGGCCAATCTGAATTTCTCTCCCAGGAACTGGGCTATTGCCCATACTGGTGGCTGATGCAAGCTTCCGTGGAGGTGGGTGGTCAGAAGGTCTAACTGGTTCCTGTCACCTAGATTTCCTGAGCGACTCCTGTCCCTGCTCCCTGTAGAGCCTCACTCTTCCATTTTTCCTTTGGTTCTGGGGGTTTCCACCTGTAAAAAATCATTCAGGCTCCCATTAGCCAAATATGGTTTCTGATGCTTGCAGTGGAAGAGACCCGATGGACCCTGAGCCTGGCTGACGGGGCCCTGGTGGTGTCTTAGTGACTACTTGCGTCTCCCCTTCTCTGGGTATGGAACGGTAGAAGCTTTGAATGCAGAAAAACAGAAGTTGTGGCTACTTTCCCCTGTGCCCAAGTGGGATTCTCATTAAAGAGTTGAATCAAAAATATGAGGAATCGCACTTTCTCTTTCCCCAAAGCTCCTAGGAACTCAGGGTGTTAGTTATTTTCTGATCTCTGGGATGAAAACAAGCAATCGAGGTTGACTTTTCTTGACCTTATGGTAAGAATCTTTTTTTTTTTTCTTTCCTTTTCATTGACCCTTTGCTTCTGGAATCAAAGAGTGTGTATGAATGAATGTGATCTGTCCATCGGCCTTAAAGGGGTGTCACCCATTCCCACTGAGGCTCCTGAGGTAAATGGTGCTTGTGTTTTGAGATGAGCTGAAGGCTGTGAGAAGCTCAAGGGCATAAGGGAAATGCTTTTAAAAGTACATTTTTTTAAAAGAATACGTATCCAAGCATCACATCTTAGGGGCTCAGAGTATGGGCTTCGTGGGGTGAGCGAGACCCCAAAGCCATGGGCTCCTTTCTCCCACATGGCTCCTGAGCCTGTTCACCTCCTCACTTGTACTCTCAGGGGTGACGCCCACCTGTGCCTGGTACACAGTAAAGTCTACTAAGTGACACTCACTATTTGTAATAACAATTTGGTACCCAAATCGACATTTCCTCAGATGAGATGTTTTCGTACGTTTGTTTTCATTTTTTGTTTTGTTTTTCGAGTTTATCCAAAAAGGAAGAGGGTGGTAGTAATCCTATGTGCTTCTTGGGAGTGACCCTTGGACACTTCCTGTCTTCTGTTATGCTTCCATGTCTATTTATCTTAACAATACTTGATTCCATGGTCTTTTATCTTCTTCCCTCACCGTTACCTAACCATGTCTCTGACACGGTTTTCCATGCAATTGAAAAAACAAAAACCAAAAAACAAACCCAAAGCTGCATGGACCAGGGAGACAGGAAGATGTTCACTTGGTGCTAAGCCAGGCCCTCTGCATCCTGGCACCTCCACTGACCAGCTGTGTGATGCTGGACAACTTTCTGCAGCTCGCCAGGTGAGAAGCCATACCAGCCTCACACAGACGGGAGGAGTGAGTGACCTTGGTCATGAAGGCCTAGCATGAGACTGGACACAAGGGTTGAGGCAGAGAGACTAAGCACATCAAGGAGTTCTTGACAACGCCATCGTTTTCTGTGTGGAGTGGGTAGCCACAGCTCTGTGTCACAGGTACACCTCTCCACATTGCTCGCCACGTTGGTGTGAGGGTCTTGTCCTGAACCTGTGAATATTTCAAGCAAATCTTCTGCTGACCTAAGTGAGGCTGGCTTTTAAGGGAGTTTGTCAACAGGGCCTTAATCCTGGTCTCCTCGGGATTAAGCCGAATTCTTCATGGATAGGGTTGCAAGGTGGAAAATAGGATGCCCAGTTCATTTTAACTTCAGATAAATAATGAATCATCTTTAGTATAAGTGTGTCCCATAGACAAGATTTGAAGCATGCTTCTACTACAATTTGTGTTTGGCATTCAAATTTAGCTGGATAGCTTGAGGGGGGTGTGTTTCCCCTAAACCTGACATCTTGTTTGAGGTCCACAGAATGCCTACCCTGTTAATCTTGCTGATGAATTAAAACAACAACAACAACAACAACAACAAAAACCAAAAAACCAAAAAAGGATAAAGTTGGGATTTTTTTGTCTCTGGTACCTGGTACCCAGGGTTCTAGTCCAACGATCTCTCTGATGCTTTCCCCACACACTCCAACAGCATTGTGTTTTACCTTAACTCTGTGTTCGTCTATTTAAATCCCTTTCATCAGATGAACAGCATTAACTCATCCTATTTATATATCATCTATTTATAAGCACCGCAAAAGAGAGGGTATGTTTGGCAGGAGAAGCATCTCCTATTTAGCAACTGGCAAACGTCAAGAGAGGTTTTGGCTTCAATAAACATCTCTCAAAGTTGTGATGGAGGGCGGGAGATTATTACCATCCTCTTCCTTTTGGGATAAACTCAAAAAACGAAACAAAAACGAAAACAAACATATACAAAAACGTCTCGTCTGAGGGAATGGCGAGATTTTGCTCTTATCCTCAGATGATATTCTTTGAGGCTGGCTCTCCCTCCGTCCCAACTCTCAAGGCACTAAGTAAACAGCTTTGCATTACTCGCGGAGGCAGCTGGGGTCAGGCAGCTCCTGATGCCTGCCTCTGATGGACCACGGCACGGCCAGTCACCCATGAAACTGCCTCCTCGGAAGCCTTCCCAGGGGCCTGCGGTGCCATATCTCTGCACTGGTTTTATAGCCAGAGCTGTCACCCTCAAGAAGCCTGATGGGTGTCACCCCAGAGCCACAGACACACTTGGTCTGGAAAAACGGGGGTTCCTTCTTGCCTTATTGCATCTTTGTGGAATTGTGTGTGTGTGTGTGTGTGTGTGTTGTGGGGGGGGATACAAAAGAAAATCTTTTTCCTGGATTCTTCTCCAGGAAAGAGATGGAAACTTGACCACACAGCGAGCTGGTATTGGTGGTGGAGACCCAGTGGACCCTGACTCTTGCTAGGTATCTCCAAAGGCCACGATTCTTCACCCCCAGAACTCTAGTCCTTGGGGGTGGGCTGCGGGGAGGGTGGTAGAGCCCTCACTAGGATTCTTGGTAACTCAGCTGGCTGGGGCTCATTCTGACTTCTTAAATTGTGAGCTAGCCATATTTCTGAATCGCTTCCTACTTATTTTAGAAAAGGGGGAATTTGTAGCAATAGATATGCAATATTTATTCCCAGAGAGAGAGAGGTTTCAGAAATGAAAGCTCAGAGACTGACGCCTTCACAGAGGAGCCGTAGGACATTTTAGGGACCTTGACCTTCCATGGAGGGAGGGAGCATGGTCAAGTCATGTTTCATAACAGGAGAGGCTCTGCAGCTATTAAAATAATAATCATGATAATAACCTACCCTTCTTTGGTTTTCTATCTGCCAAATTTGATTCCCAAAGTCTTATGTAAATTAACTCATTGCACTTATATATTTATCCATCTTTCCATTCATACCATAAAAATAGCCTCAGCTTTGGCCCAGGTTTAAGAAAATGCAGTAGGAAAGAGATCAGGAAAATACAATTTTGATATTTTAAGTCCTTGATTTAAGTTTGAAATGAGAAGGCATTTGGTGCCTGTCATAGGCAGAAGACAACTTAGGTGACTTGTGATACCAGAATTCAGAGCCAGAGGAAGGTACCTGGGGAACAAGGTCATTCTAGAAAGTCCTGATTTAGGCTGGAAAGAAGGCTGGGCTTTGAAGTGTCTCCCAGGACAGAAGATCACAGCACAGGGCTGGGGAGGGGCACCCTGGGGAGAAGGCAAGGCAGCCATGACAGGTGACACTGTGGAAGCTTCTCTGGACCAAGAGGTCTAGGAGTGCAGTCAGGGTGTGGCTGCTGCTTATTTGTAGTCAACATTTTCCATAGAACAGGGGACAGAGTCCTGACCTCACAGCCCCTCTTTTCTCCAAAGTGACCAGGATCAATGTAATCAGGTCATTCAAAGAAGCAGCAGTTCCCTCCTCCAATGCAGGAAGTGTTTGTTGAGTGGCTGTTTTGCACATGGTGTGTTCTCCTGGGGCTCCTGTGTACCTGGGAGCAGGAATGTGGGGTCAGCTCCTCAGGGCAGCACCCAGCGGGAGCTGAGTCCACGGGAAGCCCAGGCGAGGGTACCTCCGTGCCGAGTCCTCCCCATGGTCCGTGTCCTGCCTTCTTTTCTGGAGGCCTCTCTCGCAGGTTTCTGGAGCTTGCTGCTGTCTGATGTCCAAGGTGATCACCCTCTTTCCCTTCGTGCTCACAGGAGCCTGGTTAGTTACTTCCAGCGGCTCTAGCCATTTTCTTCCCAAATTCACTGATGTCTTCATTTCTCACATTCTCCAAAGGGCTCTCTCCCTCACTCTTCCGCTCTTCACTAGTTCCACACCAGATGTTTCTCTCTGACTTACCGGTCTTCCCTTTTAATTCATCTTCTTGTCCTTCAGGTCCTGTGCTCTTCACCCCAGGCACCCTGGCCCTTGAGTTCACCACCAGTGTTCAGGTTGGTCAGGATCCCAGGCAGTGGGATGAGTTGGGCCCGAGATAGAGCTATTCTACTGCTTGAGTAGCCGAGTGTTTGGGGACAAGGTATTGAGTTTTCTGAGCCTCCGTGGTCTCATAGTTAGGAATGAAACTCCCCCTCTCGGGTTGTGTGTGGTACCCAGCACCCTGTCTGGCAGACAGCTCCAACCAGTGGATGGCAGCTGTGGGCTGTTATCCATTGTTCAATGCCATCCTAGCTCAAGATCAAGTTCAAGGCGTACTTTTAAACATTTATATCTTATAGACATTTATATAAAATGGCTGCACATAAGCTCTACTCCACTACAAAATCAAGATGGGCAAATGGTGGAAGAGCTTAATGTATTATGTCAGAGAGAGAGAGAGAGAGAGAGAGAGAGAGAGAGAGAGAATTTTAAACAGGCAGTATTGTTAGGTTTAGGAATTTGGATTTGTTATAAAAAGCAAAGCAGCTTCTTTGATGAAGGATTGATGGTGGGCACGTGTTTTAGGGGTTCGTTTGGCAGTCAGGTATAACAGTTATGGAGCTTGGAGGTAGGAAACACACGTGGGGGCCACGGTGATGACTGGAGAGGCAGTAAGTGGGAGAAAGGCCCGGATTAAAGGGTCAGCAGTGCCAACAGGAGATGAGGGACACATGGGGTACACAAAACAGTAGGGTCACCATGGAGACGAGAAGAGAGTGGGCGAACCCAGAGTTTGCCTGTAAGATATCATGGAAATCTTTCCAATTAATAAAAATGAGGACTTGGCAGAAAGGAATCAGTAGGAAAAGAGACATCAAGTTGAATTTTGGGCAGACTGACTAGTGTCACGTCAAATGGGTTTCAAAATTAAAATCGAATGGAGTCAGCAATAAAGGGCTGTCTTTGGGAGTTTCCAGCATTCAGTCACTCACTGAAACCCTTTTTCACTTTATCAGTGTGACACATGGTTATTAAGGGCCTACTATGTGCCCCGCATGATTCTGTGAGCTAGAGATATGTGAATGTGACAATGTCCTTGTCCTCCTGAGTTTACACTCTTAGGGGACTTGGTGGGTGCTCAAGATCATGACCATAACCCACGCTGATTTGGGGACAGCAGCGGGATCAGCACTTTAGTGACATTGTGTCACGGATCCGTATGACACCTCAGTGAGGAAGGCACAATCGCCATTGCAGAGATGAGGAAATGGAGACTTGGGCTACTGCAGAGGGGAGGCAAAAGGCTCAAGGCTGAGCTTCGCAGGACAGTCACCAAAGGAGCTGAGCGGGAGAGCTGGGAAGAGGGAAGGAGGCAGAGGAGAGGCAGAGGAGTGGGAGAGAACTCGGAGGCAGAGATGAGAGGGAGCAAGTCCAGGCACCCCAGAAGTTCAGTGGGGTAAGGAGTGAGATTTCTGGATCTGTCTGGAAAGCTAGCCCGATGGCGATGGTGTTCCTGTGACCAGTCTCCCCAGGGAATCTAGGTGGGGAAACGGACAGAGACTGCTCATCCCAGGAGTTAGGGAGAGAAAGAAGGGACATAAGACCACATGGTGTTATTTTTTAAGTGGAGAAGCACGAGATCATGGGGTGGGGCATGGATCCCCTGAAACAGAGCAGTACCACGGGCAGCAGGGACTCTGACTTAGACAACTGACTTTTCTGGAGCGGTGAGATGATGTGTCTCCGGGTCCCTTGCTCAGCGGAAGGAAGATATGCAGTCGACTCTCCGGGGAATCCATCAAATGAAACTTAACTATTCACTTGGTCGTGCTGTGGACGTCTGCTGCTGTTTATTTATTTATTTAGGGGTTTTTTAAAATAGCCATTGCTCTTATCCTGTTGGTGCATGTCTTGTTCTTGTAGGAAAACGCTGGTGATATGAAAAGGAAATTTGTATTTGCACTTTCGTCAGTAGTTCACATCCTTTTCCTGTCGACTTTATGAGTGTGAAATGCCATTAATCATTATGGTGTCATAAAACACACTTTACAATAATGTTATTTCCCCCCCAAGGTTTATTTCTACCATTCTAAGAGATATTTGTGTTGGAAATAGCTTTCATTTTGAGCCTTTCATCTTGAACTCCATAGTTATGCCTGGGACTGCGGCCCCTTGGCTGATAATTGGTTTCGGATGCCTGTTTCGGGCTTTGCAGTCTCCCGAGGGAGCTGAGTGAAGGGCTGGGTGGGGATGCTAAGAAGACCCCTAGTTTTTGAACAAAAGTCAACATATGGCCTTTCCCTGGAACCATGTGTTCAAAGCCCGTGGGGTTCAGAAACCCAGCCGGGGTCATGATCAGGTAGAAGGACCTCTTAGTCCCTGGAGGCGGTCCGGAGCGGTGGGTGGCTGCACGATCTTCACACTGGAACCTGGGTTTGGTGGCAAATTGAGTTCTGATCTGGGGAGTGGTGGGAAGGCCGAGGTGAGAACTGCCAGAGCTGTAAGACTGAGGAACCAATGTGGGTGGGCCTGGAGGGGGAATCCGAGGCCCTGCTGGGTCCCTAGGGGATGGGTGGGGGGAGCCCGGAAGAGGTGGGGGCAGGGTGTGGGCGGGCTCCAGGGGAGAGTAGGTGCTACACGTGGGTGTCGGCAGCACTCCAGGCTTCTGAATGGCAGGGTACTCGGCTCCATTTCCACTCTGTGCCCAATCAGGAGCAGCCTTTTTCTGATCATGTGACTTTCAGTGAAACTGTAAAGAATTCCAGTTGGTGGAATATAGCAAACAGGCAAAATAAGTGACGATTCCTTGGTTTTTGGAAGTGGTGGTATTTTTAAAAATTGTCTTCTTTTATATTTTGACCATCCAGTGAAAAACGCACAGGATGGGGCAATTGATGTTTTCCCTTTAGAAATGTGTGTGTGTGTGTGTGTGTGTGTGTGTGAGAGAGAGAGAGAGAGAGAGAGAGAGAGAGAGAGAGAGGGTGGGTACATGTAGGGGTGGGTACTGAGCATTTTATTGGTCTGAAATGGGAGATACTGGTTCTACGCCAGGACACTAGTGGTGAGTCCCTTCCTTGCTAAGCAAGGTGCTTAACTTGATTTTATTTTCTGTTTATTTATTTAGTTCGTTTTTTACTCAACACTCTTGAAAAAGTGGTCAAGGAAAAGCTTGATTAATAGGCAAAACAAGTGACTAACCGCTTTGTATCAGCTAGGTGCTCTTGGCTTCAGGTGACCAGAGGGTCAGTAGTAAGTGACTTAAACACTGAAGGAGTTGGTTATCTTACAAGGCAGGATGAGTGTGCAGCCCCAGACGGCTCCTGAGACCTTTGCTGCTTGACGCCCCTCACTTTGAATAGGGATGGATAAATAAGCCAGGGATGATTTGTCCCCTAGGACACCTGGCCATGTCTGGGGACTCTGTTCTATTTTTTGCCACAATTGGTGTGAAGGAGATAGCATTGACAGGCAGCGGTGGGGGCCAGGGGGGCTGCTAAACTTCCCCTCTGAAGTGCGGGACGCCCCGACGGTGGGGCATGATCCCACAGCCATGTCAGTGGTGCCAGGATTGAGCAGCCCTGCGTTACAAGGACAGAATACGGCAGAAAATAATGGTCGTCACGGCTGCGATGAGGTCAGAGTCCACCTGGGGTGGGCTCCATCACCCCTCTGGAACGCTTGCCCTGGGGAAGGCCCCTGCTGCGGGGAGGGTCCTCAGAGCCAGAATCCCCCACCGGAGCCACCCTCAGATTCCTGATCCGCCAGAGCGTCGAGATCACGCATGTTCTTCCACGTCACTCAAGTGTGGGGTGACATGAGGAGTCTCAGTAAATGACCAGTTGGCAGGGAGTCCAGAGGCCAGGCAGGCGGGTCCAGGACCGGATCAGGGACTCGTGATGTGCCTGGGTCCAGGCTCCTCTGTGGCCTCACTCCGCCCTCTTCTGTGTGGTCCTCCACTTTCCCGTCTAGTTCCCAAGCAGGCTACTTAGTGGCCCCAGGCTCTCAGAACCACAGGCAGGACAGAAACCCTCTTCTTGGGCATTTCTTTGGTTTGGAATAAAAAGTTTTCCCTGGAGGCACCTTGGGACTCTTTCTTCCCTCAGATCCTTCTGGTCACACACTGAACCATCACCGATGTCTTAGCTGGAAGTCAGGCTGGGAAAGGAAATAGCAGACGTTCTTAGTCTCCATCGTGAGAAGTGGTTTCTGTTCAGGGAGAAGCCAGCCTGGGGAAGAGAGAACCCCATGCTTTTCCCTCTCGGGTGGGACACTCTCGCAGGGGACAACTCTTCCTTGGTGGCAGTCGCCTTGGTGGCACTCTGCCATGCTTTTCAGGTCTCTGGACTTCGGCCCCTTGGGCAGTTGTAGGTATCGGTCGCCTCTCCCATTTTATAGCAGGGGCTTTCCCACTTGAGGTCCGCGTGGACACAGGGGACTGGTAAGGGAGGGAGGGAAGCCCAGATGGCTTCAGGTGCATGCTCTTGACCACTGGTTGGCTCTAGAAGTGCTCCTGCTACGGACAGCAGTGCTCCCTCTGACAGCCCAGGCAGGTCGCTGAGGAGGGAGGAGCTGTGCTGCAAAGGTCTGCTTTTCCTTTAGCTTTGGTGGAACCCCTGCTGCTTCTGACTCATGGTGGCCTCTCATTTCTCCCAGAGGAGAAATTATGGGAGGAACGAAATCACCTCTTTCATCCTCATGACTGCATTGGAAGTGGAAGGTGAAGAATACAAATGAGGGAGAAAAGTTGGTGAACCAGTGCCCTGCAAAGGCACAGGTGAACACAAATTCTGGCTTCCAGATATGAATCAGGAGGTATCTGAGCTGCCACAGCAGGTTTAACCCAGAGGCAGAAGGTGCAAGGAGAAGATCATGGAATTAGGAGACAGGCATGTTCAAACCTCATCTGCTGTGTGATTCTGGGCAAGTTATTCAACCTCTCTGAGGTTCAGCTTCATAATCAGTAGAAGATGAAAACACTTGGCGGAGTAAGCCAATAAGTGACCTGATTTTCACAGCCCAGAGAATCTTCAAGTTGGGTGTTTGTTTCCCTTTTTCTGACTCTTATTAGGAACCCGCCCCCCCCACCCCCACCCCATTTCTCCTTCTTCTCTGAGGATGTCCACGTGTTTGCATGTCTGACCATACAGAAAGGGCTCCAAGGGGCAAGGATTTAATTTCTTAACTATCTCAGGCCTATTTGCATGTTGAGAGAGGAGGGCTGGATGGAGCGAGGCTGAGTTCAGAGATATAAATCATGCCTGGGCAGACGTCAGTAGGAGAAATTTGAGGTGAGGGATGCTGTGTCCTTTGGTGCCGTCTTAAATCACCCCATTTAGGAAACTGACTCTTTCTCTGCCCAAGACTGATTTCACAAATGCAGAGTTGCTGTTAGAACAAGAGGACTGGATACAACCCCGGCTCTCCTGGCCTCGGTGGACGACCTGGCAATTTCCTCCTTCCTTTCTAAGAGGTGAGAGCTATTCGGTCACATCCCTGCACAGGACAGGGCAGGGCAGATGGGGAAGTTTCATTCATCCTTTGAAAAAGGCCAGAGGAGAGAGACCAGAGCTATCCCTAAGTTGGCACCACCCTTCCGAAGGGTTTTGAGCAGACATGGGGACAGAGTTCTCTCCATTCGGCCATGGCTCCGAGTGGCCCTTGTGAGCCCCTTTCCCCCAGAAATGTCCATTTTAAATGAACTTTCAAGGCTGACTGAAGAACCCACAGCTGGAAACCGACCCCAGGAAGACAGGAGTGAGGCCGTTAAGGACTTGGCCTGGGAAGTTCACGGCCTGATTCAAATTCCAGGCTTCTGCTCAGAGGTCATGACCTTGGAGACCTCACCTAATGGACCTCCCAAAACTGTGGCTTCTTCACCTGTGGAACAGGATTAATGACAGCAGCGAGAGGCGAGGCCTGTCCCCGGCCTTACACATCGACCCCTCCTATCATCCTCACGGCCACAGTGAGACCCGAGTGTCACTGTCACTTCTCCAGGTATGGAGCCACCTGTGGGTGACTGGGTGAGGTCACACAGCTCATCCCTGGATGAACCAGGACGTCAGCCTAAGTCCGAGGGCCCCAGCCCTGCGCCTGCCGGCCCACTGCCCGGATTTCACAGGAATCCCTGGAGGACTCACTCAGATGCGGTGGGCTGGGTCGGTGGCCCCTAGTGTCACCGTCGTTACTATTATTTTTATTTTGTGGGGTTACTTTCTGGAGAAAGCCTGAAGGGTGTTCTTGAGGGAGTTAGCTTCAAGGGGCATCTATCACTGACCCTTGGAAATTTCCAGAAAAAAAATTTAAATGCAGCTTTTTTTTCTTCTTTTGCTCCCTTTCAAGTTCAAGTGCAACCACCTGAAAGGAGAAAGTCCACATGTTAAGCATCTGCAGGTGGGTGGGGAGGTTGCATAACCTCCATTCTGAAATATGGGAATGAGGTAGAAGCACGAGGGAGCCCCAGGCTACTCAGCCACGTGGTCCTGCCTCCTGTCTGTCACCTCCCGCCAGACGCGGGTATGGTGGAAAGGAAACTGACAGTGAACTCTGTGGTTGAGCACAGGCTTGTCTGTTGTTAGATCCTAATCTTTTTGGATCAAACACCATTGCCACATCTTTGTCTCTGACATAAGGAGCGTCCTGAGAAGGTGGCTGGTGGTCGCTCAGGGCTCATGGGCCTTTGCCTAAAAATTGTTGCAAAGGAGAAGTGAAGGCCAGTGGCTGAGCTGGTGTGTAGGGGCCACGGGCAGTAACAGCCGTATTATTGAAGTTGACCTTCTGCTTAAACCTGTAGCCGTTTCATCAATCAGCTGCCTGGGGTCTCCTGAAGGTCAGTCAAATGATTCCGTTAATCGCCAGCTCATTCTCGGGTTCTCGCTTCAGGAGTAATAAATTTTTAAAACTTTTTAAAAAATGAAAAGTTGGGTGACAGGTGTGTATGGAAGAAAAATAATCAGATGGAAGAGCAGTCATTTAGGAGCGAGCGGTCGGAGCCAGGGCTGGAGAGAGGGAAAAGTTTCCCTGGCTGTGGAACACCTCCCTGGCTCCCAGTGCTCTGCCTGGACAGACAGGGAAAGAAGGCCCTGGATTTAGCCACCGTGTGTGTCATCAGAGCCACTTGGTTCTCCATCACCTAGTGCTGAGTGTTTCCGGTACTGCGTAAGAACGAGCAGAGTGCTGAGCAATGTGGTGCACACCTGTATTCCCAGCTACTTCGGAGGCTGAGGCAGGAGGATCGCAAGTTTTAGGCCAGCCTCAGCAACTTAGTGAGGCCCTAAGCAACTTAGTAAGACCTATCTGTAAATAAAATTTAAAAAAATAAAAATAAAAAAGGGGTTGGGGATGTGGCTCAGTGGTTAAATGTCCCTGGGTTCAAAACCCAGTACCAAAAAGAAAAAGAAAAAAAGAATATGTAGAGTCCCATATGGGGATATTCATTACAGAATGAACCACACAGAGAAGATCCTCTCCAGTGACAGTCTCTGACAGACAGGCACCCGTGAAAGCAGACAGGTGCCTGACCCATTTCTTACTCATCATCTCCAACATCAGCCTTTCTTTTGTCTTGTGGGTTCAGGGAAAAACCAAAAACCAAACCAAGGCGTGATGACCCCTAAAGACCTGTATCTGCATTATTGTAAACAGGGTTCTTTGCAGAAATTCTGTTACTGATAAGATGGAGAGAGCCTTGGGTGGTAGATTCCTTGATCATCTCGTTGGCAATACTGAGGTTCTCTCAGGATCCTGGGCCTCTATGTTCCAATGCCGGGAGCCAAGTACCCATTTAGCTGTGTGACTTCTGGAAAGTTGTTTAACCTTTCTGAGTTTCAGTTTCCTAATTCATGGATAGGGAGAGTCACATTTACCCCACGGGGTTGTTGTCATTCTGACATAAGATCCTTCATTCACTTAAAAAAGTGTTTATTGATGCAGTAAACATCTGAAAATAGCACAGAGGTTAAAAGCCTAGATTATGGAACCGGACTATCTCTGTTGAATTCTGGTCTCACCACTTCCTTGGACAAGCTATGAAGCCTGGTGAGCATCCGTGTTTGCATCTATAAAAAATGAGACTAATTCCAGCATCTACTTTATAGGACGGTTGTGAGGATTTGATGAGTTTCTGTCTGTAAAGCCCTTGGAACTGTGCCTGGCCCATAGTCAGTGCTATGTGTCAGCCACTGCTTTATGATAAGGATAATGACCCACCAAACACAGACAAAAGGCAAAATCAACAAAGGCAAGATCACTGCCCCCTGGTTACCCCTGGATTACAGGGAAGACCAGGCACACAGAGTACTGTGGCCAGGGGCCTGGTATACAGTGGGTGTTCAATAAGTGGCAGCTGCAAGTGTCATTGTTGCTGAATTTACTAGGCTTGAGACACGAGAAGCTAGAATCTGAAACGCAGAGGTGAGCTGTACATCATGTGTGCCCTCCTGTCCTGCCCGGACCTCCTTCTCATTCCTCATATTGCATATGGGATGGATGTGTCCTTTGAGATAGGCCAGAAAAATAGAGGTGGCTGCTTGACAGCTTGCTCATAAAGTGTATTTTTACCCACGATGAGAAATGTCGGGCTTCTCCAGCTTTGGTTGGCCGATTCAGTTTGTGCATTACCTGTACCCAAGAGAACATGGACTGCAGCATGCCAGGATAGCTTGAGCGATGAACCCCATAAGTCTTTGCAGGAAGTAGCTGTTGAGAAACATGTCCTGGAGAACCAAAGGACCAGGAGCCGCACAAAGGCCCACCCAGGGATGCTTTCACGCGCGCGGTGAATACAGGCAGGAGAGGTGGAGAGCCCGTGGGATGAAACCAACTTGCTCATTCATTTTCACTGCATGGTGAGAGATTAAGTTCATTGGAAAAAAGCTCACTCCAAAATCTCTAATTCTCATAGAAATGTGTGCTAGAAGAAATATTACGGATAGTGGCTTACGCCTGTCATCTCAGTGCTCGGGAGGCTGAGGCAGGAGGATTGCAAGTTCAAAGTCAGCCTCAGCAACTTAGTGAGACCCTAAGCAACTCAGTGAGACCCTGTCTCAAAAAAAAAAAAAAAAAAAAAAAAACAAAGAAACAAAAAAACAAAACGCTGGGGGTGGTTAGGGATGTGACTCAGTAGTTAAGTGCCCCTGGGTTCAATCCCTGGAAAGAAAAGAAAGAAAGAAAGAAAGAAAGAAAGAAAGAAAGAAAGAAAGAAAGGAAGGAAGGAAGGAAGGAAGGAAGGAAGGAAGGAAGGAAGGAAGGAAAGAAAGAAAGAGGCTGTGTAATGTCTTCCTGACCAACATTTTTTACTCATAAACTGGAAGGCAAGAAAGAGTTTTCCCCCTTCTATCCTCCCTCAATTCCTCTCTTCCTCTTCTCTTCCCCCACTCCCACCCTCCCTTTCTCCCTCCCTTCTGCTGCTTGCCTCCTCTCCCAGTTTCTGTCCCTGTCCCCCCCTCTCTCTGTCTGAGGTTAAAGGGCGTCCCAGACACAGTAGGACAGACACACATGGGATCCGGGAGGCAGCTCTGAAGCAGGTAGCAGCACATTTCTGAGAACAGAAACTGTGATCTCCTGCCCTTCCCGCTTCCTGGGAAGTTGGTTGCTTTATTTGGCATTTGTTTAGCATTTATTTACAAAGTTTAGGCAGCAGCTGTGACTTCAGCAGGTACACAGGGAGGAGAGCTAGCAAGCTGCCAGATTCCACGAGTACAAACCAGACGTAAGGTCGTGTTGCGTGAGTTCTGGGCACTGTGTGGAATGAGACTCTGGACGGCTGAGGCGCTGTGCGAGAAGAGGTGCGTCCACTGGTCTCTGGAAGCCAGGGCTCCACATTCAAGAGGAGATGCGAGTCTGGCCGGGAGCCTCAGGGCAGTCCTACTTGGAAGGGGGCGGGATGCGGGGGCACTGTTGTGGGAAGAGCGGATGGCGAGATATTGGCTTTCTGGTTGAACTGGGCTGGGCCTCTCTAATAATAGCTCTCAGAGGGAAAGGCCAATTGGCTCTCCTGCTGTTTTCTAGAATGCTTAAATTCCTTTTTCTCAGTGGCCCAGTTAGGTACCTTAAGCATAGGGGAACGCCAGCCACTATCTGCCCCAAATTGTACATCCCAAGCACATTTCTAACAATGCCTCCTTTGGATGGGGGCAGAAAGATGGAAAAGGGGCGTCCGAGATGGCTCCACCCCAGCCGTGAACATGACAGTCACTCACCCTTGCAGGGGGCTGCAGGGAGCTGCGGTGCCTGAGGGTGCTGTGTGTGTCACTCGAGCTTTGTCACCATCTGTGGCAGGAGTGGGGAGTGAAGAGACCATGTGTGAACCACCGCGGGAGAGTCTGCCTGGTTCTGGCGGGTGAATTCTTTGTTTGTTTGATTTTACTTTTTTGGTTTAGAGAGCTAGACACAACGATAACAAACGCTGGGCCTAACTCTGCGGGATTCAAGATGGGAATTTTTTTCCTCCCCCTCCCCGACCCCATGACTTCTTTCATGATTGTCTTGAGCATGCCCATGTTTCTTTCCTCCAGCTCCACTCTTCCCTCCTCGGGAGCCAAGAAGGGGCTTGTACAGGACTCCTCAAGAGATTCATGCTCCCCCCACACCCTGGAGGACGTCCAGGAGACCGTTAAACTTTGCTTTGCTCCTTGTCCAGAATTTGGTTATGTACTTAAATATGTAAATGCAGACCAAAGCCGACCAGAGCTGACCAAATCAGACCAGACCAGACCAGACCAGATTAGATCAGACCAGACCAGATTAGATCAGATCAGACCAGACCAGACCAGACCAGATCAGACCAGACCAGACCAGACCAGATCAGACCAGACCAGATTATATCAGACCAGACCAGACCAGACCAGATTAGATCAGATCAGATCAGACCAGATCAGACCAGTCCAGACCAGACCACATTAGATTAGATCAGACCAGACCAGATCAGACCAGACCAGATTATAACAGATCAGATCAGACCAATCCAGTCCAGACCAGATCAGATTAGATCAGATCAGACCAGACCAGACCAGACCAGAGCAGTCCAGACTAGACCAGATTAGACCAGACCAGACCAGACCAGACCAGAGCAGTCCAGACCAGACCAGATTAGATCAGACCAGACCAGACCAGATCAGACCAGACCAGTCCAGACCAGACCAGATTAGATCAGACCAGACCAGACCAGATCAGACCAGATCAGATCAGACCAGACCAGACCAGATCAGACCAGATCAGACCAGACCAGATGAGGCCATATCAGACCAGATTAGGCCAGGCCAGACAAGATCAGACCAGACTAGACCAGACCAGACTAAACCAGGCCAGATCAGACCAGACCAGACCAGGCCAGACCAGACCAGACCAGATCAGACCAGACCAGACTAGGTAAGGCCAGATCAGACCAGACCAGACCAGGCCAGACCAGGCCAAACCAGATCAGACCTGATTAGATCAGATCAGATCAAAGCAGAACAGGGCAGGTCAGATCAGATTAGACTAAACCAGGCCAAATCAGACCAGACCAGACCAGACCAAAGAGAGTATTGGCTTACACAAGCCAAAGACCATCTTATTGTTCAAGCATGTTGAAGAGTGCAGAATGTGGTTTTTAGCACATGGACAGGTCACAGAAATATGGAGGTGGAAGAATGAAAAGGTTAGGTGAGAACAAATGTGGCAGATTTTGTTGGCCAGTGGGAGAAAGCTAGTGGCAACATTTTTCTCAGCCTGGTGAGCTTTTCTTCTTGTTCTAGGAACAGTTTCTGTCATTTTTACTGTGGGAAGATATATGTGGAACTCAGCTGCTTGGGCTCAGGGACCGATTTTCTGGTAACTGGGAGGGCCTAGGGGGCCTCTCTGATGTGGAGGCCATTGCTACAGTGAGGTCTAAATACTATGCTTCAGTGCTCTTCTAGGGGGGCCCTAAGAATTAGTGAGCCTTTGTCCCTTCTTTTACACATCTCACAGTGTGAGGAGGTGTTATTTTGTTGATTCAAAATAGCAGAACAGTATGCAGATTCAGAAAATGACCCCTCTTCAGGAGTTGTAGGTACAAAGGGGAGGAGCTGGGCCGGAGGCTTCAAGAGAATGGACACGCTTCTTCAAGGATTACGAAGGACATGGGCACTGGGCCTGTGTGCAATATTTGAATTTTTGCAAAAAAAAAAAAAATATTTTCTCTACTATTAGTTTATTCTCAGATGTAGCCATAAGGGCTGGAACTATAATTTTTATGATGAGAGATTGGGCCTGGGCAAGTTCCCAGGGCCTAGGACAAAACCTGACACACAGCTGGTGCTCAATAAATGTCAGTTGAATGAATACCTTTTATTAGCTACCCCTTGGACTTGGAGAAAGTATGAATTTTGTTGTTGTTGTTGTTGTTATTGCTAATCATTTTCTTTTTGTATTAAAGAGTTTTGAAAGGTAGAGATGTGCTTCTTGTTACAGCTACCATCTTGAGCTCCTAACTCACATATTTGGTACACTACAATATATCTAATTTAATCTCATAGCAGTGCAAAGGAGTGACGGGTAGGGTTGCATTTGCTCTCCTGTCTCTGTCTGACCCTCAAGCTGGTACTCTGTCCCCATCTATCTGCTGTCTCACATTAATGTTCATAGTTGATTGGAAAGTCAGTCTTTTAAACAAGGGAATAAATGAAATGAGAGAATTTTATTTCCCATCAGATTTCATCTCCCTTAGAGAGATTTATGTCCCTGGATTGTATTTCATGGAACCTTTTTATGAGTAGCTAGATTTATAGGTAATAATCAATAGAGTGCTGAGCTGGAATTCTGTTACATATGCACACCTTGCACAGAGTACAGGGGAAATGGTCCAGGGAGGAGACGGTCTTTGTTGTTCCCAAGCCTCCTAACTGTGCGGATGCTGTTGGAGGACTCAGAGGAGACGGGCAGGAGCTGTGCTGGGAAGGATTCTTGGGAAATAGGGTTCACCTGTTTATTTGGAAGGGGCAATCCATCAGAGGAAGCCCCTCTGTTGGGGGAGACCAAGACTTCCTCTCCAAAGTCTCCACATGCTTGGTTTTGAAAATAGACACCTGTGTAAGGTCCCTCGGTCGGAGCTAAGGGCCTCCTAGAACCCCTGGGAACCTGGGTGGGAATTTTTTTTTGATGTGAGCCTATACTCAGTGTCCTTCTTTGGTAGGTGGATATGTATGACACCATGCATTTTGGTCAGAGGTTACATGTGATCGCAGAACCCAGGTGTGTTTACGTGTGCGGGAGAGAGTCTACTCCTGTGTCTTTGATACCTTCCTTTTGACTCTTTTTATCGCCCTTTTCATATTTTTTGGAGTTGGCCTGTTTAATTTCTTCAGGGCCTCAGTATGATGTGTTAAGAGGACTTAAGCTATTTCTTTTCCCCTGTATATCTGAGTCTAATTTCAGTACCCACGGAGACCAGAAAACCTTTAAGAGACAAAGGAATGAATGGCTAATTATGGGATTCCAGGTTTTTGAGAGAGAAGTGTTGTAATCATTTTAAGGGCAGAGGGCTCCTCCCAGATGTCTTTCAAAGATGGTCATGGCAGCCCCAGGTTCCTAAACTTAGAAGTACGTCAGAGTCACCTAGGGAGCTTATTAAAAATACAAGAGGTTGAGACTAGGCCTCCCAATCCAGACATGCAACTTTGGAGCAGGAGGCAAGGACCTCAACGTCTGAGACCCCGGGACGTAGGCTGCTGCCTGTTCTGCCTTTTGGTGATGAGTGGAAGTCGCAGTGTAAATGCAGCTGCCCAGCCCTGGAGCTCTGAGTTGGTAGCATCTCTCCTGACAAAATGGCTGTGGGCTGCTTCCTAGGCTGCACCTATGGATGCTGTCTCCAGAGTGGACTGCAATAGTCACTTCCCCTGTGTACCAGAAGGGCCCACATGCCCGTTGGTTCTTTGAGTTTTGGAAAGTCTAGTGCAAATGTCCTGTTGAGCCCACTAAACTTTCATCAGAGGCCCCCACTGCCCCTCGAAGTGTCCAGGGATAGGATGCAAGGATCATTTCAGAGTGTTTTTATGTTTATACTTTGCTTCTTCAAATGTCATCAGATCTTTCTTCCCTCTCCTCCTTCCATCTTTCCTCCCTTCCCGCCTTCTATCTTAAGGTAAAGAAATCAGCATGACACTTGGCATTCTGAGATCAGCTCAGTAGCTCTTCCCAGTAGCGACCACGTATTCTATAGATGCACCTCACTTATGCATTGGGATTGGCAGTGTGTGCTCATAAACGCTGTCGTAAAGCGAGGCTCCTCCATCCAGGATGGGAATGGAGTTGTTAAAGACAGTTGATGAGGTGGCATCTGTTGGCCAACAGTTTTATGCTGCAGTAGCTCTAAGCAGATAACGTTAATAGGAATCACATTTTAAAGTTGTAAATTTGATGTAAAATACTAAATTTGACAATAATTGCATTATAAAGCAAAAATTCTATTTATTAAAGGGCTCCCTCCTCTCCTGTGTGTGAGGGGCTCTGAAATTCTTGCTCATACCTGCCCCTAGCAATTATCATGCCTTCTCTAAAATTCTGTTTTATTTTTCCATTTTCATAACAACTACATTATGATGTGACATATTTTTTCCAGATATTTTGCTTGAATAAATAAATAGGATATTAAATTCAACTGGGGTATTAGATTATAAATTAGTTCTGTAATAGGCGTCATAATGTTATTTAGATTTTCAGTTTACACAGACCTTGTAGCAACTCCCCAGAGCTATGCTACAGAATTAGAAGTAGATAGAAGTTGATGTAAGAAAATTGGTTTTTGTAATATGCTGATGCTAGTAGAGTTGTGCTGTAAAGGTATTTAAATAAAGCACATTTCATTGTGCAGACAAAAGATTGATAATGATTCCAAGTGATTGATCTGTTGATGCTGATACTGGCCGTATGTGCAGCTAAAATACTTCTTCCCCAAATTAAAGCAGTACTTACATGTGGAGGCTAAACATCCGGGTCTTAGAAAGCATGTCAACTGTCCCATGGATCTAGCGGTTTCTCTTTCATCTGATTGGTGGAACAGTGATCCCACAGCTGTTCTTGGTGGCGAAGGGAGCTCTTTAAGTTATACTTCACATGGAGGAAGATACTTGATCCAGGAACTCTAAATGGTTGATGGGGTCATTAACAAGAAGGATATAATCTTATTAAACCTACCCAACACATGGAAAACAAGCACATTTAATACAAAACACACATTTGCCAGATGCATGCTAAAAATAATTTATCATGGGTAGCAAAAGGAACTTTTCTTTACATTGGGCTCCCCGTCAGTCCAATTCAAGGGTCAGTAAGCCATGGTGGGCGAGGTGGGTCTGGTCCTTGCCAACTAAAGGATGATTTTTGCATCTTAAAATGATTGAATAAAAATCAGAAGAATAATACTGCTTCACCATACATGGAAATGATAGGAAATTCAGTTCCAGGGTAGACAAAGTTTTATTGGGACACAGTCACACTCATTTGCTTCTGTATTGTCTACGGCTTCTTCGGCAGGTCATGGTATAGTTACACTGGTGACCAAGTGGCCCGCAGAACATAAGTCACTCACTATCTGGCTCTTATTGGAAACATTGGCTGGCCTCTGCCTCAAACTAGAACTGGGAGGGCTGAGAGTGTAGCTCAGGTGGTAGAGTGCTTGCCTGGCATCTTGAGGCCCTGGATTCATTCCCTAGCACCCAAACAAACAAGCAAAAACAAAGTTAGAGCTGGGTAGACTGCTGGGTCTAGCCACACTGGAAAGCCCCCAGCTGGTCTTGGTAGGAAAAAGATATATCCTGAGCTTGGGACTTCTGCTGACTAGTGTATAGTGGCGCTTTACCCAAAAGGCAAAATATGAATTAACTAATGAAAAGGATAGTACTCTTGGGTCTTGGCTAAAAAAGATGCCCAAAGGGAAATCAATACAGCTAACTTCCGTAGCATGACGGGAAATATCCTACTGGGATAGGCTCACTTCCAAGTTTTATGGCACTTTATCTGAACAACAGAAGATTGGTACCCCATGGGACTTTATAAAAGTGCCCCAACCAGGACCGACGGTGTTTTAGAGTCCCGTGAGACCCACAGTACCAGTGGCAGGGTGTCCTGGGCTGGGCAGGTGAGCCCCGGTCCTGCTTGTTTTGTCTCTGACACTTTGGAAAAATCTCATTCTTTCTCAGATGCTAGTCTTTCCCTCTGAAAGTGAAGTGGCTGGTCTCGGGGACCTCGGAGATGACACAGTACCTCTGCTTAGGGCAGCTATCACTAGCACAAGAAGGTCCTAGTCCCAGGAAAGAGAGTTTTTTCTTCCTGGAATCTTTGTGGCTTTCTCTTGCCTCTAAAAGGCTGCATTTCATTAAGGGGTTCACAAGTCTTGACATGTTTGTAAAGAAAGACACGGCAGGAATTCATAGGCCTCGCCTTATAACAAACATGTTGTGAATAACCTATATTTGGAATACAATTTGTCACAGGGATGCGGGCAGAGTTTTAACTTCGAGCAGCTTCTGAGATGCCTTGCTTTATTCTGCACTAGCAGCTCCCAGGGATCTTCCACTTTGCACTTTGAAGGGAGTCTTTATTGGAGAAGCCGCTCGCTATTCCTGAAGAATGGGAACATTTGCATTAAACGATGCAAGAGATGCCATTGTAATTTCATGAGAATTACCCTTTCCAATGAATGTTAGATTAAGAACCAAGTAAAATCCCTTGAAAGTGGCTGGAAGATAAATCAGAGCAGAGCTGCAGTTAGGTAGAACTAAATTTTATCCCTTCCCTTTAAAATGGTTTTTAATTGATTTGGCATACTTTTTAAGTTAATAATGAATACCCTACCTGGGTCTGCATGATCACTCCTGTGAATTAGATCTATTGTGCTTGAAACAGCTTTCCCTGACAGAGGACAGTGATTTTAATGAAGAGTCTTTGCTTATTGCACCGATGGAAATGCGGTTCATGGTGGTTCCAGACAGTTCTCTAATTAGCAGTCCGGTCTGTTCCCTTGAATATTTTACCTGAAACGGAATGGAAATGGAGACAGGAAAGGTGCTTTATCATGGTATTGGGAGTCCTGCCTACTGTGCATGAAGATCTTGGAGCTGAGAGAGTCATATAAAGATGTTGTGAGGCCCAGAGATCTTTAAAAAGAGATGGAAATGGGCAACTGAATGAGCAGAATGGTTCTTATGTTAGAATAACAAATTTCACAAGGGGTGTATGTGTGTGTTTGGGGGGGGGGGGAATTAAATCTTTGAATTACGGCCTACTGGCCAGGTGAGTCAAATGTCCTGTGGACGGAGGTGGGGATTTCCTGGCTCTTTGTACTCACCTGCGGGGCCATGGAGTCTCCTCAGGCCTTCTCCAGCGTGATGGATGGGGCACAGGGTACATCCTGGCAACACGCTCAAAGGCCATGACAGGAGCCGGCAGAGTCAAGAGGAGATGAGCCAAAGCCAGGTGGCATTCCCAAGAGCTGACAGAGCAGAGCGTGGCATGTCACCAGTGACTCACAACACTGAGCGAGGGAAAGGAATGGAGATAACTTAGAAGGAGAGAAGAAAAGAGAAAGATTAAATTTTGAAGGATACAGAGTGGCCTGAGAGAGAGAAGCTAGCATCCAGCACATTGGTACATTAAATAGGACGTTAGATCACGATGACCAAGGCCAGAACCTGGGACGTTTGGGAAAATGATGTGAGTATTAATAGAAAACGATAACCACCACCATGGTGCATACTGACGACTTGGCACGCTGGTGACGCTGCCTGAGCCTCACGCACAGCACGGGTCACCTGAGTTGTCCTATAACCCTCTGAGGTAGGCATTACTACATGATCTATTTTAAAGGACAGAAAACCGAGAAATGACCATTAGCCAAGGTCTTCTGGCAAGACATGAAGAGAAAGGGAATTTAAATCCTGGAAGAATGACTTCAAATCTCATGCCGTACCGTTTCTGCAGAGGAGACTGAGTTCACTACTTCAAGGCAGGGAAAGAGTTGCCCATTTCTTCAGCTCAAATAACAGCAGTCAGAGCTATGGCTGAAGAGCTGCCAGTTCCCGTCATGCACTTGGAGCCGTAGACCGCTGCGTGCTCTCTTGCTACCAAACTGTAATTAAAATTATCATACAGTATAATGATTTCTAATACATTTCAGAACAAATCACCATCTTATATCTGACATGTTGTTAATGTTTACTACCATAATTACCAATTTGAAATATAAGGCAGCAATTTTTATTAGTGTTTGGTTATGTATAATTATGTCAAATATGAGACTGCAATTTAGATTGAACTGTATCAGCAGCGATCATACAAAATGATTATACTGTATAGTTGACATCCTGGGTATTTTATGTATCTATGGATTTTCCCCTTCCAAACCATAAAGAATTACTTAAAGATAATCCAAAGGTTATTTATAATACATTTCATTTTAAGAGTTTTAGCATATCGGAACATGCATAATAAAAATGAAACCTACTGAATCATGGTACCTGTCAGTGATTCTCTGGTGTGCTTGGGAACTTTGCACATTAAATTTCTAATAGCCACCATAATCCATACACCATTTTCTCCATTTTCCCGACCAGATGACTGAGGCCCAGAGAATCTAAGAGTTTTTTTTTTTTTTTTCCCCATCTTATACATTGTGAAGCTGAAATTCAAGTTCAAGATTTTTCTTCCAGGTGGTTAATGAGGGATCATTTATAGTAGACTCCTGCCAGAGTGTACATCCCTATTGGTTACCCAGCTTTTCGTTAGTGTAACACAATACTTGAGGCAATCAACTGAAACGAGGAAAGTTAATTTTGGTTCACAATTTTGTAGGTTTCATGCCATGGCTGGCTTGTTGCCTTTGGACCTGTGATGAGGTGGTACCTCATGACAGTGGTGAATGGCAGAGGAAGTTTCTCACCTCATGGCAATGGGGAAGAGCAAAAAGAGAGGAAGAAGAGGGGCCAGGTTCCAATATCCCCTCCAAGGACAGAGCCTCAATGACCCAACTCCTCCCACTAATGTGATGGATGGGGCACAGGGTAATCCTCCTGATGGTTCCACCACTTCCCAATAACATCACAGGCTGGGGGTTAAGCATTTAACACATAGGTCCATGGTGGACACTTATTCAAAACATATCACCAATGAAATTAGTAGTGATCTATATTGAATGAGAAAATGCCTTTTTTGTAGTGGTTAGGGTCCTCCAGAGAAAACACGCACACACACACACACATACACACACACACACACACACACACACACACATTAGTTTATGTGGCTTACATGAGTTTGAAGTCTCAGAAGCCCCCAGACCTGCAGTCTGAAGGCCTAAGACCCAGAAGAGCCAGAGATACAAGTTTCAAAGTTCCAAAGGCAGGAGTACCAGGAGGGCTGATGGTGTAAGTTCCAGTCTGAGTGTGCAGACAGAAGACTGATGTCCCAGCTTAAGTCCCATCAGGCAGAGGGCAGATTCTCTCTTACTCAGCCTTTTATTCTATTCAGGCCTTCAGTGGATTGGATGAGATTTCTCTGCATTGCGAAGGGCAATGTGCTTCACTCAGTCTACTGATCCAAATGTTATCCTTATCCAGGAACACCCTTACAAATGCACCCGGGATATCAGTTGACCATATATCTGGGCACACTGTGGCCCAATCAAGTGGACACATAAAATTAACCATCACACATATTATCTCAACAACAAGTTTCATTAGGTCCATTTTAGAGCTCATAAAGTACAAACTCAGAAGTTTAAGAGTCTTTTCTAAGTTTGCATAGATTAATAAGTGAAAAGCTTGGACTCAAACTGGAGATTTCTAAATTAAATTCTAGTGTTTTTTCCAGGACTGATTATTATCACTGGGAGACTCTACAGCTACCCTTTATTGCAACAAAGCTTCAATTCTTTTAAGCTAGCTACATTTATTATATTTATATATTCCTTGTGATATAGCCCTTTCTGCATAAGGAACTGAAATGTGGGAAAGTTCTCACAGTGGCAAAACTGAAACTTGAATACAGGACTTGTCTGATTCCAGAGTTCATTCTCTTACTCATTCCCCACCAACATAACAATTAAGTCAATTCTTGGAAAAAAATGATCCTAATTCCTTATCCTTCCTGAGAAGTCACAGTTTCACTCTCAAGTATACATATGCATCTCTCTCTCTCTCTCTCTCTCTCTCTCTCTCTCTTTCTCTCTCTTGCATTTTCCCACATACCCTTTTATGAATGTTTCAAATGTTTGACCACCAGAATTTATTCAAATGTAAACATGTCAATGACAAAAACTGAAACACATAAACAGGCAAATATCAAACACAAAAACCAAAATCCAGAAAGATTATTTTTTGGTCCTGGTGAATAATCAAATTATTTATAAGAAAGAAATAACTTAGATTTTTAAAACAAGAAAATACTACATTAGAGAGAGAATAAAACAGAGTAGTTACATACTTTATTCAATTACAAGTATGATCAGCTGGATCTACACTCAATGGCTTATCTACATTTTTTTTTTGTTTTTTGTAGAAAAGTTTCATGAGGGCAAGGACACTACGTTTGCCTCAGGGTTGGATTATATTGGCAGGAATTCCATGAATATATACAGATTAAAGAATTGATCAATGAAGTACAAATATGTTTAACTTTTTTATTTTGTTAGTATGTCATGTGTATTTTTAATCATAATCCTTTTAAATCTGGCTTAAAATTAAATTTACAAAGCAATCGATTGTTGGTGGAGAAATTGCATCCCAACCAAGCATGAGATTTATGCCTTTGATTGATGTTTTCAAACTGCATCTTACTTTTTTTTGGATTGAAGTAATATACCTTTGTATAATTGAAGACTACTCTCTCTGAGGTCCTGTTTGGTAGCCATGGAAACACCTGCAAGAAATTTCTCCCTGTACTCACCTGGTGCCACTTAGTTATGAAGTCTGTGCCCAGCAGAAGGGCAGCAAGTGTGAGTTTCTGATTCTCGTGGTGGGAAGGGGCTTGTTCCCTTGAGTAGCCATTGTTGGACCAGTGGCTTGCATCTGCAAGGCCAGCCCTAGGAACTAGGCAGGGCAGGAGTTGACTGTGTGTTACAATGAGTCTGCTGGGTGGTTGGTTGATGGTTGAGTTCAAAGCAGTGACCTTGGCTTCTGCTGGGTC
The DNA here is from genome assembly GCF_045843805.1 of Urocitellus parryii. Classification (NCBI taxonomy): domain Eukaryota; kingdom Metazoa; phylum Chordata; class Mammalia; order Rodentia; family Sciuridae; genus Urocitellus; species Urocitellus parryii. The sequence goes on from NC_135540.1 coordinate 127,276,000, forward strand.
TGTCTGAGTTACAGGGTGACAAATCAATTTCATTGAAAATCAGCCCACCTTTGCAGCCCAAATGGATAAAAGAAAATGTTTCATTTATGGTTGTTTTATTAGACTTTATAGTAGAAACTCATCATGCTTGATTAAAAAATATACAGAACAATATCCAAAAGGTACATATCAAATTTTCACATTTTAACAAATCAAGATTACATATGTGTATTTTTTTTTTTGTTTCTTTGGATTCCAGCATCACTGGGATGTATGAATAAGTCCTTTTAAGGTTCATCATAAAAAAGAGTCTTATAAATCCTTTAGCCTAATTCTACAATTGATCCCCTAAGAAAAGTTAAATATCACCGTTGTTTGTAGATTGCTAGATCACCACAAAGATAATTCTTTTATAAATACAGATGGCACCCTTATGGAAATTACACGACAGTAAATAGATGCCAATAGAAGAAAAATGACATGCTGATTAGCTAATAAAATGGTGTTCTTGGAATTATGCTTCTTCGTCTAATTTATGGCTTATTTGAACTCATGATGCCCTGTTTTTCATTTTGGTTTTTAACAAGTGTTCCTTTTCAAATATAAAAAAAATGTAAAATAATATGAATTTGATTGTCTTAAGCATAAAATGCTAATATTGATTAGCAGTGAATCAGGCCTATAGAGTTTTAATCTTCTCACTCCCTCTTCACCCGGGGCCACTCCTCCTGTATGAACAGATTTTTTTTTTTTTTTTTTATACTGGGGAGTGAATGCAGCAGTGCTTAACCATTGAGCCCACATCCTTAGGGTCCCCCTCATTTTTGTATTTTATTTATACACAGGGTCTCTTCTGGGTTGCTTAGGGCCTTGCTAAGTTGCTGAGGCTGGCTTTGAACTCACGATCCTCCTGCCTCAGCTTCCTGAACTTCTGGGATACAGGCCTGCGCCACCACACCCTGCTGAACTGATGAGGGTGAAACACTACACGAAGCTGAAAACCCAGCCCTAGCCTGAAACATATCAAAACATGAGCCAGTGAATATGCTATTGGAAAATTATTGATGCAAAAGTTAGTCCTCTGGGCTTCGGTATGCAGGAGGGGAGGGCAAGGAGGAAGAACCTGTATTTCCTCAGAGCCCTGTGTGTGTGAAACCATCTCTTTTGGTTCCTTGTCGGGGCTTTTCCTTTTATTTTCTGTGGGTTGTATTGTATGCAAATAACCAGAACCCCCTAATTTTTAAAAGATCAATTAAAAAGAATAAATAGAGTGGAGAGTAGTATCACCAAGGCAGGGGCGTCTGCATGGGGGCACCTCAATCCCACCACCGTCACTGCTGTGTTTGGTGGGTGGAGTGTCGCCCGACCTCATAAACAGCACGTGAGAAATCCCGTAATCAGTGTAATGTATTCTGTTATGGGAGTAATCAAGTCATTCAGCGTTGAAGGAAGATCCAATTTTTAGAAAGTGGTTGATGAATGTTGTTTCAGGTATTCAGAGGAGACTGATGTACCTGGGCTATTTGGGTCTTCTGGTAGAACAGGGGAGAGAGAGAGAGAGAGAGAGAGAGAGAGAGAGAGAGAGAGAGAGAGAGAGAGAGAGAGAGAGAAGAAAAAAAAAGCACTTGAGGAATCTGAAGTGGACCATTCTAAAAATATCTACGTTTCAGGATATATTTTCCTAGCGGCATAGTATGCAATTTAAGATTTTAAAATTAAACATGTCTGTGCTTTTGAATTTCATATTGCCGAAAGCTTAGTTACTTGGAAGTGAGGCTTGGGAGGTGGTGGCCTGGGTTGATCTGAGCGCGGGTCCCCCCTCCTCCTAGGCTATTTCCCCAGATCTTTGCAGGGTGGGGATCCTCCTTGTTATTGAAGTCTTAATTGAAAAATTCCTGCTTCAGAAATTCTTTCCCTGAGCAAATTTTCCCTGTCCCTAAGCCATAGACTCCTTTGAGCTAGTTTCCCTCTACCTTCACTTCTTTCCTTCATACCTTCCTTTTTTTTTTTTTTTTTGATTATCATTTTCTTCCAGGCCCTTATCACCAACAGAAATTCCTATTTCCCTGCTCACTTACCCTCCTCTGGGAGCTCCCATGCTCCCAGAAAGCAGGGCGTTGTTGGTCATGGAATCCACAAGCCTCCCAACAATTCCAGGCTCCTTGGAGGCCCAATGAAACCCCTGATAGAGAGGAGGAATGCTTGATTCCAAACCAGGGGCTGGAAGGGGGACCTCCTCCTATAAGGTGCATTGCAAAGTGATTCCACAGAGCAGGGACATTCTCCCTACGGCATGATGCAGACCACTCTCCGGTGGCACACCTACGGGCAAGGCTCACCCAGTCCGTCCGGTCCCAAGTGCCCAAGTGGGAGGCTGGAGCTAATTGGGCAGCTCCAGTTCCCAGCCAGGCCCAAGCTGGCAGTCATGCAGAATGCTGCAGAGTGTCCCCGATAGTTAAGCTTCATATTACTGAAGACATCCATTTCAAAAATAACTCCGGCATCTATGGGTATGTTCTGTACTCAATTCACAGGGCTTTAGCAGTCCAAATCCCATTAATGCCAGCGCCCTTGCACAAGCCTTTGTATCGACTTGGGTCAACTTAATCTGTGAGCTTTTGGTCTCTCTCCTCCACCTGAGACTTTTTTCAACAACTATCTTGCTTACTTCTCTCATTTGTTCTCTTCTCACTTTTCACTTATTCCTCCCTTTCTTTCATTTTGTATACTCTCTTTGTCCTCTTTCTCTCCCTTCTTTCCTTTCTTCTTCCCTCTTCTCTCTCTCTCTCTCTCTCTCTCTCTCTCTCTCTCTCTCTCTCTCTGTCTTCTCTTGAATCAGAGACTGTGGGTGAGTCATGGATTCTCTCTTCCTGCCCCTGAATTCTAAGCACTCTGACTCCATTTCCCTCCCCACCTCTGATTTATCTATCCACCTAGTACATGAGACAGGTCTTCATGAAAAGCCACATGTATACAAATCTTCATGTCCATGTGGGTAATTTGGGACCATCATTGGTGTATCAACACATCCCTATAGAATTTTTTTTCTTTTTTCTTCCCTACCATTGATTTCCTGTTATGAAGGTAATGCATGCTCACTGTGAGGCATTCGGATAATAAAGAAAAACTAGGGTGACTTTAAGCAGAAGGTTTCTTCCATGTAGCCAGAAGAGGATTTGGCTTTCAAGAGAATAATTAACGAAACTCGTTTTAAGGGCCTATTTATTGCAGAAAAGAGGGGAATTACCTGTCTGAGGGAATGAGAAGTGTTGAGATGCTGCCGACACTTCCCTGGAATGCACTGTGGTCCCAGAATAATGACTTCTTTTATTGGAAGCAGAGGAGAAGTTGCTGTGGTCCAGTGGATAGGAAACACTGCTGCTAGGATTTCTGGGTTTGCAGAAAATTTGCCCAAGTCTGCCTTTTCCAAGAAAGCCATCTGAGCACATAAAAACCAAATAGGCATATTTTTATTCTTTTTTTTTTGGTGGGGGGTTTGTTTTTGCAAACTCACGTTTCTCAAAGTATGTGATTTTTCCATGCCAAAGGTTCTGTACTCAAATAAGTTGTGAAAACATTCAACCCCGGTTGACCTTTCTTGGGGGTAGGTGATGCTCAAAGAGGACTTGGCTGCTTCATTTCCTTGTTTCTGAAACTCATTTGATGGTGGAGGTTTCTTTCTTTCTACTTTTCAGTCATACTTCTGGTCTTCTCAAGATCTGTTTTGCCATTAAAAATGAACAGGGAAAATGAATAAGCAAACACAGCTCTGTTTTCCCCGTCTGGGGTTGTGGTCTTCTCTGCTTGGGCTTTTGTATTTATGTTGTCCTTTTTGTTCTTGGACTAGAAGATGAGGGAGGTGATCCATCCACGGATTTCTTAGTACCAGATACCGAGTCGGTCCTTTCTTACATAACTACATTTGAAACACAGCAACCTGGGATTCTCCAACCTGTTGGAGTTGAGGGCAGGGGATTGGTTCCAGGATCCCTTGCAGATACCCAAATCTGTGGATGCTCAATATCAATATGTTATATGGTAGAGTGTTTGTTATATGGTAGAGTGTTTGCATCTCATCTAAATAAATTTAGGTTAATCTCAACAAAGTATCCTACTGTCTACTTTGAATCATCTTGATATTACATGCAATATCCAATCCATTGTAAATGCTATGTGAATAATTGTAACATGTCACTTAGGGAATAATGACAAGAAAGAAAAGTCTGCATATGTTTAGTACAGATGCAATTTCATGTTTTGGATCTGTGCTTGGATGAGTCTGCAGATGTGGGGCCCAGAGATAACCGTGTGTGTGTGTGTGTGTGTGTGTGTGTGTGTGTGTGTGTGCGTGCGCACGTGCCAATTTCTCCAGAATACAGAATCCTTTCCAGGGCCTGAAACATAATAGATGCTTGGTGACCAATGTGTACTGACATGAAATGAGAGCATTTGTCACTATTGGACGCATATTTACTTGTTTATTTGCTTACAGGCTGCCTCCTCATGTCTGCACGTAAATTTGTCGTGGGGAAAGGAATTTGGGCCATTTATTCACTACTGTGAACCCATAATACATACTCAGTAAATGTTTGGTGAAAGAATAAATGGTCCAATGACAAGTTTTTACTATTACTTCTACTTTCTAAAAGCTCTTCAAATTGCTTTCTTTATTCCTCTACTTTTCTCTCAGGAGTAGTTAAAATCTACTAAGGGCTGTAAATAAGGGAAAGCTACGTTGGTAGCTATTCCAGTGTGGCAAATACTAAAGGGCTCTGGGTTAATGTGCATGGGGCTGTCTGCCTGCCAGATGCAGCTGTAAACTTGTGCATGGGTAGGATTACAGCCACAGGGACAGTGTGTTGAGTCACACTCTGCTTCCTGCCTCAGCTCACTCCTTGCATGGAACAACTATCTTCTGCAGAAACCCAAAGTTGGAAAAAAGAAAAAATTCCAGTAGCAGCTGCCCTTCCTGTCCACCCAAACTACATGGTGCTGTGCTTCTTCATGTGGGGTGGGAAGGTGGAGGAAAGGTGTTTCAATGTAATTAATCTCCTTGGCAATCCTTTATAGACCGTTTTTGGAAAGGGTTCATGCATTTCATCAGATTGCCAAAGGGACTAAGAAAGGTTATGGACCCCCAAAAAAGCCCTGGCTAGTAAATGACTGGATGGGATACTCTGGTTGGTGTCAAGGTAAGGGCAAAGGGTAGAAAAATGGATTTTCTTTAATCTTTCACGTTAAAAAAAAATCTATGTGTTTATTCAATATTTGCCCCAGCCCTGCACCCTCCCCAGCACTCACTCAGAGCTGGCTCTCTCTCCCTCTCTCCCTCTGCCCTGTGCAGGCGCGTGCACGCACACACACGCACGCACACACACACACACACACACACACACACACTCATCATGTAGTTTGGAAAGGCAGGTGAGGCCTGGCTCCTGGGCAGGGCCACCTTTACTTCTGTGGGGCCATCAGAAATGAGCACAGGCCCTGCGTGGAATGCAGAGTGTCGCTGAAGGGCATTCTGCCAACGTGCTTTCCAGTGGAGAGTGACGCACGCCCAGCCCTGATTGGATTACCGCAGCCCCAGAAGCACTTTAATCTCAACTGCAGCTACATGGGGAGGGGAGCCTGGGGTGGGGGTGGCGAGGAGGTTCCTGGAGGCTGAGCCTCCTAGCTCTGGGGCCACGCTGGGAATATTTGTCCCAGAGATAAAGTAGTGGGTCCCTGAGAAAGGGTCTGTTGACAATGTCCCTGGATTTGGGGTTCTGTGCTATTTAAATCTTCATCAAAACAGGCTTTCAACATACACAGTTTGGTAGTGGCAGGTTGGGGATCAGGAGCTGATCATATTCAGAGGACAAAAAGCTTTGACAACAGACCCACTTTCATTCTGGGTGTGTGTTGAGGGTGGGGATGTGGGGGAAAAAATAGAAAAGCTGGATCATGAAGAAAGAAGGAATTCTTCAAGAGCCAGAAATGGCAAAATAGAAGGAGAAAGACATGGGAGGAAGGGAATAGCCAGAAACATGTTCTAACCCAAATAAGGGCATTTATTCAATCCCACACACGCATCTTTGTTAACGTGGTTGAAAAAAATTCAAAGCCCTTCCTTGAAACAGGTTTATTTTCTTAGACCCCCTACAGAATAATAAAATCACCATAGGTTCCCACTAAACACGCCCAAAGTCAGGTGTGGAAACTGGCCCGATTCTCTACCCATTTGGGACGGAGAAGGTGACCTGAGCCAGAGGTGAGTGTCCTGGTGGTGAGGGGAACAGGATGGCCCAGGAGAGGGCTGGGAAGGGGCCCAGATGCAGAGGGGTGTGTGGCCTGGAGAAGCCAGAGGCTTGAAGGTCGGGACGTTTTGCACTTTAGGCTGCAGGGAAGAGAGAAGCCAGGGCCGAGATTCAAGAACTCCGTCCAGTGGGAGGCAAAGATGGATTGCCTGGCCCTGGCACTTTTGATGGATGGTGGTGATGAAGGATGAAGGCTAGAAAAGGAGAAGCAAGTAGAGTAACAACGGAGGCGTTCTCTACCCAGAGACTCTCCCAGTGGGGTGGGGGAGGGTGGGCTGATGTTTGGAATGATTTTTATGAAAACGGGTCGGGAAAGCTGACAAGGAGGCAAGCCCGGGGCTCAGTGGAATAGGGACGTCCCTGTCCTTCTGTGTTGGAGGGATGGATGAACCACGTGAGCACCAGGCGGTGGCAAAAGTTATTGGGGCGGGGGGGAGTGTCAGGTAGAAATTCATAGCTATTATTTTTGTGGCCTCTAGCTACAAAAGCTAACAGGTGAAGATAGTGTAGAGTCCCAAAGTATGGAAAAAAAATGACATTTTAACATTTTTGTCAGGTAGGCAATTTAAAAATAAACTTGAATTCAATACATGCTATTAATGCTAGAGGTTGTGTTATAACGATGCAAAAAAGCCTATTTTTCTGATAGCAATTGGAAAAAAAAAGTATGTTGTGGGGGGCGAGGAACCCTATATAGAAGAGGCATATGTGATTGTGATAGCAGCCACACAAAGCCACCGAAAACAGACCACGACTCTGCCCTGCAGAATTAACACCACAACCTATGTCAGGGCTCACTATTATCGTAATATCTGCTCTTGGATTCTGTCCAGTCCCATTAGCGATTCCCATGTTGATTGCTCTGTTACTCGTGAATGTTAATTGCTTCTAAATCTCTTTGGATGTTCAGATGCTCGGAGGAAAAAAAAAATTCCGACTGGCGAAGGTGTGAGTTTTATTAATGTGCAAGTAAACAAGAAATCTGTTCAGAGACCCGAGTGAAGTGTCTGTGGCTCGAGATGCCGTGCACAGCTGATGTGGCATCTTTCTTTGCCTGTCTGTCATATGTTGGATATGAGGGGGAGTGGGGTGGGGGACAGCTTTCCAGCGATGCCTGTGGTGTTAGTCCAAAGCTGGTGTGCTTGTAGAAATATCCAGATCATCAAATCCGCCCCCCTGGGATCTCCACTCTGCTTACCATGCAATGGTGACGTGGCTGTTTTGTGCTTTAGTAAGTATTATGAAGTCAGAAGATGTAAAAATACGGACGTGTTCCGCATGTCACCTGTTTATGGATCTCCATGGTGTCTGAACTTTGGAAATCACTTCACTGTTGGGAAACAGAGGCCCAGGGAGAGGAAAAGGGAAGGGCCACCCATGGACCCCCAGCGGAGCCCGTCAGGCAGTAAAGGCCACCTGACTCTTACTCCAGCAACCAGGAGAAGATATAAATGACCCCAAATGGTGTTTGTTACACTTTCCGGAACCATTTCACTGGGTGATTGTGGGGTTTTTGTTTCTTCTTTCCGGTAGAAAAATCTATTATTATCCAGCACTGAAATTTTTGAGTAATTATAATAGGGTCTCACAGAGAGAAAAAGCAGGCACACAAGAAAGGCCCAGTCCCCAGTGCTGTGCTGTGATTTGTTTATTTGGACAATATTTAGGTTTTGTCTTGATTCTAGAATTTATCCGGCAATCAAAACAAGTGCCGTGCTTGCTGGGGCTTCTCGTGGGGGCATGTGGGAAAATGGACGTAAGGCTGTGTGATATTAGGTTAATGGACGTAAGGCTGTGTGATATTAGGTTAATGGACGTAAGGCTGTGTGATATTAGGTTAATGGACGTAAGGCTGTGTGATATTAGGTTAGGGCGAGTCTTACCAAGAAAGAGAAAGGGCTGTGAGGGGCAGATGTGGGGGCTGCAGCTGCTTTACTCAGGGGGAGCTCGGGGAGCAGGTATCTGGACAGAGAACTGAACAAAGGGGTGGAGCAAGCCGTGGCAGTACCTGCCCAGGGTGGTTCCGTACCAGGGGAAAGGCTGGAAGGACAAAGGTCTGGAGGTGGGAATGTGCGTGGGCATCTGACGGGGGGAGAAAAGGGTGAGTAAGGAGAGCAGTGGGAAATCGTGACCCTCAAGTCACGGGCACTTTTCCAGGAGACCCATCTGTTAGCATTTCTGCTAACCCACATAGGATGGCTCATAAACAGAGCACAAACCATCTTTTTTGAGACTATTCCCTGAAGGTGTCATCCTTCTGGAATAGGTGTCTGTGACTCACCAGAGGTGTCCAGAAACCAGAGGATCTTTGTGGAGGGCACTAAAACCAAGCCGTTGGATTGTGCCATTGTCTCCATGGCAGGACCTGAGTGGTACACATTTTTGTGTCTTCCAAGAAACCAGTTGCAATGATAAACTTAAACCTAGTAAGAACTCAACCAATATTGGTTATTTTTTTCAATGCATGAATAAATGGCCCAAGTGTGGTAGGAAAGATGGGATGTCCCAGAAAAGATGGTATAAAAATACACCCTTCTAAAAATGTTGCTGGCGAGATTACTTCTGAAGCATCCTGACTTCTTTGGAATGTTTTTTTCTGAAGACAAGTCCATATGCTGACATGTGAACATAAGTATATATAACAAACTGAACAGTAGTAACATTATTTTCTGGCCAAATTTTAGTTGGATGGTTGCATTTTGTCAATCTAATTTTTCCTCCATGTTTTAAACTGAATGTGGGAAGTTTTCCCACCCCCTTCTCTGGTATGAAGGGAATCCTGGCGTCTGGGCTCAAGTGAACATGGGGTTACATGCAACAATGTTTTTCTGTGGGGGCAACATGTCCAATAAGTTGAGATTGTGATGAAAGGTGACACGGGAGATGGCAGCCTCCAGGGGGACAATGGGTGGTCAAGATGCTCTGTGATGGGGAAGAACCAAGTCCTAATCCTTGCCCTCTCATCACTGAATTCTCCCCCCAATGGACCTCTAGTTTATCCCCCTGTTGTGCTACAACATCCCCATCTGCAAAGTGGGGGTAACACAAACTTACCCTCTGCCTTTCAGGTTTTTTGCGAAAATCAGTGAACTAATATTGGTAAAATTGGAGCCCCATGGATGAAGGGTACTTTGTAAGTATAACACGTTATTGTCATGTTATTTTCTATTACTCCAAAGTGCAAATACCAGATGTCTGCTCTTGCCGTATCAGGAATCCAGTAACACCATGTTTCACACCCAGATATTGATAATCTGACTTCCTTTGAGGAATTTAATATTTCTGAACTCTCTAATGTTTTTGTCAACATGTTTGGATACAGAAAAGCTATCTTTCTCTGTTAAAAAAAAAAAAGAAAAAAAAATCAAGCAATGTTTTCTAGATAATTTGGAAGAATGTATGTTTGCACATTATGTCAAAATGTGGATATAAACTGTGGATTGAAATGCATGGTGTTTTGATTTCCCTTCCCCCACCCCTTGTTCTTTTTGGATTGTATTTAACTTGTGTTTTTGAGCAGTTTGCTTCTCAGAGAAAGGGCTGGTTTCGGGCAGAGGCTGAATGTTCCAATGAGGGCGAGCGGTGTTTTGTTCATGGTGACAGTTGGCTAAGTACTGTGTGGCCAGACCTGGGGTGAGCAGAGCAGGCCAACCAGGACGGTGAGCTCGGTGTGGATCAACCCTCTTAAACTAGGTTTCAGCCCAGGTGACGTGGGAGTTGCTTCCTGTCCACGAGATGACAAAAGCCACAAGCCAAAGAGTGGGCAGAGACGGTGCAATCCCAAAGCGACTGTTTCATTTGATTTTCTCCATTGAATGGCATGTCATTTTATTTTGCTAGGTCAAGCAGTGGCCTGGAATTCTGTGTATGGCCATGGAGTGGCTGGCTATCTGCCCAGTGCTTAACCCGTGGCATTTTCTCTTTTTTAAAAGGGTGGCTGACACCTTTTAAAAACTCCTACCGTAGAGATATTTAAAAACTTATTGAAGCCCATTTTAGCGAGTGTGACTTATGGGGTGCAGGACCTTATGTCTGTTGGCCATTTTGAGGGTCTCCATCTGCCTAGTGCTTGGGGGTCCCTAGTGGCAGAACCTCTGCCCCTTGCGGTTTTGCTTCTGCCAGTCATCTCCACCCTTGGGTCCGAATGTTAGTCTCTATACCTACAAAGAACGAGTCTTCCTCTTGCAAAGTGACCCCCCTTTTAAACATTAGGTGGCACCCATTGGGTCCCCTTACAGGGGTCTCTTTTTGTCCGATTCAATTCGCTCCATAGGAGAGGTGGTTGTCATAATTTCCACAATCTTTGCCTCTTCGGGAAGGTTCTCATTTGTCTATATCTTTCTTAACAAGCAGCATTAAGAATCTACCTTCACCAGGTCCCCTTCTGCATCTCAGAGTCAAGAAAGCTAATCAAAGATACCAGAAGGATGACCTCGGAAGAAATCGTCCGGAATCACACGTGCCCGTGGATTGGTTTGAGTAACAAGACAGCAAAACCCACAGCCCTCTGTGAGGTGCCGATGATTGACAGGGAGAAAGTTGTTTTGGTTGATAATACAATCTGCTTGCCTCCTGTAGACACAGCAGTAGCCTACTAATTCGTTAGAAGTGAATTAAGGTTGTTTACCGATGTTTTAAAGTAACTGTCACAGTGGAAAAAAAAAAGTTCATGCTAAATGAGACCACTCACCTACTTTGGAGTTGCTGTTTATTTTAAGCTGAGTGCATAAATAATATATTGAGATACGAAGGGTGATTTCGAGCATTAGAACACGAAGCCTCCTGTTTACTAACTGTCATTGGGCTGAAGAGAATTTAAACAGCTCTGAACCTTTTTGTCTGTGGATGCGAGGCATGAAATTAACTTTCATTTCATAGTTAGCAGAAATCATGATTACAGCGGTCTTGTTGTCGTGTCTCCTGCCGATTTGGATCTTTTTTGCTATGCAAGACAAGTCTTGGCAGCAGGATGCTTTCCATGTCTCGTTGGAAACAAGACCCTCCTCCCTCCCCCACAACGTAGGCAGGGACTGTCTGGGTCACCTCCTCCAGGATCCAAGGAGGCGTGGTGGGAGTCCGGGTCCCAGGGCTTCAGGTTCTGATACGAAGCTCACTTCCATCATCTGTAGAATGGGAATAACAGCATCGTCTACTGCTCACAGAAAGGCGGTGAGACCCCCGTCAGGTAACTGTTGTCAAATGACTCTAAAAGGCATGAGATGTCAGTTGAGCAGGACAAGATCATAGCTTTCATTGCTCTTAAGGCTGAATGTGAAATGACCCACCCCTGTTCACTCATTTCGTCCCAGCCGTCCTGTGCGATAGGAACACTCATGATCCTCATTGTACCACCACAAGAACTGAAGCTTGGCGAGGCTCAGTGGCTATTCCATCCTCTCAGAGCAAAGAGGTTGAAAAAGCTGAGGTTCTGACACTGGGTGATTGGGGTCCAGCCTTGTAATCTTAACTGTTTCTTATCTGGGAGGAGGAACCAGGTTTTCCTGCATGCGATTTTGCCTCTTAGTCATGCACAAGTAAATGAAACATCATTTTTAAAAGCCTGGACCAAATTCAGGCTGAGGAAATGCAAATTTGGTTTCTCCCTCAGCAAAGAGGGCTCTCATTGGGTAGAGATGTAGCAGACTCTATGGATTAATTATGTTTTATGTGTAAAGAGCCTGGTGATTCTTTGACAAAAAGCCCGAAGTAAAAAAGACCTATTACTCATGATGCTTTCAGAAACAAGAAATTTGATTCACATTTGTCCCCTTAAACTTGAAAGTATGATAGCCTATTTTGGAGTGTAGGGAGAATATTAGGGAAGGAATAGAAAATGTATGGAATGTTTAATTTTGCATGATTACATTTCATATTTGCTGAAGTAAATGAGGCAAATAGAAATGAATAATAGCATCACAGAATACCTATTTTAGATGTTTTGATGGAATACTCTGAGTTTTACAGTCTAATATATGAACCCTTTGGGATAAATCCTTATTAAGCAAATGAACAAGAATGTATTTGTATTCGCATCATTGAAAATATGTAATTTGTACAGCTACTTCTAAAATTTATATTTACATTATATTTATTTGAATTTCAAAAGAGAAAAGGACTTAACATGATTAATTAAAACAAAAATTATGTGAATTTGCAGACTTTATCTCCCCACTGAAATATGCTCGGTCTGTACCGGGGGTCAAACTTAAAATTTGGAGTGCCAAGAGTGGGGATCTGACTGGCTTTCAATTTCTGAATGAAGCAGTTCAAAAAATGGGATCATTTCCATAATCCCAGAAAAATGGATGGACTCCTGAGAAGTAATCAGCCGGGGGAAAAGAATAAATTCTGTGCTTCCAAATTGCAAAAATCTCAGCAATTGCTTCTGTGCCCTCGTACTTGTTAATACAATAAGATAATTGCATAATTAAATACACTATGGAATTTCAATAATTGGAAACTTTGTTTTCTCATCACAATATGCAACTTGCTGATGCTGAAAAGCTTCCGCAGTGTTTTCAGAGGCCGGGATCATGTCCCCCTGCAGCCTTCTGCAGCTCTTCTCCTGATTCCGAGACACTTCCTTTACAGGTTATTTTTAGTTGGTTGTATTTAGACAAGGTGAAATTAAGCAGGAAGTCCCCAAAGTCTGACTCGCCTGCCCAGGCCACAGGAGTTGAAGATCACTTTGCTGAAGGTATTCCTGATGCTGTTTAGGTCTCTTTACATAGTAACTGATGCAGAGCAACCTGAGAGTCTGTGCTGTTCAGAACCTGTTTAGAGGGGCACCTCTCTGGGTAGTGGTTGTGAGACAGCTTAGTGGAGTCTCATTGGGTTCAGGTCTGGTGTGGCTTTTTTTCTGTGGCAGTGGAAAGGGTACTCAACTGCTCCTTTCTGGTTACCAGTAGAAGAAGAATAGTAGCACTTACATCTTTGATGCAAAGCTTAATTCAGTTGACATATGGAAAGAGGTTAGAAAATTCAGGGCAAATTGTAACATCCAATCGATGTTAGCTACTATTCTCAGGCCATACAGGGAGAAGTTTCATATTCATCAGAACTGTGGCACATCGTTGAGTAAAAACAAATAAATAGGTTTAGAGTTTTATTCACTCAAGAAATATATTTTTTGAATAATTTATGCACCGCCATCTTGGATGTCAAAGAAACAAGAGGAATAATACAATTTCCTGCCCTGGAATTGTTCGACCACAGTGGGAAAATAGACATGCAGGTAGAAGCTGCTGCTGTTGCTGCTGGTAGTAATGATGGTGAACTGCTGGGGGCACGCCTGTAATCCGAGCAGCTCAGGAGGCTGAGGTGGGAGGATTGTGAGTTCACAGCCAGCCTCAGTAACTTAGTGAGGGGCTGAGCAACTCAGTGAGACCTTGTCTCTAAATAAAATACAAAAAAGGGCTGGGGAAGTGGCTCAGTAGTTAAGTGCCCTGAGTTCAATCCTCAGTACCAAAAAAAAAAAAAAAAAAAAGACAGTGGTCATAAAAATCATATATTAAAACAGAATCAGACCTATAGATATTTTAGCAGGAACTGGCCTATGATGGTGTCCCCTGTATTGAACACATCTAGGATTTGGCTTAAGATTATTTGCTTTGAAAGTCAAAGCAGTTGACTAGAATGGAGGAGGTGACTAGCACAGAGTAGTCACTTAGCATGTAGTGCATTTGATACACACACGGAGAATAAATAAGAACATGAGTGCACGGATAAAATTGGCTGTAAGCTTTTTTTTTTTTTTTTTTTTTTTTAAAGAGAGAGTGAGAGAGAGAATTTTTTAATATTTATTTTTTAGTTTTTGGCGGACACAGCATCTTTGTTTGTATGTGGTGCTGAGGATCGAACCTGGCCGCACGCATGCCAGGCGAGCGCGCTACCGCTTGAGCCACATCCCCAGCCTGACTGTAAGCTTTTTATTAGAACTCAAAAGCGTTTGCCGCAGTCAGTTTGAGAATGCCATTGTTTGCCACCAGGCCTGGCATTGGTCAAGTGAAGTAAGAGAGGTACCAACTTTGAAGAGGGCATTGCTCTCAGAGTCCTACAAGTGCTTTCTTAAATTTTGTGTTTTAGATGCCTCACTCTTCTCCCCCAGGGCCAGGTCCTGTGGAATTCCTGTCTCCCACGTACATACCTAGCACTCTGCCTTATGCAACAGGTGTTCAATTTTTTTCCCCCCAAATCTGAAGAATTTCAAACCTACAGAAAAGTTGAAAGAATGGCCCACCAAAATCTGTGAACCTTTTCCCCACGTGCAGCAGCGGGTGATATTTTGTCACCTTTACTGTACCTTTATTTGATATATATAACTTTGGACCTCACATAATCCCCTATTGAAATCTGATTGCATCTCCCATGTGAAATTCCCATCCCCAGCCTCCAGTGCACATGATGTTGAATTGACTTCCTAAACTGGGAATCACAAACTAATAAATTTTGGAAGAAAAAGCCAAAGAGATCCTTAAAAGAACTTTGTTTACATTTTTTTTCAAGCTTAAAAACTGGTGCTCACAACTTATTTTTACTAATGTATGTAGAGTATGTCCAATAGAAAATACCTGCAATTTTAAAGGTTAGACCGTTTTTCTGGATCTCTGACATTCTCTTCCACCCAGGACAGACTTTTTTTTTTTTTTTAAGGCAAATTCCTTGGACCATTATTTTTCGGAGAGCCTTTCAAAAGTAGATCGGCGTAGTCCAATTATTCATGCAATGAGATTCTTACTTTCCGCGTTGAGAGGATTCACTGTAAGGAATGACTTTGCAAATATGACATAGAGGCTATACCAAAAATCTGGGGATATAGTCACAAATAGGATGGACTACAGAATTTATTTTGGGCCACCCCTGACAAACTCGAGAAAAACTTCTTTTCCTGATAATCTTGGGTGTTTATTCAAAATAAGTTATCTGTCACAAAAAAGGATGACCAGACGGGTCTGAAGACTGCACTATTTCAGTGGTCTTGGAAATGCTCTCTGTGGAAGCTCAGGGAATGTGGTGGTGATGGGGGCGGAGGGGAGGGAGTGAGATCAACGGTAGGACTTCAGGCCATCTCTCAAGTCCCATCAAACAGCTCTGACATGACGTGCTTTATATGGTATTGGGCATCTACCTAAGAATCAGTTCACACAGAAATGTTCTAAAGCTAAGAAAGAAATATTTTGGAAATCATAGCTTTAGTGAGCAGAAGAAGAATAGGAGAGGATCACCCCGTAGATGCTGGTTGGCAGGGAGAAGTGATAGCTGTCAAGTTGAAGGGTGGGAGAGGTCAGAGAAACCATGAAAAGCAGACCTGGAGCTAAAACCTGGCTGGATCCAGCAGTGCTAAGCAGGGTCAAATGCCCACCCGGGCCCTAAGGCTGTGCTTCTTAAACTTGAGTGATTCCTGCTCCTTAACCTGGAGATTCCGAGTCAACAGTTCTGGGGAGGGTCTCGGGAGTCCAGTCTTTTAACAGTTCCCTTGTCCCACTCAGCATGAAGTTGCCCTAAGTCAGTTCACATCAGAGGGCATTGCAGTATTTGGTGTTGATGAAGATGCCTGGAGTCCTGAAGAAAGCGTAAAGTTCCGTTCAGGATACGGTCACTCTTTTTCAAATAGGATGATTTATTTCTAAATGGTTAAAATAGAAACAGTTATCCTGATTAATGGAGGGAAAGCCAAGCAAGTAAATAACTCTATCACAGTGTGGCATTTACTTAGTGGGAGAGGTCCTCGAAACGGGAAAGGAAAGAGCCCCTGTCCTGTGGGGTACCATGAGGGGCTCTGGGCAGAGGGAATTTCCTGGAGATGCCTCATGGCTCAGGGGATGCTCACAGGTTCTGGTTAGACAGGTTCTGGGTCTGAATCCTGACTCTTCGGGTTACACGTTGTGGAAGTTTGGGGAAATGGTCCAATCTCCTGAATGGTCCAATCCCTGGGTCTCCCTAAGAAGGTCAGAATGGATAGTAAGTTAGATGATGGCTAGAAAGTCCTGACCTGCAAGCGAACAGATGCTCAGTAAGTGGCTAAAATGACTATTAACATTTGCTTAAGTTGGACCTTCAAATGCGCAGGCTTTCAGAGGCAGGGGATGGATGGTTTTGCTTTTGGTTTTAACAGGGCAGGAACAAGGTGTCAACATAATACCCAAGAAGAATGACAACAAAAGCAAACCCTTTTAGTGCCATTTAGTGTTTTCACATAGAAGTTTCTAGATGGTGCGAAAGTTTTATGAGTAGTAATTAATCATGATTACAAAACAGGTGTTTTTTATTTAACAGACCAGGACACTGAGGCACAGAAAAGTCAAGTAAGTTTTTCAAGATCACATAACCAGTAGTGGCAGAGCCAGGATTTGAACACATTCACATCTGGACTCCTAATGTCTGTGCTCTGCTGTTGTAATAATGACTTATGTTCATTTGGAAAAGGTAACCAGCACATTAATCATGATGGTGCTCATAGATATTGGTATCTAGAGCAATAGAAACATTTTACAAAGTAACTTGATCTTAAACGAATCATTTAAGATGAGTAATGGTAGGTGTAGCAGCAGATACGATGAGCATTCTGTCTGTGGCTGTCCAGATGACTTTAAGAAATTCTGGGACAGTAAAAGCGGCAAGGATAAATTGGGAATATTGGGGAAGACTCTTGCTTCCAAATCATTGCATGTGAACTGCAAGAAAGCCTTTCAACTCTAAGGAAGAAGCAAGTCTGATCACCACAGAGAGCATGTTCAGGGAAGGCAAGGTCTAACAGCCGGACAAGTTCTCTCCCATTTCCCACCTTCCAGGGGAAGTGCCAGAAATCCCCTCTTGGCCTGTCTTTGCTGAATGGCCAGATGGAATGTGGGCAATTTAGAGATTCTAGTGTCTTCCCCTTTTCCACTCCTCACTCCACCCTCTTCTCCCTCTTCCCTCTTTTCTTTAGCCTCTTCCTCTCTTCCTTTTTATTGTGCATGGGAACAGATTTGAAAGAGGCCCTAGCATGAAGATGCTTCAGCATTTCAACAGAAAAAAGAGTTCAATGCTTTTGATGGCATTTTAATTTACCTCCGGATCCCAGGAAGGCACCTGGGTCTGCCCCGATCTCTCCCTTCGACGTGGTCAGGAAAATCTAAAAGCCCAGATAATCCTAAACCAATCCATGCGTAGGCTCTCATATTTGCAGCAGATTTACCTTCCTAACAACCTGTTTGAAGCTAATATTGAAATGGGTGTGCATTCCCTGAGCAAACGAGCACAGGGGTAGTTGGAGATTGCAGCAGTGTGGAGCCTGCACTCTGGGTGAGGAGTGCAGAGGTAATTTCACAGTCCCCCAAATCTGGCCCTGGGGTGCCTGCCCCACCCTGGCCTCCGGGCCTGCAGTGTTCTGCCCTGGTGATGCTGGGTTCTCAGATCTAGACATGACCAGTCTCCTCATCCAGTTTTGCCCATTTCCTCTGTTTTCTCCCAGGGAAGGGCATCGTGATCTTTCCTTTCTATTCTCAGCATGTAGTGTTCTCCTTGGTCTATGGTATATGCATTCAGCAAATACACTATTTTGCCTATTGATTGATGAGCGATGCCAATAATTCAGTGTTTCTTAATTCATATTTTTTTTCTGATATTGGGGATTGAACCCAAGAGTCCACTGCCACTGAGCAACATCTCTCCCCCTGCCCCTGCTTTTAAATTTTATTTTGAGACTGAGTCCTGCTAAGTTTCCCAGACTAGCCTCAAATTTAACAATCCTCTTGTTTCAGCCTCTTGAGTCACTGGGATTACAAGCGCGTACCCCTACGCCCAACTCAATAAATGAACTATTGCCCATTGGTTAACAAGGGATATCAATCATATTCTTGATTCAGATTATGTCTCAACACATTTATTCAGTGCTTACGATGCGATAGGCATTATATCTGGTGATTTCAGAGTATTTGAATCTTGCCATGGACCTCTTTCCCTGTTGGCACTGGGCCAACAGGCTCAGTGTGGTGACACGATTTAAGTCACACATTCTTGGCTCTGTTGATCCAGGTCCAGATGTTGAGAGTTTCAGGCTGGGTTCTGTGCCTTTGTGCTACTTCTTGTTTTGGGAACCCTGAGGTCCTCCTCTCACTGGGGTTTCCTTACAACTGACTCCCCAGGATCTTACTGGCCAATCGTGAGTAGAAGGAAGGTTCCTCTTGAGTGGAAACAGAGAGTTCTGTCCTCGTGGCAAGAGACCCTGAGCATCCTCAAAGGCCACTGCCCACAGAGAGGCCAGGAATGGAAGCAGGGGCCGCCTGGGCGCCTGGCAGATTAGAATAGTTGTCACAGTGACTAGAAAATTGAATTGGTTAAACCTTCTGGTTTCAGATTGTTTTTGGAGAGTGAGTAACTCTATGATTTTTACTTGTCACAGGCTAAAAGGAAAAAAAAAAGTGAGCGTGAAACTTCATAGCTATTTTTCTTTCCTGTATGTTCATAGTGGTTATTTATATCTGGGAAGTTTCCATTGGGATTTAGTTCAGGATATAGACTTGGCAGGGTGGCTTCTGCACTCCGTGGTGACATTTGACAGACTGCAGGCAAAGCAGGACGGTTCTCTAATATCTGGATGGATGGATTTGGGGGCGAAGTGTTGGGATCGGACTGTATTATGAAATGGATTTATTGATCCGAATCTAAAAGCAGCGTATTGCTTGTCAATGTGAGGTCTGCATCAATAGCATTTGATAAATTAGGGCTCCCACCCTTTGTTTTGTTTGCTTTATCAACTCTGCTTGGCAATAACAATGAAAGACTCCAGGTGGTGTATTGTGAATGCCTTATTGAGCTCCTCATGTGCGTGACTGACCTTAGGGCTCAGCTGCGTGATCCTGTACATGCTCTTACCACCCATAAGCGCACTGCTGTGCCTGACTTCCTCCCCAGAATTACACATTCCCCCCACTAAGTTGCATTTCAATATCCGCCTCCCGCATTAACCTTGAGACGCTGTGCCCACGATGAAGGCAGCCTCTTCATTTCCCAGCTGAAGAAATTAAGATGCTGCGAGGTTAAATGAGCTGCCCAAGGCCACACGGTAAATCTCGAATACGGCCGGGCTGTGAACGGAGGTGTCATGGTTCCCGGGTGAGAGGACTGCACTTTCCTTCTCTGTGGTTACAGAAGGAAAGCAGGTGAATTTGCAGAAAGCTTGCTGACGATCCACTTTCTCCCCAGGTGTGCTGAGGCGGTCATCTTACCTCAGAGTCTTCTGGGGAAGAAGCCCAAGGCCCTGTGTAGAAATCAGAGGATTCCTCTGAGTTTTGGCAGAAAATGTGCTTTATTTGGTCTTTGCAGCCACACATGTAGGCGGAGGACTTTCTGATCCCATTGGATGCTAACCTTCACAGGATGGTTCTCATCATGCCGACTGTATCTCCTGGCCCAGCCAGATAGAAATGGGATGGTAGGGGCGTGGTAGGTACTCCCCCTGCCCCACTGGAAGAGCCTACATTTTATTGGTGGTATGGTTCAGTGCCAATCTGTTATCCACAGATACCTTCATTTGTGGGCTGTGGAGACCGATGTGCAAGGTAAACAGGCCCTGTGACTCCATTCATAGGACCACAGCCGCACACGCAATAATACTGCACAACTGCCATGTGCTGATTCAATGTACGGTACACATTTACTCAGTCAATCCTGGCACCTACCTAGAATAAGGTTAACAGGTATTTGGTATTCTGGGTGGTGATTGCTATGTGTGCCAAGTGGGGTTCAGGCATAATTTTGAGTATATAGCTGATCTCTTTGATGTAAGCGATGTTACAATTTTCCTTTTAAGCATCTTTTGGAAATTTGAATTAAAGTCACTTTACTCTGTCACAATAGTGATGATCAGCTGGAATAGAAAACTAAAGGGACAATTATCTGGTGGATTAGAGCAAAACCTTTTATAAACTAGAAGGCTTGGAAAGTGAGTCGAGTTTTATCATATTATCTAGGGAAAACTGACATTTTTTACAGTTTTGGTTGAAAATTCCTTCTAATGTATTTCCACATCCATAGCTGTGTGTTTTTCTTTCTTCCTGAGTATACATGAAATAAGGATTGGAACTCAGTTTTTCTTTTCGTAGAGAATGAATGGGTTATCATTTGGAACAGTGGATTTTTTTTTTTTAGTCAACTTATTATCTAGAAATTTTTGACATTGGCCTTTTTCAAATACAGTGAGTTTAAGAGCACTTTCTCTACAATCGCTCTTGCGCCCCTCATCCCAGGGAAGGTGACCTTGCTTTCATTTCTGAAAGCGTTTTGAATGTGTCCTCCAAGGTTCTTGTGCTAGAAACTTAATCCCCAGAGTCACTTGCTGATGGTATTTGAGAGGTGAGAACTTTGGGGAGGTGACTGGGTTATGAAGGGCTCTGCCCTCACCAGTGGATTAATCCATTCATAGGGAGTAATGGGCTCGTGGGTTATGGAGGGAGGCTCTGGCATGCTTGCTCTCTCTTCCCACCTGATGCTCTGTGCTGCCTGCAACTCTGCAGAAAGTCCCCTCCAGCAAGAAGTTTCTCATTAGAGGCAGCCCCTCAACCTTGGACTTGCAAACCTCCTGAACTCAAAGAAATACATTTTTTTCTTTTTATAAAATTTCCAGTCCATGTCTTTCAGTTATAGTAACACTAAGCAAACAAAGACAATCCCCAATCCATATGCTCCAAAACTCAAAGAAAAAAGCCAATTTCATCTGAAAATATTGTTAGAAGTGTAGATTGCCCCTGAGCTCCAGATCTAATTGGTTTGCAGTGGTGACTGTGAATCTTTGTTTCTGCTAAGTTCCCTGTATTTTTCTAACAAGTACCCTAACAAGGGTATTAAGATCCTTGTTTCTAATAAGCAGGTGCCCTGTGGCCCACACTTTGAGAAACAATGTCAGAGGCAGAATTGGTCTCTAAGCAAGTTCCCAATGAAGCAGGAGAGGGTATGTGTTTGGAGGGAAACATTCCTAGAAGATGCTTCCATAAGTGGGTTGATGGTGGCTTCTAGTCAATGACCAGCTACTGATATAGTCTCATAGGAAACGCAGGCCATGCATCTGCATCTCAGTTTCACAAACATTTACAAACATTTGTTAAAGACAGGCCCTTAGATCCCAAGATCTGAATGAGAAATTGTATATACACATCTCAGACAAACATATTACGGGACTCGATCTTCTTTTTTTACAATAGAAATTATTCCATGCAAAGAATTTATTTTTTTGATTGATATCAGATTGTAGACAATCTGTGGGGGGAAAACACAATAATACCTGCAAATTATCCCATTAAAGTTATTCATCCAGCCATTTCTACACCATAGGAATGAGCATGCTTTGGAATCTTTAGTTGTCTGTCAAATAGAGAAATTATTCATAGAGAGCATTTTCATGACTTGTAAGACAATAACTCTGTTCTGGCTGAGCTCGTGTGTTTGTGTGTGTGTATACACACATGGTTCATGGGTGCAAACCAGCAAACAAACTATGCACTAATAATAAAACAACACATTAGCAACAATTTAATTAAGCATGATTTGTGTCAAAGTATCTGAATAGGGATATGATGACATAATGACATGTAAAAATTCGAGGCAAAGAGAAGATATTTTTCTGATGTTCAGTTCCACATCTCACCAGAGTCCGGCAGCTGTTCTTGGAGCTGCCAAGCTGGGTCATGACTTGGGTGAAATCTTTTCCGAGGGAATGGTCTATGAGAGTTGGCAAGCTGTCAAGCTGTGTGTGGTCCTCGTACCAGCAAATGAGTAAATCAGAGTTATAAGTTGCAAATGTGGCCCAAATTAACTTCTGCATGGCAGGGAATGAGCTTGGCATAGTTAGAGCACGGCTCAGTGTCAGCCTTCTCTCACGGCAGCTGCATCAAGGAGATGAAGGGATATGAAGGCCTGGTGGGTCTCGGTGCTTCCACAGGGTCTGAACTCAGTGTCCTGTGCTTGAAATGTCACATTCCAAGAGCTCCTGGAATTACCAGGCTCAGAGTCATATCGCGCTGTGGGCTGTGCTCACATGATGCAATTCCTTGCTTATCTGACCAGGCCTAAAATAAGACACCCGGATGCTTTATTTATGAGCTCCGAGCCACCTAGGCCCGAGATGTAAGTAACCTTGGGGGACACAGCATCAGATCACTTCAATTCCCATTAACTACCTGTTTCTAAATGGGGAAGAGCATCTACCCGGCACATTGCTTTATTCATGAAGACACAAGGCAGCCTGTTGTCCTGTCACTCTGGCTGCCTTCTGTTGAAGGCTGTGGAGTGGCTGTTTCTAGCGTTGGATTTCACCTTTCTCTTTCTTTTCTTTTCACTTTCCATTTCCTCCTCCTTTAAAAACAAACATTCTTAAAAAGACCTTTTGTCAATCCCAGCGGTTAATCATGCAACTATGCCTAAAGTGGTTATGAGTGGTTCCGCTTTTGCATAGACAAGGTCACAGGTGGGTGGTGGGGACCCACTTTGCCCTCTGATGGCAGGATTGCATGCAATTTTTCAACTTTGGGGCTACTAATATTTTGGATTGGTTAGACTTTGATCTCGCAGGCTATCCTGTGAATTGCAGGGTGTTTGGGATATTGTTGGCCTCTGTTCACTAGATGCCAGTATCTCTTTCCTATTTGTGACAACTAACATGTCTCCACACAGTCCCAAGTTTCCTCTTGGGAACAAGCCTGCCCGGGTTGATTCAGCGTGACAACTTACCAGGTCTTTGCTAATGAGACTCTCGCTGAGCCTGCACGGATGTGGTCATCCCATCTGAGTCTGGAGGCAGAAAACCTGGGTTTGAATCTTGGCTCTGGTGCTTCTTGGCTGTGTGACTTCAGGCAGGATATTTGACTTATCTAAGCCTTTGCTTCTTGATCTATAGAATAGGGATAATAGCATGTAACAGCTAAGTTAATTCAAAAATCAATGTACTAATATGTATAAAGAAAGTGGTACATAGCACACTCTCAAAAATTGATGATCTGACCCGAAATACAAAATATTATGGTGGTCGACTTGGATCTGCAGAGAAATAAGCCCAAGCAGTGCCATAAGCCCCTGCTGTCACGTATTGCTGAGTTCTGGTTTTCTCCTCTGCCCATCGACTCCCAGCCCCAGCCAATCTTATATTCCAGAAACAGATTAATTATGGCCAAAGACACGAGACTGGGAAAATGGAAAGAGAAAGGGCGAGGTGTGGGGAAGAAGCAGTTTCCCGTAAGACCGTTTGGATGAGAGAGCCCCATGAAGAGTCTTGACAGTTCATTTGGCATCTTGAATGTGAAAATATGGAAAGATGGTAAAAACAAAGCCGCCCTCCAAACGTCACTCTTCTGAACCCTGTTCTGCACTCAACAAGTGCCAAATCCACCTTGTAAAGTGAAATCTCTTTCCTTATTCAGGACCGAGGGTGACAAATGTTAAATCTGTTTTCTTAGGAAGCAGCTGAGAAAACAGTCGAGATGATTCCATGTGACTAGCGCAATTTTCTGCCTGGATTTTCAAAGCCTGAGTCCCTTTTGAGCTGTATCTGAATCTAAAAATAAGGGCCAGACTAAGGAAGGAGTAGACATCAGACAGCCGGTTCCAACTGTAAACTCTGACATCTCTGCCAGTCATCGCACCTACACTCTACAGAGACTCTCATGTCTGCTACCTGCCAGCAATTAAGAAAACTTGCTCAAAACCTCTTCTTCCTGTTTGACCTGAAACTCTCCTTTTCTGAGAGTGTTGAATTTTCACTAATTTCTGTAGCTTGCTTGCTCTGCCTTATGTCCACTGTTTCTCTATTTTTTTTCTAATGGCACCACAGAACACAAAGGTAGGAAAAGGAGAGATCATCAGGTTCATTGGTTGAATTGCTTCCAGACTGTTCTCGACATGTTCCATTTGCCTTCTCTTTGCATGATTTCTGAGACAGGGAGCTCACTCCTACCATAAGTCCATGCTGAACCATGGATTCTCATTCTCATTCGAGGTGCAGAAATTTCCTTCTAATCTCCTCATCTGCACCTGACATTTCTCCCAACAAGTATAGAGTGACAACTGTGTGTCAGGACCCAAAGGAGTAGGCTGTAGGTCATGGTGATGTGTTGAATGCACATAAATCATTCATCTGTTCATTCAACAAACATTGTGAGCCATTCTGATGATGCTAGGGGCTGGGATACAACCGAGCAAGAACAACATCTTTGTTCTCCTGGAGGCCATAGTCTAATGGAAGAGAAAGATGGCCAGAAGTTTACT
The DNA here is from genome assembly GCF_045843805.1 of Urocitellus parryii. Classification (NCBI taxonomy): domain Eukaryota; kingdom Metazoa; phylum Chordata; class Mammalia; order Rodentia; family Sciuridae; genus Urocitellus; species Urocitellus parryii. Next base: position 127,300,512 of record NC_135540.1, read on the forward strand.
TTAATGAATATAAGATAGGATTGTAGTAGGGGAAAGTGTGATGTTCTGAGTGCGTATAACCATGGAATCTGACTCAAATTGGGTGGAAAGGGGGGTTGGGGATTTCTCTGAGCTGTGGAGGATGAATGGGCATTAGTGGGGTTCTGAGGTTGGAGGAGTGGGGAGGGCCTAGCATGCTCAGGGGGTGGCAGGTACTGTGACAGGAGCAAGCATGGGGACACAAAGTGGTGGAGGCCAGCAGGACTGGGGTCTACAGAGCAGAGGGTGCGAGCTCAGCAGGGTTTCGGAGGCTGAATGTTTTGGTCTTTATGGTAACATGAAGGCTATGGAAGGGATTTTAAGGGCTGCTTAGGGGCTGAAACTGGCAGACTTTGTCATGGTTAGACATGAACCAGGTCAGATCAGTGGATAGAAAGGACACACTGAGCTAAATGCCCCAAGAGCACTGAGGACGGAGCCGTAGACTCTGGTGGTGCCATCACATGGTGACCTCGGACTCCTTGGAAGTACAAGTGGATGTCTTCTAAGCTAGCAAGACGGTAGGGAAGTGGCAACTGCAGCAAGAGCCAGGCCTGGAGACTCATGGGAATGCTGCAGAACACACAGTTACCCTGCATAGGCTGCAGCACAGGGCCAGGGTCAATGTCGGGCATTAGGACACGAGGCTGCAAGTTGGGCATCGCCAGGTCACCAACAGCCCTGCAGATGGTGCGAGCATGCTGGGCTCCGTCCTGAGAGCAAGGCTTTTTCAGAGCCCTGAATGGAAGAGCAAGAGCCACAATTGGAGTTTTAGGACTGCCACGTGACCCCTGGGTGGAGGTAGAGATTGGAGCCCAGGGCATCCAGTGCAAGGACTGTGCTGTAGTCATGGCTGGGAAGAAAGAGATCTTCCTCTTTGTGCAGAATGGCGGGCGGAGTTTCGAAAGACAGAAGCTGGGGCTCTGGCAGGCCACTGTCATGCTGACTATTGCTTCCCTAATAGCTGGTGCTGGCTCCTGTGAATCTTGCAAAATGTGACTTGGAAAGAAGTGACAGCAGAGCAAACTGATAAAATATGCGACCCCATACAGAAGCTGTAGGACTTTCCCCTTTGTCGGCTCTATAGAATAGCCCGTGCACCTGTTCATTTTCATTGTCCAAAGTGGAGTATTATTTATAAAATGCTGTCTCCCCCTCCCTCAAACATCTGGATATTGGGAGTTGCACAGATTAGACATCTGGATTTAGGCCTGAAGTTCTGTCTCCTCTCCCAGCTGTTTGGTGTCCCACTGACAAAGCCAGGAGTCCCTGTGAACAGTCATCTCAAAAAACTAGAAGCTCAACAAGGCTTGAGCTGCGAATCCCCTCCCAGGGATGTGAAAGTGGATGAACCCACACTAAGGTGCTAGGGAGTCCTAAGGTGCTAGTAATCATGGTCCATAGGGATGGAGAATTTTTCTGATTGTCCAAAAGGATTGTGCAGTAGTGTACTTGAGCTCTTTGGGAATGTTCTCAGGTGGATGAATATTCTCAGATGGACAGTGGGAAGTTCAAGGAGAATTCAGTGTTACCTCAGTGGAAGGGGATGCCAGTTGAATTAAAGTTCATCCTTCAACCTGGCTGGCAGGCAAAGAGCCAAAGGTCTTGAAGCTTGAGCCCATTCTTTTCTAAATAGCATTTGTTGTTGTTGTTATAAAAATATCTTCCAAGCTTTTTTGATTCACAGGTTGGGATCTTTCATGAAAGAATGATCTGCAAGGGGTTTGGGCAATCATTTAAATAAAGGAATTATATATACACTTTAGGAAAGTGCAGCTACCTTACAGAATCTAGGGCCAGGAAACATGCATGAAATAATCTGTGCTAATAATTGACAGCAAACTGTCCTGGCCACTCCTGAACTGGCCTCGGTGAGCTCTTGCTACACCTCCACACCCTCAGCAGCAGTTCCTCTCCCATCCCCGAGTATCTTTATCTTTGGATGCAAGAGGGATGTGAGGGTCACAGGTCCTGCTGCCAGTGGTCCCAGAGTGTGGTGAGGCTGTTCCTGTGGACCGAGGAGGGGCTGGCTTTCTCGTCCCACCTGCTGTGTGTCCCTCCAGAGGACCCCACTCTACTGAAAAGCCCCTTCCCCCTTCCAGAAAGGAGAGCAGCTTTGGGCCCAGGGCGTATCTGGCCAGCGACAACCCTCTGCTAGAACCGCCTCCGTTGGAACTACTGTCAAGGCAAAATTGCTTTATTTCCTAATTTTGATGATATTAGCAAATACATGTAATGGGAAATAAAATTAATCAGTTTGTGCTTGTGAAATTGCCTCCTGTTTACCTCAGCCTTGTAGCGATTTTTCCCCCTCCTACAGGGGTTATTTTAATTAACAGCGTGAATTTTTGGTAGTTTAATTTATTTTATGATTGTGTAAAAATACTCCTTTGTAAGGGTTTATATATAACTAGCCAGCTAATTAGCAGTAATATTTTAACAACAGCTGTAGAAGCAGGGAGTCCCAGGAAACACGGCTTCTCCCTTCAGACCGCCAAGATATTTATTGGTGCCTTTTCTTATCAGCTCGGGCTGGAGGCAGCCGAGGAGGGCAGTGTGCACATCAGATAATTAAAAGAGAAGTGAGTCGCGTCCTCCTCTCACCTGGCTCACAGAGCCTCCCTCCCAAGGACTGCTGGGTCTCCGAGCCTCTGATTTAGGACCCCAGCTCCTGCCTTCCACTTCTTCCAAAGTCTATTATATATTCCCCGTGGGTCTCCATGCAAGATATACCTTTCTGGAAAATTATGGGCAGTCTTTTAAGGGCATTAACTTGCACTAATAACAGTCACCAACATTGGTACTACACTTCCCATTTAGGCGACATGTTTTAGCAGAGAGCGAGGCCCACCTTACTGTCATTGAACATACTGGAATTTGAGTATGAACATGGGAAAGGAGGTTGCGAGGAGGCGGGGGCATGCAGAGAAACAGCCATGTGGACGGCCATGTGGAAGGTCAGAGAAGGAAAGAGAGGATCGAGACAGAAACCGGAGCAGTCAAGCTGGCCCACACCCACAACCCGCTCCCCTCCAGTCCTCCGCCCTCTGTCCTAACCCCAGTCCTATTCCGTCACTTGAAGTCTGGGTCCAGAGGAAGTGCACTCATTGGCCACTCTTGGTGACGTGCCAGAGTTCAAAGAAAAATGGCTTGCTTTTCACACCACGTTTTTACCCCAGGAGTGTCCTCTGGAGCTCCATAGGAATTCTGCCTTCCCCGATTCCTCCTTAAGTGTGATGATTTAGATTCTAACTTCTGCCCAGGTTTGTGATGCTCAGGATCCTGGGAGCTGGGTATCCTCAGGCCTATTTTGTATTCTTAGCCTTATTTTATTCAAAGGGATCCTAAGTGACTGTGTAGTAGAACCACGAAGACAGGCAGTGTCAGGGGCAAGTGGAACGGTACCCAGCCCTGAAATGTCTGTGGCTTCTTTTCTCTGAGCTTCTGCAAAACCCTCTTTATTTTCCGGTGGGGAGCAGACCTTTTCCTCTGGGTCCGCAGTGCTTGGTTGTTGTAGGGTCCCCATTTTCTTGTTGTGGCTCATTTGCATGTGAGTTTCCCTCACAGACCATGAGCCCCAAGGCAGCAGGATCCTTGTCTTTGTGTCTAACTTCATGCATAGTAGATACTCAATTCATATTTTTTAGGTGGATTTTGGGGAAAAAAACATAACAAGTTGAACCCAAGTTTCCAAAGCAAATTTCATTCTAATAAGGAGTTTAAATTTTTGATGAATTATTTGATATTCAACTTATGATTCTAATAGTTATGTCTAAAAGTACCGCCCATGCTGTGGTAGCCTAGTGCCTGAAACAGCAACGGCTCAAATGTGAACCACCATCATTTCCCCAACTTAATAGTTAAGTGTCTACATAAAATGCAGTGTAAAAACTTCTGAAGTATCTAAATCAATAAAATATGGGGAAGCAGCATACATTACAGATATACAGGTGGGCACATGGGTACAGGCAACCACAGGCAACCTTGGTTTGGTAGAATTCACTTAACAGGTATTCTGGCGAGGTCAATGCCCAGGTGTGTGTGTGTGTGTGTGTGTGTATGTGTGTGTGTGTGTGTGTGTGTGTGTAGGGGTGGGGGTAAGTGTTCCTAGGAAGCAGAAGCCTATTTGTAACTTGACCATTCCAGCAATCAATGTGATAAGTTACTTTTGTAAAGTGTTCTACATTCTACACACGAAAGTACTAGCATACAGTGGCCCTGGGGGCTGGCCCTGTGGAGAGATGCTGCCAACCCCAAATCCTCCACATAGTGCATGGTGCCTGATACAGAGTAGGCACCCAATAGGTATACTTTATATATATATTTCTTTCTCCATAACCTGTAAGTGGGTGCTGTTATTCTCCTATTTGGCAAATGAGGTACTTTCAGAGAAGTTGATGATCCTGATGAAAGTTTCTTAATTAATGGCGAGTCAGGAGTCAGCCTCATCAAAGGCTGTGCTTTATTTTATTTATTTTAAAGGAGCTTCTAGAACAAAATCTGTAAATGTGTATAGATATTAACTAAGTGTCAAGGCAGCCTGTGGTTTCATAGCGAGAATGTTGCTTTGTATAGTAGTTAGAGGTAAGGCTCTGTCCCAGGGAAACTTGGACTCTGCCACTCATTTCCCGATGAGTTGTTTAACCTCTGAAAGTTTCCTCTTCTGTTAAATGGAAGCAGAATTAGCCTGTGATATGGCCTCAAGAACTGTGGGAGGTGAGACCACTTCTGAGTGCTGGGCATGTCCTCAGGGCTCAAGGACAGTCACCCAAAAAGTGGGGTGATGGGTCTTGACTTCTTTCCTTAACATCAATGTGATCTTTCTGGGTCACATGCTTCTCCTTTGGAAAATGACAGGTTGGTGACGTGTCTGTAAAGCCTCTTCCAACCTTAACGTTAGTGATCCCAGCACACCTACATGGTGTCCGACATGGAATGTGACTCCCCTCGGTATTCCTGAAATGTTTTCATTGTTTGATGAAGAGAGAAAATAATAATGTGAAGTGGAAAGATAGAGGAGAAAAGAGGAATCGTAAGAGCTTGGGTCAGGGAGGGTTGCAGGAGTGGGGATCATATGACAAGCAGCTAAATTGACCATTATGGGTATTGAACTCCATTTGGTGAGTGATAGTAGGTGAGCACTGGCCATATGAAACTCATATCTATATATCAGCTTTCCCCAGACACCACTGCAATTAATGGGCACCGAATGAGGAAACAGATTTGGCTGGGCAGAGAGAACAGTAGAAAATATGAGAAATATAAGTATAATACTGTAATTAAAGGAAAACCAATGTGACTTATAGCCTCCATCTCAATTCTTCTTCTTTTCTTTCCCCATTAAGCTGCATAAGCAAGAACTAATATGGAAAGTGAAAAGAAGATGTGACATTTCTTGAAAAATCGTTACAGAAAAAAATTCAAAGTTGGGCTCTCTTTCAGTGGGGAAACAATAAAATGTTAGATAATTCTCAGGTTCTCACTGCAAGAAAACAATAATTATATTTTGTATTTTATTATAATAATAGGTTCCCAGCTAAATGCACAAATCTAATAAAACCATAATACCAAGCTACAATGGGCTTCATGAATTGTAAATGGAGAGAATTTAAATGTTTTTGGCATCTGCCACCCAGTTCCCCAATAATAAGATCTATAATTTCCTGATAAGCGTGTGTACGACTCTTGTGAGTTTAGCTCTGAAGAAGGGCCAAAGCCTATTTTCAGTGTTCATGTGAATTTCTTATTGGCTTGGCGAGTCCCACTCCTTCATGTCTAACCCTTTTGCCATTTAAAAGCATTGAAAGTACTGAGAGAGATTTTTGTGACTTTTAAAGGGATTTTGAACATATAATTAGCTGTACAGGACCAGAAAATGGTGATTCATCTCGGGTTTATTTAAGAAGTCTCTGAAGCACTGGGTGTCACTTGTACACATTTAAAGAACACTGTGTTTGCAAATGGAGCAGGAAAAGCGAGTACGTGTTTGTAAGGCCCAGGGCACAGCGGGAAAAGCTGCTGCTTTGATCTGAGCATCTGCTGTAAAAGTCCAGTGCCTTTTGCTCTAGTTCAGGGTGCAGGTGTAACTAGCGGTCGATGTTGGTTGGACCGGTAGGGGTGGGAGAGAGGGGCTTTCATTTTTCTGCTCAGGATCTCCGCACCTGAAAATGTCTTAGCTCAGAGCAGGTGCTTCCTGGGGCCTGACACACAGCATTTCCATGTACAACTGGGAGAAGAGAGAGAGAGAGAGAGAGAGAGAGAGAGAGAGAGAGAGAGAGAGAGAGAGAGGAGTTCCATCACTTGTGGGGTCCTCTTGGGCTAGGATCCCAGTTTATGACTATCCTAGTGCCAAGTTCCCAAGCATATGCATGAAGAACCCAGCAGAAGTATCTTCTGTCTCTAAATTTTTCTTGCATCCCTCCCAAGGACCCTCATGGGTGGCATGACTCAAGAGTCTGGAACTCTTGTTACAAAGCTGCAAGGGCGAAGGGCATTAGTTTCATAGCTGCCAGCCCGTCCCGTCCCTGGAAGCCACCAGCAGGTAGGGTCCCCCACTCTTTCCTGCACCTGGCAGGATCTAACCCACAGCAGGAGGTTTTCCTCTGGGCTCCTGCTGAGACTTTAGATATTGTGGGAACTTAATTGCTAGTGGTGGGAGTTTGACAGGTAGTCACGGGGTGAGGGGAAACACCCCTGAAGAACCTGCCTTGGGCCCCCAGTGTCCCCCACCCCACCCCACTTTCTGCTCTCTTTTTCCTTTCAGGCTGGGAAAGGGCAGTTCAATTGAGCTGAGTCACCTGCTCTGATCACTTCCTTATCAGCCGCAGAGGAGTCTACCTTGCCTTTGCCCCCAGTCTCATTTAATTAGATATAAGCCTCCCTCAAAGTCAATTCATTCTGTTTCTTAACATTGACCGCAGTTTCTCTTTTGGCTAACTCCTTGCCTCTCCCTCTGATTGAAGCAGTGGAGGCTGATAATTCATTTTGTTCCGCCATTATTGATTTGGTGGCTCTGATCCAAAATTTGAAAATTTCTCTCCAGGTTGTTCTTGCCCTTGGTTTTTACAAAGACATTGCATAAAATGAAGGGTGTGGGTCAGAAATAGAAACCTCAGTGCTACTTTAGGCTATGAGGGTCCACTTTCAATTGGGAGAGAGGCTTATTGTTAATTACAGAGATTTCCAAGGGCCTCATGCTCTTCTCAGGCGCTGGCTGGGAAAGAAATCCTCCTTACAAATGCTTTCTAAACGGAGAATGGATTTGAAAGACCATTGTCTGCCCAGGCTCAGAAATTATTCCCTCATAAAGGACTTGTGTAAAGGTTTTCAAGATACCTTTATGTGAAAGATAAACTATATTAAGGGTCTAGGAGCTTCTGCTCACCACATTTTTGCTGAAGGTTTCCTTTCTTGGTTCTTGTAAATGTCAGTTCCTTAAAGTCGCTGCCTCTCTTGGATGAAGGATTCCGAACCCAAGAGAGGATGCCCGCCTGACAGTCTTTTCTTTTTTTATTCTGGGTACCTTGGTGGGTGTTAAGTGGCCAGCAGAGTTTTTCTTGATGGCTCATTACTAATTTGACATGACTGGAGGGCAGTTATCTTAAAAAAAATGAAACAAAACAACTTTGTTTCAGGGACCTTCGCTTTATGAACATTTCAGAACCCTGGGAACCAAGAATTTGTATTATAGCAGCTCTTATAGAGACTAATGTTTCTCTGTTAATCCTCTAGAATGGGATGCTTTCTTTATCATGTGGCAAGTAGTTGTAATAAAAGACTATCTTAAGAAAAGAGAGGAAGAAAATGAAAACACGGTCTTCTTTTGGTTTTGTTTTTCCCCATGGGTATGGCAGGTTGCTCAGGTCTCTTACTGGATGACAGGAGGGAGCAGTGGAAATGAACGGAATGTATTATTTTCCTCATGTCACTTCTTCTACGTGAAGCTGGGTCCTTTGAATTAGCACATACCATGGTGGTGTGTAAGCTTCTTCCTTTTCGCCTCTGAGTTTTTAAAAGACAAAGATAGAATCTGTGACATTGTCTTGTATTTTTAGAAAACTGGTAGTAGATGCCTTCCAGAGACACTTATTCTAAATGAAGCTACATTCTTCTCCCTCTTCCTTCTCCTCTAATTTGATATCATTGGTCTCTATAAATAAAACAAGCCTGCGATGCCAGCTCATCATTGGCTTAGAGATCAACTCAGCCTTGACCTCGTGCCTGTCATGAACTCGGTTTCCTCTGATCAGAGAGGAAACCATAACCAAAAAAAAAAAAAAAAGGATTTTTTTCTGAATCAAATAGAAACCTCAAAGATGTGATCCCCACATCAGGACTTTTATTGCATTTCCCTTCTGTCATCACGAAGACTTATAAACAGGTAGTGCAAGGATGATGATCAGCCTCTCTGGCCACCGGCTACCCAAACCTCCGGCCAAAACTGGGGAAGATTCTTACTGTGTTAAGCACTCTGGCTCGATGCGGCCAAATCCAAATCCACCCATTGTCCTTTGATTTCAATAGACCCTCTAGATTCTTAATTACAACACAGGCTAATTATGCAGTCCAAGTTCTAAACCGCACTGGATTTGCCCAGCACGCCTCTCCCCCTCGCTGGCAGTATTGTATTGGTTTTCCGACCCTGTCAGACTGAGATTTAAATCCTTAAGCTGACATTCATTGTGTTCTGTGTATCAGCTTTTCCTGCCTTTCTGAATTACGTGCCCAATAAAGTTCTCATTTCTGTCATAGGTCAGGACTTGGTCTTTTATAAATTCTTAGGCTGAGGCCATTTAAATTCTGTTTTTGATTTTATCCTGCCTCTTCAAATTATTTGCCTTGTAAGCGCTTTAACTTTTTGGCCTTTAGCCCCAGCTTCTTAGGCTATTAATTTTTTTTTTTTTAACCTGTGTGACCATTGAAGCAAATTTATAGAAAAATCTCACTGACGATGAGGTAGCACCATTCTGGAGAGAGAAGAGAAATGTCTGGAAGGTCTTCAAGTTGGAGTATTTGCCAAACCTTGTGCGAGAGAGCATGTGTGTGTCCTGGGGCAGGTCACCCAGGGAGGCTGCAGCCACCCGAGCCCTGCAGGTGTAGGATGAGATCCATCCTTGTATTTCTTCTATTCTTTAGTATTTGGTTGCCATTTCAATGAGATCCTATCTTAGTTTCCACTAAATCCAGTTTTGCCAGGGACTTTTAGTCTAATGTCTTTTTTTTTTTTAAAGGCTTATGATATATGATCAGGCCAACATGTTTGTTATTGGTGATTTGATAAAGTATTTTTGTTTTTGGTTTTTAGTTGGAGACAAAATTCTCCAATTTCATTTTATTTGCCTGTGCCTCTGAGGGACGCATTTTGAGTTGATTCTAGGAATTCCAAAGATGCATGGCTGACACATGGTCTCTGGACTTTCCTTACACAAAAAGTGGGTCCAAGCCAATATGAACAAGCAAGTGGCACTGTGTCTCCTGGTCCCCTGCCTTTGTGGGTTCTCCAGTGGCTACTGGGCATTCCTGACACCTGTCTGCCCTGCATTGTCCTCCACCTATCTTCACATTGCAACTTCGAGTCTTTGTCTTATTTCCTGGGAGTTTTACTACCTGCGAGCTAAATCAGTAAACACATCCATGAAAATGAGTGAGCAGATACTAGTTAGCCAATTCATCACCCTTTCTAGAGAAAAATATTTGCATTTTTAACAGAATCCTTCTCGAGGCAAAGCACTAAGTCAAAAAGCTGGTGCTCACGGCAAGAATTCAATTTGATCTTGTGAATATCTCCTAAGCAGGCCAGGCTGAGAGCTGGTTCCCTGGCATCGGCTGGAGAACTAAAGCAGCTCTCATATGACAGTAGCAGCATGTCTTTGTGATTTAAAAAAATCTATTTATGTATTATGTATATATATGTTTCTGGGTGGGCAGCTTATTGATCCTAGCAGCTGTTGAATTTTTATATGCCATTTATGATTGTTCCCGTGATATAGTAAAATATTCAAGGCAAATTTGATCAGTGTTTTTTAAAAAGGTCAAGTACTTCTATGTAACATTAGTCTGAAGACATTCCAAGATGTTCCCTGCCGGTCCAAAGGGAGTCGGACAGGTGTATGTGACTAATAGAGTCACAAATTGGAGGCTGGCAACAAGGTGACAGAAGAGTTTAAGCAAATCAGGTTTTGCATCAATGGTTAAACTGATCTGAGATCTCGTGGCGAAGGGACAATGTCATTCCACGGGGTCACTTGTGCACAGGAAGAGGTATGATTCTGTTGCAGGACTTTTCCACTGGCCCTCCCCACTACCCGCCCCCCCCCCCCCGGAAGTAAAGAACCAAACATGAGAATGACAGTTGTTGGCCAGCCACAGCCTAATTCAGTCATGTCACATGCTGAACTGCCTGGTAATTTCATTGTCACACTGAAAGACAGATTGAGACATATTTCAAAAAAGTGTTTCGTGGTGACCTGAAAGGTGATGTATTTGAAGACGGCCACAGAAAAGTAGACAGTGTATATACCATTTTGTGTGAATTTTGAAAAGTTTTTCTCTTAAATTGAAGGGAAAACAGGGGAAAAAAAAAAGAGGCCCCAATGCAGGGCTATTTTCTTTGCTAGAATAGTTGTTACTTTTTTTCCCCCTAGAAAAATAAATAGGTTACTATCTAGGTCTTTGTGTTTCTCTTCCTCAACGTTATTGTATGTCTTGTCAGTTTCACTCTGGCAGTATTATATTTGACAAGAAAAGGACTGGATTTTGAGTTGGCAAAAAGGGAGGAAAAAAAAAAGCCTATGTCCCAAATACCCAAATAATGTTGAGAGTGGCACCCTCGGTCTTTGTGCTCCTTATGGAAATATACTTGCTTTCCGATTGGATGTTTCTGATGGGGTTTGACCTCTGCCACAAGCTGCAGCTGCAGAGCTAATCTGGGGAGAGTTGCAATCCTCCCCACACCCAAGGGAATCTGTTGCCTGGGTAAATTCCCAAGACATACACTCTGTCTCCCAAGATTCCTGGCATTGAGCCCTTTGGCCTTGGGGCGAAACTTCTGTACCGAGCACCCTTAGGAGACTGACCAGAGCTCACTGGAGAGTGCCTTAAGGATGTTGCAAATACTGGCTGTCCGAGGACTCTGAATGGTCCGGGGTTCTTCAGTGGAATTTACAGGTCAAGATTGCTGGAGAGATGGTGTTCAGGGAAAGATGGAAGCTACCCTGGTGTCACAACACAATTCAACAATTGAAAATAAGGGAACAACTGAAGTCCTTGCTTCTACCTCCCCCACTCTTCGGCTCAAGTTAGTGGTGCCTCTATAGTTGCTGAGTAGGTATCATTATGGGATACCTGGACATGAGGCCCAGGAAACAGGCAGGGACTGAAATATAGAGAAACTTGAATTGAAGCCTGTGGACTTGGAATTTTCTCTTGGAAGCACCACAGAGTCCCCTGTCACTTGGCCTGGATCCTTCATTGTTCCCCCCTCTGTTCCATACCTGATGAAAGCTTTATCATAAAGGCATAGTGACACAATTTCTTGTCAAACAATAAATATTAAAATATTGGTATGATCTGTCTGGTTCCTGGCTCCTCTGCAGAGAGGTGCCCCCTCAGATCCACAGCCCCTTACCACTTTCCACGTCATACTTGGAAGTCAGTACCCAGCCAACGTGCTTGACAGTGCGCGGTTGGCGGTGCTCTCTGTCCAGCCTGGTGTGTCTGTCTCACGTTGGCGAGGTGCAGACGGCCGCCCTGTCTGCTTCCTTCCATTTCCAACCTTCCTCACTCTGCCTTACTTCCCTCTCTTCCCACCGTTCAGAGACTTGCGCCTTCTATTCCTAGGTTTCTCTCTTTCCCATGTTCTTCTCCTGGTTCAAGTTAGAGACCAAATCCTGGAACAAAGGAAGGCTCTGTAAGGGTGCTTCCCAGGGTCCAGGGTGGGACCTTCCTGCTCCAGCCGCAGCCAAGGTGACCTTGGGTACCTTCCCTGTTCCTTGTCCTCACCTCCCTCACCTGTAAACAAGGCAGTCCAGATCAGACTGAACCTGACCCTTGTTAAACTTGTTCTCAGATCCTTGCTCTACCCATGTCCTCCTCAGAGGGAACTTCTAGAGGGGTCTGAGAGAGAGCAGGCTAGGGGGAAGGGGGAGAGGGGAATCCCCAAAGTGGGGGCTTTTACTATTTGGTATTCATTGCACGGGCAGGTGAGGGATTTAAACATGTTGCTTCTCACCCCAAAATGTGTGTTGTTCCAAACACCAGGGCTTGTTTATACACATGTAGTCATGCAAGGATGACTAAAGATGATAAATTGGGACGTGTTGCTAAGAACAGAGCTGCAGTCAATAGCATTGCAATGGTAGTAGCACCAACAGGCCTCCTTAAAGAGATTCAAATTTCACTTTATTTGAAAGTGGATTGGATCCATCATGGAGCCTGGTGGGAGGAAGGGCTGGGCGGCTATCGAGTGCAGGTTTGATGCTGGCAATGGGACTTTTGGATTCTGGTCTGCATTTCTAAAAAATGACTTTGGCAACCATATTGTCCCACACTGAGTGATAGGAACTCCAGAGACCAGAGGCATCCCCTGAACTGAAGGCTTCCCCTGCCAACAATAGCAGGTCCTTTAAGGAAAGATTGCTTTAGAGGGGAGATACCAGTGGGTCTCACTCCAGCTGAACATTAGAATTACCTGGAGAACTTCAAAGGAAGTCCCAATACTGAGATTTTGTCCATACCCTGCTGAACATGAATTCCTGGGCGTGGGCCCCAGATTTCAGCAAAGCTCCTTGGGTTACTGCACTGAGCAACGGAGGTGGAGAACCCCTAGTTCTAAGTCTTTGCCTCCCAAAGCTTGGTTGTCATCTGGGGGCGGGATTGTGAAATATAGTTAGGGACTCAGCATCCCAGGTGATCTTGGCAACAGGAGAGAAAGGTAAATTCACTGGCAGACAAAAATATGAACTTCGTTCGGCCAATAAGTATCAACTTTTAATAACACAAAAAATCATAGATTAAATTGATTTGTGATAATCCTTATTAATGATAAAGGGCATAGCAAGATAGCATTAGACCAAAGACCAGAGCTGGTCCTTATTGTTGGGGACTTTTGAGGAAGTCATCATTTTTCTTATCTCAGTTTTGAATAAGTTGAGAAATGAAAAAATTGAAAATGGAGGCCAAACATCTTATTTCCATTAGAGCTAGTTGTGGTTTAGATAGTAGGTGTCCCCCAAAAGTTCACGTGTGAGACAATGCAAAAAAGTACAGAGGAGAAATGACTGGGTTGTGACAGCATTAACCCCAGCCGTGAATTAATTCCCCGATGGGATTAACTGAGTGGTGACTGGAGGCAGGTGGGGTGTGGCTGGAGGAGGTGGGAATGGGAGTGTGGCTTTGGGGTATATATTTTGTATCTGGTGAGTGGAGTCTCTCTCTGCTTTCTGATCATCATGTGAGCTGCTTCCCTCTGCCACACTCTTCCACCATATTGTTCTGCTCACCTTGAACCCCAAGCAATGGAGCCAGCTGTCTGAAAGCTGAGACCTCTGAAACTGTGAGCCCCAAATAAACTTTTCCTCCTCTATAATTGTTCTGGTCAGGTCTTTTAGTCACAGCAGTGAAAAAGCTGACTTAAACAGCTGATACTAGGTTTGGCTGGGAGAAGCAAGTGGCCCAACATGATAACTCGGGATTAGACAGGTTTATTCATCTAACTGTTGCAGGATATGCCCCCACCCCCTTCCACTGAGGCTTATTGTAATTACCAGGAATGCTGGGTTCCTGAGGGTGGCATGTGTCCAAGATGAGCAGGACGGAGCTGAGCTAAGCAAGTTCAGGTGTTCTTCCCACTCCCCTGTTATAAAGGGATGGGGAAAGGCAGCAGCAGTTTTCCAGAGGAATCTTTTCCCCATGAAAACGTGAAATAGGAGAAAGGAGTGGCCGTCAGCCACTGGGTATCTTAGTCTGTCTTTTGTTGCTGTAACTGAGTACCAAAGACTGGGTAATTTATAAAGATTAGAAGTTTATTTGACTCATGATTCTGGAAGCTGTGAATTCCCAAAGCATGGCTCTGGCATCTGCTCTGCACCTGGCCAGGGCCTTCTTGCTGCAACATAACATAATGGAAAGGGTCATGTGGCGACACAGAGCAAATGTGTGGCTCAGATCTCTTGTCCTCTTATAAAGCCACCAATTCCATCACGAGGGCCCCATCTCACGACCTCCTATAATTATCTTCCAAAGGCCCTACCTCTAAAAACCATAAACGTAGAAATTTGGAGGGGGGTCACAGTCAAGCTGTAGTCCTAGGCAACCTTCACCCAATTTTGAATCCCCACAACTCAAGTATCCAGTGTCTTTCTCTCTGGAACCTGTCTTCAGATTTTTCATTAATGTCCAGTTTTCCCTCCCAGGAAATAAGTACCCTGGCATCCTAGGCATAGCCTGGGGTGTGGGAGATTTGAAAGACTGGAGTTGAGCTGAAGCTGGGGGTCAGGGGATGCTGGGGGTGTGTCCATTCCCTGAGTCAACATCCCTCAGTATTAAATTCTCTGGTTTAAAATACCCAGAATGGTTTCTGCCCTTGTGTCTGGCCCATGACTGATGGAATTGGCATTTTACATTTTTCATCTTTTTTGAGGCTCCCGGCCACCTGGATTTCTTTGTGCTATTCTATACCCAGGTTATAGATGAGTCTACTGAGATGTGGACAATGTAGATCATCTGCCAAAGGTTATATTTCATGAGGGGTTGCAACCAAGAATTCAAACCCATCTTTAGCGGAATGCAAAATATATGGGTTTCCCCCAATGTTTCAAGTTCCACTACTCTGCACAGAATAAAGGGTAAGATAGGGGCTTTTCCATTTTTTACTAAAGATTCAAAAGAAGTTGCACCTGGAGGTGAGGGAGGGGACCTAGATGCACACCTCTCTCAATTCCTGCCTTTCTGCATTTCACTGTCTGTAACCTCCCATGGATGTAGATCCTAAGGTGGAAGGGTCTGAGCCTGACCCTGGGTGGGGCAGCCTGCCTTTTGGAAGGCAACTGCTAATCATCCTATTTTTTCCCAATAAGATGGCTGAGCATGTGAGGCGGTGTGACTGGTCCAAGATGACACAGTGGTAATGCACTTCTGGCTCTTCTGGGGGACTTCACCTCCTTCACCTGTGATGTGGAAACACAGGGCCAAAGAAGTCAACCCAGGAGGAAAGGCTGTGAGAGAGCTGTCCTGTGCTTATTCCAATGCAGCTCACTTCTGCCTTTAAAGGGGCCTCCCCTCCTGACCACAGTCAAGAGCTGGGAAGTGGCTGCTGGGGACCCTGTGGCACCACCTCCCCCTGTTCATGTTGCCCTGATCCTCCTCACAGTGGAGATCAGCCCTTCCCAACCTGCCTAAGTCTGCAGAGGAAAAAGACATTGGAGTGGTTCTTACTCCACAGCAAACAGCCACCGAAGGGGACACCGGCGGGGTCTGCTGAGCGGGGTGCAGGGCTGGGTGCTGCCGCCCTGCTATCAAGCCTCATTCCCCATCATCCCGCGGTCTGGCCAGAATGAGCTCATGGAAGACCCATGTCTGAAAACTCACCATGTCACTGCTATTTACAGTGCCAGATGGTGGCAGAGTCAGACTGGTGCTCCTAGTTTAGCAGAAATGGCCACAGTGGGGACGGGGCGGGTGGGTCCAGGCCCCTGGGAGCCTGATCACTTGGAGCTGGTTCTGGACTCTCATCCTTTGCCAGCTCGTTCCTTCTCTTTGCCTCCCTCTCTTATCGGTTCAGCTGTCCGACCCTCCTCTTTGGGTCCTATTCTCAATTTTAATTTCTGTTGGTTTCCATTTGATCATTCATTCAGAGTTCCATTCAGTGTCAGCTCTGGTTTCCTGGACACTGTGAGTGTCCGGTGATTTCACAAACTTAGAAAGTTCCCAAAGAAGATTCTTATTCTTTTCTGTCCAGCCTACGCCTGCCCCTGGCATTTCCACCTTGGCACTTGGAAATCCCACTTTCCATCTGTTCCAACAAAAAAGCTTGGGGTTACCCTTGACTCCTCTCTTTCAAACACACTTTGTAGCTAATCCATTGGTGAATCTAGTGGGATGTGGCTGCAAAACATCCCTCGAATCTGATCACGGTTAAGCATTTCAGTAGTCACCATGGTCCTGGTCCCTTAGCTAGATTATTCAAATAGATGTCTCTGGTTCTTTCCTTCCCTTTATGGACCATTCGCAACTTAGTAGCAGATCTCATCTATTAAAGTTAGTCAGGGCATGTCACTCTTTTGCTCCAGACCTTTCAAGGCTCCTCATGTCACTCAGAGTATAAAGCTCTGGTCTTAAAATGGTGCCCGAGGCCCCAGATGCTTCCCTCCCTCCCCTCACTGAGCCCATCAGCCTGCCCCACCCACACTGGCCCCTTGCTGATCTTTGAATGTTCCCGACACACTCCTCTCCGTGACCATGACGTGCTTCCTCTGCCTTCCTCAGGGCCTGGGTGGCTTGGTCTCATTGTCTATTCAAGTCTTCTCAAATGGTCACCTTTCAGTGGGGACTTCCCTGAGCATCCTATTGAAAGCCATGAACCTCTCTCTTACCCCAAGGTGCTCCCATATTCTCCGTAGCGCACATCAACATCCCAGGTTTGGTCTGCTTTGTTTATTTTTTAATTCTTGTCTGTGATCTCCACTTGACCCCTCCACCTTGTCCTCATCCCCACTAGGACGTCAGCTCCGGAAGGCATGGGTTCTTGTCCGCTTGGTTCAGTGCTTTATCTCCCCTGTCTAGACAATAGCCTTCCATAGGAAAAGCGTTCCGTAAATATTTGCTGAATGAATGAAAAAAATAGGTGAGAGAGTGCATTACTGAGCTGGGGCCAGGCATGGGGTTAGGGCTTGAGTACAGATCATCCCTTCACTTGAGTATGCCTTTAACAGATATTTTTGAGAAGCTGGGTGATGTGTCCTTGGTGTCCTGTACACCCTCCCCTTCTTCCTCGTGGACTCATTTATCCTTCCAGAACTCTCTTTGCCCCCTCCTCCACATCAACTTACTGACTTCTTTCTCTTTTTCAAACACCCCACTTGTTCCTACCACTTCATTTTCATTTCCTCCTCTTTCTTTGGCCCTGATTCTCTTTGACGTGGCGCTGGCTGTGCAGTCTGAGCAGGTCCTTAGAGGGCAGGTTTGCTTTAGGTTCCCTCCAGCCTACGGCGGTGCTCAGCATGTAAGGACAGGACAGGTGTTCAGCACCCACACTGCCGCGCCCCTCCTCCTCAAGGTCCCCTCCGTCTTCCTGCTCTGTAAGGTGGTGATGAGGATTAAGCAACTCTTACCTGGTTCGCCCATGTGTAATGGAACTTGGCCGACTTTTTACTCCCATCTATTAATGGTATTTCTGCCCCGGATTCCATGGGAATTGACTCCCAGAAAAGGCGAATGTCTTTCTTTAGAAAAAGAAAAAAAAGGAAGAAATATTAACACAGGCATGATATCATGGTAGCAGTAATGCAACTCTAAGTGAGAAGAAGAAAAGCAATGCTTGTATATATATAAAAACCCCTGCATTTATCTCCCTTTCCTTTCTACTCCAATCACACAGATTTAGTGTTCCATATTTTCATGTTCCTACCTAACTTCCACAGTGACTATTTTAATGATGGCTTACCCCTACATTTTCTTGATGCTATTGTTTTTAAGATGTACCGTTGTTTGCATAACTAAGCTTTTTGAAGAAGAAAAGAAATATCACCACATTAAATGTACACATTGATTACAAGATGTAGTCTAATTTCAGCAGAATTGAAAATTTATCCAAAAAAAAGTTATCTTAAAATTGAGAAAATAAAGTACTTCATCGTATGTATTTTCCACAATGTGCGTTTTGTACCAAAAATCTCCTGCTGTGGAAGTCTATGGACCAATACCTTCCTCTTTTGAATGGTTTTCTTGGTACACATCCATGTGGAAACAAATATTCTTATGATTTTTAAAATCATGCTGCTATGATGTTTTTCAAAATGTTTAAAACATTTATACTTGTCACCCCAAATGTGTGCTGAGTATTGATGCCTGATTGTAACTCTGCCAGCATTAGGTATTATGCTTTTTGGTTTACTTTTTCTTTTTGTTAAGTCTTTACATACATATGGGTGGTTTATATTTGCATTATTTTGGTTATTTGGGAGGTGGTAGAACACATATTAGTAGCAGACTTAGTGATGTATCTCAACTGCAGGGAAAGGTGTTGTTATTGACAGGGTGATATAAGTTGATCTCATTTAGATGACAAAGACAGGAATTTATTCTTCAAAGTTCTGGCCTTTGGCTGAGGTGGAGGAGAGATTAAATTAATAGAATTATTGAAAAAGGAAATCAATTTTTGTTTCTGAGAACAAATCTAATTAGACTTTTGCCATTTCCCAAGGACCTTTAAAGAAGGTGCTATCTTCTAACCTTGGAGTTTTCAAGAATTTCTGTTAGGAATGTTGACGCTGCTTGTTTCTGCTAGAGTGTGTAAGGAGTGTGATCACGGCTTGCACCACAATGACAGTAACTTACATTTGCATATTGTGTTTGCCATTTGCTGGGCAAAGTGACCTCACTGTGTACGCATGAGCGCATCGAACCGTCGTAACTCCGTGCGATAGGTATTATTACCTTTATTCCCATTGATGGAGGAGGAAATTAAGACCCAGAGAAGTTGATGTAGCTCAAGTTGGGGTACTAAAGACACAGACTGGCTTTCAGCCCACTTCCTTCAGCACCTCCAGGTACTGTCGTCTTCCAGAACAACGCACTGCGGTGTGGACAGGCGGTTGACAAAGAGTCCTGGAGGACTTCCGACTCTATGCTAATCAGTTCACTTTCCACCTCTAGGATGGGAGGGTGAGATTTATTCTCTTGACAACCGAAAGCACATTTTTCAGCCTCCTCTGCCTTTTGACTCAGGTCCAGGGCCAAACACCCTGATGACAGCGTTTGCCCTTGGATATGGTCCCTGAATCACGCCCTTCTCTTGTCCCCTTTACCTTCCCCCTGTGTTATCAGTGGGCATCTCTCAGAGGCAGATGTTTGGAACACTGGGACTTGCTAAAATTAACACAAACATTCCAGTGTTGCAGTATCTGGGATGTTTTCTAGAACGTTTTGATTTCCCCATTGAAAGAATGGTGAACTTTGAAAAAAGGTCTTATCGTTATTTGGAACAAACCAAACCATTTTAACTCACCAGTTTAATGCCTGTTTCTTTGCTCTTCAAAAATATCATTTTATGCTATTATCAAGTATGAAAATATTTCCTTTCTGCTCAGTTGTGAACAATTAGTAATAATGTTTTATTTATATGAAATTTTACTCTTGTTGTTTGAAAGTTAATTGAGACCAATGATTAAGAGCACAGGTTTTAGAGTCAGAAAGTCCTGGAGAAAAATTCCACCATCTCTTATTCTGTGACCTTGGACAAGTTGTCTGATTCCTTTTGAGATAGAAGAATAAGGATAAAACCCTCGCATCTCATAGGTTTGCTATAAGTAGTAAATGAAAAGAATGAGCTGGTGCTTATAAAATGCACATATAATACATGATACATAGTAAGTATTCAATAAATTTGCTAATAATGTTATATAGGTAATAGAATGAAATACCTCATCTGATTCAAATGTATGATATGTCAAGATCACTGTACTGTCACGTGTAACTAAATAAAACAAATAAAAAAATACAAAATTAAAAAAAAAACAGATTACAATAAAAAATATTTAGGTAAGGCTCCAAGTCAGCTCTTTTGGGGATGCATCTTATCTGGTTCTTAATCAAGGACTCCTAACTGCCTTCCTGGCTGCATTTTTGGATTTTTCTCTCCTCCAAACATTTTATCTAAAAGGTATAATAATTGAAATTTATTTTATCTGTAGAAATTCAAAAACATAGAAACACAGCTTAGTGAATGAGCATCAGAGATTACTCTGATTTTTCTTCCCACCATTTTTCAGTGAATAGGTAGGAGTTCATTTCTAGAATTGCACAAAGGAACTGCAAGACAGGTGATGTATTTCCAAGGAGAGATGTCCTCAGACTTGATATCTAAAATGTCCAAAGAGTGAAATTGCTCCTGCTGGATGGTGGGATCCTACGGCTGGGTGTTCTCCTCAGGAAGTGCCCTCGAGGGCCCCTCAACAGGAGGGAAGAGGTGGTGGAGCCTGAGCTCCAGAGTGGAGATGGCCTGTGTGTTGGTTTGTGTCTGATGGCCTCTGGGATCAGGTCCCAGGTGCCCCACACAGAGCGCCAGCCATGTGATCGTCGTCTGTCTCCATGTTTGTCCCTCGTCTCTGTGGCAACCATGACTAGGGGAGGAGGGGAGGTCTCTGGAGTCCAGCCAGGGGCTGCAGGTGTTTAGTGAAGACAGATAAGAGTTAAGGGAATAGTGGAGACAACTCATTGATTGATTGATTGCTAACCAAGCAGGACCCTGCTCCTGAGGCTCTATCTTGATGGTGACTCCCGTGGGATGGAGGCTCTGATTCAGGTGATGACAGAAAACTGACCGGAGAACTCAGGAGAAGCAGAGCCCCTAGGATGGAGCCGACAACCTGGTTGCTGCTGTTTGTGAGATTCCGCCTGGGAATGTAGCGATCCCAGCCTGCAGGCACTGATCTGACAGCTGCTCTCAGCCTTGGAGAGAGACTCAGGGTCAGCAGCTGCCAGATAACAAGAGTTCAGAGCACGCTGCTGGTCCAGGTGTGACTGCCCCCGGTGGTGTGCTGGCACCTGCAGAAAGGCATAGCTGTCTCCTTGGCTGTTTTTCCAAGGGTCATGGGGCCATGGTACTTCCAAGAGGTTTGGCATGGTACCAGTTACCTTGTGTGTTCACCTTTCTGCTACCACTACATCTGAGTCAGCTGAAAGTGTGAATTCCAAAGGGAAAGCAAGTATCCCCCACCACCCAAACAGCATGACAGTTATTTTTGTTAGAAGAGGGTTGTATGGTCCCTGTCTTGGTCTTGATGGTTGTACTGGAAGAGCAATACCTTATGCCTGTGTATCTCAGGCAAAGCAGAATCAAGGCCACTGGGATGTAAGTCTCCAAGGGACAATAAAACAGAACTGGGGATGAAGGAATGCAATGTCAAACTTCTCCACTCAGAAGAATAAAACATGGTTGGAGGGAGTCAATGCTGTGACTGGTCCAGCCTGCAGCTTGCTGGCTCTAGTCCAGCCCTGGCCAGTTCTCCATGCACCTATACTTTCTCTGTACTCTTCAAGGTTTGGAGAAACTTGTGTACTAAGTTGTGCCCAAAGTCATCCTGGAATGTCCTATTCCTATGACAACCATTGCCATTTCAGATTTTGTGTACCAGGATCGGCAGGAATCTTGTCTCCCTGTTGCCTCTGGGGATCCTTAATTTCCAGAGCAGATAATATGTGACACTTACTTATTCTTTTGACAAACATTTATAGAGCTTTTGTTAAGTGCTGGTTGCTAAGGTGTGCTCTACTGATAGTTTAGGTTCAATAGGTCTCTGAGAAAATTCATTACCATTCTCCAATCCATATGTTGGAATACTCCTTTATTTCTAATTTCCTACGAATGGCACCAAAATGAATGCATTCCTTTCCTGAAGTTGTTATTTATTTAAACAATTTGTAAAAACTTTCATTATTTTTGTGTAAATGTTAGGCATTTGTTGTAGAAATACTAGAAGGAAAGCCCACTACCTAAAATTGGGGGGAAAATCATTTGCTATTTCCAACCAGTTATCACACAATGATATTCCTACTTTGCCATGTTCTCTTGCATGGGGCTTCTTCTCTCTCCCTTTGGTCACCATCCAATACCTTCTGTATCCTCCTGTTCTTGCACTTGAACAATGACAGTAGTCTCTAACTGGACACCTCCTATTCTCTATACTCTGGTGTCCTTCGAGGCCACTTCTGTGAAGGTGTAGAAGGGTCCATACAAGACCATATGATCAAGAATGAAAGTTATCTTGCCCCTTATTCTCTACTGATTATTAATTCTGCCTTCACATCTCTGGTAGAGAAAGTGAGGTTACACTTCTTTAATCACCTCTGTGATCTACTGTTTCTGGGGAGCATGTGTGTGGTACAAGTCAGTTGAAGTTTTGCTCAAGATATTTGGAGAAAATACCTGAAGGAACAATAAACTCTTCATTTTCTTAGATCCTTAGCCTGTGCTTGTCCCCACCTCTGCGCATCACGGGCATTGCTTCACATGCCACCTTCATCAGATAATGACTTCAGGCCTGCCAAAGTGGGCCCCAGACCTGTCGTGAGATGGACACTTAGTGCATTGAGGACCTAGTGTGTGCCAGGTGCTTTGCATGTGTTATCTCTTGCGTGGTCTTTACAACGGTGATATGTATATTGTTTAGTTCAGCTTTATTGAGAAGGATTGGCACAGAGAACTTGAACAGAGCACCCAAGGTCACAACACCGGGTTTGAGATGCTTGATGAATATTCCCAGAGGTGCTTCCTAACTTAATTCCTTCTTATATAAGATTTTCTTTTTCTCAGGTAATAAGTTTTGTTTGTGAGGTCCAGAAACTTTCCTTTTAAATCTACCTCAAATATTTGAAAAAAAAAAGAAGATATTGGTACCCTGAGATTTTTTTTTTAAAAAACTGTGTTTCATGGAAGAAATAGTTTGAGCCAGAAAGTTAAAAACCAAAAAACACCAAAGATCAGAAATAGTATTCTCGGTGTATCTTTTCAACTATGAAGAACCTCATTATGGACTCTGGAAGAAGAGCTGATTTCCATTAAGTCAGCTCATGGTGCGCCATCTTGTGAGAATCAGCTGCAACATGGGTTGCTGGTGGGGTCTATCCAGATGCGAGGGCTGGGCAGCCCACAGATGTACCTCGGAGGTTCACATGCCAGCTTCAAGAGGCCATGGGAAGAGTGGGTTGAGTTGCGCTCTCCACAGAGCTGGGCACCATGCCAGGGCACTGCTCTGTCTCACCTTTTGTAGGGTGAGCGGGGAGGGGAGGGGCTGCAAGAACCAGTGAGACAGGTGTGCCTTCTCCAGGGGCGTTATGTGACAACCCAAGCTATTTAGTACAGTGACTGCTCAACAGATACATTTTACGTTAATCCAATGTGGATGTCCCCAGTGTGGCTTTCTTGATCATTTCCCCCGGGCCTAAAAGAGGAGGAGAATCTAGAACTTTGCACAATGTAATTCTTTTTTTTTTTTTTTCTGGCTCCTCTCTGTCCAATTTTTCTAAGTTTGGTATAAAACTGAATTCTCTTCTTTTTTTTTTCCATGATAAATATAGTCTTAATTTAAAATTGCAGGTAAGCCCTTTAAGAACATATCAAAATCGTACAGGTGAAAGAAAATTCAAGTTCAGTATTAAGCAACTGGTCATTATTAGCAAGGGAAAAATGCACTATCAGGATTTCATAATTTCGAATATTTTTTTGTTGTTTTCCTTTCATGAAAGATCTTAGTAAAAATTTTTAAAAATAATTTAATGAGGCCAATAAGAAGGAGGCACTTTAATCAGTGCAATGCAGCTCAGGTCTTCCCAAGCTGATTCCCTCCAGGGACCCTCCAGGGCCCAGGCCGGGGTGCTAGACCTTCTCCACTCTGCGGCCCTTCAGCCCCCCCTCTGCGGCCCTTCAGCCCCCCTCTGCTAGGAACATGAGCCAACAAGATGCTGGTGAGGCCACAGAGGGGCCATTTTTTTGTCCACAGCCTGGGGATATTCTGGGGAGACCAGAGCCCCTGTCCCCCAGATGAGAGCCTGGCTGGGAGGAGCACCTCTTGGGAGGAGGCAAGGGCCCTGTGTTCTTGCCCTTTGACCCTTAAGTGTGCTGTGAGTGGGCTCTATGCTTAGGGCTTTCTGTCATAGTGATCCGGGTTCCTTCTTTCTTTTTTTTTCTACTATATTTCTGGGTTGAAGCCACAACCATGGTCTTAAAGATCCATGATTTAGGGTCATTTTGTGGTGTACGAAGGACCGTGAGCTTGGAGATGGTGTCCATCGTGAGCACCCCGACTCTCTGGCATCATTTTGGCCACTGAGTTTGTGTTCTTCCTTTGTGGTTTCCAGGATGGCTTTGCTTTTCTGCCTGTAGATCTTTACCCTCTTCGAAGCGAGCATTTCTGAGGCGGCAGGAGGATGATGAATCAGCCTTCCAGTGTTCGCGCTGTCCGCCCTAAACATGCACAGACAGACATGGCCTGTCTGGTGGTGGGGCAGGTGGCTGCAGGTGGCACGCGCTGGTCAAGGCAGCAGTGGCGGAGGACTCTGGGAGTCTGTGTCCACCATTGTGAGTCTGTCTGCCTCTTGCTCTTGCATGTTACCCATCTCTTTGCTTTTTATCTTCTCCTCCCCTTCCCTGTTCCCAATCCCTCCCCAGACCTCTCTAGAAAACCCTGTACTGTAATTCTTTCCCCTTCACTTCTCTCCCGCCGGCCTCCAGCTTCCCCGACTCCTCAGCAAGAGAACTCGGAGCAGGGGCTGCTGTTCTTGGCGAGGCACGTCATTTGTTTTACAGGTCTGTAGTTGATTAATTTGCAAATGATATTCCCAATAAAGTGCTTAGAAGTAGATAATTACAACTATATTAACAGTTCCCGGCGAAGCAGATGGTATTGTGAGGAGCTGCCACGTGGCATTAGTGCTGAGCTCCACTCTAATGTCCCATCTACCCCAGAAAACCACCAACAAGCGCAAATCCTGCTGATATTCCAGATTGGGAGGAAATTGTGCTTTTGCCTCACATTCCGTTCTTATCAGAATTTTTATGTGTCTTTTCTCCGTCGCTCTGGCGCTCGGTGAACTGGTGCATTTTATGTAGAGTCCCGAAACTCTCCAGCTCTGTAATTCTGAATTAGCCCCATATTGAAGCCTGCACGAAGCCAGTTTCTAAACTGTTCATCAGTGTTCCTCCTACCACGCCAGATATTTTAAAATGTAGATTATCTCTGCACAAACATATAATTTCAATTTCCTAAATTACCTGAGCCAACACACCATGTTAGATAATCAATTAAAGAATTTTTGAAGGCAGGGAAAATGTCTTTATTTTTCTCTTTTTGGGTCATATGAGTGCATACACAGACACTCGGACACTCAGAGCAGGCTGGCGCGGGTACATGTGCGTGCACACACACGTGCACTCACACACACATGTGCACTCACACACGTGCATTCACACACATGCACTCACACACACATGCATGCACACACACATGTGCATGCACACACACGCTTGCCTACTTAGCATCCATGCTTTATTATGATGCTTTAGTGGAAAGGGGTCATTTTCCAGATTCCAGCTCTCGGGAGAAAGGCCACAATGTCACGGCTTCCTGTCTGGACATCCAGAGTTGTGCCTTTGGGTTAGGCTGGAGTTACAGAAGGGTTCAGCACAACAGGGCCTGGGAGTTTGAGAAACATATTCATTTGTGCTCTGGTCGGCTGAAGACCCCTGGGCAGTGGTGTGGAGCCCGTGAGTCCCCCGGGGCAGGTTGGAACATGAAACGAAGGTCCTCCTGCGACCACAGTGGGGGCTTTGCTCCAGGTCAGGCTTCGAGGCCACAGCAGGGGCCAACCTTCACCTTCTGTTTCCCAGAACCACTGCTGGCCTGGAGAGCTGGGCACAGGCCGCCACAGTGGACCTGGGATCACCTCCTACTTGCCCAAGTCCATGGTCATTCCTGCTGAGAGAGTAAGAAGGGGCAGTGCCCACTGCTTTCTCAGTTTTCAAGACAACATGTGGGCTGCTGGTGACTTGGGCTTGTGTAACGCTGCCTCAGTGACTGTGCTCACTGGCTTTTCTAGAAGCAGGCCTTGGGGTTCTTGTTGGGGGCTTGCACATTATTGGGCTTAGTTCAATATTCAGGGTATTCAGCAAGCTGTTTTTTTTTTTTCTTTTAAACTGTTGATGTGCGCTAGATGCTTTTGGTTTCAGCTTCCGTTTTTTGAATTACCAGTCATTCTAGTAAACACAAATACTTTGAATACAGGACTCCATTTACTCCTCGCAACATTTTGTGAAAGAGACAGTGTCTGCATTTTACAAGTGAAGACATACTCAGAGAGGTTAAGTAACTTGCTCAAGGTAAATATTAAAGTTGAGATCAAAGGCCTCATGCCAGACTTTTAACTGTGAAATTTCTGAATATTTAGTCATGTTATGAAGTTAATTCAATGGATATTTTTTTGGCATTTAGAATATTTTTATGGGACTACACAAGTCCTATAAAAATACCGTAGGGGCATAATAGGTGAACAATGCACATCACTGATCTTGTATGGGTTCGGCTCAAGCTTCACAGAAGTAGAGCCTGGGAAAGGCTGGGACATGGGGCTCAAATGGGAGTTTGGAGTTAGACTGAAGGTCTTGAGAGTGCTGTGCAGGAGTTTGGATAGCCCTCCTCCAGGCTGTGGGAAGCCATGGGTGTTCAGGCCAACAAGTCACGTGATCAGACAAGAGCTTTAGGAAAGGTTTAGAAAGAGGGAGTTTCAGGGAAAGTGAGCCATCTTGTTAGGAAGCCTTTGGAACAACCCAGATGAGTGATGGTAAGGTGCTGGCCAGCACAGGTGGTGAAATAACAGGAAAGAGCATCAGGGAGGTCGGGAACCTAGCGTACACGTGATGACAGCTGGCATTTATTAGTACACTGTGACCATGCACCTGTCATTGTTTAAGCATTTAAAAAATGTATGAACCCATTTAAAAAATGTATGAACCCATTTCATCCTTACAATACCCTGGGAAGTAAGCTGTGTTATTTCCTTTGTTTTCCAGATGAGGAGATGGAGAGACAGAGTAGACAGGCAATCTTGAGGCGCTTAACCTCTGGTGAGCACCTGGCCCAAGGTAACATAGTTTGTTCGTGGCCGAGATCCCGAGTGAGCTGCTGGCTTGGTGTCAGACCCCAGATGGAGGTGGAGTGTCAGGGTCCTACTTACCTTTTCCTGCTCAGGCCAGGCATCCTTGCACACAGAAGCATTTATATGGCTACCCAGGACAAAATAGGGAAAGACGTCAGCATCACTGAGTGCTGGCTCTGCTCAGGCCTCCTGAATCCTGGCAGCCCTTTCACGGCTGGTCTCAGGGGAGTGACATTGAGCTTTCTTTCTCTTTACCTCACTTAGGTAGGAATTACCTTCTACACTGGAGTCTGGTGAACCTGAGATCAGAAGACCTGAGCTCAGGACGGTCTATAACTTATAAAAGCATGCTTTGAACATGAGCTTGAGATCCCTGGGTTTCATACTGCTCATTGTTCAGGAGTGCTTATTCTTCTAGGCATGAGTCAAGAAATAAATATTGAGCACCTACTTTGGGCCACGCACATGCTAGGGAGGCACTGTGGATACCGAGCCAAGAAAATGTCCCTGCACGCACCCTTAAGCAGATCAGCATTTTGTGCTGGTTCAAGTAAGTAAATAAGCAATTGCAATTCCAAGAACCAGGAGACGATATTCATTACCGCTTTAAAAAATCTGAAGTGCTTTGAAATGGTGAGCTATTATTGTTATTAACTCTATTAGGAAGAGTGAGGGGAGTAAGTCAGAAAATGCCAGAGAAATCTAGGTTGGGGGTTGAGCTCTCTGCATCTCCCAGGCCCCTACTGGGAGAGGTTCCAGGAGTGCAGTTCCCTCCAATACGGGTGCCATGGCTCCCGCTTGCTTTTGACCTTTCTGGAGAGTGCTTGCACGAACACACTTCATTTTCAAAAGTTTAAAAATACCCACTTGGAATTGTAGATGAACAAGCACTAATCCCGGGTCACGAGCGGGTGGGCGGATTGTGCTGAGTGTGCAAGAGCCACGTGCCCTGGGATTTGACGTCAGTCCCATCCAGGGGGCGCGCAGCGTCTGTGCTCCTTTGCGAGGTCACTCTGTGATGCAATGTGTTTTCACAGCCTGTGAACCAATTCCCTCTAGGAAAAAAAAACCCACTCACCATGCTGATTAGCTGGATATGCTACTGTTGAAATTCCTGATTTTGCAATATTTAAGCACTTTCTCAGCTGAGAAGGTAAAATAGGGTAAGCAGAAAATAAAAAGCCATGCGTATGTATTTGAATCAAATCCTTTCCTTTTTGAATGTTGACCTTTGAGTTTCCAAATTGGGCAAAGGAGTAATTATCAGAAATACCTTGATAAAAGGTTGTATGATCTCAATTTGAGAAAACAACTTTATTTATTTATAAAGACTTTGTATTTTTAGTAGCACTTTAATATCAGTTTTCTAATTTAATTCTTCATGCCAACATTGTAAAGTAGGTGGAACATTTGTAATAGATTATAAATGACACTAGGATGAATTTTTTTTTCATCCAAGGCTCTTAAATATAAGACTAGAAAACAAAAAAAAGAGGGTGAGGGAATGAGAGAAATAAATATTTATTGAGCAATTACTATGTGCTAGGTATTTAATATACAATCTAGTATAGTTTTTTTACACAATTTTATAGGGTTAAGTGTTCATATTTCCATTTTACAGGTAGCTAAACCATGGTCAGGCAGTGAATTAGTGCTGGTTAAGTTGGAGATTTGATCATAGATGTCCTTGATTCCAAAGCTATATTCAGTGTTCAGTTGTGAAGTCAGTTCAATTAATCTTTGTTTTTAACACTTAGGACATTTTTATGTGAGGGTATTAAAGGCGAATGTTAGGTAAGCAAGGTGCATCCTTGATTTTATGTGATTTGCGCTCAAGGATGGTGGACGTAGAGCATGGCGCAGGCATGGAAGACGTGGGAGGTTGAAGTTGGGCTGGAAAAGTCTCCATAGTCCTGTGCAGGACATTGGACAGGATCCTCTAACCGTAAGGAAGCTATGTGTGTTCAGGAGACTAGTCTCGTGGTCAGATGCGATTGACAAAGGGTTAAGCAGGCTGCTCTTTCTCCAGTTGCATGCTTTCTAATGTTCTCTGATCATATGCACCTCTCAGAAAACTCCCCTGAGCAAGCCCCTCTAGTACAAATCACCTGTGCGCACTGTGGCCCTACTACCCTGTGTGCATCATAAAGCAGGCAGGCAGTGGAGACAAAGGTGCCTGAATATGAACAGAAGACGGGCTTGATTTCTGCACCCCATTTTGAAGGTTGTGATCTACGCCATGCTCCTTTCTCAGCAAGTTAGGGACACAGAGTTCACGGCTGTGACTCAGTCTCTTGGAAAAACCCTCTGGACAGCACTGGCATGTGTGGGGGCAGGGTGTTCTCAGCAGTGGCACGCGACATTTTGGACAGAACATTTTTTCTTGTGCATTGTGGGCCACCCCAACTGTGAAAACTAAAAATGTCTTCAGATGTTGCTAAATGTCCCTTGTTGAGGGATGGGGGTGTGTGGAAACCACTGCTTTCAGGTCATCAGTAGGAATAGCCTCCTGA
The DNA here is from genome assembly GCF_045843805.1 of Urocitellus parryii. Taxonomy (NCBI): domain Eukaryota; kingdom Metazoa; phylum Chordata; class Mammalia; order Rodentia; family Sciuridae; genus Urocitellus; species Urocitellus parryii. The sequence goes on from NC_135540.1 coordinate 127,329,908, forward strand.
TGTCCTAAGAAGAAGGCAGATGTCTCACCTGGCCCATTTTGGATTCATCCAGAGGACCCGTGGGCTTGGTTCCAACCTGTATCTGTTAGCTCCTGAGGGTGGCCAGCCAGAACGGAGGTCCAGCTGTTGAGGGCTGATAGCAGCCTTTAGATGGCTCCTGTCCCCATGCATATCATGTCTAATTTTAACATCTCACGCTTCACTGCTGATGGACTTTGACAAGGCCTAGTGTGGAAGACCATGGTGGTCCAGTGTGGGAAGCACGGTAGTTCAGAGCTGGGGCTCTGGACCCAGGTAGACCTGTGTTCAAATCTGTATTCTGACGCTATTATCTGTGACCTTGAACTACTCCCTGATCTCTCTAAGCTCATCTACCGAGTAGTGATTAGACACAAGAAAGGACATTTTTGAATCATGGTATTTAAATAGTGTTTAGCACCACTACCATTCCTAGCTCTTATTAAATAGCAGTGGCTATAATTCTGGTGATGGCAATGATTACATAGATCAGACTCTTGCCTTGTACATAGGAAGCACTTATTGATTTATACATTCTATCATAATTTGTATGTTTCTGAGTTTGATTGGATTCCATGAAGTGGAGGCCAGAACCTGTCTCATTGGCCACTGGGTTCCCATTCCCTAGTCCATCCAGCCTGATATAGAAAAATAGGTTGTCATGGTTTGCATGTTGAATATGCCCCAAAGTTCCATGTGTTAGAGACTTACTTGGTCCCCAGGATGGCAGTATTGGGAGGTGGTGGAACCTCTGAGACATGGGGCCTATGGGAGGTCCTTAGGTCACTGTGGGCTGTGCTCTTGAAGGGGGATCATGGGACTCCAGTCATCCTCTCCATTTCCTTCTCTTTTCTGGCTTTTGCTGGAAGTGTTTTGCTCTGCCATGTATGTCCACCGTGACATGTCACCGTGGCCAGAGACCAAAACCATTGGGCCACCTGACCTCAGACTGGAACCTCTAGAACTGTGAGCTAACATAAACCATTTCTCTTTATAACTTGATTGTCTCAGACATTTCATGATTGAGACAGAAGGCTGACCAACGTATAGGGGTCAATAATTGTAACGAGTCCATGAACATGTGCGATCTTTCTTGTACACCATGACACACACAATATGACACATATCAGCCCGGCTGATGTGCTCTAGCCTCCCTACCCTGTGCACCTGAGGAAGGTACCCTGTACCTGCAGGAAGCGGGGAAGGAAGCTCCAGCTTCTCTTCTTATGACTTCAAGCTCAAGGATGAGGGAATTCATCATTTTATCTCGTCAATGGAAATGCACAAACTTAATCATCAGGACTGTCTAATTGGGCTCGTGGATTTGACTGTGATACTTTATGTCGTAGTATTTTCTGGAATTCCATTTCATAATGCAACTTTGCTTATCTGGTTTCAGGTTTTTGATTTATTCCTTTTTTTTCCTCTGGCTAGTTTTAGAAAAATTAAAACTCTTGTGGCTTTATAAAAAGAAAGAAAAAACTTAGGAGTTAGAGGAATTTTTTTTATTGAGAATGCATAAGAAATCATCTATAAATCAGACATAACAATGCTTGATAAATTCAGGAGAAAATTGATTGCAGCAGCAATAGCTGATTTAAACTAATGCCTGGTTGCGTCATTACTCAAACAAACACAGGAGCAACATCCGTTTTAATTTCTGTCTTGTTTAAAAATGAGCATTTCTTTTCAGCAAATGACTGTTGATGATTTGCATCTTTACATTAAAAAGGGGGAAATTTTCCACCATTTTCTGACTCGTTCATGTTGTGTGTTCTTGAAATTTTCAGCACCTCAAACCTATAATTTTCAGAATATGTTTTATAAAAATGGAATTAGCAGTTTGGGCTTATTTTTGTGTTTGTAGGGAGTTGGGAGTGTATTAGAGAGTTGTGTACATAAGTACGCGTGTGGTTTTGTCGTTTAACCTAAATGAGATATGCAGTTGGAATGTTCCTTTTGTTCAAAAAGCATGCATTCAAAAAAAAATGTATTACCTCTCAACTTCATTGAATAACCTCTCTTTAGGTATTAATGGAATGAGTGAATAGGAGTTCCATTTTGCCTTGTCCGGTATCACTCAGACTGATTTTATGTTAAATTATATGTAATTGCCTAGCCACATCAAAACATTAAAAAAACATTTGAGAGTAAGACAAGTCCCATTATTCCCACTGTGTCTAGAAAAGGACGTTGTGACTCAAAGGAAGTAAATAACTGAGAGACTAAGGGTTGCCAGTCCCCCCCCAGACCCCACCAATTATAAACATATCTGAAAAAAAGTAGAAAAAATTTAAAAAGTCAAGAGGAAAAACATTTAAAGTTGTATACAGTTCTGCCATATAATTGCAACTACTGCTAGCATTTTTAATGGTCTTGGTCTTTTTTTCTATAAATGGCTTTACCTAAAGGAGTTGAGATAATACTGTACATTTTTCTTTTTTGCATCTTGATTTTTTCTTTCAGGTATCTTACAGTCATGTTTCTGTGTTATTGCAAATTTGCAGCAGTTGAATATCTGTGTTAATGAGTGAACCAAAATTGACTAAACTGTTTATTGTAGAAATCTAGGTTGTTTCCATTATTTTTTGCTGTACAAAATGGCAGACTTTTGAAGTAGGTAAAAAGGCTCTGACTGAAGTCCTTATGCCGTGTCGTACTTCTGTGGTTGCGTTACACTTGCTCCTGTGGTCTTCATTTATCGTCCTCACTAAGCAACCTGACCTGTGCTGCTTGGCCCTATACTGTTTTATTAAGATTTTCACATCTTTAGCAAGGGCTGGGCTCAAGCATAAAGGACTCAGGTGATTTACTGCCATCACCTTCAACTCTTTGACCCCGGCACGGGGAGATGACTGCCCCAGGAAGGGAGATGTGGTGGAAGGAGAGTAAATGAATTTTGCTTTGCCTTTTAGAGCTGAGTTTAAAGGTTTGCTTCCTCTCCAACCTGCTTTTAATCTTAAATTGTCTGCAGTTTCTTATGTTTAGCCTTATCTTGCTCTTACGGAATATGGGTTACTTTATGCAGAAAATGTGTGTCTTATTAGCCATCGTCACGAACTTCCCTAACGTGATCCTGCAGCAGAATGAATCCTAAACATCCTGACTTGGACGTTAGGATTTTGTACATAGGTATTATGCTTAGGGCAGAAACTGTGCTAGTCCCGATCACATGCCCGTAAGAAAATCTGTGGTCGCTTTCATCTAGGCTGGAAGGACAGAATCAGGGAATGGGGGTGTCCAGAGAGGTCAAGGGCGCACATCTTAAACATCTGCTTCTTTGAATCATGTCTGTCGCTATTTTTACATTATAATTTTCAAGAGAGATTCTCTCCGCGAGATGTACTCACCTTGTGTTAAATATGCATCGAATGCCCCAAGTCTCTCCTTCTGGATGGGAGCGTTAAATCTTTTAGCCAGTGCTCTGGCTGGCTCTGTCTTTTTTCTTGTCTTGACTCTTGGTCACATTGGTGGTGACGACGGCTAGGCTGGCCTGAAAGGAGATTTTTCAATCATTTAAAAAGTCTATATTGAACTCTTGCTGTGTTCTAAGTTATTTCATAGATGAGCATGGGGTGTAAGGTGATGCCTTTGACAGGTCCCAGGGTTAATGCCACCACGTGTCCAAGAGTCCAACCTTATCAACAAACACGACAAAATCCTGATTGCTGTTGCGTGGAGTTTTCCTGCTCTTAGTTCTCAGTTGTGAACTTGCGGGCTCCTGTGGTTTGTCTCCAAGGTCAGGGTCAGGTAAACAAACCCCTAATGATGACTTGGGTCAAGAGCAGTGAGCACAACCGAGTGGCGCCAGGGGCGGGAAATGCGCTGGGCACTCACCCACCACTGCCAGCTCCCTGCCAGCTCTTATGCTCTGCTTCCTGCTTCCGCCTTGCGGGATGCTCAGGGTGTGTGGAGGGGCAGGAATCATTTCCTAGAGAATGAGCCTAGAAAGATTCTTCCTCCCTTCCATTGTTCCAGTGTCTCTAATGTATCCAACTAACACTTATTTTATTTATTTATTTTTTTCTTCTGGGGGTACTGAGGATTGAACTCAGGGGCTCTCAACCATGAAGCTACACCCCCAGCCCTATTTTATATTTTATTTAGAGACAGGATCTCACTGAGTTGCTAAGCTCCTTGCCATTGCTGAGGCTGGCTTTGAACTCGTGATCCTCCTTTCTCAGCCTCCTGAAGCCACCGTGCCTGGCCCAACTATCATTTAATAACCAGTTGCTGTTTACCAGGCTGGAGATACAATGAAGAGAAATACAGACAGGGTCCTTGCCCTCAAAGAGCTTCTATTCCAGTGGAGCAGCCGGTTGGCACTGATGAGACCACTAAATCTCAAAACTCCATGTTTAATTGTTTCTGCTGCTACCCACGGCTGCCGCTGCTGCTGTCTTAGCAAAAAGTCCCTCTGGCTCCTTATAAGTCCTTTAACTCTTTGCTGGCCCAGTGTGAGTTTTATTAACATCATGCTGCGTTCATAGGAGGCCCTCGTTAAGTACTTGTTGATTAGTTGGCTGATTCTGCAAGTTTCCCAAGAGACGTTGGAGTTTTCCTTTAAATTTTAGTTTTCTACATCTTTGACTTTTATCTCGCTTTCAAGCAGGGGCTCCACAGGAGTAGACTCAATGGTGGTTTCAGTTCTGTATCTATAATAAGCAAATCCCTTAAACATTTATTTCTAGAGGTCATGCTCTACTCCAGCAACTTAATTTCATAGTAATGACGAGTTCATTTTCAAATGATCACTTCAAAGCGCCCATAGGCACAGAGTCAAGTCCTCTGTGTTCCAGGGATCCAGAATTGAAACCACTCTGAGTACTTTGGCACATTCCTTTTCTTCAAAGAGCTCAGAGCAACTTGTGTGTTTTATCTCTTTGATCCTCGCATTATCCACCAGACGTTCGCCATGGGGCTTCGTGACGGCCTCGCCCTCTGAGCAGGAGGATGGATTTTTATATTCCAAGATGATTTATGCTTTTATATTTTAAAGGTGAACTTGTAAATACTTCTGTATTCTTTCTCCATTTTCTTTCTTGTCTTTCTCTTTCGTTTTTTCCTTCCTCCATGTTCTTGGAATAATTCCTTCCTCCTGTCTTGGAAGAATGGAGTCTAGGACTGCCCATTCTCAGGGAAGCAGCTCAGGTTTCTGTGTTCTCACTGCTGGGGGGGGCAACACCTCCCATCAGGAAGTCTTCCTATTTCCGACCCTCCTCATCTTCCCATCTGCAGACCAGGTGGGATTTTAAAAGCTGGGCCCTATTCAATGGAGAATGGTTGAGTTTTCAGAGCTGCATCTCTGTTTGGGAATCCCTCCTCTCCCCTGTCAGCCCCTTCCAAGGCCACCAGCTGTTCTGAAGGAGGAGTCTGTCCTGGCAAGTGGGCAGAAACCTCCTGGATCTCTCCCCTGCTGGTTCAAGGACTCGCCTCTCCAACCGTCTTCCACTCTATGGGATTCCTGAGGCGGGTTTATCTGGGAAATGGCTTTGGAAAAAGGAAAGTTGAATCCTAGCTGCAGGGACTCTTTTCTGAAACCAGGGTGGGCAAATAAGTAATGACCTTACTTGGACCCACTTGAGAGACCAGTGAGAAGAGGAACTCATAGGTGTCTTGTTTGGGCAGGGCCTAGTGGGATGAAGACCAACACTTCACCCCAGGGGAAAAGGCAGTGTCTCCTGTGTCCCCAAAGGACAAGCAAGAAGAGAATTGACGGACAGGGACGCTTTTCCAGCTTTTTGGCACAATTCTTAAGTCTAGTTAAGTTGGCAGAATCATTTAATACTTACCACAGTGTCTACAATGTGGGAGATGCCACCTGTCAGCTTTCACCCCAGGACACCACAGTCCCCAGAGGACTAGAGGCAATGGGAACATCACAGTTACACATTCACCCAGCCTGTGAGCATCTCTTGAGCACCTTGCATGCTCCTCGTTCTGTGTTAGGTTTCGAGGAATCACACCAACAAAATAGGACAAAATAGTCCCCCTCTACCAAGTGTCGTTTGAATAATATTGAAGCCCAAGGCAAGGACACATAATCCAGCTAGAAAATAGTGTCCAGCTGGGTAGAATTGAGCTTCCCATGGAAATGAACTTGCAACATTATTTAAAATTGCAATGAAATTAGAAACACTCTTGATGTCCATCGGGCTGGGAAGGCCTGAAAATGAGGATACAACCAAACCGTAGGGTAGACTGCACCTGTGAAAGAGGGCTATAAATAGAACCCTAGACAATGACATTGAGAGATTGCCAACACTCTCCGTTAAGTGGAAATGAGAGAATCTTACTCTTGCTATGAGCCATTTTATATTGAAAATACTTAGATATGTTCATGAATGTAGATAAATGCAAGGAGGAGAGACTTCCAGAATTTTTATATGTGTACTTTTGCTTTTCTATTTCATAATGTATTCATATATTACTTATGTAATGTAAAAAAAATGAATAAGGAAGTAGATGTCATTATATGTGATTAGGAGAGAGAAGCCACAGGGCTTCAGTGAACAGGGCAGCAGTGAAGATTCTCCTTTTTGACTCTGGACACTGAGCCGCTGCCTGGCTTGAAGGAAGACCAGGGACTTGGCTGGAGGTAGTTCTCCTAGGGGCCCAGCCTTGGGAATCAGCCATGAGAATCAATAGGACTTTAAAAATGGCTGACTGTGCTTGTGATCAACACCCAGATGGAGGCACCCACCATTTGTCTTCATTTGCTCCTTCTATCTGAAACGTTTGTGTTAATGGGGGTGAGGGCTGGCAATGTAACTTTTGGCTCCTTATCCTCAGGAAAGTCCTAACATGACTGTTTAAGGTCCCTTTTTTGCAGTTACTTTTTTAGACCTTGACAGCTGCTGAGATATGAGAGAGCTGGTCTTGTCTGTATGGCTCCAATTTTATTTTAACATTGATCCCAGTCACATGCTAATAAAAAATAAGGTGCGTTATGATGATGTCGTTTTATGGCTTGCAATGTCTATATACTGAACCGCTCAGGAGCTATTTGAATATATATGCTCTTTTTTTTTCCTCGACAGATTATATATTCATTGCGGTCGTTGATCTTGTCTTTTTAGCTTGTAGGTATCCCCTGTCACTCTGCAGAATGGCACCTTCATACACACTGGACACTTAGGAAGTGCTTGTTGATTAGATAAATGAATTAATGAATGGAGTCGCTTGTGACTTATTGTTCTAATAGGAAACGTTTAGAAAACAAAGTCGACTCAATGTAAATGAGGTCATGGACTGAAAACCATATAGAATAGATCTGTCTTTTCAGTGAAATTCCTTGGGCCTTTTTTTTTTTTTTAGGGAAATCTTTCTCAACAGTAAGAAGAACACAGAGAATAATATAATGAATACAAATGCCTACCAAGCACCCATGTGTTCAATATCCATATTTAACAAATGCTAACAGTTTGTCATGTTTGCATTAGATTGTTTTTTTTAAAGTTGCTTAAGAATAAAACATTGCAGTTATGTTAATGCTGTTTGTTTTCTCTCCAATCCCATTTCCCTCTCACCTTTCAGAGGTGGTGGCTGCTCTACAGGAAGCCACATATGATTTTTATACTTTCACTTTTCATGTAAGAACATATTATTCCATCTAGAGTCTTGTGGGCCTGAAAGCTCACGTAACCGCATCCTGCTGTATAGACCCCTCCTGTGACTTGCTTTGCTCTCAGTATTGGAACAGATTTCGCCATGTTGATGATGTAGATCTAGTTCTTTCCTTTGACTTCCCTGACTTATTCACTGCCTGTTGGTCCGTGGCTACTGCTGGACACCTGGATCACAGTTGCTAACAGTGTATCAACAGCATCTTTCTGCACATTTTCTTTTGTGAGGGAGCATGTTTGCCTTAGGCATGTGCTTGGAAGTAAAATGGCTCAGTTGTGGGGGAATTATATTTTCCACTTTAGTAGATATTGGCGAAATATCCTCCCCATAGCTGTTCTATTTGATTTTCTCAACCGACTGCATAGGAACTTGCCGGCTCCTGCATATTCTTCATGACACTTGGTGTCCTTGGACTCTTTCTCTTTTGGTTTTCTAATGGGAATTTATTTCTGGCTGGTAATGGCTGTGTTACAAAGTTCAACTCCTGCCAGTGTGCTTCAGGCTCCAGATTGGTGTCATGTTGCCTGGCCACTGTACCATTGCTCACACCATTCCCTTTGCCAGGAAGACATTTTTTTTGCTATTGAATGGCAAACTCATTCTTTAGGTCCCAGTTAAAATGTCCTCTGTGGAACTTTCTCAGAATGACCATTCCCTCCTCCTGTTCTCATGGCTCTCTGTAGGGATCTCATTTATTGCAATTAGCATGTTGGATTATTGCTACTCTCTGTGGTTGTTTCTATCACTGGATGGTGAGACTTTTCCAGGTCAGGGACAATATGCACCATATTCACTTCTGACACTTTTATATTTCTACCAGGCACAGCTTAGTAAACGTTTGTTACGTAATACATGATTAATTAGGAATTTATCACCCAACAAAATCTGACAAGCCCTTTTTTCTAGATGTTGGGGTGTCCCAGGGTGCAACTCTGTTTTCAATGAGCTTACACGTGTAAGCAATGAAATTGGAGGATGAGAGGGGAGCCTGCAGGAAATGCATTCATTCTGGATGAAGAATGGATGGGTCTGAACAGAGGTGGAATGAAGCTCAGGTTTGAGATGAACAAATGCATGCAGGCGTACTTCTCATTGAAACTGACCTAACCAAATAATCTGATGGTTTAGAGGTTCCAGGTCCTGCATACCCGAAGGATAACTGTATTTCACGAGATAGTGTGGAACCCCAACCAACTCTTCATTCAGGACTGTTTTGATGCCATGCTTAGGTACCCCTGAAGTTGGCTGCCCTTGGAAGTTGCTTTGCTAGGCCTGGGAAAGAAGGAGAAGCAGAGCAAGGGGTGGGCAATAGACATCCAAGGCCAGCTGGAATTTCACCAGGTACTAAGGATTTTGAAAATAACACGTGAGGCCGCAACGAGGTTACAGCCTACTTCTTGCTTCAGGATGGGTGGATTTAAGTCACAGTGTCCACTGCTTAGTGACTTTTCCTAGCAGGTGGAGTGTGAGCAAAGGTAAGCTTCCTTCCCCAAACCAAAGCCCACAGCTAAAGGGGATGTTAGCTAATTCATCAGTCGGTGAGTAAGAAACTGCTAACTGGCAGCTCAATTACTTTTGTGTTCCCTGTGGCGAAGCCATGTAGGATTGTTGGGTTTTATAGCATTTTCTCCTTTACAAAGAGCTGCTTTCTTCCTTTAGTGCTGAGATTTAAAAAAAAAATCTCTTTCTTTATTATTTTTAGTGCTTTATGGTTATACATAAGAGTATAACTATTTGTTTTGACATATTCATAAATGCATGTAACATAGTCTTTTCCATTTCAATAATCTGTTTCATTTCAGCATTATCTTTTCCCCTCTCCTCTTCCTTCCCCCATCCCCTTCCTTTACTCTTTTGGTTTTTCCTTCTATGTATTTATGTAGTTTTTAATTGGTGTGTTACAGTTGTACATAATATTTTGTGATATTTATTTATGGCTTTGTTTCAAAACAAGCACACGGATCACATCACAGAATAAGATGACTCAGAGAAATAATGTTCCTTCATCTTGAAGTCACAGGAGCCAAAGGGCCTAGTGATTTGGAGATGCAGAGTCCGTGTGGGATTAGCCAGACTGTGTGGTCGAGGCGTGGGCCTCAAGGTGGGGCTCAGAGAAAGGACAATGTGGAAAGTTCAAAGGAATGTCCCTTTCCTGTTTGGAAATTCAGGAATGAATAATCTGATACTAATCTGACTTTCTCTGGGCCTCCTGTTCATTTGCTCTGTGTGCATTAAATTTATCATCACTGACGTAGCTGGAAAATAGAGGTCAAGTTTCATTTTGGCCTGCAACGTGATAAAAATGACCTGAGAAAGGTAGATGACAGGTTGTTATTTTATGCTCCTGCAAAATAGCAAAGATCAGAAAGATCCTCGTCTGTGTCTTTTCTTTTTTTTTTTTTTTCTCTCTCTCTCCCACCCTATCTTCTTGGATGGCTGATAGTGACTCTCCTTAGTAATGTATCATAATGCACTTCCTGACTTGTTAGAAGGGTGGTCAAGGTTTGAAACAAGAAGGATCTATTCCTAACGGGCAATTTCCATCAGTCCAGGTTGACTAGGCACCTTTCGCCCTGTGAGTTCTTTCCGGAGCCACTGACAAGTCATAAAAATATCCAGTGTACAAGCGTGACATTCAAGCGCACTGTGTCTTCTGCTTATAGTTCACTGACTCCCAGAAGTCATCTATTTATAGCAATTAATGATTTCTAAGCAATTAGATCCCCCTGTTCCAACAACTATCATGTTGTAGGATGAATCCTTCCCCACAGAAATGCGTGTGGCAGGCAGTTTCAGAGACAAGAATAGAGGCTAAAATTTGTTTGCACAAGGAAAGGGAAGAAATCTTTTCCTCCGGCCCTCGAGGTGGGCTAGGACTCACATCCAACAAAGGCTATCAGGAATTATTTCCATATGGAGCATTTTTTGAACTCAGGAAGTGCTTAACCTCTGTGTCACCCTGGCTAAGAGGACGTTGGTGGCACCTGCCTGTCCCTGTTGCAGGGGCAGCGGGATGCTGCATTGCAGTCTTCTCCACAGGAGGTCCTTCACGAGTCAGGACTCCTCTCTCTGCTCTATAGAGATCCTTGCAAGGGCTCATCTTGGGTAATTGTTATTACTACCATCTGCATTACAGTATAATTACCTTTCCCAAACGCTAGATCTCTTTAGCTGATGTTTAAAGATAAGTAATAGCCAAATAATTGCAAAGCCTTGGGATACAGAGCAGGAGGACTCCAGAGAAAGGTGGGCTGAGTTGATAGCATGCATTTCTTCCTCCTGGGTCCTGTTTTCCTTTCTTCTCTGGGGTGACTGGTCCTCCTCCCTGGCTCCCCTATATTTTACACAGACGGATAACTAAGTCAACAGTGTAGAATTTATCCTTATCCTAATCCAACATCCATCGTACAAACCATCAGGATGAGTGGGGGGTGGGCATTCACCAAAGTGAACTTGTGTTAATCAGAAGTCTTGACTAGTAAGTTTTTTTTTTTTTCTTTTCCTTGTTTCCGGAGGACCCCAAATGGGAAAGCTGATGAGACGAACTGGAGAAAACCCCTTATAGCCTCATTGGGAGGGAGGCAGATTTAGTGTGGTCTGTTCTCTCCTGACTTCTCAACTTTTAAATAAGCTGTTGATTGGAACATCTTTCTTGGTGGCCCTTATACTCCGAGTTTTAGGTGACAGTTTGGTGATTAAAGCTTGAGCATGTTTCTCTATTAGCATAATCAATCAGCAGAACCTCAGCTACCTGTAAACCTGGTGCTTTTGCTATAATTCCTAGAGCAAGAAAACACACAAAAAGCATGGATGGAGAGGCATGGAAATAAAAAGGAATGAAGGCCAGAAAGATGGTGGAATGAGATGGACGTCATTACCCTAGGTACATGTGTGACTGCACATATGGAGCAACGCTACATTGTGTACAAACGTTACATTGTGTACAACCAGAGAAATGAAAAGTTGTGCTGCAGTTGTGTACAATGAACCAAAATGCATTCTGCTGTCGTATATACCTGATTTAAAAAAAAAAAAAAGAATGGAAAGTGAAAAAAGGGGGAGGAAAATATGGATTAATTGATAAAGCAAAGAAAAACAAGCTTGGTGATATCAGGATGGTTCACAAATAAAACAAATATTGAATTTATGGTCTTAAAATTGCTATTTCAATTCCTGCTTGCTCTTTAGTGTTCTTGTTTTTCTGGGAATTCATTTGGCTAAGCAAATCTGGCCCAAGTATTTACCTCCCTAAATTCTTAAGTAAGGCAGATGGATCACTGTGAGCCATGTGGACCCAAGGAATCGTTATGACATGCCCACAAAACATTGTGGTAAGTCCTAGTTTTGTAAAACACCACCTGTCTCCAAACTCACTTTTGCAGGAAAAACTTTTGGCAGATATAATATAATAATTAACATGACGGAGATGCTTAAATATTACAAACATTTGTAGATTACTTTGTGCCACCAACCATACTAAACTTTATATTAGCATTATCTTATTTAATCTTCACAAGAGCCCTATGGGTAAAAATCATAATCTTTTCAATTTTACAGATAAAGAAACTAAGCTTTAAAAAATTTAAATAAGTTGTCCAAAATTACATTAGTTCACAGAGCTGGGATTTGAACCCAGGTTTAGGTAATGCAGGTTTAAGAGCCTGTATTCTTAACTCTTACACATTTAACAATTTAACACACATATTCTATTCATCTAGCAGAGTAGATGGGAGCTGTCTCTCTCTCTCTCTCTCTCTCTCTCTCTCTCTTTATGTATATACTTATGTTCTTACAAACAGACAGAGGTATACAATTTATATTTATGTGTATGTAAGTTTATCTGTGATTGTATACTATGACCATTGGATACTGTGCTAGTCAGCTTTTCACCATTGTGACCAAAATACTTGACACCAACAACTTAAAGGAGGAAAGATTTATTTTGTCTCATGGCTTCAAAGGTTTCAGTCTATGATTGTCTGCCTCAAAGGCAGAAATATTATGGTGGAGTGGTGTGGAGGAGGAAGGCCATTTAGCTCATGGCAGCTGAGAAGGAGAGAGGGAGAGGGAGAGGGAGAGGGAGAGGGAGAGGGAGAGGGGGAGAGAGAGAGAGAGAGAGAGAGAGAGAGAGAGAGAGAGAGAGAGAGGAGGGAGGGAGGGAGGGAGGGAGGGAGGGAGGGAGGGAGGGAGGGAGAGAGAGAAGAAGGTGCCAAGGATATGATATAGTTCTCAAGGGCACATGCACCCAGTGACCTACTTCCTCCACCCATGCCCCACTACCTGTATATAGTTCCACCCCCTCCCAACAGTCCATTCCAATTATTAATCATTGCATGGATTAATCCACTGATGAGGTTAGAGCCCTCATGGTTTGATGACTTCCCCAAAGCACCAATCTGAACATTGCTGCTTTGGGGACCAAATCTTCAACAATGAGCTTTTGGGGATATTCCAAATCCAAACCATGATAAATACCCTAGCTGCTGGTCTCTATAAGCCAGGATTGATAGTGGCCTAGGAAGCTGACATTTTATCATAATAGCTAACCATATTCTCTATTTCAGAAGAGAACATATGCGAGAAGAGACACGGGTTAGCTAGTATTTATTTGTAAGATTGTGTGTTAGCCTCTTCCCAACAGAAATAGCATCCGTTGTATGCTCCATCCCAACCATCAATAAGACAATCATTTTGAAAGCATTTCATACAGTCTTATTTTAAGAACTATCTGCACCCATCAGAGCCGGCATTCAAAGGAATATTGAACAGCTTCCTGAGGATGTGTGTGTGTGTGTGTGTGTGTGTGTGTTCAGAGTAGAAATTTGACTTGCTCCCTAAAATACATTCCTGAGCCACTGACACTTGAAAGTCTTCCATTACTCTTTTGCCTTTCTCCTTCCCGTTTCTTCTTCTTTTTAAAGCCCCATTACTCAGCCTGGAGAGTTATCGTGTTAAAAAGATGGCTGGAATTTGGCCTAGCCTTTACGTGGTTTGCTAAAGACACAGTTAACTGGTTCTTTTGATGTACCATTTGATGTCATGTTCAAGGGCTAAACTCTGCAAGCTGTGTGATGTCATGCCCTGGCACTTATTGTCAACAATTCTAACAGTGTTTTCTAGAAAAGCAGCATTGGATGAGGCCAGGTAGAGAGAGGTGAGGAGAGTGAAAACTAGTGTCATTGGAAGGGGCAGTGCAGCTGAAGGAGACATCAAGGGACATGGAGGCAAATGCCTTCTTCCCACTTGCCATTCACCCAGGTCTCATTGGCTGTTTGATTGGATTAGCCAAGAAATGAGTGGAGCCAGTGTTGGATGCTTTCAGGGACACCCATTTAGCACTATTAAAACCGGTTCCTGGGCTAGGGTTGTGGCTCAGCGGTAGAGCGCTTGCCTAACGTGTATGAAGCACTGGGTTTCATCCTCGGTACCACCTAAAAAATAAATAAACAAATAAAATAAAGTTAAAAAAAAAGAGGAACTCTGCTTTATGATCCTGGAGCAGGAAGAGAGAAAAGGCACAAGCTTGCCTGCACAGAGCTCCCAGCCCGGGGGACATACTAGGCAGCCAAAATGTGCTGGGCTTCCTAGAACTCAGGCAGGAGTCATTGGGATAAGTTTTATTAAAGGTGACATCAAACTCTGGGTCCTCCAACATGAATGGCATCTTCATTCCCCACCTGTGGGAGTGGGAGGGAATGGAAACCTCTCAGGAAAATATCTTTCTAGAGTCAGAATTTTCAGGTCCGAATGAAGGCTTGTGCAGCTTGCGATTAGGGTAAAATAGACGAGTCCCTCGAGATCTCATTGAGAGATGTTCCCGACCAGGGTTCACTTCTGGAAGGCTGGGGAGCCGGGAGGCGCTGCTGATCTGAGTGTCTCTCCCTTGCATGCCTCTGGCATTTCTAGAATGGATGCAAGTCCAATGTCAAAGCCAAGGTACCACTTCTCACTACTGTAGTGAATACCTGAGTCACTGAAGATGGACATTACCTCAGTGTTCCCAGCCTGGCCTCCTGGTATCTGCCAGGGACTTACAGCTAGGGAGCAGTCTGGAGAGAGATGAATACATCTCAAACAGGTAGATTTATGCATTTAAAACAAAGAAAACCAGAAGACCTTTAAAAACTTGAAATGCCAAATAGTTGCATATTTGTGAGAAAAGTTACTAGCCACCCTTAAATTTGCATTACAGCTCAAATACGACAAAGCTTTTGCATTTATAGACTCGGTAATTGATCCATATCTCTCTTTTTTGGTCCTGAGAAAAATAGTATTTCTAATTTACATGTCCAAATTGGTTTCAACTTACTTATATTGAATGATAATAGATTTCTTTTTCTTATAATTAATGTTGTCTGAAAACATAATACAGATTTAACTTATCATTGTAAAGATCTTAAGATTTTAATATTTTGCAGAGGCATAAATACAGTGTAGCTATAATTATTTCATTATGTATGTATAAAAATAGGTTACAGCAAAAAGTACATGCTTTCCCTCACTGATTACTCTTAATGTCTCCCAAATTTCCTGATTTACAATATTCTCTAAGGATGTAGATTTTTCTAATTGAAGTACAGTAATTTGCATATTTTTAGACCTTGTTGACACAGTTAATTGATATGTCATTACTTATATCATGCTGAATATAATTTATGCTCTTTATTCACGGCAGGCTTACAATGCTGTCCTTTTGGGGGAGAATTCACCAAGTAGTGTTCTTTGTCTTGCTTTTTCTTCCTGCTTAACCAGCCTTTGGCCAAGGAAGACCAGAAAGGAGAGAAAGTCCGTTAGCAGGGTTTCTTGTTCAGCTAAATATTAACCATTAACATGAACCCTGAAGAACTCTAAGCATGGGTGGCAAAAGTGCATTCCCCCCCAGCACCTGACTTTTATTTTCAAGGATTTTGCATGTTCTTATCTCAGTTAACCCCCACGTCACCCTTGAGATGGAGATCATTACACTTCGTTTCCCTGTGAGCATGAGGCTCAGTGGGGCTGAGGGCTGGCCCAAGGTCACAGGGCTAGAGGACTGCAAAGCGGGGTCGGGCATGAACCTTTTTTCTCTAGACGATGGCTTTCCCACTCACCGTCCACCAGAGGGGTAAGGAAAGAGGACTAGAAGCATATGCAAAATGGAACTGGAAAGTAAGGAAGAAATACCAGCAGAGCCACGGATCAAGCACGTGGGCTCAGAGATGGACAGAGGTGCCTGTGTCGTCCGTAGGCCAGTGTGAATGATTCCATGGTCCTCTGTAGTGATGAGGCTCCCGCCTTCCTGCTCTGGGAGCTCTGAATGGGAGGTTGTGTGCTCCCTTGGGGTAGGCCCGGGGTCTTTTTGCTTTCTCTTGTCACTCCCACGGTGCTTTGCCGTGTTCAAATGTGGCACTCAAAAATAGCTGCTGAATGAACGAATGAATGGCATTCATCAGAAGTTGAAGTCACGGCCTTATTGTTCTCATGATGGGCGGCAATTACATCTGTGCCAGCTGCGGCCACCCACACCGGCCCTCGTCACACAGGCGTCCCCTGCCAGGGGAGATTACTTTTTGCCTTTCTCCTTCCCCTTTTCTTCTTCTTTTTAAAGCCCCATTACTCAGCCTGGAGAGTTCTCTTGTTAAAAAGATGGCTGGAATTTGGCCTAGCCTTTACGTGGTTTGCTAAAGATGTAGGATCTGCTGTTGGTGGATTTCCAAGTGTGCAATCTATCCAAGCAGCTGAAAAATCACAACAAATGGAGTCCAGAAAGCATGCGAAGGCGAGACATTATTGTATAATGGAAAAAGCATCAGCCTGGGAGGGAGACAGACCTGGGCAGGGCTCCAAAGTCTGCCGCTGGCGAACCTCGTAGCCCCTGGCAAAGCACCCCTCTGAGCCTCAGTTTCCTTTTCCTGCCCAACAGGGCTCCAGTTAATGCATCCCTCCGAAGGCGGTTCAGAGATCAGGTATGTAAAATGCTTCGCCTGGTCCCTGGTGCCTCCTGGGTGCCGTTTCTCTGGCCTCATTCCTGTCCAAGCTGACAGGGAATCCATTTAGATGAGTTGTAACTTCTGCTCAGAGAACACACACGGCTCAATTCTTCATCACAGATGTGGGATGTGTAATGTTCTCAGGCCCAGTTAGAGGCCTGGGCATAGATTGAGGGGCTGCTTTCTTCCCCTGGTATCTGTGTGGGTCTTTCACCTCCTGGGACCTGGGGAAGCCCAGAGCTGCCTCCGTGCACCAGAGAAGCAGCATCTGGGGCTGTGTGGGACCCTTCTGCTCCCTATTTGGGCCTCTTGCTCTGGTGAAGGGCAGACTGACGTTTTTCTAGAGAAGCGTGAGCAGTGGGAAATGTCCTGAGTGAGAGGAGAGAGTGAGGGCTGGACACTGGCTGGACTTCACCTGGATTTCTAAAGGCCTAGCGTGGTGGGGTGGAAGGAGCCCGGGCTATGGAGACTGGCCGCGGCCTCCCGACCGACCGTGGCACCAGCTCTGTGACATGGGATAGGTCGCCTCTTCTCTTTGAAGCCAAACTTCCTGCTGTGTAAAGCAGGGCTGTGTAAAGGGGGACTCTGAGAGGATTAGAGCCTGGGAGTTTGTGGGATCCGGATGTTACAGAGGCGATCATTTGCCTTGTTCACATTAGATTCCTTCCAGGCCAGTTGTGTCCAGAGCTGGAGTTGGTAACCATCCCTGGGTTGTGATTTTACCCCAAACTCACCCATGGCAAGGAGCCTCCACCAGCCAGGGAGCCGTGTTTCTCACAGACCTTCTGTAACTGGGGAATAGTACCGGGCCACCTGGAAGGGCACCCCCTTGGCAAGGGCTTGTCTATGGGGACACTGGTTCCTGTTCTCGTACCTAAGGCCGCATCTTGCAGAAATGGGATGCAGAGCAGGCGTGTCTGCGAGCAGGGTGCCAGGGAGTAGTGGAAGGCACCGTGGTGGACAGGGTGCTGAGGTGTGGAGCTCAGGGCCGACGAGTGTGGACACTCTGAGCTCTCGTCGGCAGGGAAGGAGCCAGGGCGACCATGACTTCCTGGACTCAAGCTGGCCTCTGTTTTCGAGGTGCTGCCAACCTTGTGAACAAATTGTGAATGCAAGTTGAAGGAACACAGTCACCTGTGCCAGGAACAATGCAAGAGCTGTGGCTGGCTGAGCGGGAGTTGTCACTTGTTATAGAGGCAACTAAGGAAGGCTTCACCGAAGAGGTGATGTTAGAAAGACTCCTATTCACTGTGCCTTAGTCCCATTACTCTTGCTTAGTTCTGGAACACACTGTTCTTCCCCCTCCCAGGCCTTTGCATATACTGTTCCCACAACCTAGAATGCTTTTTCCCTGCATGTTTTAACTGACCAAATTCCAGTCATCCTGCAGCCTTATTTTGAATATCCCATCCCCAAAAGATTCCCCCAGTCTAAATCAATCTGTTATTCTCTTTCAAGAGACCTGCTACTTGTCCCTTAGGATCCTTATTGAAAGTTTGTGACCATATGTTTGCATGTGTGCTTACTTAACATTATCTCCTCTGCTGGTTTCTGGAAGGCAGGGAGCATCTCTAGTGTTTTTAATTCTTTTACCCCTGCCATATAAAGACAAATGCAGTGGCTGAACCACAGTAGCTGTCTGATCTTCAGTTATTATTTGCTAGATGAATGAATGAATAAATATATAACTGTTGATCTTAAAAGGACCTTAGTAGATACCTAACAAAAAAAGATAAAGAGTAAGACACTGAAATCAAAGACAATAATGTAGTTGGTGGCCGGTTCTGGACCAGAAATTGAGTTTCCTGAACTCCTACCAGTGATTTTACTTTGGATAATTTCAGACAGTACCTGTCTCCTCAGTACTTTGGTTTCTTCACCTATGTAACGGGCATACAAAGACGACCTCCTCGTCCAGTGTTCATGAGAAGCAAGTAGGACGTCCTAGGTAAAGGACTTATAGAAGTGCAGGCTCAGCGGAGTGCTCCACAAACATCAGCCGTCACCATCATGTCACCAGCAACACCGCCATCGTGATCTTCACTCAATGAGGGCATTTGCAGATGTTGAGCGACTCCATCTTCAGGTGTGTTGGCAAATGGGACTGGTATTCATGGAATCTTATTGCCTTAAAAGTCAAAAGTCTCTAGAGAGTCAACAGGAGCTGTTGTCACATGGTCCTCTCTGGAGGAAATGTAGCATCTGGCAATTCAAAACCAAGTGTGCCTAAAGTTTTTGTCCAAATAGGTGCTCATCTGAAAACCCCCTCTGGCTGCACGTGGGAAGCAGCCCCAGGGCTCACAAGAAGTACACAGCCTTTGGATGGCGGTTAGTTGCTCTCTTTCTTGGCAGTGCTGCCCACGGCTCTGGCCACCAGTGGCACTGAATGGATGAGAAGATGAGTTGCCTCCCACATCAATTTGTGCATGCCCAAGTTGGTTCCAGCTCGGGGCTCACCTCCTTGCAACCTACCTTGAGAGACTAACGCTCTAATAAAGTGTAAGTGATAACGGTGGATGTGGATGGGGTCCTTCCTCACCAGCTGCCAGCATGACTCTGAGCCCTTTTCCTGCCTTCATGCTCAACAACTCATCCCAGCAACCTGCTAGGTTCCGGAGAAGGACATCGAGACCCAGAGAGGGTAAATGAAGTGCCCAAGATCACCCGGGAAAGGTGAGGCACGCTTTGGGTTTAAATGCAGGTGATCTAGTCCACAGGAGTCCGGGTTCCTAGTAACTGGGTGATCCTTACTCAGAGGAGACACAGGTGTGTGACAAGTGAGGTTATTTGAAGCCCAGATATCTCTTGGGTTGCTTGACTTTAAATGGATTCCCAGGAGGGTCTCTGAACCCTGAGAACTTGGCACTGTCCCTGTATAACTTCCTGCCCGTCTCTCTTGATCTCTTTTGCTGTACCATTCTCTCCCTCCTCTTTTCCCCACTCTCCCTGCCTCACATCAGGCTAAAGTCTCCAATCTGTACAGCTGATAATTGATATGTATAGTAGAGGCATCCACAAGCCACAAATTCATGAACATTCAAATTGAACTTGCCATACATGAGTAACCAAGGATTGGCATCAGAATTTTCTCCTCCTGTCCCCCCACCCTCATATCTGGAAATAGAATCTGACCCCGGGAGGATTCTTCATACATGTAATGCTTTTGCTGCTTTAAAAGATGGGAAAAAGGTAAAAATTCTGAAGCCCTCGAAGAAAGCAATATTCTCAACTAAAAAAAAAATCTATTCTCTTCAGCTATAAACATGCAATAAATCACCCATACAAAGAGCCTAATCTTTAAACTGAAAGTTGTCAACTGCTCTACCTTGCTTCTTGGACTGGAAGAAAAGCAATGCCAATGTCTCTACCCTTGAGAGGCAACTGTGGCTACATATCGATTGTGAACATTTGAAATACTGTGATTTCATAGGTGAGCATTTCTGGGGCTACTGGAGGTGTGTTCATCTTAATGACTTTGGAAGATTCCAGGTTTTGCTTTGTAAATAGGAGACTGATATAGTTTTAAGATGAGAAAATCATGCACCTCTCCCGTTGCTCAGGTTTATAACTTAACAATTTTAATGATTTTGGAATTACATTGTGACAGGTTGAGGGTTTTTTTTTTTTTTTTGGTGAAGGATGGTGAAGGACATAATTACCCAAGTTTCAGGAAATATCTAGTATTTCATGAGGAAAATGTCAACATTTGGTACATCTGATGATTTCATTTTCTATGTGTGAAAACAGAGGCAAATGCCTGTATTTGAGGAGAGTAATTGTATAGATCAGTGTCTGCACTTTTCTTGAACACACTGTTAAAATCATAATTAAGCCTCTACACCTGTTAGACAGAGCAGTGAGCGAAAAAGAAATGCTCGCCCAGAGCGTGGGGGCTCTAGCTCTAGGGAAACTTGCAGGATCCCCCACAGGAGCCTGGGAGTGGGCGTGGCTCTCTCCTCTGGCTCTTTCCCCACTCTGCCCCTTTTCCCTGCTCCCCTTCACTTTCTGCTACTTCTGGTCACCTCCTCTTTCTTCTGGGAAAAGCTATTTCTTGACCATACAAAATGATTTTAGCTGGGCTGTCTTGGAGCTTAGCCCTTTATTCCATTTCTTGAGTGGAATTTCAAGTTGACTCTGAAGGACAGAGAGGTGGCAAACAGTCACCACTACTCTAGGAACAGCCATCATTTTCTGAGCACAGAGGATGAACATCAATCGCGAGCTAGCACTTACCGAGCACCTACTGTGTACAAGTCATTCAGCTAGGTTCTGAGGAAGCATCATTTCTGCCCTGTGCACCTGACGATTGATGATGGAAAAACTCATGTACCTCTTGCAATCCCAGGTATGGAAAAGCAACTGCTAAGGTCTGGTTGGTTAATTTTTCTTTTTTCGTTGTGCTGGGGTTTGAACCCAGGGGCGTGTGCATGCGGGGCAAGAACCCTACCAACTGAGCTATTTCCCCAGCCCGGGTTGATTGGTTTCCTCCCACACTTTTTCAATACAAGTTTCAGAGGTCTTAAAAGACCCAAATGGGTGGTGGGGGAGAAAAATTGAGTTTAATGTGCATGATTGCACCTTCTGCCTCACCAGAAAACAGAATATTTTCTTTTTTTTCCAGTCAATTTACATATTTTCCTTAACAAATCAGTTTCCTAATTACCAAATTAGGGCTAATAAAAGTACCCGACTCTGGATAACATACTTAGAACAGTATCAAACATGTTCCATGCTCAATATTTGTTAACTCTTATTGTTGTTGTTTTTTTTTATTGGCTTCCTAGAATTTTTATCATGGATTCCAGGTAGATCAGTAATGCCTCCACAATATCACCCTTCACCTACTGTTATCAGAGGGCAGGACGTTATCAGAGGGTGACGAAAGAGGAAGTGGGGGCACACCAAAGGAAGCTTCTGCAGCATTTTTTATTTTCTTATTGTGAGAAAGTGTTTTTCACTTGAGGTTTGTGAAGGTGGAGTCCTGTATCTTTTCTTCAACTTGTAAACTGGTCGTTTGCAGAAGCTTGGCTCCCATCACATTTCATTAAAAACACATTTCCATGAGTTGAGGCACTAAGTTGAATCTTGCCTTTTTCCTCTTATCACAAGCAGATCCTTTGCAAGATCAGATGTCCCCGATAGAGGGGACAAGGTCATTGAAGGGAGAATTAAAGAGTGGAGTGAGGAAGGAAATCCAGTCGCACAATGAGATTATTTTGTAGCACAGAAATGGGGCCCCACTGGCTGCAAGCCTGTTCTGAATATAAACATGGCTTTCACCGTCATCTAGCACCTAGCAGGGTGCTGGGAAAATGCCAGTTACCCAGCGACCATCACGCAGCTCTTCTCAAGAGCTTAAAGAAACTTGCTGAGTTCCATCTTGTTCCTGCCTTCCGGTGTCCCACGGAACATTGACACACCTTTAGATGACATGACCGTGCAGTCCTTGGAAGGTGCAGTGGCCCAGGGATCAGACTCTGGGGCCAGGCTGCGTGGGTGTCCTGGCTTGTAGTGACTCTGATCTTGAGCAACTTCCTCAGCACCCTGGGTGTCAGTGTCCCTGTGTATAAAAAGGGGGCAGGGCAGGTTCCTACCTGACAGCGGTGACTCTGTCTGCAGAGTGACCTCGTATCTGCAGTGCGGGCCACTTAGTAAGTTCCAGGAAAGCATTTGCTTGTGTGATTGTTGTTTGTCCCACCAGCTATTAAACCTTTTACTCTGTGCCAGGCACCTGGACAAAGGCTTCCCATCAAACCTGTGATTTTTGTCCTTCCTTCCATTGGGTCTTGATATTGTTTCTCCTTGGAGTCATCTCCCGAGGAAGACATGCTATAAGCGATTTTCTCTTCCCACTGGCCCTGCTCAGAGCCTGGACTCATTTATGTTATTCCTTGGGTGCTTATCCTGATGCTCCCACCTGGAACATGAGCTTGCTGAGGGCAGAGGCACAGGTGTCTTGTTAATGCACCCAGGATTCGTGCTCAGGAAAGCCAGGCATGTCTAGTGCTCCCCGATGTTGACCAATGTGGCTCTCTGGTTCAGCACAGTTGTCCCCAAGAGCTTGGTCCACCTCTCAAATAACTTTCTTTCAGCATTTTCCTCCAAACCACTATTCATCTTTTTCCTCTTTAAATGTGGTTCCAAGACCTGAGCACCATATACCAGACGTGATCTTGTCAGCCCAGAGGACTTTGGATATGTTTATTCCTTCACAGGAACGTGGACCCCCATGTTGTTTTCTCAGGGTGAGGTTTTGGTGGCTATCCAGATATTTTTAATGTACCAGTTTCAGTCAGATAACTCACATGTTCGATGCTGGGCAAATAGACTCATTGGAGCAAGATTTTTCCTGCACAATTATAGTTGACCATGCAGGACTTTACTTTTGTCCTTGATAAATTAAGTTCTCTTGGCTCTGTGCCCAAGTTTCTGTTTGTCAAGGTATCTTGGAACCTTCATTCTGACATGTATTGTATGAGCTTGCCCTTATCTTCATTTCACCTGTACCTAGTTAAGCTGCAGGATTATACACCTTCCTTCAAGGATCTTGCAAGCCTGTGGGGGCAGACAGAACTTGGACCCTGTACACCGGCATTTATCAAAAATCTGAACAGAATTTCCTGCAATAGTAATAGCTCGTGTTTCTTAGTGCGTGTGAGGCTGTGTTCTACTTTTCAATAAGTTAGCTCATCGAATGTCACAAAAAGCCTACAAGTTAACTACTATCATTACTCCATATACATGGAGAAACAAAGTAACTAACGAGAGAAATCAGACAATTTATCCAGAATTGGCAGAGTTGGAATCCACATAGGAGGGGATTTGAATCTATGTTTTTCATTCTAATAATACCTAATATCTTCTGATAACTCTTGTAGGTACTGTGTCTTTAGTACTTCTGGTTACAATGACTGGCACTTCATCGTTACAGTACTTCCTGGTTACACTGATTTCTAACTATTAGTGATTCACCTCAGCATACCATCTTATGCTCAAAGAAATCACAAAGCACTTTGCCCGATGTTTTGACTAAGTTGAGATTCATTCTATTCATGGCATTTTCTTGTGTGTGCACATGTGTGTGTGTGTTTTTTTTTGGGGGGGGGTGGTGGGCAATAATTAAATAATTTAAAGGGACAAAAATATGCTTCCAAAGGTGGAAACTGGTTTATTGGGGACTTATATCTACTTACCTGAATGAAGCACAGGTAAGCTTCTTTGTCCCAGAGAAGTCACGTCCTGAGTTTTGTAAATGATACAGGAACAATGGCTTGAAATGCTCTTGCTTAAAAGCTTATTTGGGGGGTTGAAAGTATTCAAAAAATGCTGTGGGGCCCTGGGAATAGTCTGGAGCTTTTGCACATTCATCTTCTAGTCCACATGGATGAGAATGATCCATTCCTCAGCCTCAGAGCCATCGGGGCTGGTGATATTTACCAGGCCCAACTTCAAGTTGCTTTCTGGGATCATGAATGCTGAAGAGAGTCAAAGATCAGCTGGGAAGAGTGGAACTGGTCTGCTTGTGGGCCCAGGGCGAGAACACTGCACCAGATTCTTCAGGTGGCAAGGCATTGCTAGAGCAAGTGACCGATGAGTTATCCTGTTCACAGAGCTCCTTTGGCTGATAAAAGCTTGTAAGCTGCCCTTCCTATAGCCAATATTCAAACGTAATGAGTTGTAGTGGGTCAGATATGAGTAAAGCAGTATTTCTCAGAGTGCACTAAGCAGGATGATTTCAAATGGCATGCAGATGAATACATTTTTATTTTAAGTAATGTATAAAAAATATGACTAGTTTATAAAACAAATGATCTCATGGTTATTGTCACTTAGGATTAGACAAAGTGAAAAATGAAAGTCAGGTTTAATTTCATTTAAAGAGAAATATCCAGTAAATAACAATATAGGTAGTCTGCAGATTAGCAAAGATTGTGAAAGTGATATGTAAATGAGTATAGTTTGGAGAATATTGAGCTAATGCAATGTTAATTAAAAATGTAATGTTGTGCATGTAAATGATGGTAAAAGTTTTTCATGCTCATTATATTTTCAGAGCTCAAATTGGGCATGTAGTCAGAGTGGATGCAGTTGTTTATAATAGAAAGAAGGGTTGATTAATAGAAGTAAGACAATAATGATGGTAAATCCCAGAGAGCTATCACTCCTTGGTAGAACAGTGGGATCTGGTAATAAAATGTACACACAGAGAAGAATAATTAATCTCTACTGATTGTTTAAATCAGATAATTCCATCCTTTTTATCTTTTTGCATTATTTTAACCTTATTACCCCCATATTTTCCCCCAGTACTAGAGATTGAACCCAGGGACTTGGGTATACTAGGCAAAAGATCCACCACTGAACAACATCCCTAGTCCAACTTTTATTTTTTAATTATAAAATAATTCTAGTTTTTCTGTAATAAAAACATATGAGTTGAGATAGTTAGTCAACCTTAACTATCTGAACTCTCTTTAACAATGGTGCACTTCAGTTAGCTCTTGCTGTGTAACAAGCTACCCCAAGATTGGACATTCAAATAATAAGCACTTATTTAGCTCAGGGTTCTGTGGTTCTGCAGTTGGACCTTGTCTCGTCTGGATGCATTTGTCTAGGTTTGCTAGACAGTTTTGCATTTGGGACTTGGCAGGCTGTCACCTGGAGTGATGGGCATGGTTGGGCCACATGCCTCTCATCCAGAAGGCTAGTAAGGGTTTGTTCTCCTGGGAGAAGTAGGATCTTCAGAGAGAGAGAGAGAGAGGACATAGAAGAGCGTGAGAACTCTTGAGTCTCAGAATTGCCACAATTCTATACTCTTTTGGGTACACAGATTTGTCCAAGCAAGTCCTAAGGCTGAGATAGAAGGGAAAAGCAACTCTACCTCCAGGTGAGAGGGGGAAAGGAAGAGGGACATGGTGATTATTGCCCCCAGTCTCTAACAGCCACTTGGCAAATTTGTCACCTTGGGGACAAGTCACTTCACTTCTGTAGGTCTTTGCATCCTGGTGTGTAACGAAGAGATAATCCACAGGTCACTCAGCCGTCACAGTGGTAGCCCAAATCAGTCATAGGTTATGCTATGTGTGAAAACTGCTTGGCCCAGTCCTGGCACAAGGAGAGGGCCCATAAATGGCAGCGACACCTTTATTATTAATAAAAAAGATAAACTATAGGTAGACAATACGGAGTAGGTTGTGATTAAAAAAAGAAACAAAAACAGGAGACAAGACAAACCCATTGTAGTGAAATATGAGCTTACCCCCAAATCCACAACTGCTTTGCTATAAAATGTCTTTGTTCATCACCAGTTGATGGCTTTTGAAATCATTTATTTTTATTGTCTAACAAAGGGCACTTTGTTGAGTGCTTCATTATCTGTAGAAATGCTTTAGCGCTTGCACCCAAACTCTGCTCAAATGCTGGTACTGGCGATACCTCTTAGTGATAATTTTCGAGTTAAGTATTATGCATCAGGTAAATGATTGTGCATATAAATGGTCATTTTAGATTTCGCATTAGCAGGTAGAAATGGACAATCTTTCCCAAGAAATATTCAACGTTTTCCCCCTACAGTTAACTGCTTCAAGTAAGAGTGTAGAGCATGCTGTGTTGTTGTACAAAGTCAGATTAAAGAAAAAAGAATAATAAAGGTTTTCAAACTGTTTGCTCTTCCAAGAAAGGATGAGGTACTTCTGCTATTTCTTTCTTTTCCTCCTGTATAGCCTCACAATGTTTATAGTGTTATTTGAGTAATGGTGATAAAAAAAAAAAAAAACACCAATAGCAACGTGCCAATTAGAACTGTGGTTTTTACACAGCACAGGCATTGTTTTAAAGTGCAAACATCTACGTATCGTAAACCATGCATCCTCTAGCAAAAGGGTCCCTTTGCCTGGGCTTCCTGGACTAGCATCTGAAAAGCATGGATTGGCTAGATGTTTACTTAGACCTCAGTGGTTGCAAGCAATAAGTGCTTAATTAATGCATATTAAAATGAAGAATGGATGAATGGAGGTTTATGGAGAACATTGTGGCTCATATATATTATATGTCCAGAGGCCATCCTCTAGCCCAGGCCTCCCACCCAAGAATGTTTTCAGTGGTGTGGTTCTCCCCAGAGGCAATTCCACATGCTGTTTGCAGGAGTGTGGCTCCGTAAGGTCGCCGATTCCTGACATACAGAGGAAACAATGTCCTCACAAGGGAACTTTCAAAATTGCAGTTCATCTCCTAGAAATTATGCTTTTGTTTGCTGCTTAATTATTTATTCTATTTTTTTCAGTGCTAGAATTGAACCCAGAACCCCATGCATGCTGTGGGAGCACTCTCCCACTGAGCCATACCTCTGGCTTCCAGTACACATTTTTTTTGTTGTATGGCAGCACTGTGGGTGATGATGGAGACTCAGGAAGTGAAGGGCAGGTAATAAATCAGTTGAAGCATCTTATAAAATGAAAAAAAAAAGTTACTAGCTAAAAAGGGAGTTTGGTGTCAGTGCTGAGGACAAAGTAGTATATAATAGTGACTGGCTTACAGGGTGCAAGACCTGAAAGAAGAGGCCCTCTTTATGCAACCTACATTTATTGCACCTCCTCAGACTTTCCAAGAGCTGTCGATGGTCCTGGGAACACTGCTGTCCTCCATAGCCATTCTCTAGTCTTAAGGTTCTAAGAAATGGATCTTTGGGGAGGGAGGTGAAGTCTCACCCAGGGAGCCTTAAGACTTGACAAGACCAGAGTGACGGTCAAGTTCTTGTTCTTCACCATATTTCTAGTTGGAATTCCAAGTGGCTGCACTTGAACTTGATTCTGAGGCTGCTCATGAAGTTCTAAGCTTCCAGAGAGGATGCCATATGCTGCCTGGGTAAGTGGTCATTATGGTGGTCATGAAAAAAAATGAGATTCTGGAGGATTTTGTTCTCTCTTCTGATAAGTATCACTATGAAGGAGATGTCAATGGATTTTAAAGATCCTTTATTATTTATGCTTGGCACCATTAGCTATATATAAAATAAGAGGAAAGCAACAAAGAGGCAAAAAACAATTTGCCAGAAATCAGAATCAGCTCAATAGTTATTGTCACAAAATGGGATCATCTCTTTACCACAAAGAATAGGGAAGGACCTTCTTCCTTCCTCCCAGGGTGGCATTCCATTTCCTCCAGTAAATAATATAGGGTTTCCCCCATAATTACCTGATAGATGGGAATAGCTCCTTGGGATCCGTTTCAGTCTATTGGGTAAATGATATGTTTTCTAATGACATTTTTTTTTTTTTTTTTACCCAACAGTGAAACTTGTGAACTAATGGTACATATAGTGAGGCCACTGCAGGAGAATGTACAGAGGCAGCAGTTACTTTATAAAGTGATACTAGGGCCCCACGCTCCAGGATTCCAGGGAGACAGCATTTGTATTTGGTATTACCAGAGAAAATAAACACTTTGCAAGAACATTCTTAGGGCATTTTCACAGGATGTTCCAAGAAGCCATGTGCTGGGCGGGATGCCATTTCTAGCCAATGACATCCCGACACTTCAGCCAGTGACATCCCATTCAAAGTGCAGCTGCTGTTCGCTGCTATGAAAGACATGTCCGAATTAGTGTGGGAAGATCCCATGACTAGTCCCATATGGCAGCCGGGAACATCAGCCTCGGAGCTGGGGACAGAGGAGTGATTTAGATTACAGAGGTGACCATGAGATCATGGAAAAAGGCCCTGAGTGGCAGTTCTTAACTTGGGTTGGAACCTGAGCTGACAGTTTTACTTATCTCAATGAGCCACACTGTCTGTCTGAAAATGGGTTTAAGCAGCACCACATCACACCGGGCTCCTATGTGTCACTAAAGAAGGCTCCTGGCATAACGGGGCCTTCAGTGATAGTTCATTAAGAAGCCAGACCAACAAAGCATGGTTTGGCCAGTAGAACAAGTGTGGTCTAAACCTGCCTGCTCTTGGGAATCCCTTGGGGAGTCTGTTAAAATACAGAGTTCCTGGTCTCCTACCTGACCTGTTAATTCAGACTTCAGAAGCAAGACATGAGAACATTTCTTAGATCTCTGGGTATTCAATGACTGTCCACATGACTGTCAGATGTGGTTGCAAAATGGCAGAGGAGACAAAGAAGGTGCAAAACGATGCGTTCAGTGGTCTTCACCATCCATGGGACAAAATCAAGGACGTGGTTTCTTCTGCTCTATGTCCCATTCATGTGGCCTTGAGTTCTGCAGTTAGCAATAGAGCTGAGCCACTAGAATTGACTCAGGTGTGTGGTGCAGATGTGGCCATTGACTCTCTCATGACCATCTCAGGGTGGCTTGGCTGCATTTCTTTGACAGATTAAATTTTTTTTGCTGCTGCTGTGGTTGGGATGAGTCCAAATTGCAAGGCACTCAATGTCGTCTAAGCTTAAAATGAATATCGGTCCAAGAATCATGTCCCAAAGAGATAGAAATCAAAGTGACAAGCCTGCCCAGCTCTCTCGGAGCTGACCTCGGAGGCTCCATGTAGCATCAGTGCTGGATGCTGAACGGTATGGAGCTGTCATTAAAATGTTCTTCCCGCAGCGGTGATGAGCTTGCCTGGATCCATTCAGCCAGGTATCTGTAAGATGCCTGAGAGGTGCCCATGAGTTGGTGCCATGGTCCATTCAGCCTGGCCCTCTGCCTTGAGCTTCATCACTTTAGTATAGTTTTGGGGGCATCTGATAGTTCCTTTCCAAGTTGATGATCTAGAAAATTAGGCATGTCAGGAGAATAAGAACTATAATAATGAACCACAACATACCAAAAGCTTCACATGTACCAGAGACTGGCCCACATTTCAAATGCCATTCCATTTAATCTTCATCACAACACTTTGAGTTGTTATTCCCACTTTATTGATGAGGAAACTGATGTTTGGAAGAGGTTATGAAACCCACACAAGATTGTTGAGCTGCTCTAGGGAAGACAGAAATGTTACTGGAACCCAGTCCCAGCCTAGAACTTTGAACCATTTTGCTGTGATGTTCTCACAATGCATCCCAATGTTCTAGTCTTTTCCAGCTGCTAGGTTCAGATATTGTCCCATTAATATTCATGCTCCCAAGCTCCATCTCCTTGAGTCCAGTTTGTGTCGTTCCTGGCAACCTGCCTTCTCCAGACGTCTCTGAAAATGTCTGGGAGGGAGGAGGGTTATTTGCACAGTCGGGTGTTGACGATCCCTAGTTTGCTTTTGTTCAAGATCTCATGGGTCTTGATTTTAGAAGATCTCCATTCTGAATCACAGAATCAGAATTAGAAATGGTTTTAACATTTATTTAGACCAGTCTTGAAACGAGGTCGGCACCTTAACAGCACTCTGACCCCCGCCAGCCTCTCTGACTGCCTCCGGGCACAGGGAATCTGTGCAGCCCCGGGCTGTCTGTGGACAGTGGTGGAAGACCTTGCAACCTGTTCACATTCCCTTCCAGGTACAGTCTTCTGATGGTGTAGTGGGGAAACTCATCGGTGTGAAAATAGTGTTCAAAAAAGGATGGCTGATTGAATCCGGCACACAGGGTCCTTTGGTTTTGGAAAAATTGTCTTCCTTGGAAAAACTCCAACTCAACTTCACACTGAAGCCTAAGAGAATGGTAAAATAGCAAAGATATTGAAGAGGCTTTTAAGTCACCAAGGGGCCGATGTAAAGGAAACATCACAGTGTTTTCAGGATTGAAGGCAGAGAGTCTCAACCAGCCAGGGTAAAGTGCCATGTTTGCATTTTATTGATTTCCTACCTATTGATTTCAACGGATGAACTGTCTGCCTGGGGGAAGAGACTGACAGTGAAGGGAGTCCCAGACACTGGGTCCTTCAAGGGAGGGAGGGAATTACATAGAAAACACCCCAGGCGTTCACTTCTGTCTCCTCCCACCCCTGAGCACTTTCCTGGGCTGTAATCCTTCTCTTGGAATCCTGGAGGGAGATAGATCTGTGGGCCCAGAGCTTCCACCACTCTCCTCCCAGGAAATCTGAGCTGGAGGGAGAGGAGAGAGGGCCCTCTTGTTTTGGTCTTACTGAGCTGTTAAGATGCCAGAACTTCTAAGCATCACTGTGTCAGATGCACTTGAGTGTCCCCGGAACCTAGCAACTGGATGCACAAAGTAGATATTCAATAAATGTTTTTAAACACGAATAAATGAATTGCCTGATGGATTTTCTTTGGGAGAGGGAAGCTCGTTCATTAAAACCTTCTTGAGTTGGGGGTTTATCTGAACATCTCCTTTCTTTCTAGTTGGAAATACCCAGAGAAACAGAGATCTATCTTAAACTTCTCTTTCAGCGCCCTGCCGTGATATATCTTGGAAGGCCATGGGGTTCGGGATCAGCCTTTTTCTACTTTGTTAGTGCTACGGGTTGTTTGTTTTTGCTCTAGTA
The DNA here is from genome assembly GCF_045843805.1 of Urocitellus parryii. NCBI lineage: Eukaryota > Metazoa > Chordata > Mammalia > Rodentia > Sciuridae > Urocitellus > Urocitellus parryii. The sequence goes on from NC_135540.1 coordinate 127,360,919, forward strand.
GAGGTTGCTGTTGGAGGCTGTTCTCCTGCCTCTGTCTTCTCAATTGACTCAGAACACAATGGTAAGACACCTGGATACTTCCAACATGGAAAGCAGAGGAATGAGAAGCGAACCTCACATGCATTTGTGAGTTTCCCACACAGTACCTAAGTAAGGAATAAACGAAACCTGAGACATTATCATCCCCCTCTTCCTTATATAAGGTGGTTACATTTTTCCACACCAAAATCAGTCTTAAAAATACACATTGATAAAAAATTTTATAATACCATAAAAGTGGAATGCCACACAGTATATCTGCATATCCCAAATTTTAATGTTTTTATAGATGTAGCATGTGTGATTCCTGTAAATATGACGTGCTCAACAAATAGAAAGTTTGTTTAAAGTATTTCAAGTGTTGAGAATTGATTCGGCCACTAATTTATATTTAGTGCCCAACACAGTTTTGAGTGCTTGGGTACAGCAGACTTGACCTCAGGGAACTTATTCTGTAGAGGGGAGACTAAGACAATAAAAAACAAATAAAGTAAAATGCATAGTGTGTTAGATGGCAATAAATGATGTACAGAAATGTTAGATTGTCAAGGTGAATGGGAATGATGGGGCTGGAGGTGGAAATGGGAGAATTTTAAATAAGATGATGAAGGACAGCTTCACTGAGAAAGGTGACATTTGGGCAAGGATATGGATCAAGTTGTGTGAGTTTATGGGGAGGGACGGCATTCCAGACAGAAGAAAATGCAGGTGCAAAGACCCTGTGGCATGAAGGTACATGGTGTGCTCAAGCACCAGTGAGGAGGTCAGATCAGATGGCTAGAGTGGAGGGAAAGAGATGCTATCAGAGAAGTGGGATCAAGCAGAAGCAGTGACACCCTTGGAACATGCCTTGAAAGTAGAGAGGTCATTTTCCCAGGGAGAGGCTGAAGGAGCTCTTGGCAGGGATCCATTGGTGATGGGTCAGGTGTCAAATGATCAACTGGATGCAAGAACTTTTCAGGTCTCTTGCAAAACTGAGATGACACCAGATTCTGTGCACTAGAAAGTGACTGCTTTGTACACCCTGGGTGGGTTGTGTGAGTGGGTGGGATTGGAGCTGGGGAGCCTCATTCTTCCCATCAGCTGAGGGAACATCCCCCTGGCTTGGGGGAGGGGCGGTAGTGGAGATGCGCACTGAGCAGCCTCCGGGGAGCTCAGCAGGACATTTCATCTTGTCCCCCGGAGTCTTCCTGGGCCCCCTCCCTGCCATGGCATTGCAATTTAGATCAATTTAAAAATCAAGAATTCTTTTTTTCCCCCTCAGTAGATTATACCCTCTTGGTGTATAGGTAGGAGGGAAAATAATTTAGTTTGTGCAGCTCCAACAGGTACTTTATAGTACATTAATGTCCACTTAGCTGCCACATGGATTGCTCTGTCAATACCCAAGGCATTTAAAGTTGCAATTTTAGGATCTCTTTCACGCCGGGTGCAGACACATTCAGGCTGGAGTTGTTGCCTCGCACACCCCCAGCTGTGAGGGACTAACTGATTTTCCACCCTTCACCACCACTCAGTGGAGAATTGCTGGGGCTAGAATCAGGTAGCCCAGAGAGAGCCACCTGCCACACTGTGTTTTGAGAGCTTGCTTTTTCTCTTTAGCAGCTGTTGCATCTGGTCTTAGACCAGTTTGTCAATAGTGAGAAAGGATGGCCCACAGGTTACAGAGGGCCTCGTCATGGGTCTTATTATTTGTTGTTGTTGTTGTTATGCTCATTGTAAAAACCTTTAAATGACTAAGCATTTGGGATACGGTGATGATCCATGCATAGAAATCATAGTTTTCGTATTTACCCTGGAATAAAATCATTCTTTGACCATGTAAAAATAGTTTAGGGGTCATGTGTATGGCTGTGGTGCAAAGAGGCTATCTTAAAATGAACTTCTAATTTTAAAGTGGTTTTAGATTTGCAGAGAAATTGTTCCCGTACGCCCTTGCTCCTGGTTTCCTGCATTATCAACCTTACATTAATATGGTGCATTTGTTACGATCAATGAACCAATATGGATACTTTACTATCAACCAAAGTCCATACTTCATTCTTGTTTTTTTTTTTTTTTTTACCTCATGTCCTTTTTCTGTTCCAGGATCCAGGACCCCACAGGACATTTTGTTGTCATGTCTCTTTAGCTTCCCCTTGGCTGTGACAGTCTGTTTCTTTTTTTTATTGATGACCCTGACAGGTTTGAGAGGGGCTGGTCAGGCAGTTTGTAGAATGCCTCTCAACTGAGATTTGTCTGGTGTGTTTCTCATGATGAGGTTGGGCTTATAGGTTTGGGGGAGCAAGAGCCCCATTTTAATTTTATTTGTTTTTTAAATTTTATTTTATTTACTTCTTTATTTTTATTATTTTTATCACATCCTACCAGGGGTGAGTCCTCACTGAGCCTGGTCGGCTGGCGGCGCAGCGTCGCCAGGCATCTTACTGTTAAGTTCTTCTCTGACTTCCTCTTCTCCCACGCTGAAGGGTTTGGAAGGAAGTCTCCACACACTGCCCCCCTAAATCACTGCAGCCACACTCTGCCACCATGAGGGTGACGTACATACAGAAATGATCTGCAATTTTGCTGAAGGGGAGATTTGTCTCTCCTTCATTTACTTATGCATCCAGTCATGTGCTTGTATCATTATAAACTCGTGGATATTTATTTTATCCTTTGAGTTATAAAATACTATATAAAATACTATGTTACTGGTCTTGCACAAGCGTTGGCCATTGGGAGAGCTCTTTCAGTTGGCTTTTGGGTCCCTTTGACAAGTTCCCCATCATTCTGTGTGTGTGTGTGTGTGTGTGTGTGTGTGTGTGTGTGTAAGCATGCCTTTCGTCCTGGTACTGAGAAATGTAGTGGTGGCAGGAAACACTACTGGCTCCAGGATCATTTTGTTATGTTCCCTGCACCAGTCCAAGAACCAGTCACTTCCGCAAGGAGCCCAGGTTTCTTTGTGATGGACAATACATTAGAAATGAAGAGCTGGGCTGCTTGAGTGCTCATTGGGGATTGCTTCTTGACTTGCAGGGGTTATCTTTAACACAAATATCTATGGAAGACCCCGCTGTGACATGGCAGAGCTCCAAGCTGATATTTGGAGCACTAGGCCATGCACTTGTGCATGTAAGTGTGAGTGTGAGCACGAGCAAGCCACTCCACCTGAGCCTCAGCTTCCTCCATGATATATAAAATGAGGACACTGGTATTTTGCTCACTTCATTAGCAGGATCACAGCAAAGATCCAGGGAGTTCATTATTATTTGATGAAATTTTGCAAATTGAAAAATCACCTAAAGATTGGCTTTATTTTCGTCATTCTAAAACTCTTGCATATATGGTGCCTTGTTACTGCTGAATTTAGTCTGATCAAATTTCATGCACATTCAAGCCTAGGACCCCAAATACCAGCATCACTTGTCAAAGGGACCCCCAAAACCATCCACTTTTAACTTTGGATTTCATTTGTTAACAAGCCCACTAGAAATTTTTTTTAAAATGTCCTAAAATTTTATTTACATTTACTTTCTGCAGATGCCTCCACATTTTAAGAGGCTTAAAATTTGACAGATAAGTCACATTCTGATCAAAAGATTATTGTGTCTACTACCAGGAGTTATGTCAGAAAAGTTGGGGGGACTTTGAGCCTTCCCCTTTAGCAGGATTTTCTTCCACACACACACACACAACATACACACACACACACACAGGCAAAATGTGTTAAGCAGTGTGCTTGCTATGCAAAATGTCACATTGAGACAGTCCCCTTACCCCCGTCCCAATCTGTCTTCCCATCCTCCTCCCTCTGATGGAAATTCTAGGTCTGCCAATGTGTACAGCCAGAAGGTTTATTTACCCTCCAATCTGTGCACTAGGAACAAAAGCAAAGACTAAATAATACTTTCCCCACGCGCTGCGAGCTGAAGCCTGTGCCTTGCACGGAACGTGGTAGCACTCTCAGCAATTTAAAAACCATTCTCCAAGGCAACTAATTTGAAAGGGTAAAACAAAATCAAATCAACCTCTTTCTGTTTGATGTCCCTTGTGTAAACCAACTAGATGGCACGTGTGTGTGCACGCATGCGGCACCATGGAGATACAGTCCAAGGCGGAGGACGGGAGGCTCTACTCAGAGCTGTCAGACTCTGGGCATTGCTCCCTAGACCTGGTGACCCTGTGGAATCACCTCCAGCTGTGGGGTATAAATGATGTAGGAGAGGCTTTCAACCGACTCAGCACGAAGGGAGACACATGTTGCCGGTGCTGCTGGTTTGGGGCTGCTTATTGGAATTTTAAAATGTGGTTTCCTCTGGCAAAGGAGCCCTTGCTCCATCCCAGCGACCAGTCATACTGAGGTTTAGCCTCTGCCCTGGGTGTCACTCGGCCCGCTCCTAACTGACTAATTTGGTTCTCCTCCGCATGGAGCTTGGCTTGCCTGTACCACCAGTTTAAGTCCGTTTATTTGTTTTTCCTTTTAATTAAGAGCTAACGTCAGAGAGGGAAAGGAAGCGTGCAAGGAAGAGAGTTGCCGATTGTACGAGGGGATGCACTATGGAGATGCTCGTTCTGCAAATGAGAATTATTTTGTTCCAACAGGATTTTTCATTTTGCTGTAAATAGATCAGTCTCAGTTGAAATGACCAAGGAAAGAGAAGGTTGGGCGGTGGAGGTCGGGACTGGTTTAGAATGTGCTGGTTTAAATGAGCAGGCCTGGTATTCCAGGGTGATGTGGGAAGAAGGCCTTCTCATTGGTTTGGAAAAAGCTCCCTATGGGCTGCTTGGTCTTAAACACAGCCTAATGGAGTGGTACTTAATGAGAGCGATGCGGATCTCAAATTCAATTTTGCTTCTAACTGGCTAAAGCACGCATTTAACTTTGATCTGTAAGTAGGAATCAGGAGCATGATTGGCTAATGTTTGACTTCCAGTTGGCTTAATGAGATTTTATGAATATCAATATTGCTACAGCATTATAATGTATTTGCCTGCTTTTTGTGGCAGTGAAAAATATTGCCGTCTCTTAGTCAAGTCACTTGGTTTCATGACGCCACAGTAATTATTCCGATTTCATTTTCGCGAGTGTGGGACAGCTGCTTCTTAATTTTGGGTGAGGTCAGCATATTTTTTTTAATTGATGCTTAGTTTGACTTCATCTACTGTCAGTCAACTGTTGTTAATGGGCTCCATTATACACGGAAGTGCTGATATTCAACATAGTTGGTGAACCCCAGCCAGGCTGGATATTCAGAACTGCTCGGCAAGGTTACATTAGCCATTCAGCAGCAGTACTGAATTTATGTGGTTAAATTCATTTCAGCCATTGAAACTTGACAACTAATTTTGGATAAGAATGATTGGAATTGATAAACTCTCTTATTTTTGGAAGTGGCTGTTTTTCAAAACAAATCTTTTATCTAGTATGGCACATAATTTAGTGGAAACATATACAAATCGGCATTGCTGTTGATCGTGGAGGCTGGGGAGCATTCAAATCATTAGATACTTTATTTTTCAGGAGGAAATAAAGAATATTGCATGAAGGCCCACCCATGCACACACAAAACAGTGCACTTTTAGCCAGAGTTAGTAAAATATTATTTTTTTTAGAAGGGAAGATAGAAACATGGTGTATGTTCTCCACACATTTTATATTAGTACTTTTAGAAGAAAATGTGCCAAAACACTTGGAGATTTCTAATATGGTAGAAAATGCCATTAGATTTGACCCAGCTATCCACTCTTCAGTTTATATCCAAAGGACTTAATATCAGCATATTATAGTGATGCAGCTACATCAATGTTTATAGCAGCTCAATTCACAACAGCTAAACTATGGAACCAACCTAGGTGTCCTTCAACAGATGAATGGATAAAGAAAATGTGGTATATATACACAATGGAATATTATTCAACCTTAAAGAAGAATACAATGACGGCATTTGCTGGTAAATGGATGGAGCTGGAGATTATCATGCCAAGAAAAATAAGCCAATACCCCCAAAACCAAAGGTTGAATGTTTTCTCTGATATGTGGATGCTAATTCACAATAAAGCAGGGAAGCTAGGGAGAAGAGTTAATTTGAATTAGGCAAAAGGGAGTGAAGGGAGGGCAGGGGGCATGGGGGTAGGAAGGATAGTAGAACGTGCATATATGACTACACTATCAGTGTAATTCTACATCATGTACAACCAGAAGAATGAGAAGTTTTACTCCATTTATGTATGATGTATCAAAGTGCATTCTACTGTCATGTGTAACTAATTAGAACAAATAAAAAAAAAAGTAACAACGTCCTGAGAACCTTGGCCTATAGGAAAGGCTATTTACACATGTGGCCTTCTTAATTTTTCTAGGAATTCTGCACTGTAGCTAACAGGAACCTCCCTTTACAGCTTACGGGGATGGATTTGGCCAGCTTCTCATGGCCCAACACCCACTGCTAGAATATGGCTGAGCTAAGTTCATGTTCGGGGACCAGGCACCAAAGTCCCTTTCATCCATGACAAGGGAAGCTTCGTGAGTGAGTGGATCCTACCCCTTTAGCTCACGTCTGCATCTCCCAGGGCTCAGTGTGGTGGCTGGCACTCGGTGACTCCATAGCTCAGTCAATCCTTCCCCGATTTCTGAATTTGCCACCTAAACCTCAGCAAACTGCCTCTTCCCCTTGACCTTCCCTTCATGGTTTATCTCCAGTGAAATCCAAACCGTCTGGTTGTGCCCATTTATTAATCTGCTGCCTGTCCAGCCTCATTTCCTTGTCTGATAATCATCTCCTAGTCTCATGACAGCTTCAAGACTGAGGTGGATCCTGTTGCCCCCATTTTCCAGGTGAGGAAGTGGGTTCAGGGGAGCTCAGTGACTGCCCCCAAGCACACACTTGGAGGCCCCACAACTGATACCAGTCTCCATATCGGCCCTGCTTCACTGTGGGGGCTCCTTCTGCATGGAATCTGAGCTGGGCCTTGAAGAGAGGCCTGGAACCATCTCGAGGTGGTGGACGCTCTAGGCGGAGGCCAGCTGAATTCGTTAAGTGTGAGTGACAGCACAGAGTGGGAGTGTCCACAGCCAGTCTCAGGACGAGGGGTCTTTGAATACAGTCTTTGGATGCAGGTGTGTAAGAGTCATTCTCTGTGGGGACCGGGGTCATTAACCGTGCTCTGTGCTCTTCCTTACTATTCCAATCCAGACTCCTGCTTGTCCCGATTTGGAGCCAGTCAGTAGGACTTGAGAGCCGTTAAGTGGAGGGTGACTGGTCCTTTGACTGACTCCGTTTTGGCCCCTCATTGGGTGCCTCCCTCGTGTCTGGAGAGATGAGCACCCACACACCTCCGGGTGCTCCCTTCCTCTAGGCTGAGCAGAGGGTTTGGCCCAGTCCCCACCTGGAGTATCCCCTCCACAGGCACAACGAGGCTTGGAGCTAAAACACCCTCCCTGTGGTGCCCCCAGCCCTTCCTGTGGAAACACTTTTGCTTTTCTTATTATTCTCATCCTCTTTGTCTAGGGAGCCTCTTGTAGAAACTAGACGGCAGACAGTCTGTGCTGCACTCCTGTGACACGGTGGCCCAACCTGAGAGCCCGCTGGTGTGCGGATGGTTGAATGTTAGGTCTTGCATTGCTGGGCAGTGGAAGACGGGAGTCTCGGTTTTCCCAACGTTCTCAGCCAACAGAGGTTTCTGTGTGGCCGATTTTGTCGGTGCCGAGAGCTACCCACCTTCTCTCTGGCCTACTTCTTCCTCGTTGCTGTGAGAATCAGGGGTGCTGACTGTTGTCCTTGGCAAACAGTCGGATGTCTGCTCAGGTCTCAGGAATGAAGAAGCCAGGCCTGCTATGAGCATAGTTTTGGCTCCCCCTCCTCTTGTCCAAGGCCTCTCCTGGGACCAGTGAGTGCCTTGAGAACCCAGTGCAAGGCATACCTGGCCTCCTCCCAACTTCACAAAACTAGCACCTGTGGTGTGTTTGGCTCTGGTCTAGACCTCAGGGCTTTGTGGCAAACAAGGTAGATAAGGTCCCTGCTGTCCTCACCTGAGTTTGCTCTCCCTGGGGGACTCTTCCCAGCTCAGTGACACTTTTCTTCACCCACAAAGCGGCTCCTTTGCTATTTCTCTGAGCTTCAGGTAGCATTGTGAACTCTCTCTGCCCTTTTATTCAATCAGCTCAGCACTTGTGGAACTGAAGTTTGTTTTGCTTCGCAGAGCTGGGGAATTTGGTGCATACTTCTATCCAGATCATTTGTAAAAATATTAAAGGAGGCCAAGATCAGTGAGGCCCTCTGGGGCTCCCTCTTGCTGCACTTTGTCTTATCTTTAAGCTGACGTACCTGACACAGGTTAGGTATATAGTATGTATTCAATAAATATCTTGTTGATTCATGGATCCCCTTTCCTTGTCTCGCTCCTTCCCACGATCCCAGAATGACTCCGTGTTTTAATGGCCCTGGAACTGAAATATTGTCAGAAATCTCTTTGAAGCTAAATGAGCTGGATGAATTTGTTTCTCCTTTTCCCCGAGTTTGCCTTCTCAGAGAACTTGCATGATCAAACAGACAGGGATTCTCTGCCTGCTACCTCAACCTGCTCCTCTTGTGTTGGTTCTGTTGTCTTCAGTGTTCAGTGATCTGAAAACTTGGATTCCCAGAATTTTCTGACCTCTGAATGCAATGGAGTGATGGAGCGATTTATCTTTCCAGGGTCTGGGAGCCAGCCTCTGAGGAAGCCTCTGCTAACCCTGCACCCCATGGCTCCCAGTAGCAATGGTCTGAGTGTTTCATTTGTGCTTGAGTTCAAAGCCTGTTTATACATTGCAGCTATTTGCTAGTAGTGGAAGGTACACCATTGGTTTCCATTCAGGCAGATATTTGGTGCCAGGACCCATTCTAGGTACGAAGAACGAGGGTCCCTGTGTTTGGGGAACTGATGTTCTAGGAGGGAATAGGCCATAAATAAGCAGACACATATAAAAAGTAGACTTTCAGATTGTGGTGAGGGCTATGGGACGAATAACTAAGTTGGAGTACTGAGACATGGGACAAGGCAGAGGGAAGAGGCAAATTTAGATAGCTTCTCCTTTGGGGGAGATGACATCTGGCTGCATATGGCTTAATGAGGAGGTGGCCATGTGGCCAACTTGATGAAGAAGTTTCGCAGGAGAGGAGATGCAAGGCACCGGGGACAAACTTGGTGCTATATTCAGAGTTCATGAGCGACTGGTGATCAGTTCTGGTTTTAATACCTCCTGTGATTTCGACTTAATAGTTTTCACAATCATCCAATGATATGCTGCTAGGTACTCTGCATAGATGAGCAGCAGTTACCAAAACCCAAGTCGAGCTAGGGCAGGGCTATTTATTGGTTTTGTTTCATGATGTATCCCGCATGCACATGGGACATGTTTGACGAGGGGGAAATACTGGGGAATGGTAGGGACCAAATTATATTGTTAAATTGTGTGCCTGTATGAATGTGTAACGACGAATCCCACAAACATGCACCAATAATGATATGGGCAAAAAGAAATCATTTAATGAATATTTGTGAAATAAACAACTTCTTCCTGCAGCCCCTCGGGGGAAGATGCACCTCCCCTAATTTAGAGATCAGAAGCCTAAGATCCAGAGAGGCTAAGCGGGTAGGGTCTTTAAGAGGGAGCTCTGGGATTTGAGCCCTGGCCGGAGACTGTCAGTGTCCAAAGCCAATGGCTTTCGCACCGGGCTGCGCCTCCCTTGCCTGGTTTGGTGTGTTTGATCCACCTGCTTCCAGAGTCTAATCTCATTAGCGTTCTTGCAGTCAAGATTGAGGCAGGGAGTTAATTTGCCTGTTTGGCGCGCTCGGGTTCATCGGGGAGTGGTCGGTCCTCCGTCAGTGGTCCCACTGACTTCCCAGCTCACTTGCTGCCTTTGATTTGGGCTCAGATCTTTTCAAAAGCCAGACCTCAAACTCTGACTGCCAAAGCTTGCCTTCCAAGAGGTTTTACATAAATCATGGAATCAGCACGGATCCTGCTCTTACACACGGTGTGAAAGAGCAGAGAGGAAGGGAACTGGCATGATTGAGTACCTACTATGTGGGATGTCTGTGACGGGCATTTTGCATTCTCTGCAGAGAATCTAACTGAATGGTAATTATTATTGAGAACTGGTGCTGCAGAATGGTGTGGAGGCCAGATGAATCTGGGTTAAATTATGGATTTTAACACCGACCAACTCTATGATTTTAGAAAACTGACTTACTCTCCCTGATTCTTAGTTTCCTACTTATAAAATAGGTCTGTTGTGACTTATTCCTTAGGCTAATTATCAGGATTAATAAGGCAACATTTGTAAATGCTCGCTCAAAGCCAGCATTCAATGAATGTGATTTATAAACTATTATACGTTATTGAGTCTGAGATGCAATATATTAGGTACCATTATTTTATATAAAACTGAGGAAAAGCTGCTGTCAATCCAACTATCATGAACTATCAAGTATAAGCTCCATTATGATACGAGAGATGGGAAAACGAGCGTTTTTGAATGATTGAAATATTGTGTGTATTATAGGTTATGTAACCCATTAATAATGACAATAAATTACTGAAGCATCAAAGGCAAATAATTGGCTGGTGTTTGTCAAGGGCTGTAGGAATGAGAACTCGCCCCTTTCTTTATAGCCTCTCTCAATTACTAATGACCTTCAAAATCAAGAAAGATCTTCTTATATTAAGTCAAGCTATCCCACAACAATTTAAGCCAGTTTTGCTTATTTTTTTTTTCCACTGTGGAGATAACAAACAAGTGGTCAATGTCCCCAGAACAGTCATTCATCTGCTTGTTAACTTATAACTTAAATGCCTTCCTTTCAGACTAATTACAGTATAATTATCCAGGCCTGCAAAACGTCTTGCCAGTGTAATGTGGATGGACTCCGGGAATTAAGAGGTTTGAAAAGCCAGCCGTTCAGCCATTCAACAGGTGTTAATCGTGAGCAAAACATGTACCTGGTCTTTCTTCATTGTTGGAAAGGGACATCGAATTGGACAAGGCCCCTGCTATCGTGGAATTTGGGGGACATTTAATAAATAAGTGACCAGTACACAAGATTTCGAATGATCATGAAGTCTCTCACAAAAATAAAAAAGAGAAATGGAGGGTAAAGTGACTTAAGCTGACCTTATTGTGGTGGAACAGGAGAGAGGTCACTCTGGGGAGGGGACAGGAGTGCTCTGGTCAGGGGCAACACCTATCCCTAAGACTCCTGCAGTAGAAATGGAATGGACTGTTTAGAAAATCAGAAACAAGCAGAGAGTGTGGTAACCGTAGAGGAGAGAAGAAAAGGAGGTAGGCAGAGGCGAGATCATGGTCGGCATTCCAGGGACAGAAGAGCAGAAGAGGAGTTTATTCTAAAAGTAAAAAGATACAAAGGAACAGGGAGGGTTGGGGATTGGGGGTGTTAAGCTGAGAAGAGATAAAATCAGATTTGCTCTTTTGCTTTTAACTTTTTTGATTTCTCTGGCTGCAGAGTAAAATGAGAAAGGCATGGGGTGAGGACAGGGGTCAGTCATCAAAGCAGGGAGAATAGCCAGGAGGAAGCCACGGAGATGAGACCGGATCTAAAATGGGAGGAAGGGAGATGGAGCCATGTGGTCCCATGAGGGCAGATTTGGGAGATGGAGCTCTTGGGATACGGATTTGAGAAGGTGAAAGAAACAGAAAAATCGAAACGGATTTCCTAAACATTGGGCTTAAGCAACAGAAAGGATAGTCATGCCATTTATTAGGGTAGGAGAAAGCCAGGGCGGCGGAGCACATGCAGGGAGACATCTGTGGTCCAGGACCATGGAGATGTGTGTCAGTCATCCCAGGAGAGCTAGAGAGGGTGCAGAACGTGAGTCAGGAGTTCAGAGGAAAAGGTAAATGTCTACATTTGGTGTATTATTTCATGCCCAGGTGAGGTTTTCTAAGGAGAAAATGGAAGTGGATTTGAGAAGACACCTAGAGCAAGAAGAGGGGGGAGCCCCAAGGAAACTCTGAAGGAGCTCCCTCGGAAGGGAGGAGCTTCCTAGCTTCATCTTCATCTAGTAGAAGATGGAGAGCTTCACAGAAAAATTAAAAGGAGAAAAAGCAACAGGATTAAAGATGTTGCATGCAGGATCCTGATAGCGGAGTGGTCTCCCCGTCATGGGCTGAGCAACGCTCAGGAGGGTGATGTCCTTGGAATGGACACTGATGATGGTCAAAGGAGCAGCTTTCTTTCATCTCATCAAAACTGAAATACTAGAAATTTAGGTGACTTGGCCAAGGTGGTAGAGCCAAGAAGTGGTAGGGCTGGGATCTTGGCTTCAGCACGGAGGTTTTAGCTCCCATCGTATGTGTTCTGTCTCTCAGGAGCAGAGATGGGAACTGCAGATTGGCTTGGTGAGAAGGGTTCTGGTCATCGTCCCCACCGGCGAACAGCGCCATTGTAAAAGAAGCTAGAAAGAGTCCTAATGAAAATAAATATTGTTTGGAATGGAGAGAGCAGGCAGAGTTCATTTTCTCTCTTTCCTCCTCAGGTAGTTCTGAACAATAAAAGCCACCAACCACTATTCATATCTGATTAAACAAAAGTTAAAAAAAAAAAAAGGGAGAGAAAAGATGGCAAGAGCCAAGTGGCAAGCTTAATCTTTGGTATTTAGAATGATGAAGAGGAGCAATATGTGAAATCCACTTAAAATATGATTTCATGTTCTAATATACATTTTGAATTTATGGGGAACTGACTTCTGCCATTTATTCAGAGAGCCAAAAATTTCATATGCTATGCTGCTGAACTTATCAGACCATAATGGGACACCTAGCATTTTTCACGAGTGATTGATCTTCCCCGCCCCTTAACAGTCCTATCCTGTTATATAAAAAAAAAAAAGGAATGAATTTCAAGCTTCTCTTGAGTTGAACTGAGCAGAAACCAAAGAAGGCACTTGTATTTGCCAGGTTTAGTAAGGGGGAAAAATAAGAGGGGGATGTGCGGTGGGGGTGGGGGTGTTTCCTTCACTTCACAAAAAAGGAGAAAATTTCCACTGGGACCAACCCCTGGGGGTGTATATGTTAATTGGAATATTCCCCACTAAGGTTAAACAGAACTTAAACACTGTTTGAAGCCTATGTTATATATCCCAAAATACATACTGAACCAGGAGGTAAAAAAACTGGGTTTTATTTCCAGCTGTGTTGCTGATTTGAACGAGTTGTTTAACCTGTGCGTGAAGCTCAGTTTATCCATCTTCAAAATGAGAAAAACAGCGTTTGCCTACACCCAGCAGAAAGCCAGGTTTCCTATTCAAAGCTGAGGGTCCTGTTTCATTTTGAGTTGTAAGGTGAGCAGATTCTCTTACAAAAAAAGATGTTCAGAATCCCAGAAATTGGAAGAAAGAAACAGCTGGGTGTCGGGGTCTGAAAGTCCTTCCTGTGCACAGAACTCCTCTGGGAATACAACTTACAGTGTGGTTTCTTTGTTGGATCTCTTGCATCTCCCCCAGGTGACTGACTCCTTATGGTTTTCCCAGGTCCCCTCTGATTTTAGGACAGAAAAATCCTACATGTTAGGAATGTGCTTCTGGGTGACGCCCAGATGAGTCACTTTGCTTTCCACTGAGCCTTGGGTCACACTTGTTTCTGTTTGTTTGTAGCTAGACCTCAAGCTTCCTGAGGGCACAGGAAACTTCTTATGTTCCCCTTGTATTTTATTTTTTTCAATACTGGGCCTTGAACGTGCTCGGTCTTGGCGGAGCTCAGCCATAGCCTCTTCCCCTTGTAGCTTTGACAGTCTTGATGGTGGAGGTTGGAGGGGTCCATAGTGTGACCCTCTTGTAAATACTATGTTGATTGACCTGTTTCCCAGGTGCACCCTAAAATATCAAGTGCCTTCTGCAAGATGGTTTTGCTAGCCAATTTAAAATACATGTTCATATTTAATACTAGATTTTATTGAGGTTATGAGTGATCTTTCTACTTATAGATAAAGAAATTGGGTTTCCAAGAGGAGAGGGATGCATACCAGGTCAGCCATCTTCTAGTGGCTGACCTGAGAGTAGAATGTAGCTCTTCACAGAGCAAAGCCAGGCTCTTAGTTGCATATTCTGATTCTTAGTTTCTGGGCCAGGGAGACCCTTGTCCCTCACTTGATCAGAGCATGTCTGAGCATATCTCAAGATCTAGCTGAACTATTGCAAGGGTCTTTCCCTGATGCTCTTGCCAGTTAGAATCTCTCTTTTAATTGGATCAACATCAGTCTTATTTCTTTGGAATTTAATCTTTCCTGCCTGTTACAATATTGTTTCCACATGTGTCTAGCTTTGTGTTTCTTGGGTGATTGTGCATATTTTGAGTATAGGGATGACAGCTTCACTAATCTTTGAATTTATGATTCTGGCCTGTTCCCTTATTCATTCATTCACTCATTCATGTGACAACTGGATCTTGACTGTGAAGGAAAAGGGACATGAGCTTCACCAGGATTGATGTCAGTGGTAAAATGTAATACTCGAAAGCAGAAAGGGTCTTTAGTGGGGTTGCCTGCTCATATATATTGAATTTTATTCAAGTGCCAGATGACCAAAATTTGCAATAATCTCTTCCTATAGAATGTGAGCTATGTTTAATCAACATTTTAAAAACTCTACTGGACAATGAAAGTGTTCAGATTCTAGGACTGTTAGAAGAAGGCCACTCACTTGGTTAGTTTACTAGACACGCGTGTTTTGAGCATTCTCTGTGTGCGGGACATTCATGTCCAGGTCCTGTGGGCACCTGCAAGAATTGCCCTTCAGTGTCTCACAATTGGGAACATTTGATGGACACACAAGACAGATACATCCATCCCTGTGGGGAAATGAGTTCCCCAGGGCCACAGGTGCACAAGGTTACAGGGCCAGGGTCACAGCATTCAGGGAACCCTAGACAGCCTCCTGGAGGAAATGGGATTTGATTTGGACCTTAATGTTTGAAGAAAATAAAAAATAAAGTGCTGATCATTTCAAGTGTCTTCATGGAAAAGGTAGCTCCTGAGTCTGGCTCTGTGCATTCCTTCCCCCCATCCTCTGTCGTTCTGAGAAATCCTGCTTTTCTGAGACAATTTGTCCTGTGCCCTCCTTTTCTTGCCACTAAGAGGAATCTGTTTGGCAAGTCGGGTATCCCTCAGGTTGGTTTCAATTTGGCTTTATTTCCAGATTTGTAGTGATAGAAGCCCTACATAAAAATCAGATCATATTTTCTCTCTTCATCAACTCAGTTCCTATCAACTGTCATTAACATGGCAGAGGAAAGAATATAATCAGGTTTTCATGTGAATGAGGAACAGGGGGAAATGTTTACAGCATTTTATGAAATTTTTATGGACTAAGGAGTGATTGACATGTTAATAAACAGCAGAAAAATATTTGGTTTGCTTTCTAGTTATCCTTGTATTTTCCGTTGGAAACCTGTTGTCAACAGGCATATGTCTTCCATGCCCAGTGTACACATGTCTGCTGATAATTGCTATTTATACTTCATTTATAAAGAAATCCTGGAGGAACATTAGAACTCCAATCTGCACCATCTAACTTCGTTTTTATTCCGATCATATCTTTCCGTTGGTGGAGAGAAGGGAGGTGTGGTGCTTGATGTATTTTTTTCAAAGCATTCCATTTCTTTGAGATGCTTTTAAAATTATTTTATTTCTGAATGCTGGGAACCTGACAAAAATAATCGAATTGTCAGTATTTGGTGCAAATTCACATATCCAACGACTAAGTTATTTTCGGTTCACTGGTATTCCTGGTCCCCTTCCATGTGACTTATAAACAGAGCAATCATAGAATTGGTATTTTCAGCAAACACTCTCTGCTTCTCTACAGTTACCTTTTCCTGCATCCAAAGTGTCTCCCTGAAATCAGATCAGTGCTATTATTACTGTTGCTAACAATAGCTCCTGTCCACAGCAGGGAAGAACAATTAACAAATTCATCAATTGTGTTTGTTTAGATGTCTGAGCTCAAGGCTAATTATTTAATTAATGTCTTCTGTCTTGAACAGAAGTGTTAGCACATGGAGGTGTTGCCGAGCAGCAAACAAGGTGGGATTTGAGAAATTTCAACTTATTTGTGATACGCAAATAGACGTTTATTTATTTAAGGCCCAGAATTAGGGTTGGAATATTTTCATCTCAACAGTTAACACTGGGAATGCTAGGTACCCAGTTAATTAATTAAATTAGCTGATGTCTTTTTGCAGTCATTTGAAGGTACTTCACAGCCAAGGCTGGTAATAATAATGAATGGCAAGGTATTCAGATATTTCACCAAAGCTCTGTGGCATTTCATGTTGTCGTATTAGATGGATGTAGCTTCTGAGTGTGCTCAGCCTCCAAGGCCCCACTCCGTCTCTGCCTCCTCCATGTCGCCCCCTAACTCTTTAGGCGTATCTCTCACATGGTGGTGTATTCTGCATGGTGTGAAAAGCCACTTCCTTCTCTGGGGGTGTTGGCTCATGTCTTGGGGTCCCAAGATCAATCACAGTGTTGGACACATCTCAGGTGTCCCATAAATATTTGCATGAATGGCAGGCAGATTGTCAGAGTTTCATTGATTTTAAGACCAACCAAAGAAAAGTATTTGCTTTGAAAGCTGCTTCTTTTGAAGTACGTAAGTACAGATAGAAACCTGAGACAGTCACCAGAACCTTGTGGTTAATGAAAAGCTGCTTCCTTTAACTATCTTCGTGTTGGGTGGAAGGGGCTTAAAGAGAAGAAAGAATAACCTTGAGGTGCCAAGCAGTTCCCACGGCTGAGGAGTGGCTCTGTTCTTGGGTTTGTCCAAAAAAAAAGACTGATCTGTCACCAGGTCACGTACCCTACACCCCATGCATTTTTGGTGAAACAGATGAACTAGAGCTTCCTAAGGCCACAGCTCTGAGTTTTATAGTGTTTGATGGTTCCAACCACTTCACATGACTATTTCTGTCCATGTCTGGGGCACCTGGCTGGGTACTGTTTGAGAAGTCAGGACCTATATGGGGATGCCATAGTGTCCCAGTTGAGGCTGTGACCTCTGGAACCTAAAGGCCTGAGTTTGTTCATTAGTTCCATGACAGATGGGCTGTGTTACCACTGTCTCTGTGCCTTCATGTCCCCATCTGTGGGATAGGGTGACTGTGGGTAGGTTGTTGGGGTGAACAAATAGATGAATATATCTCTAACTAACAGAACTTAGTGCTTGGTGTGCAGCCAAATGTACCCAGCAGATGTTAGCAGGTGCTATGGATGGGAGGTGAGTAGGTTCAGACATGGTGGGGAAGGAGGGCCCTATTGTAAGCCTACTTATTAGAGAAGTCCAGAGCCCTTTCTCCTTCTACTATGTGAGGGGATCTGCAAGCCAGAAAGGGAGCCCTCGACAGGAACCGAATCTGTTGGCAGCCTCTAGAAGTGTGAGAAATGTATCTCTACTTTAGCCCCCCAGGCAACAGTATTCTGTTCGAGCAGTCCAAAGGAACACACTAAGCACATAGTTTCTTCCCTCAGGCTACATTTCTTTTGGGGATGGTGGCCAGGTAGAGAAATGCTTATTGGCAGCAGGAGACAACAGGAACATAGAGGAGACAGCCTTCCTAGCAGGTGGGGTGGAGGGTAGACTTCCATTTGGAGGGGATCCTGGAAATGGAAACCCTTGTTTAAACCCTGCAGGTGTCAAACAGAATCAGAGTGGAATCAGAGTGACTTAGATGAGATCCCAGCTTTGCCTCATTCAGTCGTATGACTCCGGGGACATCCATGCACCTTTCCAGGTGTCAGAGTTCCACCTGTAAAATGGGCATCATTTGCATGTGTCATCTGCTGTCATGAAGATGGTTACTATTAGCATATCTCCTGTGTATGGAGAGTGGAGGTTTTAGAATCCAAGAGAGCTGTTCCAGCAACAACCTTCAAGAGCTACCTGGTGCAAGAAAAGAAAGGACCTGTTGGTTGTAAAATTTCAAAGGAGTCGGGCTAATGTGGTGGGTCAAGCCCTCTAATTTTAATGTGAAGGGTTTAATCTATGTTGATAGGTTTTTTTTTTCCTCCTGAACAACATTTAATCAAAGTCTAAAGCAAGGGATCTCATTCTTGCTCCCACGAGAAGCACAGAGGCTTCAAAGCCACCACGATACTTGCCAAAGGAAGTTTGGAGAAGAATAATACATTAATTGACATTTGTGTCCAGTGCCCTTTTCTGTTCCACCCACTTGTCCTTTCTGCATTGCAATCCCACAGCGACCCAGCTGGTCTCCACTGACCTCCCTACTCGATAGTTCCCAAGCTCACCATCCCGGGAGAAATTTTTAACCACAAAACACAGCCTGGTATGGCTTTTCAGTTCATGACTGAGGATGAAATAAGATTCTCTCATCTTGTTTGCACTGCTGATTTGTTAGCTTTTTATCGATTAAAGATCTCAATGCGCAATTTGTTTTTCATCTTTGCTCAGGATATTCTGTGTCTGTCCTCCTGTCTATGAGTTACTGATCTACTATGATCTGAGAAAACTCCTTTGTCCCCAAAGTTAGGGGCACTCCACCTTCCTGCAGGGTTTTGGAAAGATAGTCATTCATCCTATTCCAAATCAATGCATTTCAGCTTCTCCCAGGAGGTTTGCTGTAAGTAAATAAAAATTAGATTTAGATGAAATCAGTTAAGGTTAGGAAGACCCCTCTTAATTTCTATTATTTCATAACTGGCCGATTGCAGGAGGCTCTATACAAATATATAAAAATGAACAAAGCCTCCGTCTTTCCTGCAGTTGTGTAGGACGGCAGGCATGGTGGCACTTCCGTTCTATTTGCAAGTGCATGTAAGAACATGTGCATCCATTGGACAATTAGAAGAGAGCCTATCTGTGCTCTTACAAACTGCACAGCTCATTCACATCAGGAAATGTGTGTAAATCATAACATACACGAAACCCAAGCCTTGAACGGCAGCAAATTGATTCTCTAAATGAACAAATAAATTACTAATGAAAACGGCAGCCCAACAGACCTTCTTTTTTTCTTTAACCTCAGCCTCGTTCTGTGGATACGGATTCTGTCTTTCACTGCCAAATTATTGTTTTTATTAGAAGATTGTCATAAAAGATGCTAGATATTAAATTTTTTTTAAAACTGCTAGATCCAACAACGCATTAATGCTGCTTACCTGGGTTTTATCTTTTAGAAATATTGGCTTTAGGAGCGAATAATGAATTATGAAAATGCATACAGGTGGCATATCTTCATTATTCTTGATTTACCATGTAAGATAGATAGAGCTAATAATAACTGTACTTATACAGGCAACTCTTGATCAGAACCCTTTTCTCCTTCATTCCCAAGCAGTTGCAAGCATTCTTTTTGTAATTTGCTTACTTTATTGTTGTCATTCACTTAAGCATGCTTTTCTCCCTCATTTGAGGATAAGTGTAGTCATAATTTTAATGGGCATGTGAAAGGGAAGACCACCCAGAGATTAATATTCAGACGCAGCATGATCCGAATGCAGCCTTGAATGTGGTGAGCAGGCCACGGTTTTGACAGATAGATCAAGAGCGTGTGTTTACACTGCATTTAGCCTGGCATTTAGTCTTATGTCAGAACTGGCTTGTCTCAGCTCCTATTTGTGAATGCCCTTACTTATGAAGAAGAGGTATTTTTCATCTGCCTTGACAAACATGTCCATGTCCAGGTCTACATGACAGAAGCCTAAGTAGTTTTTTTCTGTGTTGTACAGATACCTCGAGCTTTGGTCTAAGGTGAGTCAATTATCTATGAACCCGACTTAGCCTGTTTGAATGCAGGACTCATTACAGACCTGCAGGTTCTAAGCCCAAACCCACCCTAGAGATCTCAGAGCTCCCAGCCCATTTGCTGTTCTGGGCAGGGCTGATGCCCTCGTGCTTCATGCATACTGATGTGCTGTTTCCTCTTCATCCTGCGGGAGCTCCTCAAGCTGGGAGACCGTATCTCTTCGTCGTCTTATACCTGGAACCTGGCAGGCCACAGAGCAGATGCTCAACCAGTAGGGGAAGGAGGGAGGGATCTCAGCAGATGCCAGGTGGTGTGGGTGATCACAGCCGAGTTCATGGAGTGGGGTGATCATTCCACTGAGGATCAAAGAAGACTTCAGAGAGCAGGCGGGATCAGAGCCCAGCCATGACGGAGGGGTGGAAATCAGGGTTCATGGGCATAGCTCTTAGAACTCAGATAGAGGGACGACATTTCACACAAGGGAATGCCATGCATTTTACACTCAAACCCAGTGTTCTGGCCAGGAGTGCATTCGTTATAGCATGAAAATCAGCCCCCGGGATAGTTTGAGTAAAGGGTGTCTGTGTGGGGCAGCAACACAGGGCATGGGAAATGAGAGCTGTTCAGACCCTGGTTGGGTGGGAGAGAGGCGCCCAAGAGAAGTGGGAAGCAGCTCCCACTGTCCCTTCGAGGGTGGGGCCTGGCTTCTCAAGTGTCTCCGGTTAAAAAAGCCACCTGTTACTCCATTTCTGCTTTCTCCCCGTCCTCTGTGTTTTGATTCGTTTTCTTCTTTCCCTCATGGGCCAGTTGGCTTCATGCTCTGAACTGGTTAGACCTCATCATTCTATTGCCCTTGGCCCACAGGATGGTCTCTGGAGCTCTTGGGTATTCTCTCAGGAGGATTTGAGCTACTGACCACTGGTCAGTTGTGAGTTGGCTGGCCAACTTAAGGCCATGGCTGGTCCAATTGGCCAAGGTTGGGTAAGGAAGGATCTGTTTAGGTGATTGCATGATTCAGAATCTTTAAAATGGGCTGTAGGCAGAGAAGACAATAAAATATGCCCAGTGCCGATGGGGAGGGGAGCAAGAAAAGGCATGGCGAGGGGTTCTCTCAAGTGCCCACAGGCTTTGGTGTGAGCCCTCTAGCCAGAAGGCCGGTGGAAACGTTCGGCCTTGTCCATCCTGATTCAGGACCCTGAGAAATACCCTTTTCTCGTGGTACATATTACCATGAGGCCTTCCCAAACTGCCATGCCTTCTGGTTCGACCGTTAGCCCAGGCATGCATGGGACAGTCTGCTTCCTCCCCAGAGCAGGCCCCCGTCAACTGGCCGCCTCAGTTCTTCTCTTCTCTGGCCCTGGGGTAGGTTGGGGCTGGTACGAGTGTGAGGAGAAGTGACACTTGTCAATAAAACTTTATGACGGTCACTGCCCAAGCAGGGCATCTGTTTAGGAAACTTCAATCAAAGTTTCCTAAAAGTAGAATGTGCCTTCAACACTCAGCAGCTCTATATTGGGTGCTACTCCCTCCCAGGCCTTGGGACTGTGGTGACAAAAGTGGACCATACACTCTTGACCCCATGGAACTTGTTTTTTGGGGAGGGGAGAGAGGCAATAAAACAAATAGCAAGAGAATGCGAGACAGTAGGTGCTATAGAAATGACCGCAGGGGAGTGGGCTGGAGGGCCATTGGAGTGCTGGGGCAGCGGGGGAAGTCGGGGGGGGGGTGCTTCTACAACCTGCTGGGTGAGGATGGACTTGAACCCTGCTCCTGCCGGCCCCCTCCTGAGCTGCTCCAAAGGTCCAGTGTTGGCCACTATATTGATTTTATCTTTCAGGTCTCATTTAGGCTGCTTGTCACTTGTGTGCTAATCACGACTCTTTGGGAAAAGTGCTGATGCAGATGGGGATGGTTCATGTGTACCTCCTATTAGGACATTGTGCTTTCCTAGTCAGTGGACGAAGGTGCCCCGAATCCCAAGTAGAAATACTTGAGGTCATCACATGCAATGTCTGGCTCACATTGACCCGAAGGGACACACTCTTCCAGAGCTTTGAGGTTCTTTGTTTCAACTTTGTTGTCAACTGTATTTTGTCATCAGGACTCCACATTTGCAGAAACGTGTTTTCCAGCACTCTGCTGGGCCCAGGCATACACGTGGCTAATGCTAAGTACTGAACCAACGCATGCTCTGTTTATCTTTTGGTTTTGCACTAAATACTGTTTTTTTTTTGTTTTTTTTTTTTTGTCGGATCTTCATGCCTTGTTAGAGGCGAAAGAGACCCTTTTAACTCACTCCCCAACTGGATTGGATCCTGGTCCACTTTGCGGGGCATGATTCCTGATAGTTGTCCCAGGAATGTGTATGAAAATCTTCACCGGACCTGCCTTTCCCAACATGGAAATGTCAGGCTCCGAGGAAGCCACGCACACCAGTGGAAGCCTCAAGCACATTATTGCTCACTTACAGGCACTAATGACTCCAATAATGTAGTGAAGTTTAGCATAAATAGGCTCATCATTAAAGTTGATGGCAGAAGTATAAACAAGGCCCACACTATTAAATTTGCTATTTGTTCGTTACGCATCTGGAATTATCTGGCTGTCTGTAGCTGTCTCGTCCTGGGTGTTCATAAACCTAAGTCGGATCTGGTATTCTTTGGTTTTTCTGTCCAACCCCAAAGAATGAGGTGATTTTAAAAGGCACATCCTCTCCTACAGATAGCATCACCAAAGTTAAGAAGGATGGTTCTTGGAGTTGCTGAGGTGACATCTGGCTTTCTGGTCACCAGGCCTTTCAGAACCCCAGGGTTTCACAGAAAAAACCAGCAACAGATAGGAGGTTCAGGGTATGATGGTGTGATGTTGGCAAGACACTCAGGCTTGTTGAATTATTGTGCCACTGTCTGTTAGCAGAGGTGGTAATATGATTTTATCTACCGTACAGGGTGGCACAGGACACCATGCTGAGTTATAGGTGCAGAGGGTGGTTTGAAGTAGAGTGTCTGGTCGTGGTTGCTGGGATCAGCTGAGTGACTTTGGTGTGTGTACTTCATCTCCCTGTTCCTCTGTAAAGTGGAGCTGATGATAGGAACTGACTGTGTCGGTATGTATGAACTGCTTTGGCCTGTGCTAGGGGCACATGTGTGTGAGCCGGCATACGCATGTGCACACTAGACACACCGGAGCTCTTCATTTAATAGATACGCCCAGAACTGTGGAAAACTAGAGAGAGTCATGCAAGATCGTAGTTATCCTGGCTCTTCAGAATCCAGATCAAAAGTAAAAATAAAATAAAGTAAATGTTGCTCACACAACTGGCAAATGAAAATATGCACGTCCCCGGCTGAGGTACAAAACTCCTCTGGGATTCCGTCCACTGTCCGCGTCAGAGGAGGGCTAGTGTGTATTTGAACAGGGTAGCTTTGCACAGGGGTGCTCACTCTG
This sequence comes from Urocitellus parryii, assembly GCF_045843805.1. Taxonomy (NCBI): domain Eukaryota; kingdom Metazoa; phylum Chordata; class Mammalia; order Rodentia; family Sciuridae; genus Urocitellus; species Urocitellus parryii. Next base: position 127,384,144 of record NC_135540.1, read on the forward strand.
TTCCAAGTGTCTGGGTGAGGGGACTGTGGTGAGGTTCAAGGGCAGGTGGAGAGGGAGACGGTGGAGAGAAGGGGACAAACTAGTGGGGCAAAGAGGAGAAAAAGTGTCCCTTCTCAGAACTCCCATCCTGCATTCGTCTGGCCAGGAGACCTGGGGCCAGGTTTCTCCTCCGTGTAGCACCGTACAGCAAGGGGCATGTGTCTGTGTCCTTCTCTTACATTTCCTTAGTGGGCACAGGAGGCCAGAAATGATATGGAGGAGGGACCCAGCCACACCTCTCTTGGTTGCAAATCTGTCTGTGGACACTGGCCCCCTGCCTAGCTCCCACTGTCTTTAAAACTCAGTATTTCCTTGAGCAGTTGTCCTTAAACACCAAACCCACTTCTACTTCTTACTCCCAGGCCCATGTATACCTCTGTCAAGAGTGTTCCTTAGGTTAGCAGGTGTCCTGGTCACAATCTGTACCTTCCTAAAGTTAACATTATAAATCTCACACGTCGGCCCTGGGGGAGGGCCTAGGGAACATTTGTGACTTGAAGATAATCAAAACAGTTAACATCTGTCCACTTTATTTGCTAAAATACACGTTAATCTTCCAGGATTAAATGTGCAGACACTTTCTTGGGACACTTTGTGTATAGTCATTGTTTACTTTCATATCTTATCAAACAGGCTGTGAGCTCCTGCAGAGGAAACTCTCTCCATCTCTGTCCCTGTACCTCTTGGCACTGCAAGGCACAGGGCGTGTGGTCAGCAGGGGCTGGCTGAATGAACCGACGGATAGGTGAAGAGCACATACGCTCGCGGTTCAGTCAGAACCATGCTGAAGAGAACCAGTTTAGCTGCTATTTTTGCTTCAAGCTTGCAGCAAACTTGGAATAAGACTGCCAGGTTCCTATTCGTTCCTGGCTCTTCCCCAATTTGCTGTAATGCCAAGTGGCAGTTCTGAGATCCGAGTTTTGCCTCTGATTTGACTTAAGCCTTCCTGAGAATAGGAGCCATGTCTGTGTTATTTATAACTCTATTCCCAGCACAGTTGCCTGAGTGTGATACATGTTCAATAAATGCTTATTGATGAACAAGTGATCAAAATACTTGGCACAATCCTATAACGAGGCCTAAGCTGTCGATCTCTCTCTACCCACCTACCTACCTGTATGGCAGACTATTTTTATTATTATAAAAGCTATTTGTATTGATGTAGCTTCACACTATTCCAACTGAAGAGCCCTTCTCTTAACTCTTGCCCAGCCAGCTCTGCTCTTTTTGGTCTTTCGGGTTGAACCTAAGTCACCTCCTCACTGAATTCTTCCCTCGCTGAGACCCTAGGTCTCTACTCCATCTCATCAGCATGCGGGTCCCAGCTCTGGTCGAGTCCCCGATTCTGTGGTCCCACTTCCCTGTTCCAATGCTAGTCTAGGAGGCAGGGCCTCTGTCTGGTGTACACTGTTATGTTTCTAGTGCTTGGTACACAGTAGGCTCTTTGCAAACATTTGCCAAATGAGCAATTCAAGGAGCAAAAAATGAAAGGAATAAGAAATTATTTCTGATTTTTAATCACACCCCCCCCACCACCAACAACCACCACCATTAAAATCATTGGTGTGTATTCTATTTTTGAAAGGAACACATATGTATATTTTTTTAATAAACATAATTCCCATGCTGACTGTTTTCTTGCTTGTTTTTTTTTTCCACACTTAATAATCATAAATGCTGGCCCTCTCCATGTACATGCTGCGTACACCACAGTCACAGTGGGCTCCTTACTGTTCCTTGAACATCCCACGTATGGATGCTCCCGCTGCGGGGCCTCTGAGCACCCTACTCCAACTCTCTGGAATCTCTCTCTCTCCTTTTTTTTTTTTTTTTTTTTTTTTGCAAATCCACAGGACCAATGTCCCCATGTCCTTTAGGACTTGTTCAGTTATCACCTTCTCTGCAGGTTCTTCCTTGACCACCCCCTCCCCATCTTAAAATGACAGCCCCAGCCCCAGCCCCTCTCTTCTTTTCCCTCTCTGGCGTTTCTACAGGGCACTTAGCACTTCTGACGGAACACACGCTTTACTTACTTGTGAGTCCTCTTTCCGCCGCCTTGAAAGGCAAGAGCCAGGGGACCAGGGAATTTTTCTCATTTTCTTTTTTTTTTTTTTTGCTGCGGCCTCCGTGCCTAAAGCAGTGCCGGGGACACTTCATTGAGATGGGCCTCATCTGTGTTGGTGGAATTAATCACCCTTCAACGCGCTCATGTCAGATGCTTGGACTGTGGGGGCCATAATGCTTTAACTGATTGAGTGTAGGTTGCCCTGTGCGCGGCTCTCTTATAACAGGATAATATTATGAAAGCTAAATGGTTCTTTGAGTGCCTCAGGAAAGGCTCATAAATTAGTTTTATGGCTGATCATTTTTTAGTTTGATGCCATGGTTTTTGAGCCACGATTTAGTCACAGACTTTGTGTCCTGATTAGAAGCCTGGCCCCTTTTCCTGATCGCCATCCTGAGAACCTGTCAACCTGCGGTGCTTTCTGTTCTCACTGAAGGAAACTGAGTGTTTCTTTCTTTACTTCAGATGGTCACATCTTTAGATCCTGAAGAGAGAGAAGCAGCCCGTTCTCTCAGGAGCCCAAACGCAGCAACAGATTTTGCCTCCAAGCAAGTAAGATACGCCATAAAAACAAGCGACTCTCCTTCACCGGCCCTACCCTCGTTTGAATTCTCGTCGCCTCACTGGTCATTCTGAGATGTAGCTGATTCTGGACAGTGCAAGGGGGTGGGCGCCATTTTCCCTTGGGCCTCCTGCTTCTGCTGGATAAAGTTAGTCTGAGCAGTACATAATTCCGCGTAACTGGTTAGTAAATGCCAGATCTGGGGTTGAGCTGCATCAACCCAGTGATTTTTGAGCACAGGGTGGATGCTGAGTATGGTGACCAGAATCCATACCCCCCCTGGGTCGTACTGTCTGCATAAGTGCTTCCAGCAGTGACCTTCTGGTAGACAGGACACTGAACAGGTAGACTCTGTGGCCAGTTGGCCAGCATTTGCTCTCTGTGCCTCCTCCCTGGGCTGCCATCTTGAGAGCCACAGACGGCACTTTGTCAGTGTTCTGTGGAATTCCTCTGGAGTGAGGCATTTCGCCTGTTCTCCATTCTCCGCTTTTCTTCCTAATTCACTGCTCTACGGATCCTGGCTCAGCATCTTCTGGTGCCTCCAAAGGCAGTCTGGAGCCCGCATTTGGTGATTAGCTCTCCCTACAGTTCTCCTAACTCCCATTAGTCTATGGTTATCTGGGGAATTATTCAGTCTGGTTCAGAGGGAAAAAAATAGATTAAGTCCTGGTTGCTAAGAGCACCTTCTTGATCACTGTTGAATGGGACTGTCTCTATCTTTGTTTCCTTTGGGGAAGAGCGTGGTAGGTGGAGGGAATAGCTCCTCATAGTCTGAAAAGACTGGTGTCTCTGGGCATCTGGGAATCAGCAAGTTCAACAGGAAATGGAGGTTTGAAGGAATCCTCTAAGTCACCCTTCTCTCGGGTATGTGAGCACAAAGAGAGAGAGTCACCTTTCTTTGTCTCTCTGTTCATTAGAATCCTATTCTCAGGCCATTGGCATATAATTCAGCATCTCTTACACAGGTCTTGGCCTTCCTTTAGGAATTTCCAGAGCCATGAAGGGTATCTCGTGAAGCTGAGGGCAGTGTGTGACCATAGTCTTCTTCTGATGAGACATAAAGCTATTTTCAGAAGGTCTTGGAGGTAGCATTGTCAAATGATCAGCCACGGAATCACAGATCCTTGACATTGTTGTGAACAAAAGAAATTCCTTGTTCCTGTCTCAGTGCAATGTGATTACAGGGCCTGGTGATCAGATAGGTGACCCAAGATGGATGCCTTCCCGAATATAACTCAAGTTTATCTGTACCTGTCCCCACCTTTATCTCTGCATGTGTCCTTTGCATTGGAAGATGGATTTATTCCAGCCTTGGCCTGCACCACGCCTTGTGTTTGTTTACCCTTGGTTTCAGTGCCGAGGGCGAATGTACTCTCTTCCCCGCGCCCTTGTGGCCTAGCGTCTCACAGCCAGATGGCAAGCAGACATCGAGGGCAGTTTTTGGCTCCTGACCCAGCAGGGCTGTCCGCATGATCTCTGGAGCAGTAGGGCAGAAGACCGGCCTGCCTCCGCTAGATACCTTGAGTACCCCAGCACTTCCTCATTCTTCCCAGGGAAGAAGGAACCAGTGTGTTTGGGTTTGTTTGCTTATTTTTTTTGGAAAGGCATCCAGTCAGGTTTTCAGATGAGCTTGTTTGGGAGATGCTGCCTCTTAGGTTTAGCCCTGTGGATGATTGAGTAGTAATGGGCCAGAGCTTGATGGGCCTGTATTGCTGCACTCCATCCCAGCATTTGGGCTCCTAAATGAGCACTTCCCTTGTGCACCCTCAAGGGTTTCATTTCCTGATGCTTGTGCTCAAATGCTTACTAACATGTGTACAGGAAGTAGGTGACATAAGTGTGTCCTTACAGAGGAACATGCCCCAGATGCTACCTTGCACTGTCAAAATCTTCAGAGCCAGCCAGGCATGATGGCCCACACCTGTAATCCCAGCTGCTTGGGAGGCTGAGGCAAGAGGATCAAGTTCAAATCCAACCTCAGCAATGGTGAGGCCCTAAGCAACTGAGTGAGATCCTGTCTCTAAATAAAATATTAAAAGGGCTGAGGATGAGGCTCAGTGTCCCTGAGCTCAATCCCTGGTACAAAAAAAAAAAAAAAAAAAAAAAAAAAAATCCTGAGAACTACGTGAATGAGAAGGAAGTCAGAAAATAATGATCATGTTAGAATTTGGTGGATCTGTCACTAAATGGCATTATTTGGATGATATTGCATAAATTAATAGTGAAAACCTGGTTTTCAGATATGATTGTGAACATAATTTATAATCGTGTTTACAATTTGTGTATTTCACACTTAGAGTCATTAATGACAGTTGATTTTTAAAACATATAACTGTAAAGCAAAATTTCACTAGCAAATGTGTCAGAAGCTTCTCTTGGGTGGAGAAAAACAACTTAGTAACTTGCTTCAACTGAAATAGTTTAACACACTTCGCATCTAACATAAATTCAGAGGAAGAAAAACCACAGCAAAGAACACACGGCGGAGTTTCCAAGGAGACATTGCTAATGGAAACAAGCTTCCTTGGGTAGATCACAAAATACCTCCCCCAACACAAGAAGTTAAGAGAGCTGCTGGATTGAGGCCATGGAGTGTCTTGTAGGTTAAAGGTGCGAGTCTCAAAATCAATACTCTTGCTTAATAGACAGTCTCTGTTGTGTTTTTGGACAGGGTGGAATGGATTCATATGCACACACTAGGATCTTTGCATTCACGTGGGTTTCTCCTGATGTTTCCAGTTGAACTGAGTCTGTAGGCCCCAGGGAGAGATGACCACGTTACTGATCAAAGCCCTTTGCTATTGTGAGATGAAAGATGATTCTTTTTTTTTTCCCCTTTCACTTTTTAACAAGAATAAGCAGGAACTGAATCTTGTCAGACCTGGTAAGACTTCAGTGATTTGTAAAAGCAAATGCTTCTCATGTGACCAAGCTGCTTATTCCCGGCCACATACTCTGGGATTTTACCAGGAACAAGCAGAGGCCCCAAAACAAACAGCCCTAAAGGACTTGTGAACAGGAAACGTACCTTCCCTTGTTGACCTGAACTTATATGTTGAGTAAACAAGTGCCTATTCTGTACACCCTGGTGTCTCTAAGGCAGCTTCCAATTTTGCTGCAATTGGACCGTGTCCAATTGTCCCTTTGGTTGTGGTTCTTAAAACTGCTGAGAATCGGAGCTAGAGAGAGACCTGACTTAACCAGAGAAACTGAATCTGAACAGGCTGTGGGTGGCTAGCGCGTTCCTCAGGTTGTGGGTGAGTTACCTGACCCTCGGGGGGGGGGGGGGATGAAGAGGGACACACATGACATGGTGGCCCTGTCTGATTGCATTGTGACTGCAGACCTGGCAGTGTGTTTGTTGTTGTAACTTTTAGATGTCTTCTAGCTGGTTTGATCTGGTGAGCGTCCAGGCCAGGGGTGTGGGCGGTTACATCCTGAGGACCTTGGGTTCCACACTGACCCTGGCCTTCTGGAGTCCTGGATTTTCCTTTGCCAAGGAGCCCATCAGAGGCCTGTATGACAGCTCACAAATATGAATTGAGAAAAGTTTGTATAAGATGACTTTTTAGGGTAGTTAGTAACCCGAATTGTTTCATCATAGAAATATCCAGTAGTTTTTGCCTGTGTATCAGTTAAAACAATAGGTTAGACGTTGCTGGATTGTTTGGATGGTGCTTTGGGGAAAGGAGTTTGAAAAGTTGTTGGTTTGTATGTAGTGGTCTCCCTGGACCCCTTGTTTGTGACATAGACGTGTGGAGGTGGTTACACTGAGATATGAATCTGTTTGTGGCCAGAAGCCAGGAATATTATCCAGGCCTTTTGTTTGATGCGATTCTTTCTACTCCCTGTGCTACTATCGCTTGCAGTTGACTGGGTGTGGGTCTCTGATTCTTGGAAGGTAACTTCCTCCTTCTTTCTTTACTATGTTGCTGTTTGGCAACTCATCTTGATGGATCTACTTTTACGCGTCCATCTGTGAAACGGGGCGGGGGAGAGTGGAATGAGAACCCATGTTCTTTAAGAGCCTGAGTTATGCTAAGCAATTGTGTGTCCAAGTGTGCTGGAGATTCCTGGGTCATCGCAGTCCACTCAGGCTGCTCTTACAAAGCACTACAGACTCGGTGACTTAGCAGAAATGTATTTTCTCACAGTTCTGAAGGCTGAAGGTCAAGATCAAGAGGTCAGTATGGTTGATTTCATTCTGATTTCCTCTCCCCTGGTCCTGTAGATGTCTGCATCCTAATCTCATCTTCCAGTCACATGACATTCAGGCCCACCCAGAGGATCTGCATTGACCATCTGACCTTAGTTACTTTGATAGGCTTTATCTCCAAATACCCAAATATGGCCACATTCTGGGGGTTAGGACTTCAACACAAGTATTTTAGGTGCCTTCAGTTCAGCCCACGACATGTCCTCCAAGAGGTAGGGCCAATGTTAAAAATTTCAGGTGAGAAAACAGGCTGGGAAAGTCCACTCGTGGTAGAGAGAGTCCAGAGGCGAGTGTCTGTCTCTCTTCATATTTGGTGCTCTCTCTTATTTTTGTGGTCCTGTGGAAGCAGACCTTCCTGTTGGGGACATTTGGTATTATGACAGTGTTTCCATAGCCCTGTTCCTGTAGCTGTTTACCTTTGATTCTTATGACACATGTTCCCAGGTTTAGAAAGGGATCATAACTCACCGTCTTCCTGTGCTCCATGAGAAATCTAACTACGCAATACGGCTGCCAGAGTTGAAGAGCCCATTCTTTGTGGAAATGGCAAATGGGCTTGTTATTACCTCCGAATGAACTCTTTCTAACCCAAGATCAGGAAAAAGGCTCATTGGCCCAGTTGACTCTACCCTTTATAATCTTCAGACCATTCAGTTAAGTGCCTGTGTAGCATCTCCATATGTTGGCTGGGTGCAAGGTGCCAATATTTCAACACAGCTTCCTCATTAAAATGATCAGGGCATAAGCCTGGAAGATTCCAGTGTGTGCCTCACCTGGGACCTCCCCAAGGGAAATGTGCCTGCCAAGCAAACCAGAAATAGTGTCAGGGAGGAAGTGCACCCCTCTGCTGGCACCCCTCCTGGATGGAGTCATTAATGAGTACTTTCTACCCTTGGCAGGGCCAGGTAAGTTTGAGAAGTGCACCTCCTGTGGTGTTGAAACACATTCCAGTGACTCCCATGATAGCGATGCATGAAGAATCAACATATTGACCCCCCCAGAGTATATATTAAATTCTGAAGGATTAATCAAAACTGCACCATGTTGTGTGCAATTAAACCCTTGAAAGGCAAAATAAATTTGCTGGAGCAGTAGCAGCTCTCGTACCACTTCTAGCCGGAATGAGGCATTTTTCAGTTCTATTACTAACAGATGAGTTTTTGCACAGGAGCATTTTTCAGGAGGTGGGATGGGCCAGAAGGAGCCATCTGCAAAACCCTTTCATGGATGGGCGGAGAACAGGGAGTCGGACTCTATTCTAGTGTTATCCTGTGGAACCAGGTAAATACCCAGCAAAATTCTTCCATCAGAAGGAGCAGTGGGTCGTGTCAGTGTTTATTAGAGGAGAAAATGCCAAGGTGTATGTGCTGCAGGAAGCATGGAAGGTGTGGAACCCCAGCTGAGTGCCAGGCCCTCTGTGGTGAGAACTCCCTGGAAACAGGGCCCTGGGGAAGGATGGGTTTGCTCACCTCACCATGCACCTGCATTAATGAGGATGCGATCTGGTGTCTCCTCCCAGTTCAGGTGAGCAGAAACCCGGGGAGATCTCTTTTCTCCTCCACCCCACCATGTCTGAAGTCACCCAGGATGGGTGCTCACAGTTACCTCTGTGCTCCATTTAAATGTTTCAGGGGTGCCAAATGGTACCCTGAGCCACCCTTTTGGTTTATTATGTTTTTAAAAGAGTCAATTAGAGTCTGTTGTAAAGAGCTGGGAGGCTTCAGTTCTCCAAGGGCTCACAGAGGACAAGGTTGTCATTGGATTGCTCTGGACTTTCATGCTGGCTCTGAGCAGGAAAGCAGAAGCAGAACATTGGAGTTCTGCAGGAAGGGAGTTAAGAAAATTTAAAAAATCTTAAGGAAGGCACAGATAAGACCAGAATGACATTTTTTTTGGTCCACTTTAGGCAATACATTTTTCTGTCCTAGCCAGAGTGCCAAGGCTCAAGAGAGACTCACAAAAATGGAGAAGGTAGCACACTGCTAATAACACAAATTCATCTCTGTGCCTGCTATTCAACAGAAAAAAAAATATTAGTGAATCAAAATGCATAAGCCATTTGTATAAAAAATGCAAAATTGTATTCATTGCAAGAGAAGATATGAAGAATAATGGGAAATCTTGGAATCAGTAACTTCAGAAGACTTCACGATATGCAGTGTAACAATTAGAAAAATAAGGATAATGTGCTCAATTTATACAAAGTAAATTCGTTTTTTTTCCTCTCAAAGTTCAGAAATAAATTTTATTGAGAGATGCATTGAAAACTCTCATGACATCTGGAATATGGAGATCTAATTGCTGATTCAATGGCATTGCGAACACGCAAACATATTTCCTTGGTGAAATGTCAAAAAGGCAGCAATCAAAATGAAGCGTTTAAGCATTAAAATGAAGAAATGATGACTGGGTTGATTTGTAAACATTTATCTCTAAGCTTACTTTATGAAAAAGAAGGAATAAGTTTAGGCGCCTGATGGCAGATTTGCCCATCCCGAGTCCTGGTCCCACAAGGGCACAGACAACTCCAGATGTTTGGTGGGTTCAGTCGGAAGTTGTGTTTCCCTAAATTCTGATCACCCCACTTAGCTTTTCTCTGGGATTTATGGCATTTTAATGAACAGCAAGAGATGGCAAAGGGGTTAGGGAAGAAATGAGCTAAGAAGGAACATTTCTCCATCTTTGTAATAATCACTTTAAACATGTTGGTGAGTCATTGACTTATCCCTCTAGTATTGGTTGGTGATGATATTTACTTTCACGTGTGTTATTGAAGAAGCGACTGTGTTAGGAACCTCAACTGGCCTGACTTTGCAGCCTCAGCCATTTAGAGCTAGTTTTCCTGAGGGCCAGTGTTGGTGGGCTCTGATTGTATTCTGAAGAGGCGGATTATGTCTTGGGGGTGCACCTCAAGCTTGCTTCTCCTTCTGGTAAAAGGAGCACCTAGACACTCTCTTAGCCTAGACATTATCCCTTAACATGGACATAAAATCAAAATCAAAGTATGTTAAGCCAACAGGGGACAAGCCTAATAAACTTGTTAAAATAATATTTTCTTGTGCCAGGTGTGTTGGCACATGCCTGTAATCCTAGTCATTTGGGAGGCTGGGGCAGGAGGATCACAAGCTCAAGGCCAGTCTCAGCAACTTTGTGAGGCCCTAAGCAACTTAGTAAGATCCTGTCACAATATTAAAAAAATTAGAAAAGGGCTGGGGATGTGGCTCAGTGGTTAAGCTCCCATGGGTTCAATCTCTGGTTTAAAAAAAAATAATGAAAAAAAAATATTCCCTTATGCTTGCCTATATCAATTTCTACCTTCTTGAAAAGTTGCCCAGAAAAACTTTCCCAACAAAAGAAGGAAAATTGTTAAATCAACAAAAATCTTCACCTAGGGAGGCGCATATGATTATCTTGGTCACCAAATGAATAAATCTCCCCAAATGAAAATATTTTCTGGGTCCCAAATTATGCCAATCATCTAGAGTGAAACCCCTCTTCAACCAAGAGCTGATGAAGAAATAAAATCTGCCCAAGGAGCGAAGTTGCTTTTCCCTGAAGCAATGCATTTGTAAGGTCTCCCCTGTATTGTGCTTGCAAATAACATTTATTTCTGTAGTGTAAATATGCAAGAGTTCATTTTAATAAAAAGTAAGTCCTAAAATAAGATAAAACCCATGACTAGACTTGCATTTGAAGATTTAGAGTGTATTCATCTGCTGGTTTTTGGTATAAATATTCATTGGTTTTGAGCTCTCAGGTGTTGGAACTTTTAATCTGCATTCAGATGGAGGTACTTTAATCAGACAGTTCATAAAAGTCTGCTACTTCCCCCCCCCCCCAAGAAAAAAAATAACCACAACAGAGTAACAGAGAGAATAGAGGGTACCAGGGCTTTACAATAACCCACCAAGCTGAACCGCCTGGCTAGAGGGGAAAGAAAATCAACACCAAATGCCAGTTAGTACCATAATATCAATATTCTATTAAAAATAAATCTCTTGCTGTTAGACCGAAAAGTCTCCAAAACCTGTCACTTGACTGCAGTCTTCAGAGATGACTGATAATGGGTAAAAAATCCCATAGCATCTGTTTACCATGTACTCACACAAACTGTTAGGAATGTTTTTAAATGTCAGCAGTAATGTATGCGTGTGTATTAGCTATCACAGAGCAGTGTCACCACCAAGATGGCACTGGGGACTGCTCTAAATTAGGTAGGTCAAGTGAGAAAGGTGCCGCAGGAACCCTTTGAAAGGATGTTGTTTGTCTGGGAAAAAAAAAAAAAAAGTCTTGAGTTGCAAACGTGAATACATGAATACCTGGGAAACCCCTTACACCAGATTTTGAATCAAGCTTTAAATCACAAGAAAGTTTATCCTCAGGTCCACAGTGCCAAGGTCGGTTTTTGGGCGAGCAGAAAGTGGAGGGAAAGCATTTTGCAGGAGATGTGTTTTGCATTAGCAGGCTCTCGGGTTTCTCTTGGTAACCTAAGCACATATTCAGAGGAGAAAGTCACTGAGGTGCAATCGCTGACTAAACAGTGCTGCGGTGGTGACAATGTTGTTAGCAGCTGTGTAGCCCCGGAGCCTTCTGTCCTGTTCCACTGCCGAGAGGGAAAACCCTGCCTGTGGTCCCTGCAAACTCCCTGGAACTCCAGGCCGTTCCCAGACTTTACAGTAGTGATTGCCTTTTTCATAAAATAGAGAGATATTGGACAATCCATCTTGATAAAGAAGTTTTTTTTTTTTTTTTTTTTCCTGCCATGCAAAGTCCCTCTGAGGGAACAGGCAAGGGGATGAGCAGTGCGTGTGTCTTGGGAAAGAAGTGAGTGAAGTTAGCTCCGCCCCTTGCAAGACCTATTTAATATTTCCCCGTCTCTGCCTCAGTTTCCCCTTTCTCCCAGTGGGGGTGTGATAGCATCACTTTGTGGGTGGTTGGAAGGATTCAGTACTATAATTCACGAAGATGTCTTCCTCGGCACCCAGGAAATGCTGAAGGCAAAGTCAGAGGTGGGGAAGAATTAGTGCAAAGCCTGCGCCCAGCCCTGTTGTAACACGAGAGTGGCTTCGTGCCCCTGAGAATCCCGCCGTGAGGTCCAGAGGGCTGGGCCTTGACTGTTCAGTGAAGTGATCCCTAATCACACGTCAGAGCTGCTAGCCTCGCTTCCTTCCTGAGACACCTTCTAAAGTGCTCAAGAGAATGGCCTTCCTCTCTGATCTTGTCTTCTACATCGATTGACTTATTAAATTCCTTTAAAAAAGTACAATCAAGGTCACCTTTAGATCTCTTCACATTCTGGTTTTTACTCTAAATGATGGTGTTTTAACAAAATGTGATTTGATTTGGTTTGGCTAGTCGTATAAGTTGTAGGAGGGACAACAGAATCAAAGTAAGTGGCTTCTTCCCGTTTTCCAGTCTAATCAGTTGGAGACTGATTCAGAAGACCGCTTCACCTTGCCTTTTTCTTTCCTTCCTCCCTCCCTCCCTCCCTCCCTTCCTCCCTTCCTCCCTCCCTCCCTCCCTTCCTTCCTTCCTTCCTTCCTTGTGGTACGAATGTCTCTTTTGTAGCACATATGCAAGTGTCCTACTACAGTCCAGTTACTGATGTGCACCGCCTACCGGTCTTCTGGTTAGCATCCTTATTCTACCAGGACCCTGTCTTACTGACACAACATATATTCTCAGAACAATGCCTGGGGCGTCCTAGACTCAGTTACCTTCTATCAACTGAGCATAGTTGTAATAGTAGTTTGGTGATAGAATCTGTGAAATCAGTTTCTAAGGCTTTTAGATCAACCAATGGGTTGTGGTTTTGCTGTTAGCATAACCTTGGTGCTCTGATCCAAACTGCTTTAAATCCTTTTTCAGACGACAACATTTCCCCTCTGCTCAGCAAACATTTATCAAAGAAGTGCTGTGTGCCTGGCTCTGTGCTAGGTACAGAAGATAGACACAGTTCCTGGGACCAGGCCAAGGGTTTGGCAGAGGGAAGCAGATGTATAAATAAAGAAGTCCTGTAAAGTGGAAGGGCAGTAAGTGCACAGTGACCACAAAGGCCAGTTCTATCTGGAAGAGTCAGGAAATATTTCCTGCAGGAAGTGTGTGGGAAAATCTCACCAGCTTTTCTGGGTGTAGAGTAGTGGGGGGAGAGTGCGTTAGGCAAGGGGACACATTGCAGACCCCAGGGCTCAGGATGCTGGGACTAGGTGTGGGAAAGAGGTGGGTGCTTGAGAGATGATCCTGGAGCAGACAGCAGGCCCAGTGCCTGGTACCCAGGTGGTTGGACAGCATCCTGTAGGTAGTGAGGGGTTGTTGGTGGGTCTTTGGTAGTGTGTGGTATGGGTTAATTTTGATTCTCATTTACAGAAGCATCAAATGTCAGAGCTTGAAGTGGAATTAGGATAAATCCCCCTGTTTTACTGACGAATTTCAGACCTGGAGATGTGAAGTAATCTGGAGGTGATCACACTGTATAGGAGGCTGGGTGGAGTTACTTCTGGGAAGACAGTTTGTGGTCAGAACTGAGTCTGGCCATCTTATTGTGTTTTATCAAACAAGTCCCTTAGTCTCTCAACCTCGGTTTCTTCATCTTTAAGGTGGAGACAGCAATTCAGCCTTCTATACAGGGGGGTAGACAGGCATTGTTGAGGCAATGCATATGAAGGTCTGACCGTGGGATTTGCTAGAGAAATGTGCCTATTATTTGTCAAGAGCCTGGTCTTTGGACTCGGGTTGCCTGAGTGTGAACTTGGACTCTTCCACTTTCAAACTGGACAGCACTGGGCAAATGGCTTAACCTCCCAGACCTTAGGATTTCTGGGTATGAATAAGGATCAAAATAGTATTTAACAGCATGGGTTGTTGTGAGCATTAAATGACAATGCTGTTAAAACACAACCCCCTGAACACTGCAAGTTCCTAATATATGTCATCCACTATTAATTTATTATTTTTATTATTATCAGTCTAGTGGGCTTTCTAATATTCAGTGGTTCAGTCCAAGACAGCTCCAAATCCACAGAAGTGTGCCCAATTGATGAAATGTCTGTTCTAGATGCTGCTATGACCAGCATTTACTGGGTGATGGCAGTCGACTTCGGCTGTTTAGTCCTAAACTTGAAGGACTTTGGGCATCATCTTAGATGAACCCAGCTATTCCTGGAGGCCCTTGGCTCCAGCTGCAGGGTTTTCTAAGGTTCCCCTCATAGCTGAGTGCTCCTCAGTCTCAGTGGTTGTATGAAGCGTTGAAATCTGGAATGAAGCTTCCACCTGCCCACACCCTTTCCTCTCCTTATTGTTGTTATGTTATTATTGTTATTGTTGTTGTTATTTACTAGTTGTTTCAGATGATGAGAACACCCCAAAAGTCATTGTAGCTAAGTGTGAAATACAGGCGTCCATAAAGTATGGATTCCCCTTATAGGGTGCAGCCCTAGGCTGCACTGTGGCTCCTCATTATGGTGTCAGTAAGGGCGGCTCACCACTCGAGGGGGAGAGCATTTTGTCATGTGCTGTGGCCTTTCTCTTGATGAGCCTTTGATGGTTTTAAAGGGGACCCTGCTTCATTTTACTACAAACTTCAGCTCTTCTTCATTGATGAGTGGGAAGTAGGGTTTTATTTGGGACATTGGAAAACGGCAGGGCTTTCACTTCGGCTGAAGCTGTTCTGAAGATAGGGTGGGTTTTTAATTAATCTCTATAAATGTGACATAATGATGTGAAGGAAAATTTTGAAAGTAAAGGTAAAAGCTGCCACAACCCCCTAATTACACAAATAGTAATTTTGGTTTAGTTTGTGCCTTATCATTTTACACACACACACACACACACACACACACACATAAGCACATGTGTGTGCACACACATAGCATGGGGAGCTTGAATGTTGCTTCTGACTCCAGGTGCCGGGAATAGCTTTAGTCCTTTGGTTGTGTGCAACTTTTCAGGACCAGATCCATGATTCACTCTTTCAATTAACTAAATGATAGTAAATAAAATGTCACTTATTTAGTACATAGTATTTATGAGGCCCTGTTCTTAGGACTGTATACATGTCTTGATCCATTTGATTTTCACCATACCCGTATGATGCACATTCTAGTATAGCCATCATGGTACAAATGAGCAAAATCTAAGCTGCCGTGAAGCAAAGTCACAGGTCTGGAGCTGGCGAGTGGTCAGCCAAGGTGTAGACTCCACTCTTGATCAGGGCCCCACCCTCCTACAGTTGTGCATGGAGGACCTCAAAACAAAAGGAGGTAGTTGCAAATAAGGTGTGGAGTCATGACAACTCAGGTGAGCAGAAGTTCAATGGAAAGAAAGCATTTGGAATTTGAATTTGGTGAAAACGTTAGTTACGGAGCTACTATAAGCAGGAAAAACTTGGAAGCTAGTCTTTGAATCTGTTTCCTGGGACCCAATCAGCTTCAAGGTTCTTACTAGTCCTTTATGGCTGCATTGCCCTTGGTATCACTGTGTCTTTCTGCACCCGAAGCCTTGCTGGTGTACTAATGTCACTCATCCACACGTGGCCAGTGAGTTCCTGTTACTGCCCGATATGCAGGGAACACTGTACAGTGAGGAAGGAAGTGACTGTCCTCCAGGCTCAATTTACTACCTTCAATCATGGGAATTTTCTCCTGGAAGAAATGGAAAATTGTGAAGGAACTTAGTGGGTTAATTTCTTATGAAGTTAAATTTTTCTCCAGAGTTTAACAATATGTATACACCCCCCAACATGAACACTTACATGTGTATGTATGTATGTAGATAAACGTGTGTATAAACTAACCATATGGTATATTAATGTGCACATGAATCAATCATATAAATCAATCATGACTCATGAGGATTTTACTTGAATTCTAGTAACCAGAGGATTGTCCGCTTCCATTCCCATCTCCCCTCCCCCTGGACCAGGATGTTTCTAAACAATATTTTGATGTTGTACAAAATCTTTGATTTCTAAAAGTGTGGTGCTTTGGTTTAAGGTAAGAAAAGGCTACTGACCCCTGGGCTCCCTCTCCTGGTTTTTCTTAGTTGGCTTTTCTAAGTGCAGGGCATTTCAAAACTCTTCAGACCCTCTGGCCTTGGCAGCTAATGGTGGACAGTGCCATGGTTAGGAAGTTTCTCAAGGCTAAACATTTTTCAAAGGGAGAAAAAATAAAAATAAAAACCAAGCAGATTGATAAAAAAAGGGGGGGGCACAGTGCTTTTGATGAGGCCGGCAGAATCTCAAGGCATGGTTCATCCCCTCTTTAATTATCCAGTTCATTTAGTCAGCTGTGGCCCGGGACTGGAGGAGGTCACCTGCAGTGGGAGAGGAAGGCGGGGCAGCTGCCGACCCACAGCTTGGTGCCGGGATGGAGAATGGCCACCCAGGCTGACTGGTCCCTTATAAGATGAAAGCTGGGGACAAGGGCTGTGTGACTGAGTGTGGATCCCAGAGGTCACCCTGATGCCCTGGGTTTCCTTGAACCTCATCGTAACAAAGCACTTGCATCTGAGATACTGGCCAGTGGGCCAGTGGGCCAGTGTGGTGGTGGTTCATTCACTGGAGCAGAGAGAGCTCAGGCTCCAGGGGTGAAGTCACCAGCACCAGCTGCTGGAGGGCGGCCCTCGGAGGTCATCATTAACATCAGTAATGTTGTCAGCCCCTGGCTCACCCCGCCCTTCTCCAACTCTGCTGACGATTTGATGTACATGGGGCAACCTTTTGGGGGCTTCCTGCCATCATTAGACAGCAAAAGACGCGTCATCTTCAGGCAGGGAGAAAAGGCCAGAAAACTCACCATGTTCCCGCTCCCTGTCTCTGACACTCACCTGTCCTGCGGTGACTCAGGAAAGTGCCCACTTCATCCTGCTATGAGGTTTCTGCTCAGTTCTCCTGAGGCCGCCATCAATCTGCTTGCTGCCAAGGAGCTCACTGAAAACCCAGAGCTAGAAAGGCGATTTCTGTCCCCTTGTGGAACTTCAGACTGCAAGGAGCATTGCTGATTGTTAACTTAGAAGAGCTCCGAGTCAATGTACCCATGTAAAAGATGGTGATGATGATGATGATGTGTGTGTGTATCGAGAAGCCAGGACCATCGGAAGACTTAAAGTACTATCTAATCCTTACAACGAGGAAAACGTTAGTCATTGTCACATATGCCCTGTTGGCATCTGCATGGGTTGCAGAGGCAAGGACATTTGGATTTGACTCTGGTGTGCCACTTACAATGGACAGTCACTGTCCTGCACAAGTTGCTAACTCTCCGATCCTCACTCTGTCCCCTTAGCTGTGAAGTGCAGATAACGATGACTACTTCACTAGGTCTTTGTCAGAGCAAAGAGCAACCTTCATTTTAAAGCCAGCCAGAGGTTTTTAAAAATCACACTCTTCTTGCTTTGCTCTCAGTGTCACAGAGGCAAAGAAAGGTGCTCTCTGATTGATTCAAGAAGCCCGTGAGACCCCTGCAGGGAGCTGGGTGATCACATAGATCCAGGCAGCTTTACCTCAAGAAACCAAGGAGCTGGTTGTTTTACTGAAAAAAATAAGGCACATTTAACAAGTTTAGGGCATGAGGGCTGTTACTCAGCTCTTCTTATACATATACCTAATAATCTATACAACTTGTTAGCTACTTTGTGGGTTTGATGCCATGATTTATAAATACTGGGTCTCTCCTGTACAGATAATTATGAACACAGAGGACAGGTTGTAGGGAAGGAGGAGGGAGATAGGCACGAGTAGAATTTTCCATCCAAGTCAGGTTGTGTCATAAAAGTAGGGGGTTGATTGACTTGCAGAACTGCTTCTGTCAGAAGAGAGGTCCCTGGCCACCTCTCTTCAGTACCAATGGCAGATGCTTTGGGGTGTGTGGGGTCTCCTAGGGAAAACTCAGAAGTGAGAGTCCATAGCCCCAGATCACATGATCAGGAAGGCAGTGAGTGTTTGCTTGGAGACCACCCTGGAGATGCGGGCGAGGAGGAAGCTTCTCTGTGTGCTCACTGTCTGTGACAAAATTGAATTTATAGGCATTTTGTTGGAGCTCTTGCAGAGGGAGGACCTGGCAAGCTCTTCGAGAGCCCAGAATGATAATGATAAGTGGGAGTTAATTATGTGATCCCCATCATTATTAATTTAAGATGTGTGAAATACCATTGTTGGACACTATATAACAGAGGATCATTATTCTGCATGCAGTTTGGGCTGATCATAAAACATATTTGGAAATCTTTTCACCGTCCTACTCTCAGCCTCCGGCTCTCTAACTCAGTATTTTCCTTGATGCTTTAAGTTTTTAACTATGATTTCAGGAGTTTTCCGGACTCATTCTCATCCATGCCTTTTTCCATTCAAGGAGGGACTGTGAAGTATTTACTCTAAGAAATTGCAAGACCCAGGGAGGTTTTCTGAAATTCTTGTGCTCTCTTGTGTTTACCATAAATCTGAGACAGTGATATGATCAGCAAGCTTATTTATGTCTGAATACAAAACACGAATAAAATTTAAACAGGGCCGTCTCCCTTCTCAGCCTCTCCTGTTGTAGGTGGAATATGACGCTGACAGCCACGGTGGACAGTCTGTCCCAAGATCAGGTATTGATTAGTAATTTGGTTTGCAGTAAATCGTTCTCTCTGCTAACATTTGTATCTCCTTTCTTAAAAATGGGAGCCTACCTTCAGCTCCCTCCCCAATGTCATTTGAAGACGTATCTGGCCAGCCACAAGGGCCCTCCCTCCTCTGCTGTCTAGAGAACAAGTCACTTCCGGTGTAGAATGGAGCTTCCACTCTGCTCTGCAGTGACACCCAGATTGCAGGTCATGCCATAGACTGTCAACATAAAGTGTCTGTTGGCATCAATAGGATGACTCTTCAGGAAGTGATAACTTTAAAAATGTATGATGAGCACCACTGAATTAAGACAGATGGGCTGATTTGTGTTATTCCTAAAATAACCGGCAAGTAGGTGTTTATCTCATTTTGCAACGGGACAAAATTGCTTTTTGGAGTGATTCATTTGTGATCCCAGCTAAGCTGTACTATTAATTTACTTTACTTCTGACTGGTGTGTTTGCCTCAGTATTTATTGTGTTTCCCATCAGTATTGTCAAACTGTGGTGCTGCTCTGACACCTCGACATTTGCATTTAGATTATGGGGTTATGGGTTAGTGCTGTGAGATAGTGTATCCAGCTATAGTTTGGTTTTTGAAGGTGGTATTCAGAGCCATTTCTGACATGTTTCCCTGGATTCTGAATGTAGAATTTTGATGGTTATTATAACCCTCCAACAGGTTCTCCTGCCTCCCATCTTTCACCATCCTATCACCCATTCTTAGTACTGTTGCTCCAGTGAACTTTTTAACATGCAAATTTGATTCTGTTGCAGCATTTTCTTTTTTGAAAGCAAACAGATTTCTACAGGGATCAGGCTCAACAAAGGCACAGAGCTGCTAGGTGTGATGGTGCTTGTCAAGATGAGGAGAAGACCCTTCAACAAAGAAAGCAATGATGTTCTGGCTACTGGGGAGGTGGGTCCAGTTTCTCAAGGGAATTCAGAGATCCAGGTTGGAGTTGAATGCCTTGGAGGTGTTTTACAGGCCAAACCAATTGCATCTGTGTCCAGCCTCAACTTTGATCCTGTTGAAGTCCCTTGCTCTTTCACCATTGATCGGATCATGAGATAGTGACTAAATTCTTTAGCATGGAATATGCCACTCTTAATAACTGGGCCTTCATTTCTGTGTGTATCTTCTACCTTGGACTTCATTCATGCCCCTCCCCTGCCACTCACACTGAGCCCACTAGTGTACAACCTTATACAACACAAGGAATGGGTTCCAAAAAATCCACTGTGGAAAACAAGGAGGAGGGAGCGTTTGCTTTGAGGTGCATGAAATGACTGGGTCACCCTGGGCAGCCGGGCACCAGCTGCAGGAGCTCCTGGCCATCCCAGTCCCATCTGTATTATGGTACCACCTGGTGGTGGAGGTCTGCTCTGGCTCACTTGTTGAAAAGGAAGACATCGTGGTTGGCTGGGGCTGGGACTTCCAGGGTAGCTACTGTGATTCCAGGAGTCTCTAGCTAGTTGTCATCCGTTTCTTTGGCTCACTTCGGAACAATTAGGTTGGGAGAATATTTGGTATATATGTGGGACTCATTGTCAGTCTCTCTTCCATACACGCACACCATATGGGTATGCATACACACATATACACACACGCGTGTACACACACACACACACACGCACACTCGCACAAACATACAGCAAAGAACTTTAGCCCTCTCTGTTTGAGAACTGGAGCTGGACAGAGGACAGGGGCCAATTCTTAATTATCCCTAAATTCCCATAATTGCATGGCAAACCATCTTGAGTTCTTCTTGGACCTGCAGTTGTTCAAATGGCAGCTTGGTTCCATTTAGCTGCTGGGCCTTGGAAGGGCTGCTCTTTCTGGACCTCACTCTGGTTAACTCCTCTTAATCTTTTATGATTCAGCTCCTATTTATCCACCTTCTTGAAGCCCTCTCTAAGCCCCTAGTAGGAATCAGATACTTCCTCTTCAGAGTTCTTGGTGGATCTGAACAATCTACCGCACCTCTGTAATTGGTTCATTCTACTTTTATGTCCCAGAGTGGCTCAGGGACAGAGATTGTATTCTCAATACCCTTTTCTTTTCCCAGAGCCTCCTGGTTGCTTTTTTACACATTTGTTCAATGATTGGAAGAATTAAAATGCAGTCGAGCCCAAGAGCTGCAGAGAGGTTTTCCAAGTAAGAGTGAAGAAGCAAAAAAAAAAAAAAAAAAAAATGTATATAGAGAGATATACATAAATTGGGCTCTCTATGTCTGTCTCTCTGTCTCAGTCTCTTTCTCCTTTCTATGTGGGTTCTGAATGTGCACACATGCACACACAGGAGTTAAGAAGTTAGAGTACCTTAGAGTACCTTCCTCTTCACCCCGTCCACCAGTGACATTATTCCACATTTTTGTTTTCCTCTAAACTTCCTGGCCCAGAGCAAAGTGCCCGTGAGGGGGGCCTTTCTTGCTGTTTCCTGGCTTGGCCTGAACTCAGCTGCAGCAGAAAAGAACCTCACAAGTAGGTCTGCTCTCACCAGATCGCCAGCCAAGTTGAGAGGGTTGGATGTGCCTCTGGAAGCTCGGGGCACACTGTTGCATGGCGCTCTGCCCCTATCTGTTCCCACTGTCCCTGCCATCCCAGTCACCCGGCACCAGTCCGATCGTTTCTTCCACTCCCTCCTTTTCCCCTTGACTTTTCCACCCCCTTTGAGTCAGCATCAGTGACGCGTTCTTCCCAGGCACTTGGAGTCTTGAGTCTTGCTAAAACGAGGTTCTCGGGAACAAAGGGAACTCGAGTTCAGGGTTAAGATGCTAAAATCAGATTGTTCTCCTCTGGCAGTAAATTGGTATGCCGCTCTCACTACCGCCGCAGATAAAATTAACCATGCGTTGAAATCATTGCAATAGGCAGTGTCATCAAAGCCTATTTGTAATGAAAATATGATGTTTCAAACCTAAACTCAGGAGTATAATGAATGTAGGACCATATGTTCCCCTCCCACGTAGGCTGCAGAGAGGAGATGCTATTTAAAATATATAGCTGTGGATGGGACTCCTGGTTTTCTCTGCATCCCTCTCCCTTGTCACTGTGGGTTGTCCAGAAAGAGCATAGGGCAGGGGAGAGGTGAGCTGGCCCATCAGGGATGGCTGCTGGAGTTGAGGTGGGTTCCATGGCATCTGTGGCGTGAACAGCTCTCCTTCAGGAGCACGGTGTGTCCCTAGGGGTCTTCCTGTTCCCAGCAGCTGTGCTTAGGCAGGTCTGGCACTGAGGAGAAGGGCCAGATGTAGACGGCCAAGTGTGACCCCTGAGATCCAGGGTCCTGCTCAGAGTCTTCGGAGGCAGGGTCATTTGGGATTCTGGCTTGTTGGAATCAGAAGCCCTCAAACCAGCTGCTCGATGTCTTTTCCTGGCCAAGCCTATTTTTTCTGAGGGGCTGACCTCCATGCCATGACACGGGGGCTTGGCCACGCAGGTGTGGGGCTTCTGATCCAGCTGCAGTGGAGTTCCCAGGAGCGTGACCCAGAACCCTGCGGTTACCTGCATGCATAGATAGGCAGTGGCTAATGCCCCTGCTCTTCGCGGGAGGGAGCAGAGGTTAAGAAGCATCCTGGAATGACGGCCAGCGTGCCGAGTGATTTCCTACTCGTCACTGCCGGAGAGAGGAGACCTGGAGAGACTAATTACCGGTTGGCATCTTGGCTTTGCTGTTATCTTTGTCCACAGGCGGCTACAGCAAAATCCTAAAGGCCGAGAGGCTTATAGACAACAGAAACCTATTTCTCACAATTTTGGAGACCGGGAGTCGGAGACCAAGGCAGATTCAGTGTCTGCTGAGGGTGCCTCCTGGGGTTATGAAGGCACCCTCACACCTGGGTTCACACTATGAAAGGGAGGAGGGGTCTTTCTAGGGTCTCTTCACTAGGGTCCTAACCCCACTCCTGAGGCCTCTGCCCCTATGACCCGATCACCTCTCAAAGACCCCCCCCATCCTAACAGCATCATCTTGAGAGTTGGGATTTGCCTATGAATGTTTTAGGGGGACACAAACCCAGCAGTTATTTCATACCCAGGGAACCTGCTGTAGGTCACTCATTCTCTCTTACTTGATTTTCTCAGCTGTTGAATGGGAGCAACGGTTATGGCCAAAGTCTTTAGGGGGTTACAAGAGATATTGCATGTAAAGGAGGGGGAGCAGTACCTAAGTGATCCCTAGATCTTGTCAGGAATACAGTGCTGTCGCCTCTGGCAGAGAAGGTGGAACTACTGTCCAAGCTGTTCCTGCACCTCCCTGCCTCATCCTGGCTGGGAGGAACCAGCTGGTGGGGTCTGGGTGTCGTCTCCTCATCCCTTCCGTCCTGAGGTTCCTGGGATGCGGAGTGTGGAAACCAGACACACTGAGGTTCAGATCCCACTTACCAACGGGCTGAGCCCTGGAGCCTCGGTTTCCTCAATATAAATTGGTAACACTCATGTCTAGTTTAGAGGAGGTATTTTTTTTTCTCTGCAAAAATTAAATGAAACTATATCTGTTCCTAGTACATTGCAGGCATTTCATGTCTGTGAGATTTTTGTTTCCTTATCTTCTCTTAGTTGTCTTGTTCTTATATTGTTCTTGGGTCCCTTGGCGTCATCTGTCCCAGGGATATCTGGAGCCAGAGAAGGGTATTTGTGAGAACTAAAAAAGGATTTAAGATTCAAGGAATATGCTCTAGATGGAGAAATTCCATGCACCTTTTGTAAGTATGAGATCACTTTGGATGTCTCTAAGAGTATGTAAATAGGAGGTGGATTTCAGTGGGGCCCTGGGAGTAGAGGGTGACTCAGACACACACATCTCAAGTCATCTCAGATAAATGGGTGCATTTCTTTCTTTGCTTCCTCTTATGTGGAAGCATGTATCCTATTATCCAAATTAAAACCCTCCAATCAGTCCCATTTATAATTTTGGCTTTTTTTTTTTGCCAACTATGTACACTATATTATTGTAAAGATGGGCAGGACTTGGGCTTTTCTTTAGGCTTGTTAAGATAATGAGGTGCAGGTGAAGACGTGCCCCCTCGGGTCCTTCCCTGGGTGCTGGTTTGATCTCCTGACAGCTCTCAGCTGGATTGCAGCAGAGACTCTCTCTTATCTCTTCCCACTCCGGTTTCCACAGCTGAGACATTGGAAGCCCGTGGAGTGAGATTCACGTCTGAGAACATTCTGGGTGCACCTTGGTGAACGGGGCCCTTCTTTGGGCTCAATTTTTGCTCTTCCACGGAGAGGTTTTGTCTTACAGAGGTGGGGGCTGCATTTGGGGGAGAGAGAAGGAACATGGCCAGGTCTTACCTTCTTCGTTTTGATCAAACGTCTTTTAGAAAGATTTCCTGACCAAAAAAAAGCTTCCCTTGGCACGTCTGGGAGCGCTGGCTTGGCATTCCGTTTTATGTTGAGACAAAGCTAAACAAAGTCCCTCTCCAATGACTGCCTGATAAAGGAATAAATTGACTGTACAAGGTGATGCGTTTGATAGGTCATTCTTGCCGATGCACTAGAAACACCTTCTATTAAGAACAAAATGAGGACAAATTTGTTATGCACCTTTTGTTATTTTTAGATTGCATTGACATTTTTTTTTTCCAGGTTGGAGCCTATTATTCTGAACTTCCTAATAAACAGCGGTGACTTAGAAAATGCTTCATTGTGTTGACCTCTACTTAATTTTCTATGCAAGTGGAAAAAACTATTATGGAGGACCAATCAACTCTTTAAATATCCCATGTGTATATGTGATGCTTATAAATAGATGTGGATGGAGCTTTTGAACATATTTTTATCAGCCCGTGTAAGGGTAAAGGGCTTATTAAATACATATAAATATATATTTATATATATGTCTATATTTATCTGTTTCTGAGAATGGGGGGAAATGGTTCATCTAAGGACCATTGTGGTTCCAGAGATCACATGGCTGCTGAAATGTTAAAACCGGGGAGTGTTCTAAAAATAATAATATTCCGCTGTGGCTTGCCTTTGGTAAGAGCTCTGCAT
Source organism: Urocitellus parryii (assembly GCF_045843805.1). Classification (NCBI taxonomy): domain Eukaryota; kingdom Metazoa; phylum Chordata; class Mammalia; order Rodentia; family Sciuridae; genus Urocitellus; species Urocitellus parryii. The sequence continues at coordinate 127,408,621 of NC_135540.1, forward strand.
AGGGCAATTAGACAAAAATTTTTAGCAGAGGGCAGTGGTCAAGAGTGGCACTAGGGGTGTTGGCAGGACCAGGGAATCACCGCAAGGAGACACACTCATGGGACAGCAGCACCTTTCAATGTGAGGGGATTTTTCTTTTAATTTTCTTCCAATGTTCAAGCCGTAGGAGGGTGGCTAGCACAGCTGTTCTTTGTAGCTTCTCTCTGGCAGGCCGACAAGAAAATCAGAAAGCTGCTGGCGTCCCTGACTTGGCCCATAAATAGCGGCAAAGTGCTGGGTTTTGAAACGCTCGTGTAGCTCATTGACCGCATGTTATGGCTGGGATGCTAATGGTTTATGTGGCCTGCAGGTGACAGGAAGATTTCTGCAGGCAGGGCTTTGTTGTAAATTCCATCTGCCGTCGCCTCCTATGGATCAGAGGTGGTTTCCAAGTGATCACGGGCTTTTTGAGTTACGGCGGCGACGAGGGCCGAGATGAATGATGGGTCGGCCTGCCACAGCTGTTGCTCCCGTCCCGTGGAGTTCCAGAGGCTGCATCCAGGGAGAGTGTGCCTTGGAGATCTGGGAATTAGAAATGAGCCCCACTCATGTGACAGTGTGGGGACTCAGTGAGAACACCGGAAGCCATGCTCAAAACATTTAGGTGACTCTTCCAGAACTAGGGTGAATAGGAGGCTAATTCATCCAGAGAGTATGGATCTTCCTGATGATCACTGTTGATTATTAATAGCCATTCTGTTTGTTCCTGCCAAGGGCGTTTTAGTTCCACGGTGTCCTTATATCTGTCATCTGGTCTTATCCTCCTAACAAGTGGGGGATATTTGTGGAAGGGGCTGTGATCTTTTCAGAGGAGCCATAGAGTCCTTTTGTAAGGGTTGTGGGGTGCCAGGTGCTGCTCAGAGTTAATTAGAAACGTTCCCTGCCCACGAGGCGCATGGGCCAGAGAGATGTGAACTGCACACACAAAATGTGCTGAAGCCGCCCTTCAAAAGACCCTTTAAAAAGAACGGGGGCCTGTAGAAGGGACTCTTGTCTGGGGCCTTTCTTAATGAACTTATTCCTGAAGAGACAATGTCAATAACAACAAAAGCATAAGTGGCCTTGGCGTGTGCTTGGCCCTGTCCTCCGTGGTATTGCATGTGACAGCCACACTGAGTGGTCACAGTACCTGCAGAGCATGGGTACTATCGTTAGTCCTGCTAGACCAAGGAGGAAACCGAGGCACCATGTGAACCCCAGGCCACTCAGCTGGCGGGGCTCAAGGGGAGTCCGTTTGATCTTGGAGTGAAGTGTGAAGCTGTCTAGTTATGGGGATATGATTACTTTAAGAGTCCACAGCCCTGCTGGGTAACTACTATAATCCTTCCAGAGGCATCTAAAACTCCTTTTCCCCAAATGATTATTTACCAGCTCCACCATGAAGGCTCATAGCCCTCAAAAAAAAATTTTTTTTTTAAACTTTGTGACGGTTGGAAGAGAACCCAGTTGGGGCTGTAGCACCATTGAGAGGTTAGGTTCCCCAAGTCCATTAGGAAGTCTGCACCCAAGGACACCACACAGGGGTGCAGAGAGAGAGAGAGAGAGAGAGAGAGAGAGAGAGAGAGAGAGAGAGAGAGGATTTGAAGTCTGAAGGTATGAGTTTGAGACTCAATGAGTTTTGGAAGAATCGTGTCTGGTATTTAATTTCTTCCTTGTAAAATGGGGGCCACGATGTCCATCTTGCTGTGTGTTGATGGCTCCTTGCTGGATTTGCTCCTCCTTCTTTCCTTTGCATATACCTTTCTCTCCACAGAAGCCAGGATTCCTCCTCCCACATTTTTGCATCAGGGCACGGTGGGGAGCTGTCCGCATCATGCTCCCAGGTCAGCATGCAAAGTCTCTCTTGACCATAGTACTCCAGAGACTCTTATCGTTATTTTCCTTCACATTTTTTGTAGCATTTATTCCATTTAGAAATGATCATACCCCCCATTTTTTTTTGCAAGAAATTATTTTTTAATTTGTTCACTTGTTGCCTATCTGCAATTCCAAACACATAGAGTAGGAGCTCCTCAAATGGAAGCGTGACCATCTAGAACCCTGCCTGCAACAGAGGACATTCAGTAGCATTTATTGAAAGAGTGAAGTGAAGGTGACTGAGTGAGTAAGTGATCACTGGAGGCTTGTCTGGGATAAAGTAAATGAAATCATCTGTACAAACTCCTGTATTTCATTCCGCAATGAAAACGAAGGGGCAGATTTTGCTTAGGGTGTTTAGATGCACCAACATGCTTGCTCAGAAAACTTGCTTAGGCGGCTGAATGAGGTCTTTCCTCTCATCTGCTTGTGTCAGTTCCAATAAGTGGAAGGCAAGATAATAGCCAACTCAAAATTAGAAAGCCTCTTTCCCCCATTATCCTCACCATAATGCTGGAATTGAGTTAAGTAAATTTCTTGCATATGTTCTTGATTGGAATTGAATAAAAATCAATGCCCAATGAAGCCCAAAGCTACCTTTAGATCTTCCAAAGTTTCACGTCTCTGATCTTATCAGGGAGGACAATCAAAGGGAGGATGTGCTGGGTCAGTCTTTGGATAAGAGAGCATTGAAGAACAGCCATTAATGATTTTCGAATACTTTGTCAGCATTAAAGTGCCATGTCATCGGGGGTATGAAACATAGCATTTCTGGCAGCCGGAGAGAGCTTTCGTTTTGCCGGGTGCTGGTTTACAGAGCCTCTTAGGTATGCTGCCCTTCTGTGTTCCATTTTAATTGGAATAAAGTGATAATGCTGCTTGATAATGCTCAGAATCCAAAAACCCTCCAAATCCAAGATAAACGTTCAAGATGAGATTGAAATGGAGAAGTTTGTTTTCACGCGGTATCACGCAGGCAGAATGATGTATGTCACCCTACTCTGTTTTTTTTTTTTTTTTGCAAGCCCCGGGATCTTCCCAAGCACAGTTGATTGTCTCTGCTACCTACCCTCTACCAGAAAAATGTTTATTTAAATATTGTACCGTCCCCACAAGCACTTTTATTATTTACCGATTTAAAAAAATGACATCATTACTTTTCTTCTGAATTTTTTAAAGCGACAATTGTGCAATTAAATTACTGAATTCATTTATATTTAATTGTGCTTTTCGTTTTAATGTGCTATTGGATGACATTTCTTTCTGAGGCTGTTAGTTTTCCACGCAACATGGAGAATCTAAGGCTATATCAAGGAAATATATTACATGGGCAAGACAAAGTCTCATTAGTGTTATTTATAGCATGCCGAAACCTCATTAGGGGAAGGTATGCTGGATTCAAAAATGCATTACCGGGAACGCTTTATTTTTTTGTACTGGAGAAATTGCTTTTATTGTGTTTCTTTGTCACAAGCACAGTAGCTACTGGACATTTTGGTTTCTTAAAGTATGAAATAAATTAAGTTAGAAGAAAAGAGTAATTAATCTGCTAGCAAGTATAGCCTCATCATATTAGCAGAATGGTCTGCGTGCGGGTCTAAGGAATTTCTATTTACCCAGGCACCTTACCCTCGACCAATTTATAACTTGTTTCACCTCAGGTAAAAAGCGATATTTTTCAGGGCAGTAGTTTGCATCTTAAACAGTAATAATGTGCTTTTAGTGCATTTCAAACCAGGGATGAGTGAGATCTGAGGGGCAAAGTCACAAATTGCCCAATTTAGGAAGTTCTGCGGGTTCTAAAGTGAGCCATATATTCAGCCCTGCGTAAATAGTGTCCAGAAGGCGTGCTGGAGGGCCGAGATTGGAGGCAAATGGGAACAAAGGAAGGAGACCCTGAGTTATCAGCCTCAGGAATGAAAAGCATTTGGCGTCCGTGGCTGCCATCCCTTGCCAGTCTGCCTGGCAAGATGGAGCAAGGAGACTCTGGGCTATTACAGTTAAAACTCTGCTTTTCTGGGTCTTCGCGTTGCTGCAGGGTGGGATAGTGGAAGTAATTCAGACCCAGTCACTGGTTTCTCTGCTCCATTACCATCCAGTCTGTGGTTGTTCATTATCATCTGTCTTTGGGTGAAAGGCTCTATCACTTAGGAATAATTTCCACTCTAGGATTCAGAAAACCCAACTCACAGTTGTTTACTATGTAAGTACATTTATTATTTATTTACCAGGAATGGTGGTCCTGGGGCTTGTTTGTTAGCTCAGCAATGCCATGAAGAACACAGGGTCTTTACAGCCCTCTTTTCTATTGTTCTCAGCTGTTTCTCATCATCTTTATTTCCCCATGGTCTCAAGATAGCTGCCATAGCTCCAAGTATCATATCCTTATATCATAAGTGTTGCAAGCAGAAAGGAAAGGGCAGGGGCAAAAGGCTTGTAAGTTTTTATTATCCTTTTCTTTAGTGAGAGGAAGCTTCTTTCCCAATTTCACATGTGCCCGTTAAGATTTATCAGTCAGAACATGGTCATTGGACCCCATCCTTCCCCCCCAAAAAAAATTACTAAGAAAGATAAATCAAATCACCAGATGGGACTGGGGCATGGAGAGCTCCCTGAGATCTGATCCCTGATCTAGTGTTCTCTTTTCAGGGACGAAGTGGGGTTGTGGCTATTGGGTAATGAACACTTAAAATTTGTTGTCTGCCTTGTTGGCCACAAAACAATTGATCAGATGGTTTTTACTAGTCCCACTTGAGGTTTTGCTTTCTGCATCAAGATAGAGAAGATTTTTCACATCTATCCTTCCCTTTTTCCATGCATCCATCCATCCATCCACCCATGCACCCATCCACTTACCTACTGAACATTTGAAAGTAGTTCCCACTTGCTAGATATGTATCCATCGATTTGTGGGATACAAAGATAAATCAGACATGGATTGTGTGCCGGAAAGAACCCTGATATATTTTGGAAATCATACACATGCCCAATACAGGAAGTATGACTTGGACCAGGAGATCAGAGGTGGGGATCAGGGGACGTGAGCAGCCTATGTCTGTCTAATGCCTAACAAGCATCATAGCTCTTTCTGAAGCTCTCTCATCGGAAAATAAAATTTGCACTATCTCTTCGGAGTTATTTTTGATCGCATCTCTTGTCATGCTGTGACACCTGGTGTGGTGGAGTGGTCTCGGGTTGAGAAAGGAGCTGTGACCGGCCAAGAGATAGGGCCCCACAAGCTTTCACCTGCTGGATAATGAGTGCATTTGAATCTGCAGATGAATTGGGTGGCTGGTTCTGATGAGATTGCTATTGGAATTATATCACCAGTGACTCCAAGTGATGCATTGGGGGCAAGATCACTACGGCAAAAACCAAGAGGAGGAACAGAAGTCATCAGCCACATTAACGGTGATGAATGATCATGACATTGATGTTTTTTTTTTCCTCTTGGAAGGAGACAGCCCTGCACCCGACCACATTTCCAGGACAAACTGACATAAATAGCTGTGAGGCATACACCTACACATGGCCTACATGCCAACTGATATTTGATGTCGGAAACTGTTTAGAGCGGAGGGGCTCACTTGAGACTTGGGGGTCAAATGCTGTGGTCACATTCTACTGGGTGCACATAGTGTTTTAAAAAGCAAGAAATTTCCAAAAAAAAAAAAATCAGTTTTTTTTTTTTTTTTTGTAAAAATGGAGAAGTTTTGTGTCATGTTCCTGTAGTGACTGTCTGGAACTGATGTGCCCCAACCTCTTTAGAAAGGGTGTGCCCCCCTGTTTGCTATAATCATTGTGTTCCCACTTGTCTCACCCCAACTCCACTGGACTCCTGAGTCCTCTGACTGACAATGGAAATTGTGGACATTGGTGTCCCTGACTTAGAGGTTTGAGTTCAGATCAAGGCAAAGCAGAACTGATACATTTCCTCGTCTAGGAACCAGTCTACTTATCTTTTAAAGTCCCCAGCAGAGTTCAACACTGTCTTCAAAAAGTTTTATTGTTTTGTTTGTTTGTCTAAAATCAAGAATAACTTTAGTGTTTGAATTGCTAATAGCCTTCCTAGTAATGCGTCAACATTTCAGTTAGTTTTAAATGGAGTAAAACGATTTTGGCACAATTAATCTAGCTAAGTTTAACATGCTTTCTCAGAGCACACACACACACACACACACACACGAACTCTCTCTACTCTGAGGCATTTTGGAAGCAATTAACTCTTTCTAGAACTCTCATTAAATGATTCCAAGTGACCGGAAAGAGTTAACCCACCTCCCAAGAATGCAATTAACTTCATTGGGGCACTGCAAATTACAATCTCGGAAAATTTGGTTGAGTTATTGCAGTTGTTACTATTGCTGTTAAATAGTAGCAATAATGGATTTATGCAGTACCTTGACACCACAGAGCTAAAAACAATTACATTTAAATATCAATTTAATTTAATGTGAAACCAAGTTTTGTCTGATCATTGTGGCTAATTGCCATCTTTTAGAAGCAGTTTCCACAACATTTTTATTAACAGTCTAGTGGCAAGTTAGCTGTTTGGAAGTGTCTTGCATGAACTATCCAGCAATGTGAATTTTTGTGTGTCAAAAAATATCTTCTTAATAGTATTTACTGGCTGATGTGTATATAATGAATGACCCCTGGAGGCTGGGAATGTTGGTGGAGAGAACATAACTTTAAATCAAATATCTGGAGAATGTTCATGAGTCTAAGATGAAAGTTTTGAATAATGAACTCAATGTACACAAAAATAAAAGAAATGGGCTCTCCTACCTCTTTGTCAACCAGGAATCCCTATTAACAATCGATAGGTGTTCAATAAATACCCAGAGATCAAACAATATGATAATAAGTAATGTTTGCAATGATCTCCCTGGGGCAATGGGGAATGTGCATGATCCAACAATAATAGCAAAGAAAGGTTAAATACCTTAAATATTTTTTTTCCCTGAAGCTTTTGATACACGAAATGATCAAAAAGTGAAAATCAGTGGGAGATAAAATAATATTTAAGTGGTTTATATATAATGACCAGCTTGAATGATGTATGCTGGGCTTACAAGTCAGAAAGCCTGGTTTTCACAGTTCTTCTACTTTTTAACTGGGGAAGTTGAAACAAGTGATCAAGCATTTCTGAGTTCTTGTCGGCTTCTCTTTCTAAAATGAAGATAGACGTACCTGCTTGGGTTCTTGGGAGGTTAAGTGTACGTGGCGCTCACACAGTCCTGGGCACGTTGGAGATGCTTACTGTGCTTGGTCAGTGTTAATTCTCTTTCCTTTTACATGAAGAGAACCTTTTATGCATGTTGTATGTTAGGAATTTTCTAGAAATGGCCAATATTCGTGTCACAGTCCATGAAAATGATCTCATTGTTCTTCTCTGAGTTTCCCACTTTGTCCAAAACTGCCCCTGTGGTGACATACCTGGACCTTCTTTCCTGTGAATTATTTTTCTGATAATTTGGTGATTCTTCTTGCAGAGCTGGGGAAGAACTGGTTGGCCTGAAGCCGAGACTTTAAGTCCCATCACTTACTGAATTAAGTGATGCAGTCAGGCGTTCCTTTAGTAGGTGCGGTTTGAACCACAGAACAGCATCTAGTTCCTTTTCATGCTCAGGGAACCTCCTCTCAGAAGCCACAGGTTGAAGCAGAGCAAGCCGAGCTCTTAGGTGAAACTTCTCCATAACGTCGTACCCGCTGTCTTCCCATCTCAGGCTGAGTCAGGTGGTGGAGATGGGTTGGATGGACCAGATGGCCAGGTGAGAGCATTGGCGTCCAGGCCGAGGAGTTCCGGCTGGCTGCCGTGGACAGCTGAGCACTGGTGCGTGGTGAAGAAGTGGTGTGGAAAGACGTGCGATCTGGTCACCACCTGGAAAAAATGGAGCTCAGAGGGCTGAGTTGGAGACTCTGGCTAGGAGACAGTTGCTGGAAGGTTCTCCTGCTCGTGTGCAGCCCCTCCTCTCCAGGCACCTGGGGCTTCTTCCTTCTCCTTCTGAAGGGGTGCTGAGCTCATCTGCAGCAGCTGGAGGGGAGGGTCCTTGGCTCTGGGCCACCACTCCTGAGGACAGGAGGGACTGTACCTCCAACAGCAAGGGCTCCAGCACCTCACCTCCCTGCCCCTCCCGTCCTCCTTCACATTTTTGAGCTTGCTCTTCCTCCCCACACCGGCTTGCTCACGTCTGTGTAGAAGCATAGTAAGGGAAAGAGGTGTGGGCCTCACCACTATTCGCATTTATCTTCAAGGTCGATCGTAGGGATCAATAATTGAACAGCGAGTTTTAAATATGAAGTGCCATATAAATGCTAAATAGACTTGTAATTGATGGGGACTCTAATGTTTCAGATGCCATAAGGTGGGATGGGAATGAATAGAAAGAAAGGCTTCTTCATAAATATCACAACAAAGCAACACACGTGTTTGTTCGACAAATATTTATCCAGTGCCTCCTAGGAACCAGACATTGAGGAAGGTGCTAGAGATACAGAGGGAGCACCCGTAAAGTGAGAGGGAGCCCCTCTCCACACTGAAGGGGCACTGAGGCTTTCATGTGGGGAGACAGGGAATGGACCACTGAATAGGTAAGGTGCATAGTGTGACAGAGAGGTAGGTTACGGAAAAAAATGAAACAGAGGGGCAGACGAAGAGTTGGGGAAAGGTGAACTTTGGAAGGGAGTGAACCACACAAGACCTTGATGCTCATATTTTAATAATTAATAGTAATAGTTTTCAAACTAAAATCTTATTTCAACCTAGGGTCCGGACTGCCTGGCTTGTTACATAAGGTAAACTGTGCCCTTTTCAAAATGATGGGTTTGCATCTGTGTATGTGTAAGTGTGTGTGTGTGTATTTGTCAGTATGTATGAGTGTGTTTGTGTATGTGATGTTTAGAACTTTGGATTCAGGATTTTTTTTTTTCTGACCAATATTACCAAGTTTTACAAATCCACTAACTTTTCCCCAATCCTTTCCAGTTTTCAGACTTCTCCTTCCCATGTCTTCCTCTCAGTACATCCCCTCTGGACTCTACGTTTAATAGCATTAACTGGCCAAAGTTACCCCCGCATGAAATGCAGTTACCCTAGAAATTCAAATTCTGAGAAGTCTGGGCACACGTGTGAAGGCCAGGCTCCGGTGGGTCTGCACACAGTGGCCAGGGGTCCTGGCTCAAAGGCCAGGCACGGTGAAGCATGACTGTAATCCCAGCCACTCAGGAGGCTGAGGTAGGAGGATCATGAGTTTAAAGCCAGCCTCAGCAACTCAGTGAGGCCCTAGGCAATTGAGGGAGACCCTGTCTCTAAATAAAATACGAAAAAGGTCTGGGGATGTGGTTCAGTGGATAAGCGCCCTGGGCTTAATCCCCAATTAAAAAAAAAAAAAGAGTCTAGCTCTGGGGTTAGTGCTGAGGTCTCTGCCAAGGGATTTGATCTTTCTGAGCCTTAATTTCTTCATCTGCAGAATGGGGATAATGATCCCTCCTTCAGAGAGCTGTGGTAGGATTCAGTGAAGGGATCCGTGGAAAGTGATCGGCAAGCCCAGCCTATTGCCTGACCTAGAATATGCCTGGGGGTTGTTAGTTGCTCAATTCCTGATTTTTTCCCCCTCATTCTAAGTCTTTAAAGATAATTAGTGTACTATCGTTTTCTTATAATTGGAATGGATCATGGAAATTACGTGGTCTAAGAGTTTTCAAATTATTTTTTTAATCAATAGAAGGAGCCCTATTTTTTTTTCTGAAAGAGATGGCGTGGAGTCCTATAGAAGAGGCAGGTTAATAGGATCAAGCTCATTGAAATGGGAGCTTGAAGCCTGGTTCCTGCCCACACATTGTAGGCCCCTCCCAGTCTCCTTTCCATCTTCTCTCCTAAGAGCAAGCTCCGAGTCACCCTAGAAACATAGGCTGCCTAGGACTTCTGGATCAACCAAGGCAGTTGTTGAGCATGGGAGGGGCTGACTCCCATCACTCTGCAAATGCTGTGCATCTTTCTTTTTTTTTTCTTTTGCGGTGCTGGGGCCCAAGGGACCCAGGGTGTTGGGTGTGCTGGGCAAGCACTCTACCCCTCAGCTACTCTCCCACCTGCTGTACATACATCTTTGAATTTCTTTTGTTGACAATCAATCACACCTTCACCTCCTTCCTAGAAAAACTTGGGTGGAGAACTGTCTCATCCCATCTGCTCCATCTCTCTGCCTCTTGTGCCTATTGAATTTTTTTTTTTCTTTTCAAGATAGGATTGACTATCTATGTGGCAAACCCAAAGGGCTTTTCATCTTCTTTGATCTCTTTGTAGCATCTTCATACTGACCATCTCCTCCTTTCTGATCGTCAACCACCTTGAGCTACCTGAAGCCTCCCAATAATCCTCCCTGATAGCATGGATTCCATACTCCCTTTCTCATAAGTCTTCTGTGGCTCCCTATTGCCTGCAGAATCAAGAACATACATGGTAGCCAATACGCAAGGCCCTTCATGATGGATCTGATATTAGTCTTTTTTTGAACTTAAAATTTTTGGATTTCCCTAGATTATGGCCTGAACCTGCTTTAGACCTCCTACCCTGTATTTGTAAAGTTGAAAAGGTCCACTTATGGCTAGGGAAAGGAAAATTAAAGCTGAGATTAGAGAAGATACAAAAAATATATATAAATAAAGACTCTTTCTGTAAGGTGGGGAAGATTAATCATGGTAGAGAGGGCAGAGAGAGCGTGACATGTCCTGTAGTCATGTGCCTGAGTGTGTGTCTTTGTCAGCACTAGCACATGGAACTTTTTTGAGATCAGAGACCAAGGTCTTATTCATCCTCGGAAACCTCTTAAGTCTGTACGATTCTGTGCATCATAACCCTCAACAAATAAATACACAGAAGAAGGAATGACCAACAGAATTTGAAGTCTAGTGGAGTTAAAAAAATTACACAAGTTAATATGGTTTACTAATTAATAGATGAAAGCCTGTGAAAAATGAAAACTAATATAGAAATGAGTTTTTATTATCTAATTCCCTAATGTGTTTTTTTTTGTTTGTTTTTATAAATGATGCAGTTATGCTATTATGCTGTCTTTGTGTTCATTAATAATTTTGCCAGAGGAAAGTCAGTATCCTTTTGGAATTATTTGTATTCTCGACTTTTCTATCATGACTTTTCCAAAGAATGTCATGTCGGTTGCTTTTGCCAAATAAAGCTCCAGAACTTAGTGGCTTAGGCAGCCACCATTTCTTATTTCTCAAGAGCCGAGGGTCTCTCTGTGCAAATCTGAGGGTCTAAGCTGGGCTCAGCAGATCTCAGCTGGGCTCTTTTGTGTCTGGGCTGCTGGCTGGTGGGCAGGGGGCTGGCAGGTGGAGTCTAACCTTGGCTGTATGCTAGTGGTCTCAGGCTAGCCCAGGTTTGTTCTCTTGGTGAAAGCAGAAGAAAAAGAGAGACTGGGCTCAGATCACCCAGCCACATTCCGTTGGCTAAAGCAAACGACCAGGCAACAGAGATTCCAGAAGTGGTCTGATGGACTGGGCCATCCCATTTGCAGGAAGAAGTTGCAGATTCACATGGCCAAGGTCAGGATACAGGGAGGGATAGAACACCAGGGACATCTGTGCCGTCCGCTGACCACGGATCTACATGCCTCATCAGTTTTTCTTGAGACCAGGGAAGATGCTTGAAAGACGGGGGGCTGCCTTTTCTCTCCCCGTTGCTGGCTCCTCAAGCTGCCAGGGGAAGGTGCAGAGTGCCTCCCTTCGGCCTGTGCCTGCAGTGGAGTCGATCTTTGAAAGCTGATTCTACATTCTGTCCTTTTCATGCCCTCTTAGTTTCTTATCTTAAACATAGGAAAGGACAGATCAGTTGATTTGTTGCCTTTGTGTCTTTAATGAATAGAGAAACGACTTTCGGAAGTTCATAGGAAGCAGATGTGCAGAGAAACTTTAGGGATGGCTCTTTCTTGGCGCATTTTTTTTTTTTTTCCAAAGGCAAAATCTAGAAGACAGAAGAGGAAAACCTGGAGGATATTTTGTGGTTTGGGAAGGATCTAACTAGGTGTGCGAGGGCATCGGGGAGGAGGGAGGAACTGGAAGTGCTGATCCGGGGTATTGGAAGGCAAGAGAAAGAAGGGACTGATCAATACCTATTTTTCAAGTGCGGAGCATAATTTGTGTCAGTCTGCTGAAATGACTTAGTGCTTCACAGCTAATGGCCGTGAGCACATTCCTTGAGCGCAGCACTCTCCAAAATGTTTGCCATCAACAATTCTAAAAGGTTGTGAGTGACTCACAGCCAATGTCAGTAATGCACTGGGGCTTCGTGAGCTGGGGCCTCTTCTCTGAAAACCTTCCCCTTGGCCTCCGTGTCTCGGTATTTACATCTCCGGCTTGGCCGCCCCTCAGCTCCTCCAGCCTGCTTGCCATCTTGCTGGATCATTCATTCTAAGTCAAGTTTCCCTTCTTTCATTTGGGGCTCTCCTGGGTCCCCGCCTTGGCCCTTTCTTAGGCCCAAAGCAAATAGCGTTTTCTTGCTATGCAGAGGGTGGTCCTTGGACCAACAGCATAGGCCTCCCTTGAGAGCTTAGAGAACGCAGAGTTTCTGCCCCACTCCAAGCCTGCTAAATGAGAGCCTGCACCCCAGCAAGTAAGATACAGAGAGGATTTGTGGGTTCGCAGAAGTCTGGGAAAATGCACTCTACCTCTAACCGTGGTTCTCACCCTGCTATTTCTCTTTCCTCCATGTTCATCTCCCTTTGGGCCCTTTTGGCTCTTGTCTTAGGTTAGAAAACGCTCCCCAACTTTTCACCAACCTCCACGTGAGTGACTCCAAAGTGTGTTGGGTGGCTCTGCCATGAGACAAAATAAAGTCCCATTAAAAGAGAATTATTTCTTCAGGCCTGCGTGTTTGCTTTGGCAACTGGAAGCTGATGGTGGTGGTGAGGTTTTTCTTACTTTGCAAGGTGATAGGAACCGCCAAGAAATCTGAAAATTTAGATATTGCCAAAAGCCACGTTCATGTTATCTTACCCTCACGGTGCCCTAATTTGAATCAAACCTTTCTGCCAGGAGAGTGGGTGGTGTGTGTGATTCGAGGCATACTAGAAACATAATCAAGTAAATAGCTCCCACTTGAGTAAGTTATGTCCATTCATTGGGTCCTGACCAGGAACCATGTGCCACATATGAATATTCATAAGAATTAATCAGCACAGAAGCCCCGTGAAATATGACCCCCATTTTGCAGATGAAGAAACTGAGGCTGAGGGACGGAAAACTGCAGTGTTTCACAGAGGTTGCAGTACCCTGTGGATATTTCCAAATGGAAATTCCTGTCTTTGCCTCTACAAGGCTCTTTCCTTGCGGCTTACCAGACACACATTTTGGGGGGAGAGGTGTCACACTCAGATAACCCCTGACCTTCTTCTGCACCGAGGCGCGGGTATTTCCCTGCATCGTGTATTTCCAATGCCCATGCAGCTTCTCCTCTGTCCTGCGGTCTCCTGACTAGGCCTGGCCTCTCTTCTTTGAGCTGTCGTTGCCTGCGGTCTTTGGAGCTTGCTTACTTGTACAATCGCCTGGCACCCACTCCAGCAAGGTCGCTGTGTCCTTTGCTCCCCTCTGCTCCCTTCGCCCCGCCTGGCACTGTGCCTGGTCCATCACAAATAACTCGTATTTGTTCAGTGAATTGAATCTGAGCTGATTTCCCTGACAGGGACCTTGGGAGTGTCAGAGCCCGTGAGGGAGGAAGGTGGTTGATGGAGGAGAATTTGTCCACACAGGCTATTGTACACTCTGCACCAAGGACCAACCCGGATTGCTCTTCAAAGAGAGTCCACGGAGAACCTGGGCTGAGGAGAGGAAGAGTGAGAGATGCAGTGTGTTCAAAAAGCCTTCGCCTTTTTGGCCTGGCCTCTTACCAACCGGAGTCTACTCAACTGTTAAGGAGCTTTTTTGCTGCTTAAGAATCTCACTAGTAAAACTCAAGGAGGAAGAAGGCAGAGAGCATTTCAAACTTCCTCTTGGAAAGCTATTCCGTCTTTGATTTTTCAGAATGTCTTCAAGTGATTTGGGTCTATTTTTAATACCCGTGAGACATGCTGTTGTAAGGAGAGCTAAATATAGGGGCCACATCCCCCTTTCTTTTATTCGCTGGCCTTAATCTTCCTAGGAGGAAAGGAAAACGCGCAGGACGTTTCACCATGGAGCGGTGACGCTGGCCCTGATGGGCCCTGTTGAAAGGAAATTCATAAATACTGTGTCGGAAATAAAGATAATGAATGGATCCTTTTTGGAGAAAACGTTAAGTGGGAGTTTATTTATGTTAAACCTTCCCTGTCTGCTGCAGACTGCGAGATAGTTCCTCTTGTTTTGCTCGGGGTCCTTTGGGGACAGCAGTCAGTCTGCGTTACTGGAGTGAGCGCCAGCACTCGACCCACAGGATAGAGAGGCGCGGGACACTCACCCAAAATAGCTCACAGCATCAAAGCACAGGCTAGAATTCCGGTCCGTTTTATACTGACGAGGCTTTTTCTTTCTTTCTTCCTTCCTTTTTTTAAAGGAGGCATTAAGCACATCTTAAAAGCAACAACTTTGTGAGTACCCATTGGACCAGAAGGAGATGCAGGGTCTCGTCACAGTTGCTGTCAGCCCCCCGGGCCTGTGTCGCAGGGCTCAGTGTCACAGGGCCTGTGCATTCTTTCATGCCTCTGTGTCCCCCACACTTCTAGGCTCCATCATTTCTGTTTTGGGTGAACCCCTAGATTCTCGGAATCTGGCATGTGGTTTACAAAGTCCCCTAAGTGAGTCTTGAACCTACCTCTGGTTGCCACCATCATCTTTGGTCTGGTCTGCTATGGGGAAGACCTTGGGTATGTGACTGACAGGGAGGAACCAAATTATGCACTTGGTCAAGGCTGCCCCCCGCCCCTTTAAGTCCACGGGAACTCTGGGAAATATTGAAGTTCTCCATGCTTCAGTTTTCTTGTCTGTAAAACTGGGGTGATGATAACGTTTCACAGAATTGTCTTAAAGGCTGAAATGCGATAACATGTGTGGTGTTGATATTGCAGCAAAAGGAGGGGCCAGTGAAGCTTCTAGACTAGTCACATGATGCAAAACCCCTAGTTTGCTATACAACTGGTTTTCCATACCTATGGGTTCTAAACCCATGGGTTCAACCAACCAGACAGCAAAAATATTTTAAAAAATTGCATCTATACCTAACACATGAAGATTCTTTTCTTGTCATTATTCCCCAGGCAACGCAGTACAGCAGCTATTTACACAGCACTTATATTGTATTAGGTATTGGACGTAATCCGGAGCTGATTTAAAGCACAGGGAGATGTACATGGTCTATATGCAAGTACAACACCATTTCATGTAAGAGACTTGATATCTGAAGATTTTGGCACCTGAGGGGTCCTGGAACCAGTCTCTCAGGATAACAAGGGGCGACTATATTTACTATGTTTTAACAACCATCGAAGGACAGGCTTGAATTAATTTGGTTTCCTAATGCATTCACAGCCCTGATTCCTCATGTTGTTCTAAGTAGAGGTCAGTCTCAGCGTTAGATGGGAAATTGAATCTCGGCTCCAGGTGGACCACCTCTTGGAGAAGAGACCTCCTCTTCTCATTTTCCTGCTCCTGGATTCCCCTGCTGATCCTCAGTAAACAGGAGCAGCCTATGAACTCTGACCTGCAGTGGAAACAAGGGAGCACTTCTTTCACAGAGGTGGAAATCAAAAGGTCTCTGATTGCACCATTTCTGCCCAAGTCCAGCAGTCCAGTCCCACCCACTCCCTGAACCTCCCACCTAAAGGAAGCCACACTTCTCAGTCTCTTTGCTGTTCAGTGTGATCTGAAAGACTGTTACCATCTCCACCTGTGCTGGGTAGCCCTGCCTCGGAAGAGAACCTTGGGGGAAGTAGGGCTTTGAGGGCTATTAGTCAGAAGGATACTTGTCTCCAGATTTCTTTTTTTTGGCTGGGGGGATACCAGGGATTGAATTCAGGGGTACTCCACCACTGAGCCACATCCGCAGCCCTTTTTTGTATTTTATTTAGAGACAGGGTCTCACCGAGTTGCTTAGCACCTCACTGTTGCTGAGACTGGCTTTGAACTCATGATCCTCCTGCCTCAGCCTCCAGAGTTGCTGGGATTACAGGCATGCCCACCGCACCCAGCCCCAGATTTCTTGATTTATACAAATAATTGACTTCAGTGTAATAAATGAGAGCTTATTGGTTTGTGTGGATATCACTCCTTTGTATCCATGGATACTTGAATTTAGGATTGAGTCTGAAGAAAAGAAGAGAATGTATGGTTTGGAATACTGGGAAGTGTTCCTGGCACCTGTCAATGTTGATGTAGATTTGTTTCAGAAGCTATTTTATTTGAAAACACTACCACTATAAACCAAGTTTTTATACTAAGGGTGGGGCAGGGTCTCCCGGGGGTACTTTTTCCTAAGCCCACTATGAGCTGTGACTCTTGGAGTTGAACTGTGTCAGGCAGAGGGCTGGGCTGGGCTGGATCCATGGAGTAAGGCAGGTACATCCCTGGAGCTCCAATACTGCCTATAGCCACAGTGATTCACTTCCCTGTCTGTCTGTCTCACCAGAATGTGAAGGCATGGATTGGTCTTTTGCATCTCAATCATTAACACCTAACGTAAAAGTTAGCACATAGTAGGTCTTCAATGTGTGCTTTCTGAATCCATGCATGTATCCTCAGGGCAACACAGAGACATAAAAACATAACTCTGCATCTGTTGACTCCTGAAGAAGACGTTTATCTTGATTTCTGTTACCAGATGAAATATATCTAGGATGTCAATTTAGGATTCAGAAAAATATTTAAATTTGAATTCTGAAATTCAGTTTGGTCTATCTATAAATTTATAGTTTGCTTGATAGCTCTGATAGGCACATTTAAAATCTAAAAGAAAGTGGATTAAATAAATCATAGACTCTGTCTCCCAACTCTTGCCACCTGCTTTCTAAAAGTATTCCACAAATGTTTGCTGGATTTCACAGAGGCCAGGTTAATGCGTGGTCCACACCTGTAAATTGCAGTTTATTTGTTGTAGAACCTTAAAAATTATGGCTGTTCAGACGGAAGCTAGGAAGTATGAATTCAGCTCTTATTTTGTAGTTCCTGTCATAATGCTCTCTTAGAAGAAAAAAAAATGTTTGTAGCCAGTAGTCTAACCTCTAAATTATATGTGTGTGCGTGTGTGTGTGTGTGTGTGTGTTGTGTGTGTATGGTATGTGTGTGTGTGCGTGTGTGTGTGTGTGCATGTGCATATGTGTGGTTTTAAGCCAGACCCTTGATGTTACTTTAACTTGGTTTTCATGGTTTAATTTATTTTAGTTTGTAAAGATTATTCATCACTCATTTAATTCCAAGGTTATCTATTGATTCTTTTTTCCTCATTTGGTATTTTCTGACATTTTGTGGCACTCAGTATTGATTTATACAAAATCAGTCATCTGAATGTCCAGAGGAGGAGGCCTCCGCTTGTCGTCAGCTGTTTTTCTGGACTAATAAAGGGAGCAGCCGTGGATGTTGAGGGTGTTGGATGGGTTTTTAGGGGCGGGAGTCTGGCCCGTCACACCTACTGGATCCTGCTTGTAGAAGTCCTTGCAGGATCTTGAAAATGAGATCACTGAGAAGGTTCTGCAGAGGCTCAGTTCTTCCCCATAGTGCCAGTCAGTCATTCTGTTCCTAAGCTTCTCTAAACCTACCACCTAACGTCCAGATAAATAAATAAATAAATCTTGCTGTGCAAAGAGACCATTAAGATGAATCTTCCTAGCCAATTGCTTCTAAAACTTAAGGAATTGACCTTGTTAAAATGAACTTAATTTTTTCCAAAATTCCTGCCTGATTGGAAATTCATAACAACTGCTACAGTTTAGGTTGAACACATAATCCTTCTTTGGAAGGAAATAAACAGCGCAGGAAAATAACTATGTCTGTGTCACACACCTAGTCAGTGGAAAAAACTGTACAGAACTCCATGCCCTTCCTGGCTACATGAATTCTACTCCTGATAATCTTCTACCTCACAATCTGCCTAGAGAAATAAAAAAAAAATGTAGAGAAAAAAAAATGCAAATGAAATTCTGTGGGTCTGGAGAAGGGCCTGAGCCTTCGCGTTTCTAGAAAGTTCCTCAGCAGGGTCTATAAACGTTGAGTAGCAAAGCCTTAGCCCACCTTCCAACCAAATTGCCATCTTCATTCTCTCTTCTTTTGAAATTCTACAACGGCCTCTGAGGTTCCTCTTGAATCATGTTAGTACCAGGAGTGAATGGAGATGGAGGAAGGGCCCCCTCCCCTCCCCCAGTGTGGATTTTACAACAGCTACGAGAACCTGGTTATGGCCTACACGTACACAAAGCAATTGGATAGTTTTAAACATCTGCAATCAGAAGAATTTGGTGGTTCACAAAGGCAGTGTTCAACAGTCTTTGAATTAGTATTTTCTAAATTACTTGGTACCTAGAGGGACTTTGGCCATCCCTCACCTCTTCTTCTCTAACCTTCTGAGATCCCCTGGCCCCTTTCTTATTCCCAGACTGGCTGAAAGGAGTCTCTCTCCAGGTTGATCTGGGAAATAACTTGTCATAAAGAGGTAGGCGATGAAACTTTGGGCTACGCCTCCTAAGAGTAGTTACAATTCTGTAGACAATGAAAGAAATGTTTTAAAACCAAACCATAAGACTGGTAGAGTTTCTAGACTGCTGGAGGATTCTTGCGGGGAGGGAGTTGAGGTTTCCAGCTAGCTCCATAGACATCACAGCCTGTTTCTTCTGGCTACTCATTCCATCTGCCTTCCCACTCTAGTCCTTAGTATATTCATTATGAGTATATTAGTATATTCAATATTACTTAGTATATTCAATATTACTTAGTATATTCATTATTACTTAGTATATTCATTATTACTTAGTATATTCATTATTACTTCGGGGGGCTTATGCCTAGAGATGCTCTTTAAAGGAAGCTCTTTGAAGAAAGTATTCTGTAATTTATCTCTGCTGGTCTTAATATTTGCCAGGACTCTCTGGGCTCTCTTGTTCTCCAGAACATCGAAAAGTCAGGAACAGGAATATAAACATCCTGGAAAGGCAAATGCTATTTTTATACTGAATTGGGAAGGATGATGTATGGAATGTCTTCACCTGGTTGGACTTAGATTTGATTCCTCCCAAATCAGCGACAGATTCACACGTAGAGAAAAATTGAGGTTCTCATCTATATGTTGTTTTTATTACATTATTTTGCTTCGGGCTCAGACATATCAAAGTAATTCAGACACAGTGGATGAAATCATCTGATTTCCATCCATAAATGTCTACTAAATCCTTCCGATTATAGGCAGTTGGCATTATTACACAGTTATAGAAAAGCATGGTAATGCCACGCAGTAATTAATTGGTATCTACGTGGCTCAGATTTATACAAAGCTTAATGTTTATAGTTACAGCCAGGCTGCTTCTTACTTAAGTAATATAAGTACACTTAGGTAGTGAAATGGATTCTGTTTCTTGGTTGGAATATTTGAGTCTATTGCTTTCTATCTCTGTTCATTATGCGTAGGTTAAGGAAAAGCCCTTCCTGTTTTTGCCATTTTCTTTCTAATAAAAAAGCCTCCTTCTGAAAATGGTAGTTGACTGGCTAATCATGTAAGTTGATTAACTCAGGGGACTAGAGCTCATGTATACACACAACACGTTCAACTTTGGCTTAAAAAAAAAATCAAGGCACGTGGGTTGAGCCCTGTTCTGCTGAGCAGCCACGGTCTTTTCTGTGTGAATCCACAGAATGGAATTCTGAAGTTTTCCCCATGTAAGCTATATTTCTAAAGGAGCCTCTACAAATTTCAGTTTTCCTTACTTTAAAGTGAATTAAGAATCTAAAGGTGGTAACTAGCAACCTGAGCACAGAATCTAGGTTTATCTGATCACTGGCTTCCCCAACATAATTAAAAAATAAAAAAATTAAAACTTTTCTCTATGGGGTCTTTCCAAAGCACCAGACGTGCTTCACAAATACAACAAGTTTCTTTTTGTAGAAACTCATATTTTATAGACATCCTTATTTAATTAAATTATGTAATTCTGTTAGTAGCACAACTGGCAAAAACAGGATTGGGAACAGATGCAAAGGAATCTTGGTAAGCTCTCAGCCCAGAGACTTGGAGCTGAGGGGCGGGAGGACACTAGAAAGTATTTGCTCCCTTGGCCCCAGGTCGCCTGCTGTCCAGGATGCCAAGGGGATCCTGGTGGTTCAGTTGAGATACTGCACAGAAGGAGTGAGGAGCAGAACATTCCAGTGGAAGAGTGAGCCCAAGACCAGCGCTGTGGGGTTTTTCCCCTCAGAAACACAATGATCATGTTGTCACGTCTCACTGTTTCAGATTTATCTTTTATCATTCTTTTTTTGGGGTGGGGGTACTGGAGATTGAACTCAGGGGCACTCGACCACTGAGCCACATCCCCAGCCCTATTTTGTATTTTATTTAGACATAGGGTCTCACTGAGTGCTTAGAACTTTGCTTTTGCTGAGGCTATTTTTGAACTCACAATCCTCCTGCCTCAGCCTCCAGAGCTGCTGGGATGACAGGCGTGCGCCCCTGGGCCAGCTCAGATTTATCATACTTCATGACAGAGCTGGTTTTCATACTTGCCATTTTTTGTTTTGGAATAAACAGACAGACAGCTCTGGTGTGGAGATTGGTTATATCGTTAGCATATGTTTGCGAAGCAAAATTCTGAGGGTCTTATGACACTCACTCTACTGGTGTTTAGTAAGACAAAAACCCAAAACAAAGTTTGGGCGGTGGGGGAGGGGACGTGCAGCTCATGTTTTCATATCTTGGAAAACTTCATTGAAATGGATTAAATGGGAATATGTAATCTAGGGTCTCGATTCTTAAAGTGAAATATTAACTCATGTTTATTCTACAAGTTAAGGGAATTTCCCTTAAAATCAAGGCAAGACTGATGGATGCATTTTGTATAGATTTTTTCTTTTTCTTTTTACATGTAACTTTTTCATAAGGAAAGTGTTACAGATTCTGAAACTCTTTCTGTTCTCATTAGTCAGCATATTCCTAATATGCTGCTTATCTTGAGGGAAAAATAGTGAGAGTTTTCCGTTACCTTTTTGGCATCAATTTGATATTAATTTCTACATGGTCCAGGCAACGGTCTGCAGGCCCACACTCGTGGTGGGGTGAATACCTATTGTTTATTCTGAGGCAAGGAAGGGGAGATGAAAGGTAAGTGCTCAGTTTCCTCTACTTAAAGCTTACATTCTAGCATACATTTTATTTTTAAATTGGTTTTATTCTGAATGCAGGATGCTGTGATTTGCTAAGGGTGCCACAGGCAAAGCACTACAGATGAGACGTCTTACACAACAAAAATGTCTTGTCCTGCAGTCCTTGAGGCTGGGGGTCGGAGAGCAAGGTGCCCTCAGGGTTGGTTCCTCTGAGGACTGGGAGGGGTCTGCTCCACGCTTCTCTCCAGGTTTGGTAGCTGCTGGCCGTCGTTGGTGCTTGTTGGCTCGGAGATGCATCACCCCATCTCCACCTTGATCTTACATGGTGTTCTTCTCCTGTGCACCTGTCTGTCCAAATTTCCCCCTTTTGTAAGGACACCAATCCCATCACATTAAAGCCCACCCCATATGACCTCATTTTAGTTTGATCACCTTTGTAAAGACCCTGTCTCTAAATAAGGTCACACTCTGAGGTACTGGGGTTAGGACTCTCACTTATAGTCTTAGGAGAAACAATTCAACCCATAGAACAGGCATATTTATTAGCACTTGCATTTGAAAACATTGAAAAAAGAAAAGAATCTCAAAGAAGTGTCCCAGAGCAGGCTCAGGTGTGTCGTGTTAAGAGGCAGAGGAGCTTGATACGGAAGACTTGACATTCTCTAAATGTCAGTGTTGTAATCTGGACAGAGTTGTTAGCCATGCTTTTCTTAGATTTGGTTTCCATAGTTGAACCTTCATTTAATGCAAACATTTAACAGATACAGAAACAAAACTAATTCCTTTTGATTTCTTGATGCTAGAATAGTGAATAAAACTTATGCTATTTAATAAACTCCTGTATTCATGTCCTCATTATGTTTGCATTTGGTGCCCCACACTTTTTTTTTATCAGCAGTGAATTCATACTGAGTTACATTTATTATTTGATGCTTCATTTTACTTTCATTAATTTCCTTGCTAAGTGATAAGTAGCATTAAAGTCATGCTCTTCTGAATTTGCATTCTGAGACAGAGGGATACTACATTACTGAACACTTACTTTTTCTTTTAAAAATTAATATTTCTGCATCATCGTTAGGAATTCCCACACTTAACATTCCCATTTCATTAGCAGAAAAAAAAAAGCCCGTAAAAGAAGGAAATAGTAGGGGGTGAAAGGAATGAGTAGAACAGAGTGAGCCTGTAATGTAATAGGTTTAATGTAATATTGCAGTCTCACCCAATGCTTGTGATTGTGCTCCTCTGCATTATATTTTATTTTATTCTTACAACAAACTGTAGAGTAAGGACAGTGTATGGGTCAGTATAGGCAAGGTTGTGCTGTGACAACAAGCAGCCCTGAAGGTTTATTTCTTGTTCACATATTCTCTGTTGTTAACTCTCAAGGCAACTCTTCTCTGTGAGTTGGCTCAGCATTCTAGTCTGTTCTGGTAAGAAGGTTTGTGTTACCAGCATGTGCTTCTGCAATCACTGTGGTAGGGCAAAGCAGGTGAACGACAGTGCTAGTGATGAAGACCTAGCTTGGGGAGATGATATCCATAGTTTCCTGGACTGAAAGAAGTCAGGTGATTAGGCCAAATTTTAAGAGGAGTAGGAGAGAATGAAGTCTTGCTTTGTGCCTCAAAGTAGAGGGAACCAGATATCAGTGAACATATTGGGCCTGAAATGATAATACATTCCATTTATGGACATGGAAACTATAAACCGGGGTTCTGAGAAGCTCAGGAACCTTCCCAGGGACACAGAGCAGCATGCTACTCAAAGCTCGGTCTGTCTAATCCCTGAGGCTGTGTTCCCAACCATTCGTGTGCTGCCTTCCACAAGAACTTCTGTGCAGCTGGTGAGATTCAAATGGGAAAAACTAATTGTTCCCCACTTTCCTTATGGGGTGCTGTTGAGAAGAATTTAAAGGAGATAGGGAAGAACCAGATGATTGGCGAGGCTTCCACTGAGTCTGGTCTCTGGGGTAATTTTCTGGACGGTTGCTCCTGTAGCTTTCTTACACCTCTTCAGAACCTCTGAGAAGCATCTGCACATTCCCAAGAAAACAGGAACTGATCAGGGAAAGGCAGGGTTTTGTGTTCATCTTCTTTGCTTGAGGCTGGTGGAAGGTATGATCTTGTGATTATCACAAGGATGATAACAGCAGGTTAGCTGGTTTTAGTCAACTTTTCATCTCTGTGGCCAAAATATCCCAGAACAACTTAGAGAAGGAAATGTTTATTTGGGGCTTATGGTTTCAAAATTCTTAGTCCATAGATGGCTGACTTCATTGGCTGGGTCCCAGGGGAGATAGCACATCATGGGGGAAGAGCCGTGAAGCTGCTAAATTCATGGCAGCAGGAAGGTGGGGAGGAGCCACAGGAAGAACAACCCTGCCAGAGTGCATCGCCCATGACCACCTCCTCCAGCCATGACCTCCTCCTGTAGCTGACACCCTATCAGTCCATTCAAATGGGGGTGGACCTAGGAGGTTTCAACTCTTAGAACCTAATTATTTCACTGCTGAACATCCTGCATTAACACAGGAGTATTCTCTTCTCTCAGGGAACAGTTCTCATCCAAACTATCACACTTCTTCTAGCCACGACAGCCTATGAAACAGGTTCTCATGTCATCTGAAGATAAGAACAGACCCAAATAATAGTAATTGTGATTTCAGATCAGTGAGATGTCATTGTCAAAATAGCCGATGGAATCTGATGGCATCAGTGAAGGGGCATAGGGTAGGTTGGAGCTGGCCTCCAAGTCACATCCCTGTGCCTCCTGGTCTTCTCACCTAGACCAATGTCTTCATCTCCCTTGGCATCTTCCTCTGTAAATCAGGAGCATGATGATGACTTCAGAGAATCAAGATGAGCCTAATGAAGCAATTAACACAGTGCTGTTCACCTAGCTCCATGATCCATAAATGTTGGTTGCTCTTCTTATTATGCTGATGGTCGATAATGTGATTTTTTTTTTCAGACAAGGCATGTGATTATTTGGCTCTATTTGTAATGGTAGGTCACTGAAGGGATATTACAATCACTGTGAGGAATACTTGAGATAGTAGAATACGTTTTGAGGCTGGCAATCAGGATGGAGAAATGACCTGAAACCATCTTACATAGTTTGCTGAAAGAACTAACAATATTTAATCTGGAAAATGGAATCTTGAGTAGAAGCTTGAGGGCATGGGTCACCATGGTCTCTGGATCTTTGAAGGATTGTCCTACAGAATCGACTTCTGACTTATTCCTTATGGGATTAAGAAGCAGTACATCCACGTGTAGAAATTGTAGGGAGAAGGGTATTGGTTCATTGTGGGCAAAGTAACCACCCATGGGACTCTCTTATGGGTGATTATAAGCTTTTTTATTTGGGTGGATATTGGCAATGACTCAATAGGAATTCATGATAGATTTTGTGATTCTAGTCCTGGGTGCTCAGTGGAACTATACAGAGAACTTAAAAAAAATATATCAGTATCTTGTGCCCTATCATAGACCAATTAGATCTATATCTCTGGGGCTGGGCCTGGTTCTGAATAGCAGAAGGCAGTCACATTCTGTGTGAGGAGCAGTAACAAAGCAGGATAATTTGGTTGGAGTTGGCTTGGTTGAGTTCCAGATTTGGAGGAGTCCATTCAAACTGGTTTGGGAAAGGCACTGAAGTTCACGGTCAGGTTGAAATGCCTGCCTTGTGGAACAACTAACATGGGGGAAAGCAGGGAACATTGATACCAGTATTCAACTACAGGGATGAATCTATTTTCACCCAAAGTAGTTCGCTATTATTCATGTTTACTGGCAGCTGAGTGATTCATACGGTGCTTTTGGTGGGGGAGATATGTTCAAATGAAATGTGTTTGCTACTCCGTAAAGTAGATTATTTCTTCTAGGACACCCCAGCCTACTGATGCAACCCTGCAGAACAATGCAGATTCTGCTGTGTGTGTGTGTGTGTGTGTGTGTGTGTGTGTGTTTGGGGGCAAGGAGCTGGAAGTGCACATAGAAATGCATACTTCCACAGCACAGAGCATGCCTTCACATTCGCTCCTCTGACCTTTACACCAGAAGCATAAGAATGACCCCTGGTCCACTGGCCCTGAAGCGTGGTTGCTCCTACTCTGGATGCTGGATGGCTGAGCTGTCCTTCAGCCTGGCCAGTTGGCAGCTGTCTGGGTAGCCCCACGAACCCTAACATTTTTCCTGGAGTGGCTTCCTCCTGCCTGATCCCTCATCCTCTGGCATGGCATTTTCTCCATGACAGTCTGCCCCTGAACTGCCCTCGCTGCTGCTTTGGTAAAGGCTTGCAAGGAAAGAGAGTCACAGCCGCTGGCGAACCCGGTTTGTGCAGGCAGCACCAGCGATGGATGAGAGCTCTCCCAGGCTGGAAGAAGACTGGAGAAAAGGACTTCAGCGAGAAGCAGGCTGGCAGGTAAGCCATGTCCTCCATCCAGACGGGACCCAAATCTCTCTCAATTCTTTTAGCCTCAAGTCTCAGGAATACACACAAGTCTGTTTGCAGAACTGTATTATCTGCAGACATATCCATGTGGGACAAGTCATCATTAGTTCCCGAGTCTTTGAAAAACCATGCAGATAAGACTCCAAATGAATTTACTGTGGATTTTCAAGCAAGCCAATAGGGTTTTACAAATCTATAGATGTTGCTAAATTTATACTTCCTTAATAAAGGCCCTTGAATTAGCAAGTTGCAGGTGTATATCAAAAGGAAACATGCAGATTTGGTTTGTACGAGTACAAGTTCATTGCAATATAAAAATTTAATACAACACCTGTCATCAGACTTACTTTACAGTGTGAGAGCAGCTTGGAATAAGGGGCTGGGTTTTAACCTATTTTAATGAGGTGACCATTCTTTTAATGCAGCCCGCGTTCCTCCCTTATTTATGCTGAACTCATAATAGGTAGGAACTCGGTGGTATGCAGAGAGTTCAAGCTAAAGAATTCATTTTGGCGTTGAGGCAGTTTTCATTAAAATATGCAAAGTAGTAATGTTTATACGTTACAATACCTATTTCAAATTAGCAAAATTATATGCTGCTGTCTCGTAAGCTGCCAACTGAAATCCCTTCCTAAATCCTGTTGAATGGCTTTGATTACTCTTCTTCACATTACACATTACACACCTCTAATGCATATTTTTATGCCTCCACTCCATTGCCATTTAATTAGACAACAATATTGAAAAGCAGTGCCAGGGCTTGCTGCTTCTCCTTCTCCTCCTTCTCCTTCTCCTTCTCCTTCTTCTTCTAATGCTGCTGCCTTCTAGAAAATGAGCCCTTCTGATGGGTGGTCTTGGCTAAAGTGAAACAATGGTTTCCATTTTGTCTCTAGCAGAAAGTTTCATATAAAGATGGTGGTTCAGAAGGAGTAGATTTTCATCATCGCTTTAAAAAAATAATTCTCCCCTTTTTTTTTAAAAAAAGGGACTTTTCATAAGATTTCTTCTCTCTCCAGCGATAGAATTTGAGTGAAATGTACTACTGGTATTGACAGGTGTGTTTTGTTCTCTGCAATGTGATGTTGAGTAAAGAGCTTCAGAAAAATCTCCTCTACCCTGGCATGAAATTGGAGTCTTTCTGCTTTGGGTGGGGGAATTATTTAGAAAGTAGGGAGGGATACAAAATAAAATCCCTGCATGCTAATTTGAGAATGACACGTGAGTAGTCTCTAGGGGTCCAAACAAATATTAAGATATCTTATGGTATGCTAATGTGACTTTTAGATTTTTGTCTTTTGTTTATGTTTTTCTTTAGAAAGTTGGCATCTTCTATATAATCTTCATTTCAAAGAAGAGTGAAGGGAGGAAGGATGTGAGGAGATGACTCAGACATCTCTGTGGATAAAATATTTAAACTAGAAACACCAAGTCCAAATGTTTATGTAAAATTGCACGTGTCCTGTCACTGTTAGCATCTCAGGGACCTTTAGCTCATTCATTTCCCAAAAGGCACATAATGAAAATATTCTCTGTGCTACTGGCCTCTAAGGACATGATCCTTTGCAGCCGGCTGACCCCTGTCATTTCCATGCTGACAACCAAGGCTCCCCATTATAGCTAGGGGACAGCACCCTAGGCCCTGCTGTGGTCTCCCTGACACTTGGCACAGCAAGGAAGTGGGTGGAAAGGACGTCTCCAGGTGTTGCTACAGTGTCACCTGCTTCTGCCTCCCCTCCCTTCCCCCCATGAGTTCTGCCCACTCTTCCCTCTCTTCAGTCATCTGTATTGCTATGCTGGGTCCCCATGTGCACAGAGTCACCCACTTGAGTTGACACAAAGGCCTGTGTGGTGAGAGTGACTTCTTTTATCCATCCATGGTAGTAACGAAGATGGGGGAAGTAAAAGGCATTTAAAACTCAATTGCGACAGATGCTAGGCTTTCATGTAGCCGAATACTACACTTCCTGCCAGAACTGATCTGATACTTCCTAGCTGCCTAGCACTCACCAGCCACAGCACTAAGGGGTTTGAGTTTGGTCACACAGAGCCCAGGCCTCATAGGCCGTCTGGAAGGCAGACGCTATAGCCTACATTTTACTGATAGAGAAATGAAGGCTCGTGAAGCCACGTAACCTGCTCAAAGCCATCCAGGGTTCTGTTCAGGCCTGCTTGACTCCAGGGCTTGGGCTCTTCTGCTTTTCTAACTGGGCCATCTGAGTAGAATTTCATCTCATTTTTTATCTCATGGAATAATAGCTTGCAAGCAGCTGTGACGTGGGCAGGCAGGAAGCGGGCGGGAGGCAGGGGAAAAAGCATGATGATCTTCTAATGGAATAATCAATCTCTGAATCATTAAGACTTTAATAAAATGTTTTTGATAGTTTATCTTTTTAACCCTCGCTCTATACCAGGCTCTAAACAAAACTTAAAATTTCTTCCGAGTTCTCTGGCAGATATTTTTTGTTCCCATTGTACAGATGGGGAAACTGAGGCTCGGTGGTGTCAAGGAACATGTGCAAGGTCACATGACCACTGAGATGCTGAAAGGGGCATGGACCCATTCTGCCTGACCCTGGAGTCTGTGCTCTTGTTGGGCAGGCTCTGAGTATATTTTATGTTATTTTTTGACCATGCACATTTTAACTCTCTCCACTCATAATGACGTGATGACATTCGTCCTTGAGAAATTCCCCTGGTTGTCCTCATTTTTTAATTTTTTTTTTTTTTTTTTTTTTTTTTAGTAAATTGGGAGTGGGGAAAAATGCCTTGCTTGCTTACTTCTTCTTCAAGACGTAGTGGTGTCCAGGTCACTGCTTGTATCTCTTCTAGAGAAGTTCTGGAGCACAGAGGGCAGTGGCTTATGCCTCTAGGTAACCCTGTGCCCATGGCAAACTCCTCAATCCATGTGTCACTTCTTCACTTGTAAATGGAGGTGACTCTGCCTGGGTGAGCCCTGATAATGCTTCATTGATCTGGGCGATTTTCAGCTGGAGAACACGGAAGGGCTGGGGACTCATTTCTGGCTAGTGTTTTATCTTGGGCTGGTTCCTTTGATTTATTTTAGTTTAGTTTTTGAACTAGGGTCTCACTGTGTTGCCCGGGCTAGCCTTGAACTGTTGGGATCAAACGACCCTGCCACCTCAGCCTCCCAAGGAGCTGGTACTATAGGTGTGCGTCACCGCCACTGGCTTTAAAATAATCCATGTCACCGCTGTGTGGCCATTTTGAACTCATC
Organism: Urocitellus parryii; assembly: GCF_045843805.1. Lineage (NCBI taxonomy): Eukaryota > Metazoa > Chordata > Mammalia > Rodentia > Sciuridae > Urocitellus > Urocitellus parryii. The sequence continues at coordinate 127,437,488 of NC_135540.1, forward strand.
TATCAATACTGTCTATGTGTGCCTGTCTCCCCACAGGAAGATAAATTCCTCAAGGGCAGAGGTGCATCACAGACCTGGCACTGATAAACCTTGGATGAATGTTTGCTGAGCAGAATGGAATTGCATATTTGATCTGTAAGAAGTGCTGGCAGGTTCTGGCCCTGAGGCCTTGGTTTTGCAATTGAAAAGGGAGGATAAGTAGCTCCCCAAGTTCCAGGCTCTGCAGAGGGTAGCAGGGATTATGGACTTCCTTCTTAGTTTGGTCTTCCTTCTCTTCCCTGTTCCACTTGGATATAAATTCCTTCCTGTGCCTCCACTTTCTCATCTGTGAAATCAGAAGTAGAGTATTTGTGTCTGTTTAGATATCTCTCCTTACTACAATACCTCTCTCTGGACAGGTGATAAGGCATGTCCAGGAAATCATGCCAGTCTTCTGGGTTCTAGCCTTGGTGTCCCCAGTTACCCACCGTAGAACATGGGTAACGTTTTAGAGCCTCTCTGTTCTTTGGTTTTCTTACCTATAGAGTGGGGATAGGTATAGCAGCTATTCAGTATGAGGTTGTTGGGGTGATTCTATGAATTAATTTGTGGAAAGTGTTCAGGAGAGTACTTTAATATGTACTGTTTAGCGTTCATCATGACATTGTGTCAGCAAGTATCTCCCACTTGTCTATTTCATGGGATCAGGAGGTCGTGTGTTTTGAGCACCTACTATGTGCAAAGTATATCTGTGCTCTCAAGGATGAGAAAGTCTGGGAGGCATTGCCCTTCCAGGGGGGAAACACAATGAATGGTAGAATTGGGGAGAATCCTGTATCCTGGGAGCACGGAGAGTTAGCCTCCAGGCTGGTCTTGGGAAGTGCTTAGAGGAGGTAACACTAATTTTCAAAAAGAAGTTAAGAAGTTAAGAAGAAGTTTCAAAAAGAAGTTAAGTCAGACAAAGAATCTGGATGATGCTTAAGTCCAAGGGAGAGAATATGCAGAGACAGAAGGGAGAAGAGCAGTAGCACATGTTTTGAAGAAACAGCCAGGTGTCCTGCCGTGGCCATTCAGAGTGAGGCCGGGGTGGTGGTGATAAGTTAACAGGCAGGAGACAAGTCCTGCAGGGCCAGACCAAAGAGCTCAGCCTGGCAGAGGAGAGTCAGAAATGGGTTTTAACCAGAGACAGGACACAGGAATCAAACTTGTCTTCTGGAAAGATTATTCCAGCCTCAGTGTGGAGGGTAAATTGGGATACAACAAGACTAGAGGCAAGAAATCCAGTTAAGCTGCTTCATGACTCCAACTGAGGGCTGGATGGAGTATGGAAACAAGATGGAGGCAAAGGGGTGGGTTCCAGAAGTATCTAGAACATACCAGGCTCAGGATTTGATGATTTATGTGTTCTTGGTGATTGCATGGAAGAGGGTGTAGGAGTAGTCAAAGGACTCCTGGGTTTCTCTTTAGCATGACCAGCTGGAGATGGGTGCCACCATCATTGGAGGAGATGTGCTATATGAACTCAAGGTGGGGTGGGTCATAACCAACCAAATAGCAAAAGAGAGTTGTAATAAATGGCATTAGTGTACAGCATGTTATACTCAGATGATAAACAAAGCCCTGTGAAGACTCAGAGAAAGTAATATCAAAAATTTTGTTTCCTGTGCCAAGAGTGGTTTCAAACTCTTTCCCTACATTAACTCATGAAGTAGAGATGCTGGTTCTTTCCCCATTTTGCTGAAGACACAATTTCATAGAAAGTAAGGTCACTTAACTAATATGTAGGACTGGACCGAAGCTGCCTGGATCGAGAGCTTATAACCTCACTAGGATTATGTCCATCCCCTTGGAGTTTTGGGACAGAGTAGCTGACATGTGAGGCAGATCTTTCAGGAAGAACAGAATTTTGCAAGCATGGAAAATCTGAATTAGAAGGCAGGCTCTTGCTGGTGGTGGATAGTCCCTCTTCAAGGCAGATAGAATAGGCTCTTTTTTCCCAGGTATCCTAAGACTCCAGGAGCAGCTGAGCTTCTCGAGGTGTGGCCAGCCAGTTCCATAGTTCCCAGCAGGTGTTGGGGAGGCCCCTGGCAAGACTAGCCAGGGCCCAACAGGTCTGTTGGTGTACCCAACAGGTACACCAGAAATGAACAAACTGGAATCGGGGGCTGAGTTGGACATCTATAGGTCCTCAGGGAAGTCCCTCACCCCTCTGAGCTATTTCCCCCTCTCTAAGATGACAAAAACAAATATCCCTCTGCTAGGTAAGGATTCAATTAAGTAATGAGTGCTTGAAAGAAACTTTGCCCACTGTAGAAAATTGACCCATGTAAGATTTTAACGCTATCAACCAAAAATAAAGCAGAGTCCTATTTTTGAAATGATAACATATATAAAAAGAGTGTTCTGTATTCTCGACCTTCCTTCCCAAGTTCCCAATTCCATTACCATTTTGTGTTTCCATGTTCATGGAGGAAGGAAGTTAAGGTTGGGTGCTGCTTCCTGTTCTTAGGGAAGGAGTGTCTCCGCCATGTTGGAAGTGCTTCCTCTTGGGCACTGAGAGTGGTTCATGTTCTGAGTTGGCTTCATGTTCATCAACATCTGCTTCAAGATTCTGCCAGCCACCAAGTGACTAAATGGTGACAATGGCCCAAATCAGCACCGCTGGAACTTCAGATCAAGTGTGTAATGGAGCCCGCAGGGTTGACCTGAGTGTAGAAGCGGCAGGAGCTGACATTGATCAGGGAACAAGTCCTGTCCTTCATCCATTGTTACATTTCTGGCACAACGATATCTTCTGAGAAGGCCCCTTGTCTTATGGCTCGTTGTCACTTTTTTTATTGTTGCCTGTAAGTGCGGGACCCGATCCTTCATTGATTCATTCATGGGCTCAGGGAAGGTGAAGTATTTGATATATGTCTTCGATTCAAATATTATAGATTCATAAGACTGGGAGAGACCTTGGGATTGTTTGCTTCATTCCACATGTTCCTCACTCTGAGCAGATGCAAGTCCACAGCTGAAGATGGATCACCTCATATCGCCTCTCTCCATAACTCATGGCTGGGCCTAACAAACGATTCTTAGGCTAGGGAAATGTTTCCTCGTGGAGGATTGCAACTGCACCCGTTGTGGCTGAGAACTGGTTCCGTTCCTCCATCCTCCCTGGAGGTGGAGAAAAACAGCTCAGTCACTGTCCTTAGGAATCAGCCTTCCTGGCCTTAAAGATCATTATGAAACCAGTCTTCAGTTTTTGCTTCTCAAGGCTGAGCAGCCTAAACCCGTAGGTGTAATTCTTCATTTCCATCTTCTCGATTTTCTTTGAACCTTTTCCAAATCTTCCCATGGCCCCTGCCTTTTCTAGCTGGGAACTCTTCAGGAGGATGGACCCGGGGCTCACAGCCCACCATGAGCTGCTCATTCATTTAATGTTCATACTCATTTACGGAGCTCCACATTTTATATACTAGAGCTCTGGACTGCTCCTTGTGGGACCGTGGACAGGTGAAGGACAGCAAAGCATCGCAGTTCAAAGCCTGAATGTCACGGGTCACTCACTGACTGCTGAGTTGGAAGTATATTACTCAAGCTCCCCGTGTCTCAGTTCTCTTATGGGCACAGGGACGATAGTCCCTGTCTCATAGAGGTGTCAGGAGTAATAAATAAGCGCACCTAACGCACTTGGAAGAGTGGTTGGCATGTGGTTATGGTCATGTAACTCTTTAACAAATAGAATAAAAATGAAATAAGATGCAGGCTCTGACCTTGAGTTGTACCCATTCTACTCGGAAGGATAAACTAATAAATGACTAATGAACAACTAATTATAATTTAGCACATTAAGGGTTTGAATAGCCGTAGAAGCATGTGGGAGGCTCAGAGACACGAGAGAAAGAAGGCCTGGGGGAATCAAGACGGCCTCGGGTGGGGAAGGTGGACCGTTGGAGGTACTTCTTGGACTCAGGTCGCATCGACTCAAGGACTGGCAGGGGCTTGAGATGACATCTCATTGTGCATTTTCACCCTGAAAAGGGCTGCCTTGGCCCTTAGGGGACAGAACAGGGCTTCTAAGCTGGTGAGATGATGTAAAGGCATTCTGGGCAGAGGGAGCTTGCAGGCAAAGACCCGGAGAAGGAAACGTGTGGCACGTGTCTGAAGAGCAATGAGTGGCTGATTGTGTTTGGTGAGGACGGGAAGGGGCATCAGACTATGAAGGGACCTTGCTGAACGATTTGCCCGTCCCTGACTAGTCCATACGTGTAGGTTTATGTCTGTAGGTGTACATCACTAGAGAGGCCACCAAATCATTTGATATTTCCCCTCTAGAGGGTGAGCCCCCCACGAAAACCTGCAATCCAAAATGCTCCAGAACCCACAATTTTTTGAGCGCCATCATGAAACCACAAGTAGAAGATTTTACAACGGAAAATTTTTTTTCCATGAAGCATTATTAAAAATATTGTGCTGGGCACCGTGGCACTCACCTGTAATCTCAGCGGCGAGCACCACTATTCAAAGAGGATCAAAAGTTCAAAGACAGCCTCAGCAACTTAGCCAGGCCCTAAGCATCTTAGGGAGACCCCACTCAAAATTAAAAAATTAAAAGGGCTGAGGATGTGGCTCAGTGATTAAGCATCCCTGAGTTCAAGCTCTGGTGATATATATATATATATATATATATATATATATATATATATATATATCTCACATCTATCTATCTATCTCATCTATCTCATATCATATACATATGTGAGAGAATATAAAATTACCTCCAGCCTATGTCATAAGGGGTATATGAAAAATAAATGAATTTCACATTTAGGCTTGGGTTTCATCTCAAGATATATTGTGTACATGAAAATATTCTAAAATCCCAAACAAATACCCAACTCTAAAACATTCCTGATCCCAAGCATTTTAGATTAAGAACATATACCTGCAGTAGTCTTTTTTTCTATCTGGACCAGAGCTCTGGGTCAATCCTGAAGGCCAGAACTCGAATCGCATTCTTTTGCCTATTTCTTTGGGGACTGAGAGCAATTCCAGGGTCAGAGTGGACTGGAGCCACCACGTGCCTTGAGATGGAGTCTGCCATGTGTAACCCGTGTTCGCACCCCCTGGAACACCCAGTTGTGCCCATGCAGGAATGAACACGTGCAGATCAACCCTCCGGGGATTTTACACTTTTCCAGTGTGACTCCATTTCGGTTACATCTGGGGACAGGAAGAGTTTTGTGTCAAACCCAAGCCATCCCTCTGAGAGCTCACTGCTCCCTGTGGCATCTTTGCCCACCCTCTCCTGGCTTTCCCAAGCATCAACTCGCCGAGGCCACCATCCTTGGTGATGATGTCTAAGGAGCATCCGAGATGTGGAAGGCTGATTTTAAAAGAAGGTTGAGGAGAAAAGGCAGCTCTTGAGTATCTAAGGAGACAGATATGTTTTACATCAAATTCCCCTGTTGGAAAAAAAATGTCAGAAGAAGTGAGAAATACTCAAATTGTAGCAGCTGGTTGAAGGTGGCGATTCTCTCACTGAGGGCAAAAGAGCTGCAGTTTTCTATCTAATTCACTACTCAATCATTCCGTGGCCCCTGTCTCAAGCTCAATTTAAGCCCAGTCCCCAGTACACAGAGCCACTATACAGTGTAAAAAGAAATGACTGGCCAAAGGGACTGAGGGGATGCAGGAGCCACGTGGTGACCCAAAGCCTGAGTTACCAAGTCGTCCTGGGACCACGTGGCGTCCCTCTCCTGCGTGCTCATGAAGTCCATGTAAATAGGTCATTCCTCCTTTAGCCTTTAAATTCTGATGATCACCACCTGCTAGGAGACTGTGATCTTTTAAAATGCTCACCACATATATTGGGGAAACAGACAAATGTGCCCGGCAATCAGGGGCAGAGCCTGGACTGAAAGTGGGCTGCCTCGAGGGCTTTGAATTGAAATGGAAACCGGCTGGCTCTCTGCAGAACTCTATTACTGTTGATGACTGTTTGTCTTTTTCAGAGGAGTTCGGGTGAGCAATAAATATGACTGCTCTTTAGGGAGTGTGCTGAAAACTGTTGGATCTTTCCTTACACATGTCAAGAGTATTTCGGTTTTCAAAAGCCCTTTTCCATTTATAATCCTTTTCCAAACTCGTGGATGCCCTACAAAGGAAATGGCAACAATGTTATTAGTACCAAGCATCAGATGAACAGACAGAGAGGTGGTAGGTGAAAAGCCTGGCCTGGCAGGGCCAGGATTAGAATGTGGGTATGAGGCAATCCTGTGCTATTTTGCTCAGATTGAGCTGCCTCTCTGTTCACTGGTCAAAGGTAAGTTTTTCCTAAAGGTTGTACAAAATTGGGTTCTTACACAGATACCTAATTAGCTTCAATCAATTGTCCCCCTCTTAAAAGAGTGGCATTTAAAGCTAAACAATTTTATGTAATTATTTCTAAGGAACAGCTTCTCCTACCAACCCCAACAAAGAAATTGTTGGTGGAAAAGCAAGATGTTCATGCTTCCTGAGCTGATCATAATGCTTGGGGCCTGGGCTTCTTGCAGCAGTGGGAGTCCAACAGGGCTATTACACAGTCAGTAATCCGGGCATATGCTGCAGAAATACATAATTTTGTGTAACACTCTAAAAGACTTTATTTTTAGCATTGCTGGATCCCTTCCCCCTCCACACACACACACACACACACACACACACACACACAGTGGAAAAGGAGGCACACCATCTTTCCCGTCTCAGCAGAGACATGACTTAAACAGCACAAATCACCTTAACCTCACTCTTTATGTAAATATTCATGAAACAAAGATCTGCACTAATGACACCCAAATACTTTCTTGAGAAAATCTGGAAACTGAAGTGGTCAAGTGGTAGATGATACAGCTTTATTTTTGTGGGGATAATATTAAAATTCGTAGATGCATTCTTTTTTTTTTTTTTGGTTTGTAATTGATCTTGAACTGTGGGCCAGCATCTTATGTTGTACTTTTCTTGCATCATTAATCTATGCTTTGTGTCTAGGTTGTGTTTGCTTAGAATCAACCTTCTCTTCTCTCTCTCATCTCCTTTCTCAATTCAAGCAATCAATCAAACAAACAAAAGATCCAACAGAAACAAGAAACACACAAAAACCCTCACAGTCATCTTTAAAAACTCCTGTCACCAATGCATAGGACATTGAAATACTGAAATATACTATTTATGAATCTGAGCTCTGGAGGAAAACCAACGAGGATTTAACTCTGCCATGGACCGATTGGGCCACTTTCAATATACTCCCACACTAAAGCTTCAGTTTCCTTATCTTTAAAATGGGATCACAATTTTTTCTTGGAATGATTGTAAGAATTACAGGAAATAACAGTGCTGACTCTCTTGGCAGAATGATTAATATCCAGAAAGCACTGGGTAAGATCAGTAATTATTATTCTCATTGTGAAGGTGTTTTCATTAAGATCAGGGTCGGGACAGTGTTGTCCACAATTCTGCTCCTGCCAACCAACTACTATATGGGGAAGATACAGGAAAGAGGGGAGGAACATTTTCATATCATCAGGTGGAATCATAGGTTCCATAGGGAAGCAAGGATACTTAGAAAAACTGAAAAATTATTACAAATAGTGTTAATTGTGTTAGTTGATTTAATATAAAACAAATACATGAAAATCAATACCTTTCTGATATAGTGGTGATAACCAGTTAGAATATATGCAAGTAAAATTCATTCAGAATAGCATCCACATATCAAATGTCCAGGAGTAAACTTATTGAGAAATGATGCAGATGCGATACGAGGAAAACACTAAAACCAAGCAGGAGATGGAAAAGAGGACCTGTGTGTATGGAAAAGGTGTCCAGGTCCTAGAAGGGAGGAAGGCATACTGTCAGCTCCTCAGTGCTTCTCAAATGAATGTGCATATTTAATGTAATTCTAATCGAAATCAGGTTGCTCCTGTTGTTTCCTGGAAATTTGACCAAGTATTCCAAAGTTCATCTTGAATAATAAATAGAGTGGAAGAGCTAGGGGGGGAAAAAAAAGAAAGAGAGGAAGAAACAGCAATCTGGTTGATACTATAAAGTTCTATAGCAGTAATGATAATCAAAATAGGATGTTCTGGAGTGAGAATCAACAGATCAATGGGGTCAAAATACCCCAGAACACAGACTTTGTGAACGATGAGAGTTTAGAACATGGTTACAGTTACATTACACATTAGTTGAAGGACAGAAGAATTCTGCGGTCAGTGGTTCAGAGTCCCCTGGCTCAGTGACGGGGAGAAAAGATACCAACTGCACTTCAGAGGATAAACAGTAACAGGGAGAGAATTCAAAGCTAGGAAGGCTTCTAAGCACAAAGGAAAAGGGTGATAATTTCGAGTATATCCTAGTATGAAAATTATTTATCTGAGAAATGTCAGAAACCAACAATGAAACCCAACAAATAAAAACATGGGAAATGGTTTTGGAAAACTTGGCCAAAATGTATCTTTAACAGACGAAAAGTTCATACACATAAGAAATAACCCAACCTCCCGTTAGGGAAAGAAGACGAGCCTGGTTCACGGCAACCGGCAGGAGTTAAATGTGAACAGTAAATGCATGAAAAAATGTAGTGACATTTAAAACAATGACGAGACATCAATGGTGGAGATCTTGGAGAGTCAGTGCCGCTGGTGATTATGGGATGCATCCCATAGCTATTGGGTCTTTTCTTTTTTTTTTGGAGGGGGGAAATCAATAGTTTTTTTTTTTTTAAATGACAATATTATTCCAGAAATAGATCTGGAGGAAATTATCAAAGACAAAACTTTCTGTAAAAAGTTGTTTATTTTAATATTGTTTATAATAATAAAATATTGGCTCAGCCTACATTTCCAGTCACAGGTTAACAGTCAGACACAATGAGGTAACCATTAAAAAGATATCCATCAAAAAAAAATATTTCTAGCTTATTTTGGAGGTAAGAGATTATATTGCGTTGGTGATACTTAGCTTATATTGCAACAGTTTTTGATACTTAGTGTGTGGGGGGAGCTTTTGAGATAAAACTAAGTGAAAAAAGCATAGGTGTTGGTTTGGGTTATATATGGCATCTTAAACTCTAGGAAAAGACAGCAAAGACATAAAAAAAAAAGGTTTAAACCTCAAAGGACAAAGAAAATGAAAGAGGAGATGACATTGGTGAAGAACTGTCAGCTACATTTTGAAAGCTCAAAAGAGAATAAACAAATGGTAACTGACTTGGCACGGCATTAAAATAATAGTGAAATTTAAGCTGGTGGTGGGAGGAATCAACAGAAAGTACTGCCAGGTTCTAGAAACGCTCAGGAGGTGGAGGGGCCAGGTGTCTTGGAAGGCGAGGCATGCAGAGTTCAACACAGGTGAGCAGGTCACAAAAGGAGCAAGTTGATGAGACCCCATCCCCCACCGGGCAAGGCATGAGGTCCCTCATCTAATGAAGAGGAGCTGGAGATTAGGCACCACACAGGGACAGGTAACATGCAGTAATAAAAACAACAGGTCCAAGTCTGTAGTCTTGTGAGACCCTATTTGCTCTCCTCTCTTCCAAAATGCTGGCAGCTGGCCTCACACTTGCTAGGGACAAGAGCAAAGAACTCCTTTCTGAAGAATCTGACCAGTCCAAGCAAGGCCTCTGGAGTGAGGCCCCCCACCCCTTGCTGACTGCCTCACTATGCTCCTGGGACTTCCGGTCAGCCTTGATGTTTCACTCTGAAACAGAGCAGATGATGGGATATTCCTGGAAGGTCTCTAATAGGAGAGAGAGACCAAAGCAGAAATAAGAACTACCCAGAGATGCTCTGGACATGCAGGACAGATGAAAATGTCAAAAAAAAAAAAATCTCCAGCTTATTTTGAGAGGGAAGAGATTATATTGCATTGGTGATACAAGAACAAGCCACTAGAGAAAGGAACAGGCAGAAAAATCAGAAGGAATTCAAAAATTAAACATCCAAAGCCAGAAATTAAACCTAATGGGGCAGGTGGAAAATTAATTTGTTAAGAATCTCTGCAAAAAATAGGAATAGAAAAAACTTTTTAAAAATCTGCAGAACAGCCCAGGAAGTCCAACATTTCAAACAATAGGCATTTCAGAAAGAGATACCAGATAAAATGGGAGGAAAGGAACAATTAAAGAAATCATACAAGAAAATTCCCTTGACATGGGAGATGTACAGATCTTCAGGGTCAGCATAATGAGTGTATAGTGAATGGAACACACACACACACACACACACACACACACGGGCACAACACACTCCTGGACACATCATTAAAGAATTTCAGAACATGCTAAAAATTTTCAGAAAGAAAAAAAAAAGTTTCCATCCAAAAGATTTGAAAATCATTGGAAAAACACTGCTTGGAGCCCAAGAAAATACAACACTGTATTCAAAATCGCAATTGACTCTCAGTCTAGAAGTCAATGTCATGTCATTGCCTTCCTTTGCCACGAGAATTAAAAACAGAAGCTGTTTCATGGAACTGAATAAGATAACAAGTGTAAAGTTGATCAAATTTTGGAATAGAATAAGGCATTTTTATAGATGCGAGTTCTTTACACGTTTTTCAGAAAGCTACTAAGGGGTGTATGTCATAAAAATAAGAGTAAACCAATGAAAGAGGAAAATACAAGATCCAGGAAATAGAAGGTCCAAATAAAAAAGAGGCCAAAGATATTGCTAGTATGATCCAAACGGAGCTCCTAGATGTTAGCTCTGAAGAATGCCTGGAGAGAAATCAGTGCAGATCAGAGCAGAAGGATTAAGGGCTCCTGGAGACATCTGTCTCGTGGTGAGGAGAAAAGGAACGAATCTGTTGTCTGATGTGTTTGCACATATATATTCAAAGGAATTTTTCAAGCTGGCAAGAGTTTGGCATAGGATGAAAAACAAAATTATATACATAAATGAAAAAAGAAAAAGGAGAAGATAATTAATAAATCCAGAGAACACTAAATAATATTTTTGAAAGAAATTTAATTATGACATACTATATAAGTGAGCAGTAAATGAAATTTAAATAGTTAAAATGATAACACAAACATTGAATATTTATTTAATTAAAAACTATAGAATAATTGCATTGGGAGGATGTGAAAAGGGGTAATGGCCGTGTGAAGAGGGTATGTACCTATCTCTCCTCTTCCACATTCAACACTCGGTGGGTGACATCTGATACAACAATCTGGTGAATGGGCTATTAAGTTTGCAAACAAGGAAACAAGCATGGAGTTAAAGGATCTGCTCAAAGTTTCAAAGAAAGCCCACGGTAGAGCCACAACTAGATCCTAGCTGAAAGGTCCCCAAGGCTTGGTACTGAGCTATGGCCGAGATTTTGGCCAAGATACACCTTCTGCCTTTCTCCTGCTCTTCCCATATCTTCAGGCTGGATCACTCAATACAAGTTCCCTTTTCAATCAACCAGTATTTTAATTAATATAGGTAACCAGTAGTTTTCATTGTATTCCATGTGGGTTTTGTTCTAAGGACTATCAAGGAAAGTCTTTAGCAAGAGTAAGCAGAATGCGTGTATGGATTGTGACTCGTGTGGGCTGGCTTGGTTCTTACTCTGGGTCTTGGTCTGAAGGTAACTCTTCCCCTGCTGAGCTGTCTGAATCTGGGCAAGCTACTTCATCTATCCCAAGCTCTGGTTTTCTCATCTACAAGATGGGATTTAAAACAGTAGGCATCTCACAGGATTAAATAAGATAATGAATGTTGGGCACTGTCTAGATTATGGAAAAGCTAGACTTGTTAATGATCACGGTGGCAGCGGAAGTGTAGTTGTGGGGTAGAAAACAGGGAGAACAGTTGGTCCCAGTATCCTACTACAACTATTGAGCCCTTTGAACATATATATATATAATCTTATCATTTTATTACTGGCTGTTGGAGACTATGCTATAAATATCTGAGAGGGACATTAACATATGCAGAGAAACTAGTCCAAATGAATGGGACCATTTCCAGGTCTCATGCTGTCACTGAGCACTGGTGTTGGGGTCAGAGCCTGCTGCGAGTGGTATCGAACAGTCAAGGCAGAACTCCTCTCAGCAACATTGCAAAGCTTGTTATTTCTTGTAGCTACCCACAGAATACTTCTCCATGGGATATCTCGAAATAAGAAACCTGGTTTGAGAATTATTTGAAAATTTCATGAGTGTAGTTCTAAGAAGTCACTAAGCAAAAGTGGGTTGCTTGGCTTTGACCTCTTGCCTTTACCAGGTGACCCTGGTAGAGACCACTGCCAACCATGTGTTTTCACAAGAATGGACCTTGGTCTATCCTGTGAAACCTTTACTGCAATTTTCTTGTTTTTAAGAAATGCAACTCTTATGACACAGAGTATTTTCCAAACCTGATGTATTATTCGATGACAAGTCTTGTTCTCTGATAGATGAGGTGGAGATGGGCTCGTGGAAACTTGAAGGTTTCTGCAGAGGGCAGAAATTATTCTGCCCCTCTAGGGAAATGATGTATTTCTCTCCATCACTGGGCACTGCTGCTTAGCCCCTGAGACTTGAAGGGAAGGCAGGATGTGCTGGGGGCTCAAGCAGGTGTCCCTGGAGCAAGAAGCTAAAATCCTGAGGGATAGACATGGGGAGTTTTTCCATCCTTCTGCTTTTAGAAAAAGCACCTTGTGCCCCTTAGGAAAGGTGGGAGCCTCCCATTCATTGTACTGTTATCATTCTCGTGGTTCAAAGGACAGGTGTCTCCGTGCGGAGGTAGGGATGTAGGAAACACAGAGGCAGATGCTTAAGGGCTAAAGCATGCAATTATTAGCATCCTACTGTGCTGGGCAAAACTGTCAATCAGCAAGACCTACACAGGGAAAAGCCTCCACCCCAAATTTCAGACTTATCTGAGGAGATAAAAGGGCACGTTTGATTTCACTGTAGGAAGCGAAATCTCACCAGGATGCCAGAAGGAACATGTGGGGGAACTAACTTCTGTGGAGAAAAGTGACATAAAGAAGAAAATAAAGTGTTCTGCTTATCAAATCATCATGTTGATGAAATTCATACAATTCTATTAGTAACTGAACTTGGAATAATTTTATTGGCTAACTATATTTTTAAAAAGTTGTGAACAAAATTAAACAAGCCCCCCCCCCAAAAAAAAAAAAAAAGTTCTGCATCAGGGAATGAGGAAATAACAATTGAGGTAATGAGTTGCTCAAGAGTGTGTGGCTGTTTACTGTTGATTCTCACGGCAAACTTGTAAACATGTTCATACAGCAATCCCCATTGACAGCCAAGGGAAGGGAAAGATGGGAAGTTGCTTCTCCATCAATGTCCAGGCTCACAGAGGTAGTAGGAGGTAACACCGTCTCCACCTTTTCTGTTATCCTTTTCTTTCCCTCATGTTAGAGGAATGCTAATTCCTTTCTCTTCCAGTGTCTGGGAACCTCCCTTCTAGTGTTTACTGGGTCAATCCACTTTTCCTCCTGGTAATGACTTGCTTTGATGGAATCTGCATGGGTGAAGAGGACTGTGGTACCCAGACCCAGGCCTGTCCATTTCTGTCTGTCACTCATTGGACAGAGCCCACCCAGAGCCTTCAGGGGTCCACAGATACCCTGTGCTCTTCCTGCCCTCTTTCCTTCCCCTGCACATGTACCCACATGTTCCACACGCTGATACCCACATCCTGGTAACCATTCTTCCTGAATGCCTAGAAGGAAGAGAGGCCCGACTTAATGCTAGTCAGGAGCACAAACTGTTCCAAATCCTGGTTCTACCATCAGTAACTGTTCTACACTTGGTAACTTTTAATTTACCTGCCTTCTTTGAGTTAACTTCTGTGTTTCTCAATCTGCAAAATAACAACCTTAATAGTAAATGCACTGAAGGGCTGCCAAAATAATAGGAAAAATCACATCCTTGCCATCACCACTACCACCATCTCCCCCACCACCACCGTCAACATACCACTGCCATCAACAAGATTGTGCACGTAGTAGGTGCTCTTTTTGCCTGAGATTGGTTTCAGCTATTGGAAGCTTGATTTACAGGAATTGGGGTGAGTTAAAGGGTCAGGACTCAAGAGGGGGAGAGACTGTGGACATGAATTGACCCAGACAAGTTTCCATATGCATTTTAAGGCCAATTTAGAAATTTTTTGATTGTCGGTTGCACAAAGACTGTGGATTACCACCGAATGGGGTGAGAATGTACTGGGGAGACTGGCTAAACCATTAAGAATCAAGTTTCTCTCTTTTCGTGTGTGTTTGAATTTCTAATTTTCAGATTTATAAGAGCAAGTAATTATATCACCAATTAAATGAGTGAAAAAAATCTATAAAACTAAAGAAATGCTATTCTTGTGGAATAATATATGTACATAAAATTAGAGCAATTCACAAATGCAGAATTCTAATGTTATATTTGATGGTTGCAAGTGCTAAGCCTGCGTTCATATTTCCATTACGGCTCTGTTTTCTTTCAGTTTGAGGAAATGTTTCCCTTAGCGAAAAACTCTAATGCTTTATTTTAGCCCGAAGGAATAAATCTCATGCAAGATCTGTTTTAAATGATTTTTTGAGGTTTGAAGAAATAAAATATTTTTACTTTAATCTCATTAATTTTTTTTTGTTGTTCTGGGAGGACATAAACATAAATGAACTTTAAAAGTTGAAACTTTCCACCTGCCTAGTTCCTAGTGAGGAGAGATTACTCATGAGCTGAGAACAGCTCAAAGAGAAAAATGAAAGAATCCAGGAGAGGCAGAGTGGAGCCAGGCATTGTAAAGGAGATCAGGGTCATTTAGACCCACATGTGCCGCACAGTGACTTGATAAGTCCATAATATCAATACGCATGTCTAAAATTCAGTAGTATATCATTGTCACTCACCAAGATATGAATTGGAAAAAAATCTAAAATATCCTCTAGCTTTAATTTAAACATTTTAAAATATGAATGTGTAAGCCAGGCGTGGTGGCACATGCCTATAATCCCAGTCACTAAGGAGGCTGAGGCAGGAGGATCACAAATTCAAGGCCAGCCTCAGCAACGAAGCAAGGCCCTCAGTAACTTAGTGAGACTGTCTTGAATTTTTTTTTTTAAAGTATGTGTGTATATACACACACACACACACACACACATACACACACATGTGTGTCTAAGTATGTATATAAACACATACACATACATAGACACACATTGATATGTGACCAGGGCTATGGCGCAGTGGTCAAATGCCCCTGGGTTCAATCTCTAGTACAAAAAAAATATATAGTGTGTGTGCTTATAATATAGATTTTTTTTTAGAAAAATCAAATGTTTTTGATTTGTAATAAAAATCAATGAAATAAAAAGTAATGGTGTCTTGGCTCACCTCTCCCCGCTGTATGTTTTATCCTTATTCCTTAGAGGCAAATGGTTTTTCCCCTTCCTGCCTTTCAGGATTCAACAATGGCAACAAGAGAAGTAAAACCTTAAATCTCAATTAATCTTTCACTTAACATTTTAAATTGTTGTAGAATGCTAAATCATTATGTAGACTTGATCAGTGAGTTATTTTTCCTAGAATCAGGGAAGGTGAGAATGAAAAAGTTCCTCAAGATCCAAACAAATTCACTAATATCATAAATGAAGAAACCAAAGTCCAGCCACACATCCTGTGACTTGCCCGAGTCAGTTAGTTTATGACTCCCTGTGGTGTAAAACTTGGGTCCGATGCCCTGTTTTCACTACCGCACTGTTTCCGGGATTGTTCTGGCACAATTCAGGAACAGCTGATAATGCTTTATAAGCAAACCTTTAGAACATTAGACTATTTTAAAATGATAGTTAAGGTGAATGCTCTAGGAACTATGTGTTTGCTATTTAGAGATCAGTGCAAAGTAGAGTGTACCTGGAAATATTACAATGGACCATGTTATTGACCCAGTTTGGCAGAATAAAAGGGAAGGAACATGCAATTTGGAATAAGAAACATGAAACATTATTGATAAAGGGAGTTATGTAATATCATGAAGTGTAATTGGTAGGAGCTTTTCAATGTTAAGTTCCAGTTCCTTCTTTCTGTGGCTGATTGATCCCCTGGTTTGTCTTTAGACAAGGAAGAGAATATTGCTGATTCAGAGGTTATAAGAAATCATGTCAGAGTGTGGCAGAAGAAATTTGAGGGTATGAAGATTGGGGAAATAGAAATGAGAATTTGGGATATATGATATATGCAAGTGTGTGTATGTGTGTGTGTGTGTGTGTGTGTGTGTGTGTGTGTGTGTGTTTTATATGGCGGTGATGGTACATTGGAGGCAAGTGTCAAGAAAGTGCCCTGACATTCTTGCAATTGTCTTTGACACAGGCCGACACATTTGAAATCTAGTCTTCAGGTCACAAGGAGTTTGAATCAGGTAGCAGCTAAGCCATGTTAGGTCAGTTTCACAAACTGAAAGAAAACATAATTGGCCTAGACAAGGGGTTGGCAAAATTATTCTGTAAAGGGCCAACTAGTAAATATTTTAGCCTTGGCCGGCCATAAGGTCCCTGTCGTAATTACTCAGCTCTGCCACGGCAGCATAAAAGCAACCGTGGACCCGTGGATGACAAGGAAACCAACGAGCATGGCTGTGGCCTGACAAAACTTCATTTATAGTGACAGAAATTTGAATTGCATATAATTTTCTCATGTCACAAAATACTCTCCTTCTTTTACTATTGTTTTCAAAGCCTAGAAAAATGTGAAAACCATTCTTTTGACATGGGCCATTCAAACTCAGGTGGTCTGCTGGATATGGCCCACAGGCCCCTGGGCTGGATGGATGAAAGGCTTGAATCTACCTTTTAAGGAAGGATTCTTCTGTCCCAGAAAACAGGTAGAGAAGAGTATCCTTTTTTTAAAAAAATTGCTCCCCAATTTTGTTGTTTCTGGAATCTAAGTACTTTCTGATTTTGCTTTGTTTACTGTAGACCAGCAGTCTTGATATAGGACAGAGCCCAGACCTGCGTTGCTTTGAATTCTAATACCCCATTTTCCAGATGTTCTAGAAAGTACTCCTGTAAATAAAGAGGGTTCTTTACCACATTGTAGGGCCAGCTGCTGAATGGGTATTTCATCAGGATAAGGTATAGGCCATTCTAAGGATTTTTGTTGCTCTGAGGTATACTCTGCATTCTGGTTATTTTTTTGGAGATTGTGTTCCAGAGGAAGACCTTTCCATATGTCCTTTAGGTCCCAACTCCCTCCCATCCATCTTAGCAACTCTACTCTGCTAGTGCACCCAGCAGAGAGTACCTAGCTATGTTCCTCACTGTCACTGCTATCACCCATTTGCATGTAGTACAATTCCTATTTGTAATCCTTACAATTTTGATTGGGTCTTGGCCTGGTCATTGCCGGTAATACATGTGCTGATGGCATGTTTACAAGATGGTGAGTGTCTTCCACATAAAGACTTTTTTGTAAATGGCAGAGTGACACTTGGGGGAAGTCACACAGGTGGAAACTGGTGGAACTATAGCTCAAAGCCAAATTGGCTTCCAGCTGTGCTACTCTTTCTGCTCAGCCATGCAGCCCTCCTCTAGTTTAGAGTTTATAGGGCTTGGGCTCCAAAGCCACTTGTAAAGTTTGATGTGATGAGGTCAATTATTCTTAAAATTTATTGTTGGTAGAAAGTGTTTATGCATTTTATTAATGTGTTTGCTTCCTCCTAAGCTAAAGTCATTGACTCGCATGTAGGAGGACATTTCATGCCTTAGAGAGTGAAAAATGAATACCCACATTCAAATTTGTTGAGCAATTAGTTCCTCTTCCCCTCTGTTGGTCATGGGGATTTTTTACTTTGTACATTAAAAGAAAATAGGTACTAAGGAAACGGGAGAATTTAACTTAAGAGTTAGAACACAACTTCAAAATTAAATTCCTAGGATCTACTGGAGATATATATATATATATATATATATATATATATATATATATATATATAACTTTTATTTCAACTAATTACTTGATTTCTTTCCAATATGTATCTATTCCAAATGTGAATGCCTATAGCGTTCCCTTATTTTTTATTCTGCCAGACTTCCCAAAAGTCATGCTCCCCGCAATGGCTCCTGGGGAAAATGAGACCAAACTACCAGCCCAAGGAGCAGTCAGTATTCTTGGAAAAAACAAGGAAGCTTGAAATAATTCAAGAAAAATGTAAAATGGTATGACCAGAGCTACTATTCATCTTATGATAAACTGGAAGGGACTTAAGAAAATGTATTTTCATGCCCCCCGACCCCAGGGATGCAAAAAAAAAAAAAAAAAGGAATGTGTCTAAGCAGACTATGTCTGGAAACTTCTTTGTGATTTCATAGAGTTGACCCAGGCTCAGGAAATGGGTAGGCTTGGGAGGGGCAGAGAAACTCATTTCTTGAGTTTGAATTGTGCTGGGCATGACGTCACTCCTTGAATCCTTGCCAGTCAGCGATATTACTATATCCACTTGGAATCTGCAGTAAACAAGGCGCCCAAGACAGGTAGAAGGGCTCAGAGAGGAGGAGCGAACACTCTGGGGCCAGATTTCCTGGTGTGACTCTAGGTGCCACCATTTCACAGCCATGTGAGCTCAGGCAAAGTCCTGAACTTTCCTTTGCCTTGGTTTCCTGTTTTAAAAACCAAGATCTTCATATCCCTACCTGTGGCTTTCTTGTGAAGTTTGAATGAATGAAGGCAAGTAAAGCACCTGGCATGTGGTAAACACTCCCTACGTAAATAGCCTACATGGAGATTGCTCATCATCTGGCACCTGGGTCAAGAGCAGAACTGAGATAGGAATGCAGGGAGGCAGAATGTGTCCCCGTGGTGGTGCCACGAGGGTTCATGGTGACAGTGGTTTGATGAAGCAGAGGATCTGGGATAATGAGTGGCATGAAAGGAAGTTGAGCTTGTGGAGTAAAGTACCAGTGTGCCCCTGCAGAGCTTGTTTAAACAGTCTGGCTGGGCAAAAGGTAAACATGACTTCATCCCTTCCCCTCCACTTCAATTCAGGCCAGACCTTGTGAGTCGTGTTCTGATGTCCCATACCTCCTGGGACAAACAGCCATGTGCAAGTGCATGTGTGTGCACACACAACGCACACGGTGACACTCCGCATGATCCAGATGCTAAACGTGACATGACATAGCCCTGGCTCTTAATCATCAACCCTGCTGTGCTCCCATCTTACAGAAATAATTTCTGAGCCCCATTGGATTGTAAGCCCGGTGAGGGCAGGCTGCTGTCCCTCGGGCACGACTGTGTCCCTACCTGGCATCGTGCTGGTGCATAGTAGGTGCTCAGGTGATGGGAAAGTGAATGGCTGAGTAATGAGGGTCTCTCACGGCTCTGGGCCTTTGCATCTACTATTCCCTCTGACTATAACGATTGCCTTCTGTTTAACCGGTTGGTTCTTGTCCATCTCCTCTAGAGGCACACCTTACTTCCCCCTCTTCCTTTCTTAAATCTGAGTTGGGTGCACATAGATGTGGACCCCCAGTTCCCCCTGTCTGGGCATGGGTTGCACTGTACTGCAATCCCCTCATTAGTCTGGATGCCTCCTTGCACCGTGGCTTCCTGGAGACGGAGACACAGATGTACTTATTCAGCACCACATGCTCTACCTGTGCCTAGCGGACGGACTGACAGCCTCCCCAGAGGACCAGGACTTGTCTGCGAACACAAGTGGGTGTGCACCCCACGCACATGCCGTTTTGTCCTAGCCCCTCTGGGCAAGTGAGTCACCAAGGTAAGTGACAGGTGACTCAGGACGGTGGCAGATGTCTCTCTCCTCCTTTTCTGGCAGCAGGGAAGCATGGCTCGGCCTCCACAGTTACTCTGGCAGTTGGAATTCACAAAAACGAGCAGCTGACAGCAGAGTGGCGAGCCGAGCCGGGAAGTCCATAATCAGCCTCGGGACTTTAATGAGTGTTCTCCAGAGCAGAGGCGCTAACTAACCGTCCTGGGCTCCCTTGATCAGTTTAATTGGAGGACAGACGGTCTTAAACATTTAAAAGAGCTGACAGAAGGATCCAATTCCCAAGGCTTCCCCTGTAGCTAAACCTGTGCCTGTAAGCTCACTCTCCCGGCCACGTGCGAGGCTTGAATTCTGACCTTTAGCAGATTCCAGATCTCAGTGTTCCAGCTCTGTTTCTGAGCTTGATCTTAATTTTGTCCTTTTGAGCACATTCAGAAGGCTACCAAATGCCCCATTCATTCTGATGTCTTGCTACTGAAAATATATTTGAAAGAGGGGAGCGTTTTGATGTCTGTATATGACACGGATGTCCTGTTTTTATAACGCCCGTTTACAGCTAACTCTGTTTACTTCTTAACTGTTTAGGAATCACTATAGAAATTCTTATTAATTGAGATGCTTCTTTGCATTAAATGTGTTTCGTTTTCTTAGCAGATTAAAATACTTGGAACATTGAATTTTTGTCTTAATAATAAGTACTGTAGAAGCTGATAAATGTGAGATTAATGGCCAAAAAGAGACATTTCAGATGGATAATTTAGATTTTTATCATTTATTAATCATAGAAAGTAAACCTGCTGTATAAGTAATTTTAGTTTTATCAAGAAGATAAATTGTTCTGGCTAATGAATGTATAGATATTCTATGCCAAAGGCATTTGGAGTAATCTGTTAATCATTTAACTGTGTCAGGGCATATGCTATGTCTTCATAAAGCAATTAAAACACATAACTTTCTCCACTGAAATGTGTGTTGGCCTTCACTGCCTAAAGCAAATTAAAGTAGCATTTGTCTTAGACTAGATTCTGGTGGCGCACCATCTAAAGGCAAAAACATGGAAGGCTATAGATGTCATGGCAAAGAAGGACTAGTTCAGTCTCTCCTTCCATGGGCGAAGTTGCAAATCACCCTCAGAGTGGAGCCGCACTAATGAGGAAGGACTTTCTGGCTCCCGAGTACCTATCAAAGTGGATGGGTTCTTGGCGGAAAATCCCAGAGGACCTTTCCCCTACCAGCGCCTGGGGATTTACATCTGTAGGTCCCATTAGCACTAATGGGTGCTCCCCGAATGCAAACTGTCCTCCCGCTGATGGAGGAGCAAACCCCTAACTAATATTCTTGCTCCATTTATCTGGCGCTCAAAGACGGACAGAGGGCTGCATTAACGGGCTCTGGGAGCGTAATGGTTGCCATTATGCTAATAGAGATTTGTGTCAGCTCTTTTGCAGAGGGTCATAATTCTACTTGTAAAACTCTCTTTCGGGGAAACAAATTTTTAAATATTAATATTACTTTTGTTGTTGTTTTTCCGCAAACCAACGATGCCTGCCGCCACAAAACGTCAATGGCAATGTGACTCACCTGGCAGGAGTTTGTGGGAGGTGACTCTCTTTCCACCTCTGGGTCAGACACCTTCTGCCTGACCCGCCTGGAGCTCGGGGCTCAGCCTTCATCCTTGTCCCCTGTGATGCCCTGTCAGGGAGGGGTCTGCCAGGTGCTCTGTGGGAAGCGTCTCTTGACACCTGACGAGATGGAAGGCAAAGAGGGGTGGTGGGGGGAACTTGAGACGTTTTGGAAGGGCTGTAGCCCACCTGCTTAGGAAGTCCGATTTCTGATCTCCAGGGTTGGGGTGATTCTAGTAACACCCAGAACACTGGGAAGGAAGTGCAGGGCAAGGCAGGGCCCGGGCCCGGGCCTAGTTTCTCAGTGGGTTTCCATCCCATCTAGAGGACCCAGCATGTGCTGGCTCCTCATCGAGTTAGTGAAAAACGCACAGACGTGTGAATGGACACACAGGACTGACCTTGGCTTTGGCCTCTTCCTCTTGCTGCCTTCCTGACTCCTCGAGCCTCACTTTCCTCCCTGTAACCTGGGGAAGGCAATGTGCTCAGATCTCTGGGAGCCCACAGGAGGCGTTAAAAGAGCACAAAGGCCTGGGTCGAGCACACAGTAGGTGCTTTACTGTTCAGGGCAGGTCCTCCTTCCTATGGCCAGCGAAGCATCTTCCCAATTCCTCTCTCCTTATTGGATTCCTCATCTAAGTTTTTATTTCCAAAATAAAGCCAGCTTCTTTTCTGGACACAGAGGCCTGTGCCGTCTGCCCTCCTTTTTGGTGCCTGGGGGGCCTGGAAAGCATCTTCTGGGAGGGGACTCAGGGAGGGGAAGGTGCTGCTTGGGCAGTTCAGATGCGGGCGTCTGGCCAGCTCCGGAAGGAAGGCTGGCCCACTCAAGTCTCGAACACAGATTCCCCGCTGAGCAGCCTGTCGATGCCAGCCGACTGCCAGGCGGGCCCCCTGATGTTTGTAATACACAGATCCATATCAGCCTTATGAAGTTCCATATTAATATGATGCTAAATAGGGATTCCGACTCTTGGAAGAGGGGGAGGGGAAGCACCGAACGAGGTCACCAGTAAAAAACCAGAGCCCCAGGACGGGGAGCGGCAGGCGCGCAGGTGACTGTCGCGATGCATTAGCAGTGGGGGAAGCTTGAACAGCAGCTGCCTGCATTATTCCTGGTTCCAGCCCAGTGCCCCCTCTCTCCTCTTTCTCATTGAATTTGATGCTTTATGGAACCTGCAACGTCATAAAAATAACACTCTGCTGCATCCTTCACCCCGGGATCTCAAAGCCCTCTACGGACATTAATATTTATCGCTAGGAACCTGGGATGTCGGTTGAGAAATATTATCCCAATTTTACAGATGAGGAACTTGAGATTGGGTGGTTAAGTGACTTGGCAGAAGTCACTCCCTACCTACTGAGTAGTGGGGCCATGCCCTGGGACAGATCCCAGAAAAGTATGCGGAGCCCTTGGCAGAATGGGAGAATGCCCTTTGTTTAACGGGGAGAAAACAGAGTGCCCCGGACAAGCCAGAGGCAGGCGGCCGAGCAGCTCGGCTCCTCACACTGACTTTTATTCCCCTCTTGTCAGGCTTGAGGGAGTCAACTCTCACGGCACGTTCAATTTTTCACTTCTCCACCAACCTTGCCAATTAAATCTGCCAGTTCAGAATCCGTGGCCAGTTTCCCTTATAGAACTTTCAGGAAATACAAAAGGGCTTGCTTGGGAGAAGGATGTCCATGATGGTCAAGAAGAAGGGCGACTGGCCTCAGAAGACGAGCAAAAGACCCAGGAGGCTGGGGAAGAAGGTTTTCCAAATTGAAGGAGTGTAGAGGAATTTAGATAACATGCACCCTTGGCTGCAGGGCCAGAACTCTAGATCTGTGGGCATGTTTTCATCTTGAACTTGAAATTGTTCAGGAGAAATCAAAGGGAACTTTACATTTTTTCTGTGTAAACACGAGACTTTGAGAAAGGCATGGATTTTGCAAAATAATTTAAGAGGTTTTCATTTGAAGAAATCTAGCTATCTGTCTTGTTAACAGAAAGGCAATGCTGTGGTTTTAGTTCTCAGCTCTTGGTGACCTGGCTAAGAGAAAGGAAACTAGAATAAAGGTAGACAGTGCTGTGCCCACCTAGCACTCATTTACTAACTGTTTGTAAATCTCTGAGCTGGGTCATAGGCTCTGTGGCCTCAGAATATGGAGCCACATAAATGGAGGTTCTGCCCTGTTGATGGGGGCCCCAGGTTAGTTTGGGAGACATGCGGATGAATGACTATGGAAATGTGAGATGAACCACCCTCGATATCAGTACCCTGAGCTTGGGAAGCACAGTGGAAGAGGTGATTCATGTTTGGGGCATTCTACTTGCAGATGATATTCTTCCCAAACGGGCCTGGATGAGGCTGGCACATTTTACCCATTAAGAATTGGATGGTGGTCACCCAGTTCATTCTATGAGTCAGCAAAAGCCATTCAAAAGCACTTGACCTAGTTGAATGAAGTCATGGCTTCTGGAAATTTAGGAGACATCAAGAGTCTCATGTCTAATCCTGTAGGTATTACTATAGTGTCATTGTCACCTGTAGTACCTCCTGGGTACATTAGGGAAAGACATCAAAGTCACTCTCTTAGAGGCAAAGTGTGCTGTTTCCATGTTTCTCAGGTTTGTATTAGTAAGGTTAGGATAATGTCCTGAGTTTATTGTGCTAGGAGTCTAAATAGATAATAGGACAAGTTTTGTGGCCAGGGTCTCAGGTCCAATGGGCCAAAGCCTGGAGTAGACCTGCTATAGCTATTGTTACTTCTTCCCCTGAGGAAGAAGAAGATTGTATGGAAGACTGTATAGATGACAAAGTCAAGTAAACTATGTTAAAGTAACAATTGAAGCTGTGGTTCTCCCAGACTCTGTGGAATCCAAGCTCCAGTCAGCTGGCTGGGCCTAGACAGGGTGGTGGAGGACTCCTGTACTCACACTGGGCGGAACTGAGTGGCCTCCTTTCTCCTGGTTTCTGATTGAGCTCCAGGCCTCTCCTAGGGTACCAACCAGAGGTGAGCATCAATTTAGAGCAAGAGCCCAAAGCAAGAGGCCCCAGAGGCCAGGACCCAAGAGCCTGGATTCAAAGCATCCACAGGAGGTTGACTCCAACAACCGGAGCTCTTCCCTCATCATAGCCGAGGCGCTCCACAGCACCATTGCTCAGATTATGAGCTTTCTCTTCCTCCTGACTCTTTCTCGACAAAGTGAGAAAAGTCTGTGTTGAGCACCAGAAGTTCTTGTGCTTAGAGGAACAGAAGGATCTTTGTCTTCCTCTGGTGGTGGATCTCAGTCCTGAGGAAGCAGAAGCAGGATGGTTGTCGCCATAAATGCTGTGCAATTTCTAAGACCCTTGCCCTGCATTCTCTTTGGCCAAACGGGGCTGCTTCAGTGTGCGCGGTGAAGCCTCTGCTGAGTTGTCCGAAGAAAGAGATGGAGTCTTCAGGCCAAATCTGGCTTCCCACTCACACCCACCCAGTTACGGCTGGAACAGGGAAAACGGATCAGTTTTCAGAAACAAAAACAAAAATAAAACAAAAAAACAAACTACCTTAGCATGGTGGTTGAGAGTATGGGTTCCGGGAGCTGGCTTTAGGCTGGACCCTGGAGGGGGGACATGGACACATCCTGTAACTCCTTCAGCTTCTTTTTCAGCATTTTAAAGGACAAATAAAGATGCTTATGCTGTGAGAACAAGTGCTGCTGAAATTAAAGTGACAGTGTGCCTAAGTACCCAGCACAGTGCTTGGCCTAGGTAGGGAGCTTCAAGTTCTCATCTGTCAGATGGGGTTCAACACTATGGTGGACCTCACAGGTTCCTGTGAGAATCAAATGGGCTAATTCTTAGAATACCCTGGCACGTACCACCTGGCATGAAGTAAGCACTCATTAAATGCTATTTCTTACTAGCACATGCTCATTGCGATTGTTTCTCTAAATTCATATAAAGACTTCCAAGGAAGATATCATGAAGCAAGTCCCTGTCCTGTTCACCTAATTTAAAAAAAAAAAAAAAAGAAAGATTTCGCTGGAGAAGTCCAGATGGCCAGGACACTGTGATGACTGACAAGCAGAGTGTGTGTACAGAAGCCCTTCCTGTACCGCCATTCCCGCTCCCTTTTTGAAGTGCCATCTTTTCCCAACCTTCAAAAGGCTTAAATATGAAAATACAGAGCTTGGTGGCTTTTGTTTTTACAGTGATTTTTTTTTGTTGTTGTTGTTGGTATTCCGCAAAAGGACTTTTAAAAATAGCACAACCCAGTATTAGACAAATGTTTATCCGATTATATAAGCACATCAACCAAGAGAACATAATAAGGTAGAGTTTCTAGAAATTCTAAACATGAAAAACAGGCATATTAAAATGAATGAAAAATTACAGGTATTACTGTGGTAAGCTGCTTGGAATATTCTTTAACGGTGTATATTTCCTGAAAGTGTGCTCTGTTGGCGCTTGCTTGCAAAATAAAAGAAAGCCCGTTTCCGGAGCCCGTTGGTGTGGCCCTACAGGCAACCGGTGGATACTTTCATTGTGTTTTTTTTTTTTTTTTATTGTTGGTCGTTCAAAACATTACATAGTTCTTAATACATCATATTTCACAGTTTGATTCAAGTGGGTTATGAACTCCCAATTTTACCCCGTATACAGATTGCTGTATCACATCAGTTACCCTTCCATTGATTGACAAATTGCCTTTCTAGTGTCTGATGTATTCTGCTGTCTGTCCTGTTCTCTACTATCCCCCCTCCCCTCCCCTCCCCTCCCCTTTTCTCTCTCTACCCCTTCTACTGTAAATCATTTCTTCGATTTGTATTATCTTGTCTTACCCTCATTGTGTTTGTTGATTGGACCTTTCGGTTTGGTTTGGGTTTTAACTTTTGATTTGATTTGGCTTCTGGGTCAGGTGAGGTTCTGTCTTTCTCAGAGCTGAAAGGCACAGCCTTCAAGGTAAGCTCACAGGTCTGGGGGAAACAGCTTGGTAGTGAGCCTTCTGGAAAGGCCAGAGGGGAATGCCCTCCTGGGGTGGGTGTCTGCTGGGGACGCCCTGCTTGTGCAGTATGCTGGGGGCGTAAGGGGGTCCATCCAGAGCCTTGCTCTTCCAGAGCTGGGGTAAGAAAACATAGAGACCCGGGAGGCTCTAGGGTTTGGCAGTTCTGAAGCAATCATTTTAGGCCACGTTACCATGGATTGTGGTGGCTGTAGGAATCGCATGCAGAGAAAGCATCCTTGTTATAAAGGATGAAGGGAGCTGGAGTTCCCCGCAGGGGAGGATGGGAGAGAAATTCTCCTTCCCGGTGCTGAATCCAGAATTGTGTGCGCAGTTGGGAAAATGATGACATTGGGCTGTCCTGCACGGGGCTTGTCTTGAAGATGCTGTGATACTTTTCAGGGAAATGACCCTTGACAAGAGTGTGTGACAGCCACAGCTGTGCCCAGATGTGGGACTGGGGAGCTGTGGGCAGGGGTACGGAATCGATGCCGCTGACAATTGCAGTCCTTCTTCCCTTTCTGTCTCCCACACCAAAGACAACCTCAGGAGAGGCTCTGCGGGCTTGTCAGGAAGATGAATAGCTAAGTATGAAGTTCGAAAGCCGCTTGCTTGTTTAGAGTAATGTTCGAAAACAGCTCGCTAGGCCTTGTCGTGGGGACGACGCATCCCACGGTACACTTGGGTGAGCCAGAAGCCTGCGCCATCCCAATTCCCACCAACATAAATGATACTTTGGGTGGATTTGCATCGATATGTTGGATAAATGCTGAGAAAAGTCCTGTAATCCATGAGCCTGGCAAGCCAGCTGCTGCTCCCCTTGAAAAGGTCAGGGTGGTATTGCAGTGAGAAGCACATTTGGAAGTTTGACTCCCAGTGGGTTCGGATGTTTTCCCTTGGGGTTGCTACAGGACTGGCATGCTCTCTTTGGTTAAAGTGGTGGCGCTTGATTGAAATAGTCATGGAAATGAGCCTAATAGATCTTTTGATGGGTTTCACTGGTAGAACACAATCAAAGCCCATCCCCAGTATCACCCTCCCCCTAGTCTTTTCTCTGGTCGACTGTACACTGGAAAGTCATGGTCCTTAGAACAAGACTCCAATCCTGCATTTTATCTTTGTTTCTCAGCTGCACTTCTCACTAGTTGATCTGAATGATTTCCCTTTTGTTTCCTTTCCTAAATTTACTGCTTATCTCATCAACAAGAGGAGGGGGCTGCAAATCAATGGCTGCCTGGGTGTGTGGGGGCAGAGGGGCCTCTCACGCCCGCTCGGCTCTCGTTTGTGAGTGTGTAGGCAGCAGAAGTAAATTAGCTTGCAGATTTCAGGAGAGACTGTTATCAGCGTCCTCTGCCAGGGATCATGCAGAGTGCCAAATTACAATTGATTTCTCAATAAAATTGAGTTCAACCTTCCCCAACATAATCCGAGACAGAAATGACAGAGAACTGTCTCACTTTAAAATTTTTATTCTTTTCAGTCAATTTTGTTCTTGGAGGTTTATGATTGTTATTAGCCTTGGACCATGAGATACTCACTTCCCTTGCCTTCTGGACTTCCCAAAGCAGGCAGGGTCAGTGAGGAAGTGCAGGTGCCCGAGGCCGGCTTCCTAGTCTCTCCCTCTTGGCGCGGCTCCTCACTGGGCGCCACATAAAGATGCCACTGGCCTCAAAGATCCAGAAGTGCAAGAGTTTGCTTTCTGTGTTTGAACGGATCAGAAGAGAAGGGCAGTTTACAGAAGGTGCTCCCTCTCCCTCCATCCCATTTCAATCTTCTCTCCACCCTGACATGCATGTGCATGCTCAAACACACCCGTGTGCACACCCTCTGCCCTCTGCTCAGAGCCCATGGCTTTGGGAACCACCAACCAACCAACCTAATTAACACGCCTTTTTTCAATTGCTGGAGCAGTTCCCTGAATGCAGCACCTTGTCCCCACCAAGCTGGCCTGCTCAGCTCATGCCCTGTGTTCCCTCCTGAAGAGGGTCATCTGTGCCCCCAAAGCAGCAAACCCATTTCCTGTTGCTCTGCATTCTGAGGTTGAAAGCCTGCCCCTTCCTCACGGGAAGCCAGCCCCTTCTGGGGAGGAACATGCCCCCGCTGCCCTCCACCTCCATCCACGCCTTCCTTGCCATCTTCCCACCAGTTAGTGTTCTTTAACAAGGAACGACCTGAGCTGCGCTAAATATGCTCAAATAAAACTCAGGCACTCTGGTGTACGCCATTGCTAGCCAACGTCCAGCCTATGTCCAGCAGCTGTCCTCCCGGCTTTCTTTTCCCAGCACAATCATTTTTGAGCGCACAGCTCAGTGACATCAAGCACATTCACATGGGTGTGCAGCCACCAACATTGCTCCTATGGCTCTTTGCATCTTGCAAAGATGAAACTATGTACCTATTAAACAGTTACTCCCCAGTCCCCATCCTCCTTCTGGCCACCACTGTGCCTCTTTGTTTCTGTGAATTTGACCTCTCTGGTGGAACCACAGGGCATTTTCTCACTTAGCATGGTGTTCTCAAGTTTCATTCTGCTGTGGGGTGTACCAGAATTTCCTGCCTTTTTAAGGCAGGGTAATATTCCATGGCATGGCGGTACCATGCAGCGTTTATTCATTTGTGCATTGCTGGACAGTAGAGTTACTTCCACTGTGGAATAGCCTCAATGCTAGTATCTGTTTAAAATGCTACTTTCAATCAGGTGTGGTGGCGCGCACCTGTAATCTCAGCGGCCAGGAAGGTTGAGGCAGGAGGATTGCGAGTTCAAAGCCAGCCTCAGCAAAGTCAAGGCGCTAAGCAACTCAGTGAGATCCTGTCTCTAAATAAAATACAAAATAGGGCTGGGGATGGGCTCAGTGGTCGAGTGCCCCTGAGTTCAATTCCCCGGTACCCCCTTCTCCCCCGACAAAAATGCTACCTTCAATTCTCTGGGATATGGATATGGAATTTCTTAATGATACGGGGGATTCCATTTTCATTTCTTTTTTTGTGACACGCCATGCTGTTTTCGGTAGCAGCTAAGCATCCCACATTCCCACCGACAGTGTGCACGGGGCCCAGTGTTTCCACGTCCTCACCAGCATTTGTCATTGCTGATTTTTCATTCTTTTTGACAGGGGCTGTCCTGCTGGGCATGAGGCCCTGTGCTTCATGACACCTCCACGCAGAGGGCAGTGTCATTTTCCTCATTTCACAGATCAGGACACAGAGGATTGAGGGTGTCATGTAAATTGTTCCAGGCCACAGAGCCATTTTCATTCAAGTCTACCTGGTCTTAGAGCCACCATAGGAAAAACAAGGTCCCTATTCTGTGTACTGGCCATGTGACAATATATCAATATGGGGACTTTCCTTTTTCCTTTTAATGGCTTCTCAGGGAGACAGGGGTAGGCTCATTGCACATGAACACAAGACTCTCTTCCTTTATTATTCTAAGCAAAGCAAAGGGAAATAAGCCAGCCAATGGGACAGCTTATTCTCCATGCCGTAATAATTTTCCTAATTGGCAATAAGAACTGACCTGGTGACTCCTCTTAGGGGTTGAAGGAGACCGGCTATTTCCTGTTTTCTAAGCAGAACATACCTCTAAAGAGAATTGATAGCCCAGAGGGTTTTATCTCAGATCTAAGGTCAAAGGCATACAATATCTACGGATGCGTGTCATCGCCACCTGTGAACCTTTTGTTTAGCAATCCTATATCTAGGCTGTAAATCTGCCACTTCCTATCTTGGCCACCCTAGGCAAATCTATTCACTTCTCTGAACTTGTGTCTTCTCATCTATAGAATGGGAATGAAAATATCAAGCTCATCACATCTGTCTTCTTCTTCCCAAAGAGAGAATGCAAACCAAATAAACGTCTTATGTGTACAGGAAATCCAGCTCAGCATTCAGGAATGCTCCCTTTAGTTCAGCTGGACAGAGATTTTCCTGATTCAGACTGACTCCGTCGCTCCGCAACCCTGGGGCATTGGACGCTCCAGCTGAGATCTGATCTGGTACCAGGCCACAGTGGGGAAGCAGGGGGACACGGCAAAGATGCCCTCTCTGGGGGAGGATGTCAACGTGGAGGCAGGAGCAGGGGGAAATTCAGGGGCCTGGGTCCAGCCCGAATTTGGCCAAGCTGATGTGTGACTTGGGGCAGGCCATCGAAGTGCCCCCAGCTGAAGGTGCTAGTCGATTCTGTAAAATGAATAGGCTCCTTTCCCCAGTTTCTTACTCTTTCTGTAAAGCTAATATGATTTTGTCTTTTGATTCCTTTCATGGCTCTTCTTACTGATCTCTATGGTGACATGAGATGACAGAGAGAGAGAGAGAGAGAGAGAGAGAGAGAGAGAGAGAGAGAGAGAGATTTTTCTGGCACTTACAGTTGTTCAGTAAGCATATTCTCTTTCCTTTCTCTTCTTGCTCTCTCCTTCCTTCTATCCTTCCCACTGATGCTCTGGAGATGAGCAAGGTTTTCAACCAAGATCTATGGACCACTTCTGCGGCATGCTTATTTCTTCTCCATCTCCACCCTGACCAGGGCATAGCTACTTCTTGAATGAAGGTGGCTGGTCGTACACTCTGACTTGAGGAGGTAGGTCCCCCAAGCCAATATTTCCCAAAGGTCATGGGAATCCTTGCAACAGGACTGCCATCTTGTATCAGAGAGTACCTTCCAGAATCACACAGACGTGGCTGGAAGGTTCTTATGCTTTTCTTAGTTAAATTCCAGCTCTGCCACATCAAAGCTAGGAGCTACAATAACCTCCTAGTTGTGCCTTGACTTTCTGGTCTGTCCAAAGAGCCTAGTCATGCAACTTAATTCATAGGGTGGTGAGAATAAACGTGATGATATACATAAAGCATTTGCAGCAATTCCTGGTGTGATTTAGCAATATTGTGGGTATGACCGCTGCTGCTACCACAATTAGTATCCTTACTTCTACAGCGACCATTATTGCTATGATGGAGTCATTTTCCTGCTTAAAAACATTATCCATTTTATGACCGTTTCTTGGATTCAGACATATCCTGAGAAATATTCCTTCAAGCACAATTGCTCCGTGTTCTATATTGACTTCAAGTTCTAAAGGGATGACATTTCTTTATTTAAACAGGATTTTTCATATTTTAATAAAGTATGTTAATAGTAACTCATTTGCCAGTTGAGCAAGATTATGTTTTTACCATGAGATTTAAATATGTATGTAAATGTAAATTATGTGAAAATTTTCCTCAGTTGAAAAGATGTCTTTAAACACCTACAACACCCGAGTGTAACGTATTCCAGAGTACAAATAAGATTAGTGACTGGGAGAAGAGAGCATTAGTATTTTAAAACCCTAAATAGACATGCATAAGAAGAAGGTTGAAAAATTCAAGTGGAATAAATGTTTCCAACATTCTCTCCTTTTTAAAGAAGATATTAATAATGGGCTGTTATCTCAGATGGGTAACGTCCTCTAACAAACTTGTCTTAGTGCCTATACAAGATGGGTTTTTAAAATTTTTTTATAAGGAGGATATTAAGAGGGAATGTGTTTCATCCATTCCCAGACACCATTTCTTCTCAGTTGCAAATAATAACGTCCATATAAAAATGAGCATTTCTTTTTCCCCTTAGGATATCTGTTCTTAAAATCACATTCAGATTCTTATAATTCCAATACTGCAAACAGCCGGTTCTGACCTCTAATCCTTTTTCCATTAGAGATTTCAACACTACTTTGAGCAACACTGGTTAGTTGATGACCCAAATCTTCTTAATCCTGAGCAACCAGAATGTTAGATCAGTAACTAGAGTATATTTTTCTAATTTACTCCATAGTTTTTCCTCTTCCCTTCATATCTTTAGAGTGCTTTGGTACTGAACAAGAGAAGGTTGTGCTGTGTCCAGACTTTTGGTTGGCTGAGCAAGCCTTAGATTTCTTTCTTTCTTTCTTTCTTTCTTTCTTTCTTTCTTTCTTTCTTTTTTTCTTTCTTTCTTTCTTTCTTTCTTTCTTTCTTTCTTTCTTTCTTTCTTCCTTCCTTCCTTCCTTCCTTCCTTCCTTCCTTCCTTCCTCCTGGGGATTGAACTCAGGGACACTTGAGCCACATCCCCAGCCCTATTTTGTATTTTATTTACAGACGGGGTCTCACTAAGTTGCTTAGTGCTTCACTGTTGCTGAGGCTGGGTTTGAACTCGAGATCCTCCTGCCTCAGCCTCCGAACCCACTGGAATCACAGGTGTGAGCCACTGTGATTTTTTTTGTTTCACCTTAGCAGCTACCATGGGATGATACTTCTCATACTTGAGTCCTAGGATACATATTTTATTGAGCAATTTGTTGTGCTCTAGTCCAATACCAAGAGCTTAAGGACATTTATCTCATTTAATCTTTGCAACTAACCTGAGCCTTCATCTTCATATGAGGAAACTGAGGCACAAAGAAGTGAAGCATCTTACCTCATCTCAGTTAGTAAATGGCAAAAGTGGTTAAGTTTTAATCCCAGAACTTTGAAGCCTGTGTTCTTATTCACTATAAACGTACTATTTGGTTGGATGGAGGAATCCATCTAAAATTCCATTTTCAATGATTACAAGTATTTAAATAGATGAACAGGGTCTTTTTTTCTTTTCTTATTGCCCCTCATATTTTTCTTTAGGCTACTCATAAAACCTTAAGAAAATTGGTGCCTAACCCTTAATGTACATAAGTCTATGCCTGTATTATTCAATTTTGTCTTCTCTTGTGCTCTTTTCTATGGCTCCTGTCCATTGAGCAACTTAAGACTAATTTCTTTGGTTATGAAAGTGATGTTTTACATCCTCTACTTGATTTATATTCTGCACGAGAGTTTAAAACCTTAAATTAACTGGAGAGAGGCATTGGTTGGGCTTCAAATCCTGCTGGACTTTAAAGAAATCTGGCTGCACAACGGGGGAGTTTCTTTGGGGTTATATCTGTAAATCAAAATGTTTATTTACCCAGTTACCTAAAATAACTCAGAGGAAGACATGGAGCAGGAAGGTCCAGTCGGCATGGCAGACTGTGCTGGGAAATGAAATAAAGAGCAGAGGAAATATGGATTGATCCTGGGGATAGTTCTGTAGGACCAGCTTCTAGTTGAGCTGTGCTATCTCCTTCAAACTTGGCTTTTCTAAAACACCTCATTCATTTACTCAATCCTGTATCCATTCGTTCAGACTCTCACTCATTGGAAGAGTATCTGAGTGCCCACGGTGTACTCACTACAGTCGCTGTCAAGCTCAACCTGACACCTTTCCCTGACTTCTAGGATTTTCAATAATAGCAATAATAGTTAGCAGCTTCAGAACTTTGGAATCACTGTTTATACTCTCCAACGGAGTCTCATATCCAAATCTTGTTCTTGGTTTGTTGGTGATGCCTCTATACCTGTTATTTTCATTAGCTCTTATCCCAGCCCCTGGAGTAGAGCTTTTGCTTTTAATAGCTCATGAGGCCTCCGTTCTTGATTTTTTTTTTTTTTGGTCTTTTTTGCAAACATCACTGCTGAGAATCACTGTCCCACACCGACACATTTACCAAGCTTTGCCTCTGCTCAAAAGGCT
Source organism: Urocitellus parryii (assembly GCF_045843805.1). NCBI lineage: Eukaryota > Metazoa > Chordata > Mammalia > Rodentia > Sciuridae > Urocitellus > Urocitellus parryii. Next base: position 127,471,360 of record NC_135540.1, read on the forward strand.
TTGGTGCTTGCCCCACCCCAAGCTGGGTCCTGTGCTCCCTCCATAACCACCAGGGATCTAGGCCATCCTTAGCTTTCCTGCTCCTTGAGTCAGACGTGTTATTTAAGCCCCATTACTTCCTTCTAAGCCCCTCCTCTACTGATGGCCCACCAGGCACTGACTGTGTTACCTCTACATCCTCCAGGACGGACTCCAGGTGTTGACAGCGTGGGGTGAACCCCAGATCTGCCATTTGTGAACTGAAGGACTTGGGACAGTGCTTTTATTTCCTTAAGCCTCCATTCTCTCATCTGGAAGAATGGGAATAAGTAGCCCTTAACGCAGGACTGTCATAGTAAACCTAAAGCCCATGGCATAGAGAGTCCATGTGGAGTAAGGGCACAAAGAGCGGTCATTATTGTTGACATCACTGATACAGAATTTAGTTTTTTTTCTTTTTAAAGTGTTCCACTTCTCTCAAATACAAAGATAATTCTTTTGAACTCCCCCCGTTTTTCCCCAAAGAGCAGGAACCATATCTCTTATCATATTCCACTCTAGTACTGAGCCAGGCATTCAATAAAATATTTGAATAAATTGATGGAGCTCTATGAATAGACTAGGTTCCAAATAGACTGTTGATTGGATTTGGTAGCAAGGCTGATAAAATTGCTTTTGAAATAAGCTGGTTGTCAATGAGCGCTCAAGGATCAGCCTTTCCTTGGATAAACTGCATTCTGTAGCAATGGATTCCATGATGCCCAAGAACAACCACAACCAAAATATTCCTCTGAAGCAACAGAATTAGAAAGTGAAGGAGAACAAGTGGCCAGACAGGCCACTTCAAGTGAAGAGGGGAGCCAGACTGCTGGAGAAGTCTGATGCGAGGGAATTAATTAGCGATTTTGGCCCACTCCTTTCGCTAAGTTGCAGAGAGGAGAAGCTTATCGGAGCCAAAGTGGAGGAAGTGTTTGGTAGGAGAGTTAGAAAGCTACATAAGAGGTTAAACAAAAGGATACTCTTAGCCACTAAACTATACCATATAAATCAGCAAGATCACATTATTTATTCCGAGGGTCCTCAAAGAGCTAACAAGGGAGACAACTCATAGAAACAATCTACAGAAAATCACCGAATGAACATTAGGAACCATGGAAATATGTAATTCTTTACCCAGTCAATCATTGATTCAGTATATTAAGGGTGAAGAATGCACACATTTCAAATTGTGGACAATCCTCAAGCTTTGTTTTATATTTTAAGTGCTTTTATGTTAGTCCCATCCATAGTAGGAGAATGAACCTCCTAACCATATTCTCTAATGTCATGCTGGACTTTCTAGGTGCCATTCCTTGATTAGGGCTGGGAGACGGCATCTCCAGGAACACTGAAGAGGTTGAAGGGGGCTGTTTTGGATTGGGGGAGGTGGAGCCCACCACCGTCTTACACAGTGGAAAAATGGATAACCCATGGATAAACCTTATAAAGCCAAACCCCCTCATGGAAAAGTCCTTGCAAGGTTCAATGCAAAGGAAAATATCCATTGACATTAACTTGTTTTCACCCTCCTCTCTCTTCAGTGAAAGCCCAGGAAGTGGGACAGTGTAAGGCTCACGGCTTCCTTCCTCCGTTCCTAGCTGGACTTCAGATCCACAGTCGCCGTGCCCTGCCCAGCTCCCTCTCCTCTCCTCTCCCTCCAAATTCCCCCCAGCTCTACCCCAGGTGTCTGCTCCAGATTCCTGCTGACTTTCCCTTCCACCCTCTTCTCGAACCTGCTATTTTTCCTCCTCGTCTTGTGGTCTTCTCAGGCGATCCCCTTTCCTGATTACCCATATACGACATTATGGCCCAGAACTCAAAAAGGGAGAAGATGCCAATACCAAGAACTTTTCTTGGGAGTGGGGAGTAAAGGAGAGAGGCTGTGATAATTAACCCATCACCCACGTAACAAGCATGTGGATGATGAGCATTTCCTACATAAAGAGGTGTGTCAAGCAGAATGTTATCTCCTCTTTACCCAGAAAGAAATTGAGGTCCAGAGATGGCCTGTGTTGGCTCAAGTCAAGAAGATACTTGTGAAATTCCCTTTAGTTGGAATTAGTTAATGAAATCAGTTGACTGACAGGAAGAGGTCAGTGTCTAAATAGCTCAGAGTGTGAGCACCGGAGGGTTGGGGAAACAATCTGGGGATGACTTGGGCGGAATTACAAAAAGGCATGAAGAGGGCAATGAAGAATTTTCTCTCCTTCATAAATCCTGTAGGTGCAGACAGAGGTACTGTTCTCCTAGGCCCCATTTGGGGTAAGACGCATTTCATGGATATTAGGAAGACTCGCTTGAATCCTGAGGCTGGATTTCACAGAGGGCTGCAAGGCCTCACCGATGGTTGCTTACATTCATTCACTCTTTGGAATTCTTGAGTTTTAAAAAGTTGGGTCATAAACTGTGTTTACCTAAGAAAAGTCCTCATGTGGATCTGAAGAGGTCAAAGAGCTAGTTGTAACCATTGGAAAAAAAAAACTGATCACAAATAAGAATGAGAAATAAAATGTTGTCTAAAGAGAAGAGCCGAGGAAGAGAGAGACCTCAAATTAGATCACCTGGGTTGGGAGAGGGCGCTGAACGGGAGACGGTCCTGGGATACCCGAGACAGTGGAGCACGTGTCTGTGTCTATGTATTTGTTAGAGCACATCCTGCTTTTAAAAATAGATGAAAAGAAAAGATTGCAAGCGAGGGTGGCGAGGATGATAAATGGATTAGAGGGCATGGCTTACTGTATGAAGAGAGATTGAAGTAATATAGCATAGATAGCCTAGAGAAAGAACTAGCAAAGGCAGAGGGAAGCCACTAATACTCCTAAGCACCTGAGAGGTTGTAACATGAGTGACATTCATTTTGGGACTTGGGCACATCAAAAGGCATGCCTATTATGCTACGAAGATATATACGTGCCCATTTACCCCCTCAGTTCAATGATGCTGAACCCCAAAAGGCAGGTAAGTGAAGTGTAAAGTCTGAAGAGTTGGAAAGAAAAGATTTAAGTGTTTATGTTACCTTCAAGGAATGATATTATGAACTAACTGCTCTTTAAGATTAAGAGTGACATTAAGTATGGGAGGTGGTGTAACTTCTCTGGGTATGTTCATGGACACAGTTTCTAGCTGGTTTCTCAGCCTTCAGGGTACCCTGGGATAGAACTAGTTCACTGGCTTGGTGATGGCTAGACCCCAGGTACATTTTGCTGTTGGCTGAAAAGGACTTATTATCAAGCATTTGTTGATTCATGAATGAGTGGTCAAGTGTAAGAGTTCTGTAGCCACCTGGGTTCAAATCCTTACCTAGTTATGTATGACCCATACAAGCTGGTAAGAAAAACCTCTCTAACAGTCTCCTTATATGTAAAATGGGGCCAAGAGCAATGCTATCTCATAGCATTCTTGTGGGGATTAAGAGAGATAATATATGTGAAGCACTTAGCACAGTGCTAGGCACATTGTATTTGAAATTATTGGGTGTTATTTATGTGAGAAATATTCAAGGATTTTCATTTATTCAAGAAATATTCGAGGATCTATTGTAGACCAACTAATTCAGGAGCTATGGACACAACAGTGAAGTGATTGACGGTCCTGTTCAAGGGACTTAATCTCTAGTGGGAATGAGAGAATAAGCAAATTAATATGTAATATGTCCACTAGTGATAAGGCTGATGAAGAAGCATAAATCAGGCAAAGAGGTCAGGGCAGAGAGTAGAGAGCACCACTCCAATAGGACCCAAACCGAGAGAGAGATGGGGAGATGGGGAGCTAGTAGCTCACCCAGGCAGAAGGATGGCCTGGAATGGAGAAGAGAAATGAATGGGTCACAGGTTGGGAGAGGTAGGTAGGGGGCAGAAGAGAACCTCGAAGGGTATAAGAGTAGGTTTGCTGCCATGACGAGCATCTACCACAACTCAGTTGCTTGCCAAGGTAGAAATGAACCCCTCACTCACGTAGCATGTAGTCTTCAAATTAATCCTGAAGCTTGGGTTCCTTCTGTCTTGTAGCTTTTCAATTTTTCAGGGCCTCAGATTCCTAGGATGGACCTTCTGCATCTGGTGCAGACTGGGACACAGACAGAGCATAGGAAATAGCATGGAAGGTGCTTTGGAACTAAGTTGTGTATAACACAGGTCACTGGCATTCACATTCCAATGACAGGAAGCTCACATGGTCACACTTAATGTCCAGGAAGGTAGAGCACTGACCTCCAGCTGAGAGCCTGGGAGACAGGAAATGGGTTTTGATGAACCCACAGCCAGCAGCAGCGTCTGCCATGTATTTCATGCTAAGGGTCTGGATGTAATCCTCAGGGTAAAGGGCAATCACTGTCCAAATTAACCAAGTGCCAAGTGTGTCACTTAAGACCCACAGAGGTGGGGTGGGGAGGAGGGGAGGGGCTTGAGAGGCATGGAAGAGTTTGGACAGGGCTAAAAATTAGTGGACGGAGAGTGGAAAAGGCAGGAATCAGTGGGGAGCATTCAAGAACTCCCACCTGTCATTCACTGAGAGAGGAAACAGAAAGAGAAGCAATGGATGAGGGGAAATGAGGAGTTGGAGGGACAAAGGATTCCCTTTCCTGACTGCTGTCTTTTGGTGAGCTTGTTCTCCAAGTGAGCATTGGGACACGTGTCCTGATGGGCACAGTGAAGCTACGGGGCCAGCGTATTCGTAATCAGGATTTTCTTGGAATATAGGATGCGGTTCCTTTGTTCCTACTGTTTTCCATACTGTATACTCATTTGTTCTCAACTTATACTCACTGAACATTTAATGAGGACTTAGCAATGTGCCAGGAATTGTTCTTGGCCCCTGCAACTAAGTCATGGTCTCTATTACCAGAAACAAATACTAGCATGGCTTAGTGACTGATGCTAAAGGAGAGGGTCTCCTGGGCTATTGATTAGCCCACTGTTAGTAATTGTATTGGTTTTAGATTATGAGGTCAGGGGATGTCCAATGTATTTTTTAATAGGTTGAATTTCATCCTCCAAAAAGATATGATGAAATCTTAACCTCCAAAACCTGTGAATGTGATCTCCTTAATTTGGAAACAGGGTCTTTGCATAATTCATCAAGTAAAGAAAGGTCATACTGGATCCTAATGCAATTACGGTGTCATTATAAGACCAGGGAAATTCGAACACAGACCCACAGGGATAGCGGAAGATGCAGAAATTGGAGTCAAACAACACCAAGGATTGCTAGCAACCCCCACAGAATTTAAGAGGAATAGAATGGAGTGTTAAGAGACAGCATGGCCTGTGGATTCCTTGCTTTTGGACTTCTAGCCTCCATAGCTGTGAGAGAATCAGTGTCTGTTTCCTTTAGCTACAAAGCCTGTGCCACTTTGCTGCAGTAGCCCTCAGGAACCAATGCAATTCGCATTTAGCAGTAACTAAAGGAGGTATTTTAACAGAGGGAGTGGTATACCTTTACTTAGCATCTAAAGTAATCATTACTTTTAAAATATGTTTTTCCGTATTTTATTGGTACGGTACAATTTTATATGTCAGGATTCATTGTGGCATATTGGTTCATGCATACAATATAACAATATCATTTGGCCAATATTATTCCTCAGTATTTTCCCTTTTCCACCCCACCTCCCTCGCCATGGTCCCTCACCTTTATTTGACTGGTCTCCTTTCAATATTCATAAGATTCCCTGCCACTTCTCTTTTCCCTTTTTTCTTTCTAGCTTCCACATATGAAAGAAAACATATGACCCTTCTGAGTTTGACTGATTTCAATTAACAGAATGTCTTCAGTTCCATCCACTTTCCTATAAAAATGTTTTTATGTTCCCCAATCGTCAAGCCACCTTTATACCCATTCTTATTCTGATGTCACATGATCTCCACTGTGGAGAAGAAGAACGCAGGCTTAGTGAGCTAAGGAACTTGCCCCAGTTCGCAGAGCTGATGCGTGGAATTGAGGTCCTCTGGCTCCAATACACATTCTTGGAACTAGGGTGATTCCCTTGCAAGAATTAGGATGGAGGCTCTTGCTGAGTCATCAGGTGCTACCCAGGGAAATTAGGAGGCAGTGACCCTGCAGGCTCTGGGTAGTTCCCCTGAGAACTTCTGTGTTCAGTAGGGCTGAAAATACTTGCCTGCTTGGAAAGGCGTACCTTTCTCCCTCTCTGAGCATTGCCTGGAAGTGTAAAAGACAAGTGCAAATGAGTTGTCCTTGGCTGCCACGTGTGCTGTGTGCATGGCAGTTTAAGGACTCTTGTCCGCTTAAAATGTTTCTTTGGGTGTTGCACAAGTGGCCTTCCAGCTGCTGGAGAGTGGAGCGTGCTTTCCAGTGACCAGCCTTGCCAATTAGCTGGGTGTCCCTGTGCTCTTGTGGAACTCGATGTCACCACATGTCATTTTGAGATGTACCCCGTGCTCCTATGGCTCAGAGGTTCTGCAAGCTGAATGTGTACGATGCCTAAAATATCTCAGAACAGTTGAATACGTCTGAGCTCAGAGTTTTCATGCCAAGCTCAGGATTAAAGATGCTCTCTTCCAAAAGCACAGAACCCGTTAAGTCTTGGTGCAGAGTTAGGAGGAGCAGAGCCCTGCCTAAAACAAATCCAAGATGGCCACTCTGACCCAACGTGAGGCTTCTGGGAGCCCACTATGATTTTGACTAATGATGTTTTATTTTCTAACACTTGGTGCTGTGCTTGCAGGCATCAAACAGTTCTTTTAAGAGACTTATCACGGGTGCAACTCAGATTAGAATCTGGCCCTCAAGGTCTTTTAAAAGAGGAAGACGTTGTAAGAAACTGTGGACCAAGAAGACAAAGTGGCCTCTCATTTTCCTTCTCTGTCAGGGAGTGCTCAGGTGGCTGTGAAGGAGGAAATGGGCCGACTCTGAAATGCTGTCTTTTGGCAAAAGTGGGAGGGTCCCTGTTACACTTAACTGCCATCTTGCTTGAGAGAGCCTCTGCCCAGGCGCGACTGTTGACATCTAGCAGTCGACACAATTAGTGGCAGTGCAGTGACCCAGTTCCACACTGCTAAGTGAAAGTCGTGCACATAAACACATTTCCAGGCCAAACTGATCTGATGGGTGATACAATCAGAATGTGGAACTCTTGACTCATCCTTTTACCCCAGAATTGAGGACATGAGATTTCTTAAACATATGCTTTCTCCATTCTTCTGCAGGTAGGGGCACTCAGTGGAAGATGCAAAAAAAAAAAAAATGAATGAAATCCTCTTCAATTTTCAACTCCCTTGCTATTTATTAACTGATTTAAGATAAGTCACCGACTGCGAGAACCACCCCAAAACCCATAATGGTGCTTTAAGTATTTTATGTATTTAATCCTCATAGCTAGTTATCCTGCTTAGCCCCATTTTACAAATAACTAAACTGAGCCTGATAGTTTCCAATTAAGTATACTACTTACTATTCAGTTTACAGCTATATAGACTATTACCAGATACATCAATCAGGTTGGGCAGGAGAGCAATATGTAGGAAGGTGTACATAGAAAAGATGTCATGGACAAGGTAACATTTGCACTGTCTTATGAAAGACTTTCTGTACTGATAGAGAGGAAAAGGTAAGTAAAGATACATTTATAAAGTACATGGTACCTCCATGGAGTGACAATGGAATTCATCTGGAACCCACAGGAGCACAGAATAGAAAAGAAGTTATAGGAAAGCCCATGTCAGATTATAAAGGCTCTAAGTCCCAAGTAATAGTGTTCTAGAAACTTCTTCTTGCAGTTCAGCATGCTGAGCACTCAAGGGTTTGAGCAAGGTGGGTTGTGGGGAGGGTTGCAGGGGACCGACAGGATTGTGCTTTTAGGGAGATTGATTTGGCAACCATGTCTTAGATGGTGTCAAAGGTGGGGTCTGTAGGTGAACAGGAGAGGGCAAGGAGAGAACTCTCCTTTGGATTTCTTAGTTGCAAATTGACTCTTTCAAGATGAAAGAAAATTCATATCCTGATTCACTAGGAGAGGATCAAGGTGGGAGAGGATGAAGGGACAACATGATTATTTACTGACCCTAGATAAGCTACCTATGAAGTTAGCAACTTCAGGAAGATGAGTAAATCTTGAGGGACAAAATGGGACTTTTGAGGCAGATCACTTTCTTAGTATTGCTGATGACAGTGACCAAAATAGTCAAGGAGGTCTTTATTAACAAAGAAAATGAGATGGGTAATAAAGAAAGGTATTCCACTGCTAATAAACCCTGGAGACAATGGAGTCTCTATATCTTTGTATTCTTTAGAATTATGATACTAATGATATCTTTTAGTTTAGACTAACTGACTTTTTGGCCTAGAAGTAGAAAGGCTAATTTATATGTCTACAGGGCACACAGGAGTTTATATCCACTATATCATGATATTTAAACAAGTTTATTTATTTAGACCACATGAGTGTATATACACCATATCATGATATTTAAACAAGTTTATTTATTTAGAAAAGGTGACTTTTAAATAGAGGATCATTAAAATGACTGACATTAGAAAGACAACATCAACGGAGGTTTTCTTTCACATGGTTTTCGGTTGACATTTATGTGGCCCGGCATCTACTGCATGGGTCCCTTTGTTCCCTTCTGCACCACACAGAATAGCTTCAGCTGCCAGTTGCTTAAGGAATATAAGTAGCGTGTGTTTTCTGGAGTCAAGGATTATGCAGTGAACTTTAAATTTTAATAGCCACTGATAGAGACCTCAAGAGACTCATGCACATTGGAGTGCTGGGCTTCAGCTTTCTTTTTCTTTTTCTATTTTTTCCCCTATAGAAAGATGTCCATGCTGGACCGTGGCGGGAGGCACAGAGGCAGAGTGGGTGACTATTTGAAGTAGAATTTATTTTTCATCACAATCCGTGCGTGTTTTCTATGGGGGTAACTTGGTGTATACATTTTTAATATTATGAAGCCACCAGTGTTAATAGAAAAAAACAGCTGAATACATAGCGACATCCTTGGAGAGCAGGCTTTGGAATGCTGAGTGGGTCCGGAAGGTGATAAATAAAACTTGAGGAAATCTCTTTCAGAGATTTTTAGAGACATTTACTTATCAGCAGTCCAGATGGCACTTGGAATGATGAATAATAAACTTTACAAGTAGGTGAAACCATGGCTGGTGGGAAAAATTTCTGAGTGCGTGTGTGATTAAAATACTAGATATGAAGAGCAAGGGAAGAAGTAACATTAAAAAGGCCACACGGAGCAATAGCTTTTATACTGACTCTTCATTCGGAGATTTTCGGTGTGTTCTTATAACTTCATATTCCACAATCTGATACCCCAAAGTAGGATTCTTTAAAGACCAACATCGTATTCATGTAATTATTTCATTTATAAAAAAGGATGTCATTTTCTTAAAAATCACCTTTTCGTAGTAGGGTGTCATATCCTGGGACCGTGCATATGCTTTAAGGTATCTGTTCACTCTTTGAAATTGTATCAGAAAATTCACGTGTATCTGCTTGTGTGAATTGCTACAGAGAGAGGTTTTTGTATTTTTTTTTTTCCCATTTGGACTCACAAAGGGGTTTGTAACCCTCAACAGGCCGAGGCCCGAGGGTTAATGGAAGGTGGCCACATCAGTCAGGATTCTGGCAGGTAACAGATGGCACACTCAAATAGGGTGAGAGTGTAATGAAGAGACTATTTTCAGGGGTGTGGGAAGGGTTAAAGGAAATCAACAAGTGATGAATTCCCTGGGGCTAGGGACGATGATGGCAGGTCAGAAGCACTCAGAGAGACCTGGAGATGCCAGGGGAGGGAGCTGGTTCTGGAGCCCAGAGAACCACAGTAGCAGCTGTTGGGGAGGGGTATCAGGAGCAAGGGTTCTGGCATAGGAGGAATGCTGTCCTCTCCAACTGTGCCCGGCAGGGGGGACTTGGGGAAATGCTCCACCTCATTTTCTTCTTGGCCTTCAATCTATTGTTAGTCCCTCCCAATATCTCAACCTCCTCACAAGTGGAAGACAAGGAAGCCCATAGACAAAATCTTTAAAGGTCAGTCTCCTCTGGCCCGTGCAGCAGACAAGGGTGAAGCTGACATCTGGAAGGATAAATCGAGGCAGCCTGGCCCAGGACACTTAGCAAGGCTGTTTTATTACAGTCCCTATGTCTGCTCTCCTAGTGCCAATGGGAACTGAAGCAAGTCCTGCTATGATTACTTGCTCAGTCTAGAAATAGTCACAATCTAGACCAATGCGTCTTTAATATATGGGTTTTTTTTCCAATCTTCAGCTTTGTGAGGGTGGTTTCTAATTGAGATATGTGAACACTAGAGGGTTATCAGTTTAAAATTAATTTTGTGTTCATTATTGTGGATGTTGGGAAAAATTTTTAGGTGGGTACATGCCATATGAGCCAGAATACTGGAGAAGCAAAGAAGAAAAATAATCATTTATTCACTCCCACTGAAACAAATCTATGGTTGCATTACTTTCAACACAAGTTGTGCTTTGCTTTGATTTCAGTGACTCAGATCTGTAAGCTCCAGCATTGCATTAACTCATTGTATGGAGTTCATTATTGTAATTAGACTGCTTTTTAAGTTTATTAGCAGACTCACTAATGTACTCTTAAAAAGCTTTATTTGGAAGACTGTCAATATCCAAAGCCAATAGAACCAAAGAGCTTGTGCCACGCGCTCTCTTGCTGAAAATCATGTTATCAATTTTCATGTGACTGTTAATCAATTAGAGTGACAGAGAGATGATTTGAAGTCAATTTTCTGTTTATTGCTAAATTAGCATTTGATCACATGCGCTTATTTGGGGTTTTAAAGAGTCTCTGAAATCTTTTGTCAAGAGACAGAATGGAGGTCAACAATGGGGATAATCACTTATGATTTTTTAAATATTTGCATATTAAGATGCAAAGCCTATAACTGATAGTTACAGGGCTAAGATGGCAGATCTGCATGTGTGGTTGGATTGGGAGAGTCTGCCAAAGTATTGCCCCTAATGCAGACATATGTTCTCTGTTGCTGGTTGCTTTAGGAGTTATTGTTCGTATTTAAGAAGGCCAGAAACAAAGGCAACACTGCTTAACCAGGTGACAGACTCTACTTGTTCTAGGGGTTACCATCTCTCTTTAATAGAGAAAGAAACAAGAGCAGTGACAGAGGTTGAGTTCGGTCCAATTGCAGAGATGACGCACTTGACCATGATCCTAAAATTTCTAACTTAGGATCGGAGGCCTCTTTTTGTGACCTCCTTTCGCGTTTTGTGAGCTGACTGGTCTTTGGGCTCCTTTTTCCCAGACATAAAACAAGGGATTAAGCAAAATGAGCTCTAAGGGTTTTTGTAGCCTTAAATATTCAAATTTCAGGACTGTCCAAATGCAGCAATTCGTCTCCAACATAGAATATTATGCCAATATTCCAATTATAAATCAAACACTAGGGAATCTGAAATGCAGGCATTATATCTCTCCTATGAACCTCAACTCCTTGTAATTGTGTATTTTCAATTACTCAGTGGTGTAATTGAATCACTAAAGTATGGCTTCCTAATTTATGTTGGCTAGCAGGTGGACAAGTTTACTATCAGAAGTGTTTCACATTCTGATTTTTCTCCCTTTAAGATATGCTTCCAAATGGAAAGCAGAATAAATTACTATGGATTTGTAGATGATTCACAGTTACGGAGGGAACATCACAGCTCTGGGATGACAGAATGTATTTTGTCCATATATTTGGACAAGTGATGTTGAGTTTAAATTACTTATGATAATATTTAATGGTGGGCCAGTAAATGCACTGTTGTCTGTTCCGCGAGTGTAATTAAATTGTGTAAGACAAGACCTCGCTGTGGCTCTTAGCTATTAAATCTCTGTGGCGACAGGAGGTTAAGGCTGCCAGCATTCTGGGGTGGGGGTGGGGTACCAAGACTGAGGAGTGAAGAGGGGGAGGATCTCTAGCTTCTGCCATGTATCACCTGCTTTACTTGGATCCTGAATGTCCATCTCAATGTAGTGTCTGGGGTGCACTTACAAGGTTTAAATAGGAATTCAAGTGGAGCTGGGTCTGTGGTTGGATGTAGCCATTTGTTTTCAGAAACACAATTAAAGGAAAGATTAAAAAATTCAATCCACTTGCTCATAGGAGAATATTCTTCCCCTTCCTTTGAGATCTCAGAGGGAATGACACCTGCAGGGAGAACACCAGGAATGGAGTGAAGACCTGGATGTAGAATGTTCTTGCTCTAGATGCAGTGTATTGCAAGCTCATAACCCCAGAGGTCAGAGTTAGCCCCTGGTCCCTGAATTGTACATATCACTTATAGGTTTTGGGTCCAATCTTGAGTTCATTGCACTGGTTCAGGAGAAACCAGGTTATGGAGGATGGGTACTACCGATTCTGTCTATTAGAGGATGGTTTCAGCAACCTTCACTGCAGACAGATCCACCGCCCTATTAGTTGGGTGCCTTTGAATTCCAGCAATCTGAGCTAGAGGTGACAAAGACATCCCCATTCTGTGTCAAAGAGGGGGCTCCAGGTAATCCTGAATCAAAGGGTTGTGCCCAGTGAAGCCATAAGCACTTTATGTTATTTTGCTCTGCAAGGTCAGAGCATCCTGTTGGTCACCCGCTTGTGTTTGGATGGTTTGTTTACTGCACAGGGGGACTTGATTTGAGAAGGCAAGTAGGGGACTGAAATCCAGTCCATCCCCAGCTTGCAAAACTGTGTGTCCTGGTGTGGGCTGCTTGTCCTGGAAGAAAGGGGTATCTTCTTTGATTTTTTAAAAGCCTGCCAGTTAGGCTAGCAGCAGCTCGGATCATTGTGGACATTTAGGTCAACACAAAATGGTTGAGTGTCTACTTTGTACCAGGCACCACGCTAAGTTCTGGTGGCTATGGAATGAACAAGCCGGCATCAGCTTTTTAGTGTCTAGGATCTTGGGGGTGCTGACAGCCAGGCAAATGGAGGAAGGAGCTGTGGTGTTGTATCTGCAGGGACGAGAGCACATACACACAGCATGTCATGGATACAAAGAGGGGTACTTGGGCAGTTGGGCTAGGTCACTAAGGTGCATTTACAGGTGCACATGCCATCCATGCCTACTCTGATGTCTTGTCTTTTATGTTATTGGAAAACCTGTTAGTTATCAAAAGGTGGATATGAACATACAGTTAGGATGCCCTGCTCTCTCTGCTGGTAATGGAGATCATACTTAATAATAAAATCGGAATTGACTGCCTTATTGACAGTGTTTTCACAAGTATGGCTGTAAATAAATTGGAGTTGATACTCCTCTGTGATTTGGAAAGATCACGTAGCCTTTCTGAGGTGATGCCTACATAAACATTCTGAAATAAGTCAAACGAAGGTGAGCCCAGGAACACAGCCAATTCATTGTAATTAATGACTGAAATTTCCAGAGTTAGCCTTGATCATTTTTCTCTGAAAGTTAAAGATTAAATCAATCTAAAAATAGTAATAGTAGCTAACTTTTTTATAAGCATCTCCAAATGACCTGATGAAGCAGTTTCTGTTATCAGCTATATATTAAAGATAAAGAAAATGTGACTCTGGTTGTTAAGTAACATGGCTAAGTCCAGCAAATGGAAGAACCAGGAATTCATGGTGATTCATTTAATTGCTAAGCCTCGATGCTTCCAGAGTAGTAATTGGACCTGGTTAGCCAGTCTCCTGTAATCACTTGTCAAATAACTTTTAGGATGGGACTGTATTAATGTTTGTAGAATCATAACATATTGGGGCTTCTCAGGAAATGCTTGTAGTCTCTTCAAAGTGTATACATCACTAGCAGATGAGAGTAAATAATAATGGCAAATGGTTAGGACATACTTGACATTATTCAAAACACTTTGTATTGCAATTTGCTTTTTATTCATGCATTGAAACTACAGTAAAGTGTATACAACACATTGATGTTAAGTTTGCAGCTTGGTGGATATGTGTATGTATGCATGCTATTTCCAATACTGCTTTCAAGTAAATGTCCTACCTAGTAGGTAACCAGTCCCCAAGATTACTTCTGTCATTAGCAATTAGTTTTGTCTGTTCTTGAACTTTACATAAATGGAATTGTGTAGTATTTTACTCTTCTGTGTCTCTTTTCCTTTGCTCAACCAAATGTCTGTGAGATTTTCCCATGTTCTTACATGTGTTAGTGACTGTTTGCTTTTTTGCTGTGTTATGTTTCACTGTATTAATTTACTTTAATCTATGTCATCCTCCTGCAAATGGATGTTCTGGGTTGTTTCTCTGGGGCTAATATAATTAAAGCTACTAGAAACATTTTTGTACATAAGCTTATATAAGCGCATGTGCTCGGTTTTCTTGTATATAAACCCAGGAGTTGAATTTCAGATGATGCTATGTGCTCAGCTTTAGTAGATAGTGCCACACTGTTTTTCATAGTGGTTGAGCTAATTTACCTTCTCAGCTACAAAATACAGGAGAGTTCTAGTTGCCCCACATTTGTGTCAACACTTGGTACTGTCTGTGTAGTGTTAGTTATTCTGGTGGGTATATAATATTACCTCCTTTGCTCTTCTTCATATAGTCCCTTAAGTTTAATCTTGTAGGAACTCCACGAGATGGGTGCTATTATGTCTCCATTACATAGATGAAGAAATTGAGGCACCAATGTTAAAAAATTTGCCCAAAGTTACTCAAGTCATCAGTGAGAAAGAGGATTTGAAACTAGGTGGTCTGCTTCCAGAGTTCATATTCTAAAATGCTTTACTACACCTTGCAGGTATTTATGAGAAGTGAAGATACAGGTGTTCTCTGGGATGGCATTATTTTAAAAAAAATTTTTTTTAGTTGTAGATGGATGCAATACCTTTATTTTATCTACTTATTTTTTGATATGGTGCTCACATGTGGCTAGGCAAGTGCTCTACCACTGAGCTATAAGCCCAGCCCCTGAGATAGCATTATTTAAGGCCACAATTCTTTAAATCTCAGAATAGTAATTCCTAGCAATTTAGTTGTGGCTCCTTATGAACCACACAAATATTTATTTAAAACTTTAAAATATAAATCATTGTGACCATTTTTAAAACCATTTCATCTATGTAAATGCTCATTATGTTTGTCTTAATAAACACTAAAATGAGTATATAATTCCCAAAGAAAAGTTGCATGTGAACCACATTAAATGATCTTGCATGCTATTGCAGATTCATAATTTGGGAAACATTGACTTGAAGTAGCATCTGTGAAAATTAACCATGTTGTCAAATTTTTAAAAATTTGTCATTCTATATAATGATTGAAAGTTAACATTAAATTCAATTTATTGGCCTTACAGAGATACACACATTACCTTATTAGTTTCAAAAATTGTTTCTCAAAAATATTACTATATTTCAGATCTTCATTCCAGGTTCTCCAGAAGTAGAATGATAAGCAAGACCTGGGCTTGGTGGTTTCCTCCCACAGAGAGTACAATCTGGTAGCAGAGGAGGAGTAATTAGCTATGGCCACCAGTTTCTGCACTGGAAGGCAGGCTGGGCTTTGTGCTCCTGGGCTGTCCAGAGGGCTCTGTGTCATTGTCTGCCATGTTGCCTGGTCGCTTCCCAACAGACTGTTGAGATGAGCCGTTGATAATTGTGTGTGCCACTTTTTGATTGGAGGGAGAAAAAGCCATTCTGACTGTGTTCTCAATTACTAAATTTTTTTGCCTTCTTACTTCTTTAAAAATTAATCTGTTTCATTTTATCATCAACATACCAAAAATTTTTAATATACTCGTACAATCAACCACCACATACCTGTTACCTAGCTTCAACAATGAATGATTCATTTAATATTCACTTCCCCCATATTACTTTAAAGCAAATCCAAGATAGTATTTTACTGTAAATATTTCATTGGGTATGTTTAATGAATAATAATTGCAGTGAAAATTGAATAATAATTCTTATTTTCAGTGTCATCAAATTCACAGTCAGTGTTAACATTTCTAATTGTATAAATGCTCTATGTTTGACAGTGTGTTTATACCTATCTAACTCAGGTCCACGTATTGCTATTGACTGATAATGACTTTTAAGTTTGATTTAATCTATAGATTCCCCATCTCATTTGCTTTACTTTAGAACAGGATGACCAGTCGCTTCCAGTTTCTGAGATGAAAGTGGTAAAAGGCGATATGGATATTGGAGGGTTTCTTTTCTCTCCATCTTAAGAATCTTGAAAGAAAGAGACCCAGGGCTGACTTCTGAGCTACTGTTTGGGAGAAATAATGAGGCTTCTTTGTTTGGAATGCGTTTCTGCACGTCCGGCAGATATCTACATAATCATTTATTTATGACGCTGTGGCACCGCTGACCTCCCCAAGACTCTGCCCCACGTGCTCAGGAAGATGAAGGCAAATGCTCCGCCAAGCATCCTGTGGCTTCAGAGCCAGAGCTTTGCCATTTGGATATGAATGGTATTTTTGAGGGAAAACTGGTTTGAAAGCAGCTTAAATGTAGCAGTAAATGAATATGAGTTGGAGTTAAGCATCCCATCACCCGGCTGCACGCAGCCCCCAGCCCTTCCAGCCATTTGGAGCCATTTCTGCAGAACTCCGCCTAGTCAGTTTCACACAGGGTAGCAGCATGAGACGGGAATGACGGCTTTTGTATGCCTGCACGTGTGCTGGTTCCCTCTATCAGCCACTCGAAGGCATTTTGGAATTGTGTGCTTTTTTTTTTTTTTTTAAACAGCATATAAAGCTAAATTGAATTCAATGCTAGTAAAAAGGGTGGCTTATGTCAGAGACAAGGATGTGCTCTTTCAACTCTAAATGGAATAGCAAGGACCTGAGTGTAAGGTGTTATTTCCTGTAGGGCAGGGAAAGATTATTTTCTTCTGTGACACCTTTTCCCTGTACCTCTTGATTCTCTGTTGTACTGCTCTCTGTTATTTAATTGGTGTATGTGTGTGTGTGCGCACGTGTATGTATGTGTATACAACTAGATATCTGCTTGTTTCTTTTATCTCCTTTATTATGAAAACAGAAAGTGCCAAATGAGTATTAGTTATCTTCTACCAGGCAATGTTTACAGGACTCTGTGAGTATTGGCTTATTTAATCTTAGCCCTTTAGCATGTACCTGTGGGGTTGAAACAGCAAGTTACTTGACGTCTCTGTTCTTAAATTTCCTCACCTATGAAAAGGACATAAAATCACTTAATTTGACAAGTCTTTGAGATAAGTGCTTTAATTACCTCCATTCTGCAGAAGAGAAGGGTGAGGCAGAGAGATTCCATAGATAATAAGTGGTGTACCCAGGAGTCCACCGCCCGAGCCTGTGGTCTTAAAAGTTACTCTGTTCAATTTCTTTTGGCTCATGCATATGAATCATGAAAATAGATATGAATAGATAGATACGCGCAATTTAGACTATATATTCCTTTTTTACTTTTTTTAATTTAATTTTTTGCTTAACATGTGCTAATTGTACATATTCATGGGGATCATATGCTCCTTAAGAACTATTGAACTATTTTGGGGTAATTCTTTATACCAGTTGTGTGATTTGGAACAAATCCTTTAACAACCTCTGCTCCTGGGTTTTTATTCTTAAAATGGAGAAAAAAAAATCTCATATGCAGTTTTTGTGAGACCAAATAAGATAACATTAAAAATCTAAGTGCTTGTGACCTGAAGCAGGTGTTGCACCAATTCAGGGTGTTGAAACAGCATTCCTGACATGTGCTCTGTGCCTGGCTCAGAGGATCCACGTGTGACCGGGACAGATATGGTCCATGCCCTCTTAGAGATGTCAATCTTGTGGACAAATCTTGACAAGTATTAAAGAAGAAACAAACTACTCTTAGTTTTCCTGAGCAAGCCAAGTGTTGGGCTCAGCCTGTTTGGAAATCTGAGCAAAAATACTTGTTGGATTAGATGGAGGACATCAGCCACTGAAGACTAGGACCTGTGGCTTAAAAATGCAAATGTCAGATGAAGAGTGTGTCGATAGGGCAGGGCTGACTCAGTGGGGACTGCGGCCAACACAAGCCTGGAGAAGCTGGAGGGCAGTGGTCAGCTGGGAGCAGCATGTGGATGCCATGACAGTGGGAAGACAAGAGGTGTCTTAAGCCAGGAGTCCTGGGTCTGCTGTTGGCCTCTCTGGTTTATGGACAAGGTTCTTAGCCTTGGTGAACTTCTGTCCTATTAATATGTATTTAGGAGGATTTTGGTGGTTTTATGTCAAAAGGTTATGAGAAAATGCAAAAAGTTTCTTTAAAAGGTATCTGGTTCATTGCAACTATTTAGAGTTGGTTTTTATCATCATTAATGTTCATTGTTATTATCATATAACCTTATTATTGCAAAGAAGCGTCTACGTTGCTGCTAAATCAATTTTAGTTTTCTTTCTTTTAAGAAGTCTCAAAAACCCATGTCTTATAGCACTGTGGGGTGGTGGAGTGCTTCCAGTCTGAGAGTAAGTGGTCTGGGGCTTAGTCTGCCACCATTGGTAGGGAGGTCTTAGGATAGTCACTGCACCCCTCTGGACTTCAGTCTTCTCACAGGCAAATTCTGGTTAGGTTGGATGACCTCCAAGGTAACACTGGGATTCTCTAGTCACGGAGATTGCACATCTGGCCACTGGAGCCTCCCCCTCCCAGGGGAGGAGGAACAGGAGACGCATCATGTACCACTAATTAAAGCTTCCTGTGCTGATTCTCAATGGGGGGCGATTTCCACTGCTCCCCTCCCAGGGACATTCGGCAAGATCTGGACATTGTTGGTTGTCAACTGGGAGCAGTGCTACTGGCATCCAGTGTGGAGGTGCCATGGTTGTCAGGGAGTTGAGAACAGAGGGAGGTGCCAGGGGCAGAAGAAATGGAATCAGGGATGCCTTAGGGTGGAGAGTAGGAAGCATCTTATGCAAACTGGGGCCAGAGCTGGAGGGGAAGTGGGCCACTCTATTTTGCTGAGGGACTGGCAGGCTGTATCAGATTCTTGTGGGAATCCTTTTTGACAGTAACTCTTTCACTATCTGTGGCACCCTGGTGGTGGGAGGGCTGTGAGCTTTTTCTGGGGATATTGAAAGGGCAAAGAGGGGCAAGAGTCTGCTCCACAAGAGGAGGCTTCCTGTGCCCACCCCCACCACCTCCCAGGGAGTCCTGCTGCTCCTTCCAGGCTCTGCTTGGATTCTGACCCCTCTCTGCAGGCATGTTCTTCCCTGCAGGACCAGGCCTTATGACTTCTGTATCCCAAGCACCTTGCTCATGCCTGGCATTGAACAGAGACGCAAAAATATATATATTCCTTTTTTTTTTTTTTTCCTAAAAAATGAGTGAGTAAATGAATGAGTGGACCAAGGTCTGGCCTCAAAGACCAGTCTTCAGTCAATTTTTAAGACTCCTCCCATTTCCCTTCCAACCCACCTGGCTCTGTTCAACCAGACTGGAACGAGATGAGAGAGACAAGGAGGACAGCTTTCTACCTGAGGATGCATGAGGCTGCCTGGAGGTGACTATCACGTGGAGGAAGGGAGGCTGTAGGGACCTGAGAACATTTAAACACAAGTGAGAACCATGCAAAATCGGGTGCTGTGGGCCAGGAGTGTGAAGGTGATGAAGGGACATAATGGGACCAGGAACTGCTCTGTCATGGGGAGACATTCACAATCTCTATACAGATGGTACATGGCTTGGAAGGCATTATTTTTAGTGGGGTGTCTCCAACTTGTGTGAATTAATAAAGAGGGGTTTGGGTACTGGAACTGGTCACCATCTCAAATGGAACCTATTTACACTGCATGGAAACCTTTCCGAGATGGGTGGCATCCGCCATTGTCAACGATGATGGGATGAGAATTGTATTTTCCAGTAGTGACTGTGGTTTTGTCTTAAGACCTGGGGGTGGGAGGGGGTTTTAGAATGCACTTGATACTTTTTAGAGGTGACTTCATCTTCTGTCACCTGCAGCTCTCATTAAAACCAAAAGTCGGATCCACTGCAAAGACATTCACGACCCTCACAAACTGACTGTGTTGGTTAAACACGACTGTGTAGCTGCCAGTTCAGTTCTTTTAAAGTCACTCACAGGGGTTAATGATGTGTTGTCCTTGTCAATGGGTTATTAGTGTTAATTTACATCATGGTCCCTCACTTCCACCTCACCAGTGAAAGCCTTCTGCCTACATGGGTGCTAATGGTTCAATGGGGTGCCTTTTCTCCTATAGCTTCCTTTTAGAGACCCCTTAGCTGGCCAATGCTCCTCCTTTGTCCAGAAGCCTTGGCTGTGCGTGTGATCTCAGCAGTTAGTGAACCTGGGGAGTTCCCAGGCTTCAGTGAAGTTGTCTTGTCCACCGAGGCACTTTTTTCCTGGCTACGGTATGAAAGCTCGTTCATAGTAATGTTTTTCCCTGGAGCCCAAAGGCATTTTGGAATCTTAGCATTAAATAAATAACAAGAGCAAAGGGACTCCATTCTCAGACTTTTCAGTTTCCTCTCTTTGCCCACGTCACCAACGACTCCATCAGCAGCTCTGCAGAGCGGAATGGAGCAGGGGACTGATCTGCTGAGTGGCCCTGGTGTGGTGGGCCATTGGACCCCTCTTCTTAGGTAGGCATCCTCATCCTGACAACTCAGATGGCCAAGGCCCTGAGATGGTTTGGAGCCCAGCTCAAGCCGTGTGGCTGGTTAAGTGGAGAACTGGGGTTTCCAATACAGAATGGTCTTGCTCGAGCCTTCTGGGGAATTCCATCAAATCCCATATGTGAGGGGAAAGGAAGAGCCAGCCAAAGGGTAAGGCAAGAGAAAATATCTGCAGCTGGGAAAATAGGAGCACACTGGGAGTGGAATGGAGGAAAAGAGGAGAGGGTTTAATTATCTTCTACTCTTTCCACTGAAGGGCTCCGCCAGTGGGCCCAGTGAAATCTTCAGAACTTCCTCATGGATTTCCCCTTAGGTCATTAACCAGAGGTTGCAGGTAGCCATGCACTGGCCAGTCTAGTTACCTGTGTCCCTGACTTGATGCTGCTTGAACTTTGAGTGTTTTTTTTTTTTTTTTTGGTAGAAAATGGAGGAACAGTGTGGCAAATAATTATATTAATAGCTAACAATTATTGAGAACTTTCTGTACAACACGTGAACTTCTAATCTAGGGCTTCTTAAGTTACTTGTGGGGAAGTAACTTAACTTTTATCTTTTCTTTTGTGAATATTTCAAATCTGTCTTGGACATTGCCCTGTTAAAATATGATTAAATTAATTAATAGAAAGATGAGATTATAAATGGCCTAAAAAGCCTCTTGTTTTAATTAATGTTATAGTTAGTGGACATGAAATTGACTCTGCCAACCGTCAGTTTTATTGACTTATCTGATGATGGACTGGTGACATACAGGATGCAGGGTGCATGGTCCGTGGACTGTATTCTTTGAGGAGCCTTCGCTGAGCCACTGACATGCAGACTTTCTTGAGAGGTGTATTTCCAGATGTTGCAGAGGAGGGGACAAAGATACAAATTTCCCACAGGGGGAAATTGGTAGGTCTCTTGGTGTCATTCTTGCTAGCTACAGAGCTAGCAAGATAAGGAACCAGCATCGGAAGGCAGGTAGCTGGCTGCAGAATATTCCCTGGACATGCCCTGTCAAACTCCCTGGATTCTGCCTTCACTCACAGGGCACAGAACTTGAACTTGGACTGGGATAGACCCTGAGCGAGTCCTGGCTCCGTCTTTAGCACTTGTATGACATTAGGATTAAGTGACATCTCCAAGGCTCACAGATGGCCCCTGGAGTGGCGTAGGTGCTCAACAAATAGAAGCCATTCATTCTGACAAGGGCAAAATTCCAAGTGGCACTTTGATAATGATGTTGGGGGGATTATTTGATTTGATGCAGTTAATATTCCACATGCCAATGTGTCTCAACTGTCATGTTTGTCAGAAAACGGTTTGTCAGTTTTTTATTCTATGAAAGAAATTAAGTTTTATTTTATCATTTAAGATCTCTGCCCATTTATTACTTAACCCTGTAGCAGAAATGACCAGCAATAAAGCTTATCATGAGAATGGATTTTTGTTTCCTTGGAGAACCAGTAAAGCAACAGATTGTGCTTCTTTGGGCAATCTTCCCTCCAAGGTCTGATTGTAAATTCCAGCTTTTCTAATGATGAGCTGTGGAACTCTGGCGGAGTGACTTCATTCCAAGCCTCAGTCTCTTCATCTATAAAATGGGGATGATGATAATATGTCTTATTTCAGAGTGTCACAGGCGGGATTCAGTAAATCAGTGCAGGCAATGCCCTCGGCAGAGGGTCTAATAGATAATAAGCACTTAGCCAATATCAGTCCTTGTTCCTGGTGTTGAGTGTTGTCTTGGAAAATAAGAGAAGGGTGGAGTCCCAAGATATTTCACCACTGACTGTATGAGAGCCACTGCATTCAACCAAAAGCAATCTGTGGAATTATTAATGAATATTAATTCCATTATTATGGAATAATTAATATTATATATATTGGGAATTGAACCCAGGGGCACTTTATCACTGAGCTACATCCCCAACCCTTTTTGTTTTTTATTTTGAGATGAGATCTTGCTAAATTGCTTTAGGGCCTTGAGACCTTGAACTTGTGGTCCTCCTGCCTCAGTCTTCTGAGTCTCTGGGATTGCTATAGATGTGCACCACCACACCAGGCATGAAATCAGTGATGATGTTAAGTGTTAACTCAGAACATTTTTCTTTAGTAGCTACTACATGCTGGACATGGTGCTGGGCAGTCACACATGATTCCTTGAATTGTCTCAGAATCTTTCTGACCAGTAATTCAATGAGATAAAAATCTCAAGGCCATTAAGTTAGTAACTCAGTGTCCCAAAGTGAGTGCATAGAGGTCCCACAAGCTGAAACCAGGGGAAAGCCTGTCTGTACCCACACTGTTTTCCAGCTAATTCTAATCAGAAACCAAACTGATGATAAATAATTAATAGTTACTTATCTGTTACTATGTGTTGGACTTTGTTCCCAGTACTGTATATGAAGAATCTTATTTTCACTCACATAATCCTATGAGCTAATTACTACCACGATCACTGTTTCTAGATGAAGAAACAGACCAGGGAGACACGGAAGCTCAAGGGGTAAGAATGGAGCCTAGCCTGGTGTGCAGACAGTCTGGTTCTATAGCCCACGCTGGGCATGAATGAAGGTGGTCATGCGTGGACATGCAATCATGCACACTAGCCTGGGGACAGGTGTGCATGGTCCTGTCCCTCCGGTCGAATGCTTCCTCTGTCCTGGCTCTCCGTGTCATTCTCTGAA
This sequence comes from Urocitellus parryii, assembly GCF_045843805.1. NCBI lineage: Eukaryota > Metazoa > Chordata > Mammalia > Rodentia > Sciuridae > Urocitellus > Urocitellus parryii. The sequence continues at coordinate 127,494,619 of NC_135540.1, forward strand.
AACTAGGGATGTTAAGGCCTCTTGAAAGTCATTTCTGCCACGAAGAGCCTATGACTCTGTAGGTAGGGGGACAAAATACAACTTTCCTTCTGTGTCTCCACCACATTACTGACCTGCTGGAGAACAGCCATCATAGGAAATGGCTTAATTTACACTTAGGCCCTATTTATAAAATTTTGGGGAAAGAAGGCAGGATGGGAGGCCCAGCAGAGCCATTCAAGGCGCGTTATCAGCTCCTTGTCCAGGACTTAATCCCGGAGCGCTGGTTCTCTTCCTAAACACATACAACTGCCTCCTGGATGGGGAGATTGCTCGGCTGCGGTCCTTACCCCACAGCTTTTCTGTACACCGTGCTCCTTAGACAAACTGCAGATGATTGCCTGTTTTGCAAAGTGGACACTCCATGGCTCAGAGTTTTGAATGACAATGATTTGGTGGAAGCGCGTGTCTAAAGACCCACCAATTTCCCCCTGTGGAGTCTTTGAGCGTCTGTGCTGTTGGAGTGGCTCATTTGTTGGTTTGCAGAATTAAAAAAATGTTTTGAAATTCTGAGCTTTTCATACTCATCCCGAGTATTCATTTGAAAAGAGCTTTTTGTCTTTTCATTTAAACATAATAGGAGAAAGGGACTTAAAAGACCATCCTGCATGCTCTTTATTCTATTGACAATGAAGCTGAAGGTCAGAGAGGTGACTTACTCAAACCCAAGACACTCTAGATAATGGATGCTCTATATCAAGAGTGCCACCCACTCTGAGCTGTTATGTGTACAAACAGTTCTCTGGAGAGCGTCTATGGCAGGGCTCAGAGATATATGGACTCACAGATGATGAGAACGAGTGACAGGTGGAGGGCAGTGGGGATGGGTGGGAAGTGTGGCTAACTGAATGCCATATATCCCCATGGTCAGGAAAAGTCACTACTGAGCAAGAGCCACTTGCTACTGCAGACGAGTGCTAACCTAGGACTGTCAGACATTTGAACTTCCAAGAAAAGAAAGTTTTATGGATTTTGTGTAAAATATTTCACTTCTAAATGCTGGTGACTCATAAAAAGATCTTTAAGGTATCACTCAAGCCAAACATAGCATAACTTTGGAATAGGTGCAAATCAGGGACTGCGTGTTTGCAAAAAACAAATCTATAACTTTGATAAGATTAGAGAAAAGGACCACAATCTAACACACACAGATAAACACCAAGTCAGAGGAGAACAGTCCAGCTCCAGGACTCCAGGGTTCTCTCCCTTCTTTTCCTATTGCATTGGATGGTGATTCAAGAACATCACCTAGACCTGCTGAGATGATCAGGTCAGTGGAGAGCAACCCTGCCTCCAAGGAGCACTGTATCTATGTACGACGGTGTCCCTCCTGCAGTTGCCCCTAGCTATTACACCTGAGTCTTCCCTATCTTCTGTACCACCTGTACTCACATCTGTACCTTCTTTCCTGGTGACAACGTGTAACACTAAACACCCATTGGTGAGGGGGTGAGGCATTGGGCAGAAGTGACATCTCTGTACAAGTACTAGGGACTTGTCAAACCTGGGTAAGTAAGAGATTAGGAGAGGGTGGGGTCAGGCATGGGGACAGAGCCTGATTCCTGGGAAGGGGAGAGAGAAGACTCTTTTAAGAAAGACACAGAAGTGAATGTGAATTGAGAGAAACTGGAGAGTTTATTACTGCAGATAAATCTCTACTGTCCTCTCCAAATCCAGGACCTTAGCTAGAACATAAAGATGGTGTGTAGTCAAGTGTACGGAGACTCCCACGGATGTTTATTTGAAGTTCTATGTTCATAAAACACATAGCCACATCTCTATTTCTCTCCCCTCCTGCTTCTCTCTCTCTCTCTCTCTCTCTCTCTCTCTTAATTGGTCTCATTTAGCACCTGAGGATTTCCGCTCTCCAGAAAAGCCATGGCTCTGGGTGGACCTCTTGTAAGAAACTGTTATGATCATTTTTTTTTTTGAAAGACCAGGAATTATTTTCTCTTTTAGGAAAGGAAACGCCAAGTCGAGGGGCAGGGATCGCTGAATGCTGCCACTTTGCAAGACAGTGTGTTTTCAGCCCACTTGTCAGAAGGACTGTATTTATCAGTATTGAAAGTACTAAGTGAAATATCATTACTTCTATAACAGGTTGAGATAATTAAATCCTACCTGCTTTAAGGAATCAAGCCAGGGTCAGAGCTGTTTTGCATACAGCATGCATGGATTAAGTGAAAGTAGCCTGTTTCAACTGTCACTTGATATTAAATTAGCTATTAGGTAAGTGTTTCAGAACCTCGTAGCACGGCAGCTACTTGGCAGGGCTTCCCCATTCTTGCTGTGTGCTATGGAGCCATCTAGTTCTTAGATGCTGATAACTTGATAAATTTAGACAATGGGACAGCTTGGCCATGGGCTGCCCTGTATTAAAACACCACTAGACACCATCGTGCTTTTCGTTTCCAGAGAACCTTTGAAGTCTGTCTCTGACAAGGACCTGGACAGAATGAAGTGGATCTAAATTGGTGCTCATCAGAATTTAGGGGCCGTCACACTGGGTGTGGGCAGCAGAGTGTCAAGGCTGGTGAGCAAACCAGAAATGGAGTCAAGTGGGAGGAGGTTGGAGGACAGGGAAGGTGGAGGCTGGGAGCTGCTTGGGGTGACCTTAGCCAGGGAGGAGGTGGCCGATGGGGTGGAAGACACAGTCAATGGGATCACACATGCGTGGATTCAAAATCTGGTTTCATAGCTCCCTCTGTGTGGACTGACAAAGCCTCTCAGCCTCGGACTCCTTGTCTGTAACATGGGTGCCTGGGGTCAGGGAGGATTACAGGTGAGCCACATGAGGGGTCTGGGTCAGGGGTAGGTACAAGGAACTTTGTATGAGCTGGTCCCAGATGCATCAGGAGCCTAACCATGAACTTGGGAAGGTGCCCATTAGTGAGTTACAAGTGAATACTGATCCACACAGAGAGGCTGCTTGCCCTCTTGGTCTGGAGTCTCCTGGTAGTGTGAGCCGAGTATGGTCCCCAGAGTCAACTCTGCCCACAGGAAGGGCAGAGACAAAGACTTGTGCCCCTGTTTGCAACGTAGACCTCCCAAGCTGGCAGGCTAGCCCCACACTGCTACCGAAGTTGGCTGCCTGAGGAAGTGCACTCCTAGGAGAAGCTTAGATTTCATCTGCTCAGAAGGTTTGTAACAAAACAATCTCAGCGGTCTCCATCTCAGCGGTCTCCGCTCAGGATGCCACCTGCTCTGTTCACCTCCCACACTGCATCTTTACTTTTCTTATGCCTCTTAGTGCTTCTACCTTGTGTTTGCAGGTTTTTAATCTCCTCTGGACCAAATTCCTGTGTGGCTCAGCTTTGATGCAGTCAGACCAGCCAGTATAATCCCCGGCTAGAGTAGGAGCTTAGCCAGTGTTTGTTGAATGAACAAACGTATTTGCTTAGAGGTAGGGGGAAGATTTTATTGACCTGTCTTAGTTTCTCTTGGCCAATGATGATATCATCTCGACTTGAAGTGTTCAAAGAAAACAAAACTTAAGTCTATGACCCCAAGGGTCTATATTTCCTATGATGTCAACCTTCATATCCTCAAGGTATCATAGCTAGAAAGTTCTGGAGTCTACAATCAAGAATGGCCTGAATATCACGGCAGGGAGCCCCTGTGTAGCATCAAGGGGCCACTGGTCTTTCATCTTTCCCTATTTATTGTTGAGGGTCTCGAGGGGCCCTTATCTGTTCTTTTCTAAACCTGTCTATTCTCTGCTAACTCAAGCTTCAACTTCCCTGTATATAAAGCATTAACCTTTCTTATAACTTAAGTCAGTTTGAGTTTTCCCTGAAACTTGCTGCCCAAAGTATGTAAAGGAATCAGAATTAATCTTATCTTGCATATCCATTATAACAGTGAGGACTATGGGAAACTGATGGTGTTAGGTATTTGTCAATCATCTTAAATAAAAAAGCAAAATTCCCCCAATACAGCCAATATAATAACTACATAAAAATCAAGCATATATTTGTATATTGATCATAAAATAATGTTAATTAAAAGCAAAGTTGAATAAGTTAAATTGTAAAATATTTTAAAGATTTTAATTAATACTTTACACATTGACTTCTAATTCCTCTTTTTCTTCTTTCTCAAAAGGAAGAGCTTTTCAAGGTGAAGGGTCCTATCTTATTCATCCCAATTCCAGGCATAGTTGCTGGCATATTTAAGTTTGATATGAGTCAGGATGGATGAAGTTCTGATGCCATAACAAACAACCCTGAAATTTCAATACCTAAAAATACAGGAGGTTGTGTCTTATGTAGGCTTAGTGTTCATATGGGGTCAAGAGGGACACTCAGCCTGGACCACAGCAGAATCTAGGGACCAAGCAGGCTGGGACCTAGCCCCCAGACGGTGTTCCCCAGGGGTTCTGGCTGTTTTCCAATCTGAGGCAACTGGTCATTCCTTCTTCAAGTGAGATTATCCTATTCCTCCTCAGCTCCTGCCTCATCCTCACTTCCCTGGTCCTTCGCTCACCTTCACCACCATCACAACAAATTCTGGATAGACGGGGGAGCCTCTGCCATGCCAAGGGCTCTTTGGGGTGCTTGGGATCTGTCAGCGAGTGGGCAAGCAGGAAATATCAGTCCTAGGCTTGGCATCAGAAGGGCAGGCTGTGGGTACCACAGGGAGACCACGCACATGCTGGAAGGCAGTAAGAGCGGTGGACGAAGAGGGCAGGGACGGGGGAGAAAGCCAGGGAGGGAAAGACGGGCTGGAGATGGAGCAAGAGGAGGGAGACAGATGCCCAGGGATGGAGAGAACCAGAGAAAGAGGAAGAAGGGCCAGTGAGGAGCTGGCAGATGGAGTGAGACCCACAGAGAGCCAGGCAGAGAGGGAGCAAGGACCACCTGGCTGTGCTGAGGAGCAGAGATGTCATCAGCTTTGCTCCGTCTTGCCACCTGGACTCAGCCTTCGAACTCGCCCCGCAGCCCTGCCCTCTCCTCTGGGCACCTCCTATTCCACTGCCCTGGCCACTCAGTAAAGCTCACAGCTGATATTTCATTCTCCCTTCCTGCCTAAGCATTCCTAGTCCCTCAGGGTAAGATCTTCCTCTGGCTCCGGCCGTCCCTCTCTCTCCAGTCTCGACTCTCACTGTCACCTCAAGTCACACATCACACCACATGGCTTTTCCCGCAGACAGCTCTTGCATCTCTCCCTCCGCAAAGGCTTCTCTGAGCTCCTCAGCTTCCCTGGTGACCTGAGACAGGGGTGCTAACGTGGACGCAGCCCACACCTGCCATGCTCTCCAAGGGCCACGCTCAGGCTCAGCGCCTCCTGGGCGTTGCTTGGCTTCATCCTCCTGACCACACTTGACAGTGGATGCTGTTGTCCTCTTCATTTAGAGCTAATAAGGCTAAGGCACAGAGAGGCGTAGGAGCTTCCCCCAAATAACTCAGCTTGTAAGTAGCAGAGTAGCCTGTTCTTCTAAACAAACAGGGGCAGGTTGTACTCATTCCTCACACTAAATTTATCCCAAATTTTTTAAAATTTCCATATCTCCCCTTATTTCCCTGTCCTTCCCACCCCCCGCCCCAGATAACACATCCTGTGAGCTATTTGAGGACTGGACAAACAACTTTGATGTCGAGCTTAGCACCTGGCAGGGGGCAGCTCCAAATACATTATCGAGCAAGGAAGGAACATGTCACCCTGAGAACATGGGTACAATGCAAGGGTTGGCATGGAACCTGGGCACTTCTCATCCATGACTTCAGGAGACCCGAGTACCTGACAAGTCTACCTGAGGGAGTGCAGAATGGCAGAGGAGGGGTGATCCAGGTGAGGGTGCCCTTGGCAATGGATGGTCCACATGTGCTGCCCAGCTAGCTGAATCTCTGCAGTGTCTCGTGTGTTTGAAATGGGAAAGGGGCAGACCAGGGAAGTGCTGCTTCCCTCCTAAGGGATGGGTGCTCTGTCTCCAGGCCAATACCTCCAGGTGGCATTTCAAAGGCTACAAGGGCCCCAATGCCCTAAGGACCACACAGGCTTTTGCAGAGAAGCCCAGGGAGCTGGCTGAAGTTCCTCTTGTTTTGCAGCCTTGGTCCCGTTAGGCTGGTTGTTGGAGGTGGCTGATTGACCCAGCCTGCACTGGCCTGAGCAGAGCCCTGGAGGCAGCATTTAACTCTTGTCTGTCTCTTTGCAGAACTTGCACCCAAGTATTGATATTCCCACTGGCAGACAAATGCACTTCCAAAAGTTCATGGGCTACATGGTCACATTCCTTCAGAGAGCTCAGGGGCATGAGAACTTGAGGTGTGGATGAAGATGAGGAAGAGGTGGGTGACCCTCCCCTCTCCTCCCAGGCTGTGACATCACACCATTTTATTCACATGCTCTGATCCCTTTGGAAAGCTTAGGACAGCCCATCTCCTCACAGGCTCCGAGTGACTTGGTTTAGCAGCTGATGGCCTTAAACCTGTGAAGTATTGTCTTGTGGGGTTAGAGAACATTGAGTGCAAGAGAAAACGTAAAATAAATAAGAGCTTCTAAGACAGTCCGTATTGATATTATACTTATAAAACCTAAAAGCCCCTGCTGACTGTGGAAAATTAATGATAGGCACGGTCAATATTAATTGTCCCTCCAAAAAAAGGCAGGGGGAGAAATCCCTCCAAAATGAGGATCAATATAATCCCCCGGCCAGTACTGTATTGAGCCTCTCTTCCAAAAATAAATATATTTTTCAAAGCATTGACAGGATTATTTAGGAAAGCGTTTACTTGGTTCTGCTAATGGAAACCCATGATAATGATCTTTGAACAATAGGTTTTAGAAGCCTGGGCTGTCAGGGAGTGGACCAGTTTCCCAGTCAATACTGCAGTACTTCCTCTGAATTAGAAGAAGAAGCCAGGGTGGAGGGGTGGCAGGAGTTTGGATATCCAATCTCCTCTTTAAAGTTTTTTTTTTCTCCCCCCATCTCCCATGAATTATTAAATACGAATCCAGCCAAGCACGGGAGAAAAACGCAGGTGATTCAGCGAGGAGTGTGCTGACGAGCCGGTGGCTGGGTTCAGGGAGCCTTCCGTGTGTTTCTGTGTGTAGAAATGGAGCAGGATCCTTACTGCATCGCAAGTGAATGATTTTTCAATTAGCTTGGAGTTCCTCTGCGGTATTCCCTTCGCAGTCCTGCGTGGGTGATGGAGAGCAAAGGTTTAAGAGGTTTTGGACAATTTATGTGGCTTGGAGAGGCTGTTTGTCAAGAAACAATATCTGCAACAACTTTTATGTTCAGTTGGAGTCCCAGGTCTTTTGCTTATTTTTATAGCCCTGTTTTTTGAGGTGTTAAAGCTGACTGAAAGGTGGTGTTTAAGTGGTGGTGGTGGGGTCAGAAAGATGTTTCTGGAGTGTGCTGGAAGAGCAGGGAAACCTAACTCTTGAATACATAGAGACAGTGGGCACTGGAGGGCCATCTGGTGAGCGCCCTGAAAATACTTTGAAGCGTGAATGTAGTTTGAACTGAGACCTTTATCTTCAGGGTGGTGGAATAGTGTGAGTGGTTAAAAGAATGGGTTTTAGAGTCAGACAGATCTGCGGGAATCTGCAAATACCATTTCCTAAGACAAAGTACTGATCCTCACCATATCTTGGTTTTCTAACCTGTTATGTTGGGGTTGGTCCAAAGTTTAAGTGAGATACTCCATGAAATGTGCTGAGTTAGAGCCTGTCACCAGGCATGGCCTCATTGGATATATTTCTATTGTGACTGTTGCTGCTGCTGTTGAAGAATCTAACTCAGGACAATAGAGAGGAATAGATACAAAGACAGAGTTGGAAAGATGTCCCTCTTGGCATTATTTACAATACTGAAAAGCTGAATTAATTGAATATACTATGGCACACATAGACCATGGCTACTGTATTATTTGGCTATTAAGAACCATGTGGTAGGCACTTATTAACAGAAAAACATTCACAGTAATTTAAATAAAATATTAGATTGCAGAGCAGTATCTTCCCACCGTTTGTTCAAATAGTCCAAGCATCAATACATACTCACAGATACAAGGAGTATACCTGTGTCTTGGGTGATAGGACCATGATTTTGAATGCTTGTGTCTTTTTGCAATGTGTACATGATTTTCTTGATGGAAATCTGTCTCTGATTGAAAGAAAGAAAACCTTAAAATGAGGTGAGGCTCCCAGTTGGGGAAAATCTTTAATGGTTAAAAAAAAAAAAAAAAAGTCAAAGCATCCGTGAGGTTTTGTCAGAGAGACTTCAGGACGTGAGTGCAGACGGGCCGGGGGTTGAGCCACTCCATCAGAAAACGTAAGCAAGGTAAGAAAGATCAGGAACATTTGAAAATGAGATCATGAGGAATGAGAACCATACAGTCGCTTGGCCTCATATATTTTTTTTATTAGAAGACTTACTGACATTTGAAAAATGGAGACCTGTGCCACCGGCTTGAGGTTGATTGGCATTTATGGGCAGTATAAGGCATTATCTGCCCCCCTTCTACCGCCTTCACCCCACATCCAAACCCTCACCCATCCACCTTCTGAATTAAATTGTATAAGCTGTAAGACTTTCTAAAAATGACGACGTGCAGAAAGACTAGTTGTCGTTTTCAAATATGACTTATCTGGATAGAAGTTGGAAAAAAGTAACTTGTGACATTTTAAACACTTTTACTGACTCTTGTTGAAAAGGAAAAAAATAATAAAGAAAAAAAAATAAAATTGTAGCTGTTCAGAAAGAAACAGCGGCGAGAAGAACTGAGAATAGTTTCATATCAAGTCTTTATTGAAATAGTCGGGTCTAAATCCCTATGGATTTTGTAAAAATTGAAATAATGTTTGGAAGGAGAACATGATTGCTATAAATATCTATTTATATTCATACCTCAAGAGTGGGCCAGGTCCCTTAATTTTCTTCATAAATGGGAAATTATTTTCACGAACAGAGATTTATCATTTTTATGATAGTACAACTTGACCCTTAGAGTTCTGGAATTTTCAGGACTTCCAGCTGAATATATTTCAGAAATAGGGTGCATGTGTTCACGTGTAAGCCCATATCCAAATGCTTGTGAATAAGCCTATTTTCCTCGAGGGGTTAAGGCACATTTATGAGTATTTGGTCCTTTTTACTTCAAGTGTTTTCCAAGGGAAAAATGATACTTGTCCCCAAGCCATAATACTCTCCAGAATATCCACATACACTTTTTTTTTCTTTCAAGTATTTAATTTCAGGAATAACAAGCTTTATTTTAGGATTTCATTCATCTTTAACACATCCTGAAAGTTGAGCATCAGAGGGTGCTGAGTGCTACTTATCTACAAATATTGGCAACATTGTTGTTGTTGCCAAAGTTTTCTAAACACAATTTTGCTAGGAAGACTGTTCCAAGTACGAACTTGGATGGATGAAATCGACTTCCCTGAAATGCCTGTTTCTGCCTTAGTGTCTCTCTTTCGTTGTTTTTTCTCACTGTGCTGGCTGCCTCTGTCTCTGCTTGTCTGTCTCCCCTTTCTTTGGTTCTCTCTGGTGCTCATGTTGTCATGTACAGAGCACACCCCACCCTCCCAGGGCAGTGGAGACCTGAGTTTCCTGGTGAGACTTAGTCTGGCCATTCATTTCTTCAGAACCTTTTCAGTGGTCAGGAATCACTAGCTGGGGCTAATGGCATGCATAGTACTAGGAGATGAAACTGTTTTAATGTTTTACGTTCTACCATGGAGGTAAAAAACTGGCTACCTGGTTATTTTCTTTAAATGTTTGATTAGTTTAATGGATTGCCAGGGTTTCAAAGTTTTACATGAAATTTTAACTTAAAAAACCAGGAGATTTTGCCAGGTTGGCTGTATTTCACATGCAATAGTGAACTGAAGAGTGTGGTGGTGGTGGTGGTGGGGGTAGCCGTCCATGTTTACCAGGAGTCCAGCCCTGCCCTTACCTCTAAGACATTTCAGTTTGCTGCCCTTCCTGCTTCTGTAATTCTCCTCCTGGGAACCTCCTTTTCCCTCTACAAAAACAGGAAGGACAATGGAAATTCTAGTTCCTGTGAATGGACCAGAGACAGAGAATGTTGCTATCCACATTGATAGTATCATCAAGATCATTGACATCTGTGTCCATCAACTGTTTAGATCTATTAGTATAATTTCTCATCAGGTATTCTTCCAGTGTGTTATTTGTGTTTTGAATCTTAGGGGCCATAAGGTAAGCTTCAATATGCCTGATCACCATTTGAATAGTAACTAAATGTGCAAGGACTTAATTTCCAATGGTGCAGGTATATTTGCAGCTCTTCTGGGACTTGGTGTCTTTCATTGAATTGAATCTGAATTTTCATTTGCCCACAAATGTATGACAACTTTTCCCTGGTGTTGTCCCTTCCAGAAGTGGAAATCTTTTGGAATCTGCCAGGAGTATATCAGTGCCTGGCCTTCGCCTGGCATTTAACAGATGTTTGTTAAATGAACCAACATTTTTTTGTGTGTTCATATTTACATATGTTTATGAATCAGAGGTTGGAAAAAACCTTGCCTTTGATCACACGTGAAATCAGGGAGAAAATGGGTTAGATTTGGTCAGTTAGCCCGAACGTTTGTTTACATGATAAAATGGCTATCTTCTCCCCATTTCTTCCCAATCCCCACCACACTGTGACTGACCTTCTCAAGAAAGGTTCAGCTTTCACTTACTATGAATTTTTGAAATGGTCCTATATACCAATGATCCTGATTCTAGTTTGTGCTTCCAACAGACTTTCACTGAAATCATGGTTTCCAATTTTCAGGACATTTACCAAATTGTTTCCTTGCTGAAATGATTGGTGGAATTCTGGGTTCATATTTTCATGCTTATTTTGCAAATATTGCAAACTTTAGCACCACTGTGTTGGCAATGATTTAATTAAACCAAAGAACACACAATAAGTTATCTGTGCAGGTCTCGTCAACCTCAAAAGAACTCAGGCTTTTGTGCTCTTGGGGTTCTCTGTGGAAGAACCTTACCTCTTTTGGCAACTATTGATAACGAAGCCAGTACGTGTCCTCTAACTGAATATGGGGTGTCTTCTCGAAGTTTCTCCACATTACAGGCTGAACTTGAGTTTCATATTGCTTTGTGTCCCTGTGTCACACATGTCTGTAGCTTTACACTCCTCACATGCAATTCTGTTAGACACACTCTACTCATTTGCTAGAAATAACAAATACTTTGATGCTTTTTCCTTTCAGAATCTCCCAGTTGTACATACACATGAGCGTGCGTGCGCGCGCACACACACACACACACACACACACACACGCCATATTGAACTCAGACTAGCTCCAAGCTGCTGAAGATACAGGCAGGCTGGCTTGACAGAAGTGAAAGCCAGGTTCAGACCCAGTTTTTCTTGGTCTTTTTCTTATTTGGGACTTCATTGTAGCCTGAATGAATAAATAAATAAGAAAATGAGAAAGAGAACCCCTTATAATGCAGAGCTAAGATAACTGTTTTAGAATATAATCACTGAAATATTAGCTTAGATCCAAATAAGATACACCAAACTTAGAATAGTCCTTGTGGGTACCCCAGTGACAGAGTAGTTTGGAAGGATGTAGAGATCTCTCTTTACAAAAGGAGTCTGATCTATCTCTATATCATCCATATCTATATCATGTATTTAAATATCTACGTATACTTATATATGTGTGCATATACATACACAAATCTATACCCACCTCCATATATAAAATATATGCCAGTGTATGTTTTCTAATTTTGGTGAGCAGCATTTTTCTGGGTCAGCCCAGTGACTGACTGCCGAGTGGTCCTGCCTTCCTTCTGCACCTCTTTTTCTTGTTTTCTGCTGTGCTAGAGAAATGACTAGGAGCTAGAAATGTCAAGTGAGGACTGCAGCATTGTAGGAGGCAGAATTTCACCATGGCCCTAAGACATGCTGTGTGTCCCTGCGACACACATGTCTGTAGCTTTACACTCCTCACATGCATTTCTGTTAGGCACACTCTACTCATTTGCTAGAAATAACGAGTACTTTGATGCCCTTTTATATACCCTGAATAATGCTGTCCCATCCGGTATGGTCAGGACAGTGAGCATGCAGAGATGTGACTTCTGTGGTTAGGTTGTACAATAAGATAGATATAATCAATCCCCAAATCAGCTTTTTTTTTTTTTTTGTACCAGGAAGTGAATCTAGGGGCACTCAACCACTGAGCCACATCCCCAGCCCTTTTTTTGTATTATATTTAGAGACAGGGTCTCACTGAGTTGCTTAGGGCCTTCCTAAATTGCTGAGGCTGACTTTGAACTTGTGATCCTCCTGCCTCAGCCTCCTAAGCTACTGAGATTTTATTTAAATTACTGTGAATGTTTTTCTGTTAATAAGTGCCTACCACATGGTTTCTTAATAGCCAAATAATACAGTAGCCATGGTCTATGTGTGCCATAGTATATTCAATTAACTCAGCTTTTCAGTATTGTAAACAATGCCAAGAGGGACATCTTTCCAACTCTGTCTTTGTATCTATTCCTCTCTATTGTCCTGAGTTAGATTCTTCAACAGCAGCAGCAACAGTCACAATAGAAATATATCCAATGAGGCCATGCCTGGTGACAGGCTCTGACTCAGCACATTTCATGGAGAATCTCACTTAAACTTTGGACCAACCCCAACATAACAGGTTAGAAAACCAAGATATGGTGAGGATCAGAACTGAGATTACAGGTGTGCACCATCACACTCGGCCCCAAATCAACTGCTATTGATTCATGAAGTGAGAGCTCATCTTGGATGTGTCAGACTTGACCAGGTAAAAGCCTTTAAGAGAGGAATGGTGAGGGGCTCTCTCCTCAGCTGTGAGCTACCTATGGAGATAAATGTCTTCTAGGAGCAGAGGGACTTAATGTCACACCCACAGAGTACTGAATATGGGGAACATTTGGTGGAGCATGGAAGAGAACCTGGGCCTCCAATGAGAAGAAAACTGGCAAACACTTGATTGCAGTCTTGCAAACCCAGCGACCATAAAGCCATCCTCTGACCCATGGCAACCACAGCATGACAAATGCGTGTTGTTTTAAGCCACTTAGGTACTAAGAATGGCTAATGCAACAAGATGAGTATACACATCCAATATCTGTTCAGATGGGGTCCGATGCCTGAGGCTGCTCCCCTGCATCTTGCTTCATCCTCCTCCAGAGGTGAACCGCAGGAGGGATCCAAGAGGGATCCAAGTAAGAGTTGGAGGCATCCACAGTCTCGTGCTCATTCTGGCTGAGCTGCTGCTTTTGCTCCATATCTGTGAACTCAGCTTTATTCACATTTGCTTAAGTCTGTTACTACCACAGGGAGAAGTTCTCTTTTCAACTTGCTCTTGGTCTAGAAATATCAGACCCTGGATGCCGGGAATGGGGTCTTGGAACTGCCCTGTCGTTCCCCGCAGACCTGTCGTCCTGTGGCACTGGGTGAAGAGGAAGACATGTGGCTGCCACAATCTACTTCTTTTATGTCCCTACTTTCTTTTTTAACGTTCTTTCCTGTTCGGGCTTCTGGGCTTTTTCTTCCCCTTTCCCTTTGTGTGGTGGCATTGGCCTTGAATGTTAATGAGGAAAACTTGGTCCCGCCCCAAGAGCTTATTTGGGGGTAATTAATTCTTGGCACCACAACTGTGCTCCACAACTGTGACTTCCTTCGGTACGAATTGACTGACTAAATGTCCAAGCATGGGATATGTGCAATTATTGCCTTTCCTTTTGCCAAAAACCTAATCGTTTATTGAACTTGCCCTGGTAGAAATAGGAATGGTGATTTCGTGCGTAGGAGAGTAAGGATGGAATTCATATGAGGATGGTGCAGAATCCTGGAGAACAGAGACTCGAATTTCTCGAGGCCCCTCCTTTACATGTATCCTCTGGGGCTCTGGAAGAAGACAGTTCTCACAAGCTGAGCCGTTTCTTATGGAAGTGTTATGGCTTAGATCTAGAAATGTCCCTGAAAAAGTCCAAGTGTTAGGCAGTGCTACCACATTCAGAAGTGGAAAAACTGAATTATGAGGGCTGTATCCTAATCAGTGGATTAATCCATTTGGTGGATGAATAATTTTAATGGACTACTGGGTGGACTGGGTGGTTACTAAAGGCAGATGGTTGTAGCTGAAGGAAGTAGGTCACTGGGGGTGTGTCCTTTGGGACCCTATCTTGTCCTTGGCTTCTCTCTCTCTTTCTCCCTGTGCTCCCTCCTGCCATGAACTAAACAGCTTTCCTCCCCCACTCCCTCTGCCGTGATGTGTCTGCAGTGGTGTTGGCTGAACATGGACCGAGACCTCTGAAACCCTGAGCCAAAATGAATCTCTCCTTCTCAAAATACTCTTGTCAGGTATTTTGATTACAGAAACAAAAAGCTTAGATTGACACAGGAGCTTAGAGTCTATTAGGGAAGCAGGTGGCAAGAATGACCATTCAAGAATTTGTGATAAACTGTGTAGCCATGAAGACAAAGAGAGAAAGGAGACCACCAGGAGACAGTAGGGGAGGCATCTGAGGATTGGTGTTTGTGCGACCCTGGGAAGGATAAGGGGAAATTGGCCAGAAGCAGGAGAATATGTGGTGACGATGGACTCATTAATTCTTCAGCACATGTTGAACTTGGACTTGAAACTGGGTATAATTTCAGAAACAATTTTGTATTTCCCAATGCATGACAAAATAAAAATTAACTAATTAATGCACCAGTAATTTAGAATCTGTGAGATGTAAGTTTTGCAGGGGTGGGAGTCACATCCATCTTGTTCTCTGCTGTGTCCACAATGTCTAACAGAGATATTTGCCTGTAGTGAGTGCTAATCGCTTAGTGAATGACTGTCACTACTGGGCAACCCGTTACTAGGTTTTTCTAATAGAACTGTTTCCTATTCATTAGAGTAGGGCTACAAAGGAATATTGGAAATGAATCCTTGGATAGCCCGCTTAGATTCAATGTGTTCTGAGCATATCAAAAAATTGTTTTAGGGACTGGGGTTGTGGCTCAGTGTTGGAGTTCTTGCCTAGCATGTGTGAGGCACTGGGTTCAATTCTCAGCACCACATATAAAAAAATAAATACATATGTTGGAATAAAGGTCCATCAACAACTAAAATGTATATTTTTAAAAATACTCTCTCCTTTATTTCCCCTCTGGTCTTCTAGATGAGTAAAGATTTTGAGGTTTGGAAGGCTCTTCTCTGGTGTTTTACCAGGTGTAGGGACAATGAAGAGTTTTGGAGGCTGAAGAGCAAGCTAAGCGTGAGTTCAAGATAAGAGATGTAGATTTAGAAAGTCTCATGAAGCACTATTTCAGAACAGAAGAGCAGGTCAGCAGCTAACAGGCCACCAAAGACCTGGAGCAGGGACAGTCCAACTTAGATGAACTGGCCTTGGCCATAGAATTGTCAAAGGCAGAAGTCCAGGTTAGAGCTTGTTTGTGTAGGGAAGGCCAAGAGAGAATAGTAGAAATCATATGCTCAAGCCAGCCCTGTGGCATGCACCTGTCATCCTAGCTACTCAGGAGGCTGAGACAGGAGGCTCATAGTTCCATCCCCAGTACACACATACATGCGCATACACACACACACACACACACACACACACACACACACACACGGATCATGAGTGTCCCGAGTACAGGTCAACACTGAGAGATGGCTTATTCTTCTTGACAATAGGCTTTCCAAATATCACCACCTCACTTAGAAATTACCGACTCTGTGGTTGTTCAAGAGAAAGTCTGGTAATCCTAAACTTACTCTCCTACCATCCCGACTAAAGATTCACCTCTTTGTATACAGACAATTTTAGCTTGAGCTACTCTTGATAATGCTCTTGGAAAAAAAAAAAAAAAAAAAACCTTCTTGGTTTCTAAGACTCTCTGGGCACATGATGGTAGCTCCATTTTGAGCAGTCACTCTATTACTAGTTTTGAGTGAATATTCTAAGTGCTTCTAGGAGGAGGCCGGGAGTGTGCAAGGTATAATATAAAACTCAATTCCTATTTTAGGTAGCAATAGGTTATGTGCATAAAAGGCCTTTTGCTGGGTTGCACATTAGATACCTCATTAACTTAAAAACAGAATTCAAATGTAAATTATAACCCTTGTTATTACTTATAACTGCAGCTCAGATAAGCTGGCAGTTCCCCGTATCTTCATAAACCAGTCACCTCCAGCAGAAATTACATACTGCACCTCAGACCTAATTGTCCTTAAAGAGGTAATGCTCGTTCAGAGAGGGTATCAGGTGGCCGGCCCCACATTCCACACAAAGCTGCTGCCCCATGCTCCTGCTGAAGTTCCCCCTCTTTCCGCCATTTCCTTGCAGCTTCCAGGCTGCCTGAATTTGGATGAGTGTGAAAGAGGCGGAGCTCTTGCATCTGGTTGTAGGGACTGTGGGCCAGGGAAGGTCGGTGAGAAGGAACATCTAGGACACTGTAAACGCAAGAGAGCAATCCTTGAGCAGCCTGCAGAGAGTCCCAGGCGGTTCTCGACAGAGCCCATAGATTGGAAAGCCAAGCAGTGTTGGCATGTTTCCTCTTGGGCTCAAGCTGTCTCATTTACTCTGCAAGCACAGGGGCGAAATGCTCTATAAACTCCTTGAACGAGACTCTCCAACATGCATCTGCAGGTGTGAGTGGAAGGGGGCCTACCTGTGAGTGTGTATGAACGTGCATTTGGTGCTGTTTTATTTCCTTCAGACCCTTAAAATGGGAATCAAATCTCCTGATGGCTGATGGTCAAGTCCTTGCCTGGCTACCCAAGGGCTCCTGAGAGACACTATCGAAGTTCTGTCCTCTCTAGAAAGACGACCTGACTTTCAAGTCTGTTATTTTGCAGATGACGTGTTTTGCAGTTAACAGGAGGGAGCAAGGAAGGCAGTCTGTGGTTTCACCGGTAGCACACAGGGTGCTGGTGGTCACTTCCATTTGTTCACAGAACAGCAAAGGTCCCAATTCGCTACGAGTTCTTCATACATCGAGGCATAGAGAAACCCACTAACCCTCATTATCATGATGAACAGATGGTCCTGAGCACGCCTCTGGATTTCTGTATGGTGCCAAGTGAAAATTAACACTCCTGGGCCTTGTGTTATTTGGAAAACGAAGATCTCAGTGTTGGTATGTAGAGACCCTGTCCCAACCAGAGTGTGTCACATATCACAATTTTCAGCATTTCTCTTCTTCTTGGGCAGGTATTTTAGGGTGCATGCTATCTGCCCCAGGAGGCTATGTGGACAATTCTAACTTCTTTTTTTTCTTTTTCTTTTTTTTTTGGCGGGGGGTGGGGATGGGGTTCCAGGGATTGAACTCAGGAGCACCCAACCATTAAGCCTCATCTCCACTCCTATTTTGTATTTTATTAGAGACAGGGTCTCACTGAGTTGCTTAGAGCCTGGCTTTTGCTGAGGCTGGCTTTGAACTCATGATCCTCCTGCCTCAGCCTCCCAAGCTGCTGGGATTACAGGAGTACACCACTCCTCCGGGTGACCATTCTAATTTCCTCGCCCAGTGACAATTCTAATTTCTTATCTCTCCCCATTTGATAGTTCAGGTACATGTTTATTAAAAGTTACTACCCTAGCATCAGAAAAAAAAAAGTCACATAAACTCAGTGTTTTGTAGAAAGCAGTCACTGTGTACATTAAATAGATGAATTTCTGGGCACCATTAATTTTCTGTTACAAACGTTATAAATCCTTGGCACTTTTGTTCAGTCTTTCCCAATAGAACCTAAGTTCCATGAGGGTAGGGGCTTTTGGATTCATTGCTGTTTTCTCAGAGCAAGCATAGGGTTGGTATCTAAGAAATGTCTATTAACTGTGTGAATCATTCATGAGGACAGGGTGACCAAACAAATTGTAAGCTGCACTTTGAGCATGTTTCTGGATCGCTGTCCTTCAAGTACTCTCATAAAGCCACTGTGAAAACTCACGGTTACTGAGTGGTCTATTGTGTCCTGGGTACTGGATGAATGGTTTGCGGTACATACAAATGAGGTGTTTCATTTACAGTCTTATGAGCTATGAATTATGATTAGACCCATTTTGTGTGTTTAAGAGACTTGCTTGAGAACATGGTATTAATTAGAGGAGTGACAACTGTTGGACCTCAGGTCTTGTTAGCTCCAGTTGCACTCCTTGAATTACAGGTGGCTCCCAGTATCTTTCTTAGATTCGTTCATTCAGTAGACCAATCCACTAACCTGCTCTTACTGGGGGCTTTCTAGTGCAAGTTAACATATTGGAGCCTGGCAACATGGTCCGTGCCCTTTTTACATGCAAAAGTAGGTTGAGGGGTGTTCAGGGCAGGAGTTGGGGGTAAGGTGATGGGGGGCCTATCAGAGAAGCCTACAAATCTCAGCAAACTTACTAACTGGCTATTCACAGTAGAGGGGGAAGCGGATGGTAACATGCCCCATAGCTGGTTTGCAGGAACTTGCCCTGATTCCCAAACCAACTCCCATGTTGTGTTCTGAACCTGAAATCTTGTCAGTTTCCCTTCAATCATGCTAAACCCAGATTCATCAGTTCTTGACTTGGCCTGTGTTTTACCCACTTCACTTCTCAAAATGGAAGTTTACAGAGCCTGTCTGGTAGTCACAAGAGGAGAACGGGAAGAGGCCCCAGATCCACTGTCAGCCCTGCCTGGCAAGGCATTTATGGCTTGTCATCCTAATGGGCTGATGGACTCTTCAGAACTGCTTATTAGGTTTTATTTAGGGCCGTATTATTTTAATGTCACTCACAATGCTTCATAACCCTCATGCCATTGCCAGAAGGCACCTCTAACAAGAGTAAAACCAGACCCTGTTCTCAGAAGGCAGCCTGTGGAAGAAACTTGACCACCTTCTTCCCTTGCAGATGCAACATCAAAATGTTTGTTGGCTTATTAATTCCCAGGCTTTACAATCAGCATCTCAATTAATTATGTAGAATCCTTACAAAATAGCGAATCAGCATCAAGAGTCTTTGGCTTTCTCTTTCTCTCTCTCTCTTTCTTTTTTTTTTCCTTCACTGTATTTTTTTTAATAGGCTGCAGGATACATTGCAGCAAATATTTCACATGGGAGTTTGTGCCACCATAATAATTAATGCCAGAAAGTTATGTGAAGGTTTTCCTGTATTAAGCAAGCTAGCCCTTGCTGAGAAAGAAAGATAAATGGTGGGAAAGTTAAGAAGAAAGCTGCTGTAAAAATGACCTAAGATTTAAGATATATAAACTGCGGGAAAGGAACCCACATATTTTTATCTTTGCGGAGAAAGGTTACTATTTTTCGAAGACAGTAACAGAATAATAACATTCTCAGTTAGCAAATGATTGCCCAACTGTGTGATCAGACATCTATAGATGTTGCAGGAAAGGGAAAACTGGACAGGGAATGACACCTTGCCCAGCTTTTGTTTGCTGCCCTTCTAGTGATTAGATTCTGTCAATCAAAGCCTGTTTTTATATAAAAAGCCATTAGGAGTGAGAGCTTCAGTATTTCTGAAGGGCAACCAAACTTGAATGCAGTTAGAGATAGCAGGTACTCCACGCCGGCGCCTTCCTGGGGGTGAATTATAGGTATTGGCATTTAGCTTTGTAAACCGTGCTTACCTAGGGATTTTAATAAACCATGGATTGAAGTTTTATGTTTTCACTTCCTAAGAACATATAGCATTTTTATACGGAGACTTTATTAGTTGTTTGTATGGCTTCATCAAATCGCAATTCATAGGGTAGATGTACAAGGACTGGAAATAGATATATTCCAAGGAGTGGAATAAGATCAGTTTGTAAGTCAATATCTGCCAAGGGGGGAGGAAAAAAAGCTCCTAAGGATCTTTTGTGTTCCCTTTAAATAAAGAACTCTTTTTCTTCAGGCTTCAAATAAACTTTTATCTTCCCCAAGTTGGTGGTGAGGTCTTCAGTGCCTCTAATGAGGACCAAGGCAGAGGCACAATGGGTTGACTCAGCACTGGAGAGTTCCGAGAGACCCGAGTCTGGCTCCTCTCACCACCTCCCAGCTGGGCCAGATCTGGCCGACCGTGTGGGCCGGCTTCCTGCCTGTCCTCCTGCATTCCCAAGACCCCTCTCTGTCCGGCTTTGTTCATGGCTCTCTCCCATCGGTAGCAGGAACCTTTACTGAATATTCTGACCTCATTCTCTGGGGATTGCTCCCAGGATGTCACTACAAGGTCTGGAGGGAGTAGGAGCCTATGGGAAGGGGCTGTGCTGCAAGGCTCAGGTCTCTGCAGCTGGGCAGGCACAGAGAGCTGCCCTGAGCCTCCAGTTCCCTGTGAGCTCTCCTGGGGACCACTGCAGCCGTCTCTTAACTCCTAACCAACCCCCCAGCAGTTCTACATAACATCTATCATGCTGCTTTTTATCTGAGCATCTTACCTCCCTGTCCCTCCTCTGGGATTTTTTTTTTTTCTCTTAAATGCCATTCACTTGCTCCTAAGACAAAGGCAGAGAGCCCTACCAGTGTTGGGCTCCCTGATTATTTCACCCTACATCCATGCCTCCCTTGTTCCCTCAGCCTCAGTAACATACCTGCTCAAAGTTTTACTCCATCAACCATAGGACCTTTGCATATGACACTCCCTGTGCACAAGATGCTCTGCCTTTAGCCACAGCTGTCACTTCTTCCCAGGCTGATCTCTCCCCTCATTCTTCCTTCCTCAGGATGTCATCCAGCCTGGATCACTGCCCTGTCCTGTCCTCCTTCACAGCACCACGCACCTCCCTTTGAAGCAACTTATTGTAGTTGCTTTGCACTATTTGATAGATGTCAATTTCCCCCTGGTAAATGACAAATAAGTTTCCTGAGGGCAGAGGTCACTTCCGTTTGGGCTAATTGTGTCCTCTCCAGTGCCTGGCGTAGTGCCTGTCCGGCAGCGGGCATTGACAAACCTTAAGAATGAAAGGTTGAGTGGCTCTTGGTGAAAATGTATATGTGTGTATGAGAAGGTGGTGGGGAGGCGGGGGTGAGTGTGTACTCTCCAGTAGCCTGGGACAGGAGGAACAGAATGGCTGTCCACTCCTGCTTTAGATATCCTATTTCATTGTGTGTAAGACCCCATAACTGTATGGTACTTGATTTCTTTACACACCACTAAGAAACAAAAAGTGCTGGGTACAGTGGGGCATTCCTGTAATCCCAGTGGCTCTGGAGGCTGAGACAGGAGGATCACGAGTTCAAAGCCAGCCTCAGCAACAGCGAGGGGCTAAGCCACTCAGTGAGACCCTGTCTCTAAATAAAATACAAAATAGGGCTGGGGAGGTGGCTCAGTGGTCGAGGGCCCCTGAATTCAATCCCTGGTACTGCCTTTCTCAAAAAAAAAAACAAAAAAAAACTCTGCCAATTAAACTCAGGCATGCTGATGATGACAAGAAGCATTACAATTTTAGATATCAAAATATCAGATGACAAAATGTAGAAATCTGTGCATCTTACAGTTGATGCACCTTAGAATTAAGATACCTTAAATCCAGGAAAAGGGAGCTACGTGGGCAGTGAATGGACACAGGGTGGGACCAGAGGGCAGGCCATGTGAACTGGTACTACTGTGTATTAAATTTTGAATTTGGATCTCAGCAGTGGTCCCCCCTCGGATCATGTGACATGGGTTGGGCCACATCTGGTCACACAGGAGTGCTCTGGTCATCTGGTGAGCCATAGCTCTTGAGTGGCAGGTGGTTGGAATTATGAGGTACATCTATCAAATGGCAAGAAGACCTCATAGCACTCAGTGGTGTGCACCAAGCAAGGGACTAGCAAGTTACAATGTCACAGAACATATATCAAAGAGTAGCTCGGGCCAGTGGGTGCCTCTGTCTGAGATTGTATCTGCAGCGTGTTATTCTGAAGGGGATGGAGTAGCAGTGGTTTGAACCAAGGTCTGTGGGCAAACAAATACATGGGGAAGCCATTCCTCTTGCCCAGTCAGTGAAATTCCCAGCAGCTCTTCCCCACAGGGGTGCTGAACCCTTGCTTTACCTTTCAGTCTCATAGAACTCCTGGGAGAAAGACCAACTTGTAAAAAATCAGGAGTCTTGAGGGAGTCTTGGGTCAATAACTAGCTAAGTGCCCTTGTCAGACCATGTCACCCCTGAGCTTCAGTGTGCCCAAGGATCTTCCCACCACCACTCTTGATCTCTGACCTCAGCCATGTGATACTGCAGTCATAGGATCTCTGGGTTTGGGGCAGGAATGGCCTCTCTTCCCTGCATTCCTCCTTTGACTCTGCTCTGCATTTCTTTTTAGCCACTCAGCGCATTTCAGGGACAGTCACAAAGCCATGCTGCCTGCCTCCTCTGCCCTCTGTCCCCCTCTTTTCCTGCCTCTCGGTATTTGTTCTTGTCATAGGCCTGGCCTTCTGGCCCTTTCTCCAGCTCAGATGTAGCATCCCAGATCCAGGAAGCTCCTCCAGTTTGGGATAGAAGTGAACCTTGGAGAACAGTGGCACTTACTCTGTGCTCCTGTCCCTGTGATCTCAGGGCCATTGGAGTATTAAAAAGACAGATCTGACAGGATCTGTGGGGATTGTCTCAGCTAATTAGCTCATTTAACAGATGAGTAGACTTTCAAGGGGACAGGGTGACCCAGCTGGTGGGGGTGGACCGGGATGTGGCTCTCTAGGCCACCTCCCCAGCTCTCTCCAGGACAACAAACCGACTTAATTCTCAACAATGCTCAGGACAATAGATTCTTGGACTCTTTTTTTAAGTTTCTATTTACTCCACCTTCTGAGTTTTCAAAATCCATTTTGAGAAAAGATACACCTCTTTTTATCAAAACCTCTTTTTTAATTTCACATTAAAATATGAATATGAATTGCCTTATGTGTAGAGTCCTTATGATCTTCTTTAAACCACCAGTTTTAAGAGTCTTGCTGGTTTTATTGATTGATTTATTTAAATCCTCTTTCTGGGGCATGATGTAGGGACCCAGGACATTTCTCCAGGGCCCTTCTAGGGATTCTCATTCTTTTGAAGACATCACCTCTGTTTGTAAGCAGATGGAGTCTTTCAAAGTTGCCTGTGCATTGGAAAAGCCCTCAATAGAAAAATCAAGCTGATCTGGAATGGACTTTTCTTGGGTCTCTCCAACGTGGTCTCATTGGAATCCTTCCAGCGATCCTCTGGGCGACTCAATATCACTTTACAAATAAGGATCTACAAGACACTCAAGTAGCAAGAGGTAGAGTCAAGATTCAAACCCAAATCTATTTCCTTCTGAAGCTTGGGGTTCTGTTAGCCATTTGTCTACCCAAATCTAAGAACTTCAATTTTTCATAATGTGTGGCTAGTTCGTTCTTGAACTGTTGAATTATTTATCTTTTACCGGAGACCAGTTACGCAATCCATGATTTCTTTAAAGAGATTTATACACTGTCCCTTTTATTTTCTGTCCTATCTGAACATCCCTGGGAATTTATCATCCACGAGCGGCCGTCTTAGAGGTGAAATCTGCCTTACGTTAATAGTGCAAAGTCACTAGTGAGTGGAGATTGGTAAAATGAATTTAATCGGTTTTAATGCATCTCTCAGGGAGGACTTTGCAACCCGTTCACTGCAGGAAGCTGTCAGTTGCGTTTTGATCATCCCCACTGATCTGCAGCATGAACCCTTAAGTTATGGAATGGTGCCCTTCTCCACTTGGGGCCAGTGTCTGTCCCCTAGATCACTGAGGATACTTGTTTTGGAAATCAGAGCCTCTCTGGGCTTCAGCTGCCCTCTATCCAATTTGGGAAGTTTCGGTGGCACAATTCTGACGTGGTCACAGCTTGGAGCACCAGAGTCTCTCCTGCATTGGAGTGTTGGGCTCTCTTAAGCTGCTATGGAAACACAGATGGCTTGAATTCCAATGATTCCTCAACCCAGTGATGCCCACATCAGTTTCATCTTGCCTCTGTTTCAAAGATCTGTCGCTCAGTGTTTTCAGAACACGGACAAACCATATGCTTTTGACCAGTGCCAGAGTTCAAGACATTCTTTGAAAAACATCTCTGCATTATTGCTTTTGAAGGTGTGGTGTTGCTGTTTATATAGCCCCCATTTAGATTTTGCCTTAACATATTTTTTTCAAAGGACTTTCATGTGTGTTATCCCCGTCCTTCAATCCTTTCTTTGCAAGGCAGTTAAAGTGATTTTGGGAAAAAAAAAATCAATCTGATCCTATCATATCCTCACTGAAAACCCTCCATTCACTTCCTGTTGCTGTTGAAATACATTCCAAATTCCTTCCTGTGGTTTAAAAGTGCCTGTGGTACCTCACCCCTGCCACCTCTCCACTCCATCCCCCTGCTCCAAGTAGCGGCCCTGGACTTCTCCTGTTCCTGGGATTCGGTTTTTGTTCCAGGGTCTCTGCACTTTCTCCCTTCACCTGTCTGCCTGGCTGGCCCCTGGACACCTGGAGCAGGTGTGAGTCGAGTGACTCCCAGAGCCTAGTCATCCAGTGGGACAGGTTCCCTTGTTCCAGAGCCCCACCTCAGTCCCAGTCCCTCAGGCGAATCTTCAGGGGCACTGTCCTTTCCTCTACCCTACAGCTGTGCTAAGCCTCACATGCTGTCGAAAATAGATTCAGCTCATTTCCCAGAGGCTGAAGGAGCACAGCTGTGATTTCCTCAGGATTCCCCCTTCCATGCAGCTCACCCGGGGGGCAAGAAAACACGGGGGTTGACACACAGGTAAGAACACCAGGCTGTGCCTGAGACAAGGCACTCTGGCTCCCGTAGCCCACGCAGCCTCCTCTTCTGGATGACAGAGACTTTGGCCTCCATCTTCTTTTCATTCACATATGATCAAATTTTTTTATATGATCCTAAAAGTGCATTTCTCTGTGGTAATTAAGAGAGGAATCAGGCTAACTCAACCTACTAAAATTGCACGGAACCCAACTTTCCACTTCAGATTTGGGTTGTGTGCTCTGGAGAAGATTCTAGACTCTGTGAGGTGGTTGGGTCCCCTACCAGGTGCCCATGTCCCTTCTCTTCTCCCATTGTGTTGAGCAGGTCTGTTGGGAACAAATTATGGGAAAAGAAAATGTGGCATGCTGGGTAGCTGAAGCTAGACCCTGGGTCGGTGACATTCAATGGAGGACACTACTAGGTGTGTTTTCTGGTTCTTTATTCCAAAGTTCCTGTGGAGAACGTACCAATTTAATATTGCCTCTAGTCCTTTATTTAAAAAAAAAAAAATCTTAGTTGTAGATGGTCATGATAACTTTATTTTTAAACTAAATTATTTATCTATTCTAATTTGTTATACATGATGGCAGAATGCAATTCATTTCACAGTACACATACAGAGCACAATTTTTCAAGTCACCAATTGTACACAAAGTATTTCCACTCCATTGGTGTCTTCATACATGTACTTAGGGTAATGATGTCTAAGTCGTTCCACCACCATTCCTATCCCCAGGCCCCCTCCTGTCCCCTCCCTCCCCCATGCCCTACCCAATTCCTCCATTCCTCCCCTGCTCCCACCCATCGTCATTATGAGTCAGCATCCTCATATCAAAGAAAACATTCAGCCCTTGGTTTTTCCATTTATTTTTTTATGTGGTGCTGAGGATGGAACCCAGTGCCTCATGCTTGCTAGGCAAGCCCTCTACATAGACACTGAGCCACAACCCCAGCTCTCTAGTCCTTTTTATTTGTGTTTTTGTGGGAAATAGAGCTAGAAAAATATTGTCATGACTGTTAAAAAAAAGTCAGCTAGCACTTTTGAGAACCATAATTAACACTGGGATAATGCCGGGATCTCTTGCTTGATTTTTTTTTTTTAACCATTTTCTACTATCTCAGTAGCAAATTGCAAGGAGATCAGTGATTTCTGTTCTCTGGAAATGAGGAATGAGGTTGAACTGAACTTCTAAAGCAGAAGAGATTTCCAGGAGCTCCCCAAAATGTTTGTTTTCAAGTTCTTCTTCTTCTGTTTTTTTGTTTTTACCACCCATTTTTTTGTGAAACAGAACAAGTGAATAAGGAGCCACTGTGAATGACTCTCCCTGACCGTCATGATAGGAGGCTGATTATGTGTCTTCCTGCTCCATTTTGTGGTATGTTTGTGCTCAATGTATGATTTATCTGATCATCACCCTTTCCTCTTGGACTAATAGATTCATTAAGTCTCTCCGGATACTTGAAGAACATCCGTTTCACTCCCACGCTCTAATTAAAGGCTGGGATCCAACTGTACGATTTTGCAGTTCTTTAACAGCTTTTCTTGCGTCCTCACATGGAGTTACAGTCTCTGACGACAAGGCTGAGTTTGTGGCAGTTTAGGCTCCTGGAGGAGATTACTGTAATTACCAGTGATCAGCCTTTAATGTCTGTCCAGCAGACTCCACCTTGCCCCTTCATAAGACAAGACTCAAGGGGGAAAAAAAAATCAGTGGCTTTACAGTGAGCTGGATTTTGCTTACAAGTCTAGCCTGGCTTTGGAAATATACCTAGGCTTGAAAACACAGTTTCTGGATCTCGTCTGGGCTGTTAGTTGCTACGTTGTTGCTCCTTTTGAAGATGTACAGTACTAGGTTCTCACTTAAAAAAAAAAAAAAAAAAAAAACAAAACTACCAGGAGGAAAAAAAAAAAATTTGCTTCTTCCTTTCTGTTCCTTACAAGGGCAATCTGTATCATTCAGCACGAGAGCTTGTGACGGGTACCCGGGTTGGCAAAGCACTCAGGTACTCTAAAGACTCAGAGCACAGAGATAAACGGACATCCTGGTGAGGCGAATCATTTGCCCCACTCCCACTAATTAATAGCATATTATAACAAAGGGAAACATTAAAATATGAAGGTATGTTTTTGCAAGTCACATTCATCAAACATGGTAAAGTAGTCCTGGGCTCTGTTGGTCCCTGCATACTTTCAACATGATATATGGACTTTCTTTTTCTATTGTTCAAATGTGAAAATTTTTTAGAAAAAAAAACATGCTTGTATTTCCATTTTAAAAAGTACCAAAAAGGATAAAAAGGAAACTGTAATAAGACCAGTACGTTTTTATGTCAAAAGTAACCTTTCTGTGGTCTTCTTTAGATAAAACTGAATATTGGGAAGAAAAGGAAAGACAGGTAGTTCTCTTATTTATCTTAGTCCAAAATCTGTTTTACTCTTGGCTGGTTGTTGACATTGTGTGATGCTGTGACATAGGATCAGAGGCTCAGGAAAAAAAAAAAAAAGGAGATTCCCAATTTAACAGTTACTCACCAAAATTTCCCCTTATCTCTACATCACAGAAAAATAACTAGTTGTTAGATTTCAAATCCTGCAGTCTTTCTGATTTATCATCAAATTGTGGATGCACTTAGCTGCCTAGCGTCAGGGAATCCAATAAGTCCTGTCACATAAGGAAAAAAGAAAAAATCCTATTGGATAATGGGTTACATTCTCCCCCACAGTGATTTATTTCTGTCACAAGACTTAATTTTATCATGAGGCAGATGCTCTGTCTGTATCAGTGCATTCATTTCGTGCATTTATCTGCTTCATTAAAAGAAAAAGCACCTGCTGCATCGGGGGGATGTATTTGGCTTCTTTATTATATGCCCCGATGACCTGATTTTGTGCTATTTAAGCACATCTTTAATTTCTCCCTTTTTTTTTTTAATGAGTTGAAAATTTCTCAGCTCCTTGATAAAGTGAGTCTGATGTGAAGGGGAGCCACGGCAAATGGAATGGTGAGGGGTGACCACTACAGTGACAGAAGGTGTTAACATGGAGCTCTCTGCACCAAGTCTCCGCGATTCATGTCAGGGGGAATAAGCGGGGCTTAGCGGGGTTATCAGGTGATGCCTGGGATGAGACGGTGACAGCCTATGTTATGAATTAATTTTGTTGGCCTGCATGTGGCAGACACTGCTGCCTTTCAAATTCTGCAGGTAGACTTAGAAATGTATGAGAGAGGAAAGAACAGGGAAGAGGAATGGAGAAGAAAGGAAAGAGGGAGGGAAGGAACAGAGAAGAAGGAAGGAACAGAGAGGAAGGAAGGAGGAGGGAGGGAGGAGAAGAAAGAATGGAGGAACAGGAAGGAAGGAAGAAGGGAAGGAAGGAAGGAGAGAAGGAAGGAAGGAAGGAAGGAAGGAGGGAAGGAAGGAAGGAGAGAAGGAAGGAAGGAAGGAAGGAAGGAAGGAAGGAAGGAAGGAAGGAAGGAAGGAAGGATCAAGGGGCAGGGATGGATGGAAAGGAAGGAGAGAGGGAAAGAAGGTAGGAAGGGACTTAAAAATCCCCATGGTCTCCGTGGGTCCGAGTCACGACACCTCACCAGCACACTTAATGACGTGCTCAGGTCTGGTCAGCTTGGCCCTCCCTCCAATCTGCCACTTAATATAGACTCTGCTTCTCTGAATAATCATCCTTGTTCTTGGGGCAGCGGAGGGCCACAGGTTGGAATTGCTCGCCAACTGTCATCATTCCAAGGAGCAGCCACATCTGCCTCTCTGTGCAGCCCCCTCCATGCATGGTGCCTCCGCTGCTCCCCACCGCAGGAAGTCCCAGGGAGAGACTGACTGTCAGATGGCCCAACTGTTCAGCGGCTCAGGAGATCCGCAATGCCCATTTGACATGTCCTCTCGTCACCTGCCCATGACGAGTGACAAGACAAACTGGCTTCTAGGAAGTTTCCCCAATCCCGTCCTCACTTCAGTTTGGTTTGTCCCCTCTTCCCAACCTGCTTCTTCACTGAGGCCCCCCCCTCCCCCCCAGAAAGCACCAATTCAGCCCCCAAGAAGGCACAGGGGTGAAGGTAGATTCTAATGTCGAGTTTCTCAGATTTGCATTTTCGTGGGATCGCTGCAAGAAAGCTAATAGACAGGAAAGGAGACCAAGTTAATGACAATTCTCTAAACAGCTGTTGTATGATTCGGCTCCACTACTTCAGTTAATTAATCAGCACCTTGCTGGCAACTCTGGGGGAGAGACTCGTTAGATACTGGTAGCAGACAGACAGTGCTTTCATATCAAATATGTTCAACAACATCTAATACAGTGATGACTTCCACAGAGGAGTGCAGGGAATACTGGGGCTTAGAGAGACGCTGCTCTGGAAGCAGCCCTGGTATTCCTGTAGTCACACACTTGCTGGAAGTACTACATATGCTGTTTTCTTTGTTGTCTGTTACCAGCCCAAATAAAACCTGGGCAAAAGACTCTCCAGGGTTCCCTGTTCTCATAGATGCCTCTTTATTGTAATAAATAAATATGTATTTGTAGGTTGATCGCCATGTGCATGATACATACTAAATCAAGCATCTCCATTTCTGATTTTGGTCACAGTATCCTATTTGGAATTTTAATCACTGAAGTCATCCTCAGACTTGAAAATAACTGAGGAAGAACAGAACCTTCAAATATAGGCCACTCCTCAGGCTACCACAGTCTTGCGTCTGAGAGCTATTGACTCCCCAAGTTTTCCCTGACTTTTGGTATTCTAAAGGGAAACAACCTCTTGTTCTCCCTAGGAAGTCAATAAAGTCATACATATTTTATGAATGATAATGCACAGAAATCTTAAACAGACAAAAATCGTATCTATATCTGGCCAAGGTACTCTGAATCTTCTTACTCTTCCAAAATTGTTGTCAGGAAAATTGGTTCTGAGTTGCGTGTGAAAGTTGTGTTACTCTCAGTTTCCTGTCATCACATGACCTATTGATTAATGAAGATACTATTTTGCATGCTCTCTTTGCTTTCTTGACTCTCTCTGTCTCTCTCTGTTATTTTGTGTCTTTATCTGCCACTGCATGGAGAGAAAATTCTGGAAACATGACTAGCTAAAAAGAAGAAAAGAATTGCTGTGTATTTGCCCTCAAATGATACGTGCTCTCCCAGTTAACATTTAAATTTCCCATTACTGATATAAGGAGAAAGAGAACATTGATCAAAATAAACCATATACATAATTATTACTTAAGCTTAAAAATACACATGGGTATGTTTTATGTGTTACGATTTTTATCTGTTTTATCACTTTCCATTCTTCAGGGATAAACTTGAAAAGTGGAAATTGTCTCGAGTGTGTTAAATGATCATGCTTGGGAAATTCCCTTCTCTGCTATTCTCATAACTAAAATTCAGCCTCTAGTCTCCTGTCCACCTGTCGGAGGTCAGGAGGGGAACTTCGTACCAAGGACTTGAAGTTGTATTAACCAGTTCGTCTGGATGAATTATCCAGCCGACCCATATGTACTGATATAGACAATTATGGCTTTGGTTCTTTAATGAATCCTACATTATGGCAGAAGAATATCAGAGTGTCTGTGATACTCCAGGGAACTATAAAGAGAAATGTCCCTTTTAAATTAGCTTTATGGCTCTGAAGCTTTATGTATTTACTCGCAAGTTCAATATTAACTCCAAGTACTCTTCTCAAACCATCCCTGTTGTCAACTACCGTGTTGCTGGTAGAAAGGGCTTTCTTGGCAGTTATTAATAGTGAGTCTGTTTCAAACAGAAAAAACAATTCCCACCTGCTACAGTCGCTTTTGCTACAGAAAGCACGATGCTCTCTTAATCGAGGTAATCTGAAGCCCAAGCCTCAGATAACAAAAGGACTTTTGCCTAATCCAGCTACTTAGAGTGTGATTTACTTCTGGAGTTTGTCCTTAGATAGACTTTTTGAAGTCCTTTTCCACATCATGGTTTTCTGATTTATGACACCTTTAAAAGACAGAAGAAATTTCCTAAGAAAAGGGGCAGAGGCAGAGCGGGAGCGTGTTGATTATTTGCCTGCGATGGGTCTCAGGTTGCTTGAAAATTCTGTTATTTTGCGGTCTCTTTCTTTAGAAACTCATTTGTGGGCTCAAAGCTTAACCAAAGATGGCAAATATGGCACATGTGTCATTGAGATTCTTCTGATAACTACGATGGATACTATTCATTGAACACAGCATCTTCACTACAGAGCTCATGAGAGCCTCAGAATCTTCCCGAACCCAGAACTCCACAGAGCCAACTACTTATTGATCAAAGGTGGCATGAGAGATGGAATTGAATCTATTTACTGTCCTTGGCCTAGACCAGAGCTTGGCGAACTATAACTCATAGACAAAATCTGGTTGTCCTGCTGATTTTGTAAATAAAGTTTTATTGGAACACAGCCATGGTCATTCATTTACCTGTGGTTGAAGGCTGCTTCAAGCTCCAGCAGGAGGGTTGAGTAGTTATGGCAACATGCCTAAAAATACTTACTCTTTGGCCCTTTACAAAAAAAAAAAAAAAAGAAATTGCTGAACCCTGGCCTAGATCTCTGTGTTTCCTGGTGAGGCTTTCCTTTTTAGCAGACATGGACAGGGTTGGAAGCATTCTCAGGAGAAGCATAGAGGAGTGGGTGGAGAAAATGGATGAGCTGAATTCAGATGCCCGACCAGGGCTGGTGAGCGGATGTTACAGGCTTTGGTTGGAGCAGTCTGATGCAGGCCTCAGAAACAGTGAAGTCGCTTCATGGGGGAAATCCCTTTTGATTGAAAGCAGCTCAGGCCAGAGGGACTGCTCTGGAGAGAGGGACTTCTGTGGACACTGATCTATAGTGGAGAGAGCTTAGGTGTTGCCATCATCAGACCTGAGTGGGGGTCACAACCTCTGTCCACTTCCTGTGTGACTTCAGACCTTGCCTTATCAGTGGGACTGGTGCTGACCTCTTCGGGTTGCTGGACAATGCCATCCCAGCTCTCAAAGTGCTGCTCAACTACTGCGTCCAGGCCCCTGGAATTGCGCTCCTCTTGTGTCCTCTGAAGATGAGAAGAGTCGCCTCTGAAGACGCTTCTCAAAGGCCACTGGGTTTGGCTTACTGTCGGAGTCCTGTGGTAGGCTGACCAGAATCACCTCACCTTCTCAAACCCTCCCTGTGGCTTAGAGTGGCTCTCCATGGCTTCGTTCAGCTAACCAAGGAGTGTGGAAAACTGAATACTACTCATTTCCTCCCACAGTCTTCCAGGAACAGGTGAGTACACCACCATTAGTCTGGAGAAGGAAAGTCCCTGGTGAGGCTTCTGGAGAGTCCAGTTCCCTTCCTGGGTGGTCAGCAAAGACTCTCCCTGAGAGGGGACTCTGACTGAGTTGAATTTTGTGCCATGGAGGACAGGAACTGTGAGGGTCCAGGGCCTGTGAACTGTTAGGAGGTGATAAAGAGTCAAAAGGAGAGGCCCAGCTGGAGCATGGTGGGCAGAGGTTCTGCAGAGAATTACAAGGATCTTTCTGTGTGGAGCCAAGGGAATTTGCATTCTAGCTGCCATCCAACGGAGGGATGGTAAGCAGGACAGTGACATGATCAAATGGTCTTTAAAAAAAAAGACTGCATTTTGGACGTCAAAGAGGAACTGTCAGCTGAAATACTACACTTGCAGGGGAAAGAAGAGCTTCAGGACAAGACGGAAGATTTCGAGCAAGGAATTCTCCACATCCTCTCTTCTGGGGAATCAGTCTACACGACTTTCCCTCTTTGTTGTCTACTGAGTAGCCCAGGATTCCTTTAGGACCAATGGGAACCCACCAGTGCTAGATGGGTGCTCTCCCAGGCTGTGGGCTTGGCCCAGACCTGAGTTTTGATATGATCACTGTTTTTAACTGGAACTTGACACAAGAGATTGATCATATCACAGTGATTTTGACTCATGCTAAATTATATTGAACTGCTAACTTAGGTGGAGCTGTCAATTTCAAACCTACCATTGCACATGAGTTTCTTTTTGGTCAGCAATCCTTAGGAGTTAGTAAACCTTCTAAACTTAGAATGGGCTCATTTCTGCTGGGTTGATTCCCATTCCTCTTTTTTTTTTTTTTTTTTTTTTTTTGCTTCTGTTCTCATCTTCTGTGTGTATTGCAGTGACCAGATCCACTCCTGGTCACAGTCATTTTGATAGGACTCTGGGGCTCTTCTTGCAAAGCTTAACTTGCCCTCTGGGCTTCTTTCTTTCCTATGGCATTTTATGCCTTTCCCCCTGTGTGCTCCTACCTATCGCTCCTTCCTTCTGCATTATTGCTGCGGCTTTTGGTCTGGAGGCAGCTGACCAAAGGGGCATGTTGTTGCAAGGTAGACGCACTTTAAGACCTGACAGATGTGAGGTGGAAACCTGGATGTACCAGGTATTCATTTTATGACCTTGGGAAAAAAGTTTGCTTCTTTCATTTTTCCCTGCTTCTTCTGTAAAAATGAAATTACTAGAACCTACCTCACAGGTCATCCTTAGCTGTAAATCAGATATGTATGACGTGCCTGCTGTGATTTACATGCCTGCAAAATGATGGCTGTCCATAGTGCATTCTTAGTAATGCCTTTCTCTCTCCCTTTCTCTGCCCAGCATCATTTTATTTCCTATGTTGTTAGCAGAAGACCAGCTTCCCTATAGACCACTTTTCTCCTCCAGCCCCTGAAGACTTTTACCCCAGGAAACGAAAGGGTCCTTTCTCTAGTTCTTTTTGACAGGTGTACTTTAAAGCCTTTCTGCCGAATCTTCCAAGCAGGATCAAAAGAACTCTGGGCTCCTGGAGCTTCACAACTGTTTAAATCTGCTCAGGAGCCCTCAACTGGTTACAGCCTACAGCCCAGGATGACAGGGACAGGGGCGGGACGGGTTTGTTAAGCCAAGACAGAGGGAAGAGGCCAGAATGCTAGCACAAAGAGCGATCGCCTGAAAATGGGGTGTTGGGGATTCTCATCCTCAGCTCAGTACCAGCTCATGGCCACAGCCTCCGACCAGGAGAGGACATTTTATCTCCGATTCACATTTTCTGGCAACTTTACTCTCTCTTTTTTTAACCTCAGGAGAAATTGTCCAACACAAATGACAACATTTTTAATCGTGAAGTCCCATTAGGAAGGAAAAAGGTTTCTGATGGATTGTTTCAGCCCTTTGGATACCACTGAGAAAATGACTCTTGAGTGCACAGAATGGCATCCGGTCACTGTCACGTCTTAGCTGAGCTGTGTCTCGAAAGCACTGCTGTGTATCTTCCCTCTCTCCTCTAGATGCCGCCTGACTTTTGAACCACCTCCCCTCTGCCATGTCCATGTGGGTAGGTGATGAGAAACCTTGAGAGCATTTCAACTCAGCCGTTCACTTGCACCTGGTTCAAACTCTGTCTCTAGCCCTGCTGAGCTGAGTGTCCTCAGGCGAGTACCTTGCTGTTTCCAGGCCTCACTCTCAGTATCTGTAAAATGGAGCTGAGGATCATTGTCACTGGCTGATAAAACTGAACTATAAATGAGATAAATGACCAGCTACACTAAGCAGAGTGTAGCTAATTTTGAATATGCTATTGTAAATGTGAACTTATTTTAGATCACGCATCCTGTTTCATTTTTTCCTGACTGGAGATCATTGAGTGATTTCTTCCGACTCTGTTGATCTAGTGAGACTTCTCCTCTAGCATCCTCTGTCATTTTGCAGGGGTTAAATTTATTCCATCTGCAGTGGGCTGGTACCTGACATTATGATTCAGGGTTGAAGGAAGAAATAATCTGTGTAAAGACACTAAAGGAACGTGGTGTGTTACATGACACATTGTATATATTCAGTAATTATTAAATGCCATTGCTATTCATATTACTTTCTATAACTGGGTAACACACGGCATAGGTTTTCCTACCGCTTATTAATTTCTGTGTATGCAGAGTTTGTCCTTTTATTTTGTTTTGCTTTGTTTGTGGCCTTTGGTTTTTAAGAGGAGACAGAATAAGGCCAGTTTCCTTCAGATTCTAGGATTAAGGGATGAAGCTCATTTGTCATCTATAGGGGTCACAATTAAGCATAAATACTAGTTTAGTTACTAAGAGGATCTGATTAGATGTTCCAAAGGCTCTTTGAATTTTTCAGAAAGAAAGTGTTATGTGGATTAAGTATTGTTTAAATGAAAGTAGAGGGTGTACTTTCATTGGTCTTCAAATGTTAAAAAGTTTTGTCCAGAAGGAGTGTGTAGACTCTGTTGCCAGGTGTGCACATGGAGGCAAGCATGGCAGAGAGAAGGGAAGTTGAACAAGAAAGCAGAAAAGCTACACAGGGAATTGAAGATATTTTGATACAAGCAGGTATAAGATTAATGGGCTATATCTAGCCCTTCAATCACTCTTTAAAAATGGGAACACGCAGCCTGTCCAAAGGTATGATTAACACTTGCCAAACCAGGAACCCTGCAAGTAGCTATGGCTTAAACACGAGTCTTGGTGTCAAACCCACCTGGATTCAAATCCCAACTCTGCTGTTTTCTGGGTGCAAATTGATAGGGACATATGTGATTTTTCAGGCATTGGTTTCCTGGTTTCTTTTTTAACCTGGAGAAATAGAATACCCATTTTACAGAGGTTTTAATGTAGATGAAATGAAATAATATATATAGTGCTTAAAGTGATGCTTAGCACAAAAACAAGAATATAATAAAGCAGAAATAATGATGTCACTTGATAGTAATCATAATAGCAACACAATTACTGTGTTCCTGCTTCTTTTTTTTTGTATATAAACAGAATGCATAACAGGATTCTAGTTTCCATGGGACTGACACAGAGAGATAGGATTGGAACTTCCTTAAGTTCGTAAGGACTGGCTGTGTAAAAGGAGAGGGACAATTACCGAGAGCAAGCTGATAGAAGAATTACTTGATATTATTTAATGCTACAAACTAAATTTCCAGGGTCATTTCCTTCCCAAGTTCGGGGCCTGAAAAACATTTTGTCCTGTTGAACTGAGATCTTGCCTAGAATGAGAGAGTGGGAACTTGTTAGATGCTAAGAAACTCACTGTCTACTATTTTGTGCTTTGGTGCTGTAGAGTTCTTCTGCTAAGATGTCTTACTATTTTTTTTCTCCATTCCTCTTTCTTTATGTCTTGGCTTGTGATCTTTGTTTCATGTTAATTTTACCATCTAGGTGCTAAAACACCAGCAATGGCTTTCAGAAGCCTGGGTTCATGTTTCTGCTGTGTCCTTGGTTGATCTATCTTTTGGGGCAACTGGTTCAAGCTGTTCCAGTCTGAGTTTTCTCAGTGGTCAAATGTAGGTTTTAAAAACTACTTTGCAGCCAGGTGGCACACACCTGCAATCCCAGCTACTTGGAGGTCTGAGGCAGGAGGATTCGGGGTTCAAGATCAGCCTAGGCAACTTTGCAAGACCTTGTCTCAAATAAAATTTAAGAAAGAGCTGGGGATACACTTGCCTAAAATTTGTGACACCCTGGGTTCAATCTCCAGTACCACTAAAACCAACAACAAAGACCTCCTTTGCAGGCCTGGTGGGGGATAGACTCAGACAATTGAGGTCAAGTGCCTGGAGCAGGGTTAGACTCAGGGGCTCTTGTCGGTCACTGCCTCAGGCACCCCATGTTTCCTTTTACAGTCTCTTTGAAGTTCTTTCAGGGTGGAAATCCATGTTCCTTAGATGGGATCAGGGCTGAGAAGCTCCAGGCTAGAGGGGTACAGAGACTGCTTCTATCCTCAGGGGCAGGTGCTTCTCTGACCTGATTGATTTTTATTAATTCTAGATTAATCAATTGATTTGTCAAACAAATATTTATCGAGCAGTACTTTGCTTGGCGTTGGGGGGACAAGAGCGGAGAAAACATTGTTCTTGAGTTCATAGAACTTCTGCAGTAGTCTTACCTCTCTTCCTCTCAAAACAGAAAAGCCGTCTCTCCATCCCTTTCTGACTTGGCCTTGTCTGAGGAGGAAGGGGCATCATTTCTGGAAAGGGGACTGAGCCTATCTTTTGGGATTGGCATTTGAAGGTTGGACTTGGGAAGGGCAGTCCTTCCTGGTGAATGAAATGTTCTGGAAAGCTCTGGAAAGTCCTAGTTTAAACTGGGAATTTTGAAACTAGATTTAAACAGATCTACTCATAAGAATGTTTTGATGGCAGCTGCCAAACTCTTATAGGGCTAAGATATTCAGACACTTTATTTCTGCATTTCAGGGTGCAGTTTTAGCAACAGAGGTCTGTTCTGTCTCCCAGGTGCTTCTTCCTTCTCTCCTGGACTTGGTCTTGCTGTGTCTTACTTTATCCTCCCAGTTAAAGAAACTGAAAATCATGCTTGGTCATGGGTGTTCCTCCCTTTCTGCCAGTCTCCTCTGGGTTTGCAATGCCTCCAGAAGCCTCATGGGACAGTAGGGTGAGCTCACCTCTGCGGGTCAAGCTGGACCCAAGCACAGGGCCCAGCTGATCAGTGATCTGGAGAGGCAGGGTGTTTTTCAGAGGGAGCTTAGTCCTTAGAGGCCACTGCGTTCTTACTGCGACAGAATGGGAGATGGATGTGCTTCCTTATGATTGTTGAAAGCATGTGGCAATTTTCTTATGGATAATGTAGTATTCTAATAATTACTGTAGGAAAATGATCCATCCTAATGTGTATTAGTTCTGCTTACTACGATCTATGGTGTACCACTACTGAGGTACAGAGGTAGCGCAACTGCTGAGCTCAAGCACCTGGCCTATGGAGCTGTGTGGGGGATGCAGTGTAGCTACCTGGATTGTTGGCATTGTTAATCTGTGTCTTAGGAGTACCTGCTAAGCAAGAGACACAATTTTTTGTTTTTGTTGTTGTTTTTGGGTACTGGGGATTGAACTCAGGGACACTCAACCACTGATCCACATCCCCAGCCCTACTTTGTATTTTATTTAGAGACAGGTACTTAATGAATTGCTTAGAGTCTGGTTTTTGCTGAGGCTGGCTTTGAACTCATGATCCTCTTGCCTCAGCCTCCTGAGCTGCTGGGATTACAGGCATGTACCACTGCACTCAGACAATTCTTTTTTTATTAGTATCCATGGAATAGGTGTGTATGTGTGTGTGTCTGTGCGTGTTTGTGCATGTGTGTGTATTTGTATACACACATGCATACATTTAGAGGTCAAGGAAACAGTATATCAATATGTATACATATGAAATGGCAAGATATAGTAATAGTATATTATTTATATAATTTTATATACAGTATAATGTAGACAATAGTTTAAGTATCTTGATAAAATATAAATGCTGTTTATCATATATAATGGTATACTATTTTCCTAATTTTATTTATAACACACATACTACACATACACATACACACACACACACACACACACACATTCTGAAGTGACCATTAACTATATGAATCAATTATTTAAAGAAGCTAATTAAAAACATTGCAACAGGTTTTTTTTTCCTTTTGAGATGGGTGAAAATTATTAGCTGTCTGTTTTTCACCTATGTAATTATTTTCCTTTAAGTCATTTATAATCTTGTCAAATAGTAGCCAAAGATCAAAAGATTTCATATTAGTAAGTTCAGTAATCAGAAATTAGAGTTGAGGTTCACTTTCCACAGTGTCCTGTTTTATAAACTTCAGTATTCACTTGCCGCTTCATTCTTCACTCATTCGTTATTTAATTCGAATATTTATTGAGCAGCTACATGTTCAGGGTTAAGAGATAAAAGTAGACAATGTCACTGCCCGTGGAGTTTCCTTCTTGGGTGAGTGTGGTTAATATTTCTCCAGTTAATAACTTCTCCAATTCCTTAAGACACAGTGTCCACCTTTCTTGCTTGTCCCTCTTCCTCTCACCCCAGTTTTCTTGCAGGAATCTTGTGCCTGTTAGATGGAATGCTGTGTAAGAGTGCTCCAGAGCACGTCAATGCACACGGCCAAGGCATCCCGCGTGCAGCCCCAGGCCCTAGCCCCCCGCACTTAGTGATGAACACAGAGCATACATTTAAAAACATCTGTCAAGAAAGCGATGCACTGTTCAACTGCTACAGAAACCATTAATTATTGACATGACCTCGTGTTAACTGAGGATTAAAATGTGCATTATTAAAAGAAAACTCCACCCCAAGTTTTCAAGCCATTAATCTGAAAGTTTAGTAGGTATTAGATCTTGTAATGATGGGGACATTAGAAACACTTTGATAAATATATACTCACTGGCAACCTTTCCAACTCCACTTTTCTGAATACCCGTGTCAGAAAATGTTCAAGTGTAAGGCTTGTTCCCAAGAGGCTATGGGAGGGGGATACTGTTTCATATATATGTGTGTGTTCATGATGTTTATACTTTGAGAAATATATTTCTGTTTAAATGATTTTCTATATTATACTAGTGTATATAGAATATTAATAATATATCATTTCTATTTTAAATTTGTATATACAATAGTGTACTATTTTCTTGACCTCTAGGTAGGTCTGTGTGTGTGTGTGTGTGTGTGTGTGTGTGTGTGTGTGTGTGTATAGTACTATTGGGATGATTCCTGCAAATGCAAAACATGGATATATTCTAATTTCTTAAGAGAGCAGGAGAGTTATTCATCTTCAGTATATTGAATTTCTGACAAATTTGTCTTTCAAATGTTGATCTGTTTGAGAGTAGCTTTTGCATCTGGATATTTCTAGCAACGCTGAGCACTGGGTTGTTCTTTCTCACTCACTTAATGAGCATCTACAGACAAGCCTCAGAGCTCCAGCAGTGAGTTGGGAGCTATGGAGGCGAAAGTGAAGGAACTGGAGCTCGGCTCTCCTGGGACTCCGAGCTGGGAGAGGAGGTCGGCGAGCAGCAAGTGGGTGTAACTTAGAAGTGCACGTGCTGGAACATGGAGATGATGAGACACCGTGGGAACATGCAGGAAAGGGATTGTTCGGGGACACAGTGGAGAGGGCAGGGATGCAGGGATCTCTAAAGCGGGAGAGAAGGGAGGTAGGTGGGCCATGGAGAGGAGAGCAGGATGGTTGGGCTCAGTGAACAACATCTGCCCATCCTCACAACAAAGTGAGGATGGCGTCACGGGCTTAGGCAACCACTAAGGGGGCACATTGTGGTGAGGCATGGAGTGGATATGAGTGCTAATGGGCAAAGCCTAGAATCTGTGGAAGTGACCCCCTGAGGTGGCTTTCTGCAGTCCTTTGTAGTGGAGGGCATCCTATGGGTGACTATCGCCCACGTCCCACGCGGGTGATGGATTCAGGGTCATTCCGCGTGAATTGGGCTGGCAACAACAAGACCACACAAACACAGAAATACCTTTTGCAAAGGTCGGAAGGGCTCTGAGACCTCAGG
The DNA here is from genome assembly GCF_045843805.1 of Urocitellus parryii. Classification (NCBI taxonomy): domain Eukaryota; kingdom Metazoa; phylum Chordata; class Mammalia; order Rodentia; family Sciuridae; genus Urocitellus; species Urocitellus parryii. Next base: position 127,534,668 of record NC_135540.1, read on the forward strand.
TGTCAGCTCCCATGCTGGAGGGCCAAAGGAACAAGGGAGACAAGAGAGAGAGAGCACACCCTGAACCCCTGTATTTATTAGGGGAAAGACATTCAATAGAATATTCCACCTAAATAAGGCAAAGGATTGTATTATAACAAACAGGGGGTGTAGCCCAGTCCCACTGGGTGACACCCAATCTCAGAGCTGCACTTCCTTACTGAGTGAAGGTAAGGCCCACTTGCTTCACACTGCGTGCGATGCCAGTTCTACACCCCCATTACTCAAGGCTTAGGGGGAGTGCTCAGCTCCTGTTCAGGGTGGCCCCCGACAGATTACCATGAGAAATTCCATTTCACATCCATCAAATATCCATAACATACACTAAGAGGTATCCTGAACTTCACAGCTGAAAGTCAGCCTTGATATTGGGGATCACTTTTACAAGCCCTATGCTCCATCTCATGGTAGTAGCATGAATAAGGAAAACGAGTAAGCAACCTGCTATTTCTAGGTTATATAGGAGAACTTCATGATGAATAGAAATGATATTCCTGATGATGTTTGATTTACATTTTGTGATTTTCATTGTGCTTGTGTCCTTGAAAATGTCATCTATTTGACATGGAGGCTCCATAATGCTTTCGTATTGGACTCTCTGCCATATGGAGGCTAAACGGTATGATGGAGAGGACCCGTGTGTCTTCGTGTGAATTTTGTTTTTTGCTGAATACTGAGCTATGTGCTATGTGACCCAGGGCAAATCTGACTTTTTTTCCAGTCTCAATTTCATCATCTGTAAAAGGTAAATGCTACTACCAACTGTGATTGTGAGATTGAAACAATGAAATGAGATCATGTACATAAAATGTCTAATGTAGTCTAGGTTTCTGTAGGCTTTTTCTCCAAGGGTTGCTCTACCTCCTGCAAGGGAAATTCAATTGCTTTGAGCTTCTGAGAAGCCTGCAATTCTGACTGCGTCCAGTGGGTAGCTATGATGCTGCCATCCTAGCAAGTAGAGCTTTGCTAACCATTACTTTTAACTGGACATTACCTGGGGTCATATACAAGTCATTTTAATTCGAGAACTTGAGTCACAATGCCATTGCATTTAAGTTTAATTGATGAAGAATGCCATGCACCCAAGTATAATGAAATTTTTTTCCCTAGCTGATCTCTATTAAGTGTATGTAAATATCTTAGAGACTTTAAAAATCTGCCTTAAGGCATTTCGATTAATACTGAGATGCATCCAAGTGAACACTTTCCTTTCCAAATGTTTACTAGAAATTCTCTAACTTCCAATGACGCTAAGGTGGGCTTCAATATATAGCTTACCTTTAATAACTCTTGGGAGATTTAATATCAGAGAGTCAGGTTGTTTTAAAACTGAAATAGGCTCAAGGGTGTGCCGAATCAAGTCTTTTCACTTTATAGGTAAGGAAACTGAGGTCTAGAGAGATGAGGGTAGTCCAAGATCACATAGCCTGACACAGATTTTCTGGAGTTATATCTTAGAACTGGAGCTGGGGGACCAGGTCTTCTGATTTCTTGACCAGTGACTTCCAAGTTGGTTAACCATTTTAGACCACCATTTTCTCATTAAAAAATGATTGGAGTGTGATACATGACATGGCTTATGTGTATATATATGTAAAATAAAATATTATGTATATTTTATTTTATATACACACATACACACACACACATATACACACACATTTTACTTGTGTTAGCCAAATTTCTATTACTGTGACAAAATACCTGCGATAATCAACTTATAAGGAGGAAAAGTTTATTGTGGCTCACTGTTTTGGAGGTTTCTGTTCATGGCCTGTTGGTCCCATTGCTTTGGGACTTGGGATGTAGTAATATATTATGGCAGTTGTACATGGTAGAAGAGGCTGCTCGTGTTATGGAGTCCAGGAAGTGAAAGAAAGAAAGGGGGTAGGTTCCACTCTGCCCTTCAAGGACACACCCCCAGTGACCTAACATCCTCCCACTAGGCTCCACCCCTTAAATGTTCTACCACCTCTTAATCGTGTCTTATCACATGGGCCTTTGGGGAAACATCTATTTCCTCTATTCTCTCTTCCGCAATTCTTTAAGAATTGTAATTTGCATGTGATATTATAGAATTTTTTTTCTCCTCTATGATCAAATTTGAAAACACCTTCAACCTAGACATAATTGGTCAAAATCACCATGCTCACCAGATGTACATTTACCTCTATTTAGCCAAAATATTTCTTCCTAAATATACTGAGAATTAATGCTTACAGTTCAGGCATGGTTGGCAGAAAAAAAATGTGGAATATGTCTAATTTTTCTGGCCTTTTGAGTCTTCCACATAACCATGACCTCTGAGTCTTGGACAGTGCTGGTCATCAGGACCCAACTGAACCTGTCTCTTCCACTGATTTTGAATCAGAGTGGACCCTCTTGGGTGAGCCTTCTCACTCTTCAGCATCGGAGGAAGAGACACCAGAAGGGAATTCTGTCATCCAGCATCCAGTGTCTGCCTGGTGAATGGAGCGTGTGCCCTTGTATCATTTAAGATCATTTCCTATTTGTTTGGTAGCCTCCGGAACTGCACAACAGCTGGCTCCCACCCGCCATGTCCTAAGTGCTGATGGGCTTGAAGGCTGTTAGAAACTCATCTTTCAGCTTCTGTCCCCCTGACTTTCACCACAGCTCTGTAATCTCTCTGCCTTTTAATTCCCAGGGCTTTAATTATTTCCATTTCTGTCTTATGGCCACTCTGAAATGTTTGTCAGTGTTAGATGGCATTGCATCTATTGGGTTCTCCTGACAGCTCTAATTCCTATCTTCCAGAAGGTCCCAAGAATCCCCCAGTGTCTAAGCTTGTGTCTGGTGTCTTGCCTGACAACTGCCATTGTGGAGTGGGGGTGGGGGGACGCAGTGTAGCTCCCATGTGGCTTCAGGAGGAGCATCCCAACTCTATGGGTTTCCATGGCTTCACCTGTAAAATGGGGCTACAAATCCCTCACCTCATCCCTGCATGAAGAGGTGTTGGGGGAATGTGCTACTGCGACAGGTAGAAAATACGTGCTGAAGCATGAAGATGCCCATGGAAAGGGATGCCTGCGTGGTCACCCATCTTGCCTTGTCTTATCAGCTCCCTTCTGGAGACAGGATATTTTCCATATTCATCCCTGAAGGCTTTTTTTAAAAAGCCTCCATTTTTTAATAGAACAGTTCTTGTATCAGTTCTTTAATTAATCAATATTTAGTATAATCCGTCTACACTGTACCAAAGCACAGATGGCAAGACACCCTGGAAGGAAAACAGACATGATATTTGCCCTCATTAGAGGGTAAAATAGATATTTAAATAGATGTTAGAACTGGTGATGGGGTTGGTAGAGGGAGAGGGACAGACTTTAATTGAAGTGTACAAATGAGCATTGAAACTGTGATAAGTATCACGAAGGAGAATTTAGAAAGACCCAAGGAAGGACATAGAGCATAGGAAGGGTTCTCTGAAGGAAGTGGCCTTTCAGAAAAGACCAGAAGGATGAGGGAAGGTGGAGGCTGGGGAGAGAAACTTGGTTGTGTGTGTGTGTCCGGGGCTGTGGAAAAGTAAAGCTTTATAATTATTTTTACCTAGTTTTTATACTTCTGTTTTAGCCTTTTAAGAGGATATGCATACGTATCACATGAATGCATATATGTGTGTGTATATACACATACATTTACATATGATGCATAGTTTGTAAATGACTGAGTAGTCAGGGGGGCTGAAACATTTTTACTAAAAGAAACGTATAATCATACAAGGTAAGAGAACAGCATTTTAGCCAGGTAGAAGAGGATGCAAAAGAAAGAATGATATGGGCCATCTTTATTTTTTTATTTTTTTATTTTTTATGGGTTGTTCAAAACATTACAAAGCTCATGACATATCATCTTCCATACATTTGATTTGGGCCATCTTTTTTAAAAATTAATTTATTTTAATTAGGTATACATGACGGCAGAATGCATTTTGATTCATTGTGCACAATTGCAGCACAACTTTTCATTTCTCTGGTTGTACACAATGTAACCATCACACCGTATGTGCAGTCATACAGGTACCCTGGGTAATGATATCCAGACTCGAGCTAGCTTAAGAAGCTTCAAGAAGAGCAGAACTGTAGTGGGGGAGAAAATGAGAGGGCAGGTGGTGTGTGTCGAGCTGTGCAGAGAGGGACGGGCCAGTGAGAACTTTCTTCCTTACTGTTCAACACAGGAAAGCCATGAGAGATTGCTTCTTCTCTGTCTTCCTCTTCCTTTTATGGTCTTCTCTCCCTTTCTTGTCTTCATTTAATTCATATTTCATTTTGATAGGCATTGTTTTATCTTTTTTTTAATATCCTGTATTCTTAAAATTCTTGGCTTAGATTTTTGCCTCTCCCCATTCAAAACCTCCCGCATGTAAAGAACATCTCTCTGTGTGTGGGTGGATCTTAATTTTCCTACGTGCACTTCTAATAATCATCGAGGGTACACACTGCATCCCTCACGAGACATTGCTGCCCTGGGTGGCTGTGCGATGATTTAAAGGCATTAACATGTGGGCACATCAAAATGAGAGACTTGATTTGTCTCATGATGTCTCCCATGCATATAGTAGTGTTTTCTTAGGACCAGCGGTGGCTATATATCAAGGTAGAAATAAAACAGGATTTAAAGTTCTTAGAGTGTTTACTGTATGTGGGGCACCATGCTAGCTACTTTACATAATTTCTCTTACTTATTTTGGCACTGCTGGGGATGGAACCCAGGGCCTTGTGTGTGCTAGGCAAGCACTCTACCACTCAGCTCTGTCCCCAGCCTCTCTCTCTGCCCCTCTCTCTCTTTTTACAATAATGCTGTTAAGCGCATCTGGTGACTCCATAATGTAAATCAGAAAATGGAACACATGTAACCTACAAAAAGAAAGATTGGTTTGGTGTTTATAGATCAGGGTTGACCAAACTTTTTCTGCAAAGGACCAGCAAGTAAATAGCTCAGATTTTTTCAGGCCACACAGTTCCCTAACTCTTCCATTGCAGTACAAAAGCTGCCAGGGACACCATATTTAAACAAATGGGCATGGCTGTGTTCCAATAAAACTTTATTTACAAAATCAAGTGGGGCACTGTTTGGGACCATGGTCTGTGGTTGGCCAACTTCTGTTAAAGGCAATAATAAAAATACAGTATTGATTACTGTCATGTATCAGCTGCCATTCTGTAGGCTTGTTTCCGTACATTTTTCCTTGACTCTACTTCCCACAACTCTTCTCTATGGCAAGTGCTTTTAATCTTTGTTTATAAATGAGAAAACAGACTTAAGTAATTTGTTTAAGGTTAAGCAGTTGGTCAGAGACAGAACCAGGATTTTGTCCCAGGTCTTTGCTAGTTATAGGCTGTTTGTCCCTCCATCACTTCTTCCTTCCTTTAATAAAGCAACTCTGTTTTTTTTTTCTGGGCTTCCTATTGCCCAGTTATAACAACATTTCCTTGCCTGATTGACGTGGGGTGGGTTGTGACAATTTTGGGGAATTATACCGATGTTCGTGGATATGATGTTTTTAATTTCCAGGCACAGCCTAGTCCAGGGTGGAAGGGGTGTGGTCATCACATTGTCTTATTCTTCTTCCTACTGGCTGGAATGCTGTCTTGTTGGCAGGTGCTAGCGCAGCTCTTTAGGCCATGAGTAGACAGCAGTGTATTGAAGACCCTGAGTACCCAGCAACGTTCTGCCTGAGGACCTGGAGTAGAACCGGCACTTCAGAGCAAGACTGCATGTTATTTGAACAGCTCTGTGAAACAGACTTTCCCCATATTTAAACAACTGGAATTTTGAGTATCTTTGTTATAGCATCTAAACCTTTTTACTGACTAATATAAAAGTCCATTTACATGATAGAGGGGCCTATTCTTAGAAAATTCATATCTTCTCCTTATGGGTAGAAGTGAAGATATTTTCAGTGTCTGGAGAAAAATGAGATGAAAAAGTGTTGTTTTCTTGTTGTGCCTGAGTCTAAACATCTTGCTCTTTCTTCTGAACACTTCTGTCCTTCGATCCTGATTTTTCTTTCTTGCCTCTTTCTTACATCTTTTGGGTTCTTGTGCTTTAATGCAGTTATTCTCATGCAATCCCTTGGTTTTCTTTTCCCACTCAGTGCAGTACCTCCTCAGCTTCCCCCTTCCTAGGGCCTCAAAGAAAAGTGTAGAAGATCTCCTAGCTGGTCATTTTGTGATAAAAAACCAAAGCAAAACAAAAATGAAAATAGACAGGGGATAATAACAATCATTAAAAAAAATAGCACACTGGAAAAATTACAAGGCTTAAAAAGCTTACAGCACTTCTTCATGCAGGAGGTCTTGGTCCCTCACTTCTTGGTGCCCTTCAAAGGAATTGGGCCTGTGCCCCCTCTCTCCCTGCCTCCTCCTGACCCCTGTCTCCCAGGAACCCTGCTCTTCCAACCCACAGGTGACTTCCCTCAAGTTGGCCCCTCGGCTCCTGTGAGTGTGAGACTTGAGAGAGGATGCCCATGGCAAGGGTCTCTTGGAATGTTTCTCCTATTTCCCAGAGAGTTGATGTCCACGGTCGACTCTGCTGTTTACCTTGGTTGCCTAAGTTGGAAAGGAAGGAACACCATGCACAGTTATTTGTGTTCTTCTAGATAGGAGGCCAGTGATTTCAGAAAACGGACCCCCAAGGAGCTCCAGTTCCTGACTTCTGTCCCCAGGGTGTATTCACTGAGATGCGTCTGGGGTATTTTAGGAAGGAGGCTGAGTAGGTCGCTCATCTTCACCAGAATTCTCTTGGCCTGTGTTTTAGTCAGCTTTTATCATCATGGTGGCCCAAAGACCTGACAAGAACCACATAGAGGAGAAAAAGCTTATTTTCAGAGGTCTCAGTCCCTGGATGGCTAACTCTACTCCTCTGGGCCCCAGGTGAGGCAGACCATCATGGTGGAAGAGTGTGGTAGAGGAAAGCAGCTCAGGACCTGGCAATCAGGAAGCAGAGAGAGAGAGAAAGAGAGTGTTCTGTTCATCGGTACAAAACATAGACCCCAAAGCACGCTCACAGTCGCTGACCTCTTCCAGTGTACAGTCACCCACCTCCAGGACCTGCCTACAGTCACTCAAGTGGATTAATGCACTGATAAGATTAAGGCTCCCATAACCCAGTCAGTTCACTTCTGAACTTTCTTTCGTTGCCTCACACATGAGGTTTTGAGGGACATTGCATATCCAAACCTTAACAGCCCATTTCCAGGAGAGGATAAATAGGGAGTCCCATCTGGAGAGATCAGATGAGTATTCGTGAAAGTGTTTTGCAAATTATAATGTAGTTGAAATGTGTCTAATCAAGTGTCCTGAAGGAGCAGGCTTCCCTTGGAGCCTGACATTGGAGGCTGCAGGGGGAAAGGATACAGTGCAGCCTCCCATGCCCAGCCTCCACCCTGAGCGGTGGGAAGTCTGTGGCGGCCCCAGATGCCTCACTTCCCCACTGACTGCCCTGGAGGGATGCTGACATTACTCTTGGGGGCTCAGCCTCCTGCCTGACACTTTCCTTTCCCTTGAGTTTCAGGGAAGTTCTTCATTTTCTTTGATCATTTATTTATTTATTTATTTTTTCTGCTTAAACTGGCACAAAAACGTTGTGTTGTTTCCAACGAAGAATCACCACTGATAAAGACCGGGAGATCCATTAAGTAAAGTGACCAAGAGACCGGGGACATTCTGAGAATAGAGTGGCAAGCAAGGAGAATTATGTCATACCCACAGCGAGTTCATTGTAGCGAGAAGCCAAAGTCAAGTTGGGATAGACAGAGTGGAACCCAGTGACGGAGGCACTGAAGGCCTGGCAGAAGAAGCAGGATCTAAAGCCACAGGGAAGGGGAACCCTCAAAGATATGGGAGAAGATAAATGACATTCCCGAATATGAGTTTGATGGAAAATAAAGACCACCAGAGACCACATCTCTGCCTGTCTGCTGGCTGGATGTTTGAATTCAAGCTATAGGGACGGATGCTGGCTAAGTTAATCAAAACAGAACACACAGGCTATGGGGGAGCTATCGAATCAGAGGAAAGTGGGCAGAGCCAGACTTCAGGAGCACAGGGCCGGAGGTTCCCCAAGGAACCAGGCACAGGGAATCTGTTGATTGGGTTCCTTCCTGTGCTTAGCCCACAGCTAGGGCAGAATGTGTACCCTGATTAACAGCCCCAGTAAGACCACCCACAGAGACAGCAGTGTTCTCCAGGGAGGTCAGATGCTGTAAGCAGGCAAGAGAGGATGTCCACTCCACCTGTCCTCGGCAACAGTCTAGAGGCGTTGCATCCTGGGGGTGCAGAGGACCAAAATCACACATGGGTGCCTACTAAGCAGAGGTGAAACTGAACTGTCTGTGGGGTTCTTTTTCCTCCCTGTACAGCTAAGGCCCTTGGCAACATCCCTCAATAGGTTTATAGCGGCTTCTTGTCCCCCCTGCAGGGCTGTGAATTGGGATCATTAAGTTTTAAGTTGTTCTGCTGTCTCCGTGTAAGTGATCATGTAAATATCAGGATGCTGGATGGGGGAGCAAGTAACGGCATGACTCTCAAGCCCCTGGATTATTGCTTATGAACTGACATCTAGAAAAACCTCAAGAAGAGCACCCCCCAGCCCCCCAATCCTAAGCCAAGCCTACTTTATGAGCACCACGTTAGGAAGGCAAAGCTAATAATTGCAGCCATGTAGATGCAGAAACCATTAATGTTCCTCGTGCCCTGTGGTAGGAAGAAATATATTAAAAATTGATTTTTGGTTTCTGCCTTTGTCTGTGTAACATTTATAATAAAGGATACAGGAGAAAAGTATCCTTTAAAATTGATATTTCAAAGCATTTTGGGCTTGTTGGTGTTAAAATAAATTCTTATTAATGGTATCGTATCGCATGGTAAAAGGTCAACATCTGAATATGACAATTTTATCTTCTAAAAAAAAAGAGAGATGGTGCTAGCATTCCTCAATAATTACATACAAGCCAGAATTTTTGCTACGTTATTAGGTTAGGACGTTTTTAGACGTGAAATTATCCTTTGAATGTAATGTGAGCTAAGTGTAGAAAAATATACAGCTTATGTTTCTTCTTCTATTTTTTCCTTTTTTTTTGTCTCTTTCTATATGCAAGAGGGTGTAGCTGGCCTTCCTGCTGTATGTACAGTAAGTGGTAAGCCATGTGTTCCTACCACGTCTTTGTCTCTGGAATTCCATTATCAGTTTACTCTTTTATAATTGAAGACGCTTTTGTCATCTGCAAAGAACACATTTCATTTGATTTTGTTTTTGCTGCAGCTTCCTGGGCATGAAGCAATGAACATACAATCCTGTGCGTGTTTTTCTTTTTCTTTTTTGTCTGCCCACCCCCCCCCAGTCACTTTAAATAAAACCCATTTCTAAAAAGCCTGCCCTATTTGTTCTGAATGTTTTAGAACATATCTTAGCTGTAATTCCCCAGAAATGAAATGGCACCGTGCGCTTTCTGATGGGTTTTCATTAATCTGGTATAGTTTTGCTGTTGATTTGAGTTTATCAAATAGGGTTATAACCTGATAGAAATAACACTGTCAAATGCTTGGATTTATCATATGTTTTGCAATTCCAAAGATGATGTGGGCAAGATGGATCCATATCAGAAAATAGCCTTTGATTCCGAGGAGCAGCCGAGGCTGGATGTGTTAATTGCCACACCACCTAAAGTGTATGAAGAATGACATTTTGTGTTACCTCGTTCATCATGTTTTTAGAAAGTCTATGTGATGGATTAATAAAACATAACAAATCTTCTATGCAAACCAAATGTTTATAATAAATAGAGCATAATCTAAGTGTTCTGCTCCAAAATGAACTAAAGTAGTCTCCAGCCAGTAAACTCAAACAGAATAGGGAAGGATGGTTAGGTGACCTCAACATGCAAGAATTTTACTATTGAATGCATTATTCCTTTTCAAATGGTCCTCCCCTGTCACTTTGGAATGGGTTCAATGTGATGCTGGAGTCTTTTCTTTAGCTAGTAAGTAAGCAATGCTGGATGCAAATTGGATGCTTAGAGGCTGGGGGTGGGGTACTGACTGTGGCCACTCAGATCTGAATGGAGTCCTTCTATAAATGCCAGCTGAAACTCTTGTCATTTGATGTGATTGTCTGCCCTGCTGCACAATAAACTAGCAGTTCTTAAATGCTAGCATGGTGCCCACAGTATGTGAAAACAGAAGGTAAACTAATATAAATTGTGATGCAGATGCTTCAGATGGCTTATCCTACATAACTACCTCAATATACATCTACTTTTTCCCTTTAAGTTATTGACAAGCTAGTGCCATGTTTTTCCTTCAAGTAGGGACGGGTGTGGGGGGGATGATAATCATGGCAATATTTGTTGTACCCTTGAAACTATCTATTTCTTAGATGCGTTAATTTTCCACTGTAGCCATATTTAAGGTAGACAGCTTCCTTGAGATTTTGCTTAGTGTATATATATGTGTATATGTATATACAATAGAAAATATACATATATAATATATGTATTTCTTATTTCTTATAATGAACAATTTGGCAGATAACTAAACTTCCATTCTAGTCTTCTCTTTGGGGTAGACACATTCTATTGTTTGACCTTGGCTCAGTTTCAGTAAATGCAAATGGCCAGCATGTCCTAGTGATTTCAGGGCATGTGCAGAGGAAGGGGTGCTGATCCTGGGCCTGAGCATTGTGGAGAGGTAAGCTCTCCATCCTTAGGGGAAGATGATGTAAAACAAATTCTTTAGCCATGATGATTACTACAATATTGCGCTCCAGAGTGGACACTGGGAAGCGGTGTCCTCCTCCTTCCTCTCCCTCTCTCTCTCTCTCTCCTTTCCATCTTTCCCTCCTCCAACTCCTTCTCACTTGCCTTTCTTCTTTTTCAACAGCTAATCAGAGGGATTGCAAGTTACTGCAGTGACTGTGTGAGTCTGCTAAATCTGCCATGATAAGACTCCACAGATCGGGTGGCCTACACTGCAGAAATGTATTCCTGCAGTTCTGAAGACTGAAAGCCCAGGATCAAATTGCTCCATGGAGTTGAGCAACTTTAACTTTACGGGTTGTACCACCTTCTCAGAAGTTCTCGTGTGGCCTTTTCTCTGTATGTGTACGCATTTCTGATGTCTCTTTCTCTTTTTACAGACACATTGACCCCACTGGATTAGGACTCCAGCCTTATAATATCATTTAAACCAATACTTCCTGCAAGTCTCTGTTTCTTAGTGCAAATCACATTGTACTAGGTCAGGGCTTTGACAGATAAAAGTGGTGATGGTGGAGGGGGAGGGGTGCACAAACTAAACAGTCCCTTTATCCCTGTCTGAATAAACGACTCATTTAGATCATTTTTGGAGAATGAAAGTTCTACACCTCACATCTAAGAGATGTGAAGGTGTTGACTCTTTGTAAGGGTGGTGACACCCCAAGATCCATCCTCCCTTTAATATCCCACTTCTCTGTTTTGGGACATCTCTGTTCTCAGGGATCGACTACTTTCCTTATTAGGGTCCTGAACCTAGTGATCTGCTAGTTTTTGGCAGAACCTTTAGATTTTAAGAGCCCTCTTTATTTGATGACCAAATAAAAGTTCCATGGTTCTTCTTTTCTGTTCCCCAAAGCTTCCCCATTCTGATGTCCATTCATTGCACATTCTGCCCTTCATTTTTCTGATGTCTCATATTTGCTAAACCAAACCTGACTTGCTTGCTGCGTGAGAATTTCAAGTTCCACTCACTGGCTGAGGAGGGACCTTGTCACTGCTTCCTTGAACATCATTGCTAATATTTATTGGGCTGCCATGGTTTATTTGATCCTCACAACCGTCTTCAGTAGGATCTCATTACTATCATGATTCATGTATTACAGATGTGCAAACTGAGCCATTAGCTATTTGCATATTAGAAATTAGAAATGAAAGTCCTCTAGAGGTTAGTAATTTGCTCAGGATTGCAGAGCTTGTAACTGGCGGAACAAGAATCTGAATTCAGGAAGCCTGTTTTAATGCTGGCATTATGAACTGTTATGCTCTTGGAAGTCCATAGCATAACTTTAGGTCAGGTAGACACCCAGAGATTTTCATAGTTCAGGTTTACTTAACGGATGAAAATGCAAGGTCCCAAGTGATTTTTATTTTCATATGGTCATACAGTGAAATCTCCCTCAATACACTCTGGGAAACTGGGATTATTATTATTAGAGGAATTTTTTTTTATTATTACCAGTCTTGAACATTTCAATACCACTTTGTCTACATAATCTCAAATTTTCACAGTGGAGTAAGAGATTTCAATGCCCCCATTTTACAGATGAAGAAACAAATGTCCCCAAAGAGGTTAAAGCTGCACACAATTGATTAGCTAATAATGGGCCCAATGCTCTAACTAGCTGGCTTTTTGTATTCTTCCTCTCCCGGGGCTTTTTACTGTGCCCCCAGCCCTGGCTCTCAGTCCCCAAGGCCCCCCTGCTACTTTGCTGGAGGTAGTATTGCCTAAAAAAACATAGGCACCAGCTTGGGTGCAATTAGCCTTATAGTTTCCTAACCTCTTCAAGGCTCTAGGACTCAATTTTGTTCTATGTAAAATACGGAAAATAATGTTAACCACATCAAGGCAGTGTTTCATCAATTCTCTAAGTATTTAGTATCTTTTATATGACTGTGAACATGAGAAACAGGGTCTCAGCTTCAAGGGTCCCAGTGAGTTTTAAATTAAATAATACATGCGAAGGTTAGCACAGTTTCCTGGACTAGGGACCGCTCAGCCACTGTTATGGAATGGTGTTATTATTGTTAGTAATGGTATCATTTTGGATCCCATAAACATGCTCAAACAGATGTTTTATAGAAATACATGTACACTCCTGCTCACTCCATGTACACATTCTTGAGCAGAGAACAATCTTTGGTCATGTTATCACTGTTGAATCTTCAGTATCATTAATTGGACACGATGCAATTAATCCTTGGCTGTCAATCTACCCGAGACTTGGGCCTGTTCTCTAGGACTTTACAGTTCTTCTTCTCCCTTTTCATTTCGAGAGGCCATTAGAAGATCCTCTCTTTGATCTCCAGGAGCTTTCAAAGCAGCTCGAAGTATCTCCTTTTCTTCAGGAACCACTCTTTCCTCTCCGCATGAGACATACGTGGGCCCTTTCTTTCTGCATCTTGGTGATGCAGCCCCTAGAAGGTTACCAAGCCATCCTGGCACCAGCAAATTCATTTTGCTTTATGGATGTTAGTGTCCTCTCTCAATGATGTTCCCTGCTTTCCCCTGAGCTTTTGATTTCATTTCAGAACTGGATTCCATACATTCAATTAGGAACACTTAAAAACTTCTCTCTACTGGTTTACAGTCCCATCTGGAGGAAGGGGGTTACTCTGCAGAATAAATTGAGTGTGAAATCTGGCTATGCAATAAGAATTCACTTCCGTTAAGGCAAAGAGAAGAGATGCATAAAATTCAAATCATGCACAGAATAAATGCTTTATCTTTAAGAAACATATAAATAGACATCAAACACCATAGGGACATAGAGGGTTTCCTCTCTCTTTTTTTTAAGGAACAAATTTGTGTGCAATTTCAGAGAAGAACCTTTGCAAGGAAAGATTCTGCATGTCCAATGCTGATAAGACTGCCCAAATATAAATTTTATGATGCATTTCCTTTAGAATTCCATCTTTATACCAGCATAATCAAAGAAAGGAAAATAAAGTTTGAAAGCCTTTGGAGAACCAAGTGCAGGCCCCCGAGGAAATCAGGAAAAAATTGAGAAGCTGATATTGTAGCTAATTTGTGACATTTTTGCTAAGGCTGCTCTCCTTAAAAGAAGGCACTTGCTGTCAATTTTATTTCCTTCTTCAGAAACAGGATTGCCCTCCCGCGCACACCTGCCATTGATAAAAATGCAGGGTAGGAGGCAAGAGAGAGAAGTTGGCAAGCCCCATCCTGAGCCTAAGAAGACCACCGTGGAGGGACCTCTAACCTGAACTGAATGACGATACAGCTAATAATGTCTCCTTAACCAGCAGCCGAAGAATCCTCACCTGACATCACTGGCATAGAGAGGCAGTTGATGTCCAAGTCTGAGAAGGTTCCTTGGAGGACCTTCCAGAGGAGGACAACTGAAGATACCCATGGAAAAAGTATCTTTCAAAAAATCTTCCAATACATAATGATCATACTTCATATATTTTTAATGGAATATTTACCAAATTGGGACATATAAAAAACAGCTTTTGTGTGCAGATAAATTTGGGGAATATTATTAAAGAAACAAAAAGTAATTTTATTTCAGGACTTCTCAGAGCGTTTAATGTACTCATGAGTGTTGTGAATACCTAAGATAGAAACACAGTAGGAAATAGCAGTTTGATTTTGCAATAAATATCTCCTAGGTATGTGATTCTTTGGAACGCACTTGAAGATAGCCTGGTAGAGTGCTTCACAAAATACTTTCATACAAATTGTATTTAAAAAGCAAGCAGATATATATTTCATTGAGGATGTATTAAACTGCAGACTGTCAGTTTAATAAACTGTCAAGTCACCTAAGGGTTGCATGCCTTCACTGTAGTCCCAACAAGTAACAAAGTCATACTTTGGTCATTGTAACCTACAGTCCTCTGGAACTTTCTGCTTTGCACATCTGGGCTTTCTATTTTTAGAAGCTGCTGTTTATTTGCAGGAAATATTGGATCCATCTTTCTAGCCTAGGTTTATTCTACTGGCAAGAGATTTCAGATTTTCATTTTTATCATCATCTCTTTAAACCTGATTGTGTTTAACTTCTTACAGTTTCATTATTCCTAAGCACCACCTCTGATGTTTCACATTTCAAATTTCACTCTATTTCTTTAAACGTCTGTGCCTTTATTCTGGTGTCATGTTGGGGGGTGAATTTCCTCTTTTCCAACCTGCTTAACCAACATCATTGGATGAACAAGTTGGCAGCCACAGTATGCTCTTTTGAAATATGGAAGATCGTCCAGGTGAAAGATTTTATTTGTATTTGGTTACAAAGTGCTGTTTTCTGCTAAAAATGTGAATGAGACAGCTCAACAAATGCAATTGGACACCTGGAAGACAGGTCCATGATGCCATCTGTAGTTTGGGGGAGAATGCCCTTGCTTTGAACTGTTTCCCTGTTAATGAAGATTAACCTTCATTAAGTAATAATTTTGGTAATTCCAAATGCACTATGCCCCAACCATCAGGATTATGTGAGTCATTACTACATTTCACTTCAGAATTGTATGAAACCTCACTTTCAAGAATCTCTAAGGATTTTTGCATTTAGTAACATATATATCTAGGGATGACTTCAGAATATCTGTATCTCTATCTCCTCAGGCAATGAGCAAAGAGAATGATCTGGGTCCAGCCTGGGAGAGGAGCTTGGGGCCCCCTGCAATGCTGTGTTGAGTGTTCCCCTTTTAGCTCTCAGGCTCTAGGAAGGCCTAGCATATTATGGGGTGGGCACTGGTGTCCCCAAGTGGCCAGCATGGGTGTGTTTTAGTGTTTTAACAACCAATGCAGCTGTGCTGTGTGCTGAATATCAGGCCGGCTTGTGTCATCAAAAGGATACTAGGATATAGAAATAGAAATGATTCTCATTATTTTAGAAAAATCACAAAAGAAAACAAAAATCTGAGGTGTCAAGACCTCTTGACCTTTAATCAAAATCATTGTCACTGACACTATGCAGAACAGATGCCAATTCTGCTATTCTCTCTGTTGATGTAGGAAGAAATGATGGAAGATAGTGGCCTTGTGTCCCTTAGTGCAGGTAATACATTTTGTGAGTATTGGCAGGCATTCACAGGAACAATTCCACCAAGGCAAGGAAATAGCATGTGACTCCGTGAATTGAATCCGCCATTTTCTGAGGGTCAAATTCTAGCTTAGTAGCTAAGCCTCCAGGTGGTGCTCCCCATGGTCACCTACCCCTCTGTAACCACACGTTATAGAGTCTATACCAGATATCAGCAGTCAAGCATATAAATCATGATTTGAAAAATTGGAGGGGCTAGACTGGGACATGTGGCTAACAGCTTGTTTTCTGCTACGTTGCAAAATAGCAGGGCTGTGCTCAGAGTTGCAAGGCGCACCTGACTTTAGAGCCTACCATTAACTCATTTGGCTCATTTCCAGCAGCAGAGCCCAAGGAGGTTACGCCAGGACCCCTCAGACCTCTGAACCAGCAGGCAAAGCATTGCTGGTACCGTTTCCTATCTAATCAGATGGCTGCTGCTATGGTGAGATGGAATTTGCTGGGCTGAACTGCTTTCTCTCATTCTCTGCAGACTGACACAGGAATCCTTAGACCAAGAGGTGAAGGGCAGCCAGTGCAAAAGGAAATCTGTCTGGGTGTTAGTAAGCCCTCATGGCTTTTAGTACATGAGGCGAGAGTTAGTTCTATTCTAAGCCACCCTGGATGCTCATGGCAGCTAGTATACATCCATGTCTTATGACTACCTTCCTGTCTTATGTTTGCTTTTGGAATGTTTAGGAGAATTGTTTCCTCATCTCTCTGGGGGGAGAGGGTGTCAAACAAACAAACAAACAACAACAAAAACCCAAAAGGAAACAGTAGAAAGTCCTCATTCACCCCAGGAGAAAATATTTAGGGACATGTAGGGACATTTTGAGCAGGTAGTATTGAAGTTGCCTCCTACTGAGAGTGTCACTTATGCTCTGAGCTGCCTTTAAGGTGGGCATATGTCTGGGAGCCCCATGGTGGGTGGGTCCAATGATAACTTAGAGTAGAAAAGAAGGAAACCATTAAAATGTCCAGAACTCTAGGGCTGGAGCTGAATGGAAAGTCATTAGAGAACACAGATTCATGGACAGCTGGAATCATGAGAATTTAGGAAGAAAGTCAGCAATTAAAATCTTACAAATTTCCAAAGTACTTAAATAAAATAAACTCATGTAAATATTAATAAATTAATATTCATGGAGCAGACTGAGTTGTAGCTCAGTGGTAGAATGCTTGTCTAGCATGTGCCTGGCCCTGGGTTCAATCCGCAGCACCCCCCAAAAGTATTCATTGAGCATCTCCATATTCATGGTACTCTTGCTGGCATAGGAAGTGTCCTGAAGATTCTAAAGGAAACTCTGTTATGAAGAGGGGCAGTCTGCATTGTGGTTATAGGTGTGAGCTGTAGAGTCCACCCAGCTGTGGGTCACAGCTGCATCACTTGCGAACCTGATGACTCTGGGAAAGCCGTTTAACATTTATGCGGCTCAGAGCCCGTGATGGTAGACCCTGGCTCAGGGGATTCTTGTGTGGTTAATGCACTTCACACATATACAGCGTTTATAGAAAAGTGTACACAGTAAGCACTAAATCAATGCTAGCCATTCTCCTGTGACTCTAGCCAGACACTGATGAAGACCCTGACCTTGGCAGGGTGGCTGTCCTGCTTGAGGTCCAGCCTCATCTCCACCATCAAGCTGCTGTGTGGCTTCAGCAAGTCCTTGCTCCTGCCCTTTGCTGAAACAGGGCATTCTCATTCATACGATGGGAGTCTTCAGACTTGTTCCCCTGGCCAGAAGGTTACTCTGCAGGCCCCTCTAAGCAGTCCCTTGGTGGAAGCCCTTTGAAAGCTGTGAAGTTCTGGACAAAGGCAAAGGCTGTGGCGGTCTTAGGTTAATGAGTCATTTGTTAGTAGCATAGGTGACCATCATCTAGTTGAACATATAAGGTATTTGGACAAAAAAGATGACCACTGCTATCAGATAGAATGAATAAAGGATGCTAGAGATACAGTAGTGCCAGAGGGACTCCAGAGCCATCTGAGAGGGCTTGATGGCAGTAACAGGATCAGCACTGAGATCTGAAGGAAGGGACCAGAGACTAGAGAATGATTTTGTGGGAATGAAGACAAAGTTGATGATAACAAGGTCACAGACCCTGTGTGTTTATGAAGCTCTTCATGGGTGCTATGATATATGCACTGCTTGACATTTTCTCCAATTTTCAAAAAAAAAAAAATCCTGTCATGACTCCTACTTTGCTGAGATGGAGACTGAGGCTTAGATGGCTAAGTCACTTTCTGGAAGACACACAGCTAACAAATGGTGTTCATGGGATCTAGATGCTGTTTCAGCTAGTGCCGGGGTCCAGGGTCTCAGTCACCTAGGCTCTGCTGCCTCCCCGGGAGCAAAGGTGGCAAAGACGTCACCATCTGACTCTCTCCTGCTCCTTGTTTAATTTGCTTTTCCTGGGAAGACATCTTTGGTTCTTTTTCTCCCCTATCTCATTGCTGTTTGTCCTTGTTTGCTTTCTCCAGTGCAGCTTATTGTGTCACACGTGATTTCTGTGTCCAAAGCCTTCAGCTGCATGGGGAGGGCTATGAGAACAGAGACAGAGTCTGACTGTTAACATGGATTCAAGGAAGGAGGGAGGAGGGAGGGAGAGGAAGGGAGGAAGAGAAAGAAAGAGGGTGGGTCTCATCAAAGATAAACCTGGCAATAATGACTTTGAGGTTCAGATGGTGAAATAATCCTTTGAAGCCACTTCAGAGCAGAATTCTTGCATCCTCTCCCGGTGCACACAGGTGGGAAATATGTTATGCTTTCCCTTAGCCCTGAAGCTCCCCAGAGCCTAAGAGGAGCCCATTCCGGGGATAGGCAGACTGGTCCCATCAGAACATGAGCGCTCGCTGTCTGCCTTCATCTGCCGTACCTGCTCTGCTGGCACGTGGGCCCCATAGCTCAGAGCCATTGCAGCCAATTTGGTCGATAATCTGCAAATTAAAAATTCAATAAGTAGTTCCCAGAATCATTTTCAAAAGCCGGGACATAGAAATTAACATGTTAATAATCGGTGCACGGCGGGGTGAGTTTTCTGCTGTGGATTGCCATTGCTTTAATTTGGTATTACAGAAAGGCCACGGGATGCATTCCTTTAATTTTGTTTTGCAGAGTGTCGGCTTTTCGGGGTGTTCTGTAAGTATTGATGTGGGTAATGATATTGCACATGGATTTTGTGGCAACTTAGGCAGGAAATAAATAGGGTGCAGTAGGATCATCAGAATTTCCTTTAATAATAAGGCCTTACATCTGCACAGCACTTTTGGTCTTTAGCACATCCTCAAATGACTCTCGCACTTGCTCTCCACAAGCCTGAGAGGTCGTCAGGGCAGACATTCTTTCCTGTACTCACACATGAAGGAGCGTGTTGGGGAGCACGTGGCCTCACACCAACAGCCCTAGTGCAGGAAGGCATGGAGAGAAGCTGGGTTTCTCCAGTCTTCGACAGATGCCCTTCCCTCAGGATGTGGAATTTGCAGTGCTAACAAATTCTTACGCAGTTTGCTCCAACCATTCAGGTATAATCACTTCCATGCCAAACTACTAGTCTAAAAACTATTCCTAGAAGCAGCAAAGCTTTGACAGACAAACTTAGGTTTGAATTTCTGTTCCATCACAGATTAATTCAAAGACCCTGGACTTGTTACTTAACCATCTGAATTTCAAATATCTCATTTAATTGATGGGGATAATAAGAGCTACTCCACAGGATCAACATTAGGATGAGAGATTACTTTAGTGGATACTTAAAATGTGATTCTCTCTTGCCATGAAGATATGTGGGACAAGGTACTTGAAATGAAAGGTATCTATTTAAATAGTCTTTACTGTGGTGTCCATGTAGTAGCCATAAGCCCCATGTGGCTAGTTACATTTAAACTGATTTGACCTAATTAAAAAGAAAAATTGAGCTCATCCATCTCCCCACCCACATGCCAAGTGTCCAAAACCCATAGTGGCCACCATATTGGGTAGCACAGACACAGAACAGTCTCATCCTTATAGAAGGTTCTGTAGGACATCACTACCCTACAAGAGACAACATCTTGAAGGAACAGGCATGAGAGAGGTCACACAAAGTCTGGACCCCATGTTGCCATGAAAGGAGGCCATCAGCAGACATGGACTGGTGTGTTCCAATCTCCCTTTGTTTGGCAATATTGTTTCCATTGGAGCTATGCAAATTGCGGGTGAGGAATCCAGTGCAGTGCATTTAATAGGCCCACTCCAGAACATCCTGCTGATAATTGTGTAGAGCTCCACAAATGGTGGGTAATTTCCTCTCAGGTGCCTGTTCTACACGCTTGTTTGGCATGCTTTATTGTCGGGTGGATTTACACTCTGCATTTGCCATAAAAACTGTTTCCAAAAGAAACAAGAAGCGTGGCAAGATAAAAAGCGATATAAAAAGGGTATTTTGTGATTTATTTATGTCAAATTTATGGAAGATGACAGGAGGCATTACAGTTCCAAAATTAGTTGTCACAGTCAGGCTGTAAATCCTGTAGGACAGAAGTTACCGGAATGGGTTGGAGATCAGGACTCCTGGGTCTATCAGGGGCCTGTGGGAAGGCTAGAGAAGGCAGGAGATTCCTAATGCCTCACGCAGGGCCATCTCTCAAGCTCGGGAGCTGGCATTGAACAGTTAACGAGGACTGGGCGCCTGTTTTTGTTGTAAGCACTCTCTGTGTATAATCTCACTTAATTCCCACCACTTTTTGCCATTTCAGTCAACTTACAAATGTGGAAACTGTACTGTCCCACTGTCCCAAGAAGTGAAGACAGAACAAGGTGGATGCTGATTTGAATGTACCTGCTATGCTGTTACTAAAAAACTTTATTCATGACCCACAGCTCTTATAAACACCCACTATGTGCCTGACATAGTACGAAGCACTTAGTGGTACAGGAATGATAGGATATGGCCTCTGCCATCCAGCAGATATGGAGCTAGAAAGTGATGGAACTGCTACACACACAACTGAGGTATGATTCCCATGGAAAAAAATGATGTGGTACAGATCGTATGGAGCCCTCTGGGGCCACAGAGGCTCCTTTGACCTCCCAGGTGGAGTGTGTGGGAGAGCTTCATGGAGGAATCGGTCTTTGAGACAGTGATGGGTCCGTAATTGTCAGAGATGGAGAGAAAGGTGCACCAACCAATACCCCTCCAGTTTGTAGCACGAGCTAGTATTTTCCAAGGAAATGAGCTACAGGGCACTGATCCATCTACACTGGTTTTTAAAATTCCTTGTGATTGGTTGGTATATGGCATCCTAAAAAAGAATGTAGGAGAAGATGAAGTTTTTCTTGCCATGAAAGAATACAGTCTTCCTCATTATTTTAAGTGACATGATTATACATATTTATGAGATGCAGTGTGATATTATGATCCATGTTTATGATGTGTGATGATCAAATGTGTGATCATATGTGCTAGCAGATCCATCACCTCTAACCTACATCTTTCTTTGTGGTGAGAACATTCAAAAGCCTCCCGTCTGCTTCCATGGAAATACATATGAATTATCGCTAGTCAGTCACCCTACTGTGCCGTAGAGCAGGACAACTCCTTCCTCGTATCTAACTGTAATTTAATTTCCCTCAACCAACATCTCCTGTTCTGGCAACCTCTCTCCAGCCTGTGGGCTTCATGATTCCACTTCTTCAACTCAACGAGCCCCCTCTCTTTCTGCAGCCACTTCCACTGGTTCTCCTTTAAGGACTTGTTTATTCAACATGGATGATGTCTTCTCCCTTCCCTGTGTCCCCAAAGGGGTCATCTCCAGCCTTCCTCCTTTCTCAGTCCACATACTTTCCGTGCCATCTCATCCACTCACCTGCCTCAGATCCCATGTGTTTTCTGATGACCCTGCCAGGCCATCCCACAACAGCCCACCTTCCTGTTGAGATCCAGGTCTATAATCCCACCTGCCCTCTAACATTTTTTTTAAATGTTTGCTTTTTAATTCACAGTACTTTTGTTTTATTTATTTATTTTTATGTGGTGTTGAGCATGGAACCCAGTGCCTTACATGTGCCAGGTGAGCACTCTGCCACGGAGCCATAACCCATGCCCTGCCCACTAAATTTTTAACAGACCTGTTCCAAAGATTCCAAGCCTGTTTCTCTCGGTCATTTCCTATCACAGTGAGAGATACTGTGGACCAAGGAAAAACCCCGGTGGCCAACCTAGCTCATCCCTTTTCTCTGCCTCTCTACAGCCCACCATCACTCAGACCTTACTCTATCTACCTCCATTTCTCATCTGTGGTCGCTATGATTAAAGGAGCAATAAAGGGCACAGATTATAGAATCAGAGGACAGCTAAGGCTCCTGGCTCAGTAACTGAAGTCACTGATGCTTTCCCCCTCCCGCGCCAAACAGAGACCACATAGAATACCTACCTCTTGGAATGGCTGCAAGGATTTAATGAATCTAGACTAGTTCCTAGCATGGGTGAGCACCGTTGAGGTGTTTGCAAGTGTAAGTGAACATTTATGGTGCAGAACATTGTGCTGAGTCCTTGGCCTTTATCTCACAGACTCTCCACCACACAGAAGGAATTTTTGGTAGTCCCATTTTATAGATGAGAAAACTGATCCTTCAAGAAGGAAAATAAGCTCCCCACATATCTAGAGGGTAACAGAGCTGGCATTCTAACTCATAACACACTGGAGCCCAGACCCATGCCTTGCCCACTCTGTTTTCTGGATTTATCCAGAAAGGCCTCCCAACTGGTCTGCTGGCCTCCAGCTTTGCCTCCCTCTAGTGTCCTCATGTGGCTGCCTGACGGCATTTATCAAGAACACACGATTGGAAAGACAGGACATGAGAAACGTGAAAATGTCCTCCCACGCGGGCCCTTCCTCCTGCTTCATTATGCTTTGTCTGGTACCTTCCTTTTTCATCCCCTTGGCCAACTTTCCAAGAGCACCCAGGAGTGAGGGCACAGCTGCCAGGAAAGGGGTTCATGAAAGCAATTTTGCGGTTAGCAGGGACTGGGTGTTAGGGCCATGCATTTATGGACAGTTAATCTGCCCGGAGGGTGCTGGGAAATGTATTGACTTCCCTCTGGGGCTCGAGTTCAGACTCTGCCTCCATGTGGCCCCACAATTCTTCCCAGATTTCTCCACCTCTACAAAAAGAAGATGCCTCTTGTTTCAAGGGGACTAAATCTTAGTTAATGATGGTGAAGGATTTCCAGGTGCAATACCCAGGTAATATAAATCATATATGGATAAAAAGAGACAAGTAAATTAGATCAATCAAAGGTCACTCATTTACTCAGCTGGGCACACTGAAAGTTCATCCAGCTTTGTTTCTTTCCAGGAGTGAATGGATTTGAAAGTAAAGATTTTCAATGGTATTTTGCTCACAAAAGTTTCCTGCAGTGGGTAAAGAATGATATTGCTCATGGTAATAGCATGAGAGAGGCCAGGGAGGAAGCCTAATTTGAAACATGAATGTCCCTTGCTATTTCCTTTGATGAAAAGTCATAAAAGATCTTCCAGGTTTAACGCTAGGTCCTCGTTTCTTGAGCCTATGTTTTAGAAACTGATTGATTGTGGTTTTTCACAGGGTCTCCACCATGTCAGGATCACAAAATGTCACTTTGCAGTTAGATGGCCCCCATCTGAAAGGCACCGAGAGATGCCAATTGCAATTCAAAAATCTCAATTTTCAAATATACCTTACAGCTTATTCCTGGTGAGAAACACTTTCCCCCCCTCATGGGCATGCTAAGTGTTGTGCTGAGAAAAAAGGTGGAGAGTGTTCTTTTGAATGAAAGGAAATTTGCAGCTAGAAGCTTGAGTCCCAGGAGCTTAAGGGGCCTCTCTTCTTTTAGTGCTTCTTGCTGTGCCGCTTTCCTGAGGGCTCTGGTAAGAGGAGGAGACAATCGAAATGGACGAGGCAAAAGGCAAGGCACAGAGTAATGGCAGCCGCGTTGATCACCTTCTCCGTCAAGGTTACGATCTCTACGCGCAGGCGTCCAGCAGACCAACTTCAGGCCCTAAGCCCTGGGCAAACAGGAGTCTCCTATTGACTTTTGGGATTGCTCAGACCCAGACAAATAACTTCCTGGCGAGGAAGCCTCGGCCCCAAATTCCAACTCCCAGTTTGGATTTGGGAATGAGGAAGCATTGGCCGTTTCTGACTGTCCCATTGTCTTGTCAGCCTTGACCTCAGAGACTGCTGGCTCTGGAACTCTCTTTTTGGTGGAGCCTAAGGAGAGCTCCCATGGCGAGATGGGGAGTTTTGCATCCTGGTGCTCTTACTGAAGATCTGCTTGACCTTGAGCCAGCCAGTCACCCTCTCTGGGCCTCAGCTTTCTCATGTGTAAAATGAGGGTGTTTAGCCAAATGACCCAACTGTCCTAGCAGGCTGGGCTTAGGTGACCAGCCTCGTTTTTAGGCCCTTTCCCTTCCACAATATACAACAGCATTTGATGATCACGGTTGAGTGGATATTCGAACTTTTCTATCCCACTGTATTTTATCTGGGTGAAAATTTGCCTTTTGTTATTTCATGTTTTCTTCTTGGTGTTATTTAAAAAAAAAAAAAAGGAAAAAGAGGAGGTGTGGTAAAAATGACCCCATTTGGCCTTCTCAGCAGATTTCCCATTTGATTCTCCCTCCCCTAGTCCTTTTCTTACCGGCCAGAGGGTTTGATTTAGTTGGAAATGGCACCTAACTGTGCAAATGCTCATTAGCTTTATTGGTCATGATCCCCGAACACATTTCTTTGTCCCAAGCCTTCAAAACAGCTTATTAGTTAAAGTATGCACTTCGACACCTTTAGGGCTGGTGTCACCATGTGGGTTGCTGTCACCCTATGGGGAAAGGATGATTTCAGAAGAGTTCGCTGTGACGAGCATCTCATCACTGCCTAACACGCACACGGGGCTGGGATAGGCAGAGAATATGGTCATTTCATACCCGTCCCAATTACCACAGCAAAAAATGCCAGTTCTTGTGCCACGTGATCATGATGCAGTCACAGGTGACACGGGAGTGTGGGAGAGAGGCCGTTGTCATTCAGGCTGATTGTCAGACATTGCACTGGGAATTGGAATCAGACTGAAATTACCCACGCTTGCCCTAACCCTTAATGAAGGGTGAGGTGTGTGGGTCAGCAGAGGAGATGTTCGGTCTCCCCAACAGGTTCTGAAGGCACAGTTGAGCTTGTTCAGAACTCCCTGGTGTCCTGTGGTCTCAATGGAAGTGTGAGGGTAAATCATGCCGTACACTGTCGCCGAGTCCCCGCCTCGGTCCTCAACTCAGGAGGTTCTGACCTCCTTCTTTCAAGTTTGACGAAATTTTGGTCAGAGGGAAATTGAACCTAAATTGCAATTTTGTCATCAGAACTTCTGCTACAGAGGCAAACCTTCATGGAGCTAGGATTATTATGAGATGAAAATAGCAAAATGGTGTTTCTGCTCTTTCCCCAGCATTGTGAGGTTACCTAGGTGTGTGATATTTTTTAAGAGTACTATCTAGAAATCTCTCTGTCTCTCAAGGACACACACACACATACCCTTTGAGCCAACTTTGGTTTTTTTTCCACAAACATTTTGATTTCGCTAAATTAAAACAGAAACATAATTAGTGCAACCCTTCACAGATTATTTCCTTGATAACTCTGAGAGCACTTCCTGATCTGAGCAGTTAATCTAACTACTATTGTTTGCCATTACTTATAAGTCCGACTGGACCATCAGAGTCCCAGAGAAATCGGAATGACTTATTTTAGTGATGCCTAACTTTGTCATAAGTTTGGGTAGACAAGGGGAGCCTGTGGCCTCAGGCAATATACCAACTGATGATGTTCACCCTAGATAGAGGTAATAGCGCTAATTGAGCATGCTCATTAAGTCTTACCCTTTTGTAGGACACATCATACACTTCAAGATGATGGGCTCACTGCCAGACATAAGGATAATTTTGCTTCTTTTTCCTTTTAGTCATTTTCACGAGATAAGTGTGTCATTCATGGAGGATTTACCTGACCATAGAGAGCTCAATGGAGTTCAAGGAGACTTGTGGGTTTGGCCCACATCTACCTCTCCAATTAGGAGCCAAAGATTGCCAGCTCATTTTTCTTGGCCAAATTAGCTGTGATTTACCTTTGTACACTGTACAGAAAGGTTTCTTTGTAATACCTCAGTACTATTGACATTTTAAGCCAGCCCAATAATTCTTTATTGTGGGGGGGGGACTCTCCTGGGCAAAGCAGCCTCTCTGGCCTCTCTGTACTAGATGCTGGTAATATTCTCTGCTCCATCCTACCAGTTATCACAACCCAAAGTGTCCCCCCAACATTGCCCAGTGTCCTCCAGGGGATAAAATGGCTCAGCTTTAGAGATATTTCTGACACAAAAGGATGAGAATGTAGGCCTCCCTATCTAAAATAGAGGCTGAATCTTTCTGGCCACCTTATCAGATTTCAAATCAGTTTTTAAAGGTTAGTCTGGATTTTTACCTGATTCAACTCAGCAGGAAAAATCATACCACGTTGCGTGTGAAGTGACTATAATTTATTAGCTCATTAGTCTGGCCTCAAAATTGCCATTTTTTGGAGCCCTTGTCCAGGCTGATGGAGTTTCTAGGCTGAGCTGGTGTTTGACAGACTCAGGTTCCCCTCTGCTCTTGGGCACGCACTGCAAGAGCTTCCTGAGCTTGCCCTGGCCTGGCGCACTTTCTGATAAGCAGCCTCTACTTGTGTGTCTCACCACTTAAAATCTGCTGCTGCCCTCACCTTCCCAGATGTTATCAAAGTTCTGTTAGCAGAAGGATGAAGAAGGGCTGATGTGGACAGCTAAGAAAGAGGAAGA
This sequence comes from Urocitellus parryii, assembly GCF_045843805.1. Taxonomy (NCBI): domain Eukaryota; kingdom Metazoa; phylum Chordata; class Mammalia; order Rodentia; family Sciuridae; genus Urocitellus; species Urocitellus parryii. The sequence goes on from NC_135540.1 coordinate 127,561,368, forward strand.
CTAACATGTCACACCCACCTTCCTCCTAGTACCTTCCTGGGAGAGTCTGATCCTCAGTCTAATCCTGAGGGCTCAGAAGGGCAGTAAGAGTCCTTATCTTCCTGTTGGCATCGTTCCAAATGGCCAGGATGAAGGTAGGGTGAGTGATTTTCCCCAAGGCCACATTGCGCTGCTGTGGCCCATTGAAGGTTCGGACAGGGAGGACTTTGGACTTCTCTGGATTGCTCTGTGCACCACTTCTTATTATCACCTTCTGTGGAGTCAAAAAACAGGCCGGCCAACTGAGAAGGTTTTTCCATTTAGGAGTATGTCATACACATCCTAACACCATCATAATTACTGAAATATGCAAGAGGGGCACATTTCATTTTTGGACTTGATGCCTGCAAATAATTTGGAGCCTGGGCAGCCAATTCATATATCCTGATGGATTTTTATCTGACCAGGTGTTCACTTTGTTCCCTGCTTAGCTCTCTGTCAGCAAAGAGCTGCTCCTCACGTGGACTCCATCGAGGAGGACCATATGGTGGGCAGTGCCTCCCCTTCCGTCAGCCCAGCCACATTCCCCATCATCCACGGGGGAGAGAGGGGAGGCTCCTCTCCCACGCAGGGAACCTGTCGGTGCTCGGAGCAGAACTGAGCATAGAATTCCCTTTTTCCGTGTGATAGAGACTTTTTAATTTAATTTAATTTTGGTAAATAAATCAAGAGTACTAGCTGAATCCATTTATTTGCATACTGAAGTTCTAGGATAGGTTCCAAATCCCACTCCTACTGTCAATATGAATAAACTTTTTGGGGATAAATGACACTAATAAACATATTCTTTGAGGAATTAAGATGACTATTATTCTATTTGACATTTTTAGAGTATATTACAGTTAATACAAATACATGTACTTAAATCAGAGTTTTAAATAATGTAAATTCCAAGTTATAAATTGGAAACTGTTCAGGCCCCTGGGCTCAAATCTATTTTTGCTATGAATTTGTGGTAGGTCTCAAGTCAATTTATCAGTCCTTTGTAATTTCAATATACCAACTAAGGGTTTGTCTTTCTGGAATTTTCTAAACATTTTATAAAGACTTCAGATTTTTTTCCCGTAAAAGTCTGTTTATATTTATAGTACAACTTTAATTCTATCTGTAGTAAAATGAAAAAGGAAGTAAATGATTATTGTTAAAATGGTTCAGTGGTTGGCATATGATTCAAACTTGAATCAGAAGGAGTTCATTTTTGTGTCTTTTATATACAATGGAACAAGTATAACTTCATTTCCTCAAAGATGTTTCTTAAACTCTGAGTTTACGTTTCTTGTCTTTCCACTTTTCTTATTTGAAATACCCTTATTGAAATGCATGCCCAGGAAGGGAGTGCTAGCAACTAATTGTGTCCGTTGCAAAACAGCTACAATCTGGGGCCCCAAGTGAACCCTATACTCAGGTGTCCCTTGCTCCTTTGGTCAACATTCCAGGTTCTCACCATATTGGTAATCATGTACTTTAAAATCCAGATGGAGCTGTTTCTTAATTGCACACATAAGAATCAATCAACAAAATTATAAGTACCACCTATAAATAGCTATAAATTTATTATGTGTATGTGAAGAGCTATGTAAGAGATACTCCTTTAGCTGGGTTTTTTTTTTTTTTTTCATCTTCTATGACATTTGTCACACCACACATTGTTCCTTCTCTCTCTCATCAGCAGCCCATAAATGGCACAAGAGGAGGCAGGGCTTTTCTATCTTTGCAAAACTGTGGGTTCAGGATCTAGAGCAGAGATTGGCATGCCATAGACTCTCAATAAAATAGCTGTGAATGAATGAGTGACGGATCTTGATGAGAACTATTTGGAATTTATCTGTTTTGGTCCCTTCTTTATACAGATGTGGAAATTAGTCCAAGGATAGTTCTCTAAATTGATTGACTATTCATGCATTTATTTCTCACTCCTCCTGTTCATCCATCAACTATTTATTGAACATTCAGTACACACCAAGCATAGTATTAACTCATATTGACACCAGAGAAGAATAAAACACAGAGCAGTTTCAGGGAGGTCAGTGTTCATAGGGGAAACAGGCAAAGGAACAGTCATGACTGTGGGTTAAGTTTTCATAAACCCATAATAAGTTGAAAATTCTAAGAGAAATACACCTAATCTACAGAACATTGTAATTCAGCAGTACAGGACACTGTAGAATATCTGCTGTTTGCAGACATCTTGGGGACAGTAATAAAGGGGAGACTTTCAGAGGAGTTGACTATGGAGAGGAGAGAAGTGGGCAGAAGAAGATGAGGGTCAAGAGGGTGATAGGTGCAGGCCCAGCAACTTCAAAGACTTGGAGGCAGGAATAACATGACCCATCTCCTTAGCAATCCAAAGCACTGAGCAAAAGAAACAACTTGGGAAAGGAGCAACACTGTAGTGCTTAGAATGTGGCCTTTGGATCCAGAGCACCCAAGCATCCTGTATTTGTAATTGATGTGTGCCATAACTTGGGGCAACTTAAGTTCTTTGTGTCTTAGTTTTCTTACCTGCAAAATAGAAATAGTGGTACCTACTTCACTTAGTCATCTGAAGAGACAATTAAGTAAAGGTGGGAACAGTGGAACACACCTATAATCCTGGCAGCTTGGGAGGCTGAGACAGGAGGATTTCGAGTTCAAAGCCAGCCTCAGCAACAGTGAGGTGCTAAGCAATTCAGTGACACCCTGTCTCTAAATAAAATACAAAATAGGGCTGGGGATGTGGCTCAATGATCAAGTACCCCCGAGTTCAATCTGCAGTACCCCACCACCACAAAAAAAAAGATTAAGTGAAGCACATTTGTGCCTTCTACCTAATATGAGCTGAACAAAAATCATTGGCTATTGTTATCACTGTTATAGAAAATAGTAGGAGACAAAATTAGCAAGGTTGACTAAGTGAGATTGTCGGGATCTTGCATTTGAATGGTATTCAATATGTGGTGAGTCACTGCTGAGATGTCTGCATGTCTGGGAGGAAAATATTTGGATTTTAATTTAGAGAGAAAGAACTCTTGGATTGTCAAATAGAGGGAAGACTTTAAAGAGGAGGAACTTTTAAAAAAAGGACGAACTAGAGACTTGTTAGAAGATTGCACTAGAGACAGAGGTGGGATGGAAGGGAGGTGGAATCTCTGGACAGGTATTTCAAAGGAAGAATGGTAAGGATAAGGGGTGCTACAGTTCCCAGCTTAGACATCTGTATGGTCAAGGGATCACAGTCCCAAACCCTGCATATAGGAAAGGCAACATCCTCAGGGATTCCTTGGGATAGCATTACTGGCAGTCTCTGTCTTGAGATGTTTCAACTTATGATTTTTTGACTTTACTATCATATGAAAGCAATAGGTAGTTTCTGTAAAAACTGTACTTTAATCTTTTTTCCAGCATGGTGATACAGTACTGTATGATATTCTACACTGATGCTGGGCAGCAGCAGTGAGCCAGTTCCCAGTTAGCCACTCAATCTCAAGGTCAAACCACAGACGTTGTGCAGCACTCTGGGTTGCTAAATTATGCAGTTTTGTAGGCCAGGTATGCATTTTCATCTTTCAACTTACCATGAGTTCATCCATTGTAAGTTGAGAAACCTCTTTATAATGCAAAGCTTTGCTACTCAAGAGTGTGGTCCTCGGACCAGCAGCAGCATCACCTGGAAGCTGGCTGAAATTCAGAATGTCCAAATCCCACCCTAGATCTTTTGAATCAAAATCTGCATTTTAACAGAAACTTCAAGTGATGGGCATGCATTGCAGTTCAAAACACATGGGTCTGGAATAGGTCTTGGTGAACTATGGCTTTGGACCAAATCCAGCCCACTGGCTGTACAGCCTATGAGCTAAGAATGGTTTTTGTATTTTTAAATAGTTGAAAAAACAAAAAAAGGAAGAGGAAGAAAAATATTCCAGCTAAAAGTTATATAAAATCCAAATTGAAACTTCAGTGTCTATAAATAAAGTTTTATTGAAACACAGCCTTATTTAAAATCCACATCTCCTTCACTGAGACGCTGCCCGTAGCTGCTTCTCTCCTTCAGTGGCAGAGGTGAGAACGTACGACTCACCAAGATGAGCATTTATGCTATTTGACTTTTTGTCGGAAATTTCCTGACTTCTACTCTAAAGAAAGAATGTGAGAGTCAGGAGTACCTCATTCTAATCCTGGTACTGCCATGTACCGATACATAAATGACTATATGCTGTGAAATAACTATTGACTTGACTCACCTTATTTGTACTTCACAAAACTATTGACTTGAATTCTCTATGACTTAATTCTTCCAACTTTGGAAAATGAAGATTAAATTTCAACTTCATGACATCAAGATTAAGTAAGAATAAGGCATCTTTCATGCTTATCCCCAAACCTGGCACATAATAAGTGCTCAATGCATATTAGCCATCATAAGTGCTCAGTGCATATTAGCTGCTCTTCTTATGATCATCAGCAGCAGTGTCCCAGCTGTTTGCTTTGGTTCTGTGTTCTCTCCTGAGATACCTTCCTTTCGTGCACATCCAGGACTGTGGCCCTCCTGAACATTCGCTCCAGGTTATCTTGGTTTCTGCCCTTGTCCAACTAACCAACTTCAGAGAAATGCACAGTAATAAAGAAAATTGCTCCTTTACGTCAGTAGCTGGGTCTGTCATGAATAATGATATTAATAACTAATAGCCCACAATGTGGTGTAGATACTAGGGAGTAATTTATTTTGATATTTTTATGCCATCATAATGAATTTGTTTGTTATTCATCGTAACTCACTTTCGAGGCATAAATCAATGCTGTTTTATATTCTGGGCAGATGCCATGTGTATTTCCAGAGGTTTTCTAAGGTAAAGAATTAACATTTATTAATAGTAACACAAGCACTGGGTATTTTGAACACATTTAAAAAGCAGCAGTAAAGAAGTCACTGCTGTGGATATTTTTTCCATTTTGAGAGGATGCTGAATATAACCATGCTGGTATTTAATGCTCCAGACCTTGATTTGAACTTAAATTGAATGTAGATAAACATTTTGGTTATCTCTTCAATTGAAGTATAACTTTTCCTCAAAAGAAAGATACTGTTTCAAGAAAAATTGAATGCTCCTCTCTCCTTACCTCCATCTTTTCTTATTAGCTACACTGTGATATCTCTTCTAGCAAATTCTGATATCCAGGGATGCTCAGTGAAAACAGCAAGACAACAGTAAGGCTGGGGATTTATATGGTATTTTCTGGTTGTGAAAATAATATTTGGGCTGCAGAGTTAAGTATCAAGTAATTTCCTTAGATCTTCAATTATTGTAAATATCGTCTCTCAGTACAGTCTGTTAAGAGTTAGGAAATAGAAAAACTGACTCAGATTCCTTGCAAGTTATGGTTATTAAGAATAAAAATAATAGAACATTACCCCTTAATATGAAACTATCTGTTCACAACTCTTCACAAAACATGTAAATATTTTTCTATTTACATTCTTAATTTTCATCTTAATGTGCTACTTTCATCAACTGGAAATCAAACATTTATATTTTGGATAGGCATCTACTAGAATTATTCTAAAGCTACATTATATGGTTACTGGGAATTTCAGATGTTAATTGAAACTTATCCAAATAAACTTCTAAGTGTGAGCTCTTTCTAGAAGGCCTTAAGTTGTAACTCAGTATAAAAGAAGTCTCTTGAGTTCTTTTTAATATAAAAGAGTATGTATTACATTTACATTATAAATAGAACAAAATTGTCCAAAGAGCCTCTAAGATAACTATTGCATAAAGAAAATATGTGTTTGGTACTAACATCTGTCTGGGACCAGACTAAGAGTAAATGGAAAACTTATGAAAACTCCATTATCTCAGTTAGTATCACTAAACTACTGAAGTAGAAACCCTAAGCCAGTTTCTTTTCTGAACTGCATTTAGTTTGGTGAATTTGTTATGAGCTTTTATACACCAATCCTTTTCCTTTCAGTCCCAGTAATACTGACATTAAAAGTTGGAGAAGATAAATTTTAGCTTGGTTGAGAAAGGTAGCCAGCAACCATAAACAACTTAAACTGTTAGCTGTAAAATTGCTATGCACAATTTAAAAATAAATTATTGACTGTAAGGGGTTAGGTGCGTAAGTGATGTCATAGAGAATACAGTCATATTTCAAGAAAAATTCAACTGAAGCTTTTTTATTTCATGGTGTAGTCTTATGAAAAATCTTAGTAACAGCCAGTGAGCTTTTCTAATTGGAAGCATTTGTTTCATGAGGTGCCTGGAATATCATCCTGTGTTTGCATGCAACAACATAGTCTTGTATTTTCTTCTTGGCACATATCTCTTAGAGTTTCTAACTTTGTTAGGTGAAGTTGTTTGATGGCTTGAGCCAATGACAACATGGTTTGCTCCCAAGTAGTCCATCAATGAGTATAAGTAATTGCATCATTCTGAAAACTGAAAAGAATCTGCGGGTCTTGCAATAATACTTGCAGGCTTAATCTCAGTGAGCTTTGAATGCACAGGGGCACTGGCCACATCACTGGAGATATTCTCCATAATCTAATGATTTCTTCATCTTTAATACACACCAGGGATGTCACAGTGAAGGCAAGTTGCTGATCATTCACATCATATCTGCATCAAATGCTTGCAGACTGTGTATTCTGTATGTTTAAAGCCAAACCAACTTTATTCCATAATAAAGTTCTCTCTGCTTCTGTAACATAATAGTACCTTATTCTAGGTAGTTGCTAAGAGGTTTATTCAAAAAAAGCAGCAGGAAGTGAATTAGAAATGTGATATAGGTGCATTACATATATTACATGCATAGCTGACCAAACTCGTCTTTTACACATTTAATGGGTTTATAAACATAGTTCTTTTACACATTTGATGAGTATATACCCAGCACATTTAACTTGTGACCTGTTTCAAAAAGCTCTTAACGGAATGAAGCATTTCCTTCTATGTCTACTGGGTTTTATTTATTTATTTATTTAGCCTACTGCTTTAGGAAAGAAAGCTAAGATTAAAAGGTTAGACCTATGTAAGTTATAGCGAACTTCCATGTTTTCCAGGTAGGTAGGTGACAGGAGCAGAAAGAAAGGCTGTCAATCACATCTTTGCATGGTGAGTTCTAATAGACTTCTGAATGAGGATTTCTGCAGGACACAGGATCCATAGAGACTGCTTAAATGGAAAGACTTTCATAAAGGGACTACTTAGAGAGGCATTACAATGTAAAAAGAATAAGTAAATATGTTGGAGCTTGAAGAGATTAGCAAAGACTAGATTTTAGGAGAGGACACTTAGCATGAGGCGAACCAAGTTTCAGCTTCAGTGCGTCATCTTTTATGGCCCCCCGCTAAGTCCCTGATTTGGGCCAGGAATGTATTCCATTTTGATATTTAATATAACATTTGAAAATTTATCTACACAGGTTTTGGGGTTTCTTAAAACCTGTGTGTGTTCCTAACTTCTAACTGTCCTAGGACCAAAGGACAAGAAGAGGACCTAGGGTGTCCTGAACACCCTGAGACCTGGCGCTATGGTGGGGAGCCAGGCAGGAGGAGGTGAAGTTGCAGGGAGATGGATATGCCACCAGGAGGTTAGCCTGGAAGCAGGAGGAACTGGGGAGGAAACTCCTCAACGTGTTCTCACCCCACTCTGGCTTCCTGATGATGCTTCTCCTTGGCTGAGTCCAGTAGGCAGCCAGCGGCCAAGGGGCCTGGTTGAGGCTGGGTATGGGCACCCAAGATGCAAAATAGAGGAGAAAAAGAAGGAGACCAGATGGGAGACCGGGAGAGGAAAGAGCAAGGGAGAAAAATAGCCAGTAAAATAGTGGCAAAAAAAATCAGCCTGGCGATCTGTTTTCTCACTTTTCATATGTATGATTCTTTGGTTTGGATTTTCTGTTGGAGACTGCTGGGAGCCCACAGACCAAGGAGGTTCTTCTGATGGTAGATTATATAAAGAATGAAATGCAATATAGTGTCTAAAAGGGTATGTTCTCCAGACTGGGTTTGTTCAGAACAAGAGCCACCATGGGCCAGGGAGCCCTGCTGCAGTGACAGTGGAAGGAAATGGCCAGGAGTCACAAACAGAATCGTCCCATCTACAGACACTCTGCAGATGAACGCCCACCATCCGACCTCAGCTTTCCTTCACCACTGTTCAGACACTTGCACCTCACTGATGAACGCTGGTGAGCGCTGGACTCCTGAAGTGTCCTCTTGGAGGTGAGGCTAAGGGCTTTTCTGGTAGGGCAGAGTGGAGACAGCCCATTTTTTTTTATGGATGGGTTCTAGATCGAGTGACTGTAATTTACTCAAGTGGATAAACTGAGGAGGTTGGGAGAGGGATTAATTAAGCTATAGGTTTCTCTTCTGAATTATGAAGTAGCTTTTAAGTGAGGCTCCGTCGAGAGAGTCAGCTTTCCAGCTTCCCTGCCACCACCTTGTATGACCCTGTTGCTCCTCACTGGGGCAATAGCTGTTTTCTTTGGAACAATTGTAAGGTCGGTTTTTCAAACTGAAATGCATTTTGCTTACATGTTTTGACCTGTAGTTTAAGAAACACTGTGTGATGGGTGGATGGCAGAGAATCCCTTGACCATGCCTGGTGTCCTGTCTCCTATTCATTGGTGATCTGCTTCTCAAAGTCTCTAGCCTCTTGTTCCAGATGTTGCTCCTTTAATATTTCTTACTCGTGAAGACCAACCAGCATGGATCCCCTGTAGACAGCCATGGGGTTCTGTTGGTGCTGCTGCCTTGGCCTGCAGACCCTTCCTGCTACTAGCCACTCAGCCAGTCCTGACTGTCTTGACTCAGTCCCGGAATCCTATATAGAAAAGCTCCCCTCATCCCCGTGTCTCTCTATCTCATCACTTCTGTGTCACACATCACACTGAAATCTGTACGTTTTGCTCTGCCTACTGCACTAGAGGGCTTTTCAGGTCAGGGAACTAGTCTAATTCTTCTCCAGAATGTGCCAGCTCTGGCACATAGTGAGTCATCAATAAGTATTTGTCGAACGGAACAATTGGATAATTGCAGAAATTTTCGTTTTCCCCAAAGCAGAAAGCACTGTGTAATCCTCAAGGTAGCCCTAGTGTCCTAGTTAAAACTTAGTCCAATGTGTAAAATTTAATTATCTCTCTCTGATTAATTGGCTCCTGAGATGACTTTTGGATTTTCCCTATGCTTAGGGTAAAATTAGACCAGTAAGTGTCTGCTTCATCACACTAAGCTACCTGAAAGAGTACGCTGTACTTTTTGTTAAGACTTAAAAGGGCGGATGAGGTAATATCTATTATATGGAGTCGTAGGAAAGAGAACTAAACATGATTGCCACTATCAGGCCATGTTCACAGCAAATTAAGGTGGTAATGAGGATGTCTATTACCATACCAGGTCCTCACACACACTCTTGATGTGGACAGAATGAGGATGTGACTTGTCAGTTTTTAGCTGGGAGATATCAAATAATTTCCCCAAGGTCACACTCTGAAGAAGGTAGAATTCACACATTGATCTCCCTGGGTGAGGACCATTGCTTTCTCTCCCTTGTTCCAAGATCCCTTTCAGCACTGAGAGAACACTCCATCACGACCAGGTCTGACTCTGACATTCATCCACCAATGCTTATTCTATAATTTTGATGAGGTTTTGGTCTTTCTTTAAAGGACATCCTGTGCATTGGGCAGATGATGCCTATTTCTAGCAATTTACAGAGAATTGGCTTTAGAAATAGTGTTGGAGAGGAAGAGAGTTTATAGAAGGGGTGGATGAAAAAATGCTAGAGATTGATGAGATAGTGAATATATAATTTTTCTTAGGGCAAGAAAACAGACTGTTGAAGATAAGTTTCTTGGAGAAGATTTATATTAGCATTCTTAAAGATGTATGGAATATATACCTTTCTAGGAAGTGAATTTGAAATCTACTTTGGGGTTATACCTATGATGAGTCAATTTGCCAATGGAGGGTTTGGGGATTGGACTATTTCCCATCTGCCTTTCTAAGTACCAAGTGCTTTATACCTTGCCAGGCATCATCCATTTCAGAGGAGAGCACTTTTAAAATGGGTTTCCATCTCAACTCAGCCACATTTTTAGTGCACCAGGAAATTCATTTGAATAATAGGCCTTATTTTCTGTGTGCTTTCAGCAGAATTGAGAGCAAGGAAAGAAAACAAGGCAGATTTGTAGGGTAGCTGCAAAGTGAAAATTATGCATTTGAGTGAGTGATGGCAGGTGCTTGTTTTTAGTCCCCACCTCTTGTGGATACTTCCCCAGAGTCTCATGGTTACGGGAGGGGAAGGTGGCTCTTGTCCTTGAGTCTCAGGATAACCTGGATGTCCTGGTCAATATCCCTTCCCATTAGGCTATGTTATTAGACCTCGGAACACTTGACAATACGGATTTCAGGGAAAGAAAACATCTTGAGATTTGCAAAGTCTGAAGAGGCCCAGCAAAATGGAATCCATTTGCTTAAAATGGTAGGGAGTTTATTTACTGGATTAAGTGTGAAGTATGTTGATAACAGATGGAAAGAGTGATCACATGACATATTTAAATAGTCTAAGGATAACCTCGATGTCCTGGTCAATGTTCCTTCTCTCAATTAATGCCAGTGCTAATTAACTGGCACAAGTGTTCCTAGCCATATGGGGGATGTTGCTGAAAGCCGGCTGGCAGCCTATATCCAGCCTCTACCTGTACGTAATTTACTGTTTTGCCTGGTGCTTGGGGACCTCCATAATGGAACAGGCCAGCACAGACAGAGCCGTGGTTGCAAGCATCATGATGTTTTCTTTGTTTCCTTTGTAAAAATTATTCCAAACATGCTTGAAAAAAATGGGAAATTGCCTTGATTTTTGCAGGAAAGTGAAGCTGTACTTGGTCCAGGTATGTAGGGGGATTCCTTGAGTGACTGACTGGTCTGTGAGTTGACATTTATTCTAATTTCCTAATAATGGACAGCTTACTCGTAATTGATGTTCACTGAACCAGTGCTGTGCCATCGAGTTAGCAAATGCCTTACAACTTAAAAAATAAAGGGAAAAACCAGCTGAGGCAAATAAACAGTAACAGGGATTTGGGAGTTGGGTTCTAGTTCTGCACCCAGTCATGGTTCTTATAGGAAGCAGCTGTGTTAGATCAAAGAGCCCTGGATTTGGAGTCTGATAATTCGAGGGAGAACCTCACTCTGGTTGGTCACCAGCCCTTTGGCCCTGGCTCCTCCCAAGGGCTGGCTTAGGAAACAGACTTTAACTCAATAATGTCTACCAATGATCTTCTCCAAACTACCTCAAATAAGAGTCCAATTGAAGTAAAATAGGCTGCCCATTTAATTTCTCACCCAAATGGGATACTCAAGACTGAAAAGAGGAATTCAAAATAATTACTCAGGGACCACAGGCATGTAGCTGGACTATTCTGGGCAACTGTGATGTGCGGTATCTACAGGTGGGGACAGTGTGCTCTGAAAATTAACTTCAAGACAGGGGTCTCATGCTCTGTATTCCAACTAGATTTCAGGCCCTCCAAAACTCCCCACCAAGAAACTTTGAAACCTTCATTGCTTTGGAGAAACGTAACCAGTTATAGTTCTTGCCTCTCAGATCTGTAGAAGCATCTATGACAGGGAGTATCACAGGAATTATTTTTTAGTCAGTCTTATGGTCCTTTTGTGTTCCTCCTACCCTTCATTCTGTCGCATGCAGATAATTGTACAATATGACAAGCAATTAATGCACGTATTTGAAGGAAGGGAGAGCGATTTTGTATTCCCTACTAATGCTGAGCCCTGGGAAGGTGCCTTATGAGACATTTATCCTGACTGTCTGGTGCCTGGGACAGAGGACCAACTCAGTAACATTGGTTGAATAAAGGAATGAATTTGAGAAGGAAGCATGAGTAGCCATTCTATAGCAGAGGTGTGCAGACAAGGGAGAATGTGGCTTCCTTCATGGCTGCTCTCAATCCAGGAGGCAAGAGGACACAGAGCAGTCTTTCCCAAGAGGAGACTGAAGGCGAGTGGCAAAACAATAGGGCCTGTCCTAGTCCAGGGAGAACTCGGCCCTCTCTCCCCTCTTGGCTTCCCAGTTCCTGCTGAGTTTCTGAGACGGATCAGAAGCCTAAATGGAAGGCAGTGTGGCACAGAAGGAGGACACATGCTATTTCCCATGTGCCCACTCTCTGCCTTCCACACCGGCAATTACATAGCCTGGGCCTCAGAGGCTGCTCAAACAGGCCGCCACATGCCCAGAGTGCGACAGACAGATCAGGAACCTGAGACCATGAGCTCTCATGGTGGACCTGGGGGGAGCGTGGGTCCCATGTGATAGTTGTGAAGTCTGATGGGTTGTGTCTTGACTTAGTGGCTGTTGGTTTCCCATCTTCACTAGGAGTTTTAAGCCAGCTTTGGGGAGTGGACTGCAAACAGATATTCATGAGGAGGCCATGGTCATGGTCTGGTCAGGACTTGAGAGTGCAGGCTTTGAGGCACCCCTGCCTCCAGGCTCAAATTCCACCTCCAACCTTCCTGGCATTGTCACCTTGACCCAATGGACCAAATTCCTTAAGTCTTCATTTTGCACCTGTAAAAGGGATGATAATTATATTTACCTGACAGGATGATTTTGAAGTTAAAATGAGATCATCTGTCAGATACTTAGTACAGAGCTTGGCATGTCATGGGCACACAATGACTGTGAGCTGATATTTTTCATATCAACACTAATTAGTAGAATCATCATCGTCATCTTCATTATTAGTGGGTTCTGAGCCTGATCTTTTGTTCAACCAAATTCTCTCAGAGAGGTGATTTTTTTCTAGTTAGCTGGCACTAGGAAACCACCTGGGGTGTGTATATATTGTAGGACATGGAGTTGTCATATGAAGTTTATTACATGTTTCCATAGCCAGGGGCTGATTAGTACAAATGGAGTTTCATACTAACTTGCCAGAGGCAGGCAGTGCCCAATTGGGCTCTGTAGGTTCAGTTTGATTGTTGTAAGGAGATCTTTTACACTAGAGGTGCCATGAGGATATTAAAAAAAAATGCCATCTCTGTATCAGTTAATAACAGTGACACACACACACATCACACGTATACATAAGGTGTTGTGGTCAATGCCTAGCAGCATATGCAACTGTGGTTCCTTAAGATTAGAACAGGAATGAGGATGTCCATCACCTAGCGACAAGGTAACTGTCCTGACATCCCAGCGCGATGCATTACTCACGTGGTAGTGTGGTGGCTGGTGGGAGCAAATGCATGGTTGCTGTCCATCGTTTAAAAGCGCGGCACTTATAATGACGTGCAGGACAGAATCCTCGGTAACAGTAACAAAGCACTGTGTTTCTGATTTACGTGCTTACTACCCCATACTTTTAATCATTATTTTAGTATGCGCTCCTTCTACAGAAATAGTTTACTGTAAAAGAGGATGCGGTGCTATGCCAGCGGCAGCCTCGCACAGCTTGTGTTTACTGCTCCTCTTGATTGTATCATTTTCTCTTGTGCTTGATTTAATCTCATGTAGTTTTGTTCATCCTGGCTCCGGGAGCAATAGACTACACTATATGTACACACACACACACACACACACCATCGTACAGCTTAGCTCTATGGTAGGCTACACTGTCTAGGTTTTATACAGTGATGAAATTAACTGTCTGCCATTTCTTAGAATGTATCTCCATATTTAAGCCATGCATGACCATATCGATGTGTGTGTGTGTATATTGTGTGTATATATGTGTGTGTATTGTGTGTGTATATACATATAGTCATGCATGGCTTAAGCATATATATAAATATACATTATGTATATGTACATATTTTATATTTTATCCACCAGAAAAGAAACATATGCACCTGAAAACTTCTCTCAGACTTGAAGCTTAGAGACCAAATTCCACTCTGGGTGAGGACAAAGCCATCATAGATTTAAAAACAACAAAAAAAAAACAAAATAAAAAAAAATTAAAAATGATGGCTTCTACTTGGGAGCAAGATTTATTTATGTCCTCTCTTCGTTCTTGCGTGTCTGGGCTGCACTAGGCTTTTGCTGTTCTTCCTACTAATATTATTCTACTGTCAAGTTCCTGGCACCCCAGAGTAGGAAAGAATTTTTCTCTCCTTGTGCTGGAGCTGGGCGCTGGGAAATCCTCCTGTCCTGGATTGGGTGGTGGCGGGGCCATTCTTCATGCTGACGCCACTCTGTGTTTTGACAATTGTTAAATCCAGCCCAGCCTCGGCTCGTGAGGGGCTGCACTTGATGCAGACAAAAAGTGAATTTCTCCTTTGTGCCTCCATTTGAGGCTGTCTCTCTGTGAAAATTGGACCTGCTTTACTTTTGCCCAGGCTTCGAGTCAGCCCGCACGAAGGTTGGGCGAAATCTATTTTTTTTTTAAGTCCGTAAATCCTACTGGGAGACAAGAGGGGTGCTCTTCCAGGGGAGGGAAGAGACCCTATACCCCATGCTGGGCTGTCAAGTGACTGAAGCAGGACTTGCTCTCGGCGCCTGGCTGTGCTCTCTGGGAGCCTGGCATTCTAAAGCTACCCGGGCAAAGTTGTAACGTGGGGAAGTGGCCTCGCCAGGGGAGAAGGGAGGGTCCGCCTGTCCTTCTGCATTTGCCCCCAGCTGTTCTGGGTCGTGCTAGTTCTGAACCTGCAGCCCTTTGTGACTCACATCTGCAGGTCACATGAAGCTGACCATCATGACACGCACGTCATTGGTCTTGGAAATACAAACTCAGAAATCAGGTTAGGCTTCTTTTGGTCTTTTGTTTCTCTTTCTTTGCCATGGGAGCAGATCAGGAAGGTTTGACAAGGGTTTTATTATTGTTTAATCAGGAGTTTTTACAAAAACAAATATGAGAACTCGGGGACAATTAAAAGACCCAGATTGAGGAAAAGATGCAGAAGTCAGGCTTTGTGCCTGGGACACTAGTGTGCCCAGCTGCCTTAGCCCTGTGCTGCTCTCATACTGTCCCTCCTGCGGGGGTCACCCGCCGGGCTCACTTCCACCTTCTCCAGGTCCAACTGCCTGTCATCTCAGGGCTTCATCCTGTCCTCCAATTCTGCCCTCAGGATTGCTTCTTCTGGTCACTCTCCTGCTCATCAGAGACATTTTAAAGGTGTCTCTCATATTGCTTTACTGAGTAGTTCTTTGACGTTTCAATAGTTATTCTGTTCCTTTTCTCTTCAGCTGGATTGCTGATTCCTTGGGGGGCAGAATAATATTCTATGTATCTTAGTTCTCTATGATGGGTGTCTATGTATTCATGCTCATTTCTCTTCTGACCAATTTTTAAATAAGCATAGTATATGTTTAGTACCTCAAAGTCATGAATAGAGAGAGATAAACAAAAATAAATTGAAAATACATAATGCACACTTTGATCATATTAGGCGGCAAGTTCAACATAGTTTTTAAAAAATCATGCCATCTGGAAGGGGTGGGGTCAGGGAGAGGTATTTAGTGTGATGCCTGGTATTGTTTTGTAAACTTTTTTTTTAAAACATATTTTAACCTCTATGACCATTCTTATCCTCAAGATGAGGAGACTGAGACTCAAGAGCTCTAAACTGACTTGCCCAAGGTCATACAGTTTTCATATGTAATAGAGTATTATTTGTTTGTTTGTACCCAGTATTGAATCCAGGGGTGCTTTACCATTGAGCTACATCCCCAGCCCTTTTTATTTTGAGACACAGTCTCACTAAATTGTTGAAAACCTTGCTAAGTAGCTGAGGCTGGCTTTGAACATGTGATCCTCCTGCTTCAGCCAACTAAGCCACTGGTATTATAAGTGTGAACCACTACTTTGGGCTGTTTTGCAATCTGATTTTTTTTCACTTGACAACATGGTAATGCATACAGGTATTTATTAAGTAGTTGATAGTGTTAGGACATTTTGCAAGGGATAGTACCAGCCTTAACCCTCATGAAGTAGAAGGGAGACACTGTAAAAGCAAACAAGGTGTGATCTGTGTTCAAGGGCAGAGGTTCAGGGTGCTGAGGGGACACACAAAGTGCCTAACCTCACCTGGTGGTGGTCCACGTATCTCTTTATCATCCTTTTTTCATGTCTACTTTCTTCAAATAAGCATTTTACATCAGAACCTTTTTAGAATTATGGACAAGTTGCCAAGGAAGTAGAGAGAATTCCCCTGTATCTTGTCCCAGCTCACCTAATTTGCTAGGGCACATTTGTCACAACTAATGAACCTATATTGATACAATGACGAATAGCTAAACTCCATGCTCCTGATCAGATTCCCTTAGTTCTTCCCTAATGTCCTTCTCTGTCCCAGGGTTCCTTCTGGGACATCTCTTAGGTTTTTCTGGGCCAAGCCACTTTCTCAGATTTTTCTTCTTCTTAATGAGTTTTGAGGAGAACACTAGTTGGTGTTTGGTAGAATGTTCCTCCATTGGTATTCGTCTGATGTTTAGCTCATGGATGGACTGGGGTTTGGGGAAGGAGACCACAAGGTGAAGCACCATTCTCAATGTATTAAGAGATATGCTGGTAACATGACGGTAACCTTGAACCTCTGGCTAAGGTCAGATGTGTCAGTTTTCTCCACTGTGAAATCACTCCCTACCCCTATTTCCTAATGTACTCTGTAGAAATCACGAAGTCTAGGCCACAGTTAGAGTGGGGAGTTATGCTCCGTGTCCTTGAGGGAGGAGCATGACTGCATTTTCACAGTGTGTGAATGTTCCAGAACTGATTTGTCAACCCCCTAAGGCTAGACACGGAGGTTTTACCACCTTATTAACTATTACAATCAATGACACATGAGCATTCTTTACAAATATCCTTGAACTCCTCAAATTTTTTGTTTAAAATAAACTCTGTTGGATAAATTTGGGTCAAAGGGTAAGTGTTCTCCCCAGACATCTTGCCCATTATTCTTGATCATTGATGGTTTGGTAAGCAGAGAATTCAGACATGTCGTAGGTATTAATTAAAAGAAAACCATAGAGTTAAAGTCCTCTTTTAGTTTGAGAAATTAAAATTATATTTCCTTTATACAACTTATAATGGAACAAACTTAATAATGGAACAAACTTAAGTTTATTAAAAAGTTGATTCAATGGATATTTGCCGGGCCATGTGCTAAGTAGGTGACTAGTCCCTACTCCCAAGGATATTTCAGACTAGGGATTTAGGCAGCATAAAAAATTTCAAATTATTCCTGCAACTCAAATAATACCTACAATTCAAATTGTACTTACAGTTATTCCATTAAAAATTCACAAAGCACCGCCTTAAACTCTGTCTACATGACTTTTCATGCTGAAAAAAAAAATGTGAGGACTGCTTGAAGTATTTTTGTAGTGCTAAAATTTATTTAACATGAAATTTAGAGACCTACATAGATGGAGAGGTTATTGGTGCATGAAGGAACCTACACTCCAAACAGAAATTCTTTATGTAAATATTGGACTCTGAACAGATCTTCACTGAGGAACCTGCCGTTGTGAGTTCACAGATGCCAAATGGGAAGTGATTATGAAAGAATTATGAATTCCAAGATGTAGTGGTACGTGCGCCTGAGTTTAGATTCCCAAAGGGACCAATTTACTAATACTAAGTGTATGAGCGCTAAATGGGATATGGGGAAAACAGAACTGCACAGATTCAATAAGTGCAGAAGTGAATTTTAAATAAATAACAGTTACGTGGGTGTTTCAGAGATTGGGATTTATCCTATAAACCCTTTACTTATTGGGATGATCTGTGTACTTTATCTAGATAAGTTAAATAGAGCAAAACAGGAAAAAAAGAATCTGAGGGTATTGACAGCAAAGTCCACGTGTTCAGCTGAACCGGAACAGGCAGAATTGATAGGAGACTGGGAATCATTTGGCTGCAATCAAAACCCAAATGTTACTAAGTCCTGTCCTAGAGGGACATTTCCTGCTGTTCTTGGGTGAATTCAATAACTGCTTCCTCTCCTTTCTTATTGGTTCTTTGCATATCCTCTGACAAAAGAACTTTGCCGTTGATGGTTGTTTGAGAGCATTCATGGATCACTGTGGCAAGAGAAGAAATCAAAAATTATTCCATTAAGGTAAAAATTCCATGAGATGATGGCGATTCCTCTTCTTTATCCTTTGCCTTCTGGAAATATTCCATCTTCTGCAGTGGAAAGACCATATCTGCTCATGTTATGGTGTTTTCTTGGGTTGTTGATTTTAAGAACTAAGGACTGTCCAGCTTCAAGTAGGGAGGACAAAGAGCTCTGGCCAAACTGTGAAACCATGCCAGTTTTTAGTCTCCAAATCCAATTAAAATCTGTCTTAGTAGTACAGGTAAGCAGGAACAGGAAAGATATTATAGCAATTCTTTATAATGTAATTGTAGTGGTGGCCAGGGCTGTGGCTTGGGTTCATGCAATGAGTTTCTTTAGTGACAATGCCCAGCGTATATCCAGGGAAATAGCACCTGAGAGAATCGATGGCCATGAAGCCCACTTAGTGGTGACACTGTGCCCCAGGACTGTTCATGGGCCCATCAGAATTTCTGCTCTGAAAAGCAACACTAGGTGCCCTCTGACATGGAGATCCATCACCAGAGCCGTTCTCCTTTCTAATATGAGTATATGTGAAATGGAATATATATCCTATCTGCGGAGTTTATAAGTCCCTTCAGGGACAAGGTTAAAGGTGGGTCATTATTTCCGTTTCAGAAGGTGACCCTGAAATTCTTTGTTTATATCAGTGGCTTGTCTGATCCAGGCTGATGCTATCATACTCTCATCTATATGTTGAATTTTTACTTTCTGTCTTACAAAGCAGTGTGGATTGGTTAACCCATCTTAGACATAAAGCACTTAAAAAAATCCATTTTCAGTGACTCAGAGTTCCGTTTCTACCAAGGTGTCTATTTAATAGACATTAGTGTTATGACATATTCTAGAAAGCTACCTTTCAGCCTATGTTTGGTGTACATTTCTTTGCATCTGAGGCTTTAAATTGTATCTATTTCACACAGAGGTAAGTTGTGTTATGGAGTCCGGAGGGAAATGATCTTAGGCTGGTATTTAAGTATCAAACAACCAAAAAAAGACCCAGGAAAATTAGAATTGAGTCCTATAAACTGATTCTTTCTGAGGCCCAGGTTGACTTGACAGGAAGCCCAGAGAACAAGACAGTTCCATGAACTAATTACACACATTTTGTGAACTAATTGACTTTTTCACTTCCTTCTTTCCTGCTATCGTCCGTTCCATGATGCTGCTGTAACTGATCAGACAGTCACTGTTCATTCAGTATGATCCTAGGCAGGGAGAGTCAGTGCGTCAGGGGGATGTTCTCTTTGTTGTGCTTATTTGTTTTTAATGTGCTAGCAGAAACTGCAGCATATTCTCAAATGGATCTTTCCTCCCCCCCCCCACCCTGCTGAGGTTACCTGAGAAAACCCAATTCATCTTTTAAATGAAACATCCCCTCCTTCTGGAGTTTCCCAAAAGTTAAAGGTACAATGAGAACATTCTCTTCCCTGCTCCATGTGCTCCCATTCCTAGTTTCTGCTGCAAGATGGGTTTTTTTCCATTGCTACCCCTAGTTCATACATAGCCCTCGAGTTCCTCAAGATAGGCATGACTTTTTTTTTAATCTATGTAGATAAATGGATAAGTGCATGACAAAAAGTAAAAATAAAAAAGCACTCATTATGTATTTGATAGATTAATTACCGAGTGAAGAAAGTTCCAGACACTTTTTATAGGTTCCATGAAACCATGGGTTGCCTTCTAAATATTTAGATGGATATGGGAAGCCTTGAGAACATGGAATTCTAGGGGTGAGTCTAGTAAAGGAAGTGAAATCTATCTTCAAATCCATGCAGTTATTATATACAGGTTCAGAACACTCCCACATGAGGGAAGATGAGAGGACATGACTTGAACTAATGACCTTGCTCCTATGTTTTGAGAGGTAACTGAAAAACAAAAACAACAAAAAAATGGCCTTTGAAAGTTCTTATTCTGTCCTTTCTTTGTTAGTTATATGTCCTTGAGCCTCGGTATTCTCTTGGGAGAAAATGGGATAATACTACCTTCCTGGAGAGTTGTCATATGAGTTAAATTACGGTATTCTATGTAAAGTTCCCAGAATTAGTAGCACATAGAGGGTTAAATGAGAGCCACTGTTAGTGTTGATTTGTGACTCTTTGACTCCTAGGTTTGGGGCATTTGTTAGTGAGCTTCCTCTAATCTTTTCCCTATCTCACATTTTGAAATGGGATAGAAATTCACTTCTAAGAGAAGGTTCAAGCACAGGGCAAAGGTAGTGATACCTCTGAGCTCCCCTACGACTATAGAATTCTGTGACCACGATAATCTTGCAAGGTGTGCTTTGGATTCTTTTAGGGGGAGAGTGTACACATAGGAAATATAGTTGCTATTATTTCCTAAATATCCTTTGACCCAGAGGGTGATCAGGTGACGCCTGCCCTCCTGAGGGTTCTCGTTGCATCTATGCATTCTTTTTTGCCCATCTGTCAATGAATTAGTCTTTAATTTGGGCTGAGCCATTTTGGTATTTCAAAACAAACAAACATATTTTGAAACAGCACAGAAAAAAATGTCATTATGGATTTTAATATGTTTACTATGCTTTATTTGGGAAGATTTTGATATGCAAAGTTCCTATTGAAATGCAGAAGAGGTTGCCACCATTGATTTGAGTACTAAAAATAAGACGTAGGCATTTTCTTCTTCCCCCCCTTTTTTTTTCTCTCTCTTTTTTCCTTATTTGAGTAATTGTACGGTAGAGAGCTAAATGACAAGGAAAACAGAATGCTAAAAAGCAACACTGGGTAAGCTGCCCAGGCCGGGCAGTCATCACCGTGGACCCCATCCAGCCCAAAATAGCTTTGCTGAGCATCTGAGCAAGCGCAGCTGCGGCAGCGTCTCTCTGACACCAAGGGGGCACCCGACGGGCAGCCACAGGATGCCTTCGAGCCACCAAAGGCCAATGCTCACTGGGCAGCAGACACACTGTCTCCTGGCAGCTCTTTCTTCCCCAATATGAGAGCAGTGTCCCACAGGGATGAAGGAAGGTTGATGTCCCTGTTATCATCTTTCTCCAACTTCTCTGACTTTTTTTTTTTCTAACTTTCTTGCTCAGCTCTACCTCTTTTCTCTGCATGACTCCTACCTCACCGAAGGGCTCCGGTGCTGCCACTCCCTGAAGCCTCCTCGCTGGCTCCCTTGGGCCTCCTGTGCCTTCCTTCATTGTACGGGGGCCTCCCACATGACACCTTCAAGGGGGTCTTTCTTGTCATGGCTTTTGTTAGTCGCTCTCTCCTGATTTCTGTAGCATTTCATTGCAAATCCCAGTCTTTGAAAGTCTGTTTTTCTGTCTTGACTGCAAGGTCCTTGAAGGCATGTCTTATCTGTCACTAAATCCTCCAGTTGACTCCCTGCCAGGACCTATGTCATATACCAAGTGTCAATAATTTAATGAAGGCACCGAGGGCTGACCTAGAGAGTTATTAGACCAAGAAAATAGATGATTTTTTTTTTTTTTTTTTTTTTTGTCTTTTAAATGAAGAAGTGTCCCTTGGTGACACTTTCCAGGAGGGACTTCTCGTGGTTCCTCCCACCATCTCTGTGAAGAACCGTGTTTTTGTGCTGAAATGAAATCCGAGGTAAGAAAGCTATACTTAGCCAAAAACGAATCCTTGCTGGTTTTCCTGTCCCTGGGTGATTCTTCCACTTCCTCAGCACACTTATTTTTTTAATGTCTCAGGAGCCGTGACTCTGGATCTCACGGAACCCATTTTGGCCATTCTGAACCTCCCTTGTGACTCCACACTAGATAGTTTCTTTTGGACCTACCTCCAAGCCCAGTTGTGCTTATGCATGTTATTCTGACTTTGCAAAGTCCTATCGAGATGAATGGGATGTTTTTCAAGGCACTTCCCTTTGGGACATAGCGAAAAGGGATTGATCCTAAATAATGAGAAGTTGTATAATTGAATAGACTGTGATGATAAGGCAGAAAATATTACCATACAACAGCTCTGCTCTTCCTCCAGGGGACAGAGTGGCAGAGAGATTGTTTCTGTCCCTTGCAGAGCTATTAACCTTTTCAGACTCTCAGGGTGTGGAGTTGGAGAATAATATCCCAACAAGTGAGTTTATGTTCAATGATTGACAAGTCAACTAGACCTTCCTACTTTTCTGGAAGAAGTAGGCCTATTAAGGCAGAAAATGTGTTCATTTTAATGGGGAAAAAAACATGTTGAAGGAAGTCAATAGAGTTTATGTTCTGGGATGATTTTTTTTTTCTTTCCAGTGCAAAGAAGAGGGAATTTGTGGGCTGGGGAATAGGAACTCTTGGGTATGATCCACAGTTCTGCTTCTGGCTCAGGGCCAAGTTTTACTTTGGGCAGAAGTGGCAGAACTTTCTGCCCCAATTTCCTGGTACAGAATGGGATCAGAAGCACTTTTGAATGCATCTGCACACATTGCATGAGGCTATTTGGAAGACAACCCAGCTCCTTATGTTGGTGGGAGAAAGACACAATTAATGAAAGATGGACTTCCCTTATACAGCTACTGTGAAGAAAGCAAAGGTAAGATACATCAGGCGAAGCTGCACAGGGACCTGGCGATATCCTGATCTTATAGTACCTCCTGTCCTCTCTCCCTCTCTGTGCCATGTCAGGGAGGTATGGTTGGAAAGGTCGCACGCATCACTGTGGTCCCTGAAGTTTGTGATGTGTTGCTATAGCAACCCCCCTTCACTGACCCCTCATGGTCTCTGGTCTTAGTGACTTTGCCCAGACATGTCTCCCTCTGTTTGGACATTGCCTAGAGGTCCATCACTTGTGATGTCCCCATGCATATGGGACTTCATGCTCTGCCATTTTTGCTTTTGTTACATGATTAGCCTTCTTGTCTTCTTCTGCTGCTTTTCACATCTGACTGATAATTGATCACTATGTTCTAGATCTTTATGACAGAAGAGTAGAACCCAGAACTAGACTGTTTAGCGCTGTCACTTAGTAGCTCTGTGATCTGAAGGAAATTTCTGAACATATCCTATTTCCTGCCATCGTTGTCACCACTGCCTTAGCATATATTCCCATGTATTCTGTGCCTCCTAATCTTGCACCAAGGGCAGTTTAGTAGTGAAGGATTTTTAAGTAGTACTAGCACAAGTGTCTTTTTTTTAAAGCTTCACATAATGATTGCACCCAGTTTTTTCTGCAAAGAGTTTGGCATAAAATCTGTGACAAGTATGCAGTGAAATACAGTAGCAGTGTCCAGGAGGGATAACAAGCACCTCTACCTTAACTTAATTCCTTTTTATCTACAGTGTCACTTTCTGCAGTCTCACTTATATACAGTTAACCACTGTCTAAAATTTTAGAAGGAAATTTCTAGAAATAAATGATTCATAAGTTTTAAATTTCATGCCATTCTGAATAGAATGA
Source organism: Urocitellus parryii (assembly GCF_045843805.1). Classification (NCBI taxonomy): domain Eukaryota; kingdom Metazoa; phylum Chordata; class Mammalia; order Rodentia; family Sciuridae; genus Urocitellus; species Urocitellus parryii. The sequence goes on from NC_135540.1 coordinate 127,584,846, forward strand.
TGGAATTTCATGCATTAATGCTCCATCCTGCCTGGGGTGTGAATCGTCCGTTTCTGCAGTGGATCCATGCTGTATACGCTATCTGCCTGGGAGTCACTTAGCCATCTTGGTTATCAGATCAACTGTCACAGTATCACAGTGCTTGGATATAGAGGTTTGTAATATCTACAAATCAGACATCCTTGGGGGATCCTGGAACATACCCCTCTGATAAAGTGGGACTAATGTATCTGGGTGTCTTGGGATTGGACATGATAATCTATGAAGATGATTAGAACAGTATATACAATAGGTACTGAATACAGACAGATATTGTTATTATCTCATGGAATCATTTCGGTGGATCAATGTATCTAAAGGCTTTGTAATTATATTGTCTCATTTAACATTAAACAATACTGATAAAATCTTTTGTGGATATGAACATTAATTAACATTTAGTAAAGCCAATATTTAATATTCACTAAGTTAAAGAGGTGTTCTAAACAGTTTACATACTAAAAGGAGAACATGTCAGTCATTTGCTTTATTTCTTTTTCTGCAAAAATAAAATTAAAGGATTAGTTATAGAGAGAGAGTTAAAAATTTAGATATGAAGCCATTTTGCAGTTCTTTTTGAATGTTCAAGTCTAAGGTTCACTAGGGTCTCAGATGTAAAATAGTTAGGAACATGAGATTTGGACTCTTGTAATTCTGTGAATCTTGATTTCACAATTCGCTAGCTGTGTGACCATAGGCAAACCATTTAAACTCTCAACGTCTACTGTTTTTATTTTGTTTTATTTTTCATCTGTAAATCAGAGATCCTAATGCCAGCCCATGGTTTGCTATTATGATAAAATGAGATATGGCATGCAAATAATTTTGATGCCTGGAGAAAGATAGTTCCGTAGAAAAAGTCATATTGTACACCTTTGGAGGGGCACTATTCACATTGTATCATATAACATCTCTTGGAGTTATACAATAGGTGGTCCTGATACAAAAATTGATCACCTACTAATTTTGTCATTGTGATGATACAGGTAGGGAAAGTACCTGTGAGTCAAACACGGTAGTTTGCTCTTTTTCTGCCAAGTATGTAAGCAGAAACAAAGTGTTCAAAATGGGTGTATCAGGTACTACCATAAGTTGTCTTTTATTTCACCAATTAATGTCTGAGAGATTTTCCTGAATGTGTGTTGTACTTATCAATGATCAAGGCTATGGTTCTTACAAAATGTAATAGGGGAAAGAGCAGACGCTCATTTCTTGCTAGATGTCCCGGGTGCCAGGACTTGGTCCAGTCGACCCACCTCCCAGGCATGCGGGCATTGTAGGCAGCTCTTTTGGGAGGTGGCACCAGGACACCAGTAGTATTTTGCAAGAAGGATCCTTGGCTTTGCCTGTGGAGCAGAGAATGTGATCCCCAGCTGGGAGCCAAACCACAAGCATGTGAGCCGAGCCTCGAGCTTGGTTTCTGCCCAAGTACATGTAGGGAGTGGAAAAGACAGGGGACCTTTGTGGAGTGGTGCGGCTCACGTGTGGAGACAGTTCACCGGGTCTGCTGAGAACTCCACCACGATCCAAGGCAGAAAAGGCAGTGGCCATCACTTCTGGCTGACCTGGAATCCTCCCCAGTGGAAAAGGGTTCTGCTCTCCCACTTCCTAGATAATGGGGTCTGGGCAACCATGTGACCTGATGGGCTTCTGTTTCCTCATCTGTCACTTGAGATTGATAACCATTGTTCTGCCAATCTCAAAGTGTCTGGCCCAGAGTTATGGCCTCAGTGATGCTGGTTGTAAATGTCACCAATATGGCCAGCTTCACCAGTGGGGGACCCACCGAGTTCTATCCCTGATTACTGTGATTAGTCTACAGAAAGCCTCAGGGGCCAATGTTAGCAGGAAGCTGAGCTGTCTGTATGAAGTCTCTCTATCATGTCTCCATCATAGCTATTCTGTATAACTAGGGGTTGATTTAATCTAGAGGGCTCAGATTTTTTTTTTTTCTCTTTTTTGACTACCAGGCTGAGGGGAAGAGGTGGATGCCACGCTGTCACCTGGGACAGCTGCTTCAGTTATGACCACACAGTGTCACTGTGGAATGTAGGTCCTGAATGGCCCAGAAGTGGCTGGTCCAGTACCACGAGGGAACATTGTGACTGTAGATCTGGATGCAGGCCCAGCAATGACCCCTCTTTTGGGCTCCACACTATCATTTTCTTTGCTCTCCCTTCCAGGCTAGGTCAATGCTTTTCACAGCATAATACCAAGGCAGAGGTAGCAGGCTTTGGATTTCCAGATTTAGCCAAATCTAACTGTCCCCATGTCACCCAGTGTCTCCCTATCTCTCTTGTGGGTCCTCCTTTGGGAGCTCCTTAGTGGAGTCTGCCCCAGTCTTAAAGAGGAGTTCCAAATAGCAGTGGACATCAAATGGGACCTTTCACTTTTTCTTTCCAAAGGCTTTTCCCTAGCCCCCAGGCCAACCGGTTCCCCTCTCCTATGCACACAGTTCTCCATACCAAAGGACACTGAGAGACGCTCTCTTTGCAAGGCCACACAGGGCTCATTGCCTCTTTCCCTGATGGAATTGGTGCCTGTGGGCCTCCTGGTTACATAACTAAGGAAAGAGGTTCATTGCCCACCCCATCCCCCCGGCAGAGCTGATACCGCAGGGCCATGAGTGATGAAGTAATGCACGCGAACATGCCCTCTAAACTAAAGAACTCTCTATAAAGTAAGCCCTTAGGATTATTATTAAACAGGCACAGGTGATTTTTACCCGTGGCCCAGGCAGGGCTAGCGCTCATGAACTTCAGGTGATAACCAGGGAGCTGTCTGAAATAAAATGCTCTCCAGCGTCACCAAGTGAGCTGGGCCAGGTGGCTGTTTCCCTGAATGTTAAATCATGTTTCTTTTCATTCTCTCATCCTCTGTTTTCTACTGTCATCCATTTCCAAGTGGGCTTCTCCTGCTTCGGCTTTAGAAGCTCTGAGGCAATCTGCAGGGATCAAGGGACAGTCCAGCAGATCTGCGAGGTGGGGAAGAGGAGGCTCCCAGACCCACTCCAGGAAGCAGGGTGAGGGCGGGTGAGCCACACGGGAGACCAGATGTGCGGCCTGTCCATCTCCTCTAACCCTCAGAACAGACGGGCGGTTTTCTTTTGCCTTATGAGGAAACTGAGATGGAGGTGGGGAGCTTTAGGGACAGACCCAAGTGCAGGGCTCTTGAGAAGCGAAAGAAAGGTGGACTTCCTTGTTTGTGGTTGTTTTGTTTTAGCATTCCGCCAGGCTTCTACAGAGGAAATGAATGGCCCCCACTTAAAAAAAGAAAAAAAGAAAAAAACTTGCACAGAGATTTCAGACATTTTGGCACCAGGATAATTGGGGAGAATTCCTTCCTGCTATGCTTGACTTTCTCTTTGGGGTTTTCTCATCTTTATCCCAGAAGAGTCACTGTCACCTACCTGGCCAGGGCAAGCCTTCCTTCTTCTTGAACACCTAACGTCAGCACCTGGGGCCAGCAGGTCTCCATCTCTCAGGTCCCGTTGGTGTGGCTTTCAACCTCTTCAGAGCAGGAAGTGTGACTCTGTCAGGAAAATCTAGACCACGCAGCGAGCGCCCCCCCGTCATCAGTACATTAGCAAGAAAGGCTCTGCCTTCACTCTTCCACGTGGGAATTCTGCCTTTTTAGATTCTCGTGAAGTTCTGCCTTCCTTGATTGAGCTCTAGTAAGATGTCTTTTGACGGAACACAATTTTTATTTCTCATTTAAAAAAAAAAGTTGCTTTTTTTTTTCCAGTTCCTCCACTATAAATGGTAAAAATTTTCATTTGCAGCCATTTATCGCTTTGGGTTTAGTGGCTAATGTTTCTGTGGTTTTTCTTATGCTTTTTTCCTTACTTACTTTGTTTTCTGAAAGATCATAGTAGGAGCACAAGCCCCAGGTTTACTTCCCCCTTCTGCTACTCATTATCTGTGTGATTTTAGCAAAACTACTTGATGTTTCTGAGCTTTGATACTTAAAATAGAAGAGTGATAGGATATCTCCACGGGGAAAAGAAGGATGGACCTGGTAATTTCCAACCAAAGAGCTATGAGTCATCCAACTCAAGGCATTCTCTGTTGATCTCTACCTTTTCATGTATGATATCCTTCCAGAATCTTCCAATCTTTTCCCACCAGTACCTTTGGTTCTTATCTATTCCCCGATAACTGTGAATAATCACTGCTTTCACATTGGTGGCTTGCTATCACCATTTGTTGAATAAATGAATGGATTTTCCTTCTCTCTACCTTTGTCCCCACCATTACCACCAGCAGCGTTACAGCCACTGTTAACATTTGCTGTGCATCTACAAGGAGCCTGACTTTGGGCTGAGTGTAAACCTTTATCTCAGTAATTCCTCTTCACAGCCCTGACAGTTGTCTCCTACCCTCCCCATTTGTGCACAAAGCTCAGCCAGGTGGAATAACTTGCAGTGCTCGCGGGCTGGTCCGTGGTGGAGCCCAGCTCTGGCCCTGGGTATCCCTGACTGCAGAGATCCTTGGAACTCTCGGGCTTCCCAATGGCTACTATTTATTGAGCACCTACCCCTTGCAAGCCTCTGAACAGGCTTCAGTTCTTTTTTTCCCTCACAGCAGTCTTGTAGATGGGGTATTATTTTTCCATTTTACTGCTGAGGATAATAAAGCTTGGAGAGAGACGTTAGGTAAGTACAACGGAGGCGCACGGCCAACAAATGTTCTCAAAGCCAATGTCAGATGAGCTCCCTCCTCACTTGCTTCCCTTCTCCTCTCTGCTTGTGAATGAATCAGTGAGTGTGTGGTCACCTTCCTCTCTTCCTCTTTTCGACTGTTCTTGGCTTCCTTTATTCGCCTTCTTCTTAAAAAAAAAAAAAAGACACTTAACTTTTCAAAATGAAAAATCTGAAAAATGTTGGAGGTTAAGAGGAAAAAGTGGGGAATACAGGAAAAACATGAGCCAGGCACAGCCAGTCTGGACTCACCTTGCCCCCAGAGGTAACCGTTGTCCTTCCTTTGTTCCCTCCCCCCTGTCCTGCCCCCACTGCTGTGTCCTTTTAGCCAAGAGTCACATTCCTTCTCTCCCCCTTCCAGCACAAACTCCCTTTGGGGGTCCAAGTTTCCCTGCTGCGGCACTTGGCATAACGTGTGACACACACATTTGCAAAACTAATCAGCTGTGGAAGGCACAGGGAGTCCCAGCACAGCCCGGGGAGGCAGCGGCGCCCACAGTGGCACATTCCCTGTCCCTGGCCCAGAGCTGGGGGAAAGCTGGCGACTCCCTGTAACTGAGCCCCAGCTGCCCCTTGCTGGGACTGTGGAGCAACAGAGGCCCTAGCAACGGAAAATGCCACCGGACACTCCACACGGCGGCATGTGCCGGCCGCCTCTGGGAGCCTGGTGTTCTGAGCCAAAGTTCAGCTGAAGGGCAGTCGCCAAGCCAGGAAGTCATGCGACTCTCATGTTGGTTAGTGTGTCACTTTGAACAGCTCTTATCTGATATTATTATGACTAACTCAGTGCTGACAGCATGGGACAGATTATAGGGGCCATGTGACGATTATTTAAGGCATCACTGAGCGCGCTGTGTGGCTCACGTTAACCCATTCTTTCCAGGATCACTTTCCCACCCGGGGGGTTCAACCCCCTGGGTCTGGGCCGGAAAGGGCCAGGAAGAGAAACACAGAAGCCCCTTGGATCCCGAAAGGGTCTACTGGCTCCCATTTGGATGGCCTCTCTGTGCCACAGTTTATTTTTGTCCCCAAAGCTTGATGGTCTATGCACTTTGGACTTAAGAAAAAAAATCAATGGTGAAGGTTGTTCATATTTCAAAACCTTTCTTTTCTTACACCTTGTACTGATAAAATTCTCTGCCTTTGTCGTTGTTGTTGTTAAGGTTGATCTTTAAGATATTAGAGAACCGCATTGAAGTCCTAGCTGGAGAAATAGTCCTTCAGCGGTGTACCTAAATGTCAGCGGTGAGAGGGCCCCCCGCTCCCCTCCACATGATTGGCGTCTTGGATGGAGCGAAGTCGACCGGGGAAATGCTGTTATTTATTATTTATATGCTGCTCCGAGTCTACCTGGAGTGGCACAAGGGTAGGCAGCTGCATGAGGGCTGGGACCCGAAAACCCAATCCACACTCACTCACTTGAGCCATGGGCCTCGACATAAAGGGGCTTTACATTTGAGTGAAAAGGGATTTCGAACCTGATCTGGAGACAGGAAAGTAAATAAAGCAGAGCGTTGGGATGAACATACGGATGTTATCATTGCCAAACGTCCAGGTGCTAAGACACAAGTCCGTTTCATGTGCTCCCCTGGAATGACAAAGGGTGGGTCAGCAGACCTATAGGAGAGGTCAGACACCAGCCACGTCTGGAGCTTTCCTTTGATGAGCGTAGGCCCTCTTAACACTCTGCTCTAAAATGGAATAATAATAATACCTTCCTCATAGGATTGTTAAAAAGATTTAATGAGAAGAGACTTATAAAGGCTTAGCCTTAATAAAAGGTGCTTAATAAAAGGTGGCAGGTGTTGTCCTAGTTTTATTCCTGCTGTTGTTATTATCTGTAGGCAAATGTTCTCTATCAGAAAGGCAGCAAAATTTGAATATAGGCTTGAGATGTTGACTTTCCCGGGAGAATGCAACCATTTCCCATGGAAGCTAAAGCCATTCCCGACCCGTCCCCCACCCCTCTCCCACAAGGTGTGCCTTGCTTCTTCAACATCAAATGCTTGCTACTTCGTCTGTCACAGACGTTCAGCAGCGTTCACAGTCTGCCACTGCTCAGGGACTGGAACCACTCCCAGCAGGAGTGAGAAGGACCCCAGGAAACAGCTCCAGCCTCCCCCTATTGTTCCAGGCAGTTCACCCCTGGCCCCAAACTTGCTTAAGTGGCTCAACCATACAAAGACCTGTGGTACGGTTAACCTAGGAACATCTGTGATGTGAGCACAACTTTAAGAGCTTCACCTTTTATATCTTGACCAACTTTCTAGCACGTCTAGCACACTTGTCTCAATTTGTCTAAAGCAAGGCTTTAGTTATCCTTTATAAACTGGTGCTCTGTGGATCTCCCTGGTTGACCTAACAGTTAATCCAGTTTGGGTGAGCTCCTTATTCATTTATTTATGTTGAATGCTTATTTTGTGCCAGATGTTCTTCCAGGGCCTGGAGAAAAAGAGCCCAGAAGGCTAAACTAATTTTGTTTCCTTCATTCTTCCACCAAAAGCTGTAGGTTTTTACCTCTAAGGAAATTTTACTCAATGGCAGCTGCATATAAGAACAGTGACCCCTGGGGGAATCAAACGGCAAACCCTGAAAACAGTCTAGATGCTTCTTTCTGGCCCTGCATCCTGATGCCTCAGATCAGGGTTGATTTTCATCTGAGATGAACCATTATGTCAGTATTGGTGGTCAAATATTGAGATGCCATTTTGTAACTAGCTGTTACTCAGGCAGTCTGGATACCTAGTCCCGTCACTGTGGCTCCTGTTTTTGGAATTCCTTGGCTGCCTTGATATCTTGGAAATAAAGGATTAATCCTGGCCATAGCAGAATTTCTAGGACACATTTTGATTGGCTGGTGTCCATTTCCATAATGATTAGTGTACCTATGCATGTTTGGGGTATAGCACAGTTTTGTTCCATGATGTAGAACTCGGTCTATGGATGCTGGATTTCAGTTGAGGTTAGTATATTGCAGTTGAAGAACCATTACATCCCTCCTTGGCTGTGGTTGTGGCTCAGTGGGAGAGCCCTTGCCTAGTACATGTGAGGTTCTGGGTAAGATCCTAGCACCACATGAAAATAAATAGATAAAATAAAGGTATTGCGTCCAACTACAACTCAGTAATAATAATAATAATAAAAGATTACATTCCTCTTGATTTGTGTGATCTTGAGTAGGTTATTCTCATTCTAACCTATCAGGGGTTAATGCAAGGATAAATTAATTCAGATGTGGAAAGCACTGAGAACAGTATTTCAACATAGCAGGTGCCCAGGAAGGGTTGCTTATTTATTATAGGTAGAAAGTTGGGTGAACTCAAACTCAAAGATGATTGGTTTTAAGAAAAGAGGGTATGGTAAAATAAAAAAAAAGAAGGAAAGATAAGGTGAAATCTATGCAGTCACCCCCTTCCGCAACTACAAAACCAAACTAAACAAAAACAAGAAAACTTTTTTTGTGCATGACCACACATGAAATTCTTGTTTCACTGGCATAATAGCATAAATCCTTAAAACATCCATGTATAAGTAAACCCATGTGTGTGTTTCTGTGGGTGAGATCACACACCGGGTAGTGGTTCAGTGTTAGGTGTATGGAGGATGCAGAGATGAATACAAGAGCCCCTGTTGTCAATCCGCTAAGTGTTCATGGGGGAAAGAGATGACTAAACTACTGACTATCATGTGCCGGGTGTAGTGTAGACAAGAACATCAGGCACTTGAAGGGTCTGAGCAGGAACATCTAACTTAGTCTTCAGAGGTTAATGGGACTTCCTGGGAGATCGCCATTTGAGCTGATTCTTAAAGGAAGAAGAGTAGTAGATAAGGAGAGGGCCTCGAGAGGGATTTTGGACAGACCTTGAGCAAGAGCCTGACAAAGGGATCTAGATGTGGAACACTCTTTTGGAAATTGGAAGCAGTGATATGAGTTCAGGCTGGAGCTATAGGCAAGGCCAAAGCAGAGGAGGCCCCACCATGTTCAAGAGCTCCTCAAGGTCCATGTGGAGGCCCATAAGAGACCGGAGCCTGAGTGATGTATGGCCAGCAGTGTTTTAGAGATATCAGGGAGGTGAGTTGAGGAGAGCCTGAACTAAAGAATCTATAATGGAATGGGAAGAAGGGGACCAACTTGGGGAGTGGAGGCGACATTTGTGGTTTGGGTAGATTGTGTTACCACTTTCCAAAGGACACAGAGAGAACAGGCAGAAAAGCAGCTGGAGTTGGGGAGGAAGGTGAGGCCCACGGAGATATATTTTGAGTTTCCCTGGACCTGCCGAGCAGCAGTGGCCCTCAGTCCTCTGGCTTTCAGGCCACACGGGGTGGTCTGGGTTGGAGACATAAATGTTGGAACCTTCTGTGTAGCGATGGCAGTTAAAACCTTGAGAGGCATGGGATTGGTCAAGGAAGAGCAAGAAGGACAAGCAGGGTGGGCCGAGAACAGAGTTACAGGGGACACCTGCGTTTAAGGGCTGGGACACTGACAAACAGCATTTAGAAAAGCTGAGAAACCAGAAAAATACAGCATGATGAAGAACAAATTCAGAGGGCAGGTAGCAATGCCACCAAGTGCAATTAACATCATTTTCTCATCCCATTTCCTAGGTAACGATATAGGGTTGACTTTTGGGAGGAACTGCCTTGACTGAAGGTTTCTTTCTTTTTTTTCATTTTTAAAGTATTTTTCATTCATTCATTCTTTCTTTCCTTTTTTATGGTTATTAGTTTTCAATGCAGGTAACCATTTAGCATTAAACTGAATCCACTTATTTTTTCCTGTAAACTAAAAACAAACCATAAAGTGGGACATGAAAATTGGTCCTGCTGTATCTCCTCCCATCTCACCCCTTCCAGCGAAAACCAGATTTATAAAACCTTTCGTTGGAGGACTTGACTGGGTTTAGGTCAATTCTCCTTTTTAACTGAATCCATTCTGTTTTCTCTCATCCTCCAAATATGTTCTCTTCACAGCTTTTCGCATCCTTTTACGAAATGTTTGTCCTAAATCTCTTTTATTTTGAGTGGCACTTATAAACTGGAGTCTAGCGCGGAGCAGATGTATTCATTTACTAGTTTGTTTTGATGGCTCCTTTAAGAGGCTTTATAATCTTTATATTTTACCATTGGGTTTGGGATTTTATGCTCCTTTAACAGGTGTATTACCTTCATCAGATGTTTTCATTTTAAGCTGTTGACTTATAAACACATGGCCTGCGGGGATTGGTGTGTGGATAATTTATTCCTTTACAGATTTATTCTCCTATTCATTTTTGTATTTAGTGCAGGAAACCCTAGATTGATTGATAATGACAGTTCATTGGTAAAAATGGCTCTTTCAATGACCAAAATAATTGTTTCCCCCCGTTGACAAAGGGTCAGTGAAAGATCACTCAGATTGAGAGGATTTTTACAAAAGTTAATTAAAAACAAAATGCTTTCAGGCCCACGCTCAGTCTCCAGGTCTGTGACAATCATGCTTATACATTTCTTCTGAGGACACTTGAAGGTTTGTCTTTCAGGCTCTTTCATTGTCTGAGTCTTTCCACTCTTCAAAGGATAATGTGTTGAACTTGAGATGGACCCGTTCTGATGATATGAACCAGGAGCATGTCACCCTTCATGCAAGACAGAAAAGGGGGACAGACCACCCACCTCCTGTTTGGTGTGCAAAGCATGACTGATCAGGAGAGTTGTCAATGAAAACTGCATACAACTGGTGGCCCATGACCAGCAGCTCCATCCTGTGGACACTTTCAAGTGAACGAGGGTAGGAATGTCGTGAGCGACTGGTCCTGCCCAGCCCTGGAGCTGCACAGGAGTTTATGTGTGTGAGCAGACTCTGTCTCAAAGGCTTCTGACTTGGGGGTCTTTCTAAGAAAAGATAAGAAATGAAAGTTCATTTCTTTACTCTTTGTCTTGGACATCTCCTGTGGCTGTTGAGTATCCCTTTCTCCAAACAGGGCTGGAAATCCCTAAAAAAAAAAAAGGCTTAGGGCATCTCAAGAAAGGGTAGAGTGAAGCATGTGCCAACATCAAGAGGGAGGGCAAGATGCTTAAGATGGCCCCACTTGGACTCCAACCTGTTTTCAGTATTATAAAATGAATGGGATGGTCCTTTCCTTTTCTGTGATGGATATCTTCTTCCTCGTTGCACTGTGGGTGATCCAGAGTGCTTTGGTATCATTTCTACCTGTGCCCAGGAGGGGCCAGGACTGAGCCAGCATTGCAATGGGATTGCCCTGGTGTGCTGGACTCAGAAAGGGCATCTCCTCTTAGTGCAGAATGGGAGTGTGGCCAGCCCTGGGGAAGAAGCTCATGAGTGCTCCGTGCACTCTGTGTTGTGATCCTTTTAAAGTAAATAAAGCCCTTTCAGCATGAATAGAAAAAATGAAACTACGAAGACCGTGTTGAAGGTGGGAGAAGAGTAAGGGATAGGAGGTTGGCAAGTCATTCTGAAAGTGAACTTTTGGGGAAATACTTTATCTAAGGGACAGAATGTGCTGCCTCTTATCCTGTGTCATCTCAGAAGGTCAAATTAAAATTTCACCTCAATACAATTGGAGCATTTTGGGAATCCATTTCTAAATACATGTGGACCCTTCCTTTTATCCACATCTTCTTTCTCGTTCTTTCTTTTCTTCCTCCTTATTCTGACAGCTTTGAATGGACTGCCTTTTCTAGCAGTCATTTTCAATCTTTTTTTTTTTTTTGGTATCAAAAATATTTGTTGACTAGTTTCCACACATTGTCACAAATTCCCTGAGAGGAGAATAGGTATATATTTACTTTCTGCTTCTACTCCTTGCTAATCACTGCCCAGCAACTCTTCTCATATTGGGCACTCCTTTGTTGAATGTGTGAATAAGTGAATAAATCAATGGGTGATCAGGCAGGTGAAGGAGTCAGGAATGGCGTGGATAATGAAGTGGGATCATTTTCAAATGGGAGAGCCAAGCAGGCCGACATGTTTCTTAGTCACCTCTGCAACAGTAAAAAAAAATGGAAGGCTCTAGACACAGTTCCATACCTCGGTCTGCCCACCTGACCAGTGTCTCAGTAATAGTTCTCTAATACTCGAAACCAGGGTGAGTGTCACTGGGTAGAGCCAAGGAGCCTTGATATCCTTTTACCAAAAGAAATGAAGCCAAGCCAAGCAAACAAACAAACTCAGTGTACTAGATACTTTATTGTTTTCAGAAAAAATAATCCGGGATTGAACAGCACCAGAGGAGTTAAAAGCAGCCAACAAAATGAAAAACTAAAGCTCCTGGGAAAAAGTCAAGAACTAGAAAACGCAATAGTTAGCTGATAAAATGTCTGCTTCGGTTTTGGCCAACTTCCTTGAACCTTGCCCCATTGCAATGGCCCCCAGTTGAAGTGGCAAAGAGGTGTCAGTGATAAATCACCCTGCCATGAGAGAGCACAAACTTTAGTAAATTGCATGTGGAAGCTGGAGTGGGAACAATAATGGTGCAGCCCGGGCCAGGAAGCAGGTCCCAGTGGGGTGGAATATTTGTCCCTCCTTAGCCACGACGGGATGCCTTCTGTTCATTCATAGATGGAAAATGAGTCCGGCATGTTTTCATTGAAGCATTCCATTGTATCTGTCAGGAGTATACCAAACAAATACCCACAAGGCTCCGTGGTGGCTGAAAACCCTCACCTCAAACCCAGAACGTCAGAAACTGACTGTGGGCCACCAAAGTCAACTCCTGCTTTTAAAATCATTATAAAAAAAAAATCAAAGGAAAGTGAATTAACTGAACTAATAAAAACTAATCCTCTTAAGACATGGCAGAGTTTTTTTTTTTTTTTAAATTAAAAGCCACTTTATGAACAGATGCACTTCACTCCTGCTACTCGGGGAGAGAAAGAGGAGAAACCCCTCATGGCTATAGTGATTCAGACCACGCGTGCATGTGCGCCTGCATATTTTGGTGAGAAGGTGAAGTTGTCTGAGACGTTTTCTTCTGGATGTGGCGGGATGTCGAGGGCTCCCTGTCTTCTGATGGATATTGAAGCTAAGCAATATATTTTTCTCTGATGGGAATCAATTCTCTTGGAGTGCCGGACACCAGGGGCCACTGAAGGCCTGTTTCTACCATGCCCGACACTTCTTCCTCCCACTGAGGGATCTCGGCTGTTTGCTTACGAGTTCCCCTATCAGACTGCAAATTCCATAAGGTCAAAATCCATCTCTGATTATGGAGGTATCTTTCTCTGCCCACCTTCTGGCAGGGGAGGAACATCAGGAACTTAGTGTATATTCAATGAACACTTGTGTGATGAATGAATGACATTCTTCCCTGTCACTATGCCCCCTAGCATTTTTAGCACTGCACTATAATTTGGGGGCAGCAGAGACATTCTATTTAGGTAAATGCCATATTTACCTTTAAGCCATAGGATTGTTCTTATTTTTTCCTTTTGGGGATTGCCCTTCCTTTTGAAAGCTGAATCCAAATAATTCCCCCTTCCCCGCAACTGAATCACGGAAATATGCACCAGTAAGAACAAACTTGCTTTCAGTAGGCTCCCTCTGCCTTTTCCAATAAATTCCAGGAGAGCCCCACACAAAGTTGTGCTTATCTTGTTAACCCCTCCCTTCCCACCTGCCTGGGCTGGATGGGAGAGTTGGTTTTCAGACCCTTCTGAAATGTCAAACAAAATGGTGTTCAGTGTGCCTGGGGGCTTTTCATGACCAGCTGCCTGGCACCCCGGTGTCTGCTGTGTAGCGCATTTTTCACGTCAGGGCAGCCAAATCAAATCCCACGCCTGGCTCAGGCTGAGCACTGGAAAGGCCCGGAAGAAACAGTTTTAAATTACAAGGTGCTTCACCCCCTTGCCTTTCTCTCTGCAGAGACCTTCTGGGGGAGCTGAAGAATTCCTTCTCATTCAATTCAGTGCCTTCCACTTCCCCTCCCCCCTGGCCACACACACTTGGTTATCTGAGGACAAGAGTTGGGTTGTTTACTATTTTCCCAGGGTACAAAGTCTTGAAGAGTTTAATTGTGGATGTAATCTGAAGAATCAAAGTCAGCCTCATTCCTCAGAAGAATGGAGCGAGTGTGGGAGAAAGGAATTGGTAACTTTGCATGGTGCCCAGAGTGGCAGCACCCACTCCTTTCCTTTTGAGAAAGGTGGTGGGGGAGACTCAATTGTCCTTTTAATCCAAGAACCCCTGGTCTTCTGGATTCCCCTCTGAGCTGGCTCCTTGCTGGACCCAGATGGCCAGCCCGGGCTGGGTCCTGTGACTGGTATGTCAGCAGAGCTGGAGCCCTGGCTGGGCAGGTTCCTGGTGGCTGCAACTGGTTTGAAGGATGGGAGGAACCTCCCTGCTCCTTCCAAACTGGAGTCTGGTTTCCAGCAGGAAGGACTCCAGAGGCTGGGTGATAGCACCACGGGAGAGGAGGAGCCCACCGTAAAGAATCCCATCAACACTCTCCCCAATTTGCCCTTTCCTGAGGTGGGGGGGGAGGTTTGGGATTAGGGACAGGAGTAGAGGAAATTTGGAGTGAAGAGAAAAAAAAGACAAGATGAGTAATTTCAGTTTTGTTTATAAATTTAGGGTTTCGGGGGGGAAATAAGTTTTGACTTGTCCAAGGATCGTGCCTCAGTCAAATCACCCAGGAGCAGAAGGCTTTGCTGGCCCCTCCTGAGCTCCATCTCCTCCCGAGCGTTTCCCAGCTGCGGCATCCCCTCTTTGAGTGGCAACGGATGGCAAACCGAAATGTTGACCAGAGGATAACTACCATCCTGAAGACTGATATAGACATTAACCTTGGTTCCATTTTTGTCTTTTCAAAAGGACTTAGATCAAGTCATAGTTGCCAGAGGCTGCTCTCCAGGAAAGGGCCTGGTAGCTCGCTGAGGTAGTTCATCACCTGCCATGGCAGGATACAGTCCCACTGGTAGAAGCTTCTCTGCACTTGATCTTAGCCCATACCATTATATTTATGATGCTCCTTTGAACATTTTATGTTTTATCTTTTCAAATCAATAGATAGTTTTTGACAGATTGTGATGGGATTTCTTTATGCATACCACTCTTCTTGCTGAGTTAAAAATTACAGTCTCTAAAGTGATTTCATTTACATTTGATCCTATGTGGACCTCAAGGGTCAAATAGAGCACGTCGGAGCTTTTGAATCTTTGCTCTTTTCTTAGCCTCTCACCCACCACTGGCGATGCTGTTCCCATGTTCCCATTGTCTTCTTGAATATGCTAGCTTCTGTGGTATCCTCTTAGCAGGATCTTTTATTAACAAGAACCTTACTGTGCTGACTTGGTTCTTCCGATCTGATCCAAGTTTCAGGTGCTTTTTCTCTGTCCTCCATTTGCTCTGTGCATGCTCTGCTAAGCTACTTTATCAGTGCGTGAAAAAGGGAGAACATTCTGTCAATAACAATATTTCATCTAGGGCTCCTGACCAATTAGTGTAAGGGCTATCACTCAAATCCTATTTTCTATTAGTAAGAAGGTGGACTTTTTTTAAGGGCTGAAGCAAGAGGAGACAATCACCATTCATTTATTGGGAACTTAGAATAGAGAGTGAGTAAAAGCTGAGCTGCCTCTCAAGGGGATTTACAATTCACTTCTTTTTAAAGGAAAGAAAACACTCGTTTTATTAGATGAAAAGAGATATTGCAAACTGCAAAAATCCTCCCTGCAGTATAATGTCCTCTAAGATATAGAAACTCATTGCATGGTAGTTCAATTTAGCACCTTAGAGACTTTGTATGGTTACCTCTCTAGGTTAGAGATGGGGAAACTGAGGCAGGCTATAGTTGCATGCTTTTATCCAAAGTTACACATTTGGCAAATGTACAACTAGTATGTGCAGACAGGTTATCAGGGCCCTGAGACCGACAGTCCCCATGCAGTCACACAAAACGTGTTTGTTGAGTACTTTTGATATCACTCGCTGTCTTCTTGGTGCTATAAAGGCTAGAATGGATGAAGACATAAGACTGCTGCCCTCAACCTGCTTTATGGGGTTTTTTTTGAAAAATAAGATATATTCAAATGGAGAAATTAGAGAACGGTGAGGTTTGATATGTAACCAAGTGCCAGATGGTGCAATGTGGTCAGGAGCAGCACGGATATTAACCACGTTGAGTCACAATTTACAAAGTAGATGGCTGCTAAAGCAAGTCACAAAGAGAGAGCAAAACAGAGTTATGTAGCATGACCAGGAGAGGATGGAGAAGCACAGTTGGCATGAAGTATTGGGACAGGAATGGCAAATGCTGTGTGTTAGTCAACTTTTCGTGGCTGTGACCAAAATACCTGAGAAGAGCAACTCAGAGAAGGAAAAGATTTATTCACAGTTTCAGAGATTTCAGTCCATGGTGAACTGGCTCCAAGGCAGAAATATCATGGTGGAAGGGTGTCAGGGAGGAAAGCTGCTCTGCTCATGGCAGCCATAAGAGAGGGGTTGAGCAGGGGAAGAGAGAGAGAGAGACAGACAGACAGAAAAAGACAGAGACAGACAGACATACAGACACAGGGGCTGAAGAGAAGAAAACCTTGGCGGGGCATCCCCTACTTACTTACTTCTCCCAACTATCTCCCAGGAGTCTATTCAGGCATCAGTGGATTAATCCACTAATGAGGCCATGACCCAATCACTTCCCAAATGTCCCATTTCTGAATACATGGGACTTAGTGGACATTTCCAGGTCCAACCCATAACAACTTGGCACAAAAGTCACTTGCTCTACTCATTTTTTTTTCATTTTAACCTCCATGTTTGGATAAAAAGATCTTCCTGGCCAGGGTGATGAATTCAAATGTTAATATTAGGAGATAAAAATTAGATAATATTTTTTCATGATGATCCTTCATGAAGAGGCCTGAAATGTTTACATATTACCAGTTTTAAATTTAAAAAAAAATATATATTTTTTTCCTACGGGACCTCCCCAAATCTAGCACTTCCTGTTGTGTTTGGTACACATGGGGCATGCAGTAAATATTTGTTGAATGAATGAAACTCATGGAGGAGTTAATTGTAGCCTTAAAGAGGTGAAAGGCCAGAGTTTTATAAGGTGAATCCATCCAGCTCATGCTGGGACCTCAGCCAGGAAGTGGCATATCTGCAATATATCTCAACATATAAACTACCTTCTTCAGTAAAATTGGTGTCAGCAGGACCCTCCATTTCCTACCATGCACATTTGCTCTTAAGTCACAACATTAATTAATAGGGAAAATTTATTGTTTAAAAAAAAAAGAGTAGCAATTCTAATTTACTTGTTTTCATGCATTTGGGTATCCTACCAAAATCCTATCATAAATAATACAGCAGATTTTATTTTCAGAGAATATGTTGTCATTTTATTTTAATTCCGGTTATGAATTAATGAGATTGTAAAATACGTGAGATCAGGGGTTCCGGTCTTTATTCAAACCCACGGGAGAACAACATGTCTCAAGTACCTGTTCTTATGTAGTATTCTACTAGGCAAAGGTAGGGATGCAGAGAGGATAGGATGTGCTTCCTGATCTCAAGGAGCTCAGAACATAGGGGGGGACATCGGCGTGAATGGATATAGCCACCGAATCTGCCACTTACATACAGGACGAATCCCTGCCATGGGAGTTACTCAGCTAGTACTTACAGACATCTTCCTTTTTATTCTTTATATCCTCAACCTGGGGTTAGCAAATACATTTTATCTCTCCTGCCTGTTCCAATTGCTTCATAATGACTACTTGGAGCTCATTGTCAAAAATTCTGAGGTCACGCATAGATTCTGGGGAAAAGGGCAGCCACGGTGAGTGATGTCAGTCTGTAGCAAAGGAGAGCCAGGCAGCCTCTGCCAGGGAGAGCCGTCTTTGTGCTGAGAAATAGACTCTCGGGAATATGCGTCAACACCTTCCCCTAGTTTTGACTCACTAGTTCACATTTGTGTGTGTGTGTGTGTGTGTGTGTTCAGATGTGGAATTCCTAAATGTCATGCTTTGTCCATGATGGTGTGGACACGACTAGACGGAAGCGGCATTTCTAGGGGTCTAAAGAGATGGTGGACAAAGGCCTTTTAAGACTTTAATAAGAATGTCTAGATATTTGTCTTTAAGATGATGGTGATGATAACTAGCATTTGTATATTTCTTTATAGTTTACAGAGCACTTTCACAAATTGGAAATGACCTAATGTGTGTGAATGGGGTCTTGGCCAAATAAATCAAGGTACTTTCATATCATGAGATGCTAGGCAACTGTTACGTAGAATGACATGGATCTTTAGTTGCTGATAGAGTACCATGAGAAGAGTTTTAAAATGCAGTTTTCAGAGCACTGTATCATGTGTCCAATGTGTTTTCATAAGCACAATCTGTGATTATGGCATAGAAAGAAATGTGGAAATTTATGCAAGAAAATTCTAATAGAGTTCTCACTATTAGTTGAGATAGAGGGGATTTTTGCATTTTCTAAAAAGCTTAGGATGAATGAATTCTACTTTCATGAAAATAAACAACAACAACAAAGTCACTCTTTGAAAAACTTAGGCACATTGTCACTTTTAAGGTCATTCAATCCTTACCACCAACTCAATGGGTAATTACTATCCACATTTTACAAATGAAGAACAGGAGTTCAGCTTACTGCTAACACTAGTTTTCCTGTGTGCCAGGCAATGATCCAGTTGTTGTACATGTGTGTACTTATCCCTACACATACATAGGTGTATATATATATGTGTGTGTGTATCATATATGTATATATACTCACTGATTTTAAACAGAAATCCTTTGAGATGTAGGTACTCTCATTATCCCTATTCTACAGATGAAGAAACTAAGGCATGGAGAGGCTAAGTAAATTCTCAAAGGTCACACAGCTTTCAAGCTTTGAAGTATCAGGGCAGGATTTACAGCCAGGTCCCTTGAGTCCAGAATCTCTCATTATGCCTTGTTGCCTGATAGAAGACTCAGGGAGGATGTGGTGGCCCAGGTAACTGAAGCTTGATCTTCTGGCTCCAAATTCTGTGTCCTTGTTACCACATGTTTGTGTGTGCCTTTCATTTGAAGCCAATCATGAATGTCAGGCTCCTATCAACCCAACTCAGTGTAGCCCCATAGCCCGGTGTGATTTAGTTACAGGACTTTGTGTTTTCAGCTTCTCATTGCTATGACCAAAATACCTGACAAGAGCAGCTCAGGGGAAGGAAAGTTATTCTAGCCTCATGACTTAAGAGGTTCAGTCCATGGTTGACCAACTCCACAGGTCTGGGCTCCAGGTGAAGCAGAACATCATGGTGGAGGGGCATGGTAGAGGTCACCTGCTGGGCTGGTGGCTCAGGAAGCAGAGAGAGAGGGAGTGGAAGGAAGAGACAGGCACAAAATATAATCCCCAAAGGTATACTCCCAGTGATCTCCTTCCTCCAGCCACTCCCTACCCACCTCTTGTTAATATCTAGCACAGCGGTCCTTTTGAATTATCCACCAAATGGATTAATCCACTGATGGAGTTATAGCTCTTATAATCTAATCATTGCTCCTCTGAACGCTCCTGAATTAACACATGAGTTTTTTGGGGGATATCTCATATCCAAACCATCACAGATCTGATGATAAATTTCTCCCCAAAATTCAGAAGTGGGAATAAAATCCACCCCGC
Source organism: Urocitellus parryii (assembly GCF_045843805.1). NCBI lineage: Eukaryota > Metazoa > Chordata > Mammalia > Rodentia > Sciuridae > Urocitellus > Urocitellus parryii. Next base: position 127,604,210 of record NC_135540.1, read on the forward strand.
CTCTGTTTTCTACTATATGCCAGTCATTGTTCTAGGAATTTCTGATAAAACAATGAAAAACAAAACAAAACAAAAAAAAGCAACTCCTGTCCTCATGAACTTTACAGTCCAGTAGCATTAAGAGAAAATGAATAAAAAAGCTAGAATTTAGAATATTGATAAATGCTATAGAGAAAGAAACAAGAATCCTTATATCTGGGAAGGAGTGGAAATTGGTTAGAGTTGAAGTAAGGAGGATGGGGAAGTCCTGTTTCGTTTTGTTGGATTACGAATATTTATTAAACCCAGTGCATTTTAATTTTTGTTCAAACTGCCAGAAAACTCAGAGCTAAATGTAGAACTTTGTTATAAAAATATAGTGCACTCCAGGTATATGGCAGCATTTATTTCCTTGCTCCCTTTAAACTGATTTGATCTAGTTTTCATTTTTATTGTCTTGTTTCATGTGTCTAACTTTGTATGTAATCCCAAATCCCATTTTTGTAGATAGATAGGATACCAATTTTAAACATTAAAAAGAGGAATGGAGTCAGACCTAAGTACAAAAGAAACGAGACAACCCATTTTCCTCTATCCCAAAGGAGTCCCTCTTCCTTTATACCCATATTGGCTATTGCATAATCTCATCTCTGATTTGACTAGGGACTCTTCCTCTTTCTTTATTGCTTTCTTTCCAACATGAAGAGTGTGTGCACTCATTAGCTGGTGCGTGGTCTTTCATGATTTCCATCCCCGAGAAGATCTAGATTTGTGTGTGTTGAATAGAGATGGCATTTTCCCCTTAAGATTAAAAAAAAAAAAAAAATCTTTACCCTTTAATTGCCATTCACTTTTTGAGTAACCGTGGAACTTTCTAGAACCTCCATGATTCTTACCAGGAGTCATGAGTGTTGATGGATGTTGTAGTTTTCTGGAGGTAATTAAAACTACAGTTATTTATAAGGCTTCATTTAGAAATTGCTGCAGTATATAGTTGCTATTAACTGATGACAGATACATACTATTTATCAATAATGCAGGATATTAATACCCACATCTTCTGTTGCTGTGTTTATACTTTCGGTATCGAGTGCTTGAGAAGCAGTGCTTTATGCTACTGTCAATGGCTGGAAGGTCACTCAAAGCCATGATGTTGCATCGTGTCCCAGGTAACTGTGATAGGCTTAGGCCACGATGACCTGCAATTAATGTGGTTAGTCACAAAAACAGAGTCTTGTTTTTAAGTAAGATTTTGAAGACATCTGTCACCCATGTTAACAGTACTTCTTTTTGGTTGTTTGCCTGATAATAATGAGACAAAACACTCTTGACACATCTAACTAGTTGTGTTCAAAATTATATTCTCCAGTGTGGGGCAAGTTTTGAAAGGGCCTGCTTATGCTTATGACAGGGCCTCAATAAGACTGTGGGAGTCAGGAGATCTGCAGTTGTGTTTGTGGCTCTGTCTCTTCCATTGGACTTAAGGACAGATATTATGTGTTCCTTAAATTGGTACCTAACAGTATGCCTTTTGGTTAATGGGCAATCAATGAACTTGGAAAATAAACACACAAATTTATGCCTATATGATTGCTTATAGGAAAGGGTGTGAGAAATACATACCAGATTCCTTAGTGCATGAAGAGAATCAGTAAGTAAATCTAAAGGACCTAGAAAAATATTTGAAACATCAATAATCATCAATCATCAATGCAATTGAGTCATTATTAATATCTGGGATTTTTTTTTAGTATTTCCAGGGTATAGCATAATGCTTGGTATTGAGTTACATAATGAAGATTTATTTAATAAATGAATATCTATATAAATGAATGAATCCCTTCTAAAAGAGGTGAGGGGTGTGTGTGTTCTCTGGGCTCCCCAGGTACCTCCCATGTGGCTTCACTCCAGGACCTAGTAATGAGGTAGTTATACTTGCTTATTTATATGCTCACCTCCAACATGTGAGTGCTCCAAAGGTAAGAATTTTGTCTCCTCTTCACAGTCCTGAGGCCAGTCTAGCCTGGGGAATGTGGAAGGCATTCATTGAGCTCATTGGAACCGGATGGCTGTGGAGATGGATGGATGAATACCCACCTCCTCTGCCCTCCTCTGTTATTAGCGCAAAAGTAAAAAAATTGGGGTTCAAATGAGTTAATAGGGAAAAGATGCTCAACCTATAGAGCTATAGAACTCTAGCCTTCCTCCCTTCATTCCATGTGTGTTTACTGAGTTGTTCATTACTGTTTTACGACCTAGCAACAAGACAATGGTCTTGTCCTCATGTGGCTTGTGTTCTAAATATCTTCTTTAAGCCTCATGTTAACCCGTTCTCATTTCTTCTGCTCAGAAGGTTCTGGATTTGTTTTTGAAAAATAATCACATTATAAATAACAATCCCGAGCTTTTACACATTTCTCTAGTTAACCAACTGGTGATAAAGGGCCTTCATTCTACTTTATTTCATCTGCTCATTGACTATGTTGGGTGGTGGGTGGGAACAGAGAGAGATTTAAGGCATTACCATGATGGTTGAGGCTGTCAGGGATCCAATTTGTAGGGCAGATCATCAAGCTAGAAATTCTTGAAGAGTTGATGCTGTAGTCATAAGTTCAAAATGCACAGGACAGCCACGCAGGCCAGAAAGTAGAGGATTTACTCTCTCAGAGATTCTCTTCTCAAGGAAACTTCAGTTTCTGCTCTTAAGGCCTCCGACTGATCTGCTGTGGTATACCCACAACTGGTTATAAATATTTCTCCCTTCTACAAAGTCCCTTTATGGCAACATCTAAACTAGTGTTTGACCAAATGCTTTGACTTCATTGCCTAGCTAAATTGACACATAAAGATTAACCTTCAGGGGTATTATCCCTTATGGTCCTCATAGAGGTAAGCACTGGTGAGCTCTGCTGTATAGTTAAGGAAACTGAGATGCACAGAGCCTCCCAGCTTTCCTCAGGCCTCGGGCTGTGAGCTGAGGTCAGCGCCAGGCCAGGGTATGAGGAGCGGCTCTCCCACAAAGCCTCTTGCCTTGGCCTGAAAAACCCAACTGAGGATCTGCTCTCGAGCCTATGATCTCCTTACGGGAACACTCTCTGCCTTTCTCTTTCTCTTAATATTTCCTAATACATTTTTTTATTGGTTGTTCACAACATTACAAAGCTCTTGACATATCATATTTCATACATTAGATTGAAGTGGGTTATGAACTCCCAATTTTTACCCCAAATGCAGATTGCAGAATCACGTTGGTTACACATCCACAATTTTACATAATGCCCTATTAGTAATTGTTGTATTCTGCTACCTTTCCTATCCCCTACTATCCCCCCTCCCTAATACATTTTTTAACTTAAAAATCAGTTTCATTAATTAAGTATTTTTTTCAAACTAATCCTAATGAACTCTTTGTGGGTCAACCTTTCTCTTTTGTGATTATTCAGTTTGTAATTTGTTATGTTTGGGAACATGCAGTTCCCAAAGAGACCCCAGAATCACACTTTTTAAAGAATAGATGCTTTTTGGTTTCAGTCATGTGAGGTAAATGCAGTATGACTTTGTTGCTGTAATTATCATAATTGTATCCTCACGTTGATGGTTCTTACCACAATAATAAATGGGTGCTTTTAAAGAGCTACTTTATGCATGTTGTATATATTTGTTGATAAAATTCACATTTACTTATCATAATTTCTCTGATCCTTGATGGACCCCTAATTTTATGTCCTATTGGAACTTTATTGACTAGTTGTAGATAAACATGTGTTTCTTAGATAAATTCATAATTGTCTGTATCAAAAATCAATAGCAAATACTTTCAGACATGTGGCCCATTAGGAGGATCATCAGATGACTGACTATTAGAAGCTAGCAGTGAGATTAAGTCAAAACACACATGTCACGTCTCATCTAAGACCTCAAGTAATCAGAAAACATGGGAACTTATATTATAATTATTCATGCCCACATCTCTGACCCTACAAGATCACAAATGCCTCACGGATATTTTGTTTATACATATAAATAACAACAATGGAAAATATCATGATCTTAATAATACAAAGATAACAAAGGGTCATTTTACTGAGTGTTCCCAACACACAGGTTGGTTTCAAAGTGGGGACATGGGACAGACTGCCCTGATAATGCCTGCTTCCCCTTCCTCACTCTGTTGCAGCCATACTGGGTTCTGCTTTCCGTGTTCACTATGTTCTATAGATTCCTTACTTCTTCCATACCCAAAGCTCCCGTTCTCTCTGTTAGACTGCGTCCCATGAGACTGGGAGCCAGGTCTTACCCAACTCTGTAGCTTAAGTGCTTCCCAGTTTTAAGCAGTAAAATTCTAAAACTTTGGCAGGTAATAGGGAGAGTCAATTTGTTGGTTGGAGGCCAAGTGTGTGTTAGGGGCATGACCCCAGGAGCAGGCTGCCCAGGCTCAGGCCCAACCTTCCTGTTTATTGGATATGTAACCTTGAACAATTTCCTTAAGTCTCTGCATCTCAGTCTTTCCATCTGAAAAAAAAAAGAGGGAAACAATAGTTCTCATTGTCTAAGAGAATATCTGTGAAGTACTTGGGAAGGTGGTACCTGATATACATTATAACTTAGATATTTAAAAATTTTCCTGGTTCCGTTTTAAACTACTCTAAGTCTTATTTCTCTGGTCTTCTGGTGACTGGCATTTCATAGGTTAAAGACCAGCTTTCATGTTAAGATCACATTAGCAGCTGTATCTACCACCCAGCTTGTTGAGAGTCAAGTCTAAGCTCGCACTACATTTCATATATATATTTCTTTTTCTTTTTGCGTTTTTCTTAGTAGCTAACCCTTGTGTGATTCATCATTTCTCATCAGGACTTTTTATTTTCCAATCCCTTAGCATTAAGGAGAACTACCATTTACCAAATGCCTACCAGGTACCCAGCTAAGTGTCTGATCCTTACCTACTCATGAGGATAGTGGTGTCATCTCTATTTTATAGAACTCCAGGGTTATTAAGTATCTCAAAGCATTCAAAAAGTTAAGAATTGTCACGGCCTAGTTCTGTCTCATGTCAAAGGAAAAGCCGTCTCTGCCTCCTTGTCTTTCCTCTCTCTGTCTGACACCTCTCTAAGGTCCCAGTAATCCCCATCCCTGGTAGCCCACCAATAGCCAGAGGAATCCACATGCTACTTTCCAGACAAGAACGGCCCTTGCAGTCCTTTTTTTGGGATCCCAGAACTTGTATTAGAAGGTCCATGAATGGGTGGTTAAGATCCTGGCAAACCTTTGCTGTATTTTCATGTTGGTATCCACAGGGATTGCCCAATACTACACTATCTATTAATCCAAGCCCCCAGCAAAGCAGGGCACCTAGTTGGGCATCAAAACTCTTCCTTTGAAACATTATGCTATTTGATCTTTTAAACTAATCGTTGAAACACCCATTATAACAGAGATCAAAACTTTATTGGGCATCTCTGTATGTACATGATTTAGTGATGAGTCTAGTTTTAATTTTGAATTATATATGGGGCAGTGGTCTATAAAAGTCTTTGTAGGGCCTGGCTATATTTATAAAGTTAATTAGATCTATTTTCAAGCTCTTAACTGAACCCCACCCTTCCTTCCCCAACACACTCACTATTGTTGTATTGGCATGTGGGTCTTTGATTGATTGTGTGTCTGACTCTAAGACTGTGAATGCTTTGGGAGAAGATGGTCAGAAAACCTTATACAAGTTGAGCACCTAGCATGCTCCTGGGCCATCTTTTGGAGCATACCAAATTCTTGCTGAGGTTTCCCCTTTTCTCTTGTGTTCTACACAGTTGCAGATACATATAATTCGCACATGGGCTATATGTGAGAGGTCTGTGGTGTGTGTCTTTGTCATAGCATGACAGAGATAAAGAAATTACTTAACCTCATTGGAATCTGTTTGTTTTTTTTTTTCTTTCTTTCTGGTATCCAGGATTGAACTCAGAGTCACTTACCCACTGAGGACATCCCCAGACCTTTTTATGTTTTATTTAGAGACAGGGTCTTGCCAACTTGCTGAGGCTGGCTTTGAACTTGCAATCCTCCTGCCTCAGCCTCCTGAGTCCCTGAGATTATAGGTGTACACCACCACACCTGGCTTACTGGAATTTTTTTACTCAAGAATTTTTAGATTAATTTTAATTTTTTAGGGTCATCTTTATCTAGCGTTACAAAGTGAAAATAGTCTGAATAGTTAATATCTACAGATTGAACATCCCCATTCCAAGTTTGAAAGCCAAATTTTTGAAACTTACCATCATATCACAAGTGGAAAATTCCACAGCTGACCTAGTGATAAGTTTCAGCCCAAACACAGGTGCAATAAAAGTATTGTATGACATTACTCTTCAGAATGTATAAGGCATTATGTGAAGCATAAAAGAATTTGATGTTTAGAATTGAGTCCCATACCCAAAATATCTCATTCCATATATGCAAGCATTTCAAAATCCAAAACAAAATCCAAAACAAAAAAAAGGATCTGAAAGACTTCAGGTCCCAAGCACTTCAGATAAGAAACACTCAGCATATACTAGGCAGAGTTCATGTCAGGGAGGAGGAAGTCCATTGTGCACCCTTGGACATGTCTAAAGTTACTGTCTGAGACTATAAATATCAACTGCAGACATGAATTGAAGAGACAGATTCCTTGTGGTTAATTTTTCCAAGCAGGATGATATTTTCTTTTCTGTTCTCTGGTCCTCTTTCAAGTGTCAGTGGTCATTGATAATATTTAGAAAAATAACACATGGATTTTATGAATATATCTCTTCTCTCCTATGTCACCAACTTGTTTTACTTATTTATAACTCTGGGCATTTATAGAGTCATTTTATGATGCAGACATTCAAATAAAGTTTCAGTGCTTATAATCAATCCAACTTTCCGGTTTTTTTCCCCCCATGGGGAATTCACCTGGTTTTGGAGTTTTTTTAAGTTTTGATTTTTTATATGTAATCTTTGATGATTTTTTTTTCCTGTAAATACCTAAAGAGATGTCAGAAATTGGAAACAGGCATTGCTACTAGTCTTTTAAAAGAGCTTGTTTTGTGGCAATTTGCACAGTATCTTTCCTCAGCTATTTGCCCAAACTTGCAATGATTAAGCATTGGTTGTGAATCCAATCTCATTTTATTTCCATTGCAAAGGTTTTGAGTTTTTTTTTTTCATGCATTGGACTTTAGAAGGGCCTCTCTCTTACACATTTATTGTGCAGGCTTACCTTGTGCTCTGGGCAGCATTGCCTCCTGTCCTCTCCATGTGCAAGGCACCCAAATGGAAGCATGAGCGTTTCCCTTGTGTTGTGTGTCTTCATAAATCCCAAGTCTACTCCAAGGAATAAAAAGCATAGAGGCTTATTGCACATATTTTATAATCAATATCCCTGAGTAAGGAGAGAGAGGAAAGCTGTGAGGACAGAGAACTAGTTGAAGCCTCTTAAAGGAGGAAATGGGCACCACCTCCAGGCACTCTGGAGGTCTCCTTATCTATCTGTGTCCTTTACATAATCCTGTTGGATTCTGATGACAAGCTTGTGGGCTAGATATTATTCTCATTTCCCACCTGGAAGACACTGAGACTCAGAGAAGCTGATCAGTTCAATCTGTGGTATTGCCGTAGCGTGGACAGAGTGGACTTCACACTGATGGTCCTGTCTCTGTTTGTTTGTCTTTGGTGAGGACACCTCAGCACAGCCAGTGTGTTCCATGTCCACCTGAGCTCTCATTCTGTTTGAAGTGTGTGTTCCTGGCAGCATAATTTGCATAAACAGAAAAGGATGATGAATGTGAACTTGGCCTAATGCTCTTGATATTGCATAACCAAAAGAGTGCGACTTTTCATTTTTACTAAGTTATACAAGTCAGTGTGGTTTTGGTTTTGGTCTTAGGTGTGGTAGTGATAGTGGCTGTGGTTAGCTGAGAATGCATGCTCCCTTGCCTACTTCCTCAAATGGCCATAGGCCACCCCAGATTGCCTTTGGTCTTCCAGGCTCCAGAAGGTGTGCAGACACCAGGGGAGGCAGCCTACTCTGACTCTGTGTTCTGGGCCATTTATTCTGAACACTGTTTCATTGTTGGCCCAAAGGTCTACCAGGGGATGCAGGTATTTTGGACCTCAGTTATAATTGCTGTAAAACCAGGGCCATGGAATCCCCAAAGCCCACATTTCTTTAGGTTCAATGAATTCCTATCTTTTTTTTCTTTTTTTACATTTCCATCATCAGAGGAGTTTTGAAAACTACATATTTTAGCCTCTCTCTAAAGACTGGCACCATAAGAGTTTTGAATGTCCCCAAACTATGTGACCTTGCCATAGTTGACCACTTTTCCAAGCAAAGTTTATAAAATATCCATTAGAAGTTGATTTTAATATTGCTGCTGACAGGTGAAACTATGGTCTGTTTGTCAAGATCTGTTCCAGATTAGATGAACAGATTACATATGCTTCATGGTATAGACTTGGCCTGCATGCTCATTTGTAGCATATAAAACATCTTCAAAATATGGTTTGCCTTGTGTTCTAATTATGTGTTAACTCTGGTCCTTGTTTGGAGTTGCCACTTCAAAAGGAGTCTTTCATTTCATTTAAAGAGAAGGGCGGTATTATAGTCAGAGCCCTTTCTCCTTTGGGGATGCTCTTCAGTGTCCTGAATCAAACACCCCAAGTTCACTTTATATGTTGAACTGCAAAGAGAGTTGCATTCTCTTAAGTGACACATCAGATCAAGTTCATAGACACTTGTAGAAGGTCTTCCTTTGATCAGAGCAGGGTGTCTGATCAAACTTGTAGGCTGTGTTCTTAATCTATTTTTCAAATATGCTCAGTGGTCTTAGCTAGATATTTGGGCTTTTTTACTGCCCTTGTGAACTTGAAACTGTGGCTCCCTTCTGATTTGTGGTGAAATTCCTAGATATATAAGTTATGTGCCATTTTTCTGCACAGCCGGTCATTAAGAGCAAAATGTTTGGAGTCAGACAGAATTGGCCTCACATCTTCAGTCTCCCACACACCCGTTTTCTTTCTTTAGAAAAGTTTCTTAGTCTCTCTAACGTCCAGTGAGCTCATCCCTAGAATCAGCAGAATAATAGCACTTACTCCTACCATTAGGGTAAGGATTAAGATAATCCACCTAACTGCTTAGCATATTGCTTGGCAAAATATGCATGCACCAAAAGCTGGATGTCATTTCTTTATGACACTTATTTTCACACTTGCCGAAAGACCTACAGACTATGTAGCAGAGAGGACCTGGTTCTTTCCAAGTTGGAGGTTAGGGGGCAGCAGGAGGACTTTGCTTCATTTTCCATTCTTTAGACTTGTTTATTACAGTCGTAGGTTACCATGGAGACATTCAGGATTAAGATGGCATTATTGAGTTAAGCATTCAATGAACACCTCCAGAGAGAAAAGCCATAACATGTATGCATGCCATCGCAGTTTCCAGAAGAAAAGGTTATAGGGGAGAAGTTGCCGCCTTCCTTGTCTCCGAGTTCTCTGAATTCACGGAAAACTACCATCAGGCGTTGAAACTCAGATCATCTCCCTACTTTCGCCCCTGTGTAGACCATTCCAAAAAGTTGGATAGTTAGGGTTTGAGTCTCAATACCACAGCCCCTCTTTACATACCAGGGAATGTGGCTTTCTGAAATAGATTCTGAAGTCGAAAAGAACTGTGAGTGTTTTCTGAGGAGGGTTGACCTCCTTTCATGCCACTTACTGTGAATTAAAGCTGCGAGGGGGGACTAGTTTGGGCTTGTGGTACAGCACTTAGCAGGCTGCTGCCAGGGAACAAGATTTGTGTTTCTAAGGCGATACAACAAAAAGGAGAATGCTTTAAGAGCCAGTGGCTGTCAGAGTGTAAAAGTATCTATGTTCCGAAAGGGAAATAGAAGCTGAATTAAGTAATTTTATACACACGTTACAGGGTGCCCTTCTGCTAGTCATTCTTAAATTCTAAAGCAAATAGTTGTGACCACAAAGGGCTCAGTCCATCTCAGCTGATTTTAGCTGGCAGACTCAAACTGGATATGATTGGTATTGACCTGCCCTATGCATGTGATTTTAAGATGGTCTGACTCTTGTCTGTCATTCTGTTGGGTTGTATTAATAACAGGGGACAAAGGGTGACATAGTCCAGCAGAGGTCTGGGCAGTCACTTGACTACATATTCTGAATAAACCAGAGGAGGAAAACTGTAGTTCCTCCAACTAGGACAGCAAAGCAGAGCCTTCCCCAGTACTTTAATGCCAATAACAACCTGTTGGCAAATGTGTAGCCGGTTATTGGCACGCAAGTATGCCCCAAACGGGTTTGTTGGATAAAGTACCATCCTAGGATAGAATCCACAAGGAGAGTGCACCCAGGAAAAACTACAGTACTGCTATATTTACTTAGTGCCTCTGCACTAGGGTTTATTTTCCACAGTTGGAAAGGGAACCACCTGTCTCAACTGCTGATGTCAGAGAGCTCCCTCGAGACTCGGGGCTGTTGGGAAGCACATGATACTGTACATATTTGCTCTTACGTCCATATCTGGCTAAGATTAGGTTTCAAATTTGTGCCCTATCGTGGAGTTCATTGAGCAGCGACTCTGAGGTGCCCTCCTACGTCACCGTACCCTTGTGAATTAAAAAGTAGCAAGTGTAAGCCCCCGTTGCAAGCATTTCCCCAACTAGTGATACAAGTATTTGCACTGCAGTAAAATGAATGACACTTGTCCTGGGGTTATCGTCTATGGATTCAATTTTGGAAGTGAGTATCAGGAGGAATTATCTTTGTGCCTAGGAGCTTTTGCGCTGTTGTTATTTGGGGGCTTTGCTTTATTTCTATTGGTGAGAGTTTAAAAAATATATATTTATCAGGGGCTGGGGCTGGGGCTCAGTGGTAGAGCATTTGCCTAGCATGCGTGAGGCACTGGGTTTGATTCTCAACACTGCATATAAATAGATGAATAAAATAAATATTTTTTAAATATTTAAATATTTAAAAAATATTTATCAGATTTGGAGTTTTATCTCTATATTACCAAAGAAACAATTTTAAAAAAAGATTAATCTGTAGTATGCTTTTGTTTATTCCTTAAGCTGGTAGTGTACCAAAGTGAAGAAATTGTTGTAAAGTAAATGAAATGCCTAATTAGAAAAGACTGGATATTATGACTGTGCATTTCAGACGATCTATTGTGGCCATTTGTCTTTGTTTGTTTGTTTGTTTGTTTGTTTGTTTTAAGATTTTTTCAGGGGCTGGGGTTGTGGCTCAGTGGTAGAGTGCTCGCCTAGCATACATGGGGCACTGGGTTCGATCCTCAGCACCACATAAAAATAAAGGCATTGTTTTGTATCCATCTACACCTAAAAAAAAATAAATATTAAAAAAAAATATTTTTTCAGAGGTGTGTAACTCATTCTTCCAGTTCTTTGTGCCTGGGAGGGAATGAGGCCTTTTAAATGTAGCTCCCTAAGGAAGTGTGAGGGCCACTTGGCTGCACATCTCCAGGGAGTAGGTTTTGTGTCACAGTCAGGGGCTCACACTCCAACTCTCCCACTGACTATACAATTGCAGGAAATATGATGCCATCAACCTTACTCAAACATTTCATAAAAATAGAATCGTTACCAACAACGGCAGAGGCAGAAGGCTTGCTATTAGTGAAGTTGTTCATTATTTTAATCGAGGCATGCACCTGAATTTGAATATCTTTACCAACTTGCAAATTATATGGTTATTACACAAAATAGGTGGAAAACAGAATCTGAGGGTATAAATTACATTCTTGGGTCACATCAAATCAATGTCTTATTAGGGATCAGTACCAGGGTTTTTAATTCCCAGCCTTCCTATGATGCACACTTTCAATTAAATTTATATCTGAAATGATGCTTGGTATCTTTTTCTCAAATTCTAAAAATAGAGTAAATAGGCTGGGCTAAGACCCCTTGGTTCATCTAATCTTTCCTCTAGTGTAGGATTTTCCTCTGAACCATTAAAAGTGTTATAATATATGATTGATATTAATTAGTTTTCTGTAAAGTACTGCATTCCTTAACATGAACTGAACTAGAAATAAATATATTACCATGAATTAAGATTTTATTAGTTGAGAAGAAGAATTAGATGAAGGCACCTATGTGAAATCCTAAGTACAGGCGTCAAATTGAATTAATGCCAGCACTGCCTTGAGATTAATTTGAGTACTGAATAAGAAATAGTATACCATAACATAACTGTGTTTACTGAATCATTTTTGGCATCGAAAACTAAGACTACATTATAGATGCAACAACAGGCTTTTCTCCCTTGGAAGAGAGAGGGTAATTAAAGTAAATGCTACCCTCGGAAAAATGCCTCTAGTCTCCAGGACCTAAAGAGTCTTCTTGAGAACATTGCATCCTTGTATGTATCCGGACTTTGCATCCTGGGTGATGCTCTGGCCATCTCGTGCCTCCTCTTAGAGTTTTACAATGCAATTGGTTCTATTGCCACCCTCCCAATTCTGGAATACTGGATGAACCTCACTTTACACATTTGCATCTCATTATTATGTATATGTTTTGAAAAGGTGCAGAAGGTGCTGGAAAGATTTATGGGATTGCCCCAGGGATGTTCTAAAAGGGATTCCTAATGATTTTGTAAGGAGGATGGATTGCATAGCATTTAATACAGGACCATGCAAGTTGAGCATGTAAAGCTCTCCAGATTACTCCTTAGACTATGATGGGAGTGGCGCCCCCTGCAGTTGTGCCCTCCTGTGGCTCTGCTCTACCTCTATGACTCCTTTAGTTTTGAAATTCCTTAAGCCTGTAATTCATTAATTTGATTTGCATCTAGGATATCCCTGGTAGTTTTAATTCACTGTCAAATAGGAATATTATGCACATCTTGCATATAACCTTAAATTTTTTAGTAACCCCATTTTGAACAGATAAATTTAATTTTAACAATATCTTTTATTTAACACAATATATCCAAACTGTTTTATCAACATGCAATCTATTAATTATGAATGAGATATTTTGCAGTCTGTTTTTCATAGCAAGACTTTGAAACCGCAGGCATGGTTTTCATTTAAAGAACATCTCTATTTTGACTGGACACATTTCTAGGGCTCAGGAGTCCCCTGTGGCTAGTGGCTACTGGATTGGTCAATACAGTTTTCAACCTGTCTCCATACTTGTCAGTACTCCATTACGCAGAGAAATCACTTTTAAAAAAACAAACTTAAATATGGATGATGAAATATAACAAATCCTTTATGTCATTTTATCAATTTAAAAAGTGATTGTATGATTGACCACATATTTTCAAGACATGAATGCCGAGAAAATGTACCTGATAGGCCACTGGGGGTAAATTGGCTGTACACTGATATATATATATGTTGTAGTCAGACACAATACCTTTATTTTATTTATTTATTTTCATATGGTGCTGAGGATCACACCCAACACGGTGAGCGCTCTGCTACTGAGCCACAACCCCAGCCCTACGTTGAATTTTTTTGATCCCCTGGCTTTGTTTTCCATTCTGCCTTCTGTGTGTATTTCAGATATCATCATTTAACACAATTTGATACTTTGGTGATTCCTCCCACATTTGCAAATTCACGGTGTCTTGTCAGTTTTCATGCACCATATGGATGTCTTGTTTCTTAACAGTGAGATTCTTGAAAGACTCTTGGCTCAAATAACATCATGGCCGGCCTCTTGGAATCAAATCTGTTTTCTGCCCTTGCTGCTTCTGGTCTCTTTAGAGAGAGAGTCAAGTCAGGACTGGTATAAAGCTGTGTTTTTTTTTTTTTTCTTTTCTTTTCTTCATGTAATCAGAGAAACCAACAGGTACTTGGCATCCCTGTGTCCACCACTTGTGATGATTCTGTCATGCATAGAAAGTCAGCTTAATATAGGACTTAAAGAGAAAGTCTGCCCTGCTCTGCTCAGCTTCTAGAATTTTTACTTATTTACTTTTTAAAATAAGGAAGCCAGGCAAAATGCAAACTCATACATCCACTATAATATTGCTTGATTTTCAACTGAGTTTTAAATACTCATACGTGAATAACAAGTATCACTATTGAGTACTTCTATGCCAAGCACTGGACTCATATAATCTCACTTAACCCCAACGCCCGACATATAAGGTGGGCATTTACATTGCCATTTTAAAAAATAATGGGCTTGAGGTTCAGCTAGTGTCAGTTCAGATACTTGAGACCTCAGAGATGGGTTAGAAGTGGCAGTGACTCTAAGGCCCATGCTCTCAGAGAGGGGAACAGCATCATCAAGCCAAGTCAATGACCTCCTTCAACAGTGAACTTTGAAGCAAGGATAAAAGTACTAATAGTTTCGATTTGGGAGATTCCCTTATTGTGTTTGTTCAAGAAATTCATACAGACAACACCTAAAACTGTACCATCTTTTGACAGAAGAGAAAATAGATCTAGAAAGTTTAGTGGCTTTGTCCAAAGTCAAAAAAACCAACCCCAATACCAGGTTTTTTGATTCCTGACCCAGTGCTATTTGTCTGAGTGGTTTAGTGGCCTATTAAAGAAGATAGTTGAGTGTGGGGGATTTTTTTTTTAATTAAGAAAAAGAAAAATACTTTTATAGAGAAATCTTTCTTTTACTTCTTTGTGTATTTTAAACTTTTCATTGAAATATAATATGGATTTTGTAAAGTGCCCATACCCTTAGGGTTGAGATCAATGAATTTTCCTAACTGCTCAAGCCCATATAACCAGCACTAGCAACAAGGAGACCACAACTGGGTCCCAGAGTCTTTCGTGCCTGGCTTCCTGCCCCCAACAAGGGCCTCCTCTCTCCTGACGTCCAGCCACATAGATTAGACATGTCTACCTCGGGGTTTCGTAGAAAGGAAATCATCAGCAAGGCACTTTTTGTGTGTGAGTCTGAGTGTCGCATTATATAGTTATTGTCCACTTCCTGGCATGGAGCAGTTCACTCATTCTCACGCTTCTGAAGTATGGGAGACCCAACAGACATTTTATGGTAGGTTTATGTAACATTAATGATTATTTTTTTTAAATGGGGGGATTATTAGTCCTGTTTTGTTTGATTCAGTCTGAAGACAAATTAACAACGCTGAGATACGGTACCTCAGTGGTTGCAGGTAGAACAGGTCCCCGCGAGCCACTCTTGTCTGGTGTTCTTACGTAATATGTGACATTGGGTAATGTGATCGAGAGACAAAGAGCACACATGCTGAAAATACCCACGGGAGAGCGCTGGGCCGGAGTTCCCGCTTCATGGCTTTGTACGGCTGTGCAAAAGGTTAGGTGTGGCCTATTTTTAGGTGTCCTGCCTGGAAAGAAATCTACTAAGATGGATGGTAGAAAGTTCCATCCCAGAGCTGTTAGGGATTTTTGTTTTGAAAGGAGGTAGGAAAAGAATCCACTGTGATCCTACACTCGGGCAAAGAGCAATCTGGACTCTTTATAGTGTGGTTTATTTAAAAGGGAAACTCCTGTCAAGTTCCTTTTGCAGATTGTCTTACAGGCACAGAAATCAGGTTTCCTTAGGTTAGTTTTTTTTTTTTTTTTTTTTAATTCCTTTTCTTCAGTGGCAGGTAAATGTGAAGTTAAGTATGTTGTGCTGGTGAATTTGCTCGTGAGAGCAGGGCATTGAGGGGAGGAGCTGGTGGTTTATCAAGCCATTGTTCTGACTGAGGTTTATCATTTACCTGGTCTAACTTTCCCTACTCCACGTTATCATTGCTCTTTCTCCAAATTCTCTGGTAGGGAATTTAGTGTGCCTGCTGCTGTTCATTCAGCCCTAGAAGGAAACCTCCAAGCTGGGTGGCGCAGGATAGCACTGAAGCTCAAACCCTTTATGTCTTGCTACAGGGGTTTCCAGAGTTGAAGAGTAAAACTCTGTAACCCTCAGGTATACATAAGCCATCCATCCTGTGACACAGCCTTGCTTTAACATATTTGCTCATAATGTCGTGATAAAATATTTTCAGCATATCACCTTCTTTTCTCTCTCCACACCCTACAGTAATCTCTTAGGTGATCCCCCCTAAATTAAAAAGACATAAGATCTTATTTTATTAAATAGAATGATCTTTTTATTTAAGGGGGCAGTGCTCTGATATTAGGAGGGAAAAAGGGTGACTTAAAATTCTTATTTCCCCCAGATGCTGAAAAACTTACTCATATTTACAAAATTCTAAATTTAGAATCCACCTTCTTTTCTAAATCTGAGTAACACTATTTCTTTGTTTTTGTCACAAAACCAGAGCACATGTTGATAAATCATATTGCACACCTATGCAGATGTAAGAAAACAGTAACTATCATTTGTGTGTTTCTCACATTTACTGTGCAAACAGACACTTGGTCTTACATGTGACTTGTGCCACTTGGTAGAATTAATGATCAACAGTATGAGAGCTGCCTTTCTCTGGTAAGCTACCTGGGATTTGTAAGAAACCCATGTGTATAGAAAACATCCTCCTTCTAGCCAACAGCTAGCTTTAAAGTATTATAGTCCCAGGTTTCTTCTGTTCTTTTTCTAGAATGGTAGTAGTTAAATATCTGTAGTGCGATAAAGCTGTGCTTTCTCAGCAAAGCTTACCACCAGTTAGCTTTCTTGCATGTTGTCCCTGATTCCCAGCGTCCGTGCAATGACACATTTGGAGTCACCTTGTGCAGCAAAGCCTTCCCGAGTTGGCTGGGATGCAGTCACATCACAGCACTTCAGAGCTGGCCAATATTTTTGGTGTAATTGAATCTGGCCATCTTTTTGACAGATAAGGAAACTGAGGCTCAAATTCATTGTGGGAACCGCCCCCAGTCAGACGGCTGGTGAGGGACGTGGCTGAGTGAGGACCCATGTTCCTCCAGCTCATCCATCCTGCCTTCCACTTTGGGCTGAATCAAGAGCCTCAGCGTCACTCTATACATTAGGCAGAATTGAGCCTGATGTGAATTTAAGCCATATGGCCTGGGTTTCAACCTCCTTATTCCCCTTATTACATAAGGAATTATATAATTACATAAGAATTGTTTTTATTTATGGTCAAAATAATGACCACCCAAGTGCAGGAAGGGAGATGTGCAGGAGAGACCCAGGAGATTTCTAGAATACCCCAAGTGGCCATGAAGCCTTCATCCTTGGATGTAGTCAGACTTCCAGGGGAAGGAAGATGGGTCCATCCTTCCGTCCTTCCTGTGACCTGCAGAGTTCTCCGATGAGCTCCCCACCCACAAACAGGGTTGCAGTATGACAGTCTTTACACAGATGGTTCCCCGTTTCTGGACAAGCAGTGTTCTAGAAGTTCACTTCCAAGTTGCTGGTTCGAATCTTGGACTGTGTTTTCCTCCTTAAGTCAATTTCAGGTGTCTCTGATGAAAGCTACCTCTCTCTCAGTTCTCCCCCTAAGTCTTCTCTGCCTGCCCTTCCTGCCTCCCTAGCCAGAAGACAAGACTCTCTTCCTGAGAAATCTCCTTAAGAGTTCCATCATATGATTTTTTGAAGATACTACTGTTGTTTCTTTTCTTTTCTTTCTCTTTCTTTCTTTCTTTCTTTCTTTCTTTCTTTCTTTCTTTCTTTCTTTCTCTCTCTCTCTCTCTTTCTTTCTTTCTTTCTATATGTCTCTAAATAATATACTATGCTAGTAAGCTATGATCCATTTCTATAAATGGATGAAATTTTAACCCTACCAAGAATAATTAATTTTGAAGGGAGAGTTTAACATGACTTGATAATGTATTGAGAGACAAAGTGAAGATGGTTAGGACATCCGGGATTGGGTTGTTTGGGGCCATCTCTGAGGTGGCTAGTGGTGGTGGATAAATTCTCTCACTCTATAATTCAGGCCTCAGAGGGTTCCTACACGTCAGGCCGTGGCTTTCTTCAGTGCTGCTCCCGAGCCTGTAGCCTGAGTGCAGTAGCTGCTAGACTCAGTGTGATAGAAATGACTACATTTTAAACAGATGATGAATATATGAGAAAGATAAGGGATGTCAGAGGTTGTTTCTGTTTGTTCTCTTCCCTGTATGTCAAGAAGGCATAGCCCTAATACTGAATCTCTCTATTCATTTCAAAGATGAATAGATATTCTGAATATATAAGTTATCCTTATTTATCACAGAAAATAAGAAAGTTACAGAAAAGCACCAGCACACAAAGAAAATTAACCAGGACTTATAATTTCATCAGCTACAGTAAACAGCTCATTTATGTTCTCTTCCTCATCTTCTTTCCTCCTGACTATATATATTTAGAAATAAACTTTTTATGATTATAGTTATTTCCAGTTTAATAATAAAACCTAATATATATTGAACATTTCCCATTATGCTACTAAATGTATTCTTCAGGTTTTTAATGAAGCCTTGAGTATATATGTATGTATACTGCTTTATAATTTACTTAACTCTGTATCAGAGTGGACAGAAACATCACAGTCACATTTTGAGCAACATAAATGTAAATGATATAGCATTGAGGATCCTTAAAAATCTTTGTATACATTCCTCTGTTAATTTTTTTAGGATAAATTCCTAGAAGTAGAATTTCTGAGTCTCTCTGGGGCTGTCCATTTTTAAATATTTTGATATACATTACCTATTTGTTCTCTAGAAAAATTGTTCCCATTTATAATCCTGCCAGTAGTATTTGGCATTTTTTATTTGCCTTTTTACTGCACTGCTAAAAGTAAAGGTTGATTGTAGAGGAGATCTTCTTCATTAAGGATGTTTCTTCAAAAGTCCTGTGTCTAGCTGAGTTAGCAAATATCATGGAATATTCTACATATTACCACAAAATTTAACAAGACCTTAAAGCTCATTGTTTCTTAATAATTTATTTCCTTTCAACCTCTCCCAAATTTGAGGTGTGTATATGTTATCCTTCTAGTATAAAATACAAATATCAAAGTGCTTAAAAAGGTCTATAACAGAAACAAAGGCAAAATACTCCACAATTCTTCCAAGGCTCTGTCTGATATGATAAAGAAAAAGAACAAACCAAGAATTTCCCAGAATCTCACTCATTCATCCTTTTTTTTTTTAGAGTGTGTGCAAAATATAGTTTTCTCCCTTAAAATTAAGAAAACTTAAGCTAATTAGAACCAAGTTCCAAAAAACAGTGCCAGGGGGGCAGCCTGACTATGATTTAACAATCTGCAAACCCTAGTTTTCCCCAGCCCTTATTAACTGCAGCTAGTGGGATAAAATCTTTCTTTAAATTGAATATTATGTTTTTGAGGTGCAGTAGAATCTTAAATTTTAAACAATGCCAGATTAAAATAAAATATGGTATGCCTTATTTTTTCTTCTAGCTAAAACATTGGTAAATAACCTTATTAAACATTCCTTGCCTCAATAATCAGGTACTCGATTATAGGTGAATTAACCCAAAATAATTAAGGTAGATAAAAATGTATGTACATTCACAACTATGACTGAGTTGCACATGATAAAATCAGATTTTAACCATTCTTTCATCCCCTTTACTTATCTGTGTTCTCGTATTGCTTTATGTTCACATTAGTCCAACTGACTACAACTCAGATTAATTTTCACATTGTTTTTGTTGTAATATGAAAAATGCCAAAAGCACATAGGTCTGTTCTGAAGAAGGTTTTATTGGAGATGAGAGCTGTATTGTTGTGGTTGTCGATCACCTCTTGTTTATTCAAAAAAGTGCTAGGAGGCATTAATGTGGTCCACCAACCTTCCTGAAATGGTTTCCTCAGAGGTTCTTTGCTCACATGGACATCACCATGGCAGTTTGTGTAAAATAAGATTTAATTTGAGAGTATTTATAAGAATAAAGATCTTTGGTATTCCCTACTCTGCATCCACATTTTGTGCCCTGCAAAATCTCAGCTTCAAACCAGAGACCCAAAATACATGATCAGAAATGGACTTGGGATACAAGGATCAATGGTTCCCTCTAGGAACTAAGAGCCAGCAATTGAATAGCCATAAGCAATAATTAACTTTAAAAATATTAGCAATTCTGGGCAGGTCTCTTTTCTTTCTGGGAGAATGTTCCAGGCATGCAGAATTCTCAGGGATACCTCTTTCCAGACACTTCCTTAGATACCAAGTGATCTCAGAGGTCCTTGATGTGCCTTAGATTTGGGGAGGGTTCTGCTCACTCTGTTCAACTGCTTTTCACTCTTACCTGCCTGATTTTTCTTAGTTGTAAAAATGGGTGCACAGATGACCTTTCCTGGGAAGTTTTAGGACTACCTTGATGGACATGTAGAATTTGAAGTGACGATCTCAGTACTAGCCTGTGCAAGTTTGGCTCTGTCTTCCTCTTTCCCTTTCTTCCTTGAAATGTTCCACCTTAAATTTATTCCTCTCATTGTAAGTCTACAAGAACAAATCAAAGAGATGTTTATACTAATAGTATTTACTTCTGAGTTTCCTTTTGTGCTTACCTGGATACAACGTTGACACCACGTGTTTTTGCTATAGTCTATGGTATGAGTTTGAGTGTTCCAATTTGATTGTATTTATTTTTTAGAAATGGGAAGCTGTTGGCCTGGGGTTGTGGCTTAATGATAGAGTGATCGCCTAGCATGTACAAGGCCCTGGTTCGATCCCCAGCACCACATAAAAATAAATAAAATAAAGGTATTATATCCAACTACAAATAAAAAATAATTACAAAATAAAAAAGAAATGGGAAGTTGTCTGAAATATGGATGATGGACAAAGCTTGTAATTTGGGGGCAGGAGTGGGGAAAGAAACCCAAATTTCAAACACTTCTTCAAATATTTTTGTTATAGAATTTAATTGTTCTTACGAATTATTGAATTGAATTATTCTTTCTCTCTCCCCCCACCATCCCCCTATCAACTCAAAAGACAGATTCTCCCACCTCCACCAATGTGGGGACTTTGGAATACATTAACAGGACTATTGAGTGGCGGATTCCATGGGGGGGTGGGATCCAGGCCCTGTGTAGATATACGATATTATAGGCATCCAGCAGATGTTAATAAATACCTCTTCCTATTGTTGGGAGCAAATGGGGTTGTTTTGGAGCAGAGTCGTTGTGGTTAGTGAAAGGACCTTGTACCTAAATAGAGTGTGCTTTCAAGAGTAGAAAAAGAAATCTGGATATTGAAGAAAATGATACTGCTTTTTCATGCCAATTTTTTTTTCTCCACGTTTAAGCTCTGTCATCCCCCTAAAATTGCAAGGTCCCTTGTGTCCCTGCCGTACCCCTTCTCAGCAGTCCTTGTGATGGATTGCTGGGCACACAGTCAGGCTTCCATAGATCGTTGTTGACTGAATCAAACACTTGGAAACCTTGGAGGCAGAGTTGTAGAAGGGGTGGAAGATAGGCTGCAGGGAGAGGGGAAGAGCAGCCGTCAAGGCAGAGAGAGAATTAAATATAGAAACCGCCTGGGGAGCCAGAAAAGACCAAGGTTGGTGAGCAACTAACAATTTTAAGTTCTCCTGATGAAAGAAAGAAAAAAAAACTGGACAGAAGAGAATTTTTAATCTGAAGAGTTAATTAACCAAATTATGAGAACTTTAAAATATCCCTTTGAGTTATAGTTTTGAGACTTAAAAAAAAAAACAGTAGCAGGTACTCTAACTTGTCCTACGAATAGGTTTAAATTTGGATTTTTATACTAGTAGAGATGGAAGGTGTGGGGGGGAAGGCAATATGCTGGAGTTTGTGAGACCTTGACATGTTTTGACTCCTAAAAAATACAGCATATATGAAACCACTTGTCATCTGGGTGGCTATGTTGATCTGAGCATTTTAAGAAGTGGAATTAGGTGGCAGAAAAAAAAGTAGCATGGATCCCGAAGCTACACAATGTGTGAAGGTTAAAATATCAAAAACAATAATGCAACATGCTCTAGGGTAAAGGAACGTCTCTAAAAGGTGTGAATGGGATTTTTTTAAAAAGCATGGTGGTTGCCCATCTTTGGATGGGGACAGAGAAAATCGTCAGTGACTCTCACGACGCAGGGATCATTTGATAATAGTTAAGAAACATCGACTTCTCTTGGCCAAATGACCAATATCATTTCACAGTTGACTGTGTTGAGGGTAGAGCCAATGACCTTTGTCCTGAATTTTAATAATTTACTGAAGTTTTACATTAAGTAAGAATATAATTGGGAGGAAAATAAGTATTTTGGGGGAGGTGGGGTGGGGAACACAAAGTAATGCCATTATTTGCCTTCATGAAAACATTCTCAAAGTTGTATATTCCTTTTTAATTTTTTTTTAACATGGAAAATTAAAACTACAGCAACTTTCTGCTAAGTATAAAGGAAAATGTGCCAGGGAAATATATTCAGCTCACTTAAAATGTCAAAGCTGTTGGCCATCTTTTTATGTCCAGTAATGACAAACTTGTCAATTTAATCACATTATTCAGAAATTTACTAGCAACTTGTTGCAGATATCAGAGGAGAGAAGTCTTTAATATAAGTGGTATGAAAGAAACAGCATTCTGGTGGCTTTTTATCTTGTTTGTTTTTTATTGTATTTCTTTCTTTCACTTTACAACTTGAGCAACTTAATATTTAAAGTATGTGTTAGAGAAAAACCACCACTTTCTTTTCTTCATAAGGAGATATACAATAAAGAAAACATTAAATTAACTTCAGTAGAGCAGGAATTTAAATTAATAGGGCTTTCAAAATTATTTTTAGATACCTGAGAACTTTATTTTCAGACAAATTATTGTCTGGTAAAAGAATGAAGCTGAATTTTAAAAGTCTGTTGGGTTTGGAGTTCCATGAAACCTGTCTTCCCAAAGATACATACCTGTGTACATCCCTCTGGAACTCAGAAGGGTTAAGTCCGACCACTGTAATGTTATGGGAAGTATTTTTCCACTGTCTCTAGTACCTTGGGTTTGTTATGTATTCAATATGTAGTGTCATCATAAAACAGTAGCACCTGCATTAGCCCTCATTGTCTCAAGGTACGAGCTGAGAAATAATAAAACAGTGAAGCTCAAGAAGTGAATATTTCTGCTAATGGCATGTGGATATTTTCCCTTCACTCCATGGACATTTTTGATTTCACACGCAAACTGCACGACCCAGGGCACGAGGGTTGGAATCCAATGTTTATTCAAAAAGGCACCCTAAGGCAGTCAGGGAGGAAAGGCTACATGTATGGAAGAAGGCAGCTGAAAGCCGGAGCTGTTCTGGGCACAGCAGCCGCGACTGTATTTACTAACATTTGTTTTCTGGGAGCCTATGAAAGAAATGGAAATAATGAGAAGGAAGCTGAAAGGATGAGGTTTTGTTGCTTGCTCTCCTTATATGGAGCAGAGCAAACTGCAGTAACAATTCCAGAGCTGGTGTTCCCTACCCACACGGGGACAACCGACTTCTGGGGAGAGGAGTTTGTTTATACCTTAACAAATACAGACTGTTTTGTTGATTAAACAAGCAAAAAAAAAAAAAAATGCCTCATTTGCTGCTTTCAAACACTCCCCCAATTAGAAAATGTCTCATAAAAATGCATCATGTGATAAGCTCTTGCTTTAGTCCCAAACTGAGCTTGGGTCCACTTGGAGAGCTTACGGTCCTATGAGAATACACATACTAGTTAAGAATATAGTTGTTCTGTCGTGAAACAGGGAGCTTTGCCCCTTGCTCATTTTGGAGGAAAAATAAATTAAAAAAAGATTGCAGGGGATTTTAGTTATTATATGGCCAGGGCTCCGTTTAGAGTCTGTGGCATTCAAAGCTGGCTTTAATCACAGCATGATGCTTGAAACCTCCAAAAGTCCAAGTGTTTCTTTTCTTTCTTTCTTTCTTCTTTTTCTTTTTCTTTCTTTCTTTTTTAAAGCGTTACTTCACTGAGGCAGAGGGCTGCCTTTGAGTGACGTCAGGAGTTTGAGCAGCAAGCTGCACAGGAGAAGGGAGGCTGGGTGAGTGACAGCCCAGCCTACTTTTTAATAGCTTTGTCATGTGACTGGGGACTGTAGTAAGACAGGTGCCTTCAGTTCACTCTCAGTAAGGGGCTGGTTGCCTGCATGAGTGTGTGCTCGGTGTCACTGTGGATTGGAGTTGAAAAAGCTTGACTGGCGTCATTCAGGAGCTGGATGGCGTGGGACATGTGCAGCCAGGACTCTGTATGGAGTGACATCGAGGTGAGCTGGGGCTGGGCTCCGCAGGCATTGCAGCCAGGACGGCAGCTTCCCTCAGATGCAATTATCCCTGTAAGGGGGGGGATGGGCTTGGGCGAGGAGAGGAGGCAGAAAAGTAGCCGGAGCGGAGCGGGCGGGAGCTTTTGGAAGGGAATCTCAATCTTATCTTAACTCCAATAAGTTTGCTATTTTAAGGTGGCTCTGAGATGCCTTGAGCAAATCAAAGCTCAGCTGCTGTCATCAGTATCTGTTGCAGTTAGAAACTCTTTCCATGTGCCTTTGGCTCTGTTTCTACTCATATGCAATATTTATGCTCTAAGATATTGATATGAATCAGAAGCTGAAGTCTTTCCAGTGGTGTTTAGTGGCCTGGTTGGAAAAATGCCATTTCTATTTATAAGAAAATGAAGATAAAAATATTAAAATGGATGCATTCAAATATAGACCGTTTTGATTCTAGTCCGGATTTTTTTTTTCCTTTCTCTGTTCATCAGACAGAGAACTTACAAAATCCTAAACATTCCTGCTGGACTGTCTTAGATTGCTTTTCCCGCAAAATATAAAATGATGCTGCTGCTTCCTTTAAAACTCCTATGTGTAGTTGAAAGATTTGGTCAGGGAAAAAAAACAAAGCCTTATAGTGCAAGGTTTCCTGTTTGAGCCGGTGGCAGGGAAGCCAATGGTTAAATCTCCCTGTACCACGGAGAGCTGCCTGAAGCCGGAGAGAGAATAGAGTTTATGCAGGACCGTGTGTGGAGCTGCTCACTGCTTGTGTAAAAATAGACGGCAATACATCAATTCCACAGTCTGTGCTGGCTACAATTCATACGGGGGAAAAAAAAATGCAAGCGGTTTCCTCGTAATCTCTGGAGTCTAGCTGGGGGACGGAGGACCTCGGTGTGTTTGCATTCAGCACAATGGAATGTTCCCGGAAAGTTTGGGCAACTTGGGAAACAAGCGAAACTTTCTGAGGACTCTGCTGAGATGGACCCGAATTGAATTGCATGGAGGATCCGAGCTGCTAACAATGAACCTGGCAAAGGACTTCGAGTGCTTCCTCCGGGTAGCTGGGGGCACGTAGGGTAAGGGGGAGGATCAAGTGCCACACGTGATTTGATTAAATAAGATGTGCATGTGGTGTGGCTGGCGATACACATCTAAAGTGAAAATAATTTGGCCGAGGCCGGCTGCGAATGCATTTTTCCTATCTAGCGAGGCATGCCCTGGATTCTTAACTCCTTGCTGGGTTTGCAAACGTTGGCTCTGGCTGCCCTTCTTGCCTTGGTGGATTGTATTTTGTGGGTTGTAATCCTTCTTATCTTGTTGTGATTTCTCGGTAAGGCAGGATAGATATGGAGAATTCATATGTCCTGTAGTGATTAAGAGTCAGGGTTCTAAGTGGCTTCAAAGTCCTAATTGTTTGAGTAGCCCGGAGTGTCCTGTGGGTGGTTGTCTGGCTGGCACGGTGGGTCTCTGCTGCTGTAGTTTCGTTTTTCCATCATGCATAATTCCTGATGCTGCTACTTGATTGAGGAACTAGCTCGTATGGAAATAAGGAAGGTTAATGTTAACTACCGGAATTCCTGCAGTCGTTTTCCAATAAGTATCCAGGCCTTTCAGAATGGTGGCCTTTTTACGTTTTCTTTTCTGAAGGGGAACAGGTCTTGGGCTCCTTGTCCAGCCGTGGATTGAGTCGCAGGTCCGCTGTGGCTGGCCAGTTGCTGTTGCACTGTAGGCAGCAGCTGCTAGAAGCCCTGCCTTCGAGACAGCCGCTCTGGGAATCACCTCTGCCAGTTTCAAATATTAGAGCAGCAGGTAGCGTAGGCAGCTTTCATTTTTTGAATCATTAATGTTTGCTGTCATCCTAAAACGTCTTATGCCCTTTTGCACATAATGACAGGACAGCACACTGGTTAATAAAGGCCCATATCACTGGAGGTGCTCGGAGTCCCCCGTGTTTCACAGTTTAATGAAGGTGATGTACAATAAGGTTACCAAGATTGATAGAGACAATTCACATGACATATACTCCACCAAGACTGTCATTCTTTATGGCCCTCCTCGCCACCCCCTTCCCTTGTCTTGACTAATTTTTTTTAAAGAAGTTAAGATTCTTTTTTTTTTTTTCATTAATATAATTAATGTGGCTGAGTCCACTTTTTCTTCTCTCTCTCTTTAAAATTTACCATCAAAACCTCCAAAAGGTTAATGGAGAATTATACTTAATTATAATGATTCATTATCATCAGTGCAGTTAAGCTAATTTATTGTCTCCTTCTTAACTAAGAGAAAAGTCTGTTGGGGTGAAATAATGTACAATAATTAGCCTTTTGTGTTTAGTGACTGCTTTATCCTCTTAAATCTTATTATAAAATTAAGGCTACAGTTGTGACATAGCTGTCATCGTTGCAAGGAGGCACTAGAACGAGGCTGTGTGAGTGCAGTCGAGCACACCTGTTACAGATGTATGGGGAAGTCATAAATATCAGCGTGTCAGATGAGGACAGTTACAGGGCTCGGACTGTGTCTGCCACCATCCAAAGGCCAAATATAAATTAATAACAGGGACACTTGCTACGACTAATGTGTTTTAGATTAGCAGAATAATGCCACATTCAGAAGCACTGATCTTATTAGCATGTCAACATTGGCAAGAGCACAGGCACTTTTTGGAACCATAATGTAAAAGCATAATAGGAGAGGGAGAGCTGGAGGAGAGAGAGAAGGAGGTGTACAAGACAGTAACACACAACAAACTGACCTGGTCTAGTCAATGGTTTTCAAAAGGGACTTACACATTTCTGGAAAGTTCTAGGGTTTTGTACAGGGTGTGCCTGGAGAGGGCAGTTAGATATTGTTCACCAGTCCATTGGTATGACCCGTCAGTATTCCTAAAACATGGTTCCTGAGCTCTACAACGGAACTTAAGGCAGAGGTAGACAGCCAACATTTTTATTTGTTGATGCTGTTTATGCTTGATTATGTTAAAGGACTATCCCCCTGTGAAAGCTTAGTATTTTTGCACTGTGGGAAAAGTTCTCCCCTTGCCTCTGAATGGATGGTGTCAAAGCAGAGTTGACGCTGAGTGTGTGTGCTTGGACTGCAAGGGGTGGGCCAGAATGTGCCCGGGGAGCATAACA
This sequence comes from Urocitellus parryii, assembly GCF_045843805.1. Classification (NCBI taxonomy): domain Eukaryota; kingdom Metazoa; phylum Chordata; class Mammalia; order Rodentia; family Sciuridae; genus Urocitellus; species Urocitellus parryii. The sequence goes on from NC_135540.1 coordinate 127,631,462, forward strand.
CCCGTAACAAAACAAGAACATTGGACTGGGACGAGATCTTCTCTCCTGTCCAGCTTCCATTGCTTTCAACCTAGTTGAATAGACTGATCTGTAACTTTGGGTTCATATAATAAAAAGGAAAGACCAATAAAATGATAAGGAAGGAGTTTAGATAGAGCGGACAGCCCTTTCCTTCCATTACCTTCTGCCTGCAGCTGGGGACCTCACGGGGCTCGTGGCCTTAGGGCAGAACTGCAGTGATTTGCAGACTCCTCCCATTCTTCTCTTACTAACTGCCCACTCCATTACCCAGGCCCTACTTCTCAGTGTGTGGCTTATCATCACACTGCTGCATATGATCCGTGTAATGCAGCCTGCCAGGGATGACAGGGGTGCTTGAGGAAAAAGAAATCTGCATAAAACTTATTCAAAATCTAAATGTCAAGGGATATCTGCAACTTCATGCCCAAGGACTGCGTGGATGTGAACAACTGGACAGCATCTCTCCTGACCTCGTAAGGTAGAGGCAGGAGGGTCCTGCTTCTGAGTGGGAGGCCTGGGTTCAGACAGCTTGGCGCACAGGTAGACAATGTCCCTATGACTCTGGCATCCCCAGACCCTGGCTGTAGGAGTTTCTGCAGGGTTCTTTATGGTATGCAGCCTGGAATCAGCCATCAGTGAGCTGATTCAGTTCTAGGAGTCCACTTCATTGGTAATGGGGTCCACTTTCCTTGGAAAGCACTAGGGTGGGGCCGTTAAGTGATATCTGCTACACGCAAGGAAGAAAAAGAATATGGCAATCTAAAATGGCCTTGGGGACAAGCAGCCCAGCTGCAGTAGAGGATATTTTAAACCTTTCAATATATTGAAATAATTTTATAACTCTGAACAAAAATAGCTATTTTGAATGTATTTGGAACATAGTTGAGATACACCTGAATAATGAACAAAATATAATTGTGGTGTGTTGTTATTGTGACTCCTCTTCTCCAGGTGCCAGGTGATCCCAAACACACACACACACACACACACACACACACACACACACATACACACACACACGCCATGTCTTATAAGTAACTCAGAGTGAGATATAAAGGCTGCATAGAAAAAAATATGATCTTCATCTCAAGGAACCTGCTTTGACCTGTTAAGGATGACGTCCAGTAACTCATAAAAAGTCAGTGAGAGTAAATGATTTAAGAAATAATTCAAGAGGACCACAGATGAGTCAAAGGCCTTGCATCATTAGTTGCTGAATGAAGGATAAGGATGACATGTTTAAAAAGAGTCTAAGTGGAGAAAGTTCTCCTCATGTAGTTCCTGTCTTCTGTTTTTCACGTGCCAGTTGTTTAGGGAAAGTCCAGTAAGCATGATAGTTCCAAGTAAAATCAAGCTTGTGTTCTTCTCTAAGAGATTATACTCTCAGGATAGAGTAAGATTTTACGTATAGTTAAGCACAAGACAGTCTGATGTGATAAGGGCTAACTCTCCAAGCGGTACAAACATGCCGCGGCTTTCTCACTGGAAGACTCAGAGAGGACTTCATGAAGTACTTATCTTGGATTTAGAGATGGAATTTTGCATGGGATAAATCAGGCAAAGTATCCTTTGGGAGCCAAGTGGGAAAAGAATTTAGGGTGTTTTCCCTGGTGATTAAAGCCTCAGAGGCCAGCTTTGGTGGTGTCGTTGAATTAACCAGGCTTAATTCCTATCACATGCTATTGTGGTTTAATACATTCCTGCAGTTAATGAAAGCTTTTTTTTTTTTTTTTTCTTTTTTGCCTCCTGCAGTGTGCTGCTCTGGTTGGTGAAGACCAGCCTCTTTGCCCAGATCTTCCTGAGCTTGATCTTTCTGAACTAGATGTGAACGACTTGGACACAGACAGCTTTCTGGGTGGACTCAAGTGGTGCAGCGACCAATCAGAAATAATATCCAACCAGTACAGCAATGAGCCTGCAAACATATTTGAGGTAAGAACCTCCTTTGGAAAGTTCATTTCTCCTTGACCTTGGCTTGGGCCAGTCTGACATGGGATAGGCCTGAAAACATCTTGGGTTCTTACTGTATGGTCATCAAAAGAGTTTTTGTCATACTTTCTTTTTGATGGTGAAACAATATTTTGGAAAACAAACAGTTTTTTTTTATATAATTAAGGGGCTGAGAACTGACAACAGACTGCATTAAATTGTGTTGAAATACACGGGGTTGTGAAAGAATTGATGACAAGAACAAAAGTCTAAACCTGTTTATTCCAATTTCCCATGGAGAGAATCTTAGCCGTAAATGGTGACTAATATAAATTAATATTATAAGAAGGAGAATTTTAAACTGAGGGTTTAGAAATCTACCTTTTTTATCAAATAGGTGAGCAGTGTTGACTATTACTCTTATGTTCTTGGTACATACCACTAATTTCTTTGTAGGTGGAAATTGATAAACTCAACAGATCTAATCTATATTTACAAATTAGTCAAAATCCATTTTCCTTTCAATAGTGAGAATTACCTCCCAGACTCTGGATGCTTATTATATGCTATAATAAAGAATGTTACCCTTCCCCGATGAACATGTTGTTTAGAGAATAGACGTGCTTTCTTGCAAGATCAGCATTCATTTGCTTGAAAATAAATCATTTCTTGTAGGGACTTTTAGTGAGTACTCTTACAAGTAAATTAAATCAAGATTGCAAAATCACCTAATTTTCAACATCAGAATTACCAATGCTATCATCATGAGCTAATATTTTTTGAGAACCTACTATGTGCTGACTCTATTCAAAGTCTCCATAACCCACCAGTGAAGACCTTTATTGGTTGTTTTCAATGTCATTTGATTAAAATTCCGAGTCTTTAAGAAAGCCAATATTATAATTTTAATTGAGTTTTTCCTACCACTCAGCTCATGGAAGTTGCTGAATAAATGTTTTTTTGTATAATGAGTGAAGGATGAATATAGTAACGTTGACAACCATAATCGTAATGACAACAGTGGGCAACGTGTTGGAACCCTTTCCTGTCATCTTACACATTCCTCAAAACCACCTGCTGTTTAGGTACTATTAGTATTGTTCCCATTTTACATATGCAGACATGGAGGCTCAGAGAGGTTAAACAATTTTCCCAGAGTCACACAGTTGACAAATAATTATGGCACTTAAATTCTAAATTTATCTGACTTCCAAGTCTATATCATTGATTAAAATAGGGAAACAGTGAATTCCGGTGATCGCCATCCTTTAGAAACATGTATGAAGCTGCTTCTTTGCTCAATACATTTTAAAAATAGGGCAGAATCTTTCCTTTCAGTTATGGGGTATTGGTTGATGTGGAGGCCGGGGCAGCCTGTCAGCCATGGGGGCTCTGCCCAGGGTGAAGATCTTGCAACAGGTCTGGAGTATTAAGTGGGTCTCACAGGAATGCTTCAGGTAGGGCAGCCAGGGGGAGGAACCGCTGAAGGTTTGTGGTTTCTATACTTTCCCAGGCTTTTCAGCTGGGTCTTAGAAAGTTCATGTGAGGACTTGGCCGGTTAGAACTGGTAAATTGAACATTCCTCATTCAGTGCACTTGTCAGGTTACAGGCCCATTCTAAGTCATGCTGCATTAAATAAACAGTGCTTTAAAAAATGTCCATCTCTATAGACCTCTTATCTAATAATCAATCCACTGTTCCATATTGGGTCAAGGCCATGGTCTCTGGAGATGATGGTGGGGGACAGAGGCGTGGTCCTCAGTGCCTCCCTACTTTCAAAAAGGACCACTTTCTTCCTGGCCTTAGGTTCCCATATTTGCTGTGGGGTGCCTACGTGGAGTCTCCCCGTTGATTTCTTCAGGATGCTTCCTGTCATTGATCTACCTATAGATGTTGAATCTACACAGGGACTCTCCTTTCTTTCCCTATATAACTTTCAACAACTGATAGAATTGTTTTTATTGCCCCAAACACAAGGATTACTTAATTTAATCTCACATGAGATCATTTTAAGCCAATAATTCTCAACAAAAGCAACATCCCCTCCCCCTTCAGATATTTGGCAGCTTCTTGGGGGGGGGGGTGTTTGATTGTGAGGACTGGGGAAAGGTGGTCCTACTGGTATTTAGTGGGCATAACTGGCATTGAGAGCTGGCACTAAATATCTTACAATGCACAGGAAATCTCACGACAGCACAGAGCTCTGATCTCAAATGACAGTCGTGCTGGGGCTGAGAAACCCTGTTTGTTTGTTTAATTGTTTTTGAAAGTCTCAGTGATCTGACCAATTCATCCCCTATTTGAAGTGTAAAAGATAAATTGGTCCGATGGCTGAGACCAAACACAGTGAGGTGGTGGATATCAGGAATAAGAAGCCACATAAAATGATCGAGCTGCTCAGGGCCTCAGTACTAACATGTCAGGTATGCTCTTAGTGACAGAAAAAAAAAAGTGACTGTTTAGATAATTCCCATTGCAGCCTCTCTGATGTCACAGGGCCCCTTCTTCTCTGTCCAGGCAAAGGTTAAGGTCCTCTGTGGCAACACGCAGCAGCGTCATGAGCATTTGCATAGAGTGATGACACCTCTACTCTTTGCCCTCCACTGTTAAGCGCAGACATCGCTTCTGTAATGGGAAAAGAAAGTGTGTTTTGAGCTGAAGTGAAATTCTAAAATTGGTCTTCCCTGGCAAAAAAAAAAAAAAAAAAAAAAGTTCACGTGCAAGATAACCTTTGAATGGCCACAGCTTTGCGTGTATTCCAAAGCAGCGCTTCAGAGAACTACTTTCCCAGGGCCACCTTTTCTAGTGGACTTTTCCCTGGTACACAGCTCCTCCCTCCTCTCAAAGCCCTGTGTTCTCACCTAAGAAGGCTTCCATCAGCAAGCCACAGGGCCACAGCTCTGCCTTTGCTCATCTGCCACTAAGAAGCATTATCTACCTCTGGTTCCCAGAATTAAAAAAGCATTGAGCAGTTCAACCATTTCCCTGACTCAAGTAGCACTCTGACGACACCCCTGGAAACTGTCTCTGGGATTACTAAATTCTAATCAAAGCAGAAAGTGAGATTAAGGGTGATGGAATGGTGTAGCAAACTGCTACAGCAAGGAGAATACATGAAAATCTCTTCCTCTTTTATTGGAGTTGAAATTTAATTTTATTTAACTTCTTAAACATAAAACAAATAATAATAATAATAATAATAATAATAATAATAAAGAAAAAGAAAGAAGCTGCATGTCCCAACTTGGGAAAGAAGACTTCTGAGTGGGTGTAAACTGTGCCAATGTACATCTGTACACAGTGGTTGGTTAACTGGACACACAACTGCTTGCACAACCCATGTCCAGATGTGTAAATGCAGGCCACCAGGTATAATGCAGAAACTCCATTGAAAAACAGAACACAAGTCCTATAGGCCCAGCCTCCAGTGAATCAGATCCATGTGTAAGGAAAACAGGATACTGTCCCTGGCTTGGTAGCAAGATTTATGTTTCAGAATATTGCAACATAACTTCCTTCCCTTTAGCCTTTGTGCATTGTATGAAGAAGGAGAATAAAGGCTGCTTTTACAGCCTGGTAGTGTATAACGATGGGTGGTATGGGGTTCGTTTCCATAGCACATGGGCCTCTCTGCATCATTGTGGGCCCTTGTCCCAGGTTTATTTTCTAATACCTGCTTGAATGCCTCCATGATACAAGTGAATAGCCATTCATTCACCTGGTACTGCAGAGTGCAGCAACTTGGGGTTCCTTAGGAGAGAAGTGAGTGAGAATGTCATTGTCCCTAGGTCTTCACTCATGACATCATCTGAGTCCTGCCTTTGCTAACAGGGAGAGGACTCACAAGCCGTGTCTGGCATTGTGATTGGTAACTATGAGAACTCCTGAAGGTCTGAGGGGGTGACTTTTTGTAGGAGGAAAGTAAGGGGTGGTCACGTGATACCTGGGCATAAGGTGGCCTTCTCCGTGGCACCCAGGAAATGAGTAGTGAGAGCTTTCAGGAAGACTTGATCATTCTGGTGGGAACATAGATGATATATATGTTTTCTTTTGGCTTTCCATTTTATTCTAAATTTTTAAAGAATGAGCACATATTATGTACCTATCAAAAAAGTGAAAATAACAAATCTTGGCAATTCAACAGACCATGAGAATTTGGAGAGCAGGGATTCTGCCTGTCTTGTTCACTGAAGGTTTTCTAGATGTTTGCTTAGCAGAAAGTAAGTGCCTACCAAGCACAAAAGGTCTACTTTCTAAAGAAGTTTAAATGCTGTTTGGGAGGGAGCATGAACAAATGTAAAACAAAAATTAGCAAACAATGCAAAACTGTGTGTAGACATAAATGAATGTGCACGCATGTTTTGACTTATTAGCAATTGGAAATCAATATGAGATGTATATTCATGTGTATACACGTGAGTATATGTACACAGATGGAATTATAGATATTACACAAATTAGTCATTAGAAACCATGACAAACTTTTGTGCGTGTGCCTGTGTGCACATGCTTGCTGAAGAAGGAAACAGCAAGAATAAATTCACCAAGGCTGGTGAGAGAATGAGCAAAGTGTTTTCATAAAGGAGGCATGGTTGTGAGGAGCTTAGTTATTCCAAGTAAAATCTATATTAATGGGAACACAAGAGTAGGGAAAGTAGGTTTGGATGTAGGGTAGTTATAAAATTATTGGGAGCCAAAAGAACCCATTTGGAAGTGTACAGAGCTTACATGGTAGAAATTAGTATATAACTGAAGGTTTTTCTTTTCTTTTTTTTTTTTTTGGAGGAGAAGAATGTAACGCAGGTGCCGACTGTTTTCAGAGGTATAGGCAAATAGAAAGTAGGGGAGCCAGACAGCAGGCCTTGCTATATGCCAAACCCCAGTGTGATTCAGGGGCAGGGAAGGTTCAAGGTGATAGCAGAGGGGATGGCATCCAGGGAACAGATTCCAAACTCCCTGAAGGAAAATTCCATCACTCCTGGTCATTGTGAGTTGGGTACAGAGGGAGGTGCAAGGAATGCTAACTCAAACATATTCCCAAGAGAGTCAGGACTTCATGGATGCCATTCCTGGTGACGTGCCCATTTGCTTTGGGAGGCTCAGTGCTTTTTCAGACTTGAATCTTTTTACAAAGGGGCTCTCCATCTCCCTGCGCCTCAGGGGCAGAACATATTTAACCCAATCCACAAATTTACATGGTGCCTGCTTTTCCTCACTTGTCTCCTTGGAGGAAATTCTGCAGCCTTCCATGGTAATGAATTCTGACTGTGCCTGTGGTCAGACAGACTTTTCTATGAATGGCAAACCTCTTGGAATTTTAACAAAGCAAACAGACAGGGGAAAAAAAAAAGTGTGTGTAAAAACAACCTCACCTTAATTTAATTGTCAAGAGAATAAATTCTCCTTTGTTATGTGGAGAGACTGAATGAATTTACAATAATTGCTTTTTAAAGATTTCTGGAATTTCCAATTTGCAATCAATAAATGTTTGTCATTTAAATTAAATTTATGGCCCACCACCAGATTTTTGCCACACTTGGTAATGACACTTATGGAGAACATAGACTTCAAGTAAGAAAATAATGGCCATTTAAGTGGGGAGATAATTGGCTGTAACATAAGAACATTGAAGAATGTTGAAACTCATGGAGACTTATGGAGTATTTTAAAAATTTATGTTGTACTTATCTTTGCATTTGTAGTCTACCACAAAATTCCAAATTCTGGGTATAAATCAGTTAGATGTTCATCTTGGAGACTCACAAATCAGGAAGCAACAATCTAATCCAGTCTGTGTGCTGTTTTATTTTCATCTTCTACCGTCAGTTTATCTTGCAGGGAAACTGAATAGCGGTGTTGTGTGTGTGTGTGTGTGTGTGTGTGTGTGTGTGTGTGTGTGTGTGTTCATCTATACACCTTAAACACTGTTTCAGACTTCTTGGTTTGATAACATCTGGCTTATCTCGGGAACATCTGGTTTATCGCCCTATTTCCTCCCCACCATTATGCTGACCACTGGGAAAATATGGTTCAGGAATTCCAGCCCACAGGGCTGTGTCTATGGTATCATTCCTCTCCAGGGGAATAGCAGGTCACAGGATGCAGGCTCACCAGCTCTAACTTTCTTGGGTGGCTTTTCCTTGTGGTCACAAGATATGAAGTTGAGTGCTGTTTATTGTGGAAGCTGATCCAGTTGTCAGCCTTTGCAATCTGGAAAGTGAGAATCTATAGGTTCAATCAGGCACAATAATTTTAGAAAGCAGTATTTTATGTTTTTAGGGTAGAGACCAATGTTTTCTTGTTAGCTGCTCTGGACACTCCAAGAAGTGTAGGTGAGTCATTTTATGGGCTTGTCTTGGGCTTTTCCAACCTCCCCGACTCTCAAGTGGGTAATTTAAATAAAACTTCCTCTGCCTGGATCTTTTTGAGGCCAAAAAAAGTGGAGACTCAAATTCACACAAGGAAATCTTGGAGTAGAATCAGGGGGAAAAAATGGCTCATTGCCTTTTAGGTTTACTTCAAAGATATTAGTCTAGGTGAGAGAAATCAAGGTTCATTCAGGACGCTGTATCGGATAAATGGTCTATTTGTATAGCAGCTGTGTGTGCTGGGCAATAACCATGTACACATGCTGAATTTATTTACCCGTGTACCTCTATCTATATGCCATGCCATGGAAGTACAGCCCAGCAGATGGCTCACCTCTGAATGAGATGAGCACATGAAGCAGATAAAAAGATAAAGAAAGTTAAAGACCACGTTGTTAAACTGAGAGCCAAATTGTTCCTCCACCATTCCTTATCCCAGACTTCACATCTTTAACAAGGTTAATTTGTCCCTGTAATTATGTTCCTATTCTTTTAGCAATGAAAAATTTTATTGTGAGTTTTATAAAATGAATTGCCCCTGATGTGAAACAATTTTGTAAGGACCATTTTTATCTTCTTCCTTAACCTCTCAGGTTACTTTTAAGACTGTGTGCTCTCAGGTACAGCTTGAAAGCCAAGCAATACACTGTGTTTTTCTGTAGGCTGCAAAGATGCTGACTTATAAGGAGTGAAGACAAGAGCTAGGGAAAGCATAGGGCGAGATCCACCGTGAAATACACACGCTTACTCTTGACAAGGGCAAAATATTTCAAAGATAAGTGACTTCTTATCCATTAAGTTGTCCCGAAAAGATGATAGGAGATATCTTTATGCTTTTTCTTTTCCAAAATGATAGAGGAATTCGCACAGCTTCAGATTCTATATACTCATGTTTTGTAGACCTGCCCATCTCCATTACTACCACAAGTTATTCATTCAAAGTTTGCAGCCAGGTCGATTAATGAATTACCAGATCTTGGGGAAAATGACCTGGCCTGACTTTTATACAATTACCTTTACTCTACTCCTTCTCCCGCTCACCACTCTTAGCTCTTGAGTCCCCTACCATGTTTTTCCCCAGAAGTAGCTTTTGTAAAGCACTTGCCCACCGTCCCCCACCCTTTTAATTTTCCCCCAAATTTCTACTCCAAGGCAGTCGTTGAAGGAGGCATTATCAGTCTGGTGGAGCCTGGAGGAGGGAGGAGATTCAGTAGCCAGATACCTGGTGGACATGGCCCCTCCCTGTGCCTATCAGCATGATTTACGTGACCCACCTTTTAAGCTCAGTGAGTTCTACAGGGTTCTTCACGCAATAGGCAGAGCTGGAGCTCTGAACTTTGAAGGAAAGCCTCAGAGCTATTTGCAAAGTGCTTAGTGAATACTAAATTACATTTAGGAAATAGTCTACGGCTACCAGTTATACTTCATTTTTATTCTTGACACAGACACCTAAATCAGAGAACAGTAACATTTCAGAGATTATGGAAGCAGTTTGGGTATGTTCCAACACCATAATAGGATCAGAATTTTAAGGCCTTTTGTATTATTACCAATAGTCACTTAGTTTCTACTGCAGTGTACTTTGTAGGGAATTACAGCTTTTACTAAAAAGATTAAAATGCTATTATGCAAATGATTGCAGTATGTTATTATGTTTACAAATTAACATCCATGGCTCAACACACAAATTAACTAACTATTCTATCTGTGTTATTAAGGATTTAATAAAGTAACTGTTAATAAAAATGGGTAGCCTGGAACACTTAATAAGAAACCAGAGTGATTTAACACATAGAACAGAGCATTGTGTTTAATGTTCTAGGTGATGTAATGGTAAAATAAAGTTGAGCAAAGCTCATAGGAGAACCAGAGTGTGTGAACGGCAGCGCTGCTTGCCTGAGATGCTGATGAACTTGAACTAAATAGCTCGGGGCTACGCTGTACAGTGGGCAGCATATCAATAAATCTAAGCAAAGCACACAAAACATCTTCTATTAATAAATAGTTTATTGAAATGATAATTGCCCTCCATTATATGTTTGGTATGTTTCATACTCACAGGGAATACTTACATTATTCTAAAATGGAGCTCAGAGGAAATTTTGCAGTGGTGAACAGGATTTAGACGCAGAATATCACTGCGTGATAAAAGAGGAGAAAGCCAGCTTCAGACTAAGATGACTTTACAAACAGGCTGCAAATTGCTATTCCTGGCTGTTCATAAGAGATCATAAAACCAAGAGATAAGAGCCGCCAAGGTCTCTGAGAAATGAATGTATGTGATTATGTTATCTCCTGGGTTGGATTTACTAGACAAACCAACACCACCTTCACTTTAGCCCAACAGGAAAAGTAAAAGAGATGCAGATTTTGGATAGCAAACTTTGTTGAAATGGGGGAGAGTTCCAAAACTCTGCAGTTAAAGTGGTTCAAAAGATCCTCTGCTGGGTCTGAAAACAAGAGGTAGGGGTATCATCTAGTAACAAACAAGAAACAAAAGAATTACTGAAAAAGTCCACAGAAAAGTTAATTCGTATTTCAAATATTTTGAATGAATTTGTTTTTCTTACTCATCAAAGATGTTGAAGACTTCTGGGGCTGGAAACAATTCTCTGTTTAGGTCTACCTCCTGAGGGCTGCTATGTTGAGCCTCCCAAGCAGGAATATCTGAGTGTAGTCAGGAAATGTACGAGCAGGAAAGCGATCACAAAGTTGGTCAAGGTTTGTGCCCTTGCATACAATACAAGCAATTTATTTTGTTCCAAATAGCACCTCTGTTGTTGGGAAACCACTTATGCAAATTTTTGATATCTAGCTTTAGCAAGGTGCCTGGTTCCTTCATTTCCTTCCACATTTGGATAAATTGTGTTGTTCTTCACTATTCCAAATTTGTCCTTGTGGAAGTGAACACTTGCAAATTGGTTGAAGCACGCTAAGAGACAGAAAGGGAGGGGAGGAGGGAAGTGAATGAAAAATCCTGACCAAAAACAGTTGCTGCAACTGTTCACAATTTGATGGGTTGCGGCCTTGTCCAGATCCCAGGCACCTGATCAAGAAAGTAGTACAATCCTGTTATGCTATGCAGCAGGCATTCAGAAAATCTTGCCAACATTCACCTGACATGACCAAGGGTTAAAGTCCTTCCTTGCTGTAACTTTGTACAGAGTGGAAATGTGTGTGTGTGCTTGTGTGTGTGTGTGTGTGTGTGTGTGTGTGTGTGCATACATGCATGCACACACACAGTTAAATATATATGTGTGTGTATATGCACACACGCGTGCGCACACACACACACACACAGATATATAATTTTTTAAGAAAAAAGATTAAAGGGATCTTTGCCATAAAAGGGTGGTAAAATAATTAGTCCAGCAGACAACTGTCTTGGCCCATGTTTAAACAGAGCTTTAAGGACACAGTGTTCTCAACACTCACGTATCTAAATACAAACCAGTGTCAGCTGCCATGCAGACCAGAATGTAATAGCTTGCTTTCACATAGGTCACCGTCAACCCATTTTGGTCACAGTCACACTGCACATCTGTTTCTGTGAGCTGCAGCTTCTTAAGGTGGCATTTGGACTTCGTAAGAACACAAACAACTGAGCTATAAATTGCCACTGCTGGAGTTATTTTGAATAAGTGTATACTGTTTCATATTTATAATGGTGAGGCTTCATAATATTCACAGTGAATATATAACACCGATCAGTTCAACAAGCATGAAATTGTATGTTGTCAACTTGTCACATAAATAGAGTCATATTCTGGCTTGCGATAATGTTGAACTAACATTTTTTTCCCCCAGAATTGTCGAGAGGGTCACAAAAAAAAAGTGGGGCTGTAGCACTTGCTCTGGGTAGATAAATAGTCAGGGCTATTATAAAGTTGATATTCCTGTTGATGGACTTCCTTCTCTCCCCTCCTTCCTCAGAGCTAGCTTTTCCTGGGTGAATGCTAATTGGTTAATCTGCTGTGTCTTTTTTGTCATCCAATGGTATCGTTTTCAGCCAGTGCTTGGTGGATTTTGTTGGGTTGTGTATGTGTGAGTGGCATAGTTTTCTCCTTATAATAATTTTTGGGCTTTTTTTTCCCTCCATGCCTGTAGTGCAAATCGGTGCTAATTGTCATGAAATTCCCTCTAGCTTTCTCCTTGCTTTTGCACCCCAGTTAACTCTAAATTCATTACCAGAGCATTAGAAAATAGTGACAGCCAGAGACTTTGTTCAAACTTTCCTGAGACAGAAGGTTTAGAGAGAGGCAGGAAAAAAAATTATTGAACCAAATTTTCAACTCACTGAAATGAGAAAAGACAAATGAAATGTACTTGCCAGTAGCTAGGGAACAACTCAGAGACCAGTTTCCACAGTGGCTGATATTTCTGCACCAGAGGCATGAGTAGAGACTGATGCAAGTATTTTTTTTTTTTTTTTTTGCTTTTGAGAAATTCTTAGATGTGTTAAACTCTCCCCATCTTTCCCCAAATGGCCTGAAGACAAGAAGGCATTGCAGCCTATGTCTGCAATCATTTGGACTTACCTGGTTAAGTCGCTCACTTCAAGACCTCAGGAGAGAGCTTTGGGTCTTCTAAAGCACTATGCAGATATTACTGAGGATTTGTGCTAATCCTGTTCTTTTCATCTCATATCCCTTGGGGTAAGGGTGGCCACATTTTCTCAAATGAGAAACGAGTCACTGGCCAAAGCTCTTGGTTTCCATCTTTTACACATTTTCACATTTCTTCATGCCTGTGGATTTTAAAAGTTCTTCCCTTTTCCCACTGATGTGTTCACCCTCTCATCAAAAGAAATGATCATCGACTGTGAGCATGCTTGGCTTCTGGCCCATTTCTGAGGACACACTGGTTAAGAGTCGACCCAGTCCCTGGTTCCATGGAACTCGTGGTTAGTGTTGAATGCAGACCTTTAAAAAAGAGTAAGAGAAGCTCACAGATAGACAAAACCTAGCAAGGATTTTCTCCACCCCTCCGATAACCCTGGCCATCACTAACAGATAAATTCTGTCCTTCTGGCACGTCTTAGCAACAGAAATACCTTCACCCAAGTGGAATCCTACTGAAAACTATTTCTCCTGGCTAGGAGCATCTTCTATTCCCCATGGATAGTGCAGACATAGGGTTCAACAGAAGCAATGCAAGGGTTACAGTCTTGGAAACTGGGAGACCTGGAACTGATGTTGTCCTGCATGCATAATAAACAAGCTTATGAGTAAACAGGTTTACTCATTGGAATTGCTGAAGAATAATAAGAGAACTCCACCCAAAGGGGAGAATCCCAACTGTCAGTAGGAAGTTCTTTCACCAGTGTACAAGTCTGACATAGCCAGAATGCAGCCCCCTGGCAATGTGTGAGGGGCTTCTGTGGAGAAGAGCCATTTTGTACCCTGTAGGCCTGTTGACCTTCCGGAGAAGGATACTTCAGTCCAGCTGGAAGGAGCGGAGCCCGCTGCTGGCCTGCCGCAGACACTCTGTAGATGTGGCTCTTCTCCCTCTTGGAGACTTTGTCTCTGATTTTGTCTCATCGCCTCCAGGGTGATGTCATCCTCCTCCTCAGAAGGGGCCTGAGCAGAAGAATGCTACTGACCCCTGACCCCTTCTCTCTCAGGAACCAAGCATCACACCCCTAGGAAGCCCTGTTCCGTTAGGTCCCTTTCAGATTCCCACAATACTCTAGCTGCAATCTCTTCCGCCTCATCCTTTCTGAGAAGTGTATTTTTACAGTCGAGTGGCCCTTGCTTAGGGGAAAAAGTCCCCAGTTACAGGAACGCCCTTGGTTTCTCCATGGGCCTAAGGATATTGGCTTCTCTGGGTGTCGTCTCATCTGCTCAGACGTGAAGTTGGAGCTTCTGTGTTCCAGACGTAGTTCTCCTGGGTGTCTGAGGATGCTCACCAACTCAGATTCTGTCTAGAAATGTTGTCATGTCAGGGTCCTCTTGTGTCTTGCCAGCCTGTGCTTTGTGGGGACACCCTGCTGTCCCCTGAGCTACATAGCTCAGCCTGTTTTTTTCTTTGAGGTAGGGTTGCTTGGTGGGCAGCTCCTGCTCCCACTGGAGAAGAATCTGGCAAATGCCTCAGAACTGGAAAGCAGTGATGCTGCCTAGGATAAGTAGCTTCCTTCTCCTGCTGGTCCCCAATTCCAGGGCACTGCGTGCAGCAGATTTGAGAGTTACATTAGGTCACAATGCCACTGTCTAGCTCCTTTAATCCTATCACTCGCAATCCCAGCAATGTCGCTGAGGTGGCTGCCCCTGTCCTAAAGGAATTTGTGTCAAATTTCTCCTGGGATAAATCTAGTCTGGACTGCTTTGCAATATTTGTTCAAACTGGAAATTCTGTCCACACGGAGTTAAAGAAATTTCTGTGTTTGGATGCATTAGGAGGTAACTAAATGTTGCCTGGTCTCAGCAGATAACTGAGTCTATGAATCCACATAGCACATGCCCTGCCCTGTTTAGTTTGTCTTTGAATGGCAAATGTGCTTCTTTTCTGAGTCAGCAGAAGGGATGATACCCTCTAATGGGACCATATGACCTCTCTGCTGTTTTTGTGGTCAAGAAAAACAAAATGCCGTTTCCACATTTTCCGTTTGGTTACTGGTTCGTTTTTATTTCCTGCTGGGTGTTCTATGGCCGAAAGAGAAGATATATGTCTTGTAGATAGGATGCATGTTTCATGTAATCAAAGGACTATTTTAATAGTTCACACTAGAAAACCTCATTTCTCTGCCCATTATTAACGTAGTCTTTAGTAATTGTTTTAAACAGCCGAGAAATGCACCATTTTGTAAAGATGTCTTTGAGAAGCCAAACTAGGTTCAGAAAAATTCCTTCACACCTAGCTCATTTTATTCCCAGATAAGCTTCTCCCAGCCCTCACTTAGCACTTTCTTCCTTTTGTTTAATTTACAGTTTAAATGAATCTAGTTACCTGTTTCCTGAGCACATCAGACATGAGAATAAATGACTTAGAAAGTTAATAAGATGGTAAAGGAGAACATAGATGAAAGAACTGACCAAAAGATAGGACTAAAAAACTATAAAGCCTTAGCAAACACTCAAAATATAACTATCTGGGGCCATTTAGTTAGAGGGCAAATAGCTACAGCTTCTTACAGTTATTTTGCAATGTCACACAATGCTACAAAAATCAATTCCTATAATTTTTAAAATGGGGGGAAATATGTAAATGATTTTGAAATCTTTCTATTAAAATACTTTGATAAAATGTTTGCTGTTTGGACAACTCAGCTTTTTAAATTCATCTGCATAAGTGCCTATGTCTGTTAATGCCTGATGATGAAAGAGAAAGGTGCACCATATGTACAACCTGTACACGTGATTTTGGATTTAAAATGTTTTATGGAGTCTCTTGATACTATCCTGTGTTTCCCATGCAGTGTGTACATGGTCAATAAGAGAATACTCCAAGAAATGTTGAAGTTAATTTGAAAATCTGTTAAGAATACTTTCTCCCCTAGTAGACACAACTGTTGAGATTTACTCCACGAGAGAGACCACCAGTTCCTTTACCTGTCAATTGTAAAGCTCTTTGGCTAGAGAGACATTAGTGAAGACAAATACAACCAATAGAGTTAACATCAAGTAGGTCATTCCCCACGTTACCTTAAAATGAAATTTTTTATATGCCTCTCTTCTTTGCTTTCCATCTTTATCCTACCCAGCCTCCAAATAAACCACCACCCCAACAATGCACAATGTGTTTGTACATAGGCACGTGGAGCACATTAAATCAAAATGTTAGTACCAAGAGTAATTCCTCTCCTTTTCCTTCCCATTTTTTTTTGAGTCTCTTATAAATAAAAAATCATCCACCTTAGGGCTTGCAAAGCAATCATTAAAATGTGCTACTCGGTTTTGGATAAAAGATTTCAGTTAATATATAAGACCAAGTTCCCTAAATCTAATTTCTGTCTAGAAACTCAGAGAATCCTCCAGCTCTATCTTTTTTTTTTTTATCCAAATCCTCCAGACGGGCTCTGGTTCCTTGCACCTGGAAATGGACAGCTTGGGCTTCTCTAGGTGGAGCCTGAGTCTTGGTTAGGTCATGACCCCTCATTAATATTCAAACTTGGGCAGTTTCAAAGAGTGCTGTCCTCCTTGTCCACTGTAAGCTGTCCAGCTCCCCTGGCACTTTCTCACGCTTATCCTTTGTAGGAAGGCATTTGTGTCTCTCTTCATGTCCCTTTCAGGAGTAATTCTTCCCCTTGTTCAATTTTTCCCCTTTCTCTTTATGGCTGTCATAATAGCCCCTGATGCTGTCAGGCAGCCATGACCCTGTCCATCACTCACCTGCAAGCTATTCTTGAACCAGTGGATGGTCCCTGAGCGACCCGATTAATTGCGCCGGCGGTGGGCCTTTCCACCGACCTTTCGTCTCGAAGCATAAAAGCTGATTCCGGGCTGTGTTCAAGGCAGCCTGCCCTGCCATCTCCGTCCCCTCCATGGAGCCAAGCCGTGGAAAGGAGAGCATCAATGCAAATGAAGGGCAGAGCAGGAATACAAGGTGTGCGGCGGGGGTTATCAGAAATTAAATCAGTCCTCTTTTGAGTGCCATTGGAAATGAGTCTTAAGGAGGGGAGAATCCAAAGGAAATTTTCCATAGATACCATTTCCATAAATGGCATTGTGACAATGTGCTATTTTAAAGACGGGTTGTTTTGGTCTCTGTTTAGTTGGAGCCTTTACCAGGCACAGGATAAACTATTAAGTCCCTAAATTTAGGAAGGTATGTGTGGCCCTCTTTGGCACAGAGCTATGGTTGTCTCATGTGCCAAGGAGCATCTCCTCCTTCCGCTGAGGGCTTTCAATTGCTGTCTAGGTGTTACCTTCTTGACTGTGTCTCTTGAACCATATTGTAAACCACACAAGAGAAGCTGGCACCTCCTCACCTCCTCAGTGCCGGGCTCCTTGCAATGCACGTTGGAGCTCTGTCCTGTACTTGCTAACCCATGGACTTACAGTGGTTCTGCTGAACTCAGAGAGTGAGAGTGAATAAAATGACCTTCCCAGAGATTCTGACCAATCAGGCTAAAAATAAGACATGTCAAAGATCTGAGAACATGTTCTCCAAGAGATGGTTTATAAACAGAGCCAACAGTGACAGCAATATGCGGTGTGTCTGCCAGAGTGGCTGTGAACTTGTCTTCTAACTCACTGGTCGACTTGGTGTGCAGATTAAGATAGATAGTGGTTTCAGTGGCAGTGGAGAGACATGTAGTTGTATTAAGCCATTGCATGTCCACAAAGGCACTGCTAAGGACAGGGAGCATTTGTTCTTGTCCCCTACAGAAGGAGGACATTTCTCACACTTAATGAAGAGTTGAAGAACAGGTACCTTTCAGGGGTTCTAGAGAACTCATATAACTTCTGCTTCTGTACAAGGAACCAACTGTTACCTAGGAATTCATGAAATTTCAGGTCCACAAATTTCCAGCAAACTCTTCCCAACATTTCCCATATTGCCTGGTCAGTTTTGATTCTTTCAATGAGTTCAAACCTCAAATTTTTTGCAGATATTTTGTTATCATTAGCGTAGTTTCCTTGTCAACAATTGCAAAGAAAAGAATTTGCCTATTATGGACAAGTGATTGCATGGTTGCACCCATTTACTGTTTCATAATTGTACAGCAGTTACCTGATTTCTTGGAAAAGTCAAGCCTAGGGGCTAGGGAGAAGTCCTGGCTTAGGGAAGGAGGGTAAGTCCATGGCTTCTGGGCTTTCTGGAAGTTGTGAATTTTCTATAGATTATGATCGTAGGTACTGGGTGCAAAGATAGCAAGAAGAGAATCCCCTTCACTTTAATTTTTCTGGCTTCTCCTGGTTTATATTGTGCAGTTGAATTTGTGGCCATCTTGGCTACTTCAGCAGGGGTTTTGTAAACTTTTCTGGAATGGAATCGAGAAGCTGGTCAGGACTTGAGGATGACTTTGCATGTTCAGTAAGCTCTGAGGATGCTCTAGTACAAAAACTAATTTCACTCATTCTTAAATTGGCCGGATTGTCACCTATTTAAAGAGCAGCACCTACCTATGAGACACTGATGTAGGTGCTCATGGTACAGAGGTGTATCATGCATATGAAACGTAAGATGCAGGGTTTCATGAAGGTGGCCCTAAACCACGAAGGGGAAGAGATCAGCAGCAAAGGTAGAAAGAAAGCACCACCCAGGACACCAGGAGAAGAGTAAAAAGAGGGAAAGAGAGAATCTACTCATGAGGCCTGAGTAAATCAGAAGTTCAGCATATTCATACTTATTTATGAAATGTAGTAAATTCCATTTCCCACCTCTTAGGAGGAAGACAAGAGAATGGTTACACACAGTAGGTTCTTTATCACATGTTTTCATGAATTTGCCTTCTAATGAGCCTCATGGATGCCCTCTTGGCAGTCCAACAGCTCATTAGATATTAACAAAAGCAGCCCAGCTAAATAAGAAGGATTCCTCAGTCAAACACCCCCGGGCAATATCTCAGAGCAAATGTGACAAATAGAATCAGAAGTGAATTAAATAGTCAGCTACAACAAGACAAACTAAAAAAAAATAAAAAATAAAAAAGCTCTGAAATGACCCAAAATGGAAACATATTACAGTTATCTGCATTCACAGTACAGAGCAAGTTTGGTCGTATTTAAGATAATTCTCTAGTGCCTGCTATTTTTAGCCCAGGGGTAAGCTCCTCTAAGAGTCTTCCAGTACTGCATCCCTTTAACCTGGCCTAACAAACTAAGCCAATAAGCTGTCTGATTTCCCTGTCCGTCCGGGAGGAAGAGAGATAGCTAAAACAAACCATTTGCGGGGAAAATGTTCGGCCTATCTTGTATTAAGAGCTTTTTTCATATAGATTTTTAAAACATCCCAATATTAAGTGTTGCCTGTCAGAGACCAAAATGTCAAGCTTTGCTGTTTTGAAATTGTAGGCTCATGGTTATAAAAAGAGGATTTTATAGGCCTAGTCTAATGGAAATAAACATTACTCCATTACCTTCAGTAAAACCAAGTCTTTACGGCTCAAGCTATCATTATTAATGTCTATGAGAAGAAAGAAACGTTTCTAGGGGTTTATTTATTTATTTTTTTAGGCAAAGAAAGACCGGCGAGCTGTACCATAGCAAATGAAAGTTTTCTTAAAGCTTTCTCCTCAGTGACTTTGCAGTGTGTAATTTAAACACGGAAAGCAAAGAAAATGCAGTTTTGAAACTCTGGGCTGGCTATTCCTGGTGTCTTTCGTTTTTACATATTAACAAGTCTTTGTGAGACTATTGCTCTGTCAATTCTTGTCTGTCTGTCTCTATATAGTGTATACAAACAACTTGATCAGCTCTTTAGTGTTCAGCACCTCCACTGTGTGTGTGTGTGTGTGTGTGTATATGTGTGTGTGTGTGTGTGTGTGTGTGTGTGTAGGGGTATAGGTGTGGATTGTACAACCACCTGTGAGAATTACAGAACTTCACGATATATTAGCTTTTATTCATTTCATCAGGCAGGGTTCTGTTGATGGATGAAGTTTAAGATTATTCCCAGGTTGACTAGTATACCCAAAATCAGAAGAGTACAATTTCCAGTCTAGTATGGGATAGATTTCAGCCATATATGTTACCTGTGAGACAATCATCACCAGATATTTATTTATTTATTTATTTTTATTTTATTTTATTTACTTATTTGTTTTTAATGATTCTTTTTAGTTATACATGACAATAGAATCTGTTATGATAAAATTATACATGCATAGATGCATATGCTATTCTAATTATACATGCATAGATCATATGCTATTCTAATTAGAACCCCATTCTTGTGGATGTAGACAATAGTAGTATCCACTTAGATATTTTCATGTATGTACATAGGAATGAATTCTATGACTTGCAAGTCCAGGTGCAGTGAGTGGTGGAAACATGTCAACACGGGGACCCAGTCCTCAAGCAGACGAGTTGCCGAATAGCAGAGATGAGATGCCACACCCACAAAATGGCAATCAAACAAGTTTGGGACCCGTGTAGAGATCCCACTATGTCCCAGACACCATGCCTCCAGTCTCCTCTCTTCAGAATCTGATCCCACCTGAATTGCCAGGTTTCTCATGAAACATTTCACAAAGTGCCAGACAGTAGTACCCTTGGTTGCACATGCTTTCCATCTTCCCACAGATTAGGAATTTGGAAGTTAGCATTTAACCAGAACTCCGATTTCCTGGTTCCCACTGCTTCTCCTAAGTGTCAGTCAGGTGCAACTGGCATTTTCTATCTGGAAGCCTCAGAAACACTGGCCAGCCACATAACCATCTCTAAGATGTATTTTCCTGATTGAGATACTCTATTGACTGTGACAGGATCAAACGGTGCTTGTTTCTGCAGAAAGCTGGCGTGGTCCAGGCTCTCCTGGCCTGCAGTTGCAGACTCCTGCCAGTGAGGTGCCTGGAGCCTTGCAGGCTTGTGCTTGATCTTTAGTCCCCTTTAAGTCTGGCTGTTAATCTTTAGCACAAGGCTGACGCTGCAATACAGTGCATACCAGGTTGCCTAACTTCTTGTTTGTGTGTTCCCAGAGATCAGAGCCAGGTTGCTGTTTTTCCCCCAAACCCGGAGCCTTGGGTCACTGTCTCTGACTGTCCTTTGTTCTCCATGTAGAGTCTGTTGCTGAAGGTTCCCTTCTTGTTCTTTGGTAAATGTTCACAACCTTCCATCATGTTTTTGAATACTCCTCACTTGTACTTTGGTGATCCCAGGCACCCCGCCCCCTCCCAGTGTTGCTCCCAGGACTCCTGAGGTCATCCCCTCCCATGCGTACCAGATCTGATCATGAATCCCACCATTATTTTTTTCACCTTCTGCTAGGTGCCTAGAACTTTTTCAGAAACTGTGGTCCATATAAAAGAAGCGTAAGAACTTTTAAGAATGATCTTTCTTGGGGGTTACACAGCTTTTTGGCAAAAGACTCACTCAAGTGACTTTTTGGCAAAAAGACTTACTCAAGTGGGTGATTGTCACTTGACAATGGACTTAGTCACTCAACACCACCCTGTTCTAAGCTTTCTATGGAATTTAAGAATCAGTGAGTTAGCCCCACCTCCAGTGTCCATTAGAAACTGTTGCATGAAGAAGTATGGCTATCAGTAAGATATTAGCAACAGAAAAGGTGCCCTGCCCTGGTGGAGGGTGCCTCTGAATAGACTTCCATCAGCAGAAAAGAAAAATGTTAGTTTTCCTCTTGTTATTATTATTTTAACACATACTTATCACTTCTGTGTGCAAGGACTGATGTGTTAAAGTGAGAAACTGATAGGATAGTACCAATGTATGAACAAGTCACGGTGATGAGGAGAGTCCAAGCGATGATTAGGAAACAGGACTCATCGGGCAGAAGACAAGCCAGGTACAAGTGAACGGAATCTTAGAATTATGAAAAACTAACATGAGCTCTAGTTTGGCATGCTAATTGCACAACAGGGGAGCTGAGGCCCAGGGCTATTCAATGACTTGCTTGAGGAACATCCACCTTAAGTCAGGACGAGCAGGGTGAGGTTTGCTGGGGACCTAGAACTCTCCTGGAGACCACAGGGAAGAAGAGCTGTCTTGGACAGAGATTGCAGGTGGGGGCCCAGGGAGGAAACTGTTGTGGTTTTCAAGCTTGAGGTAATGGGGCTTGAATTAGGAGGGAATGGGGACTGTGGAAGGAAGGGATGGATGTGGAGAAAAGATCGATAAAGATCTTTATCATAGAAAGTGATAGGTTCCATGTTGTGGTGAGAGAAGGTGGAGCAGAAGTGGCTGTGGCTTCATGCTTGGGTGATTTGGAGAAATGGGATCAGCTGAAGAAAAATAAGAGGATCAGGGAGGAGCAAAGAGGAAGGATCCAGAGTGTGACATGTGTGTATTGCCAGGCATGTAGGCTGGCTGCCATTAGAACAAAATATCATGATAGTTGAGCTCTGAGTAGTTTTGAAAGCTGTCCTAAAGAAAACATTTATCTGGCAACATACTGGAGGAGAGACATCAGGGGATCCCCTTTGTCCCACTTATTAAAGGCGATTTGCTTTTGCTTCGAGGCCAATAATCTACTGGAATCTTCTTGCCAATCGTAATGGTAGCTTTGGTGGGAATTTGCATGTGCCAGGCCCTGAGGTGAAACATTTAAAGCTATGTTTTAGTGTAAAGGAAAAAACAAAAGCAAAACAAAAAAAACTTTAGCTCTCTTAAATACTAATCTCATCTAATTCTCTTGATCATCACCACTATGGGTTGGAAACATTACCTCAGTTTACAGGTTGGAAAGGGAGGCTGAGATAAGTACCTCGACCAGGGTCAAGTCACAGAATGACAATCAGAAGAGCTAAGGTTGCCTAACTCCCAAAGGTCAGTTCTCAACCACTTGTTATACTGCCTCTTAATGAATACCTCTGTGGCTGGGCACCCAGTTTCTCATCTCCTCCTTCTCCTCCCAGCCCCTTTCAAATTTTCCCAATGCCTGGAATTATTTCTATCTTCTCATTTTCAATCTGTCTGAATTTTAAAATCACGGGAACCTCTTGAAGTCAGGAAGTGTTTTCTGATTAATTCTACCTCTCCCTCAACAGCTGGCAGAGCTGCCTGATCTTGTCCGAATAGATTTGGTGTCATTTAGTGGAGAGATCAGCATGGATCCACCCTGCTGCAGACTGGTCAGCGGACGAGAGTTCATGCCCTACTGGACATTTTCATTTGAAAAGGAGTGTACTTAAAAGCATATATTAAATTGCTCAGGCTAGAAACTGTAGGTTCTTCACCCCACTGTGAATACTGCTGATACTTGTTGAATGATTGACTAAGATTTCTGTTGGCATTTGGTTAAGAAGGAAGGCAATTACAAAGTATTGATAATGCATCCTAAACTTGGCTTTAATGTCCTTTATTGGACTCTTGGGCATGCCTATAAATTAGATTCAATAGAATATACCTATTAGAAAGTCTCCTGAAAGATAAGTTTAGTAGGAAATAAAATTCAGTTGAAATATACACATACTCCCAAATAAACTCTTGTAGGGGAGGGGCACCAAATCATTTTACATTGGTGGATAAGCATTTTTTCTTGGTATTTTGGCTTCTTTGCTTCCCAAATTAAGTATTGAAATTGTGATATATTCACCTTTTTCTTATGTACAATTTTTTTTCATATAATAGAAGTCTAATAAAAGCATGCCATAAACCTTTGAGTTATTCCTCAGCTAAATTGTAAGTCAGGATGATGATTTTTATTTCTTTTGGAACCTGTGTTCTCCTAGAAATTTTTCAGTAGCTAATTCAAAGTCAAGTAGGTAAAAGGTGCTCAGTAGCTGGCGAATGATTGGACGAATGAAGGACATTGAATTTATGATCTTTTAAAACACCCTGGAAAAATTACCTGGGTAAAAAGATCTGTTTAGTAGCTGCTGGGCTGGGTCTGGTAATTGTATCAAAATCTTCAAATCAGTCAGTAATTCAATTTCAGCTTGTTCATTCTTCGTTGTGAATAACAGGTTTTTGTACATGTTTAAGATGTACAAAAGATGTTTAGGATAAAGTGGTGCCCATTTTGCATTTCTGGTTACGTTTACAAAACAGTGTTTTATTGCTGTCTAAACATGAGAGTGCTCACGGCCAAGCCCACTGCAGCACGTTGAGAAAGAGCTGGTGTGTGTCTCTGCCCTTAGTTTGAAATATGTTGTACTTGGAGGTCATAGTGTTCTGGTTTGGGTAGCAAATTATTGATCAGGGTATTATGGTAACAGCTATACTGCTAAATGAATGAGGATAAATATCCAAGAATGCAACTGGTATTATCTGACTTTGTGGAGGCTGGTCACCCATGGGGCCTCTGTAGGAATGGTCAGGAAGAATATTATCGACACTTATCAGACACATGCAAGTCCATGGTACCTAACTCCTCCATTGAACATTATTTGTATTCTCGCTCTGATCTCTGCCTGCATCTATCTTTTTACTCTTTCTCTACATTTCCTTTGACATTTTAGATTCTTTCTGTTTTTCTTCACTCATTCTTTTTTATTCTTGCTGAAGCAGTCACATTGTCATTTATTTTTTGAAGGATTAGGGGGAAACAAGATCCTTGCTTACATCTCCATGCTCTTGAGTTTCATGGTGCTTTTTCTAATGTCATTGGAGACTTCTTTTAAAAAAATTATTTTAATTGCATACATTTAAGGTCTACAACATGGAGTGTCACTATCCATTGTGAAATGGGTACTGCAGTCAAGCAAATTGACATATCTGACACCTCGGATGTACCTTTTTGTAGTAAGAGCAACTAAAATCTATTCAGCAAAATACTTGTATATAGTGTTATTGGCTTTGGTCCTCATGTGGAACATAAGTCTCCAGACTCTTCATCCTGCCTATATCAGAGTTTGTATCCTTAGGCCTAGGTCTCCTCACTTCTTTGGCCCTGCTCCTGTTCTGCCCCCGATATCCACCATTTTATCCAGAGACTTCTTCATGGTCTCCTACCAAAGCCTTTTTCAGGTCCCATTCTTCTTGAATTTTCTATGCTATTTAAGTATTTTCCATTTGTCTCGGTTGTAGTGAAAATTTTTCCCTGTTTTTTTTTTTTAAATAAATATTTGAGTTTTTGTTAATGGTCCTCTTTACAGTCTCCCAACTTTTTGAATACATCTTCTTTGAACATACCTTTTTTTTTTTTTTTTTTCCCTTGCAAGGAGACCCTGAAGGCGCCTCTGCCTACACTTCCAGCACTCATGCAGACTAACGCTAACCCAGCAAGCTCAAGACCACGTCTGCGGTGGCTCCCCGGGGCCTCTGTGTCTGACTGTGTTAGCATCACCACTGAGCTATGAACCTTGTCTTGGCCTGACTGTGGGATGGACATTTTAAGCAATACCTCCCTCCCTGATTAACAGAGGGACCCCAAGGATGAATAGTACAGGAAACGATGCTTGAACAGCTTCCCAGTTGCACTTAGTTCCCTGGGAAGTCTGCGGAGTTGACTGTTTCATTTGAAATGTGCACTGGAATGGCTGGTATTAAAAGTCATTATAATAAGACCTTAATTTATATTTATAAGCATATTCATTTATAACATATAAACATACTTAATATTACCTTAATTTGTGTTTATACTTAACTTATTTGATAAAGTATAAATTATATATTGATTTACGTAAATTTATGTTTATATTTCAACTCCCAGAGTTAGTCCACACCAATTTCACCTATTCTTTCTGTCTTCCTAAATGGACTAAAAACCAAACGTTTTTGGGGTGTGGAAGTATGTCTCAGAGTTAAGACCCTTGCTGATACACAAACTAGCAATCACAAAGGTGGGATTTGACTTTCAGTCTTCTGAATATTAAACACACTCCCAGTTTTATGATATTCTTCTACATAGCATTTTCCATATGCGTGAGAGAATGCATTAAGCCTTTAAAAACCAAATGAGGGCCATATCTCCACTTCACACTGAGAAAACAGTGACTCGAGAGGCTTGCCAAGCTCCCTGAGGTCAGCAGTTCTTTTTTTCTCCTTTGCTTGTGTGGAGGAGGCAAGAGGCATAGAGCAAGATGGTTAGATTGGGCCCTGGAGTCAGAGAAGCTTGAATTTCAAAGCCTAGTTCTACCACTTGGACTGGGACCATGGATACATTTCTCCTTTCATAAAATGATGCTGGCATCACGGGGTTATTTGTGCATCAACCAAATATTTACTGACCATCTATCATGTGTGAGAGTCTTTTAAGGGCAGAATAATGAACAGGAGAACACAATCCTGGAATGGGCTGGTGTTAAAAGGCCCACACGGGCCTTTCATTGCAAAGGGTGTTCATTAGGTCTAAATGAAAGGGCATTGAAAGTGCTTTGCCCAGTGCCAGGAACAAGATGGTCTGCAAGAATATTTTTTTGACAAAATGAATGCAGAGTCTATAGACACCTGGGGGTGATGGCATTTGCCTTTCTTCCACAAATACAGCCAACAGGAGAGTCAATATAATATTAACAAAGCTATCGCTTTACCAAGCACCATTCCCTTCCATGGAAACCATTAATAAATTACTTATAGGAGACAAGATTTATAATTTAAGGTTCTTTGGTTGCAAACAACAACAACAACAACATAATAATAATAACAACAACAACAACAACAACCTAATAACAAAAAGAATCAAATTCAGCTTTCTCAAGCAGCAGGCAGAGGATATCTGTGGTGATGGAATTGATGAGAGGGTGTTGAATTAGATTTGACAACTGAAAAATCTGGAGCCTGGGAACTAGACTTCAAGAAGATTCTAATCAGGATTCAGCCTCCACTGGGCTTGCCTTGGGTCTGGGCCAGCTCTCCGGAGGCAAGGAGAGTGAGGCTTTCTGCCTATGGGCTCTCTGCACGTGTCCAGTGGAGAAAGGATGTTCTGTAAAAGGAAATTGTGGTGTTGTTACAAACATGTTGGGCACTCCAGAAATAATGCATGATAGCTCTGAGGTCTGCAGGCTGGATGTGAGATCTTGTGAGCAGAAACTGCTTGACAAGGAGAGGAAGGGGGTTCTTGTTCCCCACTAAACAGTGGGAATTCTACCACCCAGTGGCTGTCCTCTGAAATTCCATGAATTGAAATTAGGGCTGATGTTTCAGTTATTTTTTTTGCTTTTAAAATACTAATATCTATTTATCTGTAGATATAGGCATACACTCAGTAAATGTATTCTACTAAACTTCCTACCTGACATCATTTGTCACAGGTAAGCACTCCTTGCCTTCTTGTGATCTCTGCATTTGTCACTATGCACTCATTGCCTTTTATATTGTCACAATAGTTCCAGAAACACTTACAGAGCATCAGTGATGAGCATCTTTTGTGAGTCCAGAAGGCTTTTGGGACATGGAGGGATGTGTTACATTATATTCTGTAATGATATATATTTTCTGCCCCTGAGAAATCTTTTATGTATATCTGCCAAATAACATTAGCTTTTTCATTTTTTTTAACTTTTCAAATAATGTAGGTAGAAATAGAAGGGGAGTGCATAGTTCAATGCTTGTGCTTAATTGGTAGTCAATAAATGGCAATTTGTAGGAACATCTAATACACTGAATTTCCTGGATAGCTCTGTAAAACCAAAAGTGTCCTTGGGAACAAAACTGCTGGAGAATTTTGGTCAAGATTCAAATTCCAGGGAGGGTGCATCCAATAACCTGTCCCTGGCCTCTGTGAGCCTTGGGTGAAAATGGTTGATGGGTTCCCCAATATGGATCCAAAGTGCACTTCCATCAACGACAAATTCCAGAAGGGAGGAGCCAAGACCAGTTTACATGGAGTTAACCCCATACCTAGCACAATTCCCAGGCTCATGATGTCTATCTAAGAAATACCAAATGTATTAAAGTCCCCACTGGGAAGCTCTAGACAGAAGCCATAGGGACATGACCAAAGTTACTTGCTCCAGTGGCTATCATGAGTGTAGAATTTTAAAAAGTAATCTAAGAATGGGCAAGATGTTTAATCTCTGTTGTGAAATGTAACCTTTGGAGGGAAGACAAGCAGCCATAGTGTGTCTGTCTTCTCAGAGTGCCCTGCAGCTTTGAGCATGGCCTGGGCCTCCCTCTGATGCAGCTGAGAACCTACATGCAAAGGCATTTTTTTGTGTGTGTGTTAAAGTGAAACACATTTAGTCAACTATGTTCACAATGACTAATGAGTCCTGGTAAGCTGAAACCCGGAAGCAGGAAGTGTGGTCTACACTATGAAAATATCAGCACAGCAAATCTGTGCTCAGAGCATGGGCTACATAAGTTTTAGCCTTTAGCATTAACAACTGCTGTTTGATTTTCTTTACAGTTGTGGTGGCACATTCTGGAAAGGCAGGAAGTGCTAATATACATTGTGTGAGCTTTATGGGATGGGGATAGGGGACCCAGCTACTTTGCTTTTTATTATAACAGTAGTGACAAATTTCTGCATGCTATATTTTACTTTGGTTCAGAGTGGAAGAATTTGGTCGGAGTAAGTACCATATGATTGATTCCTGTGATGTAGTACTAGTGTAATTATTCATTTCTTTGATGAATGTTGAATGAATGTCTGTCTGCTCTATGCCAGGTCTGGTGACCCTGGCTTTGGGGGGTACAATTTGCATGGTTTGGTTTTGTTCTGATGTAGTGCATCTCTTCATGCCCCTCTTTGCAGGTTCCCTTCTAAGTCTCTTCTCTCAGACCATGAACCCCCAAAACCCTATGAGAGCTCAGATACCCCCACTCTGGGTCCTGTAACAGCTGTGCTGTCCCCATGATTTCTCAATCTGCCTGTCCCTCATCTGTTCTTTCTGTCCTTGTGGCTGGGGAACTATTTGAGGGTCTGGGTTAATTTTCAATAGTTCCATTACTTAACTCAGCTTCTGAAACAGTACATGCTTATTAGGTGCATGACATTAGGAATGTGTACATTGCACAAAGCACAACAATAGGTAATTTAAGAAGTACCAAGCATAGTAAGCTCCTGATTGCCCTAAAGAAGGCTCCAGTTAAGATTCAACCATTCTCATATGGTTTAACAGGTGGTTTTTGAATGTCTGTTTGGTTCTGGGTTGCCAACAATTTGAAATTACAGATGAGTATTTTAAAATATATATAAAATTAAAAATTATTTGTCTTGAGTGCTAAAAGGTAGGTTTGTGTGACAATGAGGTAGGAAAAGTGGCTAGATCCGAAGATCACTTAAAGAGGCTGGTAAAATATTTCAGCCTATTTTATATTAAAAAAAAAAAAACCCTCTCCCCCACTTTTTTTTTCCCTTCCTGTCTGCTCATTCACTCATCTGGGAGTTATCTGTGTCTGTGTATTCCAACCATTTTATTAGGTACTTGGAATATAAACATAAATGTCACACCCTCCCCAGGAAATGCACCTCGCTAAATAATGCTCAGAGGCGAGTTCTCTGCTGAGCCAAACGTTTTAGTCCAATGCTTATCTTCAGTATAAAAACTCATCTTGGTGGGACAAGGGCATCTTTGTTTATAGAGTTTTTATTTCTTCTCTCAAGCTGCGTTCCTTTGCTAAGCCCTCGGGACTTTTGACTGTAAGAATGCTCAGGCTACACACGGCGGGGTGGAGGGGGCCTCGGAATGTGGACAAATTTCTGGCCGCTGGACAGGCTCATGAAGTTTTATGTGAAGTCTAGAAGTGCTCAGAGTGGGCCTTATTTTTTGAATGGTTGTCGAAGGGATTTCCATGACCAAAATAACACAACTATGCTAAAAATCCTGTGACCTGATAAGAAATCCCTTTTCCAGGTTCTTGGCAACATCATTCAAAACTCAACATGATTCTCCCTTCTCAGAACTAACACTTCGTATCTGAATGACTCGTCTGACATTTGTCATGTACACATGGCCTTGTGGAGTCAGTTATATTTTCATTGTTCCTGTCTCACTTCTTCGACTAGATTATAAACTCTTTGCGGATTATAAAACTAACAGGGATGAGAGTTAAAATTTACGGAAGGCCTCTCTGTGCCGGGCAAAATTCTAAGCACTTCTCATGTTTTAATTCATTTACTCTTTACAACCACCTGAGTCAGGTATTTCATCCTTATTTTCCTGATGGTTGGAAAACTGAGACCCAGAGAAGTTTGGCAGCTCCCCCAGGTCAGAGCAAGCCCAGTTCCTGCCCACTTAGCTTTTTTTCCCTTGTGCAGCTTCTCCAGGTGTCACCTGCTTTACCACCCAGTGACTTGCATATGAAAAATCCTCCAAACACATATATGCTTATCTGGATCACGGGTCATGTTTCTTTACATATCTATTTGGCTGCACAAATAAAGGCTGATAAAAATGTGCTTATAGGAACTGGGGATTGGTTCAGTGGTATAGCATGTGCTTAGGGTGCATAAGACTCTGGGTTCAATCCCCAGCACACAAAAACAAAAATTACAACAACAAACACACACACACAAAACCCCAGAAACTATATATATATATAAATTATGTTGGGGAGGTGATAATGGGGTTGAACTCAGGGGCACTCAACCACTGGGCCATATCTCCAGCCCTATTTTGTATTTTATTTAGAGACAGGGCCTCACTGAGTTGCTTAGCACCTCACTAAATTCCTGAGGCTGGCTTTGAACTTGCAATCCTCCTGCCTCTGGGATTACAGGTGTGCACCACCACACCTGGCCAGAAATAAAAATTTTTTAAAATGTGCTTGTAAAAATATAAAAACTAGACTTTATATAATAAAGCATAAAACATAGTATGGATGTGTGCTAAGATAGTATAAAAACGTTACGTTCTTGTGCTTAACCAAAAGTTGGTGAGACAGAAGGACTGAAGCAAGATCTGAAACCTGAAGGAGTTCTAGGAGGAAAAAAAGTAAAAAGAAGAAAAAACATTTTTTTTTTTTTTCATATCAGGGATGCCAAAATAAGGATGTGAGAAAATGGAGAAAGAATTTAAAAGGGGAAAATAGAGAAGAGAGGAGGGTGATCCAATGTCAGGGAGGTGGGCAGAAGATCAAGTGTGTGACATAGCTGAGAGGGCAGGCCAGTCCCTGGCCACAGAAAGTTGGGTCAGGGCTGTGGGAGGAGAGAGGGGACACCTAGAGAAGTCACTCTGATTGACGTGGTCAGTTGCCCCCTCTGATTCCCTCTGTCCAGATTTTCTGCTCTATTTTTAAAATGCAGAAATTTTAGGTAAACTTTTCAGTTCAATAAATGTTATTTTTTATTCTAATACTGTTTGAAAATATTTTGTAGTCAAGAACCACATTTGGGCCATGTCTGGGCCTGTTCTGGTTAAAGGCCTGCAATTTGCAGCCTGAGCCAGAATGAATGAAATGATAGAAACATCTAAGTCTTAACTCAGAACCTGCTGGCATGCCTCTCTCTCTAGTGGGGATTATTCTGTAATCAAACTGAATTTTTTCTGCCCTGCATAATGGGGTTATGTACTAGAGAAAATGTGCTGTGTGGATGGAAACTAGGACCTTGCTACTAAATTGATGTTTGTGGCTTAGCAGCCTGAGCATCATCTGGGAGCTTGGTAGAAACTCAGAATCCCAGGCCACACCCCAGACTCCCTCCGTCAGAATCTGCATTTTAACATCTCCAGGTATTCTACGTGCACATCAATGTTTGAGAAGCACCAAATTTAGTGAACTTAATGTTCTTGTTTTTAAAGAGCCCTTGAAGAAGAAGCATATTAGCAAAAGTTTGAGTAGACAGCAACATTTCAGAGAACCTTTAATGTTACTAGTGGAACATGGGATGGAAAAAGATTCACTCCTATACTGAAGCTTCAACAGAGCAGTTAATATGGTAATGCTGACATATTTAGTAATGTATTCACAGTGTTAAGTTCTTTACAAGAACTCGGTGAGCCAACTACAAGGCTTAACACAGATAATGCATTTATTTGGTAATCGGTAAATTACCTTATATAGTCAGTAAAATGTTGAATCCTAGACAACCGATAAGATCATTTGTTTTCACGTGTATTTTCAATATTGTGCTCAGCTTCAAATATAAATTGAATACAGTGACCTTTTGGAACTCTATGAAATTGACTGCATTTCCTAAGATTCCATGGTTTCAATTACCATAAATTTTTGATATTAGGCCCACACAGCCATTGCTTTGGCCTCAGCATAAGAATATGGTACGGTTGGTTGATAATACGGTCGGCAACAGTGCAACATGTGGCTACTACGGTGGGCGGGCATGTGCATCCCCATCAGAACTTCCTGTCAGGTACAAGAACAATATGCCATTTACCAAATCAAGTCTAATCACCAATGTGCTGCAGATGCCAAGGAGTTTTAGTCAAGTGATGGAAACTGTGTTCTAGGTTGCTCACTGGATCTGGAGTTTGTGAGATGGATAAGTCAATTAGTGGTCTCTCAGTTTATTAGCAACTTAATTGTCAGAATGTAATGAGATTTTTGAACTGCAACAACTCATTAGAAGCCATGAAACAGTGACTTTTTTTTTTCCTAGAAGAATATTCATTGAGCTGTGTTTTCGCCCAAAGAGATCTTAAAAACGAAATTAACAGTTAAATTTTAAATTTCTATCTGTAAAAGTGTAAGGATGTCTGAATTCTGTCACTGGAAAAATGCTTGGGAAAATTTAGGGTCACTCAGGACAGGAAACTGGGTTCAAATTCCTACTCTGCCACATGTTTGTTATACGACCATTCTTAAAGTACTTAAAACTCTGGAAGCCTCAGTCTCCTAATCTGTAAAATGGTGATGTAATTGTTATTTCAAGGAATTGTGAGGTGGATAAAAGGGAATGATCTGGGCAAAGTGCTTAACAATATCCTTAGCCCAAGACAAATTTAGTCAATGACTGTGACTGTCACTCATTTGTTTGTAAACCTAGACATTTTTCGTGTCTTGCCTTTATTTTGAAATGTTTGATTTCATCTTTCAAGATTGAAGGTGTAATCATTAAAAAGCACTGTAGCCCAGGGTATTATCTACTAGTCAGAAGGCTGCATCTTGCTGCCATGCTTGTACTTTATAGGAATCCTGTTTCTGCCAAAGCAGGAGCTGACTTTTGAGTTCCCTGGTAGCTGGAGGCTGCTCTTATCTGGCCTATATGGTCTTTATGGCAACATGAGTCCAATCACTTCACAGGGGCTCAAAGAGAAATCTTGCTTCTCCTCTAGTGCTTTATTATATATACATGTAGCTACAGAAGACCTTGGCAATGTTTAAGAATAAAGAGCTGTTGGCGTTGTGAGTGGTGATTAAAACTTTAATTCACATTTCAAAGACAGTGATTATTTTCCGAAGTCCACAGCCCCCAAAAGTAGTATAATAAGAATAAGAGTTTTTCATTTACAATTAAAATTAGTCTAACATTAGGGATTCTTCCATTTTTTTTCTTCTAATTCCCTTTCTTGATTTTCATTTCCATATTTTTCGGTTTAGTTTTTTTTTAACCTCATACAACATACAAATAATCATATTACTTTGCAGATGAATGAATACTGGCTAGCTAGGATGCTATAAACAGCATGAAGACTGGGATACTGTCCACCAGGTTCACTGCTGTGTGCTCACACACCTGAGACACCTGCTTTCCAAAACACACTTTCTAAATCTACAAATGAATAAAAGGAGAACTAAATGAGTAAAGCCAAGTAAAACATGGCCATGGCCTTCAAGAACCCTACATATGTATATGACCTTTTCCCTTATTTTATTTTATTTTTTTGGTACTGGAGATTGAATTTTGGGGCACTTGACTACTAAGCCACATCCCCACCCCTATTTAGTATTTTAAGTCTTCTCTTTTTTTATTGAGACAAAATATTTGTACATATTTGTGGGTACATTATAATTTGATACATGCATATGATAATGACTGACTTTTTCTTTAATGATATCAATAATTTAAGGAAAATACCTATAGTTTTTATTGAAGACCATTATTATTATTATTATTATTATTATTATTATTATTATTATTATTATTTTGGTACTGGGGTTGAACTCAGGGGCACTCAACCCACTGAGCCACATCCCAAACCCTTTTTTTGTATTTTATTTAGAGACAGGGTCTCATATAGTTGCGTAGCATCTTGCTGTTGGTGAGGCTGGCTTTGAACTCAATGATCCTCCTGTCTCAGCCTCCCAAGATGCAGGGATTACAGGTGTGTACCACCACCACAACTGGCCCCTAGTCTAATTTTTAAGAAAATATTTTAATTAGCTTCTTCCTGTTACATGTTCAAACACAATAAGTTTCCTTTTCACATATATCCTTTGTTTGTATTTCCTATGACCTGGTGGTTCTTGGTTACTTTTTAAAATGACATTGTTGTCCTAGTTCAGCTGTTGTGAATTTAAGGCAATATCTCTCGGAGTCTTTTACCATCTAAGCCAAACCTAGTTTATAAGGATTGTGATATGGCTCATCTTAGGTAATAAATTAAGTTCTTATGTCATAGAGTTTCCTGGGGTTTCTTCTTAAGTTTTTTCTCATTTATGACAGTGTCACACTTTTCAAGTGATTTTACCTAAGGAACATCATTAAAGAAATAGTTGGAAATACTTATCTGGTATTCATTCGATGGTGCCCTTCATGCCCAATGTTTCATTTAATCCTTACCATGATGTCATCAAGAAGTGGTCTCCATGTTTACAGGTTGTACAGCCCAGGTGCCTCCACCAGGGACCCATGCCTATAGAGGTTAAAATTAGAACTTGAATTCTCTTCTTGTAGGGCAAAATCTCATCAAGTTTTGACTACTACTTTGGAATTATTCACAATGGACATACTATTGATGGGAATAGCAGCAAAATGAGAGTGCCTGGGTGCATGTTTCAGGAATATTGACTGCTCTTCCAGAGCCAAATTGAGCAGCGATTGATGCTATAAATGGCATCAAATTATTTTGCCATCAGTTGCTAAAGGCTAGTGTTTTCCTACTGTGCCTGGAGGTGAAGGCATCTACTCTTGGGCTACCCCAAGCTAATAGCATTGGATCTTTTATCCCTGAGCAGATTACAGCTGGATGACATTATCCCAACAGACAGCCCTGGTAGTTTTTCTACCACCGTTGATATCAGCTAAGGCAAAGAGGATTCCGGGAACAGGTTAGTGGGAGGGCATCACGGTTTCTCTCCTGCTCCAGTGGCTTTGTTGTATGGAATCTCATACGGATTCTGTGACTGTTTTTATACAGGTTTGTTGTAGTCTACCTGCTATTGTGAAGTGTTATGAGGAAGAAATAAATTTAAGTCAAGCGTTCAACTGCATAAGCATGGCACTTGAGAAATTCAGTAGATATTTTTTAATGATTTTATCTGAAATACATGAATCTTTAGTACTACAGTTTTACATAATGCTTCTTAACTCTTCCTCAAAGTACATAGTCATATATATATATATATATATGTTTAATGTCCAATAGCCTTATTGGATACCCATGAAAGGTTTCATTGCTACTTTTTTTTTTTTACAGATGAGAAAAGGCCCAAGGAAGGTCAATTAGAAGCTGAGTCCATGAAGTTGGCTTGTCCTGATCTGACCTTAACTAATTGACCTTAACACTTGAGCTTTTCTCTGGCTCCTCTTTCCCCACACCACAAACACGAGCATACACCTTGGATTTTTATTTTTTAATTGATTTAGGTTACAGTCATCTTAAGTCTCAGCTCTTGTAACACTTTGGTGTTTGTTCTTTCAGATGTTTCTCAGCGTATGTGCCTAGACCATGGGCGGGGCAGTGCTATTTGCTTACTTCCTTGATCGGCTTAATAATATTTAATGGGTATGCTTCCTTTTAGTAAAAACTTACCTAGACCATCGTTTTCATGGACGTGAAGCATTCCACTCCAAGGAGTCCCCGGATGTCTTTTTATCATTACACCCATAATCTCACAGCCTGTACAACCTCTGGCCAGAGGCAACTTTAATGTTGTCCCTGATGATTTTTTTAAAGTTTGATATTAGCAGTCATTGTAATGAGGATCTTGCTGCTAGGTTGTACCCATCGTAT
The DNA here is from genome assembly GCF_045843805.1 of Urocitellus parryii. Taxonomy (NCBI): domain Eukaryota; kingdom Metazoa; phylum Chordata; class Mammalia; order Rodentia; family Sciuridae; genus Urocitellus; species Urocitellus parryii. The sequence goes on from NC_135540.1 coordinate 127,667,304, forward strand.
ACCAAAGAGGTCTGATGAGTAGACTTACAAGTTGAAGAAAGATCTGAGCAGGGAATTAAGGAGAGAACTGGTACTCAGAAAAGAGAGTTCCTTCAGTAAAGGGGACAGGCTTGGATGAAGAATCCACTCTCGGTGGAGCACAGGAGGGATTCTGGGGAGCTCAAAGTGGGTCAGATGGTCCTCACTGACAGGCAAGCCTTCTCTACTTCAGCCCACGGAATGGATCATAGCAAATATTTCCCATTTTTTCTCAAAGGCTCTCCATTCAATCTTTTTTTAATATTTATTTTTGAGTTGTAGTCAGACACAATATCTTTATTTCACTTATTTATTTTTATGTGGTGCTGAGGATCGAACCCAAGGTCTCACGTGTAAGGTGAGCGCTCTACCGCTGAGCCACAACCCCAGCCCCCTCCATTCAATCGTCCATGGGATTAAGTGAAGCTCAGTCCAAACTCCCACCTCCAAAAATACTGATTTAATTGTTCTGGGATGAGTCCAAGCAAAAATAGATTTTTCAAACACACACATGATTTTCTTATAGCCAAAATTGAGAGTTACTGCTGTACACGCATCTTTTATTTTGTATAAAAGAGAGTAGAGGACTATTCTTGGAGTCAGGGTTTTGTACTGTAAGTTATATTTTCAACAGTTTTAAAGACTTAAGTGTTTTTAGGTTATCTCAGTGAGAAATACTTCCTTAGAAAAATATTCATGCTCTGGTTTTATACATCTGATTTTAAAATATTTTTAGCTTTCTTTAATTGTCTTAACTTTTCATTTATTCCTCACATTTTTGTTTGTGTGTGTTTATAGTCAGTTAATTTGTTAATCATCTGTCTTCTCCTGCTAGAAGCACTCTGAGGACAGGGATTTTTAAATTATTTTGGTCATTATTATATCCCCAGTGTCAAGAAAGCCTGGTACATAGTAAGTACTTGATGAATATTTGTGTAACATTTCCTGACTCCCATTTTAATTCAGGAATCATGATTCCTAATTCCAAGGAGCTTACGATCTATTGAAAACACAGATAGGAAAATTAATAGTCATAGCTCACTATTTCTTTAGAACTCGATATGCTGGAATTTCACATTTTCAATACTTGAAGCAATGCAGAAGCTTAAAGTGTAAGGGAAAGACCTCACCATCATTTTCTTTTATTCTCTCGGGAAGCAACATGATAGGTAGCAAAGCAAAAGAGCCCATTGACCCAGAACAAATGCAGCCTTAGATTAGTTACTAATAGACCTTGAGGAAGCCTGTTTAACCCTTTGGGTGTCTATGTTCTCATCTCCAATATCACATCATTGGATGACTTAACTCTTTGCAGAACTTATTAGTTGGTATTTCTGTGTTATTTCAGCCTGGCCTATTACTTAATGGGAGTTGTTAAGTAAGTCATTAAGTGACATTCTTTTTTTTTTTTCTTTTCATTATCTGCAACTCTGGAATTTTTATCCAGATTGGTTTGCCCCTCCCTTTCTTGTTATTGCCCACGCTATTTTGGGGCTATATGCTTTTTGAGTCCCATTATCAAACTCAACAACAACAACAACAAACACCCTCTTTGGTGTTACCACTCACTTTGTTTAATCCAAAGTCACATGCTACTTCTCTGCACGCTCACCACAGATGCATACAAATCACCCACAATCATGAATGAGTCCGCATTTAGAGTCGATTCAGTGGAAAGTATTTAAAGATTCTTCACGAAGGGTGCACTCAGTCTGGCATTAAAAGAAGCTCAGTTTCTAAATCCTAGGAGATTGCAAACTCAGATGCTTTGGAAACCTAAACCTTGTAGAATTCTTAGATGCAAAGTCATTGAGAAAATGAAGCTCTTGTATTGTATTTATTTGGCAAGTCTTTATTGACAGCTCACGACTGTGCAGAACTCTTAAGTGGAATAGGAAAGTTGCTCAAGGAGTCTTAGATCCAGTCTCCCACTCTAAATGACTCCTGCTTTCTTGGGGAGGGGCCAGGGAAGAAACAGGGGATTATCAGGAAGCATACTTTGATTTCCTTTACCCTGGTTGGCCCCACCGTGAGGGCAGACTTGCCCCTGAATAGCTTCCAGCTTGAGGCCATTTTTTCTCTTTCTAATGCTATTGCTAGGATACTGCAGTAATCAGATCATTTGACAATGCCCGTGTCTTAGTGTACCCAACCTGAAATCCCATCCACACCCAGGTGTCAGAGACCTGCAGCTGCAGATTCACACACATCTCGTGGTGCTAAGTCTTTGTGAACAAGTCACGTTGGCCTTTCCAAAGGTGCCTTCTAAGCACTTCTTTTAGGCAGAAAATGAACTATCTTGTAATTTTTTAGCTGTAATAGAGAATTATTATAAACACTGCTTGCATAGTCTAAAAAACACTGCTTATGCATAGTCTACTAATTTACAGCAAGAAAGCCTTATGAGTTATTTACAGTAGGCCTCCTTTCTGAAGTCTTGGTACTGATGTTCTGATGATTTGTGCTATTGTGTGATGTTTGTTAAATATTTTGACTACACCCTCCTTCCCACTTACAACTAATAATAAGTATGAACAATTAATTTTTGCTCATTGCAAGTCCCTACCTTGGGACTTTTAAACTTGCTTTTACTCATTTCTCTGCCTAGAACATTTCTTTTTTAGTTAATGTAGCTGCTATATTAAATGCCATCCCCCCATCCATATATAACATATATATATTTGTAGTTACTAGGGGAACTTACATAGGTTTTTCTGTTCTCTCTGTGCATATATATATATATATATATATATATATATATATACACACACACACACGCACACACACATTTTCATATATATATATGTATATGAAAACATGTAGCTAAATATATTCTCTCTTTATATGCATTTTATATATTTACCTATTTGTATCTGGAAGGGGCTGCTGGACTTGTTACCTGCCATCCTCTCTCCAGCAGTCTAAACTGTAAGTTCCTAAAAACAGATAATAACATATACTAGGCAATCCTAAAACCAGATAATAGGGTAAACCAAGCTTTTTTTTTTTTTTTTTTTTTTTTTTTTTCTGGTGGTGCTGGGGATTGAATCCAGGGCCTTGTGCATATGAGGCAGGCACTCTACCAACTGAGCTACATCCCCAGCCAGTATTAAAAAATCAGATAATACCATATACTAGGCACTCAAGTATGTGTAAGCAATAATATATATTATTTACAAATATATGTATTTCACGTTTGTGCACAGATGGAAGGTATGTCAACAAGAGATACTGTGTTCAATGTGGTATTGATTCCAAGCAATCACTTCATGTACTCAATCATAACTAACCATGCTTCTTCAATCTAGTATCTCAAACTTGATAAGTAACTGGTAGGCACTGATCTTTATACAAACTGTAGGATTCTGAGCATTCATGTATAGTTTTGACCATACAGTTTATATATTGGGTAGGTTATAGTGTATAAAAAGTTCTTCCTTTACCCCTTCATTTCTTCATATCCTGTCCCCAGTTCAAATTCTTTTGAATTAATGGTCCATAATGGGGCTCAGACTTCTGTACATCTATCTAGGGACCCCGATTGTTCCAACAAAGCATCTAGAAATTTCTAGACATCAGGATGAGTTGGACTTGTTGAAAGATATCTTATAGGAGAAAGAAAGCTTAGGATAGGATTTGAGATAATGATAGTATATAAGCAAATGAAGGGAAAGGAAAGAACATTCTAGTGGAAAAGTCAGCTATTCCCAGTAGGACCAGAGATAGGCTGTGAGTTCACATGGACCAGTAACATAGAGGGAGAAGCTATTTCAAAGCAACTTCATCTTTCTGCACAGAAGACCAACTCTGCTTCATGGGATATAACTACATCCATCACCTTAGTTTTATCTGTTGGTAAATAAGTAATATGCCTTTCTAACTCATTTTGCATCCTCTGATTTAAAATAGATTGGAATCATGCATGTTTGTGCCCATTTTGTTCTAATAATCTCTTCAGTAAAATTTTAATATATAAAAGAAGGGAGTGAAAAAAAATTTTTTTAGCTATATCTGATTTAATACCAATTCTTCCTCTCATTAGCCATGTGATTTTAGGACCGATAACAGTGTTAAATGGATTGTTTAAATGAAATGATGCATAGATAGATATTAATTCAGCATCAAACACATAGGAAGCATTCAGTAAAGATCAGCAGCTATTTGCTGTTTTAAAATTAAGGTGACATTTTTTTCCCTAAGAGAATTATGACACTTTTTAAATGGAAAGAAAAAAAATAGGTTGGAGTTTAAGATAATGATAAGTATCTTGTAACTATCTTAGCAACTGATTGTTTTGTACTTTGCTTTGGTCATAGAGGATTGAGAAAATCCTGTTTCATAAAAATGAGTGTTTTTAAGTGGTTTTAACAGGTTTAAAACTGTTCATCCTCATTTTTCAAAATATTTGCTTTTCTCCCAAGACAAGCACAGAATGATTCTGTTTTGATGGTTAATGCTATGGTGAGTCTCCAATATGTTCATGATAAGACAAATAACACATCTAAGTGTGAGCATGGCTTTCTAAAAAGTAGTTATATTGGTATTTAAATACACAAAATATACCTTATACTACAATATTGATTATCAGCCCTTACAGCAATTGTACTGATGTTCAGGGTTCCACAGAATACAGTTTAAAAATTCCTGGCTGAGAAAAGTGACTTTTGGAACTGATAATATTGTTAAATGAATTGTTTAAATGAAATAATGCATATACAGAAATTGATTCAGTTTTAGACACATAGGAAGCATTTAGTAAGAATTGGCTGCTAATTGCCATTTTAAACTTAAAATAGCATTTTGTACTTTGCTTTGTTTCTGTTCTGAATGAACAGAAAAGAGTGAAGTTGGGATTTGAGACAGTGATCAGAATCTTCTAACCTCTCTTAGCACCTACTACAGCCCCACTTGTAGTGGTGTTGGGTGGCGAGGGGTAGCTCTGGTTTTTTTAGACTACATCAATTGTTTCCTCTTAATTGATGAGCTGAGACTTCTGTAGGGGCCGATAGTAAGTTTATTTGGCATGATTTCCTCTTCAAAAAACCATGTTGGCTCTTTCAAGACATTTGCAAATTGACTGCTTGGTGATATATACCAGTATACTTCCAAAAAACAGATTTGAGAAGAATGAATCTCTGCATTTACAAGACTCACTCTGCCCTTTACAAGAGATGGTTGTCACATTTATTCCAACTCAAAGCCCAGTGAATAATTTCCGAATTAGCCACTCTGTTCAAATTTCTTCTTTCCGGCTCAGAATATATTGGTCCATCAGCTGGTTTATGTGAGATAAAGGCAAGCTTCTTTACAATCATAGTCTAAAATGGAGATTATTAAGAAGACAAAGGTGCTCAGCATGGGGAATACAGAGAAAATAACAAAAGAAGAATGGAAAGTTACATTATATTCTTAGGAATTTAAGTTATTCTTATTCGTTTTAATTAGGCATCTACTACATGCCATGTCTTTTTTTCCCCCCTGCAGTGCTGGAGTGGTGGGGATCAAATCCAGGGTCTTGCTCATGCTAGGCAAGCCTTCTACCTCTGAGCTGTACCCACATCCCTATATGCCAGGTATCTTCACAGTAATCAAATAGGCCTCACAGAGATTCTATTTTAGATAGCTTTTTGGATAAATCACTAAGATTGATGTTGCGCTATAGAGATGAATGCCAAAAAGAAAAAAATAAATTTGGGAAGGAAGCTAGGATGTCTCCAACACAGTTGGAAAGGTGTCACCGAGAAGGAATAAAGGAAGGAATGAAAATAAAGGAAGGAATAAAGGAAGGAATGAAAGGGAAACCCTGTGACTATCTGTGAAAAGATCCTCCTAGGCAGAGGAAGCAGCAAGGGCAAAGGCCTTGGGACAGAATTTCTGGCTCTTCTGTGAGCCAGTGAGGAGGTCAGAGGACTGCAGAGGATTCAGGTAAATGGGGTGTTGACAATGTATGATGATAAGGTGGTGGAGCATGTTCACCTTCCCCAGTTAGCCTGTGGTAGTCTGGGTTAAGCCCTGAGTAGTTGATCACACCCTCAAAATGTCCTGGTTTGGATGATAAATTATATGGTGGTCCTAGGATAATAGGTCACTCTTAGAATTTTGGTTTTTTCTTTTAGGGACATAGAAGTCATGGGGTGGGGGTTGGAGGTGGTCAGAAGAGGAGCAAGACATGACCTGGGTTTTTTCAGTGCCTCTTCGTCTCCAGTGTTGGACATGGAGTATTGGGGTGGACTGGCAAGTGGAAGGGGTCAAAAATCCTGAGTTCTTTCTCCTGCACCCTGCATTTCTCTTGGTTTAAACGTGAGGATGACTGAGATGCTGGCTGGAGCTCTACAGGTCTAATTAGCCTCCTGTTTGATGCACAACCCATTGTGAGAAACAGGAAGCATCTCCTCTGCTGGTCCCTACTGATCCCAAATAGCTCATTTGCTTACACCAACCAGGGTGTTCAGGCCTTTCCGTGCAACCTCTGTTTATTTACACTTTTGGCTCTCCTGTAACCTCTTCAGAATAGCAGACTCCACATGTTCAGCACATATGTATTAACTCATGAATGTGTGATATAAACTAATAAGTTGGAATGGAGTCTAAGTACAGATGTGATATAAATTTTATGCCTGCTTAAATAGCAGCATACGTATTCATGGGAATTAAATGGATTCCCACAGGTCTAAATATATCAGTGGAGGAAATTCTTCAGATTTGTTTGTATTTTATTTCCATTCGGTTTCTATTTTATCTTTGTGAGCATTACTCTCAGTTCTTGATCACTGTTTTGCTCAGAGTGGATACCGGGGAGAAAGAACACATGTACTGATTAAATACTTTCATGTGTCAGCTACAGTTGCATATGTGAGAACAGACTCCAAAGATTGAAGTGTGTATGTATGCATTCTGTCTTAAATACGTGTACTTGGTAAATGAACTTGTGGATGCTGGGGGGAGGTATATGGACAGATATACATACATGATATTTCAAGTAGTCTTTATGCCCAAGAGTGAAATTAAAATTTGTTCTCTTTCTACTAGCCCCTAAATCCTAGTGACTTTAGCATTCAACTTACCTGTCCTGGGAATAAAATAACAAAATAACAATAAGCAAACTCCCAAAGCATTTGTAAGAAATGAATAGATACAAAAGTATTTTATAATATATTGGTAAGGGCAAGGTGGTTTTTATTGTCTTGATTACTTTCTGTTGTACACATCTGCTTGAGATTTCTTTTTTTCCTTTTTCTTCTTTCTTTCTTTCTTTCTTTTTTTTTTTTTTTTAGGTATTGGGGATTGAACCCAGGGGCACTTAACCACTGAGCCATATCCTCAGCCCTTTTTAATGTTTTATTTAGAGACAGGTTCTCACTGATTTGCTCAAGGCCTCATTAAGTTGCTGAGGCTGTCTTTGAACTTGTGATCCTCCTGCCTTAGGCGTGTGCTACCATGCTTGGTCTCTCTTGAGATTTCTTAAGTCTTTTTTCCCCCATTTTCAAGTGTCTGTCCCTTACTCAAAGCCCTGTCTTCTGTGTGTTAAACAAAAAGTTATTGGGTTATTTTAGAGATACCTATTGAATGGGGTGGGAGCTAGGAACCTATAAATAGTGCTATGTGGGGTGTGTGAGAGGGGAGGCAGACACACTGTCAGTGCCCGCAACTGAATGTAAGGAAGAAAGAAAAACCACTGTGGATTGTGGAGAAAGAGTCAAGGGAGACAAAGAGAGTCGTATAAAGGTGGGCATTCAAAATATTTCACAAACCAGTCATGGTGGCGAGTGCCGGTAACCCCAGAAACTTGGGAGGCTGAGGTAGGAGGATCACAAGTTGAAAGCCAGCCTCAGGAACTTAGCAAGGCCCTGAGCAACTTATCAAAATAAAAACAAACAAACAAATAAATAAAAACAGGCTAGGGATATGGCTTAGTCATTAAGTTCCCCTGGATTCAATCCCTGGCACAATAAATAAATAAATAAATAAATAAATAAATAAATAAATAAATAAAAATTTAACAGCCTCTTCTGCAGAGGCTCCAATCACTCAAAGCAGAAATGTGCAATAAACCATCAGGAGACATTTTCCTGCTTATAATGCTTTCAAAAAATCTAATAACCTCACATTTTATTTCATCGGGTTGGTCTGGATTACCTTTTAATTTCATTTCAGAAAATAACTTAGTTTCTCTTTATTTTGAATTCAGCTTCTTAAAACTCTTGGATCCAACTCTACACATCAAAACCCAAACCAAAATTTATACATCATAACATTTTATTTTGTTTGTTTGTTTGTTTGTATTTGTACATGAAACCATGTATGGAACTTTATGTGTGGAGATTCAGGAGTGGGACATCTATTATCAATTATATTCCTTCTTTCAACTCGTACATCCATCATAAAAGTTGCTTCCCTGTTCAGTTGTTTGAACTCCTGGTGGGGCCTAGTGGAACAAATAATCCAAAATAGTGGATAATCCAAAATGTCATTTATATTTGGCTTTGGAATACACTACCAGATGTTACTCTAGCAGATTTCCCTTCCTAATTAGGCCTCACTTAAAGTAGAAGTTAATTTTGTCTTCATTAGCTGTTTCCAAATCAGCAGGATAGGGCAAGGAGGAAGCCCAGGGCATGCTGGGTATTTGGGGGAAGGTGGCCCATCGCTAAAAGTCGGCAGTAGATCCTGCTCAAGGAATGAAATTCAAGTGCGGGAACTCAAGATGATGGGCATGTACACTGGAGTGTGTATGAACACCGTCTTGAAGAATTCTCAGGGTTTATCAACTCGTTTTTTCATCCTATTAATCATCAATCCAAAAAAAATCCATAATGGGAATTAGGCAAAAAAATTCCAAAAAATAAAACAAACAACAACAATAAAAAAAAAAACCTGAAATTTTGTACAGAAAAAAAATAGAGGCTCAGAGAGGCTAAGTGACCCCTCACACAGATCGGTCTCTGAGTAAACAGTACCTAAGAAGAAACTGAAACTGATTAATGAATGATAAGAAGACCCCCCCTGTTTCCTTCTTATTGATGATTTGAATAATGAGGTAGCAAGAATTCTCCTGGCCTAATTCGCATTAAGAGAGCTAAGATAATGAAGCTGTGATTAAATGGCTATTAAACTATTTTTATCAAACAGAGATCAAGCGAGTGTGAGAATCTGGGGACGCCCGAGTGTAATTGCAATTCTACAAGATGCAGATAAAAATTACTACCCTAAGCAGGGCAGGGTCCTTCCATCACAGGCCACATTTAACAGTCTTTGGGAGACCACATGCAGTTTTCACTCTGTGCTGCTGCCCTCAGGGTCAGTAAGCATCCCCAAGTCTCTCATCTCCTCCTTGATTCAGTGGCTTTCTCTGCTCTCTGGGGTGTGGAGTTGGGTGAGTTGAGCGCAGGGCCTGGCCCATGCCAACCCGTTGGACAGGCTTTTTGTCACCCGTCCACACAATAGGAAGTTCCTGTTATCACGCAACAGCTCCAGCACTGTAATCTGAAAGTGACTGTGGACACCCAAAGGAGCACAGTCTACCTTCTTTCAATGGTACCTTTTGAATCATGTCAGACCTAATCCAGGTCATAGGGAAACCCAGCAGTCCCAAAGAGCAGTGCTGAGCCTTCAGATTCTGTTGACTGCTCTAAACTCTCACTTATTGATGATGTGGCATGGGGTTGGAATCGTTGTGGATTCTACACTTTGGGTTGTGGGTATAAATGCCTGTGTATCATCTGTCACTGGAGATTCTTTACACCTGGAGGGAGGTTGTGTGGATGTGCCTTCTTTCTTCCTGGAGAGCCCATGGAGAGTCAAGTTTTACAGGCACAGAGACCTTGGTTTAGGTTGGAAGAAACAGCAGCAGAATAGCATGGTGTAAGGAGAAGCCAAGGTTGGACTCCCCCCACCATAGGCAATGCTGCTCCATAGCCGAGGAGCTCAGCCATGGGGGCACCTGTTGGCCAGTTTTCCCCTCTTGCCTTCTACGTCTCCTGCCAGTGCCAAGATGGAGCTAGGTTGTGGAGAGGTTGATCCTCACTTCTTCCCTGGCTCCTCTGCTTTCCTTTCTCTTATTTTTCAACTTGCACACAAGAAACATATTTTTTTATATAAATTTCTAATTTCAAAGAATTAGCAAGCAGTATCACAGCCAAGTCTTTGAAAGGTTACCTTGCGATGTCATTTTACTGACTACTGCCTTTCCATACCCTGTCACTTGTGAACAGACGTGTGTTCATAGGCCAGTGCACCTCATCTATGGCGACTTTGATTTATTTGCTCTGTAAATTGGGACTGAAGCAATAATAGAAAGTGACATTAATTGTTTAACAGAGTCCTCTTTGTCATATCCATTGCCTTGTCTGGGACATGTGATTGTTGAATCTCATATGAAACTAATTGAAATTGCCACAGTGAGGGGCAGCCTCCACTCAACTTTGTGTTGTTGTTGTGTTTGTGTTGAGCTTCGACACAAAAGTGTTATCAATAAATAGCAAGATTTCTTCCCAGAACTCCATGATTAAAGAACATAGAGAGAATTTGAAATAATAATATTTTTTTCTTCCATAATTCAAAAAGAACTTTACTAAAATAAATGGTCTTTGAGAATCTCTGAGCCACTCACATTCAGGGATGATAATAAAAATATTTAACAATTACATTGAGCGGACACTGACTGTAAATAATGAACACAGACCTTCTGGTACACTTTGCTTGACTAGGAGCCCTCCTTGTCCATATGAGTGTGCATGCCTGCTCACACACACTCACATGCATGTCATGCCAATCTCCCACACCCCCACACCCACCTCCTCCCATTGTGGTTCCAGTAGAGAGGAAAATTAAAGTAGTTGGTGGTTTAATCAGATCTTGTAAATTAATTATGACATTATCAAGCTCCAATATTTTTGCCATTGTATTTGGTGTACATTCACTCAGGCTTATTAAAGAAATTTGAGAAAACTAGTTAATTTAAGTGTTCTTTGTCATTTTGACTTGATTGGAATTATCATAGTTTGTTTACACAAGGGATAGAACTAAGGCACTATTGTATTATGTGATTGAAAGCAAATAGCAGCTTGTGATATTGCCGGAAAGCCAAACACAAAATTTAAATCACGGTAAACAAAATTACTCATTTATTGGTAAACATTTTTAACTGTTTTTCTTGAGTTCTTTTTGAACTTCAGTTAAAGAAGCCTTTTCAAATCATGGCATACCTGGAGAAATGTTCAGTTTACTGAAAATGTGTGTATGTGTCTGTGTGAACATGTGTATTTGACACAGTTTCAAAGAATATTTGGTGGAGATAATATGGAGAAATTTATAGTCATTATTTCATGAGTTTGTGATGATTTAAAATAGTGTATATTTTATTTAAATATAATTATATTTAGAATAGTTTAATAGTCTGAATTTGACTGTTTGCATATTTGGGAACCTAAAGAGGAATGTGACTGGCATTTTTGGACATCAGAGTATAATTCTCTGCAGAAAATAAGGAGAAAATCTTTCCCTACCTTTATTATTAGGGCTACACAGATAGGAATAGGAGAATCGGGGATGGCCATGTTCAATAAGCTCTGTTTTGAATTGAGTAGTTTGGATGCTACTGAATTGGTCAGTAAGTGGAAGTGAGTGTGCCATTTTGAAGTTGATAAATCACTTCTGGTCAGGACTGACCTTCTTCAGTGGTGTCTAAGCTTCATTCAGTGGTCACACCACATGGTGTCCAAAGTACTTGACTCACAATCTCAAATCTAGGAGTAGCAGGGAGATGCATTTAGCAAATGCAAAAATGTGCCCTGATATCCACCATGAGTACAAATGGCTCTTTTTGGCCTCTTGAGTCCCAAAGAAAAAGAAGCCTATAGTTTTACTCCCGGATAGAGACTGATTAGTAATGAGGGAAAACAATTTTTATGTGAAAATAGAATGTATACGTGATAAAACCCTGCCTAATTTCTCTAGTAATACAATTTGATTTTCTGATTAGCTGTCTTATTCTGTGATTCTTGTAATTTTGTCAGGTCAATTAACTGGAGTTCAGTGCTAGAGAGAAAGGAAGTGTGGGCACTGCTGGCTTCATTAGATGTCAGCAGCTTAGGTGCATTTTGTAATAGAATCTGTGTGGGATAATTTAGCACATATTGTTAATGTCATAGCGAACTGAACTTTTAGAAAAAGGACTTTGGAAGCCAGTCAAATTAGACAAACAATATAAAGTGCTAAAAGAAGGAAAAGAAAGTGATCCACACAGACTATATTGTTGGCAAAAAAATGCAGATCAATGAATTATTCAGAAAGTAATCACTGACTATCTAGACTTTGTGCCCAGCCCTGGAACTGACTGTCCAGGTGCATAGAACTTAACACGTTCTCTTGTTAGCAAGGTACACAATCCCAGGTTGGGAGTCCTTGAATGTTTTTCTGCAGAGGATCGAAGTTAGTACTCTCTTTTATAATCAATTTTTCACAAGTTCTTCCTTTCCACTGGAGGGTTCTTGGAAGGATAGAGTTTTGTCTTATTTTCTCTTTGTATCTCTACCCCCTCCACTGGCTGTGGCACAAAATAAGGTGTTCCAAACATGTCTGTGGAATCAATGACTGAAGATTAGTTTTCAATAGGTGTGTTGGTGAAACTGAATCTGGGAGGTGGAAAAGAATACTACCCTGGCCACAAGTAAAATAGTGCATTTAAGTCATTACAAAATAAGATTCCAATAACCAATCAGAAAAAGAGGGATTGAGGTAGTTGCAGAATTTAAATTTGGAGTATTGTTATCCAAACTAAAGAATTCAGGAGAAATAGCAGCTTTGTTGTGATAAAGGTCCAAAGTTTGGGTTTTGAAGATGAGGGAGCTATTGTAAAGTAGAAATGTCCAGTAGGCAGTTAAAGATTTATGACTAAAGTTGGGAGAGATGTCAGGGAGAGAAATAAATGATTTCAGAGTGTTCAGTGATGAGATTATAATTGAAATCAGGAAAGTGTATAGATTCTCCTGGTATCGTTTTAAGTTTCTGGCAGTGTTCAAATGGAAGGTTATCTAAACATTTGCAAGGGTGCTGTATAGGAGATCTAAACACCGCATCTGCAGATTAAATAGAGGATGATTAAGATTCTCTTCAGCCCTCAGATTTCCTAAATCTTACCATTGAGTTAGGAGACAAAGACACAAGTCTGTGGGAAGGTGAACGACACAGAATCACCCACAGCTGAATCAAGCGCTGACATACAGACTGCTAAGCTGGACAGTCAGCAATCAGAGACCGGTACTGCAGAGGTGTTCATTAAGCATGTGGTTCAGACCCAATATGAGTCAGGAGCCCGGGGAAGCCACGGTCGTCCTGTCCTGGCGCGGGTGCAGGATTCCACATACAGTTTACTCATTCTATTGAACGTGTGCAGCCCGTGCTGATTAATAGTGCTACCCACCTCCCAATGTCAACTCACTCCTGTCTTCTTCCACCTTCTTTTCTGCTTTTCCAGAAGATAGATGAAGAAAATGAGGCAAACTTGCTCGCAGTCCTCACAGAGACACTAGACAGTCTCCCTGTGGATGAAGACGGATTGCCCTCATTTGATGCACTGACAGATGGAGACGTGACCACTGACAACGAGGCCAGTCCTTCCTCCATGCCTGACGGCACCCCTCCACCTCAGGAGGCAGAAGAGCCGTCTCTAGTAAGAACCCTTCCTACTGTTCGACTCCCACGAGCCGCCTCTGGCTACCTGCTGCATGGGCATGATGTAGAAGGTTTGGATTTTAGAATGATGCCAAAACAATCCTGAGGCACACTCACAGTCGCACATTCTGCCATTCTCTGTTTAAAAGTCTTGATAATTCAGTTTTTATGTAGTATTTGAAGTATTTTTAAAACCACCATTCAAGCTGAGGATGTAGCTCAGTGTTACAGCACTTGCCTAGCCTGCAGGCGGTCCTGGGTTTGATCCTCAGAACTGCAAAATTATAGATATAGATAAATACAGATATATCAAATATAATTTTTTTTTGCTGTTTACATGTGCATGTTTTTATTTCTTAGTATTTATTTCACAGTGAAAACTTGAAAAAAGTAGACTAAAAAGTACTAAAAATTCATCTGTGATTTCAAAAAACCTATTGCATAAAAAAATGATTGGATTCTCCTTTGATTTAAGATATACCATGAACATGTTGGTAAAATTTTAAGTATATGCATAATTTTTAGTGGTCTCATAGTATTTTATTGTATGGGAATGTAATTTATTATGTAATTACTTATGGTTGGATATTTAGGCTTTTGCCTCCTATTTTTCAATATTATGAATTGTCTAATAATTGACATGGTTGCATTTTTATTCTTCTGCATACAATTCTAGAAATAGAGTTGTCGGATCTAGGGGTATGCAATATTTGAAGACGCTGGGTTCATATTTCTTATGAAGATTGGAAAAATAATAGCACATTTGCAACCTAAGTTACTTAAAATTTATGGTAGGCAATGAAGAACGAATTTTCTTTTCAATGCAGTGCTAGACCAGAGTTTTATTAGTTCTAAGACACAGTTTACCTTCTCAGCTATGGTAGCCATTTGTCATTTGCCATAAATCTGATGTAAGCGCATGCTGTGTAAATTGTGAAATGCCAGCATCCAGACTCTAGTAACATGCTTTGGTACACCATTTGGAGGCATAGTTTTCTCACATCTCTAGGTTTTAAAACGTTGAAAGAATAAACATGGGGACCTTACTTGTATTCCTTTCTATTTTGAGATTTTTGGTCTTGAGAATATCTCATATGTAATAGCCTCTTGTTTAATTTTGCCATTTCTCCACTTCTAGTGTCATTAGCTTTACTGTCTAGTACTCTGATTTTTTATATTGATAACCAGATGATTTTCATCTGCACCATTTATTCAACTTGGGAGGGGGGTTGCTGGCCCAAAGACATCCTGTGTATAAGGGCAGGGAGATGCCTGAGAGTCATCCATGCAAATGCAGAAACATATGGAGGACAGCCTTGTCTGTATCAGAGCCCTCGTCTTCCAACCTACATGCTGACCTACAGAACTCGGCTCACATGTCCTATCTTTCCCTTCTAAGATCAGGATAGTCACTGTTTCTGCCCAAACATTCTGTGAGTCAGTCAATCTGGAGGGTTGGTTGTGAAACCTGTTAAAAGCATCACACAATCTTTCATGTATTGCCACTTGATTGATTTGAGTTTTAGAGGAAAATTGTGTATCTGATTCCTACGCCCAAGTCCTCATTGAGCAAATCAGCATTGCTTAACTTATAGTAGTGCTTTGGAAACCACTTTAGGAACAACTGCTTTATGATATCAAAAAATAATTTTAAAAATTCCGAACAATGCCAAATCTCAAATGGAGGCAAAGAAACTACTTTCACGGTTGGTAGTACAATGCCAAACTTTTTCTTCACTTTTAAAAAAAATGTTTCCTTGAGCACTATTGTGGTCAGGGGTGATAGAATTAAAGAATGGTAGAATTAATATTTGTAATGATAATGAATTAAAGTCTAAAATTTCACTTGCTGATTTGAGTGTGTAAGAGACCCATAACTGCCTTGCTCTTTCCTTCCCTGATGTTCCCAGCTTAAGAAGCTCCTGCTGGCACCGGCCAACACTCAGCTGAGTTATAATGAATGCAGTGGCCTCAGTACCCAGAATCATGCAAACCACAATCACAGGATCAGAACAAGCCCTGCAGTTGTTAAGGTACCAACATAAATGTTTTAATACGACAGGGGATAATAAGCAACATGTTGTTGCTTAAAGCTGAGAAACAGCCCCTACGTTTGTATGTATTAATTCAACCGGGTCCTGCACCACCTCATAGATGTGACAAAGATTATGAAATGGGTTTCCAGGAGCAGCATTGGAGCTACTTAAAACTTGAAAGAGTTTGTTTTGGCCTTGGCTTTGGATGATTGGAATGGAAATACAACAGAGCGTGATCCCTTGCTCACTTTATGAATACATACAGCAGTCCAGACTCCAAGAACATGTGCCGATTGGCTGTAGTTGCCTATGAGTGACTTTAAGATGCAGGGTGGCTGTTTTGCCAGCTGTCTAACCTGAGAAACATTTCTTTGGAATCGCTGCAAAAGATCTGTCTCTGTCATTAATTGGATGGAATGCTCGCTGTATTAAACAATGTTTGTCTTGCCATTCACTGTGAGTGAAAACGGAGCGTTAAGGGGTACTTAAGAGAGTTGTGAATACTGGGCTTCAGCAATCAGCGGTAAATTAAGGTTTAAACCAGCTTACTTTTTTTTTTTTTTTTTTTTTATTCACAGTAAAGGCGCTGTAGGGTCTTGTTAGTTACATGTTGCTGAGTAGGAACATTGAAATGTAGGAGAAATGAAATAAAAAGCTGCATAAATGTCATTTAGGAATTTTAAATGTAATTTTCTTTCCTTGTTCTGCAAACAATTATTCACAGCTCATAGATCTAGTACACTTAGACTGAACACTTCACTGGAAATCTCATCTCTTCAGAAAAACCTATATCCATTCTGATAAGGTTCAGTTCACTAATTTTAGCTTTCTCTCTGCCTTGTTTTTAAGACCGAGAATTCATGGAGCAATAAAGCGAAGAGCATTTGTCAACAGCAAAAGCCACAAAGACGTCCATGCTCGGAGCTTCTCAAGTATCTGACCACAAACGATGACCCTCCTCACACCAAACCCACAGAGAACAGGAACAGCAGCAGAGACAAATGCACCTCCAAAAAGAAGTCCCACACACAATCGCAGTCGCAACATGTACAAGGTAGGCGCCCCCCCACCGCGCGCGCTGTCGGGCGCAGCTCAGTAAAGACTGAGGTCTGAGCGCAGATTGCGCGCTCGGTCCCGTGGGTGCTTCGTGGAAAGGGAATTCAGCAGTTTATTACCGAGGGGAAGGAAACCCTTGCTTGGACACAGATTGAGCATATCCTATTCCGCTGATAGGCAGTAGCTGCAACTACCAAAAGATCCCGGAAATTATAGCTGGGTGGAGGGTGAAGCAGAGTGGGAAGGAATTGCGACATCCTTGAGGCTTAGGGGAATCTCTGAATTGCTGAGATCTAGAAGTTAGGTGTGATCCGGGGTGGCCCACTCATTAAAGAGCTTTTAATTTTTCCCTTTGGGTAATGGAAAAACCGAGTCTCTATAGATTTACTCTCCATACCTTAAGAAGTAGTAAACACTATTTATGTAGCCTCTCCTCATTAAGTGCATTCTTCTTTTCTTCTTCATTTATACACCACATGCTGTGCTTACAGATTTTATATTGTATGTAAGGATTTAGAAATTCCTAAATTTTCTTTTTCTGTTTTTTCCCTCATTTTTTTTTAAATTGCCTAGATTAAACAAAACATCTGGGTTGATTTTTATTATTTCTGTACTTTGCTAGAAAGCTGATGCTTCCAGTGTCAATTGGGGTGATTTGGGGAAAATCTCTGGGCAAAGATATAATTTTCTTCTTTAGTTCTTCCCCCTCAAAATGTTGTAGTCCAGGAGGCCCAAAGAGAGCTCCTTGTGAGTGACTGCTGTTTAAAACAAGCCAGTTCCTGTTCTACCTCTAACATTATCTAGAAGGAGGCATATTCTAAAATAACCATTATAAACACCCACCTGTTTTTTTTCCCTTTTGTTTCTCCAACTTCTCCTTCTAGCTGCAGAATGATAGTCCCTGATCCCTGTTTTGAACCATGATTGTTTCATACAGGTATGCTGTTGTTGCTGCTGATATTCATAAGTATTTACTTTCCCACTGTTTTGAATCCCCTCCCTTCATCTCCTCCACATTAGCACAAGATTTTTAGGAACTTCCTTTTAATATTTTAATTGGCTCTCCATTGGGTTTTCTGTGGTGGATATGTCAAGTTCATTGTCCATCTCCTTCTGTTGGTTTGGAGAGAGATATATTAATGACGTGGGCCAAGTTCCCTTACAGCTCCCTTTGTGCAGATTAGCACCTAATGGCAAGCTCTGTTACAGTTATTTTTTTGGGGGGACAGAACCCCATGCTAAGTGACTCAGTTTGTTGCAGGCCTACAGGGAAGGGTAGCCTTTGGGGTAGCTATAGAAAGTGAGCAGAAGGGTTTGCTGTGCTTCTCTGCACCTTGTCATTCAGACATTGGTTTTCTGAAGCTGAACTTGAAGTCCTGAGCTCCCTAAAATCCTGTGATCAGTGAACTCAGCCCAGCAGCACGTGGCTTAAAAGTCTTTTTACTTTTTTTTTTTTTTTTTAAGCTGGTCCTTTTAGATTTTGAGGTTTTTATAAGTCCACATCCACTAATATTAATCACTGTAAACTTATAAATCATGGTAGTAAGAAATTAAATAGGCCTCTGGAGGATTTATTCTCTAGGCAAGACCAGTTACATGTGGATTTTGTTAAGGTATGTGTCTGGGGCAAAGCATAAAATCTTATCTCAGAATAAAACCCATTGGTTAAAAAGAAAAAAGTTCCTGTTACTAAGGGACTACAATTCTATTTATTAAAGGCCTAAAAGAAATAAACCATGGCTGACTATTAATAACCAATAAGTGCTCAACTTCAGAGATTAATTCATTATTTAAGATCAAGAAGTAAAATGTACATGAACAGTTGAAGACCCTAATGAAGATTGCTGAGATCCCCTTTCCAAATGTGCTATAAATTTTTTCCCCTGAACTTTACGTGTGCTCTCTGTAATATTGTGGGGTCATGTACTTTTCAGTTCCTTAGGATGATCCACTGGTCTTTGGTATGTGTTGGTGTCCCATTTATTCATTCATTCCCTAATGTGTTTAACCAAAAAGCATCATCTACATGAAAAAGACGCATTCCTGTCCTTAAGGACCCCAGCAGTCTCTAGTTTACCAGTCCTTGAAACATGGTCCATTAAACTCCCAGTAAACCAAACCAGTTCTCTTAGGAGTAGGAGCCTGGTTGATTTGGGGATTAGGTGCTGAATATGGTTTAGGGACTACACTCCTCCTATAGTTCTAATTTCCTTTTTGCCATTGGCCCCATTAAATATGGCTCCTGCTGATTCATTTTCTTCCCTCCCTTGCCCTTGGCCTTACCTATGCACAACTACCACAACTGTTGGGGTCTTCCCTTGAGCATTTCAGAGTCTGACTACATCTAGAAACTGGAATTCAGTTTCTGATTTTCAAGGTATATTTATTGTGTCAAACAGCATGTAGTTCCTTATCTGGTTATATTTTCTATGGAACCTGTATGAATTATCCTAGTTCTTAGTTGAACATCATAAAAGTGGGCAAAGTTCCTTCATAAATGAGTTATTTTTGAAAGGCTTATTAAATTAGACATACTCAAAAATTAATGTGAAATCAGTTCATTTATCTGTATATATGTAAAAGCCAATTAATCGATGTGCCTAATTTGTAGAAGACAGCATGAGCTTCATATTTCTGGATGCACATCGGATAGATGATATACCATTTGATTGTTTAAAAACTAAATCTAAATCTACAAATTAAATATGTAAATACTATTTATCCAAGTAAAGCACCTAATTTCAGGCTAATTTGGACATAAATAATATTTTCCCATTTCAAAGGACCTTAATTACTGGTTTTGATTAATTTATTTGAAAGTCTGTTGAATATAATTCCTTTTGATAACAGGAGAAAGAAAACATCTTGACCAGTTCTGCCAGGAACCAGTTTTATGGCCCCGCAAATATCATTTAGCATCTTTGGGTGTCAGTTTCTTCATCCATAGAATAAGAAAGTTTATTATAAAGACACTTTTGGTTTCAACTTCATGATTTTCATTGCATAAATAACTACTTTTGACCTTCTGAAAGTAGTTGCTTGATGAGAAAAAAGTTTGATATAGACTTGTATACATGCAAGTGTATCTCCATAGAAGAGCTTAAGTACAAATGAAACTTGGATGTCTAGCTCAAGTACATTTCTCATCACATGTTCCCTATTTCTGTTCAGAATATAAGACTGACATGGAGATTTTGTGATGAGAAGACTCCCACCCACTTCCCTCTCGTTATTGGGATATGCCTCCTATAGGAAATAGGACTTAGTAAAGACTGAAAGAAATTGGAGAGCTCTCTTTGCAAGTCTGTGGATCTCTCAACTGCTAAACACAATATCTAACTTCAGTTGTCTATCAGAGTTGAGGTTCCAAACTCCATTTAAGCCATCTGGGTCAATGCCCACAATTTGCCATCATCGCTCAATTAATTTTCAGTGAATGGAACAGTTATTGCTTGAGCTTCGGCCTCATAGAAATAACCTATTCTCAGGGCTAGATATAAAATTATACATTTTAGGAGTAAAATCAACTGAATATTCATAACGTTCTGTCACCTTATAGTTACTCTGCTGTTTTTTTTTTTTTGTCTAAACAAACCATGTACTCTATTCCAAATTAAAACAGAAAACATTATTTCTCTCTGATGGTATGATGCAAATTTTGTATTCTTAACAGGATGGTACATTTTGGGAAAAATTCTGTTTTTGTATGTGTTTTCAAATGATAGTTTACTGATGCAAATGTTGTTTGGAATTTGTTTTAGCATAATGGACTTTTCTCTGACTTTGATCCAATTTTCAGGGATTCCCCTGGTTCAGCTTTCCAATTTTCCTGGTCATATTTCTAACCTGACTGTAGTAGAAAGAAAATAAATCTAAAAAGTACTCCATATTTCATAATTAGTTCTTTTTTTCTCCTTTAGCCAAACCAACAACTTTATCTCTTCCTCTGACCCCAGAGTCACCAAAGTAAGTATTAAGAAATGTAATCATTTTCAGAAAGGGAAGGGGGTTCTAATACATTTGGCTACAGCAACTCCATTTCAGTTTGTTTTTATAAATGTGCCATATCTTCCAGTGACCCCAAGGGTTCCCCATTTGAGAACAAGACTATTGAACGAACCTTAAGTGTGGAACTCTCTGGAACTGCAGGTAAGCCTTACTTTTCACTTGGAAAGTGTGTGTGTGTGTGTGTGTGTGTGTGTGTGTGAGAGAGAGAGAGAGAGAGAGAGAGAGAGAGAGAGAGAGAAAGAGAGAGAGAGAGAAAGAGAGAGAGAGAGTGTGAGAGAGAGAGAGAGGGGAAGGAATAGAGAAATAAATATTACTAATAGAATGAATTCTCAGTGACATAAAGATTACAAAAAAATTTAGACACAAAATTATCTGTAAAAATTTTCCATTGCTTATTTTAAAAAATGAATTATAAAAAAGTATTTTAAAGAGAAGGCGATTATCCTGTGTCAAAACTGGACCAGACCTTCTGATCTACATTTTCCCTCTGGATCCTCAAAGAATCCCATTTCTGATTAAGACACCAAAACTTGAGTAGAAGGAGAAATGAATATTTTGATCTCCCACCCAACAAATGTGCCAGGGATTATAAGCGATTTTGGTTAATTTCACAGTTGTCTCATGAGGATGGTGATAGTTTTCTCATTTTTAAGATGAGGAAATAAGTTTTAGAGATATGAGGTAAGATGTACAAGATCATGGAGATGGAAAGCAAAGGGCAAACATTTGAATTCAGACTTAACTATTTATCAGCACCTCACCTAGAACATGTTTTCACTCTCTGTCACTCAGCATAACACCACCCTGTATGTCATTATTTTTATATCTTTCCAGCAGAGGAGAATACTGAAAATATGTCCACTCATCAAAACAAAATGCTTTTATCTGTTTTTCAACAAGAGCAATTTCCTTCTTTATTTTGGACTTCTGATCTCCTTTAGCCAGTCTTTTCTGGCCTGACATGAAGAAGAAGGAGCTTGAACGAGTTGGACTAAGTGAAGAGTTTCTAGGCAAACTTCTGAGTTGGTTGTAAATAGTGCTTCTGGGCTAAGTGCTTTAGGTTTAGGTACTTGAGCTCCACCAGAAAGTGAATCTTAAGGTGGCTGAACAAGAAATTCTTTGGCTCTGGCCATTGCTGATAAGGACAAAGGAACAGTAAGTTAAACATGATGCTTTCAACCAGAACTATGGTGCCTACACGCACCACGGTCATTGTCGCCAAGTTTAATTTCACACTTTGAGTTTGCTAAATTACCTACTTATGAAAGGTCTACTGCATGAATGCATGATTTGGTCAAGCAGTAGAATAGTTAATTTCATGGTATATAAATAGTGTGTGGGTGAAAGCAGACACATGCATATTTACATGTATATACAAATATGTCTTTATATTCACACATATACATTTACTTAGAAGTATAGGCATAACATGGTTTCTTAAACAAATTATAGCTTACATGTATGACTAGAAGTGACTCTGAGTGTACACACTGTATGCAACAGTGACCCTCTTATCTGACCAGTAAGGACCAATAATTTGTGGTTTAGTTACAAGATTGATACAAGCACACAAAATTTTATAGTTTTACTTTTGCTTGAAACATATGAATAGACACTTGAATGTCACATTTTTGGTAGAAAAAAAAGAGACCTTTACCTTGAATGTAAGTGTATTAACTAAGGATCTCTTCAACTAACTTTCTTGCACAAATCGCACTTAAATTATATCATAGATGGTATCCAGTTTTTGTTTCTTGTTCCTGAAAGTGAAAGAATTAAAGACATTTGTATGACAATCTGAATGCAAAACTGTTCTAGATTTTTATAAATTTTCCCAAAGTTTTGTAATACCACCTTCCCACAACTAATTGCAACCCTTCTTTTAGCAATGTACCTTTTTCAATGTGTCTTTTTGTAGAAGTGACTTTTCATACTCACATTTCATTCATTTACATGATGTTTTACCACCTTACAATATATCAGTCATTGGTGCAATGAGCATTAACTGGTTTGGGAAACTATCCAAGGGCTCTTGGTAACAATTCAGCTAAAAGGAATCTACTAACAGGGGGTATTCAGAATGTTGTGAGGATTAGTCGGTGATTCTGTACCAATTGTATGTACCAATTCAAAAACACTTTTTATTATTCTGATTATAAATAATGTAAGCCTACTACAAAAAAGTCAAAAATATAAACCAGTTGGAAAATTATCCATCATTCTAAGACATGAAGATATCCACAGTATTGTTTTCTATGCATAGTTTTATACATTCATAATGACTATATGTGTATGTGAGTGTGTATATATTAAATTTTGCATTCCAATATTTCAATTAATAATTTTAACAAGGATTTTATATCATCTCAAACTATTATCAGGCTTTTAGGGTACTGTATAATATTGATTTGTTTATTTAATCATACTTCCATTGTTTTATGTTAAGGTTGTTTTTTAATGTTACTATTTGGAAGCAGTACTGCAGTGGAAATCTTTGTTCATACATTTTTAAATATTATTTTCTCAAAATACATTCTTAATAGTTGTTAATGTCAAAAATAATGATATAAATATCTTAGGAGCGTCTTATATATGCATTCCTCCATTGCTTTCCAAAGGGGATACTTTTATTTATATCCCATTTTTAGCACTGAATGGACATTTCTTTTTTTTTCTTTCTTTCCTTTACTGGGGATTGAACTCAGGGGACTTTTCCAATAAGGTATATCCCCAGCCCCCTTTATTTTTTATTTTGAAACAGGGTCTTGCTAAGTTGACCAGGCTAGTCTCAAACTTATGATCCTCCTGCCTCAGCCTCCTGAGTTTCTGGGATTGTAGGCATGTGCCACCATGCTCAGTAACATCCATGCTTCATTACACCTTTCCTGACATTAATACTTTTTAAAGTATTAATGTAATTTACAAACGTGAACATATATTTTAATTTGTGTTTCTTCTTCTATTAGTGAGATTATGGTGTCATAAAAGACCACTTAATTTTATTTTATTCTTGGTAGAAGTTGAACATTTTTTCTTACTGGGAGATTATTTGTTTATTTGTTTTTTACTCACTTACTTTTGCAGTGCTGGGGATCAGGCCCAAGGCTTCTGACATGCTAAGTAGGTGCTCTAACACTGAGTCACATCCCAAGTCCAAAAACTTACATAAAGAACTTATTTATAATTTTGAAAGCTTAGTAGCCCAATCTACTAAAAGGCAGGTAAAGACTTATTAAAAAATTTGTTCATATTAGGAATCTTTAAAATTTTATATAGTAGATTTATTTATTCAGTGTAACAATATGTATCTTATTAGTTTAAATCTTTTATTCTTGATACTGTTGAAAGATTATTGGGTCTGATAAAAATCAATTTATCAACATTTTTTTTTATTCTTGCTCCATGCTGGCAATATGTCAGGTCTTGGTATATTTTATAGCAAGTGTAAGATAGAGTCATAAAAAGCATGGAGCATAATATGGCTTGGTCATAGTAGGTGCTAGATAAATGTTCTAATGTTTAGGCATGCATGAGATTCTAGTCTATTGGAAAAATAACACATATTGATAAGCATCATGGGAAGAAAAACTATTTATTGGATATAATGTTTTGCCACTTTGTAAGGAAGATAGGCACATAGGGTGGGTTTTATTTGTTAAGCATGATGATAAGAACTGTGAAGAGGTAGGCTGGGGAAGCTGAGGTAGAGCCATATTGCATTACATGAGAAAAGGAATCTAGAGCTACAGGAAAACAGGAGAAGAGAAAGGTTGGAGGGTGCAGAAGGGGTCTGGAAGGTGAAGTTTGGAACCTGCCTAGGGGGATCTAGGAGGAGAAAGGGGTAAGAGGAAAGACTTTTTTAAAAATAAAATCATTCTAGGTATGAAATGCTACACAGTATATGATGTCTATGGTCTCCATCTCTTCTAAAAACTTTCAGTGAAATGCATCATTTAATAGTTTTTGCAGGATATGACCAACATTGATTGTACTTCAGAATCACAAAAGAGGAAAGGGAGTTATCAAAGGAACCCTGTAACGTGGCTCCAAAGTTAAAGACAGCAATTGTGCAAAAGAATTAAAAGCATTAAGACAATAGCATATCCTAGAGAAAGAGGTAGGTGACCCATGGAATGGAGTCTGGAGGACATTGAGCTCTCAATAGACTCCACTGACTTGGGAAATCTTATGGGAGGAAAAACATCTGCATCAGATTTTGAAGCATGGAGGTGAAAAGGAGAGAAGGTATTCACATAAAAAGAGAAACAGGAAGGCAAGAAGCACAGAGATGGTCGAATAGCATGAATTCAGCCTGGGCAGTGACAAAATGCTTCTTCCCTCGTTAATCTTTTAGTTGCTAATACTCTTTTTTTTAAATCTTTTATTTTTTTCTTGTCCTTAGTTTTCTCAAATTTAAAGTTACATTCATAACTCCCAAATGAAATTACTGTCTGACTCAAAGGAATAAAGTATATGTTGAAATATAATGTTGCCAGTTTTTCACCATTTTTTTACATACAAAAAATGGCAACTGCATGTACTTCAACCAGAATTAAAATACTCTATACAAAGTCACCAAGAAAAGTTGACTGTGATGACTTTTGAAAAGCAGATAGCATATCTCAGTGAAGTTGTATGAAAACCTTGCTTTGACGTGAGATAAACCCAAGTTCAAAATGTGGATCTACCTTCATGTAGCATATGGGCTTAGTTTGCTCATCTTCCCTAAGACTCAGGATCCCTATGCATCAGATGAAGGGAATAATAGTACTTGCATGTCCAGGGTGCTGTGGAGATTAAATATGAGATAAAACAAGAGTGCCAGCCTATTATACAAGTATTCATAAATATTAGCCTGTTGGTTACTAAGTCACAGCTAACTCTATCTGTGGAGGCCACTGTCCCTTGCTTCCCCTGTTGACTGTCTTCACCTGACCTCTAAGATTGGTGATCTTGCTGCTGTATTCTCTTTGGCTCTCTCAAGTATGAAGTTATTTATTCTGTTTTGTGGCATGACATACCCCCCCCACCCCCGCAGCCCCCAACACACCTACTTCTGCAAAACCGAACAATTACTGCTTTGGGTATGGGTGTGGGATTTAGTCACTCAGAGCAGAACCAGCATCTCTTTCATATTCTCTCAACAACTACTACTTCTATTTTTATAAATTCTGATGATCAAATCATCCCATAATTGGCACTTTACATATATTTTGGACTCTCTGCCCCTTTATTATTAAAGAAAAAGCTATATGTTGACTCTGGGTTCAGAGTAGATCTTCTGATTAGAGTGGATGTCTCTTTCCTGAAGTCTGAAAGTTAAAGATAGTAGTTGACATCTGTTATATTAAATAGGTTTCATTTCACTTGCCAAATGTCATTGATTGGTATTGGCTGCCAGGAGCATTGTGTTGAGAAAGACTTCAAGGCCCACTCTGCACTCAGTGGGGAATGTCCTGATCCATTAGTGATGTCTGCTGTAGGTGCAGCACAGGTGTGGATAGGATGGATATAGCTTTCATGTGTTGATCTCTTGATCCTTGCTCTACCTTCTTCATCTGTTTGATTGAGGCAGAAGAAGTAGATCAAGCTGTTGTCCAAACCTCCTGGTGTCTTCCTTTTCTTTAGTCTCACAAATTTTAGTGAAATTTTCCAAACATTTAAGTGGAAATGTAAAGAGTCAACAAAATTCTAAGACCTCCCGAATAATGTCTTTGCCCCATCTGCAGTATCTTTGGGAGACAGGAGGGATGAGATGGGAAGCTTGCTTTATTAGGCATTGCCAGCTGGTCTGACTTCTTTGTGATTGTCCTAAACTAGCTCATTTTGGCTGATAAAAAAAATTCTTCTCTTTTACAGGTGTAAAAACTAATTTGATTTCAAAATAGCTGTTAGTAAGGCAAGATGAGAGGAAAGAGAATGCTCTTTTGGCAGAAGGCATTTAAATCTATTGCATATGGAGATTTTCAGAGTACTACGGGGTTTTTCTTTGTTTGCTTCTGAAGGGAAGTGCCAAATGTCAGCTCCAAAAGGTGATGGTTTTAACCACAGACATGAAGGAATATGGCTAGGGACAAAAGTGGCCCTCAAATTTCGTGCATATGTATGTGTAGATTTTTTAATTGTTATGACCACAAATACTGGAAAAGCAATGTAACTATATCATAACTGAGGAAGAAAACAAGAAGAGTAATCAGCAATCTCATCACCCTAACACAACCAGATCTTAGCAACTTTTTTATCTCCATTGATACATGCTTTTTTAATGGTTTTAATCACAGTGGATATGTGATTTGATGTTATTTATTTTTTAATTAATGTTTTCCCTTCACTTAAATCAACAATGATTATTTTGGTGAACTTGTAGCTTAAGAAAAACACTCATCAACTACTTCTTTCATGTAGATTTTTATATGGTAATTTTTGGACTTACCATTTAAACGTTCACTTTTCTGGAAGGAATATTAACAAACAGCATAAATTGGATACATCCTTTGGGTATCTACCTTTTTTGTATGTGACATAACTGGGGTAAAATAGACCAAAGCAAAATATGAGCAGGAGTCCCCTAGTTTTAAAAAGAAAACCATGGCATCAGAGAACTGGAAAGTGATTTTGACAGGTCATATAATCCATTCCTGTGCAGGGAGAATTCAAGAAAGGGAGACCCAACAAATTCTCTTTACAGCCCATTCCAATGCTTGGCAACTCTCATAGTCAGGAATTTCTTCCATATTTCAACCACATCCTTCGTTTTCTATTTTCAGTCTCATTCTTCAAGACCGAGTGTCTATAACCATCAGTCCTTTCTTCCTTAGTTTTCTTTTCTGGAAAAGATACTATCCCATTTCCTTGATGCCCAGAATAACAAAGCAGTTTCCTCTCCCACATCAACTCTAGACTTTAGTGGCGGACACCTGCAATGCTCTGTGGGAAGGTGTGTGTGGGCCAAATCGTATCTTCATCTTCCATGAGCACCAGTGGGAGAGTTGGGTACATGTTATAGGAATGTTCAGAACTTTATTGTAAGGCCTGTTTGTTCCTCCATAATCAGGAGAGATACAAGGAATATTTGAAACAGTAAAGTCAGCACCTTCTCAGTCAGAATGAACTAAGGTCAACCAGATTGCCAGAGCAGGGTGTGGAGCCCCTCTGTGCCAAGTGCTTATACGTTAGTGCCTGGGGCGCATGCAGCACCCATGATTCCTGGGAAAGTGCAGGGTGGAGAGTGTGGAGAGCAGGCTAGGTCCTTTATCGACTAAATAGCAACTGCTGTAGGGGTGATGTTGGCCTTCCCCTGCTGTCTCACCCACTCCATGTTCTGGAAGCTACAAAATATGAGAAGGAAGAGTCATGTTCTCTTTGTCCGGTCTGCCTGTCTTGGTGAGATTTTAAGCAAATTAGAAATTCTTTATTTGTTTTTCCTTGAATACCTGAATTGATGTACTACTCAAGCAAATCCCTGCTGTTAAATAAACTCAAAACTAAGTTGCAGAGTTAGCACTAGATGCTATAAAATGTTATAAAACTCTGAAGCAAAACAGGGGAAAAAAAAAAAAAAAAAGAGTCCGGCTGAAGTTGGATGGATGGTGGAGCCCAAGAAACGGAGCGGAAGCTTCTCCATCTATCAGAGTCATGCAATTAAACAACCCCCAAAGAGGAGTCCTCAAAGAAAATTGTTTTAGAGTACACAATGAAAGACCAAACAAAACTAAACTTGTCTCTGACTTTTTTTTTTTTTTTAATAAAAGGGGCTGCTTAAAATGATGACTGTAAGAGTGTGTGCCACTTTGCCCAGATTTGCCGTGCAGAAGTGTGAGTGATGTAGAGGTACTTGTTTATTATAGAGCACATTTCAATGCAGTAATCATAAATATTGCTAAGGTTGTGCTCTGTTGAAATATGACCTACATCCTCTTGATTGTTTGTGTTACGTGATTTGTCTGACACCCATTACATTCTGGGTAATAGCAGCCATTTGTTGCTCTGCACAGCAGGCTCTTTTGACAAAAGAAAATAGGCAGCAATAAAAAAGCTATAGTCTGAATTACATTCTGCACAGAGCTGCACTGCTGAGAGTTTGTGCAAGTGTGTTAACAATGCTCTGAACTGCCTCTTGTCAGCCTTCAGCCTGTAATGGCCATCTGTCCTCACATAAATCTGTCAAAACCTGCTAAGTTCAAGAGAGAGCATGGAATATACCTTGTAATGTCAACACCAAAATGTACACATTCTCCAGAAAATCAACACACAGGAAATAATCCGGAGGTTATGGGAGGCATTAGCCCTGTTGATTTAGGCTTGTGGCATGAAATTGAGAGTCCAGTGATTAGCGGGAAGATGAGCAAAGGTAGCGACGTTAAGGAATCGAGTACTGACCTTCCTCCTGCCCCGGGGAAAGGAAATGTGGGCAGAGGAGGCGAGGTTGGAGAGATGCCCTGGGTTCAGGGACACTGCAAGGTTGGGGATCCCATCAGCAGCTCTGGAAAGTTTGGCGCTATGTTAAAAGAGAAAAAAAAAAAAAAACAACTCTTTGCCCTTTAGTTTTGTTTGGGTTGGGGTCTCAACCATATCTGGAGATAGATTTTCAATTAAGCACTTGGCGATAGGAAATCTTGTCATTCTTGCTATTTCTCAATCTTGAGCTAAGTTATTCTCTGGTTAAAGATCTTTCAATGAAGGGTAAAAAATTTAGGGAACTATCTAAATTATTTTCCTTTGGCCACCTCGGGACTAATCGTAAAGTATCTCCCATCCAATAAGCAAATATTACTTGTTTGGTTTAACAGGTGATGCTAACAGAAATTCACAGTCCTGATATTTTCACTCACCGGACATGTTGGGTTGTCTCTGAGCATTTTCATAAATTTCAAGTATATCTGAAAGAAAAATATACTGATTTAAAATTTGAAAGAATTGTCTTTTTATTAAAATGAACCATGAGGTCCTTGAAGGTGGAATCCCTGACATAGCAGCATCAGCCATATCTTTCGGCACATAGTAGGTGTTTAAAGAACTCCTATTCAATGGCCAGAATCCATTTAATACATGGAAGAGGTAAAAGGCTTTGTTTTTAACTCGGAGAAAGTATAGTGTTGCCACTTCCAAGAGCAACTTGAGAACCAGTTATTTAAGCGATAATGAGCTTAGGTACTGGGACAGGGTTTCGAATTTTCAAGACTAAAAAGAATTTCTATATTTAAAATCCCTAGATAGCTGAGATATTTTTAGAACTCATCTCTAATAGTGGCCTAATTTGGTGTTTCTGAAGTTTAGGGTTTCTTTTTATAAATCGACAGTGTCCGTCGAAACCCACGTTTGGGAGTACGAGGCGATGTCCTATGGAGATTCTTGAGGGCCATGGTGCTCCCTATGTGGTCTGGGCACCTCCTCATTAAAAATGTTTAGCCAGCTTCTGAAGCGAATCTTGGGCCCCTGAAATGAGAGCCTTTCTGTTCAAGGAGAAGCTGGAAAAATAAAAATGAGCAAAAACAGGTTGTGAGAAATAAGCCCAAGAGACATCCCTAAAAGAGTTTAAGATCTATTTTGAGAGAAGATACAATTCACATTGAAAGGGAGATAAGCAAGAAGACAGCGCTCTCTGTCCTGTAGGAAGTGAGTGATCCCAGCAGTAGATTATCGGAGAGGTACAAAGGACCCTAACTTGGAGTGACGACGAAAAGATTTACGGAGTTGGGTTGTATGAAGTGGTATGTCACTTCCTCCAATTTAAGGGCCCCATCATTTGGCATATTTAACTGATATTTATTCCGAAAAAGAGCTTATGCATCATTATTTTCTAAGTATCTTAGATGCCCAGGAGGAATATTTGAAAACTTGCCATCTCTTTCCTGAACATCAGTGTCTTTAAATTTGTTGTGTTGGTAGTTGAAGGTAGTGGGTGGTGGAAACGGAGCAGGGCAGAAGGTACACAGAGCTAGAAAAAGAGGAGAGGAAAGGGACCACACTAGACTTCTTGGATTGAACAGAAGACTACTCTTCTAAGATAGCGGAAGCAGAGGGGGCGTACCTGAGTGGCACAGGTGTTCTGTTCAGTCAAATGTTCATGCCTGTCAGCTGCAGCAAAGGGCAGGAGGTGCTTCCAGAGCAGCTGCCGGCCAAAGCAAGTCTTCCAGGCCCAGCAGGGTCTGCCCCTCTGCACGGCCTTCCTGGGCCTTCCAGGATTTTCTGGAATGGGAATCAGGCCAAACCCTTTCCTATTTTGATGCCCGTCATCCTCTCATTTAGTAAGATTACCCATGATTACTCAAATTTGCCAAAAAATGGGTGTAGAATGGTTCATTTGGGGGGAGAAAGCATTGAGTTCTCCTTTTATTTTTTGTATGTGTGTAAAGTAGGAGAGCGAGGCAGCATCTTCCTCTTCATATCAAAATTTCATGTGGTTTTCTGTGACCTACTTGGTTCTTGATATATATATGTATATATATATATATATATATATATATATATATATATATATTTTTTTTTTTTTTTTTTTCTCCCAGCAAGGTAGGATTTTTTTTTTTCCTTGAAAAACGTGCAGTTGCCTCCAGTCTAACCCCAGGCTTGTTAGCGGGCTGAAAACTCTTTTTTGCTGAATAGCGTTCACCCATCCTTCTAAATAGACAGTGTATTGTAAACTAAAATGTTCCCTTGTAAGCACGAAGTCATTTGAACTCCAGCCTGCCCTTCTTCAAAGTCCCCTGGACTCTGGAGCCATTTCACAAGGCTTCTTCCTTGGTGTGGAGGGAGGAGGAGAATCTGCCGAGGGGTGAAACTTAGCGGCAGCTACCATACTCCACAGACCCTCCTACCTTGGCCTGGGATGGAATTTTCCACCCTTCCGTGGCAGAGGAAGAAGGGCAACAACTGACGAGTGTTCCCCTTTCTTCCTTTATTTCTTCCTTTATTTAATTAGTTGCCAGAGCTCGGATTCATTTCAATCCTTCCGTCTCATCGCCCTCACTGATGTGCTCTAAATAAAATGGTCCACTGGCGCAGCGATATTTACTGTTACCGTTCACTTAGGTTTCTGTTGCAGAACCATATTTTAGACAGAATGTATTAGTTATGCTTACAAGAACGTATTATACCTACATTAGCCATGGTTTACTAAGCTAATGAACTGTGGAGACAAAGAATCATTGCCGTCAAGTCATCGAGTGACTCGGGTTCCCTGCATTCCTCTGGTCTGTCGTATTTTACTGACTTGGAAGATGCCTCTGCCATTCCCACCCTGACCAACGTTTTGCTTTCATTCCCTTTTTTTTTTTTTTTCAATTTTCAAAATTGCTTAATCCCCCAGCTTCAAGGTTACATTTTCTTGATGGGCTGAAGAGCCCTGAGCATATGCCTCTTTTGCAATATTCTTTGCAGACAAATGGAACGGAGGCCTATTCTGTGGCTCCCGAGTCTCATTGCTTGAATGTCCACGAGGCAGCCTGTACCGTATCCTTGAAGGAACGAGCAGTGTGATGGCTGGAGCTGTGGGGGCCAGGGGGGTGACACCTTCACGTTGCCTGGGAAGCAGGATTTGTTAGCATTGATGTTTGAAATTCAAAATATCACAGCTCCTGCTGCTGCCTGGCGCCGTCGATCCATCTTTTCTTGGTGACACAGGCTTAGGGGAAGAGTCTGTTTTTCAAGTGTTGCCCTGAATTTAGCTTCTTCCTTCTTCACTCAGTTTTAACCCTTGTCTGAAATCTCAGAAAACTTAGGAAACGTGTCTTGTCATTTAAGAACATCATCTCTGTCTCTTTTCTCTCTTTATTGCTGCTCTTTTTTTTTTCTTTCTTTTTTTTTTTTTTGCCTCAGGCCTCACTCCACCCACAACTCCTCCTCATAAAGCCAACCAAGATAACCCTTTCAGGGCTTCTCCAAAGCCGAAGTCCTCCTGCAAGACCGTGGTGCCACCGCCATCAAAGAAGGCCCGGTACAGCGAGTCTTCTGGTACCCAAGGCAATAACTCTACCAAAAAAGGGCCTGAGCAGTCCGAGTTGTACGCGCAGCTCAGTAAGTCCTCAGTGCCCAGCAGTGGACACGAGGAAAGGAAGGCCAAACGGCCCAGCCCACGCCTGTTTGGTGACCATGACTATTGCCAGTCAATTAATTCCAAAACGGAAATACTTATTCACGTGTCACAGGAGCTCCCAGACTCTAGACAACTAGACTATAAAGATGCCTCCTCTGCCTGGCAGGGGCAGATTTGTTCTTCCACAGACTCAGACCAGCTCTACCTGAGAGAGACGCTGGAGGCCAGCAAGCAGGTCTCTCCCTGCGGCACCAGAAAACAGCTCCAAGACCAGGAGATCCGAGCCGAGCTGAACAAGCACTTCGGTCATCCCAGTCAAGCTGTTTTTGACGACGAAGCAGACAAGACCAGTGAACTGAGGGACAGTGATTTCAGTAATGAACAATTCTCCAAACTACCTATGTTTATAAATTCAGGACTCGCCATGGATGGCCTATTCGATGACAGCGAAGATGAAAGTGATAAACTGAGCTGCCCTTGGGATGGCACGCAATCCTATTCATTGTTCGACGTGTCGCCTTCTTGCTCTTCTTTTAACTCTCCGTGTAGAGATTCCGTGTCACCACCCAAATCCTTATTTTCTCAAAGACCCCAAAGGATGCGCTCTCGTTCAAGGTCCTTTTCTCGACACAGGTCGTGTTCCCGATCACCATATTCCAGGTCAAGATCAAGGTCCCCAGGCAGTAGATCCTCCTCAAGGTAAACCTTGTCAAAAGCCACCCGGGCCTTAAGGTGCTGCTCAGGAAGTCAAAGAAGTCTCCAAACCCCACAGCCAGCCCAGCCCTTTCCCCCCGCCATTCTTCTTGGCTGAAACCATATTGTTAAGTGTCCCTCCCTCCCCAGGTTCCCTTTCATCTCTCAGGCCTGGGCGCAGTGCCTTGAGCCAATGCGACCAGAGAGAGCAATTTGTAAGAAACTTGTTCATCTAACTTTTTCCATTACCTGGAGAGCTGCCCTGTGCCAGGATAGTTGAGATCCACGCGAGATAAAGCTGACAGCGTACCAGACCTGGTGCTCAGTGTTCACATCAATAAGGAAGCAGAGAGAGAACACATCCCTCCCGGGCCCCTGAGCTGACTAGCTGATCACAGGCTGTCACTGGGAAATCTCACTAGGAGCTAGGAAGGAAAAGCCAGTTGATGTAGCCCGCTGTTCTGCGGGATGTTCAGTAGCGCCAGTAAACTTGGGGTCAGTGGCAGTGGCAAATGTCCCTCTCCTTTTTCTCCTCTCTCCCAGGTCCTGCTACTACCATGAGTCAAGCCACTACAGACACCGCACGCACCGAAATTCTCCCTTATATGTGAGATCACGTTCAAGATCGCCCTACAGCCGGCGGCCCAGGTAATGAGGCGTGTCCTTGTCCTTGGGCTCCTTATATCCCTTCCTTTAGATGACAAGATGGTATCTAAAGCCCTTCTGACCTCCCCAAATTACCATTCATCTGGCTCCTGCAAATGGAGGTGGTTGACTTAATGACGAAGTTGTGTTTCTCAGGTATGACAGCTACGAGGCGTATCAGCATGAAAGGCTGAAGAGGGAAGAATACCGCAAAGAATACGAGAAGCGGGAATCCGAAAGGGCCAAGCAGAGAGAGAGGCAGAGGCAGAAGGCAATTGTAAGCAGCTGGGAGCTAACTTTCTTTTTTAAAAGAGGGTTGCTATTTTTTTTTTCCGATGTGCTTTTTTCTTTTTCTTTTTTTTTTTTTTCCTTTTCTCTTTTTGGTAGATTAGAAAATAAACGAAAGCTAAGGCTTTGTCTAAATGGGCTATAATCAGCCTTTTGGCTTTAAAATATCAATGAGTTTTCAGTCGCGCTTAACAGAACTTATTGGAAAAAAGTGCTGTGTCAGGAGATTCCCCATTCTAGTTGCATTTGGAAGTTCATTACTGTTTTTGAGTTTTGTTTTGAAGAATGGAGGGAGTAGAGGTTTATTTGGGCAGACACTGGTTTCATCTGGCTAGAGATGAGTTGTTTTTTTTTTTTTTTCACTCTTTCTGGTTGCTTCTTTCTCTGAGTGGACAAGGGGGAGGTATTGCTGTTTGGTTTCTGTTTTCATCTTTTTGACAGACTCAGGGATTGGATTGTCCATGAAGAGACTGGGTTCATGTTAGATTTAAAGGCGGCTGTAGAGGAAGATTTGCTGGGGAAGTCATCATTTCTTAGTCCAGATGGGTCAGCCCCTAACTCGTTGGTCTCTGAGGGTCAGTACTCTTTTTTTGGCATCTGCTAATAAGTAGACTTTCTCCCAGCTCCACACTGCTGCTTATGCACCTAGACCTTAGATGGCATAATGAAGCTCTGTGACGGTCAACACCCCATACTTGCCCATGGCAGACACTCCTAATCAATTTTGGAACTCTGCCCCACCAAGCCCCCACAGAGTCTTAGGGTCTTTCCCAACATGGTGCTCCAGGGAGCCCTGGCTAATCATTCAGATATGGCTCTACTTTGGCTCATTGCACCTGAGGCCTGTCTATGCTAGTTGCTAAGTTCAGTGAACATCAGCATTTGACATGTTTTGCTTATGAGCTAACCAGGGCTTAGGGAAATGATTTTAAACCACAGAAGTTGGATTTCTATGGTACCTTTAAGAAAACCCACTAACATCAACAAAATTTTGAAAAACCTAAATAAAAGAGCTGACTCATAGAGTCCAACTCAAGCCAGCTGGAGGAAAGAGGCTAAATGAGAGGTTTGTTAATCACAGGCATCGAGGGGAAAGAACCGAGAGGTAATTGAACAGTTAGACCCAAGTTCTGGGGTGTTTGCTGCCATTTAACTTTGAACCTACCAAAGACTCAATCAAAGGCCCTGTGCAAATTATAACACTTTTCCTCCTTTTTCTCAACTTTCAAATGAGTTGTGATATTAAGATTTGCCAGAGAATCATTAGTTAACACTTACAAAGACTAATGACAATTAAAAATTCCATTTTTCTAATATTGCTATGTTTAATTAATGGCCTATTCAATAATTATAATAACTCACATTTATATAATGCCATATAGTTTACAAAGCCTTTTAATATGGCACATTACAATTAATCATTACAAAAGAGAATCATGTTAAGCAAGCATGTAGGAAAATAGTTATTTTAGTGTCTGCAAATTCATATTTTAAAAAATTCTTGATCCCCCCCCCAATAGGATATTAAAGATAGAGATTAATAGTTTCATCTTATATGTCCTCATTTGGTCAAAACATAACTGAATTTGAAAGCCAGATTAATATTTTCATCAAAAATATATAAATTGGGCTGGGATTGTGGCTCAGCGGTAGAGTGCTCGCCTAGCATGGGCGGGACCCGGGTTCGATTCTCAGTACCACATAAAATAAAGGCATTATGTTGTATCCATCTACACCTAAAAATAAATAAATAAATAAAGAAAGAAAGAAAGAAAGAAAGAAAGAAAGAATCATATATATATATATATATATATATATATATATATATATATGTATGTATATATAGTGTTTATTTTAAGCTTTTCAAAGATAATTTAGCTCCCAATTCCTAATTAGAGTAAAGAAATCCTAAAGGAAGGGAGGGCATAGATTTCCTATATCTGCAATGTCAAATATGGTGGTTATTAACTCATGGATAGTTTGATTAGACAGAATTAATGTACAGCATGTGATTGAATTTTAAAGACTAAATGCAAAAATTAATGAAAAAATGAATTAATACTTTAATATCAATCTGCAAGAAAGAGAGCGAGCTGTCTTTTTGTTAGTTTGACTCTTTCCAAACATATGGGACAGTGTTGTTGTTCTAGATGAGCCAGAAGCTTCCTTGGGGCTTCCATCCTCAGCTTGAAAGCAGAGACCACCTTGCTTTTCTTTGTGCCTCACAAGTTGAAGAGTTCCTCAGTTTATTCTTTGACTAGGACAATCTTTATAAGTTCTCTTCAAAAGAGGACTTGTAGTGTTGCAAATGTCAACTTGGCTTCTCTGAAATCATTTCCTATGAACTAGACATTGGTAGGAGTCTTGATTTGGGAATATGTTTTAGTTTTTGTTTTTGAGAAGCAGATAAAAAAACCAAAAAACCAAGTCAAAGAGATTCTTACAAATTGAGGGACCTGTAGGTAGTAAGTGCTTAAGAAAGATTTGGAACTTTCTTTTTTTTTCATTATTTTTATTGCTTCATGACAGCTATACATAACAGGATCATTTTGACATAATTATAAATGCATAGAATATAGTTGGCTCTAGTTCAGGACCTCATACTTCCCCTTACCCTCCTGGTTCTCTATCCCCTTGTTCCCTTTTCTCTACTCCACTGGCCTTTCTATTTATTTACATTTTTTTTACATTAGAATTTTGTGGATATATATAATAGTAAGTTTATAGTAATATATAAACTCTGAAGTATATTCAGGTATGTACATTGGAAAATTTGGAACTTTCTGTTGAACCAATTCTCCCTTGGACAATTATGTGCTATTTTTGTTTAACACAAATGAAAACTCATTACTTTCTTTGACAAACATTTGCTAGATGCTTAGGATATAAAATTAGATAAGACCTGGACCCCATAACCAGAGATCTTCAAGTCTGATAGAGTTGCAAAACAGGCAAAACAGTGTGATAAATGATATGATAGAGGGTCTGTCTAGGGTGCTGTACTGGCATACAGGTGAACCCCCAGATATGGGAATGAGGAAGGACATCCCTAGGTAGATTGAAATGATCTGAACCCTAAAGGAAGGGAGGGCAACAATTTCCTATAACTGCAATGTCAAGTATGGTGGCTATTAGCCCATGGATAGTTCGAGTAGGCCAATTTATGATACAGAGTGTGATTGAATTTTAATGACTAAATACAAAATATAATGGAAATATATTTAATTAATACCTTAATATCAATCAGGATTTTATCTGATAATGGCTTAGACATATTGAGCTAAATTCTATTATTAAGATTGAATTTTCAGTTTGTTTTACTTTTTTTAAATGTGGCTCTTTGACAATTTAAAATTACCTACATGACATTTTTTTTTTTTTTTAATATTGCTGTCCAAGGCAGAGACAATAGCTTAAACTAAGTTTCAGGAAAACAGTTCAATATATTAGGAAACTACGAGTCTTTTAACTAAAATACTAGGGCACAAGAAGAGCAGGAAATAAGTTGAGAGGTTTGGTGAAAGGCAGATTCTGAAGGGTTCTATAACTCATGCTAAAGATTTTGAAATCTATCTTGAAGGCACAGTGAAACTATTTAATGAATTTACCCACAGGAGGATTTTCTGATTGATTTCCTTTCTCTAAATGGTCTGCTTTCTTGTGCCATAATGCATTTGCAAAGTATGTTTTTACAGGGTTACAGGAAATAATTTTTGACTCATTTGACTAAAATTAGCTTAAAATTCATTTACGAAGGAGCTAAGGGAACTAGAGCCTTCCTCTAAGTTGCCTACCAGGT
This sequence comes from Urocitellus parryii, assembly GCF_045843805.1. Lineage (NCBI taxonomy): Eukaryota > Metazoa > Chordata > Mammalia > Rodentia > Sciuridae > Urocitellus > Urocitellus parryii. The sequence goes on from NC_135540.1 coordinate 127,705,549, forward strand.
AGATGACTCCCATTTACTTTTGGAGACACCCTCAAAGTGATGAATGATTAGCAAATTACATTTGGAATATCTTGGATGCAGTGCTGGATTAATCATTCATCAAATCCTTCACATATTTAGGGAACCATCAAAACAGAGGCTCCAAAAGGAAAATTTTAAAGAACCATTCAAAATATAAAAATATTTACAGAATTATTGTTTTCTAGCTTTGTCTTTTGGACTATATTACATTTTTTTTTTAGTTCCATAGTTTAGGATGACTGCAAACTTTTCATTGCTTGTTCCTCCAAAAGTCTAAGTCCAGCCAAACTTCATGGCATCAAATCAGAAACTAAGAGGACACTATTAGTTATTACTAATACAGAATCGTACAGTGTGGTGGAACATCACCATTGTTTCCTCAGCTATTCTCTTACAATTCCCACCTAAACTCTTTCTCAAAAGCCAATTGACTCTCTGCCTTTGTATGTCTCCTAAACTTGAAATAATTCAAATTACATTGGGCTCTTCAAGCCAGAATTTAGTACTTACTGTCTAAACTGTTACTGCTCTAATTTCTTGGTGCATTCTACTTCCAACTGCATTTGCAATCTGCACAGTTTCCTGCCAGAAAACATGATAATGGGATGTTAATTTAAAGGACAAATCTAGACATTATGATATGGCTCAGTGCTTAAAACCAAACCCAGATGTGCCTGGGCAGTGGCCATCCATTTCATTGCTCTTTTTTGTTGGTCACTATGCAGCCCTGGAGCCAGGAACAGTATGTCATCACCCATGACCATAAACCTATTCCAAATGGAAAACAATGAAGTTGTTTCAGTTATTCTTTTTGAAGGAAATGCATTAGGTTTTCATTGTAGCCTATCAGCCTACCACACCCCATGTTCTCTCAGTGTGGGAGTAGTCAAGCCTTGTTAAGAAGCAGTTTCATGAATGTGAGTCTAATATTAGATTGCAACTTTAAATTCAGTATTTACACATTTTCAGTTTCATGGTAAGATGGACAAATTCTAGAGATCTGCTGTGCAACATATTCCCTATAGTTAATAATATGATAATGTGCACTTTGAATTATGCTAAAAGGATCCTTCTCATGTTTACATGTTATATGTTCTGCATTTCCCTTTCCTTTCCCTCTATGTAGTAGTAACTTTCCTGAGAGGGAAAGAGAAAGAGAGAGAGAGAGAGAGAGAGAGAGAGAGAGAAAGAAACACAAAGGGACTTTATGGAGATGAAAGATAAGTTTACTATCTTGGTTATACTGCTGGGATGGGGTGCGTGTATCACCCCCAACTGGACATTTAATATGTGCAACTTTTCATACATTAATTATACTTCAATTACATTTATTTGAAAGTAGTTGCCATGTTTCATACTTTCTGACTGGACAGTGTGTTTACTTGCATCTTGGTTTTTAGTTGGACAGTAGCTCTGAAGTAGAGGAGCCTGGATTTATTCACATTAGCCTTCCATGACAAGCAGGAAGATTCCTGGGTAGTAGTGAATGGGGTGACTGCAAAATGACTGGAAAATTGTTTCTCCCTTAAGGACGCCTCTGAGTAGCAAACACTCATTGCACAACTTCTGAATTAGATGAGTATAATCAGTATAAAGAGAAAGAAGGAAAACAAAGACTTTTAATGCATCTTTTCAGAGAGTTGGTGTTTCTTTCTGCCATCCCTATCCTCCCATCTCACCACTTACCTCTCTTGCTTTGTCTTTAGAAGGGTACCTTTGTACACCCTTTCTTGTCCCAGGTATTCATAATCTCTTGGGAATTTTGATTTTGTGTGTATGGTGCTAGGCTTCAGACTCATGGTCTGAAGCATGCTTGGCACATTCCCTACCCCTAAACTACACCTCCAGCCCTATCTATCTTGAGGCTTTTCGAGGAAGTCATATTGCAACTAATCTGGAAATGAACACACACCCTTCATTGTCAAGGTCGATAAGCAGTTAGCGGGAGAGGAGGAAGTTTGGCATTATTGGCTTGGAAATGTAGAATAAAAGTTCTGAGAAGCAAATTCCAAGTTACAACAGGCTCTTCCTTGTAGGTATCTAGCATTATAGAACATTTTAATGAGATAATCCAGAAAAATGCATTAAACACAGTCCTTGGCCTACATAGGGTTCAATAAGTGTTGATCTCCCTACTGCTTTCTGTCTTTCCGTAGTTCTTTTTACCAAGCAGCTCACTGTTCGATGAGAAACAACCATTGTTTGTTTTCCTTGGCTAACTGGGAGGCTCTCTGCTGTTTTTGATAAAGATTTTGGTAAAACAAAGTGGTTAATTTGGTCATTTTTGTTTCCTTTTATTTATCTCCTGTGTTTTGGTATAACGAGGATTTAGTATAGCTGTTAATACAAAGTAAATCTTCAATTTTATTACCCACCCATCAGCAAACTAGCTTTTGCGAAAATTGAAGCTAAAAGTTATTTGATAAATGTTCCGTCCTCCTCAATAGTGAAAACTGGCCTGAAAATCATTTTTCAAGGAGCTTTTTCCAAAGGTTTCGAGTTCCTTCAAGCCTTTAAGAAGTTGGAAATGTTATTAAGCATTTTGATTTCTTTTCCTTTCATCTCCTGTTTAGAAATTAATGTCTTGAAAAATTGGCTGCAAATGTTAAGGTTTTTTAAAGATATGAAATCTATTCATCTGTCTAATACAACTGCAACATGTTAAAAAGCATTGGTTCTTTGCTAGACATCTTGGCCAATCTTGGAAAGATTTTTGTCTTTACGTTCTAGACCTTTAGATGCCTTCTATTTTCCTTTTTAGCACTTGGAAAACAAAGCCCTTCAATAATTTTCTCAAATGAAAATTTCAACATGCATTCAGTCTCTGCTCCTTGTAAGGGACTGCAAGATAGCAAGGCCTGGTCCCATTCCTATGTTTCATAAAGAGAGATGATAGATGAAAAGGTAATTTATTTATTTATTTATTTTAAATTTTTTTTTGTTAATGAAGTGTTTATTTCTCTATTCAATCTGTTTCCTTTCATGTACTTTGTACCTTTGTCAATGAATAGATAGATGATAAATAGATAAGAGATAGGTAGATAGGTAGGTAGGTAGATAGACAGACATATAGCTGTTATGCCTTCTTTTTTTATTTTATTTTATTTTAATTTTTATTGTTGGTTGTTCAAAATATTACATAGTTCTTGATATATCATACTTCACACTTTGATTCAAGTGGGTTATGAACTCCCATTTTTACCCCATATACAAATTGCAGAATCACATCGGTTACACATCCATTGATTTACATATTGCAGAACGGCCCTCGGATTTCCTGTTTCTTCCCTCTAGTTTGTCTCTTCTTTTCCCTGCAGAATGCATCAGTGTCCGTTCTAAAAGGTCCTCTAGGTTCATCTTCTTTTTTTGTGGATCATTGTTGCATACAACTTTGTGTAAAACTGCAGTTCAGGAGCAGCCCCTATATGTCTGCATATGGGTGTACATATGGTCGATTTTAGCTTTAGCTTCAAATTTCCTTGAATACGTAGACTGTGTGTATTCCCATAATGGTAGCTGAGCAATTTCTTTGCTATGGCTCAATTTCTTTCTCTCCTTCTGCATTTCCCTCTCCTTTCCCTCTATATAGTAGTAACTTTCCTAAAAGGCTCATTAAAAAAAAAAAAAAATCCATAACACGCATGCAAGCAGGCGCCAGGAAATTTAAGTTTATATAACAGTCCCATCCCATTTGGCTGTTTGGCTGAAGCTGGCTGTGTAAAGAGAATGGAATTTGGTGTTGTGATTGCCTTGCTGATGTGTGCACACTGCTCCAGCATGAGCCTCACCATCCACTTCTACTCATCGACTGCCAGGATGTGCACAACCACAGCCTTCAGTTGAGACATACAATCTACATGGAAATGGACCAGGCAGCCTGAGCTGTGTGCTCTGCTTCATCTGGCCACTTCTGTAGGCTCAATAGCCATTGTCAGAGGAATTATGTTGGACCCAGTATTTCAGTACAGTACCACCTCTGACTTCCAGAGGTCATTTTTTAACACCCCCAAGGCCGCAAACATGTAACGTATTCACTTTGTGACACCACTTAGCTGAGCTACCTGGGCAGTTTTTCCTATAATAAAAGCACCAACCCAACTATCAATCTCCTTTGTGTTGGAGAGTAAGGCACTTAGGCATCTTTAATGTGGCCAAGGGTACAGGTTAAGTGTCAAAATGATTAATTAATTGGCAGTTGGTTTCTTTTACAAGGACTATTCATGGAGATTCTATTATATTTCAGTTATACTTAAAATAGAATGGTTAAAAGGAAAGATATGGTCTGTATTTTCATGAAGTCCTGTGTGGTACTAGGGAGGCAGACATTGAACAATAAAGAAACCATTTATTATTTAATCACAACTGGGCATAGAGCTACAAAGGAGAAATAGAAATAGCTGCATTCCATGACAGCAACTAATAAGATGTATGATTTCATCTCAAGTCTCAGAAAGGAAATGAGCGCTAAGCTTAATGTAATTCTAGGAAGTGTATGCAAGGGGCTTGGGGTGAAGTATGAGAAGGATATTCCAGGAAGCGCTAGAATGGCTTGTGCAAAGACCTTGGGGAGGAAGGAATGTGGTATATGCCGGGGTCCAAAGGAGGCTCAGTGTGGCTGGAAACCAGTCCAGGAAAGAATGGACTGGGGAGATAGTTCTGGATCATGCTAGGCCTGCCTACCAGGTCTTGTTAATGATTTATGCTTTTTGTTAAAAGTTATAAGAAGCCATTGAAATGTTTTTGATAGTAATTGACATGATTAAATTCCTGTTTCCCTAGTAAAGTCTATTCTGACTGCAATAGCAGAACAGATTGGAAGAAAGAAAATGTGGACACTGGGATCTAAGCGACAAGGTTGTCATACTAGTCCAGAAAGAAAATCTGGCAGCTTGGCTTAGGGGAGAGCGAATAAAGGAAACAGACTAGAAGGTGATTTAGGAGATTAAACTCAAGAGGACCTGGTGACTGGATATGTGAAGGAGACAGGAGAAATCAGATATGCTTAAAGGAGGTGCTCAGATTTCTGTCCTGAATAGCTGTCTAGATGGTGTTAACTTCACTGATGCAAGGGCCTGTGAAAGGGACCAGTTGAAGAGAGGGGCAGCTGGAGAGCCTGGTTTGGTAAGGCGGGTCCGCTTTGAGATGCCTAGGGGATGGCCAGCCTGAGATGTCAAGTAGATAGCTGACTGAGTCTGAAGTTGAGACTCTGAAAATAGAGACCAGAGTATTGCGTATGTAAAATATGGCCAAGCACCGATGAGCCGTCCATCCAGGAGGTGTGGAGTCTGTGAAGTGTTCAGTCACATTTCATGAGTGTTCATCACGTGCTCCCTATCTGCCAGATCATTTGCTAAATATCTGGCACATGAAAAGGAAAAGCATTCAATAGATATTGTAGGATGTCTCTTTACTCCAAGCCTAAATTACCTTTCCTACCATCCAAGAATGGAGACTCTCAGTGCATCCAGGGAGAACTCTTAGACAGGTGAAGTCTATGTTTGGTCCTGTGTTTCCTGGTCTTTGCTTCAGTTAACTGAATCCTGTGCAAACTTAAGTTCATTTTATTCTCCTTTGGCCTTGCTAGACATAGACTAGTTGGTAAACACATCCTTGTTCTCAACTCCATGTGTTCTTAAAACCCTTCTCCCAGTTTTGAGAGACATCGCCATTGGCTTTGCCACCTTAGAGCAAGAGCTGCAGGATTGCGTCTTACACTGAGAAAGATAATGCATCTTTTTTTTTTTTTTTTTTTAAGGGAATCTGTCTTCAGGCTACAAAATATTCTTCCCATATTTTGTGAGTTACAACTTGCTGATGACTTTCAGATTATGATGATATTGACTTCAATTGTGAAAATTAGGCCACACCCCTCTAGTCTATTCCTAAAATAAGACCAGATCTATTGGCAAAATGAAATTTATAGCCTCTTTTATTTAGTTCTTACTCTTCAGAGACTCATGGCTTAAAATGGCCTACATTTTAAGACTACATTTCTCAAATTATTGTCTTTAGACCACTTGGATCAGATGCACTGGGATGTACTTGTTATAAATGAAGATTGCTGAACCTTGTCTTACAATTTCTTTTTTCATTGTTCAAGTGGGATAAACCCCAATACATTGTATTTTAAACAAGGATCCCAAGTAATTTTTGTGTGTACTAGAATTTAAGAACCATTTTTTAAGAATGTTAAAATTTGTACAACACCTTATTAGAATTCTGAGTTGGTAAGAAATTAAATAGTTTTGCAAGCCAGTCAGTATTGTAATATTTTTCTAGATTAATCATCAAGATATAAGTATTCAAACTTTTCACAGGTATTAGTCAGTTATCCATTGATAAAAAGAAAAGAAAAGATCTCATTGCACAAATTTCTTTCCCAGTACATGCAATTTAATGTAAGGAAAGGACCAAATGGATAGGAAAAGTAGGAAAGAATGGAGGCACAGAAAAAGCATGCATGGGTGAGAGAGAAGAAATTGATAAAGAAGAAAAGGAAAGTGAATTTGGATTCTATGGTAGTTTTTTCTTGGGCATGGTACATGGTTTGTTCCAGTTGGCATGCTCTGTGAGTTTCTCTTATGCATGGTTGTACTTTACGGATGCTTCTAGAGGGGCATCCTCTTTGCTATCTCCAGAACTAGCTAAAGTCTCTGCTTACATTGCCCCCATAGGAAGAGCGCCGCGTGATTTATGTTGGTAAAATCAGACCTGACACTACACGGACAGAACTGAGGGACCGCTTTGAAGTTTTTGGTGAAATTGAGGAGTGCACAGTAAATCTGCGGGATGATGGGTGAGAATCTTCAAGATTATTTCTTGTTTAGAAGCTGACGTATGTAAAAAATTATGGCCCTAAGATTACTGGGATGGGAGTTGCCAGTGTAAGTGCTTTGACAGATGACATGTTGAGTTCAGAACCTTATTTATTTTCTTTCATCCCTATTTATTAATCTTTCTAGTTGAGATTTCCTGTCCCAGAAATAAGTATTTAGCTGCTTGACAGGACAATCACACTGATAAATGGATGCAGTAGCTCAGACGTTGGCCCCAGCAAAGTCTCCCAAAGTAGAAAGGGTTACAGTGCTGTATGTTAATGCTCCTTAACCAGTTTTGAATTTCTCTTCTTTGTCCACTGCAGAGACAGCTATGGTTTCATTACCTACCGCTACACCTGTGATGCTTTTGCTGCTCTTGAAAATGGATATACTTTGCGCAGGTCGAACGAAACTGACTTCCAGCTGTACTTTTGTGGACGCAAGCAATTTTTCAAGTCTAACTATGCAGACCTAGGTATGGATTTTATTGTACGTAGAGTGAGGAATCCATAATGTAGAGCTCAAAATGGAAGCAAACGTACTCTGCAGGCACCTTGGGTTGGAGCATCTCATCACTTTATTTTACTGGAGGGAATATTTGAATGAATTTTTTTAAAATGTATGAAACAGTTTCAGAATCAAGGGGTCCTAGGTTTTGACAATAACTGGCAGAAATAAATTCTTGTACTAGCTGCATAGGTGCTTACACTGCTCTGTGTGTGTGTGTGTTTGTGTGTGTGTGTCTTTACATGTGTTGTGTGTATGTTTGTGGTGTATAAAGTGCACACACGTGTCTTTTGTGTGGATGTGTTTGTGATCTGCTTTTCCTTTCCATACCTATCCTGAATCCTTTTTGTAAACTTAGCAGTGCCATGTTTGTTTTATGGAACAGAATAGAAGACAGTCCTATTCTCTCTTCCTTATTAATTCACAAACCCTGAAAAATATTCTTATTTTCTATGAATTGCAAGTTGAGAGGCAAAAGTGAAAGCTTCATAGGCTACATCACCTCACATTTACTTTCTTTGAAGTAGATAAGAAGATGAGCTCGTCCATGTGCTGGACACTGTGCCAGGGGCTTTGCGAGCATTTTCTCATTGAATTACCCCAGTTATTGTAGGGGGTGGACGATACCATTGTCATCCCCATTTCATAGTTAATGAGATGGAACAGTTGTATAGACTCAAGGGGTAAAATTTGGAAAATATAAAAATTATTAAGAAGAAAAGTAAAATCCCCTCTCAACCCATCTCCCAGAGATAACCACTATTACCCTCTGACTGTGTTGCTTTGCAGTGTTTTGTCTTGGAATGTCTACTTTCTTATGTTTGAGGATGTGATTCATAGGATTAATACTCTATCAACACATTTTAAGGATCATGCAGTATTTTATTGGGCAAATAATATCATTGTATTTAATCATTCCATTCCAGAGACAGATTTATTCACTCTTTAGTTTTTTGATAATATAAATAATGCTACAGTGGACATCTTAATTTCCTTTCCAATTTTGATTTTCTTCTTTTGCCTGTCATTCCTTATCTCCCGTGACGATTGTAAGCCTTTTGATTCCTTGAGGAAGGAGTGAAGGAAGGCAAATGCCTTGTGCATATAACATCATTATTCAAAATTAATTTATTATAATCATAAAATTAGCATATGCATGTATTCCTCAGCATTACCAGACATCATTGCTATCGCTCCTGCGTGGTGTAAAGAGAGAAATGAATACCAAATACAAGGATTTCTTTTTTTCTCTTTCCACCAAGTGATGTCTTCTGGAGTAATTGATATTGGTGGTGTGCATTGTTCAGAGGGAATATGCTATAATTCACTTCACAAGCTAAATAGATAGTGTGGAGCAGGGGAGAGGCCGCTGACTGTTAGAGAGATGGAGGCCCAGGGATAAAAATATAAAACGTGGCAAGTCATTTGTTCAAATGTTGGCTGATAAAAACACTCAAGACAGATTGAAGCCTTGAGTTGATTTGACTTATTTCCTTCGGTGATGAAGGCCAGGGTGTTTCTGGTCTCTCAAAACATCTAGAGTTTAAAATAAGCTACCTAGAGGGGCCTTAGATCACGATTCATCATGGTAGAGGGAGGATTGGATGGTATTTCCAAATTGAACTGGCACCTCCCTGAAATATTTCTGAGAAGCTTGCCTCCTCCCCTCCTCTCATCTCCCTGCCTAGCCAGCAGCAATAAAAACTTTGCCATTGCTGAGCTCACTCTGTATTTTCTTAGAGGTATGTTTGATGTGCAGGGTGGTAGCGTGGGATTTTCCAGTTCCCTCAAGCTCTCTAGTGGCAGGAGAGGTAGTTTCTCTGAGTGTAGGCATGGTGCCATCAAAAGATCCCTGCGTTGGAATCCTGCCAGCCTCGCTTTGCAACTTGCCTTACCACTGGTCTTGGAGAAATGATTCAACTCCACGAGCTCCTGGTTCTTCCTTGGTGAAATACCTTACCAATACTGTTGTGGAGGCTGTATTAAATAAAAGTTCAGGGAGCTGTTATCACAGTGTCTGGCAGAACATAGGTGTTCAATAAATAGTAAACGTGATCATCATTTAAAACGATCACGATGGGAAGTTAGGAATTTGGAGTTGTTTTAAGATGGAAGAATCAACACCAGGGCAAGCTTTCGAACTCTAAGAAATTCTCCCCCGGTGTCTTGTCTTTATTACCTGAAGAATGCAAATTAAGTGCTTCAGGGCACTGACTATGGTGAAAATAAGATACACTGGACTCTTAAAGGAATTGGGAATTTTTATGAATTTCAAGAATAAAGTGATAATGATGAAATATAAATTAATTTTACCAAGACAGTAAAAAAATGACCTATCAAATTAGACAGGTTGGACCAATTTTTTGTTTTTATATGCTCCTCTAAGTAAAATTAGCTGACACATCCCATTTTTCTATTATTGAAACTAGTCAAACTAACAATATTCTTAAATAGAGCAAACCATGATGATTTCAGCTACCATTCTTGAGCCCTTTCTATAAATAAGACTGAAGTTCAGTGTGACTTGCTAGAGGCCACTCTGTTGAGGCCAGGAAGTGAGACCTGATTTATATGAATCTTCAGTATCTGTGTCTTTCTACCATTTGTCTTATAAGCAAATGGATCTTTCTAATACACCTTGATAAAAAAATATTAAAGAAGAAAGACACAGAAATTATACTGGGACTACAGGATTATAATAGAAGGATGAGTCGGTATTATGAATGTAAAACTTTTGATCAGGAAGTAGTTATATGTAATACTGATGTTCCAACATATAAGGAAAGTGAAATATCACATCCATCATGAATTCCTTTTTAACCCAGAAATGTATGAAAATATTAGCATTTTGAATATATGCATAATTTTACATACACCCTCTTCCTTTATTAGTAAATAATTCCCAGATCCCAATACAAATGTTTTCAACCATGGTTTGAATAATATACAGGCTTTTGAGATTCATATATTCATTCAACAAACATTAATTTGAATACCTACCTAGTGTCCACGTTTCCAAATGTGATGTGATTTGCTTCTCTTAATACAGTATCATTATTTATAATAATACCTTTTGAAAAATAGAGTGGCTTTTAAGTTAGTCCTAGAAAATTCTTCTCCTATCTTCTGAGTTCCACCATCCTTCTGTTAGTGGGAGGAAAAGTGGCAAAGTGAATATTATTGTCTCAGAAATGTGACCACATTCTATTTCATGCAACAAAATAGATTTCTTTTTTTGGGGGGGAGGTTACCTGTTGGGTGACACAGTATGATTGTACAACAGTACAGGTGTCAACACTTCCCAGTTAAAAAACTGTTGAAAATAAAAATACAGAAACACTGAAGTTCTGGTGTCACTTAGAATAATCCAAATTTAGGAAATTTAATTATTCTCAAAATTCTCAAAATGAAGGAAGAGTATGTGTTCATATTCTTGATGGCTTCAGGCTGCCTTTTGTCACATGAACCACCATCTGGGCAAATCACCCATCCTGATATAGAAGGCAAAAGGAGGCTGATCTCAAACCCCTTTGCACCAAATGACACTTTGTCTCTACAAAAAAAAAAAAAAGTTGATTTGAATAACAGCTGCTCAGGACGCCTTAGTAATCTAAGCAAACCACTCATTAGACCATGAAAGAGGGCCATACCCAGTGTAATTTAAGAGTTGAGTATTTGGGATATTACCGGGGAAAGATAGAACCTTTTTATCTTTGTTTTTATGTCTGTGCAAAACTGTGACTCTTGTTGTTCTTACCCAGACAATCTTGTGGGGAAACGTGAACAAGGGATGGTAAGAATGAAAGAAAAAGAAAAGTAAAGGAATTTCCTTGTCTTAAAATCTAAGCAAGTGAAAGTTGATGGAAGGGGTCGGGGGCAGCAGAAAGTCAGCCTGGTGCTGGGGCACTTGGAGCTCTGTAGTTCTTTCAGCAAAACAATTCTGTCAACAATTGCACTTCCATTTTATCTATTACGCTCTTCTATCACTTGGAGCATTTCTTGTGTAATTGACTTGGGAATGCTCATATTTTAGTAGAACTGTTAATGTGTTCCAGAAAGGTCTTGTTTTCCCTTCAAATTAATGTTTTTCAAATAATGAATGTATTTGTAAGAGGCTTTTTATTATACTTCCAAGCCAACCTTTCTCACTTGCAAAAGACCAGCAGGAAATATCTGACTTCTTTGTAGATGTCAATGGAGAAAAATTATAACTATGTAACAGAATTGCATTTTACATTCCACACTGTGGAAGCACATCTGTTTTGTTAAGGGTTATTTGAAGGAGCACGTGGAATTTTGCACAAAATCTGACTCGGGCTAGTTTAAGGTTTCAAGAGTTTGGTTTTATTTATAGCTGTATATTTGTTCTCTTCTATTAATGAGTAAAGAGGGTGAATGTACCCTCCCGGGCTCTGAAACATTTGTCTGGATCTAATTTGGGGCGAGTTTGCACCTCTGCTGCTGGAGTGTGTAGAGGTTCAGGGGTAGACGCCGGGGTTGACTGTATGTCCCTCCTGCCTCAAAAGGGATATAGCAGGTTGGAGACCACAAGAAGTTCTGTTGGTTCTCTTTGTCCCACTTAACTGGCTTGTATGCTTAATGGGACTAACCCCCGTGAGGAGGACATGAGTTCCAGTTTGTGCTGATTCTGCATCTAAGTTATTGAGAAGTCCTAAGCAAGTCACTTATGTCAGTGGGAAGAGGAGGATGGTTATCTATAAAACAGAGGTATTAAGTGTGCCCTCCCCCCTCAGAAGTGTTTCAATCTTAAAAAAAAAATCGATAGGTATATGTTTTTGGAACTTCATGGCTACCTGCTCTGCATATATACATGCATATATCCAATAACATCTGAGCATTGCTTTTTAAAAGCATATTGATGGGCCAAATTGCAAGTGAATGGGATAATCTTGAATTGGGATGCTTGTGTTAATGGCCGCCAGCAAGGAGTGTATCTAACCTGGCTTGGGTTTCTTTCAGATTCAAACTCAGATGACTTTGACCCTGCTTCCACCAAGAGCAAGTATGACTCTCTGGATTTTGATAGTTTACTGAAAGAAGCTCAGAGAAGCTTGCGCAGGTAACATGTTACCTGGCTGAGGACGACAGAGATGGTGAATACCTCACGGGACAGCGCGCCCTTCCCTAACAGACTATTGCAAGTCATACTTATGAATTTCTCCTCCTTTACACTCTCTGTACAAAAACAAAACAACAAAACAACAACAATACAACAAGAACAAGAACAACCACAACAACAATGGTTTACATGAGCAGAGCTGCTGAAGAAGCAAGAGACAGAGTGATATCCAGTAAGCACAAGTTTATTTATGGGTGTCAGCTTTGCTTTCCCCGGAGTCTTTTGGTGACTGTGTGTGTGTGTGTGTGTGTGTGTGTGTGTGCGTGTGTTCATGTGCATGCATGCGTGCATGCATGTGTATGGGTACGTGTGCACATGTGCACGCTTGGTTTGGGGGAAGTGTGTGTGTGTGTGTGTGTGTGTGTGTGTGTGTGTGTGTGCCTGTGAGGACTAGGGGCACCTGACCAGAATGTGCAAGGGCAGACCACTTCAAATGGCAGCAGTTCCATGAAGACACACTTAAAACCTAGAACTTCAAAATGTTCACAATCTATTCAAAAGGAAAAAAATATATATATACATATATACATATAAATTTAAAAAGGAAAGAAAACTAATCAATCAACCACAAAACAACCCTAATACGACAGCTGCTGATGTCCAGGGCATCGGCCTCCGTACTCTGTTTTTTAAGAAAGTGCAAAATCAACTTGAAGCAAGCTTTCTCTCCTCACCTAATGATTATGTGACAATCCCGAAGAAACCACAGGTTCCGTAGAACTAACATCCTCTCCCTCTCTTTCTCTCTCTCTTTTTCTCTTCCCTCCTGCTTTCTCTCTTTCTCTTTTTTTTCTTTCTCTCTCTCTCTTTTCTTTCTTTCTTTTCCCTTTTCCTTTTGCCATGGAATCTGGGTGGGAGAGGATGCTGCGGGCACCAGAATGCTAAACTTTCCTAACATTTTGAAGTTTCTGTAGTTCGTCCTTTGTCCTGACACCCATGTAAATGTCCAAAACGTTGATCTTCCACTGCAAATCTTAAAAGCCTTGTCAATGGTCAAGCGTGCAGCTCGTTCAGCAGTTCTTCCCGAGACGCGGACGCGGTGTTACATTACAAAGGAGAGTTGAGTAGAACTCTCTGGATGTGTTCAGATAGTGTAATCGCTACATTCTCTGATGTAGTTAAGTATTTACAGATGTTAAATGGAGTATTTTTATTTTATGTACATACTATAAAACGATGTTCTTTTTTGTTACAGCTATGCACTGTATATGCAGCCTTCTTTTCGAAACTGCTAAATTTTTCTTAATCGAGAATATTCAAATGTAATTATGAGGTGAACCAATTATTGTACACTAACATATTTAGAAGCTGAACTTACTGCTTATATATATTTGATTGTAAAAAACAAAAAACAAAAAACAAAAGACAGTGTGTGTGTCCGTTGAGTGCAACTACGAAAAAAAAAATGACGCTTTACGCACATCCATCCCTCCTTTCTTAGGTGAGCTTCTATCTGAGCATCTTGTCAAAAACTATCCTAGTCCCCTCAAGGTATTAACCACTTCTGCGATATTTTTCCACATTTTCTTGTTGCTTGTTTTTCTTTGAAGTTTTATACACTGGATTTGTTAGGGGAATGAAATTTTCTCATCTAAAATTTTTCTAGAAGATATCATGATTTTATGTAAAGTCTCTCAATGGGTAACCATTAAGAAATGTTTTTATTTTCTCTATCAACAGTAGTTTTGAAAATAGAGGTCAAAAATCTTTTTAAAATGCTGTTCTGTTTTAATTTTTGTGATTTTAATTTGATACAAAATGCTGAGGTAATAATTACAGTATGATTTTTACAATAATTAATGTGTGTCTGAAGACTATCTTTGAAGCCAGTATCTCTTTCCCTTGGCAGAGTATGACGATGGTATTTATCTGTATTTTTTACAGTTATGCATCCTGTATAAATACTGATATTTCATTCCTTTGTTTACTAAAGAGACATATTTATCAGTTGCAGATAGCCTATTTATTATAAATTATGAGATGATAAAAATAATAAAGCCAGAAGAAATTCCCCTAGGATGCATGGCGGTTGTCAGGTGGGAGTGTAAACTCTTCATTGGGGAAACTCGCCTTTTGCAGAAGCAGTGTTTCTACTTGCACTAGCATGGCCTCTGACGTGACCATGATGTTGTTCTTGATGACATTGCTTCTGCTAAACTCAATAAAAAAACTTCAGAAAAACCTCCATTTTGAGCATCAGGATTTCATCTGAGTGTGGAGTCCCTGGAATGGAATTCACTGACGTTTGGAGTGTGTATTCAAGTTTCTAAATTGAGATTCGATTACTGTTTGGCTCCCGTGACTTTTCTGGAAGATGTGACATACCTACTACTTAAGCGTTCTTTTCCTTTCTCTCGCCCAACACGATCTTATACAATGGGTCTCACCCCCAGGCCAATGCAGCGGATTTTGACGGCTGCAGTCATTTATCACCAGCATACTGTGTTCTGAGTGAATCCACTGTCTGTCCTGTCGGATGCTTGCTTGAGTTTTTGGCTTCTTATTTCTAAGTAGATAGAAAGCAATAAAAATACTATGACAACATAAAAGAACTTGTTCACAGGTTCTGCGTTACAACAGTAACACACCTTTAATCCGCCTAATTCTTGTTGTTCTGTAGGTTAAATGCAGGTATTTTAACTCTTTGTGAACGCCAAACTAAAGTTTACAGTCTTTCTTTTGGAATTTTGAGTATCTTCTGTTGTAGAATAATAATAAAAAAAAAGACTATTAAGAGCAATAAATTATTTTTAAGAAATCGATATTTAGTAAATCCTATTATGTGTTTAAGGACCAGATGCGTTCTCTATTTTGCCTTTAAATTTTTGTGATCCAATTTTAAATACATCCTCTTTTTCGCCCTGGATTGTTGACATGAGTGAACTATTTGGTTTCTTTTCTCACTTATCAAGAGACAACACTACAGACTTCATGTTGAGGATTAATGTATCCCCTCCCCTCCAGTCTGACAAATATTGTCACCATGAAGATAGTTTTCCTCCATGGATGTCAAATCGCATCTCAAATTAGTGAAGCATTTGTACCTTATGCAGACACTGTGGGTAGCCCATCGAAACGTAAGCTGTGTTCCTTTTATTTTTAATTTTAATTTTTTTTTTTGGAGAGAATATTTCCAGTGAACACGTGCACCCCATCTTCACAGGAGGCAATTTCAGCATAGATCTGCAGGGTTTTTAGATGACCCAGGCCATTGCCTTCATACTGTGGTAAGTACCACATCTACAATTTTGGTAACCGAACTGGTGCTTTAGAAAAGTGGGATTTTTTTTTTTTTAAAGAGATGTAGCAGACTAATTCTTCCAGTGCACCCAAATCAATTTTTGCTAAATGACTCCAGGAACACCAGTCGGGCTGTCAACATTCAAAGCAGCAGAGAAGGAACTTTGCACTATTGGGGTAGGACGTTTGGGTCAGTTGAAAAAGGAAACCTTTTCATGCCTTTAGATGTGAGCTTACAGTAGGTGATGATTCTGTGTCCTTCTTTGATGGCTGTAACGAGAACTTCAATCACTGTAGTCTAAGACCTGATCTATAGATGACCTAGAATAGCCATGTAATATAATGTGATGATTCTAAATTTGTACCTATGTGACAGACATTTTTCAATAATGTGAACTGCTGATTTGAAAGAGCTACTTTAAGATTTGTAGGTGAAAGTGTAATACTGTTGGTTGAACTATGCTGAAGAGGGAAAGTGAGAGATTAGTTGAGCCCTTGCTGGGCTTTTTCTTCCACCTGCCAATTCTACATGTATTGTTGTGGTTTTATTCATTGTATGAAAATTCCTGTGATTCTTTTTTTTTTAATGTGCAGTACACATCAGCCTCACTGAGCTAATAAAGGGAAACGAATGTTTCAAATCTACTTTTGCTTTTCTTATTTATCGTAACCCAACTGCTGGCATGCTTCTCAGATCAGTACACATTCCTTGCTTATTATGATTCTGTTTCCTCTCTGGTTCTGTCCCCCTTCTCCCTGCTTTTCCATATTCATGGATGCATTTCAGCTCTAAGGAAATGGGTGCCTCCTGGATTTTACCTTGTCTTCTTTCAAGCTGTAAAGGCAGTCATGGTGATTTCTGTAATGAACGTTTGGAGGTGAAAAGTGACATGGGGCTTTATCAAACCGAATAGCTCAGTTTTTGTTCTTAGCCCTGGAAAGTGTGTATTTTTTAAGTAGAAGCTACTGTCCCTAGGGAGGGTCCTGTTAAATATTCAGTGTAGGAAGTAATGTTACTGTAGATGGACTGGATCTGTTCAAAGACGTACAACAAGATGTAGCCCTTGTCATCTGTAAGTCATCTGTTTACCTATGGGATGAGCTGGTAAATGCTGATGTGTTTTCTTGTCAGGATGTCCATTGTGCCTGGGGGTTGATGGTGGTCCTGATGACAGGGAATCCGGTGTTAGCCTTTTGCCCTCCCTAATTTCAGATGGTCCTTGCCACTCTCAACCTCTTGCACTGCAAAATCTAGCATCAGCATAGCATTGGGGCAAGGGAGCTAAGTGTATCCTAGCCCTCTCCCAAAAGTCCCCTAGAAAGTGAAGAATGTTGGTAAATATTGGAAATGAGATAGAACTATCCAGAATGCTATCCAGCATCCAAATAAATGGATTGTCTCTGCTGAGGTTTTAGATTTTTATGGTGAGGAAGGGAGGAGGGGAGGTCATGGGTAATACTGAAGAAGGAAATTGACCAAATGATGCTATGTCCAACTACAAATATACAACAATGGATATCCTATATAAAGATAGATAGATAGTGCACTAATTAAAATAACAATAACAGAAGGGAGATCAATAGAGTAGAATAAGTGGATGAGGGAGGGAGGAAGAGTGAGAAAGGAAGGTACTGGGAAGGAGACTGGGTAAATTATGTTATGTGCATGTACTGCTTTGGCACAATGGATCCCACTATCGCATATAATTATAATGTGCCAATCAAAAGTCACAAGAAATACTTTTAAAAATGTGCAAACAACATTCAGAAGTGCTCCCTGTGGTGCTACTTCTATTTTATACCACTGATAAAATTTGTCAGTATTTTATCAATATATGAAATGAAGTTACTATTATTTCAAATACTGTATTTATTGCCTTCACTTTGCTTAAATTATGTAGGGCTTCTTTCATCTTTCGATGGGAGGCAGCAAGGGTATCAGAAGGATTTCTTGCTTAAAGGGTTAACTTTTTGTTCTAATAAACTCTTTGAGGACAGAGAGAAAATAAGGAATTTTAAAAAGCAAGAAATAGCTACTAGTTTGGTACTGGAGCGTCCTGATTAAAGATAAAGGATTCATTTTATGTTGTCCCCAAAACGTTAAATCACTTCCATCCTTGATGATACTAATGGCAAAAATAATTACTGAAACCAAAAATAAGTGAACACTTGATATGATTAGTTTATTTAAAAGGAGCTTGTCTCATTTTAAAAGTCCTCCAAACTAAATCTCCCTAAACTATATACAATGTAATATTGAATTGAAATTCTTTTTCAGCCTTGCCAGTTCTCCCTTCTTTGTAGGGTTATTTAGCTAATCACTGGTTATAATTTACAGCCCTAATAATATTATTATACTCATTTGACACCAGTGTTACTAGCTACACAGTTGTAACTCATTATTAATTATAGAATATTTTAACCAAAGCATACTTTTGGCAATATTTACTTTACATTAATCTCACATTTTCCAATTCTCCTTGCTATTCCTTGTTTTCAAACACACTAAACACCATTATAAATCAATCTTTGTACTTTATCAAACAGCAGAGAGTAATAAAGAAGGTCACAACTCATAGAGGAGTTCCTTGGAGGTTTGTAACATCATGATTTAAATCTCAGAAAGATTTAATCAAAAGCTGAATTAATCCCTGGGGGAAAAGATGCTGTATAGATTCCATTGATGGGTACAAAGCAGCCTATTGCTTTAGACCGGTCTCAGTTAACATGTTGGAGAAAAGGAACAAAGTCTTTCTGTGAAAGGAAAAATATTATTTCCTTGGTTGGGGAAAAGATAATACGCAAAAACCTTTCTGGCGTGCTTCATCTCTGCCGTGGCTGATTTTCTCCTAGTAACTGTGGCACGATCTGGTTAAGTTAAATGTCCTCCACCTTCTCATTCCCCTCAATGTATCCCATGTGATTCCAATAACTGTGCAGAATCCCTGGAGCTGCAGTCCAGTCAAGCATGTGGAATGTGTGGGTCTCATGGGCTGGTGTCCAGGTCCCTTCTGTGTAATCAGGTGACTGCCCCAGGGCACATTCCCAGCATTCAAGGACACTGAGAACTTGCAAGAAGAAGTGAACATAAAATTCAGGTATTTCCAGGACGAGGTCCTTCTGAAAAGCCCAGCATTGTTCCATGAGGAGGATGTGTGCTTGGGCAAAAGGCTGCCCACCTTCCTGCATGTCACCTTCACATCCATAATTCCATAGGAATGTGACGGGGCTCTTCTCAGATCAGCACTCATTGCTCACCATGAGCACTCCTGTAGATATGGCAGAGTGGAATTAATTAGTCGGAAAAAAAGTGAAAGAACTTTTAGAGGAGAAAACCAAATGATCCTATAATATTTTCATGATTAAATTAAATGAGCATAATTATACATGCACATATGCACACCCTGGCATTATTATAATCAAGAACCTTAAAATATTGTATTGTTTCAAATTTATGCATATAGCACTTAACTGAAGGCAAGTAGCTAGTGTGATATTTGAATTTGCATATTGACCATTTTCATATATTTTCATATATTAATTTCGAGTAGGAAGAAGCTAAATTATTAGCAAAAAATCCTGGGGTGATGGAGAAAAAATATTGTGCTTCTGCTGGTTTTTGAACATCAGGAGCACTTAGCAACATCATCTTTTTTTTTTTTCCACATAGTTTTCTGTGATGGATTTTCAACAAGATGACATCCAAGTGAAAGCTGAAATTAAATGGGAAGGAAAGAATGTTAAGTGGTAAAACCCTAAATAGCTTATTAGACTACTTAATTGGAAGGAATTTATTTTTGCTGCTGTTAGGAAGTCTATAGTCAAGCTTCTCTTTAACAATACTAATTGATGGAAAAAAAGTAGCTATCGTAATATAGTTACCGCACAATACCCTCCAGCAAGTCATTTAAGGAAATTCACAGGTACTTTCCTGTGATTGACTTTGGTGGTGTTGAAAACCCCCGTTCTGTTTCCATTTGTATCATTGCTTTCTCACTTCATTTCCAACCAGGTCCCTTTCTTATTCCTATCACAGTGCACTTAAAGGACTTACTTAATTCTTAAAAGAAAATGAAGCCATGCTTATTCTTAGTTGAACCATTCACAGGTTTGTAGTTTGATCACTGCACCCTCTAATTAAATGTATGAGTAATGTTTCACAGGACTTAGAGATAGTACTCTCTGTGAACCCTTCCCTATTTGATGGCAGGAATATGTGTATGAATCACAGAATAGGGGTTAATTACTCTGCATCCTAGAGAAGGGTAAGTTAGTAAACTGGTACACAGCATGTGATGTGGCCATCTTAACTTTCATGTCAGGTAACTTCATGATCACTTGCAATGCATGGCCTCATTCTCCTCCACTTATCTGGATTCATGGGAAAAGCATCCTTTCCAGGGTCAACGGTATGAATCACAGTGTAAACCAACCACAATTAGAGGGAAAGTGCAACTTGAAGTTCACCACCCATCAGTTGGCCTCAGCTTCTGGAGGATGGGACCTACCTGTGTGTTGGGCTGATATTTCCCATTTCCCGTGGCACGTTGGTAGCACACAAGGGGAGTTCCTGTGCATGCACCTGATGAATGAATGAATTCATGGACACCCATAAGAGCTCCTTTGTCACATGGTGCCAGGGGCTCATCCAGACACTGCCTGACATAGCATACCACGGAGAGGACTAAGAGTAAAAAGGTCACTTGAAGGAAAGAGAAGGTAGAAACAGAAGGTTAACCAAACAGACTTGAACTTCAGGTACAAAGCAAGGTTTGGACAAAGATTTCCCATGGTTTCCTTTTTGCCTTTTATGATGACACTATCAATGGGATTATATAAACAAAAGAGGCAAATGTACAGCTAGGGCAGTGGAGCTGTGGAGAAGGAAACTTCTAGGGCTGGGCCCTGTGT
Organism: Urocitellus parryii; assembly: GCF_045843805.1. NCBI lineage: Eukaryota > Metazoa > Chordata > Mammalia > Rodentia > Sciuridae > Urocitellus > Urocitellus parryii. Next base: position 127,726,186 of record NC_135540.1, read on the forward strand.
GTGGGTGGTTCTGTGTCAGCCGTCAGCAGCTGGCCTTTGCCACCCTGGTGCTTGCTTGAAGGGGTCGATTAAAATCCTGTTCACCACCCCGTGCTGCTCGATTGACGGGAGGCCTGCAGGGATTTCCAAAACCTGGATTGTGGATAGAACTTTTCAACTTTAATTTTGTGGGATGATAAAAGCATGATCCTACTGCACAAATAAGAATGTTTCAACAATGTTTTCAGGGAGGCCCTCTTTTTTCTTGTAATTGATTCAATTTTAATACCTGAAAGTAGCTACTTGCATCAAGGGACAGTCACAGGGTTTCAGCATTTCGAAGGTTAAATTTGAATTTCCTAAAAAGTCTTATCTGCTAGATACCATAGAGAATGGCATTGGGAAGATTTAAAGGCATTATTTGCTTTTCTTCTTTTTTTTTTTATTACAAACTGGGTTTTATCAATTCTTTTTAGAAACTCGATCAATTTGCAGACTTCCTTTCTTGGAATCAGCTCTGAGACACTTCTGGGTATATGATTCCCAGAAATTAAGCCTCGAGAAATGATGTTCCTTAATCTGACCCTTTTCCTTTAATATCCCCATTTCAAAATAAAATGAATCTTCCTGTTGCAGAAAGAAAGAAAATATAAGAAGCTACTGTCCAGTTGAAAATTCAGTAGATCCAAAGTGTTAGGAAAGATGTGAAGAGAATGATAGTTATGATACATATATTGTGGACTTACCATCTCTCAGTCACTTTGCTTGGTTGTTTACATGTGCTTTTTTAAAATCCTCCTAACTAAAGAATAAGTAGCAATACCACTCTTCCCATTTTGCAGGTGAAGAAATAGAAGTTCAAGGAAGTTATTTTCCACATTGGGCAAAATCCAGTTGACCTCAGAACTTATTTTCTGACCTATTGTGCTCTATATAACACCTCCAAGAATAAAATATTCATGTTTAATAGAAAACATCTTTTTTCTGTTGTAGGCCATTTGTGATTGAAAAGTTTGTGTAGTTTTTTGTTCCCATCTGATTAAAGCCAAGCACTTCATATACTGCATTTATTCTACAGTCATTGAGCTCCTCTAAGCAGAGATCACAGGAATAGACACAGATCTTATTCCACATGTAGTTAACAGCATAAGAGTAAAGCAAAATGTGAATCTCCTAATAATAGAGGTAGGACACTCCTGCCAGGACCCTTTGTGTGAGTCTCTTGCTCTCTCTCATCTACACATGCTGTGTTTTCTAAAATGTTTGCTGTCATTCAGTCATGGAGGATGGAGGATGCAGGTCATGTCTGGAAAACCCACCTAAGTTGAAAGGATCCCAAGTCAAAAATGCACTTGCTGCATCAAACCTGAAGAGATTGTGGCTTATACAGCCAACTCTGAGCTGTGGAGCACTGCCATGGTCCAGTGTCACGTGAGCAGACTGTGCTACGTACGGCTGGACCAGGAAAAGATGCCAATTCAAAATTCAAAGTACAATTTCCTCCCAATATGTATCATCTCCATGCCATCTTAAAAATCATAAGTTGAACAATCTTAAGGACGATCTGTATCATCCATGTCTATGAGTATTTAGGCCAGAGAATGGCAGAGGGCCAAGACCCCAGAGTCCAGCTGCATTTGACAGGACCGTTGAACAACTTCCCTATGTTAGCCTGGATTTGGAGGCTCAGACAGTTCACCCTTACTTTTGAGGAAATAAATAACAAAATGAGCTAAAAGGAAATAAATAACAAAATGAGCTAACATTCAAGCACTTTTCATGGTTTTCCTAGTGGCTTTAAAATTTTCTGGTTCAAGGCTGGGATGCGGGGGAAGCAGTGACCACTTTGACAAGCCACATTTTGACCAAAGGCTTCCTCAATCCTGAGGCTCTATTCATTGTTCTGACAGAATGCTAGGTTGACTATCATCTGATTGTGACAGGGGACGTCTTCAGATTTCTCAAATACATTCTCTGCCTGTCTTTCTATCATGCTAACCTCTCTACAGTTAAGTCTTGGGATTTCTGTCGACACTGATCTCCAGACACTCAGAGCCTCAGCCTATGGATAGCCTCTTTGAGGTTGTACCTGGAACAACAAGTACAATATTAGTAGGGAAAGGGAACTCTGTTCCTAATATTACAAAGACTGGGCCCCAATCCAGTGGCCACACTCAGTGAAAATGCCCTTTAGAATGAAGCAGTGGGGGTAGGGGAAGGTGGGCACAGCCTTCCATCTATGGAATTCTATGAACCTTAATAAAAATAATCCAGGGCTTGTGATATCCAGAGTGGGAGAGGAATTCTCATTAAATGGTTTAACAATGGCTACAAAGCAGACACTAGCATACTCTTTTTAAAGTGTTCTTTATGTTTTAATTAGAAAAGCATTCAAATAAACATGCAAGTGCACAAAATAATAGAATTGAGCCCCGCATATCTATTACCCAGATTTATGAGATCTTAACGTTTTATCCAAAATACCCAAAGTGAAAACAAATCACACACCAATCCCTTTCTTTCTCCTGCCTCCGCAGTCATCTCTCCCGAATGGTTAGTGTATGCGATTTCTGTTCATTTTTCCTTCAACTACATTTCCACATATACAAAAGTAACATGCAGAACTATTCTGTGTCTTTTGAAAATTTGCATATGTTTTTCTCCTGTAAGGAATCCTTTTCGCCATTTGCCAGTTGTGCCTTTTAATGCAAATGCAATTAGAACAATTGATCCTCAGTGGAAGCCAGAAGGAACTCCTTGTTTCAGGTGTTGCCTTCCCAGCTGCTCTGACTGTCCCTGCTAATCATTCTTCTCAGGGCTCCTGACATTCATTTTTCTTTCCTATTTATCACTTTGGCTCATGGTTAAGTGCATTTATGCAATAGCTTTAAAAGTCTTCGACCCTTGATCCACACCCTTATTGTGCTTATTGAGTGGCTATAAAGTTGTTCCAGGGGAACAGGAGGTGATAAAATCACAGCAGAAGATGGAAACCTACCCTGGATTCCTGGATAGTGTTTTTTTTTCTTTTCTTTTTCTTTTTTTTTTTTTTTTTAATAAGAGAATGAGTTCTTTGATTTTACTTTTTTGTTAGGGCAGAGATTTTTTGCCAGACTCTTCACCTTCGCAGTCCCGCATACCTATGTGAGATCTTGCCCTATCCAGAGAGGACACTGGAGTGCCCCAACACTGAGGAAATGATTTCTTGTAATAGTAACCGATTAAACTAGTTACTAGTAGGAGCGCCTGTTTCAGCACTTAAGTTAATTGAACTGTAGCAAAATAAATATGATTCTAAATTGTTTCAGTATTCCAAAGCTGTTCATGCATGCAGATAAAAATTTCTTAAAAAATTACCAAATTGGTTTGGAATGTGCAAATCAGGCATACAGTGCTGACATTTAGATCTTGACCTGATAACTCTGCAGTAGGTACTTGGAAAAATTTTGTGGGCTTCCCCACCCCCACTTTTTGCTCAACTCTCCTTTGAAACCCCTGAACCACTACTTGATGTGATATTCAGTAAGCACGAGTCAGGCTGCAATCAGAAGGGGAACTGTCTGCATCAGGATTTTTCTACCGATTTGCCCCGAAAATAATCTCTTCGTGATTCATTTCACAGGCCAAATAAGAAGGGGATTGTTGAGGAGATTGAGCCTAATGGAGGAAGTGCAGCATGTTATTCTGGAAGAATCTGGTTAGAACTTGGTCTATGAGCCTGGTTGGAGGGCATACTTCTCCTCTAGGTGGTGGACCTTCTGTACCCGTGACCATTGTCCATAATCAATGAATGTCTAAATCCAAGAAACGAATGGCCACGAGGAAAACCTGGAGAACAAAGGAAGCTTTTCTCAGTTTTTCCAGTCCCTTTCTCTTCTTGTTGTCCCCACCCCATTTGTGGACATATGTGTTGATCGCCCAACACATATACAGACAACTCTCCATTTCCATACCTTTTAGTTGCTGTGACTTTCTCGATTACTACAAAGCTCAGGTCAAGGACTGAAATAAAACGGGTTATTTTAGAGACATGGGTAGGCTGTGAATCTCTTGGCAGCTTAACGAAACATCTTGAGTAACAAGTCATATAAAATCCATGGCAATTCGCCTATCCCTCCAGGTTCCCCCTCCTGCTCCCAAAGGAAATCCAAAAAGATTAAGGGAAAGGCTATATCAGTGGATTTCATAGACTTTATTTGAAAGGGTAAACTCTAGGAATTGGAAGTAACCTCAGGATGTGGGTTTAAGAAGACACAAAAGAGTATGGTCAGGGTCAAAAATGGTAAGATTTGGGTCATATAGTAGTAGAGCCTCAGTAAGAATGTAGTCTGCCATTAGTGTTTCAGGTACACCATGGGTTGTCTAGCACCATATGACATTGGAACATGAACCAGAAACCCAAGAACAAGAACAAGATCATGCAGGAAAAAAAAGGAGTTCATAAGAACAGTAGTGATATTGACAATTTCTTCAGGTATAGCCAAAAAGGAAGATGGAAGAAGTCTTATTACAGATTGGGCAGCTACATCAATAAAATGAGTTGGAAAGTCCAGGGTAGATGCTTTTCTTGAAAATATCTTCTATGGCTTACAGTTAATACTGGAAATTCAAAATCTGGCAATTCATGTATTTTTAAATTAAGTTAGAAATGATAAACCTGCAGAGCATACATTGGCTAAGCTATTTTCAAGATGAGAGGTAATTGTATTAGGGCAAAAGTGAGAGAAATCTGGACACTCATGTCCTCACTGCCTGGAGGAAGGACAGTGACACTGGGTGCCCACGGAAAGGTCCCATAGTGAGCATGTCATCAACTTTACCATTAGTCTCAAATTTGAGTGACTCCTTGTTCATCCAACATCTATCAGTATCTACTTAAAGCACAGTGCCAAGCACAGAAGGGTTCAATTGTACACCTCCTACCTCCAGGAAACTCCTAATCAAGTACAAAGACGTTCATTATAGTTGACAAACTTTTTTTTTTTCTTTAAAACACCTACTATATTCCAGATGCTATTTCATTGCCCAAATGGTGAAACTGGATTAAGGAGACAACTATCCTCAAAAAAATTTGAAATCCAGGAGATACATATGGTGCAATGACTATGGAAGCAAGCAGTGTCCCAAGGTCTATAGGATTAATTCCTCTACTCTGTAGGGAGGAAGGACAGTGGAGGCTCCACAAAATCTGTCCTGTCTGAACTGGCCCTAGATATGCAGCATTAGCCAACAGGGACAGCAGAAGTAGCAAAACTTCCTTTTCCCAGATCTCCTCTGAGGTTGAGAACAATCAAAATTTCTCTTCTCTATTTGCTTATGAACACTTACTATTGCTCAATAAATTAGTCCAAGTGCTGCTGCATCTATAAAAATTTTCCTGACCCATCTCTCCCTACTCTCTGTCTCTGGATTTGTAGAACTTCTACACATACATCTATCATAACATTGATGATATCATATTCTAAATTATTCATTGACTTGTATTTTGCCTGTTGAGTTTGTAAAGATGTCGACTCACTGAATGGGTGGATGAATAAAAAATGGAAAGAATTTTCAAGTTTAGCTAAACTAATCCACCAATTTCCTGGCTCTGAGTCACTTCTGGAATATCATTCTTTTCAAGGTCCTATATAAAAATGTCCATTTATGGCCATTTATATTATGGGAAAAGGATCCCTCCATCCTTCTCTGAGAATTAGAAAGCCATATTTGTGTGGTGGTGTTTTCCTCCCTGTGGCTTTATTCACAGAACCACCCAGACCCCAACAGTTTTACAGTAATGTCCGTGTGATTTCTTCATATGGGAGGAGGGTCACAGTGAGCTCCAGTCTGTGCAGAATGAGGGCTGAGCTTTCTAACTCCTCTTGGTCCGGACTACCTCTGGGCCTCAATAGAAACTTGAGTCAGGGAAGGAGGTGCCCGGTGTTGGGATGCACAGCTGGCTTTCTTAGGACTTGGCCATTATTTGAACAACTCTGATCATTGTTTTGGGGGCACTTCCCTAGGGGCCTAGAAATTTCTGCTGATTCTAGGGACTTATGGAAGCTTGAAACTTAGTGCAAAAGACTCACCTGAGCTCAAATGGATGGAGCCTGGGGATATTTGCTCATGACTTCCAAATATCTGTCTAAAAACGTCTTATTTTTGCTATTTCTACCGCCCAATGAATGTCACATCCATGTGTATCCCTTACCTAGCAATCTGTTTATCAAGAGAGAGAAGCCTGTAGTCTCCCATTTTCTGATTTCCAGGTGAGTGATATTAATTAGTTTGCAGCAGGCACGGTTTATCTCTGGCTGAAACCAAAGCAGATGAAAATGTTGCGGTGCAGTTAAGATTTTCTTCTTTTCTCAAAACGATGAATGGGAGGAAGATACATATCTGGGAGAACAGGTTTCAGGTGGCGCTTCCATCAGAGGTGTTTTGAAATGCATTGTGCATTGTTAGACTATGGCTGATCTGGGCAAGGAATAAAAATAGCATGTCATATGGGGGCTGCATGAACTCATTTCCAACACAGAGGCTGAGGGCCCCACACAATGATAGGCATGCTCTGAAAGTAGAAAGCACTGACTTCATTAATAACCACGGAGCTAGTTCCCAATTGATGGCATATCCTGAAAGACGTGGCTAACTTCTCAAAAGCTATGGCTCCACATTGGAATTTATCTCTGTCCCCCAATATAGAGAACAAAACATTTTTTAATCAGTCTACCATCTTTTAAGTGTTATTAAGGCTGGCCCCCTGAACATGACCCTGCTGGGTAGAATGCATATGGAGTCAGCATCAAATCTGCCGAAGTTGACATACAGAAATAATTAAGACCACGGACAGTGAAATGACTGTTGACCCCAGCTATGTGACTCCTTGGCATGGGTTTCTATATATCTTGGCCTCAGTTTCCTCAATAGAAAATGGGAACCTAAAGCCAATTTGGTGGGATAGATATGACATTTCCTAGGCTCATCTATACAAAAGAACCTGGATGAGCCAGGCACACATCTCCTTTTCTTAGTGGCTCAGATGGATGACGTCCTTGCAAAGATGGAAAAGTTGTGGTGAAAACTGAGGGCCAAAAGATATAAGTTTTAATTCAGCTTTGTTTCAATTTCTATACCCTCTTCTAGACAGTGAGGGAAACAAAAATAAAAGCGAAAACGAAAACCCCAGCCTGAGCTGGAACCAGGCACTCTTAGTTTACTATTGGCCAGTTCTGGCTTTACCATGGACCAGTGGAGAGAACTCTGCCAGTGTGCCTTCCTTCCAGGTGCCCCCACTACGTCTCTAAAGTGAAGGGGACACAGATGGCTTCTAATCCTGACATGCCATGAAAATAGGAAAATAGACTTGTACATTAAGTCTCATTTCCTTATGGCTCTAGTCATTTTTTGTATCATCTCCATTAGTTTCTTTGCTTCCATTCATATTTTTCATGATGGTATCTCCTTGGCTGTTTCCTTTAATCATCTGGTCTTTGTCATGTTCTCCTTGGGGATGCTTCAGTGACCGTGATAACACTGACTTACCTAAGACTATGGAAGATGCCTTTGAAATCGTCTTGCCCACTTTCTCAAGCTTCAGACTCTTGGATACCTAACTACTGGTTACCTCCTTTTGAGAGTCCTCCAGAAGTTTAAACACCATGTGTCCCCAAATGAATGCTTCATCTTACTGCCTGAGAACCTACTTCCATTCCTGTTTTCAGAGATTTTCATCAACCCAAACTGCTCTGACAAAAACTTAGTTATAATGAGCACTCCCTATTTTTCATGACCACATCTAACTGACCACTAAATCTGGTATATTTTACTTCTTTCAAAACTCTCACATGTATCCTCTCATTCTCGTTATTTCATTTATAATGAATCCCACTAAATCTTTTGCTTAGTGATTGAAATATATCTTCTAAAACTCTAATTGTACCCTATCCCACCCTTACTTAGAGCCTGTGGTGGGTTTCAGATGATTCCATGGAACCAGACAAAGTCCTTGACATTTATGGTAATCATCTTTGAGTAATCTACCTCCTCTCCAAATATTACTTCTACAAACTCTTCATACTATTGATCCTATGCACTATGACTCACTCTTTTTGCCTCCTTCAAGGCTTCTGGAATATTCTATCATATTTCAAGTACTTAGCAAAAGCTGTTCCTTCTAATTGGAATGCCCTCTCTCCTCTGTCAGAGAGACTACAGGCGGTTTTCTCATATATTAAAAGTGTGTGCTTTGGAGAAAGACAAAGTGCAGAGAAAGACTTCACCAGTTGCATCTCAGAATCCCCAAACCCTTCCCGGCTCCTTATGGTAATGGTCAAGAAGACCTCTGTGAATGAGAGAGTGAATAAGTGGCAGAGTGGTAGATCTGGGTTTCTTTCTCTCTTACTTTTCTTCTACCATGCTCCATTTGCTTTTTGTTTCTAAGAGTTAGGCAGGTGAGATGGCTCCTTCTCCCGAAGTAGACAGCAGAGTCAGTCCCTGGGCACTCTTAGGAAATCAGAGCTTTGATAGTGGCACTGGAAGAGGAAGGGTTCTTTGATTAAAGGAGCTTTAGATGAGATTTTCTCTGAGCAAAAGCATGAGAGCAGGCCTAGCCAATCTGCTAGGGAACTTTACCTACCTGCCTGAGGAAGTCTGAAAAACTGGTTAGTGGGTAAGTGTCCACCCTGGAACTCTGCCCAGGAGGTATAAATAAGAGCCTGGGAGGACTGTGTGTATCCAAGTGTCCAGGAGAGAGTGGCTGAGCAGCAGTCCGAAAAAGAGGAGAAAGACTTCTTTATGCTCTGGGTCTTGGCCTCCAAACCACCTTGTAGGCAAGGCAAAAAGCTGAGCTGACCCTGATAGGCATCAAAATGAAAGGTTTGTGTGCAAATCAGGGAAAAATCCTTTCAGCACCTACAGGACTCGTGCCAGGGAGTTAACATTTGGAAACCTCAGCTCCGTGCCAGGTCCTTGTTTGAAAAGGAGCAGATCTTGGAACAAATGCCAGCGGAGAAGAAGTGAGGACAAGGACTCCAGGAATCAGCTATTCAAGAATGTTCCAGACACCTGATAGCTCTTTTCCTTGTCAAAAGGAAAAAGAGGGGGAGAGAGAGAGAGAGAGAAGAAGAAGAAAGGACGTTCAAAGGAACACTCGTGGAAGCCGGCTGCTGGGGTTTTCAGGGGAATTGGGAGGGCAGATGCTACAAGGTCACTGGAGTCAGTGTCAAATGTGAGAAGGGTGTCAATGACATGAGCTAAGAAATGACTAAGCACTGGAGCCCTGGAGTAGCTAACAGACGGATCCCAAGGCCAAGTGAGGCAGTTGTCTCAACTCATTTGAATATTTCTGAAGAGGTGATGAAAAACAGCAGAAGGGATGGAATGTTCTCTGTTTCAAGATATCCCAAGGTTAGAAGTTGATGTCCCCTGAATATGTTCCTCTGGGATTGCAATGGATCAGTTCCCCGCTTTAGCCACTTTCCCTGGAATTTTAGAGTAGAAGTCGTAGGAGCTGTGTGCACCCCGAGTTTCCCTTCGACAGGAGGATTTTATTGCTAAGGGATGGCTTCCCACTGGCCATGTGGGGCTTGCCCTCTCCCCTGGCACCCTCCCCCATGGGACCTGTAAGATTAAGGGCCTGGTTTGGCCCTCAGGCAGGTAAACTTTTGGTTTATGTAGAACTTCCTTGTTCTTCCTGTACTCTCTGTTTCTCTTTTCATCAGTGTTTATGTAAATATTATAGTTTATTTTGGTGCTGGGAATAAAGCCCAGGCAAGCTCTCTACCACTAAGCTGCATCCCCAGACCCATAGGTTTATGTTGAGGATTCTGAAAAATTGGGGTCTGAGGGTCATGGTGAGGTGAGAGGAGAAACATTAAAAAAAAGCAAACTCATAAATATGAATCTCATTCCCTCTCAAAGAGTGTTTGGATGTGAAAAGTCATTGAGTAAACATTTGGCATGTACTCAGTGCTCGATGCCTACACCTATCCTTGCTTCTTCTCTCTGATGTTCCTGGATTTTCTTCCTTTTTGCTTTATTATGAAAGATTAAGATTGCCTTGAAAAGCATGATGGACAACGACAGTAGCCACCAATTTCTCAGTGCTTCCTTTGCACTGGACCCTACAGTAGCCATTTTTATGACCTCATGGTTTTAATAATGCAATCTCTCTCTTAAGGACCCTGCAAATGTGGCTTCTTGGAACAAATACACATCATTCATTAGGCACTGGGGCCAGGGTTAGTTGGATTGGTGAACTGAGAGAAAGCCTTCCCTGTAGCATTTGCTTTTCCAACTTCTCTGTTCAGACTGCAACCAATGATGATGCCCTTTTGGTCCAGCACCCTTTGGTTAGCCCCTAAATCTAGAGCTCACCACATTTCTGTCCTGTGGTGCTCAAGGTCATTAATTAGCTAATTAAATTATCTTGACTGAGAACTCTTCCAAAGGCAGAATCCTTCTGTAAATGCTGAATCCAGAGGCCAGGATGGGAATTTTAGTTGACAAAAAAATTTCTGGGGGGAATGTTTAAAGTAGACAGACTTGGTGCCACTCAAATTTCCCTGAGTGACAGTCCTCCTTTCCATCTCCATGTCACAAAAGCCCCACTGGAAAATCAGGTGTGGAGACCCAACTCTCTAATTTTCTCAAGAATAAGTTCTATTTGGGGGTCTGTTACATATTTTTGAGCACCTTCTATCTGCTAAGCTCCTTTCTAGGCAGTAAATTCAGTGGGGAACAGGACAAGTGCATGGGAGGTCTGTGCTAGTGGAGATTTTCCCTCCATGTTCCTCCCATCGGATGATCCCATAGCTTGTTGACCACTTAGGAAGATACCTTTAAAAAGATCAAGTATGTGGCTCGGGAGGAAAAAAAGATTAAGTGGGGAAAAAAGAGGGATATTAGTTTTGAACTGCTTATTTAGAATTACCAGTTTCAATCAATGACAATTTTAAGATATTAAATGCATTCCAGAATGACTTGTCACATAAAAAAAAGAAAAGGTGCCATTGCTGATATTCTCCCAGGTCCTTCTAATAAGATCAGGGCCTGTGATGGGAAATAAGCTGGAAGATGAATAGGATGTCAGAATGCAATTGAGTTCCAAGGATTTTCCACAAGTTCCCCAGTCAACATGGAGCGAACGAGTTTGTTCTGAGATGATGGGTACGGGTGCCTTTGTTGAAATTAGCCCAGGAAATGAATGCTTTCTCACCATGCGAAACAGTGTCTGGCCATCTTTTCGTAACTAATTGAAAAGCATCTCTTGGCATTTTCCTCCGAGTTAAATTAAAGAAAGAGGTTGCTCCAGGAATGCTCTTGCTCTTTTGATTCTACATCCATATCTATCCCATCAAGAAGTCTCTATAGATCATTCTATGGTCCAAATGAAATCAAATCCAGCTCCACAAATTACTAGTTGTGTTATTTAGGGCAAAAATATAACTTCTCTAAGCCTCAGTTTCCTCAACTGCAGAATAGGGATAATAGTATCAAGGCAAATAATAATAGCAAACATTGATAAAGTGATTATTTCTCCATTGAGGCACTGCCTCATTGGATGTTCATAGTTCCAAAAAGCTAAATATGTTACATGTATTGATAGTATTACTTACAGATTACCTGTATTATCAAGAATCATGGTTGCAGTTTAGAAATTGCTAGAGGTAAAATATTATGAATATAGTTTTAAGTACAAATGGCTGTACAACTTTGGTGTCAATCATCACTGCTATGGAGTGAGCATTAGTAATAAGTGACATATGGTTCTTCTGCATTCAATAGGCAGATAGTGCTCCCTCCAACTTCCACAGAGTCCTCTTCCACAGAGTAGGAAAATAAGTTATATTAGTCATCTTCCTGTTGATATAATGAAATAACTGAGGTAATTAACATACAAAGAGAAAAGGTTTATTTTAGCTCAGAGTTTTGGAGATTCCAGTTCAAGATTGAGCCATACCAACACTTTGGACCTCTGGCAAGGGTGGCACATTATGGCAGAAGCACATGCAAGGAAACAGCTTATTTCCTGATCCAAGGGCCAAAAAAAGAAGAAAGGAAGAGACTAGGATTCTACAATCCCCTTTGAGGGCACATACCCTAGTTCTAAAACCTACTGGTAGGACCCACATCCTACAATTTCCACTATTTCCCCATAGTTTCCCTCCAGGTATCAAGTCTTGAATACACAAACCTTCGAGAGACATTTAACATTCAAATTATAGCATCAGGCATTTAATTGACTAAAAATATATAGTTGTGTCTGGCCCATTTTGTGTTGCTCTAACAAAATACTTTGGACTTGGAACTTTATAAGGAAATGGAGTTTATTTCACTCACACAGTGGCAATCTAAGAGCATTACAATGGCATCGATTTCTGGTGAGGGACCAGGCTCACTCTTACAAGAGCCTGCTCTGGAGGGAACCTAATCCACTCTGAGAAACCAGCATCCATCACTCTATGAGAGCAGGTCCCCATGATCTGATCATCTCTCCAACATCCTGCCACCTCAAAACCATACTTTGAGGAGCAAGCTTCCAGTACACAAAACATTGGGGGTCAGACCATATCCAAACAAATACCTATTAAAATGAATGTGTCGATTTATTTATGTGCAATAGTGATTCTTTGTTGAATGAAAGAGAGGGACCATATTTCCATATGCCCTGATTCTGTGACCTGCTCTCTGGTTTGTTCTGGAAGTTTCCAGCCTAGCAGAGCCCAGGAATACAAACATTTCCTCTTCTGCATTGTCCCTGGTGCAGCCTGCCCACACCTCAGCCCTGCAGAGAGCTTGCTCTTCCTGAAGAAGAAAGGAAAGAAGCCCTTCCACTAGGCTCCTGCCCGACAGCGGTCTCCTTTGTCCATGGCTGCTGGCCTCGGGTCTTTTCTTTGTTCTACTCTTCTGATGGGATCCATGGTCACCAGTAAAATTTGCTTGTAGCTTCCCTAACTGTAGCCTGATGGTTCTAGCCACTTTGCTCCTGGTTACGATTCAATCCAGACTCCTGATGACCTCCATCCTGTCTTGCCCCTGTCCAGCCTGCAGAAGGGCCACTCAGGGTACTATGAACCTCCTTGCAGGGAGGTAATTTGGTCTTTTAGATATTTTGGATCATATGGGCTGGTTAGGATAGTGAGGGTGGGGGCTAAAAAATAGATCTCTGAGCAATTAGTGATGTCTAGTCATTCTATTTGGTTTGGGCATAAATTATTGTAGCAAGAAAGATGGCTTCAGATGGTGCTGACTGGGAAAGGCTTGGTGGACTACTTCCTGGGCTTCACCTGGTCCCTGGATTCTCCTTTATCATCTTTAAAATCATCCATTAATTGTAGGCATCTGCAAGAAACGTTTTATGAACACCTACTGTGTGCTGGGTAATGTGGCTGCTGAGAAGAGTCTCTGGTTGCTGCTCACAGTCTAAGTGGGGGAGACAGACAAGTAAGTTAGTGAGGAGATTAAAGGCCATGAGTCATGGATCGTAGTTGTTTTTCAAATTGCACAAGAAGCACCTGTTTTCTACTACAGGGGTAGTTGAGCACCAGAGGAAACCTTTCTAGGCACAGCTGCAATGTACTGAATCAGAAGAATCCGGGATGAACCAATTAGGGGAAGAAGCAGGGGCAGTTGTGTTTGGACACCAAGCAGACTGTGCTCAAATGCTGTCTCCACCACACGTGAACGGTGTCATTCTGGACAAATGACTGATTCTCTCAAAATGTAGTTTCCTGAGCTCCACCATAGATTAGTCTTTTTGTTTTTTCATGGATTTTTCTGAAAATTAGCAAACTATTTTTAAGCGTTAAACTCATATTCAATAATAAGCAGCTAATTGATACATGGAGACTCTTGTTATATGTTATGAATTTATCAAGGAACAACTCAATGATAATTGAAACTTGAGCATGATCCATTGCACATACAAAAGACTTTCTGCTTAACTGCTGTTTGCAGTGGTGTAAAAGATGAGGAAACAGAGGGAAAGCCTGCAATGTGGATGGTTAGGCAGAAAGTTTGTTGAAGGCCTTGTGTCTTGGCACACACAGCGTGTTCTCGAAAGGGGTGGAGCCACTGAGGGCTGGCCACTTTTCAGTAAAGGTTATGTGGAAGCAACTAGATACCCCAAGATGATGTGGTCCTCCTTACTGTGGACTGTCTGATCTCTGTTTGCAAAGCCTTGGTTCATTTACCACCTGGCTGCAGAAAATAGAAAGCCAGGCACCACTTTGCTTCTGAAGAATTCTCAGCAATTTTTCAGAAGAGTAAAACATTCTCTGTGAAATTCTTGGAGATTTCTCCCCTTCACTCTGAAATGCCCTGAATTTCAAGCAGCTCTAATGTTGCTGACTCATATCTCGTTTCATAAGAATCTGGGTTGACTTGTCATCTGTTATAAATCTCTAGTTTACGGAATCTCTCCTGCTGGAAGGTGGACCAGGAAGTCTGTCAAAGGGATTCGAGGTGGGCTAAACAGAAGTTGAGGTTACAAGTGTCCAGGGATTTTGCTCACTTTTTCTGTTTTTTTGTTTTGTTTTTTAGTGAAAGGAGATCTTGAATGTTTTTACAGAAGGTTATTATTTAACTTTTGCTTGAGGAAATGTCAAGGAGTGGACTTCAAAGACATATGTCCATGTAAGGATGATGGTATTTAACGTAAATTTCCCAGGGTTTTTGTTTTTTTTTTTTTTTTTTTGAAAGCTTTACAGAATCTCTCCCTATCTCTCTATCATTCATGGAAAGAGCATGTCATAACTCTGACAGGAGGCACATTTTCTCTTTTTAGGATTTTACTGTGACTTTCTCTACCAAGGATAGGGACCACAAGCTTCTCTGGGAAACTGGATACCCAGGCTTAAGTGTTGAACAGGAAATGAACAGATATGGCAAAGTACAGAAAGAGAAAAAAAAGAGTCTGGACTGAAGATAAATATGACTTATGTCACAGTTTTGTTTTGTTTTCCCAGGAATCATCTCTATTGACAAAGCCTACAGAGTAAACACCGTGGGACCCAACTCGAGTTCGAAAGCCAATTTAAATCAGGGCAACTCTTTTCGGTGGAGAATAAATTTGCCTATGCCTTTGGACAGGTTTCTCAGTTCCCTGAGAATACACAGGTGGATAGGCTAATGGATGGAGGGGGAGGGAGGGAGGGATGGAGGGATGGACTGTGTGGAATGGCAATCCTGCCAGAATATGTAGCTGTGGACTTCCTCCATCCTGGTATGTATTTTTTCCTTGAGGTTTTCTTTATTTTCTGAGGTTGTTGTTTGTGACAATTATACTCCCCTCTCTTTTCAGTTTAACCTTTCTTGGCCAAATCCAAGGTCAGAGAGAGCGATCTGCTACAGTCTGCCTAGTAAAATACATGTCTCCTGATTAGGAAATTGAGCTTCTACCATTTACCAAGCCTTGGTTGCTTACAGGGAGAGATGCTGACTCATAGAACAGGCAAGGTGATTCATATATGCAAATACATAATTTATCTACTCACACTGATTTTGTTAACAACAGGTCTGTGGCATCTGAGGAGCCATCAAGTACTCAGGTTTCATTTTGCATAATTATACAATATGCGATGATATCACCTCATGTCTCCTTATTGTTGTATCATCACTTTCCCTCTGTAGAGGTGGAGCTTTATGAAGGCAAGGGCTTCTAGGCTTTTGTTAACTGGACTTACCATCCCGCAGAATAGTGCCTAGTGTGGTAGAAACTCACTAAATGTCTGAGTAACTGGGTGACTGAACACATGGTTAGGATACCTTCTCGTCTTTGCGTCTCCTCTTGGTTTCTGCAGTTTTCTAGTATTTCCCTTGGGAAGGGCATGTAGTATCCCTACAAGGAAAGACCTTATGAGTCCTCTTCAACATCACATCATCCTAACACAAGGAGCTGGATTCCCAGGACCAATCTTTCTCACGAACATCAGCTGACTTTAAGTCCGTCTTTCTGTATTTTTTTTTTTCTTACTCTCCCTTTACTTCTGGCTTTGCTTATAGTAGAAACCTATTTTTAGGTTATCTTTATGTGCTTACACTTATTTCTAAAATGTTATCAAACCACATTTTATGCTTTATTTTGTTCCCCACAAACTATATTTTATTTTCTTTATACCTTCTAATTTGCTCCTCTCGTAGATACTTCTTCCCTTCCAAGTCACTAAACAGCAATTTGCCTGAGTTTTCTTGATAGCATCTCTCTTTATTTTGGTATCTTCCACAGCATCTTTCAGCACTCTTTCAACATGGGCCAGACCAAATAAGTACCTTCAATGTTCTTGGCAAGTATTAACTCCTAATGGCTTACTCCTTTTTAGTTGTCCTTTAAGTTAAGTATCCAGATAGACTTGAAGTGGGAAACAGAAGGTCACTTGAGCAAGGATCTATTTTCCTAGATAAGGAGGAGTAGTCTTCTTAAAGCTGTATCTACAAGCAGGTTCTTTCCAATGACAGCGGTGGGTTTGTCTAAAAGGGTAGATAAACAATCTTGTGAAAGAGATAGTGAAGTCATCTTTGTGTATATAACAGTACATGCAGTTTTAGACAAGTTTCAGATATAAAGGCAAAAGGGCAGAACTAAAAGAAATCAATTATCCATATGATGAATGGTGATGAAAACAAATATCATAACAACAAAGACTTGAATAAATTCAATGAGATTCTGCATATCGTGTTGAATAATCATAAAGACAACAAAGTCAATTAGGACTGAAGTGAAACAGGAGGGCAAAAAACATGATTAAAAAACTCACTTAGCATCCTCCCTTTAACAGAAAAAAATACCATCAATTCCCAGTGAGCAAGGACTTGTGCTTGGATCATGAACCAAATACCTCCAGAATGAGTGTCTGCAGTCGCTAAGAAATACAGCTGGGCTTCACGTTGTGTGCCAGCTCCAGCTGAATGGTCCGGGCTGCCTGGAACTCTGTGTTAGGAGCTTCTCAGTAGCAAGTGGTATGTGTGGGAAAATGTGCTATGATCGTCAGCAATGTCTACTTGGGCATGGTATGTGGAAGTGATAGCATGGGTTCTCTGAAATTTTCATTGTTGATTCTTGTCTAATTATTCCTTCATAGTATGCTTTATTTTTTATATATATATATATATATATATATATGGAAAAATATATATATTTTTTGGTTTCTAAATTTGATGTTGTAAAATTTGTTTCTAGAAAGATTGATGTATCATAATAGCCATCTGGCTCTTGTATTGTTTGCCCAGTTGGGGCTATTACAAAATTGTACCCTATCTATCACCTCTGACAGATTTCATAGCAGAGAGCAAATATCCCCCTTGGACTGTGAAGAAACAGATTTTGATCTAAGAAAGCAAAGAGATATGCAATATAAATTCACTATTATTTTTATTAGGGAAATTATGCTAGAGACTTCAATGACTTTGCAAAGAGCTCTGTCAGTTAAGTATGCTTTCAATTGCAAACAACAGCAAACCCAGTCAACAATGGTTTAAAATTATGTGACTAAACTATTCACACCACAAGATTCAGGAAATGGGTGGTTGCTGATATTTGTTCAATTGCACAATAGCATCACGGACTGCACGTCTTTGATACCCTTGGAATGTTTCTCATGGCTACCAAATGGTAGCCACGGACCCCAGGACTACATCTCATGCCTACCTTTACGTCACAAAACACGGGCACGGTGAAGCATCTGTGACTTCTGCTCCTTTCATCAGTAAAGAGAAAACTTTCACATGTGACCTGTGAACTTTGTATTCTCTGTTTGGAAGATGCCCTGAGCCTCACCCTGGTTGCAGGGGAAACTGGAAAAGCACACATGTAGCTTTCCTGCTATCTGTGGTGAAGGAGCCCAGAGAGGAAGGCTTTGGGGGTGAGTATTGACTGATCAACCAATCGCTTTCCTCCTCTTTGATGAGCAGGCATTCCTGCACAGACTTTCCCCATATAGTCCAAATGAAGTCAACTCATTTGTCTTTCACAGTTATTCCACATGTAATTTGTTTGAAAGTATAGCTTGAAATGCAGCATCGTCGTGTGAAGTACATCAGATCCAGATGTAGATTTTTCTGGTCTGGGGATGAAAAGGCCAGTTGTCTGTTCCTGTCACACAGTGAAGGGACAGGAGAACAATGGCTTTCTAACTTGGAAAAAGAATGGGAATTACATACAAATCATCGTTTCCTGATGCCTATAATAGCCAAGACTTTGTCCTGACAGTGGAATGAATTCTTATATGAGGCCATTTGCCCGTTCCTGTCTTTTCTAGGAGGTCTGCTAGGATCTGGGAGGACTCAGGAGGTTATTATGCTGATGATGTTTGCTGCCACCTCTGAAGTAGACCTAGGA